>NC_136421.1:73077500-77877500 GCF_052625555.1 Lactuca saligna
TACTAGTATAAAAGTAGTCTTCTACCAAGACCTGAATGTTTTCAAAGTAACAAAGATGGTTTTTCCCTCGTATGACTACTATTAACAATATATATAGTCTACCTCATCATTTATGTGAATGTATCACAAAATAAAAGTAATATGGAAAATATAGCCATATAAGTATTATCCTTTTGTATTAGGATAATCCCGACATCGTGATTGTCGAATAGTATTAACCTTGAACATCCATGTTCATTGTCCTCTGTAGCTAACAACAGGGTGTAGGAATGGTTAGTCCCGTAAAGGTACCCTAATATAAGTATTAACCGTAGGCATCCGTAGATGTTCATTACCTCTGTTGCTAACAGTTGGGTGCCGGAATGGTTAGTCCCGTATAGTATCCTTTTGTACTAGGATAGACAGAACTAATCTACACATATAATATGTAATAGTATCTTATCATATAGTATCTAGGTACAAGTATCCATGTAAGTGTATCCATGTAAGAGGATCTAGGTAAGTGTATCTCTTCATATAGCATTTAGTATAGACTCCTGAATGAACTAGCTCTGGTGTAATTCCTTGTAATAGGAATAATGTTTTGTATCCCCTAAACTATCCCTATAATAGTTTACTGGAATGTATTTGATGTCTAAGAAGGTTTATACACCCTTGTTACTCAAGAGTTTGGGACCTGAATGAAGGATGAAAACTATCATATCAATACATATATTTATGAAAGATAAGTATATACATATGGTTTTGAAAGAGGTTTTGTAAAACATTTAAGAGTTTTGTACAATAAATAACAATGACTTGATGTCATTTCTTAAAACATTTCAGAAGTAAATCGTTTTGATAATCAAAGTATAGTAGTCAAAACCATTGTGTTTATCACATTTTGAAGTATGTGAAATCAGTTGGATGAAAATGCAATTATAATCACGTGTGATTGATTCTATAACATGTTGTTTTCTACTTGTATTCCCCCCCCCCATTAAAACATTTAAAATCATTTAAAACATTGATTAAGGGGTATGAACTCACCTGTAGCTGGTGGTTTGGATGAATGGAAGATGTAGGATGCTAAGTGACAAGTGAGGACTTGTACACACACAATGATCCTAGTTAACATATAATCAAATATATATGTATCTAATTAGTCAATTAACAACTAATCAACCAAGTTAAAACACCCTAAGACATGAAAACACTTTGATTCAAGTGTTATAGGTACCAAAGGGTTGCATCTAAAGGTTGTATGGCATGACATTGGAGTTTAGGGCCCAAAGACCACTCTTTATGGAGTTTACGGCCTAATGTCATTACCCCCATGAGTTTACGGCCGTAAACTCATGGTACTAAGTGCCATTTGGTGATTTAAGGTCTTACAAGTCAAGATTGAACATCCAATGATCAAGTCCAAGCCTTAGGATAACTTTAAGGGCACAATAACACTACCTAGTAAAGTTTACGGCCTAAGGACCCTTTCCTTAGGTGTTTACGGCCATAAACTCCTATGAGGAGTTGTTTTGATTATTTTTTAAGGTCTTAAACATTTCTAGGAAGGATAAAGGTTGGCATATAAGGCATAGGAAGGAACTAAAGTCCAATTTACCACCTTGAAAGGGGTTGACGGCCCAAGATCATCCTTGACCGTAAAATCCTTTGTTCTATGGTTTCTTGATGAGTTTCAAGTGTTATTAAGATCATACTAAGCATAAAAGAATCTAGGGCAAGTGCACTTACAAGATCGGAGCTCGATTGGGTGATTAAGGTCCAAGAACACTAGTGTGTGTTCTTGGTGTTTTGAAGATCTAATGAAAATCAACAATTGAATGGATGAAATAATGTATAATGACTAGGAGATAGGTTATAACAACAAATCAAGTCAAGTAATACTTACATGTTCGGAAAATCAGGTGAAGAACGGTATGCTACTTGAGAGAGAATGGCTTTGGTTCTTAAGTTTGGAAGTTAGGAAATGAAAGAATGGAGAGTTAAATCATGCTTAAGGCATGAGTTTGCGGCCCTAAGAGAGTTCACGACCCAAACTCTCTTTGTTTGGCCGTGAACACCAATTCAAGGTGTTGATTGTTCCATTACATTCCCGATTAACTAGAAATCACTTCCTTTTATCCGTCCGATTCGTGAATTAATTAAAATACTCAAACGGACTTTAAACTAGCTAAAAATTAGCAGAAAAGTATTTAACTTTTAATTGAAGTGTTGGATTGTAGAGTTCATACGAATGAAAATTTTGGGTTGTCACATCATCGCCCCGATAGAAGGAATTCCGTCCCGAAATTAGAGTTTAAGCAAACATGTAGTTACAAATAACTAATAAAAAAGATGAGGATATTTCAGTTTCATTTGATCCTCTCGCTCCCAAGTGAATTCAGGTCCTCGCTTGGCGTTCTAGCAAACCTTCACTATCGGGATATGGATTTGTTTCGTTTGCTTGACCTCTTGGTCCATGATCTCTACTAGTTCTTCCAAGAAGTTGAGGCTCTCGTTGATCTCGATCTTGTCGAGTGGGATAACAAGAGTCTTTTCGTACAAACACTTTTTCAAGTTCGAGACGTGGAAGGTAGAATGTACGTTACTGAGTTCGCGCGGTAGATTGAGTTTGTAAGCTACGGGGCCGATTCGGGCAAGAATCTCGAAAGGCCCTATGTATCTTGGATTGAGCTTCCCATGCTTTCCGAAGTGTATCAAGCCCTTCCAGGGTGAGACCTTCAGTAGAACGCAGTCGCCCACCTGGAATTCCAATGGTTTCCTTCGCTTGTCAGCGTAGCTTTTCTGTCGCTCTCTAGGGGCTTTCAATCGTTCCCGAATTTGAACGATCTTCTCTGTCGTTTCCTAAATGATCTCCGGACCTGTGAGAGTGCTTTCGGGAACTCGTCCCTTAGCTAATTGGGTATCACCCACCTCAGCCCAGCACAGAGGGGATCTGCACTTTCGGCCATAGAGGGCTTCGAAAGGAGCTGCCTTTATGCTCGTGTGATAACTGTTGTTGTAGGAAAATTTGACAAGGGGTAAATGAGTATCCTAAGCTTTCCCAAAGTCAATCACACAGGCTCGAAACAAATATTCTAAGGTTTGGATAGTTCTCTCACTTTTTCTGTCGGTCTGTGGATGATAGGCGGTACTCATGTCCAACCTAGTTCCTAGAGAACTTTGTAACGACTGCCAGAACCTAGAAGTGAATCTACTATCTCTATCTGAGATAATGGATATGGGAACACTGTGCAGTCGTACAATCTGTCAACAATGACCCATATGGTATCAAGTCCACCCGTTGTCTTGGGCAACTTGGTTATGAAGTCCATAGTGATCCGCTCCCACTTCCATTCCGGTATCTCCGGTTGTTGCAGAAGACCGGAGGGTTTCTGGTATTCGACCTTAACCTTTGCGCAAGTAAGGCATTTACTTACGAAGGTAGCAATATATGCTTTCATGTTAGGCCACCAGTATAGCTTTTTAAGATCCAGATACATCTTATCTGAACCTGGGTGGACGGAATAACGGGTGTTGTGTACCTCGGTCATTACCAAGTCTCTAAAGCCACCGTGTTTCGGTGTCCATATCCGATCCATGAGGTATAAGGCTCCGCCACCCTTGACTTCTAAATTCCTATCCATCCCTCTCAGGGATTCACCTGCCATATTTTCAGGTTTCATAGCGTCGAGCTGAGCCTCCTTAATTTGCGTGGACAAGTGTGAATGGATAGTTAGAGTCAAAGATTTGACTCTACGACCAGAGTATTCTTTCCAACTTAGGGCGTCGACTACTACATTGGCTTTACCCGGATGATAATGAATTTCGCATTCGTAATCTCTAAGTATCTCGATCCACCGTCGTTGTCTCATGTTGAGCTCCTTCTGGTCGAATATATGTTGTTGACTTTTATGGTCAGTAAATATCGTGCTTTTCGTACCATAAAGGTAGTGTCTCCAGATTTTCAGAGCAAACACAACTGCTCCTAGTTCAAGATTGTGGGTGGTGTAGTTAACCTCATGTGTCTTCAGCTGTCTCGAGGCATAGACAATGACTTTACCTCACTGCATCAGAACACATCCGAGTCCTTGGTTTGATGCATCGCAATAGACAACAAAGTCTTCAATCCCTTCGGGGAGGGATAGTATTGGTGTGGTGCACAAGGCTCGCTTAAGCGTTTGGAATGCTCTCTCCTGTCTCTCTTCCCAGTCAAAGGCCACACCTTTCTGGGTCAGTGTTGTAAGAGGTTTCGCTATGCGGGAGAAGTTCTGAATGAACCTGCGATAGTAGCCAACGAGACCTAGAAATTGACGAATTTCTGTAGGCGTCTTCGGTGCTGACCAGTTCTCAACGGCCTTGATTTTGGAAGGGTCCATGTGTATTTCCTCTTTGCTAACAACGTGACCCAAAAATTCGACTCTTCGAATCCAAAATTCGCACTTAGAAAACTTCACATAGAGCTTCTCCAATCGTAATGTTTCTAAGACTCTGCGGAGATGTTGACTATGTTCCTCCTTACTTCGAGAGTAGATGAGTATGTCATCAATGAAGACGATGACGAACTGATCCAAGTAAGGACGACACACCTTATTCATCAGATCCATGAATACTGCGGGCGCGTTAGTTAATCCGAATGGCATCACTACAAACTCGTAGCGTCCATAACAAGTTCGGAAGGCTGTGTTGGGAACTTCCTCCTTTAGCACTCGTAGCTGGTGATATCCTGATCGTAGATCTTTCTTCGAGAAGTAGTTGGCTCCTTGAAGTTGATCAAATAAGTCGTCAATGCGGGGTAAGGGATAAAGATTCTTAATGGTAAGCTTGTTGAGTTCCCTGTAGTCGATGTACATGTGAAACGATCCATCTTTCTTCTTGACGAACAAGACCGGTGCTCCCCATGGTGAGAAGCTTGGCCTAATGAATCCCTTCTTGAAAAGTTCGTTAAGCTGACTGGAAAGTTCTTGCATCTCTGCTGGTGCCAGACGGTAAGGAGATTTGGCTACGGGAGTAGCCCCTGGCACTAAGTCGATTCTGAACTTGAACTGGCGTTGTGGTGGTAATCCGAGGAGTTCTTTTGGGAAGATGTCGGGAAGGTCGCGTACTTCGGGGATGTTCCGAATGTCTTTTTCTTCTTGACTCGTATCGATGATGTGTGCAAGGAATGCATGATATTCCTTTTGTAAGCACTTCTGGGCTTGGATGCACGAAATGATGCGAAGGCTCATACTAGGTTTGTCGCCATATATAACTAAGGTTTCGCTGTTAGGACGGTTAAGACGAACTGCTTTTTCAAAGCACATGATGTCAGCGCAAAGAAGACTCAACCAATCCATGCCGATAATAACGTCGAAACATTTAATTGGGATCGGCATGAGGTCTATCTTGAAAGTATGGCCATCTAAAGTTAAAGTACAACCTACGTATATGCAATTAGTACTTTCCGTTTTCCCATTTTCCATTTCTACCGTGAATGATTTGTCTAATGCAAATGGTTTTTGTTTAAGTAAGTGTGCAAATTTATGACTTACGAAACTTTTCTCTATTCCACTGTCGAAAAGTATGCAAGAATATGAGTTATCGAGGAGAAACGTACTCGTAACTATCGTAGGATCAGCTGCGGCTTCCTCGTGGCCTATGGCCAGAACTCTTCCTACTCTGCCAGCCATCCCCGCCTTAGGGCAGTTCCTCTTGTAGTGGCCTACCTCACCACAACCGTTGCCAGCTTGGCCCACACCGGCGTTAGGAAGTTGGGTGGTTTTCCCTGCTGGAGTCTTGCAGAAACGGGCAGTATGCCCCTTCCTGTTGCAGTTAGAGCACTGCATTTCCTTGCAAGGTCCGTGGTGATGGAAGTTGCATTTGTTGCACCTCAGAAAATTTCCAGCATAAGTTTTTGCTGGTAAGGGGTTTGCAGGGACAAGAGGGGTTACCGTGGCAGCATTGATTGCCACAAGTTGTTGTCTCTTTGAGGATTCTTGTGAAGCCCCCCTTTTCCTCTTGTTCCACACCTTTTTCTTCTTCTTCTTGTTGTTGTCCTTTTGTGGCCCGGGTGCAAGGATTGTTGGGTTCTGGTGTTTACCATGATCTATGAGAGATTGTGCTAGCTCCTTGGTGCTGTCGAAAGTAACAGGCCTGGATGCTAACACACTTGACTGGATCTGGGGCGACAGTCCCCAGATGTATCTCTCTATTCTTTTGCTCTCCAGAGCAACCATGTCAGGGCATAGAATTGTCAGATCACAGAATCTATTCGTGTAGGTTGATATGTCGGAACCAACCATTTCTAGACCCCAGAGTTCCTGTTCGAGTTTTTGTATTTCCACTCGAGGACAATACTCTCTCATCAGCATGGCTTTCAAGTTTTCCCAGCTGATAGAATTTTCCACTACTATAGTCAGAGACTTAACATGGCCATTCCACCAAGTTAGCGCTTTGTTAGAAAAGGTGCAAGTAGCAAACTTGACCTTGTTTCCCTCCGGGCAGGCGCAGATCTCAAAGACTGCTTCTGTCTTTTCAATCCACTGTCTTAAGACCATAACCCCACCAGTTCCATTGAAGTTTCGGGGTTTAGCATTCGTAAAATCCTTGTAGGTGCATTCCCGGGGATGCCCATGGCTCTCGCCGTGGTTGGAAGGATGTGCACCTGTTCCCGATCCACTAGGGACATGAGTATTGATGGCTAACACGACAGCTGCTACTGCTGCCGTGAAGGCTGCCTGGAACATAACAACATCGAAAGGAGGAGGTGGTTGAGGTGGTGGTATCGGTTTTTGTTATTAGGGTTACGCCTTGGATTTCTGCGTGGCGGCATCTTTCAACTATACTTTTAAAAAAATGACAACATTGATACAAATAATTGAATAATGAGAGTGACTCATGGACTAACTCTCCATAGTCCAACAGCACAATGAATAGTATCATTGAATGAAGATGATACCATTTGGATAATAATTTCCATATGATTAGATATCTATCAATAATACTGGAATTACAGATGTAACAAGTTTAGGAAAAAATGGCCTAGAAGTAGGCCATACATCAACCAAGATAGGAAATTTTTGACAGAACTATGACTAGATCAAGACCTAACAGGTCTAAGATTTAAAAAGATAGGAAATTAGACCAAAGTTTTTACATAAACTAGGTTATATCCAAAAGAGAAGTCGATGAGATTCTATCGGCGACGAGAACTACTAGAGTGAGTTCTTGATCCCGATAGTAGGCGTTCTATGTCCCTCATAAGCCTGTCAGCTCTCACTTGCTGAGCTCGAAGTTCCTTAACTTTAGCTTGGGTTTCAGCAAGTTCTCTCTGCAGAGCTGCATTGCGGACCAGAGTCCTTTCATGAGCAGACTCTAGTTGGCGAATGTGGACTGTGTTAACGCCAAAGTTGGCGTCAATCTCTACGACTCGATTGATAGTTGATTGACCCAGTATTGTGTTCCGATAAATCCTACGAACCATGATGGGTAGGACCCCGTCAGTAGAACCTCCCTCAGTGAGGTTGTAGAAGCTTCTATCTCCATTGTAGGGGATAGGTTGACCCTGTTCCTAACTCCATCTATTCAAGTTTGTGGCCCACAGGGGCGTGGGCCCTTGAAATGCTGGGCGAGGGTTTGGGTTTTGAGCAGCTGGAGCTAGGTTGTTGACTTCAGGCTCCGAGTCTTCACTATCAGAAGAGCCTTCAACATGGTGATCATCCAAAGGGATTGGGTGATCATCTTCTGGTTCTTCCTCTATCCATCCAGCGTTGCCTTGGTTTAGGAAGTACGGGTCGCCGTGGGGATAGAATCCAACCATGATATCTACGCGAGAAAAGGGATATACGAAATAACTAAATAGACGAACTAACTAAGATAATTATAAGATGATCTTTATCAGTTGCTTCAATAATTGTTTAGTGCATACCATTTATATGTAGTTAGGATAGGATAGACCTTCGAATAAGCGACCCTAACCCTAAGCCCCCAAACTAACAAGGACGGGACATAAGGCAATTAGTTCACAGATTCTAAGTCTATGACATCCTAGTACATATAAATTTAGTGTATCTACTAAACAACTATTGACATATTAATAAAAATCTATTTAGTTCTCAAATAAGTAATTACAGTAAGACCAAATACCCCTATGGTATTTCTTTGTGGTTGTGTTGGTAAGTTTTTAGACTTGTTGCCACATCACAACCATTCTTGGACATATGCTAATCACTCCTCGGACCAGCATAGTTGATCAAGCTATGCCACTCCCAATACTGACCATACATCCCCAAGCTTACTTGTGATATTCAACAATCGTAATACTTTTGTTCTTGTCATTGCGACATTGTTTTTAGTATGAATGCAGACACATATACTTACTTAAATATTTTATAATTTAAAAGTATAAACTCTTAATCAGAGTGTTTTAATCCCAAAGTATTTATAGTTACTATATCTTTTATGGGTTTATATACTATATTCACTATAAACAATGCTCTGATACCAATCTGTCACACCCCAAAACAAAGAACGGCGGAAACATTAAGGGGTGGAGGACGTCATGTGAAGTATCATAACAGTGTAAAGTAGTAAACAAACAACAACATCATCCATTGCATTAAAAGTAAAGTTTTAATACGTGTGTGTTCTTTCATAGTAATAAGACACCAAAATATGTAATCAAAATAAAAGACGAGACTTGTCTGCTCCGTCTTCTCAAAACCTGGTCATCGTACCTGTCTACTGGTGACCTGAGAATACAAGTTATTTTGAAAGAGTAGATCAGCATAAAGCTGGTGAATTCATAAGTATTTAAGTGTCATTACTCTGTTTTGGAAAGCTGTTATGAATGCCATGTAAATCTTTGAATGAAACATTTGATATAAGTGTGAAAACCCTAGAAAATCCCATATTTCCTACTAGTATAAAAGTAGTCTTCTATCAAAACCTGAATGTTTTCAAAGTAACAAAGATGGATTTTCCCTCGTATGACTACTATTAACAATATATATAGTCTACCTCATCGTTTATGTGAATGTATCACAAAATAAAAGTAATATGGAAAATATAGCCATATAAGTATTATCCTTTTGTATTAGGATAAACCCGACATCACGACTGTCGAATAGTATTAACCTTGAACATCCATAGATGTTCATTTTCCTCTGTAGCTAACAACAGGGTGTAGGAATGGTTAGTCCCGTAAAGGTACCTAAGTATAAGTATTAACCGTAGGCATACGTGGATGTTCATTACCTCTGTTGCTAACAGTTGGGTGCCGGAATGGTTAGTCCCGTATAGTATCATTTTGTACTAGGATAGACAGAACTAATCTACATGTATAATATGTAATAGTATCTCATCATATAGTATCTAGGTACAAGTATCCATGTAAGTGTATCCATGTAAGAGGATCCAGGTAAGTGTATCTCTTCATATAGCATTTAGTATAGACTCATGAATGAACTAACTCTGGTGTAATTCCTTGTAATAGAAATAATGTTTTGTATCCCCTAAACTATCCCTATAATAGTTTACTGGAATGTATTTGATGTCCAAGAAGGTCTATACACCCTTGTTACTCAAGAGTGTGGGAACTGAATAAAGGATGAAAGCTATCATATCAATACATATATTTATGAAAGATAAGTATATAGATATGGTTTTGAAAGAGGTTTTATAAAACATTTAAGAGTTTTGTACAATAAATAACAATGACTTGATGTCATTTCTTAAAACATTTCAGAAGTAAATCATTTTGATAATCAAAGTATATTAGTCAAAACCATTGTGTTTATCACATTTTGAAGTATATGAAATCAGTTGGATGAAAACACAGTTATAAGCATGTGTGATTGATTCTATAACATGCTATATTCTACTTGTATGCCCCCGATTAAAGCATTTAAAATCATTTAAAACATTGATTATGGGGTATGAACTCATGTCACACCACCGAACCAGACGGCGGAAACGTCCGGGGGCTGTTGTGACTCAATTGAATACCATCACAATGAATATACATGAAAAATAACATCATACATCACCAAGCATTGGAATAATACAACTGGTAGCGTTTACATCCATTACATTGTCTCAAAATATTACATCCCCAAAATAAATTGTTCATTGTTACTTAAACAACCGCAAAACATCATAGAGTACAGTCCTTTCTTCACTTTATCTTTTACCTGAGAATACAAGTATTTTGGAAAAACGTCAACATATGAAATGTTGGTGAGTTCATAAGTAATGTTTAAAATCCAATGTTTGTATTGTTTTGAAAACCACCAGAAAATCCGATATTTTCTGAAAATAGTATAGCGTAAAAAAAATATGTGAAGATCCGTGAGTATGCTTGTTTGTTTTCTATAGATGTAAGCGTACGAGTTATGAAATTCGGCATGTAGTTCGTAAGTGTACTAGTTGAAAACCCTAGGAAAACCCGACGTTTTCCTATCACTTTGCTTTAATTAGTTTATGTGTTGTTGTTTCGTTACGTTAGAGGTATTCGTTGAGCTCCGGAGGCATTGGGTATACAGTGGGTGGTGAATTGTTGTAACGAACGTTAATGAAAACGTTCAGTTGACAACCGTACTAGCGATCCCTTAGGCGTCACTCGCACTTATTCACACAACTCAATCCTCCCGGACTTGTGTAGTCCCACGACCGAAGAGAAAAAGAGAAGGTGCGAAACCCTCGGTATTTCCCTACGTCGTTCAAGACCATTGCAATTGCGAAGGGCCCGAAGCCCAACCCGCAATCGTGAGTTCCCGACTTTACTAGCAGCACCGAAGGACCCTTGGGGACCAGCAGCACGTTTGCCATTGAAAGTCCTTTTACACGCGGTTAAGTCGTATTAGACCCAACTACATGTAAGAAAGTATCCTTTGGGCCTAAAGATCATGTCATCGGGCTAGCTACACTCAACAAGCATGATTTGCAACTTTTGGGCCTAAGGAATGTACGTCGAGGTATTGAGTAATTCCACGAGAGTATAGAGTTCCGAGAGTTCCATATGTGTATTGAGCGTTGTAGTGTTAGTAGTTTTGGATTTGTTATTGATTCGAAACCGAATCAATTCGTTTAACAACGATTTTTGGTATTGTTGTGTATTGTGTCGGTAGTCGCGGTACCAATATTTGATCAAGTTGCGTGTATTGAATTAACCTTGAACGTTTTCTATTTTCAGCCCCTCATTGTTTGTAAAATTTACTTTTTCAACCCTCTAATTAAATAACTTTCCGGTTTGGTCCTTAAATCATTTTTCTTGACATTTTAACACCAAAAATTATTGAAATTAATATTTTTCAGCATATTTTTCATTGAAAACAGTTTAAGTCCCTGAAATTGCAATTTTCTCGGTTATAACCCCTCTTTTTCGCAGTTTTTACAATTTTGGCCCCAATTGGAAAATTTTTGCAACTTTGGTCCTTTTTAAATTTGAAAAGCATTTTAAACCTTTGAAAAGTACTTGTAACACTAGTAGTCCACTGTTTTACAGAAAAACACAGTTTTGGCCCTCCAAAACAGAAAATTTCGCATAATGGGCCCTATTGGGCCGAAATTGTCATTTTTAGCCCATTAAGCTTGAAATTTATGTTTTTAATCCTCCAAAAGAGTATATTTTCAGAAAATACATTATGGAAACTGTTTTGACTCATCTCACCCATCAGATTTCGAAATATTTCATTTTGGGCCCTTCAACTTTGTATTTTTAACATTTATGTAAAAAAAAAAAAAATGAGTTTTTAGCCCAAAGTATGTATTGTTAAGCCACTTAGTTATTTTTCTTGGTATACTTTGTATGTAGTAGTATGTTTTATGTTAGTATCATTTAACATAAAGTATATCTCGGTTTTTAGTGATTTATGACTAGATCCAACATCATAATCATACCAAACACACATATAAGCATAGAAATCATACAAGGCATACACATAATGATAGATCTACACCTTTGCTTCTATTCTCCCCCACAGAAACTTATAAAAACCGAAAATAAGGGGGTATGAAGCTCACCTTAGGGGGTAGTTTCGGTTCTTGAATAAAATATGGAAGAAAACTTGGTGATTTTTGACCCTAGCACCCTTTGATGAAGATTTCGAGTTTATGGAGTTCTAAGACACAAGTTTATGATTTCATGAGAGTTAAGAAGAGATTTTTGAAGATAAGAAAGAGTCCAAAGCATGGATCCAAGCATTAACTTACCTAGATAATGATTTTGGTGATGGATTCTCCTTGTGAAGCTCTTGATTCATGAAATTTTTGAAGGAGGAGGGAGGATTGTTCCTTGAGAATTCTAGAGAGAGTTTTTGAGAGATTTGTGTGTGTGTGTGTGTGTTTCGGCCGAGAGTGAGTGAGAGAAGAGAGAAATAGACCCTTGAGGTGATATGCATGGAAACATGGAACATGTTGCATGGAAATCCTTTGGTTAATTGTGAGGTGTCACTCACAAGGTCAACCCTTCCTCTTGGGCTTGTTTTGGGCTGAAAATATGGAAGGAAGAAGAGAAATTTGGGCTTTAATGCCCACAAGCCCATGTGTAAATTAAGTTGGATGAGTTTTAACCTAAAAGGAAATATAATATGATTTTTATACTTTGTTGGGCTAGTTTAGGTTAATCATGGATCAAAGCTTTTAATTCATTTCATTCTAGGCCCAACATGGCCCAAAATATTGAAATAAATAAGTGTGGGTCCAATTAGAGCCCATTTAAGGGTTCTAAGCCCATGATAGTCAAATTGGAAGCTTATTGGTCCATTTGGGTCCAATAAGGAAGTCCTAGTCCAAAATGGACTTAAACGAGGACTTCTAGGGTTTCCAATTGGTTGTTGACTATTTGTAGCACTTGCATGATGTATTTGATTGAAGTTTTTGATGTCATTTAATAAGCATCACACATGCTTTTAAGTTTTTGATTCAACATTTTACTTGAGTTTAGTGATTACAAGACACAAAATTTCTAGTTGTGACATCATCCCCCCGTTAGAGGGAATTTCGTCCCGAAATTCTGTTTGAAAGCTAGATTTGAGAATGCTAGAATAGGTGAGGGTACTTCTGCTTCATTTGGTCTTCGCGTTCCTACGTGAATTCCGGCCTACACTTTGCGTTCCACCGTACTTTCACGATCGGGATGCGACTTTGCTTAGTACGCTTAACCTCCCTGTCCATGATTTCAATTGGTTCTTCAACGAACAGGAGATTCTCGTTGATTTCGATTTCGTCAAGGGGAATGACGAGTGTTTCATTTGATAGACACTTCTTTAGATTAGAGACATGAAACACAGGGTGTACACCGTTTAGCTCTGTGGGTAGTTGCAGTCTGTAGGCTACCGGACCTATTCGGGCGACGATTTCAAAAGGTCCAATGTACCGTGGGTTTAGTTTTCCCCGCTTCCCAAAACGAATAACTCCTTTCCAGGGCGAGACTTTTAATAGTACTCGATCACCGACCTGAAATTCTAAGGGCTTTCGCCGCTTATCGGCGTAGCTCTTTTGTTGGTCACGCGATGCTTGCAATCGAGCTTTGATTTGAACGATCTTTTATGTGGTTTCGCGAATGATTTCCGATCCCGTTAGTTCTTTGTCCGACGCACGTGTTTTTGCTAGCTGGGTGTCACCTACTTCAGCCCAACATAACGGTGATCTACATTTACGCCCGTACAGTGCTTCGAAAGGAGCCACCTTGATGCTCGAATGATAACTATTGTTGTATGAGAACTCGATTAAGGGTAGGTGGGTATCCCAAGACTTCCCAAAGTCTATCACGCATGCGCGGAGCATGTCTTCGAGCGTTTGGATGGTTCGATCGCTTTGACCATCCGTTTGTGAATGATAAGCGGTGCTCATGTCGAGGTTTGTTCCCATCGCCTTATGCAGGGATTGCCAAAATCGTGACATGAACCTACTGTCCCTATCCGAGATGATAGATACTGGTATTCCGTGGAGTCTCACGATCTCTCGAATGTATAAACGCATCAATCTCTCCATCTTGTAAGATTCTTTAATTGGCAGATTTCGTCAGTCGGTCGATTATTACCCATATGGTGTCTAATCCATCCGACGTTTTGGGTAGCTTGGTCACGAAATCCATAGAAATCCCCTCCCATTACCACTCCGGGATTGCCGGTTGCTGTAACAATCCTGAGGGTTTCTGGTACTCCACCTTTACCTTGGCGCACGTAAGGCACTTACTAACGTAGGTCGCAATTTCCGCCTTCATGTTAGGCCACCAATAGTGTTGTTTAATATCCAAGTACATCTTGTCTGAACCAGGATGAATGGAGTATCGCGTCTTGTGGGATTCCTTCATAACAACATCCCTAAACCCTCCATGTTTAGGGACCCAAATACGGTTCATGAAATAGTATACTCCATTCTCCTTTGCCTCCAGGTTCTTTTCCATTCCGCGCAATGCTTCGCTTGCTCTATTTTCCGTCTTCATGGCCTCTAACTGGACTACTGCAATTTGAGTGGCCAGGTGAGATTGAATGGTTATGGAGAGAGTTTTCGTACGATGATTAGAGTACTCCTTCTGACTTAATGCGTCAGCTACCACGTTGGCCTTGCCTGGGTGGTACTTAATCTCACACTCATAATCGTTTAGCAATTCAACCCATCTTCGTTGCCTCATGTTCAGCTCCTTTTGGTTCAAGATGTGTTGGAGACTCTTGTGATCCGTGAAGACGGTGCACTTCGTACCGTAAAGGTAATGCCTCCAAATCTTTAGGGCAAAGACTACAGCTCCCAACTCTAGGTCATGGGTCGTATAGTTTACTTCATGCGTCTTTAGTTGGCGGGATGCGTAGGCTATCACTCTCCCACGTTGCATGAGAACGCAACCTAAGCCCTGATTTGACGTGTCGCAGTAGACTACAAAATCTTCCGTTCCTTCAGGAAGAGATAGTACAGGTGCGCTACAGAGAGCTTGTTTCAAGGTCCGAAACGCAATCTCTTGTTTGTCTGTCCATTTGAATGGTACGCCCTTTTGCGTAAGCGAGGTAAGTGGCTTGGCGATCTTAGAGAAGTTTTGAATGAATCTCCTGTAGTAGCCTGCTAAACCCAAGAATTGACGAATTTCTATGGGCGTTGTCGGGATTGCCCATCCTTCTACAGCTTTGACCTTAAAGGAATCCACATGGATTCCATATTGGCTGACTACATGACCTAGGAAGTTCACACTCCGTAGCCAGAACTCACACTTGGAGAGTTTGGCGTAAAGCTTTTCTGATCGCAGAGTTTCTAGGACTTGTCGAAGATGTTGGCCATGCTCTTCCTTGCTTCGAGAATAGACGAGGATGTCATCAATAAAAACAATGACAAAGTTGTCGAGGAACGGTCGACAGATTCGATTCATTAGGTCCATAAATGCGGCAGGGGCATTCGTTAGACTGAAGGGCATTACGACAAATTCATAATGTCCGTAGCGAGTTCGGAAAGCGGTTTTTGGAATATCCTCTTCCCAGACTTTGAGTTGGTGGTATCCGGACCGTAGATCTATTTTAGAAAAATAACTAGCTCCTTGGAGCTGGTCGAATAGGTCATCGATTCGTGGGAGTAGGTAGCAGTTCTTGATTGTGAGTTTATTTAACTCTCTGTAATCGATGCACATTCTAAAAGATCCGTCCTTCTTTTTGACAAAGAGCACCGGAGCTCCCCATGGCGAGTAACTAGGTCGAATAAATCCCTTGTCCAAAAGTTCGCTGAGTTGGCTGGATAATTCCTGCATCTCGGCAGGAGCGAGCCGGTAGGGTGATTTAGCGAGAGGAGTTGCTCCTGGAATGAGGTCGATTCAAAACTCAACCTGTCTCTCTGGGGGTACTCCCGGAAGATCTTCAGGAAACACGTCCGAAAATTCACACGCTACGGGAATGTCTCGAACGTTAATCTCCTCCTTGGTTTTATCCACCACGTGAGCCAGGAACGCCAGATTGTTCCTTCGTAGATATTTTTGTGCCTTGATGCACGAAACGAGGCGAAGGTTCATGCTAGATTTGTCTCCGTAAATTACTAGGGTTTCGTGATTTGGGAGACGAAGACGAACGGCCTTCTCGTGGCACATAATTTCAGCATGGTGGGGGCTTAACCAGTCCATGCCGATGATCACATCGAAACTCCTAATTGATACTGGCATTAGATCTATTCGAAAGACGTGTTGATTAAGGGTTAGGGTACATCCGGTGTAGATTTCCCCAGTGGATTCAGTTTTCCCATTGGCCATTTCCACCGTATAGGTTTCATTTAGCTTTTGGGGCAGTTGTTTTAATAAATGCTTAAACTTATTGCTTACGAAACTTCGCTCCGCTCCGGTGTCAAATAAGATGCATGCATAAGTGTGGTTTAAGGGAAACGTACCGGTAACAACAGAGGGGTCCTGAATAGCCTCACCCTGACCCATGGTCAACATCCTTCCTGTTCCTCTGTTTCTTAAATTGTTGTTGTTAGGGCAGTCTCGGCGGATGTGTCTAGTCCTCCCACACCCGAAGCAGGTGTGGCTAGGCTCTGCGTTATTGCCGTCGGCATTGATGTTGTTGTTGCTGCAATGCTTGTTGTTGTTGGTTCCCTGATTTTGGTTCTGGGGAAGGTAAGTCCTGCAGTACCTTGCAGTGTGTCTTTTTCAGTTGCAACTGGTGCACTGAAAATCCTTGCATTCTCCATTGTGATGGAAACCGCACTTGTTGCATTTGGGTAGATTACCGGAATAGGGTCTAGAAGCATTTGAAGTGGCTGAGGTTGGAGCATGTGGTGCGGCTGGAACCGGTGCGGCGACAGCATTTACCGCCACTGTCTGCTACTTTTTAGAGGTTTCGGGGCCCTGGCGCCCCTTCCTCTTATTGTTATTTCCCTTCTTGCCATCATCTTCCTTCATCTTCTCAGTCTCCACTGGCTTCTCTCCCTTCTTGTTGTTATGGTCATACAGCTTCTTTGCCAATCTTTTCGCACTGTCAAATGTTTCGGGGTTTGCAGCTATCACATTCCCTTGAATTGGTGATGTTAGTCCCCAGATGAATTGCTCAATTTTCTTTCCTTCCGAGGTGATCATACCCGGGCACATCAGAGATAATTCGCTAAATCTCGATATGTAGGCATCGATATTCGCATTCTGCACAGTGAGGTTCCATAGCTCTTGCTCCATCTTTTGTATTTCGCCTCGTGGGCAGTACTCATCCATTAACATTTCTTTCATCTCTGCCCACAGCATAAAGTTGGCTACAGGGAGCGTCATGGATTCTACATGTCCGTTCCACCAGGTGAGCGCTTGATCGATAAGAGTGCAAGCCGCGAACTTTACTTTCATCTGCTCAGGACAATCGCATATCTCGAATACCGATTCCACCTTCTCGATCCATCGCTTCAGAGTGATCACCCCTCCAGTGCCGTTAAAAGTTCGTGGTTTGGCGTTTGTGAAGTCCTTGTAGGTACATGTCTTGGTGGGTCCTTGATTCATTCCGTTGTTCGAACTTCCGGCTCCTTGTCCATTGACTCCTCCATTGTTCCCTTTATGAATTTGCGCAATCGCTGCAGTTACTGCTGCAGATACAGCTACATGGAACGCGGCTGAGTCAACTTCAGGTGGGGTTGGTCCTGGGTTTCCGCGAGTAGGTCGGAGAGGCATCTTTCTGTCACAAAACGGAAAGATGTTGAGGGTATGTGGTTTTTGTGAGGTCGTGATCCTACTGACTAGGTGCATGGTACGAACTTAAACAATACTACCATTGACCAATCAATCTTAATTTCTCAACACATAGCAATTTGTAATATCGTAACAAAACACGTAACACTTTATTAATATTATCCGCATTTGATACATGAAAATTTTGCTCGTAAGAGCATACATGAGCGATACTAGTTCGACAGCATAACAACTCTATGAGTAGTGTAGTCACTTAAACATTGAGTCGGGGTACATAGCATAGTTCCTAACGACCTACTAAGATAAGTCTATCCCTAACCGCGATGAGATGCGTCTGGAGGTGGTGCCGAGGATGTGGATGCTCCCTGAAGACGAGCCACCAAGCGTTCTGCATCCTGAAGTCGAGACTCCCACCGAACCTGCCTCATGTGAAACTCTCGGAGGACGTCACGCGTCTCCTGCTCCGCACGCTCGACCCTAGTCCTCAACTGGCGCACCTGATCAGCAGTGTCCTGGGCAAGGTCGCCCGTATTCCGTAACCGTTTCACCATGACTGGAAGGGCTTGATCAGCCGGTCCTCCGTCTCTCAGGTCAAAGAACTCGCGTGACATGCCGTACGGGGGTTGCTGTCCCTGCTGTCTGCTCCATCTCCAAAGATCAATACCCCAGGGAGGTGTAGGACCAGTGGGGCCTACACGATAGGCAGGCACCCTGATCGGGTAAGGGGGGTTGATGACTTCGGACTCCGCATCCGAATCACCCCCTTCACTATCATCAGTATCCTCCTCGAGGCTTCCTTCATCTTCCTCTGATTCGGCAGGCTCGCCCTCGACTTCGGCCTCCGGTTCCTCGTCAGATTCCTCTTCGAGGTCTTCCTCAGGCTCCTCCTCAGGCTCTTCCTCGGGCTCCTCCTCTAGCCATCCGTTGTTCCCCTGGTTAGGGAAGTAAGGATCTCCGGGGTGATGAAAACCATCCTTGCGGTCTGCGAGAGTGTGTAATTATGCTAACGTTATTCCTAGGATGCTACAATTATCGCATAGACCAAGTAGGCGTTCTCTTTTTAGTGGTAGAAGGGTATAGTTTTAGGTTCCCTAGCTATCCCGATCTCATCAGGACGTGTGTTAGTTATACTTTTGAGAGAGTGTAGTTGATCAGGCTACATCCACTCCTTGGTACCACTAATAACAGTCCTGAATTTACCCGAGATACTAGTATTATTTTTGTTTGGTTCAGTGTTATGTTCCTATTCCTAATGCAAGCAAGGGTGTTTTATTTACCTGTTTTGTTTAGAGTTATGTTAGTCCCTCTTTTTGGTTTATAGTTGCATATCAATGTGTGGCTAGATATGCTAGTTCACTATAAACAAAGCTCTGATACCAACCTGTCACACCCCCGAACCAGACGGCGGAAACGTCCGGGGGCTGTTGTGACTCAATTGAATACCATCACAATGAATATACATGAAACATAACATCATACATCACCAAGCATTGGAATAATACAACTGGTAGCGTTTACATCTATTACATTGTCTCAAAATATTACATCCCCAAAATAAATTGTTCATTGTTACTTAAACAACCGCAAAACATCATAGAGTACAGTCCTTTCTTCACTTTATCTTTTACCTGAGAATACAAGTATTTTGGAAAAACGTCAACATATGAAATGTTGGTGAGTTCATAAGTAATGTTTAAAATCCAATGTTTGTATTGTTTTGAAAACCACCAGAAAATCCGATATTTTCTGAAAATAGTATAGCGTAAAAAAAAATATGTGAAGATCCGTTAGTATGCTTGTTTGTTTTCTATAGATGTAAGCGTACGAGTTGTGAAATTCGGCATGTGTACTAGTTGAAAACCCTAGGAAAACCCGACGTTTTCCTATCACTTTGCTTTAATTAGTTTATGTGTTGTTGTTTCGTTACGTTAGAGGTATTCGTTGAGCTACGGAGGCATTGGGTATACAGTGGGTGGTGAATTGTTGTAACGTACGTTAATGAAAACGTTCAGTTGACAACCGTACTAGCAATCCCTTAGGCGTCACTCGCACTTATTCACACAACTCAATCCTCCCGGACTTGTGTAGTCCCACGACCGAAGAGAAAAAGAGAAGGTGCGAAACCCTCGGTATTTCCCTACTTCGTTCAAGACCATTGCAATTGCGAAGGGCCCGAAGCCCAACCCGCAATCGTGAGTTCCCGACTTTACTAGCAGCACCGAAGGACCCTTGGGGACCAGCAGCACGTTTGCCATTGAAAGTCCTTTTACACGCGGTTAAGTCGTATTAGACCCAACTACATGTAAGAAAGTATCCTTTGGGCCTAAAGATCATGCCATCGGGCTAGCTACCCTCAACAAGCATGATTTGCAACTTTTGGGCCTAAGGAATGTACGTCGAGGTATTGAGTAATTCCACGAGAGTATAGAGTTCCGAGAGTTCCATATGTGTATTGAGCGTTGTAGTGTTAGTAGTTTTGGATTTGTTATTGATTCGAGACCGAATCAATTCGTTTAACAACGATTTTTGGTATTGTTGTGTATTGTGTCGGTAGTCGCGGTACCAATATTTGATCAAGTTGCGTGTATTGAATTAACCTTGAACGTTTTCTATTTTCAGCCCCTCATTGTTTGTAAAATTTACTTTTTCAACCCTCTAATTAAATAACTTTCCGGTTTGGTTCTTAAATCATTTTTCTTGACATTTTAACACCAAAAATTATTGAAATTAATATTTTTCAGCATATTTTTCATTGAAAACAGTTTAAGTCCCTGAAATTGCAGTTTTCTCGGTTATAACCCCTCTTTTTCGTAGTTTTTACAATTTTGGCCCCAATTGGAAAATTTTTGCAACTTTGGTCCTTTTTAAATTTGAAAAGCATTTTAAACCTTTGAAAAGTACTTGTAACACTAGTAGTCCACTGTTTAACAGAAAAACACAGTTTTGGCCCTCCAAAACAGAAAATTTCGCATAATGGGCCCTATTGGGCCGAAATTGTCATTTTTAGCCCATTAAGCTTGAAATTTATGTTTTTAATCCTCCAAAAGAGTATATTTTCAGAAAATACATTATGGAAACTGTTTTGACTCATCTCACCCATCAGATTTCGAAATATTTCATTTTGGGCCCGTCAACTTTGTATTTTTAACATTTATGTCAAAAAAAAAAATGAGTTTTTAGCCCAAAGTATGTATTGTTAAGCCACTTAGCTATTTTTCTTGGTATACTTTGTATGTAGTAGTATGTTTTATGTTAGTATCATTTAACATAAAGTATATCTCGGTTTTTAGTGATTTATGACTAGATCCAACATCATAATCATACCAAACACACATATAAGCATAGAAATCATACAAGGCATACACATAATGATAGATCTACACCTTTGCTTGTATTCTCCCCCACAAAAACTTATAAAAACCGAAAATAAGGGGGTATGAAGCTCACCTTAGGGGGTAGTTTCGGTTCTTGAAGAAAAGATGGAAGAAAACTTGGTGATTTTTGACCCTAGCACCCTTTGATGAAGATTTCGAGTTTATGGAGTTCTAAGACACAAGTTTATGATTTCATGAGAGTTAAGAAGAGATTTTTGAAGATAAGAAAGAGTCCAAAGCATGGATCCAAGCATTAACTTACCTAGATAATGATTTTGGTGATGGATTCTCCTTGTGAAGCTCTTGATTCACGAAATTTTTGAAGGAGGAGGGAGGATTGTTCCTTGAGAATTCTAGAGAGAGTTTGTGAGAGATTTGTGTGTGTGTGTGTGTTTCGGCCGAGAGTGAGTGAGAGAAGAGAGAAATAGACCCTTGAGGTGATATGCATGGAAACATGGAACATGTTGCATGGAAATCCTTTGGTTAATTGTGAGGTGTCACTCAGCAGGTCAACCTTTCCTCTTCGGCTTGTTTTGGGCCGAAAATATGGAAGGAAGAAGAGAAATTTGGGCTTTAATGCCCACAAGCCCATGTGTAAATTAAGTTGGATGAGTTTTAACCTAAAAGGAAATATAATATGATTTTTATACTTTTTTGGGCTAGTTTAGGTTAATCATGGATTAAAGCTTTTAATTCATTTCATTCTAGGCCCAACATGGCCCAAAATATTGAAATAAATAAATGTGGGTCCAATTAGAGCCCATTTAAGGGTTCTAAGCCCATGATAGTCAAATTGGAAGCTTATTGGTCCATTTGGGTCCAATACGGAAGTCCTAGTCCAAAATGGACTTAAACGAGGACTTCTAGGGTTTCCAATTGGTTGTTGACTATTTGTAGCACTTGCATGATGTATTTGATTGAAGTTTTTGATGTAATTTAATAAGCATCACACATGCTTTTAAGTTTTTGATGCAACATTTTACTTGAGTTTAGTGATTACAAGACACAAAATTTCTAGTTGTGACAACTCACCTGTAGTTGGTGGTTTGGATGAACGGAAGTTGTAGGATGCTAAGTGACAAGTGAGGACTTGTACACACACAATGATCCTAGTTAACATATAATCAAACATATATGTATCTAATTAGTCAATTAACAACTAATTAACCAAGTTAAAACACCCTAAGACATGAAAACACTTTGATTCAAGTGTTATAGGTACCGAAGGGTTGCATCTAAAGGTTGTATGGCATGGCATTGGAGTTTAGGGACCAAAGACCACTCCTTATGGAGTTTACGGCCTAAGGTCATTACCCCCATGAGCTTATGGCCGTAAACTCATGGTACTTCGGAGTACGCCCAGCGTACGAGATGCATGGAATCGAATAGGCCACATCGCCCCTACACCCTCTACTGCCATCCCATTCGAAGACCGGAGACCGTGACATCATCGCTGACGTACGCCTCGCGTACTTTGGTGTACGCCCAACGTATGAGGGCAGTTTTCCTCACCTATAAATACCATGCGAGATCTTCGAATTTCCTTGCCCATTTCTCTCCTCTCTCTCACTTTTACTCTCCGTTTAGCATCCCAAGACGACCCCACCACCCCGGTTTCATACCTCAGCCCCGACGAAGGTCCGAAGCCCTGAGATTCTCGAGAATCTCGCCACTTTCTAGTTGGAGTGCCACCCGAGAAAAAGCTCGTTTTCTTTGAATCGTCACACTTTCCAAGTGAGTTCATACCCCTACATTTTCACGTCTTTTCTTGTTTTAAGGGGGGGGGGGGGGGGGGAATACAAGTGCAATACAAGAAAAACTCATCGTTTTATACAAATCCAAATACACCACCTACTTTTTTATAAATGTTACATAACTTCGATATCAACGTTATAATTTACATACAAAGTTAGTATTACATCGAGTTTTCATCACCAAATGGTACACACTTTCGGAAAAACTATAATGGGTATAGTTTACAAGTTATTCATTACATCTTTACGTAAACATTGTGAAAATGAAATACTTTCATCTACATGAAATATAGACTTTTCTTTTTATAAATCTATCAGTACTAAGTATTGTGAGACATTCAGCTTCAACGTACTCTCAAGTACGCATTTCAAGCCCTGTATTATAAACCATAATCTCTTGGAGGGAGAGCGTGATACTTGTGTATAGATCTATACAGGATTGACAATCCCGCACCTGAACTGTTAGCTACAGTTAGACCGGCAGGTCTGGGGTGACAAACGTCATAACACTGCAACGCCTGAAGAACGTTGTTACAGGCAGTCTGGGTCAATAGCAGTGTTATAAAACTCAAACGGAAGTATTAAAATAAGTTTGATTTACGAGATTCTTGAATGCATTCTGTAAATACATTATTTGGGTATAAATACACTTTCACTATTTTGAGCATGAAAGATATTATTGCACTCCAACCTTTGGAACTTTTTCTAACTATATGTAGAAAATATTGGATTTTCTGGGAAACACGTTCAATTATTTTTGCTAAAGGACATACAAATTTTCAGTACAAAAACGCTTATGAACTCACCAACTTAATTGTTGACACTTATTCAAAACTACTTGTATTTCTTCGGGAATAAGTAATACAAGTAACCATCAGCTTTTGGAGAAGGAACGCTAAGGCGTCTATTATCAAAACATTTTAAATCATCATATGTGTAATATTCTTTTGAAACATGTACTACACGCAACAATGTAATCTTTATTATATTTATGATGGTTGTGTTTACTTTCTTTACAATATTCAACCATTATGATACTACGTGAAGTCATCCACCTCTGAATGTTTCCGCCATTCTGGTTTGGGGGTGTGACACCGAGTTGGGCTGTCTCGCCGAGTCCAGACACTGACTCGCTGAGTCAGGTTGGGCAGAGGCCCGGAACTCGATTTTCAGCAGATAAACAAGCATTGCATCACATACAACAAAAACCAATCAAGGCTCTGATACCACTGATTGGTTTAAGCCAAAAGAACATCCTATGTGCTCATGCAAACCCTAAAACTTGGATCTAGGTTTCTCTATTGTACATGCAATTCATCCAAGACTCAAGAACCCTAATCTAGCATATGCATTTCAAAATTATCACATAAGAGCATATCTAGATGATTAGCTCTTGCCGAATGGCTTAAATCTTCTTATCTTTGGAGCTTAAAGTCACAAGTGCCACTCCTCTAATGGCTTACAAACACCAAGAGCAAGACAATGTATTATGAGAAAGATGAGGATCACCAAAAATGTTCTAGGGTTCTTCCAAAAGAGTTCCTCACGTTTTTGGGGTTATAAGGGTCCTTATATAGTGAGGCAATTAGGGTTATCGGCTAGGAAACCCTAATTTGACTCCTTAGGCCCTAAGCAGCCCATGGACTCCCTTTAGAACAGCCCTTGGACGAATTCCTTATGGGCTTCCCATAGAATTCGTCCAACCTATGTTCCAAGATAATCCATAGCCCAATTGCAACTATCTTATAATTACAATTCCAGTCCCTTAAGATTAATTAATGTCTTTTAGTCACAAAATTAATTCTTAATTAATTCTTGACTAATATTAATTAAGTAATATGATTTCTCCTTCAATATATTATTCATATAATATATTAATAAATCGTAATTAATCCTCCTTCTGCATAAATCATCATATCAAGTTGCTTTGGTGAAGGCAACCCAAAAGGACCGTGCACAACCGGGTCAAATACTTACCAAATATAGTTATGGGCTTAGACACTAATCCAGCAATGTATAAGTCTATATATATATATATATATATATATATATATATATATATATATATATATATATATATATATGTGTATATAGACTAGAAAATAGTTTGTAAGTCTCGTGGTAAACCGTAGTCTTAAACCCTAAGACCGAAAGTATAATGGACTGTATACTGGAAAATAATGTGTAGTTTTATAGTTGAATAAAACCGATGAAGTGTAAGCTTCCGGTAAACCGAAATCGTATTGTTATTCCCTATATGATTCGTTACAACCATGCTTGATATGACTGATACGCCTCTCATGATGTTCTTCAGGCATCGGTTTAAGTAAGATATTTGTCACCCTAGACTGGCCCGTATATCTGTAGCGAACAACTCAGGTATGGGGGTGTCAACCCCGTATAGATCTATACACAATTACCTCGCTCTCCCTCCAAGAGACTCTGGTTATAACTAAAGGACTTACGGTGTACGCTAGGTATGTACGGTGAAGGAAAGTCTCACAAGAGCCTTACCAGATTTATGTGAACTATGACTCATTTTTCTTGTAAAATGAAATAGTTATACCTTTGAATAATTATATGTTCTCTAAAATGAAAGTGTGGTTTGTGACTCCCAAACTATACCAGTTATAGTTTATTATGAATGTTTTGTTAAGTCCATTTATATAATCAAATATATAAACACATCTAATTTATCATGTTTAGATGTTTTAAAAGATTATAACACATAAACTTAAATCTAAACACAAATATAAAACATTTAGTATGATGAGGACAATTTCTAGTTTTTGACTTTTTTGTCATTGTTTTTAGAAAAATTATAGAAAAATCATCGTAAGTTGAAATTTGGATCCGTAAATTCAAAGAGTTTAGAAAATGAGTCTACTTTGTTCATAATTTTATTATAATTTTTAGTGGTATCAAAGCAGTGTGAAAATATTCATCTTGATAGAACGGTCCGAAATCATTTCTGAAGTGATAGGTAGTTTTGTGAAAATCATCATAACTTGTAGAAAAATTGTATGAACGTGTGCGAGTAATCTTTAGAAAGGTATAAACCTGATCTATTGCATATTGAACAGTTTTGAAAAATATTAAGTTTAATATAGTCAAAACAATCCGTGAATATACCATAACTTTTCTGTTGAAAGCTGGTGTTTAAGTTTAGATTATGTTTTGGGGTTGTAACTTGTATTTCCCCTCTAAAACTTGAAGAAAACATGATAAAAACCTTATTACCCAAGATTTTTTTTCCGTTTTCAACACATAACTAAGATGCATGTAATTATCCAAAGGTTAAACACATAACACATAGGTACTTGCAAATATCCAATGGTTAAACGAAATTTGACTTGTGTGGTTGTAAAAGGTCAAGGCGATCCGAGTCAACCTAACATTACTCCCGACAGGGCGATATTTATTTACAACAATGAAGAAGTTCGTGAAAGATTTTGCAAGTTTGTGATTCAAGTGAGATTGCCTTTCATCCACTTCGACAACCCACGAGTTATTGCTTTTGAACACAAATCTTACCGGAAAAAAATGCAACCTCAATATCGGCAAGTAAGTCACACTACTCTTAGACGTGATGCTATAAAGTACTAGGGTATAGCTAAAAAAGATATGCAATTTGGATTTTGAAATTTAAAACCGGTGTTTCTTAAACTTGTGATGTTTGGTCCTCCACCGGAAATGTTTCCAAAAGCTATTTTATCGTCACGACACATTGGATAGACCCCTCTACATGGGTAATGAACAAACGAGTTATTGCTTTTGAACTTTTTGCATATCCTCACACAGAGGCACAACTATTTGCAGTTTTAATAAGCGTTATAGAGGCTTATAGTTTTGGTGACAAAATCTTCTCCATTTCGTTTCACAATGCAAGTAACAATACCACCGCCGCAAAAAGATTAATTGCAAAATATAGACCTATTTTGGATTGCATGTTTTTTCATACTCGATGTATTTGTCACATTATTAATCTAGCGATACAAGATGGTTTAAAAATGATAGCTTCTACAATTGAAAAATTCAAAAATGTGTTAACTAGAGCTTTTGGAAAAAATAAAGCTACAATGGAAAAATATCGAAAGTTTGTCGTTTCCATTGACGTAACTCCATATAGTCCTCATTCGGATGTTGACACTAGATGGAGTTCAATGTGCATGATGTTTGAAAGTTTGACATGTCAAAGAATCACTTTGTAATTATTTTACGTCACAATTTCAAAAGGAAAAAACCCGGTTTCGGATTTTGATTGGGATTTTATGGAAGAGTTTGTGGAAATGTTAAAAGTTTTTAAACATTCTACATCTTTTTATCAGGTGTGTATTATCCTACAAGTTCGTTGTTACTAAATGAGTTATGGTTGATGTCCACACAAATGGAGCATTTTGAACAAAGAAGTGAGATATTTGTTTTGGTTACGAGACCAATGAGAGAAAATTTAGTCAAATATTTCAAAGAAATGTCACCACTTTTTACTTGTGTTGCGACATTAAACCCATGTATCAATGTTACGGGTGTAGAGGCTTTGATTACCAAAATTTTCATCTCTTTAAATTAGCACAAAGATGACTCAAACTACATCCGTAACCATATACACAATTTTAATAATACTTTTACTAGTTTGTTTGACATATACGCTACAAAATATGGCAATATGTCAGACACTTTTGCTCATGTAACCGACTCTACTAGTGGTGCATCGGATAGTAGTCGGGGTCGAATGGATTTTCATATCAACCTCTATAACTACCTTTTGGAGGAACAAAACAAACGAGTACGCACATAACCCCTAGTAGCAAACATGGAATTTATGTGGGGTCACACTTTTTAAAATTCATGAGTGCACCACAATTTAAAATTTTGGATCTTTTGGCTTGGTGGAGAGAAAAGGAAGCACAAAATTCTATTCTCTCCGTCAAGGTCCGTGATTTACTAACTGTCCAAGCTTCTACGGTAGCTTCAGAATCCGTTTTTTCTTTTAGTGGTATAGTTTTATCAAAGTTGAGGATGAATCTTACCGCGGTTGTGGTAGAGGTTTGCGTTTTCTTGAATGATTAATTGCATTCGGTGGAACGTATACAACACTTGACATCACTAGAAGGCCACTAGCACAAAATGTTGAACGAAGACTATAAACGATGAAGACGAACACGAAGATGAAGAATATGGTATTGATGATACCCCTAACCATTAGCGTGGCGGTTGAAGAAAATTTTAGTGAAGGGGACACGAAGTGGAAAACCATTAAAACTCTTTCTATTTTGCAAAATGTTATAAAACCACTTTATTATTATTATTATTATTATTATTATTATTATTATTATTATTATTATTATTATTATTATTAGTTATCTAGTTTCTAAACTCTTTCTATTTCGATGTTTGATGTATTTATAACTATTTTAATGAACCTATGTTGCATTTTGTGTTATATATGAGGTTCTATTTTTTTATTTTTTTTAAAATTTTTAAAAATTTTTATTTTATTTTTATTTTTTGTAAATTTCGGATCAGATCCAAACAGGATCGGATTAAACCGATTTGGATTTGCTTAAGGGAAAACCGGTCAGAACTGGTCAAAACCGGTTTGAAACCCGATCGGATTTTTGGTAAAACCGCATTCGCTTTGACGTCATCAAGTTGGATCAGATCGAATCAGATCGGCTGTTTGTGCATCTCTAGTGTTTTGTGAAGGAAAATAAGAAGAGGGCCCCTTAGAGTTGTGCTTGGAGCTTGAGGATACGGGATTAGCTCATCATTAACTAGCTTTTTGAGTTAAAAAGCTCACATCTTGCTAATCTATGATGCTAGATCTAGCTATGTTTCTATCTTATGCTTTTTGAGTCCTTGGAGTGGCTGAGGAGCTTCTTGATTCACTTTAGAAGTGATTGATGGTAGATCTAGGTTTCTTTTGGTCCCTTATTCCATAAAAATGAAAGCTTTAAGGTATTTATGGACTCTTGCATGTGTTAAGACAATTTGATAAGCTCTTAGAACCCTTATTATGCCATGCATGTACGTAAAGTTGCCAACTTTACGTGATAAATCATATTTTGAGACAAGATCTAAGAGTATGGAGTAAGGGTTGAATGGATTGAGTGCTTAATGGTGTGGGATGGCCAAGTGGGGAGTATGTTGGGCATACAAGCTGGTACGCTACGCATACTAGCCCCAGAGTGTATACGTTAAGCATACGAGCTGAGTACGCCTCGCATACTCAGCAATGGACTTCAAAATTTTGGGCTTTTCGGTATTGGTCCCATGTTGAACCTTAAGAGTCTAGGGCTTTGATGGGTCATCATAATGTTATTTTTGGGTTGATACTATTTATTTGACTCTTTTGGTTGAATGCCCACAAAGGGATTTGGGCCCAATTTGGAAGATTAGGCTATATTTGGGCTTTGGGTGATCATTTTGGAATTGGGCCTTTTTGATAGTTGGTTTGGGCCTTGGCCTTGGGCCAATTTAGGTAAAGGGAAAATGGTCTTCTACCCTAGTTTGGACTCTTAGGGTGAGCCGGGATCCAATTATTAATTGGATTTCATTTTATGATGACAACGCAAAGATTTTAGCGGACAAGCAGCCATAGATTTATCTGTAATATTCAACAGTCTAAGGCGAGTTTCCTCACTGGGTTTAGCGAGGCGAAGGCACCAATTCCAACCCATGATTATTATGTTAGGACGCTAGATATCTCCATGACTCTTACATGTGTTATGTGTTGGTATGTATACCGAGCGGGACTCGAGGTCGAACTAGGCCCGATGACTGTATTGCATGTTATGGTCTTTGTTATTATCGTATATGTTAGCATGATTATACGTTTATATTTTTATATGTATAGTGGGCGGGGCCCGATGTCAGGCGGGGGGGAATAAATGAAAGATCTGTAATCCGAGCGGGGCTCGATGTCGGGCAGGGCCCGAGGCTGAGTGAGACTCGATGTCGGGCGAGGCCCGATGCAGGGTGTGAGCCCAATATGTGCTTATTATGTATGACATGTGGTAGTTTGGGGAACGCACTAAGTTTTATGCTTACGATTTTCAGTTTACGTTTTTGGTCCTTTTGGTGCAAAAGGGAAGAACTCGAGGTGATTGCATTGCACACACAATATTGTTCCGCATTTTCATGAT
Source organism: Lactuca saligna (assembly GCF_052625555.1). NCBI lineage: Eukaryota > Viridiplantae > Streptophyta > Magnoliopsida > Asterales > Asteraceae > Lactuca > Lactuca saligna. Next base: position 73,107,367 of record NC_136421.1, read on the forward strand.
AACTCTTATATTTTATGATGTTTTGATACATTTATTCCACTTAGGATTTATGATGATGTTTTGGGATATTGCTTTATTAATTGAAAAATGAATTTTTCGGGTCTTATTTTTGGGACGTTACAGCAACAACTTCAAGTATGATCGTTGGGTGACCGTGATCACCTTGGGTAAATTGACCATGATGTGAGGTAGGACAATTTTCCCATGCCCAATGGAGATAATCTAAACCTCCTATCATTCTAGGAAAGCCATATACACTAGCATGATGTGCTTGGAATTGTAAGATGTCATTACTTGTAGGCTTACGTAGATATTTTGGACCATAAAATTGAATCACAGTTTTGCAAAAAATAGTGTAGACTATCTCGTGCAGTCCTATTCAACATCCTAAAACTCTCGTCCAACGCATCAGGCGTGATGTCATATGCTAATTAACGAAGTGCGATTGTGCATTTTTGTAAGATAGTGAAACCGGGTGTCATCTAACGTTGGAACGTTGTTGGAAAAAACTGCATTCCCTCGTTACATCTTCAACTATATGTTCGTATAAACGTTCGAACATTCTGAAGTGCCTACGACAATAATACCATTGATAAGTGGCATTCTCGTAAAAGTAGTCTTGTATCAAACGTTGGTTGCCCTTTTCACGATTTCTAAAAAGTATATCTTCATGTTCTCTGTTGAGAACTTTTGGCTGCGTTATTGAATAAAACGTCATACGTTTGTCCCGCCATTTGAACACAAACAATAGCAACATAAAAAATAACTTGAAATTTTTCAGAAGATGATATTTTCTATTAATTTTGAGAGAAAGCAATAGAAAAATCTAAAAGTTTGGTTTTGATTTGAACAAATGAAGAAAAATGGTTTAGTTTATAAATCAAAAAAAATGTTTAGCTTTTTGATCGTTCAACGGTCACTTTTTGTATTAACCAATCACAATAGGCGGCCAAAAAAGGAAGAAGGGTGGTCAAACTGCACCCAAGACCGCATAAGGGGGTGGTGTTCCCCGCCTATGTGGAAAAAGGTGCGGTAAAGACCGTGCGACTCCCCACATTCTAATTGACTTTGCTTTTGCTTTGATCTCGATATAAGACAATATATAATGTCATTTTAGTTTGGGGTCTTACAAAATGGTAGTGGTTTTGACATTAAAATGGGTGGTTTTGAGTTGTAAAACCACTACCATTTTGTAAGACCCCAAACAACACCCGTTATTGGCACCTAATTTACAACTCCCGTTATTGCCGCCTAGTTTACAACTCAAAACCACCCATTTTAATGTCAAAACCACTACCATTTTGTAAAACCCCAAACTAAAATGACATTATATATTATCTTATATTGAGATCAAAGCAAAAGCAAAGTCCATTAAAATGTGGGGAGTCGCGCGGTCTCTATTGCACCTTTTGCCACATAGGCGGGGAACACCACCCCCTTATGCGGTCTTGGGTGCAGTTTGGCCGCACCTCTTCCTTTTTTGGCTGCCTATTGTGATCGGGGGTGTTGTTAAAAACACCCGATTAAAGGTCAATACCACTTTGACTTATTTTAAATAACGCTAATCGATTGGACGAATGACCTATATATTATTATAATTCTCACATTTTTAAGTAACCTTAATTGATTTGTAGGGGTGAAAATATTAACTAAAAAACCGAACCATAACCAAATTAACCAATATAACCGAATCATTTTAACCGAACAATTACAAAAATATATGGTGCGGTTTCTATTTTTGATTAACCGAATATATATGGTTCGGTTATGGTTTTCATCCAAAACCCAACCACTATTAATCGAACCGAACCAATAATATTAATAAATATTTTTAATATAATATAATATTAAATACTCCTCCATCCCATTTTTATTATCCACTTTTAACTTTTGTTGTATTTATTCTTTTATTTTGACCTTAAACATTTATGTTTTTGATATATAATACTTGACACAAAATATATGAATGGATTGTATTTTAAATGACTTTTTATTTTTTATAAGTTTCATTAAGTAAATTATAACACAAATAAAAATATCTAAGGTCAGAGTTAAATAATAAATACTTCAAAAGTCAAAAGTGGACGATAAATAGAGGACAATGGGAGTATAATGTATGTAATATATTGAGAAATAAAATTTTAAAGGGAAATTACTTGGAATTAGATATGATAAGTAATCTCCTATCAATATGGTTATGTATACACAATCATTCATTTTTTATAACAATGGATTTATGTTTTTCAAATTTTATAGAAAAATATTTTTATTTTTATGTCATTTTTGGACCATTATGGTTAACCGATATTAACCGTTAACCATATCTATTAACCGACTAAAACCGTTATCCAAAACCAATATTAACCATTACCCAATAGTTATTGAAATACATTAATCAATTATAATGGTTATGGTTCGGTTTTCTCTATTGATTTTATGGAAAGTTTGCCGGTCCGCTACATTACATTTAAATGCATGTTCTTCAAATGTGTATTAAATAATTTTACATCTTCACCCCTTCTAGTAACTTTTTTTTTAATTTATATCCTTTTTTATTTTGAAAAATTACTTTCAACCCTTATTACTTTAATTTAATATATATTAATATTTCAATATATATATATATATATATATATATATATATATATATATATATATATATATATATATATTTCAATTTAATATATATTATGAGTGTTGCAGAAATTGGCATTTGATGACCTCGAATCGATTCCGATAAAGGTGTTTGACAGAAATTGGTCAAAATATGTCATTTCCTTTTAAAAGAAAAAAAATGATTATTTGTAAAAACATGATAATTTGGGACTTTTCTGACAATTTTCCTACATGTAAACTTAAAATTTTAACGCTTAAACTTATAACTTTCTAAAAAACGCTGAAAAATTAAGGGAAATAATTTCAAAGAGTTTGTCCATAAGAACACTTCCCACCACTTCCATTTATCTTCATCACCGTGCAATGGACCCCATCCTTCCATTTCGTATTAGCCAAAACTAATAACTATATTTACATTTATAGTCCTTTAACTTACCCTACATTTAAAATAAATATCATATTTTTATTTTAGTGCCGTGTAAATGAATACCACTACAATTAAATCATAATAATATAACTATACTTATATTTATGGTCCTTTAACTTGTCATACATTTACAATAAATACCCTATCTTAATTTTAGTGTGGTGTAAACCACTACAATCAAATCATAATAATATAACTATACTTACACTTATGTCCCTTTAACTTGCCATATATTTACAATAAATACCCTATCTTTATTTTAGTGCGGTATAAATGAATACCACTACGATCAAATCAAAATAATATAACTCTACTTACATTTATGGTCCTTTAACTTGCCATACATTTACAATAAATACCCTATCTTTATTTTAGTGTGGTGTACCATTACAATCAAATCATAATAATATAACTATACTTACATTTATGGTCCTTTAACTTGTTGCACATTTACAATAAATATCATATCTTTATTTTAGTGCGGTGTAAATGAATAGCACTACAATCAAATCATAATAATATAACTATGTTTACACTTATGTTCCTTTAACTTGCCATACATTTACAATGAATACCCTATCTTTATTTTAGTGCGGTGTAAATGAATGTGACAACCGTCAAATTTCGGTCAAGACAAAGTCAACCGAAGTCCACAAGTCAAACCGTTTGACTCAATTTGCCCGTGGGTACTAGAATTTACATTATGAAACTTCTACGTAACTCTCTATTCTAATGAAAAATCATAAAGCAAAAAGTGCGAACACCTAGATCTCCTTAACCTAAAACTGTGGTACGTGGCGAGCCAAACCGATAAAACAATGTTGCATACTCATCGGGAGTGTGTAAGATCCTTAAACAAGGCTTAACAGGGTTTACGAACCATGCATTGCGATGCCGAACACTCACAATTGTCACACATGGAATCTCTCTCAATCGTTTTCACTTTATCCCTCTCTATGTCAAATCTCTCCCAAATCTCTCCAAATATGTGAAATCTCTCTCAAATATCTCTCTGTATTAGAAATCTCTCCAAGAATGTCAAATCTCTCCCAAATCCCTCTAAGTATGTGAAATATCTCTCAAATATCTCTCTGTATGAGAAATCTCTCCAAGAATGTCAAATCTCTCCCAAATCTCTCCAAGTATGTCAAATCTCTCTCAAATATCACTCTGTATGAGAAATCTCTCCAAGAATGTCAAATCTCTCCAAGAATGTCAAATCTCTCCCAAATCTCTCCAAGTATGTGAAAACTCTCGCAAATATCTCTGTGTATGAGAAATCTCTCCAAGAATGTCAAATCTCTCCCAAATCTCTCCAAGTGTGAGAAATCTCTCCCAAATCTCTCTCAAAAGTTTCCCGTAACTTTTTGGAATCATTCGGGTCATTCTGACCCTTAACCGGGTCAAAAACGACTTAAAACGGGGTAAAAACGAGAAAACGGGACCTTAGGAACCGAAACCCTTCTTAAGGAGCCGAAGCTCCTTAAGGCCGAGACTAGGAACCGAAAAGGCCCCAGGACCGAACCGAGCCCCTGTAGCTGAGACCGAGTCTCGGTCTCTGTCGCCTCCTCTCGGTCGCTTCTCACTCTCGGTCGCTTCTCACTCTCTGTCGCTTCTCACTCTCTGTCGCTTCCTCTCTGCCTCTCTGTCTCTACTCCGCCTCTCTATCTCTACCTGCCTCTCGGTCTCTGTTCTCGCTTCTCTCCTCTCTTCTCTTCTCTTCTCTCGGTCTCTATCCTCCCCTCTCGGTTCCTACTCTCCCTCTTCTTCCCTCTCGGTTTCTACCCTCCCTCCTCTCGGTTTCAGCATCAGAAGGCCGAACCTCGGCTAGAATTCGGAATTTGGTCACTTTTAGCCTATTTTTGATATTTTTAACATTTTAAGCCCGTTTTTCGTGATTTTAAAGCGGGATTTTCTCCAGAAATTATATTTTAACATAATAAACTCTAAATATTTATAATTTAAACATATTTTGATGAAAATCATTATTTAAATAATAAAAAACAAATGGGTGAATTATTAAAGGTGGAGTGTTGACTTTGCCTTATCCAATGTCACAAGCAACCACCCCACACCCACTCTTTGACTAACCACACCTTCCTACCTTACCTAGGTCACTTCAATGTCCCTTACACTCAATTTACACTCATTCCCACGTTTTTAGAGCTGGAACACACATCCTCTCTCCTCATTTCTCTCATTTGCTCTCATTTCACTAAGTATCAAACACCACTTTTCTCTCAAACTTTTTCCACTCCAATTTCGAGATTCAAGGCTGATTTTCAAGTGTTCTTCCACTCTTAGTAAGTATAATTCATCCTCCTTATGATTATTTCACTTCATTCTACTCAAATCATGGATATCTTACACAAACTCCATCATATTTGCGTTAGAGCTTCGAATCTTCAAGTGTTCTTGGGTTGAACACTTCTCTTCTTCAACACTTATCTACTGAAATCACTCAAGGTGAGTTCATACCCCTACATTTTCATGTTTTCTCAAGTTTTCAGGGGGGGAATACAAGTTAAAACACCAAGAACATAACTAAAATTTTCTAACAGCCTTCATCTGAAAATTTCAACTCCATTCACGGACTGTTTTGGGAATCTTAAACATTTTTGTTTTTAAAACTGTACAAGGTGCAAATAGTTCAAGTTCTTAGCTTTAAAATGGCTACTTGCACATCTCCATACGATTTTTCTACAATTTATGGTGATTTTTACAAAACTGCCTATCATTTCAAACAACAATCCGGACCAGTATGTGATTTTGGACTTATTCAGCCAAGTTGGAGGTCGTTAAAAATCGTGATAAAATTATGAGTAAACTAGACACATTTTGTGAACTCTCAGAATTTACGGATCTAGTTTTCGACTTCGTATGATTTTTCTATGATTTTTCCAAAACAGGGCAGAATGGCTAAAGTTAGCTAACAACATGTAAATATCATAACACTTTGTATTATGTTGAGCAAAGTGTATAATCATAGTTCTAATTATTGAATGTGTTTCTTTGTTAGTTTATCATCATGAACTGAAAATAAGTCATTCATAATAAATATTATTCATTCATTTTAGAACACGTATATTAAACTATAAAAAGTATAGTTTGATAAATTCATAACACTAATACATTTTCATAAAAGAGTTCATACATATTACATACATTTTAGATAAACTATAATAGGTATAGTTTATGATACATCACTCCACACACTCGTACAAAAAGGGTACATTAATACAAGAAAGATTTATATTCACACACATTTTACGTAAACTTGTTAACCTATATTGTGAGACTCTCTCTCTCTCCCCGTACGTCCGAGTGCGGGATATAATTCTTGGTAGTTATAATCAGAATCTCCTTGAGGGAGAACGTGATACTTGTATATAGATCTATATTGGGTTTGACACCCCACACCTTGCTGCTAGCTACAGTGGGACCTGCAGGTCTACGGGTGACAAATGTCATTTCAGTTTTCGCGACGCCTGAGAATGTCGTGGCAGGTTCACATAGTCATAGTATGATTATAGCGACTCACATAGGGATATAACAATCCATAAGTTTACGGGATTTTATTTATAAAACCTAAATGAGTTTTATGTCGATTTAAAATCACTTTTTATCTCTATGAGTACAGATATTACTGTACACTTTTGGTTTTGGTAGTTACGACTACACATCATTTGAAACCACATTTATACCTTTAAGTATGGTCAATACTTGTTATTATTCGGTCCTCTAATTTAGGACTACATATATATAAAGTATTAACAAACATGAGAGCATACAGAAATTTCATTTAATTCAAACGCGTCCATGTCCATTTAAGCACATAACATTTTCTATTAATAAGAAAGGTTACTTATACATTTTGGACTTCAGTCATAAGACTACATTACACAAATTTTAGAGAAAATATCGGATTTTCTGGATACATATTCTAACGCTTTTACAAGGAAAACGATTTACTTTTCTAACGAAATCTCTTATGAACTCACCAACCTTTGTGTTGACACTTTTCAAAACTACTTGTATTCTCAGGAATTCAGTGAGAACAGGAAATCAACAACGTTTTGAGGATGGGACGATAAATCGTCAAACAGTTCATTTTGTATCATAATGTAATTGATGTGAATCATGTAAACATGTGCTTTGATGTAACGTTTTCATTTATATTTGTGTTGGTTGTATTTACTTTGAGCACTATTATACTCATTGTTGTGATACTCTACATGAAGTCCTCCACCCCCGGACGTTTCCGCCATCCTTGGTTTGGGGGTGTGACAATGAATACCACTACGATCAAATTAAAATAATAAGTATGGTATAATTGTCTATTTTTTAGGATTTAGGACGATATTCGATGATTTGTCAGGATGATATAAACAACGTACAACACTCGTTAAGTTTCACTGGATTTGGTTCTACACAAAGTGAATATTGGTTGATTATGCCGGATATTGGATTTCTCATCGCTAATAAGTATGGTGTAATTGTCTATTTTTTAGACAAACAAGGTTCGTCGACCTGTTTTCCACTTTGGCATGGTCCGCAAGATATTTAAATCATATATCTATTGTTATCGCCTTCATTTATAATTGGCCATTACGTAAAAGTTGATTTACAAGAATTCCATTAAATGCCTACAGTTTTGTCACTTTGGCATCATCACAGATCAGAACGTGCCGCTGGATGGGAAATACTGTATAATGCTCGACTTAATGCATATATTTCACCGAATGCACCACGTAATAATTGTAATATTCATGTAGTTAATGTCCCTGATAATTAATAAAATTAAAATATGACATTGTTTGACGAAACAGTAGTAAATGAAAATGATAATTTTATTTGTTATAGTTCTGAAAAAATATCATATTATATTTTTTATTGTTCGTTTAATTGTAATCATTATTTTTTATTGTTTGAAACGTAAAAAAACTCGAATTTAAACCGAAAAGTTTATAAAAAAACCATCTAATTAAAAAAAAACAAAAAAAAAGGTTAACCACCTTGAATTATACCGACAAATATATTAAAATAAACACGTAACAATAATTTTTTTAGGTTAATAAATGAAAATTATTAATAAAAATCAAATTATGTATAATACGACATTAGCAAAAATGGTCATTAATGTAAGTTTTGGAAACCATAGATACCATATTCGTAAAAAAAAATTATTAGGGACTGACTTTGTGATTTTTGGCAAACCATAATGATAATTTTTGTAATTTTGATATATATATATATATATATATATATATATATATATATATATATATATATATATATATATATATATACCCTTAAGGGTATATAAAGTTACGTACCCAAACTCACTATACTATGTCGTTTTATATCATATAATACATTCTAATTGTCGAATGTTCTTATAATTTAACTTCTAATTTAATTAGTTCCATGATTTTTTATAAATTGCACATTTATCTTCCTCTTACATGGATTTCATTTTCAACTACAATATATATAGCCTAGTAGGTGCTCGGCAAAAACATGTGATGTAAGAGAAAGATAATAGTAAAATTTCGAAAATTTTGAAATTAACTCAAGCTAAGAGTTGAAGTTTAAGAACATTATAATAAATATATCAAACAAAACGACATATTATTGTGTGTTTGGGTACGTAAGCTTATATACCCTTAAGGGTATATATATATAATTTAAAAAAATAAAAAATTATATGAAATCTATACAAACTCTATTAAAATAAATAACAAATAAAATTGTTATATAATAATAATAATAATAATAATAATAATAATAATAATAAACTGTTAAAAGAAAATAAAAAAGAAAAAAGAAGAATAAATTAGTGTTTTTATTTGAAACAAGGACTAAAATTGTAATATTCAGGATACAACCTATTAGTTTTTAAATTAAGAAACAAAACTGAAAATAAAACCAAAATACAAGGACCATTTCTTTAACTTACTCTTAACAAAAAAAACATTAAAATAGCTTACCATTAATAGCTTTCAATAAATGGTTTTGACTTTTTTTTCTGAGTGTATTTAAAATCCCCCGCCAATAACAACACCGTTGAAAAATAATGAGCTTAAAAATGTAAACAATTTAATTTCCAAAGTAAAAAGTCATAATTAGAGGGGTGAGAAAATCTAGGGTCGGTAGGACCCCCTACATAACTGCAACACAATTTGATAATCTTAAAGCATTTGATAATAATTGTTTCAGATACGTTTAGTCTAAACATAAACAAAGATGAATGGATATGTGGTCTCGATTCGAACGGCTTATTCACGGTTGAAGCATGTAGTAGGTTGTTGAGTTCATCAAATCTTGATCCAACATCGCATTCCTTTGCCTGGATAACTGAAATCCCTATAAAGATAGTATGTTTTGTTTGGAGAGCCAGACAAAATCGCATTCCTTCTGCGATGACACTTCAACAAAGGGGAGTGAATTCCTTTTCGATGACTTGTAGTGTTTGCAACATGGATGATGAGTCAACTAACCATCTATTATAGACTTGTCCATTTGCAAATGTCACATGGGAGTGGATATTCAGATGGTGTGGTATATCGGTATCCCAATATGATAATATAAATCGAGAATTTGATTTCGCTGCAACCTATGGAAACTATCCCAAAAAGAGAAGAATATTATTAGGAATTTACTATGGTACCATTTGGAGTTTATGGAAAGCACGAAATGATAGAATTTTCATGAAAAAGATAACAACTCTTGCAATGGTAACTGATATCGTTAAGGCATCCGTATTTATGTGGTTCAAACAAGGGAGTAACGGTGGTAGTAACAATTTCAATTGGACTAAATGGTGCATTAATTCATTTGCGGACTAATTTTTCAACTTAGAGTTTAATTTTGAACTCTAATAGGAGGTCTTTTGCATTATTTATCTCTAAATGTAACTCTCTCTCTTTCCCTCCTCCTGCATAGATACATGCCAGAGGTTTGGATTTTTCTTTTTTCTTCTTAATAAAATTTGCGGGTTAAAAAAAAAAAACCTTGATAATAATTAACCAAGGTTGGTAAGGGCGTAAGGCACGTGCTAGTTCTAATATAACGGCAACTTGTCATTATTAAATAAAGGCATCAGTTATTGTCATTATTAAATAAATCATCAGTTATATAAGGAAAGAGAGGTCGATTAAGATCTTAAGTTTTACTAAGTGCATGCAAGCTGTCAATTCATTATTTTAATTAGAAATAAACAATCAATTAGGTAAGGAGAGAGTTGACTTGTCATTTGTCTGCAGCAGCAGACGCAATATCTTCAAGCACATCAACTATTATTCTTCAAAGGTTTTACTCTTGTTTCCTAATTTGATCTATCATCAAAAAGATGCCGCTTCTAAAAGGGTTCGAAAACCTTAGAATGCAATTGGATTCTATAAAATCAACAACCAACACATTTGCAAAAGATAATCAGATCGGCGGAGGAGGATTTGGACCGGTGTTCAAGGGAGAACTCCTTTCCAAAGAGAAGACGATGATCACAGTGGCTGTAAAACGTTTAAATCGTGAGTTTGGCCAAGGAGACCCTGAGTTTTTCAAGGAGATCATTATGCTTTCAGCTTACAAACATGAAAATATAATATCCCTCTTAGGGTATTGTGATGAGGAAGAAGAGAAGATCCTAATCTACGAATATGCATCAAAGCAAAGTCTCGACAGACATCTCCGCAGCAAGGAGTTAACGTGGGTCAAACGCCTTCAAATATGCATCGGGTCTGCCCGCGGTCTAGCATACCTTCATGATCCCGCTGGGGGGCATCAAAGACTATTGCATCGCGATATTAAAAGTTCCAACATTTTATTAGATGAAAACTGGAACGCAAAGATCGCGGATTTCGGTCTATCCAAAATGGGTCCAGCCAACCAGCAAATCTCATTTTATATCATCCATAACATCAGTGTTGTAGGGACGCTTGGGTATACAGATCCGTAGTATATGGAGAGTGGGATACTAACAAAGCAGTCGGACGTCTACTCCTTTGGTGTAGTTTTGTTTGAAGTTTTGTGTGGGAGGTTGTGTATTACTATAGGTCTAAATCTTTTACTAATATGGTACGAAGATATCACAGACGGAACAGGCTAAATGAAATGGTTTGGTCTCACACGAAAGATGAAATTCATCCCAGTTCTCTTAAGTGCTTTTCAACAATTGCCTATCAGTGTTTGAATGGAGAATACGATACACGTCCAATCATGAAGAAGATTGTAAGAGAACTTGAAACTAGCCTTGAATATCAAGTGCGATGCCTTTCCCCTTTAAATTAATTAATATATAATCGTTTTATTTTATTTTTCATTATAAATTCAAAAACATTAATAGGAGAAATAAAACAAGTATATTCTAGTTTGTCCCTTGATACTTGATAGTCTTAATTTGATATATATATATATATATATATATATATATATATATATATATATATATATATATATATATATATATATATATATATATATATATATATATATATATATATCCGGTAGGAAATGTTTTTTGGTAGGAAGGTAAAAAAAAAATTTTCGACTTATTTTTTTGGCGAAAAAAACAAATGAATCACCAAATTAATCAATAATAACATGATTCACCAAAAAAAATCTTGAAAAAACATTTCAATGATTCATTTTTATGATGATATTGATGATATTCACTAAAATTGTCATAAAAGTGAATTTTTTTCTTGATTCACCTGAAAATGAATCATGAAAGTGTTTTTTTAGGATTTTTTTCTTGTGAATCATCTAATGATTCGTTTCATTTTTTTGCTAAGAAAATATGTATATAAAAAATTTCTTACCTTCCTACCAAAAATTTCCTTCTTATTTGATATTGATTATATATATATATATATATATATATATATATATATATATATATATATATATATATATATATATATATCAAAAATTTTATGCTGTTGTTATTTTTTTCGTATTTTTGTTGTATTTTTCGTATTTTCTGGATTCTAGGAAAATAGTATTTGAAGTATTAAAAAAAACAAGCCATAATGGTGTCATAAATAGAAGGGACACCAATAGAAACGGAAAATGACCTAAAAGCCCAACCAAGTTTTCAAACAATTCAAAAAACCTTAATCATGTTTTGCCTTTTAAAAATAATCTAACGAATTTAACATTTTATCTAAAACATCAAACAAAGTTCCAAACCGTTCAAAAAATCCCAATTTTGTTTTGTTTAAGTTTGTTGATTTTTTTTTTTGAACAATCAAAATATGATTGAGTTTTTTAAACATTTTGGAAACTTCGTTGGTTTAACAAATCATTTTTCCGATACGGTAATAAGTCACGTCATCTGTTTCTCTTAGTTGACTTTGAGGAAAGTGTAACTTAATTAGGTTTTTTAGATAAAATGTTAAATTCGTTGGGTTTTTTTAAACAGACAAAACATGATTGGGGTTTTTTGAATAGTTTAAAAACTTCGTTGGACTCGTAAGTCATTTTCCCCCAATAGAAACTATATTGGGGATGGGGACTTTAAGACAAATCATAGCGACGACATGTTGTCAGTAAAGACAATTGTGACCGCTTTCATAACTAATAGGTTCAACATTTGTCGCCCCTACTTAAAAATCTTGTAGTGACACCCCATAAATGCTCAAACATTATCGTTTATGTTAAATAAAGCATTATTGTTTTGACTAAAGAATACATCAATAGTTTTTTTTGACTCCTTCAAGCTCATATCATCATTACTAGGAAATATTAACTTTTTTTTTTCCAAATTGTAGTCGGTTGCAGACTCGAAGTCGTCCTTTGTTGAAAATAATGATATAATTCAATCTTATATTTATTTGTATTCTTAAAGGGGTTTTTTGTGCTTGAAGTATTTGTTGTTGGTTTAGACTGTAAATGCAGGAACAATGCGCGGATTTTCTGATATGGGTCAAATATATTTGGGTTGATCCATTCGTGTTACTGAGATATAAAAGAAGAGAGAGAGAGTGGAGATATTTAGCAGATCATCTTATTCAGCTTGAGAGAGAGTTAGGGTATTCTCTAGTTTTCTTTGTTCGTACTTTCTTTGTTCGTACATCTACTTCTCTCTGTTCTTGTGTATGTTAACAAGTTATTGTAATCTCTCAATTGTTTGTTGATAGATTAATGATCAGATGTTTCTTATCGTATGATCTATTTAGATTAGGGTTGAGTGTGATTGAGTGAGAGTAGATTAGGGTTTTGTAGTGAGGTTTCAGTTGTAAGTACATGAAAACCTTCTGTTTCTTTATCCTAAATTGATATAAGAAATGAAGATGTTGAGAAAAATATCTTGTATGATTTCAACATGGTATCAGAGCTTTAAGGCTCTTGTTCTTTGATCCTGACGCTTCGGTTGTTGTTGATCGTTGTTTGGTGATCTTGGTTCTCAACGATCTAAAAAGGTATACCGATTCTTTTATTTTTTAGTTGAATCTGTTAGATCTAGGGTTTCGTTTTCTATTTACCCTAGTTTGTTTTTTGGATCCTGGTACTGCGAGATGTTTGATTGATCTTGCAGATTGGCGCTTCTTCTCATCTACTTGTCGCTGCGATTACAAGTTTGGACAAAAAGGAATTCACTCTGAAAGCCATCGATTAATCCCTTTATCTGAAATAATCCTCTTGGGGTCGGATTTCATCACCGATAAACCCTTGTAGGGAACGGATTCAGGGAGTCGATTTAAAAAAAAAAAAAAACAACATCGCTTCCTATAGCACTATGAGGGTGTTTTCTTCTACCTTCTTCTTTGTTTTCGTGTATACTGTGTTGTTCTTGGCTGTTTTTGACTCTGTGTTTGATTGTCTTGGGCCCCGATATACTGTGGTGACCATCTGGACTTTAAGTCAACACAACGTATGCTATTTGTTCTGTATGATTTCTATGATTTACAATGGCAGGAGACACTCCTGAAGGGAGTGGTACTCCTAAAGATGGTACTACTCCTGATTTTGATGACCCTTTATATGTTCATCCTTCTGATTATGCTGTAGCCTCAATTATAACCATTAAATTGACTGGAAATGAAAATTATTGGTTATGGCGTAGTGCCATGTCTAGAGGTCTGAAGGCTAGGAATAAGTTGGGTTTTGTGGATGGAACTTTAACTCTTGAAAAAACTGATGTCTCTAAAACTTCTAAATGGGAGCGTGTTAATGCTGTTGTATGCAATTGGATATTAGGGTCTATTTCTGAATCCATTTATGCTAGTCATGTTTACTCTGATAAAGCTAAGGATATTTGGGACGGATTATTTGAAACTTATAATAAGGCTGATGGATCTGTAGTCTTCAATATCCATCAACAAATTAATACTTTAAAACAGAATGGTTCGTCTCTTTCCGATTATTATAATAAACTTGACTCTTTATGGAAGAGGTTTGATGGTTTAACTAGTTTAACTGAATGTGTATGTGAGGCTGCTACTAAGCTTAATGATCATTCTAAATTGATGAAACTAATGCAGTTTCTGAATGGTCTTGATGATTCATATAATCAAGTAAAAAGTCATATTCATTTGATGGATCCATTACCAAATGTTAAACCTGCCTTTTCTATTCTTTCTAGAGAAGAATCTCTTCAAAGGAATGGGTCTTTAAATTCAATTATCCCTTCAAAGTCACAGGTGTCAGTGTTTAATAGTAAAGTTAATGATTTTAAGAAGGGACAAGGTCAAAACAGGATCAGAAATCAAGGATTACAATGTAAACATTGTAATCTTAAAGGTCATACGATAGATAGATGTTATAAACTGATTGGTTATCCAAAGGATTTTAAACAGAAAAATGAAAATAATTCTCAAAGTTGGATTGTTGACTTAGGGGCAAATCAACATATGATAGCCTCTGAGTCACAACTTCAAGACACAGTGGATGTGTCGAGGCTCAATCTTCTTGTTAAACATCCTAATAGATCTTCTGCTCCTATTAATAAAATAGGGAACATTCAATTATCTTCTCATCTTACTTTATTTGATGTATTTGCTGTTCCAGACTTTAATGTTAATCTCTTGTCTGTACACAAGCTTTGTAAGGATAGTGGTTGTGAAGTTGTATTTTCTGAACATAATTGTAAAATTCAGGATTCACTGTCAAAGGAGATGGTGGAGAATGGTAGGGAATCAGGGGGTCTTTATTACCTTGATCATGTTCCCTTAGGTAATTTTGCTAGTTTAACTGTTCCTAAGTGTTTTGTTTCAAATCTAAATAAGACTGTTAAGCCTAAAAATTACTACGAAGCTTTATCGGATCCTAATTGGGTAAAGGCCATGAATGAAGAGATGGAAGCTCTTCATCGTAATCACACTTGGGAAATAACAAATTTACCTAAAAATAGGAAACCAATTGGTTGCAAGTGGGTTTTTAAAATTAAATATAAGTCAAATGGTGAAGTTGAAAGATATAAAGCCCGGTTAGTGGCTAAGGGGTATAATCAAAGAGAAGGGATTGATTTTGAAGAAACCTTTTATCCTGTTGCAAAAATTGTGACTATTCGTATTGTTACTTCCTTATCTGTGCATTATTCTTGGCCTTTATATCAGTTAGATATAAATAATGCTTTTCTTTATGGTGATCTATCTGAGGATGTGTATATGTCTCTTCCCCCTGGATATTATTCTGAAAATGATTCTAGGGTTTGCAAGCTTACAAAATCATTATATGGTTTAAAGCAAGCTCCTAGAAAATTGAATGAAAAACTGTGTGCTTCTTTGTTTATGTTTGGCTTTCAACAGAGCATAAGTGATTATTCACTTTTTATTAGAAGGTTTGAAAATTCAATAACCGTGTTACTTGTATATGTTGATGATATTATATTAACTGGTAGCTGTGAAACTGAATTGAAAAAGGTTAAAGAATTTATGAAAACTCAATTTTTGATTAAAGATCTTGGAGTTCTTAAGTATTTTGTAGGTATTGAATTAGTTAATATTGATAATGGTTTATGTTTAAATCAAAGAAAGTATTGTTTAGAGCTTTTGCATGAATATGGTTTGCTTGGTTGTAAACCAGTTAGCACTCCTTTAGAAACAAATTTTATGATAAATGCAGAAAATGATGATAAAAACAATGAGTTATTGGACAATAAAACTGAATTTCAAAAGCTGATTGGGAAACTTATATATCTTACTGTTACTAGGCCAGATATTGCTTATGGGGTTCAAGTGCTAAGTCAATTTATGCACAAACCTAGAAAATCTCATTTGAAAGTAGCCTTAAGATTGTTAAGATATTTAAAAGAAAGTCCTGGAAAAGGAGTTGCAATAACTAAATCTGATAATTTTGTATTGAGTGGATTTGTTGATGTAGACTGGGTAAAATGTTTAACTACAAGAAAATCTGTAACATGTTACTTGGTATATTTTAATAACTGTTTGATTTCATGGAAGAGTAAGAAACAGTCTACTGTTTCTAGATCTTCAACTGAAGCTGAATATAGAGCTCTTGGGTCTATTACTTGTGAAATAATTTGGATTTTGAAAATCTTTTTTGAATTAGGAGTTAAGAATTTTATTCCAGTTTCTGTATTTTGTGATAATGATTCAACAATTAAGTTAGCTCTTAATCTAGTGTTTCATGAAAGAACTAAACATTTTGAAATTGATTTGCATTTTGTTAGAGAAAAAATTTCAAATGGAGTTATAAAACTGGTTAAAATTCTTTCTTCTGAACAGAATGCAGATATTCTTACAAAATCTTTGAATATCAAACAACATGATTTTTTATCTAAAAAAATGGGTCTCATTGATGTTTTTAAGAAAAACAAATAAATATTTCGATTGAGGGGGAATGTTGAAAATAATGAAATAATTCAATCTTATATTTATTTGTATTCTTAAAGGGGTTTTTTGTGCTTGAAGTATTTGTTGTTGGTTTAGACTGTAAATGCAGGAACAATGCGCGGATCTTCTGATATGGGTCAAATATATTCGGGTTGATCCATTCGTGTTACTGAGATATAAAAGAAGAGAGAGAGTGGAGATATTTAGCAGATCATCTTCTTCAGCTTGAGAGAGAGTTAGGGTATTCTCTAGTTTTCTTTGTCGTACTTTCTTTGTTCGTACATCTACTTCTCTCTGTTCTTGTGTATGTTAACAAGTTATTGTAATCTCTCAATCGTTTGTTGATAGATCAATGATCGAATGTTCCTTATCGTATGATCTGTTTAGATTAGGGTTGAGTGTGATTGAGTGAGAGTAGATTAGGGTTTTGTAGTGAGGTTTCAGTTGTAAGTACATGAAAACCTTCTGTTTCTTTGTCCTAAATTGATATAAGAAATGACGATGTTGGGAAAAATATCTTGTGTGATTTCAACATCCTTAGCGAAAGAGTTTGAAGATCTCAGAATTGGACTTGATATCATAAAACTTGCCACCAACAACTTTGGTGAAGACCACTTCATTGCGGAAGGTGGATCCGCAGGGAAGGTATATAGAGGAGAATTTAAACTCTTTAATAAGGGACAAGTCATCTGCACTGTAAAGCGCTTGGATTGTACAAAGGACGATATGGATCTTTTGTTTTGGAGAGAGATCATGTTGTTGTCAAGTTATAAACATAAAATTGTCCTCTCTCTTAAAGGATTTTGTGACGAGAGTGAGGAAAGAATCATTGTATATGACTTTGCAATTCATCAACGTCTTGATTTTCTCCTACTTGACCCCAAATTCACATGGATCCAACGTCTCAAGGCATGTCTTGGAGCTGCATGTGGCTTGGAGTATCTTCATGATGATAAGGTTACCTAGAAAAGTGTTGTGCATGGTCATATTAGAAGTTCCAACATCTTGTTGGACCAAAATTGGAACGCCTATATTACAAATTTTGGCTTATCCAGATATGGAAATGCCAATGAAGAACACAAGCACCTTTTCTCTGATGACAAAAATGCCACTCTTGGCTACTTTGATCCCATATATAAAAATACGCAATTGACAAAAGAAACGGATATCTACTCGTTTGGTGTGGTACTATTCGAAGCTTTGTGCTCAAGGCCTTGTGTTGATAATAGTTATAATGACGAGCATCGATCGCTACCAGTATTAATAAGGAAGAACTATCAAGAGCAGAAAATAGATAGTGTTGTGGATGATAATCTAAGGCGACAGATTGACCAAAATTGTTTTGATACATTCGTAGAACTTGCATACAAATGTTTGGAAAGTGATAAGTCACGACGCCCCTCAACGAATTTGGTCATGAAGACGCTCAAAACTGCACTTGAATATCAAGTACGTTGTTTCTTTTTTATTTTTTTTCTTTCTAGTCAGTTATTTTTCTATAATCATCTTAACCTATTTTTTATTATAATTTGAAGAAATAGTTGGAACACGAATTTAGATTGATATACCTACGAACATAAGATAAGAAACAGAAAGAATATATTTATACGGTAAACACTTGACTGGTTTATGATATAAAAGTCTTAATTTAGAGTAAAAGTTTAAATTCCTCATTGTGGTGTAGTATATATGAAAAAATATATATATATGAACAAATATATTATTACACATAATAGTTTCTTATTGGAATATTTTGCATGGTTTTTGTACTAAGAACTCCCTATAAAATAACAATTACACTGCTATTTTACCAAAAAACTTGTAGCTCATGTGGTATCTCGTATTGTCATTCCTTTTTAGAGGTTGAAAGTTCAACTATTAGTATTAGGACTAATTTATGAGTAGACCAAATTTGAAGTTCCAAAAAAAAAAAATTACACCATTGTTTGCTTCTTCAATAACACCCATAATTTAATCTTAAGTCTATTACAAAACGTGGTTAATTATCTTTTACCCACTTTTTGAGCAGGAGGTCTTTGAAGCAAAAGCAAATCACCTTTTGGATTTCGAGGAAATCTGTCCTCCAGGAGGAAGCGATTTGGTAATTTTGTACACAACAAGCGTCAAAGGCATCCGAAAGACATCAAAAGATTGCTCGAGGGTTCACTCGTTACTCAAAAGTCTAAAGGTTTTATACCAAGAAAGAGATATAGCGATGTACTCGGATTTCAGAGATGAATTGCAGAATTTGGGAAAATTATCAGCATTACCTCGGCTGTTTATAAAGAGTAGGTACATTGGCGGAGCAGATGATATTTTTCTGTTGCACGAACAAGGAAAATTCCAGCCACTCGTTCGTGATATACTAAACATATCGGAAGGGCCATGCAAAAGGTGTGCTGGAGTTCGGTCTGTTGTCTGCCGTAAGTGTAATGGTAGCAATATTTTGAAATCTGTTGAAGGGGGCAGAACGAGGTGTACGGAATGTAACAAAAATGGGCTTATCAAATGCCCCATTTGCTTCTAAAAACATTTATTTTTAATTTGGTCCGTGAAATGTGTGTTGTTGCCACTATCAAGTGATGATAAATGTGATTAGAGTATTTATATGTGTATATGTTAATATCCCATATTATTGATGGATTACGATCTCATCTTCCTCTATGCATTGAAGTAAAATCTCTTTTAAGGTCATATGGCGTGTCTTGTACCGCATACCGTGGTATAGTGCAATATGCGGTACACACCGCACCGACCCTCAAATTAAAAGTGTGGTATGCATATCTTTTTGTACAACTTTACCATGCGGGGAACAAACACTCTCCTTCATATGTACTATTTCATGCATAAAAATATGTACTGTTGTGGGTGTGGTAAGATATGGTATAACATCCACTAGTTTTGTGAGGTATACCCTAGTTTTGTGGGGTATAGTAAAAAATGACATGACATTTAAAAAGTATGGTAAATATGGTATGATACCCACAAGCTTAATGCCACCTTTGGAGATAAAATCCAAGACTACACACACAGATGTATGTATGTATGTATGTATATATATATATATATATATATATATATATATATATATATATATATATATATATATATATATATATATATATATATATATATATAGAGTGGTTCAAATGAGAACCACAAAAGATTAAGAACCTTAAGAACTCTCATTTAATAAGTGAATATATATTGTGAATATTATCAAGTAAGTTAAAAATCCCGATTTTTGTCTTTTTGGTAAGAAAATGGCAAAATCGTAATTTTTTTGGTCTAATATTTTCATGTATGCATTCATTCATATTTTAACACAAAACTTATATAAAATACAATTTTATACAGTCTATTTATAGTTTAATACACAAAATTCACAACTTAATAGAACTTATTTTACACTGATTCTGAAATTCAGAAAAGTCAAACCTAAACTTTACCACTATTACACGCCGCCTCCAACCACCTATGCCAACATTGCAACAATTCTTTCTTCCAAATGACATCTGTATAAAATCAGGCAATGACAAGTTAAATACTACATTCATGAATGCATCTATTTTGAAGTTAATGCAAAATAACTATAAAAACTAAGACATTCTTACATATTTATACAACATAAAAAATAAATATATTCACAGTAAATTAATGCAGATTTTTTACATAAATGTCATAACTAGCATTTTTAGCTAGGAAATTCTATTCTCAAGTAAACATCATCCATTGTAAGGCTTGTACTCTAAATGAATATCATATTCTATGCTCACTCAATATATTTCTTATAGTCAATAAGGGGTTGGAAACCCTAGAAATCCCGGTTCAAATTCATTAAGGACTAGCAATTTTTTATTGGACCTAATGGACCAATAAACCTTCTATTTGACTACTTTGGGCCTAGAAACCCTAATTGGGCCCTAATTGGATCCACATTCATAAAACCTAACCTTTTGGGCCATCATGGTCCTAAAATGAAATGGTGTACCCTAATGGGCCTTATTTGGGCTATAATTGATTTAAATTAACCCTAAAGGACCATAAATCCATTCTTTTGGTACAATTTGGGCCGTGAACCATCCTATGGGCTTAATGGGCTGAAAACTTACTTATGAAATTTATGTTTTCGAGCAAGACCAAGAATGAACCCAAACTAGTTCATTTCTTGCTTCTTAGGCCCAAATATCGGCCCATGTGTAAAAAAAAGGAAAAAAAAGGGGGGGGGGGGGGAAGATGGAAAATTAAAACATGCCACCTCAATATTGTTTAATGGTTAACTAAGCTATTGTTCAACATGTAACAAAGCAAGGATCTCATGTCTCCATGCAAGTCACCTCATCCTTCTCTCCCCTCTCTTCTTTATTTTCTCGGCCGAGACCTCACAACCACACCACCCTCTTCAAAAATTTCTCTTCAAACTCTCTCTACTCATGAAAAAACATCTTCTCATTTTCTTCAAGAGTCTCGAGAACTTGTAGTGCTTCAAGAAGATCTTTCACTTGTATCACCATCCTTGGTAAGTTGTTATCATACATAAGTTTTGATCTCTATCTTTAGGCTAAGAACACTCTTTCATGTGGCTTCATTTCGTGATCATGCCTTTTAGGACCATCAAAGCTTCAATACTTCTTCCAAGAAAGCATTCAAGCCAAAAACAATAATCATATTCTTCCATTTCCCCCTCAAAACTGAAGCTACAACCCTCAAGGTGAGTTTATACCCCTCTATTTTTGGTTTTTATGGGGGAGAATACAAGTGAAATGTGTAGATCTATGTGTATTTGTATGATATGTGTGATTTCTTGTATTTATGTGATGATTATGTGCTAAAATGTGATCTATTCGAGATTTCTAACTATAATGGGAAAAATATGTGATCTAAGACATCTTATACATATTAATAAATGAGCAAAACAAAACACAAACCTTGTTTATAAGCCATTTTTGACAAATAAGCAAAACGATGGGTAAAATGATACCATTTTCTGTTTTATAAAGGTTAAAAAGGTCAAATTGGTTAAAATATGAGTTTTTATAAAAATCATGACTTTTAAAGGACTGAAAATGTAAATTTTAGCTTAATGGGCTAAAATTTGGGCTTTTTGGTTTTTAGGCCCATAAATGCGAAAAACATGATTTTAAGGATTAAAATTGTATATTTATCAAAATATGAGTTTTAAAAACATAAATAACAAGTTTCAGGGGCTGAAAATGTAATTTTTACACGAAAGGACTAAAAATGTAAAGTTTGGATTTTTAGATTTAAATTGTAAAAATTTCGAAAATATGGACTACATTGTAAATCCTTTTAATTAAAGGGCTAAAACCGTCCAAAACCTTATTTTGGTCTGAAAATACTATTTGGTTAAGTGTTTGGGGCGAAAATGTCAAGAAAAATTATCTAAGGGTCTAAAATGTCATTTTTCATAAAAAGGGACTAAAATTGTTATTTTTATTAGAAAAGGGACTGAATTGACCAAACAATTATTTTTGGGATTTTACGATTGAACAATTCGTTTAAACAAAACTTCTGATTTTTATACTATACAAAACGGGTAAACACTAAATTTAATGGGCTTAATATTTGTAAATTATGCTTAATGGCCTTTGCGACCCATTAACATAATTATTGGGCCCAACAATAATAATACATGTTGATTGGGCTTTTGGTGACCCAATTACATGCTTAATGAACCCTCAATGACTTTACATGCTATTGGGCTGTAACAACCCGTTATTTCAAGTCAGTAAAAATCGAGTCCTGTAACCTCTTTGAGAAAGGAATTAGAATATCATCGAAAAATGAAGTATTCAAAAACTCTATTTGGAGTACACTATGTGGTAGTTATCGTCTTAAGGTTTCCAAACATATAAATAACACAAAAATCCGAGTTATAACGAAGAAGTTATGATCATTCTAAGTTTTCCGACAAAAACCGGCAATACAAAGTTGCGTAAAAACGCAAAGTTTCAATAAAACACTTTCTGACCTTAGAAGTCTAAATGAAAGTCGTAGATATCGTTAAACTACAAACATGCATAAAAAGAACGCTCAAATCGGACATCGTATGAATAAGTTATGAATTTTTAAAGAAATTCCTTAATCACGTCATTTTAATAAATAAATAATAAAAATAATTCCGGAATTTGCCAACGGAATCTGAGTGAAAGTTGTAGATCGTAGTCTCACCTTCGCGGGGATATAAAGAACGTCAAAAACGGAGTTCGTATGAAGGAGATATGAATTTTCGAAGTTTGATAAATAATTTATATATAACTTTTATTAAAACTTCGGTATTATCCGAAGAGGAGTCAGCGTCCTCATCCGAGGTACGCGCTGCGTACCCCTGTACGCCCTGCGTACCCGAGGAGTTTGGCCTCAAACCGTCCACGTCGCCCTATGCGAGGCATTCGACCCGCCCGTCCGACCCGCCGTCCCATCCGACCCGACAGAGCCGTCCCATCCGAGGCCGAGGCAGTCGAGGCTTCGGTCACGCATGACGTACGCGTACACGCTGCGTACAAGCGTACGCCCCGCGTACAAGGCTTCTCATGCCCCCTATAAATAGCATGCGAGGGTTCCCGGGAAAATGGCCTATTCTCTCTCCTTTTTCTTGCGTTTTACCTCGTTTTCCGTGCTCGCACTACCCCGAAGCCCTGGTCATATTGTGCAAGTCCCGAAGGTCGATTTTACTCCCGAGGAATCCCGAGATTTCCGAGGAAAATCCATTTCCCGAGACGAAACTCTGCCCGGTTTTCCATCTTGCTATCTTCAAGCTTTCAGGTGAGTTCATACCCCTTTCAAACACACTTTAAATACATTTTAAATGCTTTTATACTCTTTTAGGGGGGGAATACAAGTAAACATACGGTTATTATCGTGTATTTTATAAAGTTTCACTTCACTTGTTTTATCGAATAAATCACTTGGAACTCATTACTACTATGGAAAACTCTTGTCATACTTTGTGTGCATTAGACTTATACAAAGTATATAATGATTTCAAAGTACCTTTCATTGTTAAGTCGTTTTATACATTCTAAAAACTTCTGATTTTGCTTTGTCAAACATTGTGAAAAAGGATAAACTTTGCATAGAAAACTATCACTTTAATACGGGCTTAGTTGAGAATCCATGAGACGTGTATATCTTCAAACGTTACTTTTCTTTATTAGAAAGTAATGCTGCAAGTCCTGTCTATAACCAGAGTCTCCCATTCGGAGAACGTGTCAAATGTGTATAGATCTATACGGGAAGTCATGATCCCGCGCGCTGACTGTTAGCTACAGTTCGTCTTTTGGGGTGACAGTTGTCATAACGCTGCGACGCCTGAAGAACGTCGTTACAGGCATATTATGTTTAGTATGGTTATAAAACTCATCGGATATACAATTATTATGGTATTATGCTTTTATGAACGAGTAGCTATTAAAGCTATTCTTCATCTAACAAATGCGATCTTCGTATAGCTTTATTATATAAAACTATGACACAACTTTTGAACGTCGGTTTCTTGCAAAGTTTTGGTCTTAGAGACTGCCATTTATGTTAGGAAAATAAGGGATTTTCCTGGTGCAATTATTTACAACTTATAACACGAACATTCATATGCATTTCATACTTTTATAAGAAAATAAGGGTTTTTCTTGGGAAACACAACAACTCGTATCTCAACCATTAGGGAAAATATGAGATTTTCTGGATTTAATACATTCATTGTCAACAAAACAAATCACAACTCTTTACATTTGAAATGCTGCGTTTTCTGGAAAATATACACCCATTTTGGAATGGCATCCAATTTTTCTAAACTACTTATGAACTCACCAACTTAATTGTTGACACTTTTTCTTTGAAATAACTTGTATTCTCAGGGAACCGCTAAGCAGGTTTGGAAATCAACTTTTGGGATTAACGCGCTGGCGTTAATTACTTCTTTTGAATGATGTTTATGTATTTATCTTTTGAACATGTGATGAATACAATTATGTAAACATCTTGGAAACTCTAATATGTATGGTGGTGTGTACTTTCCTTTCTATGAACTGTTATGATACTGAATATGACGTCCTCCGCCCCCGAAAGTTTCCGCCGTTCTGGTTTGGGGGTGTGACAGATTGGTATCAGAGCTTTGTTTATAGGGAATTAAGTATATCAAAACCATTCCTTTTTTATATACAACTATAAACTCAACTAGGCAAAAACACTCTGAGAAAAATTCATACTTTTGAAAGTAAATCTAATTAGTTTTAAGGTAAGCATGCACTCATTTTATACTAATAACAGTTTCATAGTAAATAACCTTAGAAGTATTATAAATAAGTTGTGCAGTACAGGTACGCCTTGGGACATGTAATCGGAACTGGGAAGAATATAGCCTGATCAACTATATTTGTCCAAGAGCCGACTAACGTATGCCAAAGAGTGTCTGCAATGGACAACAAATTTAAAACTTACCAAAAGCATATCGCTAAAGAATACTGAGGGAGTATTCGAGTGCCGTCAACCATTAAACTTAAGGGTAAGTTTCATGTGCTCTAGTTTATAGTAAACTTTTAACTCTATTCTCGTACAGTCTAAATGGCAGGATTCCATCACCCCAATGACCCCTACTACCCCAACCAAGGTAATGGAGGGTGGATCGAAGAAGATCCTGAAGAAGACGAAGAGCCTATAGAGTTGGAGGGAGGGGATGACTCTGGCACGGATTCGGAGCCAGAAATTATAAATCCACCAATCCCACAGTCTCCCGTCCACGTGAGGAATTTCCAAGGACCCACTCCAGTGTGGGGAAGTTACCTCCATCATTGGAGCCAACAACAAAGCTTA
Organism: Lactuca saligna; assembly: GCF_052625555.1. Lineage (NCBI taxonomy): Eukaryota > Viridiplantae > Streptophyta > Magnoliopsida > Asterales > Asteraceae > Lactuca > Lactuca saligna. Next base: position 73,133,038 of record NC_136421.1, read on the forward strand.
CGCCCTCCCTACGGCATGTGCCGAGACTTCTATGATGTGAGAGGCGGGGGATCAGCCGACCGAGCACTTCCGGTCATGGTTGACAAACTCGCCAACCAATGCTATCAATCCGGAGTGCAAGCCAACCGAATCCGAGAGGTCAATGTGGAAGTACAAATCCACACGGCCGATATCAACCGCCTAGAATTGTTGCAGAACGACATCCACATTCGCGCCGAAGCATTTCAAGCACAAGCAAATGCGGCCTTCGCAGAATTAAGAGAACAACAAGCTGCGTTTGATAGACGCCTCATGGAGTCGAAGCAGTCCGACACGGAGTCGAGCTCCAAACGCAAAGCGCGTCGCAAGTAGTACTTGCCCGACTCTCAAATTTTGTTATAAATTAGGACTTCGGATAAAAGTATTATTTTCTTTAAATTGTTCTGTAATCGGAGGCCTTTAGAAAGGCCAAGAACTTTTGTCTAGACACTGCTGTAACACAACTATATGTTTAATATATATAAGGGTATATCCCTTTTCTTGTTGTTGTTAATTATGCGCAATTCGTCCAATTCATTGGTACATCTATTCAAACTTTACTTTCAAGCTCAAAACATTGTGTCGGTCAAACCCAACTTCTTAGAACTATTAGAAGTTAACTCAATATCATTCAACTCTGAACTGCCAAAACTTATAAATTTTTTCCATTTTTTTTCTTTTGGCAGCACGATGCCTCCTCGTCCAAATCTAAGGCCCAGGCCGGGCACGGCACCACCACCACCTCCACCACCAGCTTATGATCCAGCCATGGTCCAAGCTGCTATCACAGTAGCAGTAACTGCAACCCTCTCGCAAATAAACTCCCACGGAAATGGAGGGGCGGGAAGCAGCACGAATCATCCAAATCATGGCACTGGTCATGGCCAAGGAAGAGAATGTACTTACAAGGAGTTCTCTAACGCTAAGCCAAAAACTTTTAATGGAACTGGGGGAGTCATTGCACTAATGCAATGGTTCGAGAAGACCGAAACGGTCTTCGAGATCTGCTCATGCCTAGAAGCAAGCAAAGTCAAGTTCGCTGCTTGCACTTTTGTAGATCGAGCCCTCACTTGGTGGAAAAACCATGTGAATTCAGTGACGCTCACTGTCACCAATGCCATGAGTTGGGACGATCTAAAGGTTCTACTGCTGGAAGAATACTGCCCAAGGGGCGAAGTGCAAAAGCTTGAGTAGGAGCTCTAGAATCTGAAAATGACTGGGTCTGACCTAGTCACCTACACAGCTAGGTTCAACGACCTCGCTGCACTGTGCCCTACCATGGTCAACCCAGAATCAAAGAAGGTTGAAAGGTACATTTGGGGGTTGTCACCCCAGATTCAAGGGCATGTCCTAGCTTCCGGCCCTGTTACCTACAACAGCGCTAAACGCCTGGCTCAGCGACTCATCGACCACAGAGTAAAACCCAGTATCATTTCAACAACCGCAAACCCACCTAGGGAGGCTCAGGGCCAGAGTAGGCCTTGGAACAAAAGGAGGGGACAAACTCTCCAGGAAAACCCCAAGAAACAACAAGTCATAGCGACCCACGCTATGACTGTACCTGTGAACCCTGCCCCCACAAGCTCATATAATGGGAAACTTCCTAAGTGTAACCGATGCAGCTTCCACCACCACGGTCCTTTCCATGATCTTCAATGCACCAAGTGTAATAAGAAGGGACATACAGCTCGCTATTGCAAAGAGCCAACCCAACCATCCGTCCCCACTACTAATACCGGGGTAAGCCACGCCTGCTTTGAGTGCGGAGACACGGGGCACTGCCGCAGGGACTGCCCAAAGGCAAACAACCGGAATACCGGCGGAAGGGGCCGAGTTTTCGCAATGGGACAAGATGAAGCCATTGCGGACCCTACTGTTGTTACGGGTATGTTTCTTCTCGATAACTCGTATGCATGCATTTTGTTTGATAGTGGAGCGGAAAGGAGTTTTGTGAGTCACGACTTTAAAGGCCTGCTAAAATCAATACCACAATCATTAAGTGAACCATTCATAGTAGAAATGGCCAACGGGAAAACCGAAGGCACTAAGGAGATATACTTAAACTGCACCCTAACTTTAAATGATAATCCCTTTTCAATCAACCTCATGCCAGTCTCGATTAAGAGTTTCGATGTCATCGTTGGCATGGATTGGCTGAGTTCTCATCATGCGGACATTCTATGTTACGATAAGGCCGTTCGCCTTAATCTGCCAACCGGCGAAACTTTCATTGTCTTGGGCGACAAACCAAGTACCACTCTTCGTATCATCTCAAGTATCCAAGCTCGGAAATGCCTACGCAAGGAGTGTCACGCGTTCTTGGCACATGTTGTAGATGTGAAACGCGAAGTCCAAGACATCAAGAGTGTGCCCAACGTACGCGATTTTCCCGACGTTTTTCCCGAGGACCTTCCGGGAATACCACCTGCGAGACAAGTTGAGTTCAGAATCGATCTGGTTCCCGGAGCTACCCCAGTAACCAAAGCACCCTATCGATTAGCCCCGACAGAGATGCAAGAGCTATCCAGCCAACTGAATGAACTACTTGGAAAAGGATTCATCAGGCCGAGCTTCTCGCCATGGGGAGCACCCGTACTGTTCGTGAAAAAGAAGGATGGATCATTCAGAATGTGCATCGACTTCCGAGAACTCAACAAACTTACCATCAAGAACCGATACCCCTTACCCCGAATCGATGACTTATTCGACCAACTCCAAGGAGCCAACTACTTCTCCAAGATCAATCTGAGGTCGGGATATCACCGGCTGCGAGTCCTGGAGAGTGATATTCCCAAGACGGCCTTCCGAACACGATACGGACATTACGAGTTCGTAGTGATGCCGTTCGGACTAACCAATGCCCCGGCCGTATTCATGGATCTAATGAATCGGGTATGTCGTCCATTCTTGGATAAATTCGTGATAGTATTCATAGACGACATACTCATTTATTCAAAGAATAAAGAAGAGCATGGTCAACATCTGAGGCAAGTTTTAGAGATGTTACAGACTGAGAGACTGTATGCAAAATTCTCAAAATGTGAATTTTGGATTAGAAAGGTGGACTTCCTCGGTCACGTGGTCAGCAAGGAAGGAATCCACGTGGATCCATCAAAAATCAAGGCTATCAAAAACTGGTCTGCGCCAACTACACCAACAGAAATTCACCAATTTCTAGGTCTTGCTGGTTATTACCGAAGGTTCATCCAGAATTTCTCCAGCATCGCAAAGCCTCTTACCGCCTTAACCCAGAAAGGTGTGACCTACAATTGGGGAGAAAAGCAAGATGCTGCATTTCAGACTTTGAAACAGGCCCTTTGCAGTGCGCCCATCCTTTCTCTCGCAGAAGGGACCGAAGATTTTGTGGTGTATTGCGACGCTTCGAAGCAAGGGCTGGGCTGTGTACTAATGCAGAGGGGAAAGGTTATTGCATATGCCTCACGACAACTAAAAACGCACGAGGTCAATTACACCACTCATGATTTAGAACTTGGGGCGGTGGTCTTCGCTCTTAAAATCTGGAGACACTACCTATATGGTACCAAATGCACTATCTTTACAGACCACAAGAACCTACAACACATCTTCGACCATAAGGAGTTGAACATGAGACAGCGATGTTGGGTCGAATTGCTCAACGACTACGAATGTGAGATTCGCTATTATCCAGGAAAGGCTAACGTCGTGGCAGATGCCCTTAGTCGTAAGGAGTACTCTGGCCGAAGAGTGAAGTCATTAGCCATGTCAATCCATTCGCACCTATCGACACAAGTCAAGGAAGCTCAAATAGAGGCCCTGAAACCCGAAAACGTGACAGGTGAGACCCTTAGGGGAATGGACAAGAATTTAGAAATCAAGAGTGACGGAGCACGCTACCTCATGAACCGAATATGGACGCCCAAGTTTGGTGGACTTAGAGAGGTAGTTATGAGCGAGGCACACAAGACTCCATACTCCGTACACCCCGGGTCAGACAAGATGTATCAAGATCTCAAACAACTCTACTGTTGGCCAAACATGAAAGCAGAGATCGCTACATATGTGAGCAACTGTTTGACTTGCGCCAAGATCAAAATAGAACACCAGAAACCCTTAGGACTACTCCAACAACCTGAAATTCCTGAGTGGAAATGGGAGCAGATTTCCATGGACTTCATAACGAAACTGCCCAAAACTCAGGGTGGCCAAGATACTATTTGGGTAATCGTCGATAGATTAACCAAGTCCGCTCATTTCCTACCGATCAAGGAAACTGATAAAATGGAAAAGCTATCGAGAATCTACATCCGAGAGATCGTACGACTCCATGGAGTGTCAATGTCTATCATCTCGGATAGAGACAATAGATTCACGTCTAGATTCTGGCAATCATTGCAAAAATCCATGGGAACAAGATTGGACATGAGTACAACCTATCACCCCCAAACTGACGGACAGAGCGAAAGAACGATCCAAACCTTGGAAGACATGTTACGAGCATGTGTAATCGACTTTGGTAAAGTATGGGATGTTCACTTACCTTTGGTTGAGTTCTCTTACAACAATAGTAATCATACTAGTATCAATACTGCTGCATTTGAAGCCCTTTACGGCCGTAAGTGCAGATCACCTCTGTACTGGACGGAAGTGGGCGACACACAACTAATAAAAGGTCTAGTCCCTGATAGCACCCTCACTGGTCCAAAGATCATCAGAGAAACTACTGAAAAGATCGTGCAAATACGAGAACGACTGAAATCCTCGAGGGATAGGCAAAAGAGCTATGCCGACAAAAGACGTAAGCCCTTGGAATTTCAGCTTGGCGATCGGGTACTACTGAAGGTCTCACCCTGGAAGGGCATGATACGCTTTGGAAAGCGTGGGAAGCTAAATCCTAGGTACATTGGACCCTTCGAAATCATTTCAAGGGTTGGTCCAGTAGCCTACAAACTCCGACTTCCAATAGAGCTTAACAAAGTACATCCAGTATTCCACGTATCAAACCTGAAGAAGTGTTTGTCCGACGAAACACTTGTAATTCCACTCGATGAGATCGAACTAAATGAAAATCTTAACTTTGTGGAAGAACCCGTCGAAATCATGGATAGGGAAGTTAAACGAACTAAACAGAGTCGCATTCCAATAGTAAAGGTCCGATGGAATGCTAAGAGGGGACCTGAGTTCACGTGGGAACGAGAAGATCAAATGCAATAGAAGTATCCACATCTCTTCCTCAGCCCCTAAGACTCTTCTTTTGTATTAAAATTTCGGGACGAAATTCCCTCTAACGGGGGGATGATGTAACAACCCGTTATTTCAAGTCAGTAAAAATCGAGTCCTGTAACCTCTTTGAGAAAGGAATTAGAATATCATCGAAAAATGAAGTATTCAAAAACTCTATTTGGAGTACACTATGTGGTAGTTATCGTCTTAAGGTTTCCAAACATATAAATAACACAAAAATCCGAGTTATAACGAAGAAGTTATGATCATTCTAAGTTTTCCGACAAAAACCGGCAATACAAAGTTGCGTAAAAACGCAAAGTTTCAATAAAACACTTTCCGACCTTAGAAGTCTAAATGAAAGTCATAGATATCGTTAAAATACAAAAATCCATAAAAAGAACGCTCAAATCGGACATCATATGAATAAGTTATGCATTTTTGAAGAAATTCCTTAATCACGTCATTTTAATAAATAAATAATAAAAATAATTCCGGAATTTGCCAACGGAATCTGAATGAAAGTTGTAGATCGTAGTCTCACCTTCGCGGGGATATAAAGAACGTCAAAAACGGAGTTCGTATGAAGGAGATATGAATTTTCGAAGTTTGATAAATAATTTATATATAATTTTTATTAAAACTTCGGTATTATCCGAAGAGGAGTCAGCGTCCTCATCCGAGGTACGCGCTGCGTACCCCTGTACGCCCTGCGTACCCGAGGAGCTTGGCCTCAAACCGTCCACGTCGCCCTATGCGAGGCATCCGACCCGCCCGTCCGACCCGCCGTCCCATCCGACCCGACAGCCTGAGCCGTCCCATCTGAGGCCGAGGCAGTTGAGGCTTCGGTCACGCATGACGTACGCGTACGCGCTGCGTACGAGCGTACGCCCCGCGTACGAGGCTTCTCAGGCCCCCCTATAAATAGCATGTGAGGGTTCCCGGGAAAATGGCCCATTCTCTCTCCTTTTTCTTGCGTTTACCTCATTTTCCGTGCTCGCACTACCCCGAAGCCCTGGTCATATTGTGCAAGTCCCGAAGGTCGATTTAACTCCCGAGGAATCCTTAGATTTCCGAGGAAAATCCATTTCCCGAGACGAAACTCTGCCCGGTTTTCCATCTTGCTATCTTCAAGCTTTCAGGTGAGTTCATACCCCTTTCAAACACACTTTAAATATATTTTAAATGCTTTTATACTCTTTTAGGGGGGGAATACAAGTAAACATACGGTTATTATCGTGTATTTTATAAAGTTTCACTTCACTTGTTTTATCGAATAAATCACTTGGAACTCATTACTACTATGGAAAACTCTTGTCATACTTTGTGTGCATTAGACTTATACAAAGTATATAATGATTTCAAAGTACCTTTCATTGTTAAGTCGTTTTATACATTCTAAAAACTTCTGATTTTTCTTTGTCAAACATTGTGAAAAAGGATAAACTTTGCATAGAAAACTATCACTTTAATACGGGCTTAGTTGAGAATCCATGAGACATGTATATCTTCAAACGTTACTTTTCTTTATTAGAAAGTAATGCTGCAAGTCCTGTCTATAACCAGAGTCTCCCATTCGGAGAACGTGTCAAATGTGTATAGATCTATACGGGAAGTCATGATCCCGCGCCCTGACTGTTAGCTACAGTCCGTCTTTTGGGGTGACAGTTGTCATAACGCTGCGACGCCTGAAGAACGTCGTTACAAGCATATTATGTTTAGTATGGTTATAAAACTCATCGGATATACAATTATTATGGTATTATGCTTTTATGAACGAGTAGCTATTAAAGCTATTCTTCATCTAACAAATGCGATCTTCGTATAGCTTTATTATATAAAACTATGACACAACTTTTGAACGTCGGTTTCTTGCAAAGTTTTGGTCTTAGAGACTGCCATTTATGTTAGGAAAATAAGGGATTTTCCTGGTGCAATTATTTACAACTTATAACAAGAAAACATTCATATGCATTTCATACTTTTATAAGAAAATAAGGGTTTTTCTTAGGAAACACAACAACTCGTATCTCAACCATTAGGGAAAATATGGGATTTTCTAGATTTAATACATTCATTGTCAACAAAACAAATCACAACTCTTTACATTTGAAATGCTGCGTTTTCTGGAAAATATACACCCATTTTGGAATGGCATCCAATTTTTCTAAACTACTTATGAACTCACCAACTTAATTGTTGACACTTTTTCTTTGAAATAACTTGTATTCTCAGGGAACCGCTAAGCAGGTTTGGAAATCAACTTTTTGGATTAACGCGCTGGCGTTAATTACTTCTTTTGAATGATGTTTATGTATTTATCTTTTGAACATGTAATGAATACAATTATGTAAACATCTTGGAAACTTTAATACGTATGGTGGTGTGTACTTTCCTTTCTATGAACTGTTATGATACTGAATATGACGTCCTCCGCCCCTGAACGTTTCCGCCGTTCTGGTTTGGGGGTGTGACATGGGCCTTAGTGGCCCATCTACATTGCTAGTAAGGTCCAACTTACTCATGTGCTCGATAACCTAAATTAACATACATGATTAATGAACTACAGTTGTTCCTATTCGTGTCGTTTGGGCTTTACTCATACTAATGTAAACAATAAAGGGATTGTGATCAATACTATTCAACTTCTCAGGGTAATAATTAGGATTAGTGAGAAAGATGCGGTCGACACCAATAAGTTTCGGTCGTAGCCTGTAGTTATAACCAAAGTCTGATGGAGGGAGGACGAAAGTTTGTGTATAGATCTATACGGGGGCGACTCGCCCACACCTAAGCTGTTCGCTACAGTTAGACTCGGCCAGTCTAGGGTGACAAAATCTTGATCAAAACCGGCGTTTGTAAAAATGCCAAGACAGGTGAAATAGTCATTATTATGCATGGTTATAACATCTCACATAAAGATCCGTTACCATTTCACTAGTATTTGGGAAAATTGACTTCATATATATATATATATATATATATGTGTGTGTGTGTGTGTGTGTGTGTGTCTATATATATATATATATATATATATATATATATATATATATATATATATATATGGTCGTACTATGAGATTTATACGAATTCACAAAACTATCACACTGTTTTATATCCGAATATATCGAATTTTCCTGGACTCAACATCATTTCTATATCATTCTTCAACTGCTATATGAGAAATACTAATGTTAATAAGCCATATATACTATTTCTGAAATTACACATATCTATACACTATTGGATCATCACATCATATTGCAAACAATTTTACTTACAGAAAATATCAGATTTTCTAGGTCTTACCAACAACATGAAACGTTTTATATCAAACATGCTTATGAACTCACCAACATTTCATATGTTGACTATTTTTAAAACAACTTGTATTCTCAGGTAACAGATAAGCCGAAGATGATTGTCATGTGTTATTAGACTTCATGTTTTATAACTTTCAAACAATATACTTTTGAATATGTAATATTTGTTCAATGTACTTGTTGAGGACTATGTAAGTTGTATTATATAATGTTGGTGATGTATGTGTTTGTTTCATGTATATTCATTGTTATGGTATTCAATGATTAGTCACGCAAGCCCTCGGACCTTTCCGCCGTCCGGTTCGAGGGTGTGACAATAAATCAGTCATATTTTAATACAAAAATTATATAAAAAATCATAGCAACATGCAGTCAGTTCACAACTTAATATAGTCAATTATTGTTTAATATATAAAATTAAACCTTAATATAAAAAATTAACAATTTAATACATAAAAATGTCATATTCTTAACTTAAAATATACACTTATATATTTAGATATAGAGGTTGGTGTTTTTTCAACGTTTAATTTACATAATATTCACAATTTAAATTTTATATAATTTAGTTAAAATTAGAGAAAATCATATATATATATATATATATATATATATATATATATATATATATATATATATATATATATATATATATATATATATATATATATATATATATATGTATAATGATTCTTAATTCAAAAGCAAAAACAAAATTCATAAAAAATTAAAATCTTAATACAACCAATTCACAAATTAATACAATCATTTCACAGTTTAATACATATAACTTACAGCTTAATACAATAATTCATAATTTAATACATAAAATTTATATATGCACAACTATATTTTTTAATTTAATACTAACAATAATACGTTCATATCTAGAGACATTTTTATCTATTAAATTGTGAATTTATTATATTGAGCTGTAGATAAATTTACAGCTTAACACAACAAAATCACAGTTTAATATAATATATTCACAACTTATTTACAAGTATAATATCATGTTTCAATGTATAAACAACTCATTTATATTTTAATACATACATAAATTATCTCATACTTTATAAATAAACATCAAAAGAATATATATATATATATATATATATATATATATATATATATATATATATATATATATATATATATATATATATATATATATATATATATATATATATATATATATATATATATGAATTATAAAAGAGGATAACTTATTTAAAAATGCACCAAGCACACCTAGATCTGACTACATGTGAGAAATTGGTGCGTCTTTTGCTATAAATCTAAAAGATTGATGATATTTGGTGGCGTTTCAGACGATCTGAGGTGAGGAAGCTTGTTAGAAAACAAAAAGCTTTATGCAATCACATCTAAATGTCAGAACTGATCAGATCTTTGTAGATCTGTGTCACACCCCCGAACCAGATGGCGGAAACGTCCGAGGCCTCACTTGACTTAAATTGAATATCATCACAATGAATATACATGAAACATAACATAAACATCACTGTGCATTAATACAATACAACTGACATTGTTCACATCAACTACATTGTCTAAATATTAGATTTCCATAGCATAAATTGTTTGAAAGTTTTCAAAACATAACATCCTAACGTACTTGGTATTACCCTTCAGCTTACCTGTTACCTAAGAAAACAAGTTATTTTGAAAAACGTCAACATATGGAATGTTGGTGAATTCATAAGCAGGTTTTGTATGAAAATGCTTTGTATAGTTTATAAAACCCAAAAAATATGATATTTTCTGAAACCGCAATTGTTTATACAAAAAGTGTGAAGATCAATAGGTTTATGCATGAATGATTTTAAAACGTGTATATATGAGAAGTTTGGCGTTGTAGTTATTGAAAGTACAAGTGATTAAATTTGATTGTCCCAGAAAACCCGATGTTTTCCGATAAAACAGTATGATCGTTTTGAATTATTACACCGTCACAACGAATGCTTACAAATTCCCTTGATTACTTAGATGATATTGGATTTATTATGCGAGTCGTTATAACCATGCATGATAATGACTAGTTCGTCTATCTTGGCATTCTATTGAACGTCGAAATTGATCTTAAGATTTTGTCACCCTAGACTGGCCGAGTCTAACTGTAGCGAACAACTGAGGTGTGGGGGAGTCACCCCCGTATAGATTTATACACAAACTCTCGCTCTCCCTCCAGGAGACTTTGATTATAACTACAAACTACGACCGACACTTATTAGTGTCGCCTGTTATTACTCATTTAATCCAAATGAATTTGATTAACCTTGATTAACAATATGATTTTTGTTTACTTGAATAGTCGGTAAGCCTAACAGACGAGGAGAAGATGACCACGAGGTCCTACTAATCACGCTTGTTATATAAGGTTGTCGAGTATACGAAGGACGCGTTCGCCCATTTAGCATATGATTTACTTGGACCTTACTAGCAATGCTAATGCGCCACTGAGGCCCAATAGCATGTAAAAGCCATTCAGGGTCCCTTAAGCATGTAAATGGGTCACAGGAGGCCCAATAAACATTTATTATTATTGTTGGGCCCAAAAGTCATGTTAATGTGTCACGAAGGCCCAATAAGCAAGATTATAATCTTTCAAGCCCAACAATTTGAATATTTACTTGTTTTATGTATAGTATAATTGTCGGAAGTTTGATTGAACAATTGTTAAATCGCAAAGGCACGAAGCTTGTCGATTGTTTATAACGATATTTGAAAATATATGTATATTCTTCATTCTATTTTCATAAGTTATAACTTGGTATTTTGACCCAATTATCTTAGTAATAAAATAATTGACTAAAAAATATTGGTTTGACCTATTCAGCCATTCTTTAATAAAAATGACAATCTTAGTCCCTTTTTATAAAAAAAATGACATTTTAGGCCCTTAAACTATTTTCTTAACATTTTTTGTCCATAGACTTATTTAAATAATGTTTTTAGCCCAAAATTTACTCTTTGGCAGTTTCAGCCCATTGTGTAAAGGATTTTCATTTAAAGTCCAAACTTTTCGCAAATTTTACAATTTTTACCCAAAATCCAAAAACTTTGCATTTTTTTTTTTTATCCTTTTTGGCAAAAAGGGTCATTTTAGACCCTAGAATAGATTTATTTGCCCTTTTACCCACTGTTTTAAGAAATTTACCATTTCAATCCCTTAAAACACTTTTTTCGCAATTTTTGGGCCCATGGGCCAAAAAGCCTAAAGTTTGGCCCAATAGACTACAATTTTCGCTTCTAGTCCTTTAAAAAGCATAATATTCATAAAAGCTTCTATTTTAACTGTTTGGACTCTTTTGGTCTTTATAAAAAACTTAAATGACAAAATTTCCCCAAACTTTTGCTTATTTAACAAAAATAGCCTAATAATGAGTTTTATGTTGTAACTTGTTTATTTTAACCCTTATATGGTAGATTTTGTTAACTTGTTATGTGTAATACTTCCTCGATCACATAGTTTTCCTCCTTGAACTATAGATCTCGAAATTCCTTTCATTTTTGGCATACATATATCACATAAACACAAAAATCACACATAGCATACAAACACATATAGATCTACACATTTTACTTGTATTCACCCCCATAAAACATGTGAAAACCGAAAATAGAGGTGTATGAACTCACCTTTTCTTGTTGGTCACGGTTTTGAAGAAAAAATGGAAGAAAGTGAGGTAATTTTCGGCCCTAGCAACACCTTGATGTAAATCTCGAGTTTATGGAGCTTCTGTCACAACTAGAAATTTTTGGTGCCTTGTAACTACAACACTTATGTCAATTATGAATCAAAAACATGAAAGCATGCATGATGCTTACTCTATGGCAACAAAATTTCAATCAAACACTTCATACATGCACTACAAATAGTCAACAAATAATTGGAAACCCTAGAAGTCCTTGTTTAAGTCCATTTTGGACTAGGACTTCCTTATTGGGTCCAATGGACCAATAAGCTTCCAATTGGGATATCATGGGCTTAGACCTCTCAAATGGGCTCTAATTGGATCCACTTTCATTTATTTCAATATTTTGGGCTATAATGGGCCTAGAATGAAATAAATTATTTAAATGGACTATATTGGGCCATAATTAACCTAATATAGCCCTAATAGGTTATAAAAATCATATTTATATTTATTTTGGCCAAACATCACTTAACATAACCATGAAATAGGCTTAAGCATACAAGGCCTAATCCTTTTCTTTTTCCCTCTCCAAATCTCGGCCCAAGACCAAATGAAGGGAGGAGTTGACTTTTCCTATGCCACCTCATAATAGCCTAAATGATTTCTATGCAAAGATAACCCATACATCCATGCATTTCCCATATTTCCATGAAAGCACTCTCTTCTCTCCTCTCTTCTTGCTCTCGGTCGAAACCAAACACACACACACACACACACTTCATTCAACAATTCTCTCAAAGAAACTCTCTCCCCATTGTCTCCAAATTTTCGAGATCTAAGAGGTGTTCAAGGGATTTCTTCTATAAAAATCATCATTCAAGGGAAGTTGGTGCTTAAATCTATGACCTAACTCACTTCTTTTCATCAAAAATCATCTCTTAATCCATTCAAGTTCATGATCTTGCATCTTAGAACCCACTAAGTCGAGATCCATCCAAGGAACTTGCTAGGACCGAAAATAGCACCAAACTTCTCCAAATCTTCTTCAAAACCGATCCACAACTCAAGGTGAGTTTCATACCCCCTTTTTTCGGCTTTTATGAGTTTTAGGGGGGGGGGGGGGGAGGAATACAAGTAAATGTGTACATCTATGTGTAAATGTATGCTATGTGTGTGATATCATGTGTTTGTGATGAATATGTTATCCAAAAAGTGTGTAAAACCGAGATCTAAAACATGAGGAAGGAAATAAACATAACTTAAACTATTTTACGCTAATCAAGTCAAGAAAAATGGTTTATATGGTTAGGATGAACATGCTTGAACATAAAACCCATTTTTGGACATAAAAAGTCAAAAATACAAAACTTAGGGGCCAAACCGACAAATTATAAATTCTGGAGGGTCCAAAGGGTCCAAACAGTTTCTATAATAATTTTTCTGAACATCAACATTGTTGAGGGTCTTAAAATGTAAATTTTGAATTTAATGGGCTAAATTTGGGCTTTTCGGCCCAATAAGCTTCAAAATGCGAGAATTCTAAATTTGAGGGGCTAAAATGCAATTTTCTGTAAAACAGGGGATTGGAAGTGTAATAAAACTATTCCAATGGTCAAAATGCGTTTCAAATTAAAAAAGGATCAAAAATGTAAAAATTTTCTATTTTGGGCCAAAACTGTCAAAGTTGCGAAATTGAGGGGTTTAGCCGAGAAAACATCAATCTGGAAGGACTAAAGCTGTTTACAAAATAAATTTTAGCTAAAAATGTCTTTTCAACAAGTTTATGATACAAAAGTGTCAAAATAATGTTTTAAGGACTAAAATGAAATTCTTTTATATATAGGACTAAAAGTGATATTTTTATAAAAGAAAGGTTGTGAAAAGGTAAAAATCTTACTTTTAAACAAATTAATTCATTAAGACAAAATACAAGATCCACGACTACCCATGAAACGTAAAAACAAATACACTCTCAACAACCAATATCGTTACAAAACGAATTGATCTGGTCTCGAATCAATAACAAAACAAAAATCAATAAACCATAGTATTTCAGTAAACGCATGATAACTACGAGGAGTCAACATTCAATCTTTAGGCTTGAAAGTTTCAAATCGTGTTTTTTGGGCCTTGCTAGCCCAATAACATGATCTTTGGGCCCGTAGGGAACGCGCTTACATGTTAATGGGCCTTCTATGACCCAATTACATGTAAAAGGACTTTCAATAGCTCTATTGTGCTATTGGGCCCTAATGGTCCATTAGTACTGCTAGTGAGGTCGAGAAGTCAAATGCGAGTCGGGCCAAGTGCCTTTCGCATTCCCGATAGCCTTGAATAACTAATGGAAATAAAGGGGGCTTTGTACCCTCCTTTCTCCTCGGTTGTTAGGCTTATGAGAATTCGAGTAATCAGATTCGTGGCGTTAATCAAGAGAAGTCAGGGTGGTTGGATTGTGTGAGTAGTACGGACGACGCCTTAGGGATTGTTTGTAACCTGTAGTTATAAACTAGTCATTTTCATTAATGCGTGATTGTAACCGCTCACAAACCCTAGTTAATCCAACGTCACCTGGGTAATCAAAAACATTCTTCGTATCGGTATAACAATAAACAGGTCATGAAATTTGTGTATTGGGGAAAACATCGGGTTTTCCCGGAAAGTTCAACATTTCACTTGTGTGATGTATACAAAGTTCAACAATTATACATGTTTTCAAAATCGACAAGCATATTTACGGATCTTCACACTTTTTTTTATATAAACAAATATTCTTTTTAGAAAATATCGGATTTTCTAGGTGTTTCAAACTTCACAAAAATCATTTTTCCATAACATTACTTATGAACTCACCAACATTTCATATGTTGACGTCTTTCAAAATAACTTGTATTCTCAGGTAACAGGTAAGCCGGAGAATAAGT
Organism: Lactuca saligna; assembly: GCF_052625555.1. NCBI lineage: Eukaryota > Viridiplantae > Streptophyta > Magnoliopsida > Asterales > Asteraceae > Lactuca > Lactuca saligna. The sequence goes on from NC_136421.1 coordinate 73,148,161, forward strand.
ACAAAGTCATGTCATGGTGTTTTGCTTAAACTATCTTTTAGATAATCTATGTTATGGATTTGTAACGTTTAAACAATGTACTGAATGTAAACAATATCAGTTGTAATATTCCAATGCATGGTGATGATTTGTGTTATGATTCATGTATATTCATTGTGATGGTATTTAATTTGATTCACAAGAGCCCTCGAACGTTTCTGCCGTTCGGTTCGGGGGTGTGATAGGTTGGTATAGCATATCTAACCACACATTGATATGCAACTATAAACCAAAAAGAGGGACTAACACAACTCTGAACAAAACAAGTAAAGCATAAGAATAAAAACACCCTTGCTTGTATTAGGAAAAAAAAAAGAACATAATATCGAACCAAACAAGATAATGCTAGTATCTCGGTTAAGCCAGAACTGTTCTTAGTCGTATCATGGAGTGGATGTAGCCTGATCAACTACATTTCCCCCAAGGTACAACTATTAGGAAAAAAAAGAACATAATATCGAACCAAACAAGATAATGCTAGTATCTCGGTTAAGCCAGAACTGTTCTTAGTCGTATCAAGGAGTGGATGTAGCCTGATCAACTACATTTCCCCAAGGTACAACTATCACATGTTCTGAGGAAATCGTGATAGCTAGGGAACCTAAAAACATACCCCTTTATCACCAAGAAGAGAACCTCAATTCAACCTGTGCAATAGTTGTAGAATCATAGGATAATGATAGTTTATTCTTATACCTTCTCCCATTCTTCATGGAAGGAGAGCAGCAGGGCATTCAGTTTCATCAAGTCCTAGTAGCCCACGGGAGGGTCAAGGATGAGCCAGAGGTAGATCAAGGAAAGGCACACGACATTAGTCCTAAAGAGGAACATGATGAATACGTGATGGTTGATCTCGATTATGATGAGTTGGACCAAGAGCCATATGAAGAAAAGGGTGTAGAGGAGGCGTGTAGTGAACCTCAGCAGTTGGAAGCCCCGTCAAATTTCTGCATGTTTCAAGGGGTGGATACAGACTACTTATGCGCCCTCGAGGAGGCAGTTATCAGCCTGAAGCTTCAACTCATCATGGCCAAGGCAAGGGCCACGCGAGCCGAGCGAAAAGTAGAGGTAATCACCCAAGAGGTGGATGAACTGGCTGAACTTCTGGTGCGTTATATCGACCATTGAGTGTCGTCGTCATCCTTAATAATATGACCTACTCTATTACCCGCTAGGTAGGTTCCACCGTACGAGGGACTAGTTACACTCGTCTTTAGTACTAGTACTAGGATGTATGCTATGTACCCCGACTCTATGTTTAAGTGACTACACTACTCATAGAGTCGTTATGCTGTCGAACTAGTACTGCTTATGTATGCTCTTTCAAGCAAAGGTTTCATGTATCAAAGTGCGGGTAATAGTAATGAAAGATTTTACATGTTTTATTATGACGTTATAATCTGCTATATGTTACATATCCATGATTGTATGCTAAATTGTAGAAGTACTTAAGTTTGTGTCACGCACCTAGTCTATAGGATCACAACCTCACAAAAACCACAAACACTCAACATCTTTCTGTTCCATGACAGAAAGATGCCTCAACGACCCACTCGCGGAAACCCTGGGCCAACCCCACTCGAAGTCGACTCAGTTGCATTCCATGCAGCTGTATCTGTTGCGGTCAGCGTAGCAATGGCACAAATTCACCAAGGGAACAATGGAGGAGTCAACGGATAAGGGGCCGGAAGTTCGAACAATGGGATGAATCAAGGACCCACCAAAACATGTTCCTACAAAGACATCACCAACGCCAAACCACGAACCTTTAACAGCACTGGAGGGATGATCACCCTGAAACGATGGATCGAGAAGGTGGAATCGGTATTCAAGATATGCGATTGTCCTGAGGAGATGAAGGTGAAGTTTGCCGCATGCACTTTCGTTGACCAAGCGCTCACTTGGTGGAACAGACACGTGGAAGCCATGACAATCCCCGTAGCAAATTCCATGCCATGGACAGAGATGAAAGAAATGTTGATGGCCGAGTATTGCCCTCGTGGTGAAATTCAGAAAATGGAACAAGAGCTGTGGAATCTCACTGTACGGAATGCCGATATAGATGCCTACATATCAAGATTTAGCGAAGTGTCTCTGTTGTGCCCTGGCATGATTACCTCAGAGGGTAAGAAGATCGAGCGATTCATCTGGGGACTAAACTCCCCGATCCAAGGAAATGTGATAGCTGCAAATCCTGAAACTTTCGACAGTGCCAAGAGATTGGCCAAGAAACTGTATGACCACAACAACAACAAGGGTGAGAATCCAGTGGAGACTGAAGGTAAGAAGGAAAATGATAGCAAGAAGGAGAAGAACAACAAGAGGAAGGGATGTCAAGGCTCCGAGTTGTCCAAGAAGCAGCAAACAGTGGCAGTTAATGCTGCAACCACTCAATTTCCATCCACACCACATGCTCCAGCCTCAGCTGCTCCAAGTGCTCCTAGACCTTATTCCGGTAATCTTCCCAAGTGCAACACGTGCGGTCTCCATCACAATGGAGAATGCAGAGAGATGCAGTGCACCAGTTGCAATCGGAAGGGGCACACGACAAGGTATTGCAGGACCTACCCTCCTCAGAACATAACCGCAACAACAACCGCAACAACAACATCACCAACACTGGTGGAAACAATGCAGGACCTAGCCACACCTGCTATGGATGTGGAAGGACTGGGAATTTCCATCGAAATTTACCCAACAACAACAATCCCAGAAATGGAGGAATAGTAAGGGTGTTGACCATGGGTCAGGGAGAAGCGATTCAGGATCCTGCTGTTGTTACCGGTATGTTTCCCCTAAACCACACTTATGCATGCATCTTATTTGACACTGGAGCGATGCGAAGTTTTGTGAGCAATAAGTTTAAACATTTGTTAAAACAACAATCCCAGAAGCTCAATGAAACCTTTACGGTGGAAATGGCCAATGGGAAAACCGAATCCACTGGGGAAGTCTACATCGGATGTACCCTAACTCTAAATCAACACGTCTTCCGAATAGACTTAATGCCTGTTTCCATTAGGAGTTTCGATGTGATTATTGGCATGGATTGGTTAAGCTCCCACCATGCTGAAATTATGTGTCACGAGAAGGCCATCCGCCTTCACCTTCCCGATCATGAAACCCTAGTTATTTATGGAGACAAACCTAGCACGAACCTTCGCCTCATCTCGTTCGTCTAGGCACAAAAGCATCTGCGAAAGAACGATTTGACTTTCCTGACGTATATAGTGGATAAAACCAAGGAAGAGGTTAACGTTCGAGACATTCCAGTAGCACGTGAATTCCCATACGTATTTCCTGAAGATCTTCCTGGGGTACCCCCAGAGAGACAACTTGAATTCCGAATTGATCTTGTTCCAGGAGCAACTCCTCTTGCTAAATCGCCTTACCGACTAGCTCCTGCTGAGATGCAGGAATTGTCCAGCCAGCTCAGCGAACTCCTGGTCAAAGGATTCATCTGACCCAGCTACTCGCCATGGGGAGCTCCGATCCTCTTTGTCAAAAAGAAGGATGTATCTTTTAGGATGTGCATCGATTACAGGGAGCTAAACAAGCTCACTGTCAAAAATCGCTACCCACTCCCACAAATCGATGATCTATTTGACCAGCTCCAAGGAGCTAGTTACTTCTCTAAGATAGATCTACGATATGGGTACCATCAACTCAAGGTCCAGGAAGAGGATATTCCCAAAACCGCTTTCCGAACTCGTTACGGACATTATGAATTTGTCGTAATGCCCTTCGGTCTAACGAATGCCCCTACCGCATTCATGGACCTAATGAATCGAATCTGTCAACCATTCCTCGACAACTTTGTTATCGTTTTCATTGACGACATTCTGGTCTATTCCCGAAGCGAATAAGAGCATGGCCAACATCTCCGACAAATCCTGGAAACCCTGCGAATGGAGAAGCTCTACGCAAAACTCTCCAAGTGTGAGTTCTGGCTACATAGCGTGAACTTTTTGGGTCATGTTGTTAGTCAGGAAGGAATACATGTGGATCCTTCTAAGGTCAAAGCCATCGAAGGATGGGCAGTTCCGACAACACCCACAGAAATCCGCCAATTCTTAAGCCTAGCAGGTTACTACAGGAGATTCATTCAGAACTTCTCTAAGATCACCAAACCACTTACCTCGCTTACACAAAAGGGCGTACCATTCAAATGGACGGACAAACAAGAAGTTGCATTCCGAACTCTAAAGCAAGCACTCTGCAGTGCCCTAGTACTATCTCTACCAGAGGGAACGGAAGATTTTGTGGTCTACTATGACGCATCAAATCAGGGTTTAGGTTGCGTTCTCATGCAGTGTGGAAAAGTGATAGCTTACGCATCCCGCCAACTAAAGACACACGAAGTGAATTATACAACCCATGATCTAGAATTGGGAGTAGTGGTCTTCGCTCTGAAGATTTGGAGGCATTACCTCTATGGTACGAAGTGCACCATCTTCACGGACCACGAGAGTCTCTAGCACATCTTGAATCAGAAAGAGATGAATATGAGGCAACGAAGATGGGTTGAACTATTAAATGATTACGAGTGCGAAATCAAGTACCACCCAGGCAAGGCCAACATGGTAGTTGATTCCTTGAGCCGAAAGAGTACTCAAATCGGCGCGTGAAAACTCTCTCAATAACCATCCAATCTCACCTAACTAGTCAGATTAGGTCAGCCCAGTCAGATGCCATGAAGGCGGAAAACAGAGCAAGCGAAGCATTACGCGGAATGGAAAAGAATCTCGAGGTAAAAGAGGACGGAGTATACTATTTCATGAACCGTATTTGGGTCCCTAAACTTGGAGGATTTAGGGAGGTAGTCATGAATGAAGCTCACAAGACGCGATACTCCATCCATCCAGGTTCGGACAAAATGTACTTGGATATTAAACAACATTATTGGTGGCCTAACATGAAGGCAAAAATTGCCACCTATGTCATCAAGTGCCTTACTTTCGCCAAAGTAAAGGTGGAATACTAGAAGCCCTCATGGTTATTACAGCAACTAGTAATCCCCGAGTGGAAATGGGAAGGGATTTCTATGGACTTTGTGACCAAGCTACCCAAGAATTCAGATGGATTAGACACTATATGGGTAATAGTTGACCGACTAACGAAATCCGCCCATTTCCTGCCAATAAAAGAATCCTACAAGATGGAGAGACTGACAAGAATATACATCCGAGAAATCGTGAGGCTTCACGGAGTGCCAGTGTCTATCATCTCAGATAGAGAGAGTAGGTTCACTTCACATTTTGGCAATCACTTTAGAAAGCACTTGGAACCCATCTCGACATGAGCACCGCTTATCACCCACAAACGGACGGTCAAAGCGAACAAACCATCCAGACGCTCGAAGACATGCTTCGCGCATGTGTGATAGACTTTGGGAAGTCCTGGGATACCCACTTACCCTTAGTTGAGTTCTCATATAACAGCAGTTACAATTCGAGCATCAAAGTCACTCCTTTCGAAGCACTATATGGACGTAAGTGTAGATCCCCGTTGTGTTGGGATGAGGTGGGTGACAATCAGCTAGCAAAGGAACTAGCATCAGACAAGACATTAACGGGACCGGAGATCATACGGGAGACCACGAAGAAGATAGTTTAAATCAGAGCTCGACTATAAGCATCACGCGACCGAAAAAAGAGCTACGCTGATAAACGCGAAAACTGAACCCACAATACATTGGACCTTTTGAGATCTTTGCCCGAATAGGTCCAATGGCATACATACAACAGCTACCCGCTGAGCTCAGCAGTGTACACCCCGTGTTCCATGTTTCCAATCTAAAGAAGTGCCTATCCGATGAAACTCTCGTCATTCCCCTTGACGAAATTGAAATCAATGAGAATCTTTAGTTCGTTGAAGAACCAGTCGAAATCATGGACAGGGAGGTGAAGCGTACTAAGCAAAGTTGCATCCCGATTGTGAAAGTACGGTGGAACGCGAAGCGTGGGCCAGAATTCACGTGGGAACGCGAAGACCAAATGAAGTAAAAGTTGATGGGTTTTGGTCATAAGACATCCTATGTGCTCATACAAACCCTAATGCTTGGATCTAGGTTTCTCTATTGTACATGCTTTGAATCCAAGACTATAAACCCTAATTCTAGCATACAAGTAATCATATTAACATGCAATTAGGTTTAAGATCATACCTTGATTGTTATGTAGCAATAACAATCCTAAATCTCCTTGTATGGACTTTGGAATGCTTAGAGTCACAAGTGTCACTCCTCTAATGGCTCACAAACACCATAAGCAAGAGGATGAAGAGGAGAGAGGTTGGAGGCTGCCAAAAACGTGTGTAAACCCTTACAAGAACATTAGCCCCGTTTTTGAGCCTTAAGGGGTCTTTATATAGTTGGGCTATTAGGGTTATCTAACAAGGAAACCCTAATTTGGATGCTTAAGCCCTAAGCAACCCATAGACTCCTTTTATTAAGCCCATGGACGATTTCCTTATGGGTTTCCCATTAGAATTCGTCCATCCCTTAATACAAGGCAATCCATGGCCCAAATTGCAATTATCTTATAATTACAATTCCAGTCCCTTAAGTTTAATTAATCTCTTTTAGTCACAAAACTAATTACCAATTAATTATTGACTAATATTAATTAAACAATATGATTTCTCCTTTAATATATTATTCCCATAATATATTAATAAATCATATTTAATCCTTACTCTCCATAATTCATCCTATCAAGTTGCTTTGGTGAAGGCAACCCAAAAGGACCATGCACCATCGGGTCAAGTACATACCAAAATAGTTATGGACTTAGACATTAATCCAACAGTCTCCCACTTGGATAAGTCTAACAACTATTCTGCGTATGACTTCAGATCCTGATATGCAATCGTAGCTTTCCAAAGCCACTGTCAACTCTGATCATATTAGATACGCGTGTCCTTAGATAAGGGATCATATATTCCTCCATTCTAGATATCGTATGAGATATGATTTCAAATCATTCTCTTTGTACTACTTCTCGATTTCTGATTTATGACGACAGACTAATTGAACAAATCAAATTAGCCCTAGCCCGGTCGAGCATTTACGTATGTCATCACTAAACCATCAAGGGGCCCAAAGATATCGCTTCTATCCTACCTTGGATAAAAGGAACGGATAAACTTTGATACAATGCTCGCTTGCACTCACTCACCGAATTACACACAACAATATGTTTTATAACACCAAGTTACTAGTGCGTTTACATATTATCAATGTGCAACCGATTAGCAAGATACAACTCACACATCTCAGTTTCAAGAATATAAGATGTTATCGTCTCACCAATCACTCGTAATACAATTCATGGAGTGATCCAAGTGAGCGTGGGTTTAATCCAATGCTCAAATCATATTCATAAGCACTCATGAACGTTGCAGCAAACATTTTCTTATGTCTAATACTCTTTTAGACAATCCACACACCAATTCACGACAATCTTCATTCATATCTACTTCCAACATATGAACGACTGTGGCCCGTTTGAATAATTCGATTATTCTTAATAAACTCAATTATTCTGGAAGTCAAAACATGCAAGGTGAAACACAAGAATAATACTAATCCCATATGGCCTCAACCCTTTGAGTATAAACAAAACACGTTTTATTTATCACCATATCGATTACTCATTATTTGTCGTTTCGGTTAATCAACTTCTTACTTGAATTATTACACTTGTCCCATGCTCCTAGCATGCACACAATGTTTACCTGTGGTTCTTACTTTTGTGAAATAGACAAATTGAACACATTTCCAATCATTCTCATTTCACAACTCCAAATCCATTTTCTTAAGTGTAAGAATATCAAATTCTTGTTACTTATAGAATATACTAGATTCTAACACTTTATGCAACGATCCTTTTGTAATGTCACTGCACCAAAGTCTCAAAGACTATTGCCAATGATATTACAAATTCCTCTATCGGAGATTGTTACAAGACAATTCCTTAGATATGATGTCTCTCACTCAAAGTACATTCCTTTGAACATCCTTTTGCATAAAAGTTTCTAATCTAGACATAGATTTTCAATATTTACTTCCCAATATGGACACGCTTCCATATTTTCCATATGATAACTAATTTCTTAATAGAATCTTATCTATTCGTAATGATGTCGATATTGTCCATCCAATATGGAAACATTTCCATAATTTCTAATACTATACTTCCAACTACTCACAAGCGACCAATCCTCGTCGAACTTTGGATTATCCTTTGATAGTTGTTTAATTATTTTAGTCAAAACCAATTCTAGTCCCTTTTCCCTCTAAATGCACTAGACATTTGGAAAATTTTAGAATGGTCAAACATTAAATCATTTGCAATCGATCCTATCCCCGAAGCGTATGGGACACGACGCATAATGTTTTATTTTCTATGTTCTCAAAATTCGAATTGTGAAGAGGAATGTCGTAATCATAATCGAAACTTTAAGAACACACTATGTACCTTTGACTAAATTTATTAACATTCCATAACCTAATCCTTTAGATTTGAAATGAAGCATAATATTCTCTCCCTTAATTATAGCAAAACAACTATACAACCCTTACGACTTTGCAAGGTATAACTCTTGTTTTTCTATAATTAATATTGCCAACTTGCAAAACTTTGCCTTAATAATCATACAATCATAACATTTATGCTCCCACTATCATGATGATTATTATAAAACATAACACTTATGCTCCCACTAGCTTCTACATGTATTCGTAAACATCTTAACTTTCAGAAAAACAATACTTATTGAATTTCTTAAGTTCATGTTTCTAATACTTAGTGCTTTGATAATCTTTTATCAAGGCTTCTTGAACTTATACACCTTTGCCTTAGATAGTTCATATGTGTGTCTTAACAATTAAGACTAATTGCCAAACCTCACAATTCAAATTATGGAAAGGGATGTCGTAACCATGATCGAATTCGAGAATGCAATTTTACAATCACTATCTTTTAAAATCTTTCTTAGCGAAAGCATTTTCTCACAATCATTTTCATGAAGGAGGAAATCTTATGACACTTAGATTTAAACGGTGTATGTGTTCCTATCCATGTGAATTTGTTAAAACCAAAGTTTACGACAAATTCAAACTCATATGGATCGAACTTCCTTAATCTTGATTTCTTGCCTTATGGTAGCACAGCTGCCCACCACGTTTTCCAAGTAGTTAAGTAGCTCACCTTTTCCTATCAATGTACTTTCCATTGATCAAGGTCCTTGCCTTTTATGCATTCAAATGAGAACTCATAGGACTCACATGCATAATTAACTCGATTGGATTGGCACAGAAAAATAATGTCTTCACGATAAGTTGTAAACCTCAACTCGTGTGCTAGTGATGATCGATAATGCTTATTTGATTTGTTCTTGAAACTTTTCAAGACCATTAAGACTCCCACTGACTCCTTGACATATAAGCTTCTTTTGTCAATAAACATTTCTTGACAAACAAATATTCAAGAGTTAGTGTAGTTTTATCAAAACACTTCATAAATTGGTCGTAGTTGGTCTTTGTCTTATCCAAGACATCACAACTTTCCACATTTGATGAATGTTATAAACCTTTAAAACCTTTCACTTATTGTCACAATCTTAACTTTAAGACTTGTTATTGGAACGAAGTATGATAGAATTCTTGATTTAACCATTTCTTCGATCCTTGATTCCTCTTCTTAAACATACAATTGTACTAAGACTCACTTAGAGGATCAATTGAGATATGGTTCTTAATCATTAAGACCTATCATAAAGTATAAAAGCTACTCTCCCTTCTTCTTAGAATGGAGAAACTTTTATCTTTTTGCCTACTTGACTCTTCTTATTCGTTCTGCTATTGATTTAAACATTTTCAATCAATTCAGAATTACATTTAATCTTATAAGCATAATCATATTTACTAAACCTTTAGTAAATCATGACGAATATCTTTGTTACTCTTATGGTGAACTTGATCAACACACAACTTTGTGTACTCGATCTCCTAGTCCTTCACTTGACACTTTGTCAATGAATTAGTCCAATTTCCAAATACGAAATTTCTCATTCATCGTGCATCCACGTTGCATGATTCCAAGTTTCTGTCCAATTGAAACTTTAGGTGATGAGAAACTCTCCCTATTTGGTAAATTCTTGACATTTCCATAAATAACATAACTAAGAATCATATCCATTCGTTGTAGAAATATGCAAACATCAATTTTCACATAACGATTTCATTGCAAGGAAGTAAACAAATAAATAAATAAGTCAAACAAAATTTATTTTATTTATAAAAGCAGCGGAAAACATTTGTCCTTACAATGCAAAATCTATTGAAAACTATGTAAAAGGAAAATTTCTAACAACTCTATCATAACTATCTAAGCTCAAAATCCAATCTTCAAGTCCATGCGATCAAGATCCATCTCTTGTGATTAGATTCATCTTGCTTTCTTATCAAGCTTCCTTTCTTTTCACCGATCCTTCAAAACATTCAAATGCAATCTTATCACATCATGTATTAAGAATCAATGAATAGGAACTTAATGGAGTTAGATAGTGGATTCTTACCTAAAGCGTAGTCATACTTTTGACTCTCCCATCTCTTAGATCTCTTAGGTAAATAGGGCAACTTCATCTCTAATGCCCCTTCTCTTGGCAATAAAAGCAAATTGACTCTTTTGGAACAACACATGGAACTACTTCAGACATTGCCTTTCTCTTATGATCAAACTTTTCGATCATTGCATGTCTTTCATTGCCATTGTCTATATCCATAGAGGTCTTGAAGGCAGATTCACCAATCAACTTTGCTTTTCTATTGCGCCAAACCATTTCTGATTCAGCAGCAACAAGCATATAGGTGAGATCTATAAGGGTCACGTCGCGGTTCATCATATACTACTCTCTTACGAACTCACTATATGAGTTAGGAAGTGACTGAAGAACCCAATCAACAGCCATCACTTCACCGACAACGGATCTCATCATTCTTAATCTATCAATGTGTGACTTCATCCCTAAGACGTGTGCACACACCGAATTGCCCTCTTTATGTTTACTTGCCAAAAGGGATTGAGTGATATTGAACCTTTCAATTTTACAATCTTGTGGGTTAGGGAGAATAATTGGAGGAGGAGGAGGAAGTGAAGCATGATTTCTTGTTCCTCGATCGAATCGTGGAATATCATCTTCATGTGGAATGCTTGTTCCACGAGATTTGAGAAGACCATAGTTGTCGAACTTTGACATCGGGAGAAAAACGAGTTCAAGTTAGTTGATTGATTGAGTCCTTGGTAAATCACCCAAATGAAATTCCAAGGCTAGGACCCAACACAATATCCTACAACTCGGGAGAGGGATGCCGTAACCCAAATTGCAGAACATTTGAAGGTAAGTGAATGACGATTCACTAGTTTCCACCATGAAAAACGAAAAAGAAATTTAAGTTTAAATCTATGAAAACTCCTAGATCCTTTGAGATTCATTGAACATTTCAATGGCATGTTTAAATCTCGATATGCCCCTCTTGTTTGTGACTGGGATGCCGAGGATCACAAAGCGGGTGTGAATAACCATGCAAACTACATGGTGCCCTCACATGTTACAATCACCTATTCGATGTGCCGGTAAACCACACACGCTCCACCAAACTATGACAAACATTGAGTCACCCTTTGCTACCTTTGCTCAGAACCATTTAGTGTGCCGGTAAACCACACACGCTCCACTAACGTCTTCGCAAGGGCACAAAGTGTAATTTCATGGAATTGCATCAATTCACTTTTGCCTAAGTAACTAAGATTGGGAATTTTAAAAAACATTTAGTTACTTGGTATTTCATTATACTTATAATGGAAGGTTTTGTCCTATCCTACCCGTTCGGCTAACGACCCTCCACTAGTCAAGAGTGCGGTGGGTAAGAGTGGATACCCATTCAATCGCCATTTTATAGGCAATTTCCTTAAACACCCCTTATAGACCAGCTTCGTGAATGAGGCCTACTAACGGTAAGACTGAATTTTACTCATACATATATATAATGTTAGACTTTTAATGTTATATATAGTATAAGGTGTATTTTATACTTTTAAAATACTATATGGTTAACTTTAACAATTACACTTTTAATTCAATTAAAAGGTTAACCTAAACCTTTATGGATTTATTAAATCGCTTTTAATTATACTCCTTAATTAATTAATAAAACCATAAGGGTGTGATTTGAACTTTTCAAAACATTACTAGGGTTTTAGAATTTAACATTTCTAATTAAACCTTTTAATCAACTTTTAAATTCCAAAACTTGAGGGCAAGTTTTGAAACCTTTTTCAAAACATTAGGGTTTTAACTATTTAAATTTCAAAACTTCAAAACTTTTGGGTTCAAATTTAAATTATAAAACCTAAAGGGTAAAATATGAAACTTTTCATAACAACAAGGATCAAATAACAAATAATTTTAAATTAACATTTAATCACATAATTATCCATATTTGATTTATTTAATGATCTCTTGCAAAACAATTTATCAATTTACTCAAAATAATTAATCAATTATCTTATAAGGAAACAATTATCTTGTTAATTGATAATTATCTTTAATTAGATCAAGAATATAGTCATATATATCATAAAATCGGATTTATATTGATCTAATATGATGAGGTAACTATCCATATGCAAAAACAGCAAGAAATCCCAAGATAAGCATTATCTGACGAGTTGACTCGTCGAGTCAGGCATGGACTCGTCGAGTCTGCATGGACTCGGCGAGTTCAGCCATGGACTCGGCGAGTCCAGCCTCCACAATCCAAAAAATCGAATGTTTCAGTTATATAATGCATCAATACAATTGAAACCAAGCTAGGCTCTGATACCACTGATGGGTTTTGGTCATAAGACATCCTATGTGCTCATACAAACCCTAATGCTTGGATCTAGCTTTCTCTATTGTACATGCTTTGAATCCAAGACTATAAACCCTAATTCTATCATACAAGTAATCATATTAACATGCAATTAGGTTTAAGATCATACCTTGATTGTTATGTAGCAATAACAATCCTAAATCTCCTTGTATTGACTTTGGAATGCTTAGAGTCACAAGTGTCACTCCTCTAATGGCTCACAAACACCATAAACAAGAGGATGAAGAGGAGAGAGGTTGGAGGCTGCCAAAAACGTGTGTAAACCCTTACAAGAACATTAGCCCCGTTTTTGAGCCTTAAGGGGTCTTTATATAGTTGGGCTATTAGGGTTATCTAACAAGGAAACCCTAATTTGGATGCTTAAGCCCTAAGCAACCCATAGACTCCTTTTATTAAGCCCATGGACGATTTCCTTATGGGTTTCCCATTAGAATTCGTCCATCCCTTAATACAAGGCAATCCATGGCCCAAATTGCAATTATCTTATAATTACAATTTCAGTCCCTTAAGTTTAATTAATCTCTTTTAGTCACAAAACTAATTACCAATTAATTATTGACTAATATTAATTAAACAATATGATTTCTCCTTTAATATATTATTCCCATAATATATTAATAAATCATATTTAATCCTTACTCTCCATAATTCATCCTATCAAGTTGCTTTGGTGAAGGCAACCCAAAAGGACCATGCACCATCGGGTCAAGTACATACCAAAATAGTTATGGACTTAGACACTAATCCAATAAAAGTACCCTCATCTATTCTAGCATTCTCAGATCTAGTGTTCAAAAGAATTTGGGATGAAATTCCCTCTAATGGGGGGATGATGTCACAACTAGAAATTATTGGTGCCTTGTAAGTACAACACTTACGTCAATTGTGAATCAAAAATATGAAAGCATGCATGATGCTTACTTTATGACAACAAAATTTCAATCAAACACTTCATACATGCACTACAAATAGTCAACAAATAATTGGAAACCCTAGAAGTCCTTGTTTAAGTCCATTGTCAACTAGGACTTCCTTATTGGGCCCAATGGACCAATAAGCTTCCAATTGGAATATCATGGGCTTAGACCTCTTAAATGGGCTCTAATTGGACCCACTTTCATTTATTTCAATATTTTGTGCAATATTGGGCCTCGAATGAAATAAATTATTTAAATGGACCATATTGGGCCATAAAAAACCTAATTTAGCCCTAATAGGTTATAAAAATCATATTTATATTTATTTGGGCCAAACATCACTTAACATAACCATGAAATAGGATTAAGTATACAAGGCCCAATCCTTTTCTTTTTCCCTATCCAAATCTCGGCCCAAGCCCAAATAAAGGGAGGAGTTGACTTTTCCTATGCCACCTCACAATTACCTAAAGGATTTCTATGCAAAGATAACACATACATCCATGCATTTCCCATATTTCCATGAAAGCACTCTCTTCTCTCCTCTCTTCTTGCTCTCAGCCAAAACCAAACACACACACACACACACTTCATTCAACAATTCTCTTAAAGAAACTCTCTCCCCATTCTCTCCAAATTTTCGAGATCTAAGAGGTTTTCAAGGGATTTCTTCCATAAAAATCATCATTCAAAGTAATTTGGTGCTTAAATCTATGATCTAACTCACTTCTTTTCATCAAAAATCATCTCTTAATCCATTCAAGTTCATGATCTTGCATCTTAGAACCCGCTAAGTCGAGATCCATCCAAGGAACTTGCTAGGACCGAAAATAGCACCAAACTTCTCCAAATCTTCTTCAAAACCGATCCACAACTCAAGGTGAGTTTCATACCCCCTCCTTTTCGGTTTTTATGAGTTTTAGGGGGGGGGAGGAATACAAGTAAATGTGTAGATCTATGTGTAAATGTATGCTATGTGTGATTTGATGCATCTATGTGTGTGATATCATGTTTTTGTGATGAATATGTTATCCAAAAAGTGTGTAAAACCGAGATCTAAAACATGAGGAAGGAAATAAACATAACTTAAACTATTTTACACTAATCAAGTCAAGAAAAATAGTTTATATGGTTAGGATGAACATGCTTGAACATAAAACCCATTTTTGGACATAAAAAGTCAAAAATACAAAACTTAGGGGCCAAACCGAAAAATTATAATTTCTGGAGGGACCAAAGGGTCCAAACAGTTTCTATAATAATTTTTCTGAACATCAACATTGTTGAGGGGCTTAAAATGTAAATTTTGAATTTAATGGGCTAAATTTGGGCTTTTCGGCCCAATAAGCTTCAAAATGCGAGATTTCTAAATTTGAGGAGCTAAAAATGCAATTTTCTGTAAAACAGGGGATTTGAAGTGTAATAAAACTATTCCAATGGTCAAAATGCTTTTCAAATTAAAAAAGGATCAAAAATGTAAAAAATTTCTATTTTGGGCAAAAACTATCAAAGTTGCGAAATTGAGGGTTTTAGCCGAGAAAACATCAATCTGGAAGGACTAAAGCTGTTTACAAAATAAATTTTGGCTAAAAATGTCTTTTCAACAAGTTTATGATACAAAAGTGTAAAAATAATGTTTTAATTCTTTTATATATAGGACTAAAAGTGCTATTTTTATAAAAGAAAGGTTGTGAAAAGGTAAAAATCTTACTTTTAAACAAATTAATTCATTAAGACAAAATACAAGATCCACGACTACCGACGAAACGTAAAAACAAATACACTCTCAACAACCAATATCGTTACAAAACGAATTGATTTGGTCTCGAATCAATAACAAAACAAAAATCAATAAACCATAGTATTTCAGTAAACGCATGATAACTACGAGGAGCCAACATTCAATCTTTGGGCTTGAAAGTTTGAAATCGTGTTTGTTGGGCCTTGCTAGCCCAATAACATGATCTTTGGGCCCGTAGGGAACGTGCTTACATGTTAATGGGCTTTCTGTGACCCAATTACATGTAAAAGGACTTTCAATAGCTCTATTGTGCTATTGGGCCCTAATGGTCCATTAGTACTGCTAGTGAGGTCGAGAAGTCAAATGCGAGTCGGGCCAAGTGCCTTTCACATTCCCGATAGCCTTGAATAACTTATGGAAATAAAGTGGGCTTTGTACCCTCCTTTCTCCTTGGTTGTTGGTCTTATGAGAATTTGAGTAATCAGATTCGTGGCGCTAATCAAGAGAAGTCAGGGTGGTTGGATTGTGTGAGTAGTACGGACGACGCCTTAGGGATCGTTTGTAACCTGTAGTTATAAACTAGTCATTTTCATTAATGCGTGATTGTAACCACTCACAAACCCTAGTTAATCCAACGTCACCTGGGTAATCAAAAACATTCGCCGTATCGGTATAACAATAAACAAGTCATGAAATTTGCATATCGGGGAAAACATTGGGTTTTCCCGGAAAGTTCAACATTTTCACCTGTGTGATGTATACAAAGTTCAACAATTATACATGTTTTCAAAATCGACAAGCATATTTACGGATCTTCACACTTTTTTTTATATAAACAAATAGTCTTTTCAGAAAATATCGGATTTTCTGGGTGTTTCAAACTTCACAAAAATCATTTTTCCATAACATTACTTATGAACTCACCAACATTTCATATGTTGACGTTTTTCAAAATAACTTGTATTCTCAGGTAACAGGTAAGCCGGAGAATAAGTACCAAGTCATGTCATGGTGTTTTGCTTAAACTATCTTTTAGATAGTCTATGTTATGGAATTGTAACGTTTAAACAATGTACTGAATGTAAACAATATCAGGTGTAATATTCCAATGCATGGTGATGATTTGTGTTATGATTCATATATATTCATTGTGATGGTATTCAATTTGAGTCACAAGAGCCCTCGAACATTTCCGCCGTTCGGTTCGGGGGTGTGACAGCTTCTAAGGAGTAGATCACGAAAATTGTATGAGTTAGGAAGAGGTTTTGGTGAAATAAAGAGACTAGGTTATGGATCTAATCTACAACTTACCAAAGATGATGATTCTTATTGAAGAACCCTCTTGAAATGTTCCAAGATCTCGAAATTAGGATGGAGAAGAGGATGTGCTTGAGAGTGTTTGAGATGAAAGTTTGAAGAGGTGTGTGTGTTTGATTTTCAACCGAAGGGAATAAGAAGAGGAGAGGGGAGAAGTTGTGAGGTAATAGATGCATGGAAACATGAGAATGGTGCATGGAGGTATGGGAATTATTACATGGATGCCCAATATGTAATAAGGAGGTAGATAACCCTCCTTATTTCATTAATTTCTATTTTTTTATCTTCCACTTGGGCCGAGAGAGAGGGAGAGAGAGAGAGAGAGAGAAAGAGAGAGAGAGAGAGAGAGAGAGAGAGAGAGAGAGAGAGAGAGAAAAGAGGAAAGGATTTGAGCCTTTAGTGCTTAAGTCCCATAATGTGAAGCCCAAATTAATGGTTTTCGGCCCATTGGGCCCTTAAGAGGTTTTATGGCCCACTTTGTATAAAAGAATGAGTTTTATGGCCCATTTGGGCTAGTTAGATTTGTTATGGCCCAATAAGGGTATTTTATTTCATTATAGTCCCATTATGGCCCAAAATTATAAAATAAATGAAAGTGGATCAAATTAGAGCCCATTTAAGAGTTCTAAGCCTAAAGTTGTCAAAATTGGAAGCATATTGGCCCATTAGGCCCAATAAGGAAATCCTAGTCCAAATGGACTTAAATCGGGATTTATAATGTTTTCAATCTTTACTTGACTATTAACAGTGTTTGTATAGAGTATTTGATGAAACTTTGGTTGTTATTAAATAAGCATCATACATGCTTTCACATTTTTGGTTCACAAATGTTATCATTGTTGTTCTTACAAAGCATAGAATTTCTAGTTGTGACATCATCCCCCCATTAGAGGGAATTTCGTCCCGACATTCTTTTTGAAGCTAGATTTGAGAAGAAGAGAATAAGTGAGGGTACTTCTTTTTCATCTGGTCTTTGCGTTCCCATGTAACTTTCGGTCCACGCCTAGCGTTCCATCGAACCTTTACAATCAGAATGCGACTTTGTTTCGTAAGCTTCACTTCTTTGTCCATGATTTCAACTGGTTCCTTAATGAATAGGAGATTCTCGTTGATTTCGATTTCTTCTAATGGAATGATGCGGGTTTCGTCAGATAAGCACTTCTTCAAATTGGAAACATGGAACACAAGGTGTACACTGCTGAGCATGGCAGGTAGCTGCAGTCTATAAGCCACTGCTCCCAATTCGAGATCATGGGTGGTATAATTCACCTCATGTGTCTTTATTTGTCGGGATACATAAGTTATCACCTTCCCACGCTGTATGAGTACACAACCTAAACCTTGAGTTGAAGCATCGCAGTAAACTACGAAGTCCTCTGTTCCCTCTGGTAGTGATAGTACTGGTGCACTACAGAGTGCTTGCTTCAGAGTTCAGAATGCAGTTTCTTGCTTATCTGTCCATTCAAAGGGTACACCCTTTTGTGTAAGCATGGTAAGTGGCTTGGCTGTTTTGGAGAAGTTCCGGATGAACCTCCTGTAGTATCCTGCGAGACCTAAAAATTGACAAATCTCCGTGGGTTTCGTTGGAATCGACCATCCTTCAATGACCTTGACCATAGAAGGATCCACATGTATCCCTTCTTGACTAACAACATGACCCAAAATTTCACGCTACGGAGCCAAAAGTCACACTTAGAGAGTTTTACGTATAACTTTTCGGTTTGTAGGGTTTGTTGGAGATGTTGGCCATGCTCCTCTTCGCTTTGAGAATAGACTAGGATATCATTGATGAAAACAATAACAAAATTATTGAGGAATGGTCGGCAGATTCGATTCATCTGGTCCATGAATGCAACAGGGGCATTCGTTAGACCGAAGGGCATTACAAAAAATTTGTAATGTCCGTAACGAGTTCGGAAAGCGATTTTGGGGATATCCTCTTCCCGGACCTTGAGTTGGTGGTATCCGGATCGCAGATCTATCTTAGAAAAATAACTTGCTCCTTGGATTTCGTCAAATAGATCGTCAATTCGCGGAAGTGGATAACGATTTTTGATGGTGAGCTTATTTAATTCCTTGTAGTCAATACACATCGTAAAGGAACCGTCATTTTTCTTGACAAATAGAACCGGAGCATCCCAAGGTGAGAAGCTGGGTCGGATAAATCCTTTGTTCAAAAGCTCACTAAGTTGGTTGGACAGTTCTTGCATCTCCGCAGGAGCCAACCTATAGGGCGATTTGGCGATGGGTGTATCTCATGGCACAAGGTCAATTCGGAACTTGACTTGTCTTTCTGGGGGTATCCCTGGAAGATCTTCGGGAAAGACATCCGGAAAATCGCAAGCCATGTGGATGTACCGAATATTGACCTCCTCCTTGGACTTATCCACTATGTGAGCCAGAAACTGTTGGCTTATGAGCATTCTAACACTCCTTAGTGTACATGCAACCCTAAATACCTTGGATCTATGTTTTCTCTATTATACATGAAAGTATGAACATCCAAGGTATTATCCTAATCTAGCATACAAAACTATCAATATAACAAGATAGAATACATACCTCTTTGATGTAGAATGTCTTCATGAAGCTTGAGTGCCTAGTGCCCCAAGTGTGACACCTCAAATGGTTCACACAACACCAAATACACTTGGAATAACTTGAGAGAATTCTACACTTCATAAAATCGGCTAGCCCTCTCTAGAAAAATACTAGTGCCGATTTTATCAAGAATAATATCTTTATATAGTGTTACAATTAGGGCAAACCCTAATTGTCATGACATTCCATTTCCTTGGATCCATGGGTTCAAATACACCATGGAGCATCCATGGAGCATCATATGGGTTTTGGCCCAACTAGATAATCCATGGAGCATTAGCCCACTGTATAAGTATGGATGATTTGCACAATCAACCCATATATTTAATTAGTATTCTTTTGATCACTTAATTAATCCTAGATTAATTCTTGATCAAGACTAATTAAATAAACTTATTATTCTTATTATTAATATACTAGAACTTATAATATATTAATAACCATAAGTGTCTTATTTCTCTCATTATAGTCTATCCAAGTGCATGATGCCATGCAACCCAAATGGACCATGCCGGGTTGGGTCAAGTCTTACCAATTATAGTTATGGACTTAGACATTAATCCAACAGTCTCCCACTTGGATAAGTCTAAAACTATTATTGCGTATGACTTCAGGAACCAACTAGCAATCGTAGCTCTCAAAAGCTTCTGTCGAACTCTGACCTTGTCGATAAACGCTGACCTTTGTCAATGACTTGTCCATTAGATAAGGGATCATATATTCCTCCATTCTAAATATCATATGGACTGAGACATGGATTATAATCATTCTCTCTGTCCATTTGTTGTTTCCCGATTTCCAATTTATGACGATTGACTAATTGAACAGATCAAATTAGTCCTGGCCCGACTGAGCACTTCCATTTGTCATCATCAAATCATCGAGGGGCCCACAGATATCGCTTTTATCCCGAAGGTAAAAGGAATGGATAAACTTCGACTCATATGGCTTGTTCTACTACTTGTTGAATCATACACAAAGACATGTTTTATAGCACCGAGTTACCAAATGCGGTTTCGTGCAATCAATGTACAACCAACTCATAGTAACAACTCATATCTCTAGGTTTGAAGAATATAAGATATTATCGTCTCATGATCACTCGTGATAAAATCCATGAAGTGATTCCAATGAGCGTGGGTAGAATCCAATACTCAGAACTTATGAGCACTCATGAGTGTTGTAGCCCTTTGTCCAACACCTTTGAACTCTACAAGCCAACCCATGACAGTCTTAATTCATATCTACTTCCAACATATGATCGACTGTGGATGGTTTGAATAACTTAGTCATTCTGGAAGAATGACCTAGTTTATTCGGGAAGTCAAAACATGGAAAGTGAAACACAATAATAATTGAATCCAATATGATATCAAAACCTATGAACATAAATAAAACACATTTTATTTATCACCATATGATTACACATTATTCATTGTATACTGTTTCAGCTATCAACTTTATTCTTGAATTTAAAACAATAGTTGTTCCATGCTCCAAGCATGTACACTATGTTTTCTAAACACTAGTCATGCCATACACCAAGTATGCATACTCTATGATCTTTACTTTGTGAACTAGATCAATTGAACATAACTTCAGTGATTCTCTTTTCACACTCCCAAATCCTTACTACAAATGCAAGTATTCCAGATTCATGTCATTTACTGAAATCTGTCAGATTCTAAACTTATATGCATTGATCCTCTTGTAATGATTATGCACAAAGTCAGAAAGACTTGACAACAATCATTACAGAGCATTCCAAAGGAGATCAACTCCTTGGAAACATCCTTCTTGCATTAAGTTTCCTTAATCTTACACAGATTGAAAATTTTAACTTTGAAACATTTCCAGACTCCATTTTAACTATCACTTCTGAACAAGAGTTGCCTCCTTCCAGATTATGTCAATATGGTCCTTCCAGAATTATCACTATACTTCCAACTATCCTGGAGCAACCAATCTTTGGTAAACCTTAGATTGTCCTCGACAATTGTTTAATCCTTTTAGTCATATCCAGTTCTAAACCTTTTCCCTTCTTAATGCCCTAGGCATTTGGAAAATTTTAGAAAGGATGAATATAGCACATGTAATCGATCCTATATCCGAAGCATATGGGACAGGATTCATGATGTCTCACATAAAGACTAAACCAGTCTTTTGCTATAACATTTCCATTTCTATTTGCCAAGTTCTCATAATTAGATTATGAAAAGGGATGCTGTAATCATAATCGAATTTAAGAACGCAAATAATGGACCCATATACAGAATTTCCTTATGTTGAGCCATTCCAACATGAAATTCATATATATTTCCTTGACTAAATGATTAAAACCTCACGATCTAAGCTTATAGATTTGAAGTGAAGTATAATTTCCTCTCCCTTAATTATAGCAAAACAACTCTTTCCCAATTGAAACCTTTTGTTTTCTATAATTAACATTGCTAACTTGCAATCTTTATCATAATTATCATGCTCCCACTAACATGATGATTATTAGCATAACACTTATGCTCCCACTAGCATTGACATGTACTTAGAAATCAGCTGACTTTCTTACCAAAGTTCAGATTTCTGATACTAGATTGTTTTGATAAAACTTTATCAAAATCATACACATTCCCTTACATAGCACACTTGCGTATCTAAACAATTATGAAGAGGGATGCCGTAATCATAATGGTTAGACATTTTTTCCACTTCTCACAACTCCAGGTTAGTGTGCCGGTTAACCACACACGCTCCACCAACGACTTTGAGAATGCAAATATCACAATTGCTATCTAGCTAAAATCTACTTAGTGAAAGTGTTTCCTCACCATCATTTTCATGAATCGGAGAGAAACCTTATGACACTTAGATTTAATGGTGTATGTGTTATTATCCATGTGAATTGTCAAAACCATAGTTACAAGATAAGGATAATGACAAATCCAAAACCATATGGATTGAACTCAATCTTAATTTCTTGCCACCTGGCAGCTCAAGGGCCTGCCATTGCTTCCAAGTTGTTGTGCAACAAATTGAGAACTCTAAGAACTCATATGCAAAGCCAACTTTAACTGGAATGGGCACAGAATATGTCAACACGATAGGTTATAAACCTCAAGTAGTGTGCTAGAGAAGAACTCCAGGTTCTATTCTTGATTAGTTCTTGAGACTTTCAAGACCTTTAAGCCTCCCACTGTCCTCTTGACCTATAAGACTCCATTGTCAAACATCCAAGAGATAGTACGGATTCTAATCAAGACAAACACTTCACACAATTGGCCTTAGTTGGTCTTTGTTTTATCCAAAACATCACAACTTACTAATGTCAAATATACAAGAGTAGGAAACTTTTACTCTTACATTTGATAAGTGTTTTTAAACCTTCTTTAAGACATGTCACTCAAATTACAATCTTGGAGTATGACTCTAAGACTTGTATTGGAACGAAGTATGACTCATCTTCTTGATTTAACCACTTCAACAATTCAAGTTCCTCTTCTTAGTCATAAGAATGCACTATGATTTTCCTTAGAGAACTAATTTTGATATGGTTTCTTAATCATTAAGATAATCACAAAGCTGATACTAAAGTACTCTCCCATCTTTTCAGATTTGAGAAACTTTTATCCTTCTGCCTAATTTGATTCTTCTTATTCGCTCTGCCATACGTTGGAACCTTTTCCAATGTCTCAGAGTTACACTTAAGCTTGTAAGTATAATCATATTTACTGAGCTTTAGTAAACTATGATGAATACTCTTATCAATCTTTTGTGGTGGACTTAATCAGTGCACAGGACTATGTACTCGATCCCTTAGTCCATTACTTTACTCACACATCCATGTGAATAAGTAATTAGTCTTAATTTTCCAATACTTGAAAGTTCTCATTCATCATGCTATACAACTTGCATGATTCCAAGTTCCGGTCCAATTGAGACTTGGGTGATGGGAATCTTTCCTTATTTGGTAAATTTAGACATTACCACAAATGAAGGAATCAATTTCATATTTCCACTCTTACTATTAATGGAATCACATAGGCAACAATTTTTCCTCAAATGCCATTATAAGGATATTTTAAAAATAACTAAAATAAAAAATTTTCTTTTATTTTAAAACTATGCGGAAAAACTTATCCTTACAATCCATATGAAAACTTGTTGTTATCTATTCCTAAGCAATATCTCATAACTCCTAAGAAGTAGCTCAAGAATCCGATTTTCAAACTACGTGATAGAAATCTATCTATGCGATCAGATTCAGCATATTCTTTCTTTGAGTTCCTTTACTTTTCTTTGATTCTTAAAACATTACCATGTGACCTAGTCACATCATGTATCAAGAATCTCAGAATAGAAACTTAACAGAGTTAGATAGTGGACTTTACCTGAAGTAGAGTCAAACTTATTGACTTCAACATCCTTAGGTAAATTTGGCAGCTTCACAACTAATGACCCTTCCTTTGGTAATATAAACATATGGACCCTTTGATAATGGTACACGGGACTATTATAGACTTAGCCATTTCTCTTTACCATTTGGTCAACCTAGTTGACTATGGCCGATCCCTTTCCATTGGGAAGATAATGCTTTTCTAGATTTCCTGTGTCACTATTGTCAATATCCATCAAGTTTAGGAAGTTGATCTTAGCAGGTAGATAAGATCATTAAGGGTCTTGTCATAGTCTGTTTCGTAGGTGTCCCAAAGGAACTCACTATGTGACTTAGAAAGTGATTGAACTACCAACTTTCTCAAGACTTTGACACCCAACTCTCCCGGCTTGTCAATATGTGACTACATCTCCAAGATGTGACCACACCTAGACCTTGCCTTGCCAATAGGGCTCGAGTGACCTTAAACTTTTCAAGAACTTGTGGGTTAGGGAGAATAATTGGAGGAGGTGAAAGAAGTATGATTTCCATGGGACATCATCTTCATTTAGGAAAGCTTGTTTCAAGAGATTTGGGAAGATCATAAATGTCTAAACCAGACATCTTTTGGGAGATATTCAAGATAGTTGATTTTAAAGTCCTTAATATGACACCCAATATGAAATATTAAGGCTAGGACCCAACAAACTATTTTATAACTTAGAAGAGGTATGCCGTAATCCAAGCTATAAAACAATTTGAAGGTAGGTGAATGACGATTCACCAATTTCCACCAAGATAAACGAAATGTATTATTAGGTTTTAATTGGTTTTGAAACTCCTAGATCTTTTGAGATTCATTGAACTGTTCAATGGCATGTTTCAATCTCGAGTGTGCCCTTCAGGTTTTGTGACTGCGATGCCGAGGATCACAAAACAAGTTGTGAATAACCATACAAATTGACTTGGTACCCTCAACAATATTACCTAATCGATGTGCCGGTTAACCACACACGCTCCACCGATCTATAATAAAGTCAAGTTACCCTTTGCCACTCTTACTAGTCCATATTAGTGTGCTGGTTAACCACACACGCTCCACTAACGACTTGGTATGGTACAAAGTGTAATTTTATGGGCTAGCACATTTTCACGTTTTCCTAAGTAACTAAGATTGGGAATTTATAAGTGTTTAGTTACTTAGTATTTTTTTCATTTTACTTTTAATGAAGGGAGAATTATAGTCCATTCCTACCCGTTCGGCTAACGACCCTCCACCAGTCAAGGAAGCGGTGGGTGAGAGTGGACACCCATTAAACTGCCATTTTATAGGCAGTAACCTTATACCCCCCTTATAGACCGGCTTCGTGAATGAGGCCTACTAACGGTAAGATTGACTTCCTCTTATACATATCTATATAATTAAAATTATAATAATAGTATAAGGGTTGAATTTTAAACTTTTTAAAATTTCAATGTTCAATTTGGAATTAAAGTATACATGAGGAGTAACTTCTCAAATTCCAAAACTTGAGGGCAAGTTTTGAAACTATTTCAAGACTCTTTAAATCATAACTTATGAGTTTAATGGTTCATTAAAATGAAGACTCTTCATTTTAATGTAACCCTTTATTCTTTAAAAACACTTTAAAGAAGTGTCTCTTCAACATCCATAACTTGAGGACAAGTTATGGAGTCATTAAACTATTTAATGGAAAAAACTCTTACATTTTATGTAACCTACAAAACTTTTATGAGTTTTTAAGATTCATAAATATGACTTTTCACATAACTTGAAGACAAGTTACAAAAACATATTTTATGAACTTCTTTTAGACTAATATGGATTGAAAACAACTAAAACATAATTTTTTTCATTATCAATCTAAACTAACTCATAAATCAAGGAAACATAAAATTCTTGAAGAATTCATAACTTGAGGACAAGTTATGAACTCCATACAATTTTCAACAAGATCATGAATTATATCAACAAACAATTTGCACACAATTCGTATGATCTAGCAAAACTCATAAGCATGATTATTCATAATCAACAATTTTCAAGAATAACATGAACACATATAAACTTGAAACTTTTATTATAGCATTGAAATTGGTTTAACATAATCATTACCACATTCAAAACAAGTTTTATAAGCCCAAAACAGTCAAAGGTAATGATTCTAGACCAATTCCAGCACCAAAACTCGAAAATATGCTGTCTGGGGGTCCAACTCGTCGAGTGCATCAACAAACTCGGCGAGTTGGATGCATTTTGCCTTGGGCTCGTCGAGTCCCTTCATGGACTCGGCGAGTCTGCTGGGCTGACAGCACCAAAAGTCGATTTTTAAGCAGTTTAAGCAAGTACAACAAGAAAACAAGCCTTGGCTCTGATACCACTGTTGGGTTATGAGCATTCTAACACTCCTAAGTGTACATGCAACCCTAAACACCTTGGATCTATGTTTTCTCTATTATACATGCAAGTATGAACATCCAAGGTATTATCCTAATCTAGCATACAAAACTATCAATATAACAAGATAAAATACATACCTCTTTGATGTAGAATGTCTTCATGAAGCTTGAGTGCCTAGTGCCCCAAGTGTGACACCTCAAATGGTTCACACAACACCAAATACACTTGGAATAACTTGAGAGAATTCTACACTTCATAAAATCGGCTAGCCCTCTCTAGAAAAATACTAGTGCCGATTTTGTCAAGAATAATATCTTTATATAGTGTTACAATTAGGGCAAACCCTAATTGTCATGACTTTCCATTTCCTTGGATCCATGGGTTCAAATACACCATGGAGCATCCATGGAGCATCATATGGGTTTTGGCCCAACTAGATAATCCATGGAGCATTAGCCCACTATATAAGTATGGATGATTTGCACAATCAACCCATATATTTAATTAGTCTTCTTTTGATCACTTAATTAATCCTAGATTAATTCTTGATCAATACTAATTAAATAAACTTATTATTCTTATTATTAATATACTAGAACTTATAATATATTAATAACCATAAGTGTCTTATTTCTCTCATTATAGTCTATCCAAGTGCATGATGCCATGCAACCCAAATGGACCATGCCGGGTCGGGTCAAGTCTTACCAATTATAGTTATGGACTTAGACATTAATCCAACAGAAACTTCATGTCTTTCTTTCGTAGATACTTATGTGCCTTAATGCACGAGATAAGACGAAGGTTCGCACTGGATTTATCTCTGTATATAATTAGGGTTTTGCGATTTGGGATGTGAAAGCGAACGGCCTTCTCGTGACACATAATTTCATCATGGTGGGGGCTTAACCAGTCCATGCCGATAATCACATCAAAACTCCTAATGTTTACAGGCATCAAGTTTATTTGGAAGACGTGATGATTTAAGGTCAGGGTACATCCTACGTAGATTTCCCTAGTTGATTCTATTTTCCCATTAGCCATTCCCACCGTAAAGGTTTCATTAAGCTTCTAGGGTTGTTGTTTTAGCAAATGATTGAATTCATTACTCACAAAGCTTCGTTCTGCCCCGGTATTAAATAGGATGCATGCATATGTATGGTTTAGGAGAAACGTACCAGTGACAACAGCAGGATCCTGAACCGCTTTTCCTTGAGTCATGGTCATCACTCTCCCTGCTTCTCCATTCCCAGGGTTGTTGACGTTGGGGAGGTTTCGATGGAAATGCCCAGTCTTTCCACATCCATAACAGGTGCGGTTTGCCCTAGCGTTGTTGCCGCTGTTGTGGTGTTGTTTTTGTAGTTGCGGTTATTGTTGTTGTTGTTTCCATGCTGCTGGTTCTAGGGAGGATAGGTCCTGCAGTATTTTTTCGTGTGACCCTTTCGATCGCAACTGGTACAATGCATCTCTCTACATATTCCATGATGATGGAAACTACATTTTTCGCATTTTAGAAGACTTCCAGCATATGTTCTCCCTAGTGTTGCTATAGTCGTTGTCATGGCAACATTGACAGCAATAACATGTTGTTTCTTCGAGGATCCTTGAGTTGGTTGTCCCTTTTTCTTACTCCTAGACTTTCACTTCCTGCTATTGGGCTTGGGGTTTAGAGTGCCTTGATGGGCTTTCACTTGTTGGTTTTCGTGGTTGTTACTTCGACTGTAGTTGTGGATGTTATTTCCACCTTTGCTGGTGTTGTTTGCATTAAGTTGTGTCATAGCGGCGATCACGACAACTGTTACAACAGCTTGGAATGTAGCATAGTCTATCTTCAGGATTGGTGTCTCACAGGTGGGCTTGTTATTTCTGCAGGATGACATCTTCTGCTGCATGATGATAAGCAGGATCATAAGTAATGGTGGTCATTTCCGGCTGTACTCTATAAGCTTCGTGTTTTCGTCGTAGGATTCACAATGTTTCTCTCTACATCCCTATGATGTATTTATGATCGTAGGTAATTCGTAAATCTTTCACGAATATTAATTCGTATTCATAGAGTTCATAGGTTATTTCAGTTTCAAGGTTCTTGAGTATCTAACGATTTCGATGGTTTGTTTGTGCACATATGTGAAACCCCATATAAAAAAACATAGCATTTCCGCTAGAAATAGTCATTTTTAATACAGGAAAATTTTCCTGAAGGGCATACAATCCATAGGAAAATGTACGATCCGACAATATTATGACATAATATCAATAGAAACACAATACTACTAGGAGATACGACTGATTCTACATATTGTAAAACTTATAATAGCAAATAGTAGAGTACATTCTGTCAGTTAGGATGACGATGACACTTAATCGTCAAGATGACGTATCAGGAGTTCAGCCAGTTCATTCACCTCCTGGGTGATTACTTCTTCCCTTTACTCGGCTCGAACGGCTCTAGCTTCGGCCGCAAAGAGTTGAATCTTGAGATTGGTTATTTCTTTCTCAAGAGAGCGTATGTAGTGTTTATCACTTTCCTGAATCGTGTGCAGGTTTGATAGGGCTTTCGATAGGTGGGGTTTACTAGATGTCTCCTTAACATCCTTTCTTTCATCTGACTTATAGTGACAAAGAACATGGTTTGGCATGCGGAATTAAAGTATGCACAATTGAACATGGTGATTTGCGTGTTCAAGAGATGTATTGATTGTATATGGTGTTACTCAACAAGGATGTAGATCTAGACTACATCAATAACACACACTTACACACTCACTTTTACATCCCTCAAGCACACCTCTACAAGTGGACTAAACCCACCATATATAGAGGTGTTTACATGTCTCTTTCTCACTCTCTATCTCTCATGTGTCAAAAGGCAAATACTCCACATGCAAGTGGGTTTTACAAAAGTCAAACATTTACAAAGTCAATCATGAATAACTTTGTACTCCAACATTCTTCTCCTCAAAGCTAGGAATGAATGACCCACTTCAAATCTTCCAAAGTCGAGCAACTACGCAGTTCGAGCCTCAAAGGTGACACATGTTGAAACGAACTTCAATCTTCAATTCTTTCATGATTCTTCAATTTGGGCTCTGGGATGTATAACCAAACAATCCGAGCAGCAACGAATGATTAACTCCAAATAATCACCCAAAAGTTGCACATAAAAAGACACCCCAAAAATCTTCAATAAAACCAAACCCATTTCAAATACATCACATCCGAACTTCCAATTACATCATCTCATAAACTTCAAAACTTCAAGATCACTTCGGTCTTCAAATCCGCGTAATATGAAACATTCAAGTTCGAATTTCCATATAAAACTTCTCCCCCTTTTTACAATCGAAATTCGATTATAAAACTCCAAGGAAAAAGAACGTGCTCTATTCGGAATTTTTCGTATCTAAACTCCCCATTCACATGTGGCATAAATTTTGTGCTTCAATCCGGAAAATCCAAAACATAATCAATTTTCATTTTCGTTCATGGATTGCTTTTGACAAATTTTCTCAAAAATGGGTAGAAATTGTCAATTTCAAAATTCTGCAGTGATCCGGTGCGCCCAAAAAAGTAAACTATGCAAATCTCTCCCCCTTTTTCAAATTTGGGTAAAAAGCGTCAATTTGCACAAACTGCAAGGGCCTGAAATGTACTTTCTTCAATTTTCAGCGAAAAACGGTCCTTTTTCGAATTTGGGTGCAAACTGCTAAAAATTCGAAGCCTCAGGGACTATTTTCAAAGATCCTGCCTTTGTGCTTAAATCATATGAAGAATCCCCCAAAATATACGAAGCTCCAAAAAAAATTTGAATTTGGGTGAAAAGTATCAAGCATTCGAAACTTGCTTTAATTTTCGAAGTGTCAAAAATTCGAAGGTTTAGGGGTCAAATTCGAAACTTTTACTTTTGTCCAAAATCATAGGAAGCGTTTTCATAAATTGTACGAAGCTTTGATTTATACGAAACTTTGCATATTCGTCTAGGGGCTGATTTCGTAAATTCATCTTTTTCTTCTTCAGTTTATGAAGCATATGAAGCCTATTCAGTGAACACTAACCCTTCATACAAACCGCAAACACCTCCTTCAAATCAAAATCACTGTCAACGATTATTCAACCCATCCTTTACACCCTTCGTTAAAAAAAATTCGACTGTTCATAAATCTAGATCCAAAAACCTTTGTTTTCCATTATTTGTTCTGATTTCAAACCATTCGAACATCATGATCTCATCATTAACAACAATCGACTCCAATCCTAGACTATCGTCTTTCGAACAGTAACCCAAAACCGAGATCAACAGTGTATCCTTTACTCTAGATCATCAACTTTTGCTTCAAAATAATCAATCGATTTCCAAGTCGTCATCAACCCAAGCCTCCGCATTCAACGACTCCAAACTTTTGTTGTTACCCTTCAAACCAAATTGTGATTTCGTCTGCCTTTGTCTACAATCAACCATAATATCTATCAACAAATCCCATTCTTCGATTTTAACAAGTCTCCATCGACCATCTACCCAGGTTACGCTTTTAGTCAACAGGTTTTCGAAATAAAAAACTTACAACCAACAATCTTAAACCTCCGATTGTTCATCTCGTTCTGTTAACAGTTCTATTTCAATCCATCAGCCTTCTATCTACATACCAAGCCTTTCTTCTCAGTGTTTAACAATCGACATCATGTTAGGACTTTAATCATCGAACCCAAAATCAATCATCACACAAGATTGATTTCAACATCAAAAATCAATTTCGTGACACAATAGATATCGATCGAGTTAGAATTAACATATATCACAAATTGAAATTGATATCAATGTTGAGCTAAATCATTCGAGTCACAATGAAACATCCAGATTTGAATCTAAACAAAATTTCAAATCGATTCCCATTGTAGTAATAACCCAATAATGACTTTCAATATTGACTCTTCCAAGACTTCAACAATCATTCAAATCAAAATCAATCGACATATGAATTTCGACTCATAATCAAGAAATTGAATATTCATTCTAATCGATCTATCAACAAATAGAGGACGACGAGGAGTTGATTCACAAATCTAAAATCAACAGTCAAGCACTGAAGAACGAATTTCTGTATACGACTTGTTTAAAACAAAAAGTGTTCCGTTTCGAAATGGGCAAAAAAGTGATTTATTTCTAGGCTCAATGAAATTGTAATCAGTTTATGGAATTTGGATCAATTGAGAAATTTGTATGGGCTCAAGAATTGTGAACAATAATGAGTTTTGAAAACGGAACAAAATCAAATTATGCTCAATTATGAATATGAACAGTGACAAGCAACTGAAATTGGGCTTAAAATTTGATTCAAATGAACAGTTTCAATTTGAAAATCAGATAAAAAAACAAATAGGATTGGATTGGGATTTGATCAAAAAAAAATAATATTGGATCAACAAATGGGTTTTTCAAGAAAAATTTGATCCAACGAGTCAAACGATTACAAATCAAAAACCTAACGCACGAATCATCAAAATTATGAGAGATCATAGAGAGAGACTCACCAAATTGTTCAAAGTGCGACGAATGTTTCCAAACCGAGAATCTTTCTTCAAAAATCACCTTGATCTTGAAGATGCGCTCTGATACCAACTGTAGTGACAAAGAACATGGTTTGGCGTGTGGAATTAAAGTCTGCACAATTGAACATGGTGATTTGGGTGTTCAAGAGATGTATTGATTGTATATGGTGTTACACAAAAAGGATCTAGATCTAGACTACATAAATAACACACACTTACACACTCACTTTTACATCCCTCAAGCACACCTCTACAAGTGGACTAAACCCACCTTATATAGAGGTGTTTACATGTCTCTCTTTTACTCTCTATCTTTCATGTTTCAAAAGGAAAATACTCCACATTGAAGTGGGTTTTACAAAAGTCAAACATTTACAAAGTCAATCATGAAAGATGACTCCTGGTCAGATTCGTCATATTCGTAATCAGTCATCACATACTCTTCTAGTTCCACTCCGGATCCCACCTCCTAACCCATTGCAAGGCCTCCTTCAGGGTTTTCTTCAAGATTGTCACCTAGACCAACCTCAATCTCCCCATAGACTACTAGAGCTTGATAGTAAGGGTCGTCTTGTTGTATTCCCGCCATATCGCCTGAGTGGGAGGTGTAGGTGTGAGAAGTGTGTGAATTGGGGGTGTTTAAATTACTATTATTCCTAAGATGTTTTAGTTGTTATATAAATTGAGTTGATGTTCTCTTCTTGGTAACAAAGGGTATGTTTTTAAGTTTACTGACCATTTCGATTTCCCCTGGGCATGTGATAGTTGTATTTCGGAGGAAATGTAGTTGATCAGGCTACATTCTCCCCTAATACAACTGTGAACCGTCCTGGCTTAATCAAGATATCGGGATCCTCCAATCATATTCTTTGAATGGTTTTTATGTTCATTTTCCTAAGTCGCACAAGTAAAAGTGTTTATTATTATATTTTTATTTGTTTTGTTCATAGTTATTTAGTCCCTTGCTGGGTTTATAGTTGCATATCAATGTGTGGTTAGATATGCCAGTTCACTATAAACAGAGCTCTAATACCAACCTGTCACACCCCGGACCAGACGGCGGAAATGTCCGACGGCTCGCGTGACTTAAATTGAATATCATCACAGTGAATATACATGAAACATAATATAAACATCACCATGCATTAATACATTACAACTAACATTGTTCACATCAAGTACATTGTCTAAATATTACATTTCCATAGCATAAATTGTTTGAAAGTTTTCAAAACATAACATCCTAACGTACTTGGTATTACTTTTAAGCTTACATGTTACCTGAGAATACAAGTTATTTTGAAAATCACCAACATATGGAACGTTGGTGAGTTCATAAGCAGGTTTGGTATGCAAATGCTTTGTATAGTTTATAAAACCAAGAAAATCCGATATTTTGTGAAACCGCAATTGTTTATACAAAAAGTGTGAAGATCCATAGGTTTATGCGTGAATGATTTTTAAAATGTGTATATATCAGAAGTTTGGCGTTGTAGTTATTGAAAGTACAAATGATTAATGTTGATTACCCCGGAAAACCTGATGTTTTCCGATAAAACAGTATTATTGTTTTGAATTATTACACTGT
Organism: Lactuca saligna; assembly: GCF_052625555.1. Taxonomy (NCBI): domain Eukaryota; kingdom Viridiplantae; phylum Streptophyta; class Magnoliopsida; order Asterales; family Asteraceae; genus Lactuca; species Lactuca saligna. Next base: position 73,181,642 of record NC_136421.1, read on the forward strand.
CACAACGAATGTTTACGCATTCCCTTGATTAATCAGATGGTATTGGATTTATTATGCGAGTCTTTATAACCATGCATGATAATAACTAGTTCGTCTGTCCTGGCATTCTATTGAACACCTGAATTGATCTTAAGATTTTGTCACCCTAGACTGACCGAGTCTAACTGTAGCGAACTGCTGAGGTGTGGGGGAGTCACCCCCGTATAGATCTATACACAAACTCTCGCTCTTCCTCCAGGAGACTTTGATTATAACTACAGACTACGACCGACACTTATTGGTGTCGCCCGTTATTACTCAATTAATCCAAATGAATTTGATCAACCTTGATTAACGATCTAATTTTTGTTTACTTGAATAGTCGGTAAGCCTAACAGACGAGAAGAAGAGGACCACGAGGTCCTACTAATGACGCTTGTTATATAAGGCTGTCGAGTATACGAAGGATGCGTTGGCCCATTTCGCATATGATTTACTTAGACCTTACTTGCAATGCTAATGGGCCACTGAGGCCCAATAGCATGTAAAAGCCATTCAGGATCCCTTAAGCATGTAAATGGGTCACAGGAGGCCCAATAAACATTTATTATTATTGTTGGGCCCAAAAGTCATGTTAATGTGTCACGAAGGCCCAATAAGCAAGATTATAATCTTTCAAGCCCAACAATTTGAATATTTACTTGTTTTATGTATAGTATAATTGTCGGAAGTTTGATTGAACAATTGTTAAATCGCAAAGGCACGAAGCTTGTCGATTGTTTATAACGATATTTGAAAATATATGTATATTCTTCATTCTATTTTCATAAGTTATAACTTGGTATTTTGACCCAATTATCTTAGTAATAAAATAATTGACTAAAAAATATTGGTTTGACCTATTCAGTCATTCTTTAATAAAAATGACAATCTTAGTCCCTTTTTATAAAAAAAAATGACATTTTAGGCCCTTAAATTATTTTCTTGACGTTTTTGGTCCATAGACTTATTTAAATAATGTTTTTAGCCCAAAATTTACTCTTTGGTAGTTTCAGCCCCTTTTGTAAAGGATTTTCATTTAAAGTCCAAACTTTTTGCAAATTTTACAATTTTTACTCAAAATCCAAAAACTTCGCATTTTTTTTTATCCTTTTGGGCAAAAAGGTCATTTTAACCCCTGGGATAGATTTAATTGCCTTTTTACCCACTGTTTTAAGAAATTTACCATTTCAATCCCTTAAAACACATTTTTTTTGCAAAATTTGGGCCTATGTCCCGAAAAGCCCAAAGTTTGGCCCAATAGACTACAATTTTCATTTCTAGTCCTTTGAAAAGCATAATATTTATAAAAAGCTTCTATTTTAACTGTTTGGACTCTTTTGGTCTTTATAAAAAATGTAAATGACAATTTTCCCCAAACTTTTGCTTATTTGAAAAAATAGCCCAATAATGAGTTGTATGTTGTAACTTGTTTATTTTAACCCTTATATGGTAGATTTTCTTAACTTGTTAAGTGTAATACTTCCTAGATCACATAGTTTTCCTCCTTGAACTATAGATCTCGAAATTCCTTTAATTTTTAGCATACATATATCACATAAACACAAAAATCACACATAGCATACAAACACACATAGATCTATACATTTTACTTGTATTCTCCCCCATAAAACATGTGAAAACCGAAAATAGAGGGGTATGAACTCACCTTTTCTTGTTGATCACGGTTTTGAAGAAAAAATGGAAGAAAGTGAGGTGATTTTCGGCCCTAGCAACACCTTGATGTAAATCTTGAGTTTATGGAGCTTCTAAGGAGTAGATCATGAAAATTGTATGAGTTAGGAAGAGGTTTTGGTGAAATAAAGAGACTAGGTTATGGATGTAATCAACAACTTACCAAAGAAGATGATTCTTATGGAAGAACCCTCTTGAAATGTTCCAAGATCTCGAAATTAGGATGGAGAAGTGTGACATCCCGGAATAGCAAGAGTAGAGTTGAAGGACTAAAAGTGTAAATTTTGAAGGGCAACTCAGTGAGTCCATGGATGGACTCGGCGAGTAGGGTCGCGACTTTGGTCGCGAGTCAAGTGGCCTACTTGGCGAGTCCAAAGATGGACTCGGCGAGTAGGTGCTGAGTGGAGAAAACCCTAAATCCGGGGAATGAGCCTTATTTAAAGAACATTATATCCTCTCCCCAGCCTCTTTGATCCCCCTTGAAGTCCAGAAACCCTAGAAAGCGTGATTGTGGAAGATTGGAGTGCATTTGGAGCTTGGGGAGGTATTTGTTGAAGAAATCTTGATGGAGAAGAGGCTTGGATCAAAGGGCTTTGCTTGGATTCGAGTTTCATTGTAGTTGGGGCATTCTTTTGAGGTAATATCTCGTTCTTGGGCTATCACTCATATGGATTCATCATCATGGGGTTTATGGGGAGCTTATCTTGGTATGTTTTAGAGTTTGGAGGTTAGATCTGAGGTTGCTACCTTAGATCTGGGATGGGGAAGGCCTAGAGAGCATTAAAGTCCCTGTGTTTGAGTGTTTAGTCAAGATATCATGTCCAAACCCCTAGCTCTAAAGTGAATAAGGCCTAGATCTCTTTGGATTCACGTAAAGTTTGCCACTTTACGTGATGGATGGATTGTAGGAGGCTAGATCTATGTTTTGGATCAATTGCATGGCCTGGAATGCTTCTGTATGGATTCAGACCGGTGGTACTCGACGAGTCACAAGGGTGGACTCGACGAGTTGCTTGAAGATGAGCTGGAACTCGATGAGTTGGATGAACAACTCGGCGAGTAGGTTGAAGATAGCCTTAGACTCGGAGAGTCTGTTCTTGGACTCGACGAGTCTTGTCGAAGAGTCCCAATATTTTCTGGTTGAGTCGGGAATCGGTGAGTCATGGGATGACTTGGTGAGTTAGGTGCGAGTGGACTCAGAGTTGTTGGACTCGGTGAGTCTCGGGTTGACTCGACGAGTTAGGTCGCGGATTGAGGGAAGTTCTGGGCATCGGGACTCAACGAGTCATCGGGTTGACTCGGCGAGTAGAGTCAGTCAGATGTTGACTTTGACTTTGTCCAAGGTTGACAGTTGTCTTCCAGGGGTATTTTGGTAATTAAGGGTATTTATTGAGTTGAGTATTTTGGTGTTCCGTGGAGGAGTTCGTGTCGGAGTTCGGAGCAGCGGGATCTTATCCTTTCAGCCGGCAGTTTCGAGGTTAGTTATCCTCACTATATCAACAGGGTCTAAGGCACCAAGGCTGGCCCTTTTATCGGATTGAGATCCGGGTATCTGTTGTTATGTTACTGCTTTGATATGTTTGCATCCTGGTAGTTAGGATGGTATTCGTTAGGGACCTGGTTAAGGTCGGTATCCTGGTAAGTAGGGTGAGGCTATGCTAGTGATCGGTTAGGTCGGTATCCTGTTAGAGTATGTTGTGATATGTGATCTGCTAGATCGGTTGCCTGAATATGAATTGTTATGTGATTGTTTGTTTACGTGTACATGGTTGTTTGGACTGGAGTTAGGTTGAGGCGGGTCCTACTTCGTGCTGTAGGCCAAGATACCCAGGGCAGACCGGTTATTCCGAACGCCCAGCGAGCGGTCCGGATAGGCTGTAGGCCCCACGAGGGCGGACCAGACGTGCCGAGGCTAGAAGAGTGGACCAGGCCGACTGAAGGCCCGACCAGTCATACTGTAGACTCAGAGAGTGGACCAGGTGAGTTAAAGGCCCAGTGCGGGCGGACCAACCACACTGAAGACTCGAGGGACATGATTGGACACGGAGGGTGGACCATGTGGACTGAAGGCCCGACAAGGCGGACCAGTCCCATAGTAGACCCGATATGTATGGTTGTTCTATGATTCGTTATGAGATAGCATGTTATGTGTATGGTATATGTGGTTGGTATTTTGGGGGTATCTCACTAAGCTTTCGGGCTTACAGTTGTGGTTTAATGTTTTTCAGGTTCTTCAGGAGACTGTGGCAAGGCGAAGGCGTGATCGTACCGCTCCTCGTGATTTTGTAGCAATGTGATTCTGGGAATACTCTAAATGATTTGTATTGAAAACCTTTTTGTAATAATTTAATGAAACCGGGTTGTTTTTGAAAAATTTAAAGTGGTTGGATTTTTCGGTCGTTACAAGAAGAGGATGTGCTTGAGAGTGTTTGAGATGAAATTTTGAAGAGGTGTGTGTATTTGATTTTTGGTTAAAGGGAATAAGACGAGGAGAGAGGTGAATTTGTAAAGTGATACATGCATGGAAACATGAGAATGGTGCATGGAAGTATGGGAATTATTTCATGGATGCCCAATATGTAATAAGGAGGTGGCTAACCCTCCTTATTTCATTGATTTCTATTTTTTTTGTCTTCCACTTGGATCGAGAGAGAGAGAGAGAAAGAGAGAGAGAGAGAGAGAGAGAGAGAGAGAGAGAGAGAGAGAAGAGAGGAAAGGATTTGGGCCTTTAGTGCTTAAGTCCCATAATGTGAAGCCCAAATTAATGGTTTTCGGCCCATTGGGCCATTAAGAGGTTTTATGGCCCACTTCGTATAAAATAATGAATTTTATGGCCCATTTGGGATATTTAAATTTGTTATGGCCCAATAAGGGTATTTTATTTCATTATAGGCCCATTATGGCCCAAAATTTTAAAATAAATGAAAGTGGATCCAATTAGAGCCCATTTAAGAGTTCTAAGCCTAAAGTTGTCAAAATTGGAAGCATATTGGCCCATTAGGCCCAATAAGGAAATCCTAGTCCAAATGGACTTAAACCGGGATTTATAATGTTTCCAACCTTTACTTCACTATTAACAGTGTTTTTATAGAGTATTTGATGAAACTTTGGTTGTTATTAAATAAGCATCATACATGCTTTCGCATTTTTGGTTCACAAATGTTATCATTGTCATTCTTACAAAGCATAGAATTTCTAGTTGTGACATCATCCCCCCATTAGAGGGAATTTCGTCCCGAAATTCTTTTTGAAGCTAGATTTGAGAAGAAGAGAATAAGTAAGGGTACTCCTTTTTCATCTGGTCTTTGCATTCCCATGTAAATTTCGGTCCACGCCTAGCGTTCCATCGAACCTTTACAATCAGAATGGGACTTTGTTTCGTAAGCTTCACTTCTTTGTCCATGATTTCAACTGGTTCCTCAATGAATATGAGATTCTCGTTGATTTCGATTTCTTCTAAGGGAATGACGATGGTTTCGTCGGATAAGCACTTCTTCAAATTGGAATGATGGAACACAGGGTGTACACTGCTGAGCACGGCAGGTAGCCGCAGTATATTAGCCACTGCTCCCAATTCGAGATCATGGGTGGTATAATTCACCTCAGGTGTCTTTATTTGTCGGGATACATAAGCTATCACCTTCCCACGCTGCATGAGTACACAACCTAAACCTTGAGTTGAAGCATTGCAGTAAACTACGAAGTCCACTATTCCCTCTAGTAGTGATAGTACTGGTGCACTGCAGAGTGCTTGCTTCAGAGTTCAGAATGCAGCTTTTTGCTTATCTGTCCATTCAAAGGGTACACCCTTTTGTGTAAGCATGGTAAGTGGCTTGGCTGATTTGGAGAAGTTCTGGATGAACCTCCTGTAGTATCCTGCGAGACCTAAAAATTGACAAATCTCTGTGGGTTTCATTGGAATCGCCCATCCTTCAATGACTTTGACCTTAGAAGGATCCACATGTATCCCTTCTTGACTAACAACAAGACCCAAAAAGTTCACGCTACGGAGCCAAAACTCACAGTTAGAGAGTTTTATGTATAACTTTTTGGTTTGTAGGGTTTCCAAGATTTGCCGGAGATATTGGCCATGGTCCTCTTCGCTTTGAGAATAGACTAGGATATAGTCGATGAAAACAATAACAAAATTGTCGAGGAATGGTCGGCAGATTCGATTCATCAGGTCCATGAATGCAACAGGGGCATTTGTTAGACCGAAGGACATTACAACAAATTTGTAATGTTCGTAACGAGTTTGGAAAGTGGCTTTGGGGATATCCTCTTCCTGGACCTTGAGTTGGTGGTATCCGGATCACAGATCTATCTTAGAGAAATAACTTGCTCCTTGGAGTTTGTCAAATAGATCGTCAATTCGAGGAAGTGGATAACGATTTTTGATGGCGAGCTTATTTAATTCCCTGTAGTCAATACACATCGTAAAGGAACCGTCATTTTTCTTGACAAAGAGAACCGGAGCATCCCAATGTGAGAAGCTGGTCGGATAAATCCTTTGTTCAAAAGCTCACTGAGTTGGTTGGACAGTTCTTGTATCTCTGCAGGAGCCAGCCTATAGGGTGATTTGGCGATGGGTGTATCTCATGGCACAAGGTCAATTCGGAACTTGACTTGTCTTTCTGGGGGTATCCCCGAAAGATCTTCGGGAAAGACATCCGGAAAATCGCAAGCCATGTCTTTCTTTCGTAGATACTTATGTGCCTTAATGCTCGAGATAAGACGAAGGTTCGCACTGGATTTGTCTCCGTATATAATTAGGGTTTTGCAATTTGGGAGGTGTAGGTGAACGGCCTTCTCGTGACACATAATTTCAGCATGGTGGGGGCTTAACCGGTCCATGCCGATAATCACATCAAAACTCTTAATATTGACAATCATCAAGTTTATTTGGAAGACGTGATGATTTAAGGTTAGGGTACATCCTACGTAGATTTCCCCAGTTGATTCTGTTTTCCCATTAGCCATTCCCACCGTAAAGGTTTCATTAAGCTTCTAGGGTTGTTGTTTTAGCAAGTGCTTGAATTCATTACTCACAAAGCTTCGTTCTGCCCCGATATTAAATAGGATGCATGCATATGTGTGGTTTAGGAGAAATGTACCAGTGACAACAGCAGGATCCTGAACCGCTTCTCCTTGACCCATGGTCATCACTCTCCCTGCTTATCCATTCCCAGGGTTGTTGACGTTGGGGCAGCTTCAATGGAAATGCCCAGTCTTTCCACATCATTAACAGGTGCGGCTTGCACCAGCGTTGTTGCTGCTGTTGTGGTGTTGATGTTGTAGTTGCGGTTATTGTTGTTATTGTTTCCCTGCTGCTAGTTCTGGGGAGGATAGGTCCTACAGTATTTTGCCGTGTGACCCTTTCGATCGCAACTTGTAAAATGCATCTTTCTACATATTCCATGATGATGTAAACTACATTTTTCGCATTTTGGAAGACTTCCATCATATGTTCTCCCTAGTGTTGGTGTAGTCATTGTCATGGAATCATTGACAGCAATAACATGTTGTTTCTTCGAGGATCCTTGAGTTGGTTGTCCCTTTTTCTTACTCGTAGACTTTCGCTTCCTGCTCTTGGGCTTGGGGTTTGGAGTGCCTAGATAGGATTTCACTTGTTGGTTTACGTGGTTGTTACTTCGATTGTAGTTGTCGATGTTATTTCCACCTTTGCTGGTGTTGTTTGCATTAAGTTGTGTCATAGCAGCGATCACGACAACAGTTACAACAGCTTGGAATGTAGCATAGTCTATCTTCAGGATTGGTGTCTCACGGGTGGGCTTATTATTTATGCGGGATGACATCTTCTGCTGCATGATGATAAGCAGGATCAGAAGTGTGACAACCCAAGTTGTTCCATTACATTACCCCGTTACTGTTAACAGAATTTTTCCACTGTATACAAGTTCCGTTAATTAGAGGTCGCCGATTAAATAAATATTTCAAATATATATGTCGTTAAGTCGTGATAAAAGGAAATAAAAACACATAACTTACATAGTCCATTATTCAGAAAAAGTTAGTTTTTATTATCACGACCACTAAATCGGGTGCGACCAAAAGCCCCGTCAAACGACAGTATCGGGTAGAATATCACTGAGCTCCAACTCCCAGCCATATATATATAGGGGAGTAAACTCCATTTGGAGACTTTTCCACCCTCTCTCTCTATACTCTCTCTCTAGGCTCATTTTCGACTCTAAAACCGCGATTTCCGACTCCTAAACGTAAGACTATCAACCCTAACTTGTTCTATGCGTACAATATTGTCTTTTGAGCCTAAAACTCACAAGATTGAGACATGAAAAAGGAGTTTACGGCCTAAGTGCCTCCTTAGGCTGTAAACCCCCAAAGTGGTGGCCTAGTGCTGTGTAAAAAGAACTTTCTCCGTAGCCATATCGGCAAATAAAGATTCTTCCAAACCTAAACATAATACGAATAATCAAACCTAATGCGATCCGTCGGTCGTCCCTCTTACCTCAAACCTTCCGAAGTACCCAAGAGGAGGGTACCGCGCGCTGTTAACTAACCCTCCTTGGACAGATAGAAAACCGAAGCGAAGGACACTGCAGGCATTTTAGAAGACGATAACCACCCGAAGCATACCTAGTAAATTCTATAGGAAGACCCTTCCTCCTATCCCATGGAACGGGAGCTAGAGTCAAGAGAACTCTACGGATTGAGCTACTATAATGACCACAAATCCGAAGTTGTTGTCATTCTGCTCGAACCAACCTAGTAGCTAACACCCTCGGTTAATAAAGAAACCTGAGTCGTAAGAGTCGAGGACATTGACTACGACCATCTAGTCACGCTTGATTCCCCGAATTAAGCATCGCGGCGAATATCCCGGAAATCCGAGAGCTATGATAAAGTAAACTCTAAGAGGAGTGGATGAAAAGATTAAAATTCCGAGTTATGGGAACCTATAATCACTAGATTTGACCTAGACCGAGAAAACTCAGAAACTTCGGAAGAGTAGTGGCAGTAGGAGCTCGCACTACTCAGGCACTTCGTCCATCCTGTTATAGACAAGTAGTGCCTATCATCCTCCGCCCTCTCGCATGGAGGAAATCATCATCGCATTGTAGACGATAGACAACATTCTTCGAAGTGAACACTAGAATACCGAGAACCACAGGATAGCCTACGCAGTTAAGAATACTCGATCAAAGTGTGAACGTAGTTGCGTTAAGCCTCATGACCCAGATCCCGAAGAGATTATAGACTCGACACCAGCCTTGGTGTTAGTCAAGGGGTTATGCAGGAGCATGTGCTTTCCGCCCTAGAATAAATCAAAGTCTCACAAGATTCATTAGGCTATCAGGTGTTCCACGAACACTATCTAGCCCAGAAATAGTAGAACCACCTCCCGAGATAGTCCAACACTTGTCCGGTGAAACCCTATCTCCCCGACCCTAAGGGTTTCCGTACCTCAAGATTTGTTGCGCAGGTTCATTGTACACGAGCTTGAGATAGACACTCTACAGCAGACAGATAACCGTAGATACGCAACCCATCTGATGACCTAGAAAGTCTCTATCAGCCAGTTGACAGGAAACACGAAACCAAGGACAACCTGAGATTCCTAAGAACCAACCTGAAGGACTACACACCCAGTATGAGTGAGAACGTTAGGAACTTCGGAATGGCGATCACACCAGTGATGATCTTTCCATAGAAGTACACTATGTTCGAAGTACTGAAAAGCTCTACCCTTCTCAGAGCTTAGGACCATCCGAGAATCCCCACAGAGATTTGGTCCAACCCTTGTCAGACCACTACTACTTTCGGATATTCCACAAGCTTCACACCCGATCGATCCACTCCTTAGACTTGATATGTGTTCACCCGAAATCACTCTTCGTATCCCACTCACCCCTGTAGAAACCATTAAGAACCCTAACCTCGTAGATACACCAGTCGGAACCCACTAACTACATGAGACGGAATCCGCATCCCGTACGTGAAGATCTGTTGGAATGACAAACACAGGCCAGAGTTCACTAGGGGACGCGAGGACAAACCGTATGGGAAGTACTCTCTTACCTCTACTTGGCCATTCATACCTACTTCCTTACCTAGATCTGAATTTCGGGACGAAATTCCCTCTAACGGGGGGATGATGTGACAACCCAAGTTGTTCCATTACATTACCCCGTTACAGTTAACAAAATTTTTCCACTGTATACAAGTTCCATTAATTATAGGTCGCCAATTAAATAAATATTTCAAATATATATTTCGTTAAGTCGTGATAAAAGGAAATAAAAACACATAACACACATAGTCCATTATTCGGAGAAAGTTAGTTTTTATTATCACGACCACTAAATCGGGTGCGACCAAAAGCCCCGTTAAACGACAGTATCGGGTAGAATATCACTGAGCTCCAACTCCCAGCCATATATATAGGGGAGTAAACTCCATTTGGAGACTTTTCCACCCTCTCTCTCTCTCTATACTCTCTCTCTAGGCTCATTTTCGACTACAAAACCGCAATTTCCGACTCCTAAACGTAAGACTATCAACCCTAACTTGTTCTATGCGTACATTATTGTCTTTTTAGCCTAAAAATCACAAGATTGAGACATGAAAAAGGAGTTTACGGCCTAAGTGCCTCCTTAGGCCGTAAACCCCCAAATGGTGGCCAAAATGACTAAAAAATGTCCCTAAAAGCTTAGAAACTAAATGGGGATTTAGCTTAGGAGTGTTTAAACATCAAATCACAAGATTCTAGGGCATAAAAGATAGTTTACGGCCCAAGCACAAGCTTAGGCCGTCAACACCTCTAAACTTTGTCTAAATGTCCCATAAACTCTCCCAAACCACCCTTAGGCTTCATACATAATTTAGGGACTTAGTATTTGGGGTTTTGATCACTTAAACACATCAAAATGAAGGGGAAAAAGGATTTTACGGCCCAGGTATGTACCAAGGCCGTAAACTCCCCAAAACATGCCCAAATGTTGGTTTTTGCCCCCTAAATGGCCATAGACTATTTCTATAAAATGCTAGGAAGGTATTAAGGGCTTAAAATCAAAGAATGATGGGTGTATGAGAGTTCACGGCCAAGCCATAGAGCTTACGGCCGTAAACTCGCAAGGATTGGTCTTTTGGACCATAAACTCTAAAGGAGTGCCCTTTTGGAACCCCAAACACCCCCTATACCCTTGAATAATTACTAGAAGTGAGTTAAGGTCTTGAAACTTCACAAAACTCAAGGAATGAGAGTTTACGACCATAAACTCCCTTAGGAGTGGTCCCTAGGCCGTAAACTCCCCTAAAATGCCCTTAGAGGCCTTAAACCCACTCATGCCTTTTTGGAAAAAGTACTTAGAAAAATCCCATGAACAAGCTTGAAGCCTTAAACACCCTAGAACCCTTCACCATGAGTTTATGGCCGTAAACTCATGGTGAGTAGTCCCTGGGCCATAAACATCATATTAAGGGCTTACTCTTGGAGAGTAAACTCCATTCCTAAGCCACACACACCTTTAGACGCTACCCGGGACACCCAAACACTTATCCAAAGTGTTTTCCGCTTCTTTGAGCGCGTATATTTGTTTAATTAGTATTAAAATATACTAATTGTATGTGAACATATGTTATCATATGTTAAATAGGTCATTGTGTGTGTTCGAGTCCTTGCGTGACACCGAACGCCCAAGCAGCACCTTCGTCGGACCTACTTACACCAGGTAAGTTCATACCCCTGAATGAACCTTTTAAATGTTTTTACATGTTTTATAGGGGGAATACAAGTTAAACATGCTAGTTATCATATCAATCACATGTGATTGATAACCCGCATGCACGAGATTTTACCACTCTGTACACTGTTTTACCGAGTAGGATACTATAATGGTTTTCAGAAAGGTTTTCAATTGTTTCAAAACTCTTACTTGTACTGTTGTGTCTAAAATTATTTCAAATTGGTTTACAAAGGTTCCCGAGATTTGTACAGGTTTTCAAACTTATTTTACCAAAGAATACCAAATGTGATTTTCTTAAGTATAAAGGTTTTTCAAGGTTTTTCGTCAAATTTCTCTTTCACATCGTATACTTATACTTGTTAGTTACCGCTGCTTCGCTTTCACTTATTGTAAACTCCTACTTGATATCGCTTTCAATTCCTGATACGCTTATACCTGTTACTGTCTCTATTTTGCTTATACTTGTAGTCACTTATACTTGTTAGACGTTCTACTTCATCAATTGTCGATTCCACTTCGTGATACACTTATACTTCACGATTCGATTATTCCACACTATTCCCTCACACTGTATGATTCAGTTATTCGCTCATACTGTATGATTCAGTTATTCCACATTATTCACTCACACTTTACGATTCAGTTATTCCACACTATTCACTTACACTGTATGATTCCGTATTTCCACACTATTTGCTCACACTGTACGTTATACATCATGATTCGGTTATTCCACACTCAATCGTAGTTAGATGTATGTCTGTACTTGTATAGGTGCATATAAATAATGATTGAAGGACTTAGGAAGGTTTGTTCGCGCTATTTCCTTTTCTTCATTGAGATGTGGTCTGGTGGGATCAGATGGCCATCCAAAGGTCGTTTGATTCATTAGTTGTATGTTATGTATACGAGCATAGACATATAGGTTTACTCTAGTCAGTTCAGTTAAGAGTCTTTACCTCTTGTTCAACACTTACATTAGAAACACGCTATCCACTATTTGGAAGTCTCTACCCACTATTTGGGATGCATCTTTAGGACACGGCCTTCTCCGTTGTCTAGTTGGTAACCAGAGTCTCCTGTAGGGAGAGCGGACATTGTGTGTATAGATCTATATGGGATTGACACCCCCACACCCTGACTGCTAGCTACAGTCCACAGCCCACCAAGCCAAGGGGTGACAAATGTCATATTTTAAAGACGCTTGTAGGGCGTCAGGTACTCTAGTTTCTGTTAGTATGGTTACGAGTATCCCAGGTTTCCTTATAATTCATGGCCTTAAGGTAACGGTATTCGCCAGCAATTTACAATGTATGCTGGTAATTCATTTTCAAAGTCACACTGTTTTGACCTTACAAGACGTATCTTTCATTCGATACTGTCTGGGGTCTGTCTTCTCTGTTTTCGACCGTACAAGACGTATCTTTCATTTGATACTGTCTGGGGTCTGTATTCTCTGTTTTGACCTTACAAGACGTATCTTTCATTTGATATTATTTGGGGTCTGTATTCACTATTTTAGACCTTACCAGTTGTACCTTTCATTTGGTGCTTTCTGGGGTCTGTGTCTCCACTGGTTAGACTGAACCAGGCATGTCGTTTGTTCGATACTTTCCTGGAGTCTATGATTCCTTTGCCTTAGTCAGCAGTCCTCACTGCTGAGGCATATGTTTTTCCCTGACGTCTCTTGCTTTCTTTAATCAAATTTAGTATTTTGATAATGATAGCAATTAAGGGAAAAACTACTTTTTACCACATAACACTGACCAGTCTTGGTAGAAGGCTGCTTTATTAAATAAAATATAGGATTTTCTGGAAAGAACTCTAATACACAGAAAACACTTAAACTACTACTTATTAAAGTTATTTGATTGAGACATCACTAAATACTTATGAACTCACCAGCATTTGTAAAAATTCTGATACTCGCTTTTCAAATAACTTGTATTCTCAGGTTAGCATTAGACAGGTACACCCCCGGAGCTGTTGATGAAGACGGCTTAGTACCTTGTTGTACTTATTATATTTGTTTGTATACTTTGTTGTATTGTAACGTAACCATGTAAAACTATTACTATTAATGCAATGTTTTGTTGTACTTTAATTACTATAATGCATGTGTTGTGATACTTGACATGACGTCATCCACCCCAGAACATTTCCGCCGTTCCGGTTTTGGGGTGTGAAAGATTGGTATCAGAGCATTGTTTATAGTGAGCTAAGTATATCAATTCATAAAAGATATACAACCTATAAACACAAAGGGATAAAACACTCTGACCAAGAATTATACTTTAAAATATAACCATATTTTACCAAAGTATAATAACAACCAGAATCTAAACACTCAAACACAAGTATCACAAGAAGAACAAGAATAAAAGTCTTTGGATGTTGAGCATTACCGTCAAACCTGGGCAGTTATGTAATCGTAAGCTGGGATAAATGTAACCTTATCAACTACATTTATCCGAGATGCGATGAACATGTGCTTGGGAGTGATAGTGGTGTACAACAGGTCTGAAACTTACCAACTAGGAATGCTAGAGCCAAACATAAAGTTAAAATACTATAGGAGTATTTTGGAACAATAATAGATCCACACTAATCCCAGAATGAAAGTCAAAAGATAAGAAACAAACAAGAATTAAAATACCATAGGGGTATTTTAGGAACCATTAACAACCTTGCGTGAATAACTAAAAAGATCCTTATTGATAAACCTACAACTAGAGAGGGTGTACTCCCAAAGTTATATATAATAAGGATCCCATAGGCTAAGAATGTGTGGTTTCGCTCTACTTCCTTTTCCTTGTTTGGATGTGGATTCTGAGTAGTATCACATATTCGAAGGCCTATCGGATCTAAGTTATATATGATTTGTATACCCTGTGTAATCGTAGCAGGACTCGATATGGATCATACAGTGAAATGTTAATAATCTCTTAGGATTCTTTAGACATTTCAATTCTCGCACGAACCCTGTAGACAACCCTATCCACTTTAGTGCTTGACAGAAGAGTTGATGCAGACCCAGAAGAGGTTCATTGAGAAGATTTCCTATTCGGAAATAAATGAACTGCGTTGAGACTATTGAATTCACCAAGTGCTTATATCTTTTAGGGACATCGGTGAGAAACTCGCCTAAACTTCGGAGATTCCCAGTCATCCATCATGAAGTGATGACACCCAGAGTTGGAATCAGAAGGAAGGCGGAGTAGAAATTCAATATGTCCATACGAGAAGAGAAGCCTAGGAAACTACCCGAAGGAAACCAACGCCGATTCCAGTCAAAGATACGAGGAAGACCGAGGGAGCCAGTACATGGAACCCAAGAAGTGTCTTTTCCTCGTGTTCGTCACGCTAATACACCCATAAAATAATAAAGCTTAGTGACTTAGTGGTTACACTACTCACGCTATGTGTTAGGTAAAATCGTCGTTTCCCATTGCCAGATACACGATTAGGGCAGATCCCCGCATCTCTATTGAGAGAATTTAGTCATTTGCCCTTGTGAGCCTTTCTTTCCGCAGTTTCGTTCCGAACCGTTCTCAAATCTCTCCAGGCCGGAGAGTGAAACCTTTCCCAATATAAAGGTAACTTAGTAGGAGCGACTCGCATCTTGTGGCCTTTTTCTGATACTCATACACCCTCTTCGATTACCAGGACTACATCATAGGGATGTAGGTCGACACTCAGATAATCAGTACCCTAGGCACGGGAAAAATTTATGCCTAATACGTTCAGGACAGAAATGTCCAGGGTAACCATCATCTCTCATTACCTTGTATTCCTTTCTGTATAGGAAAACCATGCCACCGAAGAAGCGTAACCAATCCACAAGCAAGAAACCCGCTCTCTTATTCGATGAAGCTACACTCCAAGCTGCAGTCTCAGCAGCTGTAGCAGCTGTCATGGCTCACCTGAATGCTAACACTGCCAATGTTAGCAAGGGCCCTGTCGGGATTTCCAATCCTGGCGATGGACAGCAGCAACCAACACTTTCATACCCAGTCACCCAAGAACCTTCACTGAACCCACTAAAGAGAGAACTCAAGATTGAGGAGGGAAGTACCTCGACTCAAGGACCTTCTAAAAGGGCAACGAGCTGAGGCAGTCTATACCCCTGTTAATCCTTCCCTCCCGACTCCAAGAAGACCGTACCTAAGAGACCTTCCCCACTGCAACAAGTACAGCTATCATCATCATGGTGTCTGCCGGGAGATCTATTGTGCTAGGTGCCACATGTTGGGGCATACTGCTCGTGTCTGCAGAACCCCGGTTGAGTTCATTACATCAACCACCAATGTGACGACAAATCCCGTTTGTCACCTATGTGGTGAAATGGGACATTTCAAGAAGGACTGCCCAGCTGAAGGAAACAACAAGGACACAGGAGGAGCCTGACTCTACTGCTTAGGAAGAAGTGTCAAGGAACTCGTTAGATTTTGGTACGTTTCTCGATCTCGGGTAACTAAACGAAAAACAATAAAAGACTAACTCAAATGTAAATTCTTCTCCAATAAGGCGAAAGTTGCAACACTGTTATAAAATTTAAAAATTCATTAGGTAAAACTATAATGGCTAAACATATACGTTATAGCCATGTATATTTAAGATGGACAGACCTAGAGTGAGCGAATGCCGTCTCATTTCCTGTTCCTCGTTTGGTTGTCGATTTAGGGCGGGGTCGCTCAGTCAACAGTCCTCCCCACCTTAAATATACATGACTAGTATATGTGAGGCGATTATAGAAATGCCTCATGAGAATCCATTCATGAAAAGGTACTCTATTCGGAAACACTTAGAACTCTCTATAGTTCCACGTCGACTCTATCAGTCCAGGTATCCGCGGTAGTGATACATAGGACGAAACCTGAGATGCCTAGAGCTTGTTTGCTTGTTCGGTGCATGACTCTACCGACCCTCAAATTATATCATGTCGGAGTGTGCCAACTTCGACGACTCTATCGATCATGGTTTGACTTCATTCCACCATGTGTTCATCCCTAGTGATGTGTAAAAAGAACTTTCTCCATAGCCATATCGGCAAATAAAGATTCTTCCGAACCTAAACATAATACGAATAATCAAACCTAATGCGATCCGTCGGTCGTCCCTCTTACCTCAAACATTCCGAAGTACCCAAGAGGAGGGTACCGCGCGCTGTTAACTAACCCTCCTTGGACAGATAGAAAACCGAAGCGAAGGACACTGCAGGCATTTCAGAAGACGATAACCACCCGAAGCATACCTAGTAAATTCTATAGAAAGACCCTTCGTCCTATCCCATGGAACGGGAGCTAGAGTCAAGAGAACTCTACGGATTGAGCTACTATAATGACCACAAATCCGAAGTTGTTGTCATTCCGCTCGAGCCAACCTAGTAGCTAACACCCTCAGTTGATAAAGAAACCTGAGTCGTAAGAGTCGAGGACATTGACTACGACCATCTAGTCACGCTTGATTCCCCGAATTAAGCATCGCGGCGAATATCCCGGAAATCCGATAGCTATGATAAAGTAAACTCTAAGAGGAGTGGATGAAAAGATTAAAATTCCGAGTTATGGGAACCTATAATCACTAGATTTGACCTAGACCGAGAAAACTCAGAAACTTCGGAAGAGTAGTGGCAGTAGGAGCTCGCACTACTCAGGCACTTCGTCCATCCTGTTATAGACAAGTAGTGCCTATCATCCTCCGCTCTCTCGCATGGAGGAAATCATCGTCGCCTTGTAGACGATAGATAACATTCTTCGAAGTGAACACTAGAATACCGAGAACCACAGGATAGCCTACACAGCTAAGAATACTCGATCAAAGTGTGAACGTAGTTGCGTTAAGCCTCATGACCTAGATCCCGAAGAGATTATAGACTCGACACCAGCCTTGGTGTTAGTCAAGGGGTTATGCAGGAGCATGCGCTTTCTGCCCTAGAATAAACCAAAGTCTGACAAGATTCATTTGACTATCAGGTGTTCCACGAATACTATCTCGCCCAGAAATAGTAGAACCACCTCCTGAGATAGTCCAACACTTGTCCGGTGAAACCCTATCTCCCCGACCCTAAGGGTTTCCGTACCTCAAGATTTGTTGCGCAGGTTCATTGTACACGAGCTTGAGATAGACACTCTACAGCAGACAGATAACCGTAGATACGCAACCCATCTGATGACCTAGAAAGTCTCTATCATCCAGTTGACAGGAAACACGAAACCAAGGACAACCTGAGATTCCTAAGAACCAACCTGAAGGACTACACACCCAGCATGAGTGAGAACGTTAGGAACTTCGGAATGGCGATCACACCAGTGATGATCTTTCCATAGAAGTACACTATGTTCGAAGTACTGAAAAGCTCTACCCTTCTCAGAGCTTAGGACCATCCGAGAATCCCCACAGAGATTTGGTCCACCCCTTGTCAGACCGCTACTACTTTCGGATATTCCACAAGCTTCACACCCGATCGATCCACTCCTTAGACTTGATATGTGTTCACCCGAAATCACTCTTCGTATCCCACTCACCCCTGTAGAAACCATTAAGAACCCTAACCTCGTAGATACACCAGTCGGAACCCACTAACTACACGAGACGGAATCCGCATCCCGTACGTGAAGATCTGTTGGAATGACAAACACAGGCCAGAGTTCACTAGGGGACGCGAGGACAAACCGTATGGGAAGTACTCTCTTACCTCTACTTGGCCATTCATACCTACTTCCTTACCTAGATCTGAATTTCGGGACGAAATTCCCTCTAACGGGGGGATGATGTGACAACCCAAGTTGTTCCATTACATTACCCCGTTACAGTTAACAAAATTTTTCCACTGTATACAAGTTCCATTAATTATCGGTCGCCAATTAAATAAATATTTCAAATATATATTTCGTTAATTCGTGATAAAAGGAAATAAAAACACATAACACACATAGTCCATTATTCGGAAAAAGTTAGTTTTTATTATCACGACTTAGTTTTTATTATCATGACCACTAAATCAGGTGCGACCAAAAGCCCCGTTAAACGACAATATCGGGTAGAATATCACTGAGCTCCAACTCCCAGCCATATATATAGGGGAGTAAACTCCATTTGGAGACTTTTCCACCCTCTCTCTCTATACTCTCTCTCTAGGCTCATTTTCGACTCCAAAACCGCAATTTCCGACTCCTAAACATAAGACTATCAACCCTAACTTGTTCTATGCGTACATTATTGTCTTTTTAGCCTAAAAATCACAAGATTGAGACATGAAAAAGGAGTTTACGGCCTAAGTGCCTCCTTAGGCCGTAAACCCCCAAATGGTGGCCAAAATGACTAAAAAATGTCCCTAAAAGCTTAGAAACTAAATGGGGATTTAGCTTAGGAGTGTTTAAACATCAAATCACAAGATTCTAGGGCATAAAAGATAGTTTACGGCCCAAGCACAAGCTTAGGCCGTCAACACCTCTAAACTTTGTCTAAATGTCCCATAAACTCTCCCAAACCACCCTTAGGCTTCATACATAATTTAGGGACTTAGTATTTGGGGTTTTGATCACTTAAACACATCAAAATGAAGGGGAAAAAGGATTTTACGGCCCAGGTATGTACCAAGGCCGTAAACTCCCCAAAACATGCCCAAATGTTGGTTTTTGCCCCCTAAATGGCCATAGACTATTTCTATAAAATGCTAGGAAGGTATTAAGGGCTTAAAATCAAAGAATGATGGGTGTATGAGAGTTCACGGCCAAGCCATAGAGCTTACGGCCGTAAACTCGCAAGGATTGGTCTTTTGGACCATAAACTCTAAAGGAGTGCCCTTTTGGAACCCCAAACACCCCCTATACCCTTGAATAATTACTAGAAGTGAGTTAAGGGCTTGAAACTTCACAAAACTCAAGGAATGAGAGTTTACGGCCGTAAACTCCCTTAGGAGTGGTCCCTAGGCCGTAAACTCCCCTAAAATGCCCTTAGAGGCCTTAAACCCACTCATGCCTTTTTGGAAAAGTACTTAGAAAAATCCCATGAACAAGCTTGAAGCCTTAAACACCCTAGAACTCTTCACCATGAGTTTACGGCCGTAAACTCATGGTGAGTAGTCCCTGGGCCGTAAACATCATATTAAGGGCTTACTCTTGGAGAGTAAACTCCATTCCTAAGACACACACACCTTTAGACGCTACCCGGGACACCCAAACACTTATCCAAAGTGTTTTCCGCTCCTTTGAGCGCGTATATTTGTTTAATTAGTATTAAAATATACTAATTCTATGTGAACATATGTTAAATAGGTCATTGTGTGTGTTCGAGTCCTTGCGTGACACCGAACACCCAAGCAGCACCTTCGTCGGACCTACTTACACCAGGTGAGTTCATACCCAATAAGAACCTTTTAAATGTTTTTACATGTTTTATAGGGGGAATACAAGTTAAACATGCCAGTTATCATATCAATCACATGTGATTGATAACCCGCATGCACGAGATTTTACCACTCTGTACACTGTTTTACCGAGTAGGATACTATAATGGTTTTCAGAAAGGTTTTCAATTGTTTCAAAACTCTTACTTGTACTGTTGTATCTTAAATTATTTCAAATTGGTTTATAAAGGTTCCCGAGATTTGTACAGGTTTTCAAACTTATTTTACCAAAGAATACCAAATGTGATTTTCTTAAGTATAAAGGTTTTTCAAGGTTTTTCGTCAAATTTCTCTTTCACATCGTATACTTATACTTGTTAGTTACCGCTGCTTCGCTTTCACTTATTGTAAACTCCTACTTGATATCACTTTCCATTCTTGATACGTTTATATCTGTTATTGTCTCTATTTCTCTTATACTTGTAGTCACTTATACTTGTTAGACGTTCTACTTCATCAATTGTCGATTCCACTTCGTGATACACTTATACTTGGTGCACTTATACTTCACGATTCGATTATTCCACACTATTCCCTCACACTGTATGATTCAGTTATTCGCTCATACTGTATGATTCAGTTATTCCACACTATTCGCTCTCACTTTACGATTCAGTTATTCCACACTATTCGCTCACAGTGTATGATTCCGTATTTCCACACTATTCGCTCACCCTGTACGTTATACATCACGATTCGGTTATTCCACACTCAATCGTACTTAGATGTATGTCTGTACTTGTATAGGTGCATATAAATAATGATTGAAGGACTTAGGAAGGTTTCTCCGCCCTATTTCCTTTTCTTCGTTGAGATGTGGTCTGGTGGGATCGGATGGCCGTCCGAAGGTCGTTTGATTCATTAGTTGTATGTTATGTATACGAGCATAGACATATTGGTTTACTCTAGTCAGTTCAGTTAAGAGTCTCTACCTCTAGTTCAGAACTTACATTAGAAACACACTATCCACTATTTGGAAGTCTCTACCCACAATTTGGGATGCATCTTCAGGACACGGCCTTCTCCGTTGTCTAGTTGGTAACCAGAGTCTCCTGTAGGGAGAGCGGACATTGCGTGTATAGATCTATACGGGATTGACACCCCCGCACCCTGACTGCTAGCTACAGTCCACGGCCCACCAAGCCAAGGGGTGACAAATGTCATATTTTAAAGACGCTTGTAGGGCGTAAGGTACTCTAGTGTCGGTTAGTATGGTTACGAGTATCCCAGGTTGCCTTATAATTCATGGCCTTAAGGTAACGGTATTCGCCAGCAGTTTACATTGTATGCTGGTAATTCATTTTCAGAGTCACACTGTTTTGACCTTATAAGACGTATCTTTCATTCGATACTGTCTGGGGTCTGTCTTCTCTGTTTTTGACCGTACAAGACGTATCTTTCATTTGATACTGTCTGGGGTCTGTATTCTCTGTTTTGACCTTACAAGATGTATCTTTCATTTGATACTGTTTGGGGTCTGTATTCACTATTTTAGACCTTACCAGTTGTACCTTTCATTTGGTGCTTTCTGGGGTCTGTGTCTCCACTGGTTAGACTGAACCAGGCATGTCGTTTGTTCGATACTTTCCTGGAGTCTATGATTCCTTTGCCTTAGTCAGCAGTCCTCACTGCTGAGGCATATGTTTTTCCCTGATGTCTCTTGCTTTCTTTAATAATCAATTTCAGTATTTTGATAATGATAGCTATTAAGGGAAAACTACTTTTTACCACATAACACTGACCAGTCTTGGTAGAAGGCTGCTTTATTAAAGAAAATATAGGATTTTCTGGAAAGAACTCTAATACATAGAAAACACTTAAACTACTACTTATTAAAGTTATTTGATTGAAACGTCACTAAATACTTATGAACTCACCAGCATTTGTAAAAATGCTGATACTCTCTTTTCAAATAACTTGTATTCTCAGGTTAGCATTAGACAGGTACACCCCCGGAGCTGTTGATGAAGACGGCTTAGTACCTTGCTGTACTTATTATATTTGTTTGTATACTTTGTTGTATTGTAATGTAACCATGTAAAACTATTACTATTAATGCAATGTTTTGTTGTACTTTAATTACTATAATGCATGTGTTGTGATACTTGACATGACATCATCCACCCGAGAACGTTTCCACCGTTCCGGTTTTGGGGTGTGACAATAAGTAATGGTGGTCATTTTCGGTTGTACTCTATAAGCTTCGTGTTTTCGTTGTAGGATTCACAATGTTTCGCTCTACATCCCTATGATGTATTTATGATCGTAGGTAATTCGTAAATCTTTCACGAATATTAATTCCCATTATGGCCCAAAGTATTAAAATGAATGAAAGTTGTAACATCCCAAAATTTCGACCCAAAAATTTTTGTTTAATAATTAATGAAAACATCATGTCAATATCATAAAACAAAACCCATACGTCAATAACGCAAAATCATAGCAAAGTATCATGAGAAAAGTTTATCAAGACTGTATCAAATCACATCTATGAAGTACCTGAAACCAAAACTGAAACTATAAGCACAAAGCTTAGTGAGCTCCCCAAACTACCACATACCATACAATAACATATAACACATACTGGGCCTTGCCCACTGCATCGGACCGAAGTCCGGAAACTGCATCTGACCGAAGTCTGGAACTAACCAGGGCCTTTCCCTCTGCATCATATCGAAGTCCGGAACTAACTGCATCGGATCGAAGTCCGGAACTGAATGGGACCTTGTCCCCTGCATCGGATCGAAGTTCGGAACTAACTGCATCAGACCGAAGTCCGAAAACTAACTGAGCATAACATAGCATAGCATAAACATATCAAATAGCATGAACACATAAACTGCATACTGCATCGGGTCGTAGCCCGGAACGCATAACACATAAACACTATCTGAGCCACGAAGACATCAAACAAGCTAACTATTGCATCGGACTGAGATCCAGAAACTACTACTAATTAAACGGGTCGGCATTGTGGCCTTATACCCGTTTCTACTGGAAGGAAACTCACCTCGTGATGCTGACTGCTGAATTCCCGAATGAGAAATCCCTGACTGCTGCTTCGGCTGCTTCCCAGCTATAATGGGAAATAAAATACTAAATCAGAATAGGGATTCCTCCATGGGTAAAATGACCATTTTACCCCTACTATGGTGTGGGATACATGGTCCAAATCCTTAATTCCTTCTAAGTCCATCTATGGCCCCACCATAGGCCCACTAATGGCCCAATTTGCTATATTGGGCCTAGAACCCTTTTATTGGGTCCTACTCAAGCCCAATACTAATCCTTGGTCCTTAGCAACTGAATTCTGATGGGCCATAAAGGCACAAGGAACCTAAACTTGAAACCTAGCCGACATCGAGGCCCAACACTCGAAGCCCAAACTGGTAGTGTACGCGGGGTGTACACCAAGGTACGTTGAGCGTACCTGCTGTTGTCTTGTATGTGGCGCGTACTTCCTTGTACGCCCAACGTATAACTCTGTTAAGCCAACATCTCATTAATTGCTTAATAATCCGATCCAGAAGGTACAAATCCAGATCCTAAGCTTATTCCATGACTTAAGCTATAAAGTTGCTTACTTGATGGCTTACAAGTCTCATAAAGGCTCAAAATTCCACAAATAACATTCTACTTCCATAAAACTAACTAGATCTCATGCATGGTTCCATATAAGCCACTAAGATCGAAACTTTACTACTATAGGGACTCTTGAGCTTCAAGGATAGCAAACCCAAGCTCCAAAAATGAAGTTGCAATATAAAAGGTCCTTCATTTGGACCTAAAAGGTCCAAACTTCCAAAAACTCCTAGATGTAAACTTACAAGAGGAAAGTTGGAAGCTTTATACCTCTTTTAAATGCCAAATGAAGGAATAATCCCAGATCTATGAGCTCAAGGTGCTCAAGTTCTTCTTCTTCCACTTCTCTTCTTCTCCTTCTTCACAAAAATAAGCTCAAAGATCAAACACACACAAACAAGGAGCAAAAAGGGACGAACTAGGGTTTCTCTGGAGTGAATGATAAGTGAGGAGGCCAAATGGGAGGCTATAATGGGGTTTAAATATGCCTCAACCCCTAAAATTAGGGTTTACCACCTAGTTGCATACGTTGGGCATACCATAAGGTACGTTGCACGTACGCTCAGCCTCCCCGCACTTCATTTAATCAATACGCCCAGCGTACAAGGGGGTTACACCCCGCGTACGACTTATGGGCTGCTTACACTTCGACCCAAAAAGAGGTCCACTCTCAATAACAATTCAATTATAGCCCAATAAATAAACTGAAGAATTAAATAAATTTATACCTCGGAAACGATTGTTACAAAAGTGGGTCCAATTAGAGCCAATTTAAGAGTTATAAGCCCAAAATAGTCAAAATTGGAAGCATATTGGCCCATTAGGCCCAATAAGGAAATCCTTTCCCAAATGGACTTAAACCGGGATTTATAATGTTTCCAATCTTTACTTGACTATTAGCAGTGTTTGTAGAGAGTATTTGATGAAACTTTGGTGTTATTGAATAAGCATCATACATGTTTTCACATTTTTGGTTCACAAATGTTATCATTGTTGTTGTTACAAAGCATAGAATTTCTAGTTGTGACAATATGGTATGATGCGATTGACAATGATGGAGAAATACTAATTTGCAGCCATATAGTTAATTTAAAATTTAAAACACAAAATTTACTGCTTAATACACAAAATCACATGTAGAGGTGGCTCTTGTTATGAGGAAAAGGCCAACTGTGAAGCCCACTGGAAAACCTGGTGATGTGAACAACATGAAGCTGGGTCAAATCGACTCCACTAATCTTATTGTCATGTTTACAAGTGACGAAGGTGAAAAGTTCTTGTTCGCTCTTGTTGATAAGCATTTGATCTCTACAGCCTACTTGGAGCATATTCTTGATATTATTCACCACTGTAAGCATAACAGAGAGTCAGATAAGAAGAATTTCACAGACATGATTCGGTGGTATATCACTTTCCATCAAACTATGTTGGCCATTATACCAAACGTATTCAAGACTATGAAGAAATTTTCAGTTGCTCAACCGAACTGACCTCTCGGCTCCATTGACGCAAAGGGGGAGATTGTTGGGTATTTAGTGTTGCGTCATGGGCTCATTTTTGTATATCCGGATTGGGCCTGTCCATCCATGATTATAGATTAGGGTTATGTTATTTATAGTGCATGCATGTATGCCTTAGATACGATGATCATTATTATTATCATTATTACTTTATAGCCCTAAACACCTCTACAGTCGAAGTTCTTAATCGAGCTCTTCTGAGGTGTTAAATATTAATCATTCGACACCAGTTAAACCATTCCTATGTTCTTTATTGTGTTATCTATTATGTTTTCATTTATTATTCTGCTTGAATCTATCGATCTTTAAGGAATATCATTCCAACAGATGGATTTTTGAGTTCACAAATATGAGTTGGAAACTCGAGATGAACATAACCTGGAGGTTGAGACATAAAAACTTCTTCATGGAGAGTACCTTGCAAAAACGCATTTTTGATGTCTAGTTGTCTCAATGGCCAATTATGTGACAGAGCAATAGAAAGTATGGTATGAATGGTCATTGGTTTTGTGACTAGGCTGAAGGTATCAAAGTAATCCTGTTGTATTGTTGAAGAAAACCTTTTGCAACAAGGCGGGCTTTGTATTTGTCAATGCTACCATCAAGTTTGCGTTTGACCCAGAAGACCCATTTGCAACCAATAGGAGTATGGAAGGTGGGTGGTACAAGTTCCTATGTTTGGTTTCCTAAAAGGGCATTAAGTTCCATGTCCATGGCATTGCGCCATTTTGGATCCTTGAGAGCTTGGGTATGTGTGGACGGTTCAAGAGTGGAAGGAATTAGGTGAAGAGTGGTGGAATTAATGAGAAGATGATTAAAGTATTTGGGCTTTTGTTGCAATGGTGATGTGGCAGAAAAGGACTGGTTTGATGATGACTGGAGGTTGAGGGAGGGGGTGACGAAGGTGATTGAGGTGATGAGAGAAAAGATTAGGTAGGAGTGGAGGAAGGCTCATCAGTGAAGGATAAGTGTGAGTCCTCATTACTGGATGTGAGAGTCCTTGTAGGTATGATAGGTAAAGGTAGGGGTTGGACAGCGAGTTAGTGTCTGGTGGTGGTGGATCAGTAGGTGCTGGTTGCGAGGTAGTGGAAGTGGTAAGGAAATCATCTGTGGTAGGCAGAGATGAGATTGTAAGGGAAGTAGAGTATAAGGTAATGTGTTTTCAATGAACTCAACATGTCTTGAATGGTAAAGTTTATGAGATGTGAAATCATAAAATCTATAGGAAGATTTAGAGGGAGAATAGCCAAGGAAGATGCATTTGGTGGAGCGGGGTTGAAGTTTGGTGGATGCATATGGGTGTAGCCAAGGGTAGCATAGGCAACCAAAGGGTTTAAGCTTGTGGTAACTTGGGGCATGGTTGTATAGTTTTTGGTAATGTGATTTGAAATCAAGGATAGAGGTAGGTAAACGATTTATAAGGTGAACTGCAGTTTGGAAGGCATGTGACCTAAAAGTTAAAGGTAATTTTGCATGGTGTAGTAAAGAGAGACCGGTTTCAACAATGTGTCTGTGAGATCTTTCAACTATTCTGTTTTGTTCAGGAGTGTGAGGTGGAGTGGTGAAGTGAGAGATGCCTTGATTTTGTAGATACATTGTAAGTGCAATGTACTCACCACCATTATCTGTAAATAAAGATATTATAGGTGTTTGATGATATTTTTCTACGAAAGTTTTGAATTGAGGAAAGAGAGTAGAGACATCTGACTTTCGTTTCATGGGATAGAGCCATGTAAATCGGGAGTAATAATCAACAAAGATAACATAGTAACTGTATCCATCATTAGATTGTTGAAAAGGTCCCCAAACATCCGAATATATAAGTTGGAGAGGTTTGGAAATAGAGAAAGAGTTGACACCAAATGGTAGTCTATGACTTTTATTAATTGAACAAGCATCACAATAAAAAGATAATTTGGACATGTTTTTGAGAATCCAAATTAAGACTTCTAAGAAGTTGCTTGAAAACTTTGACAGGTGGATGCCCAAACTTGTGATGCCAGGAGAGAAGTGAATCTGTGGAAGTGGTAATAGAGTGGATTTGAGGAAGTCTTTGAAAGGAGTTGATAGTTGCATAGTAGATGTCATTAATGTTCACTACCCGCATTAGGCACGCCCCCGTACTCAGATCCTTAACCAAGAAATAAGAGGGGAAATTTTCAACAGAAACTCTGTTAGATTTACATAACTTGGCAACTGAAACAAGATTGTTGCGTAATTTCGGAATGTAAAGAACATCATGTAAGTTTCGTGAATGAGAAGAAGTAGGAATAGAAGAGTGACTAGTGTGAGAAATAGGAAGACCTTTACCATTTCCTAGGATTATATCATCGGGGCCACTGTATTCTGATAGAGTATGAAATGATACAGGGGTGCAAGTAACATGGTGAGAAGCACCACTATCAAACATCCATGGTGGTGTTGATGAAGTTGGTCTGGCAGATGAAGTATTCACTGACGGTGAAGCAAATGATTGCGTAGAGATGGTGATGTGATTTTCTTTTAGAAAACGAGCAAGTTTCCTACATTCTTTGGTGTCATGGCTAAAGATTTGACAAAACTGACAGCAAATATGAGTGTCACATGAATTGAAGTTATTTCCATTCGCTGGACCTTGAAATCGTGACTGTGTGGGTCCAGAATTCTGAAATCGGTTGGAGTGACGATTATCATTGGTGGGTGGCTTAGAATTGTGTCGAGATTTACTCCTTTGGGTATTGTTGACTTTAGCTATAAGTGGTGCAGATGAACTATCCTTGAGTGTTCTTTCATGGTCAACAAGTTTATCAAATAGATCAGGGAAAGTAATTGTTGTATCACGAACTTTAAGAGCTGCTGCAATGTGTACATAATCTTCACCAAGTTGACTCAAGATGTGAACAACAAGATCTTCTTCATTCACGAGGCTCTGAGCAAGAGCCAATTCACGTGCGATGTTTTTCATCTCATGGAGAAATTCTGCTATAAGGCAAGTTCCATTAGGGTTATTAGCTAGATCAGATTTGAGGGAGATAATTCTGGATCGAGAGATGCTAGCATAGCTGTCAGTCAAACACTTAAAGGCTTGATAAGAGGACTCAACAGAGGAGATGATGGGTTGGATTGTATCGGAGCAGCTGCCTAGTAGAGCGCCAAGTATGATCTGATCTTGGTGGAACCATGGGTGATACGCTGGATTAGGTTTCGTGGGTCAGTGGTTAGAACCTTTGACGACACCTCACCTAATCCATCGACATAATCGTCTAAGCCAAGACCGATTAGGGTTTCCATGACTTTTTTCGCCATACAAAGAAATTGGTGGCAGTGAGCTTGATAGGAAAATGAGTGTGTGTGGTGACTTCAATAATTGTCGACATGTTGATTATGATAGAGAGGTATTTGGATCGAAATAGAACTCAGAGGAGTTATGAATGCTCTGATACCATGTAAAGATATAAAGTATGATTGAAAGGATATCTCAATTTAATGAATACGTGCCTTTAAATAGGCTAAATACACAGTTAGATGAAGCCTCGTATACAGGAAAAATAATAGGATCTACACTATAAATACAACAGAGATACTTGACTAAGTATTTACATGTGATTGTAATCACTTAAGGTGACCCAATGGATCCGGGTGATCCATTCTCCTTGATAAAAACATCATAAATGGTCCCTGTGGTTTCTCCAGATCCTAAGTTTAGTCCCCTTGGTTTAAAAATATCATAGATGGTCCTTGTGCGTTCCAAACTTTTGACGATTGGTCCTTATTGCTAACTTTGTTAAGTTTTTTCCGTTAATTGAAAAGAATTTTCATCATTTCACTATCATAGGGACTATTTACGATGTTTTCACTTATTTAAAAAAAAATAAAAAATAATATGTAAAAGTTTTTGTTTTTCCTCTAACTTAGGGTTCTTCGTGTTTCTCTGTTAACATTTTGTGGTTTAAGTAGAAGTAGAAGAAAATAATTTAGATATTCTCCTCTTTCTTCTTCATTTCATATTGTTTCTAGGTTTTCGTTTCACTAATGATGGAGTGAAATCGTTGATTTGAAAAATGGGGATTTCGAGTTCAAAAGCAAATACATATGAAGCTTTGCGATTATGCAAAGAGAGAAAGAAGTTCATCAAACAAGCTATTGATTCAAGGTACAATTTAGACATATCACATGTTATTTATGTTGAATCCCTTTAAAACATAGGAATCGCCCTTCATAAATTCCCAGAAAGAGAAGTAATCTTAAACTCATCTTCAACCACATATGCCAAGAAACCCACACCGTACTCTCCATCACAGATTGACTACAATGGTGCCGCCGGTGGCAGTAGCGACCAATCAGGTTCTCCATCTCCATCTCCGCTGCCAGATGTGAGCTTAAATTACATGAAATCAAGTGGGGATGGTGTTGTAACGGTTAATGTAAACCCATCGAAGATTAGTAATTGCAATAAGATTTTGTAGACAATGTTGAAAATCCATCATTCACGAATAGGTTTTTGTTTTCCTAGCTTTAGAAAACACAAAATAGATTTTTGTTTTCCTTATCAAGGTTGATAACCATTTTAAGTTTCTCTTCTCACAGATCGTCAATCTGAACAAGTTTCTGTTTGGTGGTTTTACATGTACGGTATGTATTTGATAAAATGCATGAGTGAAATCTTGAAACAAGAATGATGTTTAAATCCATGGTTTGGTTAATTGTCGAAATGTTTCATTTCAAATGATGACATGGTTATGGATGAATATGATATTATGAACCTCAAGTTGAAAAATTGATGGATTTAAGCTATTTGATTTGCATTCAAGAACCATATTTAGATGATACTACTGATGATTTTTCACTTCATGAAAGCTTACTCTTTGAATGTGATGAACTTAGCTAGAAATGTTGTGGAGATGGATTTCCCAAAGTTTAAGCATATCAATCTGTTTCATTTTTAGCATCGTTCTAAACTCAAACGATGGATGAGATTTGGCGTTGTTGTTCTGTAGAAGAAACAGTGCGGATAAGAAGAAAAATGTAAAGTAAGAAGTAGAGTTTGCCACGGAAGAGATTTAGATTTTCCAGCCACCGTTGGTGGTGGTCAATTTGGGTTGAATTGAAAGTGGAAGAGATGAAGATTGAAGAATAGGTATTTGAAATTGTTTCAATGGACTTGAGGTACATTGTGAGTTGGAGTAAGTTGGTTTGTGTCAGTGTCTACTCATATTTCAATATGTATCCACCAAAATAAAGAAACGGTGAGAATAAAAAGAAAAAAGGAAAGTAAGAAGTGGATTTCATTATAGGTTTTAAGGATTTTGGGAGGATGGATATAGAAGATGAAGATGGTGATTCTACACTTTCAGTGTGTGTGTGTGTGTGTGTGTGTGTGAGAGAGAGAGAGAGAGAGAGAGAGAGAAATCGAGATAGAGAGGGGGGAGGGAGGGAGGGTGTGACATCCCCATTTTCACGGCCAGAAAATACCGATTTTGTTTATGCTTTATAAAAATCAGAGTCCCTCTTTTAATAAAAATGTTGCGAAATTTGTTCCCAGTAAAACATGATAAATATGTTATCAAAGCGTTTCTGAAGAAAATTATTTTTATTCACTTTAAAACTTTTAGGATGTCATCGTGAATACATAAACATAAGCATAAACAGAACTTACATTCATTATCAATAATGATTTATATCTCCTTAATCTCTCAGTGTAATGTGACTTCATATCAACACTTGTGATATAAATAAACTGAGTGGATCAGGTTGAGAAACCAGGTGAGTACATAGGGTTTTCAACCCACAATAATATAATTATTATGTTTAAACATCAAACAATCAACCTAATTACCCATCCCCATTATCTTCTTTACTCTTAAGGATCTACCCTAAGAATCGACTATTCCTCGTTCATTTATTCCTAAGGATCATTCTAAGGAATCGACACGAAGTCCATCGTTTCCATGGTTTATACAATAGGAATTAAGTCTGCATAGTCGCCGAGGATTAGGCACCAAGTCTGCAAGGTCACCAGGGTTTAGGCATGAAGTCTGCATGATCGCCAAGGTTTAGCCACTAAGCCTGCATAGTCACCAGGGTTTAGGCATCAAGTCTGCATGATCACCAAGGTTTAGAGTACACCGGGTGAACACATCGTTCACAACACCTACAGGTTGCGAACCTCCTAGTGTTCCACTAGACTGTCTAGAATAGTCCATGGTTGTCATCCATACTCTGCTAGATGACGGGGCCAACATTTGAGAACAAGGCTTCTCACATCATCCACCTCTCACCCTTACCTCATGGTCTATATCACATCTTAACTCATCATCCAACTCATATTTCATCTACCCATGTTTTACCCAATATATTATGTAGATATAAATACATATACAGTTTAAATCATATAAAACTTGTATAAAATCGTTCATCCAACATAGATAGCAATTATACAGATAATATGCACACATAGTACGTAGTTAATATAAAATACTTCATATCTATGTGTAAGATGAAAGGGACCATGTACTCACTTATAAAGGTGGCGATTCTGAACTCAGACAACGCTTCGCTTCTTAAAAATAATTTCCTTCGACAAAACCTAGTATTATTACCACTAGATTTTAGTCTAATATTTACTGTGACTAATTATTAGTCTTATCATTATTATTAGTATATAAGCGTTTAAACAATATTTTCCGACCACTATGTAAAGACAGGGGCCATACATAAAACACCGGAGGGCAGGACCATTTTGGCATATAGCACTTCTGAAATCCAACAACCCTATGCGACCCTTTAAATCAGATTCTCCGTACCGCGAGTAGTTAAAAAGATATTATAACGACGTTTATATAAGTCATAATAATAGCCCAAATATTTATTATAAGTTCATAATAACAATACTAATTTTAAATATAAGCTATATTAAAATATGGTAAACATAAATTACATACAAGGGGATTATAGCTAGGAGTCGGGCTCTGCAGTGGCAAAACTTTGTCGTTGAATCTTTCTAGGAAAGATTCCTACAGCTCTTCAGCGCTCACCTTACTATACTAAAACTACAGAAAGAGAAGTTGAATCACGAGGGACCGAAATGCTCGTGGGATAAGAAGAGAAATACTCTTAAATCAAGAGAATGGTGCAAGAAATATGAGAGCCCAAGGCTCTTATTTATAGTAATTGAATTTACAAAAACTACCCTCCATCATTACTTAATGACCTTATAATTATATAAACAACTAAACACACCTTCATAATACTATTTTAAATAGATTTAACGATATTTGTACTAAACTAATGTCGAAAGTACTCAACACTAGTCTTATAATAACCGCATCGTCGATACCTTTCTAATGATATACACATATACATATATATATATATATATATATATATATATATATATATATATATATATATATATATATATATATATATATATATATATATGTGTGTGTGTGTGTGTGTGTGTGTGCGCGTGTATGTATATATGATTTATACTTTATTTTAATACATAAATATGTTATTACAATTTGTAACTCGTTCATACGAACTTCATTTTTGATGTTCTTTATATCCACACATTGGTATTTACGAGTACTACAACTTTCATTTATACGCCGTCGGCTAATTCTCATTCTATCTCAGATTTACAAAACTATATCAAATTTATCGCGCTCGAAGAGTAGGGACCAAGTTCTGTACATATCTTTAGCATACAAGCTCTACTCTCGATATTATTTATATCTACACGTAGGTAAAAACAAGATCTAAAACTTTCATTTAGACTCTGTCGGCTAATTCTTGACCGATCTTAAATTTAACAGTAGGAGGAGATTATACTGTTAAATATCCGCGTAAAATTCATAACTTCTACATACGAATCCGTTTTCGCCTGTCTTTTTACCATTGAATTCTTATTAATGAGATATTCAACTCTCATTTAGGTCGTGTAGGCCAAAAACCGCTCGAACTAAAATTCGAGTTTCGTGTCGTTCAGTGCTATGCCAAATGTTAGAAAATTCATAACTTCCTCGTACAAAGTCAGATTTGGGCGTTCTTTTTATGGACGCTCTCAATTTAACATATTATATGACTTTTGTTTAGATCACTAAGGCTAAAAAGCCCTCCATCGTAAATTCACTATTTAGTCTCCCGGTGTCGTGTCGGTTTTACCGTAAAACTTCGACGGACCATAACTTCTTCGTTATAACTTGCATTTCAGCGTTCTTTATATGTACGGAACCCTCGAGACGTATTCTACAACTTGGTTAAGATTATTTATTCTAAATAAGCTTTTGTCGAAAAGTTGTTTTCGACCCATATTATCTCTAAATTGACTAGCCCGAATCTATGAGCGTTACGGAGGGAGGGAGACCCCTTTGCATATATATATATATATATATATATATATATATATATATATATATATATATATATATATATATATATGTATATATATATATATATATTTAAAATAAGTAAAAACATCTTAAATGGTCAAGTGTTAATAAAATGATGAAAACGTCTTTTAGTTAATGGACAAAACTTAATGGAATTAGCAATAAAGACAAATCGTCAAAAGTTTGGAAAGTGTAAGGATCATCTATGATGTTTTTAAACCACACAGACTAAACTTCAGATATGGAGAAACCACAGGGACCATTTGTGATGTTTTTTTCTTTATTTGTGATGTTTTTTTCTTTATTTATCATTGTTTATGTAGTTTAAAAATCTATTAATATTTTTTAATTTGTATTTGATATATTATTTAATGTTGTTTCTTTTGATGTTCTGTTCGTTTAAATTATACAATGATTTTTTTTCATGTTTTTTAATAAACAAATTAAATTATATACTGATCGTTATCCGAGTTCTTGTTTTAATTTGTTTATTCGAAAAAAAAACATCAAAAAAAACATTATTTAATTTAAACGAACAAAACGTTAACAAACACCATTAAATAATATATTCAAATAAAACGTTAAAAATATTAATAGATTTTTAAACCTCAAAACACATATAAATAAATAAAGCAATAAATAATAATAATAATAATAATAATAATAATAATATTATGATTTCATATAATTTAGATAACAAATTTTAAAAAATAAAGATAATTTTATAAATAATCTATATTAATTCTATTTAAAAAAAGATTATATATATATATATATATATATATATATATATATATATATATATATATATATATATATATATATATAGTAATAATAATAATAAATTGTAAAAACAAAATGGAAAAAGAAACAAAAGGGTAATTTGGTCTTTTTATATGGAGCAAGGACCTGTCGTGCAATATTCACAAACCATAGAGATGTAACCTATGAAAATTTAAACTTAGGGTGGACGGTATCCTAGCGGTTTTAGCAATGGAGGGGTTGAGCGGGGGTTGACCAGGGAGGATGAGAGAGATCGGCAGGAAGAGAGCAAGAAAGAAAGAGAAGGGTTTGCGGGTTCAAGAAACCTCTGGAGGTTGGAAGCAAAGAAGGACAATGGGGAAGCCGGGTTGAGAGGGATCCAACTTCAGCGGGTTCAGCAAGATCACGACTCCCTCCACCTTTGGTTTGGCGGTTTCAGCAACTTCAGTAGGTTAGACAGGGAACGATTCCGTCCACCCTTAGAGAATAAAAGTGAAAATTCAACCAAACCATAGGGACCATTTCTATAATTTACTATTTTTAAAAGTACTCAAATTAATTTTTCCGGGCTGTTCTTAGCACCTATTTGTGTGTGATAATTAAATTTACAAAATCTTAATTTTTGCAACTTGTGTAATGTATTTAGATTTCACATTAATCATTTGCAAGTAGGCTTCGGATTAATCAATTTGCGTTTAAAAAAAAATTTAGATATAACGAAAACAATTAAATTATTGAATTATCACAATTTTAATGCCATTTTATTGAATATGATAGTGGGAAAGAGCCACTCACATGTTAGTTTTATAATAATTTTGCAAGCTGGCA
This sequence comes from Lactuca saligna, assembly GCF_052625555.1. Lineage (NCBI taxonomy): Eukaryota > Viridiplantae > Streptophyta > Magnoliopsida > Asterales > Asteraceae > Lactuca > Lactuca saligna. Next base: position 73,216,557 of record NC_136421.1, read on the forward strand.
TTAATTTATAAATGAACCATCAATAATGTAAGAGATAAGAGAGAGAGAGTTTGAGATGACAAAGACTTCAAAGTTTTATATATTGCTAGGCAGTGCAAGTTAGTTGGCAATTAATTATTTTGGAAATGGAACCATGAGTTATGTAAGGATAGAGAGTTGACTAACACCTTAGGTTTTTTATATCGCTATTTGTTAGGTCCCAATAGACGCAATATCTTATCTTTCAAACAGATCTACTTCAATTCTTTGCAAAACCTTACTTTCCGTTCGTATTTTTGATCAAGCATCAAAACTATGGCGTTTCTAAAACAGTTTGAACATCTTAGAATACCACTAGCTGATCTAATAGCAGCAACCAACAGTTTTTCAAAAGAAAACTGGATTGGGGGAGGAGGATTTGGACAAGTGTACCAGGGAATACTCGCTTCGAAGGGGAATACGACAGTGGCTATAAAAGTTTTAGATCGTTCATTTGGTCAAGGAGATGGTGAGTTTTGGAAGGAGGTCATGATGCTTTCAGAGTACAAGCATGAAAACATCATCTCCCTCCTAGGTTTTTGTGATGAGAAAAGCCAAAAGATCCTTGTATACAAATATGCATCTAGGAAAAGTCTTGACGAACATATCGAAAACAAAGAGTTAACATGGGCTCGACGCCTTAAAATATGCATAGATGCGGCTCGTGGACTTGCATACCTTCATAATCCTGCGGGGACCCAACAAAGACTATTACACCGCGATATTAAAAGTTCTAACATCTTACTAGATGAAAATTGGAATGCCATAATAGCAGATTTTGGTTTATCCAAATTTGGTCCTGCTAATCAGAAAAACACATTTCTTTTCACCAATAATACCGTAGGCACGGTTGGGTATGTTGATCCACAATATATGGAGGATGGAGTTCTAACAAAGGAGTCGGACGTTTATTCTTTTGGTGTGGTGTTGTTTGAAGTTTTGTGTGGAAGGTTGTGTATTGTCAATCAGGATGGGCGTCAATCATCTCTTACTAGATTGGTACGAGTGCATATCAAAGGTAACAAGCTACATGAAATTGTTTGGTGCAACATAAAGGATGACATACATCCCGATTCTTTAAAAGTTTTTGCAAAAATTGCTTATCAATGTTTGAAGAGAAACCATGAGGGACGACCACGAATGGAGGCTATCGTGCAAGAACTTGAAAAATCCCTTAAATTTCAAGTAAGATGCATCATTTATCTTTTTTAAGTAATCATCTCATTCTATATCTACTTTTCATTGTAATGTTTTACCTACTCTTGTGTAGGAGGCTTTTGATCAGGCTAAGGAAGAAAACTCAAAACAAAAAAACACCCTTTTGGATTTCAAGGAAATCTGTCCCCCGGGAGGAAGCAATTTGGTAATTCTGTACACAACAAGCGTCAAAGGGATTCGAAAGACTTCTAAAGATTGCTTGAGGGTTCACTCTTTACTAAAAAGTTTAAAGTTTTTATACCAAGAAAGAGATATAGCGATGCACTCGGATTTCAGAGATGAACTATTGCAAATGTTGGGCAAATCAGCAGCAGTGCCAAGCCTGTTTATAAAGGGTAGGTATATCGGTGGAGCAGAGGAAGTTTTCCGGTTGCATGAGCAGGGAAAATTCCGGTCACTCCTTGCTGAAATACCACTAAACAAATCTGAAGGGCCATGCAAAAGGTGTGCTGGAGTGCGGTCTGTAGTGTGTGTTAAGTGTAGTGGTAGCCATCTTATGAAACTTGCCGATGGGAAAAGAACGACGTGTACGGAATGTAACAAGAATGGGCTAATAAAATGCCCCAATTGCTTCTAAAGTAGATATATTTTTATGTCGTTTACCTTGTGTCTTGGAGTCCCATTTGTTGTATGTTGTTTGATATATTCTCATTTATATTTCAAATTCAAGACTCCACATATCATATAGTAATCTAGTCTGATTTTTATAGAGCATCCGCCTCAAGACATGTTAGTGTCCTAGATTAAATAGACATAGCTCATGTACTTCATATAATAGTACAATCTCTTTTCCTTAAAAGCCTCTTTTTGAAACAAAATTGAGAACTCTACCTATTATATAACTATTTTAGCTAACAAAATGCATTTTTGATGATTTCTATTAATAACTTGAAACTAATTGCAAAAATGTATCAAAGTTTTGATACAATATTAATTTTATGCTGTTTTTTGAGGTTCTTTGAATTTGTTGGTTATGAACCGAACGGCTGACAAAATGACAATAACTTTAGATATGATTAGCATATAGTTTTTTAATCATTTTCCATATTATATAATACAATGAACCATGCTTGTTACACTCTACTCTTCACTAACAAATCACCACAAATAAAGCTATTTCGTTGTTTTGTCCATGGATACTTAAAACGTACATATGTATTCTCTCCAATAACATGGATAGGATTTTATCGATTTAATGGCATTTTATTATTGTTGTAAAAACAATCATGTATTATCTTGACTTATGGATATGCGGTTGGACATGTGGGTATGAAATATATTTTTTTCTTATCAATGAAAGACAGTAAGAGCTTTTATTTTATTTTTTGGTTTTCGGCCTTTAGTTTTTGGAATCTCCAACAACATCTATGGTGCGTTTGGTTATGAAGAATTTTCCAAGAAAAATTAAAATTTTGAAAATACATTTGGTTCGTTAAATTTCCAAAGTTTTCTAAGAATATGAAAATTTTCAGTTTTCAAATTGCATGTAAATAATTAAAAAACTGATTTTTATAGTTTTCTAAAGTTTTCACATTTCAAAGATGAAAAATAAAAACTCCACGATTTCCAACCAAATGTGCTTTCTAAAATTCTAATTGAAAACTGAAAATGAAGACCCAACTCTATTTTTTGTAAATATTTTCTTAAATATAAGCAGTTTTTCATAGGGAAAATGTCACTGTAGCCCCACGAACTTACATGTTTTGGTTTAAAAGATCACTTATATTATTTATTTGGCTTTATAAGGGCATGAATTAACATTTAACCGGCTAATTTAGGATTTTGACCCAATTCAACCGGTTTCATTGCCTACTCATCATCCAACTAAGCTAGCGAGTCAACTCACACGACTCGGTTTGCACATCAATGACTCACCCACCAAGTTGGCTTGCTTGGGCCCTAAGGGTTTAGTGGTCTCCTACTATATAACTGAAGGGTTTGCTGGACAAAACCCTAAAATTTTGTTACCACTTCTGGCCAAACACTAGCCGACAACCGATAATAGAATACTCGCCTTTCACTGTCTTCCATGGAGCCTACCCCACCACCATCACCAGATACTATAAACTCCAATAACTCAATAAGCTCAACAGACGGGCTTAACTTGAACGATTTGCACACGAACTTCTATGATTGTGGTGAAAAGATAGCTAAGCAAAAAGGTGAGGTGGAACGCATGAAGAATGAGATGGGTCGCGATTACCTTCATTCCAAGGTTGATGTCCTCAACATGCAGCAAAGGTTCGAGAAGGTTGAGAAGCAGATTAAAGCGATTGCACTGTTGGTTGTGGGTCTTGTCGCCGTGATGCTCCTCCTAATGATTTTCATCATTCACTTGATAATCAGCAAGTGAATCTCATAGAAGTGGTTTGTAGTGGTATGATACTATAGTGGTCGTAATCTTCTGTTATGTTTAATGGTTTTTATTGTCATATATGTTATTAGGATTATGTGTGTTCGTTTGTCTTAGTGGTAATCTAATTTGTGTAGGTAGTGGTACTCAAGTGGTGGTTGTAAAGGTAATTTGTGGATGTATTTTGAAGTCATGCTTACCTGTAACAAGCGTTTTGATATGATCTTTATGAAATGTAAAGAGATTGAATGGGTTTTGTTGTTGATTAAGGGTAACGATTTGGACATTTGGTTGCCTTACTTAATGATAATTAATTGTGTTTGGTGCACCAAGTATGACAGATGTGCTTGAGGTCAAACAAAAGGGGTATTTTCATCAAGGGGTATTTTTGTCATTTCTTCTTTATTAGTACTTTACTACCTTACTCCGTAGTAGCTTTCTTTTTCCCTGTGATTGTTTGCATTCTGAAGTAAAGAGCTCTCGGAATTAACGAAGCGAAAATGGTGAAATGCTCATGTGGATGTGTCGCCATAATAAGAATGTCTTCCACTCCTTCCAACCCTAGAAGACCCTTCTATGCTTGTCCCACTAAGGTTTGTGTTAGTTTGTTTATTAGGCACCTGTAGCCAGTAGCCCTAATTTATTTGTTTGTTTCATTCTCAAGTTCTTACTCGAAAATTGATTTTGTTAAGGACCTCGTAATGGTTTTATTTGTTGGGTAGATGAAGCAGACACTAAGAATATGAGTGTTGAAGCAGTTATGATTGCAGGTTTGGCTAGGTCAAAAAAGAAGCTTGAAGAAAAGATTTGGAAGCTCAAGATGTCTTTACTTCTAAGTTGGATTGTTTTCTTTAGCATAATTGTTTACAAGTTGTAATACTTAGCAGTTGTTTATTTGCTTTTTATGGAAATTATTAGGGGTATTATATTACCCATGTAATGACATTGTACTTTAATCATAAAACAATAGGTTTAGTTATATGGGATCCCAAGTTAGATTCGTAGTGTATTTGTTGATAATGACTTCGAACCATATTCAACTAGAATAAATGGGGACCATATTCAACTAGAATAAAGGTGAACCATATTCAACAATAATAAATAGGACCATACGCATGACTAATGTCAATAATGGACCCCAAAACCATACATCCATAAGAATAACACACAATCATAAGCACATTGAAACCATTAACATTACTTCGCATACAAAACACCAACCATACAAACATAACACCAATCATAACCACATTGAATACATAACATCAAGCTAAAACACTTAATCAGAAACATTCTCTTGGATCCTAAATAAGAACTACATAACACCAAACATCCACACTTGATCTGAAACTGACATAGAAATTTAATACCTATTCAAGTTTCATTGGCTTGTCAATAGTGTTTCCTTACCCATTTTTACCCTCAAGCCATGTAGCAAGTTTTTCTTGATTATTCTTTCAGACTTCTTTCTTTTCTTGATAATTACCTTCTTACCCCTACCTCCTTTCTCATCTTTACCAACCATTGCCTTCTTACCACTGCTTCCTTCCCCAACATTACCATTAATGCCATTATTACCCTTACTTCCTTGTTCATCTATAACATGCTCATCTTTACCATCCTTTGCCTTCTTACCACTGCTTCCTTCCCCAACATTACTATCTGCTCTCTTCTTTTTCTTTATCTTGAGTTTTGTTGGCTTTTCAGCTTGAGAGCATGTAACCTTGTTATGTCCTTTTTGCTTGCATACACTACACATAATTTTTTTCCCAACCTTTGACACAGTATATCTAACATCCCTTTCATTTGCATCCTTTCTTCTATTAACTTTTGGTATACCTGACATTTTTCTCTTCAATGGTGGCAAAGGTGCAATGAATTTTGTAGGTGGCCACATGTTCCTACCATTCATCCCACGCATTGGAACTTGTAGGTGTTCTTATAAATTAGTCAATAGTACATTGGATCCACATAATTACCAACATCACTGCTAAGGTATGAGATTGTTGCAACTGAATGCACACATCCATACCCATTTAGTTGCCACACTCTACATGAACAAGTCTTCTTATCTATATCCACAACATAAGACTCTGCCAAATTTCTTGTTTCAAACTGGTTTAAACCAGTAGGTAAAACCTACCAATACCTGTTTCAATTGTATATAAGTTAGGGTCTAAAGTGTAACTACTCAATTCAAATTCAAAGATAAAGGAAATACCTTTGAGCTCTTTTCAACTGATTCAATAGGACTGTAATGGCTGGACATGGTTTATAATCAGGCCATGAACAACCTTTGATGCTCAGATTGAATTGCCTCTCCATAACATACAACCTAATTTCTTCTAACATTATGATTATTGGTTTTTTTCTTGCATCTCTAATGACATTCTTAAAGATTTCAGATAATCCATTTTCAACTGCATCACACATACTCCCCTCCTGAAAGAAAGCTCTACACCATGATTTTGGGTTCTTTTCCATAAGGTAATCAAATGTTGTAGGATTAAGTAGTTGTATTTCCTTCATGGATGCATTGAATAAAGGTTCAGTTGATGCTTTGCATGCCTTCCAAAACATCCTCTCATAATGCACACCACTGAATCTTTTCTTAAAGTTGGCAACAATATGCCTTGCACACTGTTTGTGTTCAGCTGTAGGCAATACTTCCTTCACAGCCTCCAATAGCCCCTACACAATTTCAATTCATCTGTTAAGAAAAAAGAAGTTCATCAACAAAAAAATATGAAGTTGTATAGTAAGTGATATACCTTATGTTGATCTGACATCATGGTTATATCAAAACCATTTTCCATTTCTATATCATCTTTAAGATTCTCCAAAAACCATTTCCAATTTTCTTTGTTTTCCACACACACAACTGCCCATGCTATTGGGAAATATGATTGTTAGCATCTCTTCCTATGGTACATATCAACTCTCCACTACATAATCCTTTAAGAAACAACCATCCAGGTTTATCACTCTTCTACAACTGCCTTTCCAGCCTTGTTTCAGCCCCTCAAAACATATATAAAACTTACTAAAATATGTCTTCCCATCAAGCATATTGTTGACATCCATTTTGACAGTTGATCCTGGATTGGATCTTCTTATCTCTTCACCATATGACCAAATCTTGGCATAATGCTCAACTAGTGTGCCTTCAATTAGTTCAATTGCATATTTCTTTGCTCTTCTAAATTGTCCCATACTCACATCAATCCCAAATTTTTGTTTTACTTCTTTCTTTAGTAGCCTAACACTCATTTTTTGTTTTTGTAAGAATTGTGTTGTGAAATGGCTACCAATCCATGCATAGTTTACAATAGACCCCATTTTAAAATTTCTTGCACAATTATGCTCATCTAAAAGAGACTTAATCTGGAAAGATTTTTCTTCACTCATCCATGAAGCCCACAATCTAAACTTGCATTGCCCTGAACAACATTTAACTAAAAGCCTCCTACTATCATTTTTTGTAGCATAATTAACACCCTTTAGCAACAGCATAATTACACAACATATGTTTTAACTGTTTAGGACTTTCAAATCTCATTCCTAACACAGGTTTTTGCTTTTTCCAATGAAAATTTTCATTAAAATCTGTTACCTCCTCATGAATTGGGTCGTGTTCATCCATCTGATCATATGGATCCTCATGAGGTAGACTGTCTGGAGTTGGCTGCTCCTTGGGGCAAAGCTTGTTTAAAAATACATCATTCAAGGTCTTGTTCATTGGAATGCAATCTCCATCTTCAATGTTATCATCCAAATTACCTTGCACTTGCACTTCATCTAGTTCAATGCCTCCTTCTGTCTCAACATGCAAATCTTCTATTACGTCACCTACATCAAAATACTTGTCGTCGGAGGTGCATACTTCAGCCATCTCATCAACAATCCATTGATGAACATTAACACCAATATGATCCATGTACATAGAAATTACACAACCAGAATCATACCCTACTTCGATCAACTTCTGGTAGTCTTTCTCAGTTGCTATTATCTTCAATCCTTCAGGGAACTCAATATCGGGCATGCAATAGTACACATCAACGCATGTCTCGTTTGTGAATCTTTGAATAAACAATAGAAATTTGTTTTTATCCATTCCAGCAAAATCCACATCCTCAAACCTTTGCTCCACTCCATCTAAGTAACTAATCACTGGATACCTCGTAAACAAACCAGCAAAATGAAGATCTATCTTCATGTAGACGACCATAACAAGAATCCAAGACACTTTTTTTCGATGAAAAATAGAAGAAAATAGAAGAAAGGGGTAGATGAAACCGACTAAAGAACATAATTTCTTGCAGAGGAAGGGTTGGTCTCATTTATGGATAGAGTTATACGTGGCATGTGATTTGGACATATGAGTTGGCTTTTTGTAATGACATGTCGAAGACAAGCTGCTGATTGGGATTGGGGTCACCGGGTGACCCCTTCACTTTTTAGAAAATGGTCTTATTAGCCGGTTTAATGTTAATCCATGCTCTTATAAAGCCAAAAAATAACATAAGGGACCTTTTAAACCAAAACATGTATGTTTGTGGGGCTACAGTGACATTATCCCTTTTTCATAACCAAACGTACCCTTAATGTTTGGTGTTAGTGATCATATATGGCTTTCGATTGATTGAAGAATAGTGAACGATGATTGTAGAAGAAATTTTCAATACAAATTTAAAAGAAGGTGCAATAAATATATAGATAGCTAATTAGAAGTACATTCATAATCTATAATAATTTACAAAAAGTAACTCCGGATATACTAAATTACATAAACAATCTAACCTCATACAGGTAGGTGAGCGAAAATCAAACCTCATTTAAAAATAGCGAAAACACAGCATAAATCGAAAGCGATAAACCGAAATCGAGACAAAAACCAACGGTGCGATTTTTAATTTAAGAAAAACCGTAAAATTCTTCAAATAACCAAACAACACAAAATTTAACAATATTAAATAATTATATATAATATTTATTATTCAGTTAATTATAATTTAGTTAAATTTGATTCGATTGTTTGAAATCTACTCTAATAAATAAACATATTTTTTTGCCATGTCATACTTTAATTCATTTTGCCAGATGTCATTATATGATTATTTTAAATTAGTTTTTATCCAAATATTATTTCTTAGTTTTTTTATTTCATTAAATTTCATATAACATTTAAATGTAATAATAAATACATATCAATTTATTAATTGATTTTTTTAATTTAAAAATTTATAAATTAAAACATCATTCTTTTGTTTTTTATCTAAATTATTTATTTAAATTAAAAAAACATTTTAATTTTAATAATTCAATATTTTTTTTTTCATAAAAATTTAAACTTCTTAAATGTTTTGAATTTCATATTTAATTTTTCTATTAAATAAACTCTTGTAACATTGAGTTATACCTAATAAAACATATTAAAAGTGGATTGGCTAATACCAAATGTTTTGATTGTTAATATGCATATTTATGACATTTTATAGGAAAAGTTAGAAAGAAGAGAAATTTAAGAACATCGTTAAGAACATAATAAAATATTATTATTATTATTATTATTATTAAGAAAAAGAAAATAATGAATTTCATGGCTAGTATGGATGCGTATTGTGAACTCAGTTATAATTTTATACTGGATGTGAATTATATCATAGCTAAACAAAAAACAAGGGAAAACAAAGGACTAAGAAAGAAAAAAAATGTTTGTTTTATGTTTGTATTTGTATTTTTTTATTTTTTTATTTTTTTGGTGGGAAATCGCTAGCAAGAAGCAAAGAAGGGGAATCTCCATTTATAAATAGGCTCAGAAGTCAAGTTTAAATAAATGGGTTTTTGTAAATCTGGTTTAAATCAGATATAAATCTTGTTTTTTAAGTCAATTTTAGGTTTCCTTCTTGGTTGAGCTCTTCTTATATGGTTTGAATTTAATTGATTTGGACCTAGTTTTACCATTTTTTAAGCGAGTTTGTTCGGGGTTTAAGTTTTATAGTAGAGATTGTAGAAGTCATTTTTGTAGAGAGTTATTGGTGGACCGCTGATTTGGAAAAAGTTGCACAAAACCAATGTGGTTAAAAACCATTACCACGCAACCACATGAAATCGATAAGCATAAAATAACCGCATAATCTTAGTATGCACCATTAGGTATCTAAAATTTAATAATAACACATACAAAAAAAAAAAAAAAAAAAAAAAAAAAAAAAAAAAAAACTGTAGTGTGTAAAATGTGATCCAATTTGTGTTTAGAAACAAAGAGTTGAAAACAAATAGGTGGCTATGCTTGACGGTAGATTTCAGAATGCATTTAAGTGCAAAAGAACCGTAAAAAATAAATTTTTTAGACTTTATTTGTTTGAAATTGATAGAAATTGCACACTTAAATATTTGTTTGCAAATGGTGTTGAAATGGATATGGGGAAAATGTTTGGTTCATGACATGATCTCAACTCATTCGTTTGGGTTAACTATCTTCAGATCATGATTAATGGCCATGGTCTGTTGATGTTTTGGGGACTCCAAAGTGAGGTCTACAAGAAAACATCTAAAGCATGTCACGATTAAGAGATTTGAACCGACTAGATGAAATACTTGTGTTCTTAAAAAGGTGAATATGATGGCTTGAAGAATGAAAGAATGATTATTGACCGAGTTGCTATGAAAAATAATTTATTCAATATGGGTATTGATTTCGAGTGTATTATATGTCTAATTTGTCTTATTCATTTAGAGAATATGGATTCTACCATGTAACAATGTGAGGTTGCATCTTCTCTTTGGCATTATGTTAGTCGCTGGCAGGATATTAAGCTTCCATTTGTATCGTTTGTTAAAAGTAACTCTCATGGGTGGATACGGTCAAGATGTTAGTCCCTAACATGAGTTCTTGTTTGGAACGATTTCTTTCCTATTTAGGTGTTGTTTTGTGATATTGTCATATTTATTCATATATTTTGTGCATTATCTTAATATTTTTAGCTACAATATACTCAATTAAGGGAAAAAAAGGTGTTTAATATGTTTAAATTATGTTTTGTAACAGCGAAGACATGCTCGAGATTAAAAGGAAGCAAAATGTGGAGCTAGAAGCAGGACAAATTGGATTAAGTCAACCAAAGTCAAATTACAATTAACTATGATGTCCCACGTCGTGGACATTTGCTTTCCACGCCATGGCGAGAAGAAGATTTGCGATCCAGTTACTACTTTGGAGAATATGCGTTTTTAATGGGTGTCACGGCGTAGGAAGTAATTTTCAGAAACTATATATTGATCGATTATGCCTTCAACCCTCACTTATGCGTTTGAAGACTAGAGACATCCCTTAGAGGCTTTAGAGACCATAATTCGAATGAGAACTTGGTTTTGAAGAGACCTAAAGGCAACATTACTTCTAATCACTTAATTGCTTTATTTTAATCATGTTTTGCAAGTTAATGTTGTTTCTATCTGTTCATTTCCAATAGTTATGGACTAAAAAGCCCTAACTTTCATTTAGAGCAGATGATCTCACTTTCTATGTGTTGATTTATTGTATTTGGATTATGGTTTAAGTTGCTTATTCATTATGATAGCTTGATAACGAACCTTTTATGTTAATGATAACTTCTTTTCTATTTATTGATGAGTTTTACTGAGACTAGATGATCTATCTAACTTAGTATATTTGTATGTTATGATTTTGTGATTAACAAGGTTATAGGACTAGTGTTTTAACCAAAAACCTAGGGTTAAATAGAGAAGTTGATAAATTAATGTGGAAGTTAATATGTGATGAATATTCATGCATTGCATTGATATTTATAACCATTTATATCAATCATAATTTCCATGGCCAGTATTTCATAACTCAAAGTTAATACTAGTCCACTTATTCGTTTTTCCACTTGATCATTGAATGAATAAACTTTCTAAACTAAAGGATTAGTCTTTTGATCATAATTCTAATCAATCTTGGGTTGAGTAAGCAATAATACTTTAATCCATTGTATTATCCATGAAATCAACCATAGAAGTTAGTGAATCGCATCTAAACGGAAGTCTCTTTAAAATCTTGTATTAAAAACCGTTTTTTGTTTCTTTTTAACTTTAAATTGCTTTTTAGTTGCAAAACTAGAAAACCCCCTCTCTTTAGATAACTTATATGTTAATGATAGTTGTCCCCTGTGTTACCTGACTTACCTGAACTATTATGTTATTCATCTAGGTATACTGTCTATTGCGTGTTAGCTAGTCTAAATTGGTTTGGTTTAAAAATATATAACCAGTATATAAATTGTGTATCAAGTTTTTAGCGCCGTTGTTGGGGAATGACTTTATGATAGTTTATTTATTTTGCTATTTGTTATTGTTCCTTTGTATGGAATTTATTTCATACAATCTTAATTTTTTGTTATGTTTTTAAGTTCTATGTGTATCAAGTTTCCATGGGCACTGTTATGTTAGTTTTTAGTTTATTTGTTCTTATTTCTTTTACACGTTGGTTTTCTATTTTATTGCAATTAGTTTATAACCTGAGCATCTTCATCTAGTACAGTACCTGGATTGAAGGGCTACGAGTCAGTTTTCCACAAAAACAACAAAGAAAAGAGCGAAGAAAAAGACAAGTCAAAGAACGTTGTGATAACTTCTTTCGAAAAGAACCCAGACAAACATGAGAGCGGATACAAAACTGAAACATAATTAAAAGGAGGAAGTCAACAAGGAAGTGAAATCGAAAATGAGATGGCCGACATAGCAGAAATAACCATGGAGGAAAACAAGAACCGAATGTGTAACACCTACGGGCTTGGTCTTGTACCACATGAAATTCAAAAGCCCCCAATTTCAAATTCAAGGGGCACATTCTTGCTATGCTCAAGGATATCCCATTCTACAGGACGAATCATGAGGATGCCTACAAGCATACTGATGAGGTATTAGACATTACAAACTACTTTTATGTTCCTAATGTTCCAAATGAATTTGATGTTGCTTCGAATGCTTCCAGTAACTTTCAAAGGAGTAGCAAAAGACTGGATTTAAGCCACTTCCACCTGGAGCCATACAGACATAGGCCAACCTTCGAAAAAAATCATTAAGCAGTTAAGCCCACCTTCAAAGGTTTCAAGGTTGAAGAAGAACATTGCTAATTTTTAACAAAACGGTAGAGAATCTTTGTATGAAGCGTGGGAGAGATACAAGGGAATGCTAAGAAATTTCCCTCAATAAGACCTTAACACACAACAAGAAGTGTCAATTTTCTATGATGGGGTAACTGTGACCATGAGGCATCTCCTTCATTCTCAAGGACCCATAACGAAAAAGAATCCAACTGCAATCAAGGATTTAACAGAAGAGTTTGTCAAACATTCAACGAAATATCACAACCCTCGGTAGGATACAGCTAGAGGAAATACGATTAGCAATGTAGCGTCGGAAGACTTGGCATCGATAATTGTGAAGTTAGATACTATGGACCAGCGAATCATTCACGAAGATGGGTCAATCCATGCACACAGTTCAAGTGGGGTTTGATTGTTGTGGCAGCCTACACTTGACTAAGGATTATGACCTCTACGAGAATGGAAATACGATGACTCAAGCTTGTCTTCAAGTGGGGATACATATGACGAAGAATGGAGTAAGCCCAAGAAGCAATGGAATCCATCTGACGAATACATGAAAGAAAAAGAAGAAAAATAAAGGCAAAAAAGACGTGTGTTCTATCAAAAAGAGCAACTCAAGAATGAAAAAAAAGTAAATTTGAGCCCATGCTTGCGTGGTTTGTAACCGCTTTTGAAAAGAGACATGATGCCAAGGATGCTATACTCAGAAATCAGCAAGCCTCGATGCACACATCAAACAACAAATTGGGCAATTCTTGAGGCTATTTAACGACTGTCTATTGGGCACACTTCCAAGAAACATGAACCAAAATCCAAAAGCACATATCAAGGCCGTGACAACAAGGAGTGATAAGATTATTACGCCTTTGATTCCCCTATCTAACAATAAATCGGATGGTATGCAGACATCGACAAAAAAACAAGAAAATAGGTGCTTTACAGTGTTACATGATTATGAAATATGGAAAATACATGCAAAAGTCTCTTTAACTTAATAGAGAAACGGACACAATATGCATATATAGAACAACTTGGAGGTGTTTTACAGCCCAATTATCCAAATAAAATGTGTAAGCTTACGAGGTCCATCTATGGACTCAAACAAGAATCCCGTAGCTAGAAGATGATATTCCAAATATGATATTTAGGACTCGGTATGGCCATTATGATTTCCTAGTTATGCCTTTCGGATTGATAAAGACCCCAATGATGTTCATGGATCTCATGAATCAGGTATGCAAACCTTATCTAGACAAATTCATAATCGTATTTATCGATAACATATTCATATACTCACGAACCAATGAGGAAATCTTGGAACTGTGACGATGGAAAAGTTGTAGGCCAAATTCTATAAATTTGAGTTTTGGATTAGAGAAGTACACTTTCTAGGGCATGTGGTTAGCACCAAAAGGTTCTATGTTGACCCTTCTATAACTTAAGTAATCAAGAATTAAGAAGCGTTGAAACACCAACAAAAGTATGCCATTTCTTAGGTCTTATTGGCTACTATTGGAGATTTATTGAAAAAAATCTCCAAGCTAACCAAACCCCTCACAACATTGACACAAAAACAGACAAAGTTTGACTATGAAGACAAACAAGGGGTTGTTTTCTAGAAACTAAAGAAAATGTTGTGTAGTGCACTAATCCCATCCCTTCCAAAAGTAACAAAAGACTTTGTCTTATACTTCGACACGTCACATCAAGGTTTAGGATGCATATTGATGAAAAGGGACAAGATTATTTCTTACATGTCCTGAAAACTCAATGTTCATGAGAAAACATTCACTACGCATGATTTTGAGCTGGGAGCAGTAGTGTTCACTTTAAAGATTTGGAGACATTACCTGTATAGTATTAAGTGTACCATTTTCACTGATCACAAGAGTCTCCGGTACCTCTTCGGCCAAAAAGAACTCAACATGAGGCAACGAAAGAATGGTTGAACTACTAAATGATTATGAATGTGCCATTCGTTATCATTCTGGGAAGGAAAATGTTGTGGCAGATGTCTTCAGCCAAAAAGAACGCATCAAACCATGTCTAGTATGGGGTCTAACAATGACTATCCATTCAAACCTTACCGCTCATATTTGAGAATCTCAACTCGAGGCTCTAAAAGAATAGACCATCGTAGGTGAAGGTTTGCAGGGTATGGATAAATAATTCAAGCTTATGGATGAAGGAACGAGGTATTTTATGATCCAAACTTATATACCAAAGTTCAATTAGATTAGGAGCTTAGTCTTGGACAAAGCTCATAGATCGAGATATTCCGTTCATCTGAGCTCCTACAAAGTGCATTTGGATTTTAAGATATTATATTGGTGGCCAAACATGAAAGATGCGATTACCACTTAGGTGGGAAAAAGCCTAACATGTTCTAAAGTCAAGGATGAATATCATAAGCACTTAACAACTGGAAATACCTAAGTAGAAGTGGGAACATATATCAATAGACTTCATCACAAAACTACCTAATACATGAAAATGTTTCAACACTATTTGGGTAGTGGTCAATTGCTTAACCAATTCTACCCACATCCCACCAATCAACAAAATAGATAAGATGGAGAAGCTAACATGGACTTATCTAAAAGATATTGTCAAACTACATGGGGTACCTATATCTATCATCTCTGACAGGGATAGTAGATTTACCTTATGCTTCTGGAAATCACTACAAAAATATACGGGAACCCGACTAGATATGAGCACAACATATGATGGTCAAAGTGAAAGAACCATTCAAAAACTCGAAGATATGCTCTACTCTTTTTTTATTGAATTTGCGAACGCATGGGATACTCATTTAACTTTGATTGTGTTTTCCTTGAATAATAGTTATCACACTAGTATTATAGTTGATATGTGCATATTTAATCATTTATTTTGTATAATATCTTAATTTGGCTATTTTGTCTCGATTTATGAACAAAAGGTACTTAATTATGTTAAAATTATATATTCATCTTTAAAGACATGCTCAAGTGAAAAAGGAAGAACTAGCAATTGGAAGCTTGGGAATTAAATTTTGAAGAAATAAGGCTTAAAAGAGGAAGAACTTGGCGAGTTGGCCATCAACTCGACGAGTAGGAAGGAAGATTCACGAACCAACAATGTCTTACCATACACACGATTTAAGTAGAGAACTTGTCGAGTCGGTCTATGGACTCGACAAGTCGGTGCGTAATTATGAAAATTCTTATATATCGGTCATTCCCAAAACCTAAACACTGTTTGACGACTTTTGGATACCTTTGGCTACTCATTGGCGATTAGAAGCATTCTGGAAGCTCTGGATTTTGAGAATTCGACTTAGACATCAAGTTTTTGGCGTCGTTGTCGGGGAATGACTTTAATAGTTATTTTAATTGCTAGTGTTATCGATCCTTTGTGTAAGATTTATCTTGCACAATGTTACTATTTTCGTTAATTTGTTATTAAGTTTATGTTACTAGCTTTTCTGTTTTTCAAATTTTTGTTTTTAGTTTTCTATGTTAGCCTTGAACTCGTCAAGTCCAGTCGAAGCAACTCGATGAGTCGATGCATTTTTCAGTTTCATTTTTCCTAATTTGTTTTGTTCGTCTTACGTGTGTTTTCTGTTTTTCTTTCAGGTATTTTATGACCCGTGGATCAAATACACTTTTGATCCCACCACTTGAAGACCCATAATCAGCTTTTAAGAAGAACAAGGATAAAACCGTAGGAGAATCTACAACCCCAAAAAAGTCACCTTTTAAGAATCTTAAATTGGTTTTTGGCAAGAAAAAGGGAAAGCAAGTGGGAGAATCCAGCACATCCTTGAAGGACGAAGACCCAAGGAAGGAGGATACCGTGTACGAAATGGAATTTGAAGAAGGAAGTGAGTACGAAAGTGAACCCGATAACACCATGGGTGACATTGCAGACATACCCATGGGTGAGTACAAGAGAAGGATGTGTGATGATATTAGGCCGGGACTCGTGCAACCCACGATTCCATCAACTGCCAACTTTGAATTGAAAGGTCATATACTCGCCCAAGTCAAGGACATCCTATTCTGCGAGAAAGATCACGGAGACGCATACAAGCATATTGACGAGGTGAACAACATAGCTGACTACTTCAATATCCCTAATGTGCCTCGTGAGACTGTTCTGCTTCATATGCTACCGATCACATTTAAGGGCGCCACAAAAGATTGGTTGAAATCACTCCCTCCAGGATCCATCACCACATGGGCTAAAATGTGTGAAGAATTTATTGATCAATTTTGCCCTCCCTCAAAAATAGCAAAGTTGAAGAAAGCCATTGCAAATTTCGAGCAACAAGCAGGCGAGTCACTCTATGAGGCGTGAGAAAGATACAAAGGCTTGTTGAGGAACTACCCCCACAATGATTTAAACATTCACCAAGAAGTCTCCATTTTCTATGACAAAGTGAACGTGACAACTAGGCAGCTCCTTGACTCCCAAGGATCACTCACGAAGAAAGCACCCATGGTTATAAAGGCGCTAATTGAAGAATTCTTTAAGCATTCTAGAGAATATCATAACCCAAGGAATGACTTGAATCGAGGGATGATTAACTTAGTATCCGATAACATGGAAACAGTGGTGGCTAAATTGGAGAGTTTGGACCGAAGAATGACACAGATGGATCAATCCATCCGCACCATCCAAATGGGATTTGAAAATTGTAGCGGGCCTCACCTTACTAAAGATTATGATCTAGACTAGCATGGGAACCGAAAAGTGCAAGTTTGTTACTCTAGTGGTGATAGATATGATGAGGATTAGAGAAAATGAAAAAAGAGTGGATACCATACGATGAGTACAAGAAGGCAAAGGAGGATAAATATAGGATGAAGACAAGAGGTTTATATCAAAAGGAGGAGCCAATGCAAGAGAAGAAAATGGACTTTGAAGCCGCGTCCGATAAAAGACATAACGAAATCGATGTTGCAATAAGAGAACAACAAGCAATGATGAAAGAGCAACAAGCATTAATGAGAAATCAGCAAGCCTGTGTCGTAAACATTGAAAAACAGTTAGGCCAACTTGCACTACAAATCAACGAAAGAGCACCGATTGGGCTTCCAAGTAATACCGAGAAAAATCCGAGAGGCTCCCAAATCAACATAGTGGCGACTAGGAGTGGAAAGATAATTACTCCTCTTACCCTAATCCAGAATGAAGATCCTAAAGATGTGCAAAAGGAAGAAAAAGAAAACCTGGAATCGCAAGAAGTCGATGTGACTCAACGAGTCGAAGAGAAGAACTCGATGAGTCCACGGTCTGAACAGAAAAATAATACTCCTTTAAAATCATATCAACCTCCATTGTCATTTCCAGGCCAAGCTAGATAAGATAAGCAGAATGAAGAACATCAAAAGTTCCTGGAGCACATAAAAGCCCTTCAAATTAACATTCCCTTCATCGAGGCGGTTGCACAAATGCCTAAGTATGCCAAGTTCTTATATGAGCTTCTTACAAATAGATAGAAGATGTAAGAGGGGTCAAAGGTGGTTCTTAATGAAAATTGTTCAGCTGCAATGTTGAACAAATTGCCAAAGAAAATGGATAACTCAAGTAGTTTGACATTGCCATGTCAATTCGGGAACTTAGCTACTAGTTATGCATTGGCTGATTCAGGGCAAGCGTAAACCTTATACCATATTCATTCTTTAAGAAGTTTGAACTTCCGGAGCCGAGACCGATTCGAATGGCAATCCATCTAGCAAACAAAAAGGTGACATTTCCAAGGGGGATGTGCAAGGACTTATTGGTGAAAGCGGATAAATTCGTATTTCCCGCAGATTTCATAGTAATAGATATGGAAGAAGATCATCAAGTGCTAATCATTCTTGGACGACCTTTCCTAAACACCGCAAGCGACATAGTGGACATAAAGGAATCCAAACTTACCCTTTGAGTGGGAGAAGAGAAAGTTACATTTGGAGTCGATCAAGACATGAAGCATTCAAAGTATAGTGATGGCAAGGCCTTCTCGATGGACATTTTAGAAGAATTAATGGAGTAATGGAAAGAAGAAAAGTCAAGCGAATCGACCATTGCCTTTGAAGACAATTTTGATGCTGAAAAAGACCTAAAGGAGATATAAAGATTGCTCAAAGAAGCTAAATATGAAGAAATAACCAGAAGCTCTGAAAAGTCAACTTGACGAGTTGAAGAGGCCAACTCTACAAGTTGGGGCGAAAAAGCGCGATGAGATGGGAAATTTGGCCTGTAATGGACGAGTCCCCACTCTGGACTCGACGTGTTCAATGTACAAAACATGAATTTAGAGCTGAAAACTTTGCTTGAACATGTAGAATATGCATTTCTGGAAGAGGGTAAACAAAAACCTGTGATTATAGCTTTTGACCTCACCAAATCTGAAAAAGAAGAGCTAATCCAAGTCTTGAAGAAGAGAAAGAATGCCATTTTGTGGAAAATCACCGATATTAAAGTCATAAGTCCTTCTTATTGCTCTCACAAGATCAACCTTGAACAAAGGCGCAAAGCCGGTGGTACAACATCAAAGGTGTCTAAACCCAAAAATCTAAGAAGTGGTCAAGAAGGTGGTTGTCAAGTTCTTAGATGTCGGGATCATATATTCGATTTCCGATAGTACATGGGTTAGTCCCGTGCAAGTAGTGACAAAGAAAAGAGGGATGACGGTTGTAACAACGTGAATTTTCAAAATAATTTTTTCATTTTTCAAACAATATAAACCATCATATAATACTCACAAATCTCGTGTTTAGCAAATGTCATCATAATAAAAGTACACCCCAAGATCATAAAATAAATCTTCCGTCAGTGTGTACAGATCATGCCAGCGCCTTCCCACGGTCTTCACTGGTACCTGAAACACATAACACAACAATGCTAAGCATAAATGCTTAGTCAGTTCCCCAAAATACCACCTACACACGTACGCCCTTCCAGGCCATGACCTTCCGGTCCGTGTGTCTCAGGGGACTTCTGTCCCGACCTGGTAAACCTTCCGGTCCTACCTGCGTCGACCTTCCGGTCCACATCACAATGCCTTTCGGCCCATAACATAATGCCATCCGGCCCCTAACATAATGCCTTCCGGCCCATATCAAGCATAGCATACATAGCACATACAAAATGGGTAACTAATCACATACAATGCATATATCATATAGCATATCCGACCTTCCGATCACACATAGGTACCCTTCCAGGTACAGTATAGTGAGAAGACTCACCTCTGATATCTCGGTAAATCACTGACCCGGTAGGAATACGATCTAGCCTCCGCCTAAACACATAAAACAAGTACTCCCATAAATATAACTATACTCCCACCTTTACTCAGAAGGGTAAAAGACCATTTACCCCTCTTCTGGCTCAAAAGGCCTTATTGCTGACCAAACCTAAAAGTCAACCAAAGTCAACGGTCAAACTTTGACTCGACTCGGCGAGTGCACTTGGGCAACTCGGCGAGTCCACCTGTGTCCACTTAACTCCTTAGTCCCATTTGACACATCGAGTCCCTCCCTTTACTCGATGAGTCCCCCAGGTAAGAATCATGGGGATACCCTGATTCAACTCGCCGAGTCCCAAGAACAACTCGATGAGTACATGCCATGCACAGGTTCTATTGACCTCCTGAGGTCAGATCCATTCCTCAAATCCATAGATCTGACCTTCCCAAGCAATATAAGCACGTAAAGCTCGAATCTTGATGCTTATAAGTATACATAATGGCATCAAATGGTGATTTAGTCCCAAAAATGGTAACCTAAGTCCAATCACCCCACAAGGACTCATAAAGCTTAATGGAATGAAGTCTCTAGACCTCTTTGAGTCCAGATCCAAAGCATAGACTCGATAAGGGACCAATTTCTCCACATAAACATCCTCACAAGAGGTTAGAAAACCCTAATCTCTAAGTTCAATACCAAAACTGAAGAAGGTCCGAAGGAATACCTCAAGTTGAAGTCTTTGGACTCTGAAACCACTTGAATCAGACCTCCTTCAGCCCCCTCTTGCTCTTGATCACCTTTTTTTTGCCAAACCAAGGATAGAAAGATCAATTATGGCTTCTCCTTCCTCTCAAACGATATAGATCACTAAGGGAGCTCTCAAGGGACTGGTAGCCGCAAATGGAAGGCTAAGAGTGCCCTTAAATAGGCTCCAACCCCATAGGATTAGGGTTTCATTAAACAGCGTGTACTCGCCGAGTCCAATGCGAACCCGGATGAACAACCACGATCCTACTCGGAAAGTTACGAATCAACTCGCCGAGTTCCTTCACACAAATAAAAAAAATAAGTATTAAATAATATACCCGGGATTCTGGATGTTACAATTCTCCCCCACTAGAATCAGACTTCGCCCTCGAAGTCTCGCTCTGCAAACAACTCAGGATGCTGCTCACGTATCTCGCGCTCCGGCTCCCAGGTCAGCTCTGATCCCTTCCGATGCTACCACTGCACTTGCACCAAAGGCACTTCCTTGTTCCTCAGAACCTTGACCTTCTGATGCCTAATTGTCACCGGTCTCTCATCATAGTTTAGGCCTGCATCCACCTGAATATCCTCTAATGGCACCACTACCGACTCGTCGGCTATACACTTCCTCAACTGCGACACATGAAAAGTGTCGTGAATTTGACCCAACTTTGCAAGTAGATCCAAACGGTAGGCTACCCTGCCTACCCTTGCGATTACTCTGAAAGGTCCAATATATCGAGGCCCCAATTTGCCCCTCTTCCTGAATTGGATCACTCCTTTCCAAGGAGAGACCTTTAAGAGTACGAAGTCACCAACCTGAAATTCGAGTTCGGATCGATGCCTGTCTGCATAACTCTTCTGACGACTTTGAGCGCTCAACAACCTCTGCCTGACCTGTTGTATCTGCTCATTCGTCTGAAGTACGATCTCAATACTACCCATTACACGTTGCCCCACCTCTCCCCATCAAATGGGGGTCCGACACCTCCTCCCATACAACAGCTCAAAGGGTGGCATACCAATGCTCGAATGATGGTTGTTGTTGTACGAAAACTCTTCCAAGGGTAGATGTGTGTCCCAACTCCCTCGAAAATCCAAAACACATGCCTGAAGCATATCCTTGAGTGTCTGAATCATCCGCTCACTCTGCCCGTCCATCTGTGGGTGGTATGCGGTACTAAAATGCAACCTCGTACCCAAATCCTCGTGAAACTTCTTCCAAAATCTGGAAGTAAATCGCACGTCTCGGTCTGAAACAATCGATATCGGAACCCCATGCCACGATACCACCTTCCTCACATACAACTCTGCCAGCCTCTCAGCAGAAGAGCTCTCATTGATAGCAAGAAAATGAGCGCTCTTCGTCAACCTATCCACAATTACCCAAATTGTATCGACTCCCCTTGCAGTCCTTGGCAATTTGGTGATAAAATCCATGGTAATTTGTTCCCACTTCCACTCGGGGATCTCCAGCGGCTGCAGCTTACCATGCGGACGCTGGTGCTCGGCCTTAACCTGGTGACAAGTTAGGCAACTCTCAACGAACCATGCAACATCCCTTTTCATACAGGGCCACCAATACTCCTTCCTGAGGTCCAGATACATCTTAGTGGCCCCGGGATGGATTGAGAACTTTGATCGATGTGCCTCTTCCATCAAAGTGGTACGCGTCCCGCCCAAATATGGTACCCAAATCCGACCCTGAAATGTCATAAGTCCCCGGCTATTGGTAACGAACTTCGATACCTGCCCAAAAACTCGCTCCCTCTTTCGGTTTTCTGGTCTCACAGCCTCAGCCTAGGCCCCTCGAATGGTGTCCAATACCGGAGTCATCACTGTCAACCTCATACAAACGTCTCGAATCAGGGCGTTCTCCGTCTTGCGGCTCAAAGCATGAGCTATGACATTAGCCTTGCCCGGGTGGTACAGGATCTCACAATTATAATCCTTCACCACATCCAACCATCTCCTCTGGCGCATATTCAGGTTGGGCTGATCCATCAAGTACTTCAGCTCTTGTGGTCCATGTCTATGGTACACCGAACCCCATACAGATAGTGACGCCAGATCTTGAGGGCAAACACCACAACCCCCAACTCCAGATCATGGGTGGGATATCTCGACTCATGAGGCTTCAGCTGCCTCGATGTATACGCTATCATGTGTCCCCTTTGCATAAGCACTGCCCCTAACATAGATATTGATGTATCACAGTATACCATAAAATCCTCCATCCCTTCCGGGAGTGCAAGCACCGGGGCTTTGCACAACTTCTGGCGAAGTGTCTCAAATGAGGACTATTGTTCCTGACCCCATGAAAATACAGCACCCTTCCAGGTCATCTTGGTAAGTGGCACGACGATCTTGGATAAATCCCTAATAAACCTCCGATAATAGCCAACCAATCCCAGAAAGCTCCTGGTCTCAGTGGATGATCTCCACTCCTCCCATCTCATCACCACCTCGATCTTGGCCAGATCGACCAATATCCCTTTCTGGTTAACAAGATGCCCTAGAAACTGGACCTCTCCTAACTAGAAATCACACTTGGAGAATTTGGCATATAGCCTCTCCGATCTCAGAACTCCAAGGATCTCCCTCAAATGCTCCTTGTGCTGCTCCCTAGACCTCGAATATACCAAAATATCATCAATGAATACGATCACCGAACGATCCAGCATCGGCCTGCACACCCTGTTGATGAGATCCATGAACGCGGCTGGGGCATTGGTGAGCCCAAAAGGCATCACCACAAACTCGTAATGTCCATAACGAGTTCTGAATGCAGTCTTCTGGATATCTTCATCCCGAACCCTCATATGATGATAACCCGACCTCAAGTCTATCTTGGAGAACCAAGAGGCCCCCTGCAACTGATCGAACAGATCATCGATCCTCGGTAACGGGTTCTTGATCGTCAACTTGTTCAACTCCCGGTAATCAATACACATCCGGTGTGAACCATCCTTCTTCTTGACTAAAAGGATCGGCGCTCCCCAAGGTGAGCTACTCGGTCGAATAAACCCCTTCCCCAATAGCTCCTGAAGTTTTGAGGATAACTCCTGCATCTCTGGCGGCGCGAGGCGATAAGGCGCTTTGGCGACAGGTGCTGCTCCCAGAACCAAATCAATACGGAACTCCACTTGTCTTTCCGGAGGCACGCCCGACAGTTCCTCGGGGAAAACATCCGGAAACTCGCACACTATTGGGACCTCGTCAATCGAACTTGGCCTCCCCGCGACCTCTCGTGTGTCCATCACATAAGCTATGAATCCACTACAACCTTGCTGTAAAATTTGTCTCGCCCTGGCAGCCGAGCAAAACGCTGACCCACACCAGGTCCCTTCGCCATACACAGTAAGCACTCCCCCACTAGGGTCTCGCATGGTCACCAACTATCTCTCGCAGTCAATAACCGCTCCAAACTTACTCAAACAGTCCATGCCCACGATGACACAGACATCTCCCATCGCGATAGGAACTAGATCAATTGGGAACTTGACGCCAAAAATCTCGAGCACACATCCTCAAATCACCTCGGTGGCATACACCACTTTCTCATCACCTATGGAAACCCTCAGAGGTCGACTCATCACCTCCCGACTAATACTGATGTGCTGACTAAAAGCCAAAGATACAAAATACCGACTCGCACCCGAGTCAAATAATACCAAGGCAGGTACAGAATTCACAAGAAAAGTACCTACGCATATCATAATATAAGCACAATATCTCAACATGGGAGTAAATACATGAAAGAATACATACCAGCCACGAGGCGCTGTGCGGACCTCCTCCGCAGTCAACTGAAAAGCTCTCCCTCGATCCTTCAGAGCCTCGGCCTTTTCCGGTCGAATCTCGGTAACCCTAGCAGCAGGCGCAGATCCCTGTGCTGATCCCTGGTGTAGCAGCGGACACTCGGTCTTCCGATGGCTGGTCTGGTTGCAATGGAAGCAAACCATAAATCCCTTGGGGCAATCCCTGGCGATATGCCCCTCCTTGCCACATTTGTAGCAAGCGCCCGATCGACAGGCCCCCTCATGTCCCTTGCTGCACTTCCCGTAAGTGCGGCCCTTCTGGCCTCCTGTCCTCAAATCGATGGACTTGGTCCACTTGGCTGAGGGCTGAGACTGAGTCGGCTGCCGATCCATCCTCTGAGACTCGGCCACCTCCCTGGCCTGAGTCTCCAACTTAATCTCCCTCTTCCAGGCATTTTCCTGGAGCTCAGCAAATGTCCGGTATGTCGATTTCGACACGAACTCCCGAATCTCCCTCCTCAGAATACCCAAATACCGGCTCATCCGTGCTTGCTCAGTAGACACCTGCTTAGGGCAGAACATCGCCCTCTCATGAAACTTCCGGGTGACCATAGTAACCGAATCATTACCCTACTTGAGGGTCAAGAACTCCTGAATCAGTCGTTCCCTCTCCACCGGGGGAACATACTCGTCTCCGAACATGGTGGTGAACCTCTCCCAGGTCACTGCTGAAATCTCTGCAAGAGTGAAGTTTGCTGTCACAAACGTCCACCAATCCTTTGCTCCTAGGCAGAGCTGGTTCAAAGCGAACCGTACCCTCAGATGCTCCGGACATGAACACGTATAGAAGCATCCCTCAATGTCAGCAATCCATCTCATCGCAGCGATTGGATCCTGCGTCCCATCAAAATCGGGTGGTTTCGTGTTGCTGAACTCCCGGAACAACAATGAGTCACCTCCCTGAGGTCTGGCAGCAGCCACATCTGCTGTAGCTACAGCGGTTGTGGCCTCAGTAACCGCGGCGTACCACTCATTAAAAGTCTCCAACAGTGTGGTCTTGATAGACCCAAACATATCTGGAATCTCGGCGCTGATTGCCACAGCCACCTCATCGTGGATCATCTGACGAAGCTCCTCGTCACTCACACCGCTCGTCCCAGGATTGTGGTGTGTCTCAACCATGATGCCTCTCTAAAATACAACATTAAAATATCAGAGACTCGATCGAGCATACTTGCACTCGATAACGCAACCCTATGCGGCCTCCAATACCCAAAGGATTCTTACTTGGGCTGCCCACGAATCCAATGTCTTCCGTAGTACGGGCCCTATAGTACTGATTACACCGCATCAACGTTCACCCCAATTCCTCCTCCTTGGATCTCGGAACGCAAGTACTCTATTCTCGCTATGCATTGGCTACCTACTCGCTCTCAAGACATCTCATAGAAGTAGGATTCTCCTAGACTAAGGCATCACAAATCAGGCCACTCTAGTCCTAATATGAATACCTAGTCTACTCTAGCATGCATAACATATCATAGCATATCTCATAACACATATTGTAAGGCTATCTTGGGGATTTTACCGTTCGGGTGCTGGCTGACCGTACACACTTCTCCTTCTTTAATTATCTCAAAACCTCTTGTAAAATTTAATGCTTTTATTATTGGAAATTTTTTCTCAAATCCTCGATTTGAGTTCAGTTACGCCTGAAGGTGCATCGAAATCCATCAAACCAAGGCTCTGATACCAATTTGTAACCCGAAGGTGCACCCGAATCCATCAAACCAAGGCTCTGATACCAACGTGAATTTTCAAAAAAAAAAATTCATTTTTCAAACAATATAAACCATCATATAATATTCTCAAATCTCTTGTTTAGCAAATGGCATCATAATAAAAGTACACCCCAAGATCATAAAATAAATCTTCCGTCAGTGTGTACAGATCACGCCGGCGCCTTACCACGGTCCTCGCTAGTACCTGAAACACATAACACAACAACGGTAAGCATAAATGCTTAGTGAGTTCCCCAAAATACCACCTACACACGTACACCCTTCCAGGCCATGACCTTCCGATCCACATCACAATGCCTTCCGGCCCATAACATAATGTCATCTGGCCCATAACATAATGCCTTCCGGCCCATATCAAGCATAGCATACATAGCACATACAAAACGGGTAACTAATCACATACAATGCATATATCATATAGCATATCCAACCTTCCGGTCACACATAGGTACCCTTCCAGGTACAGTATAGTGAGAAGACTCACCTTTGATATCTCGGTAAATCACCGACTCGGTAGGAATACGATCTAGCCTCCGCCTAAACACATAAAACAAGTACTCCCATAAATATAACTATACTCCCACCTTTCCTCAGAAGGGTAAAAGACCATTTTATCCCTCTTCTGGCCCAAAAGGCCTTATTGCTAACCAAACCCTAAAAGTCAACCAAAGTCAACGGTCAAACTTTGACCCGACTCGGCGAGTGCACTTGGGCAACTCAGCGAGTCCACTTGTGTCCATTTAACTCCTTAGTCCCCTTTACTCGACGAATCCCCAGGCAAGAATCACGGGGTTACCCTGACTCAACTGGCTGAGTCCCAAGAACAACTCACCGAGTACATGCCACACACAAGTTCTAATGACCTCCTGAGGTCATATGCGTTCCTCAAATCTATAGATCTGACCTTCCCAAGCAATATAATCACGTAAAGCTCGAATCTTGATGCTTATAAATATACATAATGGCATCAAATGGTGATTTAGTCCCAAAAATGGCAACCTAAGTCTAATCACCCCACAAGGACTCATAAAGCTTAATGGATTGAAGTCTTTGGACCTTTTTGAGTTCAGATCCAAAGCATAGACTTGATAAGGGACCAATTGCTCCACATAAACATCCTCACAAGAGGTTAGAAAACCCTAATCTTTAAGTTCAATACCAAAACTGAAGAAGGTCCGAATGAATACCTCAAGTTGAAGCCTCTGGACTCTGAAACCACTTGAATCACACCTCCTTCAGCCTCGTCTTGCTCTTGATCACCTTCTTTTTTCTAAACCAAGGATAAAAAAATCAATAATGGCTTCTCCTTCCTCCCAAACGATATAGATCACTAAGGGTGCTCTCAAGGGACTGGTAGCCACAATGGGAGGCTAAGAGTACCCTTAAATAGGCTCCAACCCCGGAGGATTAGGGTTTCATTAAACATCATGGACTCGCCGAGTCAACTGATGGACTTGCCGAGTCCAATGCGAACCCGGATGATCAACCACGACCCTACTCGGCGAGTCTATGCATCAACTCATCGAGTTCCTTCACATAATCCAAAATAAATATTTAAATAATATCCTAGGATTCCAGATGTTACAACTGTCGCGGCGAACTAGAAGAACGAGCTCATACCTACATGAACGGTAACTGGTTGGCGAGTGTGCTTTGATTACCAAAAGCTAAACAATGTCACTTGAAAAGACCACTTCCCTTTTCCTTTTATTGGTCAAATGCTTGAGCAATTATATGGCCATAGCTATTATTGTTTCTTAGATGGATTTTCAGGTTATTTCCAGATCCCTATTTACTCAATTGATCAAGAGAAGACTACCTTCAGTTGTCCAAGTGGAACATTTGCTTATCGATGCTTGCCTTTTGGGTTATGCAATGCGTCGGCGACCTTTCTATTGGATTAGTGTCTAAGGCTATAACTATATTTGGTAAGTACTTGACCCGATTGTGCATGGTCCTTTTGGGTTGCCTTCACCATAGCAACTTGAAAATGTGATTTATATAGATAGAAGAGATATTATTATTATTAAAGTATTATAAGAATAATATGTTAAAGTAATAATAATATTATTTGATTGATATAAGTCATAAATTAATTAGGAATTAATTTGGTGACTTAAAGAGATTAATTGAATAAACGGGCATAAATTGTCAAATGTGTGATGGTTGTGTTTTGGGCTGTGAATCCTTATAGATAATAAGGGGGACGATTTGTAAGATAAGGATATCTTAAAATTGTCCAAGGTTATCATCTAGAAGGATCTTTGGATTGCTTTGAGGCTAAGTTATCCAATTAGGGTTTGGGGTGAAACCCTAGGAGCTCATAGTATAAATAGATCCCTTGGGTGAGGGAAATCGGCCACTCTATGATTGACGAAACCCTAGGGCCGATTTCTCACCTCTCTCCCTCTCTCAAGTCATCCTCTTGCTAGTAGGTGTTTGTAAGCCATTAGAGGAGTGACAATTGTGACTCTAAGCTCCAAGAACAAGAAGTTTCAAGCAAGCAACTCAGGTATTCTTCTGGATCTGATTTCATATGTTATGAATTGTTTGTTTACACCAGATCTATGAATGAAAGTCTTGGATACATTGCATGTTCAATTAAAGTAACCTAGATCCAAGCATTATGGTTTGCATGTGCACATAGGAAAGTTCTTATGGCTCAAACCCATCAGTGGTATCAGAGCCTTGATTGGTTTCTATTGAATTGATGCATTGGTTGATTGTTTTTTGCTTGAAAATTCTTTTTTTGGGGATCTGACTGGTGAAATCGGCGGGTTCCATAGTGGACTCGGCGAGTAGCACCAACTCGGCGAGTACATTGTGGTACTCGGTGAGTTCAAGGGTCAGATAAAGCTTATCTTGGGATTTCTTATTGTTTTACTTGAGAAAACTTGCCTTAACTATTTTGGGTCATCAATATCCGAATTTTATGATATATATGAGTATATTCTTGACAAAACAAAAAGATAATTACCATTTGAATGAATAATAATTTCCTTATATGATAATGATTGATTATTTGGATAAAATTGGATAATTATCTTGCAAGTAATATTAAATAAATCAAATATAGATAATTATGAGATTAATTGCTTGATTTAAATTATGTGTTATTTGATCCCTTTAGTTTTGAAAAGTTCAAAATTTTTCCTCAACTTTTAAAATTTGAATTTTGTGATTAAAAGTTTAATTTTGAAGAATTTAAATTTCAACCCCTAGAGTTTTACAAGTTTAAAATTCAACCTTATACTATTATATTATTACAAGCTTAATATATATATATATATATATATATATATGTGTGTGTGTGTGTGTGTGTGTAACATCCCGAAATCGCAAGAGTAGAGTTGAAGGGCTAAAAGTGTAAGTTTTAGAGGGTGACTCGGCGAGTCCGTGGATGACTCGGTGAGTCAGGTCGCGGCTGGGTCGCGTGTCTAGTGGCCTACTCGGCGAGTCCCAAAGATGGACTCGGCGAGTAGGTGCTGTATGAAGAAAACCCTAAATTCCGGGGTTGAGCCCTATATAAAGAGCATTATACTCCTCCACAGCCTCCCTTATTTCCCCCTTGAGTTCCAGAAACCCTATATACGTGGAGAGATCATTTGTGGAGCAAATTAGAGCTTGGAGAGGTGTTGTTTGAAGAGATCTTGAAGGAGAAGTGGCTTGGATCAAAGGGCTTTGCTTGGATTCGAGTTTGGCTGCTATTGAGGCATCTTTTGGAGGTAATATCTTCGTCCTTAGGCTGTGCATTCTTAGTTTCATCATTTTGGGGTTTGTGGGGAGTATGTCTTGGAATGTTTTGGAGTTTGGAGGATTGATCTGAGGTTGCTACCTCAGATCTGGAATATTGAAGGCCTGGAGTGCATTAAAGTTCCTGTGTTTGAGTGCTTAGTGAAGCCACCATGTCCCAAACCTTGGTTTTAAGGTGCATATGGCTTAGATCTCGTTAGATTCACGTAAAGTTTGCCACTTTACGTGATGGATGGATTGTAGGAGGTTGGACCTATGTTTGGGATCAATTGCATGGCCTGAGATGCTTCTGTATGGATTCAGACCGGTGGAACTCGGCGA
Organism: Lactuca saligna; assembly: GCF_052625555.1. Taxonomy (NCBI): domain Eukaryota; kingdom Viridiplantae; phylum Streptophyta; class Magnoliopsida; order Asterales; family Asteraceae; genus Lactuca; species Lactuca saligna. The sequence goes on from NC_136421.1 coordinate 73,246,875, forward strand.
GTCACATGGGTGGACTCGACGAGTTGCTTGCAGATGGCCTTGAACTCGACGAGTTGGAAGAACAACTCGGCGAGTAGGTTGAAGATGGCCTTGGACTCGACGAGTCCATTTGGACTCGGCGAGTCTTGTCAAGGAATTCCCAATATTTCTGGTTGAGTCGATGAATCGGTGAGTCAAGGGATGACTCGGTGAGTTGGGTGCGAGTGGACTCAGAGTTGTTGGACTCGGCGAGTCTTGGGGTGACTCGGCGAGTTGGGTCGCTAATTGAAGGAAGTTCTGAGCATAAGGACTCGGCGAGTCATCGGGTTGACTCGGCGAGTAGGGTCTGTTAGGGGTTGACTTTGACTCGTCCAAGGTTGACCAGTTGTCTCCCAGGGGTATTTTGGTAATTAAGGGTATTTATTGAGTTGTATGTTTTGATGTTCAGTGAAGGAGTTCGTGCCGGAGTTCGGAGCAGCGGGATCTTATCATTTCAGCCGACAGTTTCGAGGTGAGTTATCCTCACTATATCAACAGGGTCTAAGGCACCAAGGCCGACCCTTGTTATATTGAGATTCGGTTATGGTTATTATGTTATCGTCTGATGTGTCTGCATCCTGGTAGCTAGGATGGTACATGCTAGGAGGCCTTGTTAAGGTCAGTTTTCCCGATATACAGAGTGATGCTATGCTAGTGACCGGTTAGGTCGGTAGCCCGGTTAGGGTAATGATATGCTATGTGATCTGCTTGTTCGGTTTGTTGACTATGACTGTTATATGAATGTATGTTTTGTGCACATGGTTGTTTGGACTGGAGATGGGTTGAGGCGGGTCCTGCTTTGTGCTGTAGGCCAAGATACCCAGGGCGGACCGGTTGTTCCGAAGGCCCAGCGAGCGGTCCGGATAGGCTGTAGGCCCCACGAGGGCGGACCAGACGTGCCGAGGCTCGGAGAGTGGGCCAGGCCGACTGAAGGCCCGATGCGGGCGGACCAGTCACACTGTAGACTCAGAGAGTGGACCAGGCCGACTGAAGGCCCGATGCGGGCGGACCAGTCACACTGTAGACTCAGAGAGTGGACCAGGTGGGTTGAAGGCCCGATGCGGGCGGACCAACCCCACTGTAGACTCGAAGGACATGACTAGACGCGGAGGATGGACCCGATGGACTGAAGGCCCGATACGGCGGACCAGTCACACGGTAGACCCGATATGCATGGTTGTTCTATGTTCTATTATGTTATGTATGTTATATGTTTTGGACCGGAAGGTCGTAGCCTGGAAGGGCGTATGCGCGGTTGGTATTTTGGGGGTATCTCACTAAGCTTTCGGGCTTACAGTTGTGGTTTAATGTTTTTCAGGTTCTTCAGGAGACTGTGGCAAGGCGAAGGCGCGATCGTACCGCTCCTCATGATTTTGTAGCAATGTGATTCTGGGAATACTCTAATGACTTGTATTGAAAACCTTTTTGTAAACATTGTAACGAAAATCAGGTTGTTCTGAAAATTTTAAATTGGTTGTATTTTTCGGATGTTACAAGTTGGTATCAGAGCCTTGGTTTGAGTGAATTGGAGGAACACTTGTGTGACTCCAGTCTCAAATCGAGGAGAGTTTTCAAAAAAAAAAAAAAAGAAGAAGAGAATTTAAAAATGGTTTTCAAAATAAGTAAAGGAGGACGCGGAGGTACGATCAGCCGGAGCCAGTAAGTAACCCCAAAATACCATACATGACAATTGTTTTATTGAGCTTTAATAGAACAGCATGCTAGAGTTAGGCTAGGGATCTTCAGGATTTATTGATGAGTTGCCTGATTTATGATGCCTGCTAGCCTAGGGTTCCTTGTGAGAGATTTCTAGTGTTCCTCTAGTTGTGAGGATAGAGCGTTGTTATGTGTGTCGCTAGGGTGTTGTGGGAGTACTTCATACAAATATGGGTTGGTGTGGAAGGTAGTATGGGCCCGTACTACTGAAAGCACGGACTCATACGCGTATCAGGGAAACCATGACCTCTAGGGTTGGGATGAGAGCCGGTTCCCAGGATAGTGGAATATGTCTGAGATTTGGTGTTTTATTTTCAGTATGGAGATTTCAGGGCACGCTGGGAGTGGATCCGGGTCAGGATCAGGAGTCGGAGAGGGAGTTTCGGGTGGGTCTGTACAACCCGAGGTTGTCAGCCTGATGAGTACGCATGAGTTGGATGCGAGGATTCGTGAGATCTTGCATGATGAGGTTGCTGCATTGTTTCGGGCTGAGCTACCAGAGTTGTTTGGGTCGATCAAGACCGCCATGGTGGAGTATTTTGATGAGCGCTATGCGGCTCTCACGGAGACGGCTACCGCGGCGGCTACCGCAGCAGTAGCAGCGGCAGGGGGAGGAGCCAGTAGAGGTTTTCAGTATCGGGACTTCGATAATACGAAGCCTCCCACTTTTGATGGAGTTCAGGATCCGATCGTTGCTATGAGATGGTTATCAGATGTGGAGGGATGTTTCTTCACGTGTTCATGCCCTGCTGATCAGAGGGTGAGGTGTGCTTTGAACCTGTTGAGGCTCGGAGCAAAGGATTGGTGGAGATTGACCACGGGGTCGTACTCGGATGTGCAGAGGGCTGCGATTTCTTGGGATCGGTTCAGAGAGATGTTCAGCACTCGTTATGTTCCGCAGGTTGAGAGGGAGAGGTTGGCTCAGGAGTTCTTGGAGCTGAAACAGGATTCGGAATCGGTGACGGAAATCACCAGGATGTTTACTGAGAGGGCGATGTTTTGCCCTGAGTTCGCTTCGGAGCAGGCTCAGATGTCCCGATATCTGAGTATGCTAAAGAGAGACATCAGACAGTTTGTGTATGCGCAGAGGTGCGAGACTTTGCTGGAATTGCAGGAGGCCGCCAGGCGGCGTGAGTTAGAGATTGAGTTACAAATGCGTGAGCTGAGGCAAGCTCCGGTTCAGTCGCAGCCGGCGACGAAACGGTCTAAGACCGTTGATTCCAGGATGGGAGATCAGGGTAGCCACGTCTGTGGAAAGTGTGGAAGGGGTCACGCCGGGGTTTGTCGGTCCGGTGGAGCGTGCCGCAAGTGCGGAAAGGAGGGACACTATGCGAGGGATTGTCGGCAGTCAGTGCCGGTTCGGGATTTGAGGATATGCTATCATTGTCATCAGGTTGGACATTTGAAGGTCAACTGTCCACGGCTTGCTTCAGGGCCGGTGCAGGCTCCAGCACCGGCTACGTTGAGGATCACAGGTGGAGATCAGGGTGGAGCTGAGCCCCCAAGGGCTTAGGGTCGTGTTTTTCAGCTTGCTGCTGCGGGTATGTTTCTTTCTGATGTTTTAATTATTTATGTTGTTGTGGAGTATTGTTATCTGTTGGTTTCGTTGCATTGCGTTTCGGGTTTTCGCGTGGTATCCGTTGTTCCTTGAGGGTTTGGCGAGTTGTGATCGAGATTTCGTTTTAGTATCTTTTGTTCCCTGAAGGATCGTTATGGTTATGGATTTGTACTTCGAGATATCGTTGATTATCCTTGTGAGGATTGGTGGCAGATGCGGCGTTGGTTTGAAGGCCAGTTAGATTCTGTAGTCTGAGGAATTGATAGTTGAGGATTGGGTTCCTTTCGAGCAGGTTGTGCAGCATGGGAACATGATTGTATGAAAGTTGTTGGTGTTGGTGAAAAACATTTTTGAGTGCATGTGTCGATTCCTGCAAGGTTGCTTGGGGAGATCGGTGATGGCGACCGGTGACTAACTGTCAGTGTCTTAAGTGGGGGAGAATTGGAAATTCTCCGGATGATCGTTGGGCCTGAGAGGTTGTTTAACTGCTTGGGAAATTCAGCGGTATTTCTATTAGTCGAGAGCAGGCTCGTATGAGTGAGTAACAGGCGTGCGGGGCGGAATACAGACCTAGAGCAGTTGATTGAGGAAGGCATGGGAGCAGGATAGGTTCGAGCATGTATAGTGGACATAGAGTTCGGAACCCCTAGGGGGCTAGAACGGTTTGTGCGGGAGGATTTCCCGGAGGGATGGTTCGGAGTGATGAATGCTAGTTGAGCGGTCCGGATAGACTGTAAGCCGGTAGGCGTACCAGTCAGACCGAAGGCTCGGAGGACGGTCCAGTCTGATTGGCTGAAGGTTCTGAGAGTGGTCCAGATTGACTGAAGGCCTGGGGAGGCGGTCCAGTCATGCTGAAGACTCTGTGAGTGTTGTTGGATCGGATTAAGGTTATGGGTTGCGTATGTTGCAGTGTGATTACATTGGGAGGTCTGGCCCCGGGTAGCAATCTTGAGCAGTGAAGGTAGTGCTTGGGCTTGAGAGTCCCTGTGATGAAAGTCAGAGTAGTGGTGATGCATAGATGTTGGGTACACCTTAAAGAGGTAAGGTAGCGTGGGATGAGCACCATGGTGCCTGTCATGGTGACTGGGCGGACGAGTGGTTTCCTTGATAAGGAAAGAGGGAGGAATGGAATCCCAAAAGGGAGTGCGAATTCACGGAAGTGAAAGAGGCAGTGTAGAGTTATGATTGGAGTGGTCCGTCGATGGTCCTTGAGTAGTGTGTTGCGTCGGTGGAATAAAAGCTCATTCGTCTTGATATGTTGCTTTGGGCGCGGAGGGAATGCCGCGACGTAGAGCCAGGGAGAGGGATTCGGAAGGGATACAGAGAAAGAGTCTTGGACTCTCAGTGTGATTCTGATCAGGGTTTTGGCTATGTTTAGCGGTTCATCCTGGAAGGATGTTCGAGGATATCATCAGTGTATCGGTTTTTTTTTTTCCAAACCTGAGGGTGCTAGAGCTAGATCAGCATGTGTGTGATTGCGAGAGGAGAACTCGGGGGGAGTTGCTCCGAAATGGAAGATTGGGTCTTTCGGTCGTCATGGGATGGATAGAGTGGAATTCGGATCGGGGATCCGATGGTTCGAGGCATTATAGCCATATGAGTCAAGTGAAGGATGAGAATTGGAGCAGTAAAGCATCATGGGTAATTCTCGGTTGTTGAGTGTGGTTATCGGAGGGTACAGTTGGTGCCCGGGTTGAGTAGGTGGTGGGGACACTGTATGGGAGGAGAAAGTGAGCTTCTGGTTCTATGTTTGTACCTTGAGGGACTTGGTTCGGTCAAGGTCAAGTGGTGCGTCGTGGGAAGTAATTTGAAGATGAGATGCTGAAGGCTTCGAGGACGAAGCCTAATTTAAGTGGGGGAGAATTGTAACATCCCAGAATCGCAAGAGTAGAGTTGAAGGGCTAAAAGTGTAAGTTTTAGAGGGTGACTCGGCGAGTCCGTGGATGACTCGGCGAGTCAGGTCGCGGCTGGGTCACGTGTCTAGTGGCCTACTCGGCGAGTCCCAAAGATGGACTCGGCGAGTAGGTGTTGTATGAAGAAAACCCTAAATTTCGGGGTTGAGCCCTATATAAAGAGCATTATACTCCTCCACAGCCTCCCTTATTTCCCCCTTGAGTTCCAGAAACCCTATATACGTGGAGAGATCATTTGTGGAGCAAATTAGAGCTTGGAGAGGTGTTGTTTGAAGAGATCTTGAAGGAGAAGTGGCTTGGATCAAAGGGCTTTGCTTGGATTCGAGTTTGGCTGCTATTGAGGCATCTTTTGGAGGTAATATCTTCGTCCTTAGGCTGGGCATTCTTAGTTTCATCATTTTGGGGTTTGTGGGGAGTATGTCTTGGAATGTTTTGGAGTTTGGAGGATTGATCTGAGGTTGCTACCTCAGATCTGGAATATTGAAGACCTGGAGTGCATTAAAGTTCCTGTGTTTGAGTGCTTAGTGAAGCCACCATGTCCCAAACCTTGGTTTTAAGGTGAATATGGCTTAGATCTCGTTAGATTCACGTAAAGTTTGCCACTTTACGTGATGGATGGATTGTAGGAGGTTGGACCTATGTTTGGGATCAATTGCATGGCCTGAGATGCTTCTGTATGGATTCAGACCGGTGAACTCGGCGAGTCACATGGGTGGACTCGACGAGTTGCTTGCAGATGGCCTTGAACTCGACGAGTTGGAAGAACAACTCGGCGAGTAGGTTGAAGATGGCCTTGGACTCGACGAGTCCATTTGGACTCGGCGAGTCTTGTCAAGGAATTCCCAATATTTCTGGTTGAGTCGATGAATCGGTGAGTCAAGGGATGACTCGGTGAGTTGGGTGCGAGTGGACTCAGAGTTGTTGGACTCGGCGAGTCTTGGGGTGACTCGGCGAGTTGGGTCGCTAATTGAAGGAAGTTCTGAGCATAAGGACTCGGCGAGTCATCGGGTTGACTCGGCGAGTAGGGTCTGTTAGGGGTTGACTTTGACTCGTCCAAGGTTGACCAGTTGTCTCCCAGGGGTATTTTGGTAATTAAGGGTATTTATTGAGTTGTATGTTTTGATGTTCAGTGAAGGAGTTCGTGCCGGAGTTCGGAGCAGCGGGATCTTATCTTTTCAGCCGACAGTTTCGAGGTGAGTTATCCTCACTATATCAACAGGGTCTAAGGCACCAAGGCCGGCCCTTGTTGTATTGAGATTCGGTTATGGTTATTATGTTATCGTCTGATGTGTCTGCATCCTGGTAGCTAGGATGGTACATGCTAGGAGGCCTTGTTAAGGTCAGTTTTCCCGATATACAGAGTGATGCTATGCTAGTGACCGGTTAGGTCGGTAGCCCGGTTAGGGTAATGATATGCTATGTGATCTGCTTGTTCGGTTTGTTGACTATGACTGGTATATGAATGTATGTTTTGTGCACATGGTTGTTTGGACTGGAGATGGGTTGAGGCGGGTCCTGCTTTGTGCTGTAGGCCAAGATACCCAGGGCGGACCGGTTGTTCCGAAGGCCCAGCGAGCGGTCCGGATAGGCTGTAGGCCCCACGAGGGTGGACCAGACGTGCCGAGGCTCGGAGAGTGGGCCAGGCCGACTGAAGGCCCGATGCGGGCGGACCAGTCACACTGTAGACTCAGAGAGTGGACCAGGCCGACTGAAGGCCCGATGCGGGCGGACCAGTCACACTGTAGACTCAGAGAGTGGACCAGGTGGGTTGAAGGCCCGATGCGGGCGGACCAACCCCACTGTAGACTCGAAGGACATGACTAGACCCGGAGGATGGACCCGATGGACTGAAGGCCCGATACGGCGGACCAGTCACACGGTAGACCCGATATGCATGGTTGTTCTATGTTCTATTATGTTATGTATGTTATATGTTTTGGACCGGAAGGTCGTAGCCTGGAAGGGCGTATGCGTGGTTGGTATTTTGGGGGTATCTCACTAAGCTTTCGGGCTTACAGTTGTGGTTTAATGTTTTTCAGGTTCTTCAGGAGACTGTGGCAAGGCGAAGGCGCGATCGTACCGCTCCTCATGATTTTGTAGCAATGTGATTCTGGGAATACTCTAATGACTTGTATTGAAAACCTTTTTGTAAACATTGTAACGAAAATCAGGTTGTTCTGAAAAATTTAAATTGGTTGTATTTTTCGGATGTTACAGTGTGTGTGTGTGTAATTAAAATGCTAGTTTTACCGTTAGTAGGCCTCATTCATGAAGCCACTCTATAAGGTAGGTATAAGGTTGCTGCCTATAAAATGGCGCTTGATGGGTGTACACTCACACCCACCGCTTGCTTGACTGGTGGAGGGTCATTAGCCGAACGGGTAGGATAGGTCAACTCTATCCTCATTAAAAGTATAATGTTAAAATATAAAGTAACTACATGTTTTTCAAATTCTTAATCCTAGTTACTTTAGGCAAAAGTGAATTGATGCAATCCCATGAAATTACACTTTGCACCCTTGCTAAGAAGTTAGTGGAGCGTGTGTGGTTTACCGGCACACTTATTGGTTCTAAGCAAAGGCGGAAAAGGGTGATTAATTGTTTATCATAGTTCGATGGAGCGTGTGTGGTTTACTGGCACATCGAATAGCTGATTGTAATAATGAAGGCACCGTGTAGATTTGCATGGTTATTCACACCCACTTTGTGATCCTCGGCATCCCAGTCACAAACGAGAGGGGCATATCGAGATTTAAAGATGCCATTGAAAAGTTCAATGAATCTCCAAGAAAATCTAGGAATTGTCAATACATTTAAAACTTAAGGATATGTTTTTCATGGTGAAGAATTAGTGAATCGTCATTCACTTACATCCAAATTATTTGCATGTTGTATTACGGCTTTCCTTTTCTAATATGTAAATAATGTTGTTGGGTCCTAGCCCTAATTTTTCATTTTGGGTGTTTAATTAGGGATTCAATTCTAATCAAACTTTGTCCTTTCTACTTGTAGATGTCGAACGTGAACAACACTGTTGCTAACTCATTCACGCTAATGAGTCTTTGTCAAAAAGTGACTTTCGATGGATCGAACTTTAGCAAATGGATAAGATACATTCGCACGATTGCACGCTACGAGGACAAAGAGTATGTCCTCGACGAAAAGCTCGAGAAGGTCAACCCAGAAATCGCTACTCCCGATGAAACGGTTGTCTTTGAGACCCACGAACGTGATGCAACGAAAGTCCATTGCATCATGATAGCCACAATGAACCATGAATTCTAAAGGTCCTATGAGGACATGTATCCCTATGAAATGAATCAAGACTTAATGGAGAGGTACCACAAAAGCGCGAGTCAAGAGCGCTATGATATCATAACGAATATGATCACCGCTAAGATAGGAAGTGGAGATTCGTTAACCGTGTAGTTGCAAAAGATGCAAAGATATGTTGATCGTCTTCACAAGTTAAATGTTAACTTTGGGGAGGATTTGGCCATTGACATTGTTCTTCACTCCTTGCCCTCATGCTAAAACCAATTTAGGATGACCTACCATATGAACAAGGAAGAGGTCACCCTAAGCAAACTCCAAGGACTCCTAAGGACTGCTGAGAGCAACCTCAAGGAGAAGTTTGTTGCACCAACTCCCGCACCACCCGCTGCTCCTGTTTTGGCTATTGGGCAAAGAAAGGGGAAGAAGAGGAAGGCTCCATCAAAGAGTCACCACAATGGAAAGTCCCAAAATGGTTCCTCTTCTAGTGGGACCAAGGATGGCCCTGCTAAGCCCAACTCTAACCCAAAGGAGGCAGAGTGCCACCATTGCCACAAAATAGGGCATTGGAAGAAACGTTGCCTGGAATATCTGCAAGCCATCAAGGATGGGAAGATCAAGCCGTCTTTCGCAAGTATTTACACAATTAAATCTAATGATTCATCTCATGCTATTTCTTGGGTTCTTGATACATGATGTGGTTACCATATTTGTTCTGATTTGCAGGGACTAAGAAGAAATAGGGATGTGGAGCATGGAAGAATAAATCTAATCATGGGAAACAAAAGATCGTCGCCTGTCACCAAGATTGGAGTGTATTCTCTAGTGCTTAATAATGGATTAGGTTTAGATTTAAATAATTATTGCTACTCGCCAAATATGGCAAGAATCATCATTTCGTTTCATGGTTTGTTTAGAAAAGGATTTAGATATTAGTTTAATAATGAGAATGGTTCTATTTATGCTTATCTAAATGGTGTTTTATACTTTGAAGCAATGCCTTGTAATGGAATTTATGAAACTGTTATGGTTATAGATAACCTAGGAAATGATGTGTTGTGTATGGATTCTTCCAATAGTATGCATAAAGCATGTTTGTGGCATTGTCGTCTTGGACATGTCAACAAGAAGCGCATAGCCCAACTCCAAAAGGATGGAGTGCTGGAGTCATTCGACCTTAGGGAAGATGACACGTGCAAATCTAGTTTACTTGGAAAGATGACCAAGTCACCCTTCACTGGTACTTGTGAAAGGGTGAGGATTTATTGGATCTCATACATACCGATGTATGTGGGACCTTTAGATCCACCACAAAGGATGCGAACCGCTTCTATGTGACTTTCACCGATGATTATAGTAGATATGGGTATATTTACTTAATCAAGCACAAGTCAGAAACGTTTGAAAAGTTCAAAGAGTTCAAAAATGAAGTGGAGAACCAATTGGGCAGGAAAATCAAGATGCTTCGATCCGATCGAGGAGGAGAGTACCTAAGTCTTGAATTCCACGACTATCTAAAGGAATGCGGAATAGTTTCGCAATTGACGCCACCTAGGACACCGCAGTTGAATGGTGTGGCAGAAAGGCGTAATCGAACCTTGTTAGACATGGTATGTTCTATGATGAGTCGTGCTTCACTACCTATCTCATTCTAGGGGTATGCCTTAGATATTGCCGCCCATATCCTTAACCGAGTCCTACAAAGAAGGTTGCCAAAATACCTCACGAAATGTGGACAGGGAAAGCTCCCTCGTTGGCACATATCAAGGTTTGGGTTTGTGAGGTTTTCGTAAGAAGAAAGACTCACGACAAGCTCGAACCTCGTAGTGAGCGATGTATTTTCATCGGCTACCCGCAGAGATCCTTTGGATATCTCTTCTATAGACCGAGTGACAATGTTGTCTTCGTTGCGAGGAGATGGGTTTTCCGAGAGGGAGAACTCATAAGCCAAGGAGACAGTGGGAGGCAAATCGATCTTGATGAGATTCAAGAGTCGAGTGATGAAGGAACCTCGACCGCTAGCGCTCAACCCGAGGAGGAAACTCCGGTTGAACCGATTGAACAATCCTTACCTCTTAGACGTTCCGAAAGAGTTAGAGTTCAACCCCAGTTGTATGGTTTTCATATTACTACCGAAGGGGATACGTATATTAGTGACAATACACTAGTAATTCTAGATCAACCTAATAGCTATAAGGAAGCCATGGCAGGCCCAGAGTCTGCTAAATGGAAAGAGGCGATGGACAGCGAGATTCAGTCCATGTATGACAACCAAGTTTGGAAATTGGTTGACAATGTACCCGGAGGTAAGACGGTTGGGTGCAAATGGATCTTTAAGAAGAAGACCGGAAAGGATGGGAATGTGCACACGTATAAGGCACGATTGGTGGAGAAGGGCATTACTCAAACTCTCGGAGTTGACTATGATGAGACCTTCTCACAAGTTGCCAAAATAAAATCTATTAGGGTGATGCTAGCCATTGCTGCATTTCATGATTATGAGATATGGCAAATGGATGTTAAGACAGCTTTCCTTAATGGGAAGTTGGCTGAGGATGTTTACATGGCTCAGCCAGAAGGTTTTATCGATACGAAACATCCCAATAGAGTGTGCAAGCTTGAGAAGTCCATTTATGGACTTAAGCAAGCATCTCGCAGATGGAATATTTGCTTCGATGAGAAAGTCAAAGAGTTTGGATTTGTACGAAGTGAAGATGAATCATGTGTATATGTCAAAGCTAGTGGGAGTATAGTTAGCTTCCTCTTTTTGTATGTCGATGACATACTACTCATGGGAAACGACATTCCGACTCTACAGGAAGTTAAGTCTGGCTCGGGAAGTGCTTCGCTATGAAGGACCTCGGAGAGGCTTCCTATATTTTGGGAATAAGGATAGTGAGAGAACGAAGTAAGAGACTAATAGGACTTAGTCAAAATACTTACTTAGATAAGGTACTAAAACGTTTTAGTATGGAAAACTCGAAGAAGGGAGACCTACCGATACAAAATAATGCCAAGTTGAGTAAGGTGGTGTTTGTTTTTTCTCCACATATCTGTGTGGGCTCTTTTGTCTGCGCGGCGCAGACTACGAGCAGATTTAAAGGTTTGCAGTGTGTTTGTTTTTTCTGAAGCGCACAGACATAAAAACGTCTGCGCGAGGTCTTCACCACACAAACTTGGGCCAACATCTTCTAACGTCTGCGAGTGTTTTAAACCTAAAAAAAACGCGTCTTCTATTGCATCCGCCTCCATCATCAAACCTTCCCACGATCCACAGAACCATCCATCTTCAATCCATCGACCATCGATCCATCGACCATCGAAGGCATCCCTGTCACCGATTAGCACCCCCGTCGCCGATTATCACCCTCGTCGCCGCCTGCTCTCCGATCGAAGGCATCAGGCGCGCATTTGGACTTGTACAGTGATTGATTCAGGCGACTAGCGTCGACCATCGAGGCATCCCCGTTGCCGATTACCACCCTCGTCGCCGCCTGCTCTCCGATCGAAGGCATCAGGCTCATCTCGAATTGTATCGCGATCGATTCAGCGACCAGCGAAGCGAACAGGTATCTTCCTTGCGTTTTTTTTAGTTCCAAATGAAATTAACATGAAATTGATGATTAATTGGGTTTTCTTGTTATCCCTCCGCCAGTGGTTCTCAATCAAACACCCTTCCAGTTTTCTTCAAGTACTTCTCTATTTGGAATTTCCACTCCAGCTTTTGGCATTTGTGCTTCAGATGGCAAATCCGGTAATTCCACTATCTAGGTACACCTCCACCACTAGCATATTCTTGTTAATTGTTATTACAATAGATGTATATCTGATCCTTCACAATATGCTATTACAATACATGTATGATACATGATCAGATTAGGTTTTTGCATACAAAAAGAATGGAACCAAAGTCATGTATCATGTTTGATTGATATTCTGGAAAATAATATAAATATATAGAGCCTGTTTTGCTGAAAATTAAGAAAATTAAAGAAAGTCTTGCCTTTTCTTTTCATGTTTATGTATCATAAGTAGTGCAGAATCAGAAGAGTAGAAAGTCTTGCAGTGAAATAATGCTGAAAATTAAGAAAATTAAAGAAAGTCTTGCTGTGAAATAATGTTGTCAATTGTGAATTGTTTATTGCTGAAACGACCCAAAAATACGACCCAAAAATTTCGTTTTTAATACCATCAAAACTATAATCAGAGTATCATATAAATAAACCATGCGTGATATGCCCCAAAATATAATAAAGTACTGTGCGGAAATTGTAACATACTATATCAAAAACAACAACTAAATCAAATCCAGACTAAAGCTGAAACGGTGGTGTGTGCGATGCCGTCACCCAGAGCTCTTCCCTTTGCTTGCGGAAGTACCTGAAACCAAAACTGAAACTGTAAGCACGAAGCTTAATGAGCTCCCCCAACTTACCACATACCATACAACAACATATAAACACATATTGGGCCTTGCCCACTACATCGGGCCGGGGCCCGGAAACTGCATCGGACCGAAGTCCGGAACTGACTGGGACCTTGTCCCCTGCATCGGACCAAAGTCCGGAACTAACTGCATCGGACCGGAGTCCGGAACTAACTGCATCGGACCGGAGTCCGAAACTGACTGCATCGGACCGAAGTCCGGAACTGGCTGCATCGGACCGAAGTCCGGGACTGACTGCATCGGACCGAAGTCCGGAACTGACTGGGACCGTGTCCCCTGCATCGGACCGAAGCCCGGAACTGACTGAGCATAGCATAGCATATCATAACAAACATACTGCATACTGCATCGGGCCGCAGCCCGGAACATAAAACACATAACACATAGCACATGAATTATGTCTGAACCACGAAGGCATCAAACATACTAACTACTACATCGGACCGAAGTCCGGAAACTACTACTAACTGGACGGGCCGGCATTGTGGCCTTAGACCCGCCCCTACGGGAAGGAAACTCACCTCGTAAGCTAGCGGATGAGTGTGTGGCTCGGAAAGCTAACGGCTGCTACTCCTGAATCTCCTCGGCTACAAATCCATAAACACACTCAATCAATCACTAACACTACACTCAGGGTAAAATGACTCTTTTACCCTTGGTCAAAGTTGACTTACTCAGGGCTGACTCGCCGAGTCGGGATACCCAACTCGCCGAGTCCTAGACTCTCCGCTCAATTCTTACACGCTGATACTCGTCGAGTGTGGCATCGACTCGACGAGTACCCTCTGGATCCATGAACTCAGATGATCTTCATCTGACTCGCCGAGTCAGATGAACAGACTCGATGAGTTGTTCTTGATCCTCAAGAAGATTGCCTTGGACTCGCCGAGTTGCATGAACAAACTCGCCGAGTCCCTCCATCACTGAGTCTACTCTCAACTCGCTGAGTCCACTCCCTAACTCACCTCGTCCACTCGACACTGATGAAACTGAAGAACTCGGGACTCGCGACCTGACTCGTCGAGTCGTTCATCCGACTCGCCGAGTCGCCGCCATGCAACATATTTTTACTCGATTTCTCTTGAATCCAACACATGCAAATGATAGATCTAGGTCCATTAAGCTGTTTTACCACGTAAAGTTTCCAACTTTACGTGCACAACCACATGAATGAGGGAAATAAGACTAAAATATGCACAATAAGGGTAGATCCATGGCTAATATGCAATGTAACTCCAAAAAGACAGTGGATCTGGGCTCTACAACACCCCAACACTCAGATCCAAAGGTATTTCAGCTTAATAACACATTCAAGCAAGCATAAAGCTTGGAACAAGCATCAAATAGCCCTTAAAAGAGCTCTAATGGAAGTTTAAGCATGAACCAGAAGAGAGCTCCGAAAATACCTCAATAAGTTCACACTTGACCTTGGATCTTGGCACTAGAACTCGTTTCCTTGCTTCCTTCTTCTTCTCCTTCTTCACCCCTTCACAAAATGGAACAAGATCACTTATAAGCTCACAAGAGGAAGGTTTAGGGTTTCTCACAGTGCTCTCAGGGGAAAAGTGACGAGATGGAGGCTATAATGGGGTTTAAATAGTGAGCAAACCCGGGGATTTAGGGTTTCACCCAGACGGACGGACTCGCCGAGTCCAGGATATGGACTCGCCGAGTCGCCGGCTCCCGCGTGCACAAGATGCGCGACCCGACTCGACGAGTCAGGCTAGAACTCGCCGAGTCCCTCTTGAAAACTTAGCCCAAAACCAAATTAATTAACATACCGGAAACGGGTCGTTACAATTGCTGTGAAACAATGTTGTCAATTGTGAATTATTTAATGCTGTGAAATAATGCTGGGAAAATTTGTGCTGAAAATGTGAAATAATGTTTTCAACTAAGGATATCTAACAAGTCACGTGAAAATCACACTTTAGTTGTTGATTGTTTATTGTTATTTGGTTTTGAAAATACTCTTGATTGTTTCAAATCATTATTTTTTTTGTAATCTATATGATATGCAATACTTTATGGAATCATATTTGTCAATTTGTGAATGCTACAATACCTTATGAAATTATTATTGTCTATGATATATTGCTTATTAGAAATGGGAGAAAAACAACAATGGACCAATGAGCTTTTAAAATGCTTATTGGATACCTGTATTGAAGAAGTAGAGAGTGTCGGTAGAAAAGGATTGAGTTTGCAGAAAGACTCATGGATAAGGCTTGGAAGAGTTCTTAAGGAGAAATTTGGGTTTGAGTTGAGTCAAAAACAAATGAAAAACGCATATGACAATTTGAAAGCCAAATACACAGGATGGGTGTATTTAAAAAACAAAACTGGTAATATATACAACTCTCAAACAAACACTTTTAACTTAACAGCCGAGGAGTGGGATGATTTTAAGAAGGTATATACACATTTATATATATATATATATATATATATATATATATATATATATATATATATATATATATATATATATATATATATTAAACATTTATGTTTGACGTCGCCAAATATTCTTATACTATTTTTTTGTTACATTTGGGTTTAGGGGCATCCGAAGGCTGCTTCATTGAGAACAATTCCACTGCCTTTTCCAGATCTTTGTGCACGTCTTTTTGATGGAAATAGTGCTACTGGTAATTTTAGGAATTACTCAACCCAATCATCATCAGTAGCTGGAGCATCGTCTTGTCGTCTTCCACCACTTCAGATTACCGCCACCCCTTTACATGCAATACATGATGATGGTGATGACACTTCCCACCATGAGCCACCACCTTCTGCTGCTTCACCTTCTACCGCTTCACCTTATGCAGCTTCACCTTCTGCAGCTTCACCTTCTGCTGCTTCACCATATACTGCTTCACCATCTGGTAACCCCAACAAAAGGGCTAACCCCTCAACTCCTATACCTCCTAGTGCCTCACCGTCTGCTTCTTCACCTGATGGAACTTCTATTACTGGTGACGATTTAGCATTAGAAATGAAAAAAGCTTTACAAAGTTTGACTAAAGGGTATACAGTCCCTCAATGTTTAGAGAAGTTAGAGGTGCTTCAGTTAGGCCCCACCGATCCTTTGCGCTTTGTTGCATATCATATTTTTGGAGGGACCATGAACATGAGAGAGATGTGGATGCATTTGCCCGATGTTCCTGAGATATTATGAGGATGGCTTGAGATGACGGGTACAAGTTTAGGAGTTTTGAAGGATGGAAAGATTGTCCAATGATTGTTAGGTCTTTTTGCCTTTGTTGGAACTATTTTGTTAGGTCTTTTTTCTTTTCTTGGAACTATTTTTTTGTTATGTTGCTACTTGGAATATGGTTTATCTAATGTTTTTTTGGTACTTGAAATATGATTAATGTAATGTGTATTTGCTACGTCAAATATAGTTTATGTATGTTTTTTTGCTACCTGAAATATGGTTTATGTAATTTTTTTTTTGCTACTTGAAATATGATTAATGTAATGTTTTTTAAAGTTCTACTTTGTTGATTTTAGGTTCATAATGGATCACGATCAAAAGTTACTTCTCGTAATTCTTATGTACCTGTACATCCGTTTTTTTTTGGAAGAGGGGTGTGAAACGATTGCGGGATAATGATTCGGAAATGACAGGACATGAATACACATTGGAGTTGTTACATCGTAATCGTTTACAATGTGTTAAAGTACTACGCATGTCTCGTGACTCTTTTGTACGACTATGTGCTCATTTTAGAGCAAATTATTCATTAAAGGATAGCAAACATGTATCGGTTGAGGAAAAGATGGCCATGTTTTTGATGATGATCGGCCATAATCAACGTTACGTGATTATCAAGCGGAGATTTCAACACTCGAAGCAAACACTTCATAAATTTTTTTATGAAGTGTTGGAAAAAATGATGTTTTTCGCACAAGATGTTATAGTACCAACTTCTTTTAATCCGAATCCAAACATTCCAGGACATAATAGGAGGCTACGACGGGTTTTCAAAGGGGCGGTCGGTGCACTTGATGGCACTTTGATACGTGCTGTTGTCCCTGCTAAGAAACAAGACTTGTATAGAAGTAGGGGAAAGGGAGACTGCTACCAAAACGTATTGGCAATTTGTGACTTCAATATGATTTTCACATTTGTTGTGGCCGGGTGGGAAGGGGTAGCACATGACTCTAGAATATTATCAGAAGCAATAACCGATCCACAATCATCATTCCCATTTCCACCACCCAGTAAGTTTTTGTTTTTTTAAATTCTATTATCTTAGTTTGAAAATTGATTAGTGTTTTTCACTTTTTACAGAAAAATATTATCTTTGTGATGCCGCATATGCACACACTCGAGGATTTATGGCCCCTTATCGTAATGTGAGGTATTGGCTTGGAGATTTTCGTCAACGACGTGCAATGACCAATAAGGAAAAATTTAACCATGGACATGCAAAACTTCGGAATGCCATTGAGCGTGCTTTTGGTGTTTTGAAATCATGTTTTCCTATATTGAAGAGGATGGCACCATTCCTGTTCGTGACACAAAGAAACATTGACATGGCATGTTTCCCGCTCATAATTTTATAAGGAGAGAAGGAATGAGTGATGAGTATTTTGCACGATACGATGAACCCAATGTCTCATTTCGAACTAACAATGTGGGCGTTGATGATGATGAAGACGAGATTCCAACACATGGTACTACAGCAGACCATGAATATATGACTCAGTTACGAGATGAAATTGCTGATCAGTTGATGCACAATATAGATTGAATTGTTTTAAATGAAATTGTTATTGTAAAACTAATTTTTTTTATTGTATGACTAATTTAGATGCATGAATTTTATTTTCAATGTTATAAGACTATTATTATTAAAATTTTGGAGTTGGAAAATCATTTTATGTTTGTAAAATCATTTTATTTAAAATTTCAATTTATTTCAGCAGCCTGCAGACGTTAAAAAACAAACAGTCTTCTTATTGCAGACTGCAGACATTTGGTCCACCTCTTCTGCTGCAGAGGCTTACAGATGTGGTCCGCAGACTGCAGACATTTTGGCTTCAGAAAAACAAACAGCACCTAAGACTCAAAGTCCGAGTACCGAATCCGAGATAGCTTAGATGAGTCGAGTACCTTACGCTTCCGCAGTTGGCTCGATCATGTATGCTATGACTTGTACTCACCCTGATGTGGCCTTTGCTTTGAGCATGGTCAGTAGATATCAAGGGAAACCTGGTAGAGCTCATTGAATTGTGGTCAAGAATATCCTTAAGTACCTTCGGAGGACCAAGGAATGGTTTTTAGTCCTTGGAGGGAGTGATGACTTAAAGGTGCGAGGGTATAGTGACGCCAGCTTCCAAACCGACAGAGACAACTACCGTTCGCAGTCGGGCTGGATCTTTACCCTTAATGGAGGAGCAGTAACCTGGAAAAGTTCCAAGCATGAAACTGTAGCTGATTCAACGTGCGAATCACAGTACATTGCAGCGAGTGAAGCGTCAAAGGAGGCGATATGGTTAAAGAACTTCATTGGTGACCTTGGAGTTGTGCCTACCATAAAGGAGCCTATGGAAATTTTCTGTGATAATGAAGGAGTGGTTGCCTTGACCAAGGAACCGAGGGATCATGGTAGATCCTGGCATATCGACAGGAAGTGTCACTTTATTAGAGATCAAGTAGAAGAAGGACACCTCGTGGTTAAGAGGATATCATCAGAAGATAACCCAGCAGATCCGCTTACAAAGGGACTGAGTAGGGTTAGGCACTTGCAGCACGCTAGGAGCATTGGGCTGAAGGATGATATTAGTTTAGATTAGATAGTTTGGAAACTCGTAATAGATAAATGTAGTTGACATTTGATGATTAAATAAAGTAGTATTATTTAAAAGTTTTGTCTTATGTTAATTGTTTAACTATTGTTTCACTTTGCATGTTTTGACTTCCAGAATAATTGAGTTTATTAAGAATAATCGAATTATTCAAACGATCCATAATTGTTCATATGTTGGAAGTAGGTATGAATGAAGATTGTCATGAATTGGTGTGTAGATTGTCTAAATGGTATTAGACATAGCAAAAGGATTTCTACGACGTTCATGAGTGCTTACGAACAAGTTTTGAGCATTCGAATAAACCTGCGCTTGCTAGAATCACTTCATGGAATGTACCGCAAGTGATCGCAAGACGATAATATCATATGGTCTTGAAACCAAGATATATGGTTTATTGTTTACTAATTGGCTATGCATTGATAATTCGAAACCGCATCAGTAAATTGATGTCATAAAATGCATTATTGTGTATAGTTGATTAGTGAATAAGTAAATGCGATATCACGGTCGCTCGATGATTTGATTTGACTTATGTGTTGGGCCCGGTCAAGACTGAATTGATGTGTTCAATTAAGTTCTATGTCAAGTAAATATGAGATCGAGAAACTAATTGCTAGACAATAAGTATGACAATGTTTCATGAGATTGTCTGCACGATATCAAAACAGAGGATTGTACGATCCCTTATCTAAAGGACAGGATACTAATAAGATCAGAGTTGACAGCATCTTTGAGAGCTACGATCGCTAATTGGATTGTATTTACATTTTATAGTTACTAGACTTATCCAAGTGGGAGACTGTTGGATTAGTGTCTAAGGCTGTAACTATATTTGGTAAGTACTTGACCCGGTTGTGCATGGTCCTTTTGGGTTGCCTTCACCATAGCAACTTGACAGGGTGATTTATATAGAGAGAAGAGATATTATTATTAAAGTATTATAAGAATAATATGTTAAAGGAATAATAATATTATTTTATTGATATAAGTCATAAATTAATTAGGAATTAATTTGGTGACTTAAAGAGATTAATTGAATAAACGGGCATAAACTGTCAAATGTGTGATAGTTGTGTTTTGGGCTATGAATCCTTATAGATAATAAGGGGGGGGGGATTTGTAAGATAAGGATATCTTAAAATCTTCCAAGGTTATCATCTAGAAGGATCTTTTGATTGTGTTGAGGCTAAGTTATCCAATTTGGGTTTAGGGTGAAACCCTAGGAGCTCATAGTATAAATAGATCCCTTGGGTGAGGGAAATCAGCCACTCTATGATTGAGGAAACCCTAGGACTGATTTCTCACCTCTCTCCTTCTCTCAAATCATCCTCTTTCTAGTAGGTGTTTGTAAGCCATTAGAGGAGTGACAATTGTGACTCTAAGCTCCAAGAACAAGAAGTTTAAAGCAAGGAACTCAAGGTATTCTTCTGGATCTAATTTCATATGTTATGAATTGTTTGTTTACACTAGATCTATGAATGAAAGTCTTGGATACATTGCATGTTCAATTAGAGAAACCTAGATCCAAGCATTATGGTTTGCATGTGCACATAGGAAAGTTCTTATGGCTCAAACCCATCACTTTCAACGATGCATGATGGTAATATTCCACGACATGGTGGAAACATTTATGGATGATTTTTCTATTTTTTGGCTCTTCTTTTAATGATTGTCATACTAACCTTGACTTGATATTTGCTAGGTGTGAAAAGACCCATTTGGTCTTCAATTGGGAAAAGTGTCATTTTATGGTGAAAGGAGGAATTGTTTTAGGCCATAAAGTATTCAAAGCGGGGATAGAGGTGGATCAGGAAAAATTGATACCATTGCTAAATTACCCCACCAACCAATGTAAAGGGCATTAGGAATTTTTTGGGTCACGCGGGTTTTTACCACCGTTTCATAAAAGATTTTTCCAAAATAACTAGACATTTAACTCAATTGCTTTTGAAAGATACACCTTTTAATTTTTCTAAAGAATGTTTAGCTGCTTTTGAAATTTTGAAAGAAAAATTAACTAATGCCCCGATCATTATCACCCCGAATTGGAACTTACCATTTGAAATAATGTGCGAAGCGAGTGACTTTACTTTAGGAGTTGTACTTGGCCAAAGGGTTGATAAGCACTTTCAACCCATTTATTATGCAAGCAAGACATGTGGCCCAAGAAAACTACAACACAACCGAGAATGAATTGTTAGTCGTGGTCTATGCCTTTGACAAATTTCATCCATATCTTATTTTGTCTAAAACTGCTCTTTTACTGACCATTGTGCTATCAAGTATTTGTTTGCCAAGCAGGATGCGAAGCCAAGATTGATCCAATGGGTGCTTTTACTTCAAGAATTTGACATAGAGATCAAGGACAAGAAAGGGATGGAAAATGTAGTTGCTGACCATCTATCTAGACTGAAAAATCCAGAAAAGGACAAGATGGATGACAAGGGTGTTGGTGATGGCTTCCCGGAAGAATACTTGATGGTGATTATGGGGGAAGAACCATGGTATGTAGACATTGCAAATTTCTTGGCTTACGACTTTCATCCAAAAAGACTCACTCACTAGCAGAAAAAGAAGCTCTTTTCAAAAATTAATTTTTTTTATGGGATAAGCCTTATCTTTTTAGCAGCTGTACTGATGGGAATATTAGAAGATGTGTTTTTGGCAATGAAATCTGTGACATTCTAGAGCATTGCCACAATGGGTCGGTAGGAGGACTTCATGGGGTGCAATACATAGCCAAGAAGGTGTTTGATGCGGGGTTTTATAGGCCCACCATCTTCAAAGATGTTGCCACCTGTGTTAGAGAGTGTGATGCTTTCCAGAGGATGGGTAATATTTATACAAAGAATGAAATGCCTCAAAAGAACATCCAAGTGTGTGAAATATTTGATGTGTGGGGTGTGGATTTCACGGGGCAGTAGATTATGTGTCAAAGTGGGCAGAAGCGCAAGCACTACCAACCAATGATGCGAGGGTCATGATGAAGTTTCTTAAAAGACTATTTTCTAGTTTTGGAGTACCCAAGGCATTGATAAGTGATAGGGGAACCCATTTTGCTAATGATCAACTAGCAAAATTATTGCATAAATATGGTGTACACCATAGATTTTCAACCCCATGCCATCCTCAAACAAATGGGAAAATTGAGATTACTAATAGAGCACTCAAGAGAATTTTGGAAAGATTGGTAGGGAGCAATAGGAAAGATTGGGCGGATAAATTGGATGATGCGCTTTGGGCATTCCGGACTGCATTCAAGACACCCATTGGAACCACACCCAATAGATTAGTATATGGTAAAAATTGTCATCTACCGGTGCAGCTTGAGCATAATGCTTATTGGGCTTTGAAAAGATGCAATTTTGAGCCAAGTGAGTTGCGTGCCAATCAACTTTTGCAAATGAACACTTTGGAAGAATTGAGGAACGATTCTTACACTAACTCATTGATTTATAAAGATAAGACAAAAAGGTGGCATGATGCAAGGTTAAAGGGTAATAAGGAATTTGAATCTAATCAAAAAGTTCTCTTTTATAATTCAAAAGTACAGCTATTTTCGGGAAAAAGTGCACTCGTTGGTCCAAGCCTTTTACAATCAAGCATGTTTATCCGTACGGGGTGATCGATTTATGGAGCAAGGATGGGTCGAGATTTAAAGTAAATGGGCATAGAGTTAAGAGATATGAAGATGGCATTCCAACCGAAGAAAGACGAGAAGAAGGGTTGGACTTGGAGAAAGCTGTTGCAACGGAGAGCGAGAAGGAGTCCAGCTAAAGACTCCTAAAAAGAAGCGCTTACGGGAAGCAACCCATTGTTTGAGTTTGCTTTCTTTTACCCTTTCATTTTTGTTTTTACTTTTAGTCTTTTATTTTTGTTTGTGTGTTTTATTGGGATTTTTCAATCTAAATTTTCTTATTAGCTTAAAATGATTGCTTGAGGACAAGCAAAGTTTAAGTGTGGGGTGTGGTGGAATTAAGTTAAAGAAAAGCAAAAAAATTCAAAATTTTTTGAACAGAGTCAGCAACTCGCCGACTCCGTACCCTCAAACTGATGGACAAAGTGAGAAGACGATCCAGACATTAGAAGACATGCTGCAAGCATGCGTGCTAGATTTTGGAGGAAGTTGGGATACATATCTCCCACTGGCAGAGTTCTCATACAATAAAAGTTATCATGCCAGTATCGATTGAGCTCCATTCAAGATGTTATATGGTCGGAGGTGTAGGACCCCCGTATGCTGGGATAAGGTCGGTCATCGGATCATGGGGAGCACGCAGGTGGTGCTCAAGACCACCGGGTTGATCCAACAGGTACACGACCGGCTGCGGGTCGTGCAGAGTCGACATAAGAGTTATGTCGACCGACGACGATCGGATCTTGAGTTTCAAGTGGGGGATTTTGTCTTATTGAAGGTGTCACCTTAGAAGGGGATTATCAGGTTCCGTAAGAAAGGCAAGTTGGGTCCTCGATTTATAGGTCCGTTCAGGATCCTAGCCAGAGTAGGCAAGGTGGCCTATCGATTAGAGCTACCCGAGGAGCTTAGTCAGATTCACAACACCTTCCACGTATCTCAGCTTCGGAAGTGTATTGCTGACGAGTCCACGGTTATATCTTTGGATGATATTCAAGTAGATGGGGGATTGAATTATGTCGAAAGGCCAATTTCCATACTAGACAGGATGATGAAGACGCTTCAGAATAAGTAACTAAAGATGGTAAAGGTGCAATGGCAACATCGAAAGGGCTCCGAGTGGACTTTGGAGCCCGAGGAGGAGATGCTGGAGCATTACCCTGATCTGTTTTCATCCACAGACTTCGAGGGCGAAGTCTAGTTCAAGTGGGGGAAAGTTGTAACATCCATAAATAAAAAGTATGTCATGAAACCCCCTTTAAATTAGAGTTGTTACATTATTATTCCCTTAGTACGCTGGGCGTACCTAGGAGTACGCTTAGTGTACTAGGACCTTTTATAGTCGTAGGTGTTTGGAGGTAAGTTCGGCGTACCAGGGTTTATGTGGGGCGTACGCGCCAGGGACTAGAAAACCCTAATTGCGGACTTGAGGCTTATATAAACGACTTTAAGCCCTGGGAACTAAACCCTGGAGAGCCTCCACTACTTTTGAACGTCATTTCACTGCTAGAAGCCTTGAGGAATCATTTGTGAGCTCTTAAAGTGTGCTTTTGTGATCTTTAGTGTTCATTTCAAAGAGAAGGGTTGGTCAAGCAAGCTTGGAACAGGAGGGAGCTTCAAAATCTTGCATCATAATCATATTTCAGAGCTTTTAGAGGTAAAAAGCTTGCACCTTTCCTCTTTCCTCTTTAGATCTAGCTAGGGTTTTTGTAGTTGGTCCTTTTGATGGATTTTGGGCCTCATTTGTTGGCTAGATCATCCCCATTCGATAATAAGGTCAGATCTAAGGTCCTTAATCCATTTAAGAGCATAAAAATAAGAGCTTGGTGGAGGTCTTAACCTTGTGCATGAATTATAGACTTGGGATAGGTCTTAATGATGACTTTGGTGGTTTAATGGACATGCAAAGGCATAAAGTTAGCAACTTTATGCCCTAGAAGGTGTTAATGGACTCAGATCTAGATTCTGGACGTAAAAGAATGTCATAATAAGCACTTAATAGATAAAGTGCTTAACTGAGACTTATGTCGGGTGTACTCCGACTACGCTATGTGTAACCTTTGAAAACCCGGTACGCTGCGCGTACCTGAAGCGTACGCGGGACAGTTTGGGCCGATCTTGTTTTGGGTTGTCGAACTTTTGGGCCTCTTTTGGGTTATTGGGTCTAATTGGATTCTAAGAGTAAAGGCCTTTTATCAGTTGGATCATGTACATATTAGGTGGGCCTTTTTTGGCCAAGGGGGGCCATTAATGATATTGGACTTAGAACTTGGGCCCATTTGCAATGCAAGGGTGATTGGCCTTTGGGGGTAGGGTTTAAAGGTTGGGCCCTCCCATGGGATAATTTATGGACCAATCATTGATGATATTATTATTGTTATTATCCAGTTTGGGAGGTTGCGGGTCATTAAGAGTGCAGTATACGTATTCATCGGGCGAAGGTGAGTCTTCTCACCATACCCATGGTTCTACGGCACCAAGGCCGACCCATTATGTGTTTATGATATATGGGCAATCGTTTTGTGTTTGATATGTAATGTGATCGTATGTTTTGCATGAAGACCCCAGGGGGAGCCCGTGTCATTGGATGTAAGACCATGTGGGGTAGCCCATAGCAGTCCTAGGTAAAGACCATGTGGGGTAGCCCATGGTGTAACACCGTAATTTTTCAAACAAATTTTTGAAAATTAAAATAGTTTATCTCTTTAACACTTTTCATAAAAATCCCATTTGTTTAGGTTGAAATACATAACTCTTTTGTTCAATCAATTAATAAACCAGGATCTTTAAAACAAACGATTCCCCTGGTGTGTCCAATCGAGTCGGTGCCGCCCGTGAACCTTAGAAACCTGAAACACATAACACAAAACACTGTAAGCACAAAGCTTAGTGAGTTCCTCAAAATACCACTCTAACACATATTAGCCACTCAAGGCTATAACTCTGCGGGCCCTTGGGCCATAACTCTGTGTGTCTCAGTGGGACCCTCCAGTCCCAACTCTCTGTGAACCCTCTGGTCCTAACTCTATGGACCCAAAGGTCCTAACTCTGATAACTCAGAATAGTGCATATCACATATCACAATAAATCTCAGAAAATAAATAGTTAACAATTACACTAGCACATAACTCTAGACCTAACTCTGTGGACCCTCTGGTCCTACCTCTGTGGACCTTCCGGTCCTAACTCTGATATACACACAGCATAAATCACATAGAAATAATGCAGTGCCACACATCCCATAGATAGCATACAATAACTCTGTCACGTAACTCTATTACCATTGTAGGTAAAGTATAGTGAGAAGACTCACCTGCTACTGCCGACTGAAGAACAATATCACGCTGCTCCGACCACCGATACGAACTCCACCAGTGAATCACCGAAACCAATAAGTACCAATAACAACCAAAATACCCCAAGAAGTCAACTGGTCAACTCTTGGTCAAAGCCAACCCTCCTGGCTGACTCTACTCGCCGAGTCAACCCGCTGACTCGTCGAGTCCCCATGCTCTAAAACTCCCATAACACAACTCAACTCGCCGAGTCGCCCCAAGACTCACCGAGCCCCACAACTCTGAGTCAAATCGTACTCAAATCACTGAGTCATCCCTTAACTCACCGATTCACAGCTTAACCAGAAAAGGTTAGGACCTCAAGACTAGACTCGCTGAGTCCAAGAACATACCCGTCGAGTCCAAGGCTATCTTCAACCAACTCGTCGAGTTGTTCTTCCAACTCGCCGAGTTTCTGCCTATCTTCATGCAACTCGCCGAGTGCACCCATGTGACTCGTCGAGTACCAGTAGCTCTTAACCCATATATAGGCTTTCCAAGCTATGCAGGGTCTCCAATCCATAGATCTACTCTTATAAAAGCCATCTATCACGTAAAGTGGCAAACTTTACGTGAATTCAAAGAGATCTAAGCATAATACACTCTTGGGCTAAGGCTTTGGGCTAAAAGACTTCATCAACAGCTCTTGAACAGGGACTTTATGCTCTTTTGGATCATCAATACTCTAGATCTGAGGTAGCAACCTCAGATCTAACGTCCAAACTCAAGATAGCACTAGATATACACCCAAAAATCCCACAAATGATAGATCTAGATGGATAACAGCTCAAGAAACGAATCATTACCTCAAAAGAAGGATCCAATAGAAGAATAAGTCAACACCTTGAAAAGCGCCTTGCTCCAAGCCTCTTAATCTTCAAAGATCTCTCCAACAAACACCCCTTCAAGATCCAAATGTTCTCTAATTCTCTCACAACGAATATTAGGGTTTCCGGACTTCAAGGGAGAGCAAAGAGGCTGGTCAGAGGGTATTATGATCTTTATATAGGCCCAAATCCTTGGGATTAGGATTTTCTCCACACAGCACCAACTCACCGAGTCCAGCCACCGACTCGTCGAGTTGGCCACTAGACACGCGACCAGAATCGCGACCCTACTCGCCTAGTCTCCCCATGGACTCTCCAAGTTGACCATCCACATTTTCACTTTGAACCCTGAACTTTTCACCCCTAAACTCGGGATGTTACACATGGCATTAGATGTAAGACCATGTGGGGTACCCCATTGCAGTCCTAGGTAAAGTCCATGTAGGGTAGCCCATGGCATTCTTGCTGGTTCTATGTATGCATGGCCTGTGTGATATGTTACTTGGATATGTGTATGTGTGGTGTGTGGTATGCTCTGGGGAACTCACTAAGCATTTTGCTTACAGGTTGTTGAATTGTTTTAGGTACATCGGAACCAAAAGGCAAGGGCAGGGCGTGATGGCGCGGCGTGCACTCTACCTATCTCTTTTTCATTAATATGTTTATGGACACACTCTGATAATCTATATAATGTAATGGATGGTGTTTTAAAACTAAATATGAGATTCAGGGTTTTATGTCAATGTGTTATTTAAATTAAATACAAATTTTCGTGGTAAAATTTGGGCTGTTACAAGTTGGTATCAGAGCCTTGGTTTGAGGAATTCAGGCACACTCTCTAGTGTTTCGAGACTCAAACTAAGGAATTGTAGAAATGTTTTCAAAATAATAACATAAAAATGAAAAGATGAGAGTGCAACGCACGTGATCAGCCGAGCCAAGTAAGTAGTTCCCCTATATGCTTTCTATGTTATACTAATTTTGAACCATGGTTGCTTATGTGGAATTTACTACATGTGTGCTTTTAAAATTGTATATGGTTAGGAGCTTATAGCCTCAGAATGATTGATTTGGCCTTATTTCCTATTCCTTGTTTGGTTGTGGTCTTAGGGTAGAATCTTTTATTCAAAAGCCTATTTGATCCCTTATCTGTGTATAATTTGCATGTATAAGAGCAACCTATTATGATGATGTAATTGCTATGAGTAGAGGAACCTTTAGGATGGTCAGAGATGGTAATTTGTGGTAAATGCGGGGTATGGTTCAGTCATCAGAAAAATTTGGAGTTTTCGGATTGAGCAGTGGAGAAAGGTACACGTAAGTGTGGAAGGTAGTATTGGGCCCGTACTACTGGAAGCACAGGATCTATGCCCAAAGCACTGATGGATCCAACAACCCCAAGGACGAAAGGTGTGGGATTATCCCTTACACGCAAACCCTAATCTTTGTTATTTATGAAATTTCGGTTATCATGGTGGTGACACGATTTGGAGCAGGAGGGTCAGGATCGGAATCGGGATCGGGATCCGGGGTAGGATCGGGAGACACTACTGATGTCATTGATGAGAGGCTGCGAGAACTCATTGCAGTTGAGGTTACCTGGGGCATCCTTGATGCAACCCCAGTCATTTTTGGGATGGTCAAGGAGGTATTATGGAGATTATGGAGGAGAGACTCAGATCTTTCAGGACGGAGTTGGCAGCAGGACAGATTGGGACCCGAACTCACTCCTTCCAGGAGTTCAAGGCGTGTGGAGTGCCGGAATTCTTCGGGGTCAGGGACCCCATTGTCATTTGTCGCTGGGTGGCAGATATTGAGAACACCCAGCACACGAGTTCCTGCCTGAAAGTGGCAAAGGTTAGGTTTGCTTCGTGTATGTTGAGAGACAGGGCTCGCGACTGGTGGGGCGAGGTTACCAGCCAGGTGGGGCCAGCTGGAGTGGCTGAGATGTCATGGGCCGAGTTCGGTCGATGGTTTGATTTGGAGTTTACACCACCGATTGAGGTGCAACGGTTAGTAAGGGATTTTCATGATTTGCAACAGACCACCGAGACTGTGGTGGAAATCATCGCCAAGTTTCGGGAGCGAGCCTTATTGATTCCGCAGTATGCTACCAATGAAGAAATGAGGCGGACCCGATATCATTCCATGTTGAGGGATGATATTCAAGAGTTTGTGAGATTTACAGGGTGCAAGACCCTAAACGAGATGGTGGAAAAGGCTCACGAGAGGGGAATAGAGTTGGATACTCGCACGAAGCGGAAGAATGATCAGGCACAGACGGAGGGGGGTCAGGCTAAGAATCCTAAGACCTCTGATTCTTCGGGTAAGGGCCAGGAAGGTCGCGGCTGGTGTGCCAAGTGTGGGAGATTCCATAGCGGGGCGTGTAGGACGACTGAGACGACAGGATGTTACTCTTGTGGCCAACAGGGCCACATGAGTAAGGATTGCCCCAAGAAGGGCTTGATATGTTTCAACTGCAATCAGACAGGCCATAAAAAGGCCAAATGCCCTAGGTTGCAAGGAAGAGGAGGTGCGGTGGCGGCGCCCACACCCGCCACCCTGAGGATCAGTGATGGCCGCCCTGTCAAGGCGGATATTCCGGCGGTGAAGAGGCGCACGTTCCAGCTGACTACTGAGGAGGCTCGGGTTGCACCAAACGTCGTGACTAGTATGTATCTATTACCTTACTGCTTATTGTAATTTTCTAGCTTATGTTTATATCATGGATGTTCAGGAACCTTTTTAGTCTATGGTATGACTGCTCTTGTTTTGTTTGACTCGGGTGCTACCCGATCATTTGTGTCTCTTGCGCTTAGCAAGAAATTTTGGGATACGGCGGGGATCTTGGACTCCCCACTCGAGGTTGAGATTGCGGCTGATCGCATCATTAGTGCTGCGAGGGTGTATCGGGATTGTGTCCTGAATGTACTTGGGGAGAGATTCCGAGTCGACCTAGTTCCGATACCGTTGCGAGGGCTGAAGGTGATTGTCGGGATGGACTGGCTGGGGGCCAATGGGACCATGATCGATTGCAAGCGACAGTTGGTTCGGGTTTGAACCTCTGGTGGGGGAGAGATGGTTATTCATGGTGAGGGGACCTCGCAGGGACCGACCCTCTGTTCGGCTGCGAGGGCATGGAGGTTTCTTCAGCAGGGTTGCATGGGTTTCTGGCTTATATCGCGAATACAAAGGTAGGGGCCGCGACGGATGTGGGCATTATGCTAGTTGTTCAGGACTTTCGGGACGTTTTCCCTAAAGAACTGTCGGGGTCCCTCCGGAGAGGTAGTGGAGTTTCGTATTGACTTGATGTCGGGTGCCGCCCCAATAGAAAAGGCACCATATCGGTTGGCACCACCCGAGATGCAAGAGATATCTACGCAGCTTCATGAACTGTTAGACCGTGGGTTTATTCGTCCAAGTAGTTCACCGTGGGGCGCATCGATCCTTTTCGTGAAAACGAAATACGGGACGCACCGGATGTGCATTGATTATAGGGTGCTGAACATGCTGACAGTGCAGAACCGCTATCCTTTGCCAAGGATCGATGATTTGTTTGACCAACTTCGAGGTGCATCTTGGTTCTCCAAGATTGATCTCAAGTTCGGGTATCATCAGATGAGGATTAGGGAAGAGGATATACTGAAGACATCTTTCAGAACTCGGTATGGGCATTATGAGTTTGTGGTGATGCCGTTCAGACTCACCAATGCTCCAGCAGCATTCATGGACCTCATGAATAGGGTATGCAGACCGATGCTGGATCGTTCAGTGATCGTTTTTATCGATGATATCCTGGTTTACTCCAAAACCAGAGAGCAGCACGAACAGCATTTGAGGGAGGTACTGGAGATTTTGAGGGCGGAGAAACTTTATGCAAAGTTCTCTGAATGTGATTTCTGGCTACGGGAAGTGCATTTTTATGGGGCATTTCATCAATCAAAAAGGCATTTCGGTTGATCCAGCAAAGGTGGAGGCGGTGATACGATGGGGGTACCGAGAAACGCCTTAGAAATTCGTAGCTTTTGGGTTTAGCGGGTTACTATCACAGATTCATCCAAGATTTCTCCAAGATTGCTATGCCATTGACGCATTTGACCAAGAAGAATGTGACTTTTCGGTGGGATGAGGGTCAACAGAAGGCTTTTGAGACTCTAAGGCAGATATTATGCGAGGCTCCAGTCCTCGTACTGCCTGAAGGATTGGACGATTTGGTGGTATATTGTGATGCATTGATTTCAGGATTGGGTGAAGTATTGATGCAGCGAGGGCATGTGATTGCTTATGCCTCGAGGCAGTTAAATCCTCATGAGGCAAATTACCCCACACATGACCTGGAACTGGGGGCAGTGGTGTTCGACCTCAATATTTGGAGGCACTATCTATATGGGGTGTGGTTTACCATCTATACCGATCACAAGAGTCTAAAGTATTTGATGGATCAGCAGAACCTTAATATGCAACGGAGGAGATGGTTGGATGTACTTAAAGATTATGATTATGAAATCCTGTATCACCCAGGGAAGGCCAATGTGGTGGCTAATGCCTTGAGTCGCAAAGCGGCAGGGTCCCCGGTTAGGGACATTTGTATGAGGATGGAGGTGATGTCACCTTTATTGGATATAATCAGAGGGGCTCAGGCTTATGGGGTAAAGAAGGAAAACTTGAAATCAGAGAAAATACGGGGTCAGTATCCATTGTTTGTTAAGGATAGCCGCGACCTTTTGACTCAATGTGGACAAGTGTGGGTAACTTTGGCATGGGGAGTGAGGCAAAGGCTGTTGGAGGAGGCTCATAAGTCTAAGTTCTCTATACACCCGCGGGCACCAAAAATGTATAGAGACTTGAGGCTTAGTTACTGGTGGCCCTGCATGAAGCGAGAAATCGCTTGGTTTGTGGAGCGATGCTTGACATGTAGGAAGGTCAAAGCCGAGCACCAACGGCCTCATGGAAAGGTTCAGCCGTTTCCCATTCCCAAGTGGAAGTGGGAAGAGATCACTATGGACTTCATTACGAAGCTATCGAGGACGGCGAGGGGATTCGATGCCATATGGGTCATTGTAGATAGACTGACAAAGAGTGCCCACTTCATTCCAATCACCGAGATTGTCACACCCCCAAACCAGAACGGCGGAAACGTTCGGGGGCGGAGGACGTCATATTCAGTATCATAACAGTTCATAGAAAGGAAAGTACACACCACCATACATATTAAAGTTTCCAAGATGTTTACATAATTGTATTCATTACATGTTCAAAAGATAAATACATAAACATCATCCAAAAGAAGTAATTAACGCCCGCGCGTTAATCCCAAAAGTTGATTCCCAAACCTGCTTAGCGGTTCCCTGAGAATACAAGTTATTTCAAAGAAAAAGTGTCAACAATTAAGTTGGTGAGTTCATAAGTAGTTTAGAAAAATTGGATGCCATTCCAAAATGGGTGTATATTTTCCAGAAAACGCAGCATTTCAAATGTAAAGGGTTGTGATTTGTTGTGTTGAAAGTGAATGTATTAGATCCAGAAAATCCCATATTTTCCCTAATGGTTGAGATACGAGTTGTGTTTTCCAAGAAAAACCCTTATTTTCTTATAAAAGTATGAAATGCATATAAATGTTCGTGTTATAAGTTGTAAATAATTGCACCAGGAAAATCCCTTATTTTCCTATTAGTTGTTTGGTTTGTATGCAGGAGAAACCCTTATTTTCCTAACATAAATGGCAGTCTCTAAGACCGAAAATCGCAAGAAACCGACGTTCTCAAAAGCTGTGTCATAGTTTTATATAGTAAAACTATACGAAGATCGCATTTATTAGATGAAGAATAGTTTTAATAGCTACTCGTTCATAAAAGCATAATACCATAATAATTGTATATCCGATGAGTTTTATAACCATACTAAACATAATATGCCTGTAACGACGTTCTTCAGGCGTCGCAGCATTATGACAACTGTCACCCCAAAAGACGGACTGTAGCTAACAGTCAGGGCGCGGGATCATGACTTCCCGTATAGATCTATACACATTTGACACGTTCTCCGAACGGGAGACTCTGGTTATAGACAGGACTGGCAGCATTACTTTCTAATAAAGAAAAGTAATGTTTGAAGATATACACGTCTCATGGATTCTCAACTAAGTCTGTATTAAAGTGATAGTTTTGTATGCAAAGTTTATCCTTTTTCACAATGTTTGACAAAGCAAAATCATAAGTTTTTAGAATGTATAAAACGACTTAACAATGAAAGGTACTTTGAAATCATTATATACTTTGTATAAGTCTATTGCACACAAAGTATGACAAGAGTTTTCCATAATAGAAATAAGTTCCAAGTGATTTATTCGATAAAACAAGTGAAGTGAAACTTTATAAAATACACGATAATAACCGTATGTTTACTTGTATTCCCCCCCTAAAAGAGTATAAAAGCATTTAAATGTATTTAAAGTGTGTTTGAAAGGGGTATGAACTCACTTGAAAGTTTGAAGATAGCAAGATGGAAAACCGGGCAGAGTTTCGTCTCGGGAAATGGATTTTCCTCGGAAATCTCGGGATTCCTCGGGAGAAAAATCAACCTTCGGGACTTGCACAAAATGACCAGGGCTTCGGGGTAGTGCGAGCACGGAAAACGAGGTAAAACGCAAGAAAAAGGAGAGAGAATTGGCCATTTTCCCGGGAACCCTCGCATGCTATTTATAGGGGGCCTGAGAGGCCTCGTACGCGGGGCGTACGCTCGTACGCAGCGCGTACGCGTACGTCATGCGTGACCGAAGCCTCGACTGCCTCGGCCTCGGATGGGACGGCTCAGGCAGTCGGGTCGGATGGGACAGCGGGTCGGATGCCTCGCATAGGGCGACGTGGACGGTTTGAGGCCAAGTTCCTCGGGTACGCGGGGCGTACAGGAGTACGCAGCGCGTACCTCGGATGAGGACGCTGACTCCCCTTCGGATAATACCGAAGTTTTAATAAAAAAATATATATAAATTATTTATCAAACTTCGAAAATTCATATCTCCTTCATACGAACTCCGTTTTTGACGTTCTTTATATCCCCGCGAAGGTGAGACTACGATCTACAACTTTCATTTAGATTCCGTTGGCAAATTCCGGAATTATTTTTATTATTTATTTATTAAAATGACGTGATTAAGGAATTTCTTTAAAAATTCATAACTTATTCATACGATGTCCGATTTGAGCGTTATTTTTATGAATGTTTGTAGTTTAACGATATCTACGACTTTCATTTAGACACCTAAGGTCGGAAAGTGTTTTATTGAAACTTTGCGTTTTTACGCAAATTCGTATTGCCGGTTTTTGTCGTAAAACTTAGAATGATCATAATTTCTTCGTTATAACTCGGATTTTTGTGTTATTTATATGTTTGGAAACCTTAAGACGATAACTACCACATAGTGTACTCCAAATAGAGTTTTTGAATACTTCATCTTTTGATGATATTCTAATTCCTTTCTCAAAGAGGTTACAGGACTCGATTTTTACTAACTTGAAATCGCGGGTTGTTACATCATCCCCCCGTTAGAGGGAATTTTGTCCCGAAATTTTAATACAAAAGAAGAGTCTTAGGGGCTGGGGAAGAGATGTGGATACTTCTGTTGCATTTGATCTTCTCGTTCCCACGTGAACTCAGGTCCCCTCTTATAATTCCATCGGACCTTTACTATTGGAATGTGACTCTGTTTAGTTCGTTTAACTTCCCTATCCATGATCTCGACGGGTTCTTCAACAAAGTTAAGATTTTCATTTAGTTCGATCTCATCGAGTGGAATTACAAGTGTTTCGTCGGACAAACACTTCTTCAGGTTTGATACCTGGAATACTGGATGCACTTTGTTAAGCTCTATTGGAAGTCGGAGTTTGTAGGCTACTGGACCAACCCTTGAAATGATTTCGAAGGGTCCAATGTACCTAGGATTTAGCTTCCCACGCTTTCCAAAGTGTATCATGCCCTTCCAGGGTGAGACCCTCAGTAGTACCCGATCGCCAATCTGAAATTCCAAGGGTTTACGTCTTTTGTCGGCATAGCTCTTTTGCCTATCCCTCGAGGATTTCAGTCGTTCTCGTATTTGCACGATCTTTTCAGTAGTTTCTCTGATGATCTCTGGACCAGTGAGGGTGCTCTCAGGGACTAGACCTTTTGCTAGTTGTGTGTCGCCCACTTCCGTCCAGCACAGAGGTGATCTGCACTTACGGCCGTAAAGGGCTTCAAATGGAGCAGTATTGATACTAGTATGATAACTATTATTATAAGAGAACTCAACCAAAGGTAAGTGAACATCCCATGCTTTACCAAAGTCGATTACACATGCTCGCAACATGTCTTCCAATGTTTGGATCGTTCTTTCGCTATGTCCGTCAGTTTGGGGGTGATAGGCTGTACTCATGTTCAATCTTGTTCCCATGAATTTTTGCAATGATTGCCAGAATCTAGACGTGAATTTGCTGTCTCTATCCGAGATGATAGACATTGGCACTCCATGGAGTCGTACGATCTCTCGGATGTAGATTCTCGATAGCTTTTCCATTTTATCAGTTTCCTTGATCGATAGGAAATGAGCGGACTTGGTTAATCTATCGACGATTACCCAAATAGTATCTTGGCCACCCTGAGTTTTGGGCAGTTTCGTTATGAAGTCCATGGAAATCTGCTCCCATTTCCACTCAGGAATTTCAGGTTGTTGGAGTAGTCCTGAGGGTTTCTGGTGTTCTATTTTGATCTTGGCGCAAGTCAAACACTTGCTCACATATGTAGTGATCTCTGCTTTCATGTTTGGCCACCAGTAGAGTTGTTTGAGATCTTGATACATCTTGTCTGACCCGGGGTGTACGGAGTATGGAGTCTTCTGTGCCTCGCTCATAACTACCTCTCTAAGTCCACCAAACTTGGGCGTCCAAATTCGGTTCATGAGGTAGCGTGCTCCGTCACTCTTGATTTCTAAATTCTTGTCCATTCCCCTAAGGGTCTCACCTGTCACGTTTTTGGGTTTCAGGGCCTCTATTTGAGCTTCCTTGACTTGTGTCGACAGGTGCGAATGGATTGACATGGCTAATGACTTCACTCTTCGGCCAGAGTACTCCTTACGACTAAGGGCATCTGCCACAACGTTAGCCTTTCCTGGATGATAGCGAATCTCACATTCGTAGTCGTTGAGCAATTCGACCCAACGTCGCTGTCTCATGTTCAACTCCTTCTGGTCGAAGATGTGTTGTAGGCTCTTGTGGTCTGTAAAGATAGTGCATTTGGTACCATATAGGTAGTGTCTCCAGATTTTAAGAGCGAAGACCACCGCCCCAAGTTCTAAATCATGAGTGGTGTAATTGACCTCATGCGTTTTCAGTTGTCGTGAGGCATATGCAATAACCTTTCCCCTCTGCATTAGTACACAGCCCAGCCCTTGCTTCGAAGCGTCGCAATACACCATAAAATCTTCGGTCCCTTCTGGGAGAGAAAGGATGGGCGCACTGCAAAGGGCCTGTTTCAAAGTCTGAAATGCAGCATCTTGCTTTTCTCCCCAATCGTAGGTCACACCTTTCTGGGTTAAGGCGGTAAGAGGCTTTGCGATGCTGGAGAAATTCTGGATGAACCTTCGGTAATAACCAGCAAGACCTAGAAATTGGCGAATTTCTGTTGGTGTAGTTGGCGCAGACCAGTTCTTGATAGCCTTGATTTTTTATGGATCCACGTGGATTCCTTCCTTGCTGACCACGTGACCGAGGAAGTCCAACTTTCTAATCCAAAATTCACATTTTGAGAATTTTGCATATAGTCTCTCAGTCCGTAACGTCTCTAAAACTTGCCTCAGATGTTGACCATGCTCTTCTTTATTCTTTGAATAAATGAGTATGTCGTCTATGAATACTATCACGAATTTATCCAAGAATGGACGACATGCCCGATTCATTAGATCCATGAACACGGCCGGGGCATTGGTTAGTCCGAACGGCATCACTACGAACTCGTAATGTCCGTATCATGTTCAGAAGGCCGTCTTGGGAATATCACTCTCCAGGACTCGCAGCTGGTGATATCCCGACCTCAGATCGATCTTGGAGAAGTAGCTGGCTCCTTAGAGTTGGTCGAATAAGTCATCGATTCGGGGTAGGGGGTATCGGTTCTTGATGGTAAGTTTGTTGAGTTCTCGGTAGTCGATGCACATTCTGAATGATCCATCCTTCTTTTTCACGAACAGTACGGGTGCTCCCCATGGCGAGAAGCTCGGCCTGATGAATCCTTTTCCAAGTAGTTCATTCAGTTGGCTGGATAGCTCTTGCATCTCTGCCGGGGATAATCGATAAGGTGCTTTGGCGACTGGGGTAGCTCTGGGAACTAGATCGATTCGGAACTCAACTTGTCTCGCGGGTGGTATTCCCGGAAGATCCTCAGGAAAAACATCGGGAAAATCGCGTACGTCGGGCACACTCTTGATGTCTTGGACTTCGCGTTTCACATCTACAACATGTGCCAAGAACGCGTGACACTCCTTGCGTAGGCATTTCCGAGCTTGGATACTTGAGATGATACGAAGAGTGGTATTTGGTTTGTCGCCCAAGACAATGAAAGTTTCGCCGGTTGGCAGATTAAGGCGAACGGCCTTATCGTAACATAGAATGTCCGCATGATGAGAACTCAGCCAATCCATGCCAATGATGACATCGAAACTCTTAATCGAGACTGGCATGAGGTTGATTGAAAAGGGATTATCGTTTAAAGTTAGGGTGCAGTTTAAGTATATCTCCTTAGTGCCTTCGGTTTTCCCGTTGGCCATTTCTACTATGAATGGTTCACTTAATGATTGTGGTATTGATTTTAGCAGGCCTTTAAAGTCGTGACTCACAAAACTCCTTTCCGCTCCACTATCAAACAAAATGCATGCATACGAGTTATCGAGAAGAAACGTACCCGTAACAACAGTAGGGTCCGCAATGGCTTCATCTTGTCCCATTGCGAAAACTCGTCCCCTTCCGCCGGTATTCCGGTTGTTTGCCTTTGGGCAGTCCCTGCGGTAGTGCCCCGTGTCTCCGCACTCAAAGCAGGCGCGGCTTACCCCGGTATTAGTAGTGGGGATGGATGGTTGGGTTTGCCCTTTGCAATAGCGGGCTGTATGTCCCTTCTTATTACACTTGGTGCATTGAAGATCAGGGAAAGGACCGTGGTGGTGGAAGCTGCATCGGTTGCATTTAGGAAGTTTCCCATTATATGAGCTTGTGGGGGTAGGGTTCACAGGTACAGTCATAGCGTGGGTCGCTATTACTTGTTGTTTCTTGGGGTTTTCCTGGAGAGTTTGTCCCCTCCTTTTGTTCCAAGGCCTACTCTGGCCCTGAGCCTCCTTAGGTGGATTTGCGGTTGTTGAAATGATACTGGGTTTTACTCCGTGGTCGATGAGTCGCTGAGCCAGGCGTTTAGCGTTGTTGTAAGTAACAGGGCCAGAACCTAGGACATGCCCTTGAATCTGGGGTGACAACCCCCAAATGTACCTTTCAACCTTCTTTGATTCTGGGTTGACCATGGTAGGGCACAGTGCAGCGAGGTCGTTGAACCTAGCTGTGTAGGTGACTAGGTCAGACCCAGTCATTTTCAGATTCCAGAGCTCCTGCTCCAGCTTTTGCACTTCGCCCCTTGGGCAGTATTCTTCCAGTAGTAGAACCTTTAGATCGTCCCAACTCATGGCGTTGGCGACAGTGAGTGTCACTGAATTCACATGGCTTTTCCACCAAGTGAGGGCTCGATCCACAAAACTGCAAGCAGCGAACTTGACTTTGTTTGCTTCTAGGCATGAGCAGATCTCGAAGACCGTTTCGGTCTTCTCGAACCATCGCATTAGTGCAATGACTCCCCCAGTTCCATTAAAAGTTTTTGGCTTAGCGTTAGAGAACTCCTTGTAAGTACATTCTCTTCCTTGACCATGACCAGTGCCATGATTTGGATGATTCGTGCTGCTTCCCGCCCCTCCATTTCCGTGAGAGTTTATTTGCGAGAGGGCTGCAGTTACTGCTACTGTGATAGCAGCCTGGACCATGGCTGGATCATAAGCCAGTGGTGGAGGTGGTGGTGGTACCGTGCCCGGCCTGGGCCTTAGGTTTGGACGAGGAGGCATCGTGCTGCCAAAAGAAAAAAAAATATGGAAAAATTTATAAGTTTTGGCAGTTCAGAGTTGAATGATATTGAGTTAACTTCTAATAGTTCTAAGAAGTTGGGTTTGACTAACACAATGTCTTGAGCTTGAAAGTAAAGTTTGAATAGATGTACCAATGAATCGAACGAATTGTGCATGATTAACAACAACAAGAAAAGGGGTATACCCTTATATATATTAAACATATAGTTGTGTTACAGCGGGGTCTAGACAAAATTTCTTGGCCTTTCTAAAGGCCTCCGATTACAGAACAATTTAAAGAAGATAATACTTTTATCCGAAGTCCAAATTTATAACAAAATTTGAGAGTTGGGCAAGTACTACTTGCGGTGCGCTTTGCGTTTGGAGCTCGACTCCATGTCGGACTGCTTCGACTCCATGAGGCGTCTATCAAACGCAGCTTGTTGTTCTCTTAATTCTGCGAAGGCCACATTTGCTTGTGCTTGAAACGCTTCGGCGCGAATGTGGATGTCGTTCTGCAACAACTCTAGGCGGTTGATATCGGCCGTGTGGATTTGTACTTCCACATTGACCTCTCGGATTCGGTTGGCTTGCATTCCGGATTGATAGCACTGGTTGGCGAGTTTGCCAACCATGATCGGAAGTGCTTGGTCGGCTGATCCCCCGCCTCTCACATCATAGAAGTCTTGGCACATGCCGTAAGGAGGGCGTAAGCTTTGTTGTTGGCTCCAATGATGGAGGTGACTTCCCCACACTGGAGTGGGTCCTTGGAAATTCCTCACGTGGACGGGAGATTGTGGGATTGGTGGATTTATAATTTCTGGCTCCGAATCCGTGCCAGAGTCATCCCCTCCCTCCAACTCTATAGGCTCTTCGTCTTCTTCAGGATCTTCTTCAATCCACCCTCCATTACCTTGGTTGGGGTAGTAGGGGTCATTGGGGTGATGGAATCCCGCCGTTTAGACTGTACGAGAATAGAGTTAAAAGTTTACTATAAGCTAGAGCACATGAAACTTACCCTTAAGTTTAATGGTTGACAGCACTCGAATACTCCCTCAATATTCTTTAGCGATATGCTTTTGGTAAGTTTTAAATTTGTTGTCCATTACAGACACTCCTTGGCATACGTTAGTCGGCTCTTGGACAAATATAATTGATCAGGCTATATTCTTCCCAGTTCCGATTACATGTCCCAAGGCGTACCTGTGCTGCACAACTTATTTATAATACTTCTAAAGTTATTTACTATGAAACTGTTATTAGTATAAAAATGAGTGCATGCTTACCTTAAAACTAATTAGGTTTACTTTCAAAAGTATGAATTTTTCTCAGAGTGTTTTTGCCCAGTTGAGTTTATAGTTGTATATCAAAAAGGAATGGTTTTGATATACTTAATTCCCTATAAATAAAGCTCTGATACCAATCTGTCACACCCCCAAACCAGAACGGCGGAAACGTTCGGGGGCGGAGGACGTCATATTCAGTATCATAACAGTTCATAGAAAGGAAAGTACACACCACCATATATATTAAAGTTTCCAAGATGTTTACATAATTGTATTCATTACATGTTCAAAAGATAAATACATAAACATCATCCAAAAGAAGTAATTAACGTCCGCGCGTTAATCCCAAAAGTTGATTCCCAAACCTGCTTAGCGGTTCCCTGAGAATACAAGTTATTTCAAAGAAAAA
This sequence comes from Lactuca saligna, assembly GCF_052625555.1. Taxonomy (NCBI): domain Eukaryota; kingdom Viridiplantae; phylum Streptophyta; class Magnoliopsida; order Asterales; family Asteraceae; genus Lactuca; species Lactuca saligna. Next base: position 73,287,235 of record NC_136421.1, read on the forward strand.
GTGTCAACAATTAAGTTGGTGAGTTCATAAGTAGTTTAGAAAAATTGGATGCCATTCCAAAATGGGTGTATATTTTCCAGAAAACGCAGCATTTCAAATGTAAAGAGTTGTGATTTGTTGTGTTGAAAGTGAATGTATTAGATCCAGAAAATCCCATATTTTCCCTAATGGTTGAGATACGAGTTGTTGTGTTTTCCAAGAAAAACCCTTATTTTCTTATAAAAGTATGAAATGCATATAAATGTTCGTGTTATAAGTTGTAAATAATTGCACCAGGAAAATCCCTTATTTTCCTATTAGTTGTTTGGTTTGTATGCAGGAGAAACCCTTATTTTCCTAACATAAATGGCAGTCTCTAAGATCGAAAATCGCAAGAAACCGACGTTCTCAAAAGTTGTGTCATAGTTTTATATAGTAAAACTATACGAAGATCGCATTTATTAGATGAAGAATAGTTTTAATAGCTACTCGTTCATAAAAGCATAATACCATAATAATTGTATATCCGATGAGTTTTATAACCATACTAAACATAATATGCCTGTAACGACGTTCTTCACGCGTCGCAGCGTTATGACAACTGTCACCCCAAAAGACGGACTGTAGCTAACAGTCAGGGCGCGGGATCATGACTTCCCGTATAGATCTATACACATTTGACACGTTCTCCGAACGGGAGACTCTGGTTATAGACAGGACTGGCAGCATTACTTTCTAATAAAGAAAAGTAATGTTTGAAGATATACACGTCTCATGGATTCTCAACTAAGCCTGTATTAAAGTGATAGTTTTGTATGCAAAGTTTATCCTTTTTCACAATGTTTGACAAAGCAAAATCATAAGTTTTTAGAATGTATAAAACGACTTAACAATGAAAGGTACTTTGAAATCATTATATACTTTGTATAAGTCTATTGCACACAAAGTATGACAAGAGTTTTCCATAATAGAAATAAGTTCCAAGTGATTTATTCGATAAAACAAGTGAAGTGAAACTTTATAAAATACACGATAATAACCGTATGTTTACTTGTATTCCCCCCTAAAAGAGTATAAAAGCATTTAAATGTATTTAAAGTGTGTTTGAAAGGGGTATGAACTCACTTGAAAGTTTGAAGATAGCAAGATGGAAAACCGGGCAGAGTTTCCTCTCGGGAAATGGATTTTCCTCGGAAATCTTGGGATTCCTCGGGAGAAAAATCGACCTTCGGGACTTGCACAAAATGACCAGGGCTTCGGGGTAGTGCGAGCACGGAAAACGAGGTAAAACGCAAGAAAAAGGAGAGAGAATTGGCCATTTTCCCGGGAACCCTCGCATGCTATTTATAGGGGGGGCTGAGAGGCCTCGTACGCGGGGCGTACGCTCGTACGCAGCGCGTACGCGTACGTCATGCGTGACCGAAGCCTCGACTGTCTCGGCCTCGGATGGGACGGCTCAGGCAGTCGTGTCGGATGGGACAGCGGGTCGGATGCCTCGCATAGGGCGACGTGGACGGTTTGAGGCCAAGTTCCTCGGGTACGCGGGGCGTACAGGAGTACGCAGCGCGTACCTCGGATGAGGACGCTGACTCCCCTTCGGATAATACCGAAGTTTTAATAAAAAATATATATATAAATTATTTATCAAACTTCGAAAATTCATATCTCCTTCATACAAACTCCGTTTTTGACGTTCTTTATATCCCCGCGAAGGTGAGACTAAAATGACGTGATTAAGGAATTTATTTAAAAATTCATAACTTATTCATACGATGTCCGATTTGAGCGTTCTTTTTATGCATGTTTGTACTTTAACGATATCTACGACTTTCATTTAGACACCTAAGGTCGGAAAGTGTTTTATTGAAACTTTGCGTTTTTACGCAACTTCGTATTGCCGGTTTTTGTCGTAAAACTTAGAATGATCATAACTTCTTCGTTATAACTCGGATTTTTGTGTTATTTATATGTTTGGAAACCTTAAGACGATAACTACCACATAGTGTACTCTAAATAGAGTTTTTGAATACTTCATTTTTCGATGATATTCTAATTCCTTTCTCAAAGAGGTTACAGGTCTCGATTTTTACTGACTTGAAATCGCGGGTTGTTACAGAGATCATATCCGCAGAAAAGTTAGCAGACATCTATGTTCGAGAAGTGGTGGCTAGGCACGGGGTGCCGTTGTCAGTGGTTTCGGATAGGGATGTTCGGTTTACATCCAGATTTTGGAAAAAGTTTCACAAAGAACTGGGTACTCAGCTACATTTCAATACAGCATATCACCCTCAAAATGCTAGACAGAGTGAGAGGACGATCCAGACATTAGAAGACATGTTGCAAGCATGTGTGCTAGATTTTGGAGGAAGTTGGGATACATATCTCCCACTGGCAAAGTTCTCATACAATAACAGTTATCATGCCAGTATCGATCGAGCTCCATTCGAGATGTTATATCGTCGAAGGTGCAAGACCCCCATATGCTGGGACGAGGTCGGTCATCGGGTCATGGGGAGCATGGATGTGGTGCTCAAGACCACCAAGTTGATCCAGCAGCTACGCGACCGGCTGCGAGTCGCGCAGATTCAACAGAAGAGTTATGTCTATCGACGGCGATCGGATCTTGAGTTTCAAGTGGGGGATTTTGTCTTATTGAAGGTGTCACCCGGGAAGGGGATTATCAGGTTCCGTAAGAAAGGCAAGTTGGTGTTGGGTTTTGAGCAATCTAACACTTCCTAAGTGTGCATGCAACCCTAATAAACCTTGGATCTATGTTTGTCTAAATACATGCAAAATAATAATTTTTCCAAGGTTTATAACCTATCTAACATGGCATGGGGAACATTTCAACATAAAAGAGTTAGAAGAGATTACATACCTTTTGGTGTGTTGGGTTCTTAGGAGTTTGAGGGCCAAGCACCAATAGTGTGAATGCCTCAAATGGAATCACAAACACCACAAACTCTTGGAAAACTTTGAGAGAGTATATACACCTTGTATAAATCGGCCACACACATGCACACACACACTAGATCACTAGCTTTCTCTTAGGCTTCATTTCATACTCCATAAGCATGCTTATATAGTATGCATGGTTAGGGTGAAACCCTAATAACCCATGTCTTTTCCTTTTCCAAGGATCCATGGGTTAAAAGCTCCATGGACTTCCACATAAGCCTAGCCCATTAACAAATGAGTATTAGCCCACACTATATAAAACAAATAGCCCATAATTTAATTAGTATTCCTTTTAATCTCTAAATTAATCCATGATTAATTTAAGACTAAAACTAATTAAATAACGTAACTTCATATTAATATATTATAACTCATAATATATTAATAAACATATGTGTATAACTCTCATAAAATTATCCATAATAGTTTGGATGAGATGCAACCCAAATGGACCATGCCGGTCGGGTCAAGTATATACCAAATAAGTTATGGACTTAGACACCTTATCCAACAGACTCCCACTTGGATAAGTCTAATAACTATATTTGCCTATAACTTCAGGAACCAACCAACAATCGTAGCTCTCGAAAAACTCCTCGAACAATGAAGACTCTATCGAACTATGAAGCGCCATTTTAGATAAGTGATCACATAATCCTCTGTTCTCATGATATCAGCCGGACAAATACATGGAACAACGTCGTACTTATTGTCCAGCAGTTTGTTTCCCGATTTTCGATTTGTTTGACAAAGAAGTTAATCGAACACATCAATTCAGTTCTGACCGGCCGGTACATGGGTCACAACAAAATCATCGAGGGGCCCGGATATCGCTTCTATTTCTAGAAGGAACAGATAAACTTCGACTGATATGCTTGTTCTACTACTTATTGAATTGTACACAAAGGCACATTTTATAACATCAAGTTACTGATGCGTTTACGTGCAATCAATGCACAACCAACTCATAGGTAACAACTCATATCTCTAGGTTTAAAGATTTATATGATGTTATCGTCTCACGATCACTCGAGATAAATTCCATGAAGTGATACAAGTGAGCGTGGGTTTATACCAATACTCATAACTTATGAGTACTCATGAATGTTGCAGCAACCATTGCCATGTCTAAACTCATTTAGCCATCTACAAACCCGATTCATGACAGTCTTGATTCATACCTACTTCCAACATATGAACGACTGTGGAGTGTTTAAATAACTTAGTCATTCGAAAAGAATAACCTAGCTATTTTGGAAGTCAAAACATGCAAAGTGAAACACAATAATAATCGAATCTAATATCGTCTCAGAACCCTTTTGAATATAAATAAAACCACCTTTTATTTATCACCATATTGATTACACATTATTCAATGTTTCAAATAATCAACGTAAGACTTGAATAAAAACAACAGTCGTCCCATGCTCCTAGCATGTATACTTTGTTTTTTAAACAATAGTTATGCCATACCCCAAGTATGCACACTATGTTTGTCTATGATCCTTACATTGTGATGTAGATCAATTGAACATGATTCCAATGATGCTCATTTCACAATCCCAAATCCTTATTGTAAACGCAAGAATTCCAAATTTATGTCATTTACTGAAATCTGTTAGATTCTAAACTTATATGCATTGATCCTCTTGTAATGATTATGCACGAAGTCAGAAAGACTTGACATCAACCATTATAGAGCATTCCAAAGGAGATCAGCTCCTTGGGAACATCCTTCTTGCATTAAGTTTCCTAATCTTACATAGATTGAATAACTTCCACCTATGGAGACATTTCCATAGTCCCATTTGACTATCACTTCCGAACAAGAGTTACCTCTTTTCAGAAAATGTCAATATGGTCCTACCAAAATTATCACTATACTTCCAATTGTCCTTGATCAACCAATCTTTGGCGAACCTCAGATTGTCCTCGATAATTGCTTAATCACTTTAGTCATATCCAGTTCTAGACTTTTCCCTTCTAAATGCCTTAAGCATTTGGAAAATTTAGAAAGGATGAATATTATAGCACATGAAATCGATCCTATATCCGAAGTATATGGGACACGATTCATGATGTTTGACATAAAGACATGATACTAAACCATTCTTTTGCTACAATATTTTTTGTTTGCCATGTTTTCAAAATTTAACTATGAAGAGGGATGCCGTAATCATAATCGAATTTTGAAAACACAATATATATAGAATTTTCTTAAGTCGAACCATTCAGACATAAAATTCTTGTATATATTCTTGACTAAAGATGATTAAAATCTCAATCTAAGCTTTAGAATTGAAATGAAGTATAATTTCCTCTCCCTTAATTATAGCAAAACAACTTTTCAACCCCTGCAACTTCACGGATTGAAACTTTGTTTTCTATAATTAACATTGCTAGCTTGCAATACCAATCATAATAATAATCATGCTCCCACTAACATGATGATTATCAGCATAACACTTATGCTCCCACTAGCCCTGACATATTTTCAGAAATCTACTGGACTTCTGAAATTTAGATTCATACATCCTTTCTTAGATAAATCACATGTGTGTCTAAACAATTTTCAGAACTATGAAAAGGGATGTCGTAATCATAGTCTCAATTGCTTAGGCATTTTCCATTTCTCACAAGTCCATGTTAGTGTGCCGGTTAACCACACGCGCTCCACTAATGACTTTTGAAAATGCAAATGACACAATTGATATCTACTTAAAATCTATTTAGTGAAAGCGTTTCCTCACCATCATTTTCATGAATCGGAGAGAAACCTTATGACACTTAGATTTTATAGTGTATGAGTTCCTATCCATGCGAATTTGTCAAAACCATAATCACAAGATAAGGTTAGTGACAAATTCAACCTTACATGGATTAAACTTATTCAATCTTAGTTTCTTGTCACCTTGGTAACACAAGGCCCACCAATGCTTCCAAGTTGAACTCTGATAACTCACATGCAAATTCAACTTATTTGAAGTAGGTACAGAAATAAGAATTATGTCAACACGATAGGTTGCAAACCTTAAGTCGTGTGCTAGTGATAAATTACAGGTTTCACTCTTGATTAAATCTTAAAACTCTTTCAGGATCTTTAAGGCTCCCACTGTCCTCTTGACATATAAGTTTTTCTAGTCAAGAACCATTCCTTGACAAAACAAATATTCAAGGGATAGTGCGGATTCTTATCAAGACTAACACTTCACACAATTGGTCTTAGTTGGTCTTTGTCTCATCCAAGACATCACATCTTACCAATCTCAAATGTACAAGAGTAGAAAACATTTTACTCTTACATTTGATAAGTGTTTTATACCTTACTTTATGTCACTCAATGTTACATTCTTGGAGTGTGACTCTAAGAATTGTTTTGGAACGAAGTATGACTCATCTTCTTGATTTTAACCAATCCAACAATTCACGACCTCTCTTCTTAGCCATAACAATGCACTAAGACGTCCTTAGAGTATGAATTTGTAATATGGTTTCTAAATCATTAAGATGATCATAAAACTGATACTAAAGTACTCTCCCATCTTTTCAGATTTGAGATACTTTTATCCTTCTGCCTAATTTGATTCTTCTCATTTGTTTTGTCATACATTGTAACCTTTCCAATGTTACAGAATTATACTTAATCTTATAAGTATAATCATATTTACTAATCTTTAGTAAATCATGACAAATCAATCTTTGTGGTGGACCTTGACCAGCGCACACCCAGTGTACCTAATTCCTTAGTCCTTCAATTGACTCACATATACATGTGATCAAAGAATTAGTCTTAATTTTTTTTCAAAGATGAAAATTCTCATTCATCATAAAATACAACTTGTATGATTCCAAGTTTCTGTCCAATTGAAACTTGGGTGATGAAAACTTTCTTCATTTGGTAAATTCAGACACTACCACAAATGAAAAATCAAATCCACTTTCCAATATTGCTATTACTGGAAACATATAAGCAACAATTTTCCACCGATGCCATTGTAAGGATATTTTTAAAATAAATAAAATTAAAACCTTTTTTTTTCTCTTTTATTTTAAAACTTTGCGGAAAAACTTATCCTTACAATCCACATGAAAACCTTGTTGTTATCTATTCACAAGCAATATATTATAACTCTTAAGCAACAGCTCAAAATTCTGATTACCGAACCATGCGATCGAAACCCATCTTCGCAATCAAAATCAGCATATACTTCTTTAAGCTTCCTATCTCTTCTTTTGATTCTTAAAACATCACCATGTGACCCAGTCACATCATGTATCAAGAATCTCATAATAGAAACTTAATAGAGTTATACAGTGTATTTTACCCGAAGTAGAGTCAAACCTCTTGACTTGATCAACCTTATGACCTTTCAGGTAAATAGGGCAGCTTCGCAACCAATGCCCCTTTCTTTGGCAATATAAACATATGGAGACCCTTTGATAATGGCACATGAGACTATCTCAGACTTAGCCTTTCTCTTTACCATTTGGTCAACCGAGTTGACTATGGCCGATCCCTTTCCATTGGGAAGAGAAATGCTTTTCTAGATATCCAATGCTACCATTGCCAATGTCCATTTAAGGTTTGGGAAGTTGATCTTCTAACAAAATTTGCTTTACTAGTGTTCCAAATCATTGCTGATTCCACAGCACAAAGCAAATAGATAAGATCATTAAGGCTCGTGTCATAGTCTGTCTCATAGTAGTCCCAAAGTGACCCACTATGTTACTAAGAAAGTGATTGAACATCCAACTTTCACGAGACTTTGACACCCAACTCTCCCGTCTTGTCAATATGTGACTACATCTCCAAGATGTGACCACACCAAGACCTTTACTTGCCAATAGGGCTCGAGTGACTTTAAACTTTTCAAGAACTTGTGGGTGAGGGAGAATAATTGGAGGAGATAAAGGAAGTGAAGCATGATGTTGAGGAACATCATCTTCAAGAGATTTGGGAAGATCATAAATGTCTAAACCAGACATGTTTTGGGAGATATTCAAGATAGTTGATTTAAAGTCCTTAATATGACACCCAATATGAAATACTAAGGCTAGGACCCAACAAACTATTTTATAACTTAGAAGAGGGATGCCGTAATCCAAGCTATAAAATATTTGAAGGTAGGTGAATGACAATTCACCAATTTCCACCATGAAAAACGAAATAATTTATTAGGTTTTAATTGGATTTGAAATTCCTAGATCTTTTGAGATTCATTGAACTTTTCAATGGCATGTTTCAATCTCGAGTGTGCCCTCTCAAATTTTGTGACTGGGATGCCGAGGATCACAAAACAAGGTGTGAATAACCATGCTAACTCACTTGGTACTCCTAATATTATCACCTAATCAATGTGCCGGTTAACCACACACGCTCCATTGATCTATAACAACATTAAGTCACCCTTCGTGGTCCTTACTAGTCCAAGTTAGTGTGCCGGTTAACCACACACGCTCCACCAACGACTTGGTAAGGTACAAAGTGTGAATTCCATGCGTTAGCACCAAATTCACATTTTTCCTAAAGTAACTAAGATTGGGAATTATTAAGATTTTAGTTACTTTAGTATTTATCATTAATACTTTTAATGAAGGGAGAATTTAAAGTCATTGTCCTACCCGTTCGGCTAACGACCCTCCACCAGTCAAGCAAGCGGTGGGTGAGAGTAGACACCCATTAAGTCGCCATTTTATAGGCAACAACCTTATACCCACCTTATAGACCGGTTTCGTGAATGAGGCCTACTAACGGTAAAACGACTTGTTCTTATACATATATATAATAATTAACCATTAATGTTATAAATAGTATAAGGGTTGAATTTTAACTATTAAAACTCTAAGGTTTGGAATTAAAGTTTATTAAAGTGTGTGAAACTTTACAAATTCCAAAACTTGAGGGCAAGTTTTGTAACTTTGCAAAACTCTTCATTTCATAACTTATGAATTAAAGGTTCATAAAAATGAAGACTCTTCATTTTCATGTAACTTATGTGTTTTAAGTGTGTGTTAAATGAAAGTGACCTTTGGTAATCCATAACTTGAGGACAAATTATGGACTCCATTAAAACACATAAATGATAAAGAATTAATCCTAAACAATTCAGCAAATAATTCCTATCATTTTCTAAATTCATAAGAACATGAACATGATCATCAAAATTCAAGAAATATATGAACACATAAAATCATGGAATTTTGATATATGCTATTGTAAATGGATTAGAACAACCATTACACCAACTAAATAAGTTTTACAACACCAAAACAATTTAGGGTAACGTTTCTAGTCCATTTCCAGCAGCAAAAGTCGAGATTCTGCATTCTTTCGATCCTACTCGCCGAGTGCACGAACGGACTCGTCGAGTAGGTTGAAGTTTGCCTTGGACTCGGCGAGTCCCCCCAATGGACTCGGCGAGTCTAGCATGCAGACAGCAACGATTTCGACTTTTTTCACTATTTTGCATCAAGTATCAAACAAGCAAGCCTAGGCTCTGATACCACTGTTGGGTTTTGAGCAATCTAACACTTCCTAAGTGTGCATGCAACCCTAATAAACCTTGGATCTATGTTTGTCTAAATACATGCAAAATAATAATTTTTCCAAGGTTTATAACCTATCTAACATGGCATGGGGAACATTTCAACATAAAAGAGTTAGAAGAGATTACATACCTTTGGGTGTGTTGGGTTCTTAGGAGTTTGAGGGCCAAGCACCAATAGTGTGAATGCCTCAAATGGAATCACAAACACCACAAACTCTTGGAAAACTTTGAGAGAGTATATACACCTTGTATAAATCGGCCACACACATGCACACACACACTAGATCACTAGCTTTCTCTTAGGCTTCATTTCATACTCCATAAGCATGCTTATATAGTATGCATGGTTAGGGTGAAACCCTAATAACCCATGTCTTTTCCTTTTCCAAGGATCCATGGGTTAAAAGCTCCATGGATCATCCATGGACTTCCACATAAGTCTAGCCCATTAACAAATGAGTATTAGCCTACACTATATAAAACAAATAGCCCATAATTTAATTAGTATTCCTTTTAATCTCTAAATTAATCCATGATTAATTTAAGACTAAAACTAATTAAATAACGTAACTTCATATTAATATATTATAACTCATAATATATTAATAAACATATGTGTATAACTCTCATAAAATTATCCATAATAGTTTGGATGAGATGCAACCCAAATGGACCATGCCGGTCGGGTCAAGTATATACCAAATAAGTTATGGACTTAGACACCTTATCCAACAGTTGGGTCCTCGATTTATAAGTCCGTTCAGGATCCTAGCCCGAGTAGGCAAGGTGGCCTCTCGGTTAGAGCTCCACGAGGAGCTTAGTCGAATTCACAACACCTTCCACGTATCTCAGCTTCAGAAGTGTATTGCTGACGAGTCCACGGTTATACATTTGGATGACATTCAGGTGGATGGGGGATTGAATTATGTCGAAAGGCCAATTTTCATACTAGACAGGATGACGAAGACGCTTCGGAATAAGGAAGTAAAGATGGTAAAGGTGCAATAGCAACATCGAAAGGGCTCCGAGTGGACTTTGGAGCCCGAGGAGGAGATGCGGGAGCATTACCCTGATATGTTTTCATCCACGGACTTAGTTCAAGTGGGGGAGAGTTGTAACATCCATAAATAAAAAGTATGTCATGAAACCCCCTTTAAATTAGAGTTGTTACATTATTATTCCCTTAGTACGCTGGGCGTACTTAGGAGTACGCTTAGCGTACTAGGACGTTTTATAGTCGCGGGTGTTTGGAGGTACGTTGGGCGTACCAGGGTTTACGCGGGGCGTACACGCCAGGGACTAGAAAACCCTAATTGCGGACTTGAGGCCTATATAAACGACTTTAAGCCCTTGGAACTAAACCCTGGAGAGCCTCCGCTACCCTTGAACGTCATTTCACTGCTGGAAGCCTTGAGGAACCATTTGTGAGCTCTTAAAGTGTGCTTTTGTGATCATTAGTGTTCATTTCAAAGAGCAGGGTTGGTCAAGCAAGCTTGGATCAGGAGGGAGCTTCAAAATCTTGCATCATAATCATATTTCAGAGCTTTTAGAGGTAAAAAGCTTGCACCTTTCCTCTTTCCTCTTTAGATCTAGCTAGGGTTTTTGTAGTTGGTCCTTTTGATGGATTTTGGTCCTCATTTATATGCTAGATGGTCCCCATTCGATAATAAGGTCAGATCTAAGGTCCTTAAGCTATTTAAGAGCATAAAAATGAGAGCTTGGTGGAGGTCTTAACCTTGTGCATGAATTATAGACTTGGTAAAGGTCTTAATGATGACTTTGGAGGTTTAATGGACATGCAAAGGCATAAAGTTAACAACTTTATGCCTTAGGAGGTGTTAATGGACTCAGATCTAGATTATGGACATAAAATAATGACATAATAAGCACTTAATAAGGAAAGTGCTTAACTGGGACTTACGTCGGACGTACTCTAAGTACGCTACACTTAACCTTTGAAAACTTGGTACACTGCATGTACCTGAAGCGTACGTTGGGCGTACGCAGGACAGTTTGGGCTGATCTTGTTTTGGGTTGTCGAACTTTTGGGCCTCTTTTGGGTTATTGGGCCTGATTGGATTATGAGAGTAAAGGCCTTTTATCAGTTAGATTATGGACATATTGGGTGGGCCTTTTTGGGCCAAGGGGGCCCATTAAGGATATTGGACTTAGATCTTGGGCCCATTTGCAATGCAAGGGTGATTAGGCCTTTAGGAGTAGGGTTTAAAGGTTGGGCCCTCCCTTGGGATAATTTATGGACCAATCATTAATGATATTATTATTATTATTATTATTATCCAGTTCGGGAGGTTGGGGGTCATTAAGAGTGCAATATTCGTATTCTTCGGCCGAAGGTGAGTCTTCTCACCATACCCATGGGTCTACGGCACCAAGGCCGACCCATTATGTGTTTATGATATATGTGCAATCGTTTTGTGTTTGATATGTAATGTGATCGTATGTTTTGCATGAAGACCCCGGGGGGAGCCCGTGGCATTGGATGTAAGACCATGTGGGGTAGCCCATGGCAGTCCTAGGTAAAGACCATGTGGGGTAGCCCATGGCATTGGATGTAAGACCATGTGGGGTAGCCCATGGCAGACCTAGGTAAAGTCCATGTGGGGTAGCCCATGGCATTCTTGCTGGTTCTATGTATGCATGGCATGTGTGATATGTTACTTGGATATGTGTATGTGTGGTGTGTGGTATGCTCTGGGGAACTCACTAAGCATTTCGCTTACAGGTTGTTGAATTGTTTTAGGTACATCGGAACCAAAAGGCAAGGTCAGGGCGTGATGGCGCAGCGTGCACTCTATCTATATCTTTTTCATTAATATGTTTATGGACACACTCTGATAATCTATATAATGTAATGGATGGTGTTTTAAAACTAAATATGAGATTCAGGGTTTTATGTCAATGTGTTATTTAAATTAAATAAAAAATTTCGTGCTAAAATTCGGGCTGTTACAAGTTTGTATCAAAGCCTTTGTTTGAGGGATTTAGGCATACTCTCGAGTGTGTCGGGACTCAAACTAAGGAATTGTAGAAATGTTTTCAAAATAATAACATGAAAATGAAAAGATGAGAGTGCAACGCACGTGATCAGCCGAGCCAAGTAAGTAGTTCCCCTATATGCTTTCCATGTTATACTAATTTTGAACCATGGTTGCTTATGTGGAATTTGCTACGTGTGTGCTTTTAAAATTGTATATGGTTAGGAGCTTATAGCCTCAGAATGATTGATTTGGCCTTATTTCCTGTTCCTTGTTTGGTTGTGGTCTTAGGGTAGAATCTTTTATTCGAAAGCCTATTTGATCCCTTATCTGTGTATAATTTGCATGTATAAGAGCAACCTGTTATGATGATGTAATTGCTATGAGTAGAGGAACCTTTAGGATGGTCAGAGATGGTAATGTGTGGTAAATGCGGGGTATGGTTCAGTCATCAGAAAAATTTGGAGTTTTCGGATTGAGCAGTGGAGAAAGGTACAGGTAAATGTGGAAGGTAGTATTGGGCCCGTACTACTAGAAGCACATGATCTATGCCCAAAGCACTGATGGATCCAACAACCCCAAGGACGACAGGTGTGGGATTATCCCTTACACGCAAACCCTAATCTTTGTTATTTATGAAATTTCAGTTATCATGGTGGTGACACAATTTGGGGCAAAAGGGTCAGTATCGGGATTAGGATCCGGGGCAGGATCGGGAGAAACTACTGATGTCATTAATGAGAGGCTGCGAGAACTCATTGCAGTTGAGGTTACCTGGGGCATCCTTGATGCAACCCCAGTCATTTTTGGGACGGTCAAGGAGGGTATTATGGAGATTATGGAGGAGAGACTCAGATCTTTCAGGACGGAGTTGGCAGCGGGACAGATTGGGACCCGAACTCCCTCCTTACGGAAGTTCAAGGCGTGTGGAGCGTCGGAATTCTTCGGGGTCAGGGACCCCATTGTCAGTGGTCGCTGGGTGGCAGATATTGAGAACACCCAGCATACGAGTTCCTGCCCGAAAGTGGAAAAGGTTGGGTTTGCTTCGTGTATGTTGAGAGACAGGGCTCACGACCGGTGGGGTGAGGTTACCAGCCAGGTGGGGCTAGCTGGAGTGGCTGAGATGTCATGGGCCGAGTTCAATCGATGGTTTGATTTGGAGTTTACACCACCTATTGAGGTGCAACGGTTAGTAAAGGAGTTTCATGATTTGCAGCAGACCACCGAGACTGTGACGGAAATCACCGCCAAGTTTTGGGAGCGAGCCTTATTGATTCCGCAGTATGCTACCGATGAAGAAATGAGGCGGACCCGATATCATTCCATGCTGAGGGACGATATTCAGGAGTTTGTGAGCTTACAGGGTGCAAGACCCTAAACGAGATGGTGGAGAAGGCCCACGAGAGGGAAATAGAGTTGGATACCCGCACGAAGCGGAAGAATGATCAGGCACAGACTGCGGGGGGTTAGGCTAAGAATCCTAAGACCTTTGATTCTTCGGGTAAGGGCCAGCAACGTCGGGGTCGGTGTGCTAAGTGTGGGAGATTCCATAGCGTGGCCAATAGGGCCACATGAGTAAGGATTGCCCCAAGAAGGGCTTGATATGTTTCAACTGCAATCAAACAGGCCATAAAAAAGCCAAATGCCCTAGGTTGCAGGGAGGAGGAGGAGCGGTGGCGGCACCCGCACCCGCCACCCTGAGGATTAGTGATGGCCGCCTTGTCAAGGCGGATATTCCGGCGGTGAAGAGGCGCGCGTTCCAGCTGACTACTGAGGAGGCTTGGGTTGCACCAGACGTCGTGACTAGTATGTATCTATTACTTTACTGCTTATTGTAATTTTATGGCTTATGTTTATATCATGGATGTTTAGGAACCTTTTTAGTCAATGGTATGACTGCTCTTGTTTTGTTCGACTCGGGTGCTACCCGATCATTTGTGTCTCTTGCGCTTAGCAAGAAATTTCGGGATACGCCGGGGATCTTGGACTCCCCACTCGAGGTTGAGATTGCGGCTGATCGCATTGTTAGTGCTGCGAGGGTGTATCGGGATTGTGTCCTGAATGTACTTGGGGAGAGATTTCGAGTCGACCTAGTTCCGATACCGTTGCGAGGGCTGAAGGTGATTGTCGGGATGGACTGGTTAGGGGCCAATGGGGCCATGATCGATTGCGAGCGATAGTTGGTTCGGGTTTGCACCTCTGGTGGGGGAGAGCTAGTTATTTATGGTGAGGGGACCTAGCAGGGACTGACCCTCTGTTCGGCTGCGAGGGCATGGAGGTTTCTTCGGCAGGTTTGCATGGGTTTCTGGCTTATATCGCGAATACAAAGGTAAAGGCCGCGACGGATGTGGGCAGTGTGCCAGTTGTTCAGGACTTTCGGGATGTTTTCCCCGAAGAACTGTCAAGGGTCCCTCCGGAGAGGTAGTGGAGTTTCGTATTGACTTGGTGCCAGGTGCCGCCCCAATAGCAAAGGCACCATATCGGTTGGCACCACCCGAGATGCAAGAGTTATCTGCACAGGTTCAAGAACTGTTAGACCGTGGGTTTATTCGTCCAAGTAGTTTACCGTGGGGCGCATCGATCCTTTTCGTGAAAAAGAAAGACGGGACACACCGAATGTGCATTGATTATAGGGTGTTGAACATGCTGACAGTGAAGAACCGCTATCCTTTGCCAAGGATCGATGATTTGTTTGATCAACTTCATGGTGCATCTTAGTTCTCCAAGATTGATCTCAGGTTCAGGTATCATCAGATGAGGATTAGGGAAGAGGATATACTGAAGACAGCTTTCAGAACTCGGTATGGGCATTGTAAGTTTGTGGTGATGTCGTTAGGACTCACCAATGCTCCGGCAGTATTCATGGACCTCATGAATAGGGTATGCAGATTGATGCTGTATCGGTCAATGATCGTTTTTATCGACGATGTCCTGGTTCACTCCAAAACCATAGAGCAGCACGAACAGCATTTTAGGGAGGTACCGGAGATTTTGAGGGTGGAGAAACTTTATGCAAAGTTCTCCAAATGTGATTTCTGGCTACAAGAAGTGCAGTTTTTGGGGCATGTCATCAATTAAAAAGGTATTTCGATTGATCCAGCAAAGGTGGAGGTGGTGATGCGATGGGGGGTACCGAGAAACGCCTCGGAAATTCGTAGCTTTTTGGGTTTAGCGCGTTACTATCGAAGATTCATCCAAGATTTCTATTCCATTGATGCGTTTGACCAAGAAGAATGTGACTTTTCAGTGGGATGATGGTCAGCATAAGGCTTTTGAGACTCTGAGGAAGAGGTTACGCGAGGCTCCAGTCCTCGTACTGCCTGAAGGATTGGACGATTTGGTGGTATATTGTGATAGTTGCTAATTGAGAAATGCCATGTTTGATAGTTGCTAACTGAGAAATGTCTGTCTGAGTAAGAAATTTTGATTAAATAAGAAATCATGTTGTTTGATTGTACATCTAACTGAACATGCTGACTGATTTAAAATGACCATTTTATCCTAATACTGATACGCTATTCGTTTTTATGGAATATAATAATAATAATAATAATAATAATAATAACCACTACACATTATATAAACTATTTGAGCAAATATAACAAAAATAACCTTCTAGCATAGTGGAAAAAGATGTGGCTTTGTGAATGTAAGGTCGTTAGTTCGACTCTCACTGCCCATATATTCATTTGTTGTGCATTGAACTATTAGGGGTAGAAGTGTCTTATTTCCCGTCAGCAAAGTGTATTAATCTGACCGGGTAAGCAATTTGAGTCAGCCTATCTTACCAAGAAAGCCACAAATCAAACAAAGATTGTCTGATCGAGTCAACCCAATTCGCTGACTCGACCTTCAGACGCATTTCAAACACACCCTAAGATTCATGCAACAAACAAATCATATACATACAAAAAAAACATATATACATAGTCAAGCTCATCCTATATTTGGTTTTTATAAGCCAACATACATGTTGATTATCTGAGGAAAAAAAACAATTCGCTTGGATCTTCATAAGCTTCCAACCAGGGGCGGAACACGAATAATAAAACTGGGGGGCCAAAACCAAAATTTTGTTAAATGTTTTTCGAATGATCACAAATTGTAAGTTTATTAGCCATAGTTATAATATACACTACATCTAGTAACATATAAAACAACAGCACCAGTAATTTACTTGTAAAATGCCTAACCACTAAAATAAAATCATGTAAGTATGAAAAAATACATCAAGCAATAATTTCATAGTAAAAATGAGGTTATAGTTGTACCTTGTATGCATCTCCTTCCGTTCATGTTTATATGTATATACATATACATTTTTTTTGAACAAGTATATAGATATACATATACATACATATACACACAACTATACATGTGTATGATGTGTACATATATGGTTGTATAAAAATACTAAACTTACATAAGAAGAATTGTAGCTCAAATTATGGATAAGCCTATAAAATATTATGATATTTTGTTATTCTCTTACTAGATTTCTTATCAGTTCCAAAACCCTGACTGAGCATTTTTAACAAACACTTAACATGTAAAATTTCAAGACCACATTTTGTATTTAGACCCATAATATAAACCATAAACATAAAAGACGACTAGATCAATTCCAAATGAAAAAAGTAATGAAGAGCTTAAAAATAAAAATTTGAAACTTGATATGTTCATAAAAACTCATTTTCACAAAATAAACCTCATTGAGGACTTTTCACAAACACTTCATGTGCAACTCCATATGTTCAATTCCAACAAGAAAAAATTGCGGTACAAAAGATTGAATGAACACTTTTCTCAAGTAATAAACAGATCTAATCAACAAATTTAAAAAAAAAAAAAAAAAAAAAAAAAAAAAAAAAAAAAAAAAAACCAACTAATGCATAACCAGAAATGTAAGAACCTAGTGTTTGCAAGGGAAAGAGATATAGAGAGTACAATATAGAGTCGGTGGTGGTTGAAGGGAAGAAGTGATCCTCTTTCAGTCTTCTCTCTATTCCATTATTTGGATCTTTACAACTTGATTATTCGGTAAAAATGATTCCCGAACAAATATAACTTGCCAACCTTTTTTTCGTTGGGTAGTTGCCTTGATGATAACCATTCCGAGATCGTTCCTCTGCAACATCTATGGTAAAAAAAAAAAAAAAAAAAAAAAAAAAAAAAAAAAAAAAAAAAATTTAAAGACAAATATCATACCAATATACATTTGAAAAAAAAAAAAAAAACTAAACTAAAATAAGAATTTAAATTACATTAACACCAAATAGACGTGCACAAAAAGACGGTCTCGGACCGGACCCAAAACAATACCGAGACCGAACTGGTCTAAAACAAGACCGGACCGGGAAAAAACTGGTTTTTAAGACCGGATTGAAAAATGACTGGCTCGAGACCAATCCGAAAAAGACCGGCCCGTTCCAAGACCAGTCCTAAAAAAGACCAAAGGTCCGAGATTGAACGAGACCGGTTTGGAAAAAAGACCGGTAACGAAACTTTATAAATATATCAGTTTTTTGTTAATTATACAATTTTTAATCACAAATTATCTAACTTATTTTATTGTTTCTTTTATTAAACTTAAATTATCATATTTAATAAATATTAATTTATCATTTTGGTGTTAATCACATATTTGTTAATGGAAAAAATTCGAAACCAAAACAAAAGAATCGAAATATACCAAAACCGAACAAAAAAAAACTCGTATATCGAACCGAAAAAGGCGTATGGAAAGACCGTGAAACCTGACCGAAAAAAGACAGGTTTGAATAAAGACCGGTCTGAGAAAGGACCAGACCAAAAGACCGACGGGGACTGATCCGAAAAAAAACCAAACCGTTCGGAAACCTTAAAAAGACAGGACCGTTTCAAAACCAACCCAAAAGTGTTCTTTGACCACTAACGTGCAGCTCTACCACCAAACACAGGCATATGTCCAAGGAATAAAAAAGGCTATACACAAACAACAGTCTATTTTTTTCTCAACTTTCATCTTAGATTAATGGACTACGAGGATGGAGTTTTGGATAAGGACATATGTCCCAGAGGAATATATGTTAGATTAAGTCCAAGGTACTCATATTTGTAGGAATAAACTATAAAACATTTTCTCCCCATATGCTTTTGGCGTCCTTTACATTGCACAAAATCACAATCTATTCCAAAATTCCATACTCCCTCAGATGTTGAAAAGTTACATATTTTAGATATGAATTTTGTTCTCTGGGAATATTAAAGTTGCAAATGCACTCTGATCGGGAAATGATGCTTCTATTTTGATGATAACTATTTTGATGAAAACTATCAGAACTTAAGTATTTATTATTAATGATTTCAGTGAAAACTCAATTGTTCCCTGTAGATTACTTTTAAGCAAAAATGATCTAGAGACAAATACACCTGCAATATATATATTCTGAACAAACTGATAATTAAAGCAGTAAACAAACATATATATTTATCAACAAATGGTAGTTTAAAAGCTCCCTAACCAAGCAATAAATATTATCAGTTTCAATAAAATGACCACAAACAGACACCTAAATAAGAAAATGTAGGATAAAACATAACAATCAATCTTCGGCTACAAACATCCCCATAGCAGAAATGGACTGTTTGTTAACAACTCCACATACGATCCATTTCCGCCTTTCTTACTTCACATGAAACATAACACGAAAAATAGATAAAGAATATAATAACAAAAACAAACTCGATCATCAAAAGCAACAAAATAATACTTAGAAGCATTTCCTGTGAACAATAGATGGACCCGACTCATCATATTCTCCCTTGGAGATCCACATCTGATTCACACAAAATAAAAAGTTAATTAAAAAAAAAAATAAGGTAAATTGCTGTTATTGGTAACCAAAGTAAATTTACCTGTTGAAAGGTACTGAGAGACGCAAGGATTGATCCTCCAATCCAGACACTGTATTTCCTCTCCGGGGGTGCAACCACCTTAATCTTCATGCTACTAGGGGCAAGGGCAGTAATTTCCTTGCTCATCCGGTCAGCAATACCCGGGAACATGGTGGACCCACCACTAAGCACAATATTTCCATAAAGATCCTTCCTGATATCAACATCACACTTCATGATCGAGTTATATGTAGTCTCATGAATTCCAGCAGCTTCCATTCCGATCAAAGATGGCTGGAAGAGAACCTCCGGGCAGCGGAATCTCTCTGCCCCAATCGTGATAACCTGCCCGTCGGGCAGCTCATAGTTCTTTTCAACAGAGGAGCTACTTTTAGCGGTTTCGAGTTCTTGCTCGTAGTCAAGAGCCACGTATGCGAGCTTTTCCTTCATGTCACGGACAATTTCACGTTCTGCGGTGGTGGTGAACATGTAACCTCTTTCAGTCAGGATCTTCATTAGGGAATCTGTGAGGTCACGGCCTGCAAGATCAAGACGGAGGATCGCGTGGGGAAGCGCGTAACCTTCGTAAATTGGGACGGTGTGGGACACACCGTCTCCGGAATCCAACACGATACCTGGAAGAAAATAGTATTGTTGAGATCCATGTTCATGCAAATAAAAGAAGTCCAAGGCTTTGGTTTCAAAGTACCACAATCAAATACAGTTCAAGTAAAGTATTCAACTGCTTTAGGAAAGTGTGACTTTAATTAGCGAGTACATGACAATTTATGTTTTATACAGTTTTATTGTAAGTATTTGTACAGCTAAAAAGTATTGAATAATGAATACAAATCACTCCCCTCAATTATTCATTACATTCCGTTTATTGATGATTTGTTTTTGGTTAGCATTTACATGAGTTTTTATATTATAAGTAAGTACAATATATAACTTTAGCTTTACTACATTATTTAATTATTATTATTGTTAATATTTGTAGTTGAAAAAATATATTTTAAACATAATAAATGTTCTCTTAAACCCAAACAAGGTAATACTATATCTATATTTTCTAGTCAATTTAAGAAAATTAAATTATAATTTACTTCAAGTCAAGAAATTTATTCATTAAAGATTACACAAAGAAAAATGAGCGATATTGTTATTTTTAGTTCCATTCCATGATGAGATAAAAACCTTTAAAAAAAGAAACTTCACAAAGTAACTAAAACTAACAAAAATGGAAGGAATCACATTCATTTAGAAAATGGTATATTCCATTCCATCAAAAAATACAAAGAGCTTCTTTCATTTGGTAGTGTAAAATCCTAATTCTTACATCCGGTGGATTTTTAATTTTTCTCTTTGGAAGCCAATAGTTTTTTCTCTGATTTTCAGGCTGTTAGGAATCTTTAAAGCCATTTTCCAAAAATCAAAATGCAACTTATAATAGAAATCCAGAAGAGCAATGTAAGTTACAGTTGAATACCAAAAGAGTAATGGGAGACTAACCAGTTGTACGACCACTTGCATACAAAGAAAGCACAGCCTGGATAGCAACATACATGGCTGGAACATTGAAGGTCTCAAACATGATTTGAGTCATCTTTTCTCTGTTTGCCTTAGGATTAAGTGGTGCCTCAGTAAGAAGCACAGGGTGCTCTTCAGGAGCAACACGAAGCTCATTATAGAAAGTGTGATGCCAGATCTTTTCCATGTCATCCCAGTTGCTGACAATACCATGCTCAATTGGGTATTTCAAAGTCAAGATACCTCTTTTTGATTGGGCTTCATCTCCCACATAGGCATCCTTTTGGCCCATTCCCACCATAACACCAGTGTGTCGTGGCCTACCCACAATACTAGGAAAGACTGCCCTAGGAGCATCATCACCAGCAAACCCAGCCTGTAAATTTAATCAAAGAACAAAAAACAACTCCAACTTGAGTAACATGTTGCATACTTTATCTAAAAATTTATTTTAAAATGTTTCACGTTTTTACCAATTTATGGAACAATGTTTCACTCTTTAACCTATTGATGCAATGATGTCTCACATTGTTACCAATTGATGAAACATCGTACAAACTTTGCAACCACGTTAAACCGTTTTTCATTAAAAAAAAAAAAGTATGTATATTAGTTAGAAGAAAAATGGTTGGCATATTTCTTCAAAATACGAAATTGTTGCATAATGGAGAAAAATATGATAAGTCATTGCATAAACAGCCATCTAACTTTTTTTGAGATTCAAAAATACAAGATAATTTAATCAATAAAGTTCAAAACTTTAAATAAGTAAGACAGGGCAAAGAAGAGTTATGCTAACCTTCACCATTCCAGTTCCATTGTCACAAACAAGGGGCTGAATATCCTCAGAGTCTGCCATTTCTGTAAACATGCAACGAAAATATCAAAAATACAATAAGCTTCCACAACAAAATCTCTGATATGTCCATTATTCTCAATCGTTTTCAACTTGTTTAGCAAGAAATATGCACAAAAATCTCAGAAATATCATTTCATACGACTCTTATATAATCAAAAGAACTTTAAACTATACCAACCAAAAACATCAAAGTTACCAACTACTACCATATAGATCTCGATGTCCATCATCAATGGATCTTTACATATTCAACAAATACAGTGAAAAGCATGCAGTTCAAACAGATTGCAGATCCCTCAGTAGTTAGAAAAAACACACTAATCGAGGTATACGGATTCAATCTAACAAGAGGTAATACTTCACAGATCTAAGCTCTTCGCTATATCTCACATAATTCAGAATCAGATCAGTCAATCATAGCAACTAACTGACCAGATCATACCAATAAAAAGCAGATATCGTCAACTATGAGAAATCAAAACAGATTAACGGAACGATTTCGATTGTACTTGAAGAGAAAATTCGATACGGATCCGTAATTAATGAATGTCAAGAGACTCAGATCGGAAATTGAAAACGGTAAAAGCATTTGAATTAGAAGATAATCGAAGCAAACCTTTAGTTTTTCAGATCGAAGAGGAAGCAGCAGAAAGCAACCTCCACTAAGGCTCCGGTGTGGTTTGGTACGTTCGGAGCAGAAGGATATGGGGGAAGGAAGTAGAAGGTTAGTGGGGAGGATGGTGTATATATTTGAAAATGAGGTGTAAATGGGGAGAGGGAGGAATCATTCGGACCACGAGGAAAGATAAGATGACCTGGCGTGGACAGGCTTTCGGCATGCCATGGTTACGACTCTTGTCCGTCCGATTTGACTTTTGTGCTCTGCACATCGGTTTAATTTTATTATTAAGTTTGTGATTTGTGATTAATTACAATTTAAGAGGTTATTTAGCAAAACAATTTATTAGCGGTTTTTATAATGGTGTCGTAAGTTAGTCTTTTTTAACTTATTAGCCTACTAGTTTATAACCCGTGTAAATCACAGATATAAAATTAATTAAATTTTTATAGTAAACCTTAAAATTATTAATTAATTATTTTAAATAAATTATTAATTACGATATATTTTTATTAGTTATGTGAAATTATAATCGTTGATTCAAATAAATATATAAAATTAATTTTTAATATATATTAGATATTTTTTATTTGTGAATTAATGAAAACAATAATATAAAATTTAAAATTAAAATGGAGAATAAATACATTGACACATAACATCATATTAATTAAGAGGTCTAATAAATTTAAAAGGGATAACTAATACATTGACAAGTGGCATCATATTAATTAAGATGTTTAATATAGTGACACATGGCAAAATGACTACTCTTTTATTAGGACAAAACTGCAAATTTGGTCCTTGTGGTTTGCAAAAATCTTTGGATAGGGTCCAAAAAGTTTTCGACTTGCATAGAAGGTCCAAAATCAAAGTTTTTCTGAGTTTTTGGTCCAAAAAAACATGAAAAGACGATTTTGCCCTTTTATTTTCCTTTTTGTATTTTTATAATTATTAAAATACTATTTTAATTTAAAAATAAAAAGAAAAGAAAATAATTAACACCCACCCACTTACCTCCACCTCTTTCTCTCTTTCTTTCTCTCTCTCTCTCTCTCTCTCACACACACACACACACGAAGAACTTTTTATCCCAATCCCGTCTTCAATTGGCAACCTTGAAAACCTCAAAGACTTGATTTTAATCTCCATCAAACTCATCAGAAAAATCCCAGGTGAGCTTTGGAGCTGCCGGAGTCTCAAGACTCTTTACTTGTTCGACAACTGATTCCCCGGGGTAAACAAAGACCTCACCGGAGGAAACAACGGCCTCGCCGGAGTCTGGTTCAACATCCTAATTTCACCACCACCACTATCATCCCCTCTTTATACCCACCGTCGGTAGAACCCTCTATCCCTCACACACTCACGCACATGATGAAAGAAGTACATCGACTCGCTCCTTGTTCATCCTTAGTTCCCAATTAAATCATCAACAAATCATCTTTCTCCTGCACATCTTACATTCCCAATTTCAAGATCAATTACATATCCCTAGGCTAGACTACAAAGAACAAAACTGATTTCCCAAACCCTAGATGATAATACGATCGAATCCAGCATCAGAACACTTGTAACTCGCTTTAATCTGATTATCTTAGGGTTGAAGTTTGAAAGTAAATATGTTCAAGAGTTCTTCGCCTACATGTTCATCATTTTCTTCTTTTAAGTAATCAGAATGATGCTTATGACAATACTTTTCAGAAATCTTGAAACTCTGACATGTTTTTAGGGATGTAGTTTTGGATTCTGGGATTTTTATGGTTTGTTCCAATTTTTAAGATTTTCTCCATTGAAGTGTTCTTGGGTATTTTTCCAGATTTCAGTTGATTCCGTGTTAGGATGATATTTGTTTTGGATTATTGTGGGTTGAATATGTTAAACGATTTTTTTATTGAATTAGTATGTTGAATAATTTTGTTTCTGATTTGAGATGAAGTTTTGATGGAGCATCGATATTAATTTTGAAAGACTGGAGCTATTTTTTATAGTAATCAATGTTTACACTTCATTTTTATTATAGATTTTGTGATAAGTTTGATGTTGGTATGTGTTCGAGTTCCTTGTGTGTGTGTGTGTATTTGGAGTTGCAGGTGTGTTTATGTTTAGAGAGAAATAGATAGAGAGGAGGGGGAGGAGGAAGATGAGGAGAAGAAGGATGAGGAGGAAGAGAGAGAAGGGGGAGGGCTCCGGTGGGGTGGGTAGAGAGAGAGAGAGAAAGAGAGAGAGAAAGAGAGAGAGAGAGAGAGAGATGGGTGAGCCAACTTAATTCCTTTTTTTGCATTAATATTTATAAAAGAAAAATATAAAAAATACAAAAAAGAAATTTAAAGGGCAAAACAGTCAATTCAAGTGCTCTATGGACCAAAAGTACAGAAATTTCCTAAGTTTAGGACTAAAAACCCAGAAAAACTTTGATTTTGGACATTCTATGCAAGTCGGAAACTTTTTGGACCCTATCCAAAGATTTTTGCAAACCACAGGGACCAAATTTATAGTTTTGTCCTTTTATTAGTATAGGGATAGAGATAAGTTAATAAGCTAATAAGTTAACAAGATATAAATTAATAATTTATTAAACATCTTCGCAATGTATTATTAAGATATGTTCACATAAATATCAAATATAAAAGGGATAATTACTAATCTAGCCAAATTAAGGGGTAATTAGCAATTTTTAGCCAAAAATTAGTAAATGGCCAAAAATAGCCCACGAAACCGTAGGTTTCGAGATTCGTCTGTTTCGCCATTTCGTCTACTGTTTCGTGTTTTTTATAAAAAAAAATTATTTTTGTCATACAAAACCGTAGGTATTATAAAACCTACGGTTTCCTCTCAAAAGCCTACGGTTTTTGGGAAAAAGTTACGGTTTTTTTTTAATCTACTATTTTGGGGCTTTTATCTACTGTTTTGTCCAAAAATCTACAGTTTTTTTTTTTAATACAAAGTATAAAAAAGAGTTTTATAATATGTACAGTAACTTTAACAATTGTTTTGTTTAAATTTTAACAATTATTTGGTTTGAATTTGACTACTTTTTGGTTAATTTAACTATTTTTTTGTTAAATTTGACTACTTTTTTGTTAAACTTAACTACTTTTTCGTCAGACTTAACTATTGTTGTCAACCTACCTTATATATATTAAGTATTTTATATTTTTGGAAATATTTCATGTTTTGTAAAGTTTCTTCACTCTAGCTTTTTTCTTCTCCAAATTAAAATAATGAGTTGTAACGAGTATTTTGTATTGCTCATTACGGATGGAAGATGGGAGTTTGTTAATTCTCAATTATCATATGTTTGGCCACCGGGATACAATCCGAGAATGTTTTATTTCGGTGTTGAATTTTACGAAACACGTACACCAAATTTGTTCATTTGGTGAAGTGCAAGATGGGTCTTTCCGAATAATCAAAAGTCAGTCTGACTTATCATCATCCAGAACAACTCTATTATTGTGGTATTGTTGATGATCGTGATATTAGAAAGTTGATTGATAGTTTCGTTTTTATTACTTCTTTTCATAGTTTATTTTAGTCCAAACCATCTTATTTTAGTCAATCTTCATGCATATTTTCTCTTTTTGTTATTTTTCTCCTTCATCGGGTGCTTTCTAGTCTTTTGAGCTTAATTTCAGGATTTTCCGAAGACTATTTGTTATTGGAGGCTTAGAAGGATGCGGGACTCATGGAGGCATGTGATTTGCTTGCGGATTTGAAGTGGTGCGATTGGGCTAGGTGCTTGCGTAAAAGAAGAAATCAATTTAGATCTAATTCATGGGCAAAGATGATGATGAGGCGGTGCGGAATCGAGCTACAAGAAAATTTGAGGAGCATTGGGTTAATCATTAGAAGGCTTTGGAATGGCAAATGGGTCTTAAAGAGTTATGATTATGGGCTGAAGTTAAAGAAATGAAGATTGGGCTTAAATGCATGTTAAATGACCCAAGTTTCACATTCAGCGTGACCCACGCGGTCCGCGTGGGTCCATACGTGGTCCGCGTGAATTGTGCTGAGTTGTTTCCGGGTTTTGACTTGTTGAATCTATTTGTGGAAGTTTGGTGGGTTGCTTTTGGTCTCTTTTTGAATCCGGAAATTGGCTCTCTTTAGCTGGAGATTGGAGGCTCATTTGGGGGGACTTGAAGAACATACTCCACTTTTTTCTCTCTAAGAAGCTTTGGGAAGATTTGAAGAATATTTGGAAGATTAGTGTAATTTCCTTTTATCTTACATCTAAGACAATGCTTGGTATCTCTAATCCCTCTTGTTTTTGTTTAATCTTAGCCATGCTTGGCTAGATTTTCATTTGGTTGACTTGGATGTAATTGCTTGAATGTTTTGGTTATTTTAAAGAACTCCAGGAACTTGTTTTGAACATCTATGATTATATTTTCTATGAAAACTTCCTTCATGTTTATATATCTCTAGTCATAAATATTGATATATGAATGTTTTCTTTGTTGGTTAAATTCTTGGCTAAGTAATGGGTCTTCAATTTAACAAGCAACAATTAGTTTAAATGTTTGTTTTCATTTCATTTAGACTAAGAAAATATTTTCTCCATAGTGGTAATGAAAGCAATAGATTACTCTTTGGATTTGGTGACTCTTAAAACCCAATGTTAATTGATTTTCACAAAATTACATGCTTCATTAGTTTTATGACTTTGATTTAGGAAATGTGTTATGAGCTTCTCTAGTCATTTTAATACAAAAGAAGAGTTGAGGCAAGTTATGCTTATGAATTGCAATAGCCAAATTAGATTATAAACACAAGTATTGCACCTTGGTATTCTCATGATTATTTAACCAAATGTTCAAGTAATGAAAGTCTAAAGTCAACCATCTTTCTCCTATTGATTTTACATCAAACTTTTCTTTTGTTGAATTGTGTTTGTAAAGGTTAATGTAATTCTAGTTTTATTTTAAACATCTTGAAAGATCAAAATCCCCCAATTTTATTTTATTTTAGTTTTACAAGTGTTTGTACACCAAGATTATCATAGAAGTAACAAATTGAACCAATCTCCGTGGATACGATCCATTTCCTACTATACACTATTTTAGTGTGTAATATTTAGGGTATTTATTTTGTTGGCCTCGACAACCAGCAAATTTTGGCGTCGTTGTCGGAGATTGGTTTATTTTTAATCAATTTGTTTCTCTATACCCAGATCTCAGCGTACAGGTGACTTGATTTACAACCCAGAAATTGAAAAAGAAGCAAGGCGTTTGGCGAAGGAAAAACGAGTTGAACGTAGTCAAACTTCTAACCCCCACGGGGACCCGGAGGTTGAAACCGCTTCATTAAGTGATATAGAACCCGATTCTAGTCCCGACCCTCACCAAGAAATTCCCGAAACACCACCTCTACAACAAAACCCACCCATTATTGAACCAATTGCAATGGCGGATGGAGGAGAAGTTCCTGAAAGAACTTTGAGGCAAATGATGGAGACCGATGTTACACAAACTCCAACCGGTATCAATTACCCGGTTTTGGAAGGAGGCTCGGAGTTGAAGTCAAGTTTAGTCCATCACCTACCAACTTTTCATGGATTGGAGAATGAAGACCCTCATAAGCATTTGAAGATGTTCCACATTATTTGCACTAGCGTGAAGCCACAAGGGTCAATCGATGACCAAATCAAGCTAAGGGCATTCCCCTTTTCATTGGCCGATAGAGCAAAAGATTGGTTATTCTATCTTCCACCAGGGTCGATCAACTCATGGACCGACATGACGAGAGCTTTCCTTGATAAGTTGTATCCCGCTTCAAGAGTCTCAAGTCTTAGAAATGAGATTTGTGGAATCCGCCAAGGTCAAAATGAAACTTTTCATGATTATTAGGAGAGGTTCAACAACTTGTGCTATAGTTGCACACAACACCAAATTCCGGAACAACTCCTCATTCAAAACTTTTATGAGGGATTGTTGCCAATGGAGAGAAGACTAGTTGATGCCTCAAGTGGTGGAGATGTCTTTAGTGAAACCCCACAACAAACAAGACAACTTTTCAACACCATAGCTGCGAATACACAACATTTTGGTCCTCGCCAAGATATGAAAAGAGACACACAACACAAAGTCAATGAAGTGGGAACATCAAATCTCAAGTCTCAAATCAAAGATCTAATCTTCGTTGTAACACTCGTAGATCCGGGCTAGTCAATTTAGAGATGATAGGCATCAAAAATGAATTTTTGATGAAAGATTATTTAGAATGAATAATCTTAACTAAGTTATAGTATATGTTACAAGGTTTCCGTGCATATAAAGAACGCCGAAATCCGAGTTATAACGAAGAAGTTATGACCTGTCGAAGTTTCGCGACAGAACCGACACGACGCTAAATGACGTAAAAAGTGAATTTACGTTAGAGTGATATTTAGCCTTAGAAATCTAAACGAAAGTCGTACAATTCGTTAAACCATGAGCGTGCATAAAAAGAACGTCCAAATCTGACTTCGTATGAGGAAGTTATGATTTTTCTAAGTTTCGACTTAGCGGTATACAGCCCGAATACTCGATTTGAGACCGAGCGGTTTTTAGCCGAAACAATCTAAATGAGAATCGAAGGTCTCGTTAATAGGAGTAAAACGATAAAAATATAGGCGAAAACAGACGTCGGATAAACAAGTTATGATTTTATAACGGAGTTTTCCTGTCCCAGCCTACTAAAAATAAATAATAAAAATAAAGTCAAAATTAGCCGACGGAGTCTAAACGAAAGTTGTAGAGCATAGTCTCACCTACGCGGGGATATAAAGAATGTCTAAAACGGAGTTCGTATGAGGAAGATATGAATTTTTGAAGTTTATTAAATATTTTCGATATTTAATTCAATTATAAATTAACCGATATTATCCATGGGGGGAGTCAGCAATCTGATCCACGTTACGCCCAGTGTAATTTAGAATTACGCCCAGCGTAATTTGGGTTTCTAGTCCCCAATAAAAGGGTGTCGAGGGCAACCGACTTCCTTGCTCATTTCTTCCCGTTTTCTCGCGTTTTTGTATCGTTTTTCGTGCAAGAAACATCCCGAAGCCCCGGTATCCTTCCCGAGCCCCGAAGCAAGTCCCGAGGCCACGAAGATCCCGAGAAGTGCGATTCCCGAGCCGAAGCTCTGCCCGCGAGGAGCCCGGTTTTTGTGAAGATCTACCGAAGAATACTACTTCTACAAGTCGTAGTGCTGTCCGATCATCTTCTAATCAAGTGAGCGTGTGGTTACTTTCTTCTAACGCATAATTATGAAGTATTTTATACAAAATACGTGTTATGTGTATAATTTTGTTGTTATGTGTGTGAATGTATATTCACTTTCTTCTATCTCATAGATCTGATTTATTCTCTATGAAATACGTCTTATGCGGGTGTGCCTCATCTGTTATGTGGAATAGGTATTGAATGAGAATGCTATACAGGTTTTAAACTATGTATAAAAATATATATATATATATTTATCTACTAATATGTTGGGTAGAACATGGGTAGATAGTTGATGTGTGATAAACAGATGAGAGGTCCCGATGTTGTTGTTGTTGATCTAGTTATTCAGCGAGTATGGATTAGACCAAGATGTTAGTTTTAGATCCGGGAGTATGGATCAGGTAAAGAGATAAAACTTGTTATTAGTCCGGGAGTATGGATTAAGACTAAGTTAATTGTCCCTAGTCCGGGAGTATGGATTGGGCACAGTTATCGATCCGGGAGTATGGATCAGATCAGGATTAGGGTATAGTTAATTGTCCTTATTCCGGGAGTATGGATTGGGTACAATTATTGATCTGGGAGTATGGATCATATCAGGATGTTAGTTTTAGATCCGTGAGTATGGATCAGGGGAAAAGGTTAGTTTTAGATCCGTGAGTATGGATCAGGTGAAAAGGTTAGTTTTAGATCCGTGAGTATGGATCGGGTGAAGATAATAATTTTAGATCTGTGAGTAAGGATCAGGTAAAGAGGAAAATTTTAGATACGAGAGTTTAGATCGTGTCGTTGTGAGGATCGATGGGGTGGGATAAGAGTTTCTTTATATGGTGAAATTGTACAAGTTTGAATGTTCTATATTTATAAATATATGATATAACATTGTGGGATGAAAACCCTATATGCTCACCAGGCTCCCAAGCCTGACCCACTCAGTTTTCTTTGTATGACAGGTATTAATACGAAGACATATTTCATAGAGAGATTTAAAGGAGATATAAATCAATTGTGTAATTAAATTTAAGTTTTGTTTATGCTTATATGTCTGTATCGGAACATGACATCCCGAGGTTTTATTATTAAATGAAAATACATTCTCTTCGAGAAATGTTTTGATAAGTTATTATCATATCTTGTTTTGGGAACAAATTCCGCAACTGTTTTCTTTAAAAGAGTACTCTGATTTTATAAAACAAAGCATAAACAAATTGGTCTTTTCTGGCCGTGAAATTGGGGATGTCTCAGTTGGTATCAGAGCATTAGTTTAAGCGAATTAGGAATTTGTAGGAAATTTCTAGACTTAAACTTAGAATGCTAAGTAATGATTGTGAGCAGTGTGTCTAAAATATGTTATGTAGTACACCTAAATTGACACAAGCACTAGTTTATTTTACGAATGATGCCTAAAATGCTTTTATGTGCTAAATGTTTTGTATGATAGCTATATTGGTGCTATTATTTGTTTGGATCTATGGTCTGTTGTCGACCGGATCTGGAAACCTTATGTGTTTAGGATTCTAAGCGTATGTCTACGATATTAGAACTAGTATGTAAACGTTTCGGAGTGATAATGATGATTTGAATATCTATCGTGAATAATCACATTATTCGGTGTATAGATCAAAAATGGTGAGAACAAGAAGTGGAGTTGGAAATGCTGATGAAAACAGGAATCAACCACCAGTGATTGAGCAAATACATGTCATAGCAGCAACACCTGAGCCGATAACAATGGCCGGTGTACAATTGATGATTCAGACGATGTTGGATCGTCAGATGGATGAGACGAGACGTCTGCTTCAACAGAATCGTGAAGAACTGTTAATTCAAGTGGAGGAGCCTGAAGTGAATGAAGGGCACTCGGAAGGTGGAAACTTTAGTGGATCTGTTGGTCAAGCCAACCCACCGATAGTTAGGCAAAACAACCAGAATGGGAGGAATGATGGAATGGGATGCAAGTATAAGGATTTTCTAACTTTCAAACCATCGACCTTCACTGGAAAGGAAGATCCGATCGGAGTTATGGATTGGATATCGGAAATGGAGCTAGCCTTCATGACTTGTGGCTGCAGAGGCAGGTTGCAGACTATCTATGCAGTGCGTCAGTTGCGAGGTGGAGCCGTTCGATGGTGGAACACTCTAGGGAAGATCCTAAGACCTAACGAGCCACTGCAATTGTCTTGGGCAGAGTTCTTGGTGCAATTCAAGCGCAAGTTCTGCTCGGCCCAAAACCTGCAAGAGTTGGAGAACAAATTTCTGATATTGAAGAAAGGTAGCATGACAGTGGATGAATACACTAATGCCTTCACAGACAAGATGGAGTTTGCTTTACGCATCGTCCCAGACGAACTGATAAAAGTCAACCGGTACGCAAAGGGACTCCCTTGGGAGTATGCGGTGCCAGTGCGTCAGGCACCTACACTAATTACATTACAAAAATAGCCAAATAATATCGAAATTACAAAAATAGCCAATGAATTCGCAGATGGAAATGCCCCATCTGCGAAATCAGCATGCTATCTGCGAAAGTACAAGCACCTATAGCACAGCTGTGCTTTAGGTGCTTGTACATTCACAGGTGGTTTTTTGTTTTTTTTAAAAAAAAATTTTGTGTATATATAGGGGTAATTTCGCAGATGGAGAAGGTCCATCTGCGAAATACTCTCACTCCTATCTACGAAATACTGATTTTTTTTAGTTTGACTATGAAATGAATTGGTTTGACTACAAAATCATGTTGCTATATAAAAAGTTTTGTAGAAAAATATCATTTTGGTTGTTATTTGTTTAGGAACTTTCTCTACAATTTGCTCAAAAAATGATTGAATATTTGGTTTGTCTTGTAACTGGTGGGAGATGGCAAGTTAATGGAACTAATCTGGAATACATATGTCCATAGGGAGGTATTTCTGAACTTGCTTTGATATTTTTTGAGTATATTAGTTATAGTGATTTTGTATCTTTGGTAAGAAGCAAAATTGGTTTGCTAGACAAATATAGAATTAGTCTTCGTTTCCACCATCCCGAATTAAGTTATTATATAGCTATAGTTGAAGACATGGATGTTAGCATGTTGATAAACGTAATCAAATGTAGTGGAGGAAGGGCTGTGAAAGTGTTTGTGGTGGTTGATGAAGTTGAGGAGGTTAATGGGGCTGGTGAAATTGGAAACCAGCTTGTTGGTAGTTTATGCAGTTATAAAGGGAGCAACGATCCGATCGGTACTTTCAATACTCCTAGTGTACCTCAGTTTCACAGTGTTGCTGAAAATGTTAATGTTAGTTATTCACGTATTCACTATGTGGATCCTGAGAATTACAAGCATGTTGGTGATGATGATGTTGGTACTTATCTTGATGATGTGGGTGGTCGTTGTGATGATGTTGCCGAACAAGAAGTTAAAGTTATAAGTAGGCGTGTGGTAGATAAAACTAAAAAGAAAAAAAAAATTCAAGTCAAAAAAATGAAAAAAATCATGTTTACGGGCATTATGTTGATGTTGGTGATATATGTTTAGATATAACCGAGCTACAAATCAATTCCGATAGAGATGAGTTGGGTGATGAAGTTAAAGCTAAGTTTCCCGATAACCTTTTTCACGGTATGCCCCCTGTACCAGCATGGCCAGTTGATATTAATGAAGATATCCCAACACAGATGGTAGACATGAATCTTCAAAAGATTCAATGTGAGAGTATATTTAAGAACAAAGAACTTTTAAAGCGATGTATTGGTAAAAAATGTCTTCGAGAAGGTTTCCAGACGAGGACAAGTAGATCCACCAAATCAAGGTATGAAGCTGTGTGTTTTTCGGAAAATTGTTCTTGGTTACTAAGAGCAAAAGCAATAAAAAATTCTGATGGACTTTTCCAAGTGAATAAATTTGTTGATGTACACACATGTTCTTCAACATTGTTGCAACCTAATCATCGACAAGCAAACAAATATGTTTTGGGTGAATATGTTGCTGATGTTTTGGCTGAAAACTATAGAAGAGTTTATCGGGGAAAAGAAATTGTTAATGATATGAATTCTCAATTGAATATCAATATCTCATACCATCAGGCATGGCGTGCGAAGCAATATGCATTGTTGTCGTTAAGGGGTACGAAAGAGGATTCTTTTACCAAACTTCCGACGTATTGTCACAACTTGGCCAAACATAATCCGGGTACTGTCACACATATTAAAACAGATGCTGATGATCGCTTTGAGTTTTGTACGTCGCACTCGGTTGCTCGGTTAGTATTATCATATTATATTAATTTTTTAATATTTGTTTTGTGTATTTGAATAGATATACAATGTATTGTAGGTACGCGCTTTTGTCAATTTTTGTAAGCCGACCCTAGTAGTAGATGGAGCTCACCTAAAGGGCGAGTTTAAAGGTACCATGTTACTTGCAGTTACTAAGGACGGACAAAACCAAATATTACCGGTTGCATATGGTATATGCAAAAATGAGTGTATCGATTCTTGGACATGGTTTTTTCAAAAACTACTTGAGTGCATAGGAAATATGCAAGAGCTTACAATTATATCTGATAGGTCTCCATCTATAGCAACATCCGTTGCCAACATTTTTCCTCACGCTCATCATGGAATATGTGGTGTCAATTTGTATTTCAACATAGTATCTATATTCGGCAAGAGTAAGACGGTTAAAGGAATTTTTTGGGAGGCATGTAGGGTGTACACAGTTGATGATTTTGATGCTGCCATGGATGTTATGAAAAAGACAAAAGAACCAGTATGGGAGAACTTAAAAAGTATAAATCCAGAAACTTGGTCAAGAGCACATTTTAAAGGGAACCGATACAATCTTATGTCGTCCAACAATGCAGAGTCTATAAATGCATTATCTAGACACGCACGTAAGGTGCCAATACTTATGTTGATCGATTTTTTTCGTGCTACAATGCAACAATGATGGTTTCAAAGACGTAACTTTGCATGTATTAAGTAAATTTTTAATATTAATGTTTTATTAATTTTGATGTTATTGATCTTAACTTCTTCATTTTGGCTATTTTTTTAGCGGAAGCAACAACAACACTTACCCCTTGGGCGGATGAAATTGTAAAAGAAAATAAGAAAACTTTTACCAAATGGAATGTTCGCATGATCTCAAATACGAAATGCGAGGTCAAAAAGGGGGCACAAAATGTGATTGTTGATTTCAAACATATGACATGTACATGTAGGCATTGACAACTTGATGGGATCCCTTGTGATCATGTTATAAGATGTTTAACAGTGAACAATTACCAAGACTGCTCGAGGTATGCATTAAATGCTTACTTTACCGAAACACTGAGGAAAACATATGAGAAATCAATAAACCCTCTGCCAAAGCCATCCGAATGGGAGATCCCCGATGATTTGATGATTGTTAAGCCACCAATAATGGATAAACGTCAGCCAGGCAGGCCAAGAAACACAGACCGCACTCCATCCCAAAGCGAGGGTCCAATTATAAAAGAGTGTTCTACATGTGGTCAAATAGGACACACGAGAAATAATTGTACTGGAAGGGCGTCCGGTAGCGGAGCACATCACATAATTTCTACTGCAGAAATGACATTTAATACTGGTGGTTCAGCGAGTTGCTCACAAACCTTTAACGCTGATTTTGATATAAAACAACCTTGAAATGAAGACTAATGACGAGTTGTAAACTTATTATGTATTGTAATATTTTTATTAAATCTTACAAGACATTGCTATGCTTTCATATTTTTGTTTAGTTTGTTGATTATAACAATTAATGAAGCCTTTATTTTATAAAATATAGTTTGCAGAATTTTTTTAACAATTACAACTTGTTATTTAAAAAAAAAACAACAAACGATCCTTTTGCAACCTAATCTGTATCATGATAATATTATAACAACAATTTTGTAACTAATTTTTAATAAACTTGATCTATAAGCGGTATTTATACATACTAGACAGTAACGACAAGTCCAACTTTGAAATGACTAGACAGTAATGCCAAGTTACTGTAGTAACCTGCAAATCGTAGTGGAACCCTTAAGTGACATGACATAAATGACAGTTTGACATGATAAATCACTGCATAAAGCTGAAAATCGTAGTCCAAATGTAACCATTTCATAGTCAAAGTTTTAATTCGTAGTCTATTCAAATGTTTAAATCTATATCTTTCAGATAATTCACATAAATATAAAATCATGAGTTTATAAATAAAACGAATACCTCGGTGTAAGGAGTGCACAAATATTGTGATGGTTTTCGAGTCCTCATTTTATCGTGTGGAACTTCTTTGCCATCATACACATCAAAATAATCTACAACTTCCGTAATTCTTATTTCATCTTCGTCCGACACCTAATTTAATAACCAATAATCTCTAATTATAAATAAGTTTCAATATACTAAAAACAAAATATAATTTAATGTAAGTATAAGAACCTCTTTAGCTTCATTATAATCATTTACGTCAAACACCTCATCATCAAATTTGTTCCACGTATTGTCAATCCTCTCCTCCGACTCCTACATTAAAAATAAAACTTTATACTTAATAACGAAATACACATAATTTAATAAGCAATAATATCTAATTAAATAAATGATTTAATCTACTAAAAACAAAATATAAATTAATGTAACTATAAGAACCTCTTTAAATTAAGTATAATCATTTACATCAAACACGTCATCATCAAATTTGTTCCCCGCATAGTCATTCCTCTCCTCCAACACCTACATTAAAAATATAACTTTTTACTTAATAACAAAAGACACATTATTAAAAAGTAATTATTATAATCGTAAAGGTAATATCTATAACAACCTTGTCGTCTTGAATATCACCAAATACATTTTCAGTTGTATTGTTTTTATTAATCACTTCATCTTACACAACCTATATTTTCAAATATAAAATATGAACACAGGTATTCCTATTTGTTAATAAAATTTAAAAAATAATGTAGCGTGTAACTAACCTGTTCATCATAATTTTTTTGTGACACTATCGGATCATCAAAAGCAATGTCGTTCCAAAATTGTTCAGTATTCACTTCTTCACCAAAAAACTCTGTAGGTTGTCGGTTCATAAACACATGCTGCTCCAGTGCATGTAGCCGTTTCAACACCTCGTCTAACTTGTGTTTTCCACTGCCCCTACCTCTACCATGAGAGCGACCACTGGACGACATACTAGACGAAGATTCGTCTTGTCTCCTAAAATGGTCTCGTACTGGGGATGGAACTGCTTTCCCTTCACCATATACATACTCTTGAAATGACATATAATAACAAGATGTCATCTCACCATCACCCGGTAACATGTTTTGTCTTGGTGGTAGACCCTCCTAAAAAATTAAACATATTAAAAATGCATATAAAAGTATAATAATCAAGTTTATTAATAATAAACGAAAAATTTATAAACCTGCATCTTTGACCAAATCTTGTTCACGTCAACCCATTTTAATTTTTTTGTTCCACTCCATCATTTCATCCGAGACAAGTCTTTATTTTTTTTCAATACAAATCCACATGCGCGGACAGCCGGAATCATCTCATATATCCATATCTACAATTTTTTACAATTACAGTAATAAAAGTTTAAATTAAAATAAAAAGCTTAACAATAAAACAATTTAAATATTAGAATATATTTATACCCTAATTGGAGCCATAAATCCTGATACGGAGTACTTTAAAGTTTGACCACACTCAGAAAGTGATAAATAATGATGTATTTTGTTTCATGTATCCTCAAGGTCAACATAAGTAAAATCCCAAAGATAGCTACCTCAAGCGAAACTAACAAAACAAAAAAACAATATTAGTTTTTATATAAATTATAACTTTAATAAAATATAACTTTTAACGTAAACAAAATATACCTGTTCCAGAGATCCAAATTCTCAGCAAAAAAAAAACCAATCTTGTGGCACCCGATCATTAACTTCTTTACCCAAAAAACCTTCACACAGAATGTATATCAAACATACTCTAACTGCATCAACGTCGTCAAGTGCTAGGAATGTTCGATTTAAAATTAAACGTTTAAGGTCGCCGATTTTCACCGAACTATTGGTATGGTCCGGAAATAGCCTTCACGCAATAAACATCTTTTTTTACTGCTTAATAATTTTTCCGACCCTTTTTTCCCAATGTTTTTTGGATACTCCCCAAAATTGAAGCCGGTTATCAAACAAAACTCTTCCGGACCATAAATCATTTTCGTATTGCTTACTCGAAAATATAATCGTTTTATTCCATCTGGAGATAAAACACGGTCCGACCGGATCTGATGAAGGAACATTTTATGGAACAACAATGCGTCCCCTTGTAAACGAGGGACATCAATAAAATAACCAAATACGGTATTTCTGAAAATGGCACGTTTGGCATCATCTAAAACTTCAAATATGTCCCATATGTTACCGCCAGAACCTTTTAAGTTCGCAAACGCTTTCACATTGATAAAACTAAAATTATGTTGCAAAAAAAAACACAAAAACAAATTAGATAACTAAAAAATATTTTGTTTTTAAAATATATGATTACGAACTGCAATACATAAACAATTAGTAATGCAAATACTATTTCTTAATTAATAATTATTTTTATATTTCCGATAAAAAACAATAACATACACATATATAAACAATTTTCCAAGTTATACAACAAATATATTTACGATAAAAAAACAATATCATACATAATTATATAAACATTTTATTAAACATATTTTCAACTTAAGCGAAAAATATATAAACGACAATTTTTCAACTTAAACGATAAATACATAAACATTTTTTATATTTCTAATTATATAAACTAACATTTTATAATCATATAAACAAACAATTTTTCAAATAAAACGACAACCAAATTAACAATTTTGCAAGTTATACGACAACAATTGTTCAACTTATACGACAAACACAAACAATTTCTAACAATATATACGACAAATTTTCAACTTATTCAAATGCTATACTTATAAAACAAATATATATACAAACGACTATTTTGCACATACTATAATTTAACTATTTTTCAATTTATATAAACAATTATACGATAACAATATACAAGTTTTCAGATTATACAACAACTAAACAAACAACAAAAATAACAAATTGTAAACATTATCTACGCAGTCTCTACTTGTACATTCAAACAAACATTAACAAAATACCATTTAAGCTTCAAGTATACTAAAGAAATATTAAAACTATCAAAATACAACAAAATTACCCTTTTTTAACACTAAATAATACAATAAATGATAATAAAAAAAAAGCTTAAACATTTAAAGAGTTAAAATCTAACCATATTCGCCGGATTGTTGACATAATCCTTCATTTTCTTCAAAAACTAGCCAAAATCGCGAAAAAAGCCCAAAGATAAAGAGAGTTCGAGAGAGTTTTTGTATAGAGAAGGGTGAAAAATGGAGAAAAAAAACGTTTATATAGTGAAAGATGGGGGATTTCGCAGATAGGGTGTTAATTTCGCAGATAGAGTAAGCCATCTGCGAAAGTACAAGCAGCTAAAGCACAACTATGCTTTAGCTGCTTGTACTTTCGCAGATAGCATGCTGATTTCATAGATGGGGCATTTCCATCTGCGAAATCGTTGGC
The DNA here is from genome assembly GCF_052625555.1 of Lactuca saligna. Lineage (NCBI taxonomy): Eukaryota > Viridiplantae > Streptophyta > Magnoliopsida > Asterales > Asteraceae > Lactuca > Lactuca saligna. The sequence continues at coordinate 73,326,437 of NC_136421.1, forward strand.
TATTTTTGTAATTTCGATATTTTTTGGCTATTTTTGTAATGTAATTAATGTAAATGACTATTTTTGTCATTTTCTCTTTTTATAATGGTGTCATAAGTTAGTCTTTTTTAACTTATTAGCCTATAAGTTAATAAGCTAATAAGTTAACAAGATATAAATTAATAATTTATTAAACATCTTCGTAATGTATTATTAAGATATGTTCACATAAATATCAAATATAAAAGGGATAATTACTAATCTAGCCAAATTAAGGGGTAATTAGCAATTTTTAGCCAAAAATTAGTAAATGGCCAAAATTAGCCCACGAAACCGTAGATTTCGAGATTCGTCTGTTTCGCCATTTCGTCTACTGTTTTGCGTTTTTTATAAAAAAAAAATATTTTTGTCATACAAAACCGTAGGTATTATAAAACCTACGGTTTCCTCTTGAAAGCCTACGGTTTTTGGGAAAAAGTTACGGTTTTTTTTAATCTACTATTTTGTCCAAAAATCTAGAGTTTTTTTTTTTTTTTTTTTTTTTTTTTTTTTTTTTTTTTTTAATACAGAGTATAAAAAAGAGTTTTATAATATGTACAATAACTTTAACAATTGGTTTGTTTAAATTTTAACAATTATTTGGTTTGAATTTGATTACTTTTTGGGTAAATTTAACTATTTTTTTGTTAAATTTGACTACTTTTTTGTTAAACTTAACTACTTTTTCGTCAGAGTTAACTACTGTTTTCAACCTACCTTATATATATTAAGTATTTTATATTTTTGGAAATATTTCATGTTTTGTAAAGTTTCTTCACTCTAGCTTTTTTCTTCTCAAAATTAAGATAATGAGTTGTAACGAGTATTTTGTATTGCTCATTACAGATGGAAGATGGGAGTTTGTTAATTCTCAATTATCATATGTTTGGCCACCGGGATACAATCCGAGAATGTTTTATTTCGGTGTTGAATTTTACGAAACACGTACACCAAATTTGTTCATTTGGTGAAGTGCAAGATGGGTCTTTCCGAATAATCAAAAGTCAGTCTGACTTATCATCATCCAGAACAACTCTATTATTGTGGTATTATTGATGATCGTGATATTAGAAAGTTGATTGATAGTTTCGTTTTTATTACTCCTTTTCATAGTTTATTTTAGTCCAAACCATCTTATTTTAGTCAATCTTCATGCATATTTTCTCTTTTTGTTATTTTTCTCCTTCATCGGGTGCTTTCTAGTCTTTTGAGCTTAATTTCAGGATTTTCCGAAGACTATTTGTTATTGGAGGCTTAGAAGGATGCGGGACTCATGGAGGCATGTGATTTGCTTGCGGATTTGAAGTGGTGCGATTGGGCTAGGTGCTTGCGTAAAAGAAGAAATCAATTTAGATCTAATTCATGGGCAAAGATGATGATGAGGCGGTGCGGAATCGAGCTACAAGAAAATTTGAGGAGCATTGGGTTAATCATTAGAAGGCTTTGGAATGGCAAATGGGTCTTAAAGAGTTATGATTATGGGCTGAAGTTATAGAAATGAAGATTGGGCTTAAATGCATGTTAAATGACCCAAGTTTCACATTCAGCGTGACCCACGCGGTCCGCGTGGGTCCATACGTGGTCCGCGTGAATTGTGCTGAGTTGTTTCCGGGTTTTGACTTGTTGAATCTATTTGTGGAAGTTTGGTGGGTTGCTTTTGGTCTCTTTTTGAATCCGGAAATTGGCTCTCTTTAGCTGGAGATTGGAGGCTCATTTGGGGGGACTTGAAGAACATACTCCACTTTTTTCTCTCTAAGAAGCTTTGGGAAGATTTGAAGAATATTTGGAAGATTAGTGTAATTTCCTTTTATCTTACATCTAAGACAATGCTTGGTATCTCTAATCCCTCTTGTTTTTGTTTAATCTTAGCCATGCTTGGCTAGATTTTCATTTGGTTGACTTGGATGTAATTGCTTGAATGTTTTGGTTATTTTAAAGAACTCCATGAACTTGTTTTGAACATCTATGATTATATTTTCTATGAAAACTTCCTTCATGTTTATATATCTCTAGTCATAAATATTGATATATGAATGTTTTCTTTGTTGGTTAAATTCTTGGCTAAGTAATGGGTCTTCAATTTAACAAGCAACAATTAGTTTAAATGTTTGTTTTCATTTCATTTAGACTAAGAAAATATTTTCTCCATAGTGGTAATGAAAGCAATAGATTACTCTTTGGATTTGGTGACTCTTAAAACCCAATGTTAATTGATTTTCACAAAATTACATGCTTCATTAGTTTTATGACTTTGATTTAGGAAATGTGTTATGAGCTTCTCTAGTCATTTTAATACAAAAGAAGAGTTGAGGCAAGTTATGCTTATGAATTGCAATAGCCAAATTAGATTATAAACACAAGTATTGCACCTTGGTATTCTCATGATTATTTAACCAAATGTTCAAGTAATGAAAGTCTAAAGTCAACCATCTTTCTCCTATTGATTTTACATCAAACTTTTCTTTTGTTGAATTGTGTTTGTAAAGGTTAATGTAATTCTAGTTTTATTTTAAACATCTTGAAAGATCAAAATCCCCCAATTTTATTTTATTTTAGTTTTACAAGCGTTTGTACACCAAGATTATCATAGAAGTAACAAATTGAACCAATCTCCGTGGATACGATCCATTTCCTACTATACACTATTTTAGTGTGTAATATTTAGGGTATTTATTTTGTTGGCCTCGACAACCAGCAAATTTTGGCGTCGTTGTCGGAGATTGGTTTATTTTTAATCAATTTGTTTCTCTATACCCAGATCTCAGCGTACAGGTGACTTGATTTACAACCCAGAAATTGAAAAAGAAGCAAGGCGTTTGGCGAAGGAAAAACGAGTTGAACGTAGTCAAACTTCTAACTCCCACGGGGACCCGGAGGTTGAAACCGCTTCATTAAGTGATATAGAACCCGATTCTAGTCCCGACCCTCACCAAGAAATTCCCGAAACACCACCTCTACAACAAAACCCACCCATTATTGAACCAATTGCAATGGCGGATGGAGGAGAAGTTCCTGAAAGAACTTTGAGGCAAATGATGGAGACCGATGTTACACAAACTCCAACCGGTATCAATTACCCGGTTTTGGAAGGAGGCTCGGAGTTGAAGTCAAGTTTAGTCCATCACCTACCAACTTTTCATGGATTGGAGAATGAAGACCCTCATAAGCATTTGAAGATGTTCCACATTATTTGCACTAGCATGAAGCCACAAGGGTCAATCGATGACCAAATCAAGCTAAGGGCATTCCCCTTTTCATTGGCCGATAGAGCAAAAGATTGGTTATTCTATCTTCCACCAGGGTCGATCAACTCATGGACCGACATGACGAGAGATTTCCTTGATAAGTTCTATCCCGCTTCAAGAGTCTCAAGTCTTAAAAATGAGATTTGTGGAATCCGCCAAGGTCAAAATGAAACTTTTCATGATTATTAGGAGAGGTTCAACAACTTGTGCTATAGTTGCACACAACACCAAATTCCGGAACAACTCCTCATTCAACACTTTTATGAGGGATTCTTGCCAATGGAGAGAAGACTAGTTGATGCCTCAAGTGGTGGAGATGTCTTTAGTGAAACCCCACAACAAAAAAGACAACGTCCAAATTTGACTTCGTATGAGGAAGTTATGATTTTTCTAAGTTTCGACTTAGCGGTATACAGCCCGAATACTCGATTTGAGACCGAGCGGTTTTTAGCCGAAACAATCTAAATGAGAATCGAAGGTCTCGTTAATAGGAGTAAAACGATAAAAAGATAGGCAAAAACAGACGTCGGATAAACAAGTTATGATTTTATAACGGAGTTTTCCTGTCCCGGCCTACTAAAAATAAATAATAAAAATAAATTCAAAATTAGCCGACGGAGTCTAAACGAAAGTTGTAGAGCATAGTCTCACCTACGCGGGGATATAAAGAACGTCTAAAATGGAGTTCGTATGCGGAAGATATGAATTTTTGAATTTTATTAAATATTTTCGATATTTAATTTAATTATAAATTAACCGATATTATCCATGGGAGAGTCAGCAATCTGATCCACGTTATGCCCAGCGTAATTTGGGTTTCTAGCCCCCTATAAAAGGGTGTCGAGGGCAACCGACTTCCTTGCTCATTTCTTCCCGTTTTCTCGCGTTTTTGCATCGTTTTTCGTGCAAGAAACATCCTGAAGCCCCGGTATCATTCCCGAGCCCCGAAGCAAGTCCCGAGGCCACTAAGATCCCGAGAAGTGCGATTCTCGAGCCGAAGCTCTGCCCGCGAGGAGCCCAGTTTTTGTGAAGATCTACCGAAGAATACTACTTCTAAAAGTCGTAGTGCTGTCCGATCATCTTCTAATCAAGTGAGTGTGTGGTTACTTTCTTCTAACGCATAATTATGAAGTATTTTATACAAAATACGTGTTATATGTATAATTTTGTTTTTATGTGTGTGAATGTATATTCACTTTCTTCTATCTCATAGATCTGATTTATTCTCTATGAAATACGTGTTATGTGGGTGTGCCTCATCTGTTATGTGGAATAGGTATTGAATGAGAATGCTATACAGGTTTTAAACTATGTATAAAAATATATATATTTATCTACTAATATGTTGGGTAGAACATGGGTAGATAGTTGATGTGTGATAAACAGATGAGAGGTCCCGATGTTGTTGTTGTTGATCTAGTTATTCAGCGAGTATGCATTAGACCAAGAGGTTAGTTTTAGATCCGGGAGTATGGATCAGGTAAAGAGATAAAACTTGTTATTAGTAGGGAGTATGGATTAAGACTAAGTTAATTGTCCCTAGTCCGGGAGTATGGATTGGGCACAGTTATCGATCCGGGAGTATGGATCAGATCAGGATTAGGGTATAGTTAATTGTCCTTATTCCGGGAGTATGGATTGGGTACAATTATTGATCCGGGAGTATGGATCATATCAGGATGTTAGTTTTAGATCCGTGAGTATGGATCAGGGGAAAAGGTTAGTTTTAGATCCGTGAGTATGGATCAGGTGAAAAGGTTAGTTTTAGATCCGTGAGTATGGATCGGGTGAAGATAATAGTTTTAGATCTGTGAGTAGGGATCAGGTAAAGAGGAAAATTTTAGATACGAGAGTTTAGATCGTGTCGTTGTGAGGATCGATGGGGTGGGATAAGATTTGCCTTTATATGGTGAAATTGTACAAGTTTGAATGTTCTATATTTATAAATATATGATATAACATTGCGGGATGAAAACCCTATATGCTCACCAGGCTCCCAAGCCTGACCCACTCAGTTTTCTTTGTATGACAGGTATTAATACGAAGACATATTTCATAGAGAGATTTAAAGGAGATATAAATCAATTGTGTAATTAAATTTAAGTTTTGTTTATGCTTATATGTCTGTATCGGAACATGACATCCCGACGTTTTATTATTAAATGAAAATACATTCTCTTCGAGAAATGTTTTGATAAGTTATTATCATATCTTGTTTTAGGAACAAATTTCGCAACTGTTTTATTTAAAAGAGTACTTTGATTTTATAAAACAAAGCGTAAACAAATCGGTCTTTTCTGGCCGTGAAATTGGGGATGTCTCAGTTGGTATCAGAGCATTAGTTTAAGCGAACTAGGAATTTGTAGGAAATTTCTAGACTTAAACTTAGAATGCTAAGTAAAGATTGTGAGCAGTGTGTCTAAAATATGTTAGGTAGTACACCTAAATTGACACAAGCACTAGTTTATTTTATGAATGATGCCTAAAATGCTTTTATGTGCTAAATGTTTTGTATGATAGCTATATTGGTGCTATTATTTGTTTGGATCTATGGTTTGTTGCCGACTGGATCTGGAAACCTTATGTGTTTAGGATTCTAAGCGTATGTCTACGATATTAGAACTAGCATGTAAACGTTTCGGAGTGATAAGGATGATTTGAATATCAATCGTGAATAATCACATTATTCGGTGCATATATCAAAACTAGTCAGAACAACAAGTGGAGTTGGAAATGCTGATGAAAGCAGGAATCAACCACCAGTGATTGAGCAAATACCTGTCATAGCAGCAACACCTGAGCCGATAACAATGGCCGGTGTACAATTGATGATTCAGACGATGTTGGATCGTCAGATGGATGAGACGAGACGTCTTCTTCAACAGAATCGTGAAGAACTGTTAATTCAAGTGGAGGAGCCTGAAGTGAATGAAGGGCACTCGGAAGGTGGAAACTTTAGTGGATCTGTTGGTCAAGCCAACCCACCGATAGTTAGGCAAAACAACCAGAATGGGAGGAATGATGGAATGGGATGCAAGTATAAGGATTTTCTAACTTTCAAACCATCGACCTTCACTGGAAAGGAAGATCCGATCGGAGTTATGGATTGGATATCGGAAATGGAGCTAGCCTTCATGACTTGTGGCTGCAGAGGCAGGTTGCAGACTATCTATGCAGTGCGTCAGTTGCGAGGTGGAGCCATTCGATGGTGGAACACTCTAGGGAAGATCCTAAGCCCTAACGAGCCACTGCAATTGTCTTGGGCAGAGTTCTTGGTGCAATTCAAGCGCAAGTTCTGCTCGGCCCAAAACCTGCAAGAGTTGGAGAACAAATTTCTGATATTGAAGAAAAGGAAGCATGACAGTGGATGAATACACTAATGCCTTCACAGACAAGATGGAGTTTGCTTTACACATCGTCCCAGACGAACTGACAAAAGTCAACCGGTACGCAAAGGGACTCCCTTGGGAGTATGCGGTGCCAGTGCGTCAAGCACCTACTCTAGAGGCAGCTATTTGGGCTGCCAAGTCTGTTGAGAATATGATCAAGGGGAGGACTGACAGTAAGGTTGAAGTTGGTGAGAAGAGAAAGTTAGAAGGAACTTCAGGTTCTAATGAGAAAAGAAAATTTTCGAAGTCTGATTCGAAGAAGCTCGAAGAAGGAGCATAATGGTGTGACAAGTGCAAAAGGAAATACATTGGGGAATGCTCTAAAGAAATGACCTGCTTCAAATGCGGGAAGACTGGTCATTACGCCAAAAAATTCCCAAACAAAAGAGAAGCCTGCTTTAAGTGTGGTGAAGAAGCACACTTCAAGCAAAACTGCCCAAGAAGAGAAGAGGCTATAAAGCCAAATGCACCACGAAAGCCAAGAGCATTCCACATGATCCTTGACGAAGCAGAAAACAATGCGAGGATTCAAGGATGAAGACTTCATGTCAATATATAAAGTCTGTATCAGGAAGTGTAGCCTACTGAAGGCGTAGTATAGGGTGAACTTGAACTTTTGTGTAATCGTTTCAAGGAGTTAATATAAACCCTAGTTTTGCTAACTGATGTGTTGAATGATTGTCTGATTTTCTTGTATGGTGACTTGGTACACTGCGGGACAATACTTGGGACGAGTATGAGTAGGTGTGAAAGGTAGTAGATGCATATACTATCGGAAGCACAGAACTCACACTTGGATCAGGGAAAGACACAAGGTTACCAAGAAGCTAGTAATTGATTCCACTTTATTCTGGTATGTCATTACCATTGTTTCGGTAATGACTAGTAATATGGTTCTTGTTCCGACCCTAGTGGTCATATTTAAATTTGAGTTCGACTACGAGGAGTATGTTACGTGGTCTAGAGGACCAAGTTAGATGTAACATCTGACTTAAGTCAGAAGGTTGAAATTAATGCGATTGATAGTGTCGCGCTCGTTGTTAAAAGAAGTTTGCAGGTAGAAATGCTACATGCTGAAATAGGATTATATCACATTAGAATATGAAGAAAGGTATATTCCAACCTGGAATTTAACTTCATTAAAGACCGAGTCTAAGCATCGCATCGTGCGATGAGAGGTCAATAGAGCACGACCATCGATTTGTTACAATAGACAAATGAAAGTAATTACGTTAAGAAGAAGAAGGAGTCCACAATAAGGACTTATCTGGTAACTTGAAGGTTACGATTGAAAGTACAACATAGTACGATATGCAGATGCAAGATTGGGCATCTTCTGCGATCAAGAAAGCCATAGAGTTAAATACTCTTTCGAGGAAACATAGAAGTTACGGTTATTACCTAGGATGAATAAATAATGTGTGGAATCATTATGCAAGTCCTATTTCGTTGATGATTCCGGGACATAATCATCCTAAGGGGGAGATAGCTATAACACCCGTAGATCCGGGCTAGTCAATTTAGAGATGATAGGCGTCAAAAATGAATTTTTGATGAAAGATTATTTAGAATGAATAATCTTAACTAAGTTATATTATATGTTACAAGGTTTCCGTGTATATAAAGAACGCCGAAATCCGAGTTATAACGAAGAAGTTATGACTTGTCGAAGTTTCGCGGCAGAACCGGCACGACGCTGAATGACGTAAAAAGTGAATTTATGTTAGAGTGATATTTAGCCTTATAAATCTAAACGAAAGTCGTAGAGTTTGTTAAACCATGAGCGTGCATAAAAAGAACATCCAAATCTGACTTCGTATGAGGAAGTTATGATTTTTCTAAGTTTCGACTTAGCGGTATACAACCCGAATTCTCAAATTGAGACCGAGCGGTTTTTATCCAAAACAATCTAAATGAGAATCGAAGGTCTCGTTAATAGGAGTAAAACGATAAAAAGATAGGCGAAAACGGACGTCGGATAAACAAGTTATGATTTTATAACGGAGTTTTCCTGTCCCGGCCTACTAAAAATAAATAATAAAAATAAAGTCAAAATTAGCTGACAGAGTCTAAACGAAAGTTATAGAGCATAGTCTCACCTACGCGGGGATATAAAGAACGTCTAAAACGGAGTTCGTATGAGGAAGATATCAATTTTTGAAGTTTATTAAATATTTTCGATATTTAATTTAATTATAAATTAACCGATATTATCCATGGGGGGAGTCAGCAATCTGATCCACGTTACACCCAGCGTAATTTAGAATTACACCCAGCGTAATTTGGGTTTCCAGCCCCCTATAAAAGGGTGTCGAGGGCAACCGACTTCCTTGCTCATTTCTTCCCGTTTTCTCGCGTTTTTGCATCGTTTTTCGTGCAAGAAACATCCTGAAGCCCCGGTATCATTCCCGAGCCCCGAAGCAAGTCCCGAGGCCACGAAGATCCTAAGAAGTGCGATTCCCGAGCCGAAGCTCTGCCCGCAAGGAGCCCGGTTTTTGTCAAGATCTACCGAAGAATACTACTTCTACAAGTCGTAGTGCTGTCCGATCATCTTCTAATCAAGTGAGTGTGTGGTTACTTTCTTCTAACGCATAATTATGAAGTATTTTATACAAAATACGTGTTATGTGTATAATTTTGTTGTTATGTGTGTGAATGTATATTCACTTTCTTCTATCTCATAGATCTGATTTATTCTCTATGAAATACGTGTTATGTGGGTGTGCCTCATCTGTTATGTGGAATAGGTATTGAATGAGAATGCTATACAGGTTTTAAACTATGTATAAAAATATATATATTTATCTACTAATATGTTGGGTAGAACATGGGTAGATAGTTGATGTGTGATAAACAGATGAGAGGTCCCGATGTTGTTGTTGTTGATCTAGTTATTCAGCGAGTATGCATTAGACCAAGAGGTTAGTTTTAGATCCGAGAGTATGGATCAGGTAAAGTGATAAAACTTGTTATTAGTAGGGAGTATGGATTAAGACTAAGTTAATTGTCCCTAGTCCGGGAGTATGGATTGGGCACAGTTATCGATCCGGGAGTATGGATCAGATCAGGATTAGGGTATAGTTAATTGTCCTTATTCCGGGAGTATGGATTGGGTACAATTATTGATCAGGGAGTATGGATCATATCAGGATGTTAGTTTTAGATACGTGAGTATGGATCAGGGGAAAAGGTTAGTTTTAGATCCGTGAGTATGGATCAGGTGAAAAGGTTAGTTTTAGATCCGTGAGTATGGATCGGGTGAAGATAATAGTTTTAGATCTGTGAGTAGGGATCAGGTAAATAGGAAAATTTTAGATACGAGAGTTTAGATCGTGTCGTTGTGAGGATCGATGGGGTGGGATAAGAGTTGCCTTTATATGGTGAAATTGTACAAGTTTGAATGTTCTATATTTATAAATATATGATATAACATTGTGGGATGAAAACCCTATATGCTCACCAGGCTCCCAAGCCTGACCCACTCAGTTTTCTTTGTATGACAGGTATTAATACGAAGACATATTTCATAGAGAGATTTAAAGGAGATATAAATCAATTGTGTAATTAAATTTAAGTTTTGTTTATGCTTATATGTCTGTATCGGAACATGACATCCCGAGGTTTTATTATTAAATGAAAATACATTCTCTTCGAGAAATGTTTTGATAAGTTATTATCATATCTTGTTTTGGGAACAAATTCCGCAACTGTTTTCTTTAAAAGAGTACTCTGATTTTATAAAACAAAGCATAAACAAATCGGTCTTTTCTGGCCGTGAAATTGGGGATGTCACATTCGTTGTCCAAAAGCTAGCCATGGGACAAACTCCACAAGTGATGGTTTGTGGAATATGTGCAACAATGGGACATCCTACGGATATGTGTCCCATCCTTCAAGAAGATGCGGAGCATGTGAATGCCACGGGAGAGTTCCAAAACTACCACAACAAACCATCCGGTTACCAAAATGCATATAATTCAAGTTGCAAGCCAAATCCCAACATGAGCTACAACCCAAGTCCATTGCCTCAAAATGCATTGGTTAGACCATCCTATCCACCACCACAACTCATTACCAACATCAACAACCACACTATCAACCCAAACCGCACCCTCTACATCATCATCAACAACCTCCTCAATCTCAACCAAGTAGCTCCGGAATGTCTCTTGAAGACATTGTCAAATCTCTAGCTACTAGTACCCAACAATTCCAAAAAGAGACAAAGACTAGTATCTCCAACCTTGAAGCACAAATGGGAGATATAGTTACATCCATAAGCAAGTTGGAATCCCGTGGTAAACTCCCTTCTCAAACCAAAAAGAACCAAAATGTCAATGTGGTGACCTTGAGAAGTGGCAAACAAGCCAGAGAAAGTGGTTCAAAGAAGAAGCCAAGAGAAGAAGAGGAAGAAATAGAGATCATCCCCATTAAGGATCCCATAGCCAAGAATGACACACAAGCCCCAAAGAAGACTACTCCTCTAGTGACACCAATAGCCACTCACCCACCGTTCCCCTCCCGACTTGCAACTTCAAAGAAGAATATGGAAGAGAAAGAGATTTTGGACACCTTCCGGAAGGTGGAAGTAAACATCCCTTTACTTGATGCAATCAAGCAAATCCCAAGATATGCAAAATTCTTGAAAGAACTTTGTACCAACAAGAGAAATTTAAAGGGAAATGATAAAATTTTGATGAATGAAAACGCATGCGCGGTTTTACAAAGGAAACTCCCACCCAAGTGCAAAGATCCCGTAATGTTCACGGTCCTTTGCAAGATTGGAGATGTCACCTTTAGTATTGCTATGCTTGATCTTGGTGCCTCTATCAATGTCATGCTTTACTCGGTGTATGAATCATTGAATGTCGGACCCTTAAGAAAAACCGGTGTCATAATATCTCTTGCGGCTAAATCAAGTGTCTTTCCTAGAGGTGTTTTAGAAGATGTCCTAGTTCAAGTAAACCAATTGGTCTTCCCGACAGATTTCTATGTGATCGACCTAGATGAACAAGTATCCTCCAAATCGGGTATAATCTTACTTGGGCGACCATTCGTGAAGACGGCTAGAACAAAAATTGATGTGTATGCAGGAAGGTTGACAATGGAGTTTGATGGTGAAACAATAAGTTTCAACATTTATGATGCTATGAGATATCCTAGTGATGTTTCCTCTTTGTGTTTTGTTGATATTATTGAACCAATGACCCAAGAGTTGTTCGAGTTGTGTGATGATGACATGTTGGAGATGATCTTGAGCAAGGGGTTTGACCGTGCAAAATTAGCCAAGAAATTGAACCTTTATTCGCTAGACCCCGAAATTGAAAGATTAGTCAACAGTCTGGAGATCAAGAAGACCACCCAATTTAGTGTGAAACAAATTGAATTACCTCAAACTCACACGAGATTGCCACCCTCCCTTGTCCAACCGCCAGAAGTAGAATTGAAGGTCCTTCCTCAACATTTGAAGTATGCGTACTTAGGAGACAACGAGACCCTTCCGGTTATCATTTCAACTCACCTAACCAAGTGTGAAGAAGAACAACTCCTCAAGGTGCTGAGGGAACATAAAGAGGCCATGGATTGGACGATTGCGGATATCAAGGGATTGAGCTCCTCCACTTGTATGCACAAGATCCTAATGGAGGATGAATGCAAGACAAGTAGAGACGCGCAAAGAAGGTTGAATCCGCCAATGATGGAAGTGGTCAAGAAAGAGATTTTGAAGCTCCTAGATGCGTGGATGATTTACCCAATCTCGGATAGCAAGTGGGTGAGCCCGGTGAAAGTCGTTCCAAAAAAGACGGGAATCACGGTGGTCGAGAACAACAAAGGTATGATGGTCCCTACCCGTGTGCAAAACGGGTGGAGAGTATGTATTGACTACCGCAAACTCAATGCAAGCACAAGAAAAGATCATTTCCCATTACCTTTCATTAACCAAATATTAGAAAGGTTGGCCAGGAAATCTCATTATTGTTGTCTCGACGGGTATTCCGGTTTTCACCAAATCCCGGTGGCACCGGAGGACCAAGAAAAGACAACATTTACATGTCCATTTGGTACTTTTGCATACCGGAGAATGCCATTCGGATTATGTAATGCCCCGGCCACCTTCCAACGTTGTATGGTTAGTATCTTTTCAGAATATGTTGAAAACATAATTGAGGTTTTTATGGATGATTTCACGGTATATGACAATTCTTTTCAAGAATGTTTGACCAATCTCACAAAAATTTTAGAAAGATGCATTGAAACTAATTTGGTTCTAAATTTTGAGAAATGTCATTTCATGGTGAGTCAAGGTCTCGTTTTGGGTCACATTGTGTCTGAAAAAAGGAATTGAGGTAGATAAAGACAAAATTGATGTTATTCAAAGCTTACCTTACCCGACTTGTGTTCGGGAAGTTCATTCTTTTTTGGGCCATGCAGGTTTCTACCGAAGGTTCATCAAGGATTTTTCAAAGATAACAAGACAAATGTGCCAACTTTTGCAAAAGGAGGTTGATTTCAAGATCAATGAGGCGTGCAAAGAAGCTTTTGACAAGCTCAAGGAGTTGCATACTCCGCCCCCATCATGCAAGAACCAAATTGGGATCTCCCCTTTTAGATCATGTGTGATGCAAGCAACTATGCGATAGGCGCCGTTTTGGGTCAAAAGAATGGGAAGGCCTCCCATGTGATCTATTATGCATCAAGGACACTAAACAATGCTCAAAGCAACTACTCTACCACGGAAAAAGAGCAATTGGCCATAGTGTTTGCCTTGGAGAAATTCAGACAATACCTACTTGGTACCAAGGTCATAGTGTATTCGGATCACGCAGCTCTTAAGTACTTGATGATGAAGAAAGATGCAAAGACGAGACTCATCTGACGGATCCTGTTGTTACAAGAATTTGACTTGGAAATTTGGGACAAGAGCGGATGCGAGAACCTCGTTGCCGATCATCTAAGTCGGATCACTTCAAATGAAACTCCTCTCCCATTGCGGGACGAGTTTCCGGATGAGCATCTCTTTTCCCTTACTCAATCTATTCCTTGGTATGTCGATATTGTTAACTTTTTGGTCACAAAAAGGTATCCCAACACATTCACACGTGCTCAAAAAGACAAGCTCAAAAGTGATGCAAAATAACATGTGTGGGATGAGCCTTATTTGTGGAAACATTGTCCCAATCAAATCATTAGGCGATGTGTACCCCAACAAGAGCAACAATCCATTTTGCAATTTTTTCATGAATTTGCTTGTGGGGGACACTTCAGACCTAGCTGGACTTTGAGAAAAGTCCTTGAGTGTGGATTATTTTGGCCAACCATGTCACGCGATTGTTATATGTTTTGCAAAAGTTCTGAGTGGTGCCAAAGGACAGGAAACATTTCGCATAAGAACCAAATGCCCCAAAATCCAATCCTTGTTTGTGAAAATTTTGACGTATGGGGGATTGATTTCATGGGCCCATTTCCCGTCTCATTTGGCAACGTTTATATTTTACTCGCGTTTAACTATGTTTCTAAATGGGTAGAAGCCAAAGCCACAAGATCGGACGATGCCAAAACGGTTATCGACTTTTTAAAGTCTAATGTTTTTACGAGATTTGGTGTGCCTAGGGATTTGATTAGTGATAGAAGGACGCACTTTTTCAACAAAATGATGGAGGCTCTATTGAAGAAGTACCAAGTGACCCATTGTGTCTCTACTGCCTATCACCCTCAAACGAATGGTCAAGCGGAGGTTTCGAATCGTGAAGTGAAGTCTATTCTAGAGAAAACAGTGAATCCGACAAGGAAAGATTGGAGTTTGATACTTGACAATGCCTTATGGGCCTATCGGACCGCGTACAAGAGCTCGATAGGAATGTCCCCATTTAGGTTGGTCTTTGGAAAGCCATGTCATCTTCCCGTCGAGTTAGAGCACCGTGCATTTTGGGCGGTCAAACAATGCAATTTCAACATCGATGAGGCGGGAAAGCATAGAAAACTTCAACTCCAAGAATTGGAGGAGTTGAGAAATGACTCCTATGAAAACTCAAGGATTTACAAGGAAAGGACAAAGCTTTTCCATGACAAGTCCATTAACCACAAATATTTCGAGCCGGGACATAGGTTTTTTCTCTATCATACGTGATTGAAATTATTTTCAGGAAAATTGAGGTCAAGATGGATAGGTCCATTTGTTGTGTTAAAAGTCTTTGAACATGGAGCGGTTGAAATTCAAAGTGAAGAAACGGGACAAATATTTAAAGTCAATGGGCATCGATTGAAACCTTTCTATGAAGGTTTTAATGCAAACATCTTAGAAGTCATCCAATTGGATGCCCCAGTGTACTGAAATCAAGAAGGAAGCACGTCTCGCTAAAGACGTTAAAGAAGGGCATTTTTTGAAAACTAAAGTTTTCAACTTTTCTAGTTCTAAATAAATGTCGTGGTTGGTTCATTTTTTTATTTAACATCTTTTCTTCTTCCTTATTGAGATAAAAGAATGTTGTAGTTAAGGGCCTGGTGTTCGTAATGGTGAAAGAGCAAAAAGATTGTTGGAATATGTCAAGCCAGCACACGCGGTCCGCGTGTATTCGAGTATCCGTCCGCGTGTTTATTAACACGGACCGTGTGTAGTTCCGCGATCGTTTGCGTCCATTATCAGGAAAACATAAGAGTTTTAGCTCAAACCACGCGGTCCGCGTGTACTCGAGTCTTCGTCCATGTGTTTATTAACACGGATCGCGTGTGTTACCTCTATCGTCTGCGTCCGTTAAACGAAAACAGAAGACATCCAGTGAAGTTCATGCAGTCTGCGTGTTATCATAACCTTGTCCGCGTGTTTATTAAAACGGACTGTTGGTGGGCAGGAGGCGACCGCGTGTCGTGAAGGATAAATCAGAATGGCTACGGGCTAACCCACGCGGACCGCGTGTACCTGACTCAGCGTCCGCGTGACTTGTTGACTAGCGTTGACTCATTTTTGACCAGGTTTGATCACCATTTAACTCACCTTATACCCAGCTTCTTCTTCTTCTCCCTAACCTCCATTAGAGAACCTTCATCTCCACCACTAAAGCTCACTTTCCCGTCAAACTGTCGGTCGGAATTTCTCGAGACCACCGCCATTCTTCTCCAAATTCAGAGCTCTACAAACCCCACTAAAACAATGGTCCGATCTGTTGCTATATCTTGGGGCGCCATCACCATCCCATCGCTACTTTCCAGCCGATTTCCGGCCAACTCCGGCCACCTCTCGCGATTCCGCCACCACCATTGTAGTCCTCTTGGGCAAGGCTACAAACCCCACCAAAAATATTTCCCAAAGCTCGCCGAAAAATTTCGCCGGAACTTCAAGCCATTGCCGGATTCCTCGGGTTTTCGCGGTAAATTGCTTCTCCCGGGATATCAAACAAAAGCTTAAAGCTTGGGGTGGAGAGTTGCAGGATTGTCAAATTCTGAATTTTCGCGCATAAACTTTGAACTTTTAACAAAAACGGGTATTTTCTTTCCTTTGTTTAATTGATCAAGATGCATGTCCGTTCATATGCTATTGTATCAAATGAATTTAGGAATCCCTTCTTGCTTTGATTATTGAATTGCTTTAGAAGCCCATAGGAAGTTAGTTGGTGATTTGGGGTTGACATATTGTTTGTTGAAATTGTGGTTCGTATAGTCGTTATTTTTTCGTGCAGGAAGTCCATGTCTACTTCTAGGAAGCGTCCGGATGCTAGCCGAGGCAAAGCCCCGGCAAGAGATCAAAGCGATGCTCCTGATGTCCCAAGGTTTCGGGATGCCAAGGCAGCCGAAAACTACACAAAGAGCTTGCCTAGAAAATTTGCATCTACCAAATTCATGTGCAAGCCCACGCTTATATCACTTGGGGTTCTCGAAGGGTTCACCAAATTGTTCCGTAACATTGGGTGGGAAAACCTTCTCAACCTCCTGACGCACATTTACGAGCTCCCCACTAGAGAGTTTCTTGCCGACAGCGGGTACGACAGCGAAAAAAAGAAAACCGCATTCCAGCTTCTAGGGGACCGAAGGTACATCGATTTTGCAGTGATAAATGACATCTTAGGCTTGCCTTCTTCAAATACATCCACGATTTTCGACGTCCTACTTGCTGAGTTCAATCACAAGACATTTTGGACGGAAATCACCGGGGGTATCTTCTCATGTGCTGGTCGGGATAAAGCAACATCCATCATCCACCCATGCCTCCGCATTGCCCATCGCATCTAGGTGTGTACGGTTTTTGCCCGCAAAGAAGCCGGCTAGGTCACCAAAAATGAACTCTTCTTCCTTTGGTGTATGATGAGGCGTGAAAGGCCGCCAATCTCGAACTTTGCTTCATTCTTCTTCCACAAATGCGCCCACATGAGATCCAAGACGTTCGGCGATATTTGCATTGGGGAAATTGTCACACTTTTGGCTCGCGGTCTTGACATCGAGCTCCCTGATGAATTCCAGCATGTTGACAGCAAAAATCTTTTGGATGAGCGCGCCCTCATAAACATGTACCACATCCGTCGCAGGAGCAGGAACAACTTCACTTGGTTTTGTCCTCAAGGGGTCGGGTATCTCGTTCTTCCCGACCCTCGAGTCACCAACTTCACCTTCCACGATTGCACTCAGTGGAGGATCGCGAGGACCATCACTTAGTCAGTCAATGAGGATGTGATGCAAGATAAAGATGATGACGAGATACCTATGGATGATACGCCCACCCATGATCCGCAGCACGCCCAACCACAAGCCCCTCCCGGGTACTACCCGCTTCCCCCCAATTTTGCCGAGCGGTTCGAGTCGCTTTGTGTCTCAAACCAAATCATGTCCCAGCAAATGCACCATATGTGGGGGTGGCACCAATCCCAAAACCATTTTGAGAACATCCCACTTCTGCCTCCCTATCTATACCCCCCACCCACCCATCCTTATCCCCCTCCACCTTACCCTTACCCCTACCCCCAATACCCGTATCCTCCTCCCGATCCCTCGATTTAGGTACTTTCGCCTCACCACAAGCATTGAGGACAATGCTTATTTCTAAGCTTGGGGTGGGGTATTCCTTTTTCTTTTTAATTTATCATGCATTTTAATTAGGTTTCATAGCATTTTAGTATAAATTGCATTCATTTTTTTTATAAAACCCCAAAAATATTTTATTTTCTTCTTTTTCATCTTTTATTTTTGCATAGCATTTAGCTTAGGGCATTAGCATTCATGCATTTTTGTTTTCTGTTTATTCTCACCTCACTTGGATGCCATGGAACAGGTTCATAGTTATTGTATCATTATTGGTCCAAGATCTTGTTGCTATCTCACCCATCGAACCGGGACCACTAGCTACAGCTTGGGATTTCATACTTGGGATCAGATGCTGGTAGCTTAAAGGGGTAAGTGATCATGGCCATGTAGTTTTCATGAAGAATTATGAATACAATACTAATGACTATAGGATATACTATAGCACTGAATGTTTTACCCTTGCGGTCACTACCGCCGAGAGGATCACACTTGATCATGTTAGAACCGTTAGGATGAAGCACTGGTGCTTGTCCCCGAGTAGAATCCATATCCGGCCTCTTTACATCACCATATCTTTTTGCGATTTTATTAGGATTTTAGAGAGTCTTTTAGTCTATACCTGGACATTTTTATCTTTTTTTATTTGAAGTACAAAAAAAAATGTTTATAAAGGAGCTCACATTACATCTTTATGCTCGACACATGGTCATTTTCACACTAAGACCATTCGGATTATATTACTACCCTTCTAGTTCCACTTACACACTTTTGGGATCCAAATTTTGAGTAAAAGGGTTTTCTTGATTTCGATTGTTAATACATTACCTTCAAGTATGTTGTATTTATTTAAAATAAAATGGCGCCGCAACTATCTTAGGCAGGTGGCCAGTTCAATTATTGAACAAATTTTCCAACATCTCGGTCACCTGGCATTTAATATTCATTTATTTAGGATTGTATATTTGTACATAGATCGAGTTGTTTCTTTTCGCAAATTGGTGATATTAGAGAGGCTGTTGAGTTGGATACTACAGGAGGTTCGGGCCAATGCTAAGTGAGTCGATTCCTACAACGGTGCCCGAGCAATTAAACCTAGCTACACATGAGAGAAGCCGGCAGACGTGAGATCAGAGTGTGCACTTAAATAAGAGCTCCATCCGAGCCCATTCAGTCGCTTTCTCCCTACTACAGATGTTATTCACTGTATGCATTTTCCGTTGAGGCTGCGACTAACCATCCCTCCTTGCTCACCAAGAGGATTTGTCCTGGTTGTGGTTTATGATCCCATTTTCATCGGATGAAAAAGTTGTGAGATAGCAGAGGGATCAATTCTGACCATGTTGACTAACGATGAATAGGTTCCATGGTTCTATCCATTATTTTTATTTTTAGGGTAGTTCATCCCAAGTTCATTTTCGTCTTGTCTTACTTTGGGACAAGTAAGATTCAAGCTTGGGATGATTTGATAGTTTCGTTTTTATTACTTCCTTTCATAGTTTATTTTTAGTCCAAACCATCTCAGTTTAGTCAATCTTCATGCATATTTTCTCTTTTTGTCATTTTTCTCCTTCACCGAGTGCTTTCTAGTCTTTTGAGCTTAATTGCAGGATTTTTTGAAGACTATTTGTTATTGGAGGCTTAGAAGGATGCGGGACTCATGGAGGCACGTGATTTGCTTGCGGATTTAAAGTGGTGCGATTGGGCTAGGTGCTTGCGTAAAAGAAGAAATCAATATGGATATAATTCATGGGCAAAGATGATGATGAGGTGGCGCGGAATCGACCCACAAGAAAATTTGAGGAGTATTGGGTCAATCATTAGAATGCTTTGGAATGGCAAATGGGTCTTAAAGAGTTATGATTATGGGCTGAAGTTAAAGAAATGAAGATTGGGCTTAAATGCATGTTAAATGGCCCAAGTTTCACATCCAGCGTGACCCACGTGGTCCGCATGGGTCCATACGCAGTCCGTGTGAATTGTGTTTAGTTGTTTCCGGGTTTTGACTTGTTGACTCTATTTGTGGAAGTTTGGTGGGTAGCTTTTGGTCTCTTTTTTAATCTGGAAATTAGCTCTCTTTAGCTGGAGATTGGAGGCTCATTTGGGGGGACTTGAAGAACATACTCCACTTTTTTCTCTCTAAGAATCTTTGGGAAGATTTGAAGAATATTTGGAAGATTAGTGTAATTTCCTTTTATCTTACATCTAAGACAATGCTTGGTATCTCTAATCCCTCTTGTTTTTGTTTAATCTTAGCCATGCTTGGCTAGATTTTCATTTGGTTGACTTGGATGTAATTGCTTGAATGTTTTGGTTATTTTGAAGAACTCCATGAACTTGTGTTGAACATCTATGATTATATTTTCTATGAAAACTTCCTTCATGTTTATATATCTCTAGTCATGAATATTGATATATGAATGTTTTCTTTGTTGGTTAAATTCTTGGCTAAGTAATGGGTCTTCAATTTAACAAGCAATAATTAGTTTAAATGTTTGTTTTCATTTCATTTAGACTAAGAAAATATTTTCTCCATAGTGGTAATGAAAGCAATAGATTACTCTTGGGATTTGGTGACTCTTAAAACCTAATGCTAATTGATTTTCACAAAATTACATGCTTCATTAGTTTTGTGACTTTGATTTAGGAAATGTGCTATGAGCTTCTCTAGTCATTTTAATACAAAAGAAAAGTTGAGGCAAGTTATGCTTATAAATTGCTATAGCCAAATTAGATTATAAACACAAGTATTGCACCTTGGTATTCTTATGTTTTAGTTAACCAAATGTTCAAGTAATGAAAGTCTAAAGTCAACCGTCTGTCTCCTATTGATTTTACATCAAACTTTTCTTTTGTTGAATTGTGTTTTTAAAGGTTAATGTAATTCTAGTTTAATTTTAAACATCTTGAAATATCAAAATCCCCCAATTTTATTTTATTTTAGTTTTACAAGTGTTTGTACACCAAGATTATCATAGAAGTAACAAATTGAACCAATCTCCGTGGATACGATCCCTTTACCACTATACACTATTTTAGTGTGTAATATTTAGGGTATTTATTTTGTTGGCCTCGACAACCACCATCGATCAAGGCAATAAATATCGTTGGTGATAAATCTATATATGTCTATGTGGTGGTTGAAGAAGGCGTATTGCGTAACGAAGTGGATGACAGAGGAAAGGTATCTACACCTAATTTATCAAGTGGAAAAGGGAGCAACAACCCAATAGGTAATTTTAAAAGTCCAAGTAAAAGTCAATATCATAGTGTTGCTGAAAATGTAAATGTATTGCCAGAACCGATTATGTATGTTACACTGGAGAATTATAAGTATATCGGTGATAATGATGTTTGTACATATGTTAATGATGTTGGTGCAAATAATAACTTTGACCAAAAAAAGCACTAGACGTGGTGGATAAGGTTGGCAATGAATCTGGAAAACAAGAAGTTCCATTTTTGCATGATGGTGAACTAAAAGGCTATGGCGAGTTTGCAGATTGTGACAAGTTGGATATATCCGGCCTAAAGAGTGATTCTAACAGAGAAAATTTTGATGATGAACCTAAACTTATTTATTCAGATACCATGTTTCATGGTATGTCACCATTGCCTTCGTGTCCTGTAAACGATAATGTGAACATTCCATGTCAGAGGTTGGATATAAATGAAAAGATTAAGGTTCTAGACATTTTTGATGACAAAGAGTTGCTCAAGCTTGCAATTGGAACACAATGCATGGAACAAGGTAAGCAGTATAAGACAACTAGATCGAGCAAAGAAAGGTTCGAGGTGGTTTGTTTGGTAGAAAATTGTTCTTGGATGGTTAGGGCAAGGGGAATCAAATCGACTACTGTTTTCCAAGTCACAAAAGTTGTTCACCAACACACATGTTGTGCAACAAACTTAGAGTCTAATCATCGACAATCAAAGAAAAAGGTACTCGGCCACTTTATCACTGAAGTACTGGCCGGAGATTATAATAGAGTTTATTGGGGTCAATATCTCATACCAACAGGCATGGCGTGCAAAACAATATGCGTTGTTGATGTTAAGAGGTACCAAAGAGGATTCATTCACCAAACTACCAGCGTATCTACATAACTTGGTGAAGCATAATCCAGGAACTGTTACTCAGATAAGAACAAACGTTGATGATCGCTTTGAGTTTGTGTATATCGTGTTGGGTTGGTCGGTAAGTAGTGATACTTTTTTATAACAAATATAACATATGATTCTCAATTTGTATTTGTTAATGCAATAAAAAATAATTATAGGTACAAGCGTTCAACAAATATTGTAGGTCGACGCTAATAATTGATGGTGGTCACCTAAAGGGTGAATTCAAGGTTACGATGTTGCTTGCAGTGACAATGGACGGCCAAAATCAGATTTTGCCTGTTTCTTATGCCATATGCAAAAGTGAATGTACGGAGACATGGTCCTGGTTTCTTTGAAAACTACGTGAATGTATAGGCAATGTGGAAGACCTTACAGTCATATCTGATAGTGCTCCATCCATAGCAACATCAATTGCAAATATATTTCCTCATGCCCATCATGGAATATGTGGTATCCATTTGTATTTCAACATTTCAGCAAAATTTGGAAGCAGCGATACAATACATGCATTATTTTGGGAGACATGCAAAGCATATACTATTAAAAAATTTGATAATGGGATGAAAAAAATTAAAAAGGTAAATGTTCGTGTATGGGAATACCTACAAAACATCAATCCAGATAGATGGGCCAGGGCACATTTTCCTGGGAATCGGTATTTTCTTATGACATCAAATAGTGCGGAGTCGATAAATGCAATGTCAATGGAGTTTTCAGAAGCCAATATTGATGTTAATTGAGTATTTTCGTGCTACAATGCAACAATGGAGTTTTTAGAAACGTAGTGTAGTAGGTACTTATGTTTTATATGTAATAGTACTTGAAATGTTATTTTACTACTCATATGATATATTAAAATATGTCTATTTTTTGTAGCTAAAGTAAAAACGACACTCACCCCATGGGCTGAAACAATTATACAAGAAAATAAGGATGCTTGTAAAAATTGGATGGTGTACCCTATCTCAAATAGTAGATTTGAAGTGAAAAGCTATACTCACAAAAGTGTCATTGTTGATTTCCAACAAAGAACTTGTACATGTAGGCGGTGGCAAATAGATGGCTTACCTTGTGGCCATGTCATAAAAGTGCTCACAATGAACCGTTACAAAGATTATTTGGAATTTGCTTTAAAAGCTTACTTTACAAAGATGCTTAGGAAAACTTACGAGGAGTTTGTGAACCCCTTACCAAGTCCATTGGAGTGGGAGATCCCCGATGATTTGATGATTGTGAAGCCACCCATAATGGAGAGACGTCAGCCAAGTAGGCCAAGAAACACTAGTCGTATTTCGTCTCAAGGTGAGACATATAGCTTATGAAACCAACTTCAATAGTGTCACCTAAGCATTCTTTTAACCTTCTCATGAACCAAATCCAAGCCTCGTCACAGTCTATGCTTCCCAAAGAAAATGCTATGATCAGGGGTTCATGATTACCATCCAAAGCAACAACAACATACATTGTCGTTATGTTGGTCCCAATAAGGGGTACATGACCAACAAATATTGTTAGTATCATGGATGTGAGAAAGGTAGTAATCTATAAGAAATGATACCAACATTAGGCAAATATGAACTTGAAATAAAGAATAACTTAGTATAGAGATGGACATACTACACATCCCAATGCGACAAAACAAAACTGAAACCTGTCTCTCATATCTTTCTTAATGATTGTGAAAGAGTTACGATTAGTTCTTTGAAGATTATGAAACAATATTGGTAGGTTGGAAAAACTTTTTTTGTATACCTCATTGAATCCACTCATTTTTCCAATCCGTAAGTCTCAATGAATTAGGTGTCCACTATAAATGAATTTCATTTCAAATTGAATGCAAGGGTAATTATTCGATTTTAGAGTAGTCATTTCGAAATAACAATACATTATGCATGGTAGAAAGTAGTCAAAGTATGTAAAACAGCAGTCGAATACTGTCAAATAGTATTCAATTTGTCATACAACTTACACAAAAATACTATTCAAAATAACAAGTCTACTATTCGAAATGACAATACATTATGCAGGCTAGAAAATAGTAGTCAAAATCTATAAAACTGTAGTCAAATAATGTCAGTGAGTAGTTGATATGGTTCGAGTAGGTGTTGTTTTTGTAATATATTTGTCGTTGTGTTTGTAATATATTTGTAATTTATTATTTTTGTAATATATTAGCCATTGTTTTTGTAATATATTAGCCATTTGTTAGTGTGGTTTTATTTAAAAAAAGTAGGTGTTGCATTTATATAAATAAAACTTTAAAAAATAAAGTGCATTATTTTGTAAGGTAGGGTTTTCTTAAATGGAAATGTTTTTTTATTAAAGGAGCATCTTAGAACATATTACATAATTAAATTGGTTATCATATATTAGGAAACTGTTTCAGATACAAATTATATTTGCGGTCGATAAAATCCCCTCTAATTCTAACAACATCTGTTAGACGGTCTCGTTCTGCTTGAAGCTTATGAAACTCCTTATATGCATCATGAATCCACTTCTTAGCTTCTTTGATTTTTTGGTAGTTTCAGCAATCCATTTTTCTTTTTCAATTACTTGATCTGCTAGCTCGTTTGCACGTTGGTTGACTTCGCGACTAATTTAAGAGTCCCTTTCGTTGGCTTCTTCGGCGGCCTTCATAGCTTGGAAAATGTCATCAGGCATGTTATCTAGGAGTGGGAAATCTGGGCCTTTCGGAATTTGGTTGTTATCCGAACAAACATAACAATCTTCTTCTTCAGAATGCCAAACACCGAAGTGAGATGAATTCATTCTCAATTTTTGAATGTTGTAATGTATCACTTTTAAGATGTGTGTTGTAATGTTCTAATGTATCACGTTTAAGATGTATGTTCGTTGCATATTTATAGTGTGAAACCGACATACAAGTACTGGTTGAAAGAACAAATTTACTGTTCAGAATGACAAAATATTATGCACAGTAGAAACTAGCAGTCAAAATTCATTACGAAGGAGAGAATTTCGCTTAACATGGAAATGTTCATCACGAAGTGCAATTTCGCTTAAAAACATAAACAATTACAATTTTCAAATATTATCTACTTACATAGGGACTTTAAACCACAATCTTAGGTTACTCCACATCTATTTAAAAAGATAAGTAGTAGCAAATAATAGTCAAGTAGGATTACATAGGGATTAAAACGACCATCAATGGCTCTGGTATTTCCCATTCAGATGCAGGTGGAACAACGTTCACATTTCTAGTCTAGTATGTAGTTCGAAACACATCAGCCCAATAATATATTTGAACCATATCGGTTAATTCTGTGTTGTTTGTATAACATGTTGCAGCAATAGCATGACCACATGCTATACCCATACTGCGCCATTTCCCACAAGAACATGTGTGTCGGTTAAGATCTACAACACATGTTCTTTTTAGATCAAAAACTTGAAAAATATCAGAGGGGAATGGAGACGGGGTCTCAGGTGGAATTTTAGTCACTTTCCATCTCAGAGACTTTTGCATCCTCCTGTGAAGGACCATCTCTGCATAAGGGGTGAATACGGTACTCAACATCCCCGAAAAGTAAAAAGATAATCAATTATGTATATTTTACTGGTTTAAAAGGGTTGATACATTACCTCCGATGACACTACGTCCTGCAAACGTTTGTTGGATGTACTGAACAGTTGTATCAATTAGTGATATTATCGGTACATTGTGTTGCGTAACCGATAACACCAATAGGAATTCTGGAATATTAATGTTTAATACATTCCAACGTATATTAGGGAATAGGCTCGTGCCCATTTCTTATTTCCGATGTTGGCAAGAACCTCACGTGCAGCATGACTTAACTTAGAAAATGATTGTTGAAAATATTGCATAGTATATGCTTTGCATGCACCGAAGAACAAGTAGTCTAAATTTTTGCATTGACCAATTCTTAAGCGACAATAAATCAACACTCTTAGACGAATAATCATGATAGGCCTCAGGGAATACCTGAACCACATAGGAAGAAATGGTATCGTCCATATCTGTTATGAACGCAACTTCCCTACACTCTTAGACTGAAGATGGGGGCTATAAAAAGGGTGTGAGAGTTTCGAGTTTTTCACACCTTTCTCACTTCTGTCTCTCACTACTTTCTTTCTCTAAGCCATTCTACCCCCCCCCCCCCCTAAACCCTAAGGACCCCCCTAGCACCCGAAGGAAGCCCCGAGGCTCCCGAAGCCTCGAGAAAAAGAGCATTTCGGTTCGGAAACGCTGCTCCAGCAAAGCCAGGTTTTTTTAATAAAAACCCGTTGTAAGTGAGCTACGCCTACAGTATTTTAAATATAGATTTTATTTAAATATAGTAACGTTATTAAGACCTTATAACAATTATTTGGACTATTATTATGAGTTATATAGTGTCGTTATAATATCTTTTTAACCACTCGCGGTACGGGGAATATGGTTTAATGGGCCGCATATGGTTGTTGGATTTCAGAAGTGTTATATGCCAAAATGGTCATGCCCTCCAGTGTTTTATGTCTGGCCCCTGTCTGTACATAGTGGATGAAGAGTATTGTTTAACGCCTATATAATAGTAATAATAGCTAGACTATTAATTAGTCTCGTTAAACGTTAGACTAAAATCTAGTGGTAATGTGGCGGAGAGTGTCTGGTGGTGGTGCTGATGAAGTGGATGCGCCTCGGAGACGAGCTACTTGTTGCTCGGTATCTCGTAGGTGTACCTCTCAGACTAACTGACTCGCTTGGGAGTCTCCGTTTACTTAATTTGTTTGTCTCTTGTCTCTCTCAATAGCAAACCGCATTTGTTTCGTTCGATTTGGGGTGTCCTGAGCTTGGTTATCAATACCTTGCGTGCGCCGCACCATGACTGGGAGGGCCCAGTCAGCTGGTCCTTTACGACTAAGATCGAAGAGACCTCAGTTCCTACTGTAGTGTGGTCGTATCCCCTGCTGGTGACTCTATTCCAAATACCGTGTGCCTAAGGGGGCATGGGGCCACCGGGGCCCGCACGATATGTCGGTACTCCGGCTTTACATGGGGGATTGATGTCATCGGATTCTGTATCCGAGTCATCATCATCATTTCCCTATGGCTCTTCCCCTTCGAGGTCCACTACAGACGCTTCTAGACAGTCCGGTGGAACGCTAGCAGTGTCACACCCCCGAACCAGACGGCGGAAACGTCCGGGGGCTTGCGCGTGACTTCATCTTGAAATATCATTACAGTGAATATAATTGAAACATAACATCATCATCATCACACATGTAATAATACAACATTCATTGTTTACATCGAGTATTGTATTTGAATATTACATGCCAAAATAGTAAGAGTATGATGAAACAAAATATCACACAATATCCATTAGTTTGTTTCGTTCATCCTGCTTCAACGGTATCCTGAGAATACAAGTTATTTTGAAAACGGTCAACATAAAAATGTTGGTGAGTTCATAAGCATGTTTGTGAAAATGATTTGTATAACTTTGAAAACCACCAGAAAATCCGATATTTTCTGAAAAGAGTTTAGCGTGTTTGTGTTAGATCTTGTATTAATGCATGTATGTTAATGTTTATTTGACTAAAAAGGTAAAGAGAATGTAGAGAATGTAAGAGCACGTAAAGGGAATGTTTCCAGACAACCCGACGTTGCCAAAAAAAAGATGTTTTCCGTAAACTTCATAACGTTAATTCCTTTAAGCGAGCCGTCATAACCATACTAAATAATGACAATTTCTCCTGTCTTGGCGTCGTTGGACGCCGACGGATAAATAGAATAAGGTTTTTGTCACCCTAGACTGGCCTAGTATAACTGTAGCGAACAACCGATAAAAACTCGCTAGATCCTTAATCGAATATACGCGAAGAAAATGTATAAACTCATTCTAGGACCAATGATCCATGTAAGTGAACCACGAAGGCGTCGCTAAACATGTAAATCATTTCAAGGCCCAAATGGAATGAGATTATATAACATGGGCCCGAAATATATATGAAATGACAACTAAGGATCAATTCACATATAAAGTATTTACAGACCCAAATAGCACACAAATAGTATCCAAGGTCCATCGCACATGTTAATGGGTTAGTGAGGCCCAATAAACATGTAAATAGTATACAGGACCTATCACACATAGAAATGGGTCATTAAGGCCCAATAACCTAGAAAATGATCAAATTAAATTCATTTGTTGGTTTATCATTGGTTTTAGTTCAAGTATTCACTAAAATAGTATAAAAAGTAGAATGCATATAAAATCCATTCTCAGGCCCAATAAACATGTAAGTGGACCACTAAGGCTCACTATACGTGTCTTTTATTTCGAGGCCCAATAAGGATATGAATACCGTTTGTTATCGTTTTGTTTATTTTAGCTTGATTATTTACAAATTTGATATAAAAGGCCCTCCTTTTGTAAAAATGACGTTCTTGGCCCAATAAGCATAAAATTTACAATTAGGCCCAATTTTTGTAAGAATAACACTTTGATCTCCAATTTTGTTAAAAACTTGTGTTGATGACTACTTTGTGGTAAAAATAACATTTATAAACTCATTTTTGTCAAAAATATCATTTTTGCTTGATTTTTGCGAAAATGCACATTTTTCTGGTTTTTGGCTTTTCCGACCTAGTTTTTAGAAAATTTGTAGAAAATTCATCGTAAGTCGAAATTTGGATCCGCAAATTCTGGAAGTTTGTAAATCTTGTCTACTTTGTTAAAAAAAATTTATCATAATTTTTAATGGCCTCAAACTAGTGTGAAATTACTCATCTTCACAGGTTGGTCCGAAATTATTTCAAATATGATAGGCAGTTTTGTAAAATTCGCCAAAAATTGTAGAAAAATCGTATGAAAACGTGCGAGTAGTCATTTTAAAGGTATAAACCTGAACTTTATCCCTGTAAAACAGTATTGAAAAATACTTCCATTTGAATGGTCAAAACAGTCCGAGATTGGACCAAAACGTTTATGTCAAATGTTGTTTTGTGAATTTAGTTTATAGATCTCTAACCACAACACTCATTTTTGCTATATCAAGTGTATAAATCCACTATATAATAGTTTACATGTATTATGTTTGATAAAACATACTTCTCTCAAGATTCATATAAAGATCCAAGTGATACACTTCAAGTTTCTTAACATATTTGTAGATTAATGAAGAAATCACACATAATCACCAAATGTTTCAAGGAAATCACACATAATCATGCATATACACATAGATCTACACAAATCAACTTGTATTCTCCTCCAAAAACAAGTAAAAACCAAAAACAAGGGGGTATGAACTCACCTTGGGGTTTGGAAGTCGGTTTTGATGAAGAGATGAGTAGATCTCGAGTTCTATGAAGTTCTAGGGTATGGATCATGAAATGATGTGGGTTAAGAAGAGATTTAAGGTGTAACTTGGAGTTAAAACTATGAAGTCTAACTAAAACTTACCAAATGTGATGAACTTTGTTGAAGAGCCTCTTGGAACACAAACAACCCACGTGATTTTTATTTTGAGGATAAGAGGGTGTCTTCAAGATGATTTTGAGAGTGTTTGTAAAAACATGAAGGTGGTGGTGTGGGTTTGTAATTCTCGGCCCTTGTTAAAAGAGAAGGAAGAGATAAGATCAAAGGGGTTAATGCATGATGGTTAAGGAGGATTGTGCTTTGTTACATGTGAGTTCATTTGCTTAGATTACCACTAAGCAAAGATGAGGTGTCAAGATCTCAAATTATATTTTTTTTTTTTTTTTACATATGGGCCGAGAATTGGGTTTGTAAAGAGGAAGTGAATTGCTTTGGGCCTATTCCTGGTTTTGCTCGAAAATATGAAGCCCATTAAGAAGGTTTTCGGCCCAAATTGTAAGAGAAATGGATTTATAGTCCAACAAGGCCTATTAGAGATGAAAATGAACTATTTTAGGCCCACATGGCCCAAAAAAAATCTAGTTTCATGATTGTGGGTCCAATTAGAGCCCAAATAGTCAATTTGAAAGTTTATTGGTTCGTTAGACCCAATAAGAGAATCATAGTCCATAATAATCTTGAATTGGGATTTCTAAGGTTTCCAACCCGTAGTTGAACATATGAGTTGTATTTGAACGAGAATGAAGTATAGTGTTCACTTATAGTACAAGTTATTACACTAGGTGAATGATTGCGTGAGAGTAGAATTTCCTAGCAAAAATGCTAGTTGTGATATCATCCCCCCGTTAGAGGGAATTTCGTCCCGAAATTCTTTCGGAAGATAGGTTCATGAATGAGTGAATACGTGAGGGTACTTCTGCTTAATCTAGTCTTCACATTCCCATGTGAATTCCGATCCACACTTGGCGTCACATCGAACCTTGACAATCGGAATGCGGCTTTGTTTTGTACACTTTACTTCCTTATCCAATACATTGATTGGTTCTTTGACGAATAGGAGATTCTTGCTTATTTCTATCCCTTATAAAGGAATGATAAGAGTTTTGCTTGATAGGCACTTTTTCGAATTCGAGACGCTGAACACAGGGTGTACGTTGCTAAACTCTACTAGTAGCTGCAGCCTATAAGTCTTTGGGCCAATCCGAGCAAGAATCTCGAACAGCCCGATGTATCGTGGGTTTAGTTTTCTCGTTTCCTAAAGCGAATCATTCCTTTCCAAGGAGATTCTTTTAATAACACGCGATCCCTGACTTGACATCCTAATGGCTTACGCCGCTTGTCAGAATAGCTCTTCTGTCGGTCTCGCGATGCTTAGAGTCAAGCTTTGATTTGAATTATCTTCTCTGTTGTTTTGCAATTGGTTTCTGGTCTCATGAGAGTACTGGCGAGTGATCTGCATTTACGACCATAAAGAGTTTCGGAAGGAGAAATCTTGATGCTCGTGCGATAGTTGTTATTGTATGATAATTCAATCAAGGGCAACTGGGCATCCCATGAATTGCTGAATTCAAACACTCAGGCTCGAAACATGACTTCGAGTGTTTGAGTGGTCCGTTCGCTTTGGCTATTGGTTTGAAGGTGGTAAGCAACACTCACATCTAGCTATGTTCCCATAGCCCTTCGGAGTAACTATCAAAGTCTTGAAGAAATTCCGTTATCTCGATCCGAGATAATAGATACTGATATTTCATGGAGTCTCACAATCTCTTGGATATAGACCCACGCTAAGCTTCCTTCTTGTTTGATTTTTGTATTAGCAGGAAATGGGCAGATTGGGTTAACCTATCGACGATCACCTAGATAACGCTCAATTCAACTCGCGTACCTATAAGCTTTGTCTTTCAACTTCGAGAGTTTTATCCATCCACGTAGTGTTTTCTTCGCGATATTCTTCGACTTTGATGCTTTCAAGGCTGGTCGTAGATGTTGACAGTGTTTTGTTTTTGCTTCATGAGTACATGAGTATGTTATTGATGAAAATAATGAAAAGGCTGACTAGGAGTGGTTGAGTAAACTCGGTTCGTATGGTCCATGAATAGCGTGGGAGCATTCGTTAGTCTGAAGGGTATCACAATGAATTTGAAATGGTCGTGACGAGTTCGGAAGGCGTTTTTTTTGGAATGTCGTCTTCTCATACTTGAAGTTGATGATAACCGGTTCTTAGATCTATTTTAGAGAAGTAACTAGCACCTTGGAGCTGACTAAATATATCGTCATTCCGAGGGAGTGGGTATCGATTTTTGATCGTGATCTTATTCAATTTCCTAAAATCGATGCACATTCTAAGAATTCGTCTTCTCGAAGAACAAGATCGGAGCTCCCCATGGTGAGAAGCTTGGGCCGATGAATCCTTTGCGCAACAATTCTTCTCAATTGACTGGATAACTTGTGAATTTTGGCAGGTGTCAACCTATAGGGTGAATTGGCAATTGATGTGGTTCCCGGTATTAGGTCGATTTGAAATTCAACCTGTCTTTCTGGAGGTATTCCCGGAAATTCTTTAGGAAATACATTCGGAAAACCCATGCTACCGGAATACCTTGTATGCCTACCTCTTCTTTGGTCTTGTCGACAACATGAGTGAGGAAAACGTAGTTCTTTTGGTGTAGGCAATTCGGTGCCTTGATGCACGAGATAGGAAGAGGATTGGTGCCAGGTTTATCACCATGGATTATTAGAGTTTCGTGATTAGGAAGGTGAAGGCAAACGGCCTTCTCACGACACAAAATATCAGCACGATGGGGGCTCAACCCAACCATGCCGATTATCACATTAAAACTCCTAATATTTACTGGCATCAAATCTATTTGAAATGAATGGTTGTTTAGTGTTAAGGTGTTCCCTACATAATTATCTTTGATTGATGCGGTTTTTCCCCTTAGTTATCTCCACCGTTAAGGCTTAGTCTAGCCTTCGGGATTGTTGTTTTAGTATGTGTTTGAATATGTTACTAACGAAACTTCACTCAACTTTACTATTGAATAAGAGGTAAGCGAAAGAGTTGTTAAGTGGTAACGTACCAGTAGCAACCATCGGATCTTGGACTGCTTTGCCTTGTCCCTAGGTCAGGACCATTTCTGATCCTTCTGCTCCTTGATGGTTATCCTTGGGGCAATTGCGCCTAAAGTGACCGGTTCCTCAACACCTATAGCAGGTGTAACTGGTCTCATCATTGGTGTTGTTGTTAGGGTTGCTGCGATTGTTATCGTTTTCATTCGGCTGACGATTCTGGCATGGATAAGTTCTACAGAATTTGGCGGTGTGATTCTTTCGGTTGCATTTGTTACAATGCATCTTCCAACAGGCTCCATTATGATGGAATTTGCACTGGTTGCATTTTGGAAGGCTTCCAGCATATGGTCTTGTTGGTGTTGGTATAATAGGGGTCATGGTCGCATGAACAGCAACAACATGTTGCTTCCTTGAGAACCCTTAAGTGGGTTGTCCCTTTCTCTTACTTCCAGACCTCAGCTTCCTGCTCTTAAGCTTAGGGTTTGGAGTTCCTTGATAGGTTGTCACTTGTTGGTTTACATGTTCGTTCCTTTGGATGGAGTTATCAATGCTATTCCCGCCTCCATTAGGGTTGTTTGCATTGATTTGCGTCATCGCAGCGGTTACTGTCGCTGTTACAGCAGCTTGGAATGTAGCAGGGTCCATCTGCAGGATCGGTGTCTCGCGGGTGCGCTTGTTATTCTTGCGGGATGGCATTTTCCTGATGCACGTTGATAATCCAGATCGTAAGTAATGATCGTCATTCCTGGTTGTTCTCTATAAATTTTGCATCTTTTTGTATAATTCTTACTGCTTCCATCTACATTCCCTATGATGTATTTGTGGTAGTAGGTAATCACAGATTTGGCACGATCGTCACGTCTATCCTTAGAGTATATAGGTTGTTTTGGTTTTGAGACCCTTAAGTATCTAGCGGTTTTGAGGGTTCGCTTGTGCATATAATTGAGTCTATGTGGTAATATGAAATAAAGATAGCACATAATTGTTCCAGTGGTAAGTACCATCTTAGTACACGAAAGAGAGTCATGTCGGATAGTAGGGGGAAAAGAAAAGGCCGATCCTAAATGTGGCGGACAGTGTCTGGTGGTGGTGCTGATGAAGTGGATGCGCCTCGGAGACGAGCTACTTGTTGCTCGGTATCTCGTAGGTGTACCTCTCAGACTAACTGACCCGCTTGGGAGTCTCCGTTTACTTCATTTGTTTGTCTCTTGTCTCTCTCAATAGCAAACCGCATTTGTTTCGTTCGATTTGGGGTGTCCTGAGCTTGGTTATCAATACCTCGGGTGCGCCGCACCATGACTGGGAGGGCCCAGTCAGCTGGTCCTCTACGACTAAGATCGAAGAGACCTCAGTTCCTACTGTAGTGTGGTCGTATCCCCTGCTAGTGACTCTATTCCAAATACCGTGTGCCTAAGGGGGCATGGGGCCACCGGGGCCCGCACGATATGTCGGTACTCCGGCTTTACATGGGGGATTGATGTCATCGGATTCTGTATCCGAGTCATCATCATCATTTCCCTATGGCTCTTCCCATTCGAGGTCCACTATTGACTCGACGGGTTCACCTGCAAGTTCTACTTCGTATTCCTCCTCTGGTTCTTCCTCTGAGTCTAGCCACCCTGCTATTCCCTGACTATGGAGATAGGGTTTTCCTGTCTAATGATACACGTCTATAGTGTATTGCACGAAGGGGGGTATAAATACTAGAAACAAATAGCATACGAATTACTCCTATAGTAATTTAATTTTGTTTAGGTTTTGTTCTATAAGCTCTTTGGATAATTAAATGGTAAGTTTTTGATTCATTGTCCATTACAATTACTCCCGAACACATGTTGGTCGTATTTTGAATGAATGTAGTTGATCAGGTTACATTCACCCCCAATACGACGACATAACTGCCCGAGTTTAATAGCGATGTTCAAATCCTCCAAAGACTTTTACTATTCTTGTTGTGTTATTATTCTAAAATGCACACAAAGGTACGTATTTTAATTATTATGTTCAGAGTTGTTTAGTCCCATCGTATTTATAGTTGCATATCCTGTATGATTAGATATGCTAGTTCACTATAAACAATGCTCTGATACCAATCTGTCACACCCCCGAACCAGACGGCGGAAACGTCCGGGGGCTTGCGCGTGACTTCATCTTGAAATATCATTACAGTGAATATAATTGAAACATAACATCATCATCATCACACATGTAATAATACAACATTCATTGTTTACATCGAGTATTGTATTTGAATATTACATGCCAAAATAGTAAGAGTATGATGAAACAAAATATCACACAATATCCATTAGTTTGTTTCGTTCATCCTGCTTCAACGGTATCCTGAGAATACAAGTTATTTTGAAAACGGTCAACATAAAAATGTTGGTGAGGTCATAAGCATGTTTGTGAAAATGATTTGTATAACTTTGAAAACCACCAGAAAATCCGATATTTTCTGAAAAGAGTTTAGCGTGTTTGTGTTAGATCTTGTATTAATGCATGTATGTTAATGTTTATTTGACTAAAAAGGTAAAGAGAATGTAGAGAATGTAAGAGCACGTAAAGGGAATGTTTCCAGACAACCCGACGTTGCCAAAAAAAAGATGTCTTCCGTAAACTTCATAACGTTAATTCCTCTAAGCGAGCCGTCATAACCATACTAAATAATGACAATTTCGCCTGTCTTGGCGTCGTTGGACGCCGACGGATAAATAGAATAAGGTTTTTGTCACCCTAGACTGGCCTAGTCTAACTGTAGCGAACAACCGATAAAAACTCGCTAGATCCTTAATCGAATTTACACGAAGAAAATGTATAAACTCATTCTAGGACCAATGATCCATGTAAGTGAACCACGAAGGCGTCGCTAAACATGTAAATCATTTCAAGGCCCAAATGGAATGAGATTATATAACATGGGCCCGAAATATATATGAAATGACAACTAAGGATCAATTCGCATATAAAGTATTTACAGACCCAAATAGCACACAAATAGTATCCAAGGTCCATCGCACATGTTAATGGGTTAGTGAGGCCCAATAAACATGTAAATAGTATACAGGACCTATCACACATAGAAATGGGTCATTAAGGCCCAATAACCTAGAAAATGATCAAATTAAATTCATTTGTTGGTTTATCATTGGTTTTAGTTCAAGTATTCACTAAAATAGTATAAAAAGTAGAATGCATATAAAATCCATTCTCAGGCCCAATAAACATGTAAGTGGACCACTAAGGCTCACTATACGTGTCTTTTATTTCGAGGCCCAATAAGGATATGAATACCGTTTTTAACCCGTTTGTTATCGTTTTGTTTATTTTAGCTTGATTATTTACAAATTTGATATAAAAGGCCCTCCTTTTGTAAAAATGACGTTCTTAGCCCAATAAGCATAAAATTTACAATTAGGCCCAATTTTTGTAAGAATAACACTTTGATCTCCAATTTTGTTAAAAACTTGTGTTGATGACTACTTTGTGGTAAAAATAACATTTATAAACTCATTTTTGTCAAAAATATCATTTTTGCTTGATTTTTGCGAAAATGCACATTTTTCTGGTTTTTGGCTTTTCCGACCTAGTTTTTAGAAAATTTGTAGAAAATTCATCGTAAGTCGAAATTTGGATCCGCAAATTCTGGAAGTTTAGAAATCTTGTCTACTTTGTTAAAACAATTTTCTCATAATTTTTAATGGCCTCAAACTAGTGTGAAATTACTCATCTTCACAGGTTGGTCCGAAATTATTTCAAATATGATAGGCAGTTTTGTAAAATTCACCAAAAATTGTAGAAAAATCGTATGAAAACGTGCGAGTAGTCATTTTAAAGGTATAAACCTGAACTTTATCCCTGTAAAACAGTATTGAAAAATACTTCCATTTGAATGGTCAAAACAGTCCGAGATTGGACCAAAACGTTTATGTCAAATGTTGTTTTGTGAATTTAGTTTATAGATCTCTAACCACAACACTCATTTTTGCTATATCAAGTGTATAAATCCACTATATAATAGTTTACATGTATTATGTTTGATAAAACATACTTCTCTCAAGATTCATATAAAGATCCAAGTGATACACTTCAAGTTTCTTAACATATTTGTAGATTAGTGAAGAAATCACACATAATCACCAAATGTTTCAAGGAAATCACACATAATCATGCATATACACATAGATCTACACAAATCAACTTGTATTCTCCTCCAAAAACAAGTAAAAACCAAAAACAAGGGGGTATGAACTCACCTTGGGGTTTGGAAGTCGGTTTTGATGAAGAGATGAGTAGATCTCGAGTTCTATGAAGTTCTAGGGTATGGATCATGAAATGATGTGGGTTAAGAAGAGATTTAAGGTGTAACTTGGAGTTAAAACTATGAAGTCTAACTAAAACTTACCAAATGTGATGAACTTTGTTGAAGAGCCTCTTGGAACACAAACAACCCACGTGATTTTTATTTTGAGGATAAGAGGGTGTCTTCAAGATGATTTTGAGAGTGTTTGTAAAAACATGAAGGTGGTGGTGTAGGTTTGTAATTCTCGGCCCTTGTTAAAAGAGAAGGAAGAGATAAGATCAAAGGGGTTAATGCATGATGGTTAAGGAGGATTGTGCTTTGTTACATGTGAGTTCATTTGCTTAGATTACCACTAAGCAAAGATGAGGTGTCAAGATCTCAAATTATCTTTTTTGTTTTTTTTACATATGGGCCGAGAATTGGGTTTGTAAAGAGGAAGTGAATTGCTTTGGGCCTATGGGCCGAGAATGAACTATTTTAGGCCCACATGGCCCAAAAAAATCTAGTTTCATGATTGTGGGTCCAATTAGAGCCCAAATAGTCAATTTGAAAGTTTATTGGTTCGTTAGACCCAATAAGAGAATCATAGTCCATAATAATCTTGAATTGGGATTTCTAAGGTTTCCAACCCGTAGTTGAACATATGAGATGTATTTGAACGAGAATGAAGTATAGTATTCACTTATAGTACAAGTTATTACACTAGGTGAATGATTGCGTGTGAGTAGAATTTCCTAGCAAAAATGCTAGTTGTGACAAGCAGGCTCACAACCTGTAGGTGTTTGTGAACGATGTGTTCACCGGTGTACTCCATCCCCTCATGGTTGCCTTAAGGACATTTATTGCTGAGGAATCCCCTTAGCATTAGTGTCCATCCCGATGTTGATCCTTAGTCTAGGTCTCTTATGATAGTTGTTTTAGGGACCTAATGTGAGGATAACGGGAACGAGTAATCGAGTTATTGTTGGTTGATGAAATTAATAAACTTATTTATTGTGGGTTGAAAACCCTATGTGCTCACCAGACTCCCAAGCCTGACCCACTCATTTTCTTATATTACAGTTAGTGGCGCACGAGCATAGATATGATGTTTGGGATGAGAGATTACGGATATAGGCATATAGATATCAATAAATGTAGTAAGGCTTGTATTGTTTATGCTTTTCATTTGTATCGAACATGACATCCCGAGGTTTTTAATGAAACACTTTTATTTAAAATGTTACTCTGATTTTTAAACAAAGCATGAACAAAATCGGTCTTTTCTAGCCGTGAAAATGGGGATGTCACACCATACCAATGGGTCGAAGGCACCAAGGTCGGCCCATTATCGTTATGAGTTGTGATTAATTAGTTGTGGGATATGTGATATGCTAGTTATTTCTGATACTCGCATGAAAGACCTCGGGGGATTCCCGAGGCACTTGTATGTAAGACCTTGGAGGGTTTCCAGGGAATTCTATTATATTTGCTTGTATGGTTTGTATTTCATCTCTTGATTATAAAAACCGTGAGGGGATTCCCACGGCGGGAAGACCATGTGGGGTTCCCATAGTAGTTAGTTAAGACCATGTCAGGGTTCCAGTGGCACTAGGTGTAAGACCCCGGAGGGTTTCATTGGCTTCCTTATATGTTTGTACGCATGGTTTATGTGGTTTATGTAGCTTTTGTAGCTAATGATTATGTGATTATGTGGATTTGTGTAGAGTATGCTTTGGGGAACTCACTAAGCATTAGCTTACAGTTTGTTGATTGTTTCAGGTACTTCTGAGCCTAAGGGCAAGGGCAAGGTCTGATGGCGCGGCATGCACTCTCACAAGCGTTTTTCTTTTGGAACACTCTGATATTTGAAATATAAATTTTTTATGTATGAATTTGAAATCAATTGTTTTGAGATTTTATGGATAATTGGAAATGTTTTGAAATTTTAAAAATTGAAAATTTTCTTTTGAAAATTTGGGTCGTTACAAGTTGGTATGAGAGTCTTGGTTTGAGGGATTCGGACACACTCTCGGGTGTGTCAGGACTCAAACTAAGGAAATTGTAAAATTGTTTTCGAAAAATAAAAGTTAAAAACTTTTTAGAATGAGAAAAAGGAGACTGCAATGTGCGTGATCGGCCGAGCCAAGTAAGTAGTTTCCCGAGTATGTTAGCCATGTTATACTGATATGTGAGTTATGATAATCGTATGAATCTTGCTATGTTTATGCTTTCAAAATTGTATACGGTTAGGGTCTTATAGCCTTGGAATGATTAATTTGGCATTATTTTCTGTTCATTGTCTGGTTGTAGTCTTAGGGTAGAGTCCATTATTCGAAAGTCTATCTAATCCTGTTTTGTTTATAATTTGCATGCATAAGGCAACCTAGAGTTATCAGGTAGAGCCTTGGGGAATGTACGAGTAGGTGTGGAAGGTAGTATTGGGGTCATACTACTAAAAGCACAGAACATGTACCCGAACCAATGTTAGATATGGAAGCTCTAAGGAGGATCGGTATGGGAGGATCCCATCTATGGACATCCTGGTCATTATGTTTTATAGTATTGCAGAGTAGTATGGTGGTCACACGATTTGGAGCAAGGGGGTCAAGATCCGGGGCTGGGTCAGGTGACACTACTAAGCCCATTGATAAAAGGCTGCATGAGCTTATTGCAAAAGAGATTAACAGGGGTATCCTTGATGCTACCCTTGTTATCTTTGGGATGGTCAAGGATGGTATGATGGAGATCATGGAGGAGAGGCTCAGGATATTCAGAGTCAAGATTGTTACGGGCCAGGTCGGGCTCGAACTCCCTTGTTTTAGGAGTGCAAGGCGTGCGAGACACCGAAGTTTTTTAGGGTAAGGGACCCCATTGTTAGCCAACGCTGGGTGGCGGACATAGAGAACGTTCAACGCACGAGTTATTTCGCTGATGCGACAAAGGTGGGGTTTGCTTCATGTATGCTGAGGGATCGGGCCCATGATTGGTGGGGAGGGGGGGCAAGCCAGGTGGGAGTAGTCGGTGTGCCTGAGATGTCATGGGCTGAGTTTTATTAGGCGATTTCGAAGATTGCACCACCTATCGAGGTCCAACGGCTGGTGAGGGAGTTTCATGAGCTTCAGCAGACCATCGAGACTATGGCGGAGATCACCGCCAAGTTTCGGGAACGGACATTATTGATTCCACAGTATGCTACTGATGAGGACATGATGAGGACGAGGTATCATTCCATGTTGAGGGATGATATTCGGGAGTTTGTGAGTTTTACAGAGTGCAAAACCCTGAATGAGATGGTGGAGAAGGCCCATGAGTAGGAGATGGAGTTGGATTTCCGCACCAAGTGGAAGCCTGAGCAGGAACAGATAGCAGTAGGTCATGCTAAAAAGCCTAAGTCCTGGGATTCATCCAGTAAGGGCACCACGCCGTGACCAATGCGCCAAGTGTGGGAGATCTCATGGTGGAGCTTGCCGAGGGACGGACGCGGTATGTTATACATGTGGTCAGCCATACCACGTGAGCAGAGACTGCCCCAAGAAGGGCCTGAGTTTACAAAATATGTAGTGACTTTAGAAGTGCAAGTTCGATGTTGGCTATAGAGGTGTAGAACTTCGACGATAGCACCTTAAATGTGTAGTTTTC
Source organism: Lactuca saligna (assembly GCF_052625555.1). NCBI lineage: Eukaryota > Viridiplantae > Streptophyta > Magnoliopsida > Asterales > Asteraceae > Lactuca > Lactuca saligna. The sequence goes on from NC_136421.1 coordinate 73,366,572, forward strand.
TAATATCAACGACTTTAGAGGTGCAAATCGATAGAGGTTCAAATAGGTGGATTGTAGGTTTGAGTTTACAAAAGAGAGTGGCAGACAAAGATATTAGGTCTAGAGAGGATTAGTCGTCGGACATGGAGCCGGACATAGGGAGGTCGTCGGCGAAGTTGAGATGACAGTCACCAACTTTGAAGAAGGTAAAGAGCAAAATGTGAAAGGGGAAAGGATATCGGCGTTCTATTTTATGGGGAGACAAGGTTTTTTTTGTGATTTATAAATAATTAACTAAAACAATAAAATAAATTAAAAATTAAACATTAAGCGCATTTTAGTCATTTAAAAACTTTTTAGACGGGGACTTGTACAGTAACAAAATCAAAACCTGGGGATAGTCCGCGTGCAAAACAAAAATTAGGGACCAAATGTGAAATTTATACAAACCATAGAGACCATTTCAGTAATTTTTTTAAACAATTACTTATTTTTCATATTTGCATTATTTAGCCATAGTTGATTTATTATTTATCCGTAGTTGATTTATATAGCCTCATTGTATCTTCCATCTATTTCACTAACATAATCGACATAAAAACAATATTAAGGCTGTACTTTGGCACGTCACAGCTAGCTGATAAGCTAACTTATTTTTCGAATTTTTTTAAGTTGTTATGTTTTGCAAGCGAAAAAATAGCTTATAAGCTAAACCACCTTTCAATACTTTCTTTGTTAATTATGTATTTTTTTCATAACAAAATATATATTTCGACATTTAAAAATAATAAACCAGATCTCATTATAGATTCTCACTTCCTCATCAAAACAACATTTGAAATCTCATATCCTTATTAAAGTAAACATGTAGAAACCTGACCAAAAAACATGTTATCTTTAAGTGAAGAATCTTAGATACAACTTGATTTGTACATCTATATCAAGAATGGTTTTGTTTTGATTTAAAACCTCGCTAACCAAGCAATAAATATAATTAATTATAATAAAATGACCACAAAACCGAAAATTAGAATAAAACACAAAAACCAGTGAAAGAACACAGCGGTGGTGGTGGCGGTGATTGGTGGTTGGTGATGCTGACTAATTAATGGAAATGATGTTTACCTTCTCGTTTGTTAACAACTCCACATGTCCATGCCTTCTTTTCTTACTTCACATGAAACATAACAAGAAAAATAAAGATTATAATAACAAAAACAAACTCAACCATCAAAAGCAACAAAATACGTTCTTACTACTTACCACTTAGAAGCATTTCCTGTGGACGATAGATGGACCAGATTCATCATACTCACCCTTCGCAATCCACATCTGATTTACACACAAGAAAAGTAAGTTGGTCAAATATTTGTCAGGACAAATTATGAAAATAGCAGCCTACTTTTCTCCTTTTTACTAATATTGGGTATGTACTTCATTTTTCCCCATAATAGCCATACACTAAAATTTCTTTACCCATAGTAACAATATGTAACAAATGAATTACATTATTGATATTGGTAGAAAATGTAAGTACGTTGCTAATGTTGCTATAATCAGTAGAAGAAAATTGAAGTACAATGTTATTTATGAGTAAAAGAACACAAGTATTTTGCTAGTATGCGTATAAATTAAAGTATGTTGCCCGTATTGGTAATGAATGAGAAGTATGTTGTTTTTCTAGTATTTCTTGCAATGTACTTAGAATTTTTATCGATCATAGTAATATTCAACCATAATAGCAACATACTTATTTATTTTTTTCAACACAAATGACAACGCACTTACAATTCTTTATCTAATCATAGCATCGTAGTCACATTTAAATAATCATACAAACAATATGTATCAACGATCATGCTACAACACTTCATCAGGGATTTAATTTACCGGTTGGAAGGTGCTGAGAGATGCAAGGATTGATCCTCCGATCCACACACTGTATTTCCTCTCGGGAGGTGCAACCACCTTAATCTTCATGCTACTAGGAGCAAGGGCAGTAATTTCCTTGGTCATTCGGTCAGCAAAGCCCGGTAACATGGTTGACCCACCACTAAGCACAATATGTCCAAAAAGATCCCTCCTTAGATCAATATCACACTTAATGACAGACTTGTAGGTCATCTCATGAATACCAGCAGCTTCCATTCCGATCAAAGATGGCTGGAAGAGAACCTCCGGGCAGCGGAATCTCTCTGCCCCAATCGTGATAACCTGCCCGTCGGGCAGCTCATAGTTCTTGTCAAAAGAGGAGCTAGTTTTTGCGGTTTCGAGCTCTTGCTCGTAGTCAAGAGCCACGTATGCGAGCTTTTGTTTCATGTCACGGACAACTTCCCGTTCAGCAGTTGTAGTCAAAGCGTAGCCTCTTTCCATCAGGATTCTCTTTAAGTAATCTGTGGTGTCACGGCCAGCCAGATCAAGACGGAGTATCGCGTGAGGAAGTGCATACCCTTCGTAAATTGGGATTGTGTGGGACACGCCCTCTCCGGAATCCAACACGACACCTGTATGAAAATCATATTGTTAACATTTATGATTTATCTCACACAACCGGAAAAAGAAAAGGTGTGAGTTAAAGTTTTAGAAAGTGTGGCTGCGATTGAGGGTTTTCTTGAGAGATTAGTCATTAGTCATTTAGTCTATGTGATTGTAACAATTTCTCATCCATTTAGGTCTATCGTTTTTCTCCGGTTTTGCAGTTCACATATATTTTTTTATTATTGGTTTTCTGTTATTTTTCATTAGAAGGGCTGTAGCAAATCTTTACGACCATTTCCCCAATACCAAAATGCAACAGTTGAAACTAAAAGAGCAATGTGAAACTAACCAGTTGTACGACCACTAGCATACAAAGAAAGTACAGACCCGATTGAAATGTACATGGCGGGAACATTGAAGGTCTCAAACATGGCTTCAGTCATCTTCTCTCTGTTTGCCTTTGGATTTAATGGTGCCTCAGTAAGAAGCACAGGGTGCTCTTCAGGAGCAACACGAAGCTCATTATAGAAAGTGTGATGCCAAATCTTTTCCATATCATCCCAGTTGCTGATAACACCATGCTCAATTGGGAATTTCAAAGTCAAAATACCACTTTTCGAGATGGCTTCATCTCCTACATAAGCATCCCTTTGACCCATGCCCACCATAACACCAGTGTGTCGTGGCCTACCCAGAATACTGGGGAACACTGCCCTAGGAGCATCATCAGCACAAAACCCCGCCTATAAATTTAATCAAATGAAGAAAAAAAACCCCAACTTGAGTAACATTTAACCTAATTTATGCAACAAATGATTTTTTAGACAAAATATGAAAACCGCGTTTCATTCTACAAACAAAATATGCAACATGATAAACCGGGTACCTCATGGCTTGACACCGGTTAAAGACTTTATTTATAAATGTTTACAGTTTCCCCTTTTACCATTTAATGCAACCATGATTGACTTTTTAATCACTTTATGCAACTGACACAAATTAGCAACCACTTTTTACCCTGTTATAGGTAAAATATTGCATGGTTAATTTTGGTGATAGATAGAAACACGGTCACCTATTTCGTCTAAAAAACTAATTTCTTGCATAAGTGAGAAAGATATGTTTTGTCATTGCTTAAACAAGCATTTATCCCTTATTTAAATTCAAAAGTACAAGAATCCAACTAACTCAAGAAATTAAGTTTCATGCAACCAGGAAATAGCAACATAAGAATTTTGCTAACCTTCACCATTCCAGATCCAATGTCACAAATAATGGGCTGAATATCCTCATCGTCAGCCATTTCTATAAACCTGAAACACAAACATCAAAATACAATAAAGTTACACAGAAAAATCTTTGACATCCCCATTATATTCCAAATGTTTTTTATTTGTTTAGCAAGAAATAACCAAAAAGAAAATTACTCCAGTTATATCCGCTAGACATGTTGCTATGATTCTCATATGGTCAAAAGAACTTCAAACAAACAACCACCAAACAAATTAAAGTTACCAAGTACTACCATCTCAATGGATACTCAAATGTTTAACAAATATCATGAAATCGATAATGCAATTCAAACAGATAGTAGATACCACAGCATTTAAGAACACAAAAATCGAACTAAATTTATTCAATCTATCCAGAGTCAATACGTAACAGGTCCAAGAGCATCGCGCTTTTTTACTAAACTTTTTGTACCATATGAGCACCAACGCAACAAACCAAAACCTCAAGATATCTCCATTATAATAATTAAATCTTTTTCAGAAAGCTTTTGGGGTCCTAGTAAAGTGAAAAGGCTATGGAAGTTAATAAACTATTATTAGAATTATAAAAAAGTTGTAGTGAAAAAAGGTATTTTAACTAGCTACTTTGACAAGCTTATTTGATTTGCTAATAAACTCCATTGTGAATGTCTAATTTCTACACATCACTCATCTTACACAATTCGGAATCAAATCAGTCAATAAGAACAACCAGCTGACCAGATTTACCAATAAAAAAATGATATTGTTCACTATACTGTGAGAAATGAAAAAATAGCGATTTCGATTGCATTTAAATTAGAAAAGATTCGATACGGATGCCAAGATACTCAGATCGGAATTTTTTTATTTTTTTTAAAAACCCATTATAATTACAAGATATCGCAGCAAACCTTTGGTGTTACAGATGGAAGAGAAGCAGCAGAAAGTACCTCCAGTTGCCGGCAGCTGAAATCCTAGGCTCTGGTGTGGTTTGGTTCGTTCAGTGGAGAAGGTCATCGTAAGACGAAAGGTTGACTTAAGGAATTAATCAGGAAGTATTAGGTAGAAGAACATCTAAAAAAACAAATAATTCGATATGTTTAATTGCTATTTTGCTACTTGCGTCACGCGTCATTCATCATTTCTGTTTTATAAACTTTTTTTGTTTTTTATTCCTTTGACTTTATTTTTAAGGTCCATCCTCAACCCATCTCTATTTGTTCTTTATAAATGGATTAAAAAAAATTAGAGTAAACACTCTCTTCAACCTTATTTTATTTTCTTTGTTATTTTTTATCTTAAAAAGTATATTTCTAATATATTTTATTTTTATAACTTATATATATTAGGAGTGTTTGGGGTATCTTTTCAGAGGGTAAAAAGATTTTTGAAAAAAGTTTCAAAAAGGCTGGTTTTTCTGATTTTTCTAAAAAGTTAATTTTTTTCTATAAAAAATCCAAAATAAGCTTTTAATGAGCTTTTACCAAACATCTTTTATCTGTTATCTTTTTTCAAAATTCTTTTGCCCTTTCAAAAATATCCCAAACATCCCATTGTCAAAGACACCTCTCTACTTATTAAACTTTATATTTATCATTAATTAATATAAATTAGTACATTATATTATAAATATTAAATATTGAATTTAAATTATAATTAGTAGATAAAATAAACTATAAATGTATAAAATAAAAATAAGAGAGACTAAAATTAACAATCAAACTTTACCTTTATTTTTGGGGATATCAATAGTATTCCTTAATATATGGGAGAATACTATTCATATCTCCAAATATGAATGTGAAAATAGGATAAGGTTGGAGAAAAATGGAGAAAGAAATGGGAGAAGAAATGGAGTTTGGGGATGGGTTTGAGATGCCCTAACAGCGTTTAACATCGAGTTTTTAAAAGGTCTTTTATGTTTTTTTATTTGTTCTTGACCCAAAAGTAAAAAAAATAAATAAATAAATAAATAAAGAGTAAATTACTGTAATCGTCCTTGTGGTTTGTTCAAAATTGCAAGTTTGGTCCTTAACTTCTTTTTTTGCACTCGGATCGTCCCTGTGATTTGATTTTGTTGCATTTTTCGTCCCTATGGTTTGGTAAAAATTGCATGTTTGGTCCTTAACTTTATATATGTAAGGGACGAAAAATGCAACAAAATTAAACCACAGAGACGAAAAATGCTACAAAATCAAACCATAGGGATGATCCGAGTGCAAAAAAAAAAGGTTATGGACCAAACATGCAATTTTGACTAAACCACAGGGATGATTTTAGTAATTTACTCAAAAATAAAATAAAGGGAAAACTGCAATAAAGTCTTTATATATATATATATATATATATATATATATATATATATATATATATATATATATATATATATATATATATATATATATATATTGGTTTCATAATCGATTTAGTCTCTATATATATTTTTTTATTCAATTAAGTCCCAAATACTGGTAAATCGTATTCAATTTAACCCTTTGACCCGGTCAACAGGTCATCCAAGTTTCAAAAATTACATTTTTGGCCCAGATTTCAAAATTTATTACAAATATGTTCCAAAATTTACACTTTTGGCCCAGATTTTAATTTTTGTTACAAATTTGCTCCAAACTTTACCCTTTTTGCCCAAATTTTAGAATTTTATTATGAATTCATCCTAACTTTAATTTTTTTTACAACTTTTTTTCTCAAAGAATTTTTTCTAATATGTTTTTTATAAAATCATACTTACACAAAAAAAAACAAAAAAAAACGTATTTTCACTTAAAAAATTTATATTTTCTATATAAAAACTTTTTTTATATGAATATTTAGTTATAAAAATAAATATTTAATAAGTATATAAATATATACAAATCCGTTTTTATAAAAAATGTATACAAACACCTATTTTATCTATATATTTTTTATAAAATCGTGTTTGTTTACATTTTTTTCATAAAAACTTATTTTAGTAATTTTTTATATAATACGTGTTCGTATATATTTTATCAAATGTATATACACAAACATGATTTTATAAAATATATACAAACACGTATTATATAAAAAATTATTTAAACAGGTTTTTATATAATGTGTACAAACACGATTTTATAAAATGTATTCAAACATGTATTATTGTAACGACCCGTCTCTGGTATGTTATTTTTATAGTATTTATTTTAGAAGTTTGTAGAGGGACTCGACGAGTCTATGTCCCGACTCGTCGAGTAGGGTCGTGATCTTGATCAGCTAATAGATCGGCGACTCGGCGAGTCCATATTCGGGACTCGGCGAGTTGGCCTGCCAGGTTGAAACCCTAAATCCCCGGGTTTGCACCCTATTTAAACCATCTTATGAGCCCCAAACTCGTCTCCTTCACCCTCAAAGCACCATTTAGCAAACCCTAATCATTCCATTGAGTATTTGAGCATTTTTTGTGTAATCTTGAAGTTTTGAAGAGAAGGAGAAGGCTAGATTCAAAGAAGAAGAAGAATATCCAAGTCTTTGCACCCATTTCAGAGTATTTTGAGGTAATAATCGGTTTCTTCCTGTTTTGATGATTGATTCTCCTTTATAAGCATATTTAGCCCATTCTTTAGCTTGTTCATAGTAGAGAAACCATGTTGGATGGGTTAGCTTCCGAATCTAGCCATGTTTTAGTTCAAAAAACGTAGATCTATTAACTTTATGGAGCCATTTTGCATGTTAGCCCTAGATCTACTCTTCCAAGTGCCTTTTTAGCCTTTATATCCTTTTGTATGCATTTGTACACGTAAAGTTGGGAACTTTACGTGGTAAACCAGCCTTAGGAACTCAGATCTATATATTGTATGCAGTGGTTTTGAGCAGAATCGAGTTTTTAGTGATTACATGCATGGGACTCGACGAGTCGTTCTTCGGACTTGGCGAGTCGAGTCGCGAGTCCCCGATTCTACCCCTTTGAGTGATTCCGAGTGGGAACCAGTGAATAGTGGAATGGACTCAGTGAGTTAGAGGTTAGACTCAGTAATGGAAGGACTCGATGAGTTGTTCATACAACTCGGCGAGTCCAAGGCAATCTTCTTAAGATTCAAGAACAACTCGTCGAGTTGTTCATACAACTCGGGGAGTCGGATACAGATGACCTGAGTGTTGGAATAGAATGGGAACTCGTCGAGTATATGCCATACTCGACGAGTAGCAGTGAGCAGGGTTGATAAATGAGAGTAGAGACTCGGCGAGTTGGCGGCCCAACTCGGCGAGTCAAGTCAACTGAAAGTTGACTTTGACCAGGATAGTTGACTTTAGCCAAGGGTAAAAGAGTCATTTTACCCCAATGCAGTTATTAGTATTTGATTGAATATATTTGTGGAATTGTAGCCGGGGAGATACCGGAGCAGCAGCATATAGTTTCCAAGGCCACACACTCAGCAACCAGATCACGAGGTGAGTTTCCTTTCAGTAGGAACGGGTCTAAGGCCACAATGCCGACCCATTTAGCTAGTAGTAGTTTTCGGACTTCGGTCCGATGCAGATTTTAGTATGTTTGATGCCTTCGTGGCTCAGACAGGATTTCTGTGTTATGTGTTCCGGGTTACAGCCCGATGTAGTATGTTGTTTATGTGCTCATGTTAGTTGATATGCTTATGTTATGTTATGTTTAGTAGTTCCGAACTTCTGTCCGATGCAGTCAGTTCTGGACTTCGGTCCGATGCAGTTAGTTCCGGAGTTCGGTCTGATGCAGTTAGTTCCAGACTTTGGTCTGATTCAGGAGGCAAGGCCTCAGTAGTTCCGTATTTCGATCCGATGCAGAGGGCAAGGCCTTGGTTAGTTCCGGACTTTGGTCCGATGCAGTTTCCGGACTTCGGTCCGATGCATTGGGCAAGGCCCAGTATGTGTTTATATGTATTGTATGGTATGTGGTAGTTTGGGGGAGCTCACTAAGCTTCGTGCTTACAGTTTCAGTTTTGGTTTCAGGTACTTCCGCAAGCAAAGGGAAGAGCTCGTGTTGATGGCATCGCACACACCACAGCTTCAGTTGTCCTGGGAGTTGTTTTTAGTTTTTCATAGATGGCATTTAACACAGTATTGATACAGTTTACTCATAACACTTTGCTATTGTTTTTGAGATATTGACGTACGAGTTTTACCTTATGATATTATCATGGTGTTTTTAGTAATTATTAAACATTTTTTTTTTTGGTCGTATTTTGGGATGTTTCAATTATATAAAAAATTATTTAAACACGTTTTTATAAAAAAAAAAACATGATTTTGCAAAAATACACACACACACACACACACACACACACACACACACACATATATATATATATATATATATATATATATATATATATATATATAAAGGTGATAGGTGTTTGTATATATTTTTTTGTAAAATAAGTTTTTGTATACATTTTTTTATAAAAACAAATTTGTATATATTTATATACTTAATAAATATATATTTTTATAACTAGATATTTCATATACAAAAAACTTTTAAAAAAAATTTATATAGAAAATATAAGATTTTTATGTGAAAATACGTTTTTTTATATTAATATGATTTTATAAAGAAAAAACATATTAGAAAAAAAAATTGAGATAAAAAGTTGTAAAAAAAACTAAAGTTGGGATGAATTCATAATAAAATTCTAAAATTATGGCAAAAAGGGTAATGTTTGGACCAAATTTCTAACAAAACTTAAAATATGGGCAAAAAGTATAAATTTTGGACCAAATTTGTAAAAAAAAATTGAAATCTGGGCCAAAAATGTAATTTTTGAAAGTTGAATGACCTGTTGACCGGGTCAAAGGGTTAAATTGAATACGATTACCGGTATTTAGGACTTAATTAAATAAAAAATAAATATAGGGATTAAATCGATTATTAGGCCAATATATAGGGACTTTATTGCAGTTTTCCCTAAAATAAAATAAAAAAAATAAAAGATTTGTTTTTTTATTTGGTCTTTATGGACCCCTAAATAAAAAATAAAAAATAAAAGTATTTGTTACCCCTGTCATTATTGACATTACAAACAAGTTATCCGGTTTAATAGATGATGTGGAGTTTCGCTCCCATAAGTCAAAGTAAAAAATGTATGGATCATATATTTCACATGTGAAACACAAAGAAAATGCTTAAATCTTTTTCTTACTTAGCTACTCCTATAAAACCTAGAAGATTCCAACAGACCCTCAAGATCATAATGAGAAGACTTCCTAACCACAAACTCTTCAATGGTAGCCTACCTTCGTCCCCTTCAACAACTATAACCATACACCAAAACCTTGCACGCTCGAAATGTAGATTCCCTCGTATCACTACACTGACCCCAAAAAATTCGGGTATGCCGATATCTTCCAAGCAGAATACCTAGTTCTCCCCCACTTATGATTTGAACTACCTTCGACTGACACATGCAATCTCAGAGCCTCCCGCCAGCTCGGTTAGGTACTTGCCATCACTAACTCTCGGTATGCAAAATGGCATATAAAAATACTTTGAATAATGACCAAACAATCCTAAAAGAAACCTTGAACCTCAGACGGAGACCTCGGAAACTATGACATCCTTTAATTTTCAAAACCAATTAAAAATTTTCTTTACGCTTTTAAAATTATTTATTTATATTTGCAGAAAATCTCAGTACAAAAGATCATTTTGATTACAAATGTTTGTTTCCAAAATGTTAAAACCCTAAGGATGTCATAATCAATACAGATACATAAGTTACAGTGTAAAGACGTGATGGTCCTGAATACTATTACAGGTTGTCTCTTAATCACTCAACATCCTAATCAAGTTTTGCTAGCTTAAGTCTTGATACCTATGATGCATATAAACTAAGTGGGCCAGGTTGGGAAAACCTTGTGAGATACATAGGGATTTCAATCTCACAATATTGATATGATAATATTCCTTAATAATCACACCCACAAAACCAACCGTTACCATACTAAATCCATATAGGCTTATATTCCTACATATATATTCCTACCGATCCACACAGATCCTAGTCCAAGATTACAAGGAGAAATTATATTGTCTGATAAACTGTTAAAAGACTGACTACTTTGTTAGGGGCTTCCTTTGTTGATGTAAGTCATAAAGGCATATTGGCCATCAAAGTATTTAATGAATATAGTTTTCCAATTCATATATGTTTGTTGCTCACACTAGAAACGTAATTCACAAGACCGTCTAGAATGATCAAGTGTTGTCACCTACTCTGTGGGGTACCAAACATACCGCTAATAGTTACCTGATCGAGACCCACCATTTCTGTTCATCCCGTACGGAGCTACCGTACATCGACACCTGATAGTGTCATGGAACAGAATTTTACTCTCCGTTCCTTGGTTATGCACATTCTCCTAATGAGACTACCTAATATAAAACTTATTTGATCTAGGTATCTTCCATGAGTCCAAGTTTATCCCTAGACTATATTACAATGTCTGTAACCAACTTTTAATACCAACTGTATTATTGGGTGACACTAACATATTTCTAGTGTATTTATATTCCCTACAGAACATTAGGTATTATTATTCTTTTATCTTCTTAGCAATGCTACCTTTAATACTACTATATGATGTTATCTATTTAATTTTAACATAAAATAGAACCATATCTGGTTCGCACATAGCATAGTATATACATGTATTAACATATAATCCAGGAAATAAGTATATAATTCATTTACGACTTCCAGAGATATTTAATACTTTAATTATACTTGTATTAAATCATGTTCATGAAAGGCACTATGCACTCACTTGAAAAGCTCTCTGGTGATTGGTGAATTGGGCAACCTTTTTCCAAAAGACCTAGATGTACATAACGCTTAGTCTTAGTCTAACTTCATACTTCATGGAACTATTATCCTAAGGGTTCGAATTTCACAACAATTGTAGCATCCCGATGATAAGGTACTTCTAGTTTTAACCCTATAATTTTATTATATTGCAATTTGGACCCTAAGTAAAAGAAAGAGTGCATTGAAGGCCCTAGTGGCATTTTCATAAATTCGGTGCTGGGGAAGTACCCCATGTGTACGTGTGTATGTTGAGTGTACTAAGGTGCGCCAGCATAGTGCGCCGTAGTATGCTGGGCGTACGTGCCAAGCATGCAAACCCTAATTTTTAGGGTTTGGCTCATATTTAAACCCCATTATAGCCTCATTTCTCTCACCTCATCAACCTCCATCCTCTTGATACGCTTTTGCAACCCTACTCCATCATGTGAAGCATTTCTAAGCTTGAGAGTGTGTGTTTTGTGCTTTTGAAGAAGATGGGTGGAAGGAGATACCACCTTGGAGGAGTGAAGCTCTTTAGATCCATGATCACATCACCTTTTGGCACCATTTGGAGGTATAAAGTTCTGAACTTGGTGAAGTTTCATTTAGATATTATGTTGGAATGATTTTTGGTCCTTTTGTCCTAAATGTGGAGATTCATGAACATAGCATGTTCTTGACCCATTAAGTTGTCCTTTCAAACCTTTGGAAGGATCTTGAGTCATAAAAATGGGTTCCAAGTGGTTGGTTTTGCTCCATGCATCATTTAAAAGGTCTTAATGGATTAAGAAGTTGAGTTAAGCACTTAATAGACATCCAAAGTCATAAAGTTGGAAACTTTATGACTCTTGAGGGTATTTTAGCCCTGGATCTGAAAGATGGATGTGAGAGCTTAAGCCATTAAGCTCTTATTGAAAATTTGAGGATCTGTGTAACACCGTAAATTTTCAAACAAATTTTTCATTTTAAAATCATATAAATCTCATCAACACATTTCACAAAATCCCCAAAATGTCAAATTATCAAAGAACATGTCCATAATTATTTTAAATAAAATCTAAGATCCTCAAAACATAACTCCGTCTCGTGTGTACAATCAAGTCGGCGCCTTCCCGTGATCCTGAGAAGTACCTGAAACACATAACACGGTAAGCATGAAGCTTAGTGAGTTCCCCAAAATACCATACATAACTCATTAGCCTCTGATGAATATATCTCGAATAAGACCCTTCAGTCACTGTGTCTTAGTGGAACCCTGCGGTCCCATAACTCGGGTGGACCCTCCGATCCTAACTCAATAAAGCTCAGAATAATACACAACATAAATCACAAAAACATAATGCATGATATCACAATACTCAATAAAACATACAAGACCCTCTGATCACACAAAAGTACCAATCAAGGTAAGTATAGCAAGAAGACTAACCTCGTAAGTAAGCAAAGAAATCATGTACCCCTCGAACGGTCTAATCCCTGCCAACATGTCATAAGTATCTCTAATTAACACTTAAATCACAACTCTAAATAAATCAAGCTATTTTCTCTCTCTAACTCTTGGGATGGTTAAAAACCATTTTACTCCTCCATGGTCCCCATAATCCCTGTCTTGACCAAACCCTAAGTCAACAGAAGTCAACACTCGAGTCAACAATCCATATTGACCCGACTCGTCGAGTGCATCTATGTGACTCGCTGAGTACCCTCGTTCTTTCATTAGTGTTGCGGAAATCCAACTTAACTCATCGAGTTATCTCATCAACTCGCTGAGTTACTCATGTCCAGACTCGTCGGGGAAAACCCTAGCTGACTCGTCGAGTCAACTCACTGACTCGACAATCCCTTCAATCTATGTTCTCATTTAGATGTTTTAAGGTAGAGTTACAACCCCAAACTCTAGATCAAGCCTCCTAAGGCTGAGATACCACATAAAGCTGTAAGCTTTACGTCTATGCATGGCACTTTGGGCTTGAAATGCCAAAACAAGTTCCATTTAGGGTCCTAAGCAATAAAACTCTCATCTAGCTTGATAAAGCTTGGACCTTTGGTGTTAAGGGACCTCACAAGGTCCAGATCTGAAGTCTCAATCTCTTAGCAAGCTCAAATTACTCAAAGTCTCAAAGAAATATGGAAAAATCCCTAAAAGCTTCATAGCAACGAGATCTAATCAAAATGATGAGCAAGGTGGTGACTTTTACCTTCCCACAAAAGCTAAGGATGGATAAACACTAACTCCAACAGTCCCTTCTCGTTCTAATCCTTGGTACTCTTGTCTTCTCTTCCAAAAGTGCACAAAAATGCCTAAGATCAGCTTTCTTCTCTCTTAGATCAATCTAGACTATTAGGGTTTCACACATGGGAGTAAGGTGGTTGGTGAGGCGAAAATGAGGGCTTAAGGTCCTTTAAATAGGACACAACCTCAGAGAATTAGGGTTTTCTCTCACAGCGCCAACTCATCGAGTTGGTCCCTCCAACTCGTCAAGTTGGTCGTAAAACCCACAGTGGCAGAGCTAGGGTCAAACTTAAGGGGTATCCCAATTTGTTTTTTGTGTAATATACAATAACGAAAAAATTAAAAACCGCAATTTCATTAGATATAAAGGTCAATTTCCATAACAAAATTACATTTTAAAGTTCACCTCTTCGATCTTTCATTTTACGAAAGCGAGTAATTACATTTTCAGTCTTAACATTCTCTGGTGCTTCTTTTTCTACACTACAAATCAAAGCACCGTTCATAAAATCGTCACTTATTCTATTACGAAAATCGGTTTTCAAGACCTTAATTGCAGAAAAACACCGTTCAACGGTTGCGGTTGCGACTGGCAAAACCAAAGCTAGTTTTAATAATCTATAAACCAAAGGAAAAGAGAGGTGCTTCCCGGTTTCCACCAACAAACGAGAGAGGTCGGCAATTCCCTTCAAGTTGAAAAATCTTTCATCATGGAGCAAAGAGTGATAATAGATATCAAGTTGTCCATTAAGTTGCGCCCTTTCTGAATCGTCAAAATCATTTTTGTATATCTCACTTAGCTTTAACAAATTTGTTTTATCAAAACTAGAAAATGAGTCACAAGGACTCAATGCCGCCATGTTCTCCATCAACTCCGTGCGAACTTCACTAAATCTATCCCCAAATTCTTGAATTTGCATATCTAAAATTGTGTTAAAAATCATAACTTCAAAATGATGTTGATTAGTCTTATTGGTCCTACTCTTGCGTGGGGTAACATAATATCCCGACATGTCCACAATTTCAATACTATGTTTTTCACAAAAAGCACATACCGTCTTCCAAATTTGTGGAAACCCATCTTTTCTAAAAACTAGCAATGCTTTCTTTGTCCCTTTTACTAACGATGTCGCTTCCAAAATATTTTGATCTTTTTTTTAAGATGCTTTGACAAGGTATCCGTGAGACATAGAATTTCCAACATCAAGTGTAAAAGAAACACGAAATCAAGTGTCTTGAAATTTGACAAAATACCCTTTGCTTGATTACGGTTAGATAAAGTAGACCCCTCCTCTTTGACATATTTAAGTACCGCAACAACTTTTGCAAACAAATTCACCAAACTTACAATTGTTCTAAAATGTGAACCCCATCTAGTATCTCCAGCTCGAACAAGAGAAATCTCTTGATTCAACCCTTTTCTTGTTTCTGTTTCACCAATACCAATTTCAGCTGCCACTCTTTCTTTTTGCATCTCTCGTATCATATCTTTTCTCTTACAAGAACCACAAACGACAGTAACCACCAAAGCTAGTTGTTCAAAGAATTCATCAACATCATCATGTTTCTTTGCAATCGCCACAACCACTAATTGAAGTTGGTGTGCAAAACAATGTATATAATGTGCATAACTGTTTTCATTTAAAATCAAAGATTTCAAACCGTTGAATGAACCACTCATATTACTTGCTCCATCATAACCTTGTCCCCTCACCTATATATTTAAAAAAATTAATAAAAAAACTATAAGCAATAAAAATAAAACTAATATCGTATTAAAATTTAAAGGAATAAATATTTTATGGTTTCTCACATGAGTCATACTCAAGTTATTGTTGGAAAATATGGTATTAATGGCGGCTTTAAGAGTCAAAGAAGATGTATCCAACACGTGAACAATTCCAATAAATCTTTCCTTTACAATCCCTAGTCTATCAACATATCTCAAAACTATAGCCATTTGTTCTTTTTTGGAAACATCAATAAATCAACTAAAATAGCAAACACATCTTTGTTAATTTCATCACAAATAGACTTGATTATCTCTTTTGAAAAACAATCGACAATATCTTTTTGAATCGTGGGAGAAGTCAACTTTTCATTTTTTTGGAGCATTTTCTAAAGTAACTTTAAAAATCTTCTCATTATCTTCTCTAATCAAAGATAATACTTCAATGAAAAGTCCTTTATTATTAGACTTTTCCGTCTCATCATGTCCAGGAAATGGTAATGTATTTTTCAATAAAAATCTACAACTACGGATTGTAGCACGTAATCGAATTTCATAATTACTTTTCTCAAGTTCTGTTTGCTTATGCAAGACTTCACCGATAGATTGGTTTTTTCTCAATAGCAAATCACACTTTTCTTGGGCCTTATGGTGATACCTTTGAATATTACCCATATGTTTCCGGAATGAGCCTTTTTTACTCCAATTGTCAAAGCCTTCGGTTATAAATGCATCTCTTCCACCTTGTTCCCCTACCATATCTCCATACAAATAGCAAAAAAAAACAATATGCCTTCTTATTTTTTATGCTATACTCTAACCATGGAAAACCAGTAAACCATTGCACAACAAAACGTCTTGGTTTATTACTAAATAATGTATATTCAAAACTATGCCCCTTTGGTTGACAAGGCCCTTTAATCAAATATACCCTCCTTATTTCATCCCTTTGATTAGGATTATAAGATGTAATTGTTGGCCTATCCCCTGGGTCCGAAGGAAGATCATCCAAATCAAAAGATTGTGTCGCTTTTGGTTTGGGCATTGGTTGATTAGTTTGTGGAACTTGAGTAGGTTCATTAGATTGTGTTTCTTGAGGTTTTAGTATTGGTTGATTAGTTTGTGGAACTTGATCATTTTCATTAGCCCTATTTTTTTGGAAGTTCCTTCACCATTGTTGTCTCCAACATCTAAATGTCTTTTGATAAAACTTTTAATAACAACCTACAATAAAAAAAATATGAACTATAAACTGGATTTCAAGTTTCAACAACAGTAAATAAATAACAACCTAGTAACATACAATCAAATTATCAATTATCAAGATATATCAACTATAATCCCGGTTCCCAATTTCAACAACAATTGAACAAATAGAAATCTACAATAAAAATATATCAACTATAACTTGATTTCAAGTTTCAACAACAAATAAGCATTAAGTATTAACCCTACTCCCTAATTTAACAAAGTTATTGTTAATTTCTAATTTTTCAAACATAATAACATAAAAAATTGAATTTTAATTAACCTAAAAACGTAATAGGGATGATTATTTTGATTATACCAACTTGTTTCATTATGATGGAATATCCGAGGAGCGGAAGAGGTGCCCGAAATTTTGCAATTGAGATTTGAGAATTGAGAATGCTCGTTGCGTTCACGTCACACGTCTCCACTCTCCACCACGATCGTAGATTCGCAGCAAGGCAGAAAAGAATTGATGAAGTCCAGAAGTCGGCAATTGAGATATCACGACCGTAATATGTGTTTAATCGACATTACGTATGCTTTTTTTATTGGACTATTGGGCTTAAATCTTAATACCTCTTTGTTTCAATAAATCAATTGGTATGGGCTAGTTTGTATTTTGGTCCATTTAGAAATAACCTGAAACTTTTTAGGGTAGCCCAACTTTTTTCCCGATATAAAACCGCAATATAAAACAAATTTTTTCGAAAAAATTAACACTGTTAAAATTTTTTGAGGGGTATCCTGGGATACAATATAAATCCGCCTATGAAAACCCACGTGGCCAAATCTGTCTCTACTCGACAAATTGGGGCCTCTAACTCGTCAAGTTGCTCAATCAAAACTATGAAAATTAAATAAATATTATAGCTGGGAGTCGGGATGTTACAATTCTCCCCCACTAGAATTAGACTTCGCCCTCGAAGTCATGCTATGGAAAGAACTTTGGGTACTGCTTGCGCATATTGGACTCCGACTCCCAAATCCACTCAGATCCCTTCCGATGTTGCCACTGGACCTGAACCAGGAGCACCTCTTTATTCCTCAAGACCTTCACCATCCTATCCAAGATCGCTATCGGCTTCTCAATGTAATTCAGGCTCGCATCTACTTGAATGTCCTCTCAAGGTACCACCATCGTCTCATCAGCTACACACTTCGTCAGCTGAGACACATGGAAGGTATTATGAATGTGGCTCAGCTCTACAGGTAGCTCCAACCGGTAAGCTACCTTACCCACTTAGGCGATCACCCTGAAAGAACCAATGTATCTGGGGCCCAACTTGCCCCATTTCTTGAATCGAATCATCCCTTTCCATGGGGATACCTTCAGGAGGACAAAATCTCCGACCTGAAACTCTAGCTCGGATCGTCGCCGGTCTGCATGTCACACCCCCGAACCAGAACGGCGGAAACGTCCGGGAGTTGGGTGACTTCATCTTGTAATATCATCACAGTGTATATAATTGGATCAAGACAAACATCATCATCACACATACAATAGTACAACATACTATATACTAGGTTTACATAATTATAATTGTTCACAAAAGTTACATCCCCAAAATAATAAGTGTATGATGGAAACAAAATGCAACATAATCCACAAGTTCCCGAAGACCGACCTGCTTAACGATTCCCAGAGAATACAAGTTATTTTGAAAATGTCAACATATATAATGTTGGTGAGTTCATAAGCATGTTTGTATGAAAAGCTTTGTATTATTTTGTAAACACCAGAAAATCCGATATTTTCTGTAAAAATGGTTTGGAAGTTTTGTGTCAAATCTTGTATTAAAGTATGCATGTTTCTGTTATGAAAATGTATAAAGAGAGTATTCCAGAAAATCCTAGATTTTCTGTTGTAAGTAGAAGGTAGTGTATATTGTATGTTTCCTAAAAAATCCGATATTTTCTGCTTGTAAAAGTGTTGTAGTCTAAAAACCCTAAGACCGAGTAACAATGTATGTATGATGTTGTATCACCAGAAATGTATATGTATTCCTTAAATTTATAGTGGGGTTAATCTCTATGTGAGTCGTTATAATCATGCTTGATATGACTGATCTGCTTGTCATGACGTTTTTCAGGCGTCGACTTGTTTAAGGTAAGACATTTGTCACCCTAGACTAGCCTAGTCTAGCTGTAGCGAACAACTCAGGTGTGGGGTTGTCAACCCCGTATGGATCTACACATGAACTCTCTTTCTCCCTCCATGAGACTCTGGTTAACTACAAGACTTAAGGTTGTACACCAGGTAGGTACGAATGAAAGAACGTCTCACAAGAAACTTAACTAAAGATACGCGAACAATGTATCACATTGTTTTCTGTTTTAAGATAATTTCTTCGAGTATGCATTTGATCACAAAACATTGGTGATGAAAATACCATTTGTTTTTATCAAAGTATCAAGTATAAAATGTGATGTGAAACCCAATAAGAAAATCAATGGGCCCATAAGGCTCATGTAACATGTAATGCGTGTACAGGGCCCAATAAGCATATAATTGGGTCATTAAGTCCCAATAAACATGAAATGTGTATACTAGGCCCAATAAAAGAATGAATGGGCCTATAAAGCCTAAGTAACATGTAAGGAGTGAAAATGACTTAATTAGTTTGTTTGATATTACAATACATCGTTTTAGCTCAATTAATATCAAAATGACATAGTAGGCCCACTTTTCATTAAATTTGACATTCTTGGCCCATTAAGCCGATAATTTACATTATAGTCCCTTTTTGAGAAAAATGACACTTTAGGCCCATTAAGACCGACAATTTACATTTAAGGGCCCATTTTGAATAAAATGACCTTTTCAATCCATTTTGTTAAAAATAACATCTTCGGCCCAATTTTATTAGAAATAACATTTTCAGCCCAATTAAATTGGAAATGACATTTTCGGCCCAAGATTAACAGAAATAACATTTTAATCCATTAAGAGTCAAACATTACCTTTTTAGGCCCATGAAACTGTGAGTTTCTAAATAAGACCCATTTTTGTGAAAATTGACAAATTTAGCCCATTAAAATCGTAAATGCCCAAATAGAAGCCTATTTTGTGAAAATTAACACTTTTGGCCCATTTAAAACCATGAATATCATAAAGATTCATTTTTATCTAAAAATGACTCTTTTGGTCTTCTCCAAAACCGTGAGTGTCATTAAAGACCTCACTTTTTTTGTTTATTTGTCAAAAATGTCACATTATACGTTTTTATTTAGTTTTCAAACATCCTTATCATGTTTAATCCTTTCAACTTCATAGTAAGTCACATAAAATGGTTTAGTTTACAAACATCACCAATTTGAGTAGATATTTCGAGTTTGGTGAAGATTTAGCATGTTTTAATAACATAATGACAACATATAACATGAAAACACACATATACATACATAAATACATAGATCTAACACAAAGTAACTTGTATCCTCCCCCAAACATATTAAAAACCAAAAACAAGGGGGTATGAACTCACCTTGTGCTTGATCGGTTTTGAAGAAGGAGAAAGAAGGAAGTTTTTGGCCTAGCTTGCTTCTTAAGGAGATTTTTCGAAATCAAGATGGTTCTAGGAGCATGAACACGAAATGAGAGTGGTTTAAGGAGAGATTTTTAGTGTAAACTTGAATTTAAACCATAGAGTTAAACAAGAACTTACTAAGTTTGGATCTTTAGTGAGGAACTTTTGAACACCCACATACACACTCACGATATTTGGAAGGGAAATATGAGAGGAGTTCTTTGAGTTTGAGAGGAAGAGATGAGACAATATTGTGTTTGAAATGAAAAATGGATGAGGTATAATGAGAGGGGTTTGGCCGATGGGAGGAGGAGAGAGAGAAGAGAGAGGCTAGTTCTTGAAGTATGTTAGATAAAAATGCAAGTGTTGGATGTATGGGAGGTAAATACATGGATATCCTCCATAAAATATGGAGGTGGCAAACAATCATCATATGCAAATATTTTTTTTTTTTTTTGTATATAGGGCTGAGAATTTAGAGAGGGAAAGAAGGAAATTTGGTGTTGGGCTTACATTGTGCATATAAAAGTCAAGAGTATGTGAGCCCAATAAGGATTTTTGGCCCATTGGGCCGACATATGTGTTTACAGCCCAAATGACGAAGGAAATGGGTTTTCAACCCATTAAAACTAAACAAGTGGTTTTCGACCCTATAAGGCCCATGATGAGTCTTATGGCCCAAAATCAATTATGTAGTGAATATGGGTTAAATTAGGGACCAAATGAGGTATCTAAACCTAATATAATCAAGTTGAGGGTTTATTGGCCCATTAGGCCCAATAAGAGGGTTCTGGTCCAATAAGAGTTTGAACTGGGAAGTTAGGGTTACAACCCAAAGTCAAGTGAGTGTAGTGCATTGAATTGGGTTTAGGGCTTCATGAGTGAGTTTTGATTCGAATAGTTGTTTTTGAAATGAGCACATGTATAACATCAATCTTATAGTTATAAGATACTTCCGAAGTTGATCATACATAGATAGAATTTTCCTAGCCAAAAATGCTAGTTGTGACATCATCCTCCCGTTAAAGGGAATTTCATCCCGAAATTCTTTTGAAAGTTATTCTTAGGAACTAGAGAAAATGTGAGGGTACTTTTGCATCATTTGGTCTTCGTGTTCCCATGTGAATTCTGGTCCGTGCTTTGTGTTCCATTGAACCTTCACAATCGGAATGTGGCTTTGTTTTCCATCAATACTAGAAAAACAGCCTTTTACGATGCTCATTGCGCGTCGTAAAAGGCTCAGACGACGCACAAATGCGTGTCAATGAAGGCCCTGTTATAAAGAGAGACGACACGCTTTTGCGCGTCGTAACCTTACGACACACGTATTAATGACATGCAATGCGTATCATTAAAACCCCTGTCAAGAAAGGCCATGTCATAAATGAAGATGACACACATTTTTGCATATCGTAATTTTGAATGTTAAAAAAATATATTATTTATGTATTTGTTAATTTTTAAATTAAATTTGCATTTAATGTCTCATAATAAAAATACAATACCATATACAAAAAATACAATCAATTGCATAAAATTTAATGTCATACAATTGTATTTCTTACAATATCTAAATTAACATCTAATCTACTCTGTACATCAAATTCCAACTAAGTAAAGTTGCATCTTGCCTTTCATAATTATTTAAAACTAATGCTCCAGGCAGCTAATTATATGGATAAGTAGTTGTATATTGGCCCATCTCACTCAAGAATGACTTAGCTAAATTCAACTCCAAGTCTTTACTGCATCTTGCTGATAATGCTGCAAGATTTGTATCAAGTGGCTTCATATTCCTTTCTTCCATCAACATTACCTGATGCACAAAATACACAGAAACAAAAAATCATTGTAGAGGAAGGGGTAATTTGGGAAAATGTGAGGGGTATCCTCTGCAAAACAAAACAAAAAATATCCTCTGCAAGATTTGCTCGTTAGTATCCTCTACAAAACAAAACAAAAAATATATATCAAAAGATGGAAGTATGAAAGATTTTGATTTATGTAAATGTTAGATGAATAGATGATCAACATAAGGGCTTAAAAGTATACCAGAAATTTGCAAAAGTTTGAAACTTGCCTGATAAGTTCACGAAGGAAGGCCTCTTTGTTGCTGTATAATTGTGTATGAAATTGTTGTGAATAATAGGTTAAAGGATCTGAATTATATATTATATATAAAATATAAAATGCTAATTTACGGCTTCATGAAAGAGAACCTGAGGTTGCAAATGCCCTTTTTCACACATTGAAACCACATCCTCCCATCTTCCAATTACCTGTTACAATATCTCGTTACTTTTTTCATTTCAACAAACATCATAATTCATAAAGTATGCAATTTAATTACATAAATAAAATAAACTACATTCTTTTTTCTTTGTTTACTTTCATTTACTTTTCTAGTTGTACATAACAAACAACATGTTTGAAAGAAAGTCTGATGATTGTAAAACACATACATATATATACATACATACCTTGACAGTTTTGTCATCATACATGACCCATCGTTGACGAGCATGGCTGTATGCAAAACAATGATAATGCTGCCCATAATAGCATACCTTAAAAGAACAACAATAGTTAGATAACTCTTTATAAAAAAAATATTTTTTTAATTATAATTTATAAAAAGAGATGAGGGATTTGTACCACTGAAACAAGGGTGCGCCTGTTGTTTGGGTCAAGTCCACGATAAAGAACACTTAAATCAATTTCTGTAGATAAGGCTGCCAATGTCACATTTATATCTTCAACAATTTCACAAGTATTCTGCCATCCAAGTACTACACAAACAAAATAAAACTGTTTAACAAAATTCATAAAAACAAATTTCAAGAAAAATAAAAATAAAAAATACTTGTTGTGAAAATATGAGGCGGAGTAGAAAGAATATGATGAATGTAGTTAAGCTTCCCACAACCACCATCCTGGGGATCACAACCTAATTGGTGATTCATTTCAACAAGATTAACAGCTCATCCAAACAGCTCTTTGGACATATAACCTAAATAAAATAAAATAATATATAAATAAATTCTATGCATGAAAAGTAAGTAAAGGGTTAGGGTTAGACGAAAGTGAGAAACATAACAATGTAACATACCTTCACGGTGTAAACAATCAAATATCACTCCCAACACTTCAGAAGCATCATTCATTTGTGCCTGCCAAATCACATCATCAATTAGTCTTATAATTTATTTTATAATATAAATATAAATATAAACATGTAATGTTTTTTACTTTATAATTTATTTAATAATAGTAACACTTACCTCTTGAAAAAAACTACTATGTGGATACAAGTTGCCGAGAGCGATTCTAAGAGCAGTAGGGGCAACAGCTTGAGATTTGGAGTCTGTAGAAGTTGTGTTTAAAGCTTTAAATATATCATGTAATGCGCATGTCACGCACGGATCGCCAACATGGAGATGTGCTGACTTGGACGTGCTCAAAAACTCCTCGCGGAAACGTCCCAAATGCGATAAAGACTGTAATATTATAAAAGGATTTTTTTTTAAATTAGAATTGATACGTGAGAAGAGATTTGTAGAACTAATTTTTTTTTTTTTATATAAAATAAAATAACCTGTATAATAACATTTAAAAAGCAGTTGTATCCACCAACAAGAACAACTTGATACAAAAACATTCCAAAATATATTAAAACAGTTAGACTTGTAAAATAACTCATAAAAGTTAGAAAAACTAAATATTCCAAAAATACGCCTAGGACTCTTTTTGTCCCAGAATATGAATTAAGCCAACAACGGAATCTAAAATTTGCCAACCGAGGATCTCCGGAACCAACACATGCAAATGTTCCAGAACCCCCATCTAAACAGTTGAAAATGGTGAACTTTCCACTTTGGGATGATATGGTTTCTCCAACCATTTGTCTACATTTTTCAGCTGAAAAAAATGGAATATATAAGAAACATGGAACAATGAACTACTAAAATAAAGAATACCCTAATCACTAAACTGTAAAAACAGTCATGTGGTCCGATTTTGACCTTTTGTAATGACTATTTTTCCCTTGGACATATTTAATCTCCACTATTATACGATAAAAAGTACTAGAGGTAAAGTAATTGTGTGGACAATCCTACATTTTCATCTCTCTCATCAGTCATCACGAACCTTCTTGACAGATTTTAAACTGTAACTGTCTATTCCTAAATCCAAAGTGGTTAACAAACAAGGGACAATTTAGACATTGAATTAGTGCAATTAAATGACTCTGACATGAACAAACATAAAGTTAAAAACTTTAATAAACAGTTTTTAAACAATATTAGAATACACACCTTATCATGAGTTTTTAGACAAAATTAGATAAGATAAACTTACCCAAATAAAAATAGAAATCTGAAATAACTAAGTAGCAACCCTAATCAGATAAAACTAATTCCTAATTTCAGGTTTTTTCATAAAAATGACAAACAATTGAATACACACCTGAGAGGGAAGTAATACTAATCAACAAAAAGTAATAACTTAGTACTAACCCTAACAAAATATATAGATAAATTACCCAAAAGTTGTTTCCCT
Organism: Lactuca saligna; assembly: GCF_052625555.1. Taxonomy (NCBI): domain Eukaryota; kingdom Viridiplantae; phylum Streptophyta; class Magnoliopsida; order Asterales; family Asteraceae; genus Lactuca; species Lactuca saligna. Next base: position 73,391,375 of record NC_136421.1, read on the forward strand.
TTCTTCTTGGGTATGTGTTTGACCCAAACACAGTTTTTCTCTCTAATATGCTCGACTCATCTTCATGGATTCCCTTATCAGGGTTCGTCTTCAATTTTTCTGCCAACTTTTTAACCTGTCATGTTCATGGATGGAAAAGAAAATCATAATCTTATTTATAGGATGATGTGTGTATGTGTGTGTGTGAGAGATAAACATAGTGGTATACTTACATTTCGTTACAAATAATAGCAAATTAGCAATGCACTTTATTTTGTTTCCCGCAAATAGCAATGTACTTACATTTTCCCACAAATATTTGGCATTTATAGGTATTGAAATGTAAGTATGTTTCTTTTGTGAGTTATATATTGCTATTATATATACCTTTTAATTGTCAGGATATGGCATAATTATGGGTTTGGTCCCTATACTTTTTAGTTTAGAAATATTGCGGATAAAATATAAAGCTAATTGCCCACATTGGTAAAAAGAGTAAAAAAAAGCTGCTAATTCCTGCAATTTGTTGACATTATAACTAAATATAGAATAAATATTTACCATCAGCATTTCATCATCAAGTTTGGCCACTTTTGGAAGGTATTGTTTTGAAAGATTGTGAATATTAGCTTGAGTGATTCGCCTCATTTCAAAAATTATGGAGTCCATGTGAGAAGAGGGAACAAGTAATACCGTTGTAAATGAAAGAACTAAATGATTATCCTTCATAATAAGAATCTGAGCACTGGTTTCTGTTCTTATAGTTTGATCAGATGAGACAAGGAGACGAGCTGTTCCTATACATACAAATTGAATCTCTGCCAACTATGCACTTGACTAAAATACCCCTGCATCAGAACATGCAAAATCAGAACCCAAAAGTACATTGGTACCTCTTTCATGTCATGTATATTAACATATGTAATGTTACATGTATTACAATTATATATGCATACATCAAATTATCAATACAAATGTGAGACTATAAACATTCAGCTTGCTATGAAAACCTTGAAAAATACTAAGATAATCTCACGAAAACCAATTCTTACTTTGAAATGTATGTGTTTTCTTTGATCAAATGTTTGCACTTATAGATCACATACATCATTCCAGTAACTTTCTATTACAGTCAATCCGTAACAGTAACGGCCATGATAGGCAAAATAAACCAACTGATAAACATAGTAGAATATGCTTTATGAAAACATACACATGAACATGAAAGTTTAAAAATCCATTCTTGGATCCGATACCACCAGTCACCAAAAAAATATTCAGAGAAAATTTTAAAAATCTATACTAATAGAAGCTTAACAGTGAGAAGACGGTCTGATTCACCTGTCGTTCAATGAAATGATTCAAACACAAGCCCTAATTTTAAAAGATGATAGCTGGGGTCCAACAAGAAAAACTAGAATAAAAGACTCAACTTGTAACCTTTTAAGTAATAGCACCAAAGCAGCTTCTGATTAACCAGCCATAAAAGCAAGCAACAAGATCAGTCTCCCTTGCTTCTAAAAGAACATCCTTCAGTGAGTCTTGCACTTGGCTGGCACAACACCATCTGGCAATTTCCACATGCCAAACAAGTTGCTCTAGAGCATATCATCCCAATACAACAATACACTGTCCATTCCACACCAAACAAGTTGCTCTGGAGCTAGGGTAGAATGTAGAAGAAACAAAAACAAGAAATTATTATATAAGGAGAGATAATGAAACCTGATTGAATCCTTGAAGTTGCAGGGACATCAAACTGAAGACAGGAAGAAGAAACAATTTATTTGTGAGAGAAGACACATGAAGAATGTACCTTTTGGGAGTGAACCAAGAATGAGTAGGATCAGATGGGTCTCCTAGATGGGCGGCGCGTAGGTCAGCGACAATGGCGGAGAGGAGAGATGGGTTGGAGGAGAAGGCGGAAGTGCGTTCTTAGGTTGATGGCGAGCTTCAGATTTGATTTCGTTCCAGACCCAGTTGCATTCGTTTTCTCAGCCATTGACGGCGGTTTGTGGAGACGATGATGGCATCGTGGACTACGATATGGCGTTCCGATCTTGAACCGGCCGGTATCTTGAGATGGCGGAAGTGTGTGCTTAGGTTTCTAAATGCACTCCAAACTCTTAAAGCTTATCGGGTTCGATGTTAGTGGTGGTAGCTTAGGGCTTGCAGAGAGAGAGAGAGAGAGAGAGAGAGAGAGAGATAGAGAGAATGCAGAGGTAAAGGAAGACGAGCCGATTTAAAAGGATTTGCTGATTCAGAAGGATTATTAGGGTTCTATTGTAGGATTCTAGTGTGGATTGAGTTTTTAAGGTTCAATGGCGGTGGCAGTGGCGATGGCTTAGGGTTTACAGAGAGAAGGAAGGAGTGAATGAAAAGGGAGATACTGAGGAGAGAGGGTAGAAGCGGGGTTCTTCAAAATTTTAGAATTTCAGACGATTTTGTTTTCCCCTTTAAAAAAGCGTGTTTAGGCAAAAAAATATATATAAAGCGACACATTTAGACGATGCACACTTTATGAAATGCGCCCTCCGCATTTCTTTTTTTTTTTTTTTCTTTTCTTACACTAATTTTAGGGCACTCACAAATGCGTGTCCACTATTCTTCAAATTTTGCAAAATTGACATTATTTTTTAGGGCACACACCAATGTGCATCCTCTATTAACGAGTGTCATTGTTTGCGCGTCATTAAAGGGCTGTTTTCTAGTAGTGCATGCTTCACTTCCCTGTCCATTATCTCAACCGGCACTTCGACGAATATGAGATTCTAGTTTACTTCGATCTCATCCAGGGGAATAACGAGGGTTTCATCTGATAAGCACTTTTCAGATTCGACACGTGGAACACAGGGTGTACGTTGCTGAGCTCTGCAGGTAGCTACAACTTATATGCTACCAGACTAATTCGGGCAAGAATCTCGAAATGGTCCAACTTACTTCCTGTCTCCTGAAGGATACAACACGTGATTGATGGAAATAGGTTGTGTAACATACATGTTCAATTATCGTGTATTGTAAATTATAAAAGTGAATAATATTATGAAATATTATGTGAATTTGAATGTTGAGTTCTAACAGATGGTTTTTACTAGAAATAAAGTAAAACTATGCTTAGAATCATTCAGAAAGTATTGGAAGTTTTATGAGATTCCAATCAAATGTCAAATAGTGAAATTTAGCGAAAATATAAAATTTGAAATAAGTAAAATTTTATTATTTAAAATTTTAAAGAATCTTGTTAGAAAAGTTTAGGCAAAAACCTCGTCAAAATCCAAGTTATAACGAAGAAGTTACGACCAATTGAAGATCTGCGATAAAATCGGCAAACACTATGTTGCGTAAAAAGTGAGTTTCCAATAAACTACTTTTTAGCTTAGTGATTTAAATGGAAGTTGTATAACTCGCTAAAATAATAAATTTTCATATAAAGAACTTTTAAATTTGACTTCGTATGAGGATGTTATGATTTTTCTAAGTTTCAGAATAGTAGTAGACAGCTAAAAACTCGAAATAAAGATCGACCGATATTTAGCCGACATAGCCTAAACGAGAATCGAAGGTCTCGTTAATAGTAGTACAATGGTAAAAAGTATGACAAAAACGGATGTCGGATGAAGAAGTTATGAATTTTTAACGGAGTTTTCTGTCCCGGTCTGTTAAAAATAATAATATTAAAATTAAAGTTAAAATTAGCTGTCGAAGTCTAAACGAAAGTTGTAGAGCATAAGTTTACCTACGCGTGCATATAAAGAACGTCAAAGAGCTCGTATGCGAAAGTTATGGATTTTCGAAGTTCGGGGCACAAAAATCGAGAAAAATGCGAAATCCGAGAAACCTCGCTTGGATAAGGTTCGGCCACGTCACTCTTCGTGCGAGCTTGCCCCGTGTCTTGATCTGATGATGAGTCCGAAGTTGGTCCAATGAGAATCCGACATGTGTTGCCTTTTTATTGGACCGAGGTCGCAGCCCAACTAGCTTCCGGCGTGCCTCGCATCCGGTGGAGCCATTCGACCCTCGTATCCGAGCCTTCCTAGCCTCGCTGCTGCTGTCGCGTGTTCTCTTTTCGGCCGAAGATCTGCGACGAGTCTTCATCTCCTTGCTTCGTATCTGAAGCTCGCAGCTATATATACTATATAGTGGTTGCGAGACCTCCCGGGTATTTTTGAGAAAATTGCCAAATTTCACCCCTAACTTTATATTTCTACTACTTTGACATCCCCCGAAGCCCCAGTATCAACTTTAGCACCCGAAACACACCTAGAAGTGCCCGAAGACCCCGAGAAATTTATCTTTTCGGTTTGAAGCCCTACCTTCGCAGAGCCCAGTTTTCAAGAAAGCTCCCATTTTTTATAGAAGAAAGCTATTTATAGTAACGCAGTGCTGCCCAAATTACTATTTTAACCCCCGGTTACTTCAAAGTGAGTTTAATATATAGGAACAATTGTATGTTATGTGTTATATGTGCTATGTGCTTTTTAGTGTTATTATTCCAGGTTATTTTTATTCGCTACTTTTAATAGCAAAGAAATACCTTTGACCATGTGATCAGTGAAAGGACTTAGATTCACGTTGGTACTAGTATGTAGCCTCTGTCCATGTAGAACATGTCTCCGGAAGAGAATGATTTCTATTCTATGGTGTTGGCAAATGGTTAGACAGGGCTATAAGCCTGAAATCTACCAAAATGTTAATCAGAAATTGTATGTCTTCTGTGCCATTTGGGCCGAAGCTTTATTGATGTATATCAAGTTTGGAAATTGTTATTTCTCATTGATTGTATATCTTTGAATCAAGTCATTGATTGATATGGAAAGTTTGTCACATGATTCATATATGCCTTTGTTATTCGTTGTTCCTCTTTGCTTCTGCCATATTGAAGTATATATATGGCATAACGTTATATTGTATCTATTATTGAACTCACTAAGCGTCACCACTTACTCTCTCAATGTTTTAATATCTTGCAGGCAATAAGCATCCAGTATAGCTTTATACTGTTGGAAGAATTAAAACAGTTTATACTATTACTTTTGTATTTAAGTTTTAGTATGTATAAAATATACAATATCCTGGGTAGTTTTGTAATAAACTTAAACTTAGTCGGTTTGTATCCAGTCGTTTGTAAATAAATTATCAATGTAAAATATTGTTTGTGAATATGTGTGTAGCATGTTTTGGAGTAACAACTGTTTTAATATTATGCAAATGAGGGTCTTTCAATCATGGTATTAGAGCAGTAGTTTGAGTGAACTAAATTCCATGGATTGGTATTTTGACTTAAAGTATTGGAAGTTCAATATATGAATGGATTCATTGTAAGTATATGGGTAGAAACCATAGGAAATATTTAAGTAAAAGTATTAGCTAATGATAAACCCTAATGTTTTAAAATACAATGTTACTCCATATTGCAGAGCAATGGCTGAACAGGTTAGTAGCCATACCCCTGAGGTTGGTGGAGTTCCTCAACCCGAGGAAGTGAATACTCCAGTATCTCCTCGTGAGGAGTGACTCTTGGGTAAACTTATCGGTGTTATTCGATAGACTCTCGAAGAACACAAAAAGAATGGTTATAAAGGAAAATAGAAAGCCACTTGAGAATCTTCAAAAGGAGAGGTGAAGTGTCCATCGTTCAAAGATTTCATGAGTAGTGGTGCTACATAGTTTTCTGGTGTTCTTAATCCAATTATTGTTCTTACCTGGATCCACAACACAGAGAAAGTGGTTCGTATTTGTCATGTGGATAATGAAGACAAGGCTAATTATGCTTCCGCAATGCTCATCGAAGAAGCCTTGGTCTGGTGGGAAGCAACATATGAAGCTCTCAACGGGTTTGACCAGGAGAATTTAGCCTGGGAAATGTTCAAAACTTGTTTTCTAGAGAAGTATTGTCCTCTAGACATGAGGAGGAGATTAGAGAAGGAATTCCTCGAGCTTAAATAAGGAGGAGTGACTGTGAATGAGTATGAAACTCAGTTTAATCAAAGAGCAAGGTTTGCTACAAAGTATGTTCCAACTGAAGATGAGAAAATTCAATTATTCATGGAGGGACTATGACACGAAATCCACGATTTTGTTGCCAATTGAGAAGTTCTGTCATTCGATAAAGCCGTTTAGTATGCTCGAAGACGTGAGCATGACTTAGAAATATGTGGTGCCACTTTTACGAAGCATCCATGTACTGAAAAAACTGTTCCTATTCCTTCTTTTCTACCAGCTCAATCCGTTCGGACTGAACCTGGTAACCAAATGCAAACTCAAAATGCCTCTCGTGGACGCGGTAGATCATAATTTTTTTCTATTCAATCACCTTCATGTCGTGTTTGTGGAAAGAATCATCCTGGCCAATGCAAAATAGATAAGGAATCCATTGTCTGTTATGGATGTTGAGAAACGGGTCATATAACGCCATCTTGCCCAAGAAAAGATGTTACTTGCTATGCATGTGGTATTACTGGCCACAAGAGGCGTTTTTGCCCTACTCTTACTAGTCAAATGACGGGAAGTCAAGCTTCTGTTCAGCAACCGGCGAGAAGTCAAGTCCCTGTTTAACAATCAAAGGGTACTCCAACTAAAAAGGAGGAGGTGCCAAAAGCTAAAGGTCGTGCATTTCAGATTACCTCAGAGGAGGCATGCAAGGACTCGAATGTTGTGACGGGTACATTTATTGTCAACTCTATACCTACTCATATCTTATTTGATTATGGTGCCTCAGATTCTTTTGTGTCTTATGAATTTGCGCATTCCTTTCAAATTGCTTGCTATGTACTCGCGCAACCATTTCACGTAGATACTGCGGGAAGTATATCATTACTTGCGGATAAAGTTTATAGGGATTGTGTTATAGAAATTGAAGGCTATAATTTTCTTGCTAACCTGATCCCTATCTCCTTGCCCAACTTTGATATCATTCTCGGTATGGATTGGTTATCAAAGAACCATGCAGAACTCTTGTGCTATGAAAAGATAGTACATATTCCTATTGAAGGGAAGAGTCCTATCTATGTATACGGTGAACAAAGAATCTTAAAAATAATCTCTTTCCTCAATGCTCGTAATTTCATATTGAAAGGATGTTCTATCTATCTGGCCTACACAGTTGATGTCTCAAAAGAGGAGAAGAAAATGGTAAACGATGTTCCCGTTGTTAATGAATATCCTGATGTTTTCCCCGATGACTTGCCTGGACTTCCTCTAGACAGGAAAGTAGAATTCCGAATTGATCTTGTGCCTGGTGCTGCTCCGATTGCGAAGACTCCTTATCATCTCGTGCCAGCAGAGATGAAAGAAATGATGATCCAACTGCAGGAATTACTTGACAAAGGCTTTTTCCGACCGAGTACTTCTCCTTGGTAGGGGTGTTCGTTTGGATGGATCGGTTTGATCCGATCCAATCAAGTGAATCGAAATTGATTTCGGTTTTCAAAACATGAATCCGAATAGTCCAAACTAAATTCAAATCCGATCCGATCCGAACCAATTACAATTCGGTTGGATCGGTTTTTATAATTCGGTTTTCAAAAACCGAAACATTTTAACACGACATATAATTATAATATTACCCAACTTTACACAAGAATCAAAACAAATTATTTAGTTGTGATTTGAAATTTATAAACAACTAATAAGAATATATATTATAGTTAAATATGTTATAGATAGAATTTTTTTTAGAGAAAATGCATATTAATATTTTTTTTATCGAGTGAAATGTTTTGAACCTATTTGAAAAAATAAATTACAAAATTAATAAATAACTATAGATATATATTATAAATAGATAAATAATAAATATTTATTCGGTTTTTTTGGACTATCTGGTTCTTATTTTATAAACCAAAACCCATCCGAAATCCAAAATAATAATTTGCTTTTGTTGAAAACCAATCCAAAAATCCGAATATCCGAACCAAATAGTCCAATCCAAATTGTCCAATTGGATAATTTGGTTTTATCCGAATAGTGAATAGCCCTACTCCTTGGGGTGCTCCGGTATTGTTTGTGAAGAAGAAGGACGGATCGATGCGGATGTGCATTGATTATCGTGAGCTGAATAAGGTGACTATCAAGAACAAGTACCCACTACCTCGCATTGATGATTTATTTGATCAACTTCAGGGTGTTAGCTATTTCTCAAAGATTGATTTGAGACTTAGCTATCATCAGTTGAAAGTGCATGAGCAGGATGTACCGAAGACTGCTTTTCGTACTCGTTATGGACATTATGAATTCCTTGTCATGTCATTCGGTCTGACAAATGCTCCTGCTGTATTCATGGATATGATGAATCGGGTATGCCGCCCAATGCTCGATAAATCTGTCATCGTATTCATTGACGATATTCTAATCTATTCAAAGTTTGAAGATGATCATGCCATTCATATTCGTGCGGTATTATAACTTCTTCGAAAGGAGAAATCATACGCTAAATTCTCGAAATGTGAATTTTGCCTTTGCCAAGTTCAATTTCTCGACCATGTTATTTCTAGTGATGGTGTATCCGTAGATCCTATTAAAATCGAAGCTATATAATTAAAATTGGGAAGTTCCCCGTAATGCTTCTGAAATTCGTAGTTTCTTGGGTCTCGTGGGATATTAACGGAGATTCATTAAAGACTTTTATCATATAGTTGTACCTCTCACGAGTCTTACACGGAAGGAAGTGAAGTTCGAATGGGGTGAAGTCTAAGAAAAATCTTTCTCAACTCTAAAAGAACTTTTGACTCATGCTCCAATCTTATCACTCCCAGAAGGTGATGATGATTTCTCTGTATATAGTGATGCTTCAAGATTGGGACTCAGTTGTGTGTTGATGCAACATGGTAAAGTGATAGCCTATGCCTCAAGACAACTGAAAGATTATGAAAAGAATTATCCCACTCATGATCTCAAACTCACTGCAGTAGTATTTGTCCTAAAACTTTGGAGGCATTATCTTTTTGGTACAAAATGCCAAATATTTACCGAACACAAGAGTCTCAAGTATATATTCAGTCAGCAAACTTTGAATATGAGACAACAACGAGCCATGGAGCTGATCAAAGATTATGATTGTGAAATCTTATATCATCATGGAAAGGCTAATGTAGTTGCCGATGCACCTAGTAGGAAGGTTTATCGTAATAGTATGTGTTATGTTATTACTCATACCAGAGTAAAATTCACTATTCTAGATGAACTAGAGTAATGGCAAGAAGAGGCCCTAAGGCCAGAAAATGTGAAGAAAGAAGGGATGATACATTATCATGATGCTTCACTTGATGATCCGCGAGGTTTAAAAGTATTCAAGAATCGGCTATGGATTCCAAAGATTGGTGGATTAAGACAAAAGATTTTAGATGAAGCCTATAAATCTAAACTGTCAATACATCCTGGTACAAGTAAAATGTACTATGATCTAAGAGCTGATATTGGTGGCCTGGATTAAAGAGACATTGGAAGATATGTTCAAGAATGCTTAGTATGCTTACAAGTCTAAGCAGAGCACCAAAAGCCTTATGGAACCCCAGAAAGTCTTAGTGCTCCTATATGGAAATGGGAAGAACTATCCATGGATTATATTACCAAATTGCCAAAGACTGCTAGACAGCATGGTAGCATTTGGATAATTTTCGACCGCCTGACTAAGAGTGCACATTTTATCGCCATTCGTGAAACAGCTCCAATGAAGAAATATGCACAAGTATACCTAGATGAAGTTGTTGCAAGACATGGTGTGCCACTAAAGATCATTTCCGATCGTGATACTCGTTTCACTTCTCATTTTTGGGCGAGTATGCAACGTGAATTGGGATCTTGAGTTGCTCTTAGCATAGCTTATGTCACACCCCGAAAACCGAAGAATGAAACATTTCCGGGGCGGACTCCTCGTTGTGTATCAAATCCAATGTACATAGTAACACAGTAAACACAAAACATTACATTACATAGAATTGTTTACATCTGTTTGAAAGAAAAGTTATACAAGTGTTATATACATATATCATATGAACAAAAACAAAGACGAGTCTTCTAACGCTCTGTCTTCTCCAAAAGGTGGCGGTGTACCTGTCTAATGCTGACCTGAGAATACAAGCAGTTTGAAAATTAGCATAAGATGGTGAGTTCATAAGCGGTTCAGTTTTGAAAAGAATGAGTTCGCTTTTTGTTTTTTGAAAAAGTTGTTATCCAAGAAAGTCCCATATTTTCTTATGTAAAAACAATTTAGTTATCATTTCGTTACTTAATTCGTTTACGAGTTGTTACGTTATTCAAGGAAAATCCCATATTTTCTTAAGTGTTTAGCTGTCCATTTGATACTTAATTAGTAGTTTAGATTTCGATGTACTAGTAACTACCTTACTTATATTATTAGTTAAGTATTATGATATCTTAGTTATCCTACATTCGATTGTTGATTATCTACTATACTTAGTGGTATTTTCGAGTATTTGGATTCACTCAGAAGCGTACATTAACAGTATTTTCGAAGTTCTGGTGATTTCCAAAAGAGTACCTTAGACGTATTTTCGAAGCTCTATCGACATCCTAAGGCGTATGTATTCGAAACTCAGTTGATGTCCAGAGGCGTACTGTCCGATTAATTTCGAAACTCTGGTGACACCCAAGGGGTACACTAACTGTATATTCTAAGTCTTGGCGTCATCCAAAGGTGTTATTTCGTATTCGTATTCGTATTCATATTCGTATTCGTATTCATATTCGTATATCTATTCTACTCCTATTCCTATTCATATTCGTATTCGTATTCATATATGTATTCTATTCGTATTCGTATTCGTATTCGTATTCGTATTTATATTCGTATATCTATTCTATTCGTATTCGTATTCGTATTCGTATTCGTTCTATCCTATTAGTTATATTCGTATTCATATTCTTATTCGTATATCCTATTAGTATTAATCTTATTTTATGATTAGTATGATTCCTTATACAAAACATAATATGAAACTTAGATTATAATATCTATTAAAGGAATCTACAATTAGTTTGACAATTCACTTTGCAATTCGAACCAATGGTTAGTATGATTTTCGGTATTAAAAGTATTCAAAATATGAAACATTTGAACAGAAAATAATAAGTTTAAGTACAAGATTTCCTTGTAATTTTGCTTGTATTCCCCCTGAAAACATTTGAAAAACATTTGAAAAAGGGTAGGGGTATGAACTCACCGGTTGAGGAATGCTTCGGTTTGGATCCTAAACGTCAGTTCTGGGTTTGCAAATGCACAAGATTCCTATGTTTTATGAAAAGATACACATTTGTATCTAATTAGGATTTGAATAATTTATTAGCTAAGGACAAACACTTCTAATTGCTAAAACACTCCATTACAAGCATTTGGAGGGGCCCGGGTGGCATTTAAGGACACATATGGCTTGGATAATGTGTTTACTCTTGGAGAGCAAACCCCCTTATGGAGTTTTCGGCCCTAAGACAAACTCCATACGAGTTCACAGCCGTGAACTCATGGGTGTGGGTTTTATGGTGCTAAATGGCCTTATATAACTTGGGAAAATTAGCTAGGATCAAATCTAGGGCATAGGAATGGATTAAACTTACTTAGGGACCATTTAATGGAGTTTAAACTAGGATTTTACGGCCGTAAACTCCCCCATACCCTTTCCTTATGTGTTTTGGTGGTGTTAGTACAATCACATGTGATTTCAAGCTATTTTACAAGCCTTGGAGTAAAATTTGGGCACCATTTGACATAGTTTTAGGAGTTTACGGCCCAAGACTCCATCTTATGGCCGTGAACTCCTTAGGGGGTTGTTTTCCTCATGTTTTAGGCTCCTAATTCGTTTGTGATTGCTTCTAGATTTTTGTTCAAGGCTTAGGAGGTGTGTAAGTGGCAATTTAACACCTTAGAAGGAGTTTACTCTCCATGTTAATGAGTTTACGGCCCAAGAATGTTCTTGGGCAGTAAAATGATGTTTACTCCTCTAAATTGATGTTCAAAGTGTTCCAAGTCCAATTCCATAATTCTATAAGCCATATCTAAGCCTCAATGGTGTTTGGAAGGGTTTTAAGGCATAAAAACCCATTTTATATGTGTTCACGGCCCAAGGGTGTTCCAGGGCCGTAAACACATGATTATGGTCCTATTCCATGATTTAAACTGGAATTTGAAGGTCTGAGATGCTATACTAGGAGTTAGGGTGGTTACCTTGAAGATTTGGGGCTTGAATTTGATGTTTTTGGACCTTAATCTTGAGTTAGAGGAGAGAGGTTAGAGAGAGAGAGAGAGAGAGTAGTGAGAGAGAGGAAAGGATTCAAATGAATTCTTTTGAGCTTTAAATAGGTCCTAAGTTCGGGACACAGTGGAATTCTACCCGACACCGACGTTAAACGGGGCTTTTGGTCACACCCGATTAAGATATCGTCATCCGGCGAGATAGAATTTAGAAATTTTCAATTTAATGATTTTGGGCCATTTTCATGAGTTTCCAAGGGATTTGAGCACTCATAAGATTAAAACAAACTTATAAGTTTAAATAACTTAGCCCGAAAACGGAATCGGATCGAACCGCTATAGACGGGTTTTACGGACGAATTGGGTTTCGGCGATGGACAACTTCGGGTTGTTACATTATCCCCCCGTTAGAGGGAATTTCGTCTTGAAATTCAAAGATTAAGATACAGATCATGAAATGAAAAGAGATGTGGATGAATCTACTACTTCGGTTCTTCACGCTCCCAAGTGGAATTGGGTCTCCGCTTGACATTCCAACGAGCCCTCAATATCGGGATACAGTTTTGTTTCGTACATTTGATCTTTCCATCCATGATCTCAACTTGTTCTTCCATGGAGGCTGAAACTTTCATTGATTTTGGTATCATCGAAGGGATTACTAAGGTATCATCGGGTAGGCGTTTCTAAGGATTCAAAACGTGGACAACAGAATGGATACTCCTATGCCCTTGAGATAGTCGAAGTCTGTAGTCCACGGTTTTGATTCTGGCGGGGATTTTGATAAGTCCAGTGTATCATGGAAGAAGTATTTTGCGCATCCCAAAGCATATCATGCTCTTCTGGGATAAGGCCTTTAGCAGGACACAATCTCCAACACGAAGGTACATCTTCATGTAGTGGAGTAGCTAAGGGTCTGATGGTTCTAGAAGAAATTTCTGGGTGGGTTTGCGATAATAGTCGATGGGACCCAAGAATTGACAGGTTTCTATGGGTATAACGTTAGAGTTTTCTTCTTACTTGATAACGAACTCGACGGTACATGTTTTCCATTATTAGTGAAGGACTAAGTTTAGAAAGGTGTTTGAATGGATAGTTAGCAAATTTCTTTCAGCATTAGAATTGAAAAGGATCATAGGCATGAAATTCACCGAGAGGAAATATACATGTGGCAATGGTGGGATCGATGACTGTCCTTTCTTGTCCCATAGTTAAGGCTCTCCCAATGTTGCCAGATGTTACTGCCTTAGGGCAGTTTCGTTTGTAATATCCAACTTCTCCACAATTGTAATAGGTCTGACCGATACCAGCTCTAGAAGCTCAACTAGTTGATTGGGTTGGTGCTCTGCAGCTTCGGGCAAGGTGATCTTCCTGGCCACAGCTTTTACAAAACTTTGCACGACAAGGACCACGAATACGATGGTGGTAACTGCATTGGTTACACCACGGAAGGATACCGGCATATCCGGTGATAGGCGCTTGGGTTGAGGAATCATAACAGAAACAACAACAGGGGTAGTGGTAGCGTGGACTGGCACTATCTTTTGTTTCTGCGAGGGCTCCGGGGAACACTGACTCTTCTTGTTCTTCTTCCAAAACTTTCTTTTCTCTCCACTCTTCTCTGTTGGCTCAGGAGTGGTGGCTGCTTCTTCTTGTTCATCATTGTGATCGATCAGGGTTTGCGCTAGGCATTTGGCACTGTCATAGGTATCCAGTTTCGCAGCTAAAATGTTCCCTTTGGTTGGCTGGGTCAACCCCCAGATAAACCTATCAATCTTTTTACTCTCCGGGGTAACCAATCCTGGACAGAGAAGCGCTAAGTCATCAAATCTGGATGTGTAGGCGGCGATATCGGAACCCCTCATCTTCAGGTTCTAGAGTTCATTCTCCAGCTTCTGAATTTCACCCCGAGGGCAATACTCTGCATGCAGAAGTTCCTTCATAACTTCCCAACCCATAGCATTGGCTATAGGTAGAGTTAGGGATTTGACTCGGCCGTTCCACCAAGTCAGAGCTTTATTGGTGAGAGTGCAGGCGGCAAATTTCACCTTGTCGGATTCTGAACAAGCACAGATCTCGAAGATGAATTCGATCTTCTCTAACCACCTAGTTAGAGAAATGACAACTCCTGTGCCATCGAAGAACGTAGGTTTCACACTCATAAAATCTTTATAAGAACACTCCTTTCGGTCTCCCTGGCTACCTTCCTAGTTTTGAGGCTGGGGACTTCCTCCTGAACTACTGGGGTTTGTTTGCGACATGGCTGCTGTCACTGTGGCAGTAAAAAGTGTCTGAAGTGTTACCAGATCGATTTGAGGAGAAGGTGGTGGCGGAGGAGGGTTGTTGGTCTTTGAGATGGGTCTCTTTCTTGGAGGCTCTTGATCTAATAAGATCAGGAAAGAGAGGATGGTAAGTCCTCCGAATTGAATCAAGAGATATGATACAAGGGATATCTCTTTATGACAGACATAGTATTCTATTTAACAATAAAGCAGGAAGGAATTATCAAAACAGATAAATTATCGCTAAAGGAATGATTGAGGAGAAATGCTGGAATGAGGATGTTTACAACGGATTTGACTCGAGAAATACTCCCATAGTATTTCTTGTCTTGCTGCAACGATGGTTCATTGTTTGGGTATTGGGTAAGTTTTAGGCATGCCACACACCACAGTCACTCCTAAGCACATGTTGGTCGTGTCTCGAATGAATATAGTTGGCCAGGCTATATTGATCCTAGACACGACTACATAACTGCCCAGGTTTAACCGCAACATACAACACCCATTTACGTATGTTTTGTTCTACTTGTAGTTACGGATTTCGACGGTTAGATATACTTGTATACTTTTGAAAATACTTATACTTTGAAGTATACTTTTAGTTCAGAGCACTTAGGCCGCTTAATGTTATAGTCTTATACCATGCAAGCTTTGGTATATTAGTTCACTATAAACAAGGGCTCTGATACCAATCTGTCACACGCCGAAAACCGAAGGCGGAAACATTTCCGGGGCGGACTCCTCGTTGTGTATCAAATCCAATGTACATAGTAACACAGTAAACACAAAACATTACATTACATAGAATTGTTTACATCTGTTTGAAAGATAAGTTATACAAGTGTTATATATATATCATATGAACAAAACAAAGACGAGTCTTCTAACGCTCCGTCTTCTCCAAAAGGTGGCGGTGTACCTGTCTAATGCTGACCTGAGAATACAAGTAGTTTGAAATTCAAGATAAATCTGGTGAGTTCATAAGCGGTTTAGTTTTGAAAAGAATGAGTTCCCTTTTTGTTTTCTGAAAAAGTTCTTATCCAAGAAAATCTCATACTTTCTTATGTAAAAACAGTTTAGTTATCATTTCGATACTTAATTCGTTTACGAGTTGTTACGTTATTCTAGGAAAATCACATATTTTCCTAAGTGTTTAGCTGTCCATTTAATACTTAATTAGTAGTTTATATTTCAACGTACTAGTAACTACCTTACTTATAGTATTAGTTAAGTATTCTGATATCTTAGTTATCCTACATTCGATTGTTGATTATCTGCTATACTTAGTGGTATTTTCGAATATTTGGATTCACTCAGAACCGTACATTAACAGTATTTTCGAAGTTCTGGTGATTTCCAAGAGAGTACCTTAGACGTATTTTCGAAGCTCTATCGACATCCTAAAGCGTATGTATTCGAAACTCAGTCGATGTCTAGAGGCGTACTGTCGGATTAATTTTGAAACTCTGGTGACACCCAAGGGGTACATTAACTGTATATTCGAAGTCTTGGCATCATCCAAAGGCGTTATTTCGTATTCGTATTCGTATTCGTATATCTATTCTACTCCTATTCCTATTCATATTTGTATTCGTATTCGTATTCGTATATGTATTCTATTCCTATTCATATTCGTATTCGTATTCGTATTCGTATTCGTATTCGTATTCGTATTCGTATTTGTATTCGTATTCGTATTCATATTCATATTCATATTCGTATTCGTATTCGTATTCGTATTTGTATTTGTATTCGTATTCGTATTTGTATTTGTATTCGTATTCGTATTCGTATTCGTTCTATCCTATTAGTTATATTCGTATTCGTATTTGTATTCGTATATCCTATTAGTATTAATCTTAGTTTATGATTAGTATGATTCCTTATACAAAACATAATATGAAACTTAGATTATAATATCTATTAAAGGAATCTACAATTAGTTTGACAATTCATTATGCAATAACCAATGGTTAGTATAATTTTTGGTATTAAAAGTATTCAAAATATGAAACATTTGAACATAAAATAATAAGTTTAAGTACAAGATTTCCTTGTACTTTTGCTTGTATTCCCCCTGAAAACATTTCAAAAACATTTCAAAAAGGGTAGGGGTATGAACTCACCTGTTGAGGAATGCTTCGGTTTGGATCCTAAACGTCAGTTCTGGGTTTGCAAACGTACAAGATTCCTATGTTTTATGAAAAGATACACATTTGTATCTAATTAGGATTTGAATAATTTATTAGCTAAGGATAAACACTTCTAATTGCGAAAACACTCCATTACAAGCGTTTGGAGGGACCCGGGTGGCATTTAAGGACACATATGGCTTGGATAATGTGTTTACTCTTCGAGAGAAAACCCCCTTATGGAGTTTTCGGTCCTAAGACCAACTCCGTATGAGTTCACGGCCATGAACTCATGGGTGTGGGTTTTATGGTGCTAAATGGCCTTATATGACTTGGGAAAATTAGCTAGGATCAAATCTAGGGCATCGGAATGGATTAAACTCACTTAGGGACCATTTAATGGAGTTTACGGTAGTAAACTAGGAGTTTACGGATATAAACTCCCCCATACCCTTTCCTTATGTGTTTTGGTGGTGTTAGGACAATCACATGTGATTTCAAGCTATTTTACAAGCCTTGGAGTAAAATTTAGGCACCATTTGACAGAGTTTTAGGAGTTTACTGCCCAAGACTCCATCTTATGGCCGTGAACTCCTTAGGGGGTTGTTTTCCTCATGTTTTAGGCTCCTAATTCGTTTGTGATTGCTTCTAGATTTTTGTTCAAGGCTTAGGAGGTGTGTAAGTGGCAATTTAACACCTTAGAAGGAGTTTACTCTCCATGTTAATGAGTTTACGACCCAAGCATGTTCTTGGGCAGTAAAATCATGCTTACTCCTCTAAATTGATGTTCAAGGTGTTCCAAGTCCAATTCCATAATTCTATAAGCCATATCTAAGCCTCAATGGTGTTTTGGAAGGGTTTTAAGGCATAAAAACCCATTTTATATGTGTTCACGGCCCAAGGGTGTTCCAGGTCCGTAAACACATGATTATGGTCCTATTCCATGATTTGAAATCGAATTTGAAGGTTTGATATGCTATACTAGGAGTTAGGGTGGTTACCTTGAAGATTTGGGGCTTGAAGTTGATGTTTTTGGACCTTAATCTTGAGTTAGAGGAGAGAGGTTAGAGAGAGAGAGTAGTGAGAGAGAGGAAAGGCTTCAAATGAAGTCTTTTGAGCTTTAAATAGGTCCTAAGTTCAGGACACGGTGGAATTCTACCCGATACCGACGTTAAATGGGGCTTTTGGTCGCACCCGATTAAGCTATCATGATCCGGCGAGATAGAATTTAGAAAATTTCAATTTAATGATTTTGGGCCATTTTCGTGAGTTTCCAAGGGATTTGTGCATTCATAAGATTAAAAAAAACTTATAAGTTTAAATAACTTATCCCAAAAATGGAATCTGAACGAACCGCTATAGACAGGTTTTACGGATGAATTGGGTTTCGGGGATGGACAACTTCGGGTTTTTACAGCTTATCATCCCCATACAAACGGTCAGACGGAGAGAACAATCTAAACAATAGAAGATATGCTTCGTGCATGTGTCCTGGAGTTTGGTGGTAACTGGGATAAATACTTACCTCTTGTCAAATTTTCGTATAACAACAGTTACCACGCTTCAATCAAAATGCCACCATATGAAGCATTATATGGTCGCAAATGTCGTACGCCGTTATGTTGGCCAAATATAGGAGAGAAGATCCTTGGAGGCCCTGAAATGATTCAAGACACCACCGACAAGATTCAAATGGTATGAGAAAGAATGAAAGCGGCCCAGGATCGACAAAAGTCTTATACAGAAAAGAGGAGACGACCCATAGAATTCCAGGTGGGTGATTTCGTAATTGTAACGCCCATAGATCCGGACTATTCAATTTTACGATAATACGGGTCGAAAATGAATTTTTGACAAAATATTATTTAGAATAAATAATCTTAACCAAGTGTTAGAATACGTCTCAAGGGTTCCGTACATATAAAGAACGTTGAAATCCGAGTTATAACGAAGAAGTTATGGTCCATCAAAGTCTTACGGCAAAACCAGCACGACACCGGGAGACGTAAATACTGAATTTAAGATGGAGGACTTTTTAGTGTTAGAAATATAAACAAAAGTTTTAGTATATGTTAAACTGAGAACATACAAAAAAAGAAAGCCCAAATCTGACCTCGTATGAGGAAGTTATGAATTTTCTAAGATTTGGCTTAGCAGTGCACAACCCGAAACTTGAATTTTAGATCGTGTGGTTTTTGGCCTACGCAACCTAAATGAGAATTGAAGATCTCATTAATAGGAACTCATCGGTAAAATGACAGAAAAAAATAGAGTCTGTATGTAGAAGTTATGAATTTTACGCGGACATTTAACAGTATAATCTCCTCGTACAATTAAATTTAAGATCGGTCGAGAACTAGTTGACAGAGCCAAAATGAAAGTTGTATATATTTTTTTTACCTACACGTAGATATAAAGAATGTCAAAAACAGAGGTCGTATGTGAAAGTTACGGATTTTAGAAGTCAGAAGTGTTTTGTGCGAAAATGGGTGATGTGGCACAATCTTGGCCATTGCTTTCTCCCCAAGTCATGCCACTAGATGGTGACATGTGGCACCAAGTTCAGCCATTTTTCACCCTATATATTAAACCTCTCCCACCCTCATTTTCTTCACACCTTTCCCATTCTTTCTTCCCTTTACTCTCTTTCTAGAACCTCTCTCTAGCCCCGAAACCCCCCGAAAAGCCTACGGAACCTCCCTAGCACAAGGCGGAAGCCCCGGAGTGCTCGAAGGCTCTAAGAGGAAGAGTTTTTTTGGCTCAGGAATGCTGCTCCAAGAAAAGCCTGGTTTTCTATAAAACCCGTTGTAAGTGAGCTACGTTTACGCTATTTTTAATATAGCTTTTATTTAATTATAGTAATGTTATTATGAACTTATAATAAGTATTTGGGCTATTATTATGGGTTATATAAGTAATGTTTAACGCTTATATAATAGTAATAATAGTTAGACTATTAATTAGTCTCGGCGAATAATATACCAAACTCTAGTGGTAATAATCCTAGGTTTCGTCGAAAGAAATTATTTTTAAGAAGCGAAGCGATATCTGAGTTCGGAATCACCACCTTTTCAAGTGAGTGCGTAGTTACTTTCATCTTACACATAGATATGAAGTATTTTATATAAATTATGTGATGTATGTGCATATTATCTGTATACTTGCTATCTATGCTGGATGAACAATTTTATACATGTTTTAATTGACTTAAACTGTATATGTATTTTATATCTACAAAATGTGTTAGGTAAAACATGGGTAGATGTAATAGTTGTTGTGTGACTAAATAAAATAATGAGAGGCCTCGATATAAATGTTATTGAGGATCCAGTCATCTAGAGGAGTATAGATGACGACCACAATCTATTATAGACAGTCCAATGGTACGCTAGCAGGCTCGCAACCTGTAGGTATTTAATTGAACTGTGTGCTCACCAGCAGTACTCCATCCCCCACATAGTTGCCTTATTTGACATGAATTGCTGAGGAACCCCCGAAGCATGTGTTGTCACCCCGTTGAAAGTCCTTAAACTAGGTCCCTTGTGTTAGATATTTTAGGGACATAGAGTGAGGATAATGGGAACGGGTATCGGGTTTGTTTGGTTTGATAAAGTTAATAAACTTATTTATTGTGGGTGGAAAACACTATGTACTCACCAGGATTCCTAACCTGACCCACTCAGTTTATTTATATCATAGGTATTGATATGAAGTCACATTACACTGAGAGATTATGGAGATATAAATCAATAGTGATAATGAACGTAAGTTCTATTTATGCTTATGTTTCTGTATTGACAATGACATCCCGAATGTTTTAAAATGAATAAAAATACTTTTCTTCGGAAATGATTTGATAACCTATTTATCATGTTTTACTGGGAACAAATTCCGCAACATTTTTATTAAAAAAGGTACTCTGATTTTTATAAAGCATAAACAAAATCGGTATTTTCTGGCCGTGAAAATGGGGATGTCACAGTTGTTATCAGAGCATTAATTTAAGCGAACTAGGAATAATGATTTATTTCTAGACTTAAACTTAGAATGCTAAGCAATGATCGTGAGGAGTGTGTCTAATATATTTTACGAAGTACACCTGAATAGACACAAGCACTAGCTTAATTAGGTAAGATGCCTAAAATGCTTTTATGTGCTAAATTATTTTGTGATGCTTTATGCTATTTGATCAGATCTATGGTCTATTGCCGACTAGATCTGGAAATTTTATGTGCTCAGGTTTCTAAACGTTTAATTATGATATTAGAACTAACATGTAACTTTTGGAGTAATACGGAGGAATACGCATCTATATCTTCCTCTATCTATATTCTCGTATCGATACACCAAACACCTGCTTTGGTGTATATAATGTCATGATAAGGACTCATAGCAGACTGAGCAAATGGAGGAAATGAGAAGGCTTACGATAGTGAATGATACCTATCAGAAGATATTTTAAGAGTGATATCATGCCTTTAGAATGCGTCTAATAAATAATACGTCTAGTACGGGAGAAGTTCTCTTCCGATTAGAAGAAAGAAAGATTTTTGGTAGAATCCATGAAGGTATCCCATCGTCTGACATTTCCACCACCAACCGTGTTGAAACAGAATTGATGATTGAAGATATGCATGGAAGAAGTCCTAGTAGAGTCTAGAGAAAATTATATGATCGTTTGGACATATTTGTATGTGTTAAGATTGTTTTTGTGATAATAACTTGGAGAACTGCGAGACAATACTTGATACGAGTATGAGTAGGTGTTAATGGTACCGGAAGCACATGACTCACGCTTGGATCAGGGAAAGTCACAAGGTTACCAAGAAGCTAGTAATTGATACCGTTTTATTCAAATATTTTGTTACCATTGTTTTGGTAATGTCTAAGAGGGTGATTTTTATTTCGACCCTAGTGGTCATATCGAATTGAGCTCGACTACGATAAGTATGGTACGTGGTTCAGAGAACCAAGTTTGATGTAGCATCTGACTTAAGTCGGAAGATTGAAATAAAAGATAATCAAAGCGATCGGTAGAGGTATCGTGATAGTTGCTTGTAGCTAAAATGCTACATTTTAAGATGTGATTAGAACATGAAGAAATGTATAGTCTGTTCTGGAAGACTCTAACATACCTGAGTCTAGGTGTGGGAACATACAATGATAAGTCATTAAAATATGACACATCGGTCCATTTTAGTAATAAAATAACATATCTTAAGTTTGTTAAGAAGAAGAAGCAGTCTCCAGTAAGGATCAAGATTTTGACTTGAAGGTCATAATTTGGAGTCTAACGTGAGATAGGGAGCAAGTGAAAGATCGAGCACCGCCTACAATCAGGAAGTCTTAGTGTTAGATATTTGTTCGAAGAAACATCAAAGTTATGGTTATTACTTAGGATGAAGAGACAACATATGGAGTCATCATGTGAGCCCTGTTTCGTTGATGATTCCGGGATGTAATCATCCTAAGGGGGAGATAATTGTAACGCCCGTAGATCCGGGCTAGTCAATTTAGAGGTAATAGGGGTCGAAAACGACTTTTTGACAAAATATTATTTAGAATAAATAATCTTAACCGAGTTTTAGAATGCTTCTCAAGGGTTCCGTACATATAAAGAACGTTGAAATCCAAGTTATAACAAAGAAGTTATGGTTCATCGAAGTTTTACGGCAAAACCGACACGACACCGGGAAACGTAAATAGTGAATTTACGATGGAGGACTTTTTAGCCTTAGAAATATAAACAAAAGTTTTATTATACGTTAAACCGAGAACATACAAAAAAAAAAAAGAACGCCCAAATCTGACTTCGTATGAGGAAGTTATGAAGTTTCTAAGATTTTGCTTAACAGTGCACAGCCCGAAACTCGAATTTTAGATCGAGTGGTTTTTGGCCTACGCGATCTAAATGAGAATTGAAGATCTCATTAATAGGAACTCAACGGTAAAATGACAGAAGAAAACAGAGTCCGTATGTAAAGGTTATGAATTTTACGCAGATATTTAACAGTGTAATCTCCTTGTATTGTTAAATTTAAGAACGATAGAGAATTAGCCGACAAAGTCAAAATGAAAGTTGTAGATAATATTTTTACCTATGCGTGGATATAAAGAATGTCAAAAACAGAGGTCATATGTGAAAGTTACGGATTTTAGAAGTCGGAAGTGTGTTGTGCGAAAATGGGTGATGTGGCACAATCTTGGCCATTGCTTTCTTCCCAAGTCATGCCACTAGATGGTGACATGTGGCACCAAGTTCAGCCATTTTTCACCCTATAAATTGAACCTCTCCCACCCTCATTTTCTTCACACCTTTCCCATTCTTTCTTCCCTTTACTCTCTCTCTCTAGAACCTCTCTCTAGCCCCGACCCCCCCCCCCCCCCCCCGAAAAGCCTACGGAACCTCCCTAGCACAAGGCGGAAGCCCCGGAGTGCTCGAAGGCTCTAAGAGGAAGTGTTTTTTGGCTCAGGAACGCTGCTCCAAGCAAAGCTCGGTTTTCTATATAACCCGTTGTAAGTGAGCTATGTTTACGCTATTTTTAATATAGCTTTTATTTAATTATAGTAACGTTATTATGAACTTATAATAAGTATTTGAGCTATTATTATGGGTTATATAAGTATTGTTTAACGCTTATATAATGGTAATAATAGTTAGACTATTAATTAGTCTCGGTGAATAATATACCAAACTCTAGTGGTAATAATCCTAGGTTTCGTCGAAGGAAATTATTTTTAAGAAGCGAAGCGTTGTCTGAGTTCAGAATCACCGCCTTTTCAAGTGAGTGCGTAGTTACTTTCATCTTACACAGAGATATGAAGTATTTTATATAAATTACGTGATGTATGTGCACATTATCTGTATACTTGCTATCTATGCTGGATGAACAATTTTATACATGTTTTAATTGACTTAAACTATATATGTATTTTATATCTACAAAATGTGTTAGGTAAAACATGGGTAGATGTAATAGTTGTTGTGTGACTAAATAAAATAATGAGAGGCCTTGATATAGATGTTATTGAGGATCCAGTCATATAGCGGTGTATAGATGACGACCACAAACTATTCTAGACAGTCCAATGGTACGCTAGCAGGCTCGCAACCTGTAGGTGTTTAATTGAACTGTGTGGTCACCAGCAGTACTCCATCCCCCACATGGTTTCCTTATTTGACATGAATTGCTGAGGAACCACCGAAGCATGTGTTGTCACCCTGATGAAAGTTCTTAGACTAGGTCCCTTGTGTTAGATGTTTTAGGGACATAAAGTAAGGATAACGGGAACGGGTAATCGGGTTTGTTTGGTTTGATATAGTTAATAAACTAATTTATTGTGGGCTAAAAACCCTATGTACTCATCAGGTTTCCTATCCTGACCCACTCAGTTTATTTATATCACAGGTATTGATATG
This sequence comes from Lactuca saligna, assembly GCF_052625555.1. Taxonomy (NCBI): domain Eukaryota; kingdom Viridiplantae; phylum Streptophyta; class Magnoliopsida; order Asterales; family Asteraceae; genus Lactuca; species Lactuca saligna. Next base: position 73,415,390 of record NC_136421.1, read on the forward strand.
AAGTCACATTACACTGAGAGATTAAGGAGATATAAATCACGAGTGATAATGAATGTAAGTTCTGTTTATGCTTATGTTTCTGTATTGACACTGACATCCCAAATTTTTTAAAATGAATAAAAATGTGCTTCTTCGGAAACGCTTTGATAACGTATTTATCATGTTTTACTGGGAACAAATTCCGCAACATTTTTATTAAAAAAGGTACTCTGATTTTTATAAAGCATAAACAAAATCGGTATTTTATGGCCGCGAAAATGGGGACGTCACAGTAATGCTAAAGGTATCCCCATGGAAAGACATTATGCGATTTGGGAAGAAAGGGAAATTAAGCCCTAGATTTGTTGGTCCTTTCAAAATCATGTAGAGAGTTGGTAAGGAAGCATACCGCTTGGAATTACCTGAAGATTTGGCAGGTATTCATGACGTCTTTCATGTGAGTTATCTGCGCTAATGCTTGAACATCTATGATGAAACAGTTGTATTATCCGAGGTGAAATTAGATAATAAGTTAAGATATATAGAAGAGCTTGAAGAGATCGTGAATGAAAGAACATGTAGCATCCCAAAATTCAAGTCCGAAAATTTCATTTTTGAGCTAATAATTTAATAAACATTTTACCAAAATATGGTCAAATAACAACACGTTTCAAAATCATAATGTTTTGTCCCAAAAAATCAGAGTACAATCCCAAAAGCTCAATGCGGAAACCATGTGTGTGTGATGCGTTGCTACACCACCGGCTCTTTCCCGTTCGATGAAGAGGTACCTAAAACCAAAACCAAAACTGTAAGCACAAAGCTTAGTGAGTTCCCCCATCATACCACATACCATACAAAATCATCGGTATCTTTCAACCGGTAACCTTAATCGGTATCTTTCAACCGGTATCCTTCATCAGTATCTTTCAACCGGTAACTATCATCGGTATCTTTCAACCGGTAACCATCATCGGTATCTTTCAACCGGTAACGGGGGACTATTTCACTCCCTACTACTAGCATACAACAATAGATATAAGCCTATAGTCAGGCATATCCGGGTATTAACTTACCCTTTGGTCCTAAGGACCACTGTCAGGGAAACTAATCCCTACTGTACATATTACATATCATACAGATAAATCTCATGACCAAATCACATAACCAGAACAAGATAATTATCACAAAGACGATCATCTTCTAAATACTCTTCTTTGGTGGGCCGACATTGTGGCCTTAGACCCACCCCTACTAGAAGGTAACTCACCTCAATGTCGTGCAGTATTTGAATTATCCTCGGCGTGCAAGTTGACTCCCTTCGGCTCCTCGATCCCTACAAGACAACCTTCAAGTCAACACAAAGCACGTGTAACCCTAAGCATGGTTAGTCCAAGTCCAGTCAAAGTCAACTTCAAGTTGACCCGACTCGCCGAGTTGGGCCATCAACTCGTTGAGTCCCTAACCCTTTACTCGTCCTTATCCATGACTTGACTCGTCGAGTTTGGCATCGACTCGACGAGTCCCTCTCTCATATGAACATCATATGAACCTCATCCGACTCGCTGAGTTGTATGAACACTCGTCGAGTCCTCCTTCATCTGATGAACAAGTCCTGTTCTCAACTCGCCGAGTTGTATGAACAACTCGTTGAGTTCATCTCTAATCTTAAGGAGATTGCCTTAGACTCGCCGAGTCTGTTCTAGCACTCGTCGATTCCCATGAACTCCAGGTCTAAAATTATGTCCAATACGTTGGGTCACTCTTTCTGTCCGACTACAACCATTCTAAGAATCAACTGAGTTCTTTGACCCTCAACAGATTTGGGACCCAAAGCTTTGGACTCGTCGAGTCCCAAGAACGGACTCGCCGAGTCAGTCACGTCCACACTCTAAATCCTTGATTTCTGATGTACAACCTTTGATCAAAATATAGATCCAAGATTCTACAATCGATCTAGCATGTAAAGTTACAAACTTTACGTGCTTGCATGGGACTTTGAGCTCAAAAAGACATTAAACAAGCTCTTAAGATGCATGGGACCCTTCATGGGTGAAAAAGCAACCCCCAACTGCCTTGTGACTCCCTTAATGACTTGATTTAGAAGCCCTAACCCCTAACCACATTTTCAATCATGGTTGGTCGTCAAAAATGGCTTATAAAAGCCCTAAATCTCCCAAAAGAGGGATCTAACAAATGAAAGAGCAAGGTTACAACTTTTTACCTTCAATGAACTGTAGAAGGTGCACAAACTCGGGTTCCCTTGGTCTCTACTTGCTTCCTCAAGCTTTTATCTTTCCTTCTTAAGACCACAAGCACCAAAACCCACCAACAAGGCTTAGATTGCTTCAATAACGGCTTAAACCCCGCGTCCCATCCTGCTTCTACTCGACGAGTTGGTCCTTCAACTCTCTGAGTCCAAGGCCAAAAATGCAAAATACTTAGATAGAAATAAAAAGAAATACGTACTAAGAACCAGGTGCTACAAATCTCCTCCACTTATTTTAGACTTCGTCCTTGAAGTCTGCTACTCGTTCCTGAAACAGCTCTGGGTAGTGCTCCATCATCTCATCCACCGGCTCCAAGTCCATTCCGAGCCCTTCCGATGCTGCCATTGCGCCTTCACGAGTTCCACTCTCTTGTTCCTCAGATCCTTCGACTTCTGGTCGAGGATCGCCACAGGTTGCTCAATGTAGTTCAGGCTGCCATCAACCTGAATTTCCTCCAAGGGCACCACTGCCGAGTCGTCCACCAGGCACTTTTGTAACTGGGAAACGTGGAAAGTGTTGTGGATCTGACTGAGTTCGGCTTGCAGATCCAGCCTATACGCTACCTTTCCCACCCGGGCTATAACCCTAAATGGTCCAATGTACCTGGGTCCCAACTCGCCCCATTTCCTGAATCAGATAACGCACTTCCATGGCGACACCTTCAGCAGAACCATATCCCCGACCTGGAATTCCAGGTTTGATCGGTGCTTATCGGCATAACTTTTCTGCCGACTCTGAGCAGTCTGAAGCCTGCTCAGGACCTACTGAATCCTCTCTGTCGTCTTGAGCACTACTTTGGTGCTCCCCATTACTATCTGGCCAACCTCGCCCCCAACATATTGGGGTCCTACACTTCCTGCCGTGCAACATCTTGAAGGGAGGGCGATCGATAATCGCGTGATAACTATTGTTATAGGAGAACTCTACCAAGGAGAGGTAGGTATCCCAATTACCTCTGAAGTCTAACACACATGCTCGCAACATATCCTCCAGAGTCTGGATGGTCCGCTCGCTCTGACCATTCGTCTGAAGGTGAAAGGTGGTGCTAAAATGTAGATGAGTACCTAGTTCATCGTGAAAATTCTTCCAAAGCCTGGAAGTTAACCGCACATCTCGGTCTGAAATCACGACCACTGGCACCCCGTGCCGCGCCACCACCTCCCTGATATAGATGCCGACCAACTTTTCAGCCGAGATGCTCTCCAGAATCGGAATAAAATGAGCGCTCTTGGTCAATTAATCGACGATGACCCAAATCGAATCCACCCCTTGGGCGGTCCTGGGAAGCTTTGTGATAAAATCCATCGTAATGTCCTCGCATTTCCACAGCGGAATGTCCAACAGCTGTATATTGTCGTGTGGCCTCTGGTGCTCGGCCTTGACCTTCCTGCAGGCCAGGCACTACTCCACGTACTAGGCTACATTCCGTTTCATGCAGGGCCACCATGCGAAGATTCCTATACATCTTCGTCGCCTCGGGATGAATGAAAAATCGAGATTTGTGCACCTCCTCCATTAGAACCTGGCGCACACCCCCGTGGTATGGCACCCACACCCTACGGTGTAGTGTCAATAATCCTCGGTTGTCATAGTCAAAGGAGGAAACCTGTCCCACAATTCGCTCGCTCTTCTGATGTTCCTCCTTCATGGCCTCCTGCTGGGCCTCCCGAATCCACTCCAAAAGCGGAGTCACCACTATCATCCTCAGACAGATATCCCTGATCGGCACTGTCTTGAGGCTAAGCGCGTCGGCCACCACATTGGCCTTTCCCGGGTGGTAGAGGATCTCATAGTCATAATCCTTTACCACATCAAGCAACCGATGCTGCCTCATATTTCGATTTGGCTGGTCCATGAGATACCTCAGGCTCTTGTGGTTTGTGTAAATCATACAACGAACCCTATATACGTAATGATGCCAAATCTTGAGGGCGAACACAATAACCCCCAGCTCCAAATCATGCGCTAGGTAGTTCGCCTCATGAGGCTTTAGCTGCCTCAAAGCGTAAGAAATGACATGCCCTCTCTGCATCAATACTGCACCCAAACCCGATATGGATGCATCACAGTACACGAAGAAATCCTCAATGCCCTCTGAGAGGCATAAGATTGGCGCCTCGCACAATCTCTGCCTCAATGTCTCGAATGCAGTCTGCTGCTCAGGCCCCCAACGAAAGACCACTGCCTTCCTTGTTAACCTGGTCAGGGGTACGACTATCTTGGAGAAATCCTAGATGAGTCTCCGATAGTAGTTAGCTAACCCTAGGAAACTCCGAATCTAAGATGGAGACCTCGGAACCTCCCATCTCATCACAACATCCACTTTGGCCAGATCTACCGAAATCCCATTTTGGTTGACAAGGTGCCCAAGAAACTGCACCTCGCACAACCAGAACTCACACATGGAGAACTTAGCATCCTGAACCTCTCACAGATGCTCCTCATGCTCCTCATGCTTCTTGGAATAAACCAAGATGTCACCGATGAAAACTATCACAGACCGATCCAACATCAGTCTGCACACGCGGTTCATGAGATCCATGAATGCGACGGGAGCATTGGTGAGCCCGAAAGGAATCACCACGAACTTATAGTGGCCATAGCACATCCGAACGTCGTCTTCCGTACATCCTTGTCTCTGACCCTCATCTGATGATATCATGAGCGCAGATCAATCTTGGAGAACCAAGATGCTCCCTGTAGCTGGTCAAAGAGGTTGTCAATCCTCGAGAGTGGGTAACGGTTCATCACCGTTACCTTATTCGGCTCCCTATAATCTATACACATCTGATGCGACCCGTCCTTCTTCTTCACAAAAAAAATCGGGGCTCCCCAGGTGTGAAGTGCTCGGTCTAATGAATCCCTTGTCCGACAGCTCCTGCAGCTGTGTAGACAACTCTTGCATGTCAGGAGGAGCCAACCAATACGGTGCCTTGGCTATCGGAGTTGCACCAGGGACCAGGTCGATTTAGAATTTCCACCTGCCTCTCCCTGAACCACCAGCTCTCCCCCACTAGGGGTCCTAATCCGCACTGACTGTTGCGCGCAGTCGATCACTACCTCATTGGGGCTCAGCCAGTTCATACCAATAATGACATTGTTCCCCCGAAAAGGTATGGGAACCAAGTCCACCAGGTGACGTTCCTCGAATAGCCTCAAAACACAATCCCGGTAGACCTCTGACGCTCGTACCGATCGGTCATCCACAATCTCGACCTCTAGAGGGCAATCCAACATGCCTGAACACTCCGGAAACTTCTTGTTAAGCACAAGAGAGACAAATGATCGAGTGGCACCCGAATCAAACAACACCTGAACTGGGATACCGTTCACATGGAACGATCCTAAGCAAGGCACATAATATATCAAAATCACAACGACATAACATAAAAGCATAAAATAAGAAATCATACCCGTCACCACATCGGGTGAAGCGCGTGCCTCCTCAGCTGTCAGCTGAAATGCTCGGCTCTGAACCACTAAAGCCTCCAACTTGTCATTCCGACCATCCACAACCTGTGCTATCGTTGGAGTCGGTGCCACTGCCGGCGCCGCTGTTGCTGCTGTCAGTCTAGGGAAATTGGCCTTTTTATGGCCTTTCTGATTGCAATCAAAGCAAATCAGGTCAGATATCTGAACTGCAGGAGTAAGGGCAGTACAATCTCTGCCAAAATGTCCAACCTTGCCACACTTATAGCTGCCTGAACCCGGGCCCAATGCGACAAGCTCCCTCGGGTGACCAAACACATTTCCTACAATGGTCCCCCCCTAACTGGCCTTTCGGCGTACCATCGGATCCCTTGGGATTCTTCCCCGAAGCCCCCATCGTCAGCCCCTCCATTGCCTTCCTCTTCCGGATGTACTCCAGATCAATCTCCCTCTCCCTAGCCCTGGCAATCATGGAATCCAGGGTAGGGCATGACCGAGAAACTGACATGCTCCCGGATGTTAGCTCGTAGCATGTCATGGTAGCGGGTCCTCTTCATGTCTTCATCACCTGCATACTGGGGCACCAGTAATGCCCTCTCCCGGAACTTGGAGGTGATCTCCGCCACAATCTCTATAGTCTGTCTCATATCCAAAATCTCCCTGACCGACTACTGAAGCTCCACAGCTGGTGCGAACTCCGCCTTGAATCTGGTCACAAAGCTGACCAGGTCATAGCCTCAACAGTCGAGGCTCCCAGAGAATCACCAACCGACTCCCACCAATCTCTAGCTCTGTCTCTAAAACACACTGCAATGAAACGGACCTTCGACCCTTCCAGGCAGAAGCTCGTCAGCTGCGCAGACTCGATCTCTATGATCCATCTCTTAGCAGTATTGGGGTCCTTCACCCCATGGAAATCTGGTGCACCACTCCTTATGAAGTCCTTAAAGGATAGTGTGTGTGGCCCTGACTGGCTGGTCGCCATGTCTCTCCTAAACGCCCTGAGATGATCCTCCATCAGCCCAATGATCCCTTCCTTGATCGACCCGAAGATAACCAGCATCGCATCAAGGATACCCCTCGTGATCTCGGATGCGATGAACTCGCGTAACCCATCATCCATATGCTTAGATCATGCGTTCGAGCCCGATCCTGACCCAGATCTGGAACCTCCTGCTCCATGTCGCGTGACCACCATTCTAAAAATAAACATACGATTGACAGGGTCACATATACCTTTTAGAGGTCTCACACACTTTCCAAGTTTCCAGGTGCCATCTAGACCCTCCTTGATTCGAGTACGGGTCCTCTGCTTTCAGGAGTACGGGCCCATACTACCTTCCACATCTACCCGTACTTTCCTTAAGGATTGCTTCGACTTCACCAAGTCCCTTTTACCGATACCCTTTCCACTGACCTCATCCTAGGATTCCCTAAGGCACTCTCCTACCTACCCTCCGCCATCAGTTGAACTAGGAGTCCCCACCACCTCCCCTTAACTAGCTTGCGGATACTGTTACATATTTGTTCCTTAGCTAGTTAAAGATGGCCAGAACCCCCATAGCACAAAGCAAGCAACATTCGTGCATTGGGTAACCAAAATCAGGCATAACCTACACAGGCCATCCTACTGCTGACTAAACAGTCCTAGCATACAACTCATACAACAGGCATATAAGGCATCCTCCCTAGACCCTTAGCCCTAACTAGCATGCAATTCTCATAATCATATATCAGGCACACAAGGCATCCTCCTAGATCCTTAGTCCTATTCTAGCATGCAATATTCTTAATCAAAACCATATAACATAACATAGCAAGTATAGGTATCTTGGGGAAAACTTACTTGAGCCTGGCCGGTTGCATGCATCACACACTTCGTCTTTCTTAAAATCCTTCCATTTAGATTTTAGAAAACCATTTTCCTTGTAAAAATCTTTTAGTCCCTCAGTTTGAGTCCAGACACCCCCGAGGGTGTGTCTGAATCCCTCAGACCAGGGCTCTGATACCAACTTGTAACATCCCAAAATTCAAGCCCGAAAATTTCATTTTTGAGTTAATAATCTAATAAACATTTTACCAAAATATGGTCAAATAACAACATGTTTCAAAATCATAATGTTGTGTCCCAAACTATGACATCAAAAGTAATGAAAATCAGAGTATAGTCCCAGAAACTCAATGCGGAAACCATGTGTGTGTGTGTGATGCGTTGCTACACCGCCAGCTCTTTCCCCTTCGACGAAGAGGTACCTGAAACCAAAACCAAAACTGTAAGCACAAAGCTTAGTGAGTTCCCCATCATACCACATACCATACAAAATCATCGGTATCTTTAAACCAGTAACCTTCATCGGTATCTTTCAACCGGTATCCTTCATCGGTATCTTTCAACCGGTAATTGGGGACTATTTCACTCCCTACTACTAGCATACAACAATAGATATAAGCGTACAGTCAGGCATATCCGGGTACTGACTTGCCCTTTGGTCCTATGGACCACTATCAGGGAAATTAATCCCTACTATACATATAACATATCATACAAATAAATCTCATGACCAAAGCACAAAACCAGACCAAGATAATTATCACAAAGACGATCATCTTCTAAATACTCCTCTTTGGTGGGCCGACATTGTGGCCTTACACCCACCCCTACTGGAAGGTAAATCACCTCAATGTCGTGCAGTATTTGAATTAGCCTCGGCGTGCAAGTCGACTCCCTTCGGCTCCTCGATCCCTACTCGACAACCTTCAAGTCAACACACAGTACGTGCAACCCTAAATAGGGTTAGTCCAAGTCCAGTCAAAGTCAACTTCAAGTTGACCCGACTCGCCGAGTTGGGCCGTCAACTCGTCGAGTCCCTAACCCTTTACTCGTCCTTATCCATGACTTGATTCGTCGAGTTTGGCATTGACTCGACGAGTCCCTCTCTCATATGAACATCATATGAACCTCATCTGACTCGCCGAGTTGTATGAACACTCGTCGAGTCCACCTTCATCTGATGAACAAGTCATTTTCTCAACTCTCCGAGTTGTATGAACAACTCGTCGAGTTCATCTCCAATATTAAGGAGATTGCCTTGGACTCCCCGAGTCTGTTCTAGCACTCGTCGAGTCCCGTGAACTCCAGGTCTAAAATTACGTCCAATACGTTGGGTCACTCTTTCTGTCCAACTACAACCATTCTAACACTCAACTGAGTTCTTTGACCTCAACAGATTTGGGACTCAAAGCTTTGGACTCGTCGAGTCCCAGGAACGGACTTGCCGAGTCGGTCACGTCCACTGTAAAATCCATAAATTTTACGCCAAATTTAAACTTTTTCAATCATCAATAAAAACCAAATAGCATTGTTTATAAAATGTTTTCAAATCATTTTCCATTAGAGTGTCCTAAAAATCGTAACATAAGGATGAGGAGTGGTACAGTCACGCCTTCTTCATTCCATGATCTCCTGATGTACCTAAAACAATAAACTGAAAACTATAAGCCCGAGGGCTTAGTGAGCTAGCCCCAAAATACCAATACCACACTGACAATAACATATCAGGAATAACCAATCAATCAACATGCATATTGGGTCATCGGCCTGACTGGACCGCCTTACAGGGCGTACAGTCTGTCTAAATCTATCTCGAGCCTTCAACATGACTGGTCTACCACGTGGGCCTACAGTCTCCCTAGATCACTCATAGGGTATATTGGCCTTCAGCACAAAGCAGGACCGCCTCAACCCGGCCGCAAGCAAATAACCATGTGCGCATACTATCAAATATTGGTGTATACAAACATCAAACATATCTATCTCACTGATCATCAATCATAGAATTATCCTGTAACTAGAGTACCGACCTAGCAGGTCACTAGCATACCAACCCCTACGGATCATAAAAGCATAACATACTGTCTACCCTGATTCCGATCTAACAGATCATAACCACATGTGTGACAACCCGATATTTAAACTCTTTGTAATGGTCTAATAGATCAAGTATTGTAACCATTTTTGAGTTAATAAAAATTATGTTGATAATAAAATGTCCAAAAAGTTTCTATTTAACTACCTACTATGTTTTATATTATTAAACCGGGATCGTACGTAAAAAGAATGCCCAAACCCGGCTTCGTATAAGGAAGTTAAGATTTTTCCAGATTCGGCTTAGCATCAGACAACTAAAAACTCGAATCCAAGATCGAACGACTTTTGGCCGGAATGACCTAAACGAGAATCGAAGGTCTTGACAATGGTATTTCAGCGGTAAAAAGTCTGGCAAAAACCGACGTCAGATAAAGAAGTTATGAATTTTTAAAGAAATTCCTTAATCACGTCATTTTAATAAATAAATAATAAAAATAATTTCGGAATTTGCCGACGGAATCTAAACGAAAGTTGTAGAGTATGGTCTCACCTTCGCGGTGATATAAAGAATGTCGAAAACGGAGTTCGTATGAAAAATATATGAATTTTTGAAGTTTATTAAATAAATTATATATTTATTTAATTAAAAATCCGGTATTATCCGAAGGGGGAGTCAGCGTACTCATCTGAGTTACGCGCCGCGTAACCCCGTACAACCCGCGTACGCGAAGGCCTTGGCCTCAGATCGTCCGCGTCGCCCCTATGCGAGCCTACCCCCCCCCCCCCCCCCCCCCCCGTCCCATCCGAAGTCCGAGGCAGTCGAGGACTCGGTCATGCGTGACGTACGCGTACGCCCCGCGTATCGAGGCGGTTCCAGCCTCCTATAAATAGTATGCGAGGGTTCCCGAAAAAATTGCTCATTCTCTCTCACTTTTCTTGCGTTTTTCCTCGTTTTCCATGCGCGCACTACCCCGAAGCCCTGGTCATTTTATGCAAGTCCCGAAGGTCGATTTTACTCCCGAGATTCCCGAGAATCCCAAGAAAAATCCGTTTCCCGAGACGAAACTCTGCCCGGTTTTCCATCTCGCTATCTTCAAACTTTCAAGTGAGTTCATACCCCTTAATTAACCCTTTTTAAATATTCTAAACACTTTTATATGCTTTCTAGGGGGGGGGGGATACAAGTAAAACACACGACTACTATCGGGTGTTATATATAAAGATTATTATACACTTTTATTAAGTAGAATCATATGTGATTTATAAACTTTATAGGGAACTCCCGTATACAAAATATATTACAATAGCATTCTATCTTTAAAACTATAAATTGTTGTAATGCATGTATAAACTAAACATTTTTCCTAGATTTAAAGTATATTGTGTCTATCTTAGACTCTACAAATATCTATGCTTTCATAATAAGTGATTCCTTTTCTAGATATTCTAAAACACACGAGGCACACTTTTAGAAAACTATAATAGGTATAGTTTTATGAGGATATTGCTAACTTTTACATACTAGAAACACGATTTTCAAGAAATCACTTTCATGTACAATAACAAACGAACATTTCAACACGTAAATCTGTTTTTATACCACGGTTCTGTGAGACATTTACTTCACGTACGTTCGAGTACGCATTTCAAGTCCTATATTATATACCAGAATCCCTTGGAGGGGGAGCATGGTGTTTGTGTATAGATCTATACGGGCTTGACAACCCGCGCCCTGACTGTTAGCTACAGTCCACCATTTAGGGTGACAAACGTCATAACATTCCAACGCCTGAAGAACGTTGTGTATAGGCATCGCAAGTCAATAGTATGGTTATAAACATTGTCATTTCCTAGTAGAAAATATAGGATTTTCTAGGAAACAAACAAACAAGGATAAGACATTTCATTTCATACAAACATTGTCATTAAATACTTATGAAACTCACCAGCTTAAATGTTGATCTACTCTTTCAAAATTACTTGTATGTCCCAGGAATTCAGTAACTACGGGTATCATCATGCTTTTGATGAAGGGATGCTGCGGCGCCAGTTTAATCTCTTATTTTGACATCATATTTGTAATTGGTTTTTGAACATGTAACTTTTGACAAATGTAAACTTTCAATTATACATATATGATGGTTGTATTGCTTTCTTTACTATGTATTCACTTGTTATGTTACCACATGAAGTCATCCGCCCCCGAACGTTTCCGTCGTTCAGGTTTGGGGGTGTGACAGATTGGTATCAGAGCAATGTTTATAGTGAACTAAGTATATCGAACCACATAAGACATACAAACTATAAATGCTTAAGGGACTAATACTCTCTGACAAAACGATTTTATTTACGCCTAAGCCGCGTTTCGTTTAACTTAAAAATGTTAGTTCATTCTAGTACAAGTACATGCATACAACAAATTATTTTCATGTTTATTAACTATACAACAAGTATTTAGACAAGTTGGACACTACGATTAAGACTCGATATATGTAATCTGATTTGGGACAAATATAGCGTGATCAACTATATTTGTCCGAGATCGGACCAATGTATATCGAGGAATGATCGTAGTGAGCAACAAGTCAAAAATTTAACAAAATAGACATTAGTATCTAACATACAAATTAAATACTATAGGAGTATTTGGTGCATACACTAGATTAATTAGTATTACATGTCTCAAGTTTTATTCAAATATTATAACCCTATTCTCGTATAGTCAAATGGCTGGATTTCACCCGCATGGAGACCCCTACTACCCACAACAAGGCAACGGAGGATGGATTGAAGAGGATCCGGAGGAGGACGAAGAGCCCATTGAGTTGGATGGCGGGGACGACTCCGGGACAAACTCAGAACCGGAAATAGTCAACCCTCCACCCATTAGGAGGAACTTTCAAGGACCGACTCCCATCTGGGGAAGTCACCTCGTCCACTGGAGCCAACAACAAAGTATACGCTCCCCCTACGGCATGTGCCGAGATTTCTACGATGTCCGAGGTGGAGGTTTAGCCGATCGGGCACTCCCGGTCATGGTGGGCAAACTCGCCAACCACTCCTACCAATCGGGGGTTCATGCAAACCGAATCCGAGAGGTTAACATAGAAGTACAAATCCACACGGCCGATATCAACTGCCTAGAGATGTTGCAAAATGACATCCACCTTCGCGCCGAAGCATTCCAAGCACAAGCGAATGCAGCCTTTGCAGAATTGAGGGAACAACAAGCCGCCTTTGATAGACGTCTTATGGAGTCGAAGCAATCAGATGCAGAATCGAGCTCCAAGCGCAACACCCGTCGCAAGTAGTACTTGTGAAAACCTCAAATTTTGTTATAACTTAGGACCTCGACTAAAAGTCTTTAAATTTCTCGAACTTTGTAATCGGAGACCCTTATAGGGGTCAAATTTTCATGATCGTTGTATCAACTTTTATATTAATATAAGTGACACTATTATTACTACGTTGAGTATTTCGTTCAAACCTTGAAAAGTCATCGAGAAACCAAATACTTGTTTCATACTTTCAGTCTTACAAATAACTTTCATTTTTCTATGCTATCATCTGTTGTTGAACCATAGCAATTTGGTTCATGAGACGCATTCATTTGTCACTTATTCTTATCCATATCAACATCTTTTAAACGTATAGTTAAAGATGCCGCCACGCAGGAATACCAGACGTAACCCTATCAATGAAACACCAATACCATCACCACCTCCACCTCCTCAATTTGATGCTGTCATGTTCCAAGCAGCAGTCACCGCAGCGGTAGCAGCTGCCATGTCACAGCTAAATAACTCGAGTACTAATGACTCGAGAACTGGCACACACCTATCCAACCATGGCGAGAGTCATGGGCAACCCCGAGAATGCACTTATAAGGACTTTACTAATGCCAAACCCCGTATGTTTTATGGAACTGGTGGTGTGATGGCTCTGAGATAGTGGATTGAAAGGACAGAATCAGTCTTTGAAATCTGCTCCTGCCCCGAGCACAGCAAGGTCAAATTTGCAACCTTCACGCTCATTGATAGAGCTTTGACTTGGTGGAACAGCCACGTTAAAGTACTTACTCTAATAGTGGCAAACTCCATAAGCTGGGAGAGCCTCAAAGCCATGACGATGAGAGAATACTGCCCACGGGGAGAGATTCAAAAGCTCGAACATGAACTCTGGACTCTCGGAATGGTTGGTACCAACATCGCAACATATACCAACAGATTCTGCGAGTTGGCAATCCTTTGCCCAGATATGATTGCTCCTGAGAGCAAGAAAATAGAGAGGTACATATGGGGACTAACGACCTAAATACGGTCAAGCGTGTTAGCTTCCAAACCTGACACCTTTGAAAGTGCTAAGGAATTGACACAATCTCTGATTGACTACGGAGGCCATCAGAACTCAACCGTTTCTGCACCAGAACCATAGCGAGGAAACAACAACAACAACAACAACAACAACAACAACAACAACAACAACAACAACAACAACGACAACAACAACAACAACAACAGGAAGAGAGTATGGAATAAAGGGAAGGGTGGGTCTTCCCAAGAATCCGCAAAGAAACAACTGGTTTCGGTGAATGCTGCAACGGTACCTACTACAGCTCCTACAATTACCTACCCAACAAAGACTTATGAAGGTAACCGTCCAAAGTTCACCAAATGCACTTACCACCACCATGGACCTTGTCAAGAAATGCAGTGCGCCAACTGCAACAGAAAGGGACACATAGCCCGTGTCTGCAAGTATCCCGCAAAGCCGATCACTCAAGTTCCCAGTGCAGGTATAGGCCAGACTTGCTACGGTTGTGGAGAGGTGGGCCACTACAGGAGGAACTGCCCTAAGGCAGCAAGCACCGACGGTGTGGGACGAGTTTTGACTATAGGCCACGACGACGCTATAGCTGACCCAACTGTAGTTGCTGGTACGTTCCTCCTCGATAATTCATATGCATGCATATTATTCGATAGTGGAGCGGAGAGAAGTTTCGTGAGTCAAAACTTTATTCACTTACTTAAACCTAAACCTAGCAAGCTAGAAAAATCATTCACTGTAGAGATGGCCAACGGAAAAACCGAAAACACTAACTACATATACAACGACTGTACGTTAACTTTAGACGGTCATTCTTTCCCAATCAATCTCATGCCAGTTCCTATTAAAAGTTTTGACATCATAGTCGGTATGGATTGGTTAAGTCTTCTTCGCGCCGACATCATGTGTTTTGAAAAAGCAGTTCGTCTTAATCTCCCTAACAACGAAACATTAGTGATTTACGGCGACAAATCAAGTACGAACCTTCGTATCATTTCGTGCATCCAAGCTCGAAAGTGTTTATGGAAGGATTGTCGAGCATTCCTAGCGCACATCGTCGATACAAGCCAAGAACCGAAGGACATCAAGAACATGCCAGAAGTACGCGACTTTCCCAATACCTTTCCAGAAGAACTACCAGGATTACCACCACAACGCCAAGTCGAATTCAGAATCGACTTAGTTCCAGGGGCTACCCCAGTAGCGAAATCGCCTTATCATCTTGCACCAGCAGAGATGCAAGAACTTTCCATTCAACTTAATGAACTCCTGCAAAAAGAATTCATAAGACCAAGTTTCTCACCTTGGGGAGCACCGGTCTTGTTCGTAAAGAAGAAGGACGGATCGTTCCGTATGTGCATCGACTACAGAGAGTTGCACAAACTTATTGTCAAGAACCGTTACCTTCTACCACGTATTGACGACCTATTCGATCAACTTCAAGGAGAAAACTACTTCTCAAAGATAGATCTACGATCCGGATATCACCAATTACGGGTACTTGAGGGGGATATTCCTAAGATAGCTTTCCGAACTCGTTATGGGCACTACGAATTTGTAGTAATGCCATTCGGATTAACCAACGCACCAGCAGTATTTATGGACCTAATGAATAGGGTATGCCATCGCTACTTAGATCAGTTCGTCATCGTCTTTATCGATGATATACTTATCTACTCCCGAAGTAAGGAAGAGCATAGTCGACTCCTACAAAAGGTCCTAGAAACACTGTGATCGAAGAAACTGTATGCGAAGTTCTCTAAATGCGGATTTTGGATTCGAAGAGTCGAATTTTTGGGCCACGTAGTTAGCGAGAAAGGGATACACGTGGACCCCTCCAAAATCAAGGCCATCGAGAACTGGTCGGCACCAAAGACACCTACAGAAATTCATCAATTTCTAGGTCTCACTGGCTACTATCGCAGATTTATAAAGAACTTCTCTAGCATTGCGAAACCTCTTACTACATTAACCCAGAAAGGTGTGGCCTTTGATTGGGAAGCAAAACAAGAGAAGGTGTTCCAAACACTGAAACAGGCCTTGTGCACCGCACCGATACTATCCCTCCCCGAAGGGATAGAAGACTTCATAGTGTATTGCGATGCGTCAAATCAAGGACTTGGTTGTGTTCTTATGCAGAGAGGGAAAGTTATTTCTTATGCCTCCCAACAGCTTAAGACACACGAAGTGAACTATACGACACATGATCTTGAGTTAGGATTTGCTCTGAAGATCTGGAGACACTACTTATACGGAACAAAGAGTACTATTTTCACTGATCACAAGAGCCTTCAACACATCTTCGATCAAAAGGAACTCAACATGCGACAACGACGATGGGTTGAGTTAGTAAATGACTACGAATGCGGAATTCGTTATTATCCTGGCAAGGCCAACGTGGTAGCTGACGCCCTTAGTCGAAAGGAATACAGTGGTCGGAGGGTCAGATCTCTGACTATGACTATCCATTCCCACTTATCCACACAAATTAAAGAGGCACAAATGGAAGCTTTGCGACCTGAAAATGTGGCAGGTGAATCCCTGCGGGGAATGGAAAAGAATCTAGAAGTCAAGGGTGGCAAAGCATATTATCTCATGGACCGAATCTGGACACCGAAACATGGCGGGTTCAGAGACGTAGTCATGACTGAAGCACACAACACGAGGTATTCTGTTCACCCAGGTTCAGATAAGATGTATCTGGATCTTAAGAACTTGTACTGGTGGCCTAACATGAAAGCAGAAATTGCTACCTTCGTAAGTAAATGCCTTACTTGCGCTAAGGTTAAGGTCGAGTATCAGAAACCGTCAGGATTACTACAACAACCAGAGACACCAGAATGGAAATGGGAACGGATTACTATGGACTTCATAACCAAGTTACCCAAGACGATGGGTGGACTCGATACCATATGGGTCATCGTTGACAGATTGACCAAATCCGCGCATTTCCTACCCATTAAGGAGACTGACAAAATGGAAAAGCTTACAAGAACTTACTTAAGGGAAGTAGAGCGACTGCATGGTGTTCCGATATCCATTATCTCCGACCGAGATAGTAGATTCACTTCAAGATTCTGGCAGTCACTACAAGGTTCCCTGGGGACTAAGCTAGACATGAGTACAGCTTACCACCCACAAACAGACGGGCAGAGTGAGAGAACGATATAGACTTTAGAAGATATGCTGAGAGCCTGTGTGATTGACTTTGGAAAGGCATGGGATATCCATTTACCCCTTGTCGAATTTTCATACAACAATAGTTATCATACAAGCATAAAGGTTGCTCCGTTCGAAGCCCTCTATGGTCGAAAGTGCAGATCCCCTCTGTGCTGGACTGAAGTTGGTGATACCCAGTTAGCTAAAGGAAGAGTTCCTGAAAGCACTCTCACCGGTCCGGAAATCATACGAGAAACAACAGAGAAGATCGTTCAGATTCGTGAACGATTGAAAGCCTCTAGAGATCGACAGAAAAGCTACACTGACCAAAGGAGGAAACCTTTGGAATTCTAGGTAGGAGACCACGTTTTATTAAAGGTCTCACCGTGGAAGGGTTTAATACGCTTTGGAAAGTGGGGGAAACTAAATCAAAGATACATAGGGCCTTTCGAGATTCTTGCCAGAATCGGCCCTGTGGCTTACAAGCTTAACCTACCGCGTGAACTTAGTAACATACATCCAACCTTCCACGTCTCAAACTTGAAAAAGTGTCTATCCGATGAGACTCTTGTTGTCCACTCGATGAAATCGAGATCAACGAGAACCTCAACTTTGTGGAAGAACCAGTAGAAATCATGGACCAAGAGGTCAAACAAACAAAACAAAGTCGCATACCCATCGTGAAGATTCGCTGGAATGCCAAGCGGGGACCTGAATTCACATGGGAACGCGAAGATCAGATGAAACAAAAGTACCCTCATCTCTTTCATGTTCACTAGTGTCCTTACTACTTTAAATTTCGGGACGAAATTCCCTCTAACGGGGGGATGATGTGACAACCCGATATTTCAACTCTTTGTAACGGTCTAATAGGTCAAGTATTGTAACCATTTTTGAGTTAATAAAATTTACGTTGATAATAAAATGTCCAAAAAGTTTCTATTTAACTACCTACTATGTTTTATATCATTAAACCGGGATCGTACGTAAAAAGAATGCCCAAACCCGGCTTCGTATAACGAAGTTAAGATTTTTCCAGATTCGGCTTAGCATCAGACAGCTAAAAACTCAAATCGAAGATCGAACGACTTTTGGCCAGAATGACCTAAACGAGAATCGAAGGTCTTGACAATGGTATTTCAGCGGTAAAAAGTCTGGCAAAAACCGACGTCAGATAAAGAAGTTATGAATTTTTAAAGAAATTCCTTAATCACGTCATTTTAATAAATAAATAATAAAAATAATTTCGGAGTTTGCTGACGGAATCTAAACGAAAGTTGTAGAGTATGGTCTCACCTTCGCGGGGATATAAAGAACGTCGAAAACGGAGTTCGTATGAAGAAGATATGAATTTTTGAAGTTTATTAAATAAATTATATATTTATTTAACTAAAAATCCGGTATTATCCGAAGGGGGAGTCAGCGTACTCATCCGAGTTACGCACCGCGTAACCCCGTACGCCCCGCGTACGCGAAGTCCTTGGCCTCGGATCGTCCACGTCGCCCCTATGCGAGCCTACCCCCCGTCCCATCCGAAGTCCGAGGCAGTCGAGGACTCGGTCACGCGTGACGTACGCGTACGCCCCGCGTACCGAGGCGGTTCCAGCCTCCTATAAATAGTATGCGAAGGTTCCCGGAAAAATTGCTCATTCTCTCTCACTTTTCTTGCATTTTGCCTCATTTTCCGTGCGCGCACTACCCCGAAGCCCTGGTCATTTTGTGCAAGTCCCTAAGGT
This sequence comes from Lactuca saligna, assembly GCF_052625555.1. Classification (NCBI taxonomy): domain Eukaryota; kingdom Viridiplantae; phylum Streptophyta; class Magnoliopsida; order Asterales; family Asteraceae; genus Lactuca; species Lactuca saligna. The sequence goes on from NC_136421.1 coordinate 73,434,157, forward strand.
CGATTTTACTCCCGAGATTCCCGAGAATCCCGAGAAAAATCCGTTTCCCGAGACGAAACTCTTCCTGGTTTTCCATCTCGCTATCTTCAAACTTTCAAGTGAGTTCATACCCCTTAATTAACCCTTTTTAAATATTCTAAACACTTTTATATGCTTTCTAAGGGGGGGGGGGGGGGGGGGGGAATACAAGTAAAACACACGACTACTATCGGGTGTTATATATAAAGATTATTATACACTTTTATTAAGTAGAATCATATGTGATTTATAAACTTTATAGGGAACTCCCGTATACAAAATATATTACAATAGCATTCTATCTTTAAAACTATAAATTGTTGTAATGCATGTATAAACTAAACATTTTTCCTAGATTTAAAGTATATTGTGTCTATCTTAGACTCTACAAATATCTATGCTTTCATAATAAGTGATTCCTTTTATGTATATTGTGTCTATCTTAGACTATAATAGGTATAGTTTTATGAGGATATTGCTAACTTTTACATACTAGAAACACGATTTTCAAGAAATCACTTTCATGTACAATAACAAACGAACATTTCAACACGTAAATCTGTTTTTATACCACGGTTCTGTGAGACATTTACTTCACGTACGTTCGAGTATGCATTTCAAGTCCTATATTATATACCAGAATCCCTTGGAGGGGGAGCATGGTGTTTGTGTATAGATCTATACGGACTTGACAACCCGCGCCCTGACTGTTAGCTACAGTCCACCATTTGGGGTGACAAACGTCATAACATTCCAGCGCCTGAAGAACGTTGTGTATAGGCATCGCAAGTCAATAGTATGGTTATAAAACTCACAGGAGGTATTAAAAATACATTGATTTTCGAGGTTTTCAAACATATTGGTTATTTTTACACTTACATACATTTTTGGAAACAAACTTTGGTCTTGAAGGAAGACTACATTTATACTAGTAGAAAATATAGGATTTTCTAAAAACAAACAAACAAGGATAAGACATTTCATTTCATACAAACATTTTCATTAAATACTTATGAAACTCACCAGCTTAAATGTTGATCTACTCTTTCAAAATTACTTGTATGTCCCAGGAATTCAGTAACTACAGGTATCATCATGCTTTTGATGAAGGGATGCTGCGGCGCCAGTTTAATCTCTTATTTTGACATCATATTTGTAATTGGTTTTTGAACATGTAACTTTTGACAAATGTAAACTTTCAATTATATATATATGATGGTTGTATTGCTTTCTTTACTATGTATTCACTTGTTATATTACCACATGAAGTCATCCGCCCCCGAACGTTTCCGCCGTTCAGGTTTGGGGGTGTGACAACATGTAGCATACCATTGGTGGGTTTTGAGCATTTCAACACTTCCTAAGTGTACATGCAACCCTAATAACCTTGGATCTATGTTTGTCTAATTATCATGCAAAGTTGAATTCCAAGGTTATATTCCTATCTAGCATACATAGGGAACAATTTTTAACTTGAATGAAAGATAGAATAACTTACCTTGTTGTTGCTTATGTTCCTTGAAACCTTGTGAGCCTAGCACCCCAAGTGTGATGCCTCAAATACTTCACACAACACCAAATGCTCTTGGAAAGACTTTTGAGAGAATGCACACTTCTTGAAATTGGCGTAGCCCTCTTGTTTCATATGTGTAGCCGATTTTGCTGGAGAATAGGATTCTTATATAGTGTTGACACATCTTGGGTTACACCATGTAAACCCTAATGTGTCATGACTCTTCATTTCCATGACCCATGGGTTTGTAACTCCCATGGAGCATCCTATGGGTGGAACCCAACTTAATAATCCATGGAGCCTCTTAACCCACTATACAAGATATGGATGATTTACATAATCAACCCATATATTTAATTAGTTATCTTTTGATCACGTAATTAATTCTAAATTAATTCTTGATCAAAATAATCAAATAATATTATTAATATATTAGAACTTATAATATATTCATAGTCATGAAATGCAGCTATGGCTAACATAAACCTAATAGACTAAATCTTGGCTAATGGAGAAAAGGTCTCATCATAATCCACTCCAGGAATTTGAGAGAAGCCCTTTGCGACCAGTCGAGCCTTATAAGTGTGTACATTACCATCCATGTCAGTCTTCTTCTTGAAGATCCATTTGCACCACTGTCTTACGACCTTGTACATTCTCAACCAAGTTCCAAACTTGATTGTCATACATGGATTGTATCTCGCTACCCATAGCCTCTTTCCATTTAGCAGACTCGGGGCCTGCCATGGCTTCCTCGTAGCTTTTAGGGTCATCCAGACCTACTAGTGTCCCATCACTAATAAGTGTCTCACCTTCTGCAGTAATATGGAAACCATAGTAATGCTCAGGGGCACTCCTAACTCTCGTGGAACGCCTCAGAGGTACAGATTCGTCAATTGGCTCAACAGGAGTTTCCTCCTCAAGTTGAGGGCTAGTGTTTGAAGTTCCTTCACCACTTGACTCTTGAATTTCTTCAAGATCAATTTTCCTCCCACTGTCTCCTTGGCTTATAAACTCTCTTTCTCGAAAGACTCCTCTTCTTGCTACAAAGACCACATTATCACTAGGTCTGTAGAACAAGTAACCAAAGGATTCCTGTGGGTAGCCGATGAAAATACACCTCTCGCTTTGAGGTTCGAGCTTATCATGAGTCTCGTGTCTCACGAAAGCCTCGCAACCCCAAATCTTGATGTGGTCTAGTTTGTGTACTTTACCAATCCACATCTCATGAGGAGTTTTGGCAACTTTATATGTAGGGACTAGATTAAGGACATGGGCGGTAGTCTCTCAGGCATACCCCCAGAATGAGATTGGAAGCGAAGCTCGACTCATCATGGAATGAACCATGTCTAACAAGGTTCGATTACGCCTCTCAGCCACACCATTCAACTGTGGTGTCCTGGGAGGTGTCAATTGTGAGACAATCCCACATTCCCTTAGATAGTCGAGGAACTCTGAACTAAGATACTCACCACCACGATCGGATCGAAGCATCTTAGTGTTCCTGCCCAATTGATTCTCGACTTCCTGTTTAACTTCCTTAAACCTTTCGAAAGTCTCTGACTTATGCTTGATTAAGTAGACATATCCATATCTACTGTAATCATCAGTAAAAGTCAAATAATAACGATTAGCATCCCTTGTGGCATGTTTGAATGGTACACACACATCCGTGTGTACAAGGTCCAACAAACCTTCACCCCTCTCACAAGAACCTGTGAAGGGTGACTTTGTCATTTTTCCAAGTAAGCATGATTCGTAACTATCATCTGACTTTAGGTCAAACGACTCCAAGACTCCATCCTTTTGGAGTTGGCCTATGCGTTTCTTGCTTATATGTCCAAGATGACAATGCCATAATGATGCTTTATCCAAGTTATTATTATTAGGAGAATCAATACACAAAACATTATTTCCTAAGTTATCTACAACAGATACAGCTTCATACACACCATCACAAGGTAATGCTTTAAAATAAAGAACATTATTAAAGAAAGCATTAATCGAACCAAATTCATTATCAAATGAAAAGGTGAAACCTTATTTATACAATGCATGAAAGGAAATAATATTTCTTGCCATTTCTGGCGAATAACAACATTTATTCAAATCTAAATTTAACCCACTACTTAGCGACAAAGTATAAACTCCAATCTTGGTGACAGGTGTAACTTTCCTATTCCCCATGATTAAGTTTATTCTTCCTTGCTCCACATTCTCACTTCTTCTTAGTCCCTGCAAGTCACAACAAATGTGAATACCACAACCGGTATCAAGGACCCAAGATTTAGAATGGGGTGAGTTATTAGAAATGATAGTGTAAATACCTGCATGGTTGGGTTTAACTTTCCCATCCTTCACATCTTGCTGGTATTTTGGGCAGTTCCGCTTCCAATGTGATTTTTCATGGCAATAGAAGCATTCAACCTCTGTTGGGTCAGAAGAAGGAGTGACGAAACCTTTCTTGGTTCCACTTGAGGAAGAACCATCAAGGGTCCTAACCTTGGAACCCTTCGATGAACTCTTTCTCTTCTTCCCTCGACTTTTCCCGATTGCCAAAACCGGAGTGGAGTTTGGAGTAGGAGTGTTAACAACCGACTTCCCTTTAAGACCTATTTCAGCGGTCTTGAGAAGTCCCTGAAGTTTGCTGAGTGTGACCTCTTCCTTATTCATGTGATATGTCATGCGGAATTGATCATAGCACGATGGTAAGGAGCGCAAAATGATATCTATTGCAAGCTCCTCAGGGAAGTTCACATTAAGCTTCAATAATTGATCCACATACCTTTGCATTTTCTGCATGTGGCTCGTGACCGAATCCCTGCCCTTCATCATGGTTGTTATCATGGAGCAGATGATTTCATACCTCTCTTGTCGTGCACTTTGATGGTATCTTTCCATCAAATCTTGGTGCATTTCATAAGGGTAGAAATCCTCATAGGACTTTTGGAGTTCCACTGTCATCGTGGCCATCATGATGCATGCCACTTTCGTAGCATCCCTTTCATGTGCCTGAAAATCAGCGATCTCCTGAGGAGTTGTAGTGGTCTCATCAATCTCCTTAAGCTCCTTGTCAAGGAAATATTCTTTGTCCTCGTAGCGGGTAATCATCCTGATATTTCTGATCCAATCATTGAAGTTGGATCCATCAAAAGTGACTTTCCCACACAAGTTCATAAGGGTAAAGGAGCCATTTGGATTAGATCCAGAAGCAACATTGTTTGAAGACATCTGAAGGAAGAGGACAAGATTAGTTTAGATATTAAGAGAGTCCTTAATAAAACACCCAAATGTAATATTAAGGCTAGGATCCAATCACAATATATTATAACTTAGAAGAGGTATGTCGTAATCCAAGCTATAACATATTTGAAAGGTAGGTGAATGACGATTCACCAATTTCCACCACGAAAACCGAAATATTAGATATTAGGTTTTTGATTGGTTCTTAGAAATTCCTAGATTCTTTGAGATTCAATGAACATTTCAAAGGCATGTTTCAATCTCGAGTGTTCCTCCAAGTTTTGTGACTGGGATACCGAGGATCACAAAACGAGGTGTGAAGTAACCATGCAAATCACTTGGTACCCTTAAAGTTTATCACTCAATCGATGTGCCGGTAAACCACACACACTCCACCGATACTATAATAAACCTTAAGTAACCCTTTACCTACCTCGTTAAGTCCAAGTTAGTGTGCCGGTTAACCACACACGCTCCACCAACGACTTAAACAAAGTGTAAAGTGTAATTTCATGGATTAGCACCTTATTCACATTTTTTCCTAAAGCAACTAAGACTTGGAATTTAATAAAACATTTAGTTACTTTATAATATTCATCATACTTTTAATGAGAATTTATAAGTCCTTGTCTTACCCGTTCAGCTAACGACCCTCCACCAGTCAAGCGAGCGGTGGGTGAGAGTGGACACCCATTAAGTTGCCATTTTATAGGTAACAACCTTATACCCACCTTATAGACCGGCTGCGTGAATGAGGCGTACTAGCGGTAAGACGACTTTGTTCTTATACATACATACATACACACACACACACACACACACACATATATATATATATATATATATATATATATATAATTATTAAATTATAATAATATAAGTATAAGGGTTGAATTTTAACTTTTAAAATTCTAGCGGTTGGAACTAAAGTTTTAACAAGACTTTACTTGTTCCAAAACTTGAGGGCAAGTTTTGTAAACTTTCAAAACTTTTCATTTCTTGTAACTTATGAGTTTAATAGAGTAATAAAAATGAAGACTCTTCATTTTTCTAACTCTTGTGTTCTCTTAATGGTTTTAATTCAAGTGACTTTTGGTTTTCCATAACTTGAGGACAAGTTATGGACTCCATTAAAAACACATTATGATTAATAATTAATCTACCACATAGGTTACAAATAATTCCTGTGATCATCTAAACATCATAAGAACAAGAACATGAATATGAACACTTTCATAAATCAAAATTACACTTAAAACTTTGTAATTTTGATAACTACTTGTTGTAAATGAATTAGCAAAGACATTACATCATCTAAAACAAGTTTTCAAGTACCAAAACAGTTTAGGGTAATGTTTCTAGTCCATTTCCAGCAACTAAAGTTGAAAATCTGCACTCTGTGGCTCCTACTCGCCGAGTGCATGAATCTACTCGACGAGTAGGTTGAAGATACAAGTGAACTCAACGAGTCCCCCATGGACTCGGAGAGTTCATCAGGCAGACAGCAAGTTTTTCGACTTTTTTCAACTTTTTAGCACAAATAACAAACAAACAAGCCTAGTCTCTGATACCACTGATGGGTTTTGAGCATTCTAACACTTCCTAAGTGTACATGCAACCCTAATAATCTTGGATCTATGTTTGTCTAATTATCACGCAAAGTTGAATTCCAAGGTTATATTCCTATCTAGCATACATGGGGAACAATTTTTAACTTGAATGAAAGATAGAATAACTTACCTTGTTGTTGCTTATGTTCCTTGAAACCTTGTGAGCCTAGAACCCCAAGTGTGATGCCTTAAATGCTTCACACAACACCAAATGCTCTTGGAAAGACTTTTGAGAGAATGCATACTTCTTGAAATCGGCGTAGCCCTCTTGTTTCATATGTGTAGCCGATTTTGGTGGAGAATAGGATTCTTATATAGTGTTGACACATCTAGGGTTACACCATGTAAACCCTAATGTGTCATGATTCTTCATTTCCATGACCCATGGGCTTGTAACTCCCATGGAGCATCCATGGAGCATCCTATGGGTGGAACCCAACTTGATAATCCATGGAGCCTCTTAGCCCACTATACAAGATATGGATGATTTACATAATCAGCCGATATTTTTAATTAGTTATCTTTTAATCACTTAATTAATTCTTGATCAAACTAATCAAATGATATTAGTAATATATTAGAACTTATAATATATTAATAATCTCCAAGTGTTCTTTCTCTCATTTAGTCTATCCAATTGCATGGTGCCATGCAACCCAAATGGACCATGCCGGGTCGGGTCAAGTACATACCAGAAATAGTTATGGACTTTGACACCTTATCCAACAACCATAAAAATAACAATTAAAGGGCCGACCTTGGTGCTATAGACCCTATCGATAAAATGAGGATAACACACCTCGCAGATGTCGACTCGAAAGGTAAAATCCAACTCTCGGATTACTTGACACATGCTCCACTACCTATTATCATAGTACACCATACTCATAAGTCCTTAACCTTATAAGGTACTCCATAACCCACTAGTCAACCCCTGGTCAAAGTCAAAGTCCTCAGGCAAGTTCAACAGTCCATGTTGACCCCAACTCGTCGAGTACCCTTGACTACTCATCGAGGGCCTTGAAGTACAATCCAACTCGCCGAGTCATCGGGGTGACTCATCGAGTTCCTTTGATTGTCATTCAAACTTTAAGGCGACCCTTCGAGTTCCCTCCTTGCATCTCGATTGATACACACGCATACATTTTCTTAGGGAAGACTCATCTGACTCGTCGAGTTGTCCTTCAACTCGTCAAGTTTATGGCAATCTTCATCGGACTTGCCGAGTTATTTATCCAACTTGTCGAGTTCACGGCCATCTTCATGTGACTTACCAAGTCAACCTTGCAACTCGTCGAGTCCATTCAGTCCTTTTTCCATACAGACTTATTTTGAGCCATGCAGCGGCTCCAAATCATAGATCCAAGCTTCTAGGGCATGCTTATCACGTAAAGTTGCAAACTTTACGTGCACGCATGGCTATAAAGGCTCTAAATGCCTATTTTAAGTTCTTAATGGAACTTCATGCTCAAGAGGGACCTTAATCATGATCAAAACTGAAACTTTATGGTTCTAGAATCCAAGGAGGGTCCAGATCTGAAGTTACAACTTCAGATCTAGCCCATAGGTCATCATACCAACTTGAAAATCCATAAAATCCCTAGAAACTCAACAAAAGGGAAAAAGGGGAGTAAGGATTGGCACTTTGATACCTCCAAAGGATGCTAGCTGAGGTAAATCCTGCTTCCAACACCTCCCTTGCTTCAATTCCTTTGCACTCTTAGCTTTCTTCCTAAAAGATTCTCTTTCCAAGCTTCAAACACTACACCAAGGCACACACACACGCGTATTAGGGTTTTAAGGGGATCTCAAAGATTGCAAAGAGGCCAAAGGAGGCTATGGCTCCTTTAAATAGAGGTGCAAATCTCGGGATTTAGGGTTTCACCTTCCAGCTCCTCCTCGTCGAATCCCAATATGGACTCGTCGAGTAGGTCACTTAACACACAATCCTACCTCGCTGCTACTCGATGAGTAGATCAACCAACTCGTAGAGTAGAGCTTAACCCAATAAATCATATTTAAACAATACTTAAGAATTGGGGCGTTACATCCACACTCTAAATCCTCGATTTCCGATGTACAACCTTTGATCAAAAGATAGATCCAAGCTTCTACAATCGATCTAGCACGTAAAGTTACAAACTTTAGGTGCTTGCATGGGACTTTGAGCTCAAAAATACATTAAACAAGATCTTAAGATGCATGGGACCCTTCATGGGTGCAAAAGAAACCCTCAACTGTCTTGTGACTCCCTTAATGACTTGATCTAGAAGCCCCAACCCCCAACCACGTTTGCAATCATGGTTGGTCATCAAAAATGGCTTATAAAAGCCCTAAATCTCCCAAAAGAAGGATCTAACAAATGAAAGAGCAAGGTTACAGCTTTTTACCTTCAATGAACTGTAGAAGGTGCACAAACTTAGGTTCCCTTGGTCTATACTTGCTTCCTCAAGCTTTTCTCCTTCCTTCTTAAGACCACAAGCACCAAAACCCACCAACAAGGCTTAGATTGCTTCAATAACGGCTAGGGTTTCAATGAGAGTTGTTCTAGGAGCATAAGCGACGTTGTGGTCGACATAACATTGTTTAAATAGGGTGCAAACCCTTAGATTAGGGTTTTTTGTCCAGACAGGATCTACTCGTCGAGTCCGGGACCCGACTCGCCGAGTTCACTGCTTAAACCCTGCATCCCATCCTGCATCTACTCGGCGAGTTGGTCCTTCAACTCGTCGAGTCCAAGGCCAAAAATGCAAAATACTTAGATAAAAATAAAAAGAAATACGTACCAAGAACCAGGTGCTACAGAACAACTAATCTACGTAATAAAGAAGTAGAGTTGGTATTTATCAAGTGGAAACACCATCTATGCCCAAATTATACTTGGCAAAATAACAGTGAGATAAAAGCAAAATATCCCCATTTGTTTTAATCGCTGTGATTTCAGAGACGAAATCCTCAAAAGGAGGAGGTATTTGTAACATACACGTTCAGTTATCGTGTATTGTAAATTATAAAAGTGAATAATATTATGAAATACTATGTGAATTTGAATGTTGAGTTCTAACATATGGTTTTTACTAGAAATAAAGTAAAACTATGCTTAGAATCATTCAGAAAGTATTGGAAGTCTTATGAGATTCCAATCAAATGTCAAATATAGAAATTTAGCGAAAAGATAAAATTTGAAATAAGTAAAATTTTATTATTTAAAATTGTAAAGAATCTTGTTAGAAAAGTTTAGGCAAAAACCTCGTCAAAATCCGAGTTATAACGAAGAAGTTATGACCAATTGAAGATTTGCGATAAAACCGACAAACACTATGTCGCGTAAAAAGTGAGTTTCCGATAAACTACTTTTTAGCCTTAGTGATTTAAATGAAAGTTGTATAACTCGCTAAAATAATAAACTTTCATATAAAGAACTTTTAAATCTGACTTCGTATGAGGAAGTTATGATTTTTCTAAGTTTCGGAATAGCAGTAGACAACTAAAAAAACTTGAAATAAAGATCGACCGATATTTAGCCGACACAACCTAAACGAGAATCGAAGGTCTCGTTAATAGTAGTACAACGGTAAAAAGTCTGACGAAAACGGATGTCGGATGAAGAAGTTATAAATTTTTAACGGATTTTCTTGTCCCGGTCTGTTAAAAATAATAATATTAAAATTAAAGTTAAAATTAGCTGTCGAAGTCTAAACGAAAGTTGTAGAGCATAAGTTTACCTACACGTGCATATAAAGAACGTCAAAAAACGGAGCTCGTATGCCAAAGTTATGGATTTTAGAAGTTTGGGGCACAAAAATCGAGAAAAATGCGAAATCCTAGAAATTTCGCATGGATAAGGTTCGGCCACGTCACCCTTCGTGCAAGCTTGCCCCGTGTCCTGATCTGATGATGAGTCTGAAGTTGGTCCAATGAGAATCCGATGCATGTTGCCTTTTTATTCGACCGAGGCCGTGGCCAAACCAGCTTTCGGCACGCCTCGCATCTGGTGGAGCCATTCGACCCTCCCATCCGAGCCTTCCTAGCCTCCTTGCTCCGGATCCGAGGCTCACAGCTATATATAGTGGCTGCGAGACCTCCCGGGTGTTTTTGAGAAAATTACCAAATTTCACCCCTAACTTCATATTTCTACTACTTTGACATCCCCCGGAACCCCGATATCAATTTTAGCACCCGAAACACACCCCAAAGTGCCCGAAGACCCCAAGAAATTTATCTTTTCGGTTTGAAGACCTACCTTTGCAGAGCCCATTTTTCAAGAAAGGTGCCGGTTTTTATAGAAGAAAGATATTTATAGTAATGAAGTGCTGCCAAAATTACTATTTTAACCCCCAATTACTTCAAAGTGAGTTTAATATATAGGAACAATTGTATGTTATGTGTTATATGTGCTATGTGCTTTTCAGTGTTATTATTCCGGGTTATTTTCCCGTGTTTTTTTTATTCGCTATTTTTAATAGCAAAGATATACCTTTGACCATGTGATGAGTGAAAGGACTTAGATTCACGTTGGTATTGGTATGTAGCCTCTGGCCATGTAGAACATGTCTCCGTAAGAGAATGATTTCTACTCCATGGTGTTGGCAAATGGTTAGACAGGGCTATAAGCCTTAAATCTACCAAAATGTTAATCAGAAATTGTATGTTTTCTGTGCCATTTGGGCCGAAGCTTTATTGATGTATATCAAGTTTGGAAATTGTTATGTCTTATTGATTGTATATCTTTGAATCAAGTCATTGATTGATATGGAATGTTTGTCACATGATTCATATATGCCTTTGTTGTTCCTTGTTCCTCTTTGCTTCTGCCTTATTGAAGTATATATATATATATATATATATATATATATATATATATATATATATATATATATATACATATATATATATATATGGCATAACGTTATATTGTATCTATTATTGAACTCATTAAGCGTCACCGCTTACCCTCTCAATGTTTTAATATATTGTAGGCAATAAGCATCCAGTATAGCTTTATACTGTTGGAAGAATTAAAATAGTTTATACTAATACTTTTGTATTTAAGTTTTAGTATGTATAAAATATACAATATCCTAGGTAGTTTTGTAATAAACTTAAACTTAGTCGGTTTGTATCCAGTCGTTTGTAAATAAATTATCAATGTAAAATATTGTTTGTGAATATGCATGTAGCATGTTTTGGAGTAACAAATATTTTAATATTATGAAAGTGAGGGTCTTTCAGGTTGGTAGTGAGTTGGGTGAGGATATGGTCGATGTTGTGTCATGGGATGACTTTTCGACCAGATTTCGGGCAGAGTTTGCCTAGGCGATTGAGGCATAACAGTGGACCTGAGAGATGTTAGATCTCCGCCAGACTACTGAGAGTGTGGCAGAGATCTCTGCCAAGCCTTGGGAGAGAGCTTAGTTGGTACCGCAATATGCAGCAGTTGAGGAAATAAAGAAGGTAAGGTATCATGACATAAAATAGAATGATAGCAGGGAGATCATGAGTAGCTCGGGGTGGGAGACCCTGAATGATATGAATTTTAGAGCCCGAGAACCCTAATATTGACTTGACGCACATTGGGAAGAGGGAACCAGATCAGTTGCTTATATTGAAGGGTCTCAGAAGAAGACCCAAGATTTCAGATCATCTTTTGAGAGGTCAATAGGGCCAGATTCAGTGCAACATGTTCGGGAAACTGCACGGTGGAGTCTTTCATACTAAAAGTTTGAATTATATTTTCAAGAAATGTCATATACCAATTGCATACCGAGAATCATTAACGGATAACGAAAGATCATTTCCCTAATTACGGGATTGGGAGAGTACAACATCATCTTGGTTTATTCCAAGACTAAGGAGCAGGACGAGGAGCACCTGAGGGAGGTGCTAGAGACTCTGATTAGGGAGAGACTTTTTGCAAGGTTCTCCACAGGTGAGTTCTGATTACTTGAGGTCCAATTCCTTGGGCACCTTGTCAACCAGAAGGGTATACTAGTCAATCCGGCCAAAATAGAGGTTGTGATGCAGTGGTAGATTCTGAGGTCTCCAACTGAGATTCAGAGTTTCCTCGGTCTAGCGGGTTATTACCGGAGATTCATACAGGACATCCCCAAGATTGCAGTTCCTTTGACCCGACTGACCAATAAGTCGGTGACCTTTCGTTGGGGGCCTAAGCAGCAGGCAACCTTTGAGACTCTCAGACAGCAGTTGTGCGAGGCATCGATTCTCACATTGCCAGAAGGTGTAGATGATTTCGTGGATTATTATGATGCTTTGATCACGGGCATGGGTGCGGTACTGATGCAGTGGGGTCATGAGATAGCAGACCTTAGGGAATCAGGTTGGGGATTCTAGTCAGGACATGAGTTCAGTTGAGTGTTAGGTCAAGCGCATGTTCGACCCAGTATGGAAAGTGTTGTAAGACTGCGGGTGTAGCCGTAACATTCACAAGGTTGGCAGACAGTGTTAGAGTGTTGTAAGTCTGCATGTGTAGCCATAGCATTCACAAGGTTGGCATACAATGTTAGAGTGTTGTAAGTCTGCGGGTGTAGCCGTAACATTCACAAGGTTGGCAGATAGTGCTAGAGTGTTGTAAGACTGCGAGTGTAGCCATAGCATTCCCTAGGTTGGTAGATAGCATAGGAGTGTAGCAGTGAGGGCGTGGCAAATCCACAGATTGGTTTATGGATTTCCCCCCAAGGGATTAGACCTGGTGGAGCCAGGGATAAAACTGTCAGAATGCCACTACAATTATGATATCAAGGAAGCAATAGACTGTTGAGGTCGTTTGTGATATAAGGCTACCATTGGTTAGGTAGCAATCACTTTTAGCTTTGGATTGGTGACGTCAGGACACGACGTATGGACCCGATCGGTTGGGTCAGGAGGTTGTTAGAGCCATAGTGGTAAGAAAACTAATGGTAATTAATGACAAAAGTGAATTCCGTTCGAAGATCATGTGGGCGCCTTTATAGCTCAACGACCAGGTTGAAACTCAATATTTCATATGGTTGGCAAAAAAATTGAGACCAGGCAGGTCACGGTAGATTTTGGAAAGTAGCCATGTGGCATCATACTGCTTCAAGCAGTTTAGTCTTCCGGCAGTTTCAGCGTTTGGGCAGTGTTAATATTTATATTTTAGGTTGCAAGTACGAAAAGAATAGCTTGTTGATTGGGAAGTGACAAGTCACTTACAGTGGGATTAGATGAGCCTTGATCAGATATAAGTGATCTGCAGGGATACTCAGGTCTATGATCCTGTTTTATAGTAGGAACCTAGAGTTATCAGAAGTTGAGTAGTTAGCTGAGGGATAAGTGGATTGGGTTCGAAAATAATGATTCAGTATGAGCGATCTGTTAGGGATTCAGACCACCTCGAGACTGCACATTTCATACAGAGTAGATATGGTCATGTTTCAAGGAATTTGTTGATTCTGGGTTTTAGAACCCCACGAGAGATGATTTAGATTGCCTTGAAAGAGGCTAGGTTATGCTCCGAATTGTGGGCATATTGTTCAAGTTGTTGGGCGTGTAAAGAATGGTAAGGGATGATTTCGAGGAAGAAATCTAATTTAAGTGGGGGAGAGTTGTTACACCCCGTTTATTAAGTAAATAAATAAATAAAATAACGAATGTATAATAGACCTAAATGCGGAATAGTGTAGCAAGGAGTTAGTTTTGGAGGTTAAAAAGTTATAATTGAGAGTTTGGGGTTAAAATGTAATTCCTGGTTTAGTTTGTAAAGAATTTTGGAGGTTGAGGGTGGTTTGGTAAATTCTGGATTTAAATTGAAATAAAATCTTGAAGGAAGGGGCTGAAGAGTAAATATTGGATTAAAATTGAAAAGATTTTTGGAGGCAGTGGCTAAAGTGTAAGTTTTGGAGTTAACTTGAAAACAACATTGTGGGGAGGGGCTAATAATGGATAAAGGAGTTAAAGTTTGAATGGGTACGGGACTTAACCTGATGTCCACCCCCACGTCGCATCTTCAACTCTAAACCTAAGAGACCATTTTTCCACCCGCCATGCGTGAAAACAACTGCCACCACCTCTCCACTTGTTCACTATTCCGATCTGATTGGATCGGTGGCTACCTCGTCGTTGAGCACCGCCACAACATACTTTGCTGCCGGAGATGTAGTGAGAAGCCGAAACTCGGAGCCAAACCTCGCACACTGCCACTGCCGGTGGCTGTGAAGATCGGCGAGTTCGTGTCGCTGTTGCATCTCTTTCTACCGGTAATGTATTTTCTTCTTTTCTTTTGTCATTTTCCCGAGCCCCATCACCATCATTGCTCCGGACATTTTTCCTTTCGTTGAGTCCTTCGGTTGCCATCTGCCACCGTAAGGGTGGCGGCGCAGTGCGTGTCGCGGTGTGTTCGGTGCATGTTCAGCTTAGAGTGGTGAAGGAACCATGTCCAGTCGAATGTATGTGTTTTTTGGCTGTCGAAAATCGCAAGCAACCACCATGGCAACCAACCATGGTGGCTGCTGCTCCACACTGCTTTCTGCTGCCACCAGCCACCGTGAAGGGTGGTTGTGTGTATGTATATGTGTTTATTGTGTGTGAGTGTATTTTATGTAGTGAAAAGTGTATGTATTGCTTTGGATGGATTAATCAAGGAAAAGAATCACCACCACCGTGAGGTGGTGGCTGCCGCCATGTGCTGCGACCGTCCACCACCGCCCGAGGTGGCGATAGGTGGTGTTCGACCTACCCTAATGGGCCTAGTGGAACCCTAATTAGGCCAATAGCTTGAATTGGACTGGGTTGGTTTGTGCTTGGGTTAGAAACCCTAATTAGGGTTTAGAAAGCCCAAATTTTAGAAAATGTTAGTTTTGCATTGTTGCGACCCGCATTTAGACCAGTGGACTGAAGTTATGACATATGTCGGTTCCATTGTATGTTCACTTAGTGGAGTAATGGACTTAATAGGCTGAGTCCTTAATGGGTTAAGTGAGAAACACTTAACCCTAATCGTCATTTCTTGTGAAAACCCTAATTGTGTTGGGTTTAGGGTTGGGGCTTTCTGTTGGGCCTAGATGTCTAGACTCTTAATGGGCCAACTATTAACAATTAAATGAACTAGAACACTTGGATTAGGCTTTAGGATAAGGCCCATTGGACATACTTTGGCCTAATTAGTAAATTGGGCCATAGATAGGTCATAATTGGGCCTTGATGATTATGTGATATTGGACCATCAGAGTGTCAAGTGTTGGACCAAGAATAAATGGTTGGGCCTTATGGCAAGACCATGTAGCGGTTTGGGCCCAATTTGGAAAATTAGGCCACAATTGGGCCTTCGTTCATTATTAGACTTTTAGGCCTTTGGATTGGGCCTTGGGCTTAAGTCAAGCTAAGTTAGGGGTAAAGTGTTTTACCCTAAGCATGGACTTATGTATATGTGTTGGGCACCCATTTATTAATTGGGTGTTATTTTGATGTTGACATATTTGAGAATCTGTCGTCCAGCAGCTAGGGTTTTGTCAGCGGGACTTCAACAGTATGAGGTGAGATTTCCTCCAGTAGGAATGGGCCGAAGACACCAACGCTGGCCCGTTTATGTATACTAGCATATGTTGTACTTAGGTCTGATGTCGACGATAGCTCGATATAGCTTATATGTTCCGAACTTCGGTCCGATGTCGAGGCGGTCCCAAGAAGCATTTATGTATGCTTGATGTCTTTGTGATTCTTGCATGTTATGTGTTATCCGTTCTGGGCTTCGGTTTGATGCTGGAGTAAGCCCGATGATTGTTTAGCTTATATGTTATGTGTTATGTGTTCCGGGATTCGGTCCGATGTCGGGGAAAGCCCGATGAATGTTTAGCTTATATGTTTTATGTTATGTGTTCCGGGCTTCCGTCCGATGCCGGGGCAAGCCCGACGAATGTTTACCTTATATGTTATGTTGTATGTATGCCGGACTACGATATGATGCCAAGGCAAGCCCAATGAATGTTTATATGATTATGATATGTGTTTATGTTATATGATATGTTGTATGTATGTCGAACATGGGTCCGATGTCGGGACAATCCCGATGCGGTCGGATGTCGGGCGGGGCTCGATGTTGTGCAAGTCGATGTCGGGCGGGGCCCGATACAGTGGGCTAGGCCGAAGTTATGTTTATGTTATTGCATTATTTATGTGTTTATATGTATACCGGATTTCGGTCCAATGTCGGGCGGGGCCCGATGTAGCGAACAAGGCCCAGTGTATGGTGTGTGGTAGTATGGGGAGACTCACTAAGCTTCGTGCTTAGAGTTTTCAGTTTTGGTTTAGGTACTTCGGTTTTCAAAAGAGGAGCTCTGGATGATTGCAGTGCACACACCATTTATTTAGCGTGGGATGTTTATACTCTGATATACTTTGACATTTGACTTTGATACATTGACAATTATTATGATATTTTGAGATACATGTCTTATGATTTTATAAATGATTTAAAACGAAATTTTTAGACTGTATTTTTAGGTTGTTACAAGATTACACGGTGTGCCAGTCTATATTATCTGTAACTGGGATATTAGAATTACCTCTCGGTTTTGGCAGTCACTTCAGAGGTTATTGAGAACTCAACTCGATATGAGTACTGCTTACCATCCCCAAATATATCATAGAGTGAGAGGACCATCCAAACATTAGAAGATATGCTGAGAGCCTGTATGATAGACTTCAGCAAGGCATGGGATGCCTATTTGCCACTGATTGAATTCTCATACAACAATAGCTATCACACAAGCATCAAGGTTGCTCCCTTTGAAGCCTTATATAGACATAAATGCAGATCACCTCTCTATTGGGTTGAGGTGGGAGACACATAACTGGTGAAGTGACTGATACCTAACAGCACTCTCACGGGTCCTAAAATCATTAGAGAAACAACAGAGAAGATCAATCAGATTAGGGAACGACTAAAGGCGTCTAGGGACTGACAAAAGAGCTACGCAGATAAATGAAGGAAGCCCTTGGAATTTCAAGTTGGTGATCGGATACTGCTAAATGTCTCTCCATGGAAAGGGATGATACGCTTTGGGAAGCGTGGAAAACTAAACTCGAGATACATCAGACCATTTGAAATCCTTGCCAGAATTGGTCCGGTGGCTTACAAGCTACAGTTCCCACCAGATCTCAACAATGTACACTCTGTCTTTCATGTGTCAAACCTGAAGAAATGCCTATCTAACGAAACTCTCATTATCCTGCTTGATGAGATCGAAATAAATGAGAACCTCCATTTCGTCGAGGAACCCGTAGAAATAATGGACAGGGAGGTGAAACAAACAAAACAGAGTCGCATCCCATTATGAAGGTTCGATGAAGTTTCAAACGAGGACCTGAGTTCACCTGGGAACGCGAATACTAGATGAAATTGAAGTATCCACATCTCTTCCCTAGTTCTTGAGAGTTGCTTTAGAATGAATTTCGGGACGAAATTCCCTCTAACAGGGGGATGATGTCACAACTAGCAAATTTAGGGTCGAGTTTGTATTCATGTACAAACAATTTCCTTATGTAACCTTATTGCATTAGATTATTGAAATTCAAGGATGGCAATGCTATATGAACTTATATATGTGCATACATAAGAAACATTTACAAGACTAGAAATAGGTTAAATGCATCATACATAAATCAAAATAGACCTTGGTATTATAAGTTTTGGCCCAAATAACCCTAGGCCAAAAACCCTATTCTTTGGGCCATGTTGAAACCGAAAACCCTTCTTTGTGGGCCATCTAAAAACCGAAATACTTTAAAGTAGCCTAACCAATACCGAAAACACTTCGAAAATAACCCAACAAGGCCGAAAAAGCTTTCTCCTAGCCTTGAATTTTCGGCTTGGGTGTAAGATAAAAAAAAAAGAAAAAAGAAAGAAAAGGATTGACCACACCTTGACACCTCATTGCTTTATCCCTCATTATCCTCCAAACTTCCACACCATGCAAGCTTTTATACATTATGTCTCCATGCATGGAGCCTAATAATCCATCAAGTATTAACTAAGAAATTTTCCCCTTTCAATTTAAAGGTTTCGGCCGAGAGTGGGTATTCCACTCTTGCCACTTGATTTCTTTTTCTCACTCACTTCCCTTGTTTCACAAGACAAAGTCATCTTTTCGAGTATCACCACCTCAAGGTTGGCTCTACTAGTTTTGGTAAGTTCCTTCATGAATCCTAAGTGTTTTTCATACATTTTGTTGTCAAGTTCTTCATGGTTACACATATTTTTCATGTGATAAATCCCTAGAACACCAACCTTTTCAAGAAGCTCTCCAAAGTTCATCCACCTCATCCTAGGCTTGACATCATCTCCATTTTCCTTCCTACCACACACAAAAATCATCAAGGTGTGCTTCATACCCCCATTTTCGAGTTTTACATGCTTTTAGGGGGCCGGGGGGGGATACAAGTCAAACTACATTTACCCAATGGTTATTTGCATGCACCAACTTGTTGTGAACTGATATGTGTACAAAATGCTCAAATCATCATATGATTGTTCATAAAAATCGTAAGTTATAGAGTTTTGTAAGCCAATATTTGTTTGTCTATTGGACACTTGCATGCATTATCCATACTTGTATGAGTATGGGAAAATCCTTGTATGAAAAGTAAATATTATTTGCTCATATCATAAAAATCGAAGTTTATATGGATAACACCACCTTGTTAATTAAACATTTCGTTTCGAATTTACACACACACACACACAATGCCAAAAACTTATAAATATTAAGTTCAAATAGGTTGTCTTTTGGATACTTACATGCCTCATTTTGACCATTTGGAAATTGATATCTTTTTGTACAAAATGTGGAAGTCATCACTTGATATCCTTTTATAAAAATCGTGACCCATATGGTAAGGTTGACAAAAATCAAACTATTTTGTGATATAAAAAATTCAACTGGTAAAATATTGAGTTGTGCAAAACTACAAAACACTTGGAGTTTTTATTTCTAAAAATCACTCCATTAGTAAAAATGACTGTATTTTAGACATTATTGTTTGATGGTTATAAAACCAGGGATATCAGGTTTTGAAAACCTTACAAATTGATATTTATATAACAAATTATATAAATAGTTTACACAAAAACATATAAAGCAAACTATTATTGGTATAATTTGTGTGTCATAAATTACATGTCGTAAATTGTATGTCATGAAACTAATAAAACATATGTTATAAACCGCATGTCATGAAATCCATAAGACGTGTGTCATAAAACACATGTCATAGATTTTCAATAGTGAAATCATTTCATTATACAATAAAAAGGGAATCGTGGTTAACATAAATCTGTTAAGGCTCTAGCGAGACACTCTCTCTTCACTGTACCTATCAGTGTACACTCTAAGTCCTGCATTATAACCAGAGTCTCCTGGAGGGAGAGCGAGATAGTTGTGTATAGATCTATACGGGGATTGACAACCCCACACCTGATTTGTTCGCTACAGCTAGACGGGCTAATCTAGGGTGACAAATATCTTACCTATTTCGACGTCTGAAGAACTTCGTATAGGCATAACAGTCACATCAAGCATGATTATAATAACTCACCTAGGGATTACAATACTATCATGGTTTACGGGGAGCTTACACTTCATCGGTTTTATTTAAAATATAAAACTTCATACTACCTTTCAGTACACTATGGTTTACATTTCTGGTCTTAGGGTTTAAGACTACCGTTTTCATACATCAGAAAATATTGGATTTTCTGGGAACTTACATTTTTCAATTACAAGGTACATGCATACATACATTTTTAATCTTTGGTGCAAGACTTACAACTCATTTTTATAGAAAATATCAAATTTTCTGGAGATATACAAATCATTTTTAAACTAAGCAGATACAAATATTTTCACACAAATATGCTTATGAACTCACCAACATTCAATGTTGATGCTTTTCAAAATCATTTTTATTCTCAGGGAACCAGTAACAGGTAATCAACTCATTGAGATCAAGTGATATTGCACTATGGAATTTTACTTTTTCTGTCACTTTTATGTCACTTATGAACAAATATTGTATTTACACTATGTAAGTTTGTATTCTCAATGTATGTTGTTTAGTTGCTATGTTTCATTTATATTCAACTTTTATGATACTATACAATGATGTCATCCACCCCCGGACACTTCCACCGTCAGTTTGGGGGTGTGACATAATGAGCAAGTTAGAAACATTCTACTCACAATGGTCCAGGAATGAAACAATCTTGTTGGATCTATACTTGAACCCGTCTTCCATGTACTTTACAAACACCTTGATCTTCAAGATTCAAACATTTAGTGGGGAAAATAAGCTCATAAAAGATGTCAAGGCTCAAAACAAGCAAGAGGAGGCTAGGGTTTCTCAAGGAATGGTAGGAGGTGATTGAGGTTAATCATGTGAGGGCCCCCAAGAAGTTAGAGCCCTTAAATATAGCTTAAAACCTTGGGATTAGGGTTTTGGTTTGCAAAGGCTACGCCCTACATAGCATAACCTATGCCCTGCATAGGTCATTAAACTCACGATCAAAATTCAATTCCTATGTCCTGTGTAGTGGAAAATTCCCAATTTCCAATTCAACTTTAAACAACCATAACTTCTTTGTTTCAACTTCGTTTTCGACATTCTTTATATGCACATAAAGATATTGACAAGCCCCACAATCTTATCTAGTTACTTTTGACAAAAAAACATATCGAACTAAAATTCTTAGTTCATGCAAGAAGCCTGAGATATAACCTTTCTAATTTTACCATTTTGTTTCAAGGAACAAATCGAGGGCTTTAATCACTTAATCCAACATTACCAACATCCGAAAGGGCCTAAACCCTATTAATTTGAATCCCAAAACTATCACTTTTGATCAAATTCTGGCCCGATGTCCTGAAATTAAAACATCACTAAAACTAGGTGTTATGAAAACTGTAATTATTGTATTTCCTGCAAATTATACAATCGATTGATTAATTTCATGACAACCCACTTTGTGCAACGATTTGATAAGCAAATTAAAAACTACATGAACCAAAATTATAACTAATGAAAATTAAAAACTACAAGGACAAAAACCATATCTAATGTATGAAAATGGACCAAAAGTGTAATTCATGCAAATTTAAAACGGGAAAATGACTTTTGAGTGTAACTAACTATTGCGTTTGTTTTCATTTAGTCCCTTTTTTTCTTTTTTTTGTACTCAATATACCATCGAACTTGTTGTTTGTGTTACCGTAACCCTTTTGACCGACTTTTGACTTGTGATTGTCAGTTAAAGGGTTATGGTGAACACAAACAAGAATTCTGATGGTATATTGAGTACAAAAACAAGGAAAGGAACCAAATGAGAACAAACTCAACAGTTGGTTACCCTACCGAGTCATTTTCCCCGAAAAGTTAAATGAAATTAAAGTTGCAAAATTATCAAAGACTGCAACCTTCTTTGGCCATAACATATATGAAGAGCATTTTGGAGGGGTAACTTCGTTAAAACATGGTATATGATATGCTTATTATGGTTAGCAGTTAACACCTCTCTCCAAAAGGATATGACTGTGTATGAGAGATATATTTATCAGCATAAACGTTTACCACAAGGTATATTATGGTAATATATCTGCAAAAGCTGCATGATATTGTACACATTGATGTTGTATCTTATCCCATGAATTCGATCTTAAAGCTAAGTAAACTCAAAAATCACAGCACTTGTAATTCCACTCGTTTGTAGACTTGTATAGAATCCATGATACAATAAATCATTTGATTGGAAATGTAAATATAATCATGAAATGCAACTGCTTAGTCAAGATTCCCTTAATAAATATTCAAGTGCATTACAAAGTTGTATATGTATGAATAATGTTATTTCGTGGATTATGTTTTGAAGAGATGCAAGAATGAATCTCATAAAGTCATTAATATCAGTAGGAGATGACGTGCGATTTGTTGTAAATGAGTAAAGGGAAAATGAATCAGGAGGGTAACAAACTGTTGTATTTGTTTGCATTTGGTTCCTTTTTTTTGTACTCAATACGATCGAACTTGTTTGTGTTCACCATAACCCTTTGACTAGCTATAATAGGTCAAAAGCTAGTCAAAAGGGTTATGGTAAACACAAACAACGAGTTTGATGATATATTGAGTACAAAAAAATGCACCAAATAAAAACAAACGCAACTGTTAGTTACCCTTAAGAGTCATATTCCCAATTAAGAACTATAGAGACCAAAACTATAATTATTGTATTTCGTGCAAATTATATAATTGGTGTATTAATGTCATAATACACACTTTGTAATACGATTTGGTGTGCAGATTAAGGGGGTGTTTGGATAGAGAAAAAATAGGCTGCTTATTGCTTATTGTTTAATCCCACCGCAATAAGCAAATATAAGTGTTTGGATAAAAGTCTTTAAAAATCAGCTTATTATGGTAGAAATAAGCAAAATAACGTGATTTTAATAAACAGGGGGGGGGGGATGCTTATTGTTTATTGATCATTTTACACATATAAGATGTTTTGTTTGCCAAACCCTTACAATGATTATTGCTTATTGGTTATTCCTACCACAATAAGATAATCCAAACACATCTTTAAAAAAAATGTTTATTCCTACCGCAATAAGCAAATAAACAATAAACTAATAAACTAAAAATTATTTATCCAAACACCCCCTAAAAACTATATGGACTAAAATTATAGTTAATGCAAATTAAAAGCTATTGTGATATATATATATATATATATATATATATATATATATATATATATATATATATATATATATATATATATATATATATATATATATATATATATATATATATATTAAAAAAAAACTATAATTAATGCATAAAAACTACATGGACCAAATGTGTAATTCATACAAATTAAAAACTTAAAGGACCAAAACTGTAATTATTGCATTTCCTGCAAATTGTATAATTGATGGATTAATGATTGATCATTAATGTCATGACAAACCACTATGTACTGCGATTTGGTATGCAAATTAAATACTACATGGACCAAAATTGTAATTAATGAAAATTAAAAGCTACACGGATGAAAACTAATTAATACATAAAAATACATGGACCAAAAGTTTAAGTAATGCAAATTAAAAACTAAGAGACCAAAACTTTAATTATTGTATTTCCTGCAAATTATATAACTGAAGCATTAATGTCACGACAAACCACTTTGTAATGCAATTTGGTATGCAAATTAAAAACTATAGGAACGCAACTATAATTAATGCATAAAACCGATATGGACCAAAAGTGTAATTCATGCAAATTTATTTAAAAAAAAAAATCAATGACCATGTAAAACCACTCGCCTTGTAATGTGATTTGGTATGCAATAATAGGACAAGAGACTAAATGTTAGAATAATACCAATGAGACAAAAATTGCAATTTGTCCCACCCAAAAAATGGAACAAAATAGAAAAGAAGCCGCTCTCTTTCTTTTTGGTCCAAGCAAATTCATCGAAAAGAACCTAGAAAGTTTTTCAGGATTGAACAAACACAACCTTAAGAGTGTCACCTTAGCATGCTACATCAGCAAGTAGCAAAGTTCGATCCCAGATTATATAGGATATGCAAATAACATTATAAATTTCTTAAATACAACAAAATCTGGACGTAAAAATTATTTTGCAATATATATTTTTAACAAATTGATAAAAAAGGAAACAAAGATACTCATCAACTAATGGTAATTTAAGATAGCCCTAACCAAGCAATAAATATTATCAGCTTCAATAAAATGATATTAACAAACAACACTTAAACCGGATATTAAGATGAAACACAAAACCAGAGAAAGAACACAACGGTGATGGTGGTGGCGGTGGTTGTGGTTGTGGTGGCGGCGGGCGATGGTGGTTGGTGATGCCATGGTGTTGGCGGTTGTGGTAGAGGTAGTTGTGGTGGCGATGGCTGCGGTGATGGTGGTGATTAGTTAATGGAAAAGATGTTTATCTTCTTTGTTAACGACTTCACATATGTGTCCATGTCTGCTTTTCTTACTTCACATGCTTAGAAGCATTTCCTGTGGACAATAGATGCACCAGACTCATCATACTCGGCCTTTGAGATCCACATCTGATTCACACACAAGAAATGTTAGAGGAAATTAAGGAAAATAGCAACATGCTTTACTCTAGTTTCTAATATATGCAATCTACTTCATTTTTTCTCCATTAAAACCAATGTCCTTACGTTACATAATTACATTACCCATAATAGCAATTTATGTAACAAGTAAATCACATTACTGATATTCATAGCAAAATTCAAGTATGTTGCTATATTATTGGTAAACTATAGAGAACGGTTGCTGTTATTTGCAAAGAAAATTTAAGTACATTGTTAGTTTGGGTAAAAAGAGTGGTTTTGATAGTAAAGTAGTTTACCTGTTGGAAGGTGCTGAGAGATGCAAGGATTGATCCTCCGATCCATACACTGTATTTCCTCTCAGGCTTAGCAAACACCTTGATTTTCATGCTGCTAGGGGCAAGGGCAGTGATTTCCTTGCCCATCCGGTCAGCAAAACCAGAGAACATAGTTGACCCACCACTAAGCAGAATATTTTCATAAAAGTATTTTCTTAGATCAACATCACACCTCATGATGGAGTTGTAGGTCATCTCATGAACACCAGCAGCTTCCATTCCAATGAGAGATGGCTGGAAGAGAGCCTCCGGGCAGCGGAATCTCGCTGACCCAATCGTGATAACCTGCCCGTCGGGCAGCTCATAGTTCTTTTCAACAGAGGCACTACTTCTTGCGGTTTCGAGTTCTTGCTCGTAGTCAAGAGCCACGTATGCAAGTTTTTCTTTCACGTCACGGATAACATCTTGTTCTGCTGTTGTGTTGTAAGTGTAGCCTCTTTCGGTCAGGATTCTTATTAGGTAATCTGTGAGGTCATGGCCAGCGAGATTTAGACGAAGTAAGGAGTGAGGAAGTACGTAACCTTTGTAAATTGCAACCGTGTGGGAAACACCCTCTCCGCAATCCAACATGACACCTGTTAAAAATAGTGTTGTTGAGATTTCTTGGCTAAAACAAAAGATAAGTTTATCCCACATTAATGAGAAAGGGAAATGGCCTTAAAATAAAATATGTTAAATGTTCAATAACTATTTTAGGCCTTTACTGCCATAATAAATTTAAAACATATTCAGATAGTAGGTTGCTCCCCATCTTCTCCATGTTTTTTAATGATTTAAACTTCATCTTATATGTTGGAGTAGGAAATGCACTACAATGATGAATGATAGTTAGATTATAATATTCTCTTGTTATAGTACTATATAAAGTGGAGGAATATTTGGTCATTTGTATGTTAGAGCCTGATTATTCTTTAGAGAGATCCATCATTGTAGTCACAGTTTAATAAGAGATTGGCTAGAAATTCCATTCTCTAACCACTTGTTCTTCATTGTATCATTTAGCTCTTTCTATCTATACATTATCATCGACTCATCATACATCTCGATTATCTTTACTAATATTCATATTCTGCACCAGCCAATCGTCAATGGGATACAACATATAGTATTAGAGCTATACTCGTTTTTCTATGAGGATCGATCCCGATTGGCTATTTGTCTTTAAGATTTTCAAGCTCTATCAAAAAAATTCACAGATTTTCATCTGAAATTTTTTTAGGTGAGTTTTAATTGATTTTTTTGATTGATTTCAACCCAAAATAAAGATTATGTTACTATTCTCAAACATTTTGTTGTTCATATGAGTTCATCAAGATATTCTTTTACTGCGGAAGAAGAAGATGCTATCGTTATAGGTTCATTTGATCTATTTTAGTCTATACGTGTATCCGTTATGTAAAGAGACGCAAAAAACATTTAGGCATAAAGAAGGCACACTTTTTCAAATTGATATCTAGAAAAATATATGTAGAGACTATGGGTGCGTTTAGTTGGAGAAAAATGTGCCGTTTTCCGGAAAAATTTTCCAAGAAAAATGAGAATTTTGAAAACGCGTTTAGTTCGTCTATTTTTCTAAATTTTTCACGGAAAATGAAAATTTTCCGTTTTCTAAAATTACAAAGAAGATGGAAATTTTTGGAAAACTGATAATCATTGTTTTCCATATTTTTCTAATTTCAAAATTTTTCTAAAATATAAACACACACCCACTCTCACCCCATCCACCTCTATCTACCCACACACACATACATACACACCCCCACACACACCCACCCGCACACACACACACACCAACCCACAAACACACACACACACATACATACCCATCCACTCACACACCCACTCACCAACCCACAAACACACACATACATACTCATCCACTCACACACCCACTTACAAACACACACACACACATACATACCCACCCCCACACACAAACACACACACATACATACCCATCCACTCACAAACACACACACATACATACCCACCCACACACACACACCAACCCACAAACACACACACGCATACATACCCATCCACTCTCACACCCACTCACAAACACACACACATACATACACACCCACACACACACACACCCACACCCACAAACACACATAGATACCCACCAACACACACACCCACACCCACACACACAAACACACGCACACACATACCCACCCACACACACACAAACCCACACCTACCCCACCCCCACCCTCACAGAAACACACACCCACACACACACACAAACCCACACCTACCCCCACAAACACACACAAAAACACACACTCGCACACCCACCAACCCAACCCCACCACAACAATCACCGACCTACCATCACCAGCACCACCACCACCACCACTAACTCGTCACTAGCAACACCACCATCGCCGTCGCCGCCATTACCACCACTGACACAATTGCCGCCGCCACCACCATTGCCTGTTAGCACCACCACGGCCGCCAACCCGCTGTCGTCACCTCCCCCACCCACACCCTACCACCGCTACCGTTTTCTAAAAATGAAAACCGATAGAAAAATATACATCTAAACACGTTTTCTAATTTTGTAAAACTGGAAATGAAAAATAAATAAATTTTAACTAAACACGTTTTCTAAATTTTTCAATGAAAAATGAAAACGGAAAACGAAAATCGAAAAGGGAAAACAAAACACGGAAAATGAAAATTGTTTCTCCGTAACTAAACGCAACCTATGCTTCTCAAAGAAAATCGTAAGAAGATATGTCGGTATGGTTCCCTCTATATTTTTAAGTGGCTGATATCTATTTGAGAAAGTCAAGATAGAAGCATGCGCCCTGTCTCTTTATCTTTCATGCTACCTCCTTTATGGAAGACTTCTTCACTCCTCTCCACATGACACCTAACCCGAAGATGACCACCTCATAACCCAACTTACTTCTCACCTCCCATCCACATTCCACGGGTCCCCACCATAAGAAAACCCTCCTCCTCCTTTGCCCACAGCCACCACCTTTAACTCTCAACAGTCACCACCACCCTCGAAGACAACTTCGGACACCATCGTTCCATTTTTTAAAACTAAATTTATTTTTATTTTAAACCTATTTAACATCTTTTATACTTTAGTACCCATTTGTCCACTTAATAGAGGTCTTTGGACGAGTAGCGTCGAACCAGATGTCCGCAACCAACAATCCATTGTTTTTCTCTGGTTTTGGAGTTATCCATGTATATATTTGTATTTTTATATTTACTTTGATTTTCTCCGGATGACAGCAAATCTTTAGATCAAGTTTCCCCATATCAATATGCAACCAACATAAATTATAGTTGAAACCCAAAAGAGCAATGCGAAACTAACCAGTTGTACGACCACTCGCATACAACGAAAGCACAGCCCCTATTGCAACGTACATTGCCGGAACATTGAAGGTCTCGAACATGACTTCTGTCATCTTCTCTCTGTTTGCCTTTGGATTTAATGGTGCCTCAGTAAGAAGCACAGGGTGCTCTTCAGGAGCAACACGAAGCTCATTATACAAAGTGTGATGCCAAATCTTTTCCATATCGTCCCAGTTGCTGATAACACCATGCTCAATTGGGTATTTCAAAGTCAAAATACAACTTTTTGAAATGGCTTCAACTCCTACATAAGCATCCCTTTGACCCATGCCCACCATAACACCAGTGTGTCGTGGCCTACCCACAATATTGGGGAACACCCCCCTAGGAGCATCATCACCCGCAAACCCCGCCTGTAAATTTAATCAAAGAACAAAAACAACTCCAAATTGAGTAACCTCTTACCCAATTTACACAAAAAATGGATCTTTAGACAATATACTATAGGACCATATGCAACATTACTAGGTAACAATTAAATGCTTCTTTATTTATAAATATGTTTCACTCTATTACCACTTAATGCAATAACATTTTGGACTTTTTATCACTTTATGCGAGCGGCACAAATTATGCATCAACTTATACCCTGATATAGGCAAATATTGTATATTTTTGGTGATAGATAGAAATACAGCTGCATGTTTCGTTTATAAAACTAATTTGTACACAATGGAGAAATATATGATGCGTCATTTCTGAAACAAACAGTTACTCCTAATTTGAATACAAAAGTACAAGAATACTTTTACAACTAAATCAAGAAAGTTTACTATAAATAGGAAATAGCAACAGAAGAATTATTATACTAACCTTCATCATTCCAGTTCCATTGTCCAAAACAAGGGGTTGAATATCCTCAGAGTCAACCATTTCTATAAACCTGCAACACATACAATAAACTTACACAACAAAATCTTTGACATACCTGTTATTTCCCAATAGTTTTTAACCTTTTTAGCAAGAAATACACACAAAAAGCCTAGTTTTTTCCTCTAGACATTTTCCCATGATTCTCATAAGGTCAAAAGAACTTCAAACAAACTCCAACCAAACACATCAAGGTTACAAACTGCTACTATATAGATCTAGATCACCATCACCAATGGATCCTCACAAATTTAACAAATACTGTGAAATCGAGAATGCAATTCAAACAGAAGCAGATGCCAACGTTTTTTTTAAGAACACACTAATCAAAGTAGATGGATTCAATACAGCCACAGTGAATACTTAATTGATCTACAAGAATCCACATTAGGAAAGCTTTTCATTAGGTCCTACCAAAGTGAAAAATCAATGTAATTTAATAAATTATTTCGACAAGTTCTCCATGATTCTGTATGAATGCTCTAACTAAGTTCGAACAACACATATCTTACACAGTTCACAATCAGATAAGTCAACGATCATATCATAATTCATACCAATAAAAAAACAGATATCCTTCACTGTGAGAAATCAAAATACAACGTTTTCGATCAAAATATAACGATTTCGATTGCACTTAGAGAGAAGATTGGATACGGATCCGTAATGAATGTTAAGAGACACGGAAATTTAAAAAAAAAAAAATGATAAAACCATTAGAATTACAAGATAATCGAAGCAAACCTTTAGTTTTACAGATCGATGAGGAAGCAGCATAAATCAACCTCCACTTGCCGGCAACTCAAAACCCTGGGCTCCGGTGGGGTTTGTTTGTTTGGTGGAGAAGTTCATCGTAGGACGAAAGGTTGACTTACAGGAATTAATTAGTAAGTGTTAGGTAGAAATTAAAACGAAGAGAATCTTAGCTGGTTATAATAAATTATAGCAGTTTACCATTCCATTTTTTAACAACGTGAAATCAAACCCCAACTTTAAACAAACAGATTTTCAGAGGAGCCGCTCCTTCTTTTCCGGCGGCGATGTCCGTGTCACCCCAAGTAACCCTTTAAACCGCCTAAAGTTGACCGTGAAACTTTTGTGACGAGTAGTACAAAAAGAAAATGTCGACAAAAGATAATAGGATAATTTTTTATTAAAAAAATACGATTTCATTAAATATGACAAACTAACAAAAAAGAGTCTTACCTTTTAAAGTAGATATCTTAGCTGCCCATTTATAGAAAGTACATCATCATTCGTTCCATCTTAGGATCCATAAACGTTTCTTTTTCTACAATAAACATTGTTCATAAAATCTACAATAAACATTGTTTATAAAATCACAACTCATTTTATGAAAAGTGAGGTTAAACGAGACTACTAAGGAGTGAGGAATTATTCGGACCACTCGGACGTATTGAGATTTGACTTTAGATTTTGTGTATTACAGACTGCATCGTTCGTGGGTTTTATGTATTTTTATTGACTATTAGGAAATTCTACGAGAGAAAATCATATTTTCTATAGAAAACTAAATATCCTTCTATTTCGGTTCTTACAAATCCTCCTACCCAATTAAATGATGATATTTATCATATTAGTATACTAAAATATCATTAAATGAACATTAAATGTTATACATGTTATTATTTAATTCAGTGGAAGGATTTGTAGGAACAAAAAGTAAGAGGATATTTAATTTCTCTTTTATATATATTATAAGGATGAAAGTTTAGAAAAATAAAATGGTAAAAGTGATGTTTTACAAAGTTAAGATTAAAGAGTCAAAGTGGTATCTTAAAAAGTAAATATATGAATCATATCATTTTATAAAAAATAAAAATTGCAAGTGACAAATTATACAAAGTTGAAGGATGAAGGAAGAACAGGTGAAAATGATATTTTATAAACTTGAAGATGAATGGGATGAAAATGATAGGTTAGAAAGTATAAAGATAAAAATATTATTTTATAAAATAGATGAGTTGCAACTAATAGAATATATAATATAGTTGTACCTTGTGCATTAAAAGTTGTATGATAGTAAAGAGATTGAAGATATCATTTTTATAAAATAAAAAGTCCATAAACCATAAATTATATAAAGTTGAGAGATAAAAGAAAAATGGTGATAATTCTATATATATATATATATATATATATATATATATATATATATATATATATATATATATATATATATATATATATATATATATATATATATATATATATATTCTAATAAATGAATATGTTTATTTTTCTTTTGACAAGTATTATTATATTGAGTAAATTACACGAATGGTCCCTATGGTTTAGGGTAATTTATACGTTTGGTTCCTAACATATTTTTTTAACTCGGAAAGTCCATACTGTTTGTTTTTGTTACGCGCTTGGTCCCTATTTTACCTAAAAAGACTATTATGCCCTTGATTCTTTTTAATTTATTTAAAGAACACTCCCCTAATCCCAACCCCTCACCTTACCTCACCTACCCCATTATTTTTTTCTCTTTAAATAATAGTCTTTTTAGATAAGATAGGGACAAAACGCGTAACAAAAATAAACAGTAAGGATCAAACGCGTAACAAAAA
This sequence comes from Lactuca saligna, assembly GCF_052625555.1. Taxonomy (NCBI): domain Eukaryota; kingdom Viridiplantae; phylum Streptophyta; class Magnoliopsida; order Asterales; family Asteraceae; genus Lactuca; species Lactuca saligna. The sequence goes on from NC_136421.1 coordinate 73,465,864, forward strand.
CAAACCATAGGGACTTTCCGAGTTAAAAAAATAAGTTAGGGATCAAACATGCAAATTACCCTAAACCATAAGGACCATTCGTGTAATTTACTCTATTATATTAGAACTTCTCATTAATATTATAAGTCCGTTATCATGCAATTTGCCAACATATAATCATCTATTTCAAATTTCAAATTTTAAATTTCTCACGTTTACATTAAATTTTAAATTTCAAAATTAAAATTTGTTCACTTTAATTATATTAAATTAATAACATTAGATTAAAAAATAAAATAGAATTAATACAGATTATAAGGTGATATGATTTCACGTATTTATTTAAATCAACGATTATAATTTTATATAACTAAACAAAATATCTCTTAAGTAATAATTTATTTAAAATAATTGATTAAAAGTTTTGATTTTTAATATGAAAGTTTAATTAATTTTATAACCGTGGTTCTCACGGGTTATAAACTAATATATATATATATATATATATATATATATATATATATATATATATATATATATATCTTAGAGTATATTATAAAACATGTCATATCTTGAATTTAAAAAGTATAAGATAGAAAACTTTTTATATAAATCAATTATACATAAAAAAAAAAAACTTTAATACTTACCAAAAGTTTGAAAACTTAAATTAAAAAATATTATTAAGAAATTTATTTTTGAGCAAATTGACAATTTTAAAATATTAAATTCAAACATACAAAATAATTTATATTTCTTAAACTAGACACTGATATTAATTTACGTCAAATATATAAACAGTCAATATAAATATAAGGTATAAACATAAATATTTTTTTTAGAAACGGTTATTTTATATTACATAATAACTAATAATAATATCTAATACTTATTTCCTCATAAGAAAATTACTTGCCAAAAGAACTACTTATCGACATCGCTTTGCACGAGAATAGTGTGTGTATATATATATATATATATATATATATATATATATATATATATATATATATATATATATATATATATATATTATTTTTCATGAACAATAAGGTTTTTCTCTTTTGGATTTTTGCCATAGTAGTTTTAGTTTGTTTGCACTTTTAATCCCTCTAATATTAATGCTTTTACTCGGTTTGCTTTGGCTTAGATTTAGAACACCTGCTTCTCAGATAATAGATGGTTTCAATAAAGCTTGCATTGCATCGTCTCTGCCAGACTGTTGGAAATCACCTCCAACAACATCCAATCGGATGTCTCAATTTCTCTAATTCTCTTTATCATGCGATTCGTTTAGGCTCTACCTAATTACCTAGACATTCGATTATTCTCTCTCAAATTCATCTCCAATGCTTAAGATCTGCTTCGGTGATGACTGGTGAATGGGTCGAGTGCAAACAATCAGCTAGTTGCCACAAACCTAACAATATTTCAATCGAATAAACTTAAGGTTTCTTGCTGTATTCCACAATTCTATTTCAATATCCACGTAGCTCAGAGATAAGAAACTGGAGGAAGCACACACTTAAGAATTTCGAGTTAGGTAGTCAACAATTTCACATCTACTCTACACTTTCTTCACCGCCACGATCTTCATGGCTCTTCCGCTTCATCTACTGTGACAACCCAAAATTTCCATTCTGTACAAACCATATGAAGTCAATAGAAGTTAGAACAGTTACAGTGAATTTCCAGACTTTTGGGTATAAGTTTGATAGTTTTTCAGGATTTACACTTAAGGAGATACCAGGAGAGTGGATGCACTAGGGTTTTGTGCAACACTGTTATTCCAAAACTCTATGATATTAGAGTTCATTCCGGGAATAAAAATATTTTCTGCCAAAAATCCCAGGACTATATATAGAATTCTGAACCATAATTATTTCATTAGTTACATTTCCAACTAGAGAAAAGCCAAAATTCTCTCTCACGGATCTTTGGGTTTTCATCCCAAATCGTGGTACTTCTATCTAGTTGTAATATATAGCTTAGATTGTGCGTAATAACATCACAATCGGATCAAAACCCCAAGATTTGAGAGTTTACCGCCCAAGAACACCTTGGGGAGTAAACTCTTTTATAAGGGCCAAAGTGTGCCCAATGTCCCTCCAAACCTTAGAAATGAACCTTGAGACTACCCATAGCTTGTTTAGACATCCAAAACATTAAGAATCAAGGGTTGAAAGTGAGTTCACGCCCAAGGAAGTTCTTGGGCCGTGAACTCCATTTTTAGGTGTCAAAATGCCCTAAAAACCTTCCTTAAGCCAAGAGACTAATTTAGACATGTACCCTAATGAGTTTAGGACTAGCAAACACCCTTAGAACACTAAAAATAAGGTGTTCACGGCCCAAGAAGTTCCTTGGCCGTGAACTCCCAACAATAGTGCCAAATGGTGCTATAAACTCTCCTAAAGCCTTGGACAATTTCCTTGATTTATTCTTAGATATATTAGGGACTTGAAAACACCACAAACACCCATCCAAGGGATATTACGGCCATAATCTCCATGGGATTTGGTCCATGGGCCGTGAACTCCTCAAAGGAGTTAAAAAGAAGCCCAACCACTTGTTTAAGCCTAGAAGCACTTCACCACTTAAGTTGTAATAAATTTAAGCTTCATTTAGTGACCTACTAGAGAGTTTACGGCCAAGAGCTTACTCCCCTGGGCCATAAACTCCAACACACATGGTCTTTTGACCATAAACTCCCATATGAGGTCTTGCACTCCTTTGTTGCAACCCATTAGCCTCCTAGCACTTGACCAAAGTGTTTTCCTCGCATTAGGATGTTTATACATGTTTAATTAGTGTTATAATCACTAATTGTTTATATACATATGTCTTCATACGTAAATAGGACCATTGTGTGTGTCTAAAGTCTTCGCTTGACACCTAGCAGTCCTACCTCTTCAGTTCATCCGTATCACCTACAACAGGTGAGTTCAGACCCCTTAATCAATGTTTTAATTGTTTTTAAATGTTTTATTGGGGGGGGGGGGGGTACAAGTAGAATTATGCTAATTACTATATCAATCACATGTGATTAGTAAGCAACATTCAAATGATTGGCTACTCGTTAGCCGTTTTACCAAACAATTTACTTCAAATGTTTTTCATAAACACTTTATGTGTTTAAAACTCCTTATTACACTGTACATTTTACTCTATATGTTTCATTTCAAACTCATTTACAGTTGTGTTTCAAACAAATGTTTCTTTATACTAAACTGTTTTATCAAACCCATGCCTTCAAAGTTTTATTAATTGACAACAAGTCAATCTTTTCTTAGATAATAATTATGTTCAAAGGTTTTACAAAACTTACTTTATGATTTCATATTATAAATTGCATGCCTATATATGTGTAGTTATATGAGGAATGTTTAAAAGACTTAGGAAGGCTATCCGCCCTATTTCCTTTTCCTCGATTTGTATGTGGTCTGGTGGGATATCAGGTATCCATCCAATGGTCGTTTAAATATTAGTTATATATCATATATACATATATAGTCATAAAGGCCCTTCCAGTTCATCCAATGCCCTTGGGTAGCAAGGGTATACATCCATGTCCATACGTATCAGCTAGATTACTAGTAAACTACCACATGGGGAGTTTAGGAAGATACTAGAACTATTACTAGAACGCGATATCATAGAATGAGTCAGTTCATTCATGAGTCAATACATTCTAGACAGAGATGGAACACACATAGTACAACTAGTACACACAGTACATTAGTATACCTGCTAGACAGAGAGAGAACATACATTTCAACTAGCACACGTAGAACATTATAGTAAATTACTATACTATTACATAGATATGTTTACATGATCACACTTACATGAGTACAATTACATGATCACACATACATGAGTACAATTACATGATCACACTTACATGAGTACAATTACATGATCACACTTACATGAGTACACTTAAATATACATAGGACAGACGTCACTAGATGCTGTAGCATGGAACAAGTTCAGGATCTAACTATACCGATGAATTGCAATGCAATTGTGATAGTTATATCGGGTATACATGATGATAGTAATGTGGATGTTCACAGCGTGCATACATGCAGGGGTCGTGTGTAGGTCCCAAAATCCCTTTGACAGGGGAGCGTATAGCCTGGGATCTAGCCATCACATTATACCTTATCCCTCAAATAAGGAAATAAGAGTACCGATGTAGTTATTTATTACAAATACTACAGTACTTACAGGATTACCCTAGAATTGAGGTAATTGGTACAGTTGTAGTTTGACACTACACCATAGTACTATTTCATTTTCCCGTTACATTCACTTCGTGAACATTCACACGATGCACATTAATGTAGGAACTATATTTCTGGTTAATGATAGTCAGATTTGGGAAAATACACACTCTTACAAGAGACACACACAGACACTAGATGCCTTGGTAGAAGGCTACATTCAGAACTGTTGGGTCTTGGTAGAAGGCTACATTCAGAACAATTAGGTCTTGGTAGAAGGCTACATTCATAGCACTTAGGTCTTGGTAGAAGACTCTCTTTTATAACAGTAGGAATTGTAGGTATTTGTAGGGTTTTTCAAACATTTACAGTTGTTTTAAAACATTTCCATATGTCACACCCCAAAACCGAAACGGCGGAAACGTTATGGGGTGGATGATGTCATGTCAAGTATCACAACACATGCATTATAGTAATCAAAGTACAACAAAACATTGCATTAATAGTAATAGTTTTACATAGTTACATTATAATACAACAAAGTATACAAACAAATATAATAAGTACAACAAGGTACTAAGCCGTCTTCATCAACAGCTCCGGGGGTGTACCTGTCTAATGCTAACCTGAGAATACAAGTTATTTGAAAAGCGAGTATCAACATTTTTTTATAAATGCTGGTGAGTTCATAAGTATTTAGTGAGGTTTCAATCAAATAACTTTAAAGTAGTAGTTTAAGTGTTTTCTGTGTATTAGAGTTCTTTCCAGAAAATCCTATATTTTCTTTAATAAAGCAGCCTTCTACCAAGACTGGTCAGTGTTATGTGGTAAAAAAGTGGTTTTCCCTTAATTGCTATCATTATCAAAATACTAAATTTGATTATTAAAGAAAGAAAGAGACGACAGGGAAATAACATATGCCTCAGCAGTGAGGACTGCTGACTAAGGCAAAGGAATCATAGACTCCAGGAAAGTATCGAATGAACGACACGCCTGGTTCAGTCAAAAAAATAGAGACACAGACCCCAGACAATATCAAATGAAAGATACGTCTTGCAAGGTCAAAAACAATGAATACAGACCCCAGACAGTATCAAATGAAAGATACATCTTGTAAGGTCAAAACTATGAATACAGTGATAGCAGTGGATACAGTGAATACAGTGGATACAATGAATATAGTGGATACAGTGAATACAGTGGATACAGACCCTAGATAGTATCAAATGAATGATGCGTCTCTTAAGGTCTAAAACAGAGAATACAGACCGCAAACAGTATCAAATGAAAGATACATCTTGCAAGGTCTAAACAATGTGACTCTGAAAAGTGAGATATCAGCATACAGTGTAAATTGCCGGTGAAATACCGTTACCTTAAGGCCATAAATTATAAGGTAACCCGGGATACTCGTAACCATACTAACCGACACTAGAGTACCAGACGCCCTACAAGCGTCTATATAATGTGACATTTGTCACCCCTTGGCTTGGTGAACCGTGGACTGTAGCTAGCAGTCAGGGTGCGGGGGTGTCAATCCCGTATAGATCTATACACACAATGTCCGCTCTCCCTACAGGACACTCTGGTTACCAACTAGACGACGGAGAAGGCCGTGTCCTGAAGATGCATCCCAAATAGTGGGTAATGACTTCCAAACAATATGTAGTGGGTTTCTAATGTAAGTGTTGACTTAGAGGTAGAGACTCTTAACTGAATTGACTGAAGAAAACCCGTATATCTATGCTTGTGTACATAATATATAACTAATGAATCGAACGACCTTCGGATGGACATCCGATCCCACCAGACCACATCTCAACAAAGAAAAGGAAATAGGGCGGACAAGCCTTCCTAAGTCCTTCAATCATTATTTATATGCATCTATACAAGCACATGCATACATCTAACTACGATTGAGTGTGTATCAAGTGAAATCATATCGTGAAGTATAAGTGTACAGTGTGGAATAACCGGCTCGTGAAGTATAAGCGTACAGTGTGGAATAACCGACTCGTGAAGCATAAGCGTACAATGGAATAACCGAGTCGTGAAGTATAAGCGTATAGTGGAATAACCGAGTCGTGAAGTATAAGCGTACAGTGGAATAACCGAGTCGTGAAGTATAAGTGTATCACGAAGTGGAAACGACAACTGGTGAAGTAAAAGCGTCTATCAAGTATAAGTGGCTACAGGTATAAGCGATATATAGACAATAACCGATATAAGCGTATCACGAAGGAAATGCGTTATCAAGTAGGAGTTTTAAATAAGTAAGGCGAAGCAACAGTAACAAACAAGTAAAAGTATACGTCGTAAAAGGGAACTTCGATGAAAACCTTGGAAAAACCTTTATACTTAGGGAAAATCACATTTGGTATTCTTTGGTAAAATTAGTTTGAAAAACTCTATAAATCCTTGGAACCTTTATAAACCAGTTTAAAATGAATTTAGATAAAACAATATAAGTAAGAGTTTTGAAACAAATGAAAACCTTTTTGAAACCATCATAGTATCCTACTCGGTAAAACAGTGTACAGTGTGGTAAAATCCTGTGCATGCGGGTTATCAATCACATGTGATTAATATGATAACTGGCATGTTTAACTTGTATTCCCCCCTATAAAACATGTAAAAAAACATTTAAAAGGTTCATTCAGGGGTATGAACTCACCTGGTGTAAGTAGGTCCGATGACGGTGTCGGTTGGGCGTTCGGTGTCACGCAAGGACTTGAACACACACAATGACCTATTTAACATATGATAACATATGTTCATTCACAATTAGTATATTTAATACTAATTAAATAACTATACGCGCTCACAGGAGCGGAAAACACTTTGGTTAAGTGTTTGGGTGTCCCGGGTAGCGTTTAAGGGTGTGTATGGCTAAGGAATGGAGTTTACCCTCTGAGAGTAAACTCTTAATACCATGTTTATGGCCCAAGGACTACTCACTATGAGTTTATGGCCGTAAACTCATGGTGATGGGTTCTAGGGTGTTTAAGGCTTCTAGCTTGTTCGTGGGATTTTTCTAAGTACTTTTCCAAAAAGGCATGAGTGGATTAAAGGCTTCTAAGGGCATTATATTGGAGTTTACAGCCTAGGGACAACTCCCATGGGAGTTTACAGCCGTAAACTCTCATACCTTGGATTTAGTGAAGTTTTAAGCCCTAAATACTTTCCTAGCAATTTATAATGGAGTGTGATGCCATTTTGGGGGATTAAAACTATCATTTGGGGGTGTTTTGGGGAGTTTACGACCTTGGTACATACTTGGGTCGTAAACTCCTTTTTCCTTTTCATTTTGATGTGTTTAAGTGATCAAAACCCCAATTACTAAGTCCCTAAATTATGTATGAAGCCTAAGGGTGGTTTGGGAGTGTTTTGGAGGCCTTTTGACATAGTTTAGAGGTGTTTACGGCCTAAGCATGTGCTTGGGCCGTAAACTCTCTTTTATGCCTTAAATCATTGTGTTTTAATGTTTAAACATTCCTAGGCTAATACCTCAATTTATTTCCAAGCCATTAGGGACAAGTTTGGGTCATTTTGGCCTCATTTTAGGTGTTTACGGCCTAAGGAGGAGCTTAGGACGTAAAATCCTTTTCCATTGCTTCTAAGTCAGATTTTTGGGCTATAAACACAAATCATAATGTTTAGAATAAGCTAGGGTCAGCGGACTTACGATTTGGAAATGTTTGATTGCAGATTCGGAGCGAAAATGAGTCTAGAGAGAGAGTCTAGAGAGAGAGGGTGGAAAAGCTCCAAATGGAGTTTACTCCCCTTTATATATGGGTGGGAGTTGGAGCTCAGTGGAATTCTACTCGATACTGCCGTTATACGGGACTTTTGGTCGCACCCGATTTAGTGGTCGTAACAATAAAACTTAACATTTTCCATTTAAATGGAAATGTGTGCTATTTGTTTTTTATTTCCTTTTATACGCCCTCTAATGAAGATTTTCTAAATAATTATCTAGATAGTTCATCTACTAATTATGTTCTTACCCCAATTCTCGCATAGATAACATGGCTGGACTCCATCCCTACGGCAACCCGTACCTTCCAAACGAGGTCATTGCTGGATGGTTTGAAGAAGAGCCAGAGAATGATCATCCTATCCCTTTGAATGATCACCATGATGAAGACCTTTCAGACGGTGCTAACTTCAAACCCGAGGTTGAGAACCTACCACAGGAAGCTCCCGTTCCAATTCCTAACCCTCGTGTGGCTTTTCATGGCCCGACGCCTCCATGGGTGGAATGTTTAGAAACATGGAGCCAAGGACAAGATCAGCCCATGCCATTTGATGGTGACCAAAGCTTTTATGACCTAAGCAATGGGGGATCAGCAGACAGAATCTTGCCAATCCTAGTCCGCAGAGTGGCCCGAAATGAGATTCAAGGCAGGACAGCCCTACATCAGATCAGTGGAGTTGTCGCCAATGCGAGAATGCATACCCTCCGCACCATTCGTTTAGAAGATGCTCGTGAGAGATCTGAGAGAAACCATGAAACCCTGCTACAAGCACTAGTGGTCGTAACAATAAAACTTAACATTTTCCATTTAAATGGAAATGTGTGCTATGTGTTTTTATTTCCTTTTATCACGACTTAATGGCATATTAATGTGAACCAATGGAATGTTTATTAAATTGACGCCCTCTAATTAACGGAACTTTTATACAGTGGAATATTCCGTTAATGGTAACGGGGAAAATGTAACGGGACAACTTGGGTTGTCACATCATCCCCCCATTAGAGGGAATTTCGTCCCGAAATTCAGGTCTAGGCAAGGAAGTAGGTATGAATGGCCAAGCAGAGGTAAGAGAGTACCTCCTACACGTTTGTCCTCGCATTCCCAAGTGAACTCTAGTCTGTGTTTGTCATTCCAATAGACCTTCACATACGGGATGCGGATTTCGTCTAGTGTAGCTAGCGGGTTCCGACTAGTGTTTCTATGAAGTCAAGGTTCTCAATGGTTCCTATCAAGATGTATGAGGCATGAAGAGTGTTGTCGGGAAATCACATATCAAGTCTAAGAAGTGGATCAAGCGGGTGTGAATCTTGTGGTATATCCGAAGGTAGTAGCGGCCTGAAAAGGGTTGGACCAAGTCTCCATGGGGATTCCCATATGGTCATAAGCTCTCGGAATGGTAGAGCTTTTCAGTACTTAGAACATAGTGTACTTCTATGGCAAGATCATCACTGGCGTGATCGCCATTCCGAAGTTCCTAACGTTCTCTCCCGTACTGGTGGTGTAGTCCTTCAGGTTGGTTCTTAGAAAGCTAGGGTGGTCTTTGGTTTCGCGTTTCCTGTCAACTGGCTGATAGAGATTTTCTAGGTCATCAGATGGGTTGCGTATCTATGGTTATCTGTCTGCTGTAGAGTGTCTATCTCAAGCTTGTGCAAAATGAACATGCACTAAGGAATCTTGAGATACGGAAACCGTGAGGGTCGGGGAGATAGGGTTTCACTAGACGAGTGTTGGGCTATCTCGGGAGGTGGTTCTACTATCTCTGCGTGAGATGGTATTCATGGAACACCTAATAGTCCAAGGGTTCTCCAAGACTTTGGTTTATTCTAGTGTGGAAAGCGCACGTTCCTGCATAACCCCTCGACTAACACCAAGGCTGGTGTCAAGTCTATAATCTCTTCGGGATCCGGGACTTGAGGCTTAACACAACTACTTTCGCACTTCGATCGAGTATTCTTGGCTACGAAGGGTATCCTGTGGTTCTCGGTATCCTAGGGTTCACTTCGGAGAATGAAGTCTATCGTCTACAGAGCGACGACGATTTCCTCCATACGAGAGGGTGGAGGGTAATAGGCACTACCTGTCTATAACAGGGTGGGCAGGTGCCTGAGTAGTAAGAGTATCTACTGCAACTACTCTTTCGAAGGTTCTAAGTCTCCTCGGTCTAGGTCAATTCTAGTGAGTATAGGGTCTCATCACTCGGAACTTTACTAGCTTAACCCGCAATGATTCTCTTGACTCCGGCTCCTATGTTATGGAATAGGGTGAAAGTGTTTTGCGAAGAGCTTCGTGGTAGAGCTCATGCTTGGCTTAACCACCCGTACTTGGTGTATGCAAGTAGTATACAATTGAGGTCGACAGGATGTTCTGCTGTGCGACTCCACCCCAAACCCACAACCCAACGAGGAACAGGGAGTAGGGAGGAAACGCACACCTTAAATCTTTTTGATCTCAATTGTATACCACCTTTACGCATATACCTGGTTATGGTGGTCATTCCTTATGAGTTCTAATCTCTATGCTTACGCTGACGTGCGAGGTGCGAAGGGTCTTTTTGGGGAAACTATGAAGTATGCTTCGGATGGTTATCATCTTGTGGAGTATCTACAGTATCTTTCGTTTCGGTTTCCATCTGACTACGAGGGGTCGGTCAACGGCGCGAGGTACCCTCTCTTGGGTACTTCAGAATGTTTGGGATAAGAGAGTCGATTGACGGAGCGCATTGAGTTTGATCATTTGTGTTATGTTTAAGTTCGGAAGAACCTCTATTTGCCGATGAGGCTACGGAGAAAGTTCTTTTTACACAACACTAAGGACGTACACATGGTTGCACGAATTCGAACCATGATCAATAGAGTCGTCGAAGTTGGCACACTCCGACATGATATATAATGAAGATCGATAGAGTCATGTGCCGAACAGGCACACAAGTTCTAGGCGTCTTGAGTTTCGTCCTATGTATCACTACCGCGGATACCTGGACTGGTAGAGTCGATGCAGAACTATAGAGAGTTCTAAGTGTTTCCGAATAGAGTACCTTTTCATGAATGGATTCTCACGAGGCATTTCTATAATCACCTCACATATACTAGTCATGTATATTTAAGGTGTGGAGGACTGTTGACTGAGCGGTCCCGCCCTAAATCCACAACCAAACGAGGAACAGGAGATGAGGCGGCATTCGCTCACTCTAGGTCTGTCCATCTTAAATATACATGGCCGTAACGTATATGTTTAGCCATTATAGTTTTACCTAATGAATTTTTAAATTTTATAATAGTGCTGCGACTTTCGCCTTATTGGAGAAGAATTTACATTCGAGTTAGTCTTTTATTGTTTTTAGTTTAGTTACCCAAGATCGAGAGACGTACCAAAATCTAACGAGTTCCTTGACGCTTCTTCCTAAGCAGTAGAGTCAGGCTCCTCCTGTGTCCTTGTTGTTTCCTTCAGCTGGGCAATCCTTCTTGAAATGTCCCATTTCACCACATAGTTGACAAACGGGATTGGTCGTCACATTGGTGGTTGATGTAATGAACTCAACCGGGGTTCTGCAGATGCGAGTAGTATGCCCCAACATGTGGCACCTAGCACAATAGAGCTCCTGGCAGACACCATGATGATGGTAGCTGCACTTGCTACAATGGGGAAGGTTTCCTAAGTATGGTCTTTTTGAAGTAGGGATGGAAGAGTTGGCAGGGATATTAACTGTCTCAGCTCGTTGCCCTTCGGAAGGTCCTTGAGGCGAGGTACTTCCCTCCACAATCTTGATCTTTCTCTTCCGTGGATTTGAGTGAGGTTCTTGGGTGGCTGGGTATGCAGAGGTTGGTTGTTGCTGTCCACTACTAGGATCGGAAATCCCAATGGGGCCCTTGCTAACGTTGGCATTGTTAGCATTCAGGTGAGCCATGACAGCTGCTATGGCTGCCGAGACTGCAGCTTGAAACGTAGCTTCATCGAATAGGAGAGTAGGTTTCTTTCTTGTGGATTGGTTACGCTTCTTCGGAGGGATGATTTTCCTACACGGAAAGGAACGCATGAAAATGAGAGACGATGGTTAAACCTTGGACATATCTATCCTAACTGTATTAGGCATAAATTTTCCCGTGCCTAGAGTACTGGTTGTCTGAGTGTCGACCTACATCCCTATGATGTAGTCCTGGAAATCAAGGTAAGAGTATGAGTATCGGAAAAAGATCATAAGATGGGAATCATTCCTACTAAGTTACCTTTATACTGGGAAGGTTTCACTCTCCGACCCGGAAAGATTTGTGAACAGTTCGGAACGGAACAGCGGAAAGAGAGGCTCATGAAGACTTATGGCTAAACAACCTCTACGGAGGTGTGGGGATCCGCTCAAATCGTGTGACCGGCAACGGGAAACGACGATTTACCTAACACGTAGCGTGAGCAGTGTAACCACTAACTCACTAAGTTGTATTATTTTAAGGGTTTATTAGTGTGACGAACACGAGGGAAAGACACTTCTCGGGTTCTGTGCACTGGCTCCCTCTGTCTTCCCCGTATCTTTGAATGGGACCGTCGTTGGTTTCCTTCGGGTAGTTACCTAGGGTTCTCTTCTTATATGAACATATTGAATTTCTACTCCGCCTTACTTCCAAATCCGACTCTGGGTGTCATCACTTCATGATGGATGACTGTAAATCTCGGAAATTTAGGCAAATCTCTCACCGCTGTCCCTAAAAGATATAGGCACTTGGTGAATGCAATAGTCTCAACCTAGTTCATTCATTTCCGAGCTGGAAATCTTCTAAATGAACTTCTTCAGGTTCGGAATCAACTCTTCTACCAAGTACTGAAGTGGATAGGGTTGTCTACAGGGTTCGCGCGAGAATGGAAATGTCTAAAGAATCCTAAGAGATTATTAACATTTCACTGGATGATCCATATCGAGTCCTGCTACGATTACACAGGGTATACAAATCATATATAGCTTAGATCCGATAGGCCTTCGAATATGTGATACTACTCTAGAACCACATCCCAACGAAGAAAAGGAAATAGAGAGAAATCACACGTTCTTAGCCTATGGGATCCTTATTATATATAACCTTGGGAGTACACCCTCTATAGTTGTAGGTATATCAATAAGGATCTTTTTAGTTATTCATGCAAGGTTGTTTATGGTTCCTAAAATACCCCTATGGTATTTTAATTCTTGTTTGTTTCTTACCTTCCGAGTTTCATTTTGGGATTAGTGTGGATCTTTTAGTGTTCCAAAATACTCCTATAGTATTTTAACTTTATGTTTGGCTCTAGCATTCCTAGTTGGTAAGTTTCAGACCTGTTGTACACCACTATCACTCCCAAGCACATGTTCATCGCATCTCGGATAAATGTAGTTGATCAGGTTACATTTACCCCAGCTTACGATTACATAATTGCCTAGGTTTGACGGTAATGCTCAACATCCGAAGACTTTTATTCTTTTTCTTCTTGTGATACTTGTGTTCGAGTGTTTAGATTCTGGATGTTATTATACTTTGGTAAAATATGGTTATATTTTAAAGTATAATTCTTGGTCAGAGTGTTTTATCCCTTTGTGTTTATAGGTTGTATATCTTTTATGAATTGATATACTTAGATCACTATAACAATGCTCTGATGCCAATCTGTCACACCCCAAAACCGGAATGGCGGAAACGTTCTGGGGTGGATGACGTCATGTCAAGTATCACAACACATGCATTATAGTAATCAAAGTAAAACAAAACATTGCATTAATAGTAATAGTTTTACATAGTTACATTATAATACAACAAAGTATACAAACAAATATAATAAGTACAGCAAGGTACTAAGCCGTCTTCATGAACAGCTCTGGGGGTGTACCTGTCTAATGCTAACCTGAGAATACAAGTTATTTGAAAAGCGAGTATCAACATTTTTTTACAAATGCTGGTGAGTTCATAAGTATTTAGTGACATTTCAATAAAATAACTTTAAAGTAGTAGTTTAAGTGTTTTCTGTGTATTAGAGTTCTTTCCAGAAAATCCTATATTTTCTTTAATAAAGCAGCCTTCTACCAAGACTGGTCAGTGTTATGTGGTAAAAAAGTGGTTTTCCCTTAATTGCTATCATTATCAAAATACTGAATTTGATTATTAAAGAAAGCAAGAGACGACAGGGAAATAACATATGCCTCAGCAGTGAGGACTGCTGACTAAGGCAAAGGAATCATAGACTCCAGGAAAGTATCGAATGAACGACACGCCTGGTTCAGTCAAAAAAATAGAGACACAGACCCCAGACAATATCAAATGAAAGATACGTCTTGCAAGGTCAAAAACAATGAATACAGACCCCATACAGTATCAAATGAAAGATACATCTTGTAAGGTCAAAACTATGAATACAGTGATAGCAGTGGATACAGTGAATACAGTGGATACAATGAATATAGTGGATACAGTGAATACAGTGGATACAGACCCTAGATAGTATCAAATGAATGATGCGTCTCTTAAGGTCTAAAACAGAGAATACAGACCGCAAACAGTATCAAATGAAAGATACATCTTGCAAGGTCTAAACAATGTGACTCTGAAAAGTGAGATATCAGCATACAGTGTAAATTGCCGGTGAAATACCGTTACCTTAAGGCCATAAATTATAAGGTAACCCGGGATACTCGTAACCATACTAACCGACACTAGAGTACCAGACGCCCTACAAGCGTCTATATAATGTGACATTTGTCACCCCTTGGCTTGGTGAACCGTGGACTGTAGCTAGCTGTCAGGGTGCGGGGGTGTCAATCCCGTATAGATCTATACACACAATGTCCGCTCTCCCTACAGGACACTCTGGTTACCAACTAGACGACGGAGAAGGCCGTGTCCTGAAGATGCATCCCAAATAGTGGGTAATGACTTCCAAACAATATGTAGTGGGTTTCTAATGTAAGTGTTGACTTAGAGGTAGAGACTCTTAACTGAATTGACTGAAGAAAACCCGTATATCTATGCTTGTGTACATAATATATAACTAATGAATCGAACGACCTTCGGATGGACATCCGATCCCACCTGACCACATCTCAATGAAGAAAAGGAAATAGGGTGGACAAGCCTTCCTAAGTCCTTCAATCATTAGTTATATGCATCTATACAAGCACAGGCATACATCTAACTACGCTTGAGTGTGTATCAAGTGAAATCATATCGTGAAGTATAAGTGTACAGTGTGGAATAACTAGCTCGTGAAGTATAAGCGTACAATGTGGAATAATCGACTCGTGAAGCATAAGCGTACAGTGGAATAACCGAGCCGTGAAGTATAAGCGTATAGTGGAATAACCGAGTCGTGAAGTATAAGCGTACAGTGGAATAACCGAGTTGTGAAGTATAAGTGTATCACGAAGTGGAAACGACAACTGGTGAAGTAAAAGCGTCTATCAAGTATAAGTGGCTACAGGTATAAGCGATATATAGACAATAACCGATATAAGCGTATCACGAAGGAAATGCGTTATCAAGTAGGAGTTTTAAATAAGTAAGGCGAAGCAACAGTAACAAACAAGTAAAAGTATACGTCGTAAAAGGGAACTTCGATGAAAACCTTGGAAAAACCTTTATACTTAGGGAAAATCACATTTGGTATTCTTTGGTAAAATTAGTTTGAAAAACTCTATAAATCCTTGGAACCTTTATAAACCAGTTTAAAATGAATTTAGATAAAACAGTATAAGTAAGAGTTTTGAAACAAATGAAAACCTTTTTGAAACCATCATAGTATCCTACTCGGTAAAACAGTGTACAGTGTGGTAAAATCCTGTGCATGCGGGTTATCAATCACATGTGATTAATATGATAACTGGCATGTTTAACTTGTATTCCCCCCTATAAAACATGTAAAAAAACATTTAAAAGGTTCATTCAGGGGTATGAACTCACCTGGTGTAAGTAGGTCCGATGACGGTGTCGGTTGGGCGTTCGGTGTCACGCAAGGACTTGAACACACACAATGACCTATTTAACATATGATAACATATGTTCATTCACAATTAGTATATTTAATACTAATTAAACAACTATACGTGCTCACAGGAGCGGAAAACACTTTGGTTAAGTGTTTGGGTGTCCCGGGTAGCGTTTAAGGGTGTGTATGGCTAAGGAATGGAGTTTACCCTCCGAGAGTAAACTCTTAATACCATGTTTACGGCCCAGGGACTACTCACTATGAGTTTATGGCCGTAAACTCATGGTGATGGGTTCTAGGGTGTTTAAGGCTTCTAGCTTGTTCGTGGGATTTTTCTAAGTACTTTTCCAAAAAAGCATGAGTGGATTAAAGGCTTCTAAGGGCATTATATTGGAGTTTACGGCCTAGGGACAACTCCCATGGGAGTTTACAGCCGTAAACTCTCATACCTTGGATTTAGTGAAGTTTTAAGCCCTAAATACTTTCCTAGCAATTTATAATGGAGTGTGATGCCATTTTGGGGGATTAAAACTATCATTTGGGGGTGTTTTGGGGAGTTTACGACCTTGGTACATACTTGGGTCGTAAACTCCTTTTTCCTTTTCATTTTGATGTGTTTAAGTGATCAAAACCCCAATTACTAAGTCCCTAAATTATGTATGAAGCCTAAGGGTGGTTTGGGAGTGTTTTGGAGGCATTTTGACATAGTTTAGAGGTGTTTACGGCCTAAGCATGTGCTTGGGCCGTAAACTCTCTTTTATGCCTCAAATCATTGTGATTTAATGTTTAAACACTCCTAGGCTAATACCTCAATTTATTTCCAAGCCATTAGGGACATGTTTGGGTCATTTTGGCCTCATTTTAGGTGTTTACGGCCTGAGGAGCAGCTTAGGCCGTAAACTCCTTTTCCATTCCTTCTAAGTCAGATTTTTGGGCTATAAACACAAATCATAATGTTTAGAATAAGCTAGGGTAAGCGGACTTACGATTTGGAAACGTTTGATTGCGGATTCGGGGCGAAAACGAGTCTAGAGAGAGAGTATAGAGAAAGAGGGTGGAAAAGCTCCAAATGGAGTTTACTCCCATTTATATATGGGTGGGAGTTGGAGCTCAGTGGAATTCTACTCGATACTGCCGTTATACGGGACTTTTGGTCGCACCCGATTTAGTGGTCGTAACAATAAAACTTAACATTTTCCATTTAAATGGAAATGTGTGCTATTTGTTTTTATTTCCTTTTATACGCCCTCTAATGAAGATTTTCTAAATAATTATCTAGATAGTTCATCTACTAATTATGTTCTTACCCCAATTCTCACATAGATAACATGGCTGGACTCCATCCCTACGACAACCCGTACCTTCCAAACGAGGTCATTGCTGGATGGTTTGAAGAAGAGCCAGAGAATGATTATCCTATCCCTTTGAATGATCACCATGATGAAGACCTTTCGGACGGTGCTAACTTCAAACCCGAGGTTGAGAACCTACCACAGGAAGCTCCCGTTCCAATTCCTAACCCTCATGTGGCTTTTCATGGCCCGACGCCTCCATGGGTGGAATGTTTGGAAACATGGAGCCAGGGACAAGATCAGGCCATGCCATTTGATGGTGACCAAAGCTTTTATGACCTAAGCAATGGGGGATCAGCAGACAGAATCTTGCCAATCCTGGTCCGTAGAGTGGCCCGAAATGAGATTCAAGGCAGGACAGCCCTACATCAGATCAGTGGAGTTGTCGCCAATGCGAGAATGCATACCCTCCGCACCATTCGTCTAGAAGATGCTCGTGAGAGATCTGAGAGAAACCATGAAACCCTGCTACAAGCACTAGCTGAATCCCGAGCCGAAGTCATAGAGCTCTGAGTACGCCAGAGGGTGTACGAAAGACACCTACTTGATGTAGAACGTCATCTGGCTGAACTGAGAGTTCATCAGAGGGATGACCGTCACCAGTAGTAGATGTTGTACTTCATTTTCCTTGTTAAAAGGAATCATTTTTCTGTCTTTTCCCGATGTGGCATTTTCTATGAAACTATCTTGTACTATAAGTACTTTTGGTTAGGTCTTTATGCTGTCAAGAACTATCTTCTCTGGATATGATGTAAGACCTTTTACAAGGTTATTTTCCCGAACTTTTACATCATGAATATCAAAGATATCGATAGTCGGCTAACTTCTGTGTCATTCTTTATTCAAGTACTCTTATCATACTTTCATTGGAGTCTATCTGAAACATGCTTTAGTCAAGTCATTGGACTATAGCAAGTTAGATCCAGAGAGATTTCCAAGTCCCTTTTAGTGGTTGGATCATGTTATTCGCCAACCATCGATACCTCGGCTTGAACGACAAATGTCTTGAGATCATTCTACGAACTTACTTCTACTCATTACTAGGACTGCATCATAGGGATGAAGGTCAAACCTCCGCGAACATACTTCCACCCCGTACTAGGACTGCATCATAGGGATGTAGGTCAAACCTTCGCGAACATACTTCCAATCCATACTAGGACTTCATCATAGGGATGCAGGTCAAACTGTCAAAATCATACTCTTACTCTTGATTGAGCAATCGAAGTACACCTAGGGTCAACCAGAATCGCTCACAAAATCCTTATCTTTCGTGTTACAGAATCATGTCGTCATCAGGAAGCAATCAGTCGAACAAGAAAACCTCCGCTTTTCCTATGGACGCTGTCACCTTCCAAACTGCAGTTACAGCTGCTGTAATGGCTACCGTGACAGCTGTCCTTGCACACTGTAGCGCTATCAACACAATCAATGCTGATGATGGGGTTGAAGTTTCCAATCTTGGTATCCAACTAGGAAGTCGTCAAACGATAACAATCGCAGGCTCGCAAAGCCATAACTCAGAATTCAAGAAACGAAAGTGTCAAGCCCAGAAAGAATGCAAGAAATCCCAAAGGCTGGTTATGCAACAACAACAAGTGGAAACCCCTGCCATCCCTGTACCGAGCAGGCCATACGAGGGAAAACTCCCGAAGTGTGATAAGTGTAGTTTCCATCATCATGGGGCTTGCCATGAGATGAAATGTTGTAATTGCCTAAACATAGGGTACCATGCTCATAGCTGTGGAGCACCGACACGAATTATCACTCAAGTCCCTGTCGTCGGGACCGACCCTACACACAAAAGTAGTGATAAAGCCGAACGCTTTAGGAAGCAATATAAGGGAACGCTTCTGAAGTATAGCAGGTGTGGCTATCATCATAATGGAGCCTGCCGGGTATTGCAATGTACCAATTGCAACAGACTGGGACACATTGCCCGTTTCTGTGGAACCACCGCCGCTAGAGCCAGCCAGGGTTGCTATCATTGTGGTGAGTGTGGGCACTATAAAAGAGATTGCCCGAAAAGGGAGATCAAGGGAAGAACCCGCGTCCCCATAACTCCTACTCGACACTTCACTTCCACCACCAATGTTGGTACTGTCTAGATATGTCACCAATGCGGTGAAATTTGAAACCTCAAGAAGGATTGCCCGATAGCGAAGAACTCGGCCACAGACGGGAAGATTCTCAGGATCACAGCTGCACGAGAAACTACATCGGACCCTCGTTAATGTAATTTAAGCGTTTCGTTGTAACAGACTTATAACCCATCCAAAACTAGTGCAACTAGAGTCTTACCTTTTGCGAGATCCTGTCTGTATAGGGATGCTCGTGTTGTGTATACTTGTCTTTTGTAGTATGCCTTATTCACAACAATAGTCCTATAGTAGTCTAAAGTACTGTAACTCTGTTGATGGTTGCACGGTTGTGTTTTGTCTGTAAACACCTTATGTTCAAATCTAATGTCCTTAATTTTCCTTATGATTCCGACATTATCATACAACTAGGTTCAATTTGATCCGCACCATACCAGCTTCATAAGTACATCTCTTTCACGGTAAACGTCTTTTTAGCGAAGCCGTCATCACAGAACACCGAAGTACTCATGCATGGAGAACCTCATAGTTCTTTTCCTTCCGAAGAAATCCCCGAAGTACCACTCTTACAGTACGTCAAGTTCAATCCAAAGATCCATATGGTTGATCTGTCGCTGAAGAAGGTATACATAGGGGTGATATATAATCAAGGTTCTACAGGTTTAGAATTGATGATTCCACTTTAACTTCTTTTCCTCGATAGGATGTGAGCTTAAAAAAGAATCAGTTATTCGACTATCTTTTAAATCTTAGTTATATACGACTCGTATACCCGAGATGGTGATCATTGAACCAAGTATGGATTCTAAAATGAACTTCAGGATGGAGAACTGCTGAAGCTTACGAGTAATCGCATCCTCATGTGAACAAACTTAGAACCCAATACAACTCCTGTAAACTGATCACCCTACAGTCTAAACAACTACAGAGATACAAGAATAGTCCAGACAATTTAGCGAACTACCAGAAATAGAATTGTAAGACTAGGCTTTTCACCCTAGAGAGCCCCGGTCTTATTCTTCCAAAGATCGACGGATTGCATCGTATGTACCTCAGATATCGAGGACTCCGTCAAGATTTTTCCATTAGAAATCGTTGTCTCTGCCTCGCATAGATGAAGCGGTTGTACAAACGCAAGGAGAGAATTACTTTCAGAAATGGATCTGAGATCCGAATATCACCAGTTCGAGTGTTAGGGAAGGATGTCCGGAAGACTATCTTCCGAACTCGATGCGGACACTTAGAGTCTGTAGTGGTACCCTTCGAATAGGACCAATACACCCATATCATTCATGAGTTAGTGAATAGAGTCTGTCCTTCTTACTTGGATCAGTTCGTTATTTTCTATGTAACGACTTACTTATATACCCTAGTAGTAAGAAGAAACCCACGGAAACATTACCCTCAAAGAAACTTTCGCGAAGTTCTCTAAACACGAGTTTTGGAATTGAAGAGTCAAAATTTCCTAAGGCACACTATTAGTGATGTGGAAATTCTTGAGTACCCTGCCAATTTATCCAAAACCATCGGGAATTTGTCGATACCGTAGACGCCGACAGAAATTCGCCAAATTCTAGGTCTTGCAGACCTACTATCATAGGCCATTCAGAACTCCTCTCAAATTACAGAAACCCTTACGACGTTGACCCAGCAAGGGGTGGCCCTTGACTGGGAAGTTGAGCAAGAAAAGAAACCTTCGAAATTCCAAGTGAGAGACCAAGTTCTTTAAGAAAACTCACTCTGGGAATGGCTTAATACGCTTCGTATCGCGTGGAAAGCTAAATCCAAGATAGTTAGGACCTCCGAGATTCTTACCAGAATCGGTCCTATATCTCGCAAACTAGACCTACTCCACGAACTCAGTAACGTACATTCTACTCTTCGCATCTCGATCGTGAAACCATACCTTTCCGTTAGGACTTTTGTAAGTCCACTCGTCGAGATCCACTCCTTCGTATTAGAACCGTAGTGACCCTTAACAGAGAGATCAAGCGGACGAAGCAACGCCATCGCCCGTTAGTGAAGGTTCATTGGGATACCAACCGAGGACCCGATTTCACTTAGGAGCGCTAGAACCAATCGATTAGGAAGTTTCCTCCTCATGACTCGATCATTCAAACCTATTTCCTTACCTAAATTCTAATTTCGGGATGAAATTCCCTTTAACCGGGGGATGATGTGACAACCCGAAATTTCCATTATGTACAAACCATATGAAGTTAATAGAAGTTAGAACAGTTACAGTGAATTTCCAGACTTTTGGGTATCAGTTTGACAGTTTTTCAGGATTTACACTTAAGGAGATATCAGGAGAGTGGATGCACTAGGGTTTTGTGCAACACTGTTATTCCAAAACTCTATGATATTAGAGTTCATTTCGGGAATAAAAATATTTTCTACCAAAAATCCCAGGACTATATATAGAATTCTGAACCATAATTATTTCATTAGTTACATTTCCAACTAGAGAAAAGCCAAAATTCTCTCTCACGGATCTTCGGGTTTTCATCCCAAATCGTGAGTACTTCTATCTAGTTGTAATATATAGCTTAGATTGTGCCTAATAACGTCAAAATCGGATCAAAACCCCAAGATTTGAGAGTTTACCGCCCAAGAACACCTTGGGGAGTAAACTCTTTTATAAGGGCCAAAGTGTACACAATGTCCCTCCAAACCTTGGAAATGAACCTTGAGACTACCCATAACTTGTTTAGACATCCAAAACATTAGGAATCAAGGGTTGAAAGTGAGTTCATGTCCAAGGAAGTTCTTGGGCCGTGAACTCAATTTTTAGGTGTCAAAATGCCCTAAAAACCTTCCTTAAGCCAAGAGACTAATTTAGACATGTACCCTAATGAGTTTAGGACTAGCAAACACCCTTAGAACACCAAAAATAAGGTGTTCACGCCCCAAGAAGTTCTTTGGCTGTGAACTCCCAACAATAGTGCCAAATGGTGCTATAAACTCTCCTAAAGCCTTGGACAATTTCCTTGATTTATTCTTAGATATATTAGGGACTTGAAAACACCACAAACACCCATCCAAGGGAGATTAGTGCCATAATCTCCATGGGATTTGGTCCATGGGCCGTGAACTCCTCAAAGGAGTTAAAAAGAAGCCTAACCACTTGTTTAAGCCTAGAAGCACGTCACCACTTAAGTTGTAATAAATTTAAGCTTCATTTAGTGACCTACTAGAGAGTTTACGGCCAAGAGTTTACTCCCCTGGGCCATAAACTCCAACACACATGGTCTTTTGACCATAAACTCCCATATGAGGTCTTGCACTCCTTTGTTGCAACCCATTAGCCTCCTAGCACTTGACCAAAGTGTTTTCCTCGCATTAGGATGTTTATACATGTTTAATTAGTGTTATAATCACTAATTGTTTATATACATATGTCTTCATACGTAAATAGGACCATTGTGTGTGTCTAAAGTCTTCGCTTGACACCTAGCAGTCCTACTTCTTCAGTTCATCCGTATCACCCACAACAGGTGAGTTCAGACGCCTTAATCAATGTTTTAATTGTTTTTAAATGTTTTATGGGGGGGGGGGTACAAGTAGAATTATGCTAATTACTATATCAATCACATGTGATTAGTAAGCAGCATTCAAATGATTGGCTACTCGTTAGCCGTTTTACCACACAGTTTACTTCAAATGTTTTTCATAAACACTTTATGTGTTTAAAACTCCTTATTACACTGTACATTTTACTCTGTATGTTTCATTTCAAACTCATTTACAATTGTGTTTCAAACAAATGTTTCTTTATACTAAACTGTTTTATCAAACCCATGCCTTCAAACCGTTTTATTGATTGACAACAAGTCAATATTTTCTTAGATAATAATTATGTTCAAAGGTTTTACAAAACTTACTTTACGCTTTCATATTATAAATTGCATGCCTATATATGTATAGTTATATGAGGAATGTTTAAAAGACTTAGGAAGGCTATCCACCCTATTTCCTTTTCCTCGATTTGGATGTGTTCTGGTGGGATATCAGGTATCCATCCGAAGGTCGTTTAAATATTAGTTGTATATCATATGTACATGTATAGTCATAAAGGCCCTTCCAGTTCATCCAATGCCCTTGGGTAGCAAGGGTATACATCCATGTCCATACGTACTAGTTAGATTACGAGTAATCTACCATATGGGTAGTTTAGGAAGATACTACAACTATTACTAGAACGCGATATTATACAATGAGTCAGTTCATTCATTAGTCAATACATTCTAGACAGAGAGAGAACACACACAGTACAACTAGTACACACAGTACATTACTACACATGCTAGACAGAGAGAGAACATACATTTCAGCTAGCACACATATAACATTACAATATATTACTATACTATTACATAGATATGTTTACATGATCACACTTACATGAGTAGAATTACATGATCACACTTACATGAGTACAATTACATGATCACACTTACATGAGTAGAATTACATGATCACACTTACATGAGTACAATTACATGATCACACTTACATGAGTACAATTACATGATCACACTTACATGAGTACATCCACTGTTCTTGGTTTTAGGGTGTGACATCTACCTTATACATTAAAATTTGTTTGATTAGCTACATTAAATTCATCTCAAAATAAGGTTATCATATATATATATATATATATATATATATATATATATATATATATATATATATATAGTGAGAGAGAAAGAGAGAGTGAGAGAAAAAGAGGAGGGGAGGAGGAGGAGGAGGATGATTCAATTGAGGAAAAAAAAGATTGAGAATGGGGGAATCAATCTCAGCCACATATTTATTTTGCCGCAAAATACTTCGTCATACCGACAAAAATAGGCAAGAGTATAAAAGTGGGTTTTCAACCAAAAGAATTGGTTTTCCCAATTGAAATTTACCATTAAGCATATCAAATGGACATAAAATATTCTTGTAGATTTTCTATCTAGACTGAAGGACTATAAATGAAAAGATCCAATTAAGTCCACATTAAAAGTAATCAAGACGGTCCTTCCACTAGAAAAGGTTACACGCCCCGATGTTTCTCATGGTAAAGCTCTTCATTTGTTACTCAAGAACCTACGCAACCCCTGAATCTTCATGAAGAATTTAAAGAAGTAACTGCAGACGAAGCCCTTCGATATCAATCTTCTTTAAATTACAAGACCTTTCTGGCCATCCTTCTGTCTAACCATGGAACTTTTATGAAAGGTCTTAAGTTCTATCCTGATTACCCTTTCATGAATGTTTTCCATATTCATGATATGTTCATATTTCCCAAAGAAGCCCTTGTTTTCTTTTGGTACCTTTTTGAAACCCACAATATCGCCATCTCTTTTAATGTTGTGAAACTCCTTTTGCAAGTATACCATTGTGAATTTTCAAAGCCAACAGCTCCAACTAAAAATCTCTTCACTCTCCTAAATTGATTTCTCTTGGGTCATCAGTGGGTAAGAAGATTAAACATATGTCAAAAAACATATGTTTTAATTATGTTTCGACGACCTATTTTGTAACTTACGCCGACATCGATTAATCAAACACAACCATAGAACTACCATTCACCACTATCATTCATTCATGAATGGACTGATGTCAACCCATCAATGATAAGTGCATGTTAAAAGTCCATAATTAATACTTTAGAATTTAAAGTGCTTTAGGACATGCTAATATGGGTGAACCTAGCATGATACCTTTCTAGGTCATGCATGAAAAATGGTATCCTGATCTGACGGTCACGCTGTATCATCCCACTGGATCAAACCCTTGGATGAATAGCATAGGACTCATTTACATCCTCAAATTGAAACATCTAAAAAAATTAAAGATACTGAAGATTCTGATGGTTCAGAAAGTAATGAGCTTGATATATTTGATTTTCCTTTGGCTGAAGACGATAACTAACACTTTGATCTATATAAAGATCATCCATCACACCCGGATTCCCACTGGAAATAATCAAAGACAAAAAAACTCTATCATACTGTTTAATTATTATTTGTTTTTTTGATGACATTATTATGTCATGCTTATGTCTTTATTTCCCTAGTTATGTCAAGTTTTATTATTTTATTTCCAAAAAGGTTTGGTTGATATTGAATGAGATTCCTATCCTTCAACTATAAAAGGAAGCTCTCACTTCTATTGTAAGATACCAAGCATTGAGTTATCTTATCAATACAAAAAACTATTATCTATCTCCCTTTTTCTTCATGCTCTTTCTTTATATAATCTTTAAGTTATTTTATATCCCATCCGCTCTTCTAATTCTTATATGAAAATCCCTATTTTCCTTCTTACATGTCTTATATAGATTTTCCATGCCTGTAACACCTATTCCAAGTATCATTTAATTTTCTAAGTTTTAGGGTTTTATGCTGGGACTCGACGAGTTGGGGAGCTCCAACTCGTCGAGTAGAGATCATTTATAAGGACGCGGGGTTTAGAACCTACTCGAAGAATCGGAAGGCCCCGACTCGATGAGTAAGCGTTGTAAAGGAAAATCCTAATTTTCAGGGGTTTGGTGCTCTCTTAAGTGTGTGCGAGAGCTTCAGAGAGTGAATCTTGGGCTTTTGGAAGGAGACTTGAAGGGTGAAGAGATTCAAGTGAGGAGAAGGATTTAGATCTGGCATCTACCTATTTTTAGCATCCATTTAGAGGTAAAAAGTTACTACCATGATCTCTATTTGCTTAGATCTCATCTTATGGATAAATATGTTCACTTTTGGAGAAAAAATGGTGTTATACTCAGATTTGGACTTGTCACGAGGATATGGTTCCGGATTTGGACACCTCTAGGTCTTTCATGACATAAAGTTGCTTCCTTTACCTAGTCTAAGCCCTTTACCTAGTCTAAGCCCTTTCCCATGTCCTATGTGTTGTATGAACCCTAGTTTTAGTGTTTTAGCCTTGGGAGGCCTTGCATGCACGTAAAGTTTGCAACCTTACGTTGTAACTACACCATAAGGGGTTGGATCTATAATTTGGAGCCTTGGATTCCATTGGAAAGGATTGAACACAAAAAGGATTGAAAGGACTCGATGAGTTGCTTAGCAAAGGCGACAAGTCGGGAAGGGCTTTCCTGTTTTTTGGATCCTAAGTAATTTTGGTGAGTTGATTAAGAGATTTCGCTATAGAGTTTTTGGCCCTTGGACATTAGGGAACTTGACGAGTTACTTAGGTGACTTGGCGAGTTGACTCAAGATTTCGGTTGTATGGACTCTGGAGTAACTCAACGAGTTGCTGGATGCACTCGACGAGTTAAGGTCAACATGTATTGTTAACCTTGACTTTGACTAGTGTTGACCAGGGTTGACTTTGAGGGTAGTTATGGTATTTCAGGATTATGACAAGTTAATCACATGATGATTATAGGCAGTTGAGTTGGAGCTATGCGTTCAGACTTGTCTAATCTTATCTTGTCAGTTCAGCATTCTCGAGAGGTGAGGCTTCTCACCATACCAATGGATCGAAGGCACAAAGGTCGGCCCATTTTTTGATATGTGGTACACTAGATGAAGTTATATTATGAGGCATGATAGTTGGTTATGTGCTAGGAAGTATACTAGTTGTATATGTGGTATGCTTGTAAGGAAGACCATAGGAGAGCCATGACACCTGGATGTAAGATCATGTGGAGAACCCATGGCTTTCTTACAAAAGACGATGGGAGAGCCCATGGAAACCAGATGTAAGACCATGTGAGAGCCCATGGCTTTCCTATTAAAGACCATGGGATAGCCCATGGCACTTAGGTGTAAGACCATGTGGGGAGCCCATGGCATCCTGGAGTAAGACCCTGTGGACGAGCCCACGACATCCCTATATGTTGTATGCATGGCTTATGTGGTTTGTGTAGCTTTTATATCTAATATGATTATGTGATTATGTGGAATGTGTGTGGTATGCTCTGGGGAACTCACTAGGCATTAGCTTACAGTTGGTGGATTTGTTTCAGGTACATCTGAGCCTAAGGGCAAGGGCAATGCTTGATGATGGTGCATACACTCTCTCTCAAGCGTTTTTATAGGACGCTCTGATGTTTGGAATAATATTGTTGATGTTATGAAATTGAAAACAAATGTATTTGAGATTTTATGATTTATTGAAAATGTTTTGACAATTTAAAAATGAAAATTTTCTTTTGAAAAAATGGGTCATTACAACTTGATATCAGAACCTTGGTTTGAGCGATTCGGGCACACTCTCGGGTGTGTCACGACTCAAACTAAGGAAATAGTAAATTTGTTTTCAAAAATTAAAGTTCAAAACTTCTTAGAATGAGAAAGAGAAGAGTGAAATGCGCGTGATCGGCCGAGCCAAGTAAGTAGTTCCCCTAGAATGTTATCCATGTTACACAGATATTTGAGCTATGATAATCATATGAATCTTGCTATGTGTATGCTTTCGAAATTGTATACATTTAGGGTCTTATAGCCTCAGAATGATTGATTTGGCCTTATTTCGTGTTCCTTGTCTGGTTGTGGTCTTAGGGTAGAGTTTGTTATTTGAAAGTCTATTTGATCCCATTTTGTGTATAATTTGCATGCATAAGGCAACCTGTTATGATTGAGTTCTAGTTTGATATGGATGGAGGAAATCTTAGGTTAGCCTATGATTTGAGCTATGCGGTAGCCTATGAGATATGATTTGTTTTCGGACGAATTAGAGCTATCAGCTAGAGCCTTGGGGAAGGTACAGGTAGGTGTGGAAGGTAGTAGTGGGCCCATACTAAAGAAAGCACAAGACCTGTACCCGAGCCAATGTTAAATCTGGAAGCTCTAAGGAGAACTGGTGTGGGAGGATCCCTTCTTTGTACATCCTGATCATTATTTTTTGTAGTATTGCGGTACAGTATGGTGGTGACACAGTTTGGAGCAGGGGGGTCAGGATCTGGATCTAGGTCGGGTGACACCACCAAGCCCATTGATGAAAGGCTGTGCGAGCTTATTGCATCCGAGGTTACGAGGGGCATCCTTGACGCTACCCTAAGATTTTTGGGATAGTCAAGGAAGGTATGATGGATATCATGGAGGAGAGGCTCAAGCCATTTAGAGACAAGATTGTTGTGGGCCAAGTCGGTGCCCGAACTCCCTTATTCCGGGAGTTCAAGGCATGCGGAGCACCAGATTTTATTAGGGTTAGGGACCCTATTGTTAGCTGACGCTGGGTGGAGGACATTGAAAACGCCCAACGCACGAGTTATTGCCTTGATGCGGAAAATGTGGGGTTTGCTTCATGTATGCTGAGGCATTGAGCCCGAGATTGGTGGGTAGAAGTGACTAGCCAGGTAGGAGTAATCGGTGTGGATGAGATGACATGGGAAAAGTTCGTCAGGCATTTCGATTTGGAGTTTGCATACCCCCCCCCCCCCCCCCCCAATTGAGGTGCAATGGCTAGTAAGGGAGTTTCATGAGCTCCAAAAGACCACCGAGACTATGGCGGAGAGCACCGCCAAGTCTCAGGAATGAGCACTGTTGATCCCTGATGGGTTTTATACATAGAAAGCAATCATATGTGTGCATACAACCCTAATTTGAGGATTTATGTTTTCACTATTAGACCTAAAAGCATTGAACACAAAAACTAGAAACCCTAGGAGGCACATGTAATTTTCAAAATTAACATATAATTAGGGTTAGGATACATACCTTTATTGTTATATTGTAATAACAAACAAATCCTTGAACTGAACTTTGGTAGCAAGCGCCACAAGTGTCGCGCCTCTAATGGCTCACAAACAAACCTAGCAACCAAGGATTACTATGGAGAGAGAGAATGGTAGTGGAAAATTCGACTCTAAGAATTTCTTGGGGTTTATGGGACGAAATCCAACCCTATAGGGGTTTATATAAGTGATAAGGAAGGTTTAGGATAAGGTAGATGTATCTTAGATAACCCTAATCCCTTAACTTCCTCCCTAAGGCTTCCAAGGTACCCATAGAGCCCAAGGAAACCCTAGGACACTCTAGATTTCGTTCCGCATCTCTAAGGAAGGTTCTATAACGCTCAATGCTTAACTTTTGAACATTGTCACGTTTAGTCCCTGTAGTTTCGATTAATTCTTTTAATCCCAAAATTAATTTTAAATTAATTTCTGATTAAATACTAATTAAGCAATATGATTTATAGTTAATATATTATATCCATAATACATTAATAATTCATTTATCTTGATATCAAATTAATTTATTAACCAAGTAATAAATTAATAAATCATTCTCCTCTCTCTAACAGTTATCCAATTCAATTGCAAGATTTAAAGGCAACCCAAAAGGACATTGCTACTATCAATTCAAGTACATACCAATTATAGTTATGGGCTTAGACACCTAATCCAACAATCTCGCACTTGGATAAGTCTAATAACTATAGTTGCAAGTATAACATCAAAAATTGACTAGCAAGTTTTAGCTACCAAAAGCCGTTGTTGAACTCTGACCTAGTCAGTGACGTGTCCTTAAATAAGGGATCAAATATTCCTCCGTTCTTCAAGATATTGTATGGACATGAGACATGGATTATAATAAAGCTCTTTCCACTAGTTGTTTCCCGATTTCTAATTTATGACGACTGACTAATTGAACAAATCAAATCAGTCCAGGCTTGGCCCTTAGGGTGTCATTACTAAATCATTGAGGGGCACACAGATATCGCTTTTAACCCATTTAAGCTAAAAGGAATGGATAAGATTTGACTCATATGCTTGTACTATTTACTCCTCAAATCATACACAACAATACGTTTTATGACATCAAGTTACTGATGCATTTACGTATTATGAATTCACAACTGACTCGTAAACAACAACAATTAATATATCATTTATCTTGAATTCAAATTAATTTATTAACCAAGTAATAAATTAATAAATCATTCTTCTCTCTCTAACAATTATCGTATTTAATTGCCAGGTTTGAAGGCAACCCAAAAGGACATTGCTACTATCAATTCAAGTACATACCAATTATAGTTATGGGATTAGAAACCTAATCCAACAATCTCACAGTATGCTACAGACGAGGATATAAGCAGGACGAGATATCATTCCATGCTGAGGGATGATATCCGAGAGTTTGTGAGCTTTATAGGGTGCAAAACCCTAAATGAGATGGTGGAGAAGGCCCGTGAGCGGGAGATGGAGTTGGACTTCCGTACCAAGCGGAAGCCAGAGCAGGAACATACAACAGTAGGTCAGCCTAAAAAGCTTAAGACCTCAGATTCTTCCAATAGGGGCCAGCAGGGTCGTGCCCGATGTGCCAAGTGCGGTAAACCACACAGTGGGGCTTGTAGAGCGACATGCTCAAGATGCTATGCATGTGGCCAGTGAGGGCACGTGAGCAAGGATTGCCCCAAGAAGGGCTTGCTTTGTTTCCACTGCAACTAGACCGACCACAAACGAGCCAATTGTACGAGGTTGCAGGGAGGAGGAGGAGGAGCAGTGGCGGTGCCTGCACCCGCCACACTGAGGATTACTAATGGCCTTCCTTCTAAGGAGGATGCTCCAGCGGTGAAGAGTCACACACTTTAGTTGACTACCGAGGAGGCTCGGGCAGCGCCAGACGTTGTGGTTGGTACGTATTTACCTTGCACTCTATATTTAATTGCAATGCTTATGTACATATTCGTGCTCTTGTATAGGGACCTTTTTGGTCAATGGTATGTCTGCCCATGTTTGTTTGATTCGGGAGCTAGCCGATTGTTTTTATCTCTTGCACTTAGCAAGAAGTTTCAGTGTTGGGTGTTAGGTGTTGCATCATTGGGTTGTTTTGTATATAGTCTAATAAGTATAGGGTTTGAGCCTGTCCAGCTGTCTTATTAATTAGGGTTTGTGTATTTATAGTGCATGCATGCACCGTAGGAAGTTAACGTTTTTATCTTTGGAAATAATTTGTAAACCCTTGCACGCCTCTACAGTTGAAATTCTTTATCGAGTTCATCTGAGTTG
Source organism: Lactuca saligna (assembly GCF_052625555.1). NCBI lineage: Eukaryota > Viridiplantae > Streptophyta > Magnoliopsida > Asterales > Asteraceae > Lactuca > Lactuca saligna. The sequence continues at coordinate 73,497,178 of NC_136421.1, forward strand.
TGCCTTTTAATCATTCAACATTTGTTTGATTATTATTGTGTTATTGCTTTACCTGTTTGAATCTTATCGATCTTTTAGATTTTAATCTCATCAATTGGTATCACAGCAGGAGACTGTGTAATCTATACACATCTATTCTGTTAAAAGAAGCTATTAGGGTTTCCGTTAAGATTGGATCTTGTTCAGCCGTCATCTCAGTGTTCTTGGTGTTGTCATTGTTCACTCCAGAACAAGAAGGGTGATAATAACTCAGACCGACCTCAATCGACTTCTTCTTGATGTCAAACAAGTTCCTCAAGATGAGAGAGACAAGCTGCAGAGCAACATTAAAGCAATGAGAATCATCAGATTCGCATTACAGGTTGATACCTTCCGTCTCGTTAGCTCTTGTGATACCGCCAAAGCCATATGGGACAGGCTTAAAGAGCTTTATTCAACAGACGTAGATTTGGAACAATCTACTCAAACATTCTTGTTGTCTGAATTTGGTGCTTTCACACAAAAGACTGATGAAAATCTGAGTCAAACGTTGAATCGCTACAATCATCTTCTGAGAAAAATAATGAAGCATGGAATTGGATGGGAAATCATCGAGCAAAAGGTAACATTCATGAATGGGTTAAGATCTGAGTGGATGGCAGTTGTTTCAAAAGGTGAAAGCTCACGAGCAGTTCAGAAATTATACCTTGGCAAAGCTAGTAGGTATCTTGAAGTCACACGAAAGTGAAGTGACTAAAGAAGCGAAAGTTGTGTCTGGAATGGGTTCGATGGCTCTAGTTGCAAAGGGGAAGCAAGTTGTTGAGGATGATGCTGAGTCTAACCTTTATGACTGTGAACTCACAAATGAAGAGTTCGCTCTAATGGTGTCGAACCCTAGGAGATCCGCAAAGAAAAAGTTTCCCTCTAACAAAAACCGAAACTGGCAGGGAAACTATAGTTCGGAAGAGGTGAAAGAGGATAAAGTGAATAGCTTCCAGAAGGAGGAAGATAAGGAAGAGAAAAAGCTTGCATGTGATTTAGGCTATGACTGCAACTATTGTCATGACAATAATCATTTGGCTAAAGAATGCATGCTGAGGCGAATGAACGAGAAGAAGGAAGGAGAAAATGATGAAGCCTACCATCTTCGCAAGCTTGAGGAAATCAAGCAGAAAAAGAAAGTTGATAACTCTATGCCTTCTTTGATTGTGTAGGGAAATAATGATGTAGATGAGTTTGGTGGAGTGGAAGTATGGTCCACTGATTCAGAAGATGAAGAAGTTAGAAGGCCCACTCATGGAAAGAGCTTTGTGACAACTGAAGGAGATTCGCATGTGGGTGAAAGATGCTTTGTGGTGACAAATGACATGTCACAAATGCGAGGGTGTGCAACAGATGGAGGACAAGAAGAAGTGAATGCAAGAAGGGATGACAACTGCTTCACTGCAAAGCCAATTCTTGCACAAATCAACGAATGTGATCAACTGATTAATATGCCACATTCCATTCTTAAATCTCTTAATGTTCCTGTATCTAATTATGAAACTGAATTAAACGACTTAAAATTCTCCTTTTCAAGTATAAGTGATAGTTTAAAACAAACTTGCCTATCAAATGCTAACTTAACCGATCAAATCAGCAGGGTGTCATCAAAAAGTGAGGAGCGCAGGATGTGGATAGAGAAGATTGAGTCCGAGCTTTCTAGATCTAGGGACGAGTCTATTTATTTACAACGAGACAATTTAAAGCTTTTAAAACAAATAACATTTTTTGTTTGATTGCTAAGAGGCTTTATTTTAATATCACTCAATTGCATATGGATTGTGAAATTGGTAAGAAAATTCATAAAATGATCTTTCCATTTCTGGAATTAAAGGAAGATGAAGTTGATGTTGATTGTTATCAATGTGAATCTATCGTCTCAACAGGCGAAACCTCAGAAGCTTTTAGAATTGGACTTGACAAAATTGAATCATATATTCAGTCCAAGGACCACAAGGACATGTTGAGATAGTTACTTGATGAAAATGATAGGTTAAAAATCGAAACTGAAACTGTACAGAAATTAGATTCATTGAGTTCGAAATAGAGTGCAGACAATAAATTAAATGTTGAAAATATTTCTGAATTCGATGAGGACAGTGAGATGAGTGAGATATATGTAGAAGATGAGGTTGACTGTTCATAATTCCTTAACAATGAACATGAAAAAGCGAAAGCTCTCATTTCAGAAAATTAGGTTAAATTCGCACATCCTTGTCAAAATAATCCAAAAGTTCTAAAGGAAAATAGGAATGTCTTTCCAAAGGTCCAAACGACACCTAACCAAGTCTTCGTAGTTAATGGCATAACTAAATATCAAACCATTGAGCTAACATACTTATTCGAAGCTGATAATGCTGATGGGTGTGATGAGTACTTTTGGTCTGCCCCGATTGACAATGTAGACGAAACAGTAGGTCTCTCTGATAAGACCTCTTGGAGAGTTAAAGGAAGGTATGTGGCTGAACCTTTAAATAAGGTTAATGCCGCCTACCAAAGGTGAAGTTCCAACGAAACTAAGGATAATCCCACTGATAACTCCTCAATTCAAGCAAACACTCCTGTGCAAAAGACAAGGGCAAAAGTAAATGTTCACAAATCTGCTGAACAGTTCGCAATACAAAAATATCAATGAAATGTCAGAAATAAGAAAAATATGCAGGAACGAAAGAAATTTTCGAAGTCAAGGAATCCTAACTATGCTCATCATGAAAAGCATTTCAATCCTTAGGAAAATGTTGGATCAAATCCGAATTCCAAAACCCAAAAATCCTCTTCACACACGAATCTAAAAGGCTTCTCACCTCGTCAATCTCACGACCCTCAGGATCCGAAGCACACAGTTCATCATAGATCCGCTGTCTCAAAACCCAACTCTGATTCAAATCATAAATCGTCTCCCAAAACCACCTTCATTTCTAAAACAGGAGCTTTGCATTCTTCCAAATTATTGCGACAAGATAAAGGGAAGGAGAAGGTTGCTTTAGAGTCCCACATTCCTTTAAAATCTAAGGAGGTAGAGCGAAAGTTTGTTTTAAATTAAATAAGAAACAAACAAAAAAAAGCAAAGTAACTTGAAAGAATCAGAAAGATAATCGTATTAAGGTTCTCACAATAAAGAAGAAAGATCAAACAACCTTAATAAAACAAACTTACATGGTTGATCTCTCTATTGCTTATCCAGTTACTGTAAAAGGCTCAAGAGGACCCACACATCATTGGGTTCCTAAATCTGGTTAATTTTTGCAGATTATTTGTGACGAACAGTTTGATACTGAAATGTTATATAGAAAGTGGCTGTTTGCATCACATGACGGGGAGAAAGGAGGAGCTGAGAGAATACAGGGAACTGAAAAATGGTGGTCTAGTGAAGTTTGGTAATAATGCATTTGGGGAAATCAAAGGTTATGGCATGATAACTAATGGAAAATTCTCTATTTGCAAAGTGGCATATGTTGAGGGACTGCAACACAACTTAATAAGTCTTTCGCAGTTGGTAGTCAGCACAGGATTAAAGGTCTCATTTGACGATGAAGGATCTGAAATTATAGAGAAGAAGACGAAAGCAACGCTGCTTAAATCAAAACGCAAAGGCGAGATGTATCCCTTGAACATCAATCTGATACGAGGGAAGCCTTCTATTTGTCTACTCACTAAAGCTGCTATAGATAATAGTTGGTTGTGGCATATGAGACTTTCACACCTCAATTTCAAAGATATCAACAAGCTAGTTCTTGGTGATCATGTGCGAGGTCTTCCCCTCTTGAAATTTGAAAAGGATCATATATTTGACGCATGGGAATTAGGAAAGCAAAGCAGGAAAAGTTATGCAACTATAGTGAACACAAAGGTTATTGAGCCACTCGAACTACTTCACATCGATCTTTGTGGCCAATCTGCAATCGAAAGTATTGGTGGTAATAAGTATATTCTCGTAATTATAGATGATTTTTCTCATTTCACTTGGGTGTTCTTTCTTAAGCAGATGTCTGAAGCAACTCCTAAGCTCAAAGATTTTATCAAGCAAATTGAGTTACAACTGTGAAAGGTGGTTCGAAATGTTCGAAGTGACAATGGTCTGGAGTTCAAGAACCAATCTTTCGATGAATTTCTTACTAATAATGGCGTATCTCACAATTTCTCTGCTCCCTATACTCCACAGCAAAACGGGGTCATTGAAAGACAAAACCGTTCACTATGTGAAGCTGATAGGACCATGCTTTCATTAGCAAACCTACCTCTTCACTTTTGGGATGATGCTGTTGCTATTTCCTGTTTTACTCAAAAAAGATCTCTTCTTAATAAAATATTCTCTGATACTCCGTATGAAATCATTAATAAACATAAACGTAACATCAAGTTCTTTCATGTTTTCGATTTCCAGGTTTTTCATTTTCAATTCCAAGGAACAACGCAACAAGTTTGATGAGAAAGCTGACGAAGGCATTTTTCTGGGATATTCGCTGACTTCGAAAGCATATAGGGTTCTAAACAAACGATCCAAAAGGATTGAAGAAACCTATTATGTAACATTCAATGACAATTACTTAAAGAAGACTCAAGCGAATGATGGTCAAGCAAAAGAGATATTTCCTCAGACGAACCTAGTGACCATTCCATTGGAAAATCTTTATGATGAATTCATGCTTCTATTTGATGAACTTGAGAAGGCTATCGCTTCTGAAGCGAAGACAACTGATAACAAGGAAGTTGAATCGGAGAAGATATTTGATGACGCTACGAAAGACATGCACAAACAGCCATCAACTACGAATCAACCTCAAAATACAAACACTACATTCCAGGGGGGAATTCTAACTCCAATATGAGTCCTCATGAGGAACCTTTTAAAACACAAAAATCCAATGAACCTCTCCAGGGGGAGGATTCACCTTCAAAATTTGCACACAAAAGTCCAGTCGAGGGGGGAGAAGTGAATCCAGACTTTGAGACCCATTCATCATTTGAGGGGGGAATACAGATGTGAATGATGATACGGATGTTCAATCATAATTCGAAGACGTGAATGCTGAACTTAACCCATCTTATGATCCAAACTACCCTCCACTAACAAAAAGGACCAGAGATCATCCAAAAGCACAAGTGATCGTTGAATCGTCTGCATGAGTTCTTACAAGATCTCAACTGAATGCGAAACAAACCGCTTTATTCTCTCAAGTGGAATACTACATGTTTAATTCGTTTGTCTCCAAGATAGAACCCAAAACTGTTAATACTACTCTCGATCACTCTGATTGGGGACAAGCAATGCAAGACGAGCTCAATAAGTTCAAAAGTGACAAGGTTTGGAGATTGATTCCCACTCCACCGGATGCATCTGTGGTTGGTCTGAAAAGGGTGTTTCGCAACAAATTGGACAAAGAGGGCAATGTGATAAGGACCAAAGCGAGACTCATGGTTAAGGGATATTTCCAAGAAGAGGGTATATCGACTACGAAGAAACCTGTGCACCTATTGCAAGGGTGGAATCTATTCACATCTTCTTGACATACGCAGCACACAAGAACTTCAAAGTATTTCAAATGGATGTTAAGTGTTCTTTCCTAAGCTGAGAATTAGAAGAATCTGTATACGTGGAGCAACCACATGGATTCGTGAATGAAAATTATCCCGATTACTGTTATATTTTGGACAAGGCAGTCTATGGTCTGAAGCAAGCTCCGAGAGCCTGGTATGAAACTCTTACTCATTTCCTTAAAATGCCTAAATTTAAACAAGGTTCAGTTGACCCAGCCTTCTTTCACAAGAGAGAGGGTGAACACTTGATGATCGTCCAAATTTATGTTGATGATATCATCTTCGGCTCTACTAATCCTATCTTAACAGCCAAATTTCGAAAATTGATGGAAACTAAATTTGAGATGAGCTTTATGGGTCCAATTAACTTTTTCCTTGGATTGAATATAAGACAGGGACCATAAGGCATTTTCATAAATCAGGAAGCATACACAAAGACCTTACTAAGTAAGTTCAGAATTATGGGAGACTCCAATGTGAAGGATCGAATGGCATTCGGAGCGAAACTAACACCATCTCTAGAAAAACCAGCTGCTAACATGACTCTTTATCGTCAAGTGATAGGGTCCTTAATGTATCTAACAGCTAGTAGACCAGATATTATGTTTTTCGTTTGCTATTGTGCTAAGTTCCAAGCAAACCCATGTGAAACTTATATGGTGGCAGTTAAGAATATTTTTAGATACCTGAAATGAACCTCGTCACTCGGTATATGATATCCTACAAAGTCATGTTTCTTTGTACAAGCGTTCTCAGATGCTGATCTTGGAGGATGCGGATTAGATAGAAAAAGCACAACCGGAGGATGCTAAATTCTCGATGGTAAACTTGTTAGTTGGCAATCCAAGAAGCAAACATGTGTCTCTTTGTCAATGGCTGAAGCTAAGTACATTGTTGCTGCATCATGTACTTCTCAGGTCATATGGATTCAAAGTCAATTACGAGACTATAGCATGAACATGAAGCAAATCCCACTCCATTGTGATTCCGAAAGTGCAATTCGCATCTAACATAACCCAATTCAACACTCAAAGACAAAACACATAGCACTGCGGTACAATTTCATCAAGGATCATGTAGAAGACGACAACGTTGAGATACATTTCGTACGATTTGCAGACCAATTAGCTAACATATTCAAGAAAGCCTTGCCTGAAGCAATCTTTAATAAAATACTCCAAGGCCTAGGATTGATGGAAGCCGAATCAGTTCCAAAACTACTTTCACTTTCGAAGTAATCCTTTCACTTTCCTTTTTACTTTTAAGACATGAAAATTGGTGCAAACGCTCGCTCTAATTCGTTTATGATTTTTCGGGACACGAATTGAGACGAACGCTCGTCCTATTTTGCATCTCAATTTTTTTTACCCGAACGCTCGTGGTCTGATCTTATTGTATACTTTGTATATTAGACTCTCTTCTTTCATTTTATTTTTTACTAAAGCTTTGAAAATACAAAAATATTTTCTTTATGTTTTTATTTCTTTTTCAGAAAATTTTCAAAATACAAAAATATTTCCTTTTGTTTTTTTTAATTTCATTATTTCCTTAAGTAGCATTGCAGGTTAAAGTGCAAAAATGAATCATGGGGCAAGTATAATTTCTATATCTTTGTACCAGGTAAGTGTCCCTAGAAGCATGTTGTTGCATGTTGTCCGAAGCCTCAATAGACTTTATGTGAAGCCTTAATGAATCAAATCTACTATTCGTTTCTTCCCAATTAGGCTGCTAAATTCACCTAAGTCATGAGCTACCTTACTCTTCTCACATCAAGTTAAGAGTTTTCTGCTTGGTCACATTCGTTTAGCGGAGGTACTTTCGGTTCTTTAACCACCTTCACTCTTCTCCATTTGCCTTCTTACTCATAACTGTAACCCTTTCAACTCTCAACTATACCACTGGGGTTTACGGTTATGAAACATATGAGTTAATGATCTTAGCTTCATTGACCATGAACTGATTGAAACCCAAAATCCAACATACTTACACGAATTGACGATGAACAACTAAAAGTTCTAGCTTTCACCATGGAATTAATGAAACTCCACCTTTGTGGATTGTACCGTGAAATCTATTTTTCTTTTTGCGAGATCTTTTTGAATTGTTCTTATACCAAGACTTTTCTTCCCATAAGATCCAATTTCATTTTTTTAGATTTCTAAAATCAACAAGTCACTAAAATAAAATCAAACCTACTTGTGATTATGGCTACACCGGTCATACGAGTACTTCATCCAGCTTTCGTTCTTATGTTAAGTTTCAAAGTTTGGATTGAAGATGAAGCCACATTTTCTTGCCTAAATTTAAAATATGCCTTTCATTGTCCTTAACAAACAAATGATCATACTTCAATGGGAAACCACACGAGACACTTCATAGTCTCTCTTGACTTTGAAGGAAGAGATTCGTGCCCGGGATGCACTGTTTCGTGTCATAAAGGACATCACAAAAATCCCACACATACATTTGATTTATTTCTTTATCTTTGACACACTCTTGCACGAAGATCTTTATGATTTTCCACATTGTAGTTTATGGCACTTATGTTTCTTTGGTTTTGCAGTATTGGTTGGCACTCGTTTAAATATGTCATTGTGATAACTGCTTCTCAAAAGCGAAAAATAATTCAATGATTATCTCAAAGTGCAAAAGAAAATTTGAAATGTGATGGAATATTGATGACACGACTCTTTTAGGATAAAACTTAAAATTTTGGGCGCGTGGAATTTGAACGGTTTCCACTCATCACGCTGTCTGACACCTTTTCCTAAGGGCTACAACTGTCATATCATGCGTTTTCATGTGCTTTTTCAGAGATGACATCATTATCGATGTTTCAGTCTTCGAGGTTATCCTATAAAAGGAATTTTGTTCCATCCTTTATTCCTTATCGTCTCCGAATTTTCTCAAGAACCCTAAAGGCTGTTTCTGCTTACTGTTCATCTTCTCTCTGCTCAACAACAATTGTTCTTTCTTCATCAGTTCATGAATAGTCAGCTCAATCATCTCTCCTCACCATTAAACAAAATCAAAACATGATTATAGACTTGAATCCAGTCAAGTATGACACATTCATGTTACCAATTATCGAATTCCAGAAGTACTCACCTCTAGTCATTGCTCTGACCAAGTTCGAGAGTGTTCTGATATTGCTACTCTCCAAAGTATATTCTTCAGCACCCTACATGAAAGAGGAGGAACGGATTACCTTTGAGATTTTTGAGAATAAGACTTCATTTTCGAAGGCTAGGTTTTGCTCTCTTCTAGGGCTTACTTATGTCGATTCAATGGTGAACCCAGAATCAATATCTACTGCTCAAATCGTCAAAATGTTTTATCAAATGGGGTACAAGGAACTTATCTCCTCCGTCTCCAAGTTTAGAAAACCTAAACTTCCTCTTCAATGGAACAATCTATTTACCCTACTCTTTAAGGGTTTCTCTGAAAGGGTAACTCAATTTGATTGCGCAAGTAAACTACTCATGACCATCATCTATGGTCTCTATCATGGCATCAATTTGGACTTTGGTTCAGTTTTATGGACTCAACTGGTGCAAAGCACTAATTCCACTACTCAACATAGTGAGATTTTCGGTGCTTGATTTTGGACCATTGTGGTGAAAAGGGCAATTGACAAACTCAACATTCCCGTTATGACGGACTCTCTGATGTCTTCAATCTCTGCGTTTCACACCACCAAGATCATCATTGCTGATACCTCAAAGTTTTCATTTGTGGGATCAATTCCTGAATCCATGTATAGGTGTGAGTCTGGTGAAAGTAAAATCATTGGGGAATACAAGAAGCTTCAAGGTTTGGGTCCAAAGGTCATCACTCCCGAGATGCAACACACTCTTGATGAAGCTGATAAGGTCAAGAAAAGGGGAAAACCAAAACAACCGAAAGAGGGTCCGTCTGCCCTAGCTCAGACTCCCAAAAAGCGAAAGAAAAAAAGGCGATTCTTCGAAGTATGCTCCCTATTCTTCAATATGAAAGCGAGTCAAGAAGCCATCTTGTAAGGTTCTCATCCCTTCTTCAACTTCATCTGAAAGCGAATCTGATGATGCTCATCAAAGAGAATCTGTGGATGATGTCCACCGAAATGACCAAGAGGTAAATTTCTCTATTCCATCCCCTCCACCATCACCTACTTCAACCTCTGTTCCTATCACAATTGCACCTTGCCCACCTCCTATTACTTCTCAACCACTCACTTCTATTCCACTTCAATACCCTATTTTCACTATAACAACAATCACTACGACTACCACAACAAGTGGACCTTTTGTTGATTTCAACGTATCTAATGCGGGGGAAAAGACTTCGGGTTTTGAAACCTTCCTCACAACACCTCCCACTTCTCAACCTCAATATGATTCCAACATCCCACTAGGTGTTGATGGATTCGATTTTGACACTTTTCATTATAGTCCATTCTTGGTCCAGGGAGAAAGCGATGATGACACCTTTGTGACTCAAAGGCATATCAGGGCACTTACTGAAAAGTTGGAATCTCTTATTTCCTCTTCAAGCCAAGCTTATTCCGAAGCAGTGGTTAAGGGTATGCTCGCTACTCTTATGAAAGAGCATGTTGCCAATCTTGCAAAAGCAAACAAAGCGGTTGAAGACTCCACTACTTCATGTCTGCAAGCAACCGAAAAAGTCGATAAACTAATCTCAGAAACAAATACTTTTATGACAGAGATTCATACCACAACTGAATCGAATGCTTCCAAAGAAAATGAGGCGATTACGAAACTAAGAACTTCGCTTCGCACTAAAAGGGAGAATCTGGAAAAGCTTCGTATAGATATCACTACTAACAACACTGCATTTCAAACTTCAATGTCCTCATGCCTTTCCAAGTTCCAAGACGACCTAGTTGTTGAAATTAAAATAATGGACAAACTTGCTCTCTGAACAACTCAATTCAAATCCCAGTCCATCAAGCTCAAGCACGCGAACAAAGAAATTGAGGAGCTTAAAACTGAAAGAACAATTTTGAAAAGCTGTGTAGGAGATGTGAATACGTTACTCTCCAATCTTCTTGTAGAGCATGATCCTATTCTGACCACTAGTATTCACAGACACTTGGTATGTAAGCTTCGTCCAGCTCTTGCGCTTCTTAATAGGATTGAAGATGTTTTTAAGGCCCCTGTCCCTCCAAAACAAGGGGGAGAAGATCCAGTTACTAAGACGGGGGAAGCACCTAAAAATAAAAACGAAACGAAGGGTAATGTAGCTTCTAGTTCAAAAGGGAAGAAACCAATGGGGGGATGTTGATGAAGAAGAAGAAAAAGAAGATGATCAAATGAAAAGAAAGGCTCGTGATCATGAGTTAAATGAAAATGCTCGCATTGCTAGAGAATCCGAAGAGAATGAGATAAAGGAAAAAAAGCTCACGATGCTTTGGAGAGTAGAAAAACGCTCTTTCCATTGTGGATGTTGGGGTAAATGATACACGAGGATGTCGAATTCCCGAGTGCTTACTGGTTTGAGCCAATTATTTCTTTTGATTTAGAAAACACGAAGGATTCTCAGTTCGACATGCCCATAACACGAAAAGCATTCGTTTTTCATTGTTTTGAATCTATTGCAACAGTCCCCTCTCCTGATACAAAAGTGGATAAAGCCTTAATTGACTTTTATCTCACTCATGGCAAACCACAATATCTGACCTAGAATGCTCAAAAGATAACTACAGTCAAAGTTTCAGGGCCAATTGTTACAGGAGGTTTTGTGAATGCGAAGTTCAAGGTAACAAGAGGTTTTGAAAATGTTCTGCATAAATTCACTTTTGCCGATCTGCCCAATCTTAATCCTCATGACTGGATTCTGTTGGTTATTTTTTTGCTGATTGAAGAAAAAAAGTATATATATGAAGTGGCGAAGCTTGACACCGAAATAGATGATGTTTTGAAATGAAATCCCTTTGTCAATCCGATTGGAAGAGAAAGTGACATGAGTGAAATGTGAATGGGTAAAATTGATTTAGAGCGCTACACCGTGATGTTCCAGCGTGGAAAAGATGTTTCAGGATCATTTCAAAAATATATTTTTGGATTGGTCGAGAAACACTTGTTCTCCACATCTTGTTTAGAACACATTTTAGAGATTTTCAATACGTGTAAATCAAATGATGTTGTTGCGACAAAGAACTTCGATGAGATGATTCGATGGTACATCATCTTCTGCAGTACTTTACTCGTTGTGATTCCCAAGCTTTTCAAGACAATCAAGAAGACTCAACAGTAAACCACCTCTCGCCTCAATTGATGCAAAGGGGGGAGATTGTTGGGTGTTAGCTGTTGCATCATTGGGTTGTTTTGTATGTAGTCCAATAAGTATACAGTTTGGGCCTGTCAAGCCATCTTATTAATTAGGGTTTATGTATTTATAGTGCGTGCATGCACTGTAGGAAGTTAACGTTTTTATCTTTGGAAATCATTTGTAAACCCTTGAACGCCTCTACAGTTGAAATTCTTTATCGAGTTCATTTAAGGCGTGACTTTTAATCGTTCAACATCTGTTTGATTATTAGTATGTTATTGCTTTACCTGTTTGAATCTTATCGATCTTTTAGATTTTTAACTCATCATTCAGGATGCGCCAGGGACTTTGGATTCCCTGCTTGAGGTTCAGATTGCAGACGACCACATTGTGAGTGCTATGAGGGTGTATTGGGACTGTGTATTGAATGTGCTTGGGGAGAGGTTTCATCTTGATCTAGTCTCGATATAGTTCCGAGGGCTGAAGGTGATTGTCGGGATGCGCTGGTTGGGGGCCAATGGGGCCATGATATAATGTGAGCGCCATTTGGTGAGGGTTCGAACCCCAAGTAGGGGAGACAACGTTATTCATGGAGTGAGGGCCTCGCAGGGGCCAACCCTTTTTTCAGCTACGAGAGCTAGGAGATTTCTACAGCAGGGTTGTACGTGATTTCTGATATATATCTTGGATATGAGGGCTGAGACCCCGATGGATTTGCACAATGTATCGGTTGTGAGTTTCAGGATGTCTTTCCTGAGGAGTTACCTGGAGTGCCTTCAGATACACAAATGGAGTTTCGCATTGATTTGGTGTCGTATGCCGCTGTGATAGCCAAGGAACAATACTGGCTAGCTCCACCTGAGATGCAGGAGCTATCTACGCAGCTTCAGGAGCTGCTAGACCGAGGGTTTATCTATCCAAGTAGTTCCCCGTGGGGAGCTCCAATGTTGTTCGTAAAAAATAAGGAGGGGTCACACAGGATTTGTAATGATTATCGAGAGTTGAACAAACTAATAGTGAAAAACCGTTATTCATAACCAAGGATCGAAGATTTGTTCAATCGGTTGTAGGGTGCGTCTTGGTTTTCCAAGATTGATCTTCGGTGTGGGTACCATCAGATGAGGATTCAGGATGAGGGTATACCGAAGACAACTTTTGGGACCCAGTACAGACACTATAAGTTTGTGGTGATGCCATTTGGGCTCATCACTTCCCCAGTAGCGTACATGGATCTCATGAACAAAGTGTGTAGACCGATGTTGGATTGGTCAATGATCATTTTTATTGATGATATCCTGGTCTATTATAAGACCAAGGAGAAACATCTGAGGGAAGTATTAGAGACACTGAGAATGGAACAACTTTATGCTAAGTTCTCAAAGTGTGATTTTTGGCTGCGAGAGATGAATTTTTTAGGGCACATCATCAATCAAGAGGGTATTTTGATTGATCCAACCAAGGTTGAGGTAGTGATATGGTGGGAAGTACCAAAGAATGCATCTGAGATTCATAGCTTCTTGGGTCTAGCAGGGTACTATCAGAGATTCATCCATGATTACTCCAATACTGCGGTGCCTTTGACCGCTTGACTAAGAAGAATGTGACATTTCGATTGGCTTTCGAGACCTTGAGACAGAGGTTATGTGAGAATCTGATTCTAGTACTACCTGAGGGGCTGGATGATTTGGTAGTGTACTGTGATGCATCGATCTCATGATTAGGCACGATACAGATGCAGAGGGGGCATGGAATTGCTTATGCCTCGAGGAAGTTGAAGCCTCATGAAGCGAACTACCCTACTCACGACCTGGAATTGGGGGCAATGGTGTTTTCCCTTAAGATTTGGAGGCATTACTTGTATGGGGTATGGTGCACTATTTATACTGATCATAAGATTCTGAAGTACTTGATGGATCAGCAAAACCTCAACATGCGATAGAGAAGGTGCTGGGACGTGCTGAAAGATTATGATTGCGAGATCTTATACCATCCAGGGAAGGCCAATGTGGTGGATAATGCTTTGAGCCACAAGACGGCGGGTTCCCCAATTGGGAACATTTGTTTGAGGATGACAGTGATCTCTTAATTGTTGGATATGATCAAGGAGGATCAAGTGGAAGGTTTGAAGAGAGAAAATTGGAAGTTAGAGTGGATACGGGGTCAGATCCCTTTGTTTCTCCGAGATGGTCGGGGTCTCTTGACCCAGTGTGGTCGAGTGTGGGTCCCAACTTCTGGAGGGGTGAGGCAGAAGATATTGCAGGAGGCACATAATTCTAAGTTCTCAGGGGCTAGAAAAATGTATATAGAATTGAGACTAAGTTACTGGTGGCCCTGCATGAAGCGGGAGATCGTCTGGTTTGTCGAGCGGTGCTTGACCTACCGGAAGGTCAATGCCGAGCATCAACGGCCTCATGGAAAGGTTTAGCTTCTATCCATTCCCATGTGGAAGTGGGAAGAGATCACTACGGACTTCATCACGAAGTTACCAAGGATAGCGAGGGGTGTAGATTCCATATGGGTGACTGTGGACAGGTTGACGATGAGTGCCCACTTTATTCCGATCTCTGAGAGCATCTCCGCTAAGAAATTGGTGGATATTTATATGCAAGAGGTGGTGGCTAGACACGGGGTGCCAGTGTCGGTAGTCTCTGACAGGAATGTTCAATTCACATCTAGATTCTAGAAGAAGTTCCATGAGGAACTGAGCACCTAGTTACATTTCAACATGGCGTACCGCCCCCAGACAAATGGCCAGAGTGAGGGGACAATCCAGACACTTGAGCAAATTTTGCGAGCATATATGTTGGATTTTTGAGGGAGTTGGGACATATACGTCCCACCAGCATAGTTTTCATATAACAATAGTTATCATGCTAGTATCGACTAACCACCATTCAAGATGTTGTATGGTCGGAGGTGTAGGACCTTGGTTTGTTGGGGTGAGGTTGGACACTGAGTCATGGGGAGCACCAAGGTAGTGCTCAAGACTACCAGGCGAATTCAGTAGGTACGCGATCAACTACAAGTCACACAGAGCCTTCAGAAAGGCTATGCTGACCGGCATCGATCGGACCTTGAGTTCCAGATGGGCGATTTTGACTTGCTGAAAGTGTTACCATGGAAGGGTGTCATTAGGTTTCGGAACAGGGGTTGCTGTGCTGGGACTCGATGAGTTCAGTCTCCTCACCATACCAATGGATCAAAGGCACAAAGGTCGGCCCATTTTTTGATATGTGGTACACTAGTGTCACACCCCCAAACCAAGGATGGTGGAAACGTCTGGGGTGGCGGACTTCATGTATGGTATCACAACAACGAGTACAATAGTGCTCAAAGTAAATACAACCAATCATAAATATAATCGAAAAAGAATTACATAATTTCAAGTGTTACATATTTCAATGATTGATTTCATCATGATATATATAAATAGTTGTTCAACGCCATATCGTTCCATCCTCAAAAGCTTGTGGTTACCTAGTTTTGTTGGTTTCCTAAGGATACAAGTAGTTTTGAAAAAGTGTCAACAATTAAGTTGGTGAGTTCATAAGCTTTTCAGATGAAGAGTTTGGAAACCGATATTTGTAATGAGTTGCGTGTTACCAAGAAAAATCCAATATTTTCCTTACAAAAGTGATGTGTAGTCTTTAAATCTAAGACCGTCCAATATTTTCCTTACAAAAGTGATGTGTAGTCTTTAAATCCAAGACCGGAAGTTTATAGTAATATCCATACTTATTGATATAAGAAGTGATTTTAAATCAACATAAAATACTTTTTGATTTGTGAAAATCCCTATAAACCTTATGTGTTGTTAACTCCCTATGTGAGTCTCTATAACCATAGTATGACTAATGAACCTGCCACGACGTTTCTCAGGCGTCGAAAAAGATAATGAGACTTGTCACCCCAAACCTACCGGTCTAGCTGTTGCATGCAGCTCAGGTGTGGTTTGTCAAACCAATATAGATCTATACACAACTATCATGTTCTCCCTACAAGAGACTCTGGTTATAACTACCAAGAATTTTAACTCGTACTCTAGGAGTACTGAGAAGAATGTCTCACAATTTACATTAACAAGTTTACGTGTAGTGTGCGTGAGTGTAAAACCTTTTTCTGTGGGAATAAAACCTTCCGAAATGTGTTTGTTGTGTTAGTGGAAACATAAGCTATACCTATTATATCTTATCAAAACGTTTTGTAGTGGTAGAAATCCTTTTTGTATATGATGTAAACCTTTATAATGAGGTAAAAGACATGTAATATAACCAACACGTATTTATATATGATAATGCACACCTTGCTCGGCAAGTTACAAGGTGTAAATGAGTTATTAACAATTTGCTAGTTTTATCACTTTCATTCCTGTTCTTGGAATAATTATAGAAAAATCATACGGAGTCAAAAACTAAATCCGTAAACTTTGAGAGTTTAGAAAATGTTTCTAGTTTGCTCATAAATTTTGTTATGAGTTTTAGAAGTCTCTAACTAGTGTGAAATCGTACATATTCACAAACTTGTAACGTCCAAAAATTTTCAACCAATTTAAACTTTTCAAAAACAACCCTTATTCATTAATTCATTACAAAAAGGTTTTCAATTCATTTATTATCGGATTATTTCCTAGAACCAAATCATAAATACATAAAACACGAGTATCGGTATGATCACGCCTTCGCCTTGCCACGATCTCCTGAAGTACCTGAAATAATACACTAAAAACTGTACACTGAAAACTGTAAGCCCGAAATCTTAGCGAGTTACCCCCAAAATACCAACCACATATACCATACTCATAACATATCATATCATAAACAGAACAGTTATGCACTTCGGGTCTACTGTGTAACTGGTCTACCGCACCGGGCCTTCAGTCCACCTGGTCCACCCTCCGAGTCTAGCCATATACATCGAGTCTGCAGTGTGGTTGGTCTGGCCGCACCGGGCCTTCAACCCACCTGGTCCACTCTCTGAGTCTACAGTATGTCTGGTTCGCCCGCACTGGGCCTTTAGTCAGCCTGGTCCACTCACTGAGCCTCGGCACGTATGGTCCACCATCGTGGGGCCTACAGACAATCCAGACCGCTCGCTCGGCCTTCGGGATATCCAGTACGCCCTGGGTATGCTGGCCTACAGCACAAAGCAGAACCCCCCTCAACCCAACCCCAGTCAATCAACCATTTGCACATAAACATATAGTCATATATCAATTCATCACTAATCAACCGATCTAGCAGATCACATACATAGCACACTCTAACCAGGATACTGACCTAACCGGTCACAAACGTAGCATCATCCTATATACCAGGATTCCGACCTTAAACAGGTCTCTAACATATACCATCCTAACTACCAGAATGCAAACATATAGCAAAGCCATAACATAACAACTACCCGGATTTGCATCCGATAAAGGGCCGGCCTTGGTGCCTTAGACCCTGTCAATATAGTGAGGATAACTCACCTCACAAAGCCGGTCTGCGGAAATAAGATCACGCTGCTCCCACCTCCGACACGAACTCCACCACTGATCAATACCAAAACACTGAACTTAATAAATACCAATAATTACCAAAGTACCTTGGAAGTCAACTGGTCAACTCTTGGTCAAAGTCAAAGTCCTCAGTTAAAGTCCACCTTTCTGTGTGACGCTACTCGCCGAGTCGCCTCGTCGACTCACCGTGTCCCACAATTCTGGGTCCTTTCTCGCTCAACTCACCGAGTCCTCCCTCGACTCACCGATTCACCGTTCAACCAGAAAAGGTTAGGAGTCAACGACCAGACCCGCCGAGTCCAAAAACAGACTTGCCGAGTCCAAGGCAATCTGCAACAGACTCGCCGAGTTGTTCTTCCAACTCGTTGAGTTCCTGCCTATCTTCATGCAAGTCGTCGAGTACACCTATGTGACTCGCCGAGTTACTACGCGACTCATGCCAAATCTCTAGTCTGACTCGCCGAGTCATCTCCCAGACTCGTCGAGTCCAACCGTGAAGTTCCATAATCTCGAGTCACAGAGCCACTCCCTTACTCCAAACACTAGATCAAGGTCCCTATGGTTCATTAGCAACATAAAGTTGCTACCTTTACGTGCTTCCATGACCCATTCATCAAAAACCAAGTTAAAATGGAGCTTAACTCATTAGGGCTGGCTTTTACATGGCTAATCTAAGGGCTTTCTTCACATAGAATCCATATGGAACTCAGATCTGGAGTTTCAACTCCAGATCTAACTCATGCATCAAGATCTCAACATAAATTCTTCCCAACAAACCCTAGAGCTCCAAAAAGGTGGATCTAGAAGGAATAAAGCTAAGATGACGAATCCTTACCTCAAAACAACCCCCAACTGAAGAGTAAACCAAATCTCCTCAAACCTCCTTGATCCAAGCTCCTTAGTGTTGAAGATTTCCTTCTTAAATCACTTATCCAAGCTCCAAAATGCTCCCACGACTCTTCTCTTATGATTTTAGGGCTTCTGGTCCTCAGAGGGGTAATAAGGGGACGAAATGGGGGCATAAGGCACCTTAAATAGGGTGCGAACCCTAGGAATTATGGTTTCTCATTCCAGCACGGACTCGTCGAGTCCAGCCTGCTGACTCGCCGAGTTGGTCACTTAACACGTTACCACAATTGCGACTCGACTCGTCGAGTCTGTCCATTGACTTGTTGAGTCGATCCTCCTTAATTACACCAAGCATCCTGAACTTGCACTTCTGAACTTGGGGTGTTACAATTCTCCCCCACTTAAATTAGGCTTCGTCCTCGAAGCCTGCAGCAACACATCCTAGATGACTCTCCCTCAATACAGCTCCTGGTCTCAACCGACCCGGGTTCCTCTTAACACTGCTATCGGACCTCTATAAAGTCCAACTCTTCCCTCCCAGAGTTACAACAACTTATTCAAGCCGACCACCGACTTCTTTCTCTGATAATAACCCTTATTAACCAATGATCACCTGATGATACTTTGATCACTCCAATTCACAACACTCACTTGACCCTTACCAAGCTAGATATCACCTTGAACCATCGGGTCCTGACCCGGTACCAAGCTGCTACCCCTTTCCTCGACTGGCATATCCTTTATCAAATTCACTTCTGGGACTCATCGCGCTTTCCTTTCCGAAACCAACTCATTTCTTTCTGATCTAACAAGATGGAACATCCTTCAGCTCCTGAGCAACTCTCATGAGCTCTCCCCTGCAGTCACATACGCATGCTGAACCTGCTCTAACATCCTCGGGCTGGAAAACCCGATACACTGACGATACCTTCAAACATCCCCAGGATGAATTACCGCTACATACATAACTTCTTGATCACAACCATACTAGAAAATCCAAGGCTCCCTCCTTGCATCCCCTCTGAACTCCTCTGGTTCTACACTACCGGAAATCCTTCTGTAACCTCAACAGACACCCAACCCAGATGTGTTTCCAAACCACTGGTACAATCCCAGTACTTACTACCCATAGCTGAAGCATTGTCGATAATCCATTTACTCCACTTTTGGAGTACCCACGCTCCTTCCGGAGCTACATGCCTTTGCTTTCCAGGAAATCCACTCAACAACCTTTACTGCACCTGCACGTGCCACTGAGCTACACTTCACTCTACATTATCCATGTAGAGCAACTGCTATTCTCGAACTTCCATATACCCTGAATCTGCTCGCCAGGACTCTCGGGTCCATGCATTGCTTTCCACTAACATGATCAATACTTAGGGCCAGACCATATCAATTCTCATCCCCTGGTGACGCTTTTCCTCATTCTCCTCGTACCAATCCACTAACATACAGAGTCTTCAACATCACTGGACCGCCTTACTAGGCCTGCAGCCTATCTGGACCACTCTCGAAACCTTCAGCATATGTGGACCGCCCTCCTGTGCCTTTAGTCTGTCTGGACCGTTCCCCCGAGCCTTCGGCCTGACTGGTACACCCAGAGGCCATCAATCTGTCCAGACCGCTCAAATTGTCTTATTTCACCCTGAACAATTCCTTCCGGGAATCTCTCCCGTACATACTGTTCTAGCCCTCCAGGGGTTCCAAACTCTCTCCATTCTTTATACTCAAATCTCGGCCTAACCCTAGGCCCAACCCTGGTCTGTATCCCGCCCCACTCGTCTGCCACTTACTCATACCAGCCCACGCTCTTGGCTGACTGAAACACTGCTGAAACCCACACAGCTAATTGACCTCTCATGCTATCGATGCTCGTGAGAATTTTCCAATTCTCTCCACTTAGAGCACTGACTACAAACCACCGGTGACTGAACCATCATAATCAATCATTCCTACTCAACATACTCCTCTTACCTATGAACTGATCCTGAAACAAGCAACTTCCACAAAATCACGTTCCAACCTCATATATCTCGAACTCTAAGGGAGTTCGACCCTCAGTTGAGTATTCCTCAAATTGCAAATGCTATACACGACACTCAGACCAAAAATCCTAATTCCCCACCAACAATTCCCATGGATGATAACCAATTAAGACTCCCAATACCAAAACCCTCGATCATAAGATAAACCCGACGAAAATATGAATGAATATACCATGATTCATGTAAATGAGACTAGTAGATATAAAATAATCCATAACAACCATAAGATAACAAGATATCAAGAAGGAAACATACCCGCAGCTGTATCCGGATCCGCCCTGACCTCCTCTGCTATAAGCTGAAAAGCACGTCCCTGAGCCCTCGGGGGCTCTGCTCTACCCTGACCTCCACCTGTAATCCTCAAAGTGGTTGGTGACGGAGCCTGCACAGGTTCGACAGTAAGCTGAGGAAAGTTGACCCTCATGTGACCAACATGATGACACTAATAACAAATCCTCATATCCTAAACTATGGCTGACTGATGGCAATCCCTCACATAATGCCCCTCTCTCTCTCGCACTTGCGGCACGCACCACCGGACCTAAAAACTCCGGTATGACTCTTCCCGCACCTCCCACAAGTGCGGCTGCCCTGATCTCCCAACCTAGAATCAACGGGCTTGGACCATTTCGACGCTGGCTGCAACTGCACCGCGGCCTGACTCTGCTCTCTCAGTTGTAACTCAATCTCCAACTTATGCCTCCTGGTGGCCTCCTACAACTCTAACAAGGTATCACATCTCTGTGTGGATACAAACTGCCTGATGTCCCTCTTAGGCATACTCAGATATCGGGATATCTGAGCCTGCTCCAAAGCAAACTTAGGGAAAAACATCGCCCTCTCAGTAAACATCCTGGTGATCTCCATCACCGACTCTGAATCCTGCTTCAGCTCCAAGAACTCCTAAGCCAACCTCTCCCTCTTAACTCGTGGAACATAACGAGTGTTGAACATCTCTCGGACTGATCCCATGCAACCGCAGCCCGCTGCGCATCAGAATAAGACCCCATAGTCAACCTCCACCAATCCTTCACCCCGAGCCTCAACAGGTTTAGATCACACCTCACCCTCTGATCAGCAGGGCATGAACATGTGAAGAAACACCCCTCCACATTCGACAACCATCGCATCGCAACGATCGGATCCTGAACTCCATCGAAAGTAGGGGGCTTTGTATTGTCGAAGTCCTGATACTAAAAACCTCTACTGGCTCTTCCTTCTGCCGCTGCTATAGCCGATGTAGCCGCGGCGGCAGCCGCCTCAGTAAGAGCTGCATAGCGCTTATCAAAGTACTCAACCATGGCAGTCTTGATCGACCCAAACAGTTCCGGCAACTCAGCCCGAAACATAGCAGCAACCTCATCATGCAGGATCTCATGAATCCTGGCATCCAACTCATCCGTACTTATCTGGCCAACAACCTCGGGTGGTGCTGACCCCCCCTGACCACCCTCTCCCGCTCCTGATCCCAAACTGGATCTTGCCTCGAAACGTCTCGTAATCGCCATTCTGCAATACACCATGAGATCCTCAGAAACCTCGCATAACCACCCAGAATGACTCTCTAATCAACCACCCAGGGGTTGTGATGTCCTTGCTATGCATATGGGTCCTATGCTTTCAGTAGTACGGGCCCATACTACCTTCCATACCTATCCATATTTGTCTCAAGTATCATCACTATGCCCCAAGCACTAACGAACATAGCAAGCACTCTATTCTCACTCCTAGAGGAACACCAAAACTCTCATCAAAGGAGACCCTAGGCTAGCAAGCATCACAATCAGGCAACTCTATCATGCACTTCCTGAAGATCCCTAGCCTAACACTAGCATGCTGTTCTAACATATCACATAAACAAATAACTTGTATGGTAATTTTGGGGTAACTTACTGTTGGATAAGGTGTCTAAGTCCATAACTATTTCTGGTATGTACTTGACCCGACCCGGCATGGTCCATTTGGGTTGCATGGCACCATGCAATTGGATAGACTAAATGAGAGAAATAACACTTGGAGATTATTAATATATTATAAGTTCTAATATATTAATAATATTATTTGATTAGTTTGATCAAGAATTAATTTAGAATTAATTAAGTGATCAAAAGATAACTAATTAAATATATGGGTTGATTATGTAAATCATCCATATCTTGTATAGTGGGCTAAAAGGCTCCATGGAGTATCAAGTTGGGTTCCACCCATAGGATGCTCCATGGATGCTCCATGGGAGTTACAAACCCATGGGTCATGGAAATGAAGAGTCATGACACATTAGGGTTTAACCCTAGATGTGTCAACACTATATAAGTAACATGTTCTCCACCCAAAATCGGCTACACTAAGAAACAAGAGGGCTTGGCCGATTTTGAAGAAGTGAGTATTCTCTCATAAGTTCTTCCAAGAGCATTTGGTGTTGTGTGAAGCATTTGAGGCATCACACTTGGGGTGCTAGGCTCACAAGGTTTCAAGGAACACAAGCAACAACAAGGTAAGTTATTCTATCTATACTTTATGTTAAAATTGTTCCCCATGTATGCTAGATAGGAATATAACCTTGGAATTCAACTTTGCATGACAAATTAGACAAACATAGATCCAAGGTTATTAGGGTTGCATGTACACTTAGGAAGTGTTAGAATGCTCAAAACCCATCAGTGGTATCAGAGCCTAGGCTTGTTTGTTCTTATTTGTGCTTAAAAGTTGAAAAACAGAATCGGAATTCTTGCTGTCTGCGAATGGACTCGTCGAGTCTATAGGGGGGACTCGTCGAGTCCATGAGTATCTTCAACTAACTCGGCGAGTCAGTTTATGCACTCGGCGAGTAGGGTCGACTGAGTGCAGAATTTTGATTCAGTTGCCGGAAATGAATTAGAAACATTACCCTAAACTGTTTTGGTAGTTGAAAACTTGTTTTTAGTGGTGTAATGACTTTGCTAATTCATTTACAACAACTAGTTATCAAAATTACAAAGTTTTATGTAATTTTTGATTATGTTCATATTCATGTTCTTGTTTTTATGATGTTTTAGATGATCATAGGAATTATTTGTAACCTATTTGGTAGTTTAATTCTTGATCATAATGTGTTTTAATGGAGTCCATAACTTATCCTTAAGTTATCGAAAACCAAGAGTCACACTTGAGTTAAAACCATTAAGAAAACACAAGAGTTAGAAAAATGAAGAGTCTTCATTTTATTACTCTATTAAACTCATAAGTTACAAGAAATGAAAAGTTTTGAAAGTTACAAAACTTGCCCTCAAGTTTTGGAACAAGTAAAGTTAAGTTAAAACTTTAAGTTCCAACCCCTAGAATTTTAAAAGTTAAAATTCAACCCTTATACTTATATTATGATAATTTAATAATTATATATATATATGTATAAGAATAAAGTCGTCTTATCGCTAGTACGCCTCATTCACGAAGCCGGTCTATAAGGTGAGTATAAGGTTGTTGCCTATAAAATGGTGACTTAATGGGTGAATATTCTCACCCACCGTTTGCTTGACTGGTGGAGGGTCGTTAGCCGAACGGGTAAGACAAGGACTTATAAATTCTCATTCAAAGTATGATGAATATAATAAAGTAACTAAATGTTTATTAAATTCCCAATCTTAGTTACTTTAGGAAAAATGTGAATAAGGTGCTAATCCATGAAATTACACTTTACACTTTGTCTAAGTCGTTGGTGGAGCGTGTGTGGTTAACCGGCACACTAACTTGGACTTAACAAGGTAGGTAAAGGGTGACTTAAGGTTTATTATAGTATCGGTGGAGCGTGTGTGGTTTACCGGCACATCGATTGAGTGATAAACTTTAAGGGTACCAAGTGATTTGCATGGTTACTTCACACCTCGTTTTGTGATCGTCGGCATCCCAGTCACAAAACCTGGAGGGCACTCCCGAGATTGAAACATGCCTTTGAAAAGTTCATTGGATCTCAAAGAATCTAGGAATTTCTAAAACCAATAAAAACTAAATATCTAATATTTCGTTTTTCGTGGTGGAAATTGGTGAATCGTCATTCACCTACCTTTCAAATATGGTATAGCTTAGATTACGGCATACCTCTTCTAAGTTATATTATATTGTGATTGGATCCTAGCCTTAATATTACATTTGGGTGTTTTATTAAGGACTCTCTTAAATCTAAACTAAACTTGTTCTTCTCTTTCAGATGTCTTCAAACAATGCTTCTGGCTCGAATCCTAATGGCTCCTTTACTCTTATGAGTTTGTGTGGGAAAGTCACCTTTGATGGATCCAACTTCAATAAGTGGATCAGAAACATCAGGATGATTACCCGCTACGAGGACAAAGAATATGTCCTTGACAAGGAGCTTAAGGAAATTGACGAGTCCACTGCAACTCCCCAGGAGATCGCTGAATTTCATACTCATGAAAGAGATGCAACCAAGGTGGCTTGTATCATGTTAGCCACCATGACAGCTGAACTCCAAAAGTCTTATGAAGATTTCTACCCTTATAAAATGCACCAAGATTTGATGGAAAGATACCATCAAAGTGCACGACAAGAGAGGTACGAAGTCATCTGCTCCATGATAACAACCATGATGAAGGACAGAGAGTCCGTCACGAGCCACATGCAGAAAATGCAAAGGTATGTGGATCGTTTGTTGAAGCTCAATGTGAACTTCCTTGAGGAGCTTGCAATAGATATCATTTTGCACTCCTTACCATCGTGCTATGATCAATTCCGCATGACATATCACATGAACAAGGAAGAGGTCACCCTCAGCATACTTCAGGGACTTCTCAAGACCGCAGAAACAGGTCTTAAGGGGAAGTCGGTTGCTATCACTCCTACTCCAGACTCAACTCCGGTCTTGGCAATCGGGCAAAGTCGAGGGAGGAAGAGAAAGAGATCTTCAAAGGGTACCAAGGCTCGGACCCTTGATGGCTCTTCTTCAAGTGGAACCAAGAAAGGTTTCATTACTCCTTCTTCTGACCCAAAAGAGGCTGAATGCTTCTATTGCCATGAAAAAGCTCATTGGAAGCGGAACTGCCCAAAGTACCAGCAGGATGTAAAGGATGGGAAAGTCAAACCCAACCATGCAGGTATTTACACTATCATTTCTAATAACTCACCCCATTCGAAATCTTGGGTCCTTGATACCGGTTGCGGTATTCATATTTGTTGTGACTTGCAGGGACTAGGAAGAACTGAGAATGTGGAGCAAGGAAGAATAAACTTAATCATGGGGAATAGGAAAGTTACACCTGTCACCAAGATTGGAGTTTATACTTTATCGCTAAGTAGTGGGTTAAATTTAGATTTGAATAAATGTTGTTATTCACCAGAAATGGCAAGAAATATTATTTCCTTTCATGCATTGTACAAATAAGGTTTCACCTTTTCGTTTGATAATGAAGTTGGTTCGATTAATGCTTTCTTTAATAATGTACTTTATTTTAAAGCATTACCTTGTGATGGTGTGTATGAAGCTGTATCTATTGTAGATAACTCAGGAAATAATGTTTTGTGTATTGATTCTACTAATAATAATAACTTGGATAAAGCGTCACTATGGCATTGTCGTCTTGGACATATAAGCAAGAAACGCATAGGCCAACTCCAAAAGGATGGAGTCTTGGAGTCGTTTGACCTAAAGTCAAATGATAGTTGCGAATCATGCTTACTTGGAAAAATGACAAAGTCACCCTTCACAGGCTCGTGTGAAAGGGGTGAAGGTTTGTTGGACCTTATACACACGGATGTGTGTGGACCATTCAAACATGCCACAAGAGATGCTAATCGTTATTATTTGACTTTTACTGATGATTACAGTAGATATGGATATGTCTACTTAATCAAGCATAAGTCAGAGACTTTCGAGAAGTTTAAGGAATTTAAACAGGAAGTCAAGAATCAATTGGGTAGGAACGTTAAGATGCTTCGATCCGATCGAGGTGGTGAGTATCTTAGTTCAGAGTTCCTCGACTATCTAAAGGAATGTGGGATTGTCTCACAATTGACACCTCCCAGGACACCGCAGTTGAATGGTGTGGCTGAGAGGCGTAATCGAACCTTGTTGGACATGGTTCGTTCCATGATGAGTCGAGCTTCCCTACCAATCTCATTCTGGGGGTATGCCTTAGAGACTGCCGCCCATATCCTTAATCTAGTCCCTACAAAGAAAGTTGCCAAAACTCCTCACGAGATGTGGACTGGTAAAGTACCTAAACTAGACCACATCAAGATTTGGGGATGCGAGGCTTTCGTGAGACGCGAGACTCATGATAAGCTCGAACCCCGAAGCGAGAGGTGTATTTTCATCGGCTACCCACAGCAATCCTTTGGTTACCTCTTCTACAGACCTAGTGACAATGTGGTCTTTGTAGTAAGAAGAGGAGTCTTTCGAGAAAGAGAGTTTATAAGCCAAGGAGACAGTGGGAGGCAAGTTGATCTTGAAGAAATTCAAGAGTCAAGTGGTGAAGGAACTTCAAACTCTAGCCCTCAACTTGAGGAGGAAACTCCTGTTGAGCCAATTGACGAATTTGTACCTCTGAGGCGTTCCACGAGAGTTAGGAGTGCACCTGAGCATTACTATGGATTCCATATTACTGCAGAAGGTGAGCCACTTATTAGTGATGAGACACTAGTAAGTCAAGATGACCCTAACAGCTACGAGGAAGCCATGGCAGGCCCCGAGTCTGCTAAATGGAAAGAGGCTATGGATAGCGAGATACAATCCATGTATGACAATCAAGTTTGGAACTTGGTTGAGAATGTACCAGGTCAAAAGACTGTAGGGTGCAAATGGGTCTTCAAGAAGAAGACCGACATGGATGGTAAAGTACACACTTATAAGGCTAGACTGGTTGCAAAGGGCTTCTCTCAAATTCCTGGAGTGGATTATGATGAGACCTTTTCTCCGGTAGCCAAGATTAAGTCTATTCGGGTTCTGTTAGCCATAGCCGCATTTCATGACTATGAAATTTGGCAAATGGATGTCAAAACCGCTTTCCTTAATGGGAAGTTGGCTGAAGATGTTTACATGAGTCAGCCAGAGGGTTTTGTCAGCAACGAGTACCCTAATAGAGTGTGTAAGCTTGAGAAATCCATTTATGGATTAAAGCAAGCACCTCGCAGATGGAATCTTTGCTTTGATGAAAAGGTCAAGGAATTTGGCTTTTCTAGGAGTGAAGATGAATCTTGTGTATATGTCAAGGCTAGTGGGAGTATAGTTAGCTTTTTGGTATTGTATGTGGATGACATACTACTCATAGGAAACGACATTCCAACCTTGCAGGAAGTAAAGTCCTGGCTTGGAAAGTGTTTCGCTATGAAGGACCTTGGTGAAGCTGCCTATATTTTTGGAATAAGGATCTTGAGAGATCGGAGTAAAAGACTAATTGGACTTAGTCAAAGTACCTACTTGGAGAAGGTTCTGAAGAGATTCAGAATGCAAGACTCCAAGAAAGGAGAGTTACCCATCCAGAGTAGCGCCAAGTTGAGTAAGACACAAAGCCCTAGCACTGAGGCTGAGATAGCAGAAATGAGTCGAGTACCTTATGCTTCGGCTGTAGGATCGATCATGTATGCTATGACGTGTACTCGGCCTAATGTAGCCTTTTCCTTGAGCATGGTTAGCAGGTTTCAGGGGAACCCTGGCAAGGCACACTGGACTGCGGTAAAGAATATTCTCAAGTACCTACGAAGGACTAAGGACTGGGTCCTTACCCTCGGTGGAAGTGATGACTTGAGAGTTGTAGGGTATAGTGATGCTAGCTTCCAGACTGATAGGGATAACTTCCGCTCTCAGTCGGGCTGGGTCTTTACCCTAAATGGAGGAGAAATTTCTTGGAAGAGTTCCAAGCAAGAGACAGTGGCAGATTCTACTTGTGAATCAGAGTATATTGCAGCTAGCGAAGCGGCAAAGGAGGCTTTATGGCTGAGGAACTTCATTGGAGAGCTTGGAGTTGTGCCAGCTATTAAAAAGCCAATGGAAATTTTCTGTGATAGTGAAAGCGCTGTTGCCTTAGCCAAGGAACCAAGGGATCACGGGAGATCCAGACACATCGACAGAAAATACCATTTCATCAGACATCGGATCGAAGAAGGACTCCTCGTGGCAAAGAGGGTATCATCAGATGAGAATCCGGCAGATCCCCTCACGAAGGGACTGACTCGGGTTAAGCATCTCCTGCATGCTCGGAGCATAGGGCTGAAGGATGATATTAGATTTAGTAGTTAGATAACCTCGAAATTTGTAAAGTGTAATTGACATTTGATGATGAATAAAAGTGTTTTATTTATGAGTAAAGTGTTGCTATCTCTTGTCAATCGTTTACTATATTTCTTTTGCATGTTTTGACTTCCAGAATAATTTTGTTTGGTATAACATATTATTCAAACCTCCACAATCGGTCATATGTCGGAAGTAGGTATGAATCAAGACTGTCATGTTTGGTTGTAGAGGTCTGGGACAAGGCTACAACAATCATGAGTGCTCATAAGTTCTGAGCATTGGACTCAACCCACGCTCACTGGAATCACTTCATGGAATTCTATCTCGAGTGATCGTGAGACGGTAATATCATATAAGTCTTTAAACCTAGAGATGTGATTTGTTACTTACAAGTTGGTTATGCATTGATTGTACGAAAAACGCATTGGTAACTCGATGTTATAAAATCGCGCTCTTATGTGTAATTCAATGAGTAGTAGAACAAACATATGAGTCGAAGTTTATCTGTTCCTTCTTGGATTAGAAGCTGATATCTGGGCCCCTCGATGATTTTGTTTTGACCTATGTACCGGGCCCGGTCAGAACTAAGTTGATGTGTTCAATTAAGTTCTTTGTCAAACAAATCGGAAATCGGGAAACAAATGTTGGACAATAAGTAAGACATTGTTCCATGTATTTGTCCGACTGATATCTAGAACAGAGGATTATATGATCACTTATCTTAAATGGCGTACCATCATTTTCTCAGTTTCGAGAAACCTTGAAAAGAGCTACGATTGCCGATCGGTTCCTGAAGTCATACTTGCAGTAATAGTTATTAGACTTATCCAAGTGGGAGACTGTTGGATAAGGTGTCTAAGTCCATAACTATTTCTGGTATGTACTTGACCCGACCCGACATGGTCCATTTGGGTTGCATGGCACCATGCAATTGGATAGACTAAATGAGAGAAATAACACTTGGAGATTATTAATATATTATAAGTTCTAATATATTAATAATATTATTTGATTAGTTTGATCAAGAATTAATTTAGAATTAATTAAGTGATCAAAAGATAACTAATTAAATATATGGGTTGATTATGTAAATCATCCATATCTTGTATAGTGGGCTAAAAGGCTCCGTGGAGTATCAAGTTGGGTTCCACCCATAGGATGCTCCATGGATGCTCCATGGGAGTTACAAACCCATGGGTCATGGAAATGAAGAGTCATGACACATTAGGGTTTAACCCTAGATGTGTCAACACTATATAAGTAACATGTTCTCCACCCAAAATCGGCTACACTAAGAAACAAGAGGGCTTGGCCGATTTTGAAGAAGTGAGTATTCTCTCATAAGTTCTTCCAAGAGCATTTGGTGTTGTGTGAAGAATTTGAGGCATCACACTTGGGGTGCTAGGCTCACAAGGTTTCAAGGAACACAAGCAACAACAAGGTAAGTTATTCTATCTATACTTTATGTTAAAATTGTTCCCCATGTATGCTAGATAGGAATATAACCTTGGAATTCAACATTGCATGACAAATTAGACAAACATAGATCCAAGGTTATTAGGGTTGCATGTACACTTAGGAAGTGTTAGAATGCTCAAAACCCATCACTTACTGGCTCCGGCTGATCGTACCCTCTGCGTCCTCTTTTACTTATTTTTTAAAAACATTTTTAATTTCTCTTTGAAAACTCTCCTTGATTTGAGATTGGACTCACACGGATGTTCCTCCATTTCAGTCAAACCAAGGCTCTGATACCAACTTGTAACGTCCAAAATTTTTCAACCAATTTAAACTTTTCAAAAACAACCCTTATTCATTAATTCATTACAAAAACATTTTCAATTCATTTATTATCAGAGTATTTCCCAGAACCACATCATAAATACATAAAACACAAGGAGCGGTACGATCACGCCTACGCCTTGCCACGATCTTCTAAAGTACCTGAAACAATACACTAAAACCTGTAAGCCTGAAAGCTTAGTGAGTTACCCCCAAAATACCAACCACATATACCATACTCATAACACATCGTATCATAAACAGAACAGCCATGCACTTCGGGTCTACTGCATGACTGGTCCGCTGCATCGGGCCTTCAGTCCACCTGGTCCACCCTTCGAGTCTAGCCATACAGATCGAGTCTGCAGTGTGGTTGGTCTGCCTGCACCGGGTCTTCAACCCACCTGTTCCACTCTCTGAATCTACAGTATGACTGGTCCGCCCGCACCAGGCCTTTAGTCGGCCTGGTCCACTCTCCGAGCCTCGGCACGTCTGGTCCGCCCTCGCGGGGCCTACAGTTTATTCGGACCACTCGCTGGGCCCTCAGGATACCGACCTAATCGGTCACTAACATAGCATCATCCTATATATCAGGATTCCGACCTTAACCAGGTCTCTAACATATACCATCCTAAGTACTAGATTGCAAACATATAGCAAAGCAATAACATAACAACTACCCGGACTTCCATCCGATAAAGGGCCGGCCTTGGTGCCTTAGACCCTGTTGATATAATGAGGATAACTCACCTTGCAAATCCGATCTGCGGAAATAAGATGACGCTGCTCCAACCTCCGACACGAACTCCACCACTGATCAATACCAAAAGACCGAACTCAATAAATACCAATAATTACCAAAATACCTTGGAAGTCAATTGGTCAACTCTTGGTCAAAGTCAAAGTCCACCTTTTTGTGTGACCCTACTTGCCGAGTCGCCCCGTCGACTCGCCGAGTCCCACAATTCCGGGTCCTTTCTGGCTCAACTCACCGATTCACCGTTCAACCAGAAAAGGTTAGGACTCCATGACCAAACCCGCTGAGTCCAAGAACAGACTTGTCGAATCCAAGGCAATCTGCAAACTCGCTGAGTTGTTCTTCCAACTTGTCGAGTTCCTGCCTATCTTCATGCAACTCGTCGAGTACACCTATGTGACTCGTCGAGTTACTATGGGACTCATGCTAAATCTCTAGTCCGACTCGCCGAGTCCAACCGTGAAGTTCCATAATCTCGAGTCACAGAGCCACTCCCTTACACCAAACACTAGATCAGGGTTCCTATGGTTCATTAGCAACATAAAGTTGCTACCTTTACGTGCTTCCATGACCCATTCATCAAAAACCAAGTTAAAATGGAGCTTAACTCATTAGGGTTGGCTTTTGCATGGCTAATCAAAGGGATTTCTTCACATAGAATCCATATGGAACTCAGATCTGGAGTTTCAACTCCAGATCTAACTCATGCATCAAGATCTCAACATAAATTCTTCCCAAAAAACCCTAAAGCTCCAAAAAGGTGGATCTAGAAAGAATAAAGCCAAGATGACGAATCCTTACCTCAAAACAACCCCCAACTGAAGAGTAAACAAAATCTCCTCAAGCCTCCTTGATCCAAGCTCCTTAGTCTTGAAGATTTCCTTCTTAAATCACTTATCCAAGCTCCAAAATGCTCCCAATGATCTTCTCTTATGATTTTAGGGCTTATGGTCCTCAGAGTGGTGATAAGGGGCCGAAATGGGGGCTTAAGGCTCCTTAAATATGGTGCAAACCCTAGGAATTAGGGTTTCTCAATCGAGCACGGACTCGCTGAGTTGGTCACTAAACACGTGGCCACAATCACGACTCGACTCATCGAGTCTATTCATTGACTCTCCGATTCGATCCTCCTTAATTACACTAAGCACCCTGTACATGCACTTCTGAACTCGGGGTGTTACAAGACTGGTCCAAATTCATAGCTACAGTGATAGGCAGTTTTGTAAAAATCATATAAAAATGTAGGAAAATCGAGTGAATATGTTTAAGTAGTCATTTTAATGGTATAAACCTAAACTATTTGTATCTAATACAGGTTTGAAAACTAAAAAGTTTAAGAAGTTCAAAACAGTCCGTGAATGAACATTAACTTTTCTGTTGAAAGCTGATGTTTGAGTTTAATTGTGTTCTTGGTGTTTTAACTTGTATCCCCCCTTATAAACTTAAGAAAACATGAAAATATAGGGGTATGAACTCACCTTGAATGATCTCTTCAGATGGATGATGGAGAAAAGGAGTTTCCAAGTCAAGAACACTTGGGAGATGCTTGAAGATTTGAAGGTTCTATGAACAAATGTGATGATATTTGCGTAAGCAATCCATAATTTTGAGGAAGGATAGTATAATATTTATGTGTAGGAGGAAGATACTTACCAAATGTGGAGGAAAAAACCAATATTAGCCTTTGAATCTCGAATTTTAGAGAGAGAAAGTGAGAGAGATGTGTTTGTTCTTCATGAGAAAGAGTGAATAAAGAGGGGGAGAGGTAAGGATTTTTACCATCCTTGAGTATTGAACCTTGCTGGAGAGAGGTGGTGAAAGGATAATTAGCTGACTAGGGCTGATGGGAATAGTTACATAAAGCATGAATAGTGACCTGGAGTGGGTATGAGAGGTTGCTTGTGTCATAACTTTATGGCAAAGTCAACACTCTATCACCAAATCTTACCCACTAGATATTATTCTTAGACTAATATTTTCCCCCAAAAATGATTAAAATATGAATATTTAGGGTCTTATATGTCAAAATATAATTTTGGGTGAAAATCCCGCGTTAAAATCATGAAAAACGGGCTTAAAACGCAAAAGTGGTCGAAAACCGGGAAAATAGAAGCGAATATGCGAAAATCTGAACTCTGGCCGAAGGTTCAGTTCTTAGAAGGTGAGGACCGAAGGTAGAGAGGAGGAACCGAAGGTGAGGCTCGCTTGTCTGATGAGAACCAAGAGGGGGTTCGGTCCGAGCACTTCGCATGCGAACACGGGAAAGGAGGCGAAATAGACTGAGGCTCGGTCCTGAAGGTAGTTTTGGTTTTGACAGGTTCGGTTCCTATGGTTCGGTTCTTAACCTAGTTTCGGTTCCTATAGGGGCTTCAGTTCTAATTAAGGTTTCGGTCCTTAAGGGCTATTTTTCAAGTTTTCTTCCCGTTTTGAGTGATTTTTAGCCAAGTTAAGGGTCAGGATGACTCGGATGACTATAAAAAGTTGAGAGAGATTTTGAGAGAGATTTGGGACAGATATGAGAGAGAGAGAGAGAGAGAGATTGATAAAGAGATATTGAGAGAGACTTTTTTGTGACCTTTTTGGATGTTGAGCTTCGCAATGCAAGGTTGGTACATCCCGTTAAGCTTTGTTATGATGGTTATATGTCCTCGAGGGGTACGGAATAACGTTTTATCGAATAGTTTCATCACTTACCCCGATTAGGGTTTAGAATCTCTGAACGTATGAACTTTCCAAGTGATAACTTCTTATTAAAATATTGAGTTGTACGATAGTAACATAATGTAAACCCTAATATACAAGGGTTAGATGAGTTGACCGATTTGACTTGTTGGCTTTATTTGATTTTGACTTGATCGGAAATTGACGGTTGTCACAACTAGATGAAGTTATATTATGAGGCATGATAGTTGGTTATGTGCTAGGAAGTATGCTAGTTGTATATGTGGTATGCTTGTAAGGAAGACCATAGGAGAGCCTATGGCACCTGGATGTAAGACCATGTGGAGAGCCCATGGCTTTCTTACAAAAGACCATAGGAGAGCCTATGGCAACCAGATGTAAGACCATTTGGAGAGCCCATAGCTTTCCAATTAAAGACCATGGGAGAGCCCATGGCACTTAGGTGTAATACCATGTGGGGAGCCTATGACATCCTGGAGTAAGACCCTTGGGACGAGCCCACGACATCCCTATATGTTGTATGCATGACTTATGTGGTTTATGTAGCTTTTATAGGTAATATGGTTGTGTGATTATGTGGATTGTATGGGGGTATGCTCTGGGGAACTCACTAAGCATTAGCTTACAGTTTGTGGATTTGTTTCAATTACATCTGAGCCTAAGGGCAAGGGCAAGGTTTGAAGATGCGGCATGCACACTCTCTCAGGCGTTTTTATGGGACACTCTGATGTTTAAAATAATATTGTTGATGTTATGAATTTGAAAACAAATGTACTTGAGATTTTATGGTTTATTGAAAATGTTTTGACTACTTAAAAATGAAAATTTTATTTTGAAAAATTGGGTCGTAACAATACCCCCCCCCCCCCCCCAACTTATTGAGCTCTCTTATCAATAAAAAAAACTATTATCTATCTCTTCGAGTGTTTTGACAGTAGAAAATACTAATTCTTGAGTTATAAAAAGCACATTCTGCTATGAGACAATTTCAGTAAGGATATTGTTTTGTGCAACAACATTTTCACTTTGCCAATTTAGAGTTTCCTTGTAACATCCCGACTCCTAAGTATTTTCTTATTATTTATTGATCTTTATTATTGTAACTTCATGAGTGACTCGACGAGTTGTGAGCCTAACTCATCGAGTAGAGTCCGATTTGACCACATGGGTTTAATGATCAACTCGACGAGTCAGAGAGCTGACTCGCCGAGTAGGCGCTATGAGGTGAAACCCTAAATCTTCGGGGTTGGGGCCGATTTAAGAGAACTTATGTCCTCATTTCCGCCTCACCAGCTGTCCAACTCCCCCGTGTAAAACCCTAAACGCTTGTAGTGAGCTAAGAGAGCTATAGAGCTAATTTTTGGACTGTTCAAGTGCATCTTTTGAGGAGATTAAATAGGAGTTTATCCAGCAAGGAACGAGGAGAAACTGTTGGATCTAGTGCTATATTGACCAAAGCTTCTATGGAAGGTAAAAGCCTACACCTCTCTCATCTTATTAGTTAGATCTCATGATTATGGAAGTTAAGGCTTTACCACCTTTTGTTGGGACATTGAGTGCATTGAGTCTACCAGGAGGTCTAGACTTCAGATCTGGACCTTGTGAGGTCCATAGATTCCAAAGGTCCCAACTTTATTCAACCATAAAAGATTATTTGTGCGTAAACACCCTTGTTAGAGTTGTAATGGCATTTTGGAGCAAAATATTCCATGCATGGAAGTAATGATCGAGGATTTACGTGACTTTCGAGCCTTGGGAGCCTAGATCTAGGTTGTGGAGCAGTAGATCTGAATTAAGAATTCTGAATGAGAATTTAGACTGAAGGGACTCACTGAGTCAACAAGCTGACTCGACGAGTCGACTAGGGTTTCCCCGATGAGTCTGGAAAAGGGTGACTCGACGAGTTCATGAGACAACTCGACGAGTTGAGATGGGTTTTTGCGACATTCTGAGGAACACTGGGGACTCGACGAGTCACGTAAGTGCACTCGGCGAGCTGGGTCAACATGGGCAATTGGCTTGAGTATTGACTTCTCTAGACTTTAGGGTTTGGTCAAGATAGGGTCTATGGGGGCCATGGAGGGGTAAAATGGTCTTTTACCCATCTCAAGAGTTAGAAAGAGGTTAGCGTGAGTTATATGTCATTTTGATATTTATGAGTTAATTAGAGATGCTTATTGCATGTAGGCGGAGATTAGGTTGTTCGAGGGGTATCCAGTTTTCTTTGCTTACTTACGAGGTGAGTCTTCTCACTATACTTACCATGAGTGGTATCTATGTGTGACTGGAGGGTATTATGTGCTTACTTGAGTACTGTGATATTATACATTTTGTCTATGTGATATATATATATATATATATATATATATATATATATATATATATATATATATATATATATATATGATATATTCTGTGTTTACTAAGATAGGACCGGAGGGTCTAACCCGAGCTGTGAGACCAGAGGGTCCTCACTGAGACATAACACCGAAGGGTCTACATCGAGACGCATGAGATCGAAGGGTCCATGCTGATATATAGCCATGAGAGGCTTATTATTTGTGTATATGGTATTTTGGGGAACTCACTAAGCTTCGTGCTTACCGTGTTGTGTGATATGTGTTTCAGGTACTTCTTAGGACCGCGAGAAGGTTCCGACATGATTGTACGCACTTGTTCTAGATTATTTTGAGGATTCTGGGATTTGAGTTTTGTTGTGGATTTATGTTGACATCGAGACACTTATGGTTTTTATAAAATTAATTTATGAGTTTTATGTGTTTTAAAAATGAAAATTTTGGTTTGAAAATTTGCATCGTTACAAGTTTGTATCAGAGCCTTGGTTTGAGGGATTCAGATGCACCTTTGCGTATGTCTGGACTCAAACTGAGGAATTGAGAAAAAATTCAAAAAGAAATGATTTTTCTAAACCGAGTAAGAGATTCTAAGAGAAAACGAGAAGGAGCAGTGTGTACAATCAGCCAGAGCCCGAACGGTGGTTTCCCAAAATACCCTTAATTGTTTACTTTCTAAGATATTTATGAGATATTAGTGAAGCATGCTAGAGAGTAGGCTAGGTACTTCATATTCTAGGGCTAGATTTTCCTGATTTGTGATGGGTTAGCCTAGGAGATGTTTTGATCAGTGTTATCTATTATTTGCTCTGAGTATGTGCTGAGTTCTGAGTCGAGAGATAATCTAGGAAGAGATACCTAGATGAGCATATGAATAGCCTACTAAGAGAGTAGCCAGATATTTGTGAGAGATAGAGTACTTGTGAATTAGAATCCTAGGAGGAGGACATGGGATGACTATAGGTTGGTGTGGAATGTAGTATTGGGCCCGTACTACTGAAAGCACCAAATCTGTATGCCACCCAAGTAAAAATCCTTAGGGTACTAAGGAGCCTGTAGGGGCGGGAATCGAGTGTTAGTATGCTCGAGCGAGTTTTTGATGATTTTTGTGTTGTGTTTCACAGACATCATGGTGGGTACACGCCACAACCCCAAGAGCAGTGGGACCGGTGATGAAGAGATCCACATGATCATCCATGACGAGGTGGTTGCAGCCATTCGAGACGCGATACCGGAGATGTTTGGGTCTATTAAGACCACTCTGATTAAGACATTTGATGAGAAGTACGTTGCTGTTACTGAGGCTGTTGCTGCTGCAGGCACAACGGTTGTTGCTGCTGCTAGGCCACATGGAGGTGACTCGTTGTTGTTTCAGGAGTTCAGCAACACGAAGCCACCAGATTTTGATGGGACACAGGATCCGATTGCTGCCATGAGATGGATCGGTAACACTGACGGATGATTTTATACTTGTTCGTTCCCAGAGCATCTGAGAGTCTGGTTCGCCCTGAACCAGCTTCGCTAGGGAGCGAAGGACTGGTGGAAGTTTGTGACGACTGATTTTACCCCGGTAGATCATGCTGCAGTGACTTGGGAGAGGTTCACCAATTTGTTTCAAGATGATTATGTTCCCCAGGTGGAGAGGGAGCATGTGGCACAAGAGTTTCTGTCTCTCAAGTAGAATACATATTCGATGACTGAGATTACGAGGATGTTCCAAGAGAGGGTGTTCTTCTGCCCTGAGCACGTGTCCACCGAGCAGGCATGTGTGAGTCGTTATTTAAGCATCTTGAGGAGAGATATTCAGGAGTTTGTGGCAAACTTGTCTTATTGGACATTGGCTGAGTTACAGACCAATGCCAGGAAGAGGGAGATTGAGTTGGAGATTTAGTCTACAGATGAGGCAGAGCACCAGTGGAGAGAGAGGAGACCGATACAGCCGCATCCGACGGCTAAGCGGGCTAAGCCCACTGATTTGAGGACTGGAGACCAGAAGGGCTGCACTTGTATCAAGTGCGGCAAGGTCCACGAGGGTTCTTGTTGATCAGGGATTTGCTACAAATGCGGTAAGGAGGGGAATATGGAGAGGGACTGCCCCCATGGGAATTTCTGTTTGCTTCCATTGCAACCAGACGGGCCATCGGAAGGCCGAGTGCCCTCAGCTCATTCAGGGTTCAGCCCATGGTTCTGCTCTTGCTGCTATTTGTGCTACAGATAATCGGTCAGTGAAATTCGAGCCTCCAAGGGCTCATGGGAGAGCATTTTAGCTGATAGCGGAGGTGGTCCACACCGTGCCTGATGTTGTTGTTGGTATGTATCTCCTTATTTATGTAGTTTGATATTTGTTTATACTTATATTGTGATGTGTATAGGTACTTTTCTTGTGAGTTTTGTACCTGCTTTGGTGTTGTTTAAGTCGGGTTTTAGTTGATCTTTCATGTCCTTAGCTTTTAGTCGTCACATTAGTATTGAGCGAGAAGCCTTAAGTCGACCTCTAAAAGATTCTATAGCCGATGAGCATGAGGTTTATGTTATCGAGATGTGTATTGGAGATTTTTGGTGTGGAGTTCCCGATTGATCTGGTGCCGATAGCGATGGGAGACGTTTGTGTCATTGTGGGCATAGATTGGTTGAG
Source organism: Lactuca saligna (assembly GCF_052625555.1). Classification (NCBI taxonomy): domain Eukaryota; kingdom Viridiplantae; phylum Streptophyta; class Magnoliopsida; order Asterales; family Asteraceae; genus Lactuca; species Lactuca saligna. The sequence goes on from NC_136421.1 coordinate 73,535,832, forward strand.
TCGATTTGGAGCTATGATCAACTGCGAGTGTCAGTTTATGACTATACGAGACCCTAGTGGGGGAGTGCTTACCGTATACGGAAAGGGTACCAGGTCCGGATCAGCTTTCTGCTCTGCTGCTAGAGCAAGACAGAGTATACAGCAAGGTTGTATGGGATTTTTGGCGTATGTGATGGATATGCGGGTTACTATAGAGAGGCCAAGTTCTATCTCTGGGGTTCCGATAGTATGCGAGTTTCCAGATGTGTTTTCTGAGGAGTTACCGAGAGTGCCTCCAGAGAGGCAAGTGGAGTTCCGGATTAATTTAGTTCCGGGAGCGGCGCCTATTGCTAAGGCACCTTCTCACCTTATTTATGTAGTTTGATATTTGTTTATACTTATATTTTGATGTGTATAGGTAATTTTCTTGTGAGTTCTGTACCTGCTTTGGTGTTGTTTAAGTCGGGTTTTAGTCGATCTTTCGTGTCCTTAGCTTTTAGTCGTCACATTAGTATCGAGCGAGAAGCGCTAAGTCGACCTCTGAAAGTTTCTATAGCCGATGAGCATGAGGTTTATGTTGTCGAGGTATTCTGGGTATGTGTATTGGACATTTTTGGTGTGGAGTTCCCGATTGATTTGGTGCTGATAGCGATGGGATACGTTTGTGTCATTGTGGGGATGGATTGGTTGAGTCGATTTGGAGCTATGATCAACTGCGAGTGTCAGTTGCTGAGTATACGAGCCCCTAGTGGGGGATTGCTTACCGTATACGAAAAGGGTAGCAAGTCCGAATCAGCTTTCCGCTCTGCTGCCAAAGCAAGACAGAGTAAACAACAAGGTTGTATGGGATTTTTTGCGTATGTGATGGATACACGGGTTACTACAGAGAGGCCAAGTTCTATCTCGGAGGTTCCAATAGTATGCGAGTTTCCAGATGTGTTTTCTGAGGAGTTACCGAGAGTGCCTCCCGAGAGGCAGGTGGAGTTCCGGATCGATTTAGTTCCGGGAGCGACGCCTATTGCTAAGGCACCTTATCGCCTTATTTATGTAGTTTGATATTTGTTTATACTTATATTGTGATGTGTATAGGTAATTTTCTTCTGAGTTCTGTACCTGCTTTGGTGTTGTTTAAGTCGGGTTTTCGTCGATCTTTCGTGTCCTTAGCTTTTAGTCGTCACATTAGTATCGAGCGAGAAGCGTTAAGTCGACCTTTGAAAGTTTCTATAGCCGATGAGCATGAGGTTTATGTTATCGAGGTATTCTGGGGATGTGTATTGGAGATTTTTGGTGTGGAGTTCCTGAATGATTTGGTGCCGATAGCGATGGGAGACGTTTGTGTTATTGTGGGGATGGATTGGTTGAGTCGATTTGGAGCTATGATCAACTGCGAGTGTCAGTTGGTGAGTATACGAGACCCTAGTGGGGGATTGCTTACCGTATACGGAAAGGGTACCAGGTCTGAATCAGCTTTCTGCTCTGCTGCCAAAGCAAGACAGAGTATACAGCAAGGTTGTATGGGATTTTTGGCGTATGTGATGGATACACGGGTTACTACAGAGAGGCCAAGTTCTATCTCGGAGGTTCCAATAGTATGCGAGTTTCCAGATGTGTTTTCTTAGGAGTTACCGAGAGTGCCTCCCGAGAGGCAGGTGGAGTTCCGGATCGATTTAGTTCCAAGAGTGGCGCCTATTACTAAGGTACCTTATCGCCTTATTTATGTAGTTTGATATCTGTTTATACTTATATTGTGATGTGTATAGGTAATTTTCTTGTGAGTTCTGTACCTGCTTTGGTGTTGTTTAAGTCGGGGTTTAGTCGATCTTTCGCATCCTTAGCTTTTAGTCGTCACATTAGTATCGAGCGAGAAACGTTAAGTCGACCTCTGAAAGTTTCTATAGCCGATGAGCATGAATAACGCGTCCAAAAAGCAGTCTTCTGTACATCTTCCTCTCTGACCCTCCTCTGATGATACCCCGAACGCAAATCAATCTTGGAGTACCAAGATGCTCCCTGTAACTGGTCAAAGAGGTCATCAATCCTCGGAAGTCGGTAACGGTTCTTCACCGTTACCTTATTCAGCTCCCGATAATTTATACACATCCGATGCGACCCGTCCTTCTTCTTCACAAACAGAATCGGGGCTCCTTAGGGTGAACTGCTTGGTCTAATGAAACCTTTGTCTAACAGCTCCTGCAGCTATGTAGACAACTCTTGCATCTCAGGAGGAGCAAACCGATATGGTGCCTTGGCTATCGGACCCGCACCAGAGACTAGGTTGATCCTGAACTCCACCTACCTCTCCAGGGGTATCTCGGGCAACTCCTCGGTGAATACGTCTGAAAACTCTCACACTACTGGCACATCACTCACCGTCTCCCCTCCTGCCTATCAGGTGTCCATAACACAGGCGACGTATCCTGCACCGCCCTACTGAAGGTAGCGCCTAGCCCTTGTTGCCGAACATAAAGCTAGTCCTCGTTGTGGCCTCTCACCCTAAATCACCAGCTCTCCCCCTCTTTGGGTCTTGATCTGAACCAACTGCTGCGCCCAATCAATCACTGCCCCGTTGGGGCTTAGCCAATCCATACCAATAATAACCTTGTTCCCCCTCAACGGAATGGGAACCAAATCCACTAGATAATGCTCTTTGAACAACCTCAAAACACAATCCCGGAAGACCTCTGATACTCGCACAGACCGGTCGTCCGCAATCTCGACCTCTAGAGGGCAATCCAACATGCCCGAAGACTCAAGAAACTTCTTGCTAAGCGCAAGATAAACAAATAATCAGGTAGCACCCGAATCAAACAACACCTGAACCGGTATACCGGTCACATGGAACGATCCTAAATAGATTATACACATAACATATCAAAATCATAGCGACATAACATAAACAAATAAGAGAAGAAACTGTACCTGTCACCACATCGGGTGCAGTGCGTGCCTCCTTGGCTGTCAACTAAAATACTTGGCTCCGCACCACTGGAGTCTCTACCTTGGCCTTTCGGCCATCCGTAACCCGTGCTGCTGTTGGGGTCGGCGCCGCTGCTGTCAATCTAGGGCAATGGGCCTTCTTGTGGCCTTTCTGATTGCAATGAAAGCAAATCAGGTCTGACATCTGCACTGTGGGACGTGGGCAGTACAATCCCTACCAAAATGCCCAATGTTGCCACACTTATAGCAGCTGGAACCCGACCCAGTGCGACAAGCTCCCTCATGTGACCGCGTTTTCCACAATGGTCCTGGCCCTGCTGGCCCTTCGACCTAGAGTCCAATCCCTTGGTTTTCTTCCCCGAAACCCTTGTAACCTGCCCAGTCTCGACCTTCCTCTTCCTGAGGTGCTCCAAATCAATCTCCCTCTCCCACTCCCTGGCAATCATAGAGTCCAAATTCGGGCATGCCAAGAAGCTGACAAGCTCCTCGATACCAGCTCTCAACATGTCGTGATAGCGGGTCCACCTCATATCCCATCTCCTGAATACTGGGGCACCAAAAGATCCCTCTCCTGGAACTTGGCGATGATCTCTGCCACAATCTCTGTAGTTTGTCTTATGTCCAAAAACTCCCTAGCCAGCTGTTAAAGCTCTACAGCTGGTGCGAACTCCGCCCCGAATCTGGTCACGAAGTCTGACTAGGTCATAGCCTCGACGGACGTGGCTCCCAATGAGTTACCAACCGAATCCCACCAATCTCTAGCTCTGTCTTTCAAACATCCTACTGCAAAGCGGAACTTCGACCCTTCCGGGCAGAAGCTCGTCTACTGTGCAGACTCAGTGTCTGTGATCCATCTCCTGGCAGCAATGGGGTCCTTCATCCCGTGAAAATTCGGTGCACCACTTCCTCTGAAGTCTTTGAAGGACAGTGTGCATACGCTAAATCACTCCTGAATGCTCGGAGGCAATCCTCCATCAGCTCAATGATCCCCTCCTTGATCGAGCCGAAGATGACCGGGGTCGCCGAAGGGTCTAATTAATGGTTTGGTCTAGCATTTCACTATAATAGGGTCTTTTGTTTAAATATGCATTTGTGGTAGTTTAGCTATCATTTTACGGCCAACTAAGAGTTTACAGCCGTAAGCCTGTTTACGGCCATAAACCCAAGGCCGGCCCAGGTCCATTATAAATAGAGGTGTGCTAGGTCGTTTGATGGTTGTTGATGCCTCAGAGTTTTAGCTACTATTCCACAAGTTGTACCAAACGTTTTTGCTAATAGAAGCGTGTGCAAGCTTGTTTAGATTCTTGTTTCTACTATTTTCTTTATTATTATCAATTGTACTTATTGTTTTATCACTGGTAAGATCCATTTCAAGACCTTATAATTGGTATCAGAGAAAAACCGGTGTCAAAGCGGAATACAATCGAGTTTTTGAACAAATTCTTCACTGCTTATGATGGGTTTTGGCCATAAGAACATCCTATATGCTCATACAAACCCTAATGCTTGGATCTAGGTTTCTCTATTGTACATGCAATTTATCCAAGACTATAAACCCTAGATCTAGTATATGATAATCAATATAACATATAATTAGGGTTTAGATCATACCTTGATTGTTATGTAGCAATAACAATCTCAAATCCTTCTTGTATTGACTTTAGAAAGCTTAGAGTCACAAATGTCACTCCTCTAATGGTTCACAAACACCAAAAGCAAGAGGATGAAGAAGATAAGAGAAGGAGGTTGCCCAAAACGTGTGGAAACCCTAAAAGAAGTCTTGTCCACGTTTTTGGGGCTTAAGGGGTCTATATATAGTGAGGCTATTAGGGTTATCTAACAAGGAAACCCTAATTTGGATGCTTAAGCCCTAAGCAACCCATGGACTCCTTTAATTAAAGGCCTTGGACGATTTCTAATGGGTTTCCCCATAGATTTCGTCCACTCCTTAATATAAGGCAATCCATAGCCCAAATTGTAATTATCTTATAATTACAATTCCAGTCCCCTAAGTTTAATTAATCTCTTTTAGTCACAAACTTAATTCTTATAAATTATTGACTAATATTAATTAAACAATATGATTTCCCCTTTAATATATTATACCCATAATATATTAATAAATCATATTTAATCCTTTCTCTCCATAATTCATCCTATCAAGTTGCTTTGGTGAAGGCAACCCAAAAGGACCATGCACCATCGGGTGAAGTACATACCAAAATAGTTATGGACTTAGACAGTAATCCAACAGTCTCCCACTTGGATATGTCTAATAACTATTCTGCGTATGACTTCAAATCCTGATCTGCATTCGTAGCTTTCTAAAGCTGTTGTCAACTCTGATCCTATCAGATACGCATGTCCTTTAGATAAGGGATCATATATTCCTCCATTCTAGATATCGTATAAGACATGATTTCAAATCATTCTTTCTGTACTATTTCTCGATTTCCGATTTATGATGACTGACTACTTGAACAAATCAATTTAGCCCTAGCCCGGCCGAGCATTTACGTTTGTCATCACAAAATCATCGAGGGGCTGAAAGATATCGCTTTTATCCTACTTTGAATAAAGGAACGGATAAACTTTGATTCAATGCTCGCTTGCACTCACTCACCGAATCACACACAACAATATGTTTTATGACACCAAGTTACAGGTGCGTTTACATATTATCAATGTGCAACCGATTTGCAAGATACAACTAACACATCTCGGTTTCAAGAATATAAGATGTTATCGTCTCACCAATCACTTGTGATACAATTCATGGAGTGATCTAAGTGAGCGTAGGTTTAATCCAATGCTCAAATCATATTCATAAGCATTCATGAATGTTGCACCAAACATTTGCTTATGTCTAATGCTCTTTAGACAATCCACACACCAATTCACGATAATCTTTATTCATACCTACTTCCAACATATGAACGACTGTGGTCCGTTCGAATAATTTGACTGCTCTAAACCAATTAAATTATTCAGGAAGTCAAAACATGCAAAGTGAAACACAAAAATATTACTAATCCCATATGGCCTCAAACCTTTGAGTATAATTAAAACACCTTTTATTTATCACCATATCGATTACTCATTATTTGTTGTTTCGGGTAATTAACTTCTTACTTGAATTATTACACTTGTCCCATGCTCTTATCATGCACAAAATGTTTACTTATGGTTCTTACTTTGTGAAATAGATCAAGTGAACACATTTCCAATCATACTGATTTCACAACTCCAAATCCTTTTTCATAAGTGAAAGAATATCAAATTGTTGTCACTTATGGAATAGGTTAGATTCTAACATTTTATGCAATGATCCTTTTCGTGATGTCATAGCACAAAAATTCACAAAGACTATTGCCAACGATATTGTAACAACGCAAATTTTCAAACAAAATTTTCATTTAAAATAAAGTGATTTTATTCAACTAATATAATTATTCCAAGTTTCATATCAAAATACAATCATAAAATCCCCAAGATCTCAAAATAACAACAGTGTGTACACATCACGTCGGCGCCTTCCCACGGTCCTCGCTAGTACCTGAAACACATACATAACAACTGTAAGCATAAATGCTTAATGAGTTCCCCAGTATACTACTTACACATATACGCCTTTCCAGGCCCTGACCTTCCGGTCTACAACACAACGCCTTCCGGCCCGTAACATAATCGCCTTCCGGCCCATAACATATTGCCTTCCGGCCCATAACATATTGCCTTCCGACCCATAACATATTGCCTTCCGGCCCATAACATATTGCCTTCCGGCCCATAAACATACACAGCACATAATACATTTATCCTAACACATATAGCACATATATCATATATCATATCCGACCTTTCGGTCACATAACATATTGCCTTCCGGCCCATATAAACATACATAGCACGCATAGCAATTACCTTTCCATTTATAGCACTTATAACACATATCATATCCGACCTTCCGGTCACACAGTCAAACCCTTCCGGGTACATTATAGTGAGAAGACTCACCTCGTGGGTAATGAAAGCTAGCGACTCCTGAAATCACTCGCACTCGATCCGCCGAGCTACAGACTCCCTATAATATCATATATCCCTTATTAATACTTTTATCTTTCAAGACAACTGACCCTAAGAAATCACATGTAGGTCAACTCTGGTCAACGGTCAACGGTCAACGGTCAACGGTCAACTTGACCGGACTCGGCGAGTACTAAGGCGACTCGGCGAGTCTAGACATCCTCACCAAATCCTGATGTTCCCTTTCTACTCGTCGAGTATCCCTCTTGACTCGACGAGTTCCTCATGGAAGAATCGCGGGGCCACCCCGACTCCACTCGCCGAGTCTGAAGAACAGCTCGACGAGTCCCAGTTAATCTCCAAGCTACTCGCCGAGTCTGTTCATTGGACTCGGCGAGTCCATGCCATGCAGTCGATCAAACTGCTTCCTAAGATCAGTATTGTCCCGACCATTCATAGGTTTGGTCCTCCTAAGCTGGTACAACACGTAAGGCCTTCATTTAGGTGCTCATGCAACACCCCAAGGCCTATGATTTACATTTTGACCTAAGGCATAAGGATTCCAATCAAAACCCTCTCTTAATTCCCGAAATACACAGGCATGGGACATTCTGGACCTCTAAAGGTCCTAATACAGGATTATAATCGTTTAGGAAACAAGGATAACAATCAATCTAGCCACAAAAGGGTTCCATAAACCCTAAATCCATGCACACATCAACATAGCAGATTATAATCCGAATTGTTACCTGAATAATGCACTCTCTGTGTCCCCAATCCTCAGAACTTGATTCCCTTGCTGTTCCTTTAGCCAAACCCTTCTCTTCCTTGCACAATAACTTCTTCAAGATCACCAATGGCCTTCAATCCTTGCTCCAGATGCACACAACCGATTAGGGTTCTTCTCAGTAGGCTAAAGACGGACAATGACGGCCTATAAGTTCATTATATACGTTCCAAAACCAAACGGCTAGGGTTTCCGCTGAACAGCGCAGACTCACCGAGTCCATAATGGACTCGTCGAGTCCAGTCGCGAACCCGCGACCAAGTCTGTGGTCCTACTCGGTGAGTCTAGCTCCAACTCGCCAAGTCCCCTCCTAAAACACCCCAAAAACAATATTATGACAATACCTGAAATTCCAGGCTGTTACAGATATTACAAAGTCCTCTATCGGAGATTGTTACAATACAATTCCTTAGCTATAATGTCTCTCACTCAAAGTACATTCCTTTGAACATCCTTTGAATAAAAGTTTCTAATCTAGACATAGATTTTCAATATTCAATTCCCAATATGGACACGTTTCCATATTTTCCATATGACAGCTCATTCTTAATAGAATCTTATCTATTCATAATAAAGTCGATATGCTCCATCCAATATCATACTTCCAACTACTCACAAGCGACCAATCCTCAGCGAACCTTGGATTGTCCTTTGATAGTTGTTTAATTATCTTAGTCAAAACCGATTCTTGCCCTTTTTCCCTCTAAATGCGCTAGACATTTGGAAAAGTTTAGAATGGTCAAGTATTATAGCATTTGCAATCGATCCTATACCCGAAGCGTATGGGACACGATGCACAATGTCTTACATGAAGATTTAATACTTTATCAATCTTCTGCCATAATATTTTACGTGCTACGTTCTCATAATTCGAAATATGAAGAGGAACGCACTATGTATACTTTGACTAAATATATTAAAATTTCTCAATCTAAGCTTTAGATTTTGAAACGAAATACAATATTCTCTCCCTTAATTATAGAAAAACAACTTCATATCCTTACTACTTTGCAAAGTATAACCCTTGTTTTCTATAGTTAATATTGCTAACTTGCAATACTGGCCTTAATAATCATACAATCATAACATTTATGCTCCCACTATCATGATGATTATTATAAACATAACACTTATGCTGCCACTAGCTTTGACATGTATTCAGAAAACAGCTTAACTTACAGAAAAGCAATACCTATTGAATTTCTTACGTTCATGTTTCTAATACTTAATGCTTTGATAATCCTTTATCAAGGCTTCTTAATCCCATACACCTTTATCCAAGATAGCTCATATGTGTCTTAAACAATTAAAACTAATTGTCAAATATCACAATTCAAATCATGGAGAGGGACACCGTAACCATAATCAAATTTGAGAATGCAATTTTACAATTGCTATATTCTTAAAATCTCTCTTAGTGAAAGCATTTTCTCACAGTCATTTTCATGAAGGAAAAAATCTTATGACACTTAGATTTTAATGGTGTATGTGTTCCTATCCATGTGAATTTTTCAAAACCAAGGTTTACGACAAATTCAATATCATATGGACCGAACTTTCTTAATCTTGATTTCTTGCCTTATGGTAGCACAGCTTCCCACCATGTCTTCCAAGTTGTTAAGCAGCTCACCTTTTCCTATCAATGTACTTTTCATTAATCAAGATGCCTGCCTTTTATGCGTTCAAATGAGAACTCATAGAACTCATATGCATAATTAACTTAATTGGAATGGCATAGAAACACGATAGGTTGTAAACCTCAACTTGTGTGCTAGTGATGATCGATAAGGTTTATTTTGATTTGTTCTTGAAACCTTTCAAGACCATTAAGACTCCTACTGACTCCTTGACATATAAGATTCTCTTGTCAATAAACATTTCTTGACAAACAAATATTCAAGAGTTAGTGTAGTTTTTATCAAAACACTTCATTAATTGGTCCTAGTTGGTCTTTGTCTTATCCAAGACCTCACAACTTTCCACATTTGATGAATGTTATAAACCTTCTTAACACTTATCACTCAATGTCACAATCTTTACTCTAAGACTTGTTTTGGAACGAAGTATGATTGACTTCTTGATTTAACCATTTCTTCAATTCTTGATTCCTCTTCTTAGACACACAATTGTACTAAGACTTACTTAGAGGATCAATTGAGATATGGTTCTTAATCATTAAGACCTATCATAAAGCATAAAAGGTACTCTCCCTTCTTCTTAGAATGGAGAAACTTTTATCTTTCTGCCTACTTGATTCTTCTTGTTCGTTTTGCTATTGATTTAAACATTTTCAATCAATTCAGAATTACACTTAATCTTCTAAGTATAATCATATTTGCTAAACCTTTAGTAAATCATGACGAATATCTTGGTTACTCTTATGGTGGACTTGATCAATACGCAACTTTGTGTACTTGATCTCCTAGTCCTTCACTTGACACTTTGTCAATGAATTAGTCTAATTTCCAAATATGAAATTTCTCATTCATCGTGCAACCAAGTTGCATGATTCCAAGTTTCTGTCCAATTGAGACTTGGGCGATGAGAAACTCTCCTTATTTGGTAAATTTTTTGTAACATCCCGGAATCGCAAGAGTAGAGTTGAAGGGATAAAAGTGTAAGTTTCGGAGGGTGACTCGGCGAGTCCATGGATGGACTCGGCGAGTCAGGTCGCGACTATGGTCGCGTGTCAAGTGGCCTACTCGGCGAGTCCAAAGATGGACTCAGCGAGTAGGTGCTGTGTGGAGAAAACCCTAAATTTCGGGGTTGAGCCCTATATAAAGATCATTATGCCCCTCCACAGCCTCCTTTATCCCCCCCCCCCCCTTGAGTCCCAGAAACCCTAAATTCGTGGAGAGTCCCATTGTTGAGAAAATTAGAGCTTGGAGAGGTGTTGGTTGAAGAAATCTTGAAGGAGAAGTGGCTTGGATCAAAGGGCTTTGCTTGGATTCGAGTTTCATTGCTGTTGAGGCATCCTTTGGAGGTAATACTTTCGTTCTTGGGCTGTGTTCTCCTAGTTTCTCATTTTGGGGTTGTGTGGGGAGCTTAGTTGTGTGGCATCTTGAGGTTTGGAGGATGGATCTGAGGTTGCTACCTCAGATTTGGAGTGAAGAAGATCTTAAGAGCATTAAAGCCCCTGTTCTTGTGTTGTTAATGGAGCTATCATGTCCCAAACCTTGGTTCTAAGGTGAATAAGGCCTAGATCTCTTTTGATTCACGTAAAGTTTGCCACTTTACGTGATGGATGGATTTTAAGAGGTTGGATCTATGTTTTGGATCAATTGCATGGCCTGAGATGCTTCTGTATGGATTCAGACCGGTGGTACTCAACGAGTCACATGGGTGGACTCGACGAGTTGCTTGAAGATGGCCTGGAACTCGACGAGTTGGAAGAACAACTCGGCGAGTAGGTTGAAGATAGCCTTGGACTCGGCGAGTTTGTTCATGGACTCGGCGAGTCTTGTCGAAGAGTCCCAATATTTCCTGGTTAAGTCGAGAATCGGAGTCAAGGGATGACTTGGTGAGTTGGGTGCGAGTGGACTCAAAGTTGTTAGACTCGACGAGTCTTGGGGTGACTCGGCGAGTTGGGTCGCTGATTGAGGGAAGTTCTGAGCATAAAGACTCGGCGAGTCATCGGGTTGACTCGGCGAGTAGGGTCAGTCAGGGGTTGACTTTGACTTGTCCAAGGTTGACCAGTTGTCTTCCAGGGGTATTTTGGTAATTAAGGGTATTTATTGAGTTGTATGTTTTGATGTTTAGTGGAGGAGTTCGTGTCAGAGTTCAGAGCAGCGGGATCTTATCCTTTCAGCCGGCAGTTTCGAGGTGAGTTATCCTCTCTGTATCAACAGGGTCTAAGGCACCAAGGCCGGCCCTTTATTGGATTGAGATCCGGATGTGGTTATTATGTTATTGTTTGATGTGTCTGCATCCTGGTAGCTAGGATGGTACATGTTAGGAGACCTTGTTAAGGTCAGTTTCCCGATATATATAAAGCGATGCTATGCTAGTGACCGGATAGGTCGGTAACCTGGTTAGGCTAATGATATGCTATGTGATATGCTTGCTCGGTTCGTTGACTATGACTGTTATATGATTGTATGTTATGTGCACATGGTTGTTTGGACTGGATATGGGTTCAGGCGGGTCCTGGTTTGTGCTGTAGGCCAAGATACCCAGGGTGGACCGGTTATTCCGAAGGCCCAGCGAGCGGTCCGGATAGGCTGTAGGCCCACGAGGGCGGACCAGACGTGCCGAGGCTCGAAGAGTGGACCAGGCCGAATGAAGGCCCGATGCGGGCGGACCAGTCACACTGTAGACTCAGAGAGTGGACCAGGTGGGTTGAAGGCCCGATGCAGGCGGACCAACCCCACTGTAGACTCGAAGGACATGACTAGACCTGGAGGATGGACCCGGTGGACTGAAGGCCCGATACGGCGGACCAGTCACACAGTAGACCCGATATGCATGGCTGTTCTATATTTTGTTATGTTATGTATGTTTTATATGTTATGGGCCGGAAGGCAATATGTTGGACTGGAAGGTCGCAGCTTGGAAGGGCGTATACATGGTTGGTATTTTGGGGGTATCTCACTAAGCTTTCGGGCTTACAGTTGTGGTTTAATGTTTTTCAGGTTCTTCAGGAGACCGTGGCAAGGCGAAGGCGCGATCGTACCGCTCCTCATGATTTTGTAGCAATGTGATTCAGGGAATACTCTAAATGATTTGTATTGAAAACCTTTTTGTAAACAATTTAATGAAAATCGGGTTGTTTTGAAAAATTTAAATTGGTTGTATTTTTCGGATGTTACATTATTTGACATTTCCATAATTAAGAATCAAATCCATCATTGCTAATAATAGAAACATTCAAACATCAATTTTTCATACATACCATTGCAAGGATAAGTAATATAAAGTCAAAATTTATTTTATTGCGGAAAAATTTTGTCCTTACAATGCAACTCATTGAAAAACTATGCTAATACATGTTTCTTAGCAATCTACTTCTAACTCTAAGTAGTAGCTCAAGAATCTAATCTTCAAGTAATGCGATCGAAATCCATTTCTTCACAGTTAGATTCTGCTCACTTTTTCCCTTAAGTTTCCTCTCCTTTCTTCGATCCTACAAATCATCAATTGTAATCTTATCACATTATGTATTAAGAATCTAGAATAGGAGCTTAAAAGAGTTAGTCAATGGATTTTACCTAAAGCAGAGCCATACGTTTTGACTCTCCCATCTATTAGATCTCTTAGGTAAATAGGGAAGCTTCGTCTCCAATGCCCCTTCTCTTGGCAATAAAAGCAAATTGACTCTTTTGGAATAGGACATGGAGCTACTTCAGACATTGCCTTTCTCTTATGATCAAACTTTTCGATCATAGCATGTCTTTCGTTGCCATTGTCTATATCCATAGAGGTCATGAAGGTAGATTCACCAATCAACTTTGCTTTTCTATTGTGCCAAACCATTGTTGATTCAGCAGCAATAAGCATATAGGTGAGATCTATAAGGGTCACGTCGAAGTTCATCATATAGTACTCTCTTACGAACTCACTATATGAGTTAGGAAGTGACTGAAAAACCCAATCAACAGCCATCTCCTCACAGACAACGGATCCCAACATTCTTAATCTATCAATGTGTGACTTCATCCCTAGGACGTGTGCACACACCGACTTTCCCTCTTCATGTTTACTTGCCAAAAGGGCTTGAGTGAGCTTCAACTTTTCAAGCCTTCGAACTTGTGGGTTAAGGAGAATAATTGGAGGAGGAGGAGGAGGAAGTGAAGCATGATTTCTTGTTCCTCAATTGAATCACAGAATATCATGTTCATGTGGAATTCTTGTTCCACGTGATTTGGGAAGACCATGGTTGTCGTACTTTGACATCTACAAAACGGGAGAAAACAAATTCAAGTTAGTTGATTGATTGAGTCCTTAGTAAATCACCCAAATGAGATACTAAGGCTAGGACCCAACACAATATGCTACAACCTAGAAAAGGGATGACGTAATCTAGTTGCAGAATATTTGAAGGTAAGTGAATGACGATTCACTAATTCCTACCACGAAAAACGAAAAAGAAATTTAAGTTTTAAATTTATGAAAACTCCTAGATCTTTTGAGATTCATTGAACATTTCAATGGCATCTTTAAATCTCGATATGCCCCTCTAGTTTGTGACTGGAATGCCGAGGATCACAAAGCGGGTGTGAATAACCATGCAAACTTACATGGTGCCCTCACATGTTACAATCACCTATTCGATGTGCCGGTAAACCACACACACTCCACCGAACTATGACTAACATTGAGTTACCCTTTGCTACCTTTGCTTAGAACCATTTAGTGTGCCGGTAAACCACACACACTCCACTAGCATCTTCGCAAGGGAACAAAGTGTAATTTCATGGAATTGCATCAATTCACTTTTTCCTAAAGTAACTAAGATTGGGAATTTTATGAAAACATTTAGTTACTTTTATACTTCAATATACTTATAATGGAAGGTTTATGTCCTATCCTACACATTCGGCTAACGACCCTTCACTAGTCAAGAGTGCAGTGGGTAAGAGTGGATACCCATTCAATCGTCATTTTATAGGCAATTTCCTTAAACACCCCTTATAGACCAGCTTCGTGAATGAGGCCTACTAATGGTAAGACTGACTTTTACTCATACATATATATAATGTTAGACTTTTAATGTTATATATAGTATAGGGTGTATTTTATACTTTTAAAACACTAGGTGTTCTAATTTAATAATTATACTTTTAATTTAATTTAGTTTTACACCAAAACTATATGGATTTATTAAATCTCTTTTAATTATACACCTTAATTAATTAATAAAACCATAAGGGTGTGATATGAACTTTTCAAAACACTACTAGGGTTTTAGAATTTAACATTTCTATATTAAACTTTTAATCTAAAATTAAATTCCAAAAGTTGAGGACAAGTTTTGAAACCTTTTCAAAACATTAGGGTTTCAACTATTTAAATTTCAAAACTAAACTTCTGAGTTTAAATTTAAACTATAAAACCTAAAGCGGAAAATTTGAAACTTTTCATAACACGAGGATCAACTAACAAATAATATAAATTAATCAATTAATTTTGTCATTATCTATATTTGACCTAATTTTCAATTACTTGCAAAACAAGTTAACCAATTAATACAAATAATCCAATCTTTATCACATAAGGAAGTTATTATCTAATGAATTGGTAATTATCTTGTGTTTTGGCAAGGATATTCATTAATAAACAATAAAATTCGTATTTTATAGGTTTAAAACGAATATGGTAATTATCCTTAAGCAAAACAGCAACAAAATCCGAGATTTCCTCTGTCTGACGCTCCGACTCGCCGAGTCACACTCTGAACTCGCTGAGTAGGGCTGACTCGCCGAGTCCAGGTAGTGACTCGCCGAGTCAGGTCGAATAGAAGGCTAGAAAATGATTTTCAGCAACATAAAGCATCAATACAATAGAAACCAATCAAGGCTCTGATACCACTGATGGGTTTTGGCCATAAGAACATCCTATGTGCTCATACAAACCCTAATGCTTGGATCTAGGTTTCTCTATTGTACATGCAATTTATCCAAGACTATAAACCCTAGATCTAGCATATGATAATCAATATAACATATAATTAGGGTTTAGATCATACCTTGATTGTTATGTAGCAATAACAATCTCAAATCCTTCTTGTATTGACTTTAGAAAGCTTAGAGTCACAGATGTCACTCCTCTAATAGTTCACAAACACCAAGAGTAAGAGGATGAAGAAGAGAAGAGAAGGAGGCTGCCCAAAACATGTGGAAACCCTATAAGAAGTCTTGTCCACGTTTTTGGGGCATAAGGGGTCTATATATAGTGAGGCTATTAGGGTTATCTAACAAGGAAACCCTAATTTGGATGCTTAAGCCCTAAGCAACCCATGGACTCCTTTAATTAAAGGCCTTGGACGATTTCTAATGGGTTTCCCCATAGATTTCGTCCACTCCTTAATATAAGGCAATCCATAGCCCAAATTGTAATTATCTTATAATTACAATTCCAGTCCCCTAAGTTTAATTAATCTCTTTTAGTCACAAACTTAATTCTTATTAATTCTTGACTAATATTAATTAAACAATATGATTTCTCCTTTAATATATTATACCCATAATATATTAATAAATCATATTTAATCCTTTCTCTCCATAATTCATCCTATCAAGTTTCTTTGGTGAAGGCAACCCAAAAGGACCATGCACCATCGGGTCAAGTACATACCAAAATAGTTATGGACTTAGACACTAACCCAACAGTTTACAATTGAAGTTGGCTTCTGCTGCGAAAGGGTTTCAAGATTAACTCAAGAATCGCATTTTTCTCGAACTTGTGGGAGTTTACGGCCAGAGCTTACGGCCATAAACACATATTACGTCAGCAAACTCCTGTCTGTTCTTGAACCGTATGCTTGGTTCTTAGGCCGTAAATAGAGCATCTTTAACAACTGGAAACTTGAACTCATTGACCGTATTCATCGACCGTAAACTCCGACCATAAATCGAGTTTACGGCCGTGAACAGATCATTGACTGTGAACTATTATTTGACCGGAAACTTTATTTTTTTATAATCTAATTTCTAATTAATATTAAATGGATTCACAAAGTAAAACACACCACCATGAGATGGATTCTGTAATGGGCACAACCACTTGAATTCCAAGACTACTATCCGCTGAAGGTTTCCCTGACTGGAAGTACAGGATTGAGAAGTACATCAAAATGAAGGACTTCAAAATCTGGACAAGTATCATCAAAAATCTTGTCAGAATAACCACCACTGTTGCAGGACAAGTGGTTGATAAAGTGGTTGAAAACTACACTGATGAGGACTTTGAAAAAGTAGAGGAGCAGGAACGGGCTTTGGCTACTATGACTATGGCCCTGTCTCCTGATATAGCTCAAGGTTTTAGGGAGTACACTTTTGCTAAGGCTTTGTGGGAAGCCCTAATTGATTTTTATGAAGGGAACGAAGACATTGTAACAACCCGAAATTTCCACTTCATTTCAATGTACCTTTTTCATAAATCAACTCGCGCAACCGATCGTCGTTCCGATTTCCGATTTTCGATTTCTCCGTTTAATTAAGTCATTAATTATTACGCATCTAAAATGACTTAATGGGTGTCTTCATACATTTAGAAATCAATTTAACACCCAACTTTAGTGATCGGAATAATTCAAAATTTTACCGTATCGGGTTACGGTAACTTAATCGGGTACGACCAAAAACCCCGTCTAACGCCGGTATCGGGTAGAATTCCACTGTGTCCAAGACTTAAACACTATATAAACGTGTTTAGGACTTCATTTGAAGCCTTTGGTCAAATTATCACTAAACTCTTACAACCTCTCTCCTCAAGCTAAGAATTAAGGTCCAAATCACAAGTTTAAGGCTTCAAACCTTTAAGGTAACCTCCCTAACATGTTATTCAACACCTTTAGCCTTCAAATTGATGAAATATTTGAGTTTTAGGTCCAAGAACATGAGTTTACGGCCAAGGAACAAGCTTGGGCCGTAAACTCAATTTAATGGGGTTTTAAGCCCTTAAACTCCTTCCTAGACTCAATTGGACTTTAGATATGGCTATGGGACTTCAAGATATGGACTTAGAACATTTAAAACTATGATTTTGAGCCATTTAAAGGAGTTTACGGCCAAGGCATAAGCTTGGGCCGTAAACTCAAGTAAAAGGGGCTTTTCATGCCTTAAAACCCTTCCAAATCACTCTTATGGCTTAGATATGAATTGTAGGACCTTGGCTTTAGCATTTGGACACTTGAAACATAAAATTTGTGGGAATTATGTGAGTTTACGGCCAAGGATAGTGCTTGGGCCGTAAACTCCCCAAAATGTGACATAAATCCAATTCTAGGGTGTTAGAAAGCCATCCAACACCACCAAAAGCCTTGGAATAAATCAAGGGACCAACCAAAAATACTTTAAGGGCCTAAAACACATCTTTTATGAGACTTATAAGAGTTTACGGCCAAGGATTGTTCTTGGGCCGTAAACTCCAAAACTTTTGGTGTTAGAATGCAAACTAAACACCCCTAAAGCCCTTAAATGAAATTTAGATGCCCTTCTATGCAAGTTTTAGACCTTGAAACACTTTATATGACCCTACATTAGAGTTTACGGCCATGAGGAAGGTCTCATGGGCCGTAAACTCCATTGCACCCCTAAAATGTCACATAAAAATCATACTAAGTCTTGGAATAATCTTATGAATCACATGTGATTGGTTTCAACAACATTTGGCACCCATTTCATGAAGATTAAGGAGTTTACGGCCAGGAGCCTATTCTGGGCCGTAAACTCCCATAAAATAAGCATTTTGATGATTTAAATTCAGTCCAAGTGTTCCAAGACAATTTAGAAAATCCATTCTAGCAACCTCTAGGTCCATTTGAGCCCTTAAACCCTCAAAACCACACCAACATGAGTTTACGGCCGTAAAATCATGTGTGAGTGTGTTTCATGGTTGTAAACTCATTTAAATGTTTACTTATGGAGAGTAAACTCATGTCCCAAGTCCCTAGTGCCATTACAAGTCCGAAGATGTCACCCGGGTCACTCCAAACGCTCGTTTTGAGGTGTTTAACCTCATTGGAGTGTAATGTTCCATATGATTAGTGAATGTATCTCTAATTGTATATATATGGACATTATATCATCTTACATAGGGTCATCGCGAGTAATCAAACCCCGAACCGACGTCTAGCATTCAAAACCGACAAGTTTCCGAGTCCGGTGAGTTCATACCCCTACCCTTTTTCACTGTTTTTATTGTTTTCAGGGGGGAACACAAGCAAAGTACAAGGGAATTCTTGTACTCATAACATGTTTTCAAATGTGTATTTCATATTCTTATGCTTTTATAACTGATAACGACAACTGATAACAGATCGAATATACAGATCACGTAACATATATTTGTGAAATAAGTCTTTAAACTAGTATGTTTTACTTGTATTTCACAAATGATTTCCCACATTTTATCAGTTAAAAGCATGACATTAAAACATTTGAATATAATACCTATACACTGTTTTGTCCTCGGTAACACTCCACGCACATACGCGAGTGGAGGACTTTCATATTATTACTAGTAAATTTGTTATTCCGGTATGATTGGAGACACGTCCTCGGAGAACACTCCACCTGGATTACGCGAGTGGAGGACTACACCCATAACCAGAATCTCTGGTATTTAGAGAGCGTGACTTGAGTGTATAGATCTATACAGGGCTGACTACCCCACACCTGGCTGCTAGCTACAGCCGAACCGAAATGGTTCAAGGGTGACGAAAGTCATAAGTATGTGGACGACTTATTGCCACATGTGGAATACTTATTGCCACAGGTTTCAGTCTATTGTATGGTTATGGAACTCGCAATTAGGATAACAGAGATTTACTTACAATAATAATGGATTTCTTTATACATCGTTTACATATTTTACATCTTCTACTTACTGTAACTAACATTCAGGAAGGTACGGTACCTTCCTGGGGAGAACATGGAACCTAATCACGATTACATCTTTTACATCTTTCACATCGTTTACATAAGATACATACATGAAGGAAAGCATGGGGCTTTCCTGGGTAACACTTACATAACTAGAAAGAGTCACAGAATGGATAACATTACATCTTTTACAAATTGAAACATACAACAAGGGAAGTATGGGACTTTCCTGGTAACACATGATAAGTAAACATGTTTTCAGTGTACAAACTTACTATACTTTACAATTGTGAAACAATAACCAACTATTAAGAAAATACGGAATTTTCTTGGTGTACAAAACATTTCAGAAACAGAAAGGAAACCGATACATTTTCATAAACCAAAACCGCTTATGAACTCACCAGCTTTATGCTGATTTTCAAACCGCTTGTGTTCTCAGGTCAGCGTTAGAACAGGTACCCGAAGATCCTTTTGCATGAAGACGGTGTTCATGAAGACCCGTTACTTTTTGTCTATATATACTATGTATCACAACTGTACAAACTTTACTTTTGAAATAATTGTAAAACTGTTATTATGTAATGTAATGCTTGTTTTACTTTGCTTACTATGTACATTGGATTTGATACTCAACATGGTAGTCCACCCCGGAAATGTATTCCGCCTTCGGTTTTCGGGGTGTGACAGATTGGTATCAGAGCCCTTGTTTATAGTGAATAAAGTATACCAAACCTTACATGGTATAAAACTATAAACACTAAAGGGCCTATGTGCTCTGAATTAAAAGTATCTTCAAAATATAAGTATTTTCAAAAGTATACAAGTATACCAAACGGTCGTCATCCATAACCACAAGTAGAACAGAACATAAGTAAATGGGTGTTGTGTACTACGGTTAAACCTGGGAAGTTATGTAGTTGTGTCTAGGGTCAATATGGTCTGGCCAACTATATTCATTCGAGACACGACCAACATGTGCTTGGGAGTGATTGTGGTATGTGACATGCCTAAAACTTACCCTAATATCCCAAACATCGAATCATTATCGTGAATAATTCATGAAATACTATGGGAGTATTTCTCGATTCCAATCATCCGTAGTAATCCTCATTCAAGTAGTTCTCTGTGATCACTCTTAGCAATAAATTATCTGTTCGATAACTCATTCCTGCTTTATCGCTTACTCGAATCATATAACTGTCATATCTATCGATTCAATGTAGAGGACTTATCATCCTCTTTTCCTTGATCTTATTAGATCAAGATGCCTCCCCGAAAGAGATCTAGCTCAAAGAACAACGACAATCCTTCTTCGCCGCCACCTCCTCCCCAGTTTGACCTAGCGTCAGTTCAGGCAATGATGACAGCTGCAATGGTAGCAGCTATGTCACAAATGAACCCTAGTGGTTCGGGTGGTGGTACTCAATCTCAAAACCCTGAGGGTAGCCAGGGACACCAAAGAGGGGGTTCTTATAAGGATTTCATGAATGCAAAACCAACATCCTTTAATGGCACTGGAGGTGTCATTTCTTTATCTCGATGGTTCGAGAAAATCGAGTCCATCTTTGAAATCTGTGCGTGTGCGGAATCTGATAAAGTCAAATTTGCAGCCTGTACCTTCGCGGATAAAGCTTTGACTTGGTGGAATGGCCGAGTCAAATCTCTAACCTTACCCGTAGCCAATGCCATGGGCTGGGAAGCCATGATGGAACTTCTCATTGCTGAATATTGCCCCCGTGGTGAAATGCAGAAATTAGAGCACGAGCTCTGGAACCTGAAGATGAAAGGTTCCGACATTGCTGCATATACTTCCCGATTTGATGATCTCGCACTTCTCTGCCCGGGGTTAGTCACTCCTGAAAACAAAAAGATCGAAAGGTTCGTTTGGGGATTATCTCAACCAATAAAGAGTCATGTTTTGGCTGCTCGTCCGGATACCTACGATAGTGCCAAGACCTTAGCACAAATTCTGATTGATCACAACGACGATGTCAAGGAAATCACTACCACTTCTGAGCCGACTCAAAGGAGTGGTGAAAAGAGGAAATTCTGGAAGAAGAAGAAGGGTCAATCTTCTCAAGGATCATCTAAGAAACAACAGACGGTAGCAGTCCATGCTGCTGCTACTACTCCTGTTGTTGCTGTTTCTGCCATGGGATCCACAGCCTCAACTCCTACCAGTAAATATGCTGGTGACCTCCCTCTGTGTGACAAGTGTAAATACCATCATCATCCTGGTCCCTGTTGAGAATTGTCTTGCACCAACTGTGGTAAGAAAGGGCACACAGTTCGGTACTGCAGAACCCCTACTAAATCAGCTAACCAATCATCGGGAGCAGGTGTTAGTCGAGCCTGCTACAACTGTGGCGAAGTTGGACACTTTAAAAGGGATTGTCCCAAGAAGTCAACTGCTGGTAACACTGGAAGGGTCCTAACCATGGGACGGGAGGAAGCAGTTGCCGATCCCACTGTTGTTTCGGGTACGTTCCTTCTCGACAACTCATACGCTAGTATTCTTTTCGATTCGGGTGCTGAAAGGAGTTTTGTTAGTCATGCATTCAAACATAATCTAAAACCAAATCCTCAACCACTAACTGAAACGTTTACCGTCGAGATGGCTAATGGTGAGAAAGAAAGCGCTAACGACGTATTCATAGGTTGTACGCTTACCCTAAATAATCACTCATTTCCTATAGACCTCATGCCCATTTCCATTAAGAGCTTCGATGTCATCATTGGCATGGATTGGTTGAGCCCCAATCATGCTGACATTCTTTGTTACGAAAAAGCTATCCGTCTCAATCTTCCTTCGGACCAAACTCTCGTAATCTATGGCGAAAAACCCAGTTCCAACCTTCATATCATTTCTTGCATCAAAGCTCGAAAACTCCTTTGAAAGGAGTGTGTTGCATTCTTAGCTCATGTCATCAACGAGAAACAAGAAGTTAGAGACCTCGTGAACATTCCCGAAGTCTGTAACTTTCCCGATGTGTTTCCCGAAGAACTTCCAGGGATTCCTCCCGAACGTCAGGTAGAGTTCCGTATTGACCTAATTCCTGGAGCTACTCCCGTAGCAAAATCCCCGTATCGCTTAGCTCCCGCAGAAATGCAGGAGTTATCCAGTCAACTCAATGAGTTGCTCAGTAAAGGATTCATTAGGCCGAGTTCCTCACCCTGGGGAGCTCCGATTCTGTTTGTCAAAAATAAGGATGGATCCTTTCGAATGTGTATCGACTATCGTGAACTGAACAAGTTAACCGTTAAGAACCGATATCCTCTTCCAAGAATAGACGACCTCTTCGATCAACTTCAGGGAGCCAGCTACTTTTCTAAGATAGACCTTCGGTCGGGGTACCATCAGTTACGAGTCCAGGAGAATGATGTTCCCAAGACAGCTTTTAGGACTCGGTATGGACACTACGAGTTTGTAGTGATGCCCTTCGGTCTAACCAATGCACCGGCTGTGTTCATGGACCTGATGAACCAGGTGTGCCATCCCTTCCTAGACAAATTCGTTATCGTGTTCATTGATGACATTCTCGTCTACTCCTGAAGTGAAGAAGACCATAAACATCACTTGAGGCTAGTGTTGGAAACTCTTAGATCCGAAAAACTTTACGCAAAATTTTCCAAATGCGAATTCTGGTTACGGAAGGTAACTTTCCTCGGTCACGTAGTAAGCGAGGAGGGTATTCATGTAGATCCTTCCAAGATTAAAGCGATAGAGAGTTGGTCGGCACCGAAAACACCCACGGAAATTCGTCAATTCTTAGGTCTAGCCGGCTACTATCGACGATTCATTCAGAACTTTTCCAAAATCGCCAAACCGTTAACCACTCTAACATAGAAAGGTGTACCCTTTTGTTGGAGTGATAAGCAAGAATCTGCATTCCAAACATTAAAGAGAGCCTTATGCAGCACGCCTGTTCTGTCTCTGCCGGAAGGGACAGAGGACTTCGTTGTCTACTGCGATGCATCTAATCAAGGCTTAGGCTGTGTGCTTATGCAAAGAGGAAAGGTGATTGCCTATGCCTCTAGACAGCTGAAAACACACGAAGTCAACTATACCACACACGACTTGGAGCTAGGAGCAGTAGTCTTTGCGTTGAAGATTTGGAGACATTATCTCTACGGAACCAAGTGCACAATCTTCACCGATCACAAGAGTCTGCAGCACATCTTTAATCAAAAAGACTTAAACATGAGACAACGGCGATGGGTAGAATTACTCAGTGACTATGAGTGTGAAATCCGTTACCACCCCGGCAAGGCCAATGTGGTAGCAGATGCCCTTAGCCGAAAAGATAGTACAAGCCACAAAGTGAAGAACCAGACGATGACCATCCATTCCAACTTACCTACGCAAATCCGAGAAGCTCAGTATGCAGCCCTCAAACCTGAAAACGTGTCAGATGAAACCTTGAGAGGAATGGAAAAGAAACTTGAGATCAGAGGTGACGGAGTTCACTATTTCATGAATCGAATCTGGATTCCCAAATCCGGTGGATTCAGGGAAAAAGTCATGGAGGAAGCACATAGAACCAAATACTCTATTCACCCAGGTTCGGACAAGATGTATCTGGATCTCAAGAAACAATATTGGTGGCCAAACATGAAAGCTGAGATAGCTACATTCGTGGGCAAGTGTCTGACTTGCGCCAAAGTCAAAGTCGAACATCAGAAACCTTCACGTCTGCTCCAATAACCCGAAATTCCCGAGTGGAAATGGGAGATGATTACCATGGACTTCATCACCAAACTACCCAAGTGTTCTAGTGGGTACGACACCATTTGGGTAATTGTCGACCGTTTGACAAAATCCGCTCACTTCATACCGATTAAAGAATCATACAAGATGGAGAAACTCGCGCGAATCTACATCCAGGAAGTAGTGCATCTACACGGAGTACCTGTTTCCATTATCTCTGATCGAGATGGTAGGTTTACCTCCAGATTCTGGCAATCTCTTCAGAAAGCCCTTGGAACCAAACTAGATATGAGCACGGCGTATCATCCTCAGACCGATGGACAGAGTGAGAGAACAATCCAAACCCTGGAGGACATGCTTCGGACATGTGTCATTGACTTTGGAAAGTCGTGGGATACACACCTATCCTTGATCGAGTTCTCATACAACAACAGTTACCACACCAGCATTAGGGATGCTCCGTTCGAAGCCCTATACGGTCGTAAGTGCAGATCCCCTCTGTGCTGGGCCGAGGTGGGGGATACACAGTTAGCCAGGAGTCGAGTCCCCGACAGTGCTCTCACTGGTCCTGAAATCATCCGCGAGACCACCGAAAAGATCATTCAAATCCGTAACCGACTGAAAGCCTCACGTGATCGTCAGAAGAGTTACGCTGATAATCGTCGGAAATCATTAGAATTCCAAGTTGGAGATCGTGTCCTGTTGAAAGTCTCGCCCTGGAAAGGCACTGTACGCTTTGGCAAGCGTGGGAAACTTAATCCGAGATACATTGGACCCTTTGAGATCCTCTCCAGGATTGGTCCAGTTGCTTATAAACTTCATTTACCTCACGAACTCAGTAACATTCATCCTGTCTTCCATGTTTCAAATCTTAAAAAGTGCCTATCCGATGAAACCCTAACAATTCCCTTAGACGAGATCGAGATCAATGAAAACCTCAACTTTGTGGAGGAACCGATCGAAATCATGGATCGAGAAGTCAAACGTACAAAACAAAGTCGTATCCCGTTAGTGAAGGTTCGCTGGAATGCCAAGCGGGGACCGGAATTCACTTGGGAACGGGAAGACTAAATGAAACAGAAGTATCCACAACTCTTTTCTTATCCATGATTTGTATCTTGTCTTATGTTCTAAACTTGAATTTCGGGACGAAATTCCCTTTAACGGGGGGGGGGGGGGGGGGGGGGTAATGTAACAACCCGAAATTTCCACTTCATTTCAATGTACCTTTTTCATAAATCAACTCACGCAACCGATCGTCGTTCCGATTTCCGATTTTCGATTTCTCCGTTTAATTAAGTCATTAATTATTACGCATCTAAAATGACTTAATGGGTGTCTTCATACATTTAGAAATCAATTTAACACCCAACTTTAGTGATCGGAATAATTCAAACATTTACCGTATCGGGTTATGGTAACTTAATCGGGTACGACCAAAAACCCCGTCTAACGCCGGTATCGGGTAGAATTCCACCGTGTCCAAGACTTAAACACTATATAAACGTGTTTTGGACTTCATTTGAAGCCTTTGGTTAAATTATCACTAAACTCTTACAACCTCTCTCCTCAAGCTAAGAATTAAGGTCCAAATCACAAGTTTAAGGCTTCAAACCTTTAAGGTAACCTCCCTAACATGTTATTCAACACCTTTAGCCTTCAAATTGATGAAATATTTGAGTTTTAGGTCCAAGAACATGAGTTTACGGCCAAGGAACAAGCTTGGGCCGTAAACTCAATTTAATGGGGTTTTAAGCCCTTAAACTCCTTCCTAGACTCAATTGGACTTTAGATATGGCTATGGGACTTCAAGATATGGACTTAGAACATTTAAAACTATGATTTTGAGCCATTTGAAGGAGTTTACGGCCAAGGCATAAGCTTGGACTGTAAACTCAAGTAAAAGGGGTTTTTCATGCCTTAAAACCCTTCCAAATCACTCTTATGGCTTAGATATGAATTGTAGGACCTTGGCTTTAGCATTTGGACACTTGACACATAAAATTTGTGGGACTTATGTGAGTTTACGGCCAAGGATAGTGCTTGGGCCATAAACTCCCCAAAATATGACATAAATCCAATTCTAGGGTGTTAGAAAGCCATCCAACACCACCAAAAGCCTTGGAATAAATCAAGGGACCAACCAAAAATACTTTAAGGGCCTAAAACACATCTTTTATGAGACTTATAAGAGTTTACGGCCAAGGATTGTTCTTGGGCCGTAAACTCCAAAACTTTTGGTGTTAGAATGCAAACTAAACACCCCTAAAGCCCTTAAATGAAATTTAGATGCCCTTCTATGCAAGTTTTAGACCTTGAAACACTTTATATGACCCTACATTAGAGTTTACGGCCATGAGGAGGGTCTCATGGGTCGTAAACTCCATTGCACCCCTAAAATGTCACATAAAAATCATACTAAGTCTTGGAATAATCTTATGAATCACATGTGATTGGTTTCAACAACATTTGGCACCCATTTCATGAAGATTAAGGAGTTTACGGCCAGGAGCCTATTCTAGGCCGTAAACTCCCATAAAATAAGCATTTTGATGATTTAAATTCAGTCCAAGTGTTCCAAGACAATTTAGAAAATCCATTCTAGCAACCTCTAGGTCCATTTGAGCCCTTAAACCCTCAAAACCACACCAACATGAGTTTACGGCCGTAAAATCATGTGTGAGTGTGTTTCATGGTTGTAAACTCATTTAAATGTTTACTTATGGAGAGTAAACTCATGTCCCAAGTCCCTAGTGCCATTACAAGTCCGAAGATGTCACCCGGGTCACTCCAAACGCTCGTTTTGAGGTGTTTAACCTCATTGGAGTGTAATGTTCCATATGATTAGTGAATGTATCTCTAATTGTATATATATGGACATTATATCATCTTACATAGGGTCATCGCGAGTAATCAAACCCCGAACCGACGTCTAGCATTCAAAACCGACAAGTTTCCGAGTCCGGTGAGTTCATACCCCTACCCTTTTTCACTGTTTTTATTGTTTTCAGGGGGGAACACAAGCAAAGTACAAGGGAATTCTTGTACTCATAACATGTTTTCAAATGTGTATTTCATATTCTTATGCTTTTATAACTGATAACGACAACTGATAACAGATCGAATATACAGATCACGTAACATATATTTGTGAAATAAGTCTTTAAACTAGTATGTTTTACTTGTATTTCACAAATGATTTCCCACATTTTATCAGTTAAAAGCATGACATTAAAACATTTGAATATAATACCTATACACTGTTTTGTCCTCGGTAACACTCCACGCACATACGCGAGTGGAGGACTTTCATATTATTACTAGTAAATTTGTTATTCCGGTATGATTGGAGACACGTCCTCGGAGAACACTCCACCTGGATTACGCGAGTGGAGGACTACACCCATAACCAGAATCTCTGGTATTTAGAGAGCGTGACTTGAGTGTATAGATCTATACAGGGCTGACTACCCCACACCTGGCTGCTAGCTACAGCCGAACCGAAATGGTTCAAGGGTGACGAAAGTCATAAGTATGTGGACGACTTATTGCCACATGTGGACTACTTATTGCCACAGGTTTCAGTCTATTGTATGGTTATGGAACTCGCAATTAGGATAACAGAGATTTACTTACAATAATAATGGATTTCTTTATACATCGTTTACATCTTTTACATCTTCTACTTACTGTAACTAACATTCAGGAAGGTACGGGACCTTCCTGGGGAGAACATGGAACCTAATCACGATTACATCTTTTACATCTTTCACATCGTTTACATAAGATACATACATGCAGGAAAGCATGGGGCTTTCCTGGGTAACACTTACATAACTAGAAAGAGTCACAGAATGGATAACATTACATCTTTTACAAATTGAAACATACAACAAGGGAAGTATGGGACTTTCCTGGTAACACATGATAAGTAAACATGTTTTCAGTGTACAAACTTAATATACTTTACAATTGTGAAACAATAACCAACTATTAAGAAAATACGGAATTTTCTTGGTGTACAAAACATTTCAGAAACAGAAAGGAAACCGATACATTTTCATAAACCAAAACCGCTTATGAACTCACCAGCTTTATGTTGATTTTCAAACCGCTTGTGTTCTCAGGTCAGCGTTAGAACAGGTACCCGAAGATCCTTTTGCATGAAGACGGTGTTCATGAAGACCCGTTACTTTTTGTCTATATATACTATGTATCACAACTGTACAAACTTTACTTTTGAAATAATTGTAAAACTGTTATTATGTAATGTAATGCTTGTTTTACTTTGCTTACTATGTACATTGGATTTGATACTCAACATGGTAGTCCACCCCGGAAATGTATTCCGCCTTCGGTTTTCGGGGTGTGACAGACATGAAGGAGAGTCGCCAAGATATGCTGCGACAACGATTTAACATGTTCAACTACATTCCTGGAGAAACTCTGGAAGCAGATCTGCAGCGATTCACAACTCTTACCACTGAGATGACTGTAGTCGGGATCTTTTACACCAAGTCTAAAATAAACAAGAAGCTACTGGATGCTCTCCCAAAGTCATGGGACATGAATGTAGCTGTTATCAAGAAAACTAAGGATCTATGCCGACTCTCTCTTCCTAAAATGATAGCGGTCATCAAGGCATGTTTTATTGATGAAAAAAGCGGGAGATAAATCATGTGAACTCATACTCAGCTGCAAAACATGGGATCTCTTCTAACAATCCTCTTTCACCTCTCACCTTTTCTTCTGCAGGTCAACCCTTTGCTGCTCAGCAAGCTCAAATTCATTCCTTTACCACTCCATCAGCTACTTCACTTCCTGCTGCATTAGCCATGCCATTCTCTCAGAACCAATCATTTGTTGCTACTCAAGCTGCTTCTCCCTCTAATGTGGCTTCCTCATCAAACGGAAAGGAGGGTGATGAAAATCTTGCTCTTGCTATAGGACTTGTTAACTGCTACAATGCATTTGTAGCTGGAGGTCTTCAACCCTAGTTTACATTTGCTTATCTTGATCAAATTTATCCTGAAAACGTAGAAGAAATGGATATCACATGGCAAGTTGCCATGGCAGTTTTCAAGGCCAAATAGTTTGAAAAGAGGACCGGGAAGAACAACTCGGGGATGAGTTCTGACAAGAAGGTAGGGTTCATCAAGGGAAAACTACATTGTTTCAACTGCCATGAGCTAGGTCATTTTTCTCGTGAGTGCCCGAAGCCAGACAGAATATTAAACAATGATCGGACAATAGTTGCAGTTGGAAACAATCGGAGCGGTGTTCAAGTCAACAGCAAGAAGGCTATGGTTGTGCAATCATTTGATTGGGAGGATCAGATGCAGGCCCTGAACATATCAGGACCTGAAAATTCTCATTTAGCTCAGGTTGGTGATGATGCTCCCGTTGAGATTGTTGCAGCTGAAGATCAAATGATGGAGCTGCAGTTTGTGCTGATGGTATATTCTTCTCCTGAACCAAAGAAAAATGAGGTAATTCTACCTTCATGCTCTCAATCTTGTATTGATTATGTTAAAATTCTCCATGAGGAAACTGAAACACTACGTAGAGAAGTATAGGACCTTAGGTATGAGGGTTACCAACTTTGAAATGGAAAAAAAACCTCTTAAGGCCCAGTTAGAATCTAAAATAAAGGACTTTAGAAGACTTCCGAAAGACTATAGTAACAAATGTGAAAATTATGACTACATAAAGAGACAGAATGCTGAGTTAGTGACTGAAATTGAAACATTAAAGGGCAAATTTGAAACTGCTGATTTTGATTTTTGAAAATTTGATGTATTAAGTGAGGTAGTTGCCAATATGATAGACCACTATATGCAATTTAAACATAATCAATCAAAGGGTCTAGGGTATAATAAAGTGCCTCTTCCTTTCAATCATTCATATCAGTTTCAACCTTTGTCCAAGGATGAGATTTCTAATGAACCATCCATGGTTTATAACAAGCCATCTGGTTTTGTTTCGGGAAGATTTATTAATGTTGAAATTACTAACATTTCTACTTCTCCTGCAGATCAATCCTTAAATCAGTCAAAGCACGAAGTTGAAGGATCTGTTTCCGAAAATAAAACTGAGTCTGAACCTGAAGTTTTAGTTTTAAATAAAGACTTTAATTGTTCTGATGTTGCAAGTGACAATATTTTTTGTGATGTTTCTACACCTTCTGATACTGTTTTGAATGGTTTTAAAGTGTTTGATGATGTGGTTGGCAATTCTAGTATTTGTGATGATAATAATGAAAAACCACCAGTTTCGCAAGTTTCTCCATCTGATGCACCCTCACTTGTCTCGCAACCTAATTGTTGTTCATGTTCATGTGAGAAAAGAAAGGGTGTTGATATGGAAAACAAATCTGAAAAATGCAGTACAAGTTTTAACAATAACAAACAAATTTTTTCAATTGTGGTATTGGTGGTCATATAGCTAGGAATTGTCCTAGTAGAATGTTTGTACATTTTGAGTCACCAAGAGAAAAGAACGAATTCAGATGAAGGTCTTTAACTAGAAAGTCCTCTAGAACTCGTTCTCGGAATGATGATTGGAAGGACGATCGTAGTAGAAAATGGGTTGTTTTTCAAAAGCATAGAAAGGTCATTCATAACAAAGTCCCAAACAGTTTGCCAAAACCGAACATGGCCAAGCCAAGGTTGGTTTCGTCAAGAAGCAGCAATGGGTCTTCAACCAATTCTGGTAGAAAACCCAAGTGCTCCAAGCAAACTGATAAAAATCTTATTTCAAAACCACCCGGGACTGTTAGAAAACCTAATTATCAATGGTTGCCCAAAATAGCCTCCAATCCATCATCTGTGTCCTTTGAGAAGATATTAAATAATGATAAATATGAAAAGGCATTGGGACAACCCAGGAATGTAATGACATGGGTTCCCAAATCTAAATTAACTTGCACATTTTGTAGGGAAAGTTGTGGGGGAGTGTCGTCCGACCTTGGTTTGTCGACAGCGGCTGCTCCCGGCATATGACAGGAGATATCGCCCAACTGAACAACATTCAATCTTTTAATGGGGGGTATATTTCCTTTATGGGTGGAGAAGGTGTTAAGATTAGTCAAAGAGGAATCGTCACAAATGGGGTGTTCAATTTCGAGAATGTCAACTTTGCTCCCGAATTGAAGCATAGTTTGTTGAGTGTGTCTTAGATATGCGACAGAGGCTATTCTACACATTTCACTGATAAGGAATGCATGATTCACAAGCCAGGCTTTGTCATCCTAGAAGAGTGGATTCTTGTAAAATCTAAAAGGGATGGGAATGCTTACATCATTGATATGAATATCAATCTTCCAGAACAAGTTACGTGCCTCTTTTCAAAGATCTTAGAACAAAATGCAATGCTGTGGCACCGAAGACTCGGTCATGCTAACGCCAGGAACTTGAATCGTCTTGCAAAGAATGAGATGGTCCGTGGTTTTCCTATCAAATACTTTATAACTTTTGAAAAGTGTGTGTCATGTGCCTAAGGTAAGCATCACAGAAAACCACACCTGCCAATACATGTTAACTCAATCAGTCAGGTGCTTCAATTTCTACATATGTATCTGTTTGGACCAGTCAACGTTCTCAGTATAAATAGAAATTCATATTGTCTGGTTGTGATTGATGATTTCTCTCATTTTATGTGGGTTTTCTTTCTATCCAACAAAGCTGGAGTTGCTGATCTAATTAAGAAATTCATTGTGTTAATTGAGAACCAAACTAACGACCGGGTGAAGGCGCTTCGTACCAACAACGAAACAAGTTCAACAACTCTATTCTCGATCATTTTTGCGCAGAAAAGGGTATTATGCGTCAATACAGCTCTGCTCACACCCCTCAACAAAATGGTGTTGCTGAGAGAAGAAACAACACTTTAAAAGACACTACAAGGACGATGTTGTGTGACTCCAAAGTATCAGTTTTCTTTTGGGCCTAGGCGATAAACACTTCTTGCTACGTTCAGAATCATGTGTTGATCAATAAAGCTCAGATGAAGACCCCATATGAGATTCTATATGGTCACAAGCCTTCAGTCAGTCATTTCCATGTATTTGGCTTCCCTTGCACACTTCTTCACCTAGAGACCAACTCGAAGTTTAATGCCAAAGCCAATGATTGTTACTTTGTAGGGTATGCTGCACGCACCACTTATAGGGTCTACAATAAGCAGACAAAGCAGGTTGTGGAATCTTATGACGTGCGCTGGTTGGAAGAAAATGAGATGGATGCTCGAGTGGGTCCGGATTGGTTTTTTGATTACACATCGCTTTTCAAATCCATAAATGTGTCTTCGGGTAGCTCATATGGATCTGTCTCTGGTTTGAAGAATGTTTCTGAAGATGAAGACGAAGAAGTTGTCTACAGACCTCCAACGGTATTCTCTTCACCGTCTGAGGGGGAGTCCTCTTCACCGCCTAAGGGGGAGTCCTCTGCTTCGCCTGAGGGGGAGTCATCTATACAACCTGATAGTCCAAAATCTCCATCTCAGAATGATACTCCTGATGCTGAAACTACACCACTCACTCCTATAGAAAGAGAGTTCATGTCTATAGATGCTTCCGCTGTCACTTCAACCTCTATGGAACTACTGTTTCCTAAAAACATTTCAAATGACTTTGTAGCAGAGCCATCTAGAGTGGCTCAATCAGCAAATGAAGGAGGTGTCAATATTCACAATTTGCCTGTCTCGCTTAATGATATCAGTCAAGAGATACCCTCAAGGATTAAATGTGATCATCTGATCGAAAACATCATTGTTCATATGGGCGACAGCGTCAAAACCAGAAGTCAGAGTGGAGATGTCAATACCTGTATTTAGTCTTGCTTTATCTCTCAAATAGAGCCCAAGAATGTTGAAATGGCTGTGAATGAGCCCAGCTGGGTAGATGCAATGCATGAAGAATTACATCAATTTGAATAACTCGGGGTTTGGAAGTTGGTTGAGTTGCCAAAGGGCAAAAAGTCTCTTGACACATGATGGGCCTATCGAAACAAGCAGGATGATTCAGGGGTTATTATGCGAAATAAAGCTAGATTGGTGGTTCGCGGGTTTTGACAAGTCGAGGATCTTGATTACACTGAGGTTTATGCTCCAGTAGCTCACTTGGAGGCTATTCGTATCATCCTTGCATATGGCTCTTACATGAACTTCATTGTTTACCAAATGGACGTCAAGACATCCTTCTTGTATGGCAAGGTGAAGGAAGAAATCTATGTTGATCAGCCCCCTGGGTTCGTTGACTCGAAGTTTCCTAATGATGTCTACAAGTTGGACAAGGCATTGTATGGGTTACATCAAGCTCCTCGAGCGTGGTATGCGACTCTAACAAAGCACTTGCTCGAGCATGGATACTCTCATGGCACTATCGATCAAACTTTGTTTATCAAGCATGTTGGTGATGATCAGATTCTAGTTCAAATCTATGTTGACGACATTATTTTTGGGTCGACCAGTCTGAAACTTTCCAAGGAGTTCGTTTGGGGAAATGACCATGTTTCTGGGGCTTCAGGTCAAACAAAATTCAACCGGAATCCTGCTACATCAAGCCAAGTATGTGGAGGATATTCTTGTGAAGTTCAGGTCTCACGACGCTAAATCTGCATCGATGCCAGTGGCTGAAAGACCTCTTTTGACTCCAAATACAGATGGCAATTCCGTAGTTCAAACTCTCTACAGATCGATGATCAGATCGTTGATGTATCTTACTGTAATCCGTCCAGACATCATGTTTGCATTTTTTCAATGCGCACGTTATCAGGCTAATCCTAAACTTTCACATCTTATTGTTGTCAAAAGAATTTTTCAGTATATCAAAGGCAGCCCAAAATTGGGTCGTTGGTATCCGAAGAATTCTGAATTTGATTTATATGCTTTTGCTGACAGTAATTCTGGATGCTGTGAGCTTGACAGGAAATCTACTTTAGGAGGGTGTCAATATCTTGGTGATAGGCTAGTGTCATGGCAGTGCAAGAAGCAACACACTGTCTCAACCTCAATAGTGGAGGCGGAATACGTTGCTGCATCTGCCTATTGTTCTCAAGTTATATGGATCCAACATCAGCTGTTGGACTACAGTTTAAATTACTTAGAAACCCCTATTTACTGTGATAATGAGGCCGTAATTCAAATTGCCAAAAATCCTGTCCAACATTCTAAAACCAAGCACATCGATATTAAAATTCATTTCATCAGAGATTGTTATGAACGTTCACTTATC
The DNA here is from genome assembly GCF_052625555.1 of Lactuca saligna. Lineage (NCBI taxonomy): Eukaryota > Viridiplantae > Streptophyta > Magnoliopsida > Asterales > Asteraceae > Lactuca > Lactuca saligna. The sequence continues at coordinate 73,570,046 of NC_136421.1, forward strand.
TGGCTGAAACAGGTTCCCACTGCTAATAATGTAGCGGATCTGCTCACTAAGCCTTTTAACAAACTCGCTTCGATGTGCTTGTGAGATTTTTTAAAATGATTCATTTTGAGGATTAAGTTTTTCTGTTTTATTTTTTTAAGCTTTCTTAATTCTTCTTAATTTTTTAAATTTATTTTTGTTTTTCTAGGTAGGTTAATTTAAATTTGTGCATCTTATTTCCTTTTATTTTCATTCTCACCCAGCACAAATTTAGCGGGAGAAATAATCAAAAAAAAATCTAAAAACAATAAAAAAAATCAAAAAATCCAAAAACAACAAAAAAATCCAGAAAATAAAAAAATATATTGTTGACAGTTTTGTTTGTAGGTGTTGTGACGGGAAATGATATTATTAAGTGATAACGGACAATCTGAATCTGCGTAACGTACCTAAGTTGAATTGTCTACACTCTGTGCCGATGCGCTAGTAGGCACGAAAGATTTTAAATGGACTTGACTAGGGAGAGTTGAACTTAAGGAATTCAAGGACTTGACAAACATTGACCTAGTTAGATCCGTTTAGCCTGACATTACGACGCTCAGATAGGTTGAGCAGGGATATATATACATGAGAAGCTACCGGTCACATTAAAAGAACCCGTATCTAGAACTGTGGATTAACTTTTCCTCGATGTGCGGATTTTGTCCTTAATTCCGGTCTTGATGGGGTGACTAGGGAATTCCGATAAACTAGGTCTGTAGAAGGTTATTTTCTTGCTTTCTGTCTGTTAGTCATATGTTGCCTCCTCTGCGTGATCGAAAGATCCGACCTGGATTGTAACATATGCAATTCTATCTCTCTGCATCTTTTCTCTTTGTAATTCTTTCTATCTGTTAGCCACATACTGTCTCCTCTGCGTGACTCATAATTCGACCTGGTACACAATATATGCAACATTCTCTTCTCAATTCCTCTAAAACTTCAGTTAGTTATATGTTTCATCCTTTACGTGATTGGAAGAGACCCGACCTGGATGTACAACATATGAATTCTAAATCTATATTCTCTCTTAATAATTGTCTGCTCACCCGATGTAAGGAGTATTTTGGAAGTCCTTGATGGCTGGAGCATAAAAGGAAGCAGGAAACACGTTCTAGTACAATTAAAATTGAACACATACAGATTGTCTATAGATCTCGCTGATCAATTTAGGTGGACAACAATATCCCTGGTTGTAGTCAGTTAAATGGCCACAAGGAAATTTATTTAAGAATACGGGCTAAGAATGTCATGTCATTGGTAAATTGTCCAAATTCTGTCACAAATGTTTCGTGTTTAAGTGGACCACAATACTGGCGATTGATCAGACGAAGACGTGAAAATAAAGGGTACTGACAAGTGGAATAGGATTGTCGAACAACTTTGATCCCAGTGTCACAAATTTATTTTAGTAATTAAATTTTAAGTTACATATTTTATTTTATTTTATTTTTATTTCTATTTTTATTTTTAATTTTTAATTTTATTTTTTATTCAGTTAATTGTTAAAATTTAACTGTTAATTTTAATTTTTTTAAATTTTGCAGATTGATCTTATTTTATTTTATTTTATTTTTAATTTTAGTTTTAATTTTAATCCTCGAAAAGTTTTGTTTTTTAAAATTTTGAAAATATTGGACCGTGCCTTACACTGTGTGGTCAGCAGGTAAAAGGATTAAGGGTATTTAAGGAGTTTACAGCCGGAATTCTCCTCGTTACTCTATTTCCGGCCGCAAACTATCCTCCTCTCTCTCTCTCCTCGAAAAAAATTTCGGGTTTTTTTTGTGAAATTGTTCCGATAGCTTTGAAGGTATCACGTTTTCAACCAGGAATATGGGCTTATTTCGGAGCTTCGATGAGTTTTGAGCTTGAAATCGATGAAAAACGGTTTGTCGGCGTTTACGGCCGAAGCTTACGGCCGTAAACTCCATTGCGGCCATAAGCTTACGGTCACGGGTTTACGACCGTAAACCCCCGTTGACCGCAAACTTCATTCTGACTTAAAATTTAATTTTAAAAATCACTAATTCATATTTTGGCTCGAAATTAAATCATTTAAAATATTACTTGCTCAATTTTCTCTCTTGTCTTACTTGGTATGTTTTAGGGTAGATAAAATGGCGGCATTAAAATTTGCAGATATGCACAACCTAGCGATGGACTTCAAATCAATGATTCATGGATTACGAGAATGCTGCTTGGCCTCTGCCATTACTATGAACACTACTATCTATCAGAAAATCATATGCGAGTTCTGGCAGACTGCCAAAATGACGAGAGAAAACGATGGTGCTGTGACTGTGGATTCAATTGTTCAAGGATGCAAAATTGTGATCAATGAGCAATTCATCAGAGAAAAATTACTGATCAATAACCTTCCAAGCTTTCCCACCGAGATCGGCATTGAAGACGCTCAAAAGATTTTAAGAAAGATGGGGTATGTGGGCGCCTCTCCACCTACGATGAAGAAGCTTCTACCACCCTACTGTAGATTTCTAGCTCATGTGTTTGTGAGCTGCATCTCCGGAAAAAGATCTGGTGCAGATGAAATTTCACTGAGAAACACCGATGCTATAGTTTCTCTCACTGCGGGAATCGGTTTCAATTTTTCAAGGTTTATACTGGATGAATTTGTGGTTAACATCAATGCCACTACTAGGGATACCTTCTTGATGTATCCCTGGTTCATTCAGCTCTTCATAAACAAACAATTCCCAGACATGGTAAAATATGGTGATACGCTCGACATGAAGTCCTTGGGCCCACACACCATTGGGCTAATTAAACAGAATCGTAAAGGAAAGGTCGCTTTTCAAGGACTTTACCCATTGGTAAAATTCGGACGTTTTGCTGAACCAAATGAGGCGTCCAAGTCTCACAATTCCTCTGACAAAATATCTTCAGAACACACCTCGTTTGAAAAAGTGATCTCGGAAGGAGATGTGATTACTGTCTCGGATCAAGAAGGGGAGGAGACAATCGCTCCTAATGTAGTTGTAGCCGAGGAGCATAACCTAAGATCAGTGCACATTGAAAGCGACTACAATGAGGGGTCTTCTATTAATGTGACTGAGGCTGAGCAATATGAAGACCTTGATCTTACTGGTTTTGATGAAGATGAAATTCCCACAAATTTTGGAAGCAATGATGATTTCTTGACAAATGTCAACCTCAACACTCTGCTGAATAATTTCAGTGATGTTGCTATCCCAGCAACGGATACAAGGGAAACTAAAGACGTTTTTTACTCAACCCCCATTTCTAAAGAGCAAGTGGTTGGTTCTACGACTCCTACGGTGACAGTGTTAGGGATTCCTCCCCTTGACACTGCTTTGCCTACATCTGAACCACTTCAGGGTGATCAATTAGAGGTGGAAAAAATTGACACGACACGAAACCGGACACGAACCCGACACGAAATAAACGGGTTTAGGTAAGATATTTCAACCCGTTTAGATAAACGGGTTGACACGACATGACACGAAAATTAAATGGGTAAGGTTAGGGTTGAGAATTTCAACTCAAATATGACTCGAAAATGACCCGTTTCTTTATATGCAAGTTTTTTGAATTATTTAAATGAACTAGAAAGATACAAAACCAAAAGCATAAGTAAAAGAAACCCTTCGAATTGAATTGTTTTGTAATGTTGAAATGACTTAGCCGTCTAGATCAAGATTTCATTTTAGTGTTTCCATTCTCTCCCAAACTACTCAGTCTCTTTCACCACTCTCACATCCTCATGACCTTGTCATCCGCCTCCCCAACTCCCCCTCTTTTAATTTTGTCATCTAAACTTGCTATAACTTCATCTATTCTACCTCAAAACAATTAGTTTTTCATTTCCGCCTACCAAACTCCTACTCTTTCAACATGCTGAATCTTTTAACCTCACGTGACATGACATATTTCAAGGTATAGCCCTAACCCGAAACCCGACAAGAAAATAAACGGGTTGACACGACACCACACCTTAATTAAATGGGTTGGGTTAGGGTCAAACACTTTCAACCCATTTAGTGTTTTGACACGACACGAACCCGACATGGCACTACACGATTGCCACCTCTATGATCAATCAACAGACCAGACCTTGCAGCCTCCATCCAAAAGAAGATGATGAAATCCTAGGTTCGGGCCTCTGGATTCTAGCTTGTCTCAAGGCTTGCCAATTACTCCAACTACCACTCATGCTATTGTAACTACAGAACCGTTACGTGAAGGCCCTAGCACCATTTTTGAAACCAGTGGCTCCTCATTTCCACCAGGATTTTCTCCTCCAAGGGCAAATCTCGAAGAGGACTCTGTGCGTTTGGCCTTGCATATTGATCAAGAATAAACCGCTGCACTTTCTTCTAAGGCCAAAGGAATTGCCTTTAGAGAAGGTCAGTAAAGAGAAGAGATTTTGTGATCGACGAACTTCAAAAGAGAGTGAATGTATTGGATCATAAAAACATTGAGCTCAACATTCGAATTGAAGATCTCTTGAGTGAGAATACTAATTTGAAGATTCAAGTTTCTGATCTTCAAGAAGATAGAGAAACAAAGAGGAAGCAAATATCTGAGCTCCAAGCTCATTTCAATCTTCCGACCTCCGGTTATTTTGATCTCGAGAAGAAGCTTGAAGAAGACCTCGGTGCTAAGTATAAGACATTTGCTGATGAGTATAGAATCATTCTTCATTCTCAGGCTCACCCCATTGTTGTACCAACTACTCAGACCTCACAGGTCATGGATCGTTTTGAAGAACAGCCTGCCCATGCTCCACATGTTGCAGCGATTATTCGAGACAGAAAAGCCAAAGCCGCTGAGAAGGGACAACTCTTATTCAAGAGGAGTTCCGAAAAAAACGCACCCGGGAACAAATCCACAATCACTGTTACGGATCTTGAGATCGTAAGGTTTAGAGACACATATGGTGATCGGTCGGGAATCATATCTTGGGGGTTTTCATGATCCCCTAAATATGTGGATTTTATGGAGAAAGAGCGGCAATACGGAGCTCTATAAAGACTATCATGATTTTAACTCTTAGACCAGGGTGTATCCTTCAAAGCTGTCTCAATCTCCTTTTTTAAACCCGACAAATAATCAACAAGCAACTAATTTCAAACACTTTTTGGAAGATCAAGTGAAGAAGGGCTTTCCATCTATGAAGACTGATGAATCCATAATAAAGAATTATCCTAACATCATTGATCCCAAAACTGGTCATCCCCTCCAGGTGGTGATGTGGCCTGCAACAAATCAGGTCAAACAAATTCCTGTGCTTCAAAGTTACCCGGATGGATCCTTAAGCTCTATGCTCTATTGGGTATTTGATGAAACCACAACATCTGCTGTCATCAAACTAAAGGAGGGATGCATTCGTTTGTATGATAGAATGGATTTGTTCCAGTTTAGAAAATGGGATATTCATCATTTGAGCCATTTTCAGATCAGAGTTGCTGAGGAGATATTTGAGTCAGTCGCGAAAGAATACACCCCTATGGTTGCTGAGATTATAAACAAGCGAATGTGGAATGGAGTGATGGGGAAAGAAGATATGATGATTATGGATAAAGATTAACTACAGGCTAGCACCAAAACAAGGGGGAGATTGAAGGGTCTAATTAATGGTTTGGTCTAGGCTTTCACCGTAATAGGGTCTTTTGTTTAAATACGCATTTTGGTAGTTTAGCTATGAGTTTACGGCCAACTAAGAGTTTACGGTCGTAAGCTTGTTTACGGCCGTAAACCCAAGGCCGACCCAGGTCCGTTAAATAGAGGTGTGCTAGGTCGTTTGATGGTTGTTGATGCCTCAGAGTTTTGGCTGCTATTTCACAAGTTGTACCAGACATTTTTGCTAATAGAAGCGTGTGCAAGCTTGTTTAGATTCTTGTTTCTACTCTGTTCTTTAGTATTATCGATTGTGTTTATTTTTTGATCACTGCTATGATCCATTTCAGGACCTTACATTCACCTCAAGGATACCTCTCGTAATCTCAGACGCGATGTACTCGCGTAACCCATCATCAACCTACTTGGATCCCGCGCCCGAACCCGATCCTGATCCTGACCCAGATCATGAGCCTCCTGCTCCATGTCGTGTGACCACCATATTGAAAATGAACACATAAATGTCAGGATCAAAACATTCCCCGAGAGGTCTCACACATTACCCAAGATTCTTGGTTCTATCTCGGCCCTCCTTGACTCGAGTACGGATCCTCTGCTTTCAGCAGTATGGGCCCATACTACCTTCCACATCTATCCGTACTTTCATCAACGATTGCGTCGACTTCACCAAGTCCCTTAACCAATATCTATTTCCAACTATTCTCATCCTAGGCTTTCCTAGGGAACTCTCCCACCTACCCTCCGCCATCAGCTGCACCAGGAGTCCTAGCATGCAGCTCATACAACAGGCATATAAGGCATCCTTCCTAGATCCTCAGTCCTAATCTAGCATGCAGTTCTCGAAAACATATACGAGGAATAAAAGGCATCTTCCAAGATCCTTAGCCCTAATCTAGCATGCAGTTCTCAGGGTCATATATCATATAACATAACATAACAAGTATGGGTATCTTGGGGAAAACTTACTTGAGCTCGGCCGGTCGCATGCATCACACACCTTGTTCTTTCTTAAAACTTTTTAACTTAGCTTTTAGAAAACCATTTTCTTTGTAAAAAAATCCTTTTAATCCCTTGGTTGAGTCTAAACATCCCCGAGGGTGTGTCTGAATCCCTCAAACCAGGGCTATGATACCAACTTGTAACATCCCAAAATTCAAGGCCAAAAAAATTTCGTTTTTAAATAGATTATAACATAAAAACCATCGATATAAAAATGATCATAATGATATCCCATCTCACAATCAATATGTCAATAATCCAAAACATGTCACCATAAAAACAATTTTGTCCAACGGTAAAATAATTCAGAGTAGACTCCCAGGAAACTCCATGCGGAAAACATGTGTGTGTGTGTGATGCGCTGCTACACCGCCGTATCCTTCCCCTTAGACAAAGAGGTACCTAAAACCAAAATTGAAACTGTAAGCACGAAGCTTAGTGAGTTCCCCCACCATACTCATAGGACATAGTAATCGGTATCTTTCAACCAGTAATCGGGAGCTACCCTCCCCTTCGGTATCTTTCAACCGGTAGCCAGAAACTATCATCCCATTCGGTATCTTTCAACTGGTAACCGGGAGCTACTCTCCCCTTTGGTATCTTTCAACTGGTATCCAAGAACTAACCTCCCCTTCGGTATCTTTCAACTGGTAACTAGGGACTATTTCACCCCTACCCCTATCACATATTACATGTCATACCATATTGGTTTCATGATAACATACATAGGCATACCGAGTCACATAATGGCATATCATAAGCATACAACTATACATGCGTGGGTTTGTCCACCCCTTCAGTATCTTTCAACCGGTAACCGTCTTCGGTATCCTTCAACCGGTAACCAGGGGCTAGCGTGCCCTACTACTACTAACACATAATCAGCGCATATATAGCAACAGACAATTATCATAAAGATAAACATCTCACCCATAATCTCCTACTAGTAGGCCGACATTGGTGTCGTAGACCCACCCCTACAGGAAGGTAACTCACCTCGTAAGGCTGACTATTGAAAAGTTGATTGACAGATGTCCGACTGCTGCTCCGGTGATCCTCTGACTATAATTCCCATAAAACACTTAGTCAGACACTGATAACTGTTCTTAGGGTAAAATGACTACTTTACCCCTGACCAAGTCAAAGTCAAAGTTAAAGTCAACTTTCGGTTGACCTAACTCGCCGAGTTGGGCCTCCAACTCATCGAGTCCCTACCCTTCATCTGTCCTTCTTCATGCTTCTACTCGTCGAGTTTAGCAATGACTCGATGAGTTCTCCTTTAAAAACAACCTCGAATTAAACCTTCATCCGAATCACTGAGTTGTATGAACAACTCGTCGAGTTCATCCTTTTCCTTCAAACAGTCCTGACCTTGACTCACCGAGTTGTATGAACAACTCGTCAAGTTCATCTTCAAAAGTTGGGAGATTGCCTTGGACTCACCAAGTCTGCTCATGCACTCTTCGAGTCCTATGAACTCCAGGTCTATGGCTAAGTCCAATGCGTTGGTTTACTCTCCCGGACCCTTCTAAGACCAGGGTTCCTTTGAACCCTAACAGAAAAGGGGAGTCAAGCGTCGGACTCGCCGAGTTCCAAGAACAACTCGCCGAGTCATGGCTGTTCAACTCTCATTTCTCAATTTCTGATGTACAACACTTGTCCAAAAGATAGATCTAGGCTTCTAACATCGATCTAGCACGTAAATTTTAAAACTTTACGTGCATGCATGGGAGAATAAGCTCAAAAGGCTCTAAAAGAAACTCTTAAAATGCATGGTGCTTTCTAAGGCCCCAAAGTCAACCACTTTATGTCTTGTGTGAAGCCCCGATGTTAGCCCTTCCTAAGGGAGTGGAGGACTTTGTGGTTTATTGTAATGCTTCTATATCTGGGTTGGGTGCGGTGTTGATGCATAGGAGGCACGTGATAGCATATGCATCAAGGCAGTTGAAGCCTCATGAGACGAGGTATCCTACCCACAATTTGGAGCTGGGGGCGGTGGTGTTCGCCCTCAAGATTTGGCGCCACTACTTATACGGCATCCGGTGTACCATATATACGGACCACAAGAGCCTGAAGTACCTAATGGATTAGCCCAACCTGAATATGAGACAACAGATATGGTTGGATGTAGTGAAAGACTACGATTGTGAGATCTTATATCACCCAGGAAAGGCTAATGTGGTATCTGATGCCTTGAGTTGCAGATTCGAGAGCGCTCCAGTCTTAGAATAACGATGATGACTCCAGTCTTAGATACCATTCGAGAGGCTTAGGTGGAGGTTGTGAGACCGGAGAACCGCAAGAGAGAGCGTGTGATTTGGCAGGTTACCGAGTTTGTGACGGACAGTCGTGGGCTTATGACTTTCTATGGGCGGATTTGGGTACCCTATACAGGTGGAGCTCATCGTGTATTGATGGAGGAGGCGCATAGATAAAGATTCTCGATCCATCCAGGGGACACTAAGATGTATTTGGACCTGAAGAGGGATTCTTGGTGGCCCTGTAAGAAGAGGGACGTGGCATGGGTAGCTGAGAGGTGCATGACCTGTCATCGGGTTAAGGTGGAGCACCATCGTCCACATTGTCCGTTACAACCTTTAGAGATTCCCCAGTGGAAGTGGGAACATATTTTCTATGGATTTTGTCACACCCCAAAACCAAGAACGGCGGAAACGTTCTGGGGCGGAGGACGTCATGTAAGTATCACAACACAGTAAATGTAAATAAGCAAACAACATCATCCATTGCATTGAATATATAATTTTAATACAAGTGTGTTCTGTACATTATAGACACCAAAAATAACGTATATCAAAATAATAAGATGAGTCTTGAATGCGCTCTATCTTCTCAAAAGCTGGCCTCGGTACCTGTCTACTGATGACCTTAGAATACAAGTTATTTTGAAAGAGTTTATCAGCATTAAGCTGGTGAGTTCATAAGTATTTTTGTGTCGGTATTTGTCATCCAAATGTTTGAACATCTATAAAGTATAAGTTTGTAAAATGTACGTAAAGATTTGCAATTATTTGTAAAAGTTTGAATCTCTCAGAAAAACCTATATTTTCTATTAAAGTAGCCTTCTACCAAGCTTTAACTGTTTTGTATGCTCATTTGATGTAAAAGTGTGTAATTTCCCAAATGTAGCTATCATTTAACAAAATATAGTTTGTACATAAACGTTTAAGTGAGGTTATCACTAAAAATATGTAATGGGTAAATTATTGTAGTACTGTAGCCTTGTATTATAAGAACTACTGCTGTACTAACTACCTTAAACCGAATTTATATTAAGGAATTATGTGATAAATTGCACCATACTATCGACTAGTAACAACGACAAATGAATGGTCGTAATAACAGAATGACGTTTGGCACCCGCAGACCTACAGGTCTGATTGTAGCTAGCAGCAAGGTGTAGGATTGTCAATCCAGTATAGATCTATACGCAAACTCACGCTCTCCCTTCAAGAGAATTCTGGCTACAACTCGAGCCATGACAGTTATGTCATGCTCCGATTTAAATCACAATAATAAAGTATTCATGTATATGTACTGTTTCTCGTTCTAGTATATGTATATGTATTGTTTCTAGCATCATTGTACATGTATTGTTTCTAGTATATGTATATGTATTGTTTCTAGCATCATTGTATAAGTATTGTTTCTAGTATATGTATATGTATTGTTTCTAGCATCATTGTATATGTATTGTTTTATGTATTTTGTTACCCCGATGGTAACTAACTATTGATGTACTGATAAATATGAATATGGAAGTACTTTTATGTCTATACATGTATATATGATATATAACTAATGTTGAAACGACCTTCGGATGGTCACCCGAAATCCCACCAGACCACATCTCAGTGCGCGAAAAGGAAATAGGGCGGATGGCCTTCCTAAGCCATTTAAACATTACTTATATATATATATATATATATATATATATATATATATATATATATATATATATATATATATATATATATATATATACATAGATGGGCATGCAATTTATAAGAAGTAAAACAAAGTTTAATAAAAGCATTTGATAAGTAAAAATAGTTTGTAAAACATTTGAAGTGAAACAGTTTGATAAACAGTTTGAACATTGGTAAAAATCGTTGTTTTCCTAGTTATTAATCACATGTGATTAAATGCAATCACATGTGATTGAAGCAATAACTATAAGTATTTGACTTGTATTCCCCCCCCCCCCCCCATAAAGTATTTAAAATATTTAAAATCATTTCAAAGGTTGATTCAAGGGGTATGAACTCACTTGTGGTGAGTTGTTTGAATTGCAGTGTCGGATACCGTGCTAGGTGGCAAACGGAGACTTGTTTACTCGCACGAGCCTAGTTATCATATAATAAGCATATATATAACCAATTAGCCACATAATAACTTAGATAAATAAGTTAAGACACTTAGGAAACATGTAAACGCTTTTATGAGTGTTTAAGGTTCAAATGGTTGCATCTATGTTGCTACGGGACAAGGCAAAAGGGTTTGAAACATCAAATGGCCTTGCATAGGAGTTCACCACCCAACAAACCCCACACCTTGGAGTTTACGGCCGTAAACTCATGGGTTTATGGCCGTGAACTCCTCAAAGGGTGGTCTTGGGTGTTTTATGGTGCTATCTTGATCCTAGAACACTCCTAGCTTTGTTGGAATAACACATGAAGTAGTTTAAGGCTCTAAAATACCCCATAGTGGAGTTTTCAGCCTAAAGTCCATTCACCCTAGAGTTTATGGCCGTAAACTCCTATGGGGTGATGGCTTTTAATTGTTTTGAGGCTCTTACACATCAAGGATGGCTTCCATGAATTTATCTAAGGCTAATGGGGACAAGAGGCGCACTTTTGTGCCTTCACTTGGAGTTTACGGCCCAAGATATGTTCCTTGGCCGTAAACTCCTTTCAAGGAGTGATTTTTATGTGTTCTACTCTCCATTCTAGTCCCAAGTACTCAAGGTAAATTGTCTTAAGGCCTAAGGTGTGCTTGGAATGATTTTTACCCTTAGAAAAGGGCTTTACGGCCCAAGATCCTTCCTTGGCCGTAAACTCCTATAATTCTATCATTTTGAAGTGTTTTGAAGTCCAAACTAAGCACAAGTGTTAGTGGTTAAAGTCCTTAGGCTCAAGGAGGCAAGTTAGGGCATGTTTGACCCTTAAAAGGGGGTTTACGGCCCAACAAAGTTCCTTGGCCGTAAAATCCTCTAACTTGTTGATTTTGGATGCTTTCTAGTCTATAAAGATCATACACAAGGTCCTTTACACGTTGTCTAACACGGAATCGGGACTAGGAAGCCTTAAAATTCCATTTTGGAGTTTACTCCCCAAGAACGTTCTTGGGCGGTAAACTCACGGATCTTGTATTTTGGACATGTAATTGATGTTATAAAGCATATAACAAGTATTAAAACACGTTTAGGAAAGTAGACTCACAATCTGGGATGAAAACCCGAAGATCCGTCAGAGAGAATTGGCTTTTCTCTAGTTGGAATTGTGCATAATGAATTAATTAAATTCAGAAATCTATTTATAGTCCTGGAATATTTTGATAGAAAATATTTTTATTCCAGAAGTCGGACTATAACATTATGAAACTTAAAATATTCAAGTTTCACAATTACAGGAGCATCCACTCTCCTGATACGTCCAGAAACGTAAACCCTAATGTTCACAAACTTGTTCGGACAAGTCTGAAATTTACAGAAATTGGACTAGCTTCTATTGAATAGATATTGTTCGTACAATGGAAATTTCGGGTTGTCACATCATCCCCCCGTTAGAAGGAATTTCGTCCCGAAATTAGAATTTAAGCAAATAAGAAGTTACAAATAACTAAGCGAAAAGATGAGGATATTTCAGTTTCATCTGATCCTCGCGTTCCCAAGTGAATTCTGGTCCTCGCTTGGCGTTCCAGCGAACCTTCACGATAGGGATACGGCTTTGCTTCGTCTGCTTGACCTCACGGTCCATGATCTCTACAGGTTCTTCCACGAAGTTGAGGCTCTCGTTGATCTCGATCTCGTCGAGTGGGATTACGAGAGTCTCGTCGGACAGACACTTTTTCAAGTTAGATACGTGGAATGTAGAATGTACGTTACGAAGTGTGTCGGGTAGATCAAGTTTGTAAGCTACGGGGCTGACTCTTGCGAGAATCTCGAAAGGCCCTATGTACCTAGGATTAAGCTTCCCACGCTTACCGAAGCGTATCAAGCCCTTCCAGGGTGAGACTTTGAGAAGGACTCGGTCTCCTACCTAAAATTCCAAAGGTTTTCTGCGTTTATCAGCGTACCTCTTTTGTCGGTCTCTAGAGGCTTTCAATCGTTCACGAATCTGAACGATCTTCTCTGTCGTTTCCCGAATGATTTCCGGACCAGTGAGAGTACTGTCGGAAGCTTGCCCTCTAGCTAATTGGGTATCCCCCACCTCAGCCCAGCACAGAGGGGATCTGCACTTTCGGCTGTAGAGAGCTTCAAATGGTGCTGCTTTTATGCTTGTGTGATAACTGTTGTTGTAGGAAAATTCGACGAGGGGTAAATGAGTATCCCACGCTTTTCCAAAGTCAATTACACAAGCACGCAACATATCTTCTAAAGTCTGGATTGTCCTCTCACTCTGTCCGTCAGTCTGTGGATGGTAGGTTGTGCTCATGTCCAGCCTCGTTCCTAGGGAATGTTGCAGTGATTGCCAAAATCTTGAGGTGAACCTACTATCTCTATCGGAGATAATGGATATAGGTACACCATGTAGTCGTACGATTTCCCTAATGTATGTTCTCGTAAGTTTCTCCATCTTGTCGGTTTCTTTGATAGGCAGGAAGTGTGCAGACTTGGTCAATATATCAATGATGACCCATATGGTATCAAGTCCACCCGTTGTCTTGGGCAACTTGGTTATAAAATCCATAGTGATCCGCTCCCACTTCCATTCTGGAATCTCTGGTTGTTGCAGTAAACCAGAGGGCTTCTGATACTCGACCTTAACCTTTGCGCAAGTAAGGCATTTACTTACGAAGGTAGCAATCTCTGCTTTCATATTAGGCCACCAGTATAGCTTTTTTTCAGATCCAGATACATCTTATCTGAACCTGGGTGGACGGAATACCGAGTGTTGTGCGCCTCGGTCATGACCAAGTCTCGAAACCCACTGTGTTTCGGTGTCCAGATCCGGTTCAGGAAATATAAAGCTCCGTCACCCTTGGCTTCGAAGTTCTTGTCCATTCCCCTAAGGGATTCACTTGACACATTTTCAGGCTTCATGGCCTCAAGTTGAGCCGCCTGAATTTTCTTAGTCAGATGTGAATGGATGGTTATCGATAATGACTTGACTTTGCGACCAGAATATTCTTTCCGACTTAGGGCGTCAGCTACTACGTTGGCTTTACCCGGATGATAACGAATATCGCATTCGTAGTCACTGAGTAGCTCGACCCACCGTCGCTGTCTCATATTGAGCTCCTTCTGATCGAAAATGTGTTGTAAACTCTTGTGGTCGGTAAAGATAGTGCTCTTCGTTCCATACAAGTAATGTCTCCAGATCTTCAGGGCAAACACTACTGCTCCCAGTTCAAGATCGTGTGTCGTATAGTTAACTTCATGTGTCTTCAACTATCAGGAGGCGTAGGCGATGACCTTACCTCGTTGCATCAGAACACACCCGAGCCCTTGGTTCGATGCATCGCAATAGACTACAAAGTCTTCTATCCCTTCGGGGAGAGATAGTATTGGTGCGGTGCACAAGGCTCGTTTGAGCGTTTGGAACGCTCTCTCTTGTTTCTCTTCCCAGTCAAAGGCCACGCCTTTCTGGGTCAGGGTTGTAAGAGGTTTCGCTATTCGGGAGAAGTTCTGAATGAATCTGCGGTAGTAGCCACCAAGACCTAGAAATTGACGAATTTCTGTCGGCGTCTTGGGTGCTGACCAGTTCTCGATAGCTTTAATTTTGGATGGGTCCACGTGGATTCCCTCTTCGCTTACCACGTGTCCTAAGAATTCGACTCTTCGGATCCAAAATTCACATTTTGAGAACTTTGCATAAAGTTTCTCCGTTCGTAAAGTTCCTAAAACTAGTCGTAGGTGATCGCCATGCTCTTCCTTACTTCGGGAGTAGATTAGGATGTCGTCAATGAAAACGATGACAAACTGATCCAAGTAAGGTCGACATACTCTGTTCATCAGGTCCATGAAAACTGCTGGCGCATTGGTCAATCCGAATGGCATCACCACGAACTCGTAGTGTCCGTAACGAGTTCGGAAGGCTGTCTTTGGAACATCTTCCTCTAGCACTCGTAACTGGTGATATCCGGATCTTAGATCAATTTTGGAAAAATAGTTTGCCCCTTGCAGTTGGTCAAATAGATCGTCTATGCGAGGCAGAGGGTAACGATTTTTGACCGTCAGTTTGTTGAGTTCTCTGTAGTGGATACACATACGAAATGATCCATCTTTCTTCCTAACGAACAAGACCGGTGCTCCCCAAGGTGAGAAGCTTGGTCTTATGAATCCCTTGCTGAGCAGTTCGTTAAGTTGACTAGATAATTCCTGCATCTCTGCTGGTGCTAATCGTTAGGGCGACTTGGCTACTGGGGTAGCTCCTGGGACTAAGTCGATTCGGAACTCGACCTGTCGTTGCGGAGGTAATCCAGGTAGTTCTTGTCACACCCCCGAACCAGACGGCGGAAACATCCGGGGGCTGTTGTGACTCAATTGAATACCATCACAATGAATATACATGAAACATAACATTATACATCACCAAGCATTGGAATGATACAACTGGTAGCGTTCACATCCATTACATTGTTTCAAAATATTACATTCCAAAATACATGGTTCATTGTTACTTAAACAACCGCAAA
Source organism: Lactuca saligna (assembly GCF_052625555.1). NCBI lineage: Eukaryota > Viridiplantae > Streptophyta > Magnoliopsida > Asterales > Asteraceae > Lactuca > Lactuca saligna. Next base: position 73,585,559 of record NC_136421.1, read on the forward strand.
ACAATCATAGAATACCGTCCTTTCTTCACTTATCTGTTACCTGAGAATACAAGTATTTTGAAAAACGTCAACATATGAAATGTTGGTGAGTTCATAAGTAGTGTTTGAAATCCAATGTTTTGTATTGTTTGAAAACCACCAGCAAATCCGATATTTTCTAAAAACAGAATAGCGTAAAAATATGTGAAGATCCGTGAGTATGCTTGTTTGAATTCTATAGATGTAAGCGTAAGAGTTGTGAAATTCGACATGTAGTTCATAAGTGTACTTGTTGAAAACCCTAGGAAAACCCAACGTTTTCCTATCACTTTGCTTTACTTAGTTTGTGTACTGTTATTTCGTTACGTTAGAGGTATTCGTTGAGCTCCGGAGGCATTGAGTATACAGTGGGTGGTGAATTGTTGTGACGTCCGTTAATGAAAACGTACAGTCAACAACCGTACCAGCGATCCCTTGGGCGTCACTCACACTTATTCACACAACTCAATCCTCCCGGACTTGTGTAGTCCCACGACCGAAGTGAAAAACAGAAGGTGCGAATCCCTCGGTATTTCCCTGCGTCGTTAAAGACCATTGCAATTGCGAAGGGCCCGAAGCCCAGCCCGCAATCGTGAGTTCCCGACTTTACTAGCAGCACTGAAGGACCCTTGGGGACCAGCAGCATGTTTGCCATTGAAAGTCCTTTTACACGCGGTCGAGCCGTATTATACCCAACTACATGTAAGCAAGTGTCCTTTGGGCCTAAAGATCATGTCATCGGGCTAGCTAGGCTCGACAAGCCTGATTTGCAACTTTGGGCCTAAGGAGTGTACGTCGACGTATTGAGTAATTCCACGAGAGTAAAGAGTTCCAAGAGTTCCATACGTGTATTGAGCGTTGTAGTGTTAGTAGTTTTGGATTTGTTATTGATTCGAGACCGAATCAATTCGTTTGGTAACGATTGTTGGTGATATTGTGTATTGTAATTTATCAAGAGTCGTAGTGTCAATCTTTGTTCACAACGAGTGTATTGAATTATCATTGAAAATTTTCTGTTTACAACCCCTCTTCATTTTGTAAATTTACTTTTTCACCCCTTTAGGTAAAATAATTTCCGGTTTAGTCCTTAAACCATTTTTCTTGACATTTTAACACCAAAAATTATTGAAATTAATATTTTTCAGCATATTTTTCATTGAAAATAGTTTAAGTCCCTGAATTTACAGTTTTCTCGGTTGTAACCCCTCTTTTTCGCAATTTTTACATTTTTGACCCAAATTGGAAAAATTTTGCAACTTTGGTCCTTTATAAATTTGAAAAGCACTTTAAACCTTCGAAAAGTACTTGTGACACTAGTGGTCCATTGTTTTACAGAAAAACACAGTTTTGGCCCTCCAAAACAGAAAATTTCGCATAATGGGCTCTATTGGGCCGAAATTGTCATTTTTAGCCCATTAAGCTTGAAATTTATGCTTTTAACCTTCCAAATAGTATATTTTCAGAAAATACATTATGGAAACTGTTTTGACTCATCTCACCCATCAGATTTCGTAATATTTCATTTTAGGCCCTTCAACTTTGTATTTTTAGCATTTTATGTCAAAAAAATGAGTTTTTAGCCCAAAATGAGTGTTGTCAAGCCATTTGGCTATCTTTCTTGGTATACTTTGCATGTAGTAGTATATTTTATGCTAGTATAAGATATATCTCGGTTTTTAGCAATTCATAACTAGATCAAGCATCAAGATCATACAAAACATACATATAAGCATAGAAATCAACCAAAACATACACATAATGATGGATCTACACCTTTGCTTGTATTCTCCCCCACAAAAACTTATAAAAACTGAAAATAAGGGGGTATGAAGCTCACCTTGGGTGTTGATTCGGTTTTTGAAGAAAGGATGGAAGAAATGAAGTGATTTTTCGGCCCTAGCACCCCTTGATGAAGATCTCGAGTTTATGGAGTTTTCTAGGAGTATGATCACCAAAGAAACTTGTTTAGAATAAGAGATCTCATGTGAGGGGGAAGTTTTGAAGCTTAGACATGGAAAAACTTACCAAAGGATGATGATAATCTTGAAGAATCCTCTTGAAACACAAGCCAATTTCGAGATTTTAGATGGAGAGGAAGAGAGAAGTCTTGAGTGATCTAGAGAGAGTTTGTGAGAGATTTGTGTGGGTGTGTGTGTTGCTCACGGCCGAAACAAGAAGAGAGAGGGAGAAATAGACATGAAGTGATATGCATGGATACATGGAATGGGTTGCATGGAGATCCAAAAGACAATAATGAGGTGTCAATTACAAGTCAACTCTCTTCATTTCTTCTTGGGCTTGGGCCTTGGGCCAAGAATTTGGAGGGAAAAAGGGAAAATTTGGGCTTTAATGCCCACAAGCCCATGTGTATATTAAGTTGGATGAGTTTTAACCTAAAAAAAAATATAATATGATTTTTACACTTTGTTGGGCTAGTTTAGGTTAATCATGGTTCCAAATTTTGAATTTATTTCATTCTAGGCCCAATATAGCCTAAAATGTTGAAATAAATAGATGTGGGTCCAATTAGAGCCCATTTAAGGGTTCTAAGCCCATGATAGTCAAATTGGAAGCTTATTGGTCCATTTAGGTCCAATAAGGAAGTCCTAGTCCAAAATGGACCTAATCAAGAACTTCTAGGGTTTCCAATTGCTTGATGTACTGAATTGGGGTTTAGTTTTCCATTGAGTAAGCATCATACATGCTTTTGAGTTTTTGAATTCAACATTTACTTGAGTATAGTGATTACAAGACACAAAATTTCTAGTTGTGACAGTTCTTCTGGGAAAATGTCGGGAAAGTCGCTCACTACTGGAATGTTCTTGAGTTCTTTCGTTTCGAGGTTCGTGTCGACGACGTGAGCAAGGAATGCGTGGTATTCTTTGCGCAGATATTTATGTGCTTGAATACTTGATATAATGCGAAGACTCGCACCAGGTTTGTCGCCGTAGACTATAAGAGTTTCATTAGACGGAAGGTTTAGTCGGACTGCTTTCTCGAAGCACATGATGTCGGCGCGATGAAGACTCAACCAATCCATGCCGATGATGACGTCGAAACTTTTTATTGAGACCGGAATGAGGTCTTTTGGGAATGAATGGTTATCTAGGGTTAGGATACATCCTAAGTATATGCTATTGGTGTTTTCTGTTTTTCCGTTAGCCATTTCTACTGTGAATTGTTCTTTAAGTGCGTGTGGTTGTGGTTTAAGCATGCGAGCAAATTTGTGGTTTACGAAGCTTCGCTCCGCTCCACTATCGAACAGAATGCATGCATAGGAGTTATCGAGGAGGAACGTACCAGTCACCACTGTCGGGTCAGCGACTGCTTCCCCGTGGCCTATAGCTAGTACCCTCCCTGCTCCTCCCGTAATTCTCGCTTTGGGGCAGTCCCTCTTATAGTGGCCTATTTCGCCACATCCATAGCAAGTTGGGCTCGCGCCAGAGCCAGGGACTTGCGTGATCGGTTGTGCCGGGAATTTACAGAAACGGATGGTGTGTCCTTTCCTGTTGCAGTTAGAACACTGCATTTCACGGCAGGGGCCGTTGTGGTGGAAGTTGCATTTGTTGCACTTCGGCAAACTTCCAGCATACTGCTTCCCCGGAGTAGTAACAGCAGTAGGGGTTACCGCAGCATGCACTACCACGATTTGTTGTTTCTTCGAAGCTCGCTGTTTCTTCTTCTCATCCCAGAACTTCCGCTTATTGCCTGCGGGTTTGGAGGGTTCTGGGATAGCTTGGGTGGTTGTGGTTATGGGGGTCTTGACTCCATGGTCAATGAGTCTTTGTGCCAAACGCTTGGCACTGTCGAAGGTAGCGGGGTTGGATGCTAAGACATTCCCCTGGTAAGGAGGCACTAGCCCCCATACATACCTTTCGATCTTTTTCCCCTCAGTGGGAACCATATTGGGGCATAGGGCCACCAGTTCGCTAAAGCGGGCAGTGTAAGCGATCACATTGGTGCCCTTCATGGTCAGGTTCCAGAGTTCATGTTCTAACTTCTGGACTTCGCCCCTCGGGCAGTACTCCTCAGTCATGAGGTCCTTCATCGTTTCCCAGCCCATGTCGTTAGCCACAACGAGAGTTAGGGCTTTGACGTGGCCGTTCCACCACGTTAGGGCTTTATCCTCGAAGGTGCATGCGGCATATTTCACTTTGAATGCAGCAGGGCACGAATAGATTTCGAAGACTGATTCAGTCTTCTCGAACCATTGCGAGAGAGCAATGACTCCGCCGATGCCATAGAAAGGCTTCGGCTTGCAGTTTGTAAAATCCTTGTAGGAGCACTCCCTTGAGCGCACAGGGATTTCGATCGGAATAGATTCCACAGGGGTTCCACCTCTGCTGGCATCAGTAGAGTGATACTGTGCCATGGCAGTTGTCACTGCTGCAGCTACGGCAGCATTTAGGGCTGCTGTATCAATGACCGGAGGTGGTGGAGGCGGTGGAGGTGCAGGATTATTCCTTGCCCTGGGAGATTTGCGAGGAGGCATCTTTCAACTATATGTTTATAAAGATGAGAAAAGTGGTAAGAATCAATTTGTAAGTAATGTGTGAATGACACATGGACTAACTAACCATAGCCCAACAATTGAATGAGTGTTTGTGTTCATAACCAGAAAGATGTGTAGGAAAACCCAAATGTAAAGATTCATCCCACAGAGTAGGTAGTTGTCAATAATACTGGTATTACTGATGTAACGAGTTTAATGAAAATTGACCTAACAGTAGGTCTTACATCATACCATATAGAAAGTTTGACAGTTCTTAGATTCCTAATTAGAGTACTGAAAGTTAGGAATATTTTACAGATAAGTGCTACTTAGAGCACAGATGTTAAAAGGCTAATCCTTAACCCAAAAGATAATGATGTACTAGACATCATCTAACGGCGATGAGTATTCCTCGGGAGAACCCTGAGGTCTCTCATTTTCCGTACCACCTCTTGAAGGTGTCGTTCATGAGCCCTTTGACGAGCTCGAAGTTCCATGACTTCAGCTTGAGAGGCAACCAGACGTTGCTGCAGAGTTTCATTGGTTCTCCGGGTCCGTTCCATATCTTCTTCGAGATGGCGAATGCGGACTGTGTTGACACAAGAGTTGGCATCAATCTCCACGACCCGGTCGATGGCTGCTCGACCTTGCTCGACATTATGAGCTATTCTACGGATAAGGACAGGTAGAGCTCGGTCAGCAGAGCCACCATCGTTGACGTTGTAAAAGGTTCGGTCCCCAAAGTATGGTAAGGGTTGACCCTGTTCGTCACTCCAGCGATTCAAGTTATGTACCCATAAGGGAGTGGGACCTAGAAAAGCTGGTCGAGGGTTGTTGTTCGGGGCCTGACCTACTGGAGGTAGGTTGTTGACTTCGGGCTCAGAGTCTGATCCATCTGAGAAGCCTTCAGCTTGATGATCATCCAACGGGATTGGGTGTTCATCGTCAGACTCTGCTTCGAGCCATCCTGCGTTGCCTTCATTTGGAAAGTACGGGTCGCCGTGATGGAATCCAGCCATCTAAATCTACGCGAGAAGAGAGGTATAAAGATATACTATACAAGTAGTTGGTAGTACAAAATACACCTATAGTATTTTAAGTTTAGGTTCTATTGAATCTTCTTGTGGTATTGTTGGTAAGTTTTTAGACTTGTTAACACATCACAACCATTCTAGAGCATATGCTAATCACTCCTCGGACCAGCATAGTTGACCAGGCTATGCCATTCCCAGGACTGACCATATATCCCCGAGCTTACCTGTGATATTTAACAAACGTAATACTTTTGTTCTTGTCGTTGTGACACTGGTTTTAGTATGAATGCAGACTAGTATACTTAATTAAATATTTTAGTATTTTAAGTATAGACTCTTGGTCAGAGTGTTTTAATCCCAAATGGGTTTATAGTTTAGTATATCTTTTATGGGTTGATACACTTGATTCACTATAAACAATGCTCTGATACCAATCTGTCACACCCCAAAACCAAGAACGACGGAAACGTTCTGGGGCGGAGGACGTCATGTAAGTATCACAACACAGTAAATGTAAATAAGCAAACAACATCATCCATTGCATTAAATATATAATTTTAATACAAGTGTGTTCTGTACATTATAGATACCAAAAATAACGTATATCAAAATAATAAGATGAGTCTTGAATGCGCTCTATCTTCTCAAAAGCTGGCCTCGGTACCTGTCTACTGATGACCTGAGAATACAAGTTATTTTGAAAGAGTTTATCAGCATTAAGCTGGTGAGTTCATAAGTATTTTTGTGTCGGTATTTGTCATCCAAATGTTTGAACATGTATAAAGTATAAGTTTGTAAAATGTACGTAAAGATTTGCAATTATTTGTAAAAGTTTGAATCTCTCAGAAAAACCTATATTTTCTATTAAAGTAGCCTTCTACCAAGCTTTAACTGTTTTGTATGCTCATTTGATGTAAAAGTGTGTAATTTCCCAAATGTAACTATCATTTAACAAAATATAGTTTGTACATAAATGTTTAAGTGAGGTTATCACTAAAAATATGTAATGGGTAAATTATTGTAGTACTGTAGCCTTGTATTATAAGAACTATTGCTGTACTAACTACCTTAAACCGGATTTATATTAAGGCATTACGTGATAAATTGCATCATACTATCGACTAGTAACAACGACAAATGAATGGTCGTAATAACGGAATGACGTTTGGCACCCGCAGACCTACAGGTCCGGATGTAGCTAGCAGCAAGGTGTAGGATTGTCAATCCAGTATAGATCTATACGCAAACTCACGCTCTCCCTTCAAGAGAATTCTAGCTACAACTTGAGCCATGACAGTTAAGTCATGCTCCGATTTAAATCACAATAATAAAGTATTCATGTATATGTACTGTTTCTCGTTCTAGTATATGTATATGTATTGTTTCTAGCATCATTGTACATGTATTGTTTCTAGTATATGTATATGTATTGTTTCTAGCATCATTGTATAAGTATTGTTTCTAGTATATGTATATGTATTGTTTCTAGCATCATTGTATATGTATTGTTTTATGTATTTTGTTACCCCGATGGTAACTAACTATTGATGTACTGATAAATATGAATATGGAAGTACTTTTATGTCTATACATGTATATATGATATATAACTAATGTTGAAACGACCTTCGGATGGTCACCCGAAATCCCACCAAACCACATCTCAGTGCGTGAAAAGGAAATAGGGCGGATGGCCTTCCTAAGCCCTTTAAACATTACTTATATATATATATATATATATATATATATATACATATATGGGCATGAAATTTATAAGAATTAAAACAAAGTTTAATAAAAGCATTTGATAAGTAAAAAGAGTTTGTAAAACATTTGAAGTGAAACAGTTTGATAAACAGTTTGAACATTGGTAAAAATCGTTGTTTTCCTAGTTATTAATCACATGTGATTAAATGCAATCACATGTGATTGAAGCAATAACTATAAGTATTTGACTTGTATTCCCCCCCCCCCCCCCATAAAGTATTTAAAACATTTAAAATCATTTCAAAGGTTGATTCAAGGGGTATGAACTCACTTGTGGTGAGTTGTTTGAATTGCAGTGTCGGATACCGTGCTAGGTGGCAAACGGAGACTTGTTTACTCGCACAAGCCTAGTTATCATATAATAAGCATATATATAACCAATTAGCCACATAATAACTTAAATAAATAAGTTAAGACACTTAGGAAACATGTAAACACTTTTATGAGTGTTTAAGGTTCAAATGGTTGCATCTAAGTTGCTATGGGACAAGGAAAAAGGGTTTGAAACATCAACTGGCCTTGCATAGGAGTTCACCACCCAACAAACCCCACACCTTGGAGTTTACGGCCGTAAACTCATGGGTTTATGGCCGTGAACTCCTCAAAGGGTGGTCTTAGGTGTTTTATGGTGCTATCTTGATCCTAGAACACTCCTAGCTTTGTTGGAATAACACATGAAGTAGTTTAAGGCTCTAGAATACCCCATAGTGGAGTTTTCGGCCTAAAGTCCATTCACCCTAGAGTTTACGGCCGTAAACTCCTATGGGGTGATGGCTTTTAATTGTTTTGAGGCTCTTACACATCAAGGATGGCTTCCATGAATTTATCTAAGGCTAATGGGGACAAGAGGCACACTTTTGTGCCTTCACTTGGAGTTTACGGCCCAAGATATGTTCCTTGGCTGTAAACTCCTTTCAAGGAGTGATTTTTATGTGTTCTACTCTCCATTCTAGTCCCAAGTACTCAAGGTAAATTGTCTTAAGGCCTAAGGTGTGCTTGGAATGATTTTTACCCTTAGAAAAGGGGTTTACGGCCCAAGATCCTTCCTTGGCCGTAAACTCCTATAATTCTATCATTTTGAAGTGTTTTGAAGTCCAAACTAAGCACAAGTATTAGTGGTTAAAGTCCTTAGGCTCAAGGAGGCAAGTTAGGGCATGTTTGACCCTTAAAAAGGGGTTTACGGCCCAAGAAAGTTCCTTGGCCATAAACTCCTCTAACTTGTTGATTTTGGATGCTTTCTAGTCTATAAAGATCATACACAAGGTCCTTTACACGTTGTCTAACACGGAATCGGGACTAGGAAGCCTTAAAGTTCTATTTTGGAGTTTACTCCCCAAGAACGTTCTTGGGCGGTAAACTCACGGATCTTGTATTTTGGACATGTAATTGATGTTATAAAGCATATAACAAGTATTAAAACACGTTTAGGAAAGTAGACTCATAATCTGGGATGAAAACCCGAAGATCCGTCAGAGAGAATTGGCTTTTCTCTAGTTGGAATTGTGAATAATGAATTAATTAAATTCAGAAATCTATTTATAGTCCTGGAATATTTTGACAGAAAATATTTTTATTCCAGAAGTCGGACTATAACATTATGAAACTTAAAATGTTCAAGTTTCACAATTACAGGAGCATCCACTCTCCTGATACGTCCAGAAACGTAAACCCTAATGTACACAAACTTGTTCGGACAAGTCTGAAATTTACAGAAATTGGACTAGCTTCTATTGAATAGATAATGTTCGTACAATGGAAATTTCGGGTTGTCACGGATTTTATCACCAAGTTACCGAGGACTACACGTGGAGTTGACACGATATGGGCGATTATGGACCTGGTGACGAAGAGTGCTCACTTCCTCGCTATCAGTGAGAGCTCTTCTGCTGAAAAGTTGGTCGAGATATATGATCGAGAGGTAGTGACACGACATGGGGTGCCGACTTCGATAGTGTTAGATCAGGATGTGAATTTTACATCCAAGTTCTGGAAGAAGTTTCATGAGGAGTTGGGTTCACGGCTGCACTTCAGTACGACTTACCACCCACAGACAGACGGGCAGAGTGAGCAGACGATTCAGACACTCAAGGACATGTTGCGTGCATGTGTTATGGACTTCGGTGGAAGTTGGGACACTTATTTTCCCTTGGCTGAGTTTTCATACAACAACAGCCACCATAGTAGTATTGGTATGCCTCCCTTTGAGCTACTATATGTGAGGAGGTGTCAGACTCGCATTTGCTGGGGAGATGTAGGGAAACGAGTGATGGGTAGCACTAAGATAGTGTTAAGGAAGACCGGGCAGATTCAGAAGGTTAGATAGAGGTTAATGACAGCCCAAAGTCGCCAGAAGAGTTACGTAGATCGATGACGATCCGAGCTAGAGTTCCAGGTTGGAGATTTGGTCCTCCTGAAGATATCCCCATGGAAACGGGTGATCCGATTCAGGAAACGAGGCAAGATGGGGCCGTGATACATTGTTCCTTTCAAAGTGATCATCAGGGTTGGTAGGATAGCCTACCGGTTAGAGCTACCAGCAGATTTGAGCCAGATTCAGAACACCTTCCACATGTCTCAGTTGAGGAAGTGTGTAGCCGATGAGACGGTAGTGGTACCCATAGAGGACATTTAGGTGGATGCGAGCCTAAATTATATTGAGAGGTTGATTGCGATTTTGGATCGGAAAGTGAAGGTTTTGAGAAAAAAAGAGGTGCCCCTGGTTCAAGTCCAGTGGCAACATCGGAATGGATCTGAGTGTACTTGGGAGCCGGAGTCTGAGATGCGCGAGCAGTATCTAGAGTTGCTTCCGGAGCCTGACTTCGAGGGTGAAGTCTGATTCTAGTGGGGGGAGAGTTGTAACATCCCGACTCCCAGTTATTTCCTTATTATTTATTGATTTTTATTATTGAGACTTCATGAGTGACTCGATGAGTTGTGAGCCTAACTCATCGAGTAGAGTCCGATTTGACCACGTGGGTTTAATGATCGACTCAACGAGTCAGAGAGCTGACTCGCTGAGTTGGTGCTGTGAGGTGAAACCCTAAATCTCCGGGTTTGGGGCCTATTTAACAGAACTTATGTCCTCATTTTCGCCTCATCAGCTGCCCAACTCCCCTGTATGAAACCCTAAACGCTTGTAGTGAGCTAAAATAGTTATAGATTTAATTTTTGGAGTTTTCTAGTGCATCTTTTGAGGAGAATAGGAGTTTATCCAGCAAGGAACGAGGAGAAACTATTGGATCTAGTGCTATATCGACCAGAGCTTTCGTGGAAGGTAAAAAGCCTACACCTTTCTCATCTTATTAGTTAGATATCATGATTATCGAAGTTAGGGCTTTTACCACTTTTTGTTGGGACATTGAGTGCATTTAGTCTATCAGGAGGTCTAGACTTTAGATCTAGACCTTGTGAGGTCCATATAGTACAAAGGTCCAAACTTTATTCAGTCATATAAGAGTATTTGTTCTTAAACACCCTTGTTAGAGTTGTAATTGCATTTTGGAGCAAAATATACCATGCATGGACGTAAAGATTGAAGCTTTACATGACTTTCAAGCCTTAGGAGCCTAGATCTAGTGTGGGGAGTAGTAGATCTGCCTTAAAACGTTTCAATGAGAATTCAGACTGAAGGGACTCACCGAGTCAATGAGCTGACTCGATGAGTCGGCTAGGGTTTTCCCCGATGAGTCTGGACAAGGGTGACTCGACGAGTTGATGAGACAACTCAATGAGTTGATATGGGTTTTCACGACATTTTGAGGAACACTGCGGACTCGGCGAGTCACGTAAGTGCACTCGGCGAGCTAGGTCAACATGGGCAGTTGACTTGAGTGTTGACTTCTGTTGACTTTAGGGTTTGGTCAAGACAGTGTCTATGGGGGCCATGGAGGGTAAAATGGTATTTTACCCATCTCAAGAGTTAGAAAGAGTTTAGCGTGAGTTATATGTCATTGTGATCATTATGAGTTAATTAGAGATGTTTATTGCATGTAGGCGGAGATTAGGCTGTTTGAGGGGTATCCAGTTTTCTTTACTTACTTACGATGTAAGTCTTCTCCATATACTTACCATGAGTGGTATCTATTTGTGACTGTAGGGTCTTATGTGCTTACTTGAGTTATGTGATATTATGCATTTTCTTTGTGTGATATATATGCTATATTCTGTGTTTACTGAGATAGGACAGGAGGGTCGAAACCGAGTTGTGGGACCGGAGGGTTTCCACTAAGATAGGAACGGAGGGTCCAACCCGAGTTGTGAGACCAGAGGGTCCTCACTAAGACACAAGACCAAAGGTTCCACTCCGAGACACATGAGACCGGAGGGTCCATGTCGAGTTATAGCCATGAGAGGCTTATTATTTGTGTATGTAGTATTTTGGGAAACTCACTAAGCTTCGTGCTTACCGTGCTGTGTAATATGTGTTTCAGGTACTTCTTAGGACCGCGGGAAAGCGACGACGTGATTGTACACACTTGTTTGAGATTATGTTGAGGATTCTGGGATTTGACTTTTGTTGTGGATTTATGTTGACATTGAGACACTTATGGTTTTTATAAAATATAATTTATGAGTTTTATGTGTTTAAAAAATGAAATTTTTGGTTTGAAAATTTGCATCGTTACATTCCTTCACACTACTAACATTGGTTGTTTTTTCATAAGATGTCATTATTGTGTGATTCTTGATTTTCCAATCATGATTTGTGCGGTTTTGAGTACTCTCAAAGCTACTCAGAGTGGGAAATTATGTATGGTAATTTCGGGAAATGGATGTGGAAGGGTCGATTCGTATTACATAGTACTAAACTGGAGGTGGGGGAGGGTACTTTTCTGATTCTTTATAGATGAGAGTCAAGGCCTTTGGAAGTATGCAGAAAGGGTTGAAGGGTAAATAGTCTTGCAAGGTTTTGGATCTGGTTTGAGACATGAGTAATTGTAGCAGACGTATTAATCATAGTTTCTAGATGATTTACCAAGGAGTCCAACGTATACATTTCCTGCTTCATAACATTTTTTGAGATGACCTGCATATCTATTTTTTCTTTTTGGTTCATCTTCATTATACTTTATATTGAATGCCTCATTAAAGGAATATATTTCATCACAAACATCATACCAACAATGAACTCTTCGTTTTACCAAAGTAAAAGAATTTTTCGGTTCGATCATATAAGCACTCGGAAATACATTTCTATTTTAGGATGATTCTTGAGATGAAGTTGTTACTTAAACCTGTCCATTTTGATGATGGAAGAAATCTAGGGTTGTGGCGCTTTGTACCGGAGCTTGATGTATTTGTTCATAGTTTGTGATCCATTTATCTGGAAGAAGCTTGACTAGTTCTTCCCGAGAGAGTTTCCTAGGAACATAAGTGCATGTCGGAGTAACACTTAAATCAACATCAAGGAATAAATCATCACCAGAGTTTGCTTGAATAGAACTCCAGATAGCAGTAGCCACCTCAGTGGCAATCATCTCTTGTATCTAATCATCAGTCAGTCCCGACCTATCATGGATACCCACTCTAGAACCAGAACCAGATCCTGATCACCATACTAAAAATGAACCAAAATATATATTAGAAATGCCACAATTCATACCATCAGAACCACCACATATAGACTAAACCCTCATGGTTTGTGACTTCCTTGTTATGCATACGAGTCCTATACTTTCATTAGTACAGGCCGATACTACCTTCCACACCTACCCATATTTGTCTCAATGGATAATCACAAACTACCCGAAAACAAACCCACAACTTGGATACACATACATCCAATACTCACTCTCTCGAGAGTGGCTAATCACTCCTTATCAAGCCGGTTGCTCACATACTTACTCATGAAACTTCCACCAACCCTGTAGCCACTTATGCATGCTAATCATATATAGCATTGGATCCCATTGACAGTTGAAAACTTGATTCTACCCTAATCCCACAACCAAACAAGCAACAGGAAAATTAGGCTAAACCAAACATTTTCATGTTAAAGAATCTTAGTGATGTACAACTATGATGCACACACTAAAAAACTATAGTAATGGTGTCAATTTTATCTAACATATTTAAAGTCCTCCTAGTCTATCAAGCATCATACATCAAGCAATTCTAACATGAAATTCCTGAAGATACCTACCTTATCACTAGCATATAGTTCTATCATCATAAGATATAACAATGTGGGTATCTTAGGCTATACTTTCTTGCTCCGACTAGTCATACACATCTCATCCTTCTTATCATCCTTGAAACCATTTTGAAAACTAAAATCAAATTTGTAAACAATTTTTGAAATTTTTTACAGATCCATAGTTTGAGTCTGGATTCACACAAATTCTCATCCAATTCTCTCAAACCAGGACTCTGATATCAACTTGTAACATCCCAAAATCATGATACCATTTTCATTTTTAATTAAGTAAAATCATTGTTTTCAAACAACACCCAAGTCAAAAACCATGTATCAAATACAAATATCCCATAATCATAGTGTAACAAAATCTCCCAAACATGTTACCGAATGATGTGTACAGTCATGCCTTTACTTTCCGCCGATAATCTGAAGTACCTGAAACATGAAACTTAAACTATAAGCCAAAACGTAGTGAGTTCCCCAATGTACCACACACAAACCATACATATAACAACATGCATATATGATCCTTCAACATAACTGAACTGCCGCACAGGGCCTACAAACTATCTGGACCGCTCTCCGGGCCTTCGGCCTAACTGGACCGCCTTGTTGGCCTTCAGTCTATTTGAACCGTGCTAGGTATCTTGGCCTTCAACATAAAGCAGGATCGCCTCAACCCAACAAACCATAACATGTTGAAATATAAAATGACAATCAATAACCAACAACACAAGTAATCATACAGATCTACCAATCTAACACATACTCAGTGAACACAGGTAATCATACGGATCTACCAATCTAGCACATATTTAGCATAACAACAATCCAATATAGTTGGATGGAAAATCCGGTGGGCCGGCCTTAGTGCCTTCGACCCACAAGTATAGTGAAGAAGACTCACCTCACGGTCTGAAAAGATAGTTGAACATATCACAACTCTAACTACTAACCCTACTGATCACCTATACGACAAACAATTACCTAGTCTCAAATTACCACTCAAAATACCCAAAATACCTTTATGTCAAACTTGGTCAAAGTCAATGGTCAAAAGTCAAAATCAACTATAGCACGTCGCGAAGACGCGACCATCATTGGCCACATCGTGGCTATTAAACGACAAAACAGACGGGCCTCAATCCAATTGCCACACCCTGGTAACCTGAGACACGTCGTCGAGACTGAATTGGGCAACTTAAACCATTAAGTCACGTTTCTTTCCAATTTCTAGGGCTCCAAAACTCAAATTTGGTCCTTTCTAAGGTCCAAGTGGATAAAGTTTCCAACTTTATCCCTTAAGACCCTCTAAGAGATAGAGATATCACTTCTAGGTCTATATAGAGCAAAAACATGACTTGACTCAACCCATTAAGCACGTTTCCTTGAATGCTTACTAGATCCCTATTTTTATAATGTTTTTAGCACCTTATAACCACATAAAATTCGTACTTTCAAGACATGCATGTCCAATGCATGTATTAGACTCTTATTAGGTCAAAATAAAGTAAAAGGGGGCAAGATCTCATGCAATAGTTCAAAACTCTATAAAACTCCAGATCCAACAAACCTAACCACAAAGGGACTCTGGGGATTCATAAAGTTGGCAACTTTATGAAATCCCAACACTCCAATTGTCCCAACATGAAGAATAAGGCATTGAAACCTAAATCTATGCACAATAAACCAAAAAGCTTGTAACTTGGGGACTTACAAGAGCCCACAAGATGCATAATAAGATGATGATAAGAGTTGTTTGTTGAATCTAAGTCTAGAAGTCACCCCCTTCTTCTTCTAATCCCCAAAAATCAACACAAAAAGCTTAGAGAGCAAAAATGGAGGCTAGGGTTTGCTTGGAGACTAAGAGAGTGTGATGGAGGCTAAGGATGAGCAACCCTATCCATCACATTCCCTTAAATAGAATGCAAAACCCTGGATATTAGGGTTTCTCAATTAACCGTTGTCACGTTGTGGCGGCCTTAAATGAGATCATGATATTTCTTGAAATGCTACGTCTTGGTACTTTCCCCACGCATTGGCAACCTTAAATACTTAGAATTTTGAAATTTGAATTACCTCGGGATCCGGATGTTACAAGAGGATTGTCTAAAACTAGAGGATGATGGGTTACAAGAAAAAGGATCCATTTGAAAACAATTTTGTAAATTTCTATCACTTTTTCGGATGACCAAGATGCAAACTATCATTTGCCGACTTACAAAATCTTCAAAAAAAATCGATAGAAATTTAGAAATAATTTCTCCATGAAACTTCAAAATCGAAAATATATGATTGGTTTTCTGATGTGAGAGATCCGTAATACTAATCCAATCCCATATCATCAACGAAAAGTAGAGAAAGGTCTGATACCATAGGGTTGGGGGGGCGGGGAGTATGAGTATGATAGATCTATATAATACCTATAAGAAGGGAAACATGGATGTTCATATAGGAATTCGAAGAAGGGAGGGAATATAAAATAACTTACCCTTTTACTCACAAAATGAGTCATTTTACTATGTTAATAAATTGTGTAAAAGTGTGTTGATCACCAATATATACCGTCCCAATTTATGGATATTTAAAATGACGAAATATTATTGACCTTTTACATAAAATTTATTATATGCTGTCAATAGTCAACGAAAAACATGAGACAACAGTAAAAAGTCATCTAAAATGTAGTTTTAATGCATAAATCCTCATGTTTTGTTTTATTTAACAATTTGATATAATTGCTATAATATATATATATATATATATATATATATATATATATATATATATATATATATATATATATAGAGAGAGAGAGAGAGAGAGAGAGAGATGTTTCATTGAGATTAAAAATAAAATAGAGATCTTGAGATTCTACCACAACCACATATTTCACATTTGCCGCTCTAACCCTTCGGCGTACTGGCGCGACATATCTGTTATAATTATAAATGGTTATATACCATCGTCTGCTCCTTTCTCCTCCGCCACCATCCCTACCACCACAACCGTCGCCATCACCACCACTACCACCACATCTAGGGGTGTCAAAAAACCTGAACCCGATTAACCCGACCCAACCCTAAGCCGAATAAAACATTTCGAGTCGGGTTTAGTAGGGTCAAAATTCTTAATTGGGCTATTCAGGTTAACCCGACAAACCCGAACTATAGTTAGGGTCGGGTTTAGGGTTGATTTTTTTATGAAAGTTGGGTTTCGAGTTAACCCGATTAACCTGAATTAATGCATACTACAATATTTATGTATTTCATTACACCTCACGTCTTTTATTTTTATACATTATGTGGCCTAAACAAGAGGAAAATAAGATGTAATAGAATTGTAGAACTAAATACACCTTTGCACAATTGGAAATTAATATGTAGCATAGTAAAATAAGATGCAATAGTAGTTTATGTTACCTAAAATAAAAAATACATAGCCTCAAATCAAATGAATAATGCTTTTTACTTGTATGGTACAAACAAAAAAAACCATATGCATTCAAGGTCATTTGGATTTAACACTTCCTAATATAAGCTTCTGAAAATAAACCTTATCATAAATATGGCACAATATTTCTATCTTACATTGTAACTCGATTAACCCAACCCTATAAACCCAAAACCCGAATAACCCGTACCTTAATAGGGTCGGATTCCGGGTGAAATTATTTTTATAAAAAAACCCGACTAACCCGACCCGTTTAACCCAAAACCCGATTAACAACCCTAACCACATCTGACACCAGCCGACCCCACCACTCTCACCTCCGTCATTTATACTACCGCCATCTCTGTCACCACCACCTCTATCACCACCACCTCTTTTATCACCAACTGTCATAATCATATATAATTACTCAATCTGTGATTAGACATATATGTATAATCATTTATAATTAGGCATATACGTATAAACATGTATAATCATATACGATTATACCTCTCTGCCATATAATCATTTACGATTATACCTCTCAAAAGAATTATCCCATATATATATATATATATATATATATATATATATATATATATATATATATATATATATATAGGGTAAAGTGAATATACCTAACCTTATATCTAACCTTATATAAGCTTAGGTACCTAACCACATTATACTACATTGTTTTGCATTATATTTCCATTGCAATCGTCTAAGTTCTTAAACTTCAACCTTTAACTTGATTTACTTCCAAGATTTTCAGACATTCACCATTGTATTCCTCCTACACCATTTGATTTGTAACGGTAGTATATGAAACCCACCAGGGGGTCTCCGATAGAAAGACGTCATTTGAAAGAAGATAATGGTGAAAGTCCAAAGATTTTGGAAGCAATCAAGTTATAAGGTTGAGTTTTAAGAACTTTGGGTGATTACAATGCAAATATGATACAAAATTACGTAGTATGATGTGGTTAGGTACCTAAGCTTATATAAGATTCTTAGGTATATTCACTTTACCCATATATATATATATATATATATATATATATATATATATATATATATATATATATATATATATATATAGTTTAAACTTGACATTTATAGATTCTCAGCTCCCATGTAGAAACTTTTGACTGATGAATATGTTATGTTGAAGTAAAGAATCTCAAGAATACAACTTTGATCTGTACATCTAAATGTCGAGATTTCTATCTGTTTCACCCAAATTCTAAACAAATTAATGGATTACATCATACAACACAAAAGCATTTCTGCTTTTCTTGCTTCTCATGAAACATAACAGCAAAAATAAATGGATAGAAATTATAAAAACAAAAACAAACTCGACCATAGTAACATAATACATACTTAGAAGCATTTTCTGTGGACAATAGAGGAACCAGACTCTTCATACTCGTCCTTCGAGATCCACATCTGATTCATGCAAAAGAAAAGTAGAAGTTAGTCAAATATTTGTTAGGGAAATTAAAGAAAATAGCAGCATACTTTACTCGTTTTTACCAATATAGACAATTTCCTTTATTTATATGCCCATAATTGCAATTTACTTACATGTCAATACCCATAATATCGTTTTAGATACACGTATTTATCAATGGTAGCAATATGTAATAGGTAGAGTACATTACTGATATTGGAAATAAAATGTAAGTACGTTGCTATTATCTTAATCTGTAGAAGAAATTAAGTGCAATGTTCTAATGATATTGGAAATCAAATGTAAGTACATTGTCGTTATTGGCAAACGAATACAAGTAGTTTGCTACAGTGGCTAATAACAACGTACGTTGCCCATATGGGTAATAGAAGTAATGTGTGTTGATATTTCCTCCCATAGTAGCAACATACTTGCAGCTTTTCATGAAATAGCAGCATATTTACAATGACGTACCCATAATAGCAGCAAAGTTACATTTTAATACCAATACCAACAATACATAACAAGAATGTATTATTGGTGAAAGTACATGCATATGTTGTTATTATGAGTACAAAATACATACCAATAATGAAAGTAAAGTAGATAGCTATTCCCTACAATTTTCCCTATACTTTTAAACATTGTTAATCCGGACAACAATGCAAAAAAGAACAACTTAATAGAGATTGTCTGGAAAAGAGACTTTCACCATGAAGTCTAACTTTTCACAAATTTAATTTCATTAGTTATTTTTAGAAACATCATTTATCTCCAGACATCATTTTAGCATGGTTTTAAATTTTAATTTACCTGTTGGAAGGTGCTGAGGGAAGCAAGAATTGATCCTCCGATCCAAACACTGTGTTTCCTCTCAGGTGGTTGTACCACCTTAACCTTCATGCTACTAGGGACAAGAGCAGTAATTTCTCTGATCATTCGGTCAGCAAAGCCCGGGAACATGGTTGACCCACCACTAAGCACAATATTTCCATAAAGATCCTTCCTAGTACCAAGATCACACTTCATGATCGAGTTGTATGTCATCTCATGAATACCAGCAGCTTCCATTCCAATGAGGGATGGCTGGAAGAGAACCTCCGGGCAGCGGAATCTCTCTGCCCCAATCGTGATAACCTGCCTGTCGGGCAGCTCATAGTTCTTTTCAACAGAGGAGCTAGTTTTTGCGGTTTCGAGTTCTTGCTCATAGTCAAGAGCCACGTATGCGAGCTTTTCTTTCATATCACGGATAATTTCTCGTTCAGCTGTTGTGGTGAACAAGTGGCCTCTTTCTGACAGGATTTTCATTAGGGAATCTGTGATGTCAACTCCAGCAAGATCAAGGCGGAGGATGGCATGAGGCAGTGCGTACCCTTCGTAAATTGGGATTGTGTGGGACACACCCTCTCCGGAATCCAATACGATTCCTGTAAAATAATTAATTACTACTGTTGAGGTTTGTTGGCCTAAATAAAAGATAAGTTTAATATACACTGATTGAAAAGGAATAGGTTGAGAGGGCTTTATGCGAGTAAAAGGAGTTCAAAGATTTAGTTTCAAAGTGTCTCAATTAAACACAATTTAAGAGTGAGTTTGTTTGGTTGGATGGAACAGAATGATGAATGAATGTATATAGGGTAAGTGGATAACTGCATAAGCAAGGTAACGGAATGAGTCGTTACATTTTCATGACATATTTGATTGGTTCCTAGGATGGAATAAATTTTCAGATGAAAATTTTACACTACATGTAAATACAATATAAAGTTTTAACCTAACTCTATACATTATTTCAATTATAACTGTCACTTTTATTTACAAAAATAAAAAGAATAAACACAATAAAAGTCAGGATACCACTTTTTGAAGAGTGACAGTTATAATTGAAAGTCTTTGTGGCCCCAGATTCCTAAACTACTTAAATGAATTGTGAAACAGTAATTAAAATGGGTTATATTGCAAATTTTCATTCTATTCCATGATGGAATGAAAAAAACACACCTTGGCAAAGAAAGAAACAAAAAAAAAAAAAATGAAAATAATCAACATTACTTTATTAATGGTACATAAGTATCTTGTTTTTGTTTGAGTGTAAAAAATGGTGCGACTTAAATTTTTGGGAATTGTGGGTTTGCTTGAGAGATTAGTGTGTGATTGTAACTTGTTCTCATACCATCAAATGCCTTTGGTTTTTAAATCCTCCATGTATAATTTTGTGTTTTTATTTTTCTAGTTACTGGTTAATGCATTTTAAAACTATATATTCCCTGATACCAAAACACAAACAATCTAAATTATTCTAGAAAACCAAAAAGAGGAATACAAAACCAACCAGTTGTACGACCACTCGCATACAAAGCAAGCACACCCCCAATTGCAATGTACATGGAGGGAACATTGAAGGTCTCAAACATGACTTGAGTCATCTTCTCTCTGTTTGCCTTGGGATTTAATGGTGCCTCGGTAATAAGCACAGGATACTTTTTTGGAGCACATTGAAGCTCATTATATGTGTGATGGAAAATCTTTTCCATATCTCCCCAGTCGCAGACAATACCATGGTCAATAGGATATTTCAAAGTCAGGATACCACTTTTTGACAGGGTTTCATCTCCTACATATGCATCTTTCCCATCCGTGTCCACTGTAACACCATTGTCTCTCATCCTACCAACAATACTCGGGAACTTTATCTTAGGAGCATCATCACCAGCAAACCCTGCCTGTAATTTATTCCAAATAAAAAAAAAAAAAAAAATGAAAATCTCCGATTGGAGTGGTCTTTCCCCAACATATCCAACAAAATGGTTTTTTAGACGAAATATATATGCAACCATATTTCCTTCTATGAGCAAAACATACCTTATGACTTGGCATTCGGTTAAATGCTTATTTATTTAAATATGTTTCGGTTTTTACTAATTAACACAATAATTATTGACCTTTTTTATGTCAATTTGGGCAAATGGCACGGCTTATGCAAGTTATACATGTTACAGGTAAATTATTAAATTTTTTTGGTGATAAATAGAAATACGATTGCATATTTCGTTTTAAAAAACTAAATTGACGACTCATTCCATAAACAATCATTTACCCCTTATTTAAATTCAAAAGTACAAGAATACTTGTACAACTAAATCAAGAAAGTGTTATATAATTATGAAATAGTAACAGAAGAATTATCATGCTAACCTTCATCATTCCAGTTCCATTGTCGAATACAAGGGGCTGAATATCCTCATCGTCGGCCATTTCTAAAAACATGCAGCACAAACATTAAAAAAAAAAAAAAAAAAAAAAAAAAAGGGTTACACAAGAGTCAATACGTATCTTACACCATCCAGAATCAAATTAGGGTCGATCATGACAACTAACTGATCAGATCATCGCAATGAAAAAACAGAGATTATACAGTATACTGTGAGAAATTAAAATACTAACAATTTCAGTTGCACCTAAGAGGAGATCCGATAAAGATTCTTGATGAATGTGGGGAGACTTGGATCAAGAAAATCACAACAGTAGCACCATGATAATTATAAAATAATCGAGGCAAACCTTTAGTTTTTCAGATCGATGCAGAAGCAGCCTCCTTGCCAGCAAGTCAAATCGTATGCTCCTGTGTGATTTGGTCCGTTCGATGGGGAAGTTCATCGTAGGACGAAAGGTTGACTTACAAGAATTGATTAGGGAGTTAGGTAGAAATTGAACAATTCAATCATGTAGTTTTAATTAAAAAAACGATCATGTAATATTAAACTGACCAGTTTACACTTTACAGTTCCATATTTAACATATTCTAAATTGAATTCTTACATTCAAAGAAATTGAAATTGATTTGGATTGGTGTCGGTCCTTTTATGGAGGTGTCGGCCTTCCGTTTCCAGCTGGCTCTATTAAACCAAAAATAAATAAAAACTTATGGTTGCTATTCCTCAAAATTAGAGTAAATTCCACTAGTGGTGATGTGAATGGTTTGTGGTAATTTGGTCCATAAGTTTTTATTTTAACTAGTGGTGAGTATGTCGGTATTAAGTTTTTATTTTAACTCGGATGGTTCCTCTTACATGTTTTTCTTACACATTCCACTAGTGGTGAGTATGTCGGCGTTAAGTTTTTATTTTAATTCGGAAGGTTCCTATTACATGTTTTTCTTACACGTTTGGTCCATGACATATGTAAAAAGACTACTACTTTGCTCTTATGATTTCTTTTTCTATTTTTCTATTATCTATTACTCATTTTTCAAAGACGGTGGTGATTTGCTCTAGTGTCATGGATGGTGGTAGTTTGCACAGAGTAACCTGTTGGAAGGTCAAAAGGTATAAAAGGTGGTGTGTAACTAACTAGATTAATCCTAATTATATAAGAATAAATTAAAAGAAACATATACATAAATATAAATTATTAAAAATAAAACCAATAAGGGTAAAATAGTATTTTTATGTCAAGCAGGGACCTTGTATGTAACAAAAACATGTAATAGGGACCGTCCAAGTTAAAGAAAAACATTTAGGGACCAAGCATGTATATTACCCAAAACCATAGGGACCATTCTATAATTTACTATTTTTCTGATACTTGTTGATGCTGGTGATACATCAATCGATTCCTTTTCCATTTCACCCCCTTTGTCCTTCTTCACCAGATTTTTTCACAGTAATGGTTAATCGATTGCTTCCTCAATCCATGGTTTTGACTTTAATAATAATAAGGATTTGATTTCTTTTTCAATCAATGGTTTTTATGATTTTGATGGATTGAAGAATTCCTTCTTGTTCCCAATTTCTTTTGGTGATTTAAAGATTTGAGTTTGGTTTGATTTCATCTTAAGCATAGATTTTGATTTGAGATTATGTTTCCATATTTCTTTGTCTTAGTTTTTTTTTTTTTTTTTTTTTTTTTTTTTTTTTTTTTTTTTTTTAATAAATGGTGTTTATGTTGGATTAGGTGTCTAAGCATATAACTATAATTTGTATGTATTTGATTTGATAGTAACATGGTCCTTTTGGGTTGCCTTCACCATAGCAACTTGATAGGATGACTTTTGAAGAAAGAGGTTAATAAATGATTTATTAATATATTATAAGAATAATATATTAATTAGAAATCATATTATTCAATTAGTATTTAATCAGAAATTAATTTTATATTAATTTTAGGATTACAGGAATTGATTGAAAGTACGAGGGTTGGTTTTGCAAATCAATGATAGTTGCAGAGTTGGGCTGATGGACTCCTTTAGAAGGGAGTGGACGAAATCTATAGGATGTCCTATAGAATTCGTCTAAGGCCTTCTAGAAGGAGTGTCCATGGGCTGCTTGGAGCCTATGTAAGGAATTAGGGTTTCAATTGAAAACCCTAGCAGACACAACTATTTAAAGACCCCTAGATCTCCTGAAATCGACCAATGCTTTCTAAGAAGAAATCCTAGCCAATTTTTCGCCTATCTCTCACTCATCCTTTGCTATTGGTGTTTGTGACTCCATTAGAGGTGCAACACTTGAGGCACTCAAGCTTTCAAGAGTCAAGATCATCCATGGAATTCTTGTTATTACGAGATAACAAACAAGGTAACATTCTAACCCTAGTTTTCATATAGATCTGGAAAATTGTATGCTAGTACTAGGGTTATTGCTTTGGAATTTCTATTTGCATGTATAACTAGAGAAAAACTGAAATCCAAAGTAATTAGGGTTGTATGATCACATATGAATGTTGTTATGCTCAAAACCCTTGAGTGGTATTAGAGCCTTGGATGTTCTTCTGTTATATTTGATGCAACAGTAAAATCGAATGCAAAGCAGAAATCGTTTTCTGCTTGACAAACTCGACGAGTTTTAGGATGACCTCGACGAGTCCATGCCCTGATTCGACGAGTTGACTCGTCTGTTACCAGATTTTTTGAATTTTTAATATATTTTGGATTATGATAATTACCATAATTCGTTTCTATCACCATAAATTGAATTTGCTGAATGATAATCTGATTTTCTTATCAAAATAGATGGATTTGGTCAAATTTTAAGATAATGACAAATTTTGTGATTATTTATTATTTTAAATTTGATCTAGTAATTTTGAAAAGTTTCAAATTGCACCATTTAAAGTTTGGAATTTAAAATTTAATTAAAAAGTTTAATTTTGAAATATTAAATTCTATAACCCTAGTTATTACAAGTTTAAAATACAACCCTTATATATATATATATATATATATATATATATATATATATATATATATATATATGTATAAGATGACCCAGTCTTACCGTAAGTAGGTCTCATTCACGAAGCCGATCTATAAGGGGGGAAGGAAACTGCCTATAAAATAACGGTTGAATGAATGTCCACTCTCACCCACTGCTTTCTTAATTGGTGGAGGGTCGTAATCCGAACGGGTAGGATAAGACATTAATTATCTCACTAATAAGTATAATGATAAATATAAAGTAACTAAAGGTTTTTATAAATTCCCAATCTTAGTTACTTTAGGAAAATGTGAATTTGATGCTAATCCATGAAATTGCACATTGCACCTTGTCAAGTCATTAGTGGATCGTATGTGGTTAACCGGCACACTAACTTGGACTAACAAGGGTGGCAATGGGTAGCTCATAAATTATCATAGATCAATGGAGCGTGTGTGGTTAACCGACACATTGATTAGGTGGTAAATGACATCGAGAGTACCAAGCTAATTTGCATGGTTATTCACACCTTGTTTGTGATCCTCGGTATCCTAATCACAAACTTGAAGGGCACAATAGAGATTAAACATGCCATTGAATCGTTCAATGAATCTCAAAGAATCTAGGAATTTCATTTCATTTAAAACCTAATTCCTTTTAATTTCGTTTTTCTTGGTGGAATTGGTAAATCATCATTTACCTACCTTCAAATAATTTACAATTGGATTATGGTATCCCTCTTCCGAATTGTGTATTATTGTGTTGGGTCCTAGCATTAATATTTCATTTAGTCCTTAGCTAATCAAATCTTTGTCCTTCTTCTTTTGCAGATGTCTACCTCAAACAACTCTTATGGTTCTTCCAACAACAACTCTAACAACTCCTTCTCACTCTTGAACATTTGTGCAAGGATCACATTCGATGGTTCCAACTTCAATGATTGGATTCAGAACATTCGAATGACCTTGCGTTACAAGGACAAAGAATATGTCCTCGACAAACCGTTGAACAAGATTAATGAGTCCAAAGCTACTCCAAAAGAAATAGATGAGTATGGGGCTCACTACTAGGATGCTACTAAGGTGTCCTATATTATGGTAGCCACCATGACTCCTGAGCTACAGCAGTTCTACGAGGACTATTGGCTTTACGAGATGTACAAGGACTTGATGGAAATGTACCATCAAAGAGCGCGTCAAGAGAGGAATGAAATAGTCACCTCGTTTATCACCACCAAGATGAGCGATGGAGAGTCCATCACGATTCACCTGCAACTCATGAAGAGATATGTGGATCGTCTCTTGAAGTTGAATGTGAACTTTGATGAAGAGTTGGCTATTGACACAGTCCTACACTCTTTGCCTCCTTGCTTTGATCAGTTCAAGATGACTTATCATATGAGCAATAAGGAAGTCACATTAAGCAAGCTTCAAGGCCTACTACGAACTACTGAAAGGATTAAAAGGGAAAAGTGTTGAATCCACTTCCACTCCTACTGCTGCCCCAGTCCTGATATTGGACATGGAAAAGGGAAAAATAGGAAAGCTCCCTCGAAGAACTGAAAGGGAAAGTATCATGATGGATCTTCTTTTAGTGGATCCAAAGCTAAAACCGGTTCTGCCCCTCCCTCCTCCGATCCTAAAGAAGCAATGTGCTTCTATTGCTATGATAAGGGGCATTGGAAAAGAAGTTGCCTGAAATACTTGCAGGACATCAAGGATGGGAAGATAAAGCCCACCTTAGCATGCAATTATACTATTTTGTCTAATAACTCATCACATGCTAGTTCTTGGGTCCTTGATACAAGATGTGGTTTTCACATTTGTCCGGATTTGCATGGACTAAGAAGAAGTAGGGATGTGGAGCATGGAAAGATGAACCTGATAATGGGAAATAGGAAACCATCGCTTGTTACCAAGATCAGAGTTTACTCTTTAGTGCTTAGTAGTGGGTTAGAGCTAGATTTGAATGATTGTTGCTACTTGTCAGAAATGACGATGGATATTATTTCTTGGACATGTCAATAAGAAGCGCATAGCCCAACTCCAAAAGGATGGAGTGTTGGAGTCACTTCACCTAAAGTCAGATGACACATGCGGACCTTGTTTACTTGGAAGGATGACTAAATCACCTTTCACTGGTACTTGTGAAAGAGGTGAGGGATTGTTGGATCTCATACACACAGATGTGTGTGGGCCCTTCAGATCCACTACAAGGGATGCAAAAAACCGCTTCTATGTGACTTTTAGAGATGATTATAGTAGATATGGATATATCTACTTAAGCAAACACAAGTCAGAAACTTTTGAAAAGTTCAAAGAGTTTAAGCAAGAAGTGGAGAATCAATTGGATAGGAAGATAAAGATGCTCAAATCTGATAGAGGTGGTGAATATCTTAGTATCGAGTTCTGCAACTATCTTAAGGAATGTGGAATTGTATTACAATTGACGCCACCTAGGACACCACAACTTAATAGTGTGGCTGAGAGGCATCATCGAACCTTGTTGGACATGGTTCGTTCCATGATGAGTCAAGTTTTGCTACCAATTTCATTCTGGGGGTATGCCTTAGAGACTACCGCCCATATCCTTAATCTAGTACCAACTAAGAAGGTTGCCAAAAAACCTCACGGGATGTGGATAGAGAAGGTTCCCTCGTTGGCACATATCAAGGTTTGGGGTTGTGAAGCTTTCGTAAGACAAGAGACTCACAACAAGCTTGAACCTCATACTAAGCGGTGTATTTTCATCGGTAACCAACATAAATCCTTCAGATATCTTTTCTACAGACCTAGTGATAACCTGGTCTTTGTAGCAAGAAGAGGAGTTTTCTGCGAGAGGGAACGCATATGCCAAGAGGACAGTGGGAGGACAATTGATCTTAAAGAGATTCAAGAGTCAAGCAGTGAAGGAACCTCTAACACTAGCGCTTATCCTGAGAAAGAGATTCCTGTTGAACCAATTTACGAGTCATTACCTCTTAGGCATTCCACACGAGTTAGAATGGCACCGGAGTTTTATGGTTTTCATATTACTACGGACGATGATACGTTTATCAACGATAGTACACTGGTAAAATTGGATGGGAATTCTAGCTATAAGGAAGGCATGGCGGGCCCTAAGTTTTCCAAGTGGAAAGAGGCAATGGACATTGAGATCCAGTTTATGTATGATAATCATGGTTGGAACTTGGTTGACAATGTACCAGGTCGGAGTACAGTTGGGTGCAAATGGCTCTTCAGAAAGAAGACCGACATGGATGGAAAGGTGCACATGTTCAAGGCACGACTGATTGCGAAGGGATTAACTCAAACCCTGGGGGTTGACTATGATGAGACCTTCTCACCAGTGGCTAAGATCAAGTCTATTAGGGTTATGTTAGCCATCGTTGCGTTTCATGATTATGAAATTTGGCATATGGATGTCAAAACCGCTTTCCTTAATGGGAAGCTGGCTGAAGATGTTTACATGTGTCGGCTAGAAGGTTTTGCGGATGCTAAATACCCCAATAGAGTGTGTAAGCTTGAGAAACCCATTTATGGATTAAAGCAAGCTCCTCGCAGATGGAATCTTTGCTTCGATGAGAAAGTCAAAGAGTTTGGTTTCTCTAGGAGTGAGGATGAGTCCTATGTATATGTCAAAGCTAGTGGGAGTATGATTAGCTTTCTAGTATTGTATATATGTTGATGAAATACTGCTCATAGGAAACAATGTTCCAACCTTGCAGGAGGTTAAGTCTTGGCTTGGGAAGTGTTTTGCTAAGAAGGATCTAGGGAAGCTGCTTATATTCTGCGGATAAGTATCTTAAGAAATAAGAGTAAAAAACTAATTGGACTTAGTTAAAGTACTTACTTGGATAAAGTGCTAAAACGTTTTATCACGGAGAATTCCAATAAAGGGGAGTTACCTATCCAGAGCAATACCAAACTGAGTAAGAATCAGAGTTCGAGTATTGATGTAGAGATAGTGGAAATAAGTCGAGTGCCGTATGCTTCTGTCGTTGGCTTGATCATGTATGCTATGACATGTACTCGCCCTGATGTGGCTTTTGTGTTGATCATGGTAAGTTGATATCAAGGAACCCGGGTAAATCTCAGTGGACAGCAGTTAAGAACATTCTTAAGTATCTGCGAAGGACTAAGGACTGGGTCCTTATACTTGGTGGAAGTGATGACTTGAGAGTGACAGTGTATAGTGACGCCGACTTTCAGATCGACCGAGATAACTTCTGCTCTCAGTCAGGCTGGGTGTTTACTTGAAATGGATGAGCAGTGACTTGGAAAAGTTCCAAGTAGGAGACCGTGGTAGATTTAACGTGTGAATCAGAGTACATAGTTGCGAGCGAAGCATCAAAGGAGGCTATATGGTTGAAGAACTTAATTGGATACATTGGAGTTGTAACAGCCATAAAGGATCCCATGGATATTTTCTACGATAATGAAGGATCAGTTGTATTAACAAAGGAACCAAGGGATCATGGTAGATCTAGACACATCGATAGAAAATACCACTTCATCAGACATTGGGTAGAAGGACTCCTCGTGGTCAAGAGGGTATTGTCGGAAAAGAATCCTGCAGATCCTATTACAAAGGGTCTAAGTAGGACTAAGCGCATTCAACATGCATGGAGCATTGGTCTGAAGGACGATATTAGTTTTAGCAATTTGATAGATATTTTAGAAACTTGTAATAGATAAATGTAATTGACATTTGATGATTAAGTAATGGAGATTTATTTATGAGTAATGTTTACTATCTTATGTCAATTGTTTACTATTGTTTAACTTTTTCATGTTTTACTTCCTGAATAATTGGATTGTTTAAATTATCCACAGTCGTTCATACTTTAGAAGTAAGTAATGAATGAAGACTGTCATGAATTGGTTTGTAGATTGTCTAAGTGCTTAGACATAGCAAAGGTTTGCTGGAATGTTCTTGAGTACTCCTGAAATAGGATTTGAGTATTGGATTAAACTCACGCTCATTTGAATTACTTCATGGAATTTATCATGAGTAATTGTCAGATGATAATATCGTATAATCTTTAAACCAAGATATATGAATTGTTGTTTACAAGTTGGTTATGCATTGATAATGCGTAAATGCATCAGTAACTTGATGTTATAAAACGTATTGTTGTGTGAGATTTGATGAGTAAATTGTACAAGCATATAAGTCAAAGTTTATCTATTCCTTTTTCCCTAAAGGTAAAAGCGATATCTTGGGCCCCTCGATGATTTTGTGATGACTTATGTGCTGGGCCTAGTCAAGACTAAATTGATGTGTTCAATTAAGATCCTTGTCATACAAATCAGAAATCGGGAAACAATCTTTTGGACTTTGAGAATGATTATATTCCATGTCTGTGTCCACACGATATATTGTAGAATGGAGGATTATATGATCCCTTATCTAAAGGATGCGTCATTGAATAGGTTAGAGTTCGACAACTACTTTTGAAAGCTATGATTGCTAATCAGATTCTGAATTCATGCTTGTAATTAAAGTTATTAGACTTATCCAAGTGAGATACTGTTGGATTAGGTGTCTAAGACCATAACTATAATTGGTATGTACTTGATTTGATAGTAGCATGGTCCTTTTGGGTTACCTGCACCATAGTAACTTGATAGGATGAATTTTGAAGAAAGAGGTTAATAAATGATTTATTAATATATTATAAGAATAATATATTAATTAGAAATCATATTATTCAATTAGTATTTAATTAGAAATTAATTTTATATTAATTTTAGGATTACAGGAACTGATTGAAAGTACGGAGGCTAGTTCTGCAAATCAATGATAGTTGCAGAGTTGGGCTGATGGACTCCTTTAGAATGAAGTGGACGAAATCTATATGAGGACCTATAGAATTCGTCCAAGTCCTTCTAGAAAGAGTGTCCATGGGCTTCTTGGTGCCTAAGCAAGGAATTAGGGTTTCAACTGAAAACCCTAGCAGCCATAGCTATTTAAAGACCCCTAGATTTCCTAAAATCCACCACTGTTTTCTAAGAAGAAACCCTAGCCGATTTTCTGCCTCTCTCTCACTCATGCTTTGCTATTGGTGTTTGTGACTCCAGGTGCAACACTTGAGGCCCTAGAGCTTTCAAGAGTCAAGATCATCTGTGAAATTCTTGTTATTACGAGATAGCAAGCAAGGTAACATTCTAACCGTAGTTTTCATATATATCTAGAAAATTGTATGCTAGTATTAGGGTTATTGCTTTAGAATTTCTATTTACATGTATAACTAGAGAAAAAGTTATATCCAAAGCAATTAGGGTTACATGATCACATAGGAATATTGTTATGCTCAAAACCCTTCAGTTTATGTATCATTGTTCATGAATTGTTCTGTGAAGATAAATATGGATAAGTTGCAGGTAATTTACTCTTATTCGTTGAGTAGTTGCCTTTCTTGACCAGTGTAGCCGAAACACCTGCACAAAAGATTGAAATCTTATTCGGTGTTGTATTTGCACATGCGATGTTAACCTAGGTCTCAATGGACACATGCCAATAAACGTATGGAAGAAATGTGACCCGAATTTCGATTGATGAAATTAGTAGTTATAGAAAAAATGTAATTGACAATTGAAATATGGGTTTTTAGTGCAGAGAGCTAATTGATTTATGTTGATTTGAATTCTTGGAGCATTTGGTATGGTGTTTTGATTGTTAATTGATTTTTTTCCTAAAACTTTGGTTTTTTAAGGGGATTTCAGATTAATTCGTTGAGGTTTTGAGTTGTTTGGTATATCTTATTAGTAAAATGAGTTTATGGCTAGAGGTTGATTGATTCTATATTCTCCAATGCAACAAGTGGTGTTTTAGTCATATAAAAACACACAAACACCACTACATATTTATGGAATTTGTAGGAGATATTGCTTAACAACTACAAATCATGACTTCTTGATGAAGGAGTATGATGTGGTGATGTTTGGAATGCTTGAAATGTTGAAATCACATGTAGTTCTCAAGTTAATTAGTTAAAGAGCTTAAAGATTGTACATTAAGTTGGTTAACCACATATCACTGATTTGGAATAACTATTAAGTTTTTTTTTTTTTTTTTTCAAAAATTTGTTTTTACTTGTCATTATGTGTAAGATATAACAATGTACTAAAAGTGTGGTGATTATATACATGATTCAAATAAGCATTTACATTACATGATGTTTTAAGATTTAATAAATATGATTCACCATTTTACGTTAGAAATCTCTTATATTTGTGTGGATCTCTATCACCAACCCCCAAAAATTTATCGAAGTGTTGATTGGAAAAATGATATCATTTATCAATTTTTTGGTCTAAGAATAGAACATGACTCAAAAACGATATCAATTATATATAAAAGTCTAGGCTTACAAAAACATGAAATATTTTTGAATTAAAAAAGTAAAAGAGACTTTTGTAATCTTGTATAAGTAAGATGTAAATAATAACAATTTAACCGCAAATCACTTGATATAATACAACATACTCTAATTTTGAAAATGTATAAGTAATGTTTTTTTTTCTGACGGATTGAATAAATAATTTTTGTTATTCTTTTATATGATTAGAAAAATACATTTCAAGCATGTTTATTTATAATGACCATAAATTATCTCTTGCTAATAGCTACAAAATATTAATTCCTAAAAAAATTTGTAACAAAGTTGCAACAAATATTAGCACCATTGTCAACCTTGCATGATTTTTATTACTATTGCAAATTTTCATAACTAAATATCTATAAATTTGAACTTCTAAACAAATTTGCTATGAAATTTAATTTTGTAACCAAATTCCTAACTTAGCTAGACTTTTTCCATAGCAAAACAAGCAACATAAATAAAATTCCGTAAGCTATGAATGCTACTTCCATAGCAAAACAACTATGAAATTTTATTTTATTGAAAAATTTTGTTGTAGATTAACCATGATATTTAATTTCATAGCAAAATTTCAATGGAAAGTATTTTCATAAAAATTTTTGGTGCAAATTTGCTATGAATAGTTTTTCCATAGAAATATCGGTAGCAATATACTATCAAATTTTGAATCGGTAACAATTTTCGTAGCAATTCCTATGTTTGCTACAAAAAATTAATAATGTAGAAAATATGGTAGCAAATTAGCTATGAAACGACATTCCATAGCAAGATTTGTTGTAGAATAGCAATGAAAATACGTTCCATAAAAATCTTTCGTAGCTATTTTGGATTTTTATTGTAGTGCATGGTTTCATTGACATCAATACTATCAGTGTCAACGTGAATCTTTGTAGGAGAGAACATGGGAATTTTGGCAGGTTTATAGTCAGTGAAAGAGAATTTCCTCATAATGTGATGCACATATTTGTTTTGACAAATAAAGATACCATTTGGAAGTTTCTTGACTTGCTAACCTAAGAAGAAGGTTAATACTCCTATCATACTCATTTCAAACTTGTGAGCCATGACTTCAACGAATTCTATGCTCAGGGCTTCATCAGTGGAACCCAAGATGATGATGTCATCAACATATACTTGTGAAAGGATAATATGAGACCCTGATTGTTTGATGAACAAGGTATTACCAATAGCACTATGTTGATATCCGTTTTGAATGAAATAATTTTCTAGAGTATCATACCACGCTTTGGAAGCTTGCTTTAATCCACAAATTGTCTTGTCCATCCTATAAACATAACTTGGAAACTTATGTAACATCCGATATCTAGAAGGTCATTTATGGAAATAAATTTCCTTTTTAGGGGCCAACTCGTTGAGTTTATGGCTTAAAATCGATGTGTTGGAAGCTTTTAGGGCACATGTTTTTAAGGACCAACTTGTCTAGTTGGTGAAGTGAACACGACACGTTGGACACTCTTTGAGAAACCCTAATTTTTTTAGGTTTGCACCCTATTTAAACACCTTAAGTTCTAGGTGGTGACCTTATTCCCGACCTCTATAGCCCCAAACCCTAATCTCGAAACCCTAGATCCTCCTTGAGTGTTGTGAGCTCATTGTGGGTGTGTTTTGGTAAGTTGGAAGCTCATTGAAGGGAAGAAAATCTTGGATTAGATCTTAAATCTATGCTCAATTTCCAACATATTTTGGGTATAAAGTTCTAACCTTGATTAATATTTTATTAGATCTCTTCTTTGATTCAACTACATGCTTTTAGCCATGGATGGGTGATTGTTGGGGAAGTAGAAGTCCCAAGTGTTTATTCTTTCAGATCTATGATCTTCATAAGTTCTTTTGGCATAAAGGTGCCAACTTTATAGTTTTAAGGGCTTCATGCATCTATTAAGTTCTTCTTTTCACCTCTTACGAGCTTTTGAGCCTCCCCTAGCCATGCATGAGTGTAAAGTTAGAAGCTTTATGTGACCATCCAGCCTTAAAGGACCAAATCTGTATTTTGGTGCCTTGTCTTGGTGATTAAGTGAGTATTGATTAAGCCCTTAACATTTTAAGCCTAAAGTTTAGGTTTTGAGCCCACCTGGATGACCCTAGGGGTAAAGTTGGAAACATTACCCTTCTAGACGCTATTTCAGTTAGATTTGAGTGGGGAAGCTGTTAGTTTCGATTATGTCGAGTTAATGGATTAGGATGTTTGGTTCCTGATAAACTCGGCGAGTTTTAGGGTGAACTCGGTGAGTTGGATCGTTTCTTCTCGATTTTTCAGTGTGATGAAGGAAACTCGATGAGTTGAAGGGCAACTCGGCGAGTTGGGACAACTTGGGCCGTTGACTTTGACTTTTGACTTATGTCTTTGACCAAGATTGTCCCAATGGGTGTTTATGGTAACGTGATTTGTATTTAAGGAAAATATGGGCTTAGGATAAGACCCATATGGAGTTGGGCCCAATTCGGAAAATTAGGTCATTAGTGGACCTTTGTAGATCTTTTGGTTTTGGGCCTTAATTTTGGTTCATGTTGGGTCAGGGGTAAAATGGTCATTTTACCCCACATAAGGAATGGATTATAGCATGGAAACCAATTGCTAATGAGGTGTGTTGTTTGTATTGATAGCTCGGGAAGCCGACAGGGCGGCGGCCAGGGATTTCCTTCGGGGAGCTTCTGCGTTCGAGGTGAGTTTTCTTCATTGTATTTGTGGGTTGAAGGCACCAATGCTGACCCTTTGGATTGTTATCCTGGTTTATCATATGATTGTATGTTGTAGTGATCTGTTAGATTAGTATCCTGGTAGATAGGATGTTGGCATTATGTAGTAATTTGTTAGATCGGTATCCTGGTAGATAGGATGATGCTATGCCTAGTGATCTGTTCGATCTTCCTCTTATCTGTTCTAGCTATATGTTTACCAGTTGCATGTGCATGAGTAGTGTGGTTGGGTTGAGACTATACTTCTTTGTGCTGCCAGTCAATAAACCCTATAATATTTATATCAGTATGTTATATGCCTACTTATCTGTTATGTGTATGACAACATGGTTGTGTGTGTGTGTGGTTGGGTTGAGGCAGACCTGCTTAGTATTGAAGGCCAACAGACCCACGGCGTCCCAGATAAACTGAAGGCTAGTAGGCTTAGTACCAGTCAGGATGAAGGCCCAAAGAATGGTGCAGACAGGCTGAAGGCCCGGTGAGGCGGTCCGGATATGTTGAAGGTTATGTGAGCAGTCCAGACATGCAAAAGGCTCTGTATGTATGTTTTTTGCTATTATTATTATGTGTTGTGGCAGTATTTTAGGGGAAATCACTAAGCTTCGTTCTTACAGTTTTGGTTTATGGTTTCAAGTACTTCAACGGATCTTTTCAGGGCGAAGGCATGATCATACACATCCTCGCGTTTTGGACTTATTATTTATGGGAAAACTCTGATAATGTGAATGTTTTGAAAACTATGTGGAAAACAATTCTGACTTTTAAATAATGTCTTGGAAACAATGCTTTTGTAAAAACTTCTTTTGTTTTAGGGTTGATTTGAAAAGTTTAAATTTTATTGAAATTTTTGGGATGTTACAACTTATTATCCTCGAATCCGGGAGATTGTTTGAGAAACACTTCTTCTTGAAGCTCTCCATGCTAAATAGAAATTTTGACTTCCATTTATTACACCTTGAAGTTCATATATGATTCATAGGCAAGAAAGAGCTGAATTGCTTTGAGTCTCGCAATAGGAGAAAAAGTTCCATCGTAGTCTAGACCTTCCAATTAAGTAAACCCCTAAGCCACTAATCATGCTTTATTACTTATAAAACTTCCTTTTACATCCATGTTGTTGCGGAACACCTAGTAAGTGCCAATTATTGTCTTGTTTTTAAGGCGAGGAACAAGAGTTCATACCTCATGACATTCGAACTTCTTCAATTCATCTTGCATGGCTTTAATCCAATCTGCATCTTTAAGTGTGTCATTGATTTTCTTGGGCTCAATTAGTGAAACAAAGTTCACATATAAGAAAAAGTTTCTTATTTCTTGAATTTAAGTGTATACTTCATCTGAGATATTTCTAATAATTTGATCAAAAGGGTGACCTAGAATAGTGCAAAAATTAGTCACTGATGAACTAGTTCCACTTGAATTACTAGGAAGCTCTTTAGAATTTGAAGGAGGTGGTTCGAAATCATTAACATGAGGAACTTCACTTAATTCTTCAACAACAGATTCTTCGATTTATACTACATATTTTTTAAGGTCAGAAGATGATGGAGGTGAATTTTGATTAAATGAGAAGACAAGTTTAGTGAGCTCATAGCCCACATATGGACTATAAGTAAGCTCATTTAGAATAGAGATTCGATGATCAATTAGATCATTTGTATAAGAATGTAACATCCTATGTCCCATCATTTCTTATTTCAGGGTCGTAGGCCAGAAGTCGATTGTGTAAATAAGGCGGTAATGTTTAGACCTTTTCGATGAATGCAATGATGGTTATAAGATCTAAACCTTTGAATGGTGTTTTGGGTCGAAGGGTAGAACGAGAAAAGTCATAGGTCGGGTTCTTGCATGAAATATGGATTTTTATTCAAGAAGTTTTTAGTCCAAGATATTTAGATAATATTGTAGAGCTCTACAATACCTTTCCATGGATATAAAGAAGTCGAAAATGGAGTTGGAACGAAGAAGTTATGATCGTTTGAAGATAGGACGATTTTTGGGTTAGCCACATACGCTAAGCGTACTAGGGCATCCCTAGTATGCTGGGCGTAAATTGAGTATGATGGGCATATGCGATCAGTGCCCAAATCCTATTTTCTTTGTTTGAGCCCTATTTAAGCTCTTTAACTTCCCCAACTAACTCCATTCTTAGTCTCCACCTCTCCAACATCCTCTCTTGAAACCCTAACCATACTTTGAGCCATGTGAGCAAAAAGAAGATGTTTTTTTTGTGCTTTTGAGTGCTCTTGGTGCACCTTGGAAAAGAAGGAAGTTACTGAAGAAGCATTGGTTGCATTGGAGCTTGTAGATGTAGACCTCATTCACCTTGATATTTCTTTTGGAGGTATAAATTTTGAATCTTGATGATGAAATTGTTGAATCTAGCTATTTTTGGGTGTTATGAGCTTTTGGTCACTTTAAGTGCATAAAGTTTAGATCTTGGAAGTTTGTGACCTTGTTATGGATAAAGTTGGAAACTTTATGCATCTAAGCATCATATTGATTCAGATCTAAAGGCTGGAGACTTGGACTTTACAGATTAAGTTGAAAAAGATTCACTTTTGGTCCCTTTATGACTTAAAGACTATATCTTGTTTATTGGGACCATTCTAATGGATAAAGTTGGAAACTTTATCCACTATGGAGCTATTAGGAACCATAAAAATGTTATGTTGGTCCTTCTATCCTCTCCTTGCAATAGTTGTGATGTATTAATGGATTAATAAGTTAGGGTTTAAGCTTTTGGACCTTCCCTAGCCATGGAAAGTCATAAAGTTGGAAACTTAATGACTTATGACAATGTTTTGAGACTAGATCTGAGTTTGGGTGAAAAGTTGATAGGGGATTAAGTGCTTGATGGAAAGGATGGAATAAGCTCGAGTACATTGGGCGCGTATGTCACAACCTGTAATTTCTATCTTGTAAAAGTCAATTTGGTCAACAAAAGTCAAACTTATTGAATAAAGGTCAAACTTAGTTCTTTTATTATCGTATTATAGTTAGATTAAGGAGCTAAAAATGTATAGAACTTTTATAATATGAGTGTTAGGGTATTTGGACTGAGGACTACAAACCTTGCTTAGACCGCAAACGAGCCTTCAGGCCGTGAGCAGCCTTCGGGCTGTGATCAAGCCTTCGGGCCGTGAACCCATGGTTTGGGGCCATGAAATCCCTTCCTATATATATAAATGTTGGCTGATTTTACCTCACTTTGTGCCTTCTAACCGCAAACACAAGGATTTTCTCCCAGGGATCTTCAACCGAAAACACTTTCCTCTCAACTATCATCCGTTTCCTATGAATCTTCTTAAGAAATTGCTAAAGATCTTCAAGTATTCTTCATCCTTCAAGATCCTTGGGTCGTAAACTCAAGAACATCAAGTGTTCTTGGGCTGTAAACACTTACATCCTCGTCATTTATCAAGAATATCAAGCTGTGAACCCCTTCCAGCCTCCTCTTTTCGACTATCACCCTCTTTTGTAAGTTAATATTGCATCTCAATCCGTTTCTTTGCTATATTTGTGAATATGATCACTAAATGTATACGTCTATATGTCTTAATATGCATTTTAGGACTTGTTCTGTCTCGGGATCCAACTTGGAGAACTATTCATCCTATATCAAACTTTCATACAAATCACTCACATCAGGTGAGTTCATACCCCTACAAATTACAGTTTTAATGCTTTTAGGGGGAGAAAACAAGTAGAACAAAATATAATTGTGTTAAACATTTACATATGGAAACATTCAGAAAAAAGGATTTATCGTACTCAAAAACTTGTTAAAAACACATTCAAAACTCTTTTAAACAATTTTAAACTTCTTTTATATCAAAATCATATTCGTGTACATATTTATGTATAAGTATTCTTCAATAGACTTAGGAATATTGCTAAATACCGTAACTCCTGTTCCTTCTTTGGTTGTGGGCTTATGGTAGGATCACTTGTCTGGATGTCAGAAATCATAGTTACACTTATTAAATATTTACATGAATATTAAACCCATTTTTAAGGAACATACATAACTCAGTTACTTATGTTGAACAATGAGTATTTTCTCCAAATCAGTAACAGTTCAAACAAACATACTAGTAAACTATAATAAGTATAGTTTAGAGGATCACTACATAATATTTCTAGAACAGAGAAACATACATGAGTCAGTACATACATACTATTACTATTCATTTACAAGAACAAGAAAGGAACATACATACTATAATAAGAACAGAAAGGAACATACATACTATAACAAGAGCAGAACAACTAAAATGTGAGATACTATTTCATGGAATAACAATATACTTGTTGTGTCACGTTTTGTAACCAGAGTCTCCTGGAGGGAGAGCGTGAGTTTGTTTATAGATCTATATGGTATTGACCACCCTACACCTTGCTGCTAGCTACAGTGGGACCTACAAGTCTATGGGTGACGAATGTCATACCATTTTCGACGTTTGAAGAACTTCGTGTTTTATACTAGTCAATAAAGCATGGTTATAACCTAATCACATTTTTACCTTAATTAACAATTTGGTTTTAAGGTAGTTAGTGCTTCAGTAGAGTATTTTATACAACATTACTGTACATCTTCATTTTCCACTACATTCATACAGTGATATTCTCACATAAGAAATGCATACTATTTTTCGAGTAAAGATAGTTTTACAAATATTGAAAACACACATTTATACTATTTTAAGTACAAACATCCATTTTACACCATTTTCAAATGGTACAAAACATACAAACAACTGAGTCTTGGTAAAAGACTACTTTTCATTTTAGTAGAAACTATAGGATTTTCTAGGACGTATACAAACATTTTCATCAAACCATTACAAACATTTTCGTGAAACAAAGGCAAACTTTTGACACTAAATTACTTATGCACTCAACAACTTAAATGTTGATACTCTCTTTCAAAATAACTTGTATTCTCAGGTCACCAGTAGACAGGGACACTGGACCAGGTTTTGAGAAGACGGAGCATGTTCAATACTTGTCTTCTATTTTGATATATATATATATATATATATATATATATATATATATATATATATATATATATATATATATATATACATTTTTGGTGTCATACAACTACTTACTGAGCACACTTGTATAAACTATATTCTTAATGCAATGGATGTTGTTTCTTGTTTTACTATTGTGCATTGTTATGATACTGTACATGACGTCCTCCGTCCCAATTGTTTTCATCCATTTTGGTTTGGGGGCGTGATAGCGTATGTTGGGCATACTAAGTCATCCCATGTAGGCGGGGGGGGGGGGGGGGGCGTAGGTTGAGTACGTAGGGCGT
Organism: Lactuca saligna; assembly: GCF_052625555.1. Taxonomy (NCBI): domain Eukaryota; kingdom Viridiplantae; phylum Streptophyta; class Magnoliopsida; order Asterales; family Asteraceae; genus Lactuca; species Lactuca saligna. Next base: position 73,625,528 of record NC_136421.1, read on the forward strand.
ACTCAACCAGCCTTGGACTGTGACTTTTATTGACTCCGTTGACCGTTGACTTTGTGACCATGTTTGACTTTATGTTAAACTTGAGGTTTTTGATTGGTGATCAAGATTATATATGGTTTTGATGTTAGTGGATCCATGCGAGCAAGCAGTGTGTCATGGAGCGTATCACGGTGTCCTCGAGTTTCTTCATTTCAGGTGAGTTTCACCTCAATGTATTATGGGTCGAAGGCACTAATACTGACCCACTAGTTGCGGTTATCTGTTAGTAGAGGGATGCCTTAGGGACTGTATATAGTCATGTAGGATATACTGAGGACTCTTGTTCTAGAATCTCTTACCTCTTCCTTGTTTGGTTGTGGTTCTAGAGTAGAATCACCTGATCGGGTGGGTATGTCACCTCTAAGTATTTACGATTATGCATTCCTTGTATGTCGATTTTTTAGTATGTTGATATGCTTTAGTGATCTGTTATATTTTCATCATGGTATCGAGTATCTTACTATGTCGTAGTGGTTTGTTAGATCTATATCCTGGTATATAGAATGTTGTTATGTGGTAGTGATCTATAGAACCGTATGTCTACTTGTACTTGTATGTTATTATCTTGCCCTAGGGACTGTAAGTAATCATGTAGGATAGAGTGATAACTCTTGATCTAGGATTTATTGCATGTTCCGTGTTTGGTTGTGGCTCTAGATAGGATCATCTATTCGGGTGGCTATCTCACCTGTGGGTACTTACAGTTATGCATTTCATGGAGATTAGATGGTAGCAGGACTGTATTGTGATAGGACTATTAGGCGGTAGTGAGTTATACGATTGTTGTTTGTCTGTATTATGTGCCTGATTGATCCTTGTTTATTTATATGTCGACATATGGTAGTAGTGGGTTGAGGCGGTCTTGTTGTGTGTTGTAGGCCAAGATGCCCTTTGCGAGCCAGCTGTAAGCCGTAGGCATGGAGGTTCTGGAAGGGCAGTTGGATTGAGGTGGTAGGCCAACAAACCTTGGGTATTCCATCCTGATGACTGAGTGGACCCGATGCATGCTTGTATATTTATCGTATGGGGTATTGTAAGGGAAACTCACTAAGATTTATGCTCACCTAGTTTTTTATTGGTTCAGGTATCATCTGTGGCTATGGGGGGGCGAAGGCGGGAATGTACACACTTATAAGCAACATTGAGGATTTCGCGTTTTCTATGATACTATGGTTTTTAATAAAGGTAATTTGGTATAAACAGTTTGCTTAATAATGGATTTATAAATTGGGAAGTTTTACCTTAATAAAATGAAAAATTCTGGTTGTGAAAAATGGGACGTTTTAAAGAGTCATCAGCGAATGATTAGGAGTTAACATCAAATACATAGAAAGCTTTAGACTCATTTGAATGTACCGGAAAGAAACCTTCATCAGGTTTAGGTTCAAACTTTGAACGTCGATCCTTTTGATGCAGAATGAAATTCACACACCCAAAAACATGAAAATAGGAAATATATGGCTTTCTCCCTTTAAGCATCTCATAGTAGGGTTTACCATGACGCTTAACAATGATTTATCGATTTTGATTTTAACGTGTAGTGTTAACTGCTTCAGCCCAAAATGAGAGCAGAATACCAGCTTCTACTACCATGGTGCAACCAACTTCTATCAGGGTTCAATTGCGTCACTCAGGGAATCCATTTTATTGAGGAGTTTGGACAAATGAGAAGGTTTGAGAAATCCATTTTTTGTTGCAAAAATCCTCCAAAATGGAATTTCAAAAATCAGTGTCATGATCACGTTGAAGCTGCCTTATCTTTCAATCATATAACAATTCATTATTTTTAACAAAAGATATGAGTTCCTCAGCTGTTTGGCTCTTTTTCCGAAGAAACAACACCCAAATAAATCTTGAAAACTGATCAACAATTACAAGAGTAAATCTTTTCCAGATATTAACTTGATTGGAACAGGACCGAACAAATCCATGTAAAGAAGATTGAAAGGATCAGTGATCGAGAAACATAATCTAGCTTAAACAGGGACTTGGTTAGTTTGCCTTTGACACATGTTGAGCAAAGTTTGTCTTTTTGAAACTTCACTTTGGGCATTCCTCTTACAAGTTCATTACCATAAATCTTTGAAAGATATTTGAAATTCACATGAGACAACTTCTTGTGCCACAACCATTTTAAGTGAGCTTGGGATCGGGAGAAGAAGCAATGTCTGAGAGCTGAATCAGCAGAGAACATATCCAACATATAAATATGATTTTTTTTCCTTTGGTAGTGAGAACAATTGATTTCTTTAAGTCAATGATATTTCATTCCTTCTTATTGAAATGGACCCCATAATCAACATCACAAAGATGAATAACTAAAATGAGGTTATATTTGAGACCCTTGACATACGAAACATTTTAAATTCAAAATACTTGCCCTTAATCATTCCAAAACCTTTTCTTTTTCCATTGTTATCATCTTTATAAGTTATTATAGGGCCATCTTTTCTAACAAAATCATCCAGAAGAGACTTGAATCCTGTCATATGCATGGAGCATCCGCTGTCAAGATACCACACATGCTCCTAGCCTTGTAGTAGTAAGAAAAATAATTTAGGACACACCGGCCCATTTTCAATGAGTCGTTTCACTAAGGATTTAATGTTAAAAGTATTATAGCAAAAAGAAGGAAGAAAATTTTTAAGTGTTATTTTTTGAATCCATTTTTCATTTCTTAAGTGAACATTATCAATTTCACATTGTGGTTTCATCAAAGGTTCAATCAGTTATAACAGACCCTTATACCATGGTTTTTTTGTTGACACTTTTCCAACATTTGGTTTTCCAATTATTTGAGACTTTTTGCAGGTATCTTTTGATTTTTTGAAAGAACTCTAGAACCAAAAGATTTATTAGTGTGACAATATGTGAAGGTACAAGGCTGGTGAGCTAATGAACACAATAATTCATTAATGTTAGAAGAGTTATAGTCATCAGTATCATGACTGCTAATAGTATAGTTAGGGGAGTCACTAAAATTCTCGTTAGTGGAGTGGAACTCAACATTTGTGATAGGAAATTTCATATGCATTTCAGTGGTTGGAGTAGGAATGTCTAAGGAGAGATTTTTAATAGTCGGATCCAATGTGATTAAATGATCAGTAAAAAAACTGAGACCATCAGAGTTAGTATAGCAATGTTTAACAACCTCATCAGGTATATGGGCATTTATTATTTTATTTAGCTTATGGTAAGAGTGAGCCTAGTTATGTAAAATACCTTGTAACTTATTTGTGTGCAACTGAACTTTATGCTATTTGGTGTGAGGATCAGTATTCATAAGAATTAGATTAGTAACCTTAGTATTTGTTAAAGCTAAAGTTTTCTCAACTTTAGTGACATTATTTATCAATTTCTCAATTTCTATCTTAAGAGAGTTATTTTCTTGTTTTACTTTTGAAATATGAAGAGACAATTAATCAAACATCAGGTAATTCTTGTTATTAGAACGTGTGAATTTTTTTTACCTGATATAAGGATGAAGAATACCAGTCCCGTAACTTTGAATCCTTGACAACTATAATTAGACCAACTTCAAAAGTACTCGAGCTGTTAATTCTTCCTTCATCAATGAAAAATGAATTAGTACATGCCATCATACACCTTTCCTTTTCTTTACCTTCATCAGATGGATCTCATCATCTTACCGAATTTCCTCTTCTATAGTCAATACTCTTACATCAATATTTTCTTTTTAAAGATGCCAACAACTTCTTGTATTTCACTTCATAATCTTCATTTATATTAGTCTTCTTGGACATAAATTCCATGGCAAATTGATTATTTCCTCAACTGCTGAAATATTTTGGACCTTTCTTATTAACAATAGATTTTCTTCCAAGGTTATAGCTCTTAGATGCCAAAGAGTCTGACTTCGATTAATGTTTTTAGAATCTATATGGTTTCTTATCATTCCTGCTAATATAGAACTTAACTATCAAGGCTTCACCTTTAGATTCATTAGAGAAGTTGTTATCACTATTATGAGGAGACTTCTTGGAATAGAGTGCCATGAATCTGTCTCTGTGAATGTCCTTCATGATTTCCTTTCATAAAATCTTTGTTTGTTCCCGATTACAAAGATAACCAAATAAAGAAGAAAGATCCATGGTTCTAATTTTCTCACTATTATTCAAACATGTACATGATGTTCTAAACTATTGTTCAGTGAACCAACAAGCTTGAGAACCAAAAAGTTTCTAGTCTTCTTCATATTAAGTCGACAAATACCATTCACTAAGTAATTAAAACAATTGAAGGCCTGAGTAAGTGTCTTATTCTTTTGCTAAAAAATGCTCATATTGACGATTTGGACTGTTCTTGTTAACGAACTTTACTTCATCAGTACCCTTATAGGTAACAATCAGCATATCCATCATCTCCTTGGCATATCGACTGTTTTGAACAAAGTGGTAGATGTCATACAGAAGGGAATTTCCTATGGTAGCACATGCTCTAAGATCAAGAGCAACAAGATGTTTTTCTTTGTCATTGAATTCATGGACATGTTTTTCAAATTCATCACCATCTTTAACATTATCCTTCATAGATTGTTACATAGGTACATGAGAACCATTTTTTATGATATCTATCATAGAGTAGTCCATAGTTTCAAGGACCATCATTGTTGTTGACTTCCTCATGGCGAAGTTCTTTTCATCGTATTGTTGAATTTTATTACCAAAAGTGATTATGGAGATATTGGAAGAAGAAGAGGAAGATATTTATAATAAATATCAATAACTTGCTCTGATACCAGTTGTAGGTTCCCGTGATCAATATCAATTAACAAAAAAGATAAAGGAAAGAACATAGAAATATATCACAAAGGTTTTCAATAAGAAAAAAATCACCAAGCTTTAGGTTTTGGTGATCAACAAATGATACAATCCCTAATACATAATTATATAGTAAATCAATACAATGTGAATCCCTACAAATTAGGAATATCAACTAATCTATGTTAATAATAAAACATATCTGATATCCCTAAGATATCGGATCTATTAACTATATATATATATATATATATATATATATATATATATATATATATATATATATATATATGTATGTATGTATATACACACACACAAAATAGATTACACAATAATGGATATCATGATGACACAACTTTGTAGACATAACTTTATGTTGATGTTGGTGAGATGCCGGTGCTGATAGGAGTAAGTGAGACAATGTTTTACATCATCTGATTCTAAGGCTTGACCTTATAGCTATCTTAGAGGAAAAGAAAGGTCGTACTTATTACATTGATAGCATTGACGCTACATGGAATCACATCCAGTTAGGATTTGGCTATGGAAACATAACCAATTTGCTAACTTGTGCATGTAATAAGTGATTTTGATTTGATGTGAGAAACTTAGAAAGATCTATATTAGTAAATGTTAAGTTTACAAATAGAAGCAAAATGGAATTCCATGTTCGTAGGAGCTGACTATGGTGACATAACCAACTATTCAACTAGTGCATATAACAAATTAATTCTTATATGAGCTACTTGGAAAGATTCATTATGGAACTACATTGCATGTTAAAAACCTTTGGAAATAATATAGCAAATAAGAAAGACTCCAAGCTTCAAAGAGATAAGTATATTGATAAGATTGAAGAAATATGGAATTCTACACATTAGAAACTGGTTACGGTTAGGTGATTCTGACTTAACATGAACAGCCTAGTAAGATCCTTTGTGGAGTTCTATAGCATGTTGAGAACCTTTTGGGACTAACATGTGTAAGCATAGAAATCAAAAACATCGAATGCTCTTATGATTAACTATCATGAAAGAAATGTCAAGAAGATAAAATTCGGTTGTCCATAGGCAAAATGGTGTTTAAAGTTGGTATACCCAACTGCAACATTAATGAGAAGGACAATAGATAGGCCTATTCTAATACATATTTTTATAGGCTAATTGATTACTAATATAAGGAAAAAGGACTAATAAAAGCATAATTTCCCATAATATCTAATGTAGACTGAAACCTAAAGAATAGGTTATAGATCATCGATAACAAGGCCCCACTACTAACTTTAAGAATCCAGAGTTAACTCATTCTTCCAAGTGTTTAGCTTATAATCATAATAATGAATCTATAACAATGTTACTTCAAACCCTTAAGTGTTTCACTAAAGGATGAGTACTGGCATTTGTAAGAATGTGCAGTAACCAAAAGGCAGTAATAGACTATAAGATAAATATGTGCTTATGATCAAGGATGTCGCAATGAGTCCCTTTACTCTCCTTAGGATCAAAAGATTACGTGTTCTCCCAAATGTTAAGTCTATGGTCTTATGATTGAAATTGTTTATACAATTTTTCGTAAGATAGTTATAGCTTATTTAAATATAGAAAATTTTGCATGTTTTTATTATTTAAAAGCAAGTCATGAAATCTTTGAAACTAGTATAGTAATAATAGTTAAATGGAGATTTATTTTTGGATTAAATGCAATTATGGAATTTTCTTTTTTGACATACAAATAAGAGTTCCATTACAAAGCATCTAGTTAGATCGGATTTTGGAAGTCATTTGACTCCAAGTCTTTGTTGGATAAGGTGTCTAAGTCCATAACTATAATTGGTATGTACTTGACCCAAAAGTAGCATGGTCCATTTTGGGTTGCATTCACCAAAACAATCTGATAGGATGAGCATTTGAGAGAGAGGTTATGTACGATTCACTAATATATTATAAGTATAATATATTAATAAAGGAATCATATTATTTAATTAGTATTTGTCAAGAATTAATTTAGTAATTAAAAAGACTAATTAAATATATATATATATATATATATATATATATATATATATATGTTGTGCTAATAATCCATGGTGGATTTGTTATGGGCTAAGCTTATGTAAGAATCCATAATATGTTAGTCCATTACAAGCCTAAGTGTATGGATTAGGGTTTACCCATGATCCTTGGATTCCTACACAATCTATATGACCCCTATGGCCTAAAATCAGTTACCCTTGTGTTCTTAGAGTTCATAGAGCCGATTTTGAGTGCATAGTAATATCTCTCAAGTTCTCCAAATTGTTGGTGGTGTTTTGTGAACCATTTGAGGCATCATATTTCGGGTGCTAAGTTCTTAAAGGCCAAACACAATAAGCTACAACAAGAGGTAATTCTATAACTAGTTTTATGATTCATATGTAATGTTGTATGCTAGATTAGGCTTCATGCTTTGGAAAAAATTAGTTGCATGTATAACTAGAGAAAATTTAGATCCAAAACATCTAGGGTTGCATGTGCACCATAGGAGTGTTATAGTGCTTAAAACCCTTCAGTGGTATCAGAGCCTAGGGTAGTTTTTTGTTATATTGTTCCATTTTTTGTTGTTCAAAGTTGAAGCAAACTGAAAAAAGCTTTCTGTCAGACTGAACTCGCCAAGTCTATAGATGAAATCGACGAGTTCATGATGAACTCGATGAGTCTAAAGCTTGGGTCGACGAGTTGCACTGTCTGATGGCAGATTTTCGGATCGTTTTGGCCTATATTGGATTAGGATATCAATACTAGAAATTTTGTGTCTTGTAATCACTATACTCAAGTAAAGGTTGAATCAAAAATTTAAAAGCATGTGTGATGCTTATTTAATTACATCAAAAACTTCAATCAAATACATCATGCAAGTGCTACAAATGGTCAACAAGCAATTGGAAACCCTAGAAGTCCTGGTTAGGTCCATTTTGGATTAGGACTTCCTTATTGGACTCATTGGGCCAATAAGCATCCAATTTGACTATCATGGATTACAACCTTCAAATGGGCTCTAATTGGACCCACATCTATTTATTTCAACATTTTGGGCCATATTAGGCCTAGGATGAAATAAATTCAAAATTATGAACCATGATTAACCTAAACTAGCCCAACAAAGTGTAAAAATCATATTATATTTTTTTAGGTTAAAACTCACTCAAACTAGCTCTAATATTGGGCTTAGGGGCAAAAAGCCCAAAAACCTTTTTCCTTCCCAAATATTCGGCCCAAGACAAGCCCAAGAGGAGAAGATGACTATTACCATGCCACCTCATTTTTATCTCTTGGTTTTCCATGTAACATGTCTCATATCTCCATGCATGTATCACTTCATGTCTATTTCTCTCTCTCTCTCTTCTTGTTTCGGCTGTGAGCAACACACACACACACAAATCTCTCACAAACTCTCTCTAGATCACTCAAGACTTCTCTCTTCCTCTCCATCTAAAATCTCGAAATTTGGCTTGTGTTTCAAGAGGATTCTTCAAGATTATCATCATCCTTTGGTAAGTTTTTCCATGTCTAAGCTTCAAAACTCCCCCCTCACATGAGATCTCTTATTCTAAACAAGTTTCTTTGGTGATCATACTCCTAGAAAACTCCATAAACTTGAGATCTTCATCAAGGGGTGCTAGGGCCGAAAATCACCAAGTTTTCTTCCATCCTTTCTTCAAAAACCGAATCAACACCCAAAGGTGAGCTTCATACCCCCTTATTTTCGGTTTTTATAAGTTTTTGTGGGGGAGAATACAAGCAAAGGTGTAGATCCATCATTATGTGTATGTTTTGGTTGATTTCTATGCTTATATGTATGTTTTGTATGATTTTGATGCTAGATCTAGTTATGAATTGCTAAAAACCGAGATATATTTTATACTAGCATAAAATATACTACTCCATGCAAAGTATACTAAGAAAAATAGCCAAATGGCTTGACAACACTTATTTTGGGCTAAAAACTCATTTTTTGACACAAAATGTTAAAAATACAAGTTGAAGGGCCTAAAATGAAATATTTCGAAATCTGATGGGTGAGATGAGTCAAAACAGTTTCCATATTGTATTTTCTGAAAATATACTATTTGGAGGATTAAAAGCATAAATTTCAAGCTTAATGGGCTAAAAATGACAATTTCGGCCCAATAGGGCCCATTATGCGAAATTTTCTATTTTGGAGGGCCAAACTGTGTTTTTCTGTAAAACAATGGACCACTAGTGTCACAAGTACTTTTCAAAGGTTTAAAATGCTTTTCAAATTTAAAAAGGACCAAAGTTGCAAAAATTTTCCAATTTGGGCCAAAAATGTAAAAATTGCGAAAAAGAGGGGTTACAACCGAGAAAACTGCAATTTCAGGGACTTAAACTGTTTTCAATGAAAAATATGCTGAAAAATATTAATTTCAATAATTTTTGGTGTTAAAATGTCAAGAAAAATGGTTTAAGGACTAAACCGGAAATTATTTTACCTAAAGGGGTGAAAAAGTAAATTTACAAAATAAAGAGGGGTTGTAAACAAAAATTTTCAATGATAATTCAATACACTCGTTGTGAACAAAGATTGACACTATGACTCTTGATGAATTACAATACACAATATCACCAACAATCGTTACCAAACGAATTGATTCGGTCTCGAATCAATAACAAATCCAAAACTACTAACACTACAACGCTCAATACACATATGGAACTCTTGGAACTCTTTACTCTCGTGGAATTACTCAATACATCGACGTACACTCCTTAGGCCCAAAAGTTGCAAATCATGCTTGTCGAGCCTAGCTAGGCCGATGACGTGATCTTTAGGCCCAAAGGACACTTGCTTACATGTAGTTGGGTCTAATACGACTTGACCGCGTGTAAAAGGACTTTCAATGGCAAACATGCTGCTGGTCCCCAAGGGTCCTTCAGTGCTGCTAGTAAAGTCAGGAACTCACGATTGCGGGTTGGGCTTCGGGCCCTTCGCAATTGCAATGGTCTTGAACGACGCAAGGAAATACCGAGGGTTTCGCACCTTCTCTTTTTCCCTTCGGTCGTGGGACTACACAAGTCCGGGAGGATTGAGTTGTGTGAATAAGTGCGAGTGACGCCTAAGGGATCGCTAGTACGGTTGTCGACTGGACGTTTTCATTAACGGACGTTACAACAATTCACCACCCACTGTATACTCAATGCCTCCGGAGCTCAACGAATACCTCTAACGTAACGAAATAACAGTACACAAACTAAGTAAAGCAAAGTGATAGGAAAACGTCGGGTTTTCCTAGGGTTTTCAACAAGTACACTTATGAACTACATGTCGAATTTCACAACTCTTACGCTTACATCTATAGAATTCAAACAAGCATACTCACGGATCTTCACATATTTTACGCTATACTATTTTCAGAAAATATCGGATTTTCTGGTGGTTTTCAAAACAATACGAACATTGGATTTTAAACATGTCTTATGAACTCACCAACATTTCATATGTTGACGTTTTTCCAAAATACTTGTATTCTCAGGTAACAGATAAAGTGAAGAAAGGACTGTACTCTATGATTGTTTTGCGGTTGTTTAAGTAACAACGAACAATGTATTTTGGAATGTAATATTTTGAAACAATGTAATGGATGTAAACGCTACCAGTTGTATCATCCCAATGCTTGGTGATGTATAATGTTATGTTTCATGTATATTCATTGTGATGGTATTCAATTGAGTCACAACAGCCCCCGGACGTTTCCGCCGTCTGGTTCGGGGGTGTGACATAGGATCACTACCACAAACTATTTTCTATCATAAAATCTATTTCTTATAATTTGTTAGTGATTGTACTCATCCAATCAAAAGATAATTGTCAAAATTTTAAGATAGTTGTTGGTTTATATGATAAACAAAATTACTTGTAAATTGTTGAATTGATATTATATTCTTTATGAGTTTAGTTGGATCAATCATGGATTATATGGTAATTTTATTTGTTAAAATTGATCTAAATGGTTTTAATGAGTTCCATAACTTGTCCTCAAGTTATGGAACATGAAAAGTCTCATCCATTAAAATAACATTAAACTCATAAGTTATGGAAATCAAGAGTTTTGAAGAGTTTCAAAACTTGCCCTCAAGTTTTGGAATTCGTAAAGTCTCACTAATAAAACATTTAATTCCAAACCCTAGAATTTTAAAAGTTAAAAATTGAACCCTTATACTATTATAATATTAAAAGTTAATACTTATATATATATATATATATATATATATATATATATATATATATATATATATATATATATATATATATATATATATATATATATATATAAAAGACAAATCAGTCTTACCGTTAGTAGGCCTCATTCATGAAGCCAGTCTATAAGGGGGTATAAGATTACTGCCTATAAGATGGTGGTTTAATGGGTGTCCACTCTCACCCACCGCTTCCTTGAGTTGTGGAGCATTGTGAGCCAAACGGGTAGGATAGGACATTAATTATCGTTAAGAGTATAATGATAATTATAAAGTAAATAAATGTTTTATTAAATTCCCAATATTAGTTACTTTAGGAAAATGTGAAAATGATGCTATCCCTTGAAATTACACTTTACACCTTGGTAAAGTCGTTAATGGAGCGTGCGTGGTTAACTGACACACTAACTTTGACTAGTAAGGGTGGCAAAGGGTGGCTTGATGTTTGTCATAGATCAATGGAGTGTGTGTGGTTAACTGACCCATTGATTAGGTGATAAATGACATCGAGTGTACCAAGCACATTTTCGTGGTTATTCACACATTGTTTGTGATCCTCAACATCATAGCCACAAAATTGAAGGGCATAATCGAGATTTAAAGATGCCATTGAAAAGTTCAATGAATCTCAAAGGAATCTACGAATTTCAATTCATTTAAAACCTAATAATCATTTTCGTCTTTCGTGGTGGAATTGGTAAATCGTCATTTACTTACCTTCAAATATTTTGCAATCGGATTATGACATCCCTCTTCCGAATCGTAAAATATTGTGTTGGGTCCTAGCCTCAATATTTCATTTGGGTGTTATATTTAGGATTATTATCTAATCTAAACTTTGTCTTTCTTTTCAGATGTCTTCCAACACTGCTTCTGGCTCAAATCCTTCTGGCTCTTTCTCTTTCATGAACTTGTGTGGGAGAGTCATCCTTGATGGCTCGAACTTCAATGATTGGATTCAAAACATTCGGATGGTCACTCACTACAAGGACAAGGAATATGTCCTCGACAAAGAGCTTAAGGAAATTGATGAGTCCACTACTACTCTTGAGGATATCGCTGAATAGAGTACTCACGAGAAGGATGCCACAAAGGTATCTTGTATCATGTTGTCCACTATGTTGGCTGAAATCCAAAAGTCCTATGAGGACTACTACCCTTTCGAGATGCACCAAGACTTGATGGAAGGATACCATCAAAGTGCTCGTCAGGAAAGGTATGAAATTACTGCCTCCATGATAACAACAAAGATGAAGGATGGAGAGTCCATCACGAACCACTTGCAGAAAAAGCAAAGGTTTGTGGACCGCTTACTGAAATTGAATGTCAATTTCGATGAAGAGTTGGCCATAGATATCATTCTACACTCTTTACCTCCATGTTATGATCAGTTCTGTATGACCTATCATATTAACAAGGAGGAGGCTGTAACACCGAAAATTTCAAACAAATTTTTTTAATTTTTATAAAACATAATTCCATCGATATTAATAAAAACAACCATTTTAATTATCCAACAAAACAGTACAAAATCCCAAGATCATAATATCAAGCTCCGAACGTGTGTGTATACGGATCAAGCCGGCGCCTTCCCGCGGTCATCACTAGTACCTGAAACAAATAACATCAACACTGTAAGCACAAGGCTTAGTGAGTTCCCCAAAATACCACATATAACACATATTAGCCACTCTAGGCTATAACTCTGTGGGTCCGTGCACCCAAACTCTGTGAACCCTCAGGTTCTAGCTCTGATAAACATGCACCACATAAATCACATAGAAATCATGCAGTACAACACACAACATACATAGCATACAAATACTCTATCACATAACTCTGGTTACCTACTCAAGGTAAAGTATAGTGAGAAGACTCACCTCGCGTATCTCGGTATCTCATGAATCCTGGAAATCCCTCGTGCTCGATCCTCCGAGCTCTAATCCTCCTATAACATTATATGCTTCTAATTAACACTTTATATCTCTAAGGTTGACTATCAAAAGGAGTCAACACTGGTCAACTCTGGTCAACGGTCAACAGTCAACTCTGACCGGACTCGGCGAGTACCAAGGCGACTCGGCGAGTCTGGGCATATACACTAATTTCCCTGGAATCCTCCCTTGACACGTCGAGCAGTCACTCAACTCGACGAGTTCCACCTGACATGAGTTGTGGGGCCACCACGACTCAACTCGCCGAGTCTCAAAACAACTCGGCGAGTCCAGTTTGACTCAATCCACCGATCCATTCTGACTCCCCCTTTACTCACTGAGTCCGCCCTCCCCAACTCGGCGAGGCCACTCACTGTGTGGTCGGGCAACATTCATGCTACTCGCCGAGTCTGTTCTTCGGACTCGGCGAGTCCGTGCCATGCACTGACTCAATCTTGCTCTAAAGGTCAGATCCAGTCCATTAATCCATAGATCCATTCCCCCCAAGCTCATTTAGCACGTAAAGTTACAATCTTGATGCACATACAACCTCTATATGACTATATATGATGTTTTTGACTCATTTACTACAACACAAGGTCATGGACTCCATTGTCATATATAAAGCTTGATGAGTGAGACTCTCTGGACCTCTATGGTTCCAGATCCATAACCTCAACTCAAGGAGGGAACCAATGGGCACCAAATCATCCCATAAATGACCATCATAAGCCCTAAATTGCATAAAGCTTCACCAAAAAGAAAATAGTCCGAGATCATACCTCTAGAGTGATGATCTAAGCCCCAAATCCACGAAATAGCAACCTCCTTTGCTTCCTCTTGCCTAGAGTCTCCTTCTTCTTGCTAAATAACACACACAAGGTCAAGAAATGCTCCTTTCTCTTCACAAATCGCTCAAGAGCACAAGGGTCTCTCACTAAGGGTTGGGTGAGCACAAATGACGGCCATAAGGCCCCTTAAATAGGCCTCAAACCCGGAAGTTTAGGGTTTCATTACACAGCGCAGACTCGCCGAGTCCATATCCTGGACTCGCCGAGTCCAGGCGCGCTTCATTGCCCAAATCCGCGTCCCTACTCGGCGAGTCTGAGCTCCAACTCGCCGAGTCCCCCTCACAATTCAACAAAATTAAATTTACAAGATACCTGGTAAAATCCGGATGTTACAACTCTCCCCCACTAGAACTAGACTTTGCCCTCGAAGTCTCGCTCTAAAACAGCTCCGGATGCTGCTTCCGCATCATACCCTCCGGCTCCCAGGTCATTTCTGATCCCCTCCGATGTTGCCACTAAACCAATACTAGAGGTACCTCCTTGTTCCTCAAAATCTTGATCTTCCGATCCCTAATAGCCACTGGTCTCTCAGCATAATTCAGGCTTGCATCCACCTGAATATCCTCTAATGGAACCACTGCCGACTCATCGGCTATACATTTCCTCAAATGCGATACATGAAAAGTGTTGTGAATCTGCCCCAACTCTGCTGGTAACTCCAGCCGATAGGCTACCCGGCCTACCCTTGCAATCACACGAAACGGACCTATAAACTGGGGTCCCAATTCGCCCCTCTTCCTGAACCGAATCACTCCCTTCCAAGGAGAAACCTTCAGGAGAACGAAGTCGCCGACCTGAAATTCCAGCTCGGACCGGCGCCTATCCGCATAACTCTTTTGTCGGCTCTGAGCGGTCAATAACCTCTGTCTGACCAGCTGTATCTGCTCTGTCGTCTGATTCACAATCTCTGTACTACCCATTACCCTTTGCCCAACCTCTCCCCAACATATGGGAGTCCGACACCTCCTACCATACAACAGCTCAAAGGGCGGCATACCGATGCTCGAATGATGGCTGTTATTGTAGGAAAACTCTGCCAAGGGCAAATACGTGTCCCAACTACCCCCAAAGTCCAATACACATGCTCGAAGCATGTCCTCAAGTGTCTGAATCGTCCGCTCACTCTGGCCGTCGGTCTGGGGGTGGTATGCGGTACTAAAGTGCAGCTTAGTACCCAACTCCTCATGAAATTTCTTCCAGAAACGGGAAGTGAAACGCACATCGCGATCTGAAACAATCGAGATCGGCACTCCATGCCGAGATACAACCTCTCTCACATAAATCTCCGCCAACTTCTCCGCCGAAGAACTCTCACTGATGGCAAGAAAGTGAGCGCTCTTTGTCAACCTATCCACTATTACCCAAATTGCATCGACTCCTCTGGCAGTCCTCGGCAATTTGGTGATGAAATCCATAGTGATCTGTTCCCATTTCCACTCGGGAACCTCCAATGGCTGCAACTTTCCATGTGGTCTCTGGTGTTCGGCCTTTACCCTTCGACAGGTCAAACACCTCTCGACAAACCATGTGACATCCCTCTTCATACAAGGCCACCAATACTCCTTTCTTAAGTCCAAATACATCTTTGTAGCCCCGGGATGGATCGAGAATTTCGATCTATGAGCCTCCTCCATCAATGTAGTACGCGTACCGCCCACAAACGGTACCCAGATCCGGCCCTGATACGTCATAAGCCCTCGACTATCCGATACAAACTCAGAAACCAACCCAACGACCCGCTCTCTCTTCTGCACCTCCGGACGCACAGCCTTGGCCTGTGCCCCACGAATGGCGTCCAGAACTGGAGCTATCACGGTCAATCTCAAACATACATTTCGCAGTGGAGTACTCTCCGCCCTGCGACTCAACGTGTCGGCTACCACATTAGCCTTGCCCAGGTGGTAATAAGATCTCGCAATCATAATCTTTGACCACATCTAACCACCTCCTTTGCCGCATATTAAGGTTAGGCTGATCCATCAAGTACTTCAAGCTCTTATGGTCCGTGTAAATCGTACAACGAACCCCATACAAGTAGTGCCGCCAAATCTTGAGGGCGAACACCACTTCCCCCAACTCCAAATCATGTGTGGGGTACCTCGTCTCGTGAGGCTTCAACTGCCTCGATGCATATGCTATCACATGTCCCTTCTGCATCAGCACCGCTCCCAGTCCTAAAATCGATGCATCACAGAATACCACAAAACCTTCCATCCCTTCCGGAAGAGCTAATACCGGAGCTTCACACAACCTCTGGCGAAGCGTCTCAAAGGAGTCCTGCTGCTCGGGACCCCATAAAAATGTAACACCCTTCCGGGTCAATCTGGTGAGTGGAACCGCAATCTTGGAGAAATCCTTAATAAACCTCCGATAATACCCTACCAACCCAAGGAAACTCCGGATCTTAGAAGGTGACCTTGGCACCTCCCACCTCATCACTGCGTCAACCTTGGCCGGATCGACCAATATCCCCTTCTGGTTAACGAGATGTCCCAGAAACTGGACCTCCCGCAACCAGAAATCGCACTTGGAAAACTTTGCATAAAGTTTCTCCGATCTCAAAACTCCAAGAACCTCCCTCAAATGCTCCTCGTGCTGCTCTCTAGATCTCGAATATACCAGAATATCATCAATGAACACAATCACCGACCGATCCAACATCGGCCGACATACCCTGTTCATGAGGTCCATGAACACAGCCGGGGCATTGGTGAGCCCAAAAGGCATCACCACAAACTCATAATGCCCATAACGCGTCCTGAATGTTGTCTTCTGGACGTCCTCGTCCCGCACTCTCACCTGATGATAGCCCGACCTCAAATCAATCTTGGAGAACCAAGATGCTCCCTGTAACTGATCGAATAAATCGTCGATCCTCGGCAACGGGTAACGGTTCTTAACCGTCAGCTTATTCAATTCCCGGTAATCAATACACATGCGATGCGAGCCATCTTTCTTTTTCACAAACAGGATGGGTGCTCCCCACGGCGAGCTACTCGGCCGAATAAACCCCTTCCCCAGCAGCTCCTGAAGCTGCGAGGATAACTCTTGCATCTCTGGAGGCGCAAGGCGATACGGCACCTTAGCGATAGGCGTGGCTCCCGGAACCAAATCGATACCAAACTCCACTTGCCTCACGGGAGGCACACCTGGTAACTCTTCGGGAAAGACATCTGGAAACTCACGCACCACCGGAACTTTATCCATCGAACTCGGTCTCTCGGAGATCACTCGCGTATCCATCACATACGCCACAAAACCCTTACAGCCCTGCTGTAAACACTGCCTCGCCCTAGCAGCCGAACAAAAGGCTGATCCAGAACGTGTACCCTCGCCGTAAACCGAAAGAACTCCCCCACTAGGATCTCGTATAGTCACCAGCTGACGCTCGCAATCGATAACCGCGCCGAATCGGCTCAACCAGTCCATGCTTACTATAACACAGACATCACCCATCACAATAGGAATCAGGTCGATCGGGAACTCAACCCCAAAAATCTCCAATACACATCCCCGGAGGACCTCCGTGGCACAAATCACTCTGTCGGCGGCTATGGAAACCCGCAGGGTCCGACTCAGTGCCCCACGACTATCACTGATATGCTGACTAAATGTCAAAGATACAAAAGATCGACTCGCACCCGAGTCGAATAACACTAAAGCAGGTACAAAATTCACAAGGAAGGTACCTATGCATAGCATAATATAAGCATAATATCTCAACACCATAAATAAATAATGAAAAGGAAGCGTACCAGCCACAACGTCGGGTGCAGCACGGACCTCTTCCGCAGTCAGCTGAAAGGCTCTCCCCCGAGCCCTCGGTGCCTCGGCCTTCACGGGCCGACTCTCTGTAGCAGTAGCTCTGATGGCGGCGGGAGCAGACCCCTGAGATGCTCCGCGCAGCAGCGGACACTCTGCCTTCCGGTGTCCGGTCTGGTTGCAGTGGAAGCACACTGCAAATCCCTTGGGGCAGTCCTTGGCCATATGCCCCTCCTTGCCACATTTGTAGCAAGATCCTGCTCGGCAAACTCCATCGTGACATTTGTAGCAAGATCCTTCTGGCTCCCGGGTCTGGGATCAGCGGGCTTGGCCCGCTTGGCTGCCGGCTGGGACTATGCCGGCCGCCGATCCCTCCCTAGAGACTCTGCCTCCTCCCTGGCCTGAGTCTCAAGCTCAATCTCCCTCTTCCGTCTCAGAATGCTCAGGTAACGGCTCATACATGCCTGCTCGGTGGACACGTGCTCAGGGCAGAACATCGCCCTCTCATGAAACATCCTCGTAATCGTTGTAACTGACTCGGTACCCTTCTTGAGGGTCAGAAACTCCTGTGTCAGACGCTACCTCTCCACCTGAGGAACGTACTCATCTCGGAACATGGTAGTGAACCTCTCCCAGGTCACTGCCGAAAGCTCAGTCGGTGTGAAGTGTGCCGTCACAAACTTCCACCAGTCCTTCGCTCCCAAGTGAAGCTGGTTCAGCGCGAACCGAACCTTCAAATGCTCAAGGGACGAGTAAGTGAAGAAGCATCCCTCCATATCAGATATCCACCTCATAGCTGCCACCGGATCCTGCGTACCATCAAACTCTGGTGGCTTGGTGTTGCTGAACTCCCTAAACAATGTCGCATCACCTCCCTGGGGTCTTGCCGCAGCAATCGCTGCGGTAGCCGCTGTAACCGCAGCCTCAGAAAGAGCGGCATAGTGCTCGTCAAATGTCTCAATCAATGCGGTCTTAATAGACCCGAACATCTCTGGTATCTTAGCTCTGATGACCGCAGCCACCTCCTCATGAATGATCTGTCGAATCTCCTCATCACTAGCTCCGGCATCCTCTGGCATATGACGTGTCCTCACCATGATCAACCTCTGAAATACAACATGCGATAATTAGACTTCACTCGAACACTCTTACATTCGACAATCCACCCCTCCTTGATCCTTGGCATCCGAAGATTCTTATTTGGACTGTGTACCGCACCGGTGCTTTCAGTAGTACGGGCCCAATACTACTGTCCGCACCGTCTCAGTACACACCCCAAATCTTCCTCTTCGGATCCCAATCCCCAAGTAATCTATTATACTTAAATCACTTTGAAATAGATCTCACACAAAGCCCTAGCTGCTACCTAATTACTCTCAGCATCTCATAGCAGCTCACCCCTCCCTAGGCTAAGGCATCACAAAACAGGCCACTCTAGTCCTATTAGCAATACCTAACCTACTCTAGCATGCAAACACATCACATTAATAATAATTATCACATAATATAAAGGTATTTTGGGAATTCACCGTTCGGGCGCTGGCTGATCGTACATACGTTTCTCCTTGGAAAATCTTTTACTCTTAGAAAATTTTGGTTTTCTTTTGAAATATCTCTTCAATTCCTCAGTTTGAGTTCAAATACCCCTGAAGGTGTACCCGAATCCCTCAAACCAAGGCTCTGATACCAATTTGAAACACCAAAAATTTCAAATTTTTTTTAATTTTTATAAAACATAATTCCATCGATATTCATAAAAACAACCATTTTAATTATCCAACAAAACAGTACAAAATCCCAAGATCATAATATCAAGCTCCGAACGTGTGTGTATACGGATCAAGCCGGCGCCTTCCCGCGGTCATCACTAGTACCTGAAACAAATAACATCAACACTGTAAGCACAAGGCTTAGTGAGTTCCCCAAAATACCACGTATAACACATATTAGCCACTCTAGGCTATAACTCTGTGGGTCCGTGCACCCAAACTCTGTGAACCCTCAGGTTCTAGCTCTGATAAACATGCACCACATAAATCACATAGAAATCATGCAGTACAACACACAACATACATAGCATACAAATACTCTATCACATAACTCTGGTTACCTACTCAAGGTAAAGTATAGTGAGAAGACTCACCTCGTGTATCTCGGTATCTCACGAATCCTGGAAATCCCTCGTGCTCGATCCTCCGAGCTCTAATCCTCCTATAACATTATATGATTCTAATTAACACTTTATATCTCTAAGGTTGACTATCAAAAGGAGTCAACACTGGTCAACGGTCAACAGTCAACTCTGACCGGACTCGGCGAGTACCAAGGCGACTCGGCGAGTCTGGGCGTATACACCAATTTCCCTGGAATCCTCCCTTGACACGTCGAGCATTCACTCAACTCGACGAGTTCCACCTGACATGAGTTGTGGGGCCACCACGACTCAACTCGCCGAGTCTCAAAACAACTCGGCGAGTCCAGTTTGACTCAATCCACCAATCCATTCTGACTCCCCCTTGACTCACTGAGTCCGCCCTCCCCAACTCGGCGAGGCCACTCATTGTGTGGTCGGGCAAAATTCATGCTACTTGTCGAGTCTGTTCTTCGGACTCGGCGAGTCCGTGCCATGCACTGACTCAATCTTGCTCTAAAGGTCAGATCCAGTCCATTAATCCATAGATCCAGTCCCTCAAAGCTCATTTAGCACGTAAAGTTACAATCTTGATGCACATACAACATCTATATGACCATATATGATGTTTTTGACTCATTTACTACAACACAAGGTCATGGACTCCATTGTCATACATAAAGCTTGATGAGTGAGACTCTCTGGACCTCTATGGGTCCAGATCCATAACCTCAACTCAAGGAGGGAACCAATGGGCACCAAATCATCCCATAAATGACCATCATAAGCCCTAAATTGCATAATGCTTCACCAAATAGAAAATAGTCCGAGATCATACCTCTAGAGTGATGATCTAAGCCCCAAATCCACGAAATAGCAACCTCCTTTGCTTCCTCTTGCCTAGAGTCTCCTTCTTCTTGCTAAATAACACACACAAGGTCAAGAAATGCTCCTTTCTCTTCACAAATCGCTCAAGAGCACAAGGGTCTCTCACTGAGGGTTGGGTGAGCACAAATGACGGCCATAAGGCCCCTTAAATAGGCCTCAAACCCGGAAGTTTAGGGTTTCATTACACAGCGCAGACTCGCCGAGTCCATATCCTGGACTCGCCGAGTCCAGGCGCGCTTCATTGCCCAAATCCGCGTCCCTACTCGGCGAGTCTGAGCTCCAACTCGCCGAGTCCCCCTTACAATTCAACAAAATTAAATTTACAAGATACCTGGTAAAATCCAGATGTTACAGAGGCTACTCTTAGCAAGCTTCAAGGCCTTCCAAGGACTGTTGAAAGTAGTTTCGAAGGTAAATTTGTTGTTACTACTCCTACTGCTACTGCCCTTATCTTGGAAATTGGACATGTGAAAGGGAAGAAGAGGAAGCCTACTTCCAAGAGCCACAAAGGAAAGTCTCTTTATGGATCCTCTTCTAGTGCAACCAAAGGTGGTTCTGCTGCTCCTACTACCAATACTAAGGAAGCAAGAGAATTTCTATTATCATGATAAAGGGCATTGGAAGCAAAGCTGCCCCAAATACTTGCAAGATGTCAAGGATGGGAAGGTTAAGCCCACCCATGCATGTATTTATACTATTCTATCTAATAACTCATCACATTCTTTTTTTTTTTGTTCCTTGATACAGGTTGTGGTTGTCACATTTGTTCTAATTTGTAGGTACTAAAAAGAAGTAGCGATGTTAAGCACAAGAAGATGAACTTGATCATGGGAAATATGAAAATGTCGCATGTCACCAAGATTGGAGTTTATTCTTTATTGCTTAGTAGTGGGTTAGAATTAGATTTGAATAACTGCTGCTACTCGCCTGATATGGCGAGAAATATTATTTCCTTTCATGGTTTGTACAAACAAGGTTTTAGATTTTCATTTGATTATGAAATTGGTTCTATTAATTCTTTTTATAATGGTTTGTCACACCCTCGGCCAAGTCGAAACGTGTCGGGAGTGTGACTAAGTTCATGGATCACAGATAAACTGAATATATAGCACAAGTACAATGATAAACAAAACAACATTTATATTCCATCATTAAGTTTTGAATACAAGGTTCTTACAAGTAATAATAGATAGTAGTTGCCTTAAACAAGTAGGAAGATAACTAAAAACTAGATAGCTAAGTTTTCTGAAATCCACGACAAATATTCCATCTGAAAGCCTGTCTAAGGATCCCCTGAGAATACATGTAAGTTTGAGGGTTAACACAAAGGTTGGTGAGTGTCACATGATTTCTGCTTAACCGTAGTATAATACTTTTAAAAAAGTATAAAAAGTTTTGCCTTTGTAAGAAAATTGTGTTTGGAAGAATGTTTGATAAAGATAGAAATATAAACCATGGTTGCTAGGTAGTAAAAGTCTATTCCAGTTTATAGTAACGAATTTTTACGGATAGACATATAAAGTATGGTTTCTAGGTAATAATAATCTAGTCAAGTTTATAGGAATGGTGCGGATAAACATACAAACTATAAGTATCTAGTCAAGTTTATAATAACGAATTGGTACGGTTAACGGATTAACAAACATACAGGTAAGGTTATTGGTTAAGGTTGTATTTGACAACAACATATATGAATAAATAGACATACAAATATACGGATATAGTTATCTTCCAAGGTTGTACTTCACAACCGCAGATACGGTTAAACATATAGTTGACAAGTATATTTGATAAGCGTACACATTGAAGAGTACGATACTTGTTTAAATAGTTGATAAAACTTTGAGTACAAGCACATAAACGAGCCTAAGATACGAGCTTTATCACTCGTATAAATATATAAACTTATATATTTTTGTATACCTATGAGGTATAATTACATTACTAAGTTGATAACCGGATATACAGTCATAGCAAAAATTTTGTCGGAACTTATATGTTATTTTTATTAGTTGTATTATCTTAACAACATAACATATAAAGCTGTTGAGGTTTAAAACGGTTTTGTTTACTTAACATGTAATCGTTTAAACAATTATTTCTAAAACCGGTAAAGTAATTACACAAAACAATGATAATTTTTTGTGTATTTTGTATGATAAATATTACTTAGTACACGTACTACCATGTACAGACGAGGGCCATACATGAAACACCGAGGGCATGATCATTTTGACAGTTAAGTTGTTCTGAAATCCAACAACCCGTGCGGTCCTTCAAACCATATTCCCCGTACCGTAAGTAGCAGCGTAATAAATACTATTTTTGTGTGAATTATATTGCATAAAAATAGTGGTATTGTTTGTTTAAATAAAGAGTAAATTACACGAATGGTCCCTATGGTGTAGGGTAAATTACGTGTTTGGTCCCTAGCTTATTTTTTTAACTTGGAAGGTCCATACTGTTTGTTTTTGTTACTCGTTTGGTCCCTGTCTTACCTAAAAAGACTATTTTGCCCTTGATTTTTTAATTTATTTAAATAAACACACCCTCAACCTCATCCATCTCACCTTACCTTACATACCACATCATTTTTTTCTATTTAAATAATAGTCGTTTTAGGTAAGGCAGGGACCAAACGCGTAACAAAACCAAACAGTAGGGACCAAGCACATGACAAAAACAAACATTAGGGACCTTCCGAGTTAAAAAAATAAGTTAGGGACCAAACGCGTAAATTACCCCAAACCATAGGGACCATTCGTGTAATTTACTCTTAAATAAAGTATTTAGAAAATAGATATATACTAGATATACAAGTACTACATGTAATCCCCCCAAAAAAATATGTAAAAGTGGGCCCGTAATACTCACCTTAATGAGCGGTTATCGAGTCTTTTTGAAAACTGGGATGTGTTGTCGCGAGGTCAAAATCTCCACGATTGTTTTCATTTCCTAGGAAATATTAATATAATTAATATTTGAGGTGTAGTTTGGTAAATATCCAAGGTATAGGGTCCATTATGTAAATTAAATAACTTAGTTGGACAAAATTATAGATATGATTTCCAAATGGGGGACCAATATGGAACATATACACCCCGGTTTAGAGTTTAGGATTTGATTTGTAAGACGTTTCCAAGGAGGGACCATTTGTGAATAAATAAATGAAGGTTTAAATTAATTAGAACAAAAAATGTTAAGAAAATTGAAATTTGGTATGGGGAATTAATTTGGAAACAAAGTTTGTCCAAAATATGTGCATTGGATTTGATCAGGAGGCATCACCCTCCTAGTCATGTCGATATTGGATGCAAAACACACACATGCACAAATGGATTTGTGGAGCTCAAACCGTTTGTTGAAATGGAAAACACAAAGAATGAAAAATGTTAAGCACTGACTTGTGAGTACCTAGAAACAAACGAAGTGGCTGGAGGTGGTGTATCATGACAACGACAACTTGTTTTCTGGTGAGGCAGTAAGGTGGCCAACGTCAGATATCTTACTTTTCGTCTACACTTCTCTTGCTGATTTCAATGAGGAAAAGGTAGAGAGGGATGAGGGGATGTTTGTTGATCTAATGATGACCACAATGTGGTACTATGGTGTCTAATGGTGGTTGTTTGTGGTGTTTTAGGGTGATGATCTTCAAGGTGACATAGAGGGAGATAGAGAGATTTTGGGAGAGATTGTTAGAGAGATAGAGATCAAGAGTGAGGGGAGAGAAGCTAAAGATTGAGGTGTGATTTTGGAGGTGATATGAGGCTCTATTTATCGTGTAAGGGTATACACTAATAAAGGAGAAGCCCCATACTTCAATCACCATGCTTGTACTTGATTGGGGAAGCTTGCACTCAAGATGAAGAAGAAAGGAATGGAGAAGGTTGTTGTCACATGAGCAAAGTTGATGAGCAAAGAATGAGCTTGAAATTGGTGTTCATAAGCTTAGTCGGTCCCACAAGGTAGTTTAATACTTTAACTTGTCTAAAACACATATAAATTGATGAATCGAGATCCCAACATTGGATTGCATTTTCAAAAATTTCTTATGAAAGAGGGTAATTCCAGGATTCCTGAAACCTGAACGGATTAATTTTTGGAGTTACGGAACTCCGGAAAATTGCATTTGAAGTTGTGTCTAAACGGCTCGCGGTGTCCGTTTTTGCGATTTTTGTGAATATTTTCGTAAGAATTATTTCGAGTGTGAAATTAAATAATAGACTATAACTTGAGTCCAAAAACGCTCTAGGAAATCCCATCGGAAAAGCGTAAGTGCATTGTCACACCCCCAAACCAAGGATGGCGGAAACGTCTGGGGGTGGAGGACTTCATGTACAGTATCACAACAACGCGTATAATAGTGCTCAAAGTAAATACAACCAACACAAATATAATTGCAAAAGTTACACCAAAGTATATGTTTACATGTTTCAAAAGCAATTACATTATGATGACAAAATAAATTGTTGACGGTTTAGCGCCCCATCCTCAAAGCGATGAAGTTTTCCTGTTTCACTGATTTCCTGAGAATACAAGTAGTTTTAAAGAGTGTCAACACAAAGGTTGGTGAGTTCATAAGAGTTTTGTTTGAAGTAGAAACCGTTTTTCCTTGTAAAATCGATTTAGTTTGATTTCCAGAAAATCCAATATTTTCTTAGTTAAGTATGAATAGAAATAATCCTACATGATGCTGTAATGAACCCTAGAGTAATCCGTAGAGTTCCTCTATAATCGTCCAACATATAAAGTTATATAAGGCTTAACTTAGATAAAACGTTGAATATAGTGGGTCTGCCCTAGGTCCACAACCCAACGAGGAACAGGAGATGAGGCGGGCACCACCAATTCTAGGCCAATCAAGACTAAATTCTTATATGACTCAACATATACGCTCAGCGACTATAGTTGAAGTCTAACAATTTTAGAGGATGTGTAGTTTTAATATCATAATAGCTTTGTATAGAGACCCGACACTTTGTATTTGTACCCCTTTTTGTATAGAGACCCGGTACTTTGTATTTGTACCCATAGAGATAAAAGGTGATTTTAAATCGACATAAAACTCATTTAGGTTTTAAAAATAAAATCCCGTAAACTTATGGATTGTTCCCTATGTGAGCCGTTATAATCATACTATGACTATGTGAACCTGCCACGACGTTCTCAGTGTCGCGAAAAATGAAATGACATTTGTCACCCGTAGACCTGCAGGTCCAACTGTAGCTAGCAGCAAGGTGTGGGGTGTCAATCCCAATATAGATCTATATACAAGTATCACGTTCTCCCTCAAGGAGATTCTGATTATAACTACCAGGAATTATATCCCGCACTCGGACGTACGGGGAGAGAGAGAGAGAGAGAGAAAAATAGAGAAACTCACAATATAGGATAACAAGTTTACTTGAAATGTGTGTGAATATAAATCTTTCTTGTATGAATGTACCCTTTTTGTACGAGTGCGTAGAGTGATGTATCATAAACTATACCTATTATAGTTTATCTAAAATGTATGTAATATGTATGAATCCTTTTATGGAAATGTATTAGTGTTGTGAATTTATCAAACCATAGATTAACTTACGTGAAATGTGTGCGAATAGAAATCTTTCTTATATGAATGTACACTTCTGGTACGAGTGCGTAGAGTGATGTATCATAAACTATACCTATTATAGTTTATCTAAAATGTGTATAATATGTATGAACCCTTCTATGGAAATGTATTAGTGTTATAAATATATTCAAACTATACTTTTTATAGTTAAATAATACGTGTTCCAAAATGAATGGATAATATTTAATATGAATGTCTTAGTTTCAGTTCATAATGATAAACTAACTAGGAAACACATTCAAACATTAAAACTTATGATTATACACTTTGCTCAACATAATACAAAGTGTTATGATATTTACATGTTGTTGGTAAAATTTAGCAATTCTGCCCTGTTTTGGAAAAATCATAGAAAAATCATACGAAGTCGAAAACTAGATCCGTAAATTCTGAGAGTTCACAAAATGTGTGTAGTTTGCTCATAATTTTTATCACAATTTATAATGACCTCTAACTTGGGTGAAAAAGTCCATAATCACAGACTGGTCCGGATTGTTGTTTGAAGTGATAGGCAGTTTTGTAAAAATCGCCATAAATTGTAGAAAAATCGTATGGAGATGTGCAAGTAGCCATTTTAAAGCTAAAAACTTGAACTATTTGCACCTTGTACAGTTTTGAAAACAAAAATATTTAAGATGCCCAAAACAGTCCGTGAATGGAGTTGAACTTTTCTGATGAAGGCTGTTAGAGAAATTTAGTTATGTTCTTAGTGTTTTAACTTGTATTCTCCCCCTGAAAACTTGAGAAAACATGAAAACGTAGGGGTATGAACTCACCTTGAGTGATTTCAGTAGATGATTGTTGAAGAATGGAAGTGTTTAATTCAAGAACACTTGGAGATGCCTTGAAGGTTTTCGAGAATCTAACATCATAGTTAGGGAGTTTGTGTAAGCAACCAAAGATTTGAGTAGAATGAAGTGAAATAATAATAGGGAGGATGAATTTTTACTTACTAAGTGTGGAAGAACACTTGAATCCAGCCTTGGATCTCGAAAATTTGTGTAGAAGAGTTTGAGAGAAAAAGTGATGTTTGTTACTTAGTGGAATGAGAGAAATGAGAGAAAATGAGGAGTGTGGTTGATTGTTCCAGCTCAAAAACGTGGGAGTGAGTGAAATTTGAGTGTAAGGGAACATTGAAGTGACATAGGTAAGGTGGGGAGGTATGGCTGGTCATAGAGTGGGTGTGGGGTGGTTGCTTGTGACTTTGATTTTTTTTTTTATTTTTTTAACTTGCAAGGCACAATGGAATATATTACTCCTATACAGGAAATTGACTCAATCAAGGACGATTTCACAATTAAAGTTCAGATCATACGTCTTTGGACTCAAAAGTCAAGAACAATGTCTTATAATAGTCTATATCCCATTTTTTTTTAGTTTAATTTTCTAAATATATGTGTGGTTGTCTACGTGTGTGTATCTCTTTAAAAATTCTGCAATTTCATCATTTTATGACCCCCATTTGCGAAGTTGAGTATTTATTTCCAAAAATGCGAAACTCCAGGGACAATATTTGAAATCTTCTGTTTTCTTCCCCAATTCGCATTCTACTGTGAAATACTTCGCATCTTCATTCTTACACCCTTCGCATCCCTTCGCATTAATCACCTTCGCATTTTCATTCTTACATCCTTCGCATCCCTTCGCATTAATCACCTTCGCATTTTCATTCTTACACCCTTCGCATCCCTTCGCATTAATCACCTTCGCATTTTCATTCTTACACCCTTCGCATCCCTTCGCATTAATCACCTTCGCATTTTCATTCTTACACCCTTCGCATCCCTTCGCATTAATCACCTTCGCATTTTCATTCTTACACCCTTCGCATCCCTTCGCATTTTAACCTAATTAATCAAATGCGATTCACAAAATTTTTCATTCCAGATGCGAACACAGTTTAGTTCTTGAACTCTAAACTTGCGAAATCAAAATTTTCATATGTTGAACCCATATGCGAATATTAAGCCAATTGACTTCAAATTGATTCATAGATGCGAACACTCGATTGTTTTACTTTCGCAAAATGAGCATCAACAACTCCACAATCGAGTTTTTAAATTCTTGCAACCAACAATTTCATAGTCCTTGACTTCGCGTTTTTCTTCATGAATCATCCCTCAATCATCAATCCAATTGCGAATCAAAAACTCATATGTTCTTGCTTTATCGATTCATCGACCTAATACACAAGGTTTAATAGAGTTGACCGGCTTGACTTGATGACCTGACTTGACTCAAGATTGACGATTGTCACAAATTGACCCGAATATGACGGTTGTCACATCATCCCCCCGTTAAAGGGAATTTCGTCCCGAAATTTGCACTTCGAATGGGGATCCAGGAATTTAGAGGAAAGATGGGGATGACTTTTCGTAGTACAAGAATTTGATTATGGCGAGGAATAACTCGCCCGATGTCACATGATTACTACTATGCATGCTTTAATCGATGCTATATTTATCATATAAAGAAATTCGGGATTTAAATGTCGATGTTAGAAACACGTACTGATATTTGCGGGCAGTTCCGGAGTGGTTTCTCCCTCGGTGATTGCAAACACCCTCTCGCCACCACCAGCATCTCTTGTTCTTGGGCATTCCCTTTTAAAGTGTCCCGTTTCTCCACACTCGTAACAGGTTGGGCTTGTTCCAGAGCCGGGTACCTGGTTGATAGGTCGTGCTGGTGCCTTACAGAAACGAGCAGGGTGCCCCTCTCTGTCGCAGTTTTTGCAATGCATCTTTCGGCATGCCCCAGTGTGATGGAAGTTACACTTGTTGCATTTTGGAAGTGTTCCAGCGTATGGTTTCATGGGAGTTGGTGTGGTGAGGGTTGTGGCAGCATGAACAGCAAGGATCTGTTGCTTCCTAGCGAGGCCTTGGGTTGATTGGTCCTTCTTGCTGTCCCAAAACTTTCTTTCGTTGTTCCCTCCTCTTGCTTGGGTAAGGGTGGTTGTCATAGTGTCATGGTGGGCATGATGGTCAATGAGTTGTTGTGCTAACTCCTTGGCGCTGTCGAAGGTAGTTGGTCTTGAGGCGAGCACGCTATCTTGAATTTCGGGGGACAATCCCCAGAGGTAACGCTCCAACTTTTTGTCTTCCGGGGTGACCATAGCGGGACAAAGGAGTGCTAGATCACAAAATCGGTTGGTGTAAGTTGTAAGGTCGGAGCCTGCCATTCGGAGATTCCATAGCTCTTGCTCCAGCTTTTGCACTTCACCTCTTGGGCAATATTCCTTCAACATCATCTTCTTTAGGTCCTCCCAACTTAACGAGTTAGCCACTGCAAGCGTAAGCGACTTAACTTTGCCGTTCCACCAAGTGAGAGCTCTTCCGATGAAGGTGAATGTCGCGTACTTGACTTTGCTCGCTTCGGGGCAAGCACAAATCTCAAAGATTGCTTCGGTCCTTTCGAACCATTGAATTAGTGCGAGGACACCCCCTCTTCCATCAAAGGAATCGGGTTTGCCATTTGTGAAGTCCTTGTAAGTGCATTCCCTTGTGCGTCCTGCACTATCCCCGTGGTTAGGGTTTGTGGCTCCAGATCCAGCACCACCATTGCTATTTGTGCCAATTTGTGACATTGCAGCTACCACGGCTGCTGTCACTGCAGCTTGGAACATTTCAGGATCAAACTGGGGAGGTGGCGTTGGAGGTGGTGGCGTTGTGCTGCCCGAAGGTCTGGGTCTTTTCCTTGGTGGCATCGTTCTGTCATGAGTTTGTAAAAAGGAAAACTGATCAGATGGTAAGTTCCTACTAGTAAAGACAAGTCAGTTGTTATAGAATTTGATTTTTCCTGCGTTATTCTTCGATTTAAGAATTCCTTATATATAATTCATAAAGGAAGTCCATATTAATGAACTTCACGAGTTAGTGGGTTTTGTGGTCTCTCTTAGATTTTTCGCGAGTGTGCTCAAGGCGATTGGTGCGGATCGCATGTATTCTCGTTATTTGCATCAACCTCTGCGATACTATGGAGAGTTGTTCTACCCTGAATCTCGTTTCGGGCAACTCTATAGACTAGGATTGGAAAAATTTTATCTGCTGAGTTTCCTTCGTTTATGTTGTAGAAGCTTCGTTCTCTATTAAACGACATATGTTGGTCTTGTTCCTTGCATCCAGGTTTCCAAGCACTCTACCCAAGGAGGCATCGGGCCTTGAAAGCCGGTCAAGGGTTGGGATTCGGAACAAGAGTCATCGGGGTTAAGTTCTCCACTTCAGGGTCGGAGTCAGAACCATCAGCATAGCCTTCAGCTTGGTGACCATCTACAGGGGTTGGGTAATCATTCTCTGGCTCCTCTCCGAGCCATTTGGTATTGTAGTGGTTAGGGTAGTACGGGTCGTCGTGTGGGTGGAATCCAGCCATGATATCTTCGCGAGAAATGGGGATATAAGAAATGATTAAGCAAACGTACTAATTTGCTAATTATACGATGATCTTTATCAGGTACTTCAACAAATTGTTTAGTGCATACTAATTATATGTATTCGGGACAGGATAGACCTTCGAATAAGCGACCCTAACTCTAAATCCCCAATCCAACGAGAACAGGAAGTAGAGCAAAGATCCACAGATTCTAAGTCTATGACGTCCTGGATACATAAAATTTTAATGTATCCACTAAGCAACTATTGACCTATTGATAAAGATCTATTTAGTTCTTGCAGATGTAATTTTTAATAATGCCAAAATACCCCTATGGTATTCCATTGTGGTAGTGTTGGTAAGTTTTTAGACTTGTTGCCACATCACAACCATTCTTGGGCATATGCTAATCACTCCTCGGACCAGCATAGTTGATCAGGCTATGCTATTCCCAAGACTGATCATACATCCCCAGGCTTAACTGTGATATCCAACAATCATTACTTTTGTTTTGTCCTAAAATGATGCTGACCTTAGTATGTATGCATGCATGTATACTTTTAACAAAAGTTATTTATTCTTAAAGGTATAGTGGTTTTGAAATCTTAAAATCAGAGACCTTAGTCCCAATGCATTTATAGTTTGTATATCTTAGGTGGTTCGATATACTTAGTTCACTATAAACAATGCTCTGATACCAATATGTCACACCCCCAAACCAAGGATGGCGGAAACGTCTGGGGGTGGAGGACTTCATGTACAGTATCACAACAACGCGTATAATAGTGCTCAAAGTAAATACAACCAACACAAATATAATTGCAAAAGTTACACCAAAGTATATGTTTACATGTTTCAAAAGCAATTACATTATGATGACAAAATAAATTGTTGACGGTTTAGCGCCCCATCCTCAAAGCGATGAAGTTTTCCTGTTTCACTGATTTCCTGAGAATACAAGTAGTTTTAAAGAGTGTCAACACAAAGGTTGGTGAGTTCATAAGAGTTTTGTTTGAAGTAGAAACCGTTTTTCCTTGTAAAATCGATTTAGTTTGATTTCCAGAAAATCCAATATTTTCTTAGTTAAGTATGAATAGAAATAATCCTACATGATGCTGTAATGAACCCTAGAGTAATCCGTAGAGTTCCTCTATAATCGTCCAACATATAAAGTTATATAAGGCTTAACTTAGATAAAACGTTGAATATAGTGGGTCTGCCCTAGGTCCACAACCCAACGAGGAACAGGAGATGAGGCGGGCACCACCAATTCTAGGCCAATCAAGACTAAATTCTTATATGACTCAACATATACGCTCAGCGACTATAGTTGAAGTCTAACAATTTTAGAGGATGTGTAGTTTTAATATCATAATAGCTTTGTATAGAGACCCGGCACTTTGTATTTGTACCCCTTTTTGTATAGAGACCCGGTACTTTGTATTTGTACCCATAGAGATAAAAGGTGATTTTAAATCGACATAAAACTCATTTAGGTTTTAAAAATAAAATCCCGTAAACTTATGGATTGTTCCCTATGTGAGCCGTTATAATCATACTATGACTATGTGAACCTGCCACGACGTTCTCAGTGTCGCGAAAAATGAAATGACATTTGTCACCCGTAGACCTGCAGGTCCAACTGTAGCTAGCAGCAAGGTGTGGGGTGTCAATCCCAATATAGATCTATATACAAGTATCACGTTCTCCCTCAAGGAGATTCTGATTATAACTACCAGGAATTATATCCCGCACTCGGACGTACGGGGAGAGAGAGAGAGAGAGAGAGAAAAATAGAGAAACTCACAATATAGGATAACAAGTTTACTTGAAATGTGTGTGAATATAAATCTTTCTTGTATGAATGTACCCTTTTTGTACGAGTGCGTAGAGTGATGTATCATAAACTATACCTATTATAGTTTATCTAAAATGTATGTAATATGTATGAATCCTTTTATGGAAATGTATTAGTGTTGTGAATTTATCAAACCATAGATTAACTTACGTGAAATGTGTGCGAATAGAAATCTTTCTTATATGAATGTACACTTCTGGTACGAGTGCGTAGAGTGATGTATCATAAACTATACCTATTATAGTTTATCTAAAATGTGTATAATATGTATGAACCCTTCTATGGAAATGTATTAGTGTTATAAATATATTCAAACTATACTTTTTATAGTTAAATAATACGTGTTCCAAAATGAATGGATAATATTTAATATGAATGTCTTAGTTTCAGTTCATAATGATAAACTAACTAGGAAACACATTCAAACATTAAAACTTATGATTATACACTTTGCTCAACATAATACAAAGTGTTATGATATTTACATGTTGTTGGTAAAATTTAGCAATTCTGCCCTGTTTTGGAAAAATCATAGAAAAATCATACGAAGTCGAAAACTAGATCCGTAAATTCTGAGAGTTCACAAAATGTGTGTAGTTTGCTCATAATTTTTATCACAATTTATAATGACCTCTAACTTGGGTGAAAAAGTCCATAATCACAGACTGGTCCGGATTGTTGTTTGAAGTGATAGGCAGTTTTGTAAAAATCGCCATAAATTGTAGAAAAATCGTATGGAGATGTGCAAGTAGCCATTTTAAAGCTAAAAACTTGAACTATTTGCACCTTGTACAGTTTTGAAAACAAAAATATTTAAGATGCCCAAAACAGTCCGTGAATGGAGTTGAACTTTTCTGATGAAGGCTGTTAGAGAAATTTAGTTATGTTCTTAGTGTTTTAACTTGTATTCTCCCCCTGAAAACTTGAGAAAACATGAAAACGTAGGGGTATGAACTCACCTTGAGTGATTTCAGTAGATGATTGTTGAAGAATGGAAGTGTTTAATTCAAGAACACTTGGAGATGCCTTGAAGGTTTTCGAGAATCTAACATCATAGTTAGGGAGTTTGTGTAAGCAACCAAAGATTTGAGTAGAATGAAGTGAAATAATAATAGGGAGGATGAATTTTTACTTACTAAGTGTGGAAGAACACTTGAATCCAGCCTTGGATCTCGAAAATTTGTGTAGAAGAGTTTGAGAGAAAAAGTGATGTTTGTTACTTAGTGGAATGAGAGAAATGAGAGAAAATGAGGAGTGTGGTTGATTGTTCCAGCTCAAAAACGTGGGAGTGAGTGAAATTTGAGTGTAAGGGAACATTGAAGTGACATAGGTAAGGTGGGGAGGTATGGCTGGTCATAGAGTGGGTGTGGGGTGGTTGCTTGTGACTTTGATTTTTTTTTTTATTTTTTTAACTTGCAAGGCACAACGGAATATATTACTCCTATACAGGAAATTGACTCAATCAAGGACGATTTCACAATTAAAGTTCAGATCATACGTCTTTGGACTCAAAAGTCAAGAACAACGTCTTATAATAGTCTATATCCCATTTTTTTTTAGTTTAATTTTCTAAATATATGTGTGGTTGTCTACGTGTGTGTATCTCTTTAAAAATTCTGCAATTTCATCATTTTATGACC
Organism: Lactuca saligna; assembly: GCF_052625555.1. NCBI lineage: Eukaryota > Viridiplantae > Streptophyta > Magnoliopsida > Asterales > Asteraceae > Lactuca > Lactuca saligna. The sequence goes on from NC_136421.1 coordinate 73,659,648, forward strand.
CCCATTTGCGAAGTTGAGTATTTATTTCCAAAAATGCGAAACTCCAGGGACAATATTTGAAATCTTCTGTTTTCTTCCCCAATTCGCATTCTACTGTGAAATACTTCGCATCTTCATTCTTACACCCTTCGCATCCCTTCGCATTAATCACCTTCGCATTTTCATTCTTACATCCTTCGCATCCCTTCGCATTAATCACCTTCGCATTTTCATTCTTACACCCTTCGCATCCCTTCGCATTAATCACCTTCGCATTTTCATTCTTACACCCTTCGCATCCCTTCGCATTAATCACCTTCGCATTTTCATTCTTACACCCTTCGCATCCCTTCGCATTAATCACCTTCGCATTTTCATTCTTACACCCTTCGCATCCCTTCGCATTTTAACCTAATTAATCAAATGCGATTCACAAAATTTTTCATTCCAGATGAGAACACAGTTTAGTTCTTGAACTCTAAACTTGCGAAATCAAAATTTTCATATGTTGAACCCATATGCGAATATTAACCCAATTGACTTCAAATTGATTCATAGATGCGAACACTCGATTGTTTTACTTTCGCAAAATGAGCATCAACAACTCCACAATCGAGTTTTTAAATTCTTGCAACCAACAATTTCATAGTCCTTGACTTCGCGTTTTTCTTCATGAATCATCCCTCAATCATCAATCCAATTGCGAATCAAAAACTCATATGTTCTTGCTTTATCGATTCATCGACCTAATACACAAGGTTTAATAGAGTTGACCGGCTTGACTTGATGACCTGACTTGACTCAAGATTGACGATTGTCACAAATTGACCCGAATATGACGGTTGTCACATGCATCAACGGATCGATTTGGTTTTACGCGATTAAATAAAAACAATTTTTTACCGTCTGTTTTCTTAAAACTGTCATATCTTTTGCATACGAACTCCCTTTTGGACGCTCTTTATATTTTTGGAAACAGGGGACATGTACTATAATATTTTAATGTTTGTTTTGCTCAAAACCGCTTAATGTAAAAGTTCAGTTTTTCTAATGCATTAATTAGTGTTGCCGTTTAAGCGGTTTGATTCGGTTTATAGTTTCCATTTGGAAGTAAGGTATCATCTGACATCATATAATAGTTAAGATACACTTATTTATTTTACTTAAGATACACTAAAACTCAGTAATTCAGATTAACACTAGATTCACGGATGGATTGACGATTATAATAATAGCCCTAGATTCCGGGTTATCACATTACCTTCCCGTTAAAGGAGTTTCGTCCTGAAATTTAGTTGGTACTAATAGTACAAAGGCTTTGCTAAATAGTACTGCATTTGATCCATGTTTGGTCCTTCTATAATTGCTTGGTGTATATATGTTGTATAAAATCAAGATCGAATAGACGACCGAATAAGTTATTCTACCCTAAGCCCACAACCAAACAAGGAACACGAAGTAAAACGGAATCACAATCCTAAATCTATAGAATATTAATTATATACAACCCTAACATATACACTTAGCAAGCATAGATTACCAGCAAGGGTCCTTAGTTTCTATATGAATGACATGATTAACTAGGGTGATAAGGCAACTAACGAGTACTTCTACCACATCTATAAATAATAATGTACTTTCGTGGTACATGATCCCTGCCTGGTCCTTCTGTATTTGCTTGGTGTATACAAGTCGTATATAATTAAGATCAAATAGACAGATGAATAAGTGATTCTACTCTAAGCCCACAACCAAACAAGGAACAGGAAGTAAAGCGGAATCACAAATCCTAAGTCTGTAGAATCTTAATTATATATAACCCTAAGGTATACACTGTTGGATTTTTAGAATTCTAACACTCCTAAGTGTACATACAACCCTAAATACCTTGGATCTATGTTTTCTCTATTATACATGCAAATATGAATATTCCAAGGTATTACCTTAACTAGCATACAATCTTTTGATACTTGAACAATAAACTAGATAGAAATACATACCTTGTTGATGCCGCTTAACTCCATGAAGCTTCAGAGCCTAGTTCCCCAAGTGTGACACCTCAAATGGTTCACACAACATCATCAACACTTGGAATAACCATAAGAAGAAGACACTTCATGCTCAAATTGGCTAGCCCTCATATATGTATCACTAGTGCCAATTTCTTGAGCTAAAGGGGTCTTTATATAGTGTGGCTATTAGGGTTACACCATGTAACTCATGAATTTACCCATTCCTTATGCTCCATGGATTTTAACCTCCATGGAGTATCCATGGGTCACCATATGGGTTAAACCCAACATAAGGAATCTAGGATTATAAGCCCACGCATATAAGAATGAATGATTTACACAATCAATCTTCATGTATTTAATTAGTCTCTTTTTGATCACTAAATTAAGTCCAAATTATTTGTTGATCAATACTAATTAAATAACATGATTTCATATTAATATATTAGAACCTATAATATATTAATATGTCAAAAATGTCCTCTTCTCACAAACGGTCAATCCAAATGTTCTGATGCCATGCAACCCAATGGACCATGTCGAGTCAGGTTAAGTACATACCAATTATAGTTATGGACTTAGACACTAATCCAACATACACTTAGCAAGCATAGATTACCAGTAAGGGTCCTTAGTCTCTATGTGAATGACGTGATTTATTCAGGGTGAGAAGGAAATTAACGACTACTTTTGTCATAGCTACTACGTAGTTTCCATGTTTAATCGCATTTTGAAACCTATGGTCGATAAAGCTTTAATTGGTACTAGTATTAATAAATACCGAGGAATAAACGTTGCTGTTATAAAACGTATTGATAACCATAGGTGGTTCAGGGAGAGCCTCTCCTGCTGCGATCATAAGTACGTTTCCATTTTCAACCCGATTCTTCAGTTGTGGGTAGTCCTTCCTAAAGTGCCGTGGTTGGTTGTGTAATAATGTAATTTTTCAAAACAACTTTTCATCTTTTTCAACACAATAAAACACAAATGATATTCTCAAATCTCATGTAATCAAATTTTATCACAAATAAACATATCCCAAAATCTCAAAAACAACATAATCTTCTTCCAGTGTGTGCAAATCAAGCCGGCGCCTTCCCGCGATCCTCGCTAGTACCTGAAACACATAACACATAACATGGTAAGAATAAATGCTTAGTGAGTTCACCAAAATACCACATACAACACATAAGCCACTCGAGGCTATAAATCGGTATGACCCTCCGGTCAATGTGTCTCAGTGGGACCTTCCAGTCCCGCAACTCGTTGGACCATCCAGTTCGGTCTATTGCTACCTCAAAGTGAAGTATGTTTGCTTGAAAGGGTGAAGAAACCCTTAATTAAACAAGACTACACAATAAAGAAGAAAAGGGCCAAATTGCTACCTCAAAGTGAAGTCCCCTTGCTTGAAAGTCTCAGAAGAACAACGTCCTTTGGTCCTTCTTAATGAATCACTTCTCCTCCTTTGCAAAATCACAAAAAATGGCTCAAGATGTCTCTCTCTCTCTCTCTCTCTCACTTCACAAGCTTAAATATGATAGGGTTCTTTTCTTTGGAAAGGGTGGCCACAAACGAAGTCCATAAAGACCCTTAAATAGGGCACATGCCCAAGTATTTAGGGTTTCTATCAACAACACAGACTCGTCGAGTCCATTCGCCGACTTGTCGAGTCCACTAATTAATCTGAGTCATCATTCACGATCCTACTCGATGAGTTAGGGCATCAACTCGTCGAGTCACTCCTCATATCTCAAAATAAATAATCATATGATCATACCTGGGTATCCGAATGTTACGGGTTGCATTCAAAACAGTTATGGCTTCCTCCTACCGTAGTGGTTGGGGTTCTTCTACAGTACCTCGAGATGTGACCTCTCATATTACACTTGTTTTAGATCACCTCCCTACAATTTCCAACATGGTGGAAGTTGCACTCTATATAATGAGGTAAAGTCCCAATGTAGGTCTTAGTTGGGGTGTAAGTGTTGGTGATTGCAGCGTAGATAGCCAACGGTTCTGGTTCAGCCTTGTGATGCTTGGAGTCCTCATTTGTTTCCCCATGAAACTTCCTTTTGGTGCCTCCAGTATGCTTCTTCTCTGCTGGTGGGATCATGGTGCTTTGACGAACACACTGTTCAGTCAACTAATAGGCTAATTGCTTAGCACTATTGAACATGGAGGGTTTGGATGCTGTCACCAGACCTTGAATAAGTGAAGCCAATCCCCAAATGTACCTCTCAATCTTCCTCTCTTCTGGGGTCACCATTCCTGGGCAAAGGTTTGGATGGTCATTGAATTGGGAGGTGTAGGCAGCTACTTTTGATCCTTTCATGACAAGGTTCCAAAGCTCATGCTCTAGAGCTTGTATCTCCTGTTGGGGACAATACTCCTTGGTCATTAGTTGCTTCAAGGATTCCCAGCCCATGGCATAAGCTTCAGCGATTCCCATGGACTTCACATGGTTATTCCACCAAGTCAAGGTAGAATCCATCAACGTGCAGGTAGCATACTTAACCTTGTAGTCATCGGGTCAAGCACTGATGTGGAAGATAACCATAGTTTTTTCTATCCAATGGGATATACCAACAAATCCATCAGTTTCGTAGAATGATCGAGGTTTGCTGCTCATGAAATCCTTATAGGAGCAGTCTTTGGTGTTGCTTTGGTGATTTGTGGGATTGCCACTTCCACTATTCCCAGTGTTTCCATTTCGGGCTGCCTCGTATGCTGCCAAAGCCATAGCAATTCCTTGTGCAAGCATGTTCTGCATCATGGTGGAATCTATTTGGAAGGTTTGGTTCACATTCGTTGCATTAATAGGTTCCTCATTGTTCGAAGTTTCTACCGAGGGTTGGGTTATTTGTGGGGTTTTCTTCAGGTTGCCTCGGGGAGTTAGCAGCAGACGAACTCGTGGTTCCTTTCGTGGGGCCATCACCTAATATGCTCAAAACAAACATGTTAAGTTGTGTTAATACTATAAAGTCCTAACAAGTATGTATGGTATGAATTTTATGGTATAGTTCGTTCATGAAATCCTATAGATTATAAGAAGAAGAGGATTGATTTAGAAATCCTCTAGATTTCCAAATGACAAGGAGAAGGTGATTGGTATATAAATCCTCTAAATTTCTAAATGATACAAAGGGGAGCTTAATTGCTAATGAATTGTACGTGCTTTAAAATGTATGTATGGATTCTAAGGTACTAGGTTTCTTTAGCGAATCTGGAGAACATCCTTCAATCTCTAAAACCTTCAACCGTTGTAGTCTGTCAAAATCTTTGCTCAGGGTTGGTTGTGCACCGGCCTGACCATAAATAACATAGTTGCACATTCCAGATGCTAGTTGCTATAGTGGTATTCCTCTTTCGAGGATACAAGTTCTCTATATCTAATTTAGCTTTGATACCATTCTGTTACACCCTCGGCCAAGGCGAAACATGTCGGGAGTGCGACTAAGTTCTTGGATCACAGATAAACTGAATATATAACACAAGTACAACGATAAACAAAACAACATTTATATTCCATCATTAAGGTTTGAATACAAGGTTCTTACAAGTGATAATAGATAGTAGTTGCCTTAAACAAGTAGGCAAATAACCAAAAACTAGATAGCTAAGTCATCTGAAATCCACGACAAATCTTCCGTCTCAAAGCCTGTCTAAGGATCCCCTGAGAATACATGTAAGTTTGAGGGTCAACACAAAGGTTGGTGAGTGTCACAGGTTTTCTGCTTAACTACAATATAATACTTTTAAAAAGTATAAAAGTGTTGGCTTTGTAAGAAAATTGTGTTTGGAATAATGTTTGATAAAGATAGAAATATAAACCATGGTTGCTAGGTAATAAAAGTCTAGTCTAGTTTATAGTAATGAATTTTTATGTATAGACATATAAACTATGGTTTATTGGTAATAATCATGTAGTCAAGTTCATAGGAATGGTGTGGATAGACATATAAACTATAAGTATCTATTCAAGTTTATAATAACAAATTGGTACGGTTAACGGATGAACAAACATACGGGTAAGGTTATCGGTTAAGGTTGTATTTAACAACCACATATATGGATAAATAGACATACGGATATACAGATAAAGTTATCTACCAAGGTTGTACTTAACAACCGTAGATATGGATAAACAGATAGTTGACAAGTATATTTGTTAAGCCTACATATTGAAGAGTACGATACTTGTTTAAATAGTTGATAAAACTTTGAGTACAAGCACATAAACGAGCCTAAGATACGAGCTCTATAAATCATATAAATATATAAACTTACAAATTTTTGTATATGTATGAGGTATAATTAGACTAGTAGGCGGATAATCAAATATACAGTCATAGCACAATTTTTGTCGGAACGTATATGTTATTTTGATTAGTTGTATTATCTTAACAACATAACATATAAAGCTATTAAGGTTTAAAACGGTCTTGTTTACTTAACATGTAAGCGTTTAAACAATTATTTCTAAACCTGGTATAGTAATTATACAAAACAATGATATTTTTTTGTGTATTTTGTATGATAAATATTACTTAGTACATTTACTACCATGCACAGATGAGGGCCAAACATGAAACACTGAGGGCATGATCATTTTGGCAATTAAGTTTGTTCTGAAATCCAAAAACCCGTGCGACCCTTCAAACCAGATTCCCCGTACCGTAAGTAGTAGCTTAATAAATACTCTTTTCATGTGATTTATATTGCATAAAAATGATGGTGTTGGTTGTTTAAACAAAGCATTTAGAAAATAGATATATACTAGATATACAAGTACTACATGTTTTCCCCCTGAAAATGTGTAAAATTGGGGCCATAACACTCACCTTAATGAACGGTTATCGAGTCGTTTTGAAAACCGAGATGTGTTGTTGTGAGGTCGAAATCTTCGGGATTGTTTTCATCTCCTAGGAAATATTATTATAATTAATATTTGGAGGGTAGTTTGCTAAATAAACAAGTTATAGGGTCCATTATGTAAATTAAATAACTTAGTTGGACTAAATTATAGATATATTTTCCAAATGAGGGACCAATATGGAACATATACACCCCGATTTAGAGTTTAGGATTCAATATGTAAGAGGTTTCTAAGGAGGGACCTTTTGTTAATAAATAAATGAAGGTTTAAATTAATTAGAAAAAAATGTTAAGAAAATCGAAATGGGGTATGGGGAATTAATTTGGAAACAAAGTTTGGCCAAAATATGTGCATTGGATTTGATCAGGAGGCATCACCCACCTGATCACGTCGATCTTGGATGGAAAACACACACATGCATAAATGGATTTGTGGAGCGCAAAACGTTCATCAAAATGGAAAACACAAAGAATGAAAAATGTTAAGCACTAACTTGTGAGTACCTAGGAAAAAACGGGGTGGCTGGAGGTGGTGTATCACGACGACGACAACCTGTTTTCCGGTGAGGCAACAAGGTGGCCAACGTCAGCTGCCTTGCTTCTCTTCTTCATTTCTATTGCTGATTTCGATGAGGAAAGGGTAGAGAGGGATATGGGGATGTTTTTTGATGTGATGATGACCAGAAGGTGGTACTATGGTGGCTAATGGTGGTTTAGGGTGATGATCTTCAAGGTGATATTAAGGGAGATGGAGAGATATTAGGAGAGATTTTTAGAGAGATAGAGATTAAGAGTGAGTGGAGAAAAGCTGAAGATTGAGGTGTGATTTTGGAGGTGATATGAGGCTCTATTTATAGTGTAAGGGTTACACTAATAGAGGAGAAGCCCCATGCTTCAATCACCATGCTTGTACTTGATTGGGAAAGCTTCAGTAAAAATGAAGAAGAAAGGAATGGAGAAGGTTTCTGTCATGTGGGCAAAGGTGATGGGCAAAGAGTGAGCTTGAAATTGGTGTTCATAAGCTTAATGGGTCCCAGAAGGTAGTTTAATCCTTTAACTTGTCTCAAACATATATAAATCGATGAATCGAGATCCCAACATTGGATTGCGTTTTCAAAAATTTCTTATGAAAGACGGTAATTCATGGTTTCCAGAAACCTGAACGGATTAATTTTTGGAGTTACGGAACTCTGGGAAATTGCGTTTGAAGTTTTGCGTCTAAACGGCTCGCGATGTCCGTTTTCGCGACTTTTGTGAATATTTTCGTAAAAATTATTTTGAGTGTGAAATTAAATAATAGACTATAACCTGAGTCCAAAAATGCTCTCGGAAATTCCATCTGCAAAGCGTAAGTGCCTCAACGGATCGATTTAGTTTTACACGATTAAATAAAAACAATGTTTTACTGTTTGTTTTCTTAAAATTGTTGTATCTTTGCATACGAACTCCGTTTTGGACGTTTTGAGAGAGATGTTATCTGTGATTCATTAATATAGTATAAGTATAATATATTAATAGAGAAATCATATTATTTAATTAGTATTGGTCAAGAATTAATTTGGAATTAATTTAGTGATCAAAAGAGACTAGTTAAATATACACGGGTTGATTATGTAAATCAATGAAATATATATATATATATATATATATATATATATATGTTGGGCTAATAATCCATAATGGATTAGTTATGGGCAAAGCTTATGTAAGAATCCATAATGTGTTAGTCCATTACAAGACCAAGTATATGTATTAGGGTTTACCCATGACCCTTCAATTCGTACACTATATATATGACCCATATGGCCTAAAATCGGTTCCCCTTGTGTTCTTAGAGTTCATAGAACTGATTTTGAGTGCATAGTAATCTCTATCAAGTTCTCCACATTTTTGGTGGTGTTTTGTGAACCATTTGAGGCATCACACATGGGGTGTTGAATTCTTAAAGGCGAAACACAACAAGCTACAACAAGAGGTAATTCTATAACTAGTTTTATGATTCATATGTCATGTTGTATGCTAGATTAGGCTTCATGCTTTGGAAAAAAATTGTTTGCATGTATAACTAGAGAAAACTTAGATCCAAAGCATCTAGGGTTGCATGTGCACCATAGGAGTGTTATAGTGTTCTACCCTTTAGTCTTATGATAAATGAAAAGCTTATTTGTCAATAATAATGACACTTACAACATCTAGTGGCTGAGTATTTGATGGAAATAGTTTACACTAATTGGCCGTTCAGATTAATCACGATGCATGTTGATCCAAAATGTTTACATCATCATCTTGAATATGTCAATGAGTAGTGCATCACTAAATATTCAATTGGATAGAATTTTGGAAGTCATTAGACGAAAAGTTTTCTGACTGATACAGTTCATTTAATATCAAGATAAATGATGAACAAATTACTTTGTGATGCTATAATTTGTTGGAATTAGATCATGCTAATTATCTATCCAGATTGGTCACAAAACTAAGTTAAGAGTCAACTTGACAATAGATATTAAACTCAGATCCAATAAGATAAAGAGAATCTTTATCAAAAGGTCAACGATTAACTAATGGAATTGTGATATAGTTTCACAGCTCATCTCAAACCAAAGTATTCCCATAAGAAATACAATTGGATAGAGAAGCGAATAATTGTTTGATTTGTTATTGAGGAGTTATATTGTGCTTACAAACAGTTCATGGATTATACCATGAATAAGTGTTACAAGATTCCTTGGTCTTGTACAACGTAAGAAAGTTCTTAACAAATTCTATGTGAGACAAATTATTTTGTTGGATGTATCAAATATGTTTTGGAAACTCTCTGAGAACAAAGCATTTTTTGCTATAAGATAAATCTTTCAAAAGAGAGAGTTGATATCCAAAAGAACTAGTGGGAGCCACATTAATCTTGATAAGACTCAAGAATCAGTTAACTAAGAGCCTAAAGAAAAACACTAAAACTTAATTATAGGATAAAACGTATTAAGGAAAACGACATCGTAATCCACATTCTACATAGATGTAATAGAAGATGTCATGGACCTTGCAGACTCCATGTCACATGGGAAATAAGTCATAGATAGAATACGGTCAGAGTCTATCGACTATTAGAAGCTATGGAGGCCCCATAATCCAAAATTGGAGGAAGATATGAGGAATGAGATTCAGTCCATGTATATGTGAATTGATCAAACACCTAGTGTTCATAGATCTTGTAGAGTTCACGAGCTGCAAAGATATTCTGATGCGAAGTCATGTATTGTAATGTTATAGGGTAGTGTAGTTGTCTATATCAAAGTTAACGTAACTTAGATATATCTATGTATTTCGAGGAGCTATTGTATTTTATGCTTAATGTTAAAGTCTCCTAGTATATTGTGTATCTTTTGTTAACACTATAAATAGTATTGTTTCATATGTCATTTATAATTAGGGATGTCCATTTTCAACTGGCCCGCCTGTTACTCTTATTCGAACTTTAATATTTATGAGCAGGTTCACACTCTTTTTTCCAATCTTGGCTGGTAGGGCCTATTGGATATTACTTATCCCTCTTCTCCTCTTTTGACTTGTGGGATTCTTGCCGTCTTATCCAACCTTAATCAGGAGGGAAATTTCACTTTTTGTTGCTTTGGTATGAGATACCACATTTATATTAACCATGGTTAACACACCTACTGAGGGGACTTACAATCCTCCTTCTACTTGCCATCTTTGTTTGCTTGATTTTGACACAACCACATTTCATACCTCTATCACATGACTTGCTTCTTACAACCCTTTTGCATCCTTGATGTCCAGTGTCATTCAACTAGCTCGGAAACTCACCCTTCGAATCATCCGCAATACCATTTTCTCGCAATACAAGACCACCAAATCTGAAATCACCGTACTTGAAATTCTTTGGTGTATGACTACCCAAAAAGCCCACCCACACCTTGGTTATATGTTTGTTCAGAAACTTATCAAAGTATCTCTCCTCTAAAAAGGCAAGTTTATATATGGTGGTTTAGTGTCCCTCATTACTATGCATACTTTTAATCATGTGTCTTGCGAATACTAATTTTAAGAGGGACAAGCACAACTTTCAGTTTCAAAATCTTGATTCTATGCACCTCTTTCGTAGAGCCCAATCAGAACATGTATGGCTCCTTAGGTGTGAGTTACACCTGCAAATTACATATCCCTCTACCATTGCTCTTTCTGACCTAATCAGTTCCACAAACTGGGTGTCGATCCCAAAAAATTTTGGTACTCCTATCCATTAGTTTTTGCGGCGACAACACTAGTCTCATCGCCATTCATCATCACGCCACCCAGATGCACCTTCCTCTTCCACTTTGCATCCGGACTATCATTAGCCTGGTCATATTCAAGAAATCCATGATGACGACTTCCAGCAGGCAGACCCTATGCGGGCTAACTTTCAAGACGCATCACCACCCCACCTTCCCCCTCATATGGACCCGAACACTCCCATAACATATCAACATTATCTGGATCTTCTTTAGGAGTTACTTGTATCCATCAAGACCTTTCTGCCGTCCATCAGGATGTTACTAACATATGTTCTGATTTGCATCACATTGATACCAGTTTTGGTGGTTTTCGTTTTGTCTTCGACAGTAACAACCCGTCATTTTCAAGTCAAACTTGTTCAATAAAAGTCTAAATCACAATCATGTACAAGTAAATTAACAACATAACTTGTTGATATGAGAACTTTTAATGCCTAGAGTGCATGTTCATTTAACTTATATGCAAGTATATGTGGAAAACCATGTTGAGGTAGGCTAGTATAAGCTAAATACTTAACATGAAATCACACTAGATCAAACCAAGCTTACACTAGTTCAAAAAGGGGCTTATACATAACTTAATATATGATAATTCAAGGTATAAATGTAGTTTTTAGTCTAAGGAATCTTGTCCTAAAACCAAACCAAAAACACCTCCTCTTCTAATAAAGCAAATCGAAAAAACCTCTTCTAGAAAGTCATGACCGCAAATCCTTTCCCAATGACTCAAAACCGCAAACCTCTTTTCCATTTGACATTAGGACCGAAATCATGAAGGTTTCGGCGTTATAGGACCGAAACATCTATCTTAAGGCCAATTGAGGACCGCAAACCTCTCCTGTATATATAGTTTCAGCAACGAACTCAATTCATTTCTCAAATTTTAGGCTGCAAACACACTCATTTTGCTCTCAAGTATCATCAGAAAACCCTTCCAATCTTTAAGAGTTTTAACCATAATCTTCAAATCTTCAACTAAAATCCCTCAACAACATTCATCCTATCTTCAAATATTGATAATTTCACCAAGAACACCAAGAACAATCTTAAAATCTTTAAGCCTTCTTTGAAAATGCCTAGCAATATTCCAAATAATTCCTAAGTCTGTTTCTAAGTATTTCCACTAGAAGAAAAATACCCTTTAATGACACGCAAACAATGACACTCGTAGATTTACAATACGCATTTTTGTGTGTGCATAAAAATAATATCAGATTTCAAAAAATTGAAAGATAGAGGTCACGCATTTTTGCGTGCCCTTAAATTAGTGTCTAAAAAAAAGAAAAGAAAAACATGGAGGGCACCTAACGAAAAAAGGGCGTCTTCTAAGGGTGTCGTTTTATATTTTTTTAGGAAGGGTGCATTCTCCATGTTTTTTAATAGCCGGGAAATGAAATCTCAAAAAATTAAACACCCCGCCATTTATCTCCTTCTTCTCCAATGAACCCTAATAGAATTGTGAGGTTATCAGTCGTTTTGAAGCAATCCGTCTTCCTCTACCTCTGCACTCTCTATCTCTTTCCATCTGGAAGCCCTAACCAGGACTGCCAGCATCAAACCCCCATCATCTCTAAGAGTTCGGAGTGCATATGATGAAATCGACAATTGGATCGACTCCGTAATCGGCGACGACTACTGCTGCTTCTTTTGCTCGTACTCCGACCGCCACCACCTTCTCTTTCCGGTTGTTGGCATCCATAAAGGCAACAACATGCTTGTCATCGCCGGATTTATTCTTTGCTCTACTCGGTTTCCCCTCGCATCACACACTTTCTTTCTCCTGACCTTGTTAATCATCTCATTAGATCTCTGCTCTAGTGTCACTCTAAGATCAAGAAATTTCAAGCCCTAGTCTCCCTCTGAGACAGAGACAAAAAGAGAAGAAACATGAAGATGCTCGCACGCCTTTTTTCGGTCATCCTTCTACCTAGGTGTTTTTTCTTTCATCGATCCTTCCGATTGGTCTTCTTCTTCATCACCATCTACTAAAAGACTCATTGATTTTGGCTATTATGGCTTCGAATTCAGTTCCATCCAATTCTCCAACAGATTTCTCATCTGTTCTCCATTAATCCACCTTTGCTACCACTACATCTACAGCCACACGACAACCACTCATCGCTATTCGTAAGTCCATCACCACCTTCTGCAGCAGGTTGAAATAGGAACCGATAATTCGAATGCTGAAGTTAGAGTGATTCCCGATGTTCAGGTGATATTATTTCCATTTACCTATATAAATCTCGATTGTGCTCTCTTTTCTCCTCTCTCATCCCAACATCGCCATATCAATATTGAATTGAAATCTTCTACAATTTCTTTTAGGGCTTTCTCTGTCTTGTATCTCTCTTAATCCTCTGGAACAGAGCTATCGAAATTCGGCATCTCCAAGTTTCACTCATTAATTTCATACAAAACTTGGAAGCTTTTGAAGATTTAGTCGAGTTTCTTGTTAATCCTTCACCCTCCATAGATAGCCAATGTTGTAATTTAAGTCGTATTTCTGCCTGCCTCTTCTTAAAATCTTGATAAAGTGAGTTAAATGGAGAAAAGAATTGTTAGGGTTTTAGACGAATCTTTACAAGGCACCCTGAGATTTTCTATCTTTCGTTGAACTATAAGAGCATTTATGTGGCTCTTAAAGGTATAAAAGAGGAAATTTGGTGTATGCATGTCCGATTGCAAAACACAAAGGGAAGTTTCATCATATTATAACTATAAGGAGTTGATTAATTATAGGAAGAAAGGAATGGATATGCTATCTGAGTCGGATAAACCTGTAGTAGATGATACGATTGGATTGACGAAAAGGATTCAGATGATGAAGATATTGAATCAAGTGGTGAATATTACCAAAATAGTGTATGTATGTTGTTATGGAGCTTAACAGGCAAACCTTTACACACACCTACATTCATTTATTTATATTGAATCAAGTGGTCAATCAATCAATTCATCCTTATGTGCATATGGTTACTTACGTATACTATTGATATATGTTAACAATATTACATAGAATTAAAATTTGTCTGTGACTGTATGTACAACAGAGCACGTCAGTGAATATCATAGTAGGATCTTGATTCTGCGTTGAAGACCCAGACAAAGCATGGATTCATGGGCAGGTTACAAAATTGATGGTCAAGAAGCATAAATCAAGACTCCTGACCTAAATGGTGAATTGTTGCTCTTATAGGGATTGATAAGAAACATTAAGCACTTGATTTAACATATGAAAATGGGTATTCATTCATTCATGATTCAGGTGGATCTATTCTTGGGGTGAGGTTTCTTGATCCCCTTGCTGGTCTTGTTGTCTCGGGCATGATACTAAGGGATGGACTCGAAACTGGTTACCAGAGGTAATTTTTACTCTTGGATATAAAAGAAAATTGGAAACTATATTACTAGTAGTATTTATAAGAATCGAATTGTTTGTCCAGTATTTTGGAGCTGGTGGATGCTGCAATACCATCTCACCATTTGGACCCAATCAGAAAGTCATTGTTACAAGTCAAAGGAGTGGAGGCAAGTTGACTAACTAGATAATCTAACCTGTTTGTTGTAGTATACTTTGGTCTGACCTTGATACAAAATTCTACACTTTTACAGGGATGCAGACACACTGGTGAAAGTGTTCATTACCAAATTTAGAATTGGCATCCTGAAGTTTCTAAAGTCTTCATACACTTGGGTATGTTACTTCATTATTGCATTATTTATAACTAAACTAGGATTCTTTATTTACCCGATATGTTTGATTTTGCAGAGCCTAGCAATAAACTTTTTGATGTCCAACAACAAGAAGAAAACAGGATTGAAGAAATGATTACTAATATGCTCTCTTTCAACTTCTCTCAAGTATATTTGTTGAGCCTCTTTTTATATGGAAGTAATGTTTCTAATTCTCTAATGGGTTGGTTCCAGAAGAATACATATCTAAGTCTCATGATGAGTTTGTGTTTAGAAACTTGATCAAACAATGAAGTTTGTCAAACAACATTAAATTATAAGCACTATTTTTAGGGTTAAAGTCATTTTTTGAACATTTATCACAAAGACCATCCAAAATAGGAGCTAGATGCTATATTTGTGCCAACCTCAAATTGTGTTGATGAGTTTTTTTTTTTTTTTTTTTTTTTTTTTTTTTTTTTTTCGTATTTTAAGTATTTATCTTAGTTAAAAAGATATTTTAGAATTGTTAAAAGTTCACACTCTTGGTCACTACAAGATTAGGCATATATATACACTAAGTCTTTAGTGACAGACATGGATTTGCTATGTTCTCATTTTTCAATTAATTAATGTTAAGTTTCAGAAAATGGTTGTGAAACACCTAAGAAAACTGAAATTGCAAGGCAAGAGAACCATGGGTTTGCTGATTTGGGTTTATCCCTTGTTGGTGAAGCTTTGATTCAACCTTTACAAGGTAGATCAGAAAAAATTAGGTAGCAACAACTCTTTTAAAAGTCAAATTCTTGACTATTATAGTCTTCAAGTGTTTCTTGTAATATGAAATGCCTTTTTTTTTTTACTTTTACTTGACTATTCATTTCAAATTATTGTTTTATTATCTATTTGTTTCAGCTCAAAGATCTAATTATCCAATTACTTGGAAAACAAAGGTTGACTCATGGTGAAATTTCTGTATTTGGCACCCCCAGGAGACTTGTGGTATGGTTTCCTTTTATTATTTTGTTTGTTTTCCTTTTATAAAAAGATTTTAGTTTTAGAATCATTTTTTTAATTTGTTAATACAATAATTTAACTTGCAAATTAGTGTTGAGAATCTATGCTCTAAGTAAGTGGCAAATGAAGTTGAGGTTCGAGGACCTCCAGTTTCAAAAGCTTTTGATAATCAAGGAAATCCAACTAAGGTTTTATCATTCCTATTTATTTTTAACTTGCAGAAGGTTAGTTTTGTTTTTTCACTTTTGTAGTTAACTTATACCGACTGATGATTTAACTTTTTGAAACTGGAGGTCCTCAAATCATATGAGGATTGATGCTGTGATGCAGTCACCACAAGACTTGGAAAAATTATATTCAGAAGTTCATCTTCTTAGATCATTAAAACACAATAACATCATCAAGTTCTTTGATTCATGGGTTGATCATAAGAAGAAAAATGTAAATATGATAACTGAGCTCTTCACATCCGGAAGCCTTAGACAGTAAGAAATAATAAATTTGATATCATATATATATATATATTTATATATATATATACATATATATATACATATATATATATATATATATATATAATGTAATAAATGATATATTTTACTCGACTCTTAATTTGCATTTATTAGATATCGGAAGAAACATAAAACGGTTGATTTGAAAGCAATGAAGAAGTCGGCAAGACAAATTCTAAATGGTCTTCACTACCTTCACAGTCAAAATCCACTTGTGATTAACAGGGATTTGAAATATGACAACATATTTGTGAATGGAAACAATGGAGAAATCAAGATTGGTGATCTTGGATTGGCAACTATCATGCAACAACCAACTGCCAAGAGTGTTATTGGTAAGACTAACTAAAAACAAGACATGTTCTTCAAGTGTAGTATGAATTTAATGTTGTTGTTTTTTTCACTAGGAACACCTGAATTCATGGCACCGGAGCTTTGTGAAGAGGAATACAATGACCTTGTTGACATATATTCTTTTGGGATGTGTTTGTTGGAAATGGTGACATTTGAGTATCCTTATAGCGAATGCAAAAATGCAGCTCAAATCTATAAGAAAGTAAACTCAGTAAGTTTTGGAAATGGTAGCTTTATTAATGGAATCGAATAAGTTAAATGATTGTTTGTTTAAAAAAAACTACAGGGGATTAAACCGGGTTCTCTTAGCAAAGTGGGTGATTATGAACTGAAGGCATTCATAGAAAAATGTTTGGTTCCAGCAACTGAAAGATCATCTGCTGGAAAGATTCTTGAAGATCCTTTTCTAAAAGAGGCAACACCAAGATCATTGAATTTCATGGAGATTGATCAATTTGTATGTTTAAACACCAAAAATGGAGTTGCTGAATTCAAGAGGATTCATCAACAAAATGAGTTCAGGTTGAAAGGGATAAAGAATGATGACATTTTGGTTTCTTTGACCTTGCGGATTGATGACCCATGTGGTGAGAAGCTTTTTAATTAACATTTTTTTCTAATAAATTATTAAGATAATAAAAGAAATTAAGCAATTGATTGATTTGGATGAATCAAAGTGATCTTGACTTTATTGGATGTTCCTAGGGCTGTGTTTATGTTGTTGATGCATATAAAATCTACTGGACAAGCTGCTTGAAAGAATCTCTTTCAGGGAAAATGGTGATGCGTTTGGTTGAAAGTGATTGAAGGTGATGGATGTAAACTTGATTCTGGAACTCTTAGTCTACCAACATTAGAGTTTAATTGGGTGATTGAAGGTGATTTTGGTTCTTGAAACCAGACTCAAGATATCATCTTTTGGCATGGCTAGAAGCTTTGGAGGAAACAAGACTCAAGTAAAAGTAAACACATGGAGAGTTGTTGGCACATAGTAAGCTAGATGATGCAATTGCATATAAATGAGTTCATTTTTTTTATAACATTTACTCACTTTTGGAATAATTATTTTTATTTGACATATTAGTGAAATGAATTATCTTTGTTATTTATGGTATTTTATTTTGTATTATGAGATTTTTAATGTATTATGTAATTTGAAAATTAGTAAATCTATAAATAATATTTTTTTAACATTTAAAATTATGATACACAAAAATGTGTGTCATCTTCATTTATGACATGGCCTTTCTTGACAGGGGCATTCTTGATACGCATTGTGTGTCATTAACACGCGCGTCGTAAGGTTACGACACGCGAATGCGTGTCGTCTTGCTTTATGACAGGGCCTTCCTTGATACACATTGCGTGTCGTAAAAATGCATCGTAATTGCGCGTCGTAAATGGGCGTCGTAAATGCGCGTCGTCTATAGACGACGCGGAAAAGCACATCATTTCTCTTTATGATAGGGCCTTCCTTGACGCACATTTGCGCGTCGTCTGAGCCTTTTACGACGCGCAATGAGTGTCGTAAAAGGCTGTTTTTCTAGTAGTGTTCTTACATAATTAATGTATTGTCTAACACTTTAATTATTATTTAAATCACTATTTAATTTATTATTTAAATTAATATCTTATTAATTTAAATACGTACGAAGTTGGATATAATTATTTTTAGGACACGACTATATTCACGTACACTAGCTCGAGGATCGTCACTACAGTTTCACTATCCGAACACGAACTTACAATCGAGGTGAGTTCATACCCTTACGTTTTCACTAATATTCAATGTTTTTAGGGGGGTACAAGTAAAACAAAAGGACTCTTGTGTTAATATTCGAACAATTTCAAACTGTCTCAAACCATTTACAATTGTTTCAAACTGATTTATTGTTTCATTTTTATCAAAATATATTTATATAAGGTTCAACAAACTTAGAATTGCCAATTCCACCTTAAATCCTGTTCCTTGTTTTGTTGTGAGCTTAGGATAGAATTACTTATTCGACTGTCTTTTTACTCTTAATTATATATTTTGGGAAAATATATGAAAAACAAAATATATTTCATTATATTGTTAACCCTTTTGTAACATGTTGAGCAAAAGGGTATTTTTCACAAATATTTTGTTACCACCTTATACACACTATTAAATCGCAAATGTTTTTATTTCATTACATAGCATACATTTAAACTATAATAGGTATAGTTTGTGAATCGCTACACTATTTTGCTAAGTTCAATAAACGATACAATAACATATATTTAAACTATAATAGGTATAGTTTGAGAAAACACTACACTAGTTTACACATTCAAGAATACTATACAGAAACAAGTATATAAACTATAATAGGTATAGTTTGTAGAATACTACTCTATTTTACTAATTCAATGATACACTACTAAAATAATTATTTAAGTATAATTATTTTACTTTAGAAAGTACACTACTACAAGGTAATACATACAGTTTCAAGTACAAGAGAACACTATAACACTACACGTAAACTAGTTAATACAGGGTTGTGAGGCACTACATTGTAGTACGCATCAGGGTACAGGTTCAAGTCCTATAAATTGTAACCAGAGTCTCCTGAAGGGAGAGCATGAATTTGTGTATAGATATATACGGGACTGACAATCCCATACCTAAGCTGCTTGCAACAGCTAGGCTGGCAGGCCTAGGGTGATAAATGTCATAACATTCTGATGCCTGAAGAACGTTGTGGAGGCCACTAATCATTTTAGCATGGTTATAAGAAACTAACACTAGTATCAACTAAAACATTTTTTATGGGGTTAACACTGCTTCAAAGGTTTTATTTTAACAATAGAACCACATTATAATTCATTACTTTACAATACATTACACTATTTTCCCAACACAGTACACTATTTTCCTATTACAGTACACCATACTGTTTTGGGAAGCACACAATTATATGGTTTTATTTGTTAATAAGACTGTAGTATACTATTTCAAAGTACTGTAACAAACCTACATTTTGGTCTTAAGGCCTAAGACTATGGTTCATTTATGAAATAAAATATTGGATTTTATAGAAGAATATATTAACATTTTCAAAGAACAAAGTCAAGCTTTCCATCACAAAACATACTTATAAACTCACCAACTTAAATGTTAATACACTGTCAAAATTACTTGTAATCTCAGGGAGCCGGTAGATAGGTACCATAGAGGTTTTTTAGAAGATAGAGTATTCATGGTGTCACATATCTAGTTTTTGTTATACTTTTGATGTATACAATCAGTATTGCAAATAGAATGCAAACACTATATTATCAATGTAATGGTTGTTGTTATTTTGATTACTATTATTCAATTGTTGTGATATTGTACATGACATCCTCCACCTTCGAACTTTTTTTCCGGTCCGATTTGGGTGTGTGAGAGATTGGTATCAGTGCATTGTTTATAGTGAACTAAGTATATCAAACCATGAATGATATACAACTATAAGCACAATAGGGCCGACACGCTCTGAACTAAAATTATACTTTTAAACTATAAGTATTTTATAAGAAGTATACGAACATGCGTACATACCAAAAACAGTATCATAATAAGAACTACATAAAAGTATTTGGATGATTTGAACACTACGCTTAAAGTTGGATAGTTATGTAATCATATCTGGGATAAATATAGCCTGATCAAATATAGCCCTTCCCTTTGTTAGTGGAAGTACTTGAAACCAAAACTGAAAACTGTAAGCACGAAGCTTAGTGAGTCTCCTCAAACTACCAAATACCATACACATAACATATAACGTATCTTGGGCCCTGCCCCTACTACATCGAGTCTAGCTTGACATCGGATTTCCTGGCATCGAACCCTATTCGTCATCGGGCCCCGCCCGACATCGAGCAGATCTCGGTATACATAATAAAATATCAACTAACATAAAACATAAAACATATACTAACCTAAAAATTTTCCTCGGGTCCCACTCGGCATCGGACCGAGATCTGGAAAGATACTAAAATTCCTCGGGAACTGCCATGACAATCGACTGGAGTCTGGAAACATACTGTCAAACATACTAAATAGAAATTCCTCGGGGTTGCCCCGATATTAGACCGAAATTTAGAACTCATAACACATAACAAACACATGCAGGAATCACAAAGACATCAAGCATACAAGCATTCATCGGGACTGCTTCGGCATTGGATCGAGATCTGAAAAAACATATAACTCTACATCGGACCCCGCCCGGCATCGGACCGTAATCCGGAACTACTACTAACTAAACGGTCTGACCTTGGTGCCTTAGACTTGTTCCTACAGGAGAAAACTCACCTCACAAAGCTGTGTGCAAAACATCCCAATCCAAAGGACAAAGGTTGTTCAACCAAAAACTTCATAAAATGGAAAAAAATAGATCTAAGAGGAGAATGATCAAGTTAGAGACTTGATTACCAGAAAATGTGGCAAATGGAGTGTAGTTCCTTGAGCATTCTATTTTCTTCTTCTTCCACAAGCAGGAATCAGATGTTACAATTCCCCCCCCCCCCCACTTGTCTTAGACTTCGTTCTCAAGTGTGCTGCATTTGAAAACAACTATCGGTAGTGCTCCCTCATCTCTTCCTCAGGCTCCCAAGTCCACTATGAACCCTTGCATTGTTTCCATTGCACCTTTACCAGCTCCACTCTCTTATTCCTCAAATCCTTTGACTTCCTGTCAAGGATAGTTAGAGGTCGATCGATATACTTTAGGCTCTCATGAACCTAAATATCTTCAAAGGGTACCACTGATGAATCGTGCACCGCAACTACAAAACGTATAAAGTGTTGTGGATCTGGCTGAGCTCTGCTGGAAGGTCTAACCGGTAAGCAACCCGACCCACCTGGGCCAATATCCTAAACGGACCGATGTACATAGGGCCCAAATTTCCCCATTTTTGGAAGCGAATGACACCCTTCCAGGGTGACACCTTCAGGAGGACCATGTTGCCCACTTGGAACTCTAAGTCTAAATGCCTCTTGTTCGCGTAACTTTTCTGCCGACTCTAAGCAGTTTGGAGCCTGCTCCGGACCTGATGGATCCTTTTAGTAGTCTTGAGTACTACTTCAGTATTCCCCATAACTCTTTGACCGACCTCACTCCAACAAATTGGGATCCTTCACTTCCTACCATAGAGCATCTCAAAGGGAGGTCGATCTATGCTGGCATGGTAACTGTTGTTATACAAAAACTCCGCTAATGGAAGATACGTATCCTAAATGCCACCAAAATCTAACACGCTTGTGTGTAGCATGTCCTCGAGAGTTTGTATCATCCTCTCGCTCTATCCATCTGTTTGAGGGTGGAAAGCGGTGCTGAAGTGGAGATAAGTACCCATCTCCTCGTGAAACCACTTCCAAAATCTGGAAGTTAAATGGACCTCTCGATCTGACACCACTGAGATAGGAACCCCATGCATTGCCAATATCTCTCGCACATAAATTTCGGCCAACTTCTTAGCCGATATGATCTCTTGGATTGGGATAACATGAGCGCTCTTGGTCAACCGATCCACGATGACCAATATCGAATCTACTCCACGTGCGGTCTTGGGAAGCTTGGTAAAGAAATCCATGGTGATATCCTCCCACTTCCACACGGGAATGTCTAGCGGCTGCATCTTGTTGTATGTTCTGTGGTTCTCTGCCTTGACCTTCCTGCAGGTCAAGCACCTCTCCACATACCATCCTACGTTTTGCTTCATGCTGGGCCACCAGTAATCAGGGCGAAGATCTTGGTACATCTTCGTCGCCCTGGAATGGATGGAGAACCTCGACTTATGGGCCTCATCCATCAGAACCTACCATACTCCCCCTTGTACGGAACCCAGACTCTCCCATGCAGATCGTCCACTATCATAATCGAACAAGGTCACCTAGCCTACAATCCTCTCACACATTTAGTGCTCTTCTTTCAGGCCCTCAACTTGCACCTCTCTAATCGGCTCCAACAGTGGAGTGATCATCATCATCCTGAAGCATCAATCTCTAACCAGAGCTGCTACCGCCTTGCGGCTCAGAGCATCGGCCACCACATTGGTATTGCCCGGGTTTTAAAGGATCTCACAGTCATAATCCTTTAGCACATCTAACCACTTATGCTTCCTCATGTTCAGATTCGGTTGATCCATGAGCTACCTCAAACTCTTGTGGTCCGTATGAATGGTACAACGAACCCCATAAAGGTAGTGTTGCCAAATCTTGAGGGCGAATACCACAACCCCCAACTTTAAATCATGCGTCGAATAGTTAGCCTCATGAGGCTTCAGCTGTCTCGAGGCATAAGCTATCACATGACCCCGCTACATTAATAGTGCTCCCACGCCTATGATCAAAGCATCATAGTAGACTACAAAGTCATATACACCCTCTAGCAGAGTGAGAATCAGTGCCTCACACAACCGCTGACTGAGCGTCTTAAAGGCTTCCTGCTGCTCAGGTCCTCAACGAAAAACCACCGACTTCTTGGTCAGTTGGGTCAGCGGAACTTCAATCTTGGAGAAGTCCTGAATAAATCTCCTATAATACCCTACTAGACCCAAGAAACTCCGAATCCCGGTTGGAGACCTCAGAATCAACCACTACATCACGACCTCTATCATGGCTGGATCGAACATAATACTCTTTTGGTTGATGAGATGCCCAAGGAACTGCACCTCGCGCAACCAGAACTCACACTTGGAGAACTTTGTAAAAAGGATGTCCCTCGTTAGTGTCTCTAGCACCTCTCTCAGGTTCTCCTCATGCTGCTCCTGAGTTTTGGAGTAAACGAAGATATCGTCTATGAAAACTATTACAGACTGATCCAACATTGGTCTGCACACGCAGTTCATGAGGTCCATGAACGCGACTGGAGCACTGGTGAGCCCAAACAACATCACCACAAACTCATAATCACCATAGCAAGTCCTAAAAGTTGTCTTCTGCGTATCATCCTCCCTAAATCGCATCTGGTGATACCCTGACCGTAAATCAATCTTGGAGAACCAAGATGCTCCTTGAAGCTTGTCAAAAAAATCATCTATCCTCTGAAGTGGGTAACGGTTCTTCACCATTACCTTCTTCAAATCCCGGTAGTCTATGAACATGCGATGTGACCCGTCCTTCTTCTTCACAAACAGGATCAGGGCTCCCCATGGTGAACTACTCAGCCTGATAAAGCCCTTGTCTAGCAGCTCTTCCAGCTGCATGGACAACTCTTGCATCTTGGGAGGAGCCAACCGATATGGTGCCTTGACTATCGGAGCCACACCAAGGATCAGGTCAATCCTAAACTCAACCTATCTCTCCAAAGATATCCCAGGTAAATTCTCCGGGAATACATCTGGGTACCCTCGCACTACTGGTACATCATCAACTGTCGCTTTACCCTTCTCCCAGGTATCCATGATATAAGCGATGTACCCTGTGCAACCCTACTGAAGGTTGCACATCGTTCTCACTAGCTCTCCCCTACTAGGGGTGTGAACCCTCACTAGTTACTGCTCGTAGTCTATCACTGCCCCATTGGGGCTCAACCAATCCATACCTACTATAACCTTATTCTAATGCAGGGTAATAGGAACCATGTCTAGTTAAAACTGCTAATCAAATAGTTGTAGCATACATCCTTTCTGAACCCTCGTAACCCTGACAGTGCTGTCATCTGCTATCTCCACATTCACTGGACAACCCAGCTCCCCCAGAGCTCCTATAAATCGCTTGTTAAGCGCGATCGATACAAAAGATTGGGTGGCACCCGAATCAAACAGTACCAAAGCTGATATACCATTCACTAGGAACGATACTATAATAAAACACATAAAACATGAGCGATAATCATGATAAATAAAGAGATAAGGAGAGAATACATACCAGTAACAACATCGAGAGCCGCACGTCCATCCTCAGCAGTAAGATGAAAAGCTCTGCTCATTGCTGTGGGCGCCTCATCCCGGACCTAACGGCCATATGTAATTCTCAGTATGGAAGGAGCAGGTGCTGCCACCTCTCTTGCTGCAGCTAAACTCAGCCACTGGGACCGCTTGTGTCCTCTCTGCTTGCACTGAAAGCAAATCAGATATGATCATGTCGTAGTGGTAGCAGTTGTACAATCCCTACTCATATGACCAGTTCGACCGCACATGAAGCAGCCCAAACTCCCTGCCTTGCACGCCCCTCGTGCATCTTGCCGCAGTTTCCACGCCGGCTGTGGCCCTACTGGCTCCTCGATCCGTGATCTGACACCTTGGGCTTTTTTCCCACACTCACTATCTACACCCTCTCGGGCTTCCTCTTCCTTTCCATCTCCAAATCTATCTCCCTCTCCCGAGTTCTCGCAATCATGTCTTCTAGCGTCTTGTAGCTGGAATGGCTCACAAACTGTCGTATGTCGCTCCTCCACATCTCTTGATATTGGGCCTTCTTCATATCCTCATCCGCCACATATTGCGAAATAAGAAGGGCCATCTCCCTAAACTTGGCGGTAATCTCAGTGAACGTCTCAGTGCTCTTCTGTAAACCTTGGAACTCTCTGCCTAGTTGCTGCACCTCAATAACATGTGCGAACTCGGCCCTAAACCTCACTGAAAAGTCACTCCAGGTCATCACATCTGAAGTTGCATCATTACCAATGGCATGCTCGACCTCCTCCCACGAGTCACGTGCCCTGCCCTTCAAAAGACAAGACACTAGTCTAACTTTGTCCCCTTCGGGATACCTGCTGGTGCAGAATGCATTGGCAACATTAGTCAACCATCTAGTACTCACAATGGGGTCCCGAGCCCCATGATAGTAGAGAGCTCTACCTTCTCTGAACTCGCAGAATGTGAGTGTGCGAGACCCCATCATGGCTGCCACTTCACTGCGGAAAGCACTTAGTCTCTCATCCATAAGCTCCAGGATACCCTCCTTGATCGAACCGAAGATCATAGGAGTCTGCTCAAGAATACTCCACATGATCTCTGACGAGATCAAATCCCTAGTCTGCTTGTCTAGCTGCTCAGCTCCAGAGCATGAGCCTGATCCCTCACCGCAACCTGAACTACCAACTGCTGTTCTAGGGTGTAAAACCCCCATTCTGAAAAACATATCATAACAACATCAAAATATTAAACATAACTCGAGGGATCTCATACACTACAAGTTCCCTGGATTCATCTCAGCCTTCCTTGATTCGAGTACAGATCCTCTACTTTCAGTAGTACGGGCCCATACTACCTTCCACATACATTTGTACTTTCCTCAAGAACTGCCTTGACTCCTCCAAGTCCCTTCTACTACTACTGTTTCACGCGCTACTCTCATCCTAGGCTTGCCCTAGGGTAATCACCATCCCACTCTCTGCCATCAACTGCATAAGAAGTGCCCGTTATCTTCCCCAACTAGCTCACGAATACTATTACATATCGCTCAAACTAAATAATTCTTCGAATGAGAGATCCTACTCTACAACGGTTGGACTCAAACAAGAGCTACGAAATAGAGCTAGACCTAACCTTATGAAATTATCTAGTCCTTGCAATATGTAATTTAGCATATTCGTTTACAAGTTAGTAAAAGACAACTAGAACTCCTGAAAGCACAAAGTAAGCACCATTCAAGCATTGAGTACACATAATCAAGCATATTCAAATCAGGCCATCATATTGACTAATCTGTACTAGCATATAGTTCATAAAGCTGATACACATATAACAGGCACATAAGGCATCCTTCCTAGCTAGATCCTTAGTCCTAATCTAGCATGTAGTTCTCATAAATTTGATAATAATATCATAACATAAACTTGTATGGCTAATTTGGGAGTACTTACTTGAGCTCGGCTGATTGCATGCACCACACCCTTTTCTCTTTTCAAGGTTCTTTTGTCTTTTCAAATTCTTTTCTCTTTTCTAAAAATCTTTTTATAAAAATGATTTCCTTTTGAAAAATTTCATAACAAGCCCTTAGTTTGAGTTCAGACACACCCGAGGATGTGCCCAAGTCCCTCAAACCAAGGCTCTGATACCAACTTGAAACATCCTAAAAGTACAACCAAAAAGTTTTGTTTTAAATCATTATCAAAAACCATAAATCATTAATCATCTTAAAGAAAATCAAGAACCATGTATCTCAAAACATCATGTCAAATGCTATATCGAAATCATATGAGAAAATATCAGAGTCTAAATCAACCCCAATCTAAAACTGTGGTGTGTGCCAATGGATCATCCCGAGCCCTTCCATTTGTTAGTGGAAGTACCTGAAACCAAAACTGAAAACCATAAGCACGAAGCTTAGTGAGTCTCCCCAAACTACCACATACCATACACATAACATATAACGTGTCTTAGTCACTGCCCCTGCTACATTGAGTCTAGCTCAGCATCGGGTTTCACGGCATCGGGCCTCGCTCGGCATCGAACCCTATTCGGCATCGGGCCCCACCAGGCGTTGTCCCCCACCCGAAATCGAGAAAATCTCGGCATACATAATAACATATCAACTAACATATAACATATCACATATGCTAACATAAAACCTTCCTCATGTCCCACCCAACATCAAATCAAGATCCAGAAACATACTAACATTCCTCGGGAACCGCCCTGACATTGGATCGGAGTCCAGAAACATACTATCGCACATACTAACTAGACATTCCTCGGGCTTTCCTGGACATTATACTGAAATTTGGAACTACTAACACATAACAAAAACATGCAAGAATCACAAAGACATCAAGCATATAGGCATAAAAGCATTCCTCGAGACCTCCCCGACATCAGATCGAGATCCAGAAAAACATATAACTCTACATCGGGCCCCACTCGGAATCAGATCGTAATCCAGAACTACTACTAACTAAATGGGCCAACCATGGCGCCTTAGACCTGTTCCTACAGGAGAAAACTCACCTCTCAAAGGTGTAGGAAAAAACTTGCGGTGAGGACTATCTGATGGCTGCTCCAACGACTCCCTGACTATCAATATCATAATAATACTTAGTCAAAATCTGATAATCCATCTCAGGGTGAAATGACCATTTTTCCCTTGGTCAAAGTCAACGTCCCAATCAAAGTCAACTCCCAGTCAATCCCTAACTCTTCGAGTCATCTCCCAACTTGGCGAGTTCATGAACAAGTCAGACACATGGTCAACTAAGTAAGCTTGTCGAGTCCCTTAACAGACTCATCGAGTTCTTCCTGTCATAATGATCGGGACTGCTCGCTTCAACTCGTCGATTCCTTTCCTGGATTGGCTGTGTTCCCCTGTCTGATTGAGCCATCCCAAAGGATTAAACTCCTACCTTTCAGATCTATGCTCCAAACTTCATCTACATACTGGGAATACACTCTTAAGGGTAAAGTTTCCGACTTTACCTGTCCTTAGTCCTTCTTAATGGTTTTAACCCAAATCTTAACTCCTTTAAGACATAAATCTTGGTCCACAAGCCATAACACCCTAAACCAAGGCAAAATATACTAGATCTAGGCTTTAATCGTCTGTTGGACATGTTAAGTACCAAACTTTCCTTCGATTTATGGTCTTTTAGCGCTAAAAAGGCCATGAACTTGGTTATGAGCTTGCATGGGGCTTCCATGGTCATAAAGTTTGCACCTTTATGCCATGGTACCCTTCCTAGACTCTAAGTCTGAGATATAAGTTACTTGGGACGTGCCAATCCCAAGGACCAAGGTTCTTGAACCAAAACCTTCATAAAATGGAAACAAATAGATCTAAGAGGAGAATGATCAAGTTAGAGACATGATTACCAGAAAATGTAGAAAATGGAGTGTAGTTCATAGATTTACTTCTTCCCCCTTGAGCCTTCTACCCCCTTCTTCTTCCACAAGCAGGAACTAGGTGTTACAGAAGGGCTCCGATATTGCTACTGACACAGCCAGATTCAGTGACCTGGCTACTCTGTGTCCCAGGATGGTCACCTGGATAGTAAGCAAGTGGAGAGGTATATCCGGGGGCTATCTCCTCAGATCCAAGGGAATGTAATAGTTGTGAAACCACTTACTTTTGACAGTGCCAAGCGTTTGGCACAAATGCTCGTGGACCATGGTGTTCGTCAAGGATTCATGACATACATCCCCGAACAACCCAAGGAAAGCAACAAAAAAAAATTATGGAACAAAAGAAAGGGGCAGTTATCTCCGGAGTCCTCAAAGAAACAACAATCTGTGGCAGCCTACGCTGCTACTATTCTTGCTGCTTCTCCTACTGCTCAAGCACCCCTCAGTCGATATGTTGCGAACATGATGTGCAACAAATGCAATTTTCATCATCACGGACTCTGCCGGGAGTTACAATGCACTAACTGCAACAGGAAGGGGCATACAACCCATTTCTATAAGGCACCAGCACAATCTACCACCAAGACCCCTAGCAGAGGAGTAAGCCAAGCTTGTTACCAGTGTGGCGAAATAGGTCACTACAAGAGGGATTGCCCGAAAGCAAATAATATTGGCGGTGTTGGAAGAGTGCTCGCTATCGGATAGGAAGAAGCCATAGCAAATCCCACGGTGGCCATGGGTACGTTCCCTCTCGATAACTCTTATGCATGCATACATTTTAATTGTAGTGCTGAGAGGAGATTCGTAAGCCATAAATTTAAACATCAACTCAAACAAAAACCACAATCACTAAACGAAACATCCATCGCCGAGATGGAAAATGGGAAAACAGAAAGCACTAACGATGTATACATAGGATGTTCCCTTACTCTAAATGACTAGTCTTTTCAATTCGACATTATGTCGGTCTGAATAAAAAACTTCGACTTCATGGTCGACATGGATTGGTTAAGTCCCCACTATGTCGATATTCTATGCTACAAAAAGGTCATTCGCCTTAATCTACCAAGTAGCGAAACCCTCGTCATTTATGGCTACAAACCTGGTACGAACCTTCATATCATTTCTTGCATCAAAGCCCAAAAATACTTGCAAAAGGAATATCAAGAATTCTTAACTTATGTAGTCAATGAAAAGCGAGAAGTAAAAGTGAAAGATCCCATAAATATGTTCCAAAAATTTATTTTTAAATCATTAAACAAACCATAATTATCAAATCGTTTCTTTCATGAACATAAGTTGTTTTCTCAAAACAGAGTATTAATTTAAAACAAGTTAATTTTATCAGAGTAAAACATCCCAAGCTAAATTTCTTGGTGTGTATGATGCAGTCATCCCGAGTTCTTCCCTCCGTTAGCAGAAGAACCTGAAACCAAACTGAAAACCGTAAGCATGAAGCTTGGTGCGTTCCCTAATCTACCACATATCATACAAATAATCACGTACTGGGCCCCCACCCACTGTATACATATCTGTCTCTCTTAGGCCCCTCCTGTCTCTGGGACTTGCCCGCTATACACATATAATCATATAAACATACTAATACATGAAGAAACATACTGTATTGTACTCTTGATCTAAGGCCTCACCTAACTTAGGGTGCACCCCTGGTCTACTATTGTTGAGTTAAGGAACCCCGCTCACACTTTTGCTGATGGTGAAGTAAGGGCCCCCGCCCACACTCACTTCTTTCCTATCACAAGCCTCACCCCTACTATGCTAGTATTGAGATATGGAACCCCATCTATACTCAGCTAGTGATGAGATACGAGACCTCACCCACACTCACCTCCCTACGAGGCACATACAAGTATATAAAAGACAACAAGTATAATCTAACATCCACATATAAATCTTCCTCGGCCTTGCCCTGGCGTCGGACCCTAGTCCAGAACATACTACCATATAAACATACTTCAGGCTTTCCCCAACATCGGACCTTGATCCGGAACCTATCATACCGACACATGAAAGAATCAAAAAGACTTCTAGCATACTAACATTCCTCGGGCCTCGCCCGACATAGGATCGTGATCAAGAACATATAACATACAATTCCTAGGGCTAAACCCCGGGTCTTCCTACTATACACAAACATAATGGGCCAAAATTGTGGCCTTAGTGCATGAACTCAATGAGGGGACTCACCTTGCAATGCTGAAGTCCTGTTGATACTTCTCTAGCTGCTAACTGGAAATTCCTCGAACTGCTGCTCCTTCGGCTCCCCGAACTATCAGTAAAAACATGACACTTAGTCCTAGCATCTCCTCAAAGTCAAACAAGGTCAACCTTGGCCAAAGTCAAAGTCAATGGTCAAAGTTAATGCTCCGAGTTGACTCAACTCGCCGAGTTCCAGTAATCAGAATCCTGAAATCGCGATCCAACTCATCAAGTTACTCCTCAGAATCGCCGAGTTCTAGCATGAATAAAAGCAAGACAACTCGCTTAGACTCCTCGAGTCCCTTCCTGGAGTCGCCGAGTCCCTCATTTTTTTTGGGCAATGTTGATAGATTAAGCCCATACACTTCAGATCCAGACCCCGAACTTCATCTACATGCTGGAAATGACCCCTTAAGGGTAATGTTTCCAACTTTACCCACTCCTAATCCTTCTTAATTGGTTTAGCCAAAACTCTATCCCCCTTTAAGACATAAATCTATGACCAGAACCCATATTACTCTATTCCATAATAGGGGAACCAAGATCTAGGCCCTAAGTCACCCAATAAACACGTAAAGTCCTGAACTTTAGTTCCATGCATGGCCCTTTGGGGCTTAAAAGACCATACTAGCATCCTTAGGGTTTGAATGGGACTCTAATGACCTAAAGTTTGAACCTTTATGCCTTCACAACCCTCAATGACTTTAGATATGAAAGTATCATCAACTTGGGACATCCTTAACCCATGAATCCTATTTCTTGGACACCCCCCATAAAAGTGACCATAAAGAGATCTAAGAAACTACAAGGCAAGTTAGGAGTTTGATTACTAGAAAGTGATGAGATTAGAACGAAATCCCTAGATCCACAACTTCTCCTTGAGCCTTCAAGCTTCCTCTTCTTCTTCTAGCCTTCAAGAACACACAAAACACTCAAGGATGGCTCATACACTCTTAAAAGGCTTTAGACTTTTGAGGGTGAAGTTCTGGACAATGGGGACTGGGAATCGAACCAAGAGGAGGAGAATAAGATGTTTAAATAGGGCACCAAGTCTCGGACTTTTGGTTTCCCAAATCGTGAGCGACTCACCGAGTTGGTCCTCTAACTCGCCGAGTAAGTTACTTAACCCGCGACCCAAAATATGCTCATACTCATCGAGTCATCCCACCTACTCGATAAGTTACCTTCTGATCTTGAGGTTTTCCTTTCCTTTCTAGATCTTCTGAATTCGGGGTGTTACAACTCTCCCCCAATTAAAGTAGACTTCGTCCTCGAAGTCCGCTTCGGCTAACTACCCCGCAACCTCTCATGACATCCCTACATACCTTGTTTGCTCAGTCCACTCCTTGAAGGTATCATATTGAGAACAACCTAATCACTAAAACCCTTGAGTACAATGATCTTATTCCACCGGTAATCCTTCTTGTACTTCCCGAGCACTTACACTTGACATCTAAGGGTTCATTCCTTTACCCTAAGTTGTCACTAGCCTTCCCAATGCAACTTTCATAAGCAACACCATCTTATCCCTATGCAAAACAAACCCTTTTGTTGTAACTAAATCTCTAGTCACTCCCAGTGCTAGTCCGTTTGCTGTTACCTACTGAATGCTTTCTCTTATCATTTCTTGGTACCAAACTTCCAACCCAGCGAATGGATTGGATAATCCTTCGAGTATAAGATTCATCCCTGCAATGGTTAGACTCAGACGAGAGTTACGTAACAGAATCAAATCCTTCCCTCTAAGATTATTTAATGCTGCTATGAGTGGCGTAGCACCTATCGGTCAACTGGTTGTTCCGGGCAAGAACTCCCCCATTACTGCATGTTCGCAGACGCTGCTGCCTCTGATCCTCTTCTAGAAGGATCCGAGACCACCTTGATTTCAACTTATCTGTCAATCTCTAGGTTACTAGAACCAAGCTCGATCTCTTAGTCTTTCCCAGCAACTCCCGAAGAAAGCTTTGGCTATCTGGCTCTAGAAATCCTAGGATTCCTCGATCGCCTACCTTAACCTAAAGGTCTCTACCAGGTCCCACCTGCATTGCTATATGTGACAACCCGAAATTCCTAATCGATACATTCTTCAATTTTTAATCGAATTTGTCCTCGTTTTGCTATTTGGTAATAAGTTTTGGGTCCATATAAAGTGCTTTAGACTTAATACAATCGAGAAATGAGTCTTACGGAGGGGTAGAATGTGTAAAACATCACAAAATCGAGCCAAACACACCAAGCAAGGTGTGTGCGGCCGCACACCCGAGTGTGTGGCCAGCCAACTGCACACCCCCTAGCCTCACACTCTAGCCTATATAAAGAACCTAAATCAAACTTACACCCTTTTTCACACTCCTTCAAGTTGGAACATTCTCTATCAAGAATTCTTCAAGTTTTCCTCTCCAATCATCAAAACAAGTAAGTAAACACCCTTAGATCTTTACTAAAACACGTTAGAAAGCCTTTGCCTCGAGTTTAATCCATGAAATCATCATTTTGGATGAGCTTCATGTGTGTACAGCCACACATACATCATGTGTGACCGCACACACATCTTTTGGCCCTAGAATGGGCTTATACACTCACCCAAGCTTAACATCGACCAAAACACCTTCTTAGAATCATCACAAAGCCTTGGAAAAACGATTTGAACAAGCTTGTAGGAGTGTGTACGGCCGCACACACCTGGCCGCACACGCCATGTGCAACCGCACACACACTTTTTAGGGTCCAAATGGCCCCAAACTCCTAATCTGGCTAAGCAATGGTCAAAACACCTTCACTAGAACGTCCCAAAGGCTTGGAACCACGATTTTGACACACCCCATAGTGAGTGTGCGGCCGCACACACACTTGGCCGCAAACTTTGGCTGCACACACACAAAAGCCATGCTTTTGTGGCCTTACATTCCAATATAGGGCTATACACTCCTTATGTGCAACCCTATGAGTTGATAACACTTAATTCTAAGTGTTTTATGTCCTTAAGACATGTCCTTATAACCATTAGTGGTTATAACTACTAATGTATTCACATATATGTAATTATATGTTAAATAGGATTCATTTGCGCTCAAGACTCCATTTGACACCCAACAATCCTATAGCGATCTTTCATTCGAGTTAGTCACTACAGGTGAGTTCATACCCATTAATCAACCTTTTAAATGTTTTTAAATGCTTTTATGGGGGGAATACAAGCTGAACCAAAGAAGTTATAATATCAATCACATGTGATTCATAACTTGCAACCAAAAGGATTTTCTATACTTTTAACTACTTTGCCAACAAAACTGCTTCAAAATGGTTATGAAAGTCATTTTCATGTTAAATTGTTTATAAAATTGTTTCCAAAAATTCTTTTAGACTTGTATTATTTTCAAACTCATATCTGCACCCATATATTTAGATAAGTAAGACTTGAAGGACTTAGGACTGATAGCTCACCTTATTTCCTGTTCCTCGTTGGGTTGTGGACTTAGGGTATCCCGTTATTTGTCCGAATATCGTTGAATTCTTAGTTATATATCACGTATATTTGTATTGGATATAAAATTCTTCATTTCAATCCAGCACCTTTGTGTAGCAAAGGCATACCTATCACATTACTATTTAACTATAGTAGGTATATTTAAGGGATTACTACTCACTACTACTACTTGTACAAAGATATATACAAGAGAATACTATACATTATACAAGAGAGTACTATACATTATACAAAAGAATACTATACACTATACAAGAGAACATACTATATACTAGTAAAGGGAGAACATCACTACACTATGATATAGTACATGTACATTTGTATACTATAGAAGAATGTGACATACTACTTCTCGATACGACACTTCATTGTGCTATCACCGTGTAACCAGAGTCTCCTGGAGGGAGAGTGGGCATTATGTGTATAGATCTATATGGGATAGAAACTCCCACATCCTGACTGCTAGCTACAGTCCGAGCCGAAAGGCCAAGGGGTGACAAAATGTTACCTCACTATATATGACCTGGAGGGTCATCAGTTATTCAGCCGTCGATCAGCATGGTTATATACAAGTTCACATTCATACCTTTAATTAACATATTTAAGAATTAAAGGAAAATTGGACTCTTCGAGGCGTATTGTTCATTTAATACCGCCTGGAGTCTACATATTTCTATTTTGGACTTTTCGAGGCGTACCGCCTGGAGTCTACCCATCTCTACTATAGACTTGTGAGGCGTATTGTTCATTCCGTGCTACATGGAGTCTGTATTTCATTACTTTGTGACCTTGTCACATACTCGTTTAAGTAAACTATATTTTATACTAATAGTTTTCACTAAGGAAAAACCCTTGCATTAACAAAAGAACAATTATACAAACACTCGGGTCTTGGTAGAAAACTACCTTTTTACTGGAAAACATAAGGTTTTCGAGGGAGTATACTACTTACAAAACATTTGAAATCAAATTACTACACTACATTGTTACTAACATTTTATACAAGCAATGACACTAAATACTTATGAACTCACTAACTTTATGCTGATACTTGCTTTCAAAATAACTTGTATTATCAGGTCATCAGTAGATAGGTACAGATGAAGCTTTTGAGAAGATGGAGCATATACAAGACTCATCTTTATTTTGATTATACTTTTGGTGTCTAACAAATAGTACATAACATTCTTGTATTACAATTATTATATTAATGCAATGGATGTTGTTGCTTGTTTTTACTATTATGCATTGTTATGATACTGTACATGACGTCCTCCAACCCAGAACATTTCGGCCGTTCTTGGTTTTGGGGTGTGACACTATAAGCACACGAGCTTCACCCAAGAGTCTCACCAAAACTATATCTCGGAGTCGTCTCTCCCACAAGTCTTACCAATATAGAGCTACATGGGACCAACTCCATCCTGAATCCCATCGAACCATCCTCTCCTGATCCCTATCATGCTAACTAGGAGATTCGGGCCTCACCCACACTCCGCTACTAGGAGATACAAGCCCCCACCCACACTCCACTAACTAGTAGATACGGGCCCCCACCCACACTCCTTTAACTAAATTGCTAATGAATGCCATGGATATCCCACAGTCTTACAACACCTTCCCACGTTGTCTAACTGCTGGCTACCAGCCTGAGAACATCCAACAACATGCACTCCACAATCTGACATCCTGAATAACTCGTGAGCTAGTGAGAAAAACCCCAACCTGGTTCCCAAAACCAATCATCAACTATTGTGAATACATGAATCCAACGTTGGGATGTTTTCTAAACTCACAATTTCCACGATGCTATATCCAAATAGCCACCTGGGTTGCTTTCCTTCTCAACAAGGATGCGAACACATCCTAGTTGCACACTTACTTTAGCTGCTGACTACTAGGTGATTCTCCCTTACTTCGATTCAGCTAGCTCCTTACAGCTCACAGCTTGAAATGAAATCCCAATTCTGCTCAGCATCCTCTGACCATTCAGTTGTCGACCCACGCTTACTACTGCTAACGATCTCATCGACCAATACCAAAACAATACCAACTAGCGGAATACCTTTGAGTCCCAAATATACATGCTACAGTTACCACATCATGAGTAACCTTCTCTAAAAAGGAATGACTTTAACTACTTCACTAAAATCTATGATATGCAGATGGCATATAACTCAATCACAAGCAGACCACAAAATTATGAAATAATATTACCAATATCGACGTAGTACCATAAAAATAAAATCATAAATAGAAGCTGATAGAAAAAGTGAAAGATATGCACCTACCACATCAGGGGCTACTCGTGTCTCCTCTGAAACCAACTGGAATGCCCTGTTTCTTGCCGTATA
Organism: Lactuca saligna; assembly: GCF_052625555.1. Lineage (NCBI taxonomy): Eukaryota > Viridiplantae > Streptophyta > Magnoliopsida > Asterales > Asteraceae > Lactuca > Lactuca saligna. The sequence goes on from NC_136421.1 coordinate 73,696,221, forward strand.
TGCCTCTACCCGACCTTGATGACCGCCAGTGATCCTCAAAGTCGCAGGGGCAGGTGCTATCACCTATCTTGCTGAAAGCAAACTTGGAAACTAGGCCTTCTTGTGGCCCCGTTGACTTCAATGGAAGCATATCAAGTCCGATCCCTAGGTGGTGGTAGCAATACAATCTCTGCTAAAGTGACCGATTTGGATACACTTGAAACATCTTGAATCACCACCACTGCATCTCCTACACGCACCCTCATGTGTCCTACCGCACTTGCCACGAAAACTATGGTCCTGATGACCTCTCGATCTATCATCTAATGTCTTGGGCCTCTTGTCCAAACCCTCTGAATCTCATCCGAATTCCTCTTCCTTTCTGACTCCAAGCATTCTCCATCTCTCTGGCTCGAGTGATCATGTCTTCCAGCATCTTGCAGCTGGACCGACTCAGAAACTGTCTGATACCTCTCCTCAGCATCTCGTGGTATCGAGCCTTCTTCATATCCTCGTCCGCCACATAATGCGAGACCAGAAGGGCTCCCTCTCTGAACTTGGCGGTGATCTCCACCACTTTCTCTATAGTCCGTCGGAGGTCATGGAACTCCTGTGCTAACTGTTGCACCTCAATCACTGGTGGAAACTCGGCCTTGAATCTAGCCGAGAAGTCACTCCATGTCATCGTGTAACAACCTGTTATTCCAGGTCAATGTAATGTCTAAAAGTCGAGTCTTGTAATCTCTTTGTGAAGTAATAAGAATATCATCAAAAATGAAATGTTGAAAAAGCTCCGTTTGAGTACACTATGTGGTAGATATCGTGATAAGGTTTCCAAAAATATAAAGAACACTAAAGTCCGAGTTATAACGAAAGAATTATGACCAATCAAAGATTCGTAACACTACCGATAAAGCGTTGTTAAGCATAAAATGAGAAATTTCAATAAAATACTTTTTAGCCTTAAGTATCGAAATGAAAGTTGTAGATATCATTAAACTGCGAACATACATAAAAAAACCCCAAATCTGACTTCGTATGAGGAAGTTATGATTTTTCAAAGTTTTGGACCTAGCAGTAGATAGCTAAAAACTCGAATTAGAGATCGAGCGATTTTCAGCTAACACAACCTAAACGAAAGTTGAAGACCTCGACACTAGGAATACAACGGTAAAAAGAATGACGAAAATGGACATCAGATGAAGAAGTTATGGAATTTAAAAGGACTTTTTCTGAACCGGCCTACTAAAAATATTATAATAAAAAGAAAGTCAAAACTAGCCGACAAATTCTAAACGAGAGGTGTAGAGCATTATCACACCTACGGGTGAATACAAAGAACGTCGACATCGGAGCTCGTACGCAAAAGTTATGGATTTTACAAGTTCAGGACACAAAACCCGAGGCTGACTCAGCCTCACGACGTGAACAGTTCCATATTCACGACGTGAGACTGTGACTGATGGGTTCCAGAGTGTCAGCCATGTCAAATCGTCGAAGAGGATAGAGCTGACTCAGCCTCACGACGTGAACAATGCTATATTCACAAAGTGAGACACCAAAACCCTCCCTCTAAATAGAAGCTTAGGGGTGTCGGGTTTAGTCCTCATTTCTTTCCATCTAAGTGTCGTTGCTCTGCGTTTATACCTCTCGAAGTCTTCCTGAAGCCCCGGTTTTTATACTCGAGATTAGAAGAAAGTCTTATGCTCCCGAGGATCCCAAGAATTCCCGAGAATTCAGCTTTCTCTAAGTCGAAGTTCTGCTCGATTCTTTGTCTTAACTTCTTCAAGCTACCACTTCAATCAAGTGAGTTCATACCCTCTTTTATACACCTTCAAATACTTTATAATTTACTTTTAATACATTTTGGGGGAGAATACAAGTAAACACACGGTTGATTCCGAGTGAAAACGTGAAAACTCTTGTTATACTTTGCATGCATTAGATTTATACAAAATGCATAGTATCCAGGGTGGCCATCCTTGTTAAACCATTTTTATGCATTCAAAGAATTTATGATTTATGCTTTGTCAAACATTGTGAAAGAGGATAAACATTTCATACAAAACTATTATTTTAATACAGACTTAGTTGAGAATCTGTGAGACGATTACATCTTCAATGCTACCTTTTTGGTAATAGGTACTACCTAAAGTCCTGTCTATTATAACCAGAGTATCCGGTTTGGAGAGCGTGTCAAATGTGTATAGATCTATATGGGAAGTCATGATCCAACGCACTGACTGGTAGCTATAGTCCTTTGGGTGACTGTTTGTCATATCGTTTCGATGCCTAAAGACCGTCACCACAGGCATATTATGTTTAGTATGGTTATAAAACTCACCAGATGGGCAATTATTATGGTATTTTGCTTTTATGAATGAGTAGCTATTAAAACTATTCTTCATCTAACAAGTGCGATCTTCTTATAGGTTTATTATATAAAACTATGCCTTAATCTTTTAAGCATTTCAATTCCTTGCGATTTTTAGTCTTGGACATTAGAGACTGCCTATTACTTTAGGAAAATAAGGGATTTTCCTGCATCTAAAACAATCAACTAATAGGAAAATGAGGGATTTTCCTGGTACAACTATTTACAATTCACAACACGAACATTCATATGCATTTCATACTTTTATAAGAAAATAAGGGATTTTCTTGGTAAACAAATGAACTTTGGAATGATATATATTTTCTCAAAACCGCTTATGAACTCACCAACTTAATTGTTGACACTTTTTCTTTGAACTAACTTGTATTCTTAGGGAACCACTAAGCAGGTTTAGAAACCAACTTTTGGGGATTAACGCTCTGATGTTAATTACTTCTTTTGAAAGATGTTTATGTATTTATCTTTTGAAAATGTAACAAATACAATTATGTAAACATTTTGAAACTTTTATGTATATGGTGGTGTGTACTTTCTTTACTATGAACTGTTATGATACTGATTATGACATCCTCCGCCCCTGAACGTTTCCGCCGTTCTGGTTTGGAGGTGTGATAGATTGGTATCAGAGCATTGTTTATAGTGAATTAAGTATATCAAAACCATTTTTTGTATACAACTATAAACACAACTGGGCAAAAACACTCTGAGTAAGAGTCATACTTTTAAAAAATTAAATTTATTCAATTTTTGTAAAGTAGGCATGCATTCATTTCATATTAATAACAATGTCATAAATAGATCAATATAGAAGTATTATAAATAAATTGTGCATTGCAGGTGTGACTTGGGACATGTAATCGAAACTGGGATGAATATAGCCTGATCAACTATATTTGTTCGAGAGCCGACTAACGTATGCCAGTGAGTGTCTGTGGTGGACAACAACTTTAAAACTTACCAAGAGCATATCATTAAGAATACTATGGGAGTTTTTGGGAACCTTCAACCATCAAACTTAAGGGTAAATTTTACGTGCTTTAGCTTATAGTCAATTCTTGACCCTATTCTCATATAGACTCAATGGCTAGATTCCATCACCCCGGCGACCCCTACTACCCCAACCAAGGTAATGAGGGATGGATTGAAGATGACCCCGAGGAGGAATCCATGGAAGACGATGAGGAGGAAGGTTCAGATAGCTCAGGCTCAGCGCCTGAGATAATCAACCCACCAGCCATCCGACCTCCTTTCAGGATGGGATTTCAAGGACCAACTCTCATCTGGGGAAGCCACAACCACCATTGGAGCCAATAGCAAGGACTGCGTCCTCCTTATGGTATTTGTCAAAACTTCTACAATGTCAACAGAGGAAGTTCAGCTGATCGAGCAATCCCAGTTGTGGTAGGCAAGCTTGCCAATTAGGCTTATCAATCTGAAGTCCAAGCAAAGTGGTTTCGCTAGGTTGACATAAGGATAGAAGATAACGCAGCTGATATCAGTTGCTTAGACATGCTACAAGGGAATGCTCAAATCCACACCAACTCCCTCCAGGAGAAAATGATTGCAGCTCTCTCCTAAATAAGGGATTTGAGGGAGAAACAAGCTGCCTTTGACAAGCATCTCATAAGAACTAAGCAATCGGATGCGGAGTCAAGATCCAAGCGCAATCCGCACAACATGTAGTGCTCACCTAACTCTGAAATTTTGATATAGAATAGGACCACCGGCTAGAAGTATTACTTTCTTTAACTTTCTGTAATTGGAGACCGTTAGAAAGGTCGATCTGTTTTCTAACTTCGGATGTAATGCAACCATATGTTTAATATATATATATATATATATATATATATATATATATATATATATATATATATATATATATATATATATATATATATATATATATATAGGGAATACCTCTTTCGTGAGTTAATTCTGTGCATTTCATTCGAGTTCATGAGTTTATCTATTGCTATTAAAACTCCATTTTTGAATCAAACTCAAAGCCCTGTGTAGGTCAAACCAAATTCTTGAACTATTAAAAATAGTTAACTTATTATCATTCAGCTCTCAACCACCAAAACTTATAATTTTTCATTTTAATCTCTTGGCAGCGTGATGCCTCCTCGTCTAAACGTAAGACCCAGACCGAGCACGATACCAACACCACCTCTACCCTTAGCTTATGATCCAACCATGGTCCAGGCTGCTATCATAGCAGCAGTGACCGCCACCCTCTTACAAATAAACTTCAATGGAAATGGAGGGGCAGGAAGCAACACGAATTATTCCAAACATGGCACTGGTCATGGTCACATAAGGAATTGTACTTACAATGAGTTCTTCAACGCAAAGCTAAAAACTTTTAATGGAACTGGGGGAGTCATTGCACTGATGTAATGGTTCGAAAAGACCGAAAGGTTCTTTGAGATATGCTCTTGCCAAGAAGCGAGCAAAGTAAAGTTTTCCGTTTGCACCCTCACTGATCGAGCCCTCACCTGGTGGAAAAGCCATGTGAAGTATGTGACTCTCACCATGGCCAACACCATGAGTTAGGAGGATTTAAAGGTCCTACTACTGGAGGAGTACTGCCCGAGACGCAAGATACAAAAGCTAGAGCACGAGCTCTGGAATTTCAAGATGACTGGGTCTGACCTAGTCAACTACACGGCCAGGTTCAGCGACCTTGCTGCCTTGTGCCCTGCCATGGTCAACCCAAAACCAAAAAAGGTTGAGAGGTACATTTGGGGGTTGTCACACCAGATTCAAGGTCACCTCCAACCCTATCACTTTCAACAGCGCTAAGCGCCTAGCTCAGTGACTCATCGACCACACGGTCAAACAAGGTACTGTTGCAGCTACTGCCGGTCCATCAAAGGAGGTATAGGGCTAGGGAAGGCCTTGGAACAAGACAAGGGGAAAACCCCTACCAAGGAACCCCAAGAAACTGATGGGTTTTGTACAAACAATCTTATGTGTGCATGCAACCCTAGAATTGGATCTATGTTTTCTCTATTAGATACACAACTTTATGAACACAATAAGAACCCTAGCTAGGAGGTATATATTTCGAAATTTATATAGATGACTAGATCACATACCTCTTGTTGTTATATTGCAATAGCAATAATAATCTTCAATCTCTTAGTCTAGAAAGAAAGTACCACAAGTGTAGTACTTCTAATGGATCACAAATACCACAAGCAATTGGAGAGGCAAGAGAGAGAGAGAGAGAGAGAGAGAGAGAGAGAGAGAGCATAGGTTAGAAATCAGCTTTAGGAACCCTAGGGAATCAAGTGGCCGATTTCTTTAGGTTTAGGGGTCTTTATATAGGGTAGAGATTAGGGTTTCAGTCCTTATCCTTATCTAGTTGCTTGCCCACCAAGTAACCAAAAGATAAGCCTTAATAACCCTTATCCTTGGACGATTTCAAGGGCCTTATCCCCCTTGAATTAATCCACCTCTCCCATTGGGCATCCATTGCCCTAATTTTCAACTATCACATAATTACAATTCAGTCCCTGCAGTTTAATTAATTACATTTGATCACAAAATTAATTCTTAATTAATTATTGACCAATATTAATTAAACAAATATGATTTATCGTATTAATATATTATTCCTATAATATATTAATAAATCATAATAACCTTTTTCTCTATTATTTCTCCTGTCAAGTTGCTTTGGTGAAGGCAACCCAAAAGGACCATGCATAACCGGGTCAAGTACTTACCAAATATGGTTACAGGCTTAGACACTAATCCAAATGTCTCCCACTTGGATAAGTCTAGTAACCACTAATGTAAGAAAAACTCGATTAGCAATCGTAGTTCTCAAAGACGCTTTCGAACTCTGATCTTATCAGTAACCTGTCCTTTCGATAAAGGACCGTATAGTCCTTTGTTTTACATATCGTGCGGACAAGCTCATGGAACACTGTCATACTCATTGTCCAGTAGCTAGTTTTTCGATCTCAGATTCATTTGACATAGAACTTAATTGAACACATCAATTTAGTCCTGGCCGGGCCCGACACATAAGTCAAATCAAAATCATCGAGGGGCCCTGATACCATTTTTATACTCTAAGGATAAAAGGAACAGATAAACTTCGACTTATATGCATTTACTACTCACTAATCAATTATACACAACAATGCGTTTTATGACATCAATTTACTAATTCGGTTTCGCATTATCAATGTACAATCAATTAGCAAACAATAAACCATATATCTTGGTTTTAAGACCATATGATATTATCATCTTGCGATCACTCGTGATAGATTCGATGAAGTGATTCCAGCAAGTGCGGGTTTATTCCAATGCTCCAAAATTATTTATAAGAACTCATGAATGTTGTAACAAACCTTTGTTATGTCTAATCCCATTTAGACAATCTACACACCAATTCATGACAGTCTTCTTTCATACCTACTTCCAACATACGAACGACTGTGGATCGTTTGAATAATTTGATTATTCTTAATTAACTCAATTATTTAAGAAGTCAAAACATGCAAAGAAAAATAATAGTCAACCAATTAACATAAGATAATAGCTATACTAATAAATAAGACTCCTTTATTTAATCATCAAATGTTAATTACAATTATCTATTACTTAATTCTAAACAATCTAATCCAAACTAACATCGTCCTTCAGCCCAATGCTCCTAGCGTGCTGCAAATGCTTAACCTTACTCAGTCCCTTCATAAGCGGATCTGCTGGGTTCTCCTCTAACGATATACTCTTAACTACGAGGATTCCTTCTTCTACCCGATGTCTAATAAGGTGATATTTTCTATCGATATGTCGAGACCATGATCCCTCGGTTCCTTGGTTAAGGCAACGGCTCCTTCATTATCACATAAAATTTCCATAGGCTCTGTTATGGTAGGTACAACTCCAAGGTCTCCAATGAAGTTCTTCAGCCATATTGCCTCCTTTGATGCTTCACTCGCTGCAATGTACTCTGATTCGCACGTTGAATCAGCTACAATTTCTTACTTGGAAGTTTTCCAAGTCACTGCTCCTCCATTAAGGGTAAAGACCCAGCCCGACTCCGAACGGTAGTTGTCCCTGTCAGTTTGGAAATTGGCATCACTATACCCTCGCACCTTCTAGTCATCACTCCCTCCGAGAACTAGAAACCATTCCTTGGTCCTCTGAAGGTACTTAAGGGTGTTCTTGACTGCGGTCCAATGTGCTCTGCCAGGGTTCCCTTAATATCTGCTGACCATGCTCAAAGTGAAGGCCACATCAGGGTGAGTACAAGTCATAACATACATCATTGAGCCAACTGCAGAAGCGTAAGGTAGTCGGCTCATCTCTTCTATCTCGGCTTCGGTACTCGGACTTTGAGTCTTACTCAACTTGGCATTACTTTTTATCGGTAACTCTCCCTTCTTCAAGTTCTCCATACTAAAACGTTTTAGTACCTTGTCCAAGTAAGTATTCTGACTAAGTGCTATTAGTCACTTACTTTGGTCTCTCACTATCCTTATTCCCAAAATATAGGAAGCCTCTCTGAGGTCCTTCATAGCGAAACACTTCCCGAGCCAGGACTTAACTTCCTGCAGTGTCGGGATGTCGTTTCCTATGAGTAATATGTCATCAACATATAGTACGAGAAAGCTAACTATACTCCCACTGGATTTGACATATACACATGATTCATCTTCGCTTCGGACAAATCCAAACTCTTTGACTTTCTCATCAAAACAAAGATTCCATCTGGGAGATGCTTGTTTAAGTCCATAAATGGACTTCTCAATCTTGCACCCTCTATTGGGATGCTTCGTCGACAAAACCCTCTGGCTGAGCCATGTACACATCCTCAACGAACTTCCCATTAAGGAAAATGGTTTTGACATCCATTTACTATATTTCATAAGCATGAAATGCAGCAATGGCTAGCATCACCGTAATAGACTTAATTTTACCAACTAGTGAGAACGTCTCATCATCGTCAACTCCGGGCGTTTGAGTAAAGCCCTTCGCAACCAATCGCGCCTTATACGTATGCACATTCCCATCCATGTCTGTCTTCTTCTTGAAGATCCACTTGCACCCAACCGTCTTACGTTCGGGCACATTGTCACCCAAATTCCAAACTTGTTGTCATACACGGACAAAATCTCGCTTTCCATTGCCTCCTTCCATTTCGTAGAGACCGGGCCTGCCATGGCTTCCTTATAGTTGTTAGGTTCATCTAGATTTACTAGTGTAGTATCACTAATATACGTGTCCCCTTCGGTAGTAATATGAAAACCATACAACTGGGGTTGAACTCTAACTCTTTCGGAACGTCTAAGAGGTAAGGATTCGTCAATTAGTTCAACCGGAGTTTCCTCCTCGGGTTGACCGCCAGCGTTAGGGGTTCCTTCATCGTTTGACTCTTGAATCTCTTCAAGATCGATTTGCCTCCCACTGTCTCCTTTGTCTATGAGTTCTCGCTCTCGGAAAACCCCTCTCCTCGCAACGAAGATAACATTGTCACTCGGTCTATAGAAGAGATACCTAAAGGATTTCTGCAGGTAGCCAATGAAAATACATTGCTCACTACAAGGTTCAAGCTTCTCGTGAGTCTCTCGTCTTATGAAAGCCTTGCAACCCCAAACCTTGATATGTGCCAACGAGGGAGCTTTCCCTGTCCACATCTCGTGAGGTGTTTTGGTAACCTTCTTTGTAGGGACTAAGTTAAGGATATGGGCGGCAGTCTCTAAGGCATACCCCCAGAATGAGATAGGTAGTGAAGCACGACTCATCATGTAACGAACCATGTCCAACAAGGTTCGATTACGCCTCTCAGCCACACCATTCAAATGTGGTGTTCTAGGCAGCGTCAATTGCAAAACTATTCCACATTCCTTGAGATAATCGTGGAATTCAAGACTTAGGTACTCTCCTCCTCGATCGGATTGAAGCAACTTGATTTTCCTGCCCAATTGATTCTCCACTTCTTGTTTAAACTCTTTGAACTTTTCAAAGGTTTCCGACTTGTGCTTGATTAAGTAAATATACCCATATCTACTATAATCATCGGTGAAAGTCACATAGAAGTGGTTCGCATCCGTTGTGGTGGATCTAAAGGGTCCACATACATCAGTATGTATGAGATCTAATAGACCCTCACCTCTTTCGCACGTTCCAGTGAAGGGTGACTTGGTCATTTTTCCAAGTAAACAAGACTCACACACGTCATCGTCCCTAAGGTTGAATGACTCCAACACTCCATCCTTTTGGAGTTGGGATATGCATTTCTTGTTGACATTTGCAAGATGATAATGCCACAAGAATGCTTTATCCAAACAATTAGAAGAATCCACACATAACACATCATTTCCTAAGTTATCTACAACCATAACAGTTTCATAAATTCCATTACAAGGCAATGCTTCAAAATATAAGACGCCATTTAGATAAGCATAAATTGAACCTTTCTCATTATCAAATAAATATCTAAATCCTTGTCTAAACAAACCATGAAATGAAATGATGTTTCTTGCCATATCTGGCAAATAGAAACAATAATCTAAATCTAAACCTAATCCATTACTAAGCACTAAAGAATACACTCCAATCTTGGTGACAGGTGATGATCTTCTATTTCCTATGATTAGATTAAGTCTTCCAGGCTCCACATCTCTATTTCTTCTTAGTCCCTGCAAATTAGAACATATGTGAAAACCAGATCCTGTATCAAGAACCCAAGAAATAGTACGTGATGAATCATTAGATTTAATTGTGTAAATACCTGCGAAAGACGGCTTGATCTTCCCCTCCTTGATGGCTTGCAGGTATTCCGGGCAGCTTCACTTCCAGTGTCCTATTTTGTGGTAGTGGTGACATTCGGCCTCCTTAGGGTTTGAGTTGGGCTTAGTAGGGCCGACTTTCATTCCACTAGTAGAGGAACGATCTTGGGACTTTCCCTTGTGGTGGCTATTTGAAGGAGCCTTCCTCTTTTTACCCTTCCCTTGCCCAATGGCCAAAACAGGAGCAACGGGTAGAGTGGGAGTTGGTGCGATAGATTTGTCCTTGAGGTTGCTCTCAGCAGTCCTTAGGAGTCCTTGGAGTTTTCTTAGGGTGACTTCTTCTTTCCTCATGTGGTAGGTCATCCTAAATTGGTTGTAGCACGAGGGCAAGGAGTGGAGAATGATGTCGATGGCCAAATCTTCCCCAAAGTTGACATTTAACTTGCGAAAACGATCAACATACCTTTACATCTTTTTGCAAATGCGAGGTTAGGGATTCTCCACTTCCCATCTTAGCGGTGGTCATGTTAGTAATGATCTCGTAGTGCTCTTTCCTTGCGCTTTGGTGGTACCTCTCCAGCAAATCTTGGTGCATTTCATAGGGATACATGTCCTCATAGGAATTTTGGAGTTCAAGATTCATAGTGGCCAACATAATGCAATGGACTTTCATTGGATCATGCTCATGGGTCTCAAAGACAGCCATTTCTTCGGGAGTAGCAATTTCCGAATTGATCTTTTCAAGCTTCTCGTCGAGGACAAATTCTTTGTCCTCGTAGCGGGCAATCATGCGAATGTATCTTATCCATTCGTTGAAATTCGATCCGTCGAATGTCACCATTTGAGATAGGCTCATTAGCGAGAATGAACTACCAACAGTGTTGTTTGCGTTTGCGTTAGACATCTGCAAATAGAAGGGGAAAAGTTTGATTAGAATTGGATCCCTAATTAAACACCCAAAATGAGAAATTAGGGCTAGGATCCAACAACATTATTTACACATTAGAAAAGGGATGCCGTAATCCAACATGCAAATAATTTGGAGGTAAGTGAATGAAGATTCACTAATTCTTCACCATGAAAAACATAAGGCTTTAGGTTTTAAATGTATTGAGAATTCCTAGATTTCTTAAGATTCATTGAACTTTTCAATGGCATGTTTAAATCTCGATATTCCCCTCTTGTTTGTGACTGGGATACCGAGGATCATAAAGCAGGTGTGAATAACCATGCAAATATACTTGGTGCCCTCATTCTTACATCCACCTATTCGATGTGCCGGTTAGCCACACACGCTCCATCGAACTATGACAAACAATGAGTCACCCTTTGCCACCTTTGCTTAGAACCAATTAGTGTGTCGGTTAACCACACACGCTCCACTAACTTCTTAGCAAGGGTGCAAAGTGTAATTTCATGGGACAGCATAAAATCAATTTTGCCTAAAGTAACTAGGATTGGGAATTTTGAAAAAAACTTTTAGTTACTTTATATTTTTTCATTATACTTATTAATGCAGAGAGGATTGCCCTATCTTACCCATTCGGCTAACGACCCTCCACCAATCAAGGAAGCGATGGGTAAGAGTGGATACCCATTAAATGGCCATTTTATAGGCCATAACCTTGTACCCCTTTTATAGATCGGCTTCGTGAATGAGGCCTACTAACGGTAAGACTAGCATTTTAGTTATATATATATATATATATATATATATATATATATATATATATATACATATATATATATATATATATATATATATATATATATATATATATATATATGTTAGTCTTGTAATAATATAATAGTATAGGGTGTATTTTAAACATTTTAAAAATACTACAGTTTTAATCTCAATTTAAAATTTTCAAAATTTATCACTTTTAAATTAAAATTTTAAATATTAAAACTCTTTATTAATACATATCCAAATTAAACAATTAATTCTAATTACTAAATCATAAAGGATTATTATAAATTAAAAAATTAAATTTATCCTAATCCCTTATATCCCACTAAATTTCGAAAATAGGGAGAGGATAATTCAAAATCCTTAATTAACATATTTAACAATTAAAAGATAATTACAAGATATGGGATTATCAACATCCATAGATTTTAGGGACTTATCTTGGGGAGGAGGCATGATCTTGAAAATCTAGGGTTTGCAAACCCTAGATCTCGAAATCTTGGGCACAAGGAAAGGGTTTGAAAAACCCTTCAAAAGTTCGAACACAAGGGTTAAAGAAACCCTAAAATCGAAATTCAAGCCTCCCAGGGTTTATTGGCCATAATCCCTAAAGTGTCAAATTCATAAAATTGTATAATACTAATTGAAAACAATTCAACCAAAGGCTTTGATACCACTGATGGGTTTTGTAAAAACAATCCTATGTGTGCATGCAACCCTACAATTGGATCTATGTTTTCTCTATTAGATACACAACTTTATGAACACAATAAGAACCCTATCTAGGAGGTATATATTTTGGAATTTATATAGATGATTAGATCACGTACCTCTTGTTGTTATATTGCAATAACAACACTAATCTTCAATCTCTTAGTCTTGAAAGCAAGTACCACAAGTGTAGTACCTCTAATGGCTCACAAACACCACAAGCAATAGGAGAGGCAAGAGAGACAGAGAGAGAGAGAGAGAGAGGAGAGAGAGGTTAGAAATTGGCTCTACGAACCCTAGGGAATCAAGTGGCCAATTTATTTAGGCTTAGGGGTCTTTATGTAGGGTAGAGACTAGGGTGTCAGTCCTGATCCTTATCTAGTTGCTTGCCCACCAAGTAACCAAAAGATAAGCCTTAATAACCCTTATCCTTGGACGATTTCAAGGGCCTTATCCCCCTTGAAGTCGTCCACCTCTCCTATAGGGCATCCATTGCCCTAATTTGCAACTATCAGATATTTTCAATTCAGTCCCTGTAGTTTAATTAATTACATTTGATCACAAAATTAATTCCTAATTAATTATTAACCAATATTAATTAAACAAATATGATTTCTCCTATTAATATATTATTCCTATAATATATTAATAAATCATAATAACCTTTTTCTCTATTATTTCTCCAGTCAAGTTACTTTGGTGAAGGCAACCCAAAAGGACCATGCACAACCGAATCAAGTACTTACCAAATTTGGTTACGAGCATAGACACTAATACAATAGAAATAGCAAGTGGTATTGGATCACGCTGTTACTGTTCCGACCACCACTGCACCCACAAGTTCATACAGTGGGAAACTTCTGAAGTGCAACCAATGTAACTTCCACCACCACAATCCCTGCCGTCACTTCCAATGCACTAGGTGAAATAAGAAGGGGCATATGGTCCGCTTCTTCAAGGAGCCAACCCAACAAGCCACCCCCACTGCTAATGTCGGAGTAAGCCGCATCTGCTTTTAGTGCAGAGCCATGGGGCACTACCGCAAGGACTGTCCGAAGGCAAACAACATGAATACTGGCGAAAGGGCCCGAGTGTTCACAATGGGACAAGATGAAGCCATTGCAGACCCCACTGTTGTTATGGGTACGTTTCTTCTCGATAATTCGTATGCATGCGTTTTGTTTGATATTGGAGCAGAGAGGAGTTTTGTGAGTCATAATTTTAAAGGCCTGCTGAAACAAACACCCCAATCATTAAGTGAACTGTTTATAGTAGAAATGACCAACGGTAAAATAGAAGGCACTAAGGAGATATACTTAAACTGTACCTTAACTCTAAACGATAATCCCTTTCCAATCAACCTCATGTCAGTCTCGATTAAGAGTTTCGATGTCATTATAGGCATGGACTAGCTGAGTTCTCATCATGCGGACATTTTATGTTACGATAAGGCCGTTCACCTTAATATGCCAACCGGCAAAACCCTCATTATCTATGGCGACAAACCTAGTACCACTCTTCGTATTATCTCATGTATCCAAGCTCATAAATACCTACGCAAGGAATGCCACGCATTTTTAGCACATGCCGTGGATGTGAAACGCGAAGTCCAGGACATCAAGAGCATGCCTGACGTATGCGAGTTTCCCGATGTTTTCTCCAAAGATCTTCCAGGAATACCACCCGCGAGACAAGTCGAATTCAGAATCGATCTGATTTTCGGAGCTACCCCGGTAGCCACGCCCTGTCGATTAGCCCCAACGGAGATGCGGGAGCTATCCATCCAACTGAATGAGCTACTTAACAAAGGATTCATCAAGCTGAGCTTCTCGCCTCGGGGAGCACTAGTGTTGTTTGTGAAAAAGAAGGATGGATCATTTAGGATGTGCATCGACTACCGAGAGCTCAACAAACTTACCATCAAGAACCGATATCCCCTACCACGAATCGACGACTTATTCGACCAACTCCAAGGAGCCAACTACATCTCCAAGATCGATTTGAGATCGAGATATCACTAGCTACGAGTCCTGGAGAGTGGTATTCCCAAGACGGTATTCCGAACAAGATATGGGCATTACGAGTTTGTAGTAATGCTGTTCGGACTAACCAATGCCCCTTCCATGTTCATACACTTAATGAATCGGGTATGTCATCCATTCTTGGATAAATTTGTGATAGTATTCATAGATGACATACTCATTTATTCAAAGAGTAAAGAAGAGCATGGTTAACATCTGAGACAAGTCTTAGAGACATTACGAGCTGAGAGACTTTATGCGAAGTTCTCAAAATATGAGTTTTTGATTAGGAAGGTGGACTTCCTAGGTTACGTGGTCAGCGAAGAAGGAATCCATGTGGACCCATCTAAAATCAAGGCTATCGAAAATTGGTCTCCACCAACTACACCAATGGAGATTAGCCAATTTCTAGGCCTTACTGGTTACTATCGAAGGTTCCTTCAGAACTTCTCCAGCATCACAAATCCTGTTACCTCCCTAACTCAAAAAGGTTTGACCTACAACTGGGGAGAAAAGCAAGATATTGCATTTCAGACTCTGAAACAATCCCTATGCAGTGCACCAATTCTTTCTCTTCCAATGGGGATCGAAGATTTTGTGGTGTTTTGCGATGCCTTGAATCAAGGGTTGGGATGTGTGCTAATGTAGCGAGGAAAGGTTATTGCGTATGCCACACGACAACTAAAAACACACGAGGTCAACTACACCACTGATGACTTAGAACTTGGAGTTGCGGTCTTTGCTCTAAGAATTTGGAGGGACTACTTATACGGTACCAAGTGCACCATCTTCACAGACCACAAGAGCCTTCAACAAATATTCGACCAGAAGGAGTTAAACATGAGGAAATGACGTTGGGGCGAATTGCTCAATGACTACGAATGTGAGATTCGTTACTATCCGGGAAAGAAGAATGTAGTGGCTGATGCCCTTAGTTCTAAGGAGTATTCTGGTGGAAGAGTGAAGTCATTAACCATGTCGATCCATTCACATCTGTCAACACAAATCAAGGAAGCTCAAATAGAAGCCTTGAAACCTAAAAATGTGATAGGTGAAACCCTTAGAGGGATGGACAAGAATATGGAGATCAAGAGTGACAAAGTGCGCTACCTCATGAATCAAATATAGACACCAAAAGAGCTATGAAATGTTCAAAAAACTCCATTTGAGTACACAAGACTCCATAGTCCGTACACCTAGGTTCAGATAAGATGTATCTGGATCTTAAACAACTCTACTGGTGGCCAAACATGAAAGTAGAACACCAGAAACCCTCAGGTCTACTACATCAACCTGAAATACCTGAGTGGAAATGGGAAAAGATTTCCATGGACTTCATAACAAAACTACCCAAGACTCAAGGTGGTCACGATACCATTTGGGTGATCGTCGACAAACTAACCATGTCTGCTCATTTCTTACCGATCAAGGAAACCGATAAGATGGAAAAGCTAACAAGAACCTACATCCAAGAGATCGTGCGACTTCATGGAGTGCTGATGTCTATCGTCTCAGACAGAGACAGTAGATTCACTTCCAGATTCTAGAAATCATTGTAAAAATCAATGGGAACAAGGTTGGATATGAGTACTGCCTATCACCCACAAACTGATGGACAGAGTGAGAGAATGATCCAAACTCTAAAAGACATGTTGCGAGCATGTGTGATCGAATTTGGTAAAGTGTGAGATGTTCACTTACCATTTGTCGAGTTCTCTTACAACAACAGGTATCATACTAGTATCAATACTGCTCCATTTGAAGCCCTTCACGGTCGTAAGTGCAGATCACCTTTGTGCTGGATGGAAGTGGGCGACACGCAGTTGGCAAATGGTCTAGTCCTTGATAGCACTCTCACCAGTCCGGAGATCATTAGGGAAACAACTGAAATGATCATCCAAATTTGAGAGCATCTGAAAACCTCTAGGGATAGGCAAAAGAGGTATGCCGAAAAAAGACGAAACCCCTTGGAATTCCAGGTTGGTGACCATGTTCTACTGAAGGTCTCACCCTGGAAGGCCATGATATGCTTTAGGAAGCATGGAAAACTAAATCCAAGGTACATTCAACCCATCGAAATTACTTCAAGGATTGGTCCAGTAACTTACATACTTCAACTTCTAATCGAGCTTAACAAAGTGCATCTAGTGTTCCACGTATCGAACCTGAAAAAGTGTTTGTCCAACGAAAATCTTGTGATTCCACTCGATGAAGGGCCATGTAAATGGTTTGGGCTTGGCTTAGCATGTGATTTGTTTTGGTTTGCATTTGTATTTGTACTTTTGTTGGTTTTGTGTTTTGTGGTTTACGACAGCAAACTATCTTTGCGGTCTTTGTCAGTATAAATAGTCTTCGAGTTTGTCTTTTGTGGGGTTCGATGCTCTAGATTTTACTGCTGCTATTTGAGTTGTATCTGACGATTTCAAGTGTTTAATCGTATGCAAGCTCAATTCATTCATCTTATTCTTGTTATTCTTGTTTTGTAATTGTTTGATTATCAGTAATAGATCCAGAATTGGACCTAACACTCGATGATATCGAAATTAACGATAATCTTAACTTTGTGGAAGAACCCGTCGAGATCATGGATAGGGAAATCAAACGAAACTTTGTGGAAGAACCAATAGTGAAGGTTCGCTGGAACACTAAGCGAGGACCTCAATTTACTTGTGAGCGAGAAGATCAAATGAAACAAAAGTACCCGCATCTGTTCCCTAGTCCATTGGCACTTATGTTGTAATTAATTTCGGGAAGAAATTCGCTCTAACGGGGGATGATGTAACAACCCGTTATTCCAGGTCAATGTAATGCCTAAAAGTCGAGTCTTGTAATCTCTTTGTGAAGTAATAAGAATATCATCGAAAATGAAATGTTCAAAAAACTCCATTTAGGTACACTATGTGGTAGATATCGTGATAAGGTTTCTAAAAATATAAAGAGCACTAAAATCCGAGTTATAATGAAGGAATTATGACAAATCAAAGATTCGTAACACTACCGATAAAGCGTTGTTAAGCATAAAATGAGAAATTTCAATAAAATACTTTTTAGCCTTAGGTATCTAAATGAAAGTCGTAGATATCATTAAACTGCAAACATACATAAAAAAGAATGCCCAAATCTGACATAGGATGAGGAACTTATGATTTTTCGAAGTTTCGACCTAGCAGTAGACAACAAAAAACTCGAATTAAAGATCGACCGATTTTCAGCTAACACAATGTAAACAAAAGTTGAAGACCTCGACACTAGGAATACAACGGTAAAAAGAATGACGAAAATGGACATCAGATGAAGAAGTTATGGAATTTAAAAGGACTTTTCCTGAACCGGCCTTCTAAAAATAATATAGTAAAAAGAAATTCAAAACTAGCTGATGAAGTCTAAACGAGAGCTGTAGAGCATTCTCACACCTACGGGTGCATATAAAGAACATCAAAATCGGAGCTCGTACGCAAAAGTTACGAACTTTACAAGTTCGGGACACAAAGCCTGAGGCTGACTCAGCCTCATGACGTGCACAATTCTATATTCACGTCGTGAGATTGTGACTGATGGGTTCCAGAGTGTCAGCCATGTCAAATCGTCGAAGAGGATAGAGTTGACTCTACCTCGCGACGTGAACAGGGCTATATTCACGACGTGAGACCCCAAAACCCTCCTTATAAATAGAAGCTTAGGGTTCCGGGTTTAGTACTCATTTCATTCCATCTAAGTGTCGTTGCTCTATGTTTATACCTCTCGAAGCCTTCCTAAATCCCCGGTTTTTATACTCGAGATCAGAAGGAAGTCTTACGCTCCCGAGGATACCGAGAATTCCCGAGAATTCACCTTTCTCTAAGTCGAAGTTCTTCTCGATTCTTTGTCTTAACTTCTTCAAGCTACCACTTCAATCAAGTGAGTTCATACCCCCTTTGATACACCTTCAAATACATTATAATGTACTTTTAATACATTTCGGGGGAGAATACAAGTAAACACACGGTTGATTCCTAGTGAAAATGTGAAAACTCTTTTTATACTTTGCATGCATTAGATTTATACAAAATGCATAGTATCCAGGGTAGCCATCCTTGTTAAACCATTTTTATGCATTCAAAGAACTTTTGATTTATGCTTTGTCAAACATTGTGAAAGAGGATAAACATTTCATACAAAACTATTATTTTAATATAGACTTAGTTGAGAATCCGTGAGACGATTACATCTTCAATGTTATCTTTTGTTTAAAAGGTACTACCTAAAGTCCTGTCTATTATAACTAGAGTATCTCGTTTGGAGAGCGCGTCAAATGTGTATCGATCTATACGGGAAGTCATGGTCTCGCGCCCTGACTGGTAGATACATTCCTTTGGGTGACAGTTTGTCATAACGTTTCGATGCCTGAAGACTGTCGCCACAGGCATATTATGTTTAATATGGTTATAAAACTCACCGGATGGAAAATTATTATAGTATTATGCTTTTATGAATGAGTAGCTATTCAAACTATTCTTCATCTAACAAGTGCGATCTTCTTATAGCTTTATTATATAAAACTATGCCTCAATCTTTTAAGCATTTCAGTTGCCTGCGGTTTTTGGTCTTGGACATTAGAGACTGCCTATTACTTTAGGAAAATAAGGAATTTTCTTGTATCTAAAACAATCAACTAATATGAAAATAACGGATTTTCGTGGTACAACTATTTACAATTCACATCACGAACATTCATATGCATTTCATACTTTTATAAGAAAATATGGGATTTTCTTGGAAAACTCACAAACTTTGGAATGGTATACATTTTTTCAAAACCGCTTATGAACTTACCAACTTAATTGTTGACACTTTTTCTTTGAAATAACTTGTATTCTCAGGGAACCGCTATGCAGGTTTGGAAACCAACTTTTGGGGATTAACGCGTTGACATTATTACTTCTTTTGAAAGATGTTTATGTATTTATCTTTTGAACATCTAACAAATACAATTATGTAAACATTTTGAAACTTTTATATATATATGGTGGTGTGTACTTTCCTTACTATGAACTATTATGATACTGAATATAACGTCCTCCGCCCCCAAACGTTTCCGCCGTTCTAGTTTGGGGGTGTGACACATCGTGTCCAATGCGACATCATCCCCAATAGCATGTCCAATGTCCTCCCACCAATCATGTTCTCTATACTTTAGGAGACAGGATACGACTCAGACCTTGTCCCCTTCGGGACACCGACTAGTGCAAAAAGCGCTGGAGACATCTGCCAACCATCCACTGCTAGCAATGGGGTTCCTATCCCCATGATAATCCGAATCTCCACATGCTTTGAACTCTCGGAGTGTCAGTGTACACGCTGCCATCATGGCCACCATCTGAGTAGGGAAGGCTCCCAGCCTCTCATCCAAAATCTCCAAAATACCCTCCTTGACCGTAAAAAAGATCATAGGAGTCTGGTCCAATATACTATGCGTAATCTCTACTGATATAAACTCTCTTATCTACTCACCGAGTTGCTCGCCTCCTGAACCTGAGCCTGATCCCTTATCGGTACCTGAACTGCGCACTGGTGTACCCCGTAGTGTCCCCATACTGCAATATAACATAACAATCATCAGAATGCACATCACTACAAGTTCCTTGGATTCATCTCAACCTTCCTTGATTTGAGTATAGATCCTCTGCTTTTAGTAGTATGGGCCCATACTACCTTCTACATCTATCTGTATTTTCCTCAAGAACTGCCTTGACTCCACCAACTCCATTCTACTACAATTGCTTCACGCGCTACTCTCATCCTAGGCTTTCCCTAGGGTAATCACCATCCCAATCTCTGCCATCAGCTGCATAAGAAGTCCCTGCTATCTTACCATAACCATCTTGCGAATACTATTATATATTACTAAGTGTAGATAATTCATTGAATGAGAGATCTTACCCTACAAAGGTTGGACTCAAACAAGAGCTGTGAAATAGAGCTAGACCTAACCTTCTAAAATTATTTAGTCCTCACAATATGTAACTTAAGATATTCGTTTACTAGTTAGTAAAAGACAACTAGAACTCCTAAAAGCACAACGCAAGCAACATTCGAGCATTGAGTATACATAATCAAGCATATACTAATCAGGCTATCATACCGACTTAATCTATAATAACATGTAGTTCATAAATTCGATACACATATAATAGGCAAAAAAGGCATCCTTCCTAGATCCTTATTCATAATCTAGCATGTTTTTCTCATAAAGATGATAATCATATCATAACATAAACTTGTATGGGTAATTTAGGAGTACTTACTTGAGCTCGGCTGATTGCATGCACCACACACATTTCACTATTTCAAAATTCTTTTTGCTTTTTCTAATACTCTTTTCTTTTCTCAAAATCCTTTTATAAACATGGTTTTCTTTTGAAAAATTATGTACCAATTCCTTAGTTTGAGTTCAGACATACCCGAACCAAGGCTCTGATACCAACTTGAAACATCCTAAAAATATGGTCAAAAAATTTATTTTTAAATCATTAAATAAACCATAATTATCAAATCGTTTCTTTCATGAACATAAGTTATATTCTCAAAACAAAGTATTAATTTAAAATAAGTTCATTTTATTAGAGTAAAACATCCCAGGCTAAACTTCACGGTGTGTGCGATGCAGTCATTGTGAACTCTTCCCTCCATTACCGGATGAACCTGAAACCAAAATTGAAAACCCTAAGCCTGAAGCTTAGTGAGTTCCCCAATCTACCACATACCATACACATAATCACGTATTGGGTCCCTGCCTGCTGTATCGGGACTTGCTCGGCATCGGGTCCCGCCCAACATCAAGCCCTGCCTAGCATCGAGCCCCGCTCAGTGTATATATATTTCTCTCTAAGGCCCCGCATGTCTCTGGGCGTCGCCCACTATATCTATACAATCATATAAACATACTAATACATGAAGAAACATAATCTACTATACTACTGATCTAAGGCGTCGCCTAACTTGGGTCCCGCCCTTGGTCTGCTACTATTGAGTTATGGAACCGCGTCCACACTTCTACTGATGGTGAGATCCGTGATGGGTTTTGAGCATTCTAACACTTCCTAAGTGTACATGCAACCCGAATAACCTTGGATCTATGTTTGACTAATTATCATGCAAAGTTGAATTCGAAGGTTATATTCCTATCTAGCATACATGGGGAACAATTTTTAACTTAAATGAAAGATAAAATAATATACCTTGTTGTTGCTTGTCATCCTTGAAACCTTGTGAGCCTAGCACCCCAAGTGTGATGCCTCAAATGCTTCACACAACACCAAATGCAAAGGAGAAAACTTTGAGAGAATCTTACACTTGCAAAAATCATCCTAGCCCTCACTTGTTCATGTGTGTCCGATTTTGGTGGAGAATATGATCCTTATATAGTGTTGACACATCTAGGGTTACGCCATGTAAACCCTAATGTGTCGTGACTCTTCATTTCCATGACCTACGGGTTTGTAGCTCCCATGGAGTATCCATGGAGCATCCTATGGGTGGAACCTAACTTGATAATCCATGGAGCCTCTTAGCCCACTATACAAGTATGGATGATTCACATAATCAACCCATATATTTAATTAGTTATCTTTTGACCACTTAATTAATTGTAAATCAATTCTTGATCAAACTAATTAAATAATATTATTAATATGTTAGAACTTATAATATATTAATAAACCACAAGTGTTATTTCTGTCATTTAGTCTAGCCAATTGCATGGTGCCATGCAACCCAAATGGACCATACCGGGTCAAGTACATACCAGAAATAATTATGGACTTAGACACCTTATCCAACAGTCTCCCACTTGGATAAGTCTAATAACTATAACTGCAGGTATGACTTCAGGAATCGATCAACAATCGTAGCTCTTTCAAGGTTTCTCAGAACTGAGAAGATGATGATACGCCATTTAAGATAAGTGATCATATAATCCTATGTTCGAGATATCATCCGGACAAATACATGGAACAATGTCTTACTTATTGTCCAACAGTTTGTTTCCCGATTTCCGATTTGTTTGTAAAACAACTTAATTGAACACATTAACTTAGTTTTGACCGGGCCCGATACATAGGTCAAAAAAAAATCATCAAGGGGCCCATATATCAGCTTCTAATCCAAAAAGGAACAGATAAACTTCGACTTATATGTTTGTTCTACCACTCATTGAATTATACACAAAAGCATGTTTTATAACATCGAGTTACCAATGCGTTTACGTACAATCAATGCATAAAAAATTCGTAAGTAACAAATCATATCTCTAGGTTTGAAGACTTATATGATATTACCGTCTCACGATGCCTCGAGATAAATTCCATGAAGTGATTCCAGTGAGCGTGGGTTGAGTCCAATGCTCAGACCTTATGAGCACTCATGATTGTTGTAGCCATGTCCAACACCTTAGACCTCTGCAACCAATCATGACAGTCTTGATTCATACCTACTTCCGACATATGACCGACTGTGGAGTTTCGAATAATATTATATACCAAACATAATTATTTTGGAAGTCAAAACATGCAAAAGAAATATAGTAAACGATTGACAAGAGAAAGCAACACTTTACTCATAAATAAAACACCTTTTATTCATCATCTAATGTCAATTACACTTTACAAATTTCAAGGTTATCTAACTACTGAATATAATATCATCCTTCAGCCCTATGCTCCGAGCATGCTGGAGATGCTTAACCCGAGTCAGTCCCTTTGTGAGGGGATCTGCTGGATTCTCATCCGATGATACCCTCTTTGCCACGAGGAGCCCTTCTTCTATTCGATGTCTGATGAAATGGTATTTTCTGTTAATTTGTTTGGATCTACCATGATCCCTTGGTTCCTTGGCTAAGGCAACATCACTTTCAATATCACAGAAAATTTCCATTGGCTCCTTAATAGCTGGTATAACTCCAAGGTCTCCAATGAAGTTTTTCAGCCATATCGCTTCCTTTGCTGCCTCGCTAGTTGCTATATACTCTGATTCGCAAGTTGAATCAGCTACTATCTCTTGCTTGGAACTCTTCCAAGAAATTTCTCCTCCGTTTAGAGTAAAGACCCAGCCTGACTGATAGTGGAAATTATCCCTATCAGTGTAAAAGCTAGCATCACTATATCCTACAACTCTCAAGTCTTCACTCATACCGAGGGTAAGAACCCAGTCCTTAGTCCTCCGTAGGTACTTGAGGATATTCTTTGCCGCAGTCCAGTGTGCCTTGCCAGCGTTCCCCTGATACCTGTTAAGCATGCTCAAGGCAAAGGCTACATCAGCTCGATTACACATCATAGCATACATGATCGATCCTACAACCGAAGCATAAGGTATTCGACTCATTTCTGCTATCTCAGCCTTAGTACTAGGGCTTTGTGTCTTACTCAATCTGGCGTTACTCTGGATGGGTAACTCTCCTTTCTTGGAGTCTTGCATGCTGAATCTCTTCAGCACCTTATCCAAGTAGGTACTCTGACTAAGTCCAATTAGTCGTTTACTCTGGTCTCTCAAGATCCTTATCCTTAGAATATAGGCAGCTTCTGCTAGGTCCTTCATAGAGAAACACTTCCCAAGCCAGGACTTAACTTTCTACAGAGTTGAGATGTCATTTCCTATGAGTAGTATGTCATCCACAAACAACACCAAAAAGCTAACTATACTCCCACTAGCCTTGACATATACACAAGATTCATCTTCACTCCTAGAAAAGCGAAACTCTTTGACTTTCTCATCAAAGCAAAGATTCCATCTGCAAGGTTCTTGATTTAATCCATAAATGGATTTCTCAAGCTTACACACTCTATTAGGGTACTCTATATCGACAAAACCCTCTAGCTGACTCACCTAAACATCCTCAGCCAACTTTCCATTAAGGAAAGCGGTTTTGACATCCATTTGCCAACTTTCATAGTCATGAAATGCAACTATGGCTAACAGAACCCTAATAGACTTAATCTTGGCCAATGGAGAAAAGGTCTCATCATAATCTACTCCCAGAGTTTGTGAGAAACCCTTTGCAACCAGTCGTGCCTTATAAGTGTGTATATTACCGTATATATCGGTCTTCTTCTTGAAGATCCATTTGCACCCTATAGTCTTATGACCTGGTACATTTTCAACCAAGTTCCAAACTTGATTGTCATACATGGATTGTATCTCACTGTCCATTGCCTCTTTCCACTTGGCTGGCTCAGGGCCTGCCATGGCTTCTGCATACCTGTTAGGTTTATCCAGACCAATCAGTGTCTCATCACTGATAAGTGTATCACCTTCCGCAGTAATATGGAATCCATAGTAACACTCAGGTGTATTCCTAACCCTTGTGGAACGCCTCAAAGGTAAACACTTGTCAATTGGCTCAACAGGAGTTTCCTCCTCAAGTTGAGTGCTAGGGTTTGAAGTTCCTTCACCGCTTGTCTCTTGAATTTCTTTAAGGTTAACTTGTCTCCCACTGTTTCCTTGTCTTATGAACTCTCTCTCTCTCTCTCTCTCTCTCTCAAGAATTCCCTTCTAGCTACAAAGACCACATTTTCATTAGGTCTATAGAAGAGGTAACCAAAGGATTGATGTGGGTAGCCGATGGAAATACACCTCTCACTTTGAAGTTCGAGCTTATCATGAGTCTCACGTCTCACGAAAGCCTCCCAACCCCAAATCTTGATGTGGTCTAGTTTGGGTACTTTACCAGTCCACATCTCATAAGGAGTTTTGGCAACTTTCTTTGTAGGGACCAAATTAAGGATATGGGCGGCAGTCTCTAAGGCATACCCCCAAAATGAGATTGGTAGCAAAGATCGACTCATCATGGAACGAACCATGTCCAACAAGGTTCGATTACGCCTCTCAGCCACACCATTCAACTGCGGTGTCCTGGGAGGTGTTAATTGTGAGGCAATCCCACATTCCCTAAGATAGTCGAGGAACTCTGAATTAAGATACTCACCACCTCGATCGGTTCGAAGCATCTTAATGTTCCTGCACAATTGATTCTTGATTTCCTGTTTAAACTCTTTAAACCTTTCAAAAGTCTTTGACTTATGCTTGATTAAGTAGACATATCCATATCTACTATAATCATTAGTAAAAGTCAAATAATTATGATTAACATCCCTTGTGGCATGTTTGAAGGGCCCATACACATCCGTGTGTACAAGATCCAACAAACCTTCACCCATATCACAAGAACTTGTGAAGGGTGACTTTGTCATTTTTCCAAGTAAGCATGATTTGCAACTATCATCTGACTTTAGGTCAAATGACTCCAAGACTCCATCCTTTTGGGCTTGGCCTATGCGTTTCTTGCTTATATGTCCAAGACAACAATTTCATAATGATGCTTTATCCAAGTTATTATCATTAACATAATCAATACACAAAACATTATTTCCTAAGTTATCAACCACAGATACAGTTTCATAGATACCATCACAAGGTAATGTTTTAAAATATAGAACATTATTAAAGAAAGCATTAATCGAACCAACTTCATTATCAAATGAAAAGGTGAAACCTTGTTTGTACAATGCATGAAAGGAAATAATATTTCTTGCCATTTTTGGTGAATAACAACATTTATTCAAATCTAAATTGAACCCACTACTTAGCGATAAAGTATAAACTCCAATCTTGGTGACAGGTAAAGCTCTCCTATTCCCCATGAATAAGTTTATTCTTCCTTGCTGCACATTGTCACTTCTTCTTAGTCCCTGCAAATCAGAACAGATATGAATACTACAACCGGTATCAAGGACCCAAGAATTAGAATGGGGTGAGTTTTTAGATAATATAGTGTAAATACAAGCATGGTGGGGTTTAACTTTCCCATCCTTCACATTTTGTTGGTACTTTGGGCAGTTTCGCTTCCAATGTGACTTTTCGTGCCAATAGAAGCATTCAGCCTCTTTTGGGTCAGAAGAAGGAGTGACGAAACCTTTCTTGGTTCCACTTGAAGAGGATCCATCAAGGGTCCTAGCCTTGATACCCTTCGAAGAGCTCTTCCTTTTCTTCCCTCGACTTTTCCCGAATACCAAAACCGGGGCAGAGTTTGGAGTAAGAGTGTTAACAACCGACTTCCCCTTAAGACCTGTTTCTGCGGTCTTAAGAAGTCACTGAAGTTTGCTGAGTGTGATCTCTTCCTTATTCATGTGATATGTCATGCGGAATTGATAATAGCACGAGGGTAAGGAGTGCAAAATGATATCTATTGCAAGCTCCTCAGGGAAGTTCACATTAAGCTTCAACAATCGATCCACATACCTTTGCATTTTCTGCATGTGGGTCATGACGAACTGTCTGTCCTTCATCAAGGTTGTTATCATGGAGCAGATGATTTCATACCACTCTTGTAGTGCACTTTGATGGTATCTTTCCATCAGATCTTGGTGCATTTCAAAAGAGTAAAAGTCCTCATAGGACTTTTGGAGTTCCGTTGTCATAGTGGCCATCATGATGCATGCTACTTTGGTAGCATCTCTTTCATGTGCCTGGAAGTCAGCGATCTCCTGAGGAGTTGCAGTGGTATCATCAATCTCCTTAAGCTCCATATCAAGGACATATTCTTTGTCCTCGTAGCGCGTAATCATCCTGATGTTTCTGATCCATTCATTGAAGTTGGATCCATCAAAAGTGACTTTCCCACACAAGTTCATAAGGGTAAAGGAGCTATGAGGATTAGAGTCAGAAGCAACGTTGTTTAAGAACATCTGAATGAAGAGGACAAGATTAGTTTAAATATTAAGAGAGTCCTTAATAAAACACCCAAATGTAATTTTAAGGCTAGGATCCAATCACAATATATTATAACTTAGAAGAGGTATTCCATAATCCAAGCTATAACGTATTTGAAAGGTAGGTGAATGATGATTCACCAATTTCCACCATGAAAAACGAAATATCGATATTAGGTTTTAATTGGTTATTAGAAATTCCTAGATTCTTTGAGATTCATTGAACTTTTCAATGGCATGCTTCAATCTCGAGTGTGCCCACCAGGTTTTGTGACTAGGATATCGAGCATCACAAAACGAGGTGTGAAGTAACCATGCAAGTCACTTGGTACCCTTAAAGTTTATCACTCAATCGATGTGTCGGTAAACCACACACGCTCCACCGACACTATGATAAACCTTAAGTCACCCTTTACCGACCTTATTAAGTCCAAGTTAGTGTGCCGGTTAACCACACACGCTCCACCAACAACTTAAACAAAGTGTAAAGTGTAATTTCATGGATTAGCACCTTATTCACATTTTTCCTAAAGTAACTAAGATTGGAAATTTAATAAAACATTTAGATACTTTATAATATTCATCATACTTTTAATGAGAATTTATAAGTCCTTGTCTTACCCGTTCGGCTAACGACCCTCCATCAATCAAGGAAGTGGTGGGTGAGAGTGGACACCCATTAAGTTGCCATTTTATAGGCAACAACCTTATACCCCCTTATAGACCGGCTTCGTGAATGAGGCGTACTAGCGGTAATACGACTTGATCTTATATATATATATATATATATATATATATATATATATATATATATATATATATATATATATATATATATTAACTTATAATATTATAACGTATAAGGGTTAAATTTTAACTTTTAAAATTCTAAGGGTTGGAAATAAAGTTTTAATTAAGACTTTACTAGTTCCAAAACTTGAGGGCAAGTTTTGTAAACTTTCAAAACTTTTCATTTCTTATAGCTGATGAGTTAATAGAGTATTAAAAATGAAGACTCTTCATTTTTTATCACTCATGTGTTCTTTTAATGACTTTTAACAAAATGACTTTTGGTTTTCCATAACTTGAGGACTAGTTATGGAATCCATTAAAACACATTATGATCATGAATTAATCTACCACATAGGTTACAAACAATTACTATGATCATCTAAACATCATAAGAACAAGAACATGAATGTGAACACTTTCAAGAATCAAAAATTATACTTAAAACTTGTAATTTTTGATAATTTTCATTGTAAATGGATTAGCATAAACATTACACCATTTAAAACATGTTTTCAAGTACCAAAACAATTTAGGGTAATGTTTCTAGTCCATTTCCAGCAACTAAAATCGAAATTCTGAAAACTACAGCCTCTACTCATCGAGCGCAAGAACAGACTCGACGAGTAGCTTGCATTTGGTCATGGACTCGCCGACTCCCCCCATGGACTCGGCAAGTTCATACAAGCAGAAAGCAGAAAAATGATTTTTTTCAAGCAGTTTGCACAAATAATCAACAAACAAGCCTAGACTCTGATACCATTGATGAGTTTTGAGCATTCTAACACTTCCTAAGTGTACATTAAACCCTAATAACCTTGGATCTATGTTTGTCTAGTTATCATGCAATGTTGAATTCCCAGGTCATATTCCTATCTAGCATACATGGCGAACAATTTTTTAACTTGAATGAAAGATAGAATTGTTGTATTAATGTCTAAGTCCATAACTATAATTGGTAAGACTTGACCGACCCGATATGGTCCATTTAGATTGCATGGCATCATGCACTTGGATAGACTAAGTGAAAGAAATAAGACACTTATGGTTATTAATATATTATAAGTTCTAGTATATTAATAATAAGAATA
Organism: Lactuca saligna; assembly: GCF_052625555.1. Taxonomy (NCBI): domain Eukaryota; kingdom Viridiplantae; phylum Streptophyta; class Magnoliopsida; order Asterales; family Asteraceae; genus Lactuca; species Lactuca saligna. The sequence goes on from NC_136421.1 coordinate 73,725,397, forward strand.
ATAATATTTAATTAGTATTGATCAATAATTAATTTAGAATTAATTATGTGATCAAAAGAAGACTAATTAAATATATGGGTTGATTGTGTAAATCATCCATACTTATATAGTGGGCTAATGCTCTATGGATTATCTAGTTGGGTTGAACCCATATGATACTCCATGGATGCTCCATGGAGGTTACATAACCCATAGGTCATGACAATTAGGGCTTACATGGTGCAACCCTAATTGTAACACACTATATAAGCATGATATTATTCACCAAAATTGGTGACTAGTGTGTGTAAAAGAAGGGCTAGCCGATTTCATAAGTTGTAGAATTCTCTCAAGTTATTCCAAGTGTATTTGGTGTTGTGTGAACCATTTGAGGTGTCACACTTGAGGTACTAGGCACTCAAGCTTCATGAAGACATTCTACATCAAAGAGGTATGTATTCTATCTTGTTATATTCATTATTGTGTATGCTAGATTAGGATAATACCTTGGATGTTCATAATTTCATGTATAATAGAGAAAACATAGATCCAAGGTATTTAGGGTTGCATGTACACTTAGGATTGTTAGAACGCTCAGAACCCTACAGTGGTATCAGAGCCTCGACTTGTTTTTTTATTATACTTGCAAAAGTAGCTAAAAAATCGAGTTTTGATGCTGTCTGCACAACAGACTTGTCGAGTCCATGAATGGACTCGCCGAGTCCATGGCAAAATGCATGCAACTCGCCGAGTTTGTTCATGCACTCGACGAGTTGGACCCCTTGACAGCATATATTCGATTGTTTTGGCTAGAATTGGACTAGGAACATTACCCTAAGTTGTTTTTGGACTTATAAACTTTTTTTTGATGTGGTAATGTTCATGCTAATCCAATTTCAAAGATAATTGTCAAAAGTTTCATGTTTTGTATTAGTTTAAAGTGTTACTCTAATTTCATGAAAAAGGTTGATTTCAATTATCTTGTTCGTATGAGTTACTTAGATTAATAGAAAATGTTGATTGATTATGTGTGTTTGATCCATTTTAATCTAAGAGTTGATGCTAAAATGTGTTTTTGTAACTTGTCCTCAAGTTATATTAAAAGACACATTTAAGAATCATAAGACTCATAAAAGTTGGCAATGGTTACAAAAAATGAAGAGTCTTGTCATCATTAATTGGATTTATGACTCCATAACTTGTCCTCAAGTTATGGAGGTTCAAGAGTCACTTCATTAAAGAATAAAGTGTGTAACCTTAATAATTCCATAAGTTTATAAAATAAAGAAAAGTTATATTCTTTTATTAAGTTTAAAGTCTTCCATAACATGTCTTCATGTTATGGAACTTGAAGAGTTTTTAATTAAAACTACTTTAAACACATAAGTTATGGAATTAATTAGTTTTAAATATTTTCAAAACTTTCCCTCATGTTTTGGAATTTGAAAAGTTTTCTCTTATGAATACTTTAATTCCAAGTTAAGCCGTTAGAATTTTAAAAGTTAAAATTCAACCCTTATACTATTATAATATTATAAGTTAATAATATATATATATATATATATATATATATATATATATATATATATATATGTATGTATGTATAAGAGCAAGTCAGTCTTACCGTTAGTAGGCCTCATTCACGAAGCCGGTCTATAAGGGGGGGGGGGGTATAAGGTTGTTCCCTATAAAATGGCAATTTAATGGGTTTCCATTCTCACCCATCGCTTCCTTGACTGGTGGAGGATCGTTAGCCGAACGGGTAGGACAAGGACTAGAATTCTCCTTTCATTAAATGAATTAATGATAAATACTAAGTAACTAAACCATTTATAAATACCCAATCTTAGTTACTTAGGAAAATGTGAATAAGGTGCTAATCCATGAAATTACACTTTGCACTTTGTTTAAGTCGGTTAGTGGAGCGTGTGTGGTTAACCGGCACACTAACTCGTATTTAACAAGGTAGGCAAAGGGTAACTTAATGTTTATCATAGAATCGATGGAGCATGTGTGGTTAACCGGCACATCGATTGAGGGGTAAACAATTAAGGGTACCAAGTAATTTGCATGGTTACTTCACACCTTGTTTTGTGATCCTCGACATCCCAGTCAAAAAACCTAAAGGACACACTCGAGATTGAAACATGCTATAGAACAGTTCAATGAATCTCAAAAGAATCTAGGAGTTTCAAAACCAATTAAAACCTAATAATACGTTTCGTTTATCATTGTGGAAATTGATGAATCGTTATTCACCTGCCTTCAAATATTTTATAGCTTGAATTACAACTTCCTCTTCCGAGTTAGAAAATAGTTTGTAGGGTCCTAGCCTTTATATCTCAAATTGGGTGTTATATTAAGGAGTTTTAATCAATTATCTTGAATATCTCCCAAAAGATGTCTGGTTTACACATTTATGATCTTCCTAAATATCTTGAAACAAGCTTTCCTAAATGAAGATGATATCCCATGGAAATCATACTTCTTTCACCTCCTCCAATTATTCTCCCTAACCCACAAGTTCATGAAAATGTTTAGGTCACTGAAGCCCTATTGGCAAGTAAAGGTCTATGTTTGGTCACATCTTGGAGATGCAGTCACATATTGACAAGTCGGGAGAGTTGGGTGTCAAAGTCTTGGGAAAGTTGGTGGTACAACTACTTTCTAAGTCAGATAGTCAGTTATTTTGGAACACCTATGAAATAGACTACGACAATACCCTTAATGATCTTATTTATTTTCTAAGATCAACTTCCTAAAACTTTATGGACATTGACAATGATGACATTGGATATCTAGTAAAGCTCTCTCTTCCCAGTGGAAAGGGATTGGCCATAGTCAACTTGGTTGACCAAATGGTAAAGAGAAACGTTAAGTCTTTGATAGTCCCATGTTCCATTACCAAAGTCTCCATATGTTAAATTGCCAAAGGAAGGGGCATTGGTTGCGAAGCTGCCAATTTACCTAAGGATGTTAAAGTCAATAAGTTTGACTCTACTTTAGGTAAAGTCCACTATCTAACTCTGCTAAGTTTCTATTCTGAGATTCTTGATACATGATGTGACTGGGTTACATGTTGATGTTTTAAGAATCAAAGAGAACGGAAGAAAGAATATGCTAAATCTGATCGCGTAGATGGATTTCTATCGCATAGTTTGAAGATTGGATGCTTGAGCTACTTCTTAGGAGTTATGATAAATTCCTTAGGAATAGATAACAACAAGTTTTCATATACATTTGCATTGTAAGGATTAGTTTTTCCGCAAAGTTTTTAAAATACAAGGAAATTTTGATTTTATTTATTTTAAAATATCCATACAATGGCATTTGTGGAAAATTTTGTTGCTTATAAGATTCCATTAAGAGCAACAGTGGAAATATGAATTTGATTCTTTCATTTGTGGTAGTGTCTAAATTTACCAAAGAATGAAAGATCCTCATCACCCAAGTTTCAATTGGACCGGAACTTGGAATCATGCAAGTTGTATAGCATGATGAATGAGAACTTTCAAGCATTGGAAAAATTAAGACTAATTACTTGTTCACATGGATGTGTGAGTCAAGTAATGGACTAAGGGATCGAGCACATAGTCATGTGCACTGATTAAGTCCACCACAAAAGATGTAAGGCTATTCGTCATAGTTTACTAAAGCTCAGTAAATATGATTATACTTACAAGCTTAAGTGTAACTCTGAGACATTGGAAAAGGTTCCAATGCATGGCAGAGCGGATAAGAAGAATCAAATTAGGCAGAAGGATAAAGGTCTCTCAAATCTGAAAAGATGGGAGTCAAGTAACACACTAAGGGATAGATTACACATTCTTGTGCACTGATTAAGTCCACCACAAAATATCGATAAGACTATTCATCATGATTTACTTAAATTCAGTAAATATGGTTATACTTACAAGTTTAAGTATAATTCTGAAACATTGGAAAAGTTTCAATGTAAGGCAGAACGAATAAGAAGAGTCAAATTAGGCTTAAAGATAAAAGTTACTCAAATCTGAAAAGATGGGAGAGTACTTTAGTATCAGTTTTGTGATCATCTTAATGATTAAGAAACCATATCAAAATTAGTTCTCTAAGGAAATCTTTGTGCAATCTTATGAATAAGAAGAGGAACTTGAATTGTTGAAATGGTTAAATCAAGAAGATGAGTCATACTTTGTTTCAAGACAAGTCTTAGAGTCATACTCCAAGATTGAAATTTGAGTGACATGTCTTGAAGAAGGTTTAAAACACTTGTCAAATGTAAGAGTAAATGTATTCTACCCGTGTACATTTGAAATTCGTAAGTTGTGATGTTTTGCATAAAACAAAGACCAACTAAGACCAATTGTGTGAAGTGTTTGTCTTGATAAAGAATCTAAACTATCTCTTGAATATTTGACAAGATAGTCTTATATGTTAAGAGGACAGTGGGAGTCTTAAAGGTCTTGAAAGTCTCAAGAACTAATCACGAAAAAAACATGTAGTTTAAAACTAGCACACGATGTGAGGTTTATAACCTATCGTGTTGACATATTTCTATTTCTATGCCCATTCCAGTTAAAGTTGGCTTTGAATAGGAGTTCTTAGAGTTCTCAATTGGTTGCACAACAACTTGGAAGCAATGGTAGGCCCTTGAGTTACCAGATGGCAAGAAATTAAGATTGAGTTCAGTCCATATGAGTTTGGATTTGTCATTATCCTTGTCTTGTGACTATGGTTTTGACATTTCACATGGATAAGAGCACATACACCATTAAATCTAGGTTTCATAAGGTTTCTCTTCGATTCATGAAAATGATGGTGAGGAAACACTTTCATTAAGTAGATTTTAGCTAGATAGCAATTGTGATATTTTCATTCTCAAAGTCGTTAGTGGAGTGTGTGTGGTTAACCGGCACACTAACATGGACTTGTGAGAAGTGGGAAAGGTCTAAACAATTGAGACTATGATTACGGTATCCCTTTTCATAGTTCAAAAACTGTTTAGACATACCTGTGAGCTATCTAATGAAAGGTGTATGATTTTGATAAAGTTTTATCAAAGCAATATAGTATCAGAAATCTGAACTTTGGTAAGAAATTTAATAATGTATTGATTTCTAGAAGTCGAACTAATTTCTGGATACATGTCAAAGCTAGTGGGAGCATAAGTGTGTCACACCCTGAAAACAGAAGGCGGAAACATTTCCGGGGTTGACTCAACGTTGAGTATCAAATCCAATGTACATAATAAGTAAAGTAAAACAACCATTAAATTACATAAAGAAAAGTTTTACAATTGTTTCAAAAGTAAAGTTGTACAGTTGTGATACATAGTATATATATATGAAGTAAAGTTTGTTATCATTTGTCAACATCTAAAGTAAAGTTGTACACTGAAAACATGTTTACTTTTGTGAAAATGTACAGTTAGGTTATCTGATTTGACAAACTGCTCTGGTTATGTACCAATGTATTCCTAGGAAAGTCTCATACTTTCCTGAATGTTGGTTTCCAGTGTGAAAGATGTATACTGAAACCTGGTTATCTTGTGAATTGTATAAAGTTGTTCATTATTACCATAAGTAAATATCTGTTATCCTAATTGCGAGTTCCATAACCATACGATGGACTAAACCTGTGGCAATAAGTAGTCCACATCCTTATGACTTTCGTCACCCTTGAACCATTTCGGTTCGGCTGTAGCTAGTAGCCAGGTGTGGGGTAGTCAGCCCCTTATAGATCTATACACTCAAGTCACGCTCTCTAAATCCCATAGATTCTGGTACCGGTTGTAGTCCTCCACTCACGTATCTCTGTGGAGGGTTCGCCGAGGATGTGTCTCCAATCGTACAGGAATAACAAATTTACTAGTAATAATATGATAGCCCTCCACTCACATATTTATGTGGAGTGTTACCGAGGACAAAACAGTGTACAGGTTTTATGTTCAAATGTTCTAATGTTATGCTTTTAACTGATAAAATGTGGAAAATCATTTGTGAAATATATGTAAAACATAACATTTTAAAATCCATTTCACAAATATGTTTACGTGATCTGCATGTTCAAACGGTTATCAGTTGTAGCAATCAGTGTTAAAAGCATATAAAATGTGAAACCCACACATGAAAACATGTTTTAAGTACAAGTAATCCCTTGTACTTTTGCTTGTGTTCCTCCCCTGAAAATAGTGAAAACAGTGAAAAAGGGTAGGGGTATGAACTCACCAGACCCGGAAATACGATGGTTTCGGACACTAGATGTTGGTTCGGGGCTTGATTACTCGTGATGTCCCTATGTAAAATGTAATAATGTCCATATATCTAATTAGATTTACAATCACAAATTATATGGAACATTACACTCCAACGAGGTTAAACACCTCAAAACGAGTGTTTGGAGTGACCCGGGTGACATCTACGGATGTGAAATGATGCGAGGGACTTGGGATTTGAGTTTACTCCCCAAGAGTAAACACATTAAGGATTTTACGGCCACAAAACACATACATACATGACTTTACGGCCGTAAACTCATGTTGATGTGATTTTGGGTGTTTAATGGCTTGATTGGACTTGCGAATTGTTGGAATGGACTTCTAAAATGCCTTGGAATGATTTAATGAGACTTATACCATTTAAAAGGGAGTTCATGGCTCTAAACTTGGAGTTTACGGCCGTAAACTCATCTATGGTCAAGAAGAATTTTTTTGAGGCACAAGGAACAATCACATGTGATTCTAGTCAATTTTCCAAGCCTTGGTATGATTTTAGGGCACCATTTAACACACATTTAGGAGTTTACGACCCAGGAGCATGTTCTATGGCCGTAAACTCTTGTATGTGGTGTTTTGTTATGTTTAAGACCCCCTAACTATTTTTAGATGGTTCTAGGATTTACCACAAGGCTATTGGTTAAGTTTCAAGGCATTCTAACATGTTAAAAGGAGCTTGCTCTCCATGTTTGAGGAGTTTACGGCCCAAGCACATGCATTGGATATAAACTCTCTTTTGTCCCTCAAAATTCAAGTTTAAGGTGTTCCAAGTCCCGGTTTGTAAGCCTCACGGTCGTATCTATGTCCCAACAATGATTTGGAAGGGTTAAATGGCTCTAAAACCCCAATATTGTGTGTTTACGGCCCAAGCTTACTCCTTGGCTGTAAACACATGTTCCAGGTCCAAAATCTCCGTTTAAACATGGATTTGAAGGCCTAAGAGGTTGAATAACAAGCTAGGAAGGTTACCTCTATGATTTGGAGCCTTAAATCTTTGATTTTGGACCTTAATCTAGAATGAGGAGAGAGGTTAGAGAGAGAGTAGTGAGATGTAGCCAAAAGATTCAAATGAAGGCTTAGAACACTTTATATAGTGTCTAAGTTTTGGACACGGTGGAATTCTACCCGATACCGGCGTTAGGCGAGGCTTTTGGTCGTACCCGATTAGGTTGTAGTAACCTGATATGATCGATTCTATAAATGTTCCGATTACTAATATGGAGTGTTACAATGATATCTAATTGGATTAAAACACCCATTAAGTCATTTTAGATCGATACAAATTAATGACTTAATTAAACGACGAAATCGAAATCGGATTTGAAAACGACGTTTGGTTGATCGAATTGGATTACAATTTGAGTTACAAGAAGTGGTACGGAATTTCGGGTTGTTACATTATCCCCCCTGTTGATGTATATTGTAAAAGTCGAATAGAGTGTTTTGTATAGTTTCGCATTTTGTGTTATTTTACTAAGTCATCTTTTGTGCGAAGTTAAAATGTATAGACTTAGTATACTTTTTGATTGTTCCCTATAAATAGGGACGTAGGCTAGAAATTGTAGTACGATGCTTGAACTCACTTCTGCTTAACTTTGTAATCAGACTTTATCAATATAAGATCTGATTAATATTTACTCTCGGTGTTCTTCATCTTAAATCATTCAAATCTATCTTTACTTTTCTAAATTCTCGATAACAATTCACATCAATTGGTATCAAAGCAGGATTCAAACTGCTTAGATCTGATTTTTGAATAAGAATCATTTGTTTTTTGAGTTACAAATTAACTCAAAATTTTCCGCACATTTTTGGTTTTGAAAATCACTTTTGATCTTCAGATTTGAATTGATTCTGCATTTGAATTGTTAAGTCGAGTAATCGATTAGTGTTTTCTGATCAATTCGTTTGATAAATTCTAAAATTCATCAAGGTTTCAAGTTTTCACATATTTTCTGTGTTCATCAATGGAAAATTTCAACATGAATTCAATGACTTCTTTCTCTCACTTGCTTGGTTCCTCAACCAAAATTCCGATGTTAATTCCAAAATACTATGATCAGTGGGCTGATAGAATGGGAGATTACTTAAATGGAATTGATGAAGAACTTTGGAATTGTATCGGTGGAACAGTACTAGCTCCTGCTAATGTTCAACCAATTGGTTCATCCGCTGCATCTACTGATGTTGAAGAACAATGAAATCGATTGAAGAAAAATGAAAAGAGATGCATGAGAGAACTAAGAGGTGCTCTACCTCCTATGGTTTACAATTACATTCGTAGTTGTAAAACAGCAAAAGAGATCTGGAATACTCTAAAAGAAAAATATCAAGGTAGTGAAAAGACGAAGATCAACTCTGTGAAGTAGTGCCTAGTTGAACTGAAGGAATTCAGACAAAAGGATACAGAAACTCTCGAAAGTTGTTATGATCGTCTGAATGAGCTCATGTTTCGCTGCAATAGGTATGGAATTACTAGATCTACCATGGAGTTCAATTTAACTTTCATTATGAGTCTTCGCAAGGAATGGCGCGGTGTGAGCATGATGGTAAAGAATCAACAATGTTTTGATACAACTACATTGAATGATCTTTACAATCAACTGAAAACACATGAAAGTGAGGTCACAGAAATGTATGAAGAATCAAAACAAGCTATTGGTGGTCCTTTGGCTCTTGTATCAAAAGTAACAGAAACTAATGAAAAAGATGGTTCAGATGTAGAAGGATTTTTGATGAACTCTGATGATGAAGTAGTAGCATACTATTCAAACAACAAAGTTAAAAGGTTTTTCAAAAAGCCTTTTAATCCAAAAGGAAAGAATAGTGATGTGAAAAATGATGTAACAAGAACTGGAGGAGAAGAGAAGAAGAAAATAGAGAAAACAGATCGAAAATAGAAAAATGCAAATGAAGAGAAAAAGTTGAAGGGTGATTCGGGAATTTATTGTCATTACTGCAATGGTGCGAATCATTTCGCAGCGGATTGCATGTTGCGAAAGAAAGAAGAAAAGAAAGAAAAAGTCAAAGATAAAGCTTACTATTCTGAAAAGATTGAAGAGTTACGTGCCAAGAACAAAGGAATGTCTTTGGTTGCTAAGGGAGAATCTGATGAAGAAGAGAGTGGAACTTATCAGATCTGGTCTTCAGGATCTGATGATGAAGAAATGAGGCATCCCATACATGGAGCAATGTTCGCAAGTTTTGAGGATTGCAAAGAGAACATTTCTGGGAAATGTTTTATGTCTAAATCCACAGACAAATCTCCCATGACAACCAAGGTACGTGCAATTTTTGAATCTTTTAATATTCCTTTATCTGCTTATGATGCTGAAATTGTTTCGTTTGATGATACTGTGGCTTATTTTGATTCTGTTATTGTGTCTGCTAGTAATGAAGCTATGAAATTAAATGTGCAACTTAGTGAGACACGAAGGGATTTAGAAATAAAGAAGAGCAGAGTTGAAAAATTAGAAATGCAAATCAAAAACATAGATTGTGATAGGAATAATCTTTCTAATGATGTTAGATTGTTACTAGCACAAAGAAACATCTATTGTAATTCAGCAAAAAGATTGTATGCAAAATTAACAGCTTTACATCATTCTTCTGATATTAGCAAAGAACAACATAGGAAACTTTTACCTTTTCTTGAGTATGAGCGTGAAAAAGTTGATGTTGTTTCTTATGATTGCGAAAGTACAATTGCTCAGTTTGACAAAATACCTGATGATAGATATTCATATGGTATTGTCAAAATTGATGAAATTCTAAATGCTGATGAGTTGGTTGACATTGTAAATGAAAGTTTGACAAAAAGTGAACAAGTGAAAATCTTAAAGAAAACCGAAAATTCAACTCTTACTTCGCAATTCAATTATGCTGATATTGATAAAAATTCTGATAATGTGAGTGAAATCAGTGAAATTGAAGAAGAAGAAGAGATTGATTATTCTCAATTGCCAATTGTTAATATCACATCTAAGATCAAAGGTAAAGAAATAATAGTTGATTCAATAGTAGAGGATAAAGTTGATAAATCTTCAACTTCACAACATTGTAAGTTTGATAATGTGGAAGTTGAAAGCTGGAAATCTGATGATACTAATGAAAATAAAGAAGAAAAGAAAAATTCAACTGAAACACATCAAAGGGTTGTAGTTGATCATGTGTTTGAAAACACAAAAGAATTTGACAAAGTTTTAAATGACAAAGGCGCACATTATTTGGAAACCAACACAGTGGTATATCCAAATTTTGTATGTACTAATAAAACTATTTTTCCAAATCAAGTTTTTGTCACTACTGGAAATGCCGAGAAAGTTCATCCTGAGTTCAATAAAATGATTGAAAAAGATAATCAAAAGTCCACACCTGAAGGTTTCTTCGCAAATCAAAACACAGTAGAAAACAATTTAACTCAAAATTCTTATGTGTTTCAAAAACAAAAATTATTACAAAAATGGGTGGTTAAAGGTGAAAAATCAAACAAACCTTTTGAAAAAGCTGAAAACTCAAAGGTTGAAGTGAAATTAAATTCTTAAGAATTCAAATTGATGGTTGGAAATTATTCAACAGAAAATAATGTTTCAAAAAGACAAGCAAGAAAAGCAACATTCTGGCAAGTTGTGAATAATGAAAAAGAACAAATTTCAAAAACATCATCAAAATTTCAAAATAAAAACAGTCACACAACTTCGAGTTTTCATAAACAAATAAATTATGTTGACAAAGTTCCATATATTCGCAAATATGACAACAATAGAAAATTTGAGAATTCGCTAAAATTTGCAAATAATCAAAAGTTCCCAAATGTTGACAAATTCACGAATAATTCATCAAGTTTGAAGAAAACAAATCAAGTCAAAGCGAAATTTTCACCACAACAACCAAATTTTCCAAATCCTTCAATATCAACAAAAACCAAAGTTTCATACATCAAAGGAAAGACTGATGTAAATATGATCAATAATTGGTTTGAAAGGAAAGGAAAGAAATATCAAAGTGCAAAGTTTTCAGAACAAGAAATCAAAAGTGCCTTTGATAAGTTCGCAAATAGTTCTTCAACTTCTAGTACATCATCTTATACTTCGCAAGTTCCGGTTCAAAAATGGAAACCAGTTATCAAACATGCGAATGTTGTGAAGGATAAGATTACAATCAATGCGAATCCAAAATTATTGAATGACTATATTTTAATATCTAGAACTGATGATGCTGATATAATGGATTCTATTACAAACAAAGTGAAAACATGGTTTTTAAGTTACAAAAAGTTGTTTAATTCTACTAATGATGGACCCAATAAGTCTTGGGTTCCTAATTTTTTTCAATAAATGCAGGTGCTATGTGACGAGCAATATGATCCAAAATGGTATATTGATAGTGGTTGCTCTCGTCATATGACTGGAAGAAAGGAAAACTTGCGAGATTATCGAAGCTTGGAGAATGCTGGAGTTGTCAAATTTGGAAATAATCACAAGTGTCAAGTGAAAGGATATGGGAAAGTCACAAATGGACACTTCACAGTAAACAGAGTTGCTTATGTTGAAGGACTTCAACACAATTTGATTAGTGTATCACAACTTGTTGTAGGTACTGGAAATCAAGTAGTGTTTAATGAAGAAGGAAGTATCATCTCAAATGCAAAGACAAATGAAATACTTCTGAAATCCAAACGATATGGTGATATGTTTACATTGGACATCAAACCAATTGTGGGAAAACCAGCTGTGTGTTTACTATCAAAAGCATCCAATGATATCAGCTAGCTTTGGCATCGACGATTGTCACATTTGAACTTTCGAAATATAAATAAACTTGTAACTGAAGATTTAGTTTGAGGGTTACCAATATTAAAATTTGACAATGATTCTTTATGTGCAGCTTGCGAACAAGGAAAACAACATCGAAAAGGTCATCCGATTGTCATAGATTCAAAGATAGTAGATCCATTGGAACTTCTTCACATAGATCTATGTGGACCATCAACTGTTGCAACAATAAATAAAAAGCGGTATATTTTAGTTGTTGTAGATGATTTCTCTAGATTCACATGGGTATTTTTTCTCAGGTTGAAATCTGAAGTTTCTCAGACGATGATTGATTTTATCAAGAAGATTGGAATTAGTCTGAAGAAGAATGTACGAAAAATTAAAAGTGATAATGCTTCAGAGTTTAAAAATCAAACTCTTGAGAATTTTTTCACAAACAAAGGTATTTCGCATAATTTCTCATCACCATATACTCCACAGCAAAATGGTGTAGTTGAAAGAAGAAATCGATCTTTATGCGAAGCAGCCAGAACCATGCTCACATATGCGAATCTACCTCAATATCTTTGGGCAGAAGTTGTATCCACAACATGTTTTACTCAGAATAGATCATACATTCACAAAAGATTCAATGTTACTCCATATGAAATAATCAATAATCGGAAACCTAATGTAAAATTCTTTCATGTTTTTGGTTGCAGGTGCTTTATTATGAATCTCAAAGATAATTTGTCAAAGTTTCAAGCAAAAGCTGATGAAGGAATCTTCTTAGGATATTCATAGAATTTAGTTGCATACAGAGTGCTTAATAAACAAACAAGAAAAATTGAAGAAACATTCAATTTAACATTTGACGATTACTATCTTAAACAGATTGATAGTAAATTCGATCAGAAACCAATACTTGTGGATTCAAATACTCAAATTGATAATTCTGAAATTAATGATTTTGATTATGACTTAATTTCTGGAATTCCTGACAGGGCAATTGATGCAGAAAATAATGCTCCTGATAATCAAACATCAGAATCCTCAAAACATACTGATGAATCCACAACAACTTCAACGTCGATAACTTGTGAAAGCACACCAAATGCTCATATGGAGGAGGAACACACAAGTGTCCATGAAGATTTTTACCAATTTTTGAGGGGGAGCATTCACAAAATCAACAAGAACATCCAGTTGAGGGGGAGCATTCACAAAATCAACAAGAACATCAAGTTGAGGGGGAGCATTCGCAAAATCAACATGAACATAGTTTTGAGGGGGAGTATCCAAATGTAGATCATGTTGACAGAGAGCTTCATGAAACAGAGACAAATAGTCTTGATAACAATACAGACTTTCATGAATTTAATGATTATATTAATGTTGCAGGATCCGAAAATGAAGATATGCATGAAGATGCACCATTAGACTATGATCCAAATTATCCACCACTTGCAAAATGGACAAGAAATCATCCACTAGAGCTTAAGTTCGTGCGAAAAATGAGGTACTAAATACTAACCAAGAACTTTGTATGTTTAATGTCTTTATTTCGAAGATAGAGCCAAAAACAATAAAGAATGCTATGGAACACTCAGATTGGGTTGTTGCTATGCAATCTGAATTGGCTGAATTTGAACGAAACAAGGTTTAGAGATTAGTTTCTAAACCTTCTGATGTTTCAATTGTTGGATTAAAATGGATTTTTAAAAACAAAACCGACAAAGATGGAAATATTATTCGAAATAAAGCAAGATTAGTGGTTAAAGGTTATTCGCAACAAGAAGGCATTGATTATGAAGAAAAATTTGCACCTATTGCAAGACTTGAAGCAGTTCGCATATTTTTAGCTTATACAGCTCACAAAGATTTTGATGTTTATCAAATGGATGTTAAATGTGCATTCTTAAATGGCAAACTCGAAGAAAAAGTGTATGTTGAACAACCACCAGGTTTTGTAAACACTGAACATCCTGATCATGTTTACATTTTAGATAAAGCTGTATATGGGTTAAAACAAGCACCAAGGGCCTGGTACGCAACACTTACAAATTTCTTGAAACAGTCTAAATTTAAACAAGGATCCGTTGACCCCACATTATTTCGCAAGAAAGTTGGGTGTCATCTAATGCTTGTTCAAATTTATGTTGATGATATTATCTTTGGTTCAACTGATCCAGCATTGTCACTTGAATTTGAAAATTTAATGAAAAGTCAGTTTGAAATGAGCATGATGGGAAAAATTAATAATTTTCTTGGTTTAAACATAAGACAGAACAGACAAGGAATCCTCATTAATCAAGAAAAATATACAAAGAACTAGCTTGAAAAGTTTGGAATGATTAATAGCACGAAGCTCAGAGTCCCTATGGCAGTAGGAACACGACTAACTCCTTCGTTAGACACTCCTGCTATTGATTTAATAGTGTATCGTAGCATGATAGGGTCTTTATTGTACTTAACTGTAAGTAGACCTGATATTATGTTTTCGGTTTGTTGTTGTGCTAGATATCATGCAAATCCAAGAGAACCACATTTGACGGCAGTGAAAAATATCTTTCGATATTTAAAGGGAACTGTTTCTTTAGGCCTTTGGTATCCTACGAAAACAGGATTTTTCATTCAAGCTTTTTCAGATTCTGATTTAGGAGGATGTACCTTGGATCGAAAAAGTACGGCTGGTGGATGTCAATTATTGGATGGAAAGTTGGTGAGCTGGCAATCAAAGAAACAAACTTGTGTGGCTATCTCAACTGCTGAAGCAGAATACATCTCTGCGGCTGCTTGCACTTCGCAAATCATATGGATTTAGAGTCAACTTCGTGATTATGCAATCAACATGAAAAAGATTCCTTTGTATTGTGACTCACAAAGTGCGATTCGCATTTGTTATAATCCAGTACAACATTCAAAGACAAAACACATTGCTCTTCGATATCATTTTATCAAAGATCATGTGGAAGATGGGAATATTTGTCACACCCCGAAAACCAGAGGCGGAAACGTCTCCGGGGTTGACTACCACGTTGTGTATCAAATCCAATGTACATAGTATTCACAGTAAACAAACATTACATTACATATATATATGAAAGTTTACATGTGTTTCAAAAGTAAAGTTATACAAAAATACATATGCATCATGTTAACAAAAGTTGAGACGAGTCTTCTACGCACTCCGTCTTCGCCAAAAAAAAAAGATCACCGGGTACCTGTCTAACTTGGACCTGAGAATACAAGCGGTTTGAAAATCAGCATAAAGCTGGTGAGTTCATAAGCGGTTTTGTTTTGTGAAAATGTATCGGTTTCCTTTAGTTTCCGAAAAGATTTGTTATCCAAGAAAAATCCCATATTTTCTTATATGAAGTTGGTTAAGTTATCGTTTGTTACCAATTCGATTATGTATTGTATTTACCCCAGGAAAAATCCCATATTTTCCTAATTGTAAGATCAATAGTATATCACAAAGTATAGTTTAGCACACAAAACTATATAATGAAAATCTTGGGATCACTATCCCGAAAGACATATAAGTTTGTTTGAAATATTAAAAAGTACGGTTCAAGATCATGGGACTATCATCCCGAACTAACACGAGATAAATTAATGTATGTATGTAAATATAGATTTGAAACCATAGGATCACTATCCCGAATAAGATACAAATTTTAAAACCCATGGGATCACTATCCCGTATAAGATATAGATTTAGAAAACCTTGGGATCACTATCCCGAATAGTTCATAGATTTAGAAACCATGGGATCACTATCCCGTATATAGATTTAGATTTTGAAAACCTTGGGATCACTATCCCGAATAGTTCATAGATTTAGAAACCATGGGATCACTATCCCGTATATAGATTTAGAAAACCATGGGATCACTATCCCGTATAAATTATCGATATAAAACCTTGGGATCACTATCCCGTATAAGATATAGTTAAAGGTCATGGGGAAAGACATCCCGTACAGATAGTAGACATAAAACCATGGGATCACTATCCCGAACTAGATACCAAATAGTTTAGTTAATACCATGGGATCACTATCCCGAAAGAGATATAAGAGTAAACCATGGGATCATTATCCCGTATAGGACATAGATATAGAATAGTTTGATAATACCATGGGATCACAATCCCGAAACAGACATAGAAACAATACCATGGGATCACAATCCCGAAAGATACATAGAATATAAATACAAAACCATGGGATCACTATCCCGAACGAAATAAAGATCCTGAACCCAAACTGTGAATAAGTTGGTATTAATACATATTGTGAGTCGGGTAACCATACTAATACGACAACATGACCTCCTTGACGTTTGTCAGACGTCGAACGATATCCAGAAATTTGTCACCTTAGGCGTGCCCGCCTAACTGTAGCTAGCAGTTAAGGTGTGGGATTGTCAGTCCCGAATAGATCTATTCACAAATTCCGCGCTCTCCCTCCAGGAGACTCTGGTTACACTTCCGGAGAGGATTTACTGATCATCCTAAAAGGGTAGTGACTATCTCATAAGCTAGTACTAAACTATTCACAGGGTTCTTATAAGATATGGACATATAGAAAGTTATGAAACATAGTACAGTAAAGTATAGATACATACATGAAATCATCGGATAACATATTCAAATGATACGGAGATAAACTGAACAGACATAGTTTATCTAATAATTTAGTATAGATATCAGTATATGATAGAAAGAATAGTAAAGACCCCCAAATTATTCCCATAATAATTTTATTAGTTTGATTGTTTCTTAACTAAAATCCATTTAGTTGAAATCGAGTAGTCATTCCTTATGCTCAGCATAATACATAAGGAGTAAAAGATTTTATAGATTTGTCAAATATTGTTTTAAACACATCAATGTTGTGATTGGAAAACAGTTATAGTTTGCTTGTATTCCCCCCTGAAAACATTGAAAACAGTGAAAAAGCCGTAGGAGTATGAACTCACCGGACGAGGTACGAGATGGTTTGGATGCTAAGAGTTGAGCCGAGACTTATAAACGCACGAGGTTCCTAATTATGAAGCAAAGATACACATTTGTATCTAATTAGGACTTAGATTGATTGTCGGATAGGGACAATTGCTTCAGGTCGCGATAACACTCTGATACAAGTGTTTGGTGGGACCCGGGTGGCGTTTAGGGACATGAATGGCACAAGGGACTTGGGAAATGAGTTGGGACATCAAAGGAACACTCCCATTAAGGGAGTTTACGGCCAAAACACCCTTTCCCATGAGTTTACGGCCGTAAACTCATGATGGGTGATTTATGGTGCCTTTTGGACTTCCAACACTTAGGGAATGATTTCTAGACTTGTTTTAAGGACTTGGAATGATTCAAAACATCAATTTGACCCCCTTTAAGGGAGTTTATGGCCTACCATGGCTCCAAGGCCGTAAACCCTTATTTGTCCATGAAAATGATGTTTAATGATGCTAGAACAAATCACATGTGATTGGTAAAATTAATCCAAGGCCTAACATGAGTTTGCATGTGATTTTTGAGGTGTTTGTGGAGTTTATGGCCAATGAAACCCCCTTCATGCCCATAAACTCTAGTGTGTGGTGTTCCAAGGTGTTTCAAGGTCTAGAACATGCATGATTGGACTTCTAAAATTTATCTAAGGGCCTTAGGGGTGTGTAGTTTGCATTCTAAGACCAAAAATTTTGGAGTTTACGGCCCAAGAACATGTCTTGGCCGTAAACCCTTAGAAACCCCATAAATGTTGTGTTTTAGGCCCTCAAAGTATTTTTGGTTGGTCCCTTGATTTATTCCAAGGCTTTTGGTGGTGTTGGATGGCTTTCTAACACCTTAGAATGAGATTTATGCCAAGTTTAGTGGAGTTTACGGCCCAAGAACTCTCCTTGGCCGTAAACTCATCAAAGTCCCTTAAAATTTATGTTTCAAGTGTCCAAATGCAAGAATCAAAGTCCCATAATTCATATCTAAGCTATAGGGGTGATTTGGAAGGGTTTAAGGGCATAAAAACCCTCATTATATGAGTTTACGGCCCAAGAATATTCCTTGGCTGTAAACTCCTCTAAACATCACAAAATGCAAGTATTACATGTTTAGATTCCATATTTTAAAGTCTCATAGCCATATCCAAGGTCCAAACTAGTCAAGGAAGGGTTTAAAGGCTCAAAACCCACCATTTTGGGTGTTCACGGCCTAAGCACCTTCTTAGGCCGTAAACTCATGCATTTTGCCCAATTTCATGTTTAAGTGTCTAATTTGGAAGCTAAACATGCTATAGATTAAGGCTAGGAAGGTACCTTAAGGATTTGAAGCCTTAAAAATTGAGTTTTGGACACTTAATCTTTGGATTTTGGAGAGAGGTTAGAGAGAGAGTAGTGAGAGAGGGAAAAAGCTTCAAATGAAGGCTGCAATTCATTTATATAGTTCCCAAAATTTGCACACGGTGGAATCCTACCCGATACCGACACTAACCGCGGCTTTTGGTCGCACCCGATTGAGTTTCCGTCACCCGACGGGAACATTTTAAAAACTCGTGAAATAATCATTTTGGGCGAATAACATAAGTTCCTGAGTGCTTTAGACACTCATTAGGATAAAATAAACGCATAATTTATACAAATAAATTTCAAAGAGAAATCGGAACGAATCCGATAACGGCGACTTCCCGGGTAGAACGGGTTTTGGCGACGAACAAATTTCGGGTTGTTACATTATCCCCCTGTTAGAGGGAATTTCGTCCCGAAATTCAAGGAATATGATATAGATCATGAGTTTGAAACGAACTCGAATGGATTCGATATTTTGGGATCATCACTTTCTTCAAGTGGAATCGGGTCTCTACGATGATTTCGAAACATACGATATGGAATTAATCTTTAGACGTTCGAATGAAATTCCCGGAAACACTTCGGGACAGACATTTAGTAGAAAGAGCTACTAACTTCTCGTTTCTAAATGACCACAGAAACGAGGAATGCGGTAATTCGTACCAGGAAAACTCTGGAGTTGTAAAGCATGACACAATACGAAAGCTTGATGCCGAAAATCATGAGAGTTAGGTCGAGGAAAGAGATATAGACAGGCGACCCTCTCGAAACCAAGATAACAACATGAATGGGACTCCGTCATTCCATGGTAAACGTAGCATCAAGGTATTATCGCGAAAGGTTTCTCATTTAACCAAATGGAATAGAATAGTCCTCTGGACCGAGGGTTCAATCTATATGCGCGAAGTTAGTGTTCTCTATCTCATTGGTTAGTCATCTCGATGATGCACATCTCGATCACACACGAGGAATCGGGCTTAGAAAAACATTCGAATAGATGGATAACAGGTTTCCCTTCAATCATGGGAATCGAAAAGAGTTGCAGGTATAAGGGTTATCAAAGAGAAGTATACCTGTGGCGACAGAGGGATCAGTGGTGGTAGTTGTCTTGGGGCAATTCCTCTTGAAGTGCCCTGCTTCACCACAATTGTAGCAGGCTGGACTGATTCCTGCTCCCGCTGATTGGTTCGTTGACTTGGCCGGTTTCCTGCAGGTTCGAGACAGATGGCCCTTCTTGCCACAGTTGTCGCCGCTCTTTTCGCGACACGGACCAGGGATGTGGTGATGGTAATTGCACTTACCACACCAAGGAAGATTGCCAGTGTATCCACTGGTAGGAGCTTGGGCTGTAGAACCGACAGCTGAGACAGCAATAGGGGTAGTAGCAGCATGGATTGCTACCGTTTGCTGTTTCTTTGAAGACCCTCTCGTACTCTGGGCCTTTCGCTTGTTCCGGGATTTCTTTCTACTTTCACCTCCACTTGTGTCTGACTCAGGAGTGGTAGTTTCTTCATCATAGTTGTCTTCGTGATCGATCAAGATTTTCACAAGGCATTTAGTACTGTCGTACGTGTCTGGCTTCGCAGCCAAGACATTCCCCTTGGTTGGCTGGGTCAATCCCCAGATGAATCTTTCGATCTTTTTACTCTCCGGGGTAACCATTCCCGGACAGAGTAAAGCCAGGTCATCAAATCTTGAAGTATAAGCAGCTATGTTGGAACCCTTCATCTTAAGGTTCCAGAGTTCGTGTTCCAGTTTCTGAATTTCGCCTCGAGGGCAGTACTCTGCAAGCAGAAGCTCCTTCATAGCTTCCCAACCCATGGCATTCGCTACAAGTATAGTTAAGGATTTGACTCGGCCGTTCCACCAAGTCAAGGCTTTATCAAGGAAAGTACAGGCAGCAAACTTGACTTTATCAGACTCCGAACAGGCACATATTTCGAAGATTGACTCGATTTTCTCAAACCATCGAGTCAGGGAAATGACACCTCCAGTGCCATCAAAGGTTGTGGGTTTCGCATTCATGAAGTCTTTGTAGGAACCCCCTCTTCGGTGTTCCTGGCTGCCTTCTGGGTTTTGAGGTTGGGGACCACCTCCGGAGCCACCTGGATTCATTTGAGACATAGCTGCCACCATTGCAGCAGTCAGAACTGTTTGAAGTGATGCTAGATCAAATTGAGGAGAAGGTGTTGGCGGAGGAGGATTATTGTTGTTCTTCGAGCTGGGTCTCTTTCTCGGAGGCATCTTGATATAAAAAGATCAGGAAAGAGAGGATTATAAGTCCTCTGAATTGAATCAAGAGATATTGAACATGGGATATCTCATCAAGACAGATATAGCATCATACTAAGCGATAAAGCAGGAAGGAGTTATCAAGACAGAACATTTTATCGCTAGCGAAAGGATCAAGTAACATTGCGTATACGAGGATTTTCTACAAAGGATTGGCTCGAGAAATACTCCCATAGTATTTCATGGTTGCGCTACATCGGCGATTCGTTGTTTGAGGTATTAGGTAAGTTTTAGGCATGCTGCGTACCACAGTCACTCCTAAGCACATGTTGGCCGTGTCTCGAATGAATATAGTTGGCCAGGCTATATTGACCCTAGACACAACTACATAACTGCCCAGGTTTAACCGCAGTGTACAACACCCATTTACTTATGTTTTGTTCTACATGAAGTCACGGATTTCGACGATTCGGTATACTTGTATACTTTTGAAAATACTTGTAGTTTTGAGGATACTTTTAATTCAGAGCACTGAGGCCCTTTAGTGTTCATAGTTTTATACCATGTAAGGTTTGGTATACTCTGTTCACTATAAACAAGGGCTCTGATACCAATCTGTCACACCCCGAAAACCAGAAGCGGAAACGTCTCCGGGGTTGACTACCACGTTGTGTATCAAATCCAATGTACATAGTATTCACAGTAAACAAACATTACATTACATATATATGAAAGTTTACATGTGTTTCAGAAGTAAAGTTATACAAATATACATATGCATCATGTTAACAAAAGTTGAGACGAGTCTTCTACGCACTCCGTCTTCGCCAAAAAAAAAGATCACCGGGTACCTGTCTAACTTGGACCTGAGAATACAAGCGGTTTGAAAATCAGCATAAAGCTGGTGAGTTCATAAGCGGTTTTGTTTTGTGAAAATGTATCGGTTTCCTTTAGTTTCCGAAAAGATTTGTTATCCAAGAAAAATCCCATATTTTCTTATGTGAAGTTGGTTAAGTTATCGTTTGTTACCAATTCGATTATGTATTGTATTTACCCCAGGAAAATCCCATATTTTCCTAATTGTAAGATCAATAGTATATCACAAAGTATAGTTTAGCACACAAAACTATATAATGAAAATCTTGGGATCACTATCCCGAAAGACATATAAGTTTGTTTGAAATATTAAAAAGTACGGTTCAAGATCATGGGACTATCATCCCGAACTAACACGAGATAAGTTAATGTATGTATGTAAATATAGATTTGAAACCATAGGATCACTATCCCGAATAAGATACAAATTTTAAAACCCATGGGATCACTATCCCGTATAAGATATAGATTTAGAAAACCTTGGGATCACTATCCCGAATAGTTCATAGATTTAGAAACCATGGGATCACTATCCCGTATATAGATTTAGATTTAGAAAACCTTGGGATCACTATCCCGAAGAGTTCATAGATTTAGAAACCATGGGATCACTATCCCGTATATAGATTTAGAAAACCATGGGATCACTATCCCGTATAAATTATCGATATAAAACCTTGGGATCACTATCCCGTATAAGATAGTAGACATAAAACCATGGGATCACTATCCCGAACTAGATACCAAATAGTTTAGTTAATACCATGGGATCACTATCCCGAAAGAGATATAAGAGTAAACCATGGGACCATTATCCCGTATAGGACATAGATATAGAATAGTTTGATAATACCATGGGATCACAATCCCGAAAGAGACATAGAAACAATACCATGGGATCACAATCCCGAAAGAGACATAGAATATAAATACAAAACCATGGGATCACTATCCCGAACGAAATAAAGATCTTGAACCCAAACTGTGAATAAGTTGGTATTAATACATATTATGAGTCGGGTAACCATACTAATACGACAACGTGACCTCCTTGATGTTTGTCAGACGTTGAACGATATCCAGAAATTTGTCACCCTAGGCGTGCCCGCCTAACTGTAGCTAGCAGTTAAGGTGTGGGATTGTCAGTCCCGAATAGATCTATTCACAAATTCCGCGCTCTCCCTCCAGGAGACTCTGGTTACACTTCCGGAGAGGATTTACTGATCATCCTAAAAGGGTAGTGACTATCTCACAAGCTAGTACTAAACTATTCACAGGGTTCTTATAAGATATGGACATACAGAAAGTTATGAAACATAATACAGTAAAGTATAGATACATACATGAAATCATCGGATAACATATTCAAATGATATGGAGATAAACTGAACAGACATAGTTTATCTAATAATTTAGTATAGATATCAGTATACGATAGAAAGAACAGTAAAGACCCCCAAATTATTCCCATAATAATTTGATTAGTTTGATTGTTTCTTAACTAAAATCCATTTAGTTGAAATCGAGTAGTCATTCCTTATGCTCAGCATAATACATAAGGAGTAAAAGAGTTTATAGATTTGTCAAATATCGTTTGAAACACATCAATGTTGTGATTGGAAAACAATTATAGTTTGCTTGTATTCCCCCCCTGAAAACATTGAAAACAGTGAAAAAGCCGTAGGGGTATGAACTCACCGGACGAGGTACGAGACGGTTTGGATGCTAAGAGTTGATCCGGGACTTGTAAACGCACGAGGTTCCTAATTATGAAGCAAAGATACACATTTGTATCTAATTAGGACTTAGATTGATTGTCGGATAGGGACAATTGCTTCAGGTCGCGATAACACTCCGATACAAGTGTTTGGTGGGACCCGGGTGGCGTTTAGGGACATGAATGGCACAAGGGACTTGGGAAATGAGTTGGGACATCAAAGGAACACTCCCATTAAGGGAGTTTACGGCCAAAACACCCTTCCCCATGAGTTTACGGCCGTAAACTCATGATGGGTGATTTATGGTGCCTTTTGGACTTCCAACACTTAGGGAATGATTTCTAGACTTGTTTTAAGGACTTGGAATGATTCAAAACATCAATTTGACCCCCTTTAAGGGAGTTTACGGCCTAGCATGGCTCCAAGGCCGTAAACCCTTATTTGTCCAAAAAAATGATGTTTAATGATGCTAGAACAAATCACATGTGATTGGTAAAATTAATCCAAGGCCTAACATGAGTTTGCATGTGATTTTTGAGGTGTTTGTGGAGTTTATGGCCAATGAAACCCCCTTCATGCCCATAAACTCTAGTGTGTGGTGTTCCAAGGTGTTTCAAGGTCTAGAACATGCATGATTGGACTTCTAAAATTCATCTAAGGGCCTTAGGGGTGTGTAGTTTGCATTCTAACACCAAAAATTTTAGAGTTTACGGCCCAAGAACATGTCTTGGCCGTAAACCCTTAGAAACCCCATAAATGTTGTGTTTTAGGCCCTCAAAGTATTTTTGGTTGGTCCCTTGATTTATTCCAAGGCTTTTGGTGGTGTTGGATGGCTTTCTAACACCTTAGAATGAGATTTATGCCAAGTTTAGTGGAGTTTACGGCCCAAGAAATCTCCTTGGCCGTAAACTCATCTAAGCCCCTTAAAATTTATGTTTCAAGTGTCCAAATGCAAGAATCAAAGTCCCATAATTCATATCTAAGCTATAGGGGTGATTTGGAAGGGTTTAAGGGCATAAAAACCCTCATTATATGAGTTTACGGCCCAAGAATATTCCTTGGCCGTAAACTCCTCTAAACATCACAAAATGCAAGTATTACATGTTTAGATTCCATATTTTAAAGTCTCATAGCCATATCCAAGGTCCAAACTAGTCAAGGAAGGGTTTAAAGGCTCAAAACCCACCATTTTGGGTGTTCACGGCCTAAGCACCTTCTTAGGCCGTAAACTCATGCATTTTGCCCAATTTCATTTTTAAGTGTCTAATTTGGAAGCTAAACATGCTATAGATTAAGGCTAGGAAGGTACCTTAAGGATTTGAAGCCTTAAAAATTGAGTTTTGGACACTTAATCTTTGGATTTTGGAGAGAGGTTAGAGAGAGAGTAGTGAGAGAGGGAAAAAGCTTCAAATGAAGGCTGCAACTCATTTATATAGTTCCCAAAATTTGCACACGGTGGAATCCTACCCGATACCGACACTAACCGCGGCTATTGGTCGCACCCGATTGAGTTTCCGTCACCCGACGGGAACATTTTAAAAACTCGTGAAATAATCATTTTGGGCGAATAACATAAGTTCCTGAGTGCTTTAGACACTCATTAGGATAAAATAAACGCATAATTTATACAAATAAATTTCAAAGAGAAATCGGAACGAATCCGATAACGGCGACTTCCCGGGTAGAACGGGTTTTGGCGACGAACAAATTTCGGGTTGTTACAATATTGAAATTCATTTTGTCAAAACAACTGAACAACTTGCTGATATTTTTACAAAACCTCTTGATGAAAAATCATTTGTTAGAATTTTAGCAGGTTTCGGGATGCTTAATGCAAATTCAATTTCATTCACACAAGAATAAATGTTTTGTTCAGAAGATGTGTTCACATTGTTTAGAGGTTACTGTTCATTCAGAAGC
Organism: Lactuca saligna; assembly: GCF_052625555.1. Taxonomy (NCBI): domain Eukaryota; kingdom Viridiplantae; phylum Streptophyta; class Magnoliopsida; order Asterales; family Asteraceae; genus Lactuca; species Lactuca saligna. The sequence continues at coordinate 73,750,475 of NC_136421.1, forward strand.
TTCGCATGGCTTCGCATCCATATCATTTCGCATCTGTGGTAATATCAACTTAGGAAAGTTTTACATATGTTACTTTCTTTTCTTTTGAAAAATCAAAAATACAAAAAGATTTACTTTTTTTTAGTATTTTCTTTTGAAAAATCAAAAATACAAAAAGATTTACATTTTTTTTAATATTTTCTTTTGAAAAATTCAGAAATACAAAAACATTTTCATTTCTTTGTATTTTTTTTGAAAAATCAAAAATCCAAAAAGATTTTATTTTTCTTTGTTTTTTTAATTGTGTGCTAAGAATCTACTGCAGGGCTAAAATGCGAAGTGGTCATACATTTTGTTTCTATGGGAAGGTATTAAATTTTTTTTAAGACTAGTTAGGATGTCCCTAGAAGCATGTTGTTGTATGTAGACCAAAAGCCTCAACATGACTCTATGTGTGCAAAGAAAGCCTTAATGACATTATCACATGATACTTTCTTCCCATAAAGGCTTATATTCGCATAAGTCAAAAATGAGCTACCTTACACTTCTCAAATGAGTTAAGAGTTTTCTGTTTTATCCATTATAACAGAGGTACACTTTGATTCTCATCCAATCTTTTTAAACCAAACAATTCTTTCAATCCAAATTTTTTTTTGAAAAGATTTGTCCTTGAGGTTTTTGATCAAACCAATCAAAACCTAGACAAATCACAACTCTATGTTTATGATCTATCATCATGAGTCCGTGATGAAAGTGAAACCCAAAAAATCATAAAGCTTAAGGAATTGACGGGGAACTTTGTTCCAGATTTTTACGAAACTTTTGTTTCAGTATCAAAAATTTCGAAACTTCAAATCATGTTCAATTCGCATGTGTGGTCTTGATCAAATATTCCAAACCCAGAATGTTTGATTACCCAACAAGATCCAAAACAAACTTTTCATTTGAATATGATTTCAGTGTAAGTTTCATTCGAAAATTCTTGTCATGATAAATATTTTCCAAAACCAATTTGTCACTGACTACACTGGTCAAACAAATAATTTCATTTACACTTTCTCACCTTATGTTATGGTTGATATGTAATGAAATTTCAAACCAATCCAAAATGACTTTTAAAAAGAAGCCCTTCGATACTTTTCTATAAGTATTCGATTGTAATTCACGGGAAACTATACAAGCAGTCGATTATCTCTCTTGATAATTAACGAAGTAACCTTTGCCCGGGGTTTTACTGCATTCATGTCAACTTGAATTATTGACATCACCACATTCCAAATATCTTTGCTTCTTATCTTATTTCGTTTGGCACAATGCACACACGAAATCCTTGAGGTTCTAAGTACAACCAACTCAGACTGATGATTTCGCAAATCTGGCATATGAATTCACTTTAAATCCCAAAAGTGAATGAGCCTTGCTTCCATGCGAAGGGTTTTATCGGTTACTATTCTATAACGGATACATGACAGGCTGTATACTCAAAATCGTTGGTATTTGTCCGGTTTTCAAGGAGATGTGACATTTACTTTTTGGAATGTTGTTACCTTTTGCAGTCCTGATCCGACTTTCAAGGTGCCACGTCGGATAACATTAAATGTATCCCGCTTCAATTTCAAATCAATTTTGAGCAACCTATAAAAGGGGGTTAAAGAACACTGAGTACGGTTACGCAAACAAGAACTCTCACAAACACTTCCAAGATTCAACCTTGATCCAAACTTCAATTTTCTTTTTCCAAACCATAACAATGGCAGCCACTACTTCCAACACTGATGAGGTTCTTTCTCAGTCTCTGATGAAGACTCAAAGCACTAACTACCAAGTTGATCCCAAAGTTTCTGCTTATCCAGAAGGGTTAAAGATGCTGATTGTTGCTCTAAAACGTTCTTCTTTAGCAACGCCCATGTTCAGTTCATCTCCGGTTCCAATGGTTTGGTTATCACGTGCCGCTTCAACGACTTCATATAATCACACAGCGGATGTGATTACTTTAACCTAATCAACAACAAATGAGTTAAACTGTCAAAGAACTTGTTTGTGGAAATTCTACAAATTCCAAAAAACCCTCCATTTATCAAACCTGTCAACTCCCAGGTTATTCATATGTTTAACGAAATGGGGCATCAACTGGAGTTAACAAAAATCAGTGATTTCAGAAAATCTGGGTTGCCGTGTATGTGGAATTTTCTTTCTGGAATCTTTCTCTGATGTCTTATAGGCAGAGTAGATGGGTTGGATAGAGGAAGAATGAAAGTATATGCCATGGTGATGGGTATATACTATGACATTAATGTCGATTACGCAACACAGCTATGGAAGGAATTTGTCAAAAGTCTAGAACATACAAATCCGGAGAAGGGAATTTCGTGTGCAAGATACTGGATATTGATTCTTGAATATGTGTATGAGAAAGAAGAAATTCCGATGCTCTCAAATGTTGAAGTTGCTCAATTTTCTTTCTATCAATTTCCCAAAGCTGTAGAAGATGATGAAGCGATTTTTACACATGTGGCTCATATTTCAGACGCGATGCTTCGCAAAGTTTCTCCCACCCACAAAATTTTGGTGAGATATTTGAGAACTGTTAACACAGATGAGCCAACTGGAGTTTTATTATATGTTGCTACTCCATCTAAAACAAAGAAGGCTAGTAAGAAACTTGCGAAGGGTTCATCATCATCAGTACCAGTTGAAGTCATTCCAACTGAGGAACCTTCAAAGAAGTCGAAGAAGGAACTCTTACCTTCCAAGTCTGGGGTACTGAAGCAGATTCGCAAAGCGGAAGTGAGTAGTAAAGATGTTACTCTTCGCAATATTCCAGCGCCAGTATCTCCCACGGAGAAGCGACAACGAGCTGAAGACGTTGCGAAAAACATGCAACGTACAATGGTAAAGCGAAGGAAGATGGTGATTTGCAATGAATCGTCTGAAGAAGAAATTATCCCAGAAACTCCACCTATCACCACAATGGTACCTATTTCTTTACCCATCATCACCACTTCGCAAATTTCTACCACTGTCTCCAAAACCAAACCACTCGAAATAGTTCTTACCAAATCAGTTACTGAGGAGGTTCCTATTTCTGATATGGTTGTCAACGTATCTGATACGGGGGCACCTATCCTGAGTGATGCACCATCCATTCAAACAGCCTCACCCATTTCATTCCCTGTTACCACTATATCTACCACTTCAAACATTTTTGACCATGATCTTTAAAACCCTTTCACAACACTTTTCCCTTCGCAATCACCTGAAAATCCTAAACCTTCGCAACCTTCGCAACCCATGTCTGATCCAGAAGTCGAAGGAGGTGCCTTTGGAGGGATACTTGATGATATTCCTTTTGATTCAGATGAAGAAGATATTCCTGATCATATGCTGATGACAGGAAAACAGTTTAAAATACTGAATCAAAAGTTGAAGACCATTATTCAATCACAGGCTGATTCAGGTTGAATGTCGTCAATATCTGCCATGGAGGTTGATATCATGATCAAAGGAGCAGAAAAACAAATAATGGAGAAAATTGCTCAATCTGATAAAAACAATGAGCTCAGAATTATGTCTCAAGGCAATAATTTTAATTCTGTAATTCAAGATCTTCGCGCAGTTACAAAAGAACGTCATGTTCTTTTTGTACAAGATGTTAAAAAGGTTCGTGAAGACTTCAACTTCAAAATTCAGGAGTTGAAGTCTGAACTTGCGAAGGATCTTCAGGATGTCCACGTAAAACAAGATGCAGTTCAACAGCAAATTGTGGATATTTCATCTCAGTTTCAAAAGCTGCATAATATTCCTGTTCTTGCCGATCACAAAGCAGAAATAATGATGAAATTTGATCAGCTCATCCAGTTGGTCACTGATCTAAAAACAACTCTTTCGCATTCTTCATCCTCTCAAATTCTTACTCCTGAATTCTTGTCTCTAAAGATTAATACTTTAGAACAAGCTATTCACAAAGCCCTTATTCCACTCACAAATTTCACTTCTTTACTTCCAAAGAGTGCTCCGCCTGTTTCCACAGGGGTGCAAGGGGGAGAAGAAATATGAAGCAAAGAAGAGGATGTGAAAACTGTAGGAATAGTGATATCGACTCAGCTTGTTGCTACTCTTCCAATTCCTTCAAAGCCGATTTCTGCAACAACAATCACCACAAGAACAATTACCAAGGGTATTGTTATTGGAAGAAATGAAGGTGGTTCAAGCTCAAAACCCCAACATGATGTTGTAGGAAGAGGAAAAGGAATTTTATATGAAAAATCAAAAGAAGAGTTGAAAGCAGAGGCTGAGGCTAAGATGGAGAGAATGAGGCAAGTTCAGAGCATTATGAGGCAACGGGCAAGTGATCCTCCCTCCATGAACAAAGGAGATCATGCAAAACTTTACTCTTATGAAACTATAGAGTCAAAAGTTGTGTGTAGGGAGATGTATGAGTTTGAGAAAAAGCCGAAGAGAAGTTATGATATTGCGAACTCAGATCACGGCCAGTTGGACTTCCCCATTAATGAAATGCTATTCATCAATGCACAATACAAGATCAGTGAGAAATTTGATAATCCGAATGATTAAACTCAAATGAAAATCAGATTTCATGCTGTCTTGGGGAAGAATCCTGATGAAGTTTGGTCGTTAATGAAGATCAAGAAGGTTGTGACGATAAAGAAAGATATTATGTTTGAAGAGATGTTATAGAATTTCAGATACTTTGTTATCAGAGCTGACAACAAACAATATGACTTCACAGTTGCTGACTTTCCTTTGATGAATTGCAATGATTTGATTCAAGTAGCACTGATTTTGAAGCATATGGAAGAAAACAATCACAAAGGCTCTGATACAGATGTGTTCAAAGCTGGCTTCGCACATGTGAAGACTTTCATAGACAATTACTTCGATTTTCTAGCCCTTACTGGTGATGAATTAGCACATGTTGTAGGAAGGGAAGTGAAAGTTCCATGGGAGGAGACTTTGACACAATCTGCTTTGTCAAAGTATGATGTTGGAGAAATTTGCTTAAAACCATTTGGTATGGTGTTTTCAGGCAGAGACACAAAAGGTAATCCGAAGAAATTTTTGTTCAAGGTCTGAGAGATTGAAAGATATAATTCTTCGCAATATACGCACTTCATTGTACGTATGAACAATTGCAAGAAAAATAACGAAGGAGACAAGAAGGATTTGAAGAAGGTGATCTCCTGGTATGGAGAGGTGCGAAAGGCAATTCACTCTGCAATTCAAAAGCTTATGAGTTGAATTGTATCGACTGTTTACAAAGGGGGAGAATGTTGATGTATTTTGTAAAAGACGAATAGAGTGTTTTGTATAGTTTCGCATTTTGTGTTATTTTACTAAGTCATCTTTTGTGCAAAGTCAAAATGTATAGACTTAGTATACTTTTTGATTGTTCCCTATAAATAGGGACTTAGGCTAGAAGTTGTAGTACGATGCTTGAACTCACTTCTGCTTAACTTTGTAATCAGACTTTATCAATATAAGATCTGATTAATATTTACTCTCGGTGTTCTTCATCTTAAATCATTCAAATCTATCTTTACTTTTCTAAATTCTCGATAACAATTCACATCACCCCCGTTAGAGGGAATTTCGTCCTGAAATTCAAAGTTAAAACACGAGACAAGATACAAATCATGGATCTGGAAAGAGTTGTGGATACTTCTGTTTCATTGAGTCTTCCCGCTCCCAAGTGAATTCCGGTCCCCGCTTGGCATTCCAGCAAACCTTCACTAACGGGATGCGACTTTGCTTTGTACGTTTGACTTCTCGATAAGTTGAGGTTTTCATTGATCTCGATCTCATCTATGGGAATCGTTAAGGTTGAGGTTTTCATTGATCTCGATCTCATCTATGGGAATCGTTAAGGTTTCATCGGATAGGCACTTTTGAGATTGGAGACATGAAAGACAGGATGAATGTTACTGAGTTCGTGAGGTAAACGAAGTTTATAGGCTACCAGACCGACCCTGGTAAGGATCTCGAAGGGTCCAATGTACCTAGGGTTACGTTTCCCATGTTTACCAAAACGTACAGTGCCTTTCCATGGTGAGACTTTCAACAGGACACGATCTCCAACCTGGAATTCTAGAGGTTTCCGACGGTTATCAGCATAACTCTTTTGGCGATCTCGTGAAGCTTTCAATCGGTATCGGATTTGGATGATCTTTTTGGTGGTTTCGCAAATGATTTTAGGACCAGTGAGAGCACTGTTGGGGAATCGACTCTTGGCTAACTGTGTATCCCCCATCTCAGCCCAGCACAAAGGGGATCTGCACTTACGACTGTATATGGCATCAAACGGAGCAGCCCTGATGCTGGTGTGGTAACTGTTGTTGTATGAGAATTCGATCAAAGATAGATGTGTGTCCTACGACTTTCCAAAGTCAATGATACATGCCCTAAGCATGTCCTCCACGGTTTGGATTGTTCTCTCACTCTGTCCATTGGTCTGAGGATGATACGTCGTGCTCATATCTAGCTTGGTTCCAAGGGCTTTCTCAAGGGACTGCCAGAATCTGGAGGTAAACCTGCTATCTCGATCAGAGATAATGGATGCAGGTACACCGTGCAGTCGGACTACCTTTTGCATGTAGATTCGCGCGAGTCTTTCCATCTTGTATGATTCTTTGATCGGAATGAAGTGAGAGGATTTTGTCAAACGATCGACAATTACCCAAATGGTATCATACCCACTAGGACACTTGGGTAGTTTGGTGATGAAATCCATGGTAATCATCTCCCATTTCCATTCGGTTATCTTGGGCTGTTGAAGCAGACCCGAGGGTTTCTGGTGCTCAACTTTGACTTTGGCACAAGTCAAACCCTTGCTCACGAACGTAGCTATCTCAGCTTTCATGTTTAGCCACCAGTATTGTTTCTTGAGATCCAGGTACATCTTTTCAGAACCCGGGTGAATAGAGTATTTGCTTTTGTGTGCCTCCTCCATGATAATTTCCCTGAATCATCCGGACTTTGGAATCCAGATCCGATCCATGAAACAATAGACTCCATTACCTATGATCTTAATTTTCTTCACCATTCCCCTCAAAGCTTCGATCAATACGTTCTCGGGTTTGAGGGCTTCTAACTGGGCTTCTCGGATTTGCATGGGTAAGTTGGAATGGATAGTCATTGTCTGGTTTTTCACTTTGTGGCCTGTACTTTCCTTTCGACTAAGGGCATATGTTACCACATTGGCCTTGCCGGGATGGTAACGGATCTCACACTCATAATCTCTGAGTAGTTCTACCCATCGCCGTTGCCTCATGTTTAAGTCTTTTTGATCAAAGATATGCTGCAGGCTCTTGTGATCAGTGAAGATCGTGCACTTGGTTCCGTAGAGATAATGTCTCCAAATCTTCAATGCAAAGACTACGACTCCTAGTTCCAAGTCATGTGTGGTATAGTTGACCTCGTGTGCTTTCAGCTGTCTTGAGGCATAAGCAATCACTTTTCCTCTTTGCATAAGCACACAACCTAAACCTTGATTAGACGCATCCCAGTTGTCAACAAAGTCCTCTGTCCCTTCGGGTAGGGACAGAACAGGCGCGCTGTACAAGGCTCTCTTCAATGTTTGGAATGCAGTTTCTTGTTTATCACTCCAACGAAAGGGTACACCTTTCTGTGTTAGAGTGGTTAAGGGTTTGGCGATTTTGGAAAAATTCTGGATGAATCTCCGATAATAGCCGGCGAAACTCAAGAATTGACGGATTTTTGAGGGTGTCTTCGGTGCCGACCAATTCTCTATCGCTTTAATCTTTGAAGGATCCACGTGAATACCCTCCTCGCTTACCACGTGACCGAGGAAAGTTACCTTCCGTATCTAGAATTCACACTTGGAGAATTTTGCGTACAACTTCTCAGATCTAAAGGTCTCCAACACTAACCTCAAGTGTTGTTTGTGGTCTTCTTCGCTCCTTGAGTAGACGAGGATGTCATCAATGAACACGATGATGAACTTGTCTAAGAAGGGACGGCACACCCGGTTCATCAAGTCCATGAACATAGCTGGTGCATTGGTTAGACCGAAGGGCATCACTATGAACTCGTAGTGTCCATATCGAGTTTTGAAAGCTGTTTTGGAAACATCATTCTCCTGAACTCGTAACCGATGGTACCCTGAACGAAGGTCTATCTTTGAGAAGTCGCTGGCTCCCTAGAGTTCATCGAAGAGGTCATCTATTCGCGGAAGAGGATATTGGTTCTTAACCGTCAACTTGTTCAGCTCACGGTAGTAGATACACATCCGAAAGGATCCATCTTTCTTCTTGACAAACAATATCGGAGCTCACAGGGTGAGGAACTCGGTCTAATGAATCCTTTATTGAGCAACTCATTGAGTTGACTGTATAACTCCTGCATTTTTTCTGGAGCTAAGCGATATGGAGACTTCGTTACGGGAGTAGCTCCAGGAATTAGGTCCATACGGAACTCAACCTGACGCTCGGGAGGAATTCCTGGAAGCTCTTTGGGAAAAACATCAGGAAAGTTACAGACTTCGGGGATGCTCGTGAGGTCTTTAAATTCCTATTTCTCGTTGATCACATGGGCTAAGAATACAATGCAATCCTTTCGTAGGAGCTTTCTAGCTTTGATGCAGGAAATGATACGAAGATTGGAACTGGGTTTATCGCCATAGATTACAAGAGTCTTTTCTGAAGGAAGGTTGAGATGGATGGCTTTTTCGTAACAAAGGATATCAGCATGATTGGGACTCAACCAATCCATGCCAATGATAATATCAAAGCTCTTAATGGAAACTGGCATAAGATCTATAGGAAATGAATGGTCATTCAGGGTAAGGGTACAACCTATGAATACATTGCTAGCGTTTTCTTTCTTACCGTTAGCCATCTTGACGGTAAATGTTTCAGTTAGTGGCTGGGGATTATGTTTTAGGTTATGTTTGAATGCATGACTAACAAAAATCCTTTCCGCAGCCGAATCGAAAAGAACACTAGCATAAGAGTTGTCGAGAAGGAACGTACCCGAAACAACAGTGGGATCGGCGACTGCTTCCTCCCGTCCCATGGTTGGAACCCTTCCGGTGTTATCAGCTGTTGACTTCTTGGGGCAGTTCCTTTTAAAGTTTCCAACCTCTCCACAGTTGTAGCAAGCTTGACTAACGCCTGCTCCAGATGATTGGTTGGCCGATTGGGCCGGAGTTTTGCAGAATTGAACTGTGTGCCCCTTCTTACCATAGTTGGTACAGGATAGTTCTCGGCAGGGGCTAAGATTGTGATGTTATTTGCACTTGTCACACATAGGAAGATTTCCAGCATACCTGCTGGTAGGAGTTGGAGCTGTGGATCCCACAACAGAAGCAACAACAACGGGGGTAGTAGCAGCATCGGCTGCTACAGTCTGCTGTTTCTTGGAAGATCCTTGGGACGATTGACCATTATTCTTCTTCTAAAACTTTCTCTTTTCACCACTCCTTTGAGTCGGCTCAGGAGTGGTAGTGGTTTCCTCAACATCATCGCTATGATCAATCAAGGTTTGAGCTAAAGTCTTGACACTATCATAGGCATCTGGACGGGCAGCCAAGACATGACTCTTTGTCGGTTGGGATAACCCCAAAATGAACCTTTCGATCTTTTTACTTTCAGGAGTGACTAATCCCGGGCAGAGAAGTGCGAGATCATCGAATCGGGAAGTTTATGCAGCAATGTCGGAACCTTTCATCTTCAGGTTCTAGAGCTTCTGCTCTAGTTCCTGTTGGTTTTTAAGCATTCTAACACTCCTATGTGTACATGCAACCCTAAATACCTTGGATCTATGTTTTCTCTATTATACATGCAAATAAGAACATCCAAGGTATTATCCTAATCTAGCATACAAAACAATGAGTGTAACAAGATAGAATACATACCTCTTTGATGTAGAAAGTCTTCATGAAGCTTGAGTGCCTAGCCCCAATAGTGTGGAAGCCTCAAATGGAATCACAATCATCAAAACACTTAGAATAACTTGAGAGAGTTCTACACTTCATGAAATCGGCTAGCCCTCTTCTTCACTTTCTAATGTGATTCTAGTGGCCGATTTTTGTCAAGAATAAGATCTTTATATAGTGTTACAATTAGGATAAATCCTTAATTGTCATGGCTTTCCATTTCCTTGGATCCATGGGTTCAAATACACCATGGAGCATCCATGGACCATCCTATGGGTTTTAGCCCAACTTGATTACCCATGGATCATTAACCCACTATATAAGTATGGCAGAGTTACACAATCAACCCATATATTTAATTAGTCTTCTTTTGATCACTTAATTAATCATAGATTAATTCTTGATCAATACTAATTAAATAATCTTACTATTCTTATTATTAATATACTAGAACTTATAATATATTAATAACCATAAGTGTCTTATTTCTCTCGTTATAATCTATCCAAGTGCATGATGGTATGCAACCCAAATGGACCATGCCGGGTCGGGTCAATTCTTACCAATTATAGTTATGGACTTAGACATTAATCCAACAGTCTCCCACTTGGATAAGTCTAAAACTCTTATTGCGTATGACTTCAGGAACCAACTGGCAATCCTAGCTCTGAAAAGCTTTTGTCGAACTCTGACCTTGTAGATGAACTCTGACCTTGTCAATGACGTGTCCATTAGATAAGGGATCATATAATCCTCTATTCTCATGATATCAGCTGGAAAAATACATGGAACAACGTCGTACTTATTTTCCAGTAGTTTGTTTCCCGATTTTCGATTTGTTTGAGAAAGAACTTAATCGAACACATCAATTCAGTTCTAACTGGCTGGTACATAGGTCACAACAAAATCATCGAGGGGCCCAGATATCGCTTCTATTTCTAGAAGGAACAGATAAACTTCGACTCATATGCTTGTTCTACTACTTGTTGAATTGTACACAAAGGCACGTTTTATAACATCAAGTTACTGATGCTTTTACATGAAATCAATGCACAACCAACTCATAGGTAACAACTCATATCTCTAGGTGTGAAGATTTATATGATATTACCGTCTCACGATCACTCGAGATAAATTCCATGAAGTGATACAAGTGAGCGTGGGTTTATTCCAATAATCATAACTTATGAGCACTCATGAATGTTGTAGCAACCATTGCCATGACGAAACCCATTTAGCCATCTACAAACCCGATTCATGACAGTCTTGATTCATACCTACTTCCAACATATGAACGACTGTGGAGTATTTAAATAACTTAGTCATTCGAAAAGAATAACCTAGCTATTTTGGAAGTCAAAACATGCAAAGTGAAACACAATAATAATCGAATCTAATATGGTCTCAAAACCCTTTTGAATATAAATAAAACCACATTTTATTTATCACCATATTGATTACACATTATTCAATGTTTCAAATAATCAACTTAAGACTTGAATAAAAACAACAGTCGTCCCATGCTCCTAGCATGTACACTTTGTTTTTCTAAACAATAGTTATACCATACCCCAATTATGCACACTATGTTTGTCTATGATCCTTACATTGTGATGTAGATCAATTGAACATGATTCCAATGATACTGATTTCACAATCCCAAATCCTTATTGTAAATGCAAGAATTCCAAATTTATGTCATTTACTGAAATCTGTTAGATTCTAAACTTATATGCATTGATCCTCTTGTAATGATTATGCACAAAGTCAGAAATACTTGACAACAACCATTACAGAGCATTCCAAAGGAGATCAGCTCCTTGGGAACATCCTTCTTGCAGTAAGTTTCCTAATCTTACATAGATTGAATAATTTCTAACTTTGAAACATTTCCAGATCCCATTTTGACTATCACTTCTGAACAAAAGTTGCCTCCTTACAGATTATGTCAATATGGTCCTTCCAGAATTATCACTATACTTCCAATTGTCCTTGAGAAACCAATCTTTGGTAAACCTTAGATTGTCCTCGACAATTGTTTAATCACTTTAGTCATATCCAGTTCTAGACTTTTCCCTTCTAAATGCCTTAAGCATTTGGAAAATTTAGAAAGGATGAATATTATAGCATGTGAAATCGATCCTATATCCGAAGCATATGGGACACGATTCATGATGTTTGACATAAAGACATGATACTAGACCAGTCATTTGCTACAATATTTTTTATTTGCCATGTTTTTCAAAATTTAACTATGAAGAGGGATGCCGTAATCATAATCGAATTTTGAAAATGCAATATATATAGAATTTCTTCAAGTTGAACCATTCCAACACAAAATTCATATATATTCTTGACTAAAGATGATTAAAATCTCAATCTAAGCTTTAGAATTGAAATGAAGTATAATTTCCTCTCCCTTAATTATAGCAAAACAACTTTTCAACCCCTGCAACTTCACAGATTGAAACTTTGTTTTCTATAATTAACATTGCTAGCTTGCAATACTAATCATAATAATCATGCTCCCACTAACATGATGATTATCAGCATAACACTTATGCTCCCACTAGCTCTGACATATTTTCAGAAATCTGCTGGACTTCTGAAATTTAGATTCATACATCCTTTCTTAGATAGCTCACATGTGTGTCTAAACAATTTTCAGAACTATGAAAAGGGATGCCGTAATCATAGTCTCAATTGCTTAGGCATTTTCCATTTCTCACAAGTCCATGTTAGCGTGCCGGTTAACCACACGCGCTCCACTAACGACTTTTGAAAATGAAAATAATACAATTGCTATCTACGTAAAATCTACTTAGTGAAAGCGTTTCCTCACCATCATTTTCATGAATCGGAGAGAAACCTTATGACACTTAGATTTTATAGTGTATGAGTTCCTATCCATGCGAATTTGTCAAAACCATAATCACAAGATAAGGTTAGTGACAAATTCATCCTTACATGGATTAAACTTATTCAATCTTACTTTCTTGTCACCTTGGTAGCACAAGGCCCACCAATGCGTCCAAGTTGAACTCTAATAACTCACATGCAAATCCAACTTATTTGAAGTAGGTACAGACATGAGAATTATGTCAACACGATAGGTTGCAAACCTTAAGTCTTGTGCTAGTGATAAATTACAGGTTTTACTCTTGATTAAATCTTGAAACTCTTTCAGGATCTTTAAGGCTCCCACTATCCCCTTGACATATAATTTTTCCTAGTCAAGAACCATTCCTTGACAAAACAAATATTCAAGGGATAGTGCGGATTCTTATCAAGACTAACACTTCACACAATTGGTCTTAGTTGGTCTTTGTCTCATCCAAGACATCACAACTTACCAATCTCAAATGTACAAGAGTAGAAACATTTCACACTACATTTGATAAGTGTTTTAAACCTTACTTTATGTCACTCAATGTTACAATCTTGGAGTAAGACTCTAAGAATTGTTTTGGAACGAAGTATGACTCATCTTCTTGATCTTAACCAATCCAACAATTCATGACCTCTCTTCTTAGCCATAACAATGCACTAAGACGTCCTTAGAGTATGAATTTGTGATATGGTTTCTAAATCATTAAGATGATCATAAAACTGATACTAAAGTACTCTCCCATCTTTTCAGATTTGAGAAACTTTTATCCTTCTGCCTAATTTTATTCTTCTTATTCACTCTACCATACATTGGAACCTTTCTAATGTTACAAAATTTTACTTAACCTTATAAGTATAATCATATTTACTAATCTTTGGTAAATCATGACAAATCAATCTTTGTGGTGGACCTTGACCAGTGCACACCCAGTGTACCTAATTCCTTAGTCCTTCAATTGACTCACATATACATGTGATCAAAGAATTAGTCTTAATATTTCAAAGATGAAAAATTCTCATTCATCATACAATACAACTTGTATGATTCCAAGTTTCTGTCCAATTGAAACTTGGGTGATGAAAAACTTTCTTCATTTGGTAATTTCAGACACTACCACAAATGAAAGAATCAAATCCACTTTCCAATATTGCTATTACTGGAAACATATAAGCAACAATTTTCCATAGATGCCATTGTAAGGATATTTTTAAAATAAACAAAAATTAAAACCCCTTTTTTTCTTTTTTTTAAAACTTTGCGGAAAAACTTATCCTTACAATCCACATGAAAACCTTGTTGTTATCTATTCACAAGCAATATATTATAACTCTTAACCAACAACTGAAAATTTTGATTACCGAACCATGCGATCGAAACCCATCTTCGCAATCAAAATCAGCATATACTTCTTTAAGCTTCCTATCTTTTCTTTGATTCTTAAAAGACATCAGCATGTGACCCATTCACATTATGTAATAAGAATCTCCAAATAGAAACTTAGCAGAGTTAGATAGTGGACTTTACCTAAAGTAGAGTCAAACATATCGACTTTAACATCCTTAGGTAAATTATGGCAGCTTTGCAACCAATGCCTTTCTTTGGCAATATAAACATATGGACCCTTTGATAATGGTACACGGGACTATCACAGACTTAGTTTTTCTCTTTACCATTTGGTCAACCGAGTTGACTATGGCCGGTCCCTTTCCATTGGGAAGAGAATGCTTTTCTGGATTTCCTGTGTCACTATTGTCAATGTCCATCAACTTTTGAGGAAGTTGATCTTAACAAATAGATAAAATCATTAAGGGTCTTGTCATAGTCTTTTTCATAGGTGTTCCAAAAGAACTCACTATGTGACTTAGAAAGTGATTGAACCACCAACTTTCTCAAGACTTTGACACCCAACTCTCCTGGCTTGTCAATATGTGACTACATCTCCAAGATGTGACCACACCAAGACCTTTACTTGCCAATAGGGCTCGAGTGACTTTAAACTTTTCAAGAACTTGTCGGTGAGGGAGAATAATTTGAGGAGATAGAGGAAGTGAAGCATGATGTTGAGGAACATCATCTTCAAGAGATTTGGGAAGATCATAAATGTCTAAACCAGACATGTTTTGGGAAATATTCAAGATAGTTGATTTAAAGTCCATAATATGACACCCAATATGAAATATTAAGGCCAGGACCCAACACAATATTTATAATTTGGAAGAGGGATGACGTAATCCAATCTATAAAATATTTGAAAGTAGGCGAATGACGATTCACCAATTTCCACCATGAAAAACGAAATAATTTATCAGGTTTTAATTGGATTTGAAATTCCTAGATCTTTTGAGATTCATTGAACTTTTCAATGGCATGTTTCAATCTCGAGTGAGACCTCTCAAATTTTCTGACTGGGATGCCGAGGATCACAAACCAAGGTGTGAATAACCATACCAATTCACTTGGTACCCTTAATATTATCACCTAATCAATGTGCCGGTTAACCACACACGCTCCATTGATCTATGACAAACATTAAGTCACCCTTCGTGGTCCTTACTAGTCCAAGTTAGTGTGTCGGTTAACCACACATGCTCCACCAACGACTTGGTAAGGTACAAAGTGTGAATTCCATGGGCTAGCACCAAATTCACATTTTTCCTAAAGTAACTACGATTGGAAATTATTAAGAGTTTAGTTACTTAGTATTTATCATTAATATTTTTAATGAAGGGAGAATTTAATGTCATTGTCCTACCCGTTCGGCTAACGACCCTCCACCAGTCAAGCAAGCGGTGGGTGAGAGTATACACCCATTAAGTCGCCATTTTATAGGCAACAACCTTATACCCACCTTATAGACCGGCTTCGTGAATGAGGCCTACTAACAGTAAAACGAATTGTTCTTATACATATATATAATAATTAACCATTAATGTTATAAATAGTATAAGTGTTGAATTTTAACTCTTTAGAATTCTAAGGGCTAACTTGGAATTAAAGTATTCATAAGTGAAAACTTTTCAAATTCCAAAACTTGAGGGCAAGTTTTGAAACTATTCAAAACTAATTAATTCCATAACTTATGTGTTTAAAGTAGTTTTAATCCAAAAAACTCTTCAAGTTCCATAACTTATGGAAGACTTTAAACTAATAAGAGAATTAACTTTTCTTTCTTTTTATAACTTATGGAATTATTTAAGGTTACACTTTATTTATTTATTTATTTATTAATGAAGTGACTCTTGAACTTCCATAACTTGAGGACAAGTTATGGAGTCATAAAAAAAAAAAAATTCAATGACACAAGACTCTTCATTTTGTAACCATTACAAACTTTTATGAGTTTTATGAGTCTTTAATGTGACTCTTCATGTAACTTGAGGACAAGTTACACAAACACATTTTATACTCAACTCTTAGATTAAAATGGATTGAAAACAACTATTTCAATTAACTTTTCTATTAATCTAAGCAACTCATAAGAACAAGATAATTCATATCAAACTTCTTCATGTAATTAGTCTAAACCTTAAACTAATACAAAACATGAATCTATTGACAATTATCTTTGAAAATGGATTAGCATGAACATTACCACATTAAAAACAAGTTTATAAGTTCAAAAAACAACTTAGGGTAATGTTTCTAGTCCATTTCTAGCCAGAAACCTTGAAAATATGCTGTCTGGGGGTCCAACTCGTCGAGTGCATGAACCGACTCGGCAAGTTGGATCGTTTTGATCAGTTTTTAGGCATGGACTCGCCGAGTCTAGTGATCAAACAACAACACTTTCAATTTTTTTAAGCAGTTTTGCAGGTATAACAAGAAAACAAGCCTAGTCTCTGATACCACTGTCGGGTTTTAAGCATTCTAACACTCCTAAGTGTACATGCAACCCTAAATACCTTGGATCTATGTTTTCTCTATTATACATGCAAATAAGAACATCCAAAGTATTATCCTAATCTAGCATACAAAACAATGAGTGTAACAAGATAGAATACATACCTCTTTGATGTAGAAAGTCTTCATGAAGCTTGAGTGCCTAGCCCCAATAGTGTGGAAGCCTCAAATGGAATCACAATCATCAAAACACTTAGAATAACTTGAGAGAGTTCTACACTTCATGAAATCGGGTAGCCCTCTTCTTCAATTTCTAATGTGATTCTAGTGGCCGATTTTTGTCCAGAATAAGATCTTTATATAGTGTTACAATTAGGGTAAATCCTTAATTGTCATGGCTTTCCATTTCCTTGGATCCATGTCTTCAAATACACCATAGAGCATCCATGGACCATCCTATGGGTTTTAGCCCAACTTGATTACCCATGGAGCATTAGCCCACTATATAAGTATGGATGATTTACACAATCAACCCATATATTTAATTAGTCTTCTTTTGATCACTTAAATAATCCTAGATTAATTCTTGATCAATACTAATTAAATAATCTTATTATTCTTATTATTAATATACTAGAACTTATAATATATTAATAACCATAAGTGTCTTATTTCTCTCATTATAGTCTATCCAAGTGCATGATGGTATGCAACCCAAATGGACCATGCCGGGTCGGGTCAAGTCTTACCAATTATAGTTATGGACTTAGACATTAATCCAACAGTTTCTGCATTTCGCCACGGGGAAGTATTCGGCTATCAGAAGTTCTTTCATGGCTTCCCAGCCCATGGCGTTGTCTACGGGTAGGGTCAGAGATTTGACTCGGCTATTCCACCAAGTCAAGGCTTTATAAACGAAGGTACAGGCTGCGAACTTGACCTTATCAGATTCCGCACAGGCACATATTTCAAAAATGGATTCGATTTTCTCGAACCATCGAGATAAGGAAATGACACCTCCAGTACCATTAAAGGATGTTGGTTTCGCGTTCATGAGATCCTTATAGGAACCCTCCTTTTGGTGTCCTTAATTATCCTCTGGGTTTTGGGGCTGGGGACCACTTCCTGAGCCACCAGGGTTCACTTGTGACATGGCTGCTACCATTGCAGCAGTCAGAACCGTTTGAAGCGATGCAAGATCAAACTGAGGAGGAGGTGGTGGCGAAGAAGGATTGTTGTTGTTATTTGAGATGGGTCTCTTTCTGGGAGGCATCTTGATCTAATAAAATCAAGAAAGAGAGAGGATGGTAAGTCCTCTACATTGAATCGATAGATATGGCAGTTATATGTTCCAAATAAGCGATAAAGCAGGAAAGAGTTATCAAAACAGATAATTTATTGGTAAGAATGATTACAGAACACCACTCGAATGAGGATTTCTACAGAGAATTGGCTCGAGAAATACTCCCATAGTATTTCATGATTTGCTTACGACACTAGTTCGATGTTTGAGATATTAGGGTAAGTTTTAGGCATGCCGTACACCACAGTCACTCACAAGCACATGTTGGTCGTGTCTCGAATGAATATAGTTGGCCAGGCTATATTGATCTTAGACATGACTACATAACTGCCCAGGTTTAACTACAGTACACAACCCCCAATTACTTATGTTCTGTTCTACCTGTAGTTACGGATCACGACGGTTCGGTATACTTGTATACTTTTGAAAATATTTGTAGTTTGAAGATACTTTTAATTCAGAGCACTTAGGCCCTTTAGTGTTTATAGTTTTATACCATGTAAGGTTTGGTATACTTCATTCACTATAAACAAGGGCTCTGATACTAATCTGTCACACCCCGAAAACCGAAGGCAGAAACATTTCCGGGGTTGACTCCACGTTGAGTATCAAATCCAATGTACATAGTAAGTAAAGTAAAACAACCATTACATTACATAAAGAAAAGTTTTACAATTGTTTCAAAAGTAAAGTTGTACAATTGTGATACATAGTATATATATATGAACAAAATGAAACGGTTCTTCTGAGTACTCCGTCTTCGGACAAAAAGGATCTTCGGGTACCTGTTCTAACGTTGACCTAAGAACACAAGCGGTTTGAAAATTAGCATAGCGCTGGTGAGTTCATAAGTGTTTTTTGTTTGTGAAATGTTCAAGTTTCCTTTCTGTTTCTGAAATGTTACGCACACCAAGAAAATCCCATATTTTCTTATAAAGGTTTGTTATCGTTTGTCAACATGTAAAGTAAAGTTGTACACTGAAAACATGTTTACTTTTGTGAAAATGTACAGTTAGGTTATCTGATTTGACAAACTGTTCTGGTTATGTACCAATGTATTCCCAGGAAAGTCCTATACTTTCCTGAATGTTGGTTTCCAGTGTGAAAGATGTATACTGAAACCTGGTTATCTTGTGAATTGTATAAAGTTGTTCATTATTACCATAAGTAAATCTCTATTATCCTAATTGCGAGTTCCATAACCATACGATGGACTAAACCTGTGACAATAAGTAGTCCACATCCTTATGACTTTCGTCACCCTTGAACCATTTTGGTTCGGCTTTAGCTAGCAGTCAGGTGTGGGGTAGTCAGCCCCTTATAGATCTATACACTCAAGTCACGCTCTCTAAATCCTATAGATTCTGGTTACGGGTGTAGTCCTCCACTCGCGTATCTCTGTGGAGGGTTCGCCGAGGATGTGTCTCCAATCGTACAGGAATAACAAATTTACTAGTAATAATATGATAGCCCTTCACTCATGTATTTATGTGGAGTGTTACCGAGGACAAAATAGTGTACAGGTTTAATGTTCAAATGTTCTAATGTTATGCTTTTAACTGATAAAATGTGGAAAATAATTTGTGAAATATATGTAAAACATAACATTTTAAAATCCATTTCACAAATATGTTTACGTGATCTGCATGTTCAAACGGTTATTAGTTGTAGCAATCAGTGTTAAAAGCATATAAAATGTGAAACCCACACATGAAAACATGTTTTAAGTACAAGTAATCCCTTGTACTTTTGCTTGTGTTCCTTCCCTGAAAATAGTGAAAACAGTGAAAAAGGGTAGGGGTATGAACTAACCAGACCCGGAAATACGATGGCTTCAGACACTAGATGTTGGTTCGGGGCTTGATTACTCGTGATGTCCCTATGTAAAATGTAATAATGTCCATATATATCTAATTAGATTTACAATCACAAATTATATGGAACATTACACTCCAACGAGGTTAAACACCTCAAAACGAGCGTTTGGAGTGACCTGGGTGACATCTACGGATGTGAAATGATGCGAGGGACTTGGGATTTGAGTTTACTCCCCAAGAGTAAACACATTAAGGAGTTTATGGCCACAAAACACATACACACATGACTTTACGGCCGTAAACTCATGTTGATGTGATTTTGGGTGTTTAATGGCTTGATTGGACTTGGGAATTGTTGGAATGGACTTCTAAAATGCCTTGGAATGATTTAATGAGACTTATACCATTTAAAAGGGAGTTCACGGCTCTAAACTTGGAGTTTACGGCCGTAAACTCACCTATGGTCAAGAAGAATTTTTTTGAGGCACAAGGAACAATCACATGTGATTCTAGTCAATTTTCCAAGCCTTGGTATGATTTTAGGGCACCATTTAACACACATTTAGGAGTTTACGACCCAGGAGCATGTTCTATGGCCGTAAACTCTTGTATGTGGTGTTTTGTTATGTTGAAGGCCCCCAAACTATTTTTAGATGGTTCTAGGATTTACCACAAGGCTATTGGTTAAGTTTCACGGCATTGTAACATGTTAAGAGGAGTTTACTCTCCATGTTTGAGGAGTTTACGGCCCAAGCACATGCCTTGGCTGTAAACTCTCTTTTTTCCCTCAAAATTCAAGTTTAAGGTGTTCCAAGTCCCGGTTTGTAAGCCTCAAGGTCGTATCTAAGTCCCAACAATGATTTGGAAGGGTTAAATGACTCTAAAACCCCAATATTGTGTGTTTCCGGCCCAAGCTAACTCCTTGGCCATAAACACATGTTCCAGGTCCAAAATCTCAGTTTAAACATGGATTTGAAGGCCTGAGATGTTGAATAACAAGCTAGGAAGGTTACCTCTATGATTTGGAGCCTTAAATCTTTGATTTTAGACCTTAATCTAGAATGAGGAGAGAGGTTAGAGAGAGTAGTGAGATGTATCCAAAAGCTTCAAATGAAGGCTTAGAACACTTTATATAGTGTCTAGGTTTTGGACACGGTGGAATTCTACCCGATACCGGCGTTAGGCGAGGCTTTTGGTCGTACCCGATTAGGTTGTAGTAACCCGATATGGTCGATTCTATAAATGTTTCGATTACTAATATGGGGTGTTCAAATGATTAATAATTGTATTAAAACACCCATTAAGTCATTTTAGATCGATACAAATTAAATACTTAATTAAACGACGAAATCGGAATCGGATTTGAAAACGGCGTTTGGTTGATCGAATTGGATTACAATTTGAGTTACAAGAAGTGGTACGGAATTTCGGGTTGTTACAAAGTGTTATTCTAATAATCATCATGTTAGTGGGCGCATGATAATTATGATAAGTATTGCAAGTTAGGTTTTAATCATTTAGTCAAGGATATATATATATATATATATATATATATATATATATATGAATTTCATGTTGGAATGGCTCAACATAAGGAAATTCTGTATATGGGTCCTTTATTTGCGTTCTATAATTCGATTCTGATTACGGCATCGCTTTTCATAATCTTAATTATGAGAACTTGGCAAATTGAAATGGAAATATTATAGCAAAAGACTGGTTTCGTCTTTATGTGAGACATCATCAATCGTGTCCCATGTGCTTCGGATATAGGATCGATTACATGTGCTATATTCATCCTTTCTAAAATGATTCCAAATGCCTGGGGCATTAAGAAGGGAAAAGGTCTAGAATTTGATATGACTAAAAGGATTAAACAATTGTCGAGGACAATCTAAGGTTACCAAAGATTGGTTGCTCAAGGACAGTTGGAAGTATAGTGATAATTTTGGAAGGACCATATTGACATAATCTGTAAGGAGGCAACTCTTCTTCAGAACTGATAGTCAAAATGGAATATGGAAATGTTTCAAACTTAGAAATTATTCAATCTGTGTAAGATTAGGAAACTTAATGCAAGAAGGATGTTTCCAAGGAGTTGATCTCCTTTGGAATACTCTGTAATGATTTTTGCCATGTCTTTGTGAATTTGTGCATAATCATTACAAGAGGATTGATGCATATAAGTTTAGAATCTAATAGATTTTGGTAAATGGAATGAATTTGGAATTCTTGCATTTGCGGTAAGGATTTTGGAATGTGAAATGAGTATCATTGGAGTTATGTTCAATTGATCTATTTTACAAAGTAAAGATCATAGACAAACATACTATGTATACTTGGTGTGTGGCATGACTAGTGTTTAGAAATACATAGTGTACACGCTTGGAGCAAGGGACAACTATTGTTTGAATTCAAGAATAAAGTTGATAGCTGAAACAGTATACAATGAATAATGTGTAATCATATGGTGATAAATAAAAGGTGTTTTATTTATATTCATAAGTTCTGAGACCATATTGGATTCGATTATTATTGTGTTTCACTTTGCATGTTTTGACTTCCAGAATAACTAGGTCATTGTTCTGATTGACTAAGTTATTCAAACCATCCACAGTCATTCATATGTTGGAATTAGATATGAATTAAGACTATCATGGGTTGTCTTGTAGAGGTCTAAGATGTTGGACAAAGGGCTACAACATTCATGAGTGCTCATAAGTTATGAGTATTGGATTCAACCCGCGCTCATTGGAATCACTTCATTAATTTTTATCACGAGTGATCATGAGACGATAATATCTTATATTCTTCAAACCTAGAGATATGAGTTGTTACTATGAGTTGATAGTACATTGATTGCACGAAACCACATTGGTAACTCGATCTTATAAAACGTGTCTTTGTGTATGATTCAACAAGTAGTAGAACAAGCCATATGAGTCGAATTTTATCCATTCCTTTTACCTTCGGGATGAAAGCGATATTTGTGGGCCCCTCAGTGATTTAATGATGGCACATGTGAGTGCTTGGCCAAGCCAGGACTGATTTGATCTGTTCAGTCAGTCAGTCATCATGAATCGGAAATCAGAAACAACATATGGACAGAGAGAATGATTTGCAATCCATGTCTCAGTCCATATGATATCTAGAATGGAGGAATGTATGATCACTTATCTAATGCACAAGTCATTGACAAAGGTCAGAGATCACCAGCAAGGTCAGAGTTCGACAGAAGCTTTTGAGAGCTACGATTGTCGGTCGGTTCTTGAAGTCATTCGCAATAATAGTTTTGGTAAGACTTGACCCGACCTGGGATGGTCCATTTGGGTTGCATGGCATCATGCACTTAGATAGACTAAGTGAGAGAAATAAGACACTTATGGTTATTAATATATTATAAGTTCTAGTATATTAATAATAAGAATAATATTATTTAATTAGTATCGATCAAGAATTAATTTAGAATTAATTAGGTGATCAGAAGAAGACTAATTAAATATATGGGTTGATTGTGTAAATCATCCATACTTATATAGTGGGCTAATGCTCCATGGATTATCTAGTTGGGTTGAACCCATATGATACTCCATGGATGCTCCATGGAGGTTACATAACCCATGGGTCCTGGAAATGAATGGTCATGACAATTAGGGCTTACATGGTGTAACCCTAATTGTAACACACTATATAAGCATGATATTATTCACCAAAGTTGGCGACTAGTGTGTGTAAAAGAAGGGCTAGCCGATTTCATAAGTTGTAGAATTCTCTCAAGTTATTCCAAGTGTATTTGGTGTTGTGTGAACCATTTGAGGTGTCACACTTGAGGCACTAGGCACTCAAGCTTCATGAAGACATTCTACATCAGAGAGGTATGTATTCTATCTTGTTATATTCATTATTTTGTATACTAGATTAGGATAATACCTTGGATGTTCATAATTGCATGTATAATAGAGAAAACATAGATACAAGGTATTTAGGGTTCATGTACACTTAGGAGTGTTAGAATGCTCAAAACCCTAGAAGAATAACATACCTTGTTGATGCTTGTGATCCTTGAAACCTTGTGAGCCTAGCACCCCAAGTGTGATGCCTCAAATGCTTCACACAACACCAAATGAAAAGGAGTAAACTTTGAGAGAATCTTACACTTGCAAAAATCAGCCTAGACCTCACTTGTTCATGTGTGTCTTATTTTGGTGGAGAATATGAGCCTTATATAGTGTTGACACATCTAGGGTTACACCATGTAAACCCTAATGTGTCATGACTCTTCATTTCCATGACCCATGGGTTTGTAACTCCCATGGAGCATTCTATGGGTGGAACCCAACTTGATAATCCATGGAGCCTCTTAGCCCACTATACAAGTATGGATGATTTACATAATCAACCCATATATTTAATTTGTTATCTTTTGATCACATAATTAATTCTAAATTAATTTTTGATCAAACCAATTAAATAATATTATTAATATATTAGAACTTATAATATATTAATAAATCACAAGTGTTATTTTGTCTCATTTAGTTTATCCAATTGCATGGTGCCATGCAACCCTAATGGACCATGCCGGGTCAGGTCAAATACATACCAGAAATAGTTATGGACTTAGACACCTTATCTAACAATACGGGCCCCCATCCACACTCACTTCTCTCCTATCACGGGCCTCGCCCCTACTCTACTAATAATGAGATATGGAACCCAACCCATACTCATCTAGTGATGAGATACAAGACCTTGCCCATACTCACCTTCCTACTAGGCACATACAAGTATCATAAAGGCAACAAGTATAATCAAACATGCACATATAAATCTTCCTTGGGCTAGCCCTGACATCGGACCCTAGTCCGGAATATACTACCATATAAACATACTTTGGGATTGCGCCGACATTGGACCTTGGTCTGGTACCTATCGTACCGACACTTGCAAAAATCATAAAGACCTCTAGTATACTAACATTCCCCGGGCCTCTCCCGACATCGGATCGTGATCCAAAACATATAACATACAATACCTAGGGCTAACCCCGGGTCTTCCTACTATACAAAAACATAATGGGCCGGTATTGTGGCCTTAGACCATGAAACCAGTGAGGGGACTCACCTTACACTGTTGAAGTATTGTTGATACTTCTCTGGCCGCTAACTGGCAATTCCTCAAACTGCTGCTACTTCAGCTCCCCGAAATATCAGTAAGAACATGACACTTAGTCCCAAAATGTCCTCAAAGTTAAATTAGGTCAAACTCAAAGTCAACGGTAAAAGTCAACGCTCCGAGTTAACTCAACTTGCCGAGTTGCTCCATCAATTCACTGAGTTCCAGTAATGAGAATCCTGAAATCGCGATCCAACTCATCGAGTCAGTCCTCTGACTCGCTGAGTTCTAGCATGAACAGAAATGGGACAACTCGCTTAGACTCCTCGAGTCCCTTCCTGGAGTCGCCGAGTCCCTCATTTTTTTTGGGCCATCTTAACAGATTAAGCCCCTACACTTCAAATCCAAACCCAAACTTCGTCTACATGCTGGAAATGACCCCTTAAGGGTAATGTTGATGGGTTTTGAGCATTCTAACACTTCCTAAGTGTACATGCAACCCTATTAACCTTGGATCTATGTTTGTCTAATTGTCATGCAAAGTTGAATTCCAAGGTTATATTCCTATCTAGCATACATGGGGAACAATTTTAACATAAAGTATAGATAGAATAACTTACCTTGTTGTTGTTTGTGTTCCTTGAAACCTTGTGAGCCTAGCACCCCAAGTGTGATGCCTCAAATGCTCTTGGAAGAACTTATGAGAGAACACACACTTCTTCAAAATCGGCCAAGCCCTCTTGTTTCTTAGTGTAGTCGATTTTGGGTGGAGAACATGTTACTTATATAGTGTTGACACATCTAGGGTTAAACCCTAATGTGTCATGACTCTTCATTTCCATGACCCATGGGTTTGTAACTCCCATGGAGCATCCATGGAGCATCCTATGGGTGGAACCCAACTTGATGGTCCATGGAGCCTTTTAGCCCACTATACAAGATATGGATGATTTACATAATCAACCCATATATTTAATTAGTTATCTTTTGATCACTTAATTAATTCTAAATTAATTCTTGATCAAACTAATCAAATAATATTATTAATATATTAGAACTTATAATATATTAATAATCTCCA
Source organism: Lactuca saligna (assembly GCF_052625555.1). Classification (NCBI taxonomy): domain Eukaryota; kingdom Viridiplantae; phylum Streptophyta; class Magnoliopsida; order Asterales; family Asteraceae; genus Lactuca; species Lactuca saligna. Next base: position 73,776,413 of record NC_136421.1, read on the forward strand.
AGTGTTATTTCTCTCATTTAGTCTATCCAATTGCATGGTGCCATGCAACCCAAATGGACCATGCCGGGTCGGGTCAAGTACATACCAGAAATAGTTATGGACTTAGACACCTTATCCAACAGTCTTCCACTTGGATAAGTCTAATAACTATTACTGCAAGTATGACTTCAGGAACCGGTCGACAATCGTAGCTCTTTTCAAGGTTTCTCAAAACTGAGAAGATGATGGTACGCCATTTAAGATAAGTGATCATATAATCCTCTGTTCTAGATATCAGTCGGACAAATACATGGAACAATGTCTTACTTATTGTCCAACATTTGTTTCCCGATTTCCGATTTGTTTGACAAAGAACTTCATTGAACACATCAATTTAGTTCTGACCGGGCCCGGTACATAGGTCAAAACAAAATCATCGAGGGGCCCAGATATCAGCTTCTAATCCAAGAAGGAACAGATAAACTTCGACTCATATGTTTGTTCTACTACTCATTGAATTACACACAAGAGCACGATTTTATAACATCGAGTTACCAATGCGTTTTTCATACAATCAATGCATAACCAACTTGTAAGTAACAAATCATATCTCTAGGTTTAAAGACTTATATGATATTACCGTCTCACGATCACTCGAGATAGAATTCCATGAAGTGATTCCAGTGAGCGTGGGTTGAGTCCAATGCTCAGAACTTATGACCACTCATGATTGTTGTAGCCTTGTCCCAGACCTCTACAACCAAACATGACAGTCTTGATTCATACCTACTTCCGACATATGACCGACTGTGGAGGTTTGAATAATATGTTATACCAAACAAAATTATTCTGGAAGTCAAAACATGCAAAAGAAATATAGTAAACTATCGACAAGAGATAGTAACACTTTACTCATAAATAAAACACTTTTATTCATCATCAAATGTCAATTACACTTTACAAATTTCGAGATTATCTAACTACTAAATCTAATATCATCCTTCAGCCCTATGCTCCGAGCATGCTGGAGATGCTTAACCCTAGTCAGTCCCTTCGTGAGGGGATCTGCCGGATTCTCATCTGATGATACCCTCTTTGCCACGAGGAGTCCTTCTTCGATCCGATGTCTGATGAAATGGTATTTTCTGTCGATGTGTCTGGATCTCCCGTGATCCCTTGGTTCCTTGGCTAAGGCAACAGCGCTCTCACTATCACAGAAAATTTCCATTGGCTCTTTAATAGCTGGTACAACTCCAACTTCTCCAATGAAGTTCCTCAGCCATAAAGCCTCCTTTGCCGCCTCGCTAGCTGCAATATACTCTGATTCACAAGTAGAATCTGCCACTTTCTCTTGATTGGAACTCTTCCAAGAAATTGCTCCTACATTTAGGGTAAAGACCCAGCCCGACTGAGAGCGGAAGTTATCCCTATCAGTCTGGAAGCTAGCATCACTATACCCTACAACTCTCAAGTCATCACTCCCACCGAGGGTAAGGACCCAGTCCTTAGTCCTTCGTAGGTACTTGAGAATATTCTTTACCGCAGTCCAGTGTGCCTTGCCAGGGTTCCCCTGAAACCTGCTAACCATGCTCAAAGCAAAAGCTACATCAGGTCGAGTACACGTCATAGCATACATGATCGATCCTACAGCCGAAGCATAAGGTACTCCACTCATTTCTGCTATCTCAGCCTCAGTGTTAGGGCTTTGTGTCTTACTCAGTTTGGCGTTACTCTGGATGGGCAACTCTCCTTTCTTGGAGTCTTGCATTCTGAATCTCTTCAGAACCTTCTCCAAGTAGGTACTTTGACTAAGTCCAATTAGTCTTTTACTCCGATCTCTCAAGATCCTTATCCCCAAAATATAGGCAGCTTCACCAAGGTCCTTCATAGCGAAACACTTTCCAAGCCAGGACTTTACTTCCTGCAGGGTTGGAATGTCGTTTCCTATGAGTAGTATATCATCCACATACAATACTAAAAAGCTAACTATACTCCCACTAGCCTTGACATATACACAAGATTCATCTTCACTCCTAGAAAAGCCAAATTCCTTGACCTTTTCATCAAAGCAAAGATTCCATCTGCGAGGTGCTTGCTTTAATCCATAAATGGATTTCTCAAGCTTACACGCTCTATTAGGGTACTCGTTGCTGACAAAACCCTCTGGCTGACTCATGTAAACATCTTCAGCCAACTTCCCATTAAGGAAAGCGGTTTTGACATCCATTTGCCAAATTTCATAGTCATGAAATGCGGCTATGGCTAACAGAACCCGAATAGACTTACTCTTGGCTACCGGAGAAAAGGTCTCATCATAATCCACTCCAGGAATTTGAGAGAAGCCCTTTGCAACCAGTCTAGCCTTATAAGTGTGTACTTTACCATGCATGTCGGTCTTCTTCTTGAAAACCCATTTGCACCCTACAGTCTTTCGACCTGGTACATTCTCAACCAAGTTCCAAACTTGATTGTCATACATGGATTGTATCTCGCTATCCATAGCCTCTTTCCATTTAGCAGACTCGGGGCCTGCCATGGCTTCCTCGTAGCTGTTAGGGTCATCTTGACTTACTAGTGTCTCATCACTAATAAGTGTCTCACCTTCTGCAGTAATATGGAATCCATAGTAATGCTCAGGTGCACTCCTAACTCTCGTGGAACGCCTCAGAGGTACGATTTCGTCAATTGGCTCAATAGGAGTTTCCTCCTCAAGTTGAGGGCTAGAGTTTGAAGTTCCTTCACCACTTGACTCTTGAATTTCTTCAAGATCAACTTGCCTCCCACTGTCTCCTTGGCTTATAAACTCTCTTTCTCGAAAGACTCCTCTTCTTGCTACAAAGACCACATTGTCACTAGGTCTGTAGAAGAGGTAACCAAAGGATTGTTGTGGGTAGCCGATGAAAATACACCTCTCGCTTCGGGGTTCGAGCTTATCATGAGTCTCGCGTCTCACGAAAGCCTCGCAGCCCCAAATCTTGATGTGGTCTAGTTTAGGTACTTTACCAGTCCACATCTCGTGAGGAGTTTTGGCAACTTTCTTTGTAGGGACTAGATTAAGGATATGGGCGGCAGTCTCTAAGGCATACCCCCAGAATGAGATTGGTAGCAAAGCTCGACTCATCATGGAACGAACCATGTCCAACAAGGTTCGATTACGCCTCTCAGCCACACCATTCAACTGCGGTGTCCTGGGAGGTGTCAATTGTGAGACAATCCCACATTCCTTTAGATAGTCGAGGAACTCTGAACTAAGATACTCACCACCTCGATCGGATCGAAGCATCTTAGTGTTCCTGCCCAATTGATTCTCGACTTCCTGTTTAAATTCCTTAAACTTCTCGAAAGTCTCTGACTTATGCTTGATTAAGTAGACATATCCATATCTACTGTAATCATCAGTAAAAGTCAAATAATAACGATTAGCATCCCTTGTGGCATGTTTGAATGGTCCACACACATCCGTGTGTATAAGGTCAACAAACCTTCACCCCTTTCACATGAGCCTGTGAAGGGTGACTTTGTCATTTTTCCAAGTAAGCATGATTCGCAACTATCATTTGACTTTAGGTCAAACAACTCCAAGACTCCTTCCTTTTGGAGTTGGCCTATGCGTTTCTTGCTTATATGTCCAAGACGGCAATGCCATAATGATGCTTTATCCAAGTTATTATTATTAGTAGAATCAATACACAAAACATTATTTCCTAAGTTATCTACAATAGATACAGCTTCATACACACCATCACAAGGTAATGCTTTAAAATAAAGAACATTATTAAAGAAAGCATTAATCGAACCAATTTCATTATCAAACGAAAAGGTGAAACCTTGTTTGTACAATGCATGAAAGGAAATAATATTTCTTGCCATTTCTGGCGAATAACAACATTTATTCAAATCTAAATTTAACCCACTACTTAGCGATAAAGTATAAACTCCAATCTTGGTGACAGGTGTAACTTTCCTATTTCCCATGATTAAGTTTATTCTTCCTTGCTCCACATTCTCACTTCTTCCTAGTCCCTACAAGTCACAACAAATATGAATATCGCAACCGGTATCAAGGACCCAAGATTTCGAATGGGGTGAGTTATTATAAATGATAGTGTAAATACCTGCATGGTTGGGTTTAACTTTCCCATCCTTTACATCCTGCTGGTACTTTGGGCAGTTTCGCTTCCAATGAGCTTTTTCATGGCAATAGAAGCATTCAGCCTCTTTTGGGTCAGAAGAAGGAGTAATGAAACCTTTCTTGGTTCCACTTGAAGAAGAGCCATCAAGGGTCCGAGCCTTGGTACCCTTTGAAGATCTCTTTCTCTTCCTCCCTTGACTTTGCCCGATTGCCAAGACCGGAGTTGAGTCTGGAGTAGGAGTGATAGCAACCGACTTCCCCTTAAGACCTGTTTATGCGGTCTTGAGAAGTCCCTGAAGTTTGCTGAGGGTGACCTCTTCCTTGTTCATGTGATATGTCATGCGGAATTGATCATAGCACGATGGTAAGGAGTGCAAAATGATATCTATTGCAAGCTCCTCAGGGAAGTTCACATTGAGCTTCAGCAAACGATCCACATACCTTTGCATTTTCTGCATGTGGCTCGTGACGGACTCTCTGTCCTTCATCATGGTTGTTATCATGGAGCAGATGACTTCGTACCTCTCTTGTCGTGCACTTTGATGGTATCTTTCCATCAAATCTTGGTGCATTTCATAAGGGTAGAAATCTTCATAAGACTTTTGGAGTTCAGCTGTCATGGTGGCCAACATGATGCAAGCCACCTTGGTTGCATCTCTTTCATGAGTATGAAAGTCAGCGATCTCCTGGGGAGTTGCGGTGGACTCGTCAATTTCCTTAAGCTCCTTGTCAAGGACATATTCTTTGTCCTCGTAGCGGGTAATCATCCTGATGTTTCTGATCCACTTATTGAAGTTGGATCCATCAAAGGTGACTTTCCCACACAAACTCATAAGAGTAAAGGAGCCATTAGGATTCGAGCCAGAAGCATTATTTGAAGACATCTGAAAGAGAAGAACAAGTTTAGTTTAGATTTAAGAGAGTCCTTAATAAAACACCCAAATGTAATATTAATGCTAAGATCCAATCACAATATAATATAACTTAGAAGAGGTATGTCGTAATCTAAGCTATACCATATTTGAAAGGTAGGTGAATGACGATTCACCAATTTCCACCACGAAGACCAAAATATTAGATATTTAGTTTTTATTGGTTTTAGAAATTCCTAGATTCTTTGAGATCCAATGAACTTTTCAAAGGCATGTTTCAATCTCGGGAGTGCCCTCCAGGTTTTGTGACTGGGATGCCGAGGATCACAAAACGAGGTGTGAAGTAACCATGCAAATCACTTGGTACCCTTAAAGTTTATCACTCAATCGATGTGCCGGTAAACCACACACGCTCCACTGATACTATAATAAACCTTAAGTCACCCTTTACCTACCTTGTTAAGTCCAAGTTAGTGTGCCGGTTAACCACACACGCTCCACCAACGACTTAGACAAAGTGTAAAGTGTAATTTCATGGATTAGCACCTTATTCACATTTTTCCTAAAGTAACTAAGATTGGGAATTTAATAAACATTTAGTTACTTTATTATATTCATCATACTTTGAATGAGAATTTATAAGTCCTTGTCTTACCCGTTCGGCTAACGACCCTCCACCAGTCAAGCAAGCGGTGGGTGAGAATATTCACCCATTAAGTCACCATTTTATAGGCAACAACCTTATACCCACCTTATAGACCGGCTTCGTGAATGAGGCGTACTAGCGGTAAGACGACTTTATTCTTATACATATATATATATATATATAATTATTAAATTATCATAATATAAGTATAAGGGTTGAATTTTAACTTTTAAAATTCTAGGGGTTGGAACTTAAAGTTTTAACTTCACTTTACTTGTTCCAAAACTTGAGGGCAAGTTTTGTAACATTCAAAACTTTTCATTTCTTGTAACGTATGAGTTTAATAGAGTAATAAAATGAAGACTCTTCATTTTTCTAACTCTTGTGTTTTCTTAATGGTTTTAACTCAAGTGTGACTCTTGGTTTTCCATAACTTAAGGATAAGTTATGGACTCCATTAAAACACGTTATGATCAAGAATTAAACTACCAAATAGGTTACAAATAATTCCTATGATCATCTAAAACATCATAAGAACAAGAACATGAATATGAACACAATCAAAAATTACATAAAACTTTGTAATTTTGATAACTAGTTGTTGTAAATGAATTAGCAAAGACATTATACCACCAAAAACAAGTTTTCAATTACCAAAACAGTTTAGGGTAATGTTTCTAATTCATTTTCCAGCAACTGAATCGAAATTCTGCACTCATTCGACCCTACTCGCCGAGTGCATAAACTGACTCGCCGAGTTGGTTGAAGATACTCATGGACTCGACGAGTCCCCCCTATAGACTCGACGAGTCCATTCGCAGACAGCAAAATTTCCGATTCTGTTTTCAACTTTTAAGCACAAATAAGAGCAAACAAGCCTAGGCTCTGATACCACTGATGGGTTTTGAGCATTCTAACACTTCCTAAGTGTACATGCAACCCTAATAACCTTGGATCTATGTTTGTCTAATTGTCATGCAAAGTTGAATTCCAAGGTTATATTCCTATCTAGCATACATGGGGAACAATTTTAACATAAAGTATAGATAGAATAACTTACCTTGTTGTTGTTTGTGTTCCTTGAAACCTTGTGAGCCTAGCACCCCAAGTGTGATGCCTCAAATGCTTTACACAACACCAAATGCTCTTGGAAGAACTTATGAGAGAACACACACTTCTTCAAAATCAGCCAAGCCCTCTTGTTTCTTAGTGTAGTCGATTTTGGGTGGAGAACATGTTACTTATATAGTGTTGATACATCTAGGGTTAAACCCTAATGTGTCATGACTCTTCATTTCCATGACCCATGGGTTTGTAACTCCCATGGAGCATCCATGAAGCATCCTATGGGTGGAACCCAACTTGATGGTCCATGGAGCCTTTTAGCCCACTATACAAGATATGGATGATTTATATAATCAACCCATATATTTAATTAGTTATCTTTTGATCACTTAATTAATTCTAAATTAATTCTTGATCAAACTAATCAAATAATATTATTAATATATTAGAACTTATAATTTATTAATAATCTCCAAGTGTTATTTCTCTCATTTAGTCTATCCAATTGCATGGTGCCATGCAACCCAAATGGACCATGCCGGGTCGGGTCAACTACATACCATAAATAGTTATGGACTTAGACACCTTATCCAACAAATGTTTCCAACTTTACCCACTCCTAATCCTTCTTAATGGGTTTAGTCAAAACTCTAGCCCCCTTTAAGACACAAATCTATGACCAAACCCCAAATTACTCCAATCCACAATAGGGGAACCAAGATCTAGGCCTTAGTCACCCAATAACCGTGTAAAGTCCTGAACTTTGCTTCCATGCATCCCAAATTAGTTATGACTCTCAACCTGAGAGTAATGATTATCACACACACAAACACACACCTCATCTCTCATTCCTCAACCACCATGCCATCGTGTGGATTATCATAGAAGCGAAAGACCTCACTCTCATAGTCGATATATAACATAAACAATGAGGACCGCTGGCCCATTATACTCCTCTTAATTTCCTGGAACTGCTGCAAGCATGTGCCTTACTATACTCATTTAAGGGATATCCTTGTCCTCATCCATCTCAGTCCCTTCTGGTGACTCTTTTACAATATATGAATACCTCGTAGCAAACATACCACACATACTCCGGTGAAAATATCTCAACTAATGCTACTGCACAGGGTTCACCTCCAAACTCTGAAGCTGGAAAATCGTTATCTCCTTCGCTCCACATGGGAATGGAAATAGTGTAATTCTCATCACAGAAAGTGACATCTCAACCATTGGCCGATCACTAATCCCAAACCGCAATCCTCAATAGCGTAATATCTTGTTTTTTATCCTCAAGTCCTGTGACTCCAACTAGCACCTCACTAGTTAAACTCCTCATGATCTAAACTTAATTTTCCTCGCAAGGCACACTCTATCAAAGCTCAACCGAATTGGCACTCTGGCTCCCCTATTTACCATATCCATTCTCAGTCTGAACACCCGTTATCGGGTAGCTGGTAAAGTGGGAAACACACTCTGTTATGAATCATGGTACCCAAACCATGTTACCTCCCCTCAACCTGCTATTTAGAACCTCTAGAATTCTCGTTGTTTCAAGTATGAGTCCTCTACTTTTAGTAGTACAGGCCCGTATTACCTGCCACATCTACCCATACTTTCCACACAGATCGTCCTAGATTTCCTAAGTAGATGCTCAACCTTCTCAATCACCAATCCCGTTACACATGTTTGCTCTCCAGCGAATGCTCTCCTTCATCAGTGTACTCATCTGACTGAAGTCACTCCCTACGCTCTTCCTAGGTTCTCACACTTCTCTGCCACCAACTGCTGAAAAACTCCTCATGATGCCAGCCATCTACCTCCTGAATATCATCATATTCACTTAGTAGTGTCTCCCGTGATCAAGAGTTTCACAAAGCACAAAGCAAGCAACATTCGGGCATCGAATTACCTCCACCAACACATAAAACGACTCTAGCATACAACTCCACTCGCTCTATCCGCAACCTAAAAGGCATTACCGAACTCAGGAAACCCTACCTCTTGTGTGTATCCAACTACTCTCTCAGTACATTCCTTAAATGCACATCTAGGTATCTCTCCTAGATTACTCCTCTACTCAAAAGTCTATCTAAAAGATTCTTACTAGGTACTCTTACTCAGTACATACACAAAGAAAATAGCAGATAATATCAATCAATTACATTCCCTAGGCTAAGGCATCATGAATCAGGCAACTCTAGCCCGAATTTATGAAATACCTAGCCTATCCTCCAGCATGCAACTCTAATGTCTCATAAATATCTCATAATGCAAACAAATAATGGTATTTTGGGAAATCACTGCTCAGGCGTTGGCTGATTGTACACACTGTTGCGTCTCGTTTTGTCTTTAAAACTATTACTCGTTTTTAGAAAAATCACTTCTTTTGGAAATTTTTCTCAACTCCTCAGTTTTAGTCCAGACACACCCAAGAGTACATCTGAATCCCTCAAACCAAGGCTCTGATACCAACTTGTAACACCTTAAATTTTCTAACAGAATTTTCAATTTAAAAATCACGTAATTATCATAAACACATTTCACAAAATCCCGAAGTGTAAAATTATGAAAAACACATATCCATAACTATTTGAAAATATCCAGGATCCTCAAAAACAAAACTCCAACTCGTGTGTACAATCAAGCCGTCGCCTTCCCGCGATCTTGAGAAGTTCCTAAAACACACATCACATAACATGGTAAGCACGAAGCTTAGTGATTTCCCCTAAAATACCATACATATCTCATTAGCCTCTCATGGTTATATCTTGAAAAAGACCCTCCGGTCAATGTGTCTTAGTGGGGCTCTCTGGTCCCACAACTCGGATGGACCGTCTAGTCCTAACTCAGTAAAGCTCAGAATAACACAAAACATAAATCACAAAGACATAATGCAGGATATCACAATACTCAATAAAGCATACAAGTTCCTCTGGTCACACAAAAATTACCACTCTAGGTAACTATAGTGAGAAGACTCACCTCGGATGATGAACAGCTCATATAAATGTTGTTGCTGGACATCGACCTCTAACACTAAGCCAAAACCAACAATTAACCCAATTAGGATCTAAGACCGAACCCTCATTCATTAGATTTAAAGATAGTCCACTACCCGACCAATAACTAACCCAATCCTATTGGGCCCACTAAGGCCGAATACTAAATGGGCTCTCCTAAGGCCCAACTCTTAAACTTAAGTCTAAATGGCAAGCCCAACACAAGGGCTCAAGATATATATATATATATATATATATATATATATATATATATATATATATATATATATGTATATATATATACATATATATATATATATATATATATTCCTCTAATCAAAATCTCCAGTACAACAAGCCCAAAATCCAGTCCCAACACTTAAGGACGAATATGAGATTTAGTCCAAAAACCCACAATGAGATTACGTGGGGTGTACCTCTCTTGGTATGCTCAGCGTACACACGAATCCTGATCAGGACACCAAATCAGTATGCGGGGCATACTAGGATTACGCTTGGTATATGTCCAGTCTTGCTTTTCCAACTCTCTTGGTCTTAGCCCGTTAAGACCATAGTTATACTCTCAGATTTGGACTCCCTAAAGGCTCATACTCCATATAGTTCATGGCTTTAAGCCTTTGTATGGCTGAGAAAGTTCCAAACCCAAATACTCCCACTCTTTACTCCCAAAATGCTCATATCTCATGTATGGGGTGGATTTGACGTCCAAGGTCCCATTTTTATGAGCCTACTCCACTAGAGACACTTAGAGGGACAAATATAAGGCTCTAGAGTTCAACATTTCATAAAGCTTCAAGCTTTGGGACCAAAAACCCTAAAATGGACCATAATATGCACAATAAAAAAGGATGAGAAAGCTCTGAGCTTTATACCTTCAAATGATGCTCTAACCACAAAAAAGCTCAGATCCAAAGTCTGCACTCCAACTCCATTCTCCTCAATGCTCCTTCTTCACTCAAAGGATCCCACAATAACACTTAGAAGCTAACAAATGGTCACTCAAGCGCAAGGGATGGAAATTAGGGTTTTGAGAGGGTTGAGGGCCGGAAATGGTGTCTAGAAATGAGGCCATCATGTTCCTTAAATAAGGAGACACCCCTCAATTAGGGTTTTCACCTTGAGCTTATTACGCCCAACGTATCTTCTGGTACGCCTATCGTACTAGGTGGTCTCTGTGTCTGAATCACGCACATGAGTACGCTGAGCATACAAACACGTACACCCCACGTACTCAGCTGCCACCTTTTCTCAAATAAGGGACCAAACTTGCCCAAAATTCAAACTATCATAGTTTTTTTGTTATAAGTCCATTTCCAACGAATCCTCACATCCACGGAAAGATGGAGATGAGCCCTACGCTTCTAGTAACTCGTTGCAGCCTCAAGGATTTCTCATGCCCGGCATGCAGCCCACGAACCCTAAATCATAAATGATCTGAAATAGGATGTCACAGCTCCTAAGCGCACAACATAAGTCTAGCTTGCCCTCAAGCCCACAACTTATGTATTGCTAGCTCCCTAGTCCAATCAGTCTTCAGATTAGAATACAAATATTCGGCCCTCAGTACGAGTCTGGCATACCAACCAGTCCACAGCTTTTATCTGGAATGTTACTGAGCCCTCATTATGAGTCTAGCATGCCACAACCCAATCCTCAGCTAATATCTAGAATGCTCCAATACCCTTAGGCCCTCAATACAAGCCTGGCATACCACCCGGTCCATAACTCGTAACTTGAATGCATCTGAGCCCTCTATATGTGTTTGACATGCCTGCTCGACCCTCATCTCATATCTAGAATGCTTTAGGGTTTGTTGGCTACAACAAGAAGTAGTACAACATCAACCTAACACAATATGTCTACAAATAACAACATATACAAATAATCAAGTAGAAAAAATCATATGTAGTCCTACCAATCTACCAGACGAGGATATGAATAACTAGCAGAATCATGCATATTTATTCCATACTCAGCATATCAGCAAATATCAGGTTATCAAAACAATAGACCGGCCTTGGTGCCTTCGACCCATAAGTACAGTGAGGAAAAATCACCTAGCAGACTAATCAAAACCAATGAGGACCAACTCCGAATCTCAAGAAAGGAATTATTGGTTGCTGGCCCGCAAGGATCCTCGCGCTATCAATCACACATTTAACATCCATCATTAATCAGATCCGACCCACACTAAGTGTCCAAACTATGGTAAAAGACCTTTTTACCCTCTTCATAAGTTGGCTCCAAAGCCAAGGCCCAATTTAACAATCCAAAAGGCCCATAGATGGCCCAAAACATCCCAAGGTCAGCCCTGATGAAACTTTTGGTCAAAGTCAAAGTAAACAACCTATGTTGACCAAACACGTCGTGTTGCCCCTTGGACACATCGTGTTCTTCCATCATTCGGATAATCAGGAAAACCCCAACCAACACACCATGTTGGCTTGTAAACATGTCGTGTTTGCACGATATTCAACATCTTAATACAATAAGGTGTTTTCTCTAATACCAAGAGCTCCAAAGCTCAGATCTAGCCTCTCATGTGGTCCAAAAGGATAAAGTTTCCAACTTTATATATTGGGACTACCCAAAAGGTGCAAAACTCAATCCATAAGCTTAATAGTGCAAGGGCTTAACCAATAATTACTTAATCCATAAAGATAGCCCTAAAGCATAGATATGACTTCCTTGAGTTGGAAAACCATGTAAAGTTGCAAACATTAAGTTCATGCATGTTTATATGAAGCTCTTAAGCTTAAAAAGGACTTAATAATTGATTTAATGCATTCAAGAAACCAAAAATCTCATAAAGCTTGAAGGTTTATGCGCAAGGATAACAAAACAAACTCAGATATGAAAGAACAATCCCTTAAACGACCTAACTCATCCATTAAACCAAAACAGTACCAAAGGCACAACAAACTAGTTATGAAGAGATCTAAACATATACAAGACAAGATGCAAACTTGACACCTCAGAAAGCTTCCCCATAATATGATGATTTTGGATCCATATCCTTTTCCCCAAGCAAAGAAACTTTAAGATATCCTCTTCCTTCACAAAGACCATAAATGAGCATCAGTAACTTCTAATTGATCCAGAACACCACCAAGAGACTTAAAGATCGATTTTAGGGTTTTAGTGGCCACAGAGGATGGTAATGAGGCCAACCATCTGGACTTAAGGGCTTTATATAAGGTGCAACACCCTAAATAATTAACGTTTTCTCCACCAGCCGCGAACACACTATGTTATGGCACAAACATGTCGTGTGGGCCTTAATGAAAGCCGCATTTTTTCTTATGTAAACATTGTTGGGTTTTGAGCATTCTAACACTCCTAAGTGTACATGCAACCCTAAATACCTTGGATCTATGTTTTCTCTATTGTGCATGCAAATATGAACTTTCCAAGGTATTAATCCTAACTAGCATAATAACATTGCTTCATATGAATATATCAAGTTAGAATTACATACCTCATTGATGTAGATTGTTTTCATGAAGCTTGAGTGCCTAGTGCCCCAAGTGTGAGACCTCAAATGGTTCACACAACACAAAATACACATGGAATGACTTGATAGAAATTCACACTTCATGAAAAATGGCTAGCCCTTCATTCTCACTCATAGGGGCCGATTTCTTGAGCCATGGGATTGTTTTATATGGTGGCTATTAGAGCCATGTGTCACACCCCGAAATCGAAGGTGGAAACATCTCGGGGTGGAGGTGACTTCATGGGGATATCATAACCAATGTACATAGTAAGCAAAGTAAAACACAAAAAATTAGATTATTTAGATTTCATTACATCAGTTGAAAAGTAAAATTGTACATGTTTCATATATACATAGTTTAAACAAAAGAAAGACGAGTCTTCTACGCACTCCGTCTTCACCAAAAGAGATCGTCGGGTACCTGTCTAATGCGGACCTGAGAATACAAGCGGTTTGAAAATCAGCATAAAGCTGGTGAGTTCATAAGCGGTTTGTTTTTATGAAAATGCACGAGTTCCTTTGGTTTCCTGAAAAAGCGGTTATCCAAGAAAATCCCATATTTTATTAAAAGTAAAGTTTACCAATTCCAAATTGTAATGTAAAAGATGTACACTGAAATCATAATTGTTCTTGTGAATTGTAAAGTTTAGTTAACTAACTTGTTACACTTTTGTGGTTATGTACTACTGTTACTCAGGAAAATCCTATATTTTCCTACATGTGTGTGTGAACTATTACCGGTTCGGATTATGTTCAATGTTATCCCAAGGAAAACCCCATGTTTTCCTAAATGTGTGTGTATGTGAACTGTTACCGATTCTGATTATGTTCAATGTTATCCCCAGGAAAACCCCATGTTTTCTTGAATGTGTGTGTATGTGAACTGTTACCGATTCTGATTATGTTCAATGTTATCCCCAGGAAAACCCCATGTTTTCTTGAATGTGTGTGTATGTGAACTGTTACCGATTCTGATTATGTACAATGTTATCTCCAGGAAAACCCCATGTTTTCCTGAATGTGTATGTGTGAACTGTTACCGATTCCGATTATCCTTAAATGTACATTAGTTTTATTACATACATAAAACTAATAAATAAGCATAAAGTGTTAATAATCTTGATTGCGAGTCCTTAACCATACTTCAGACTAGATATGACTTGGGTCATGGCCAGTATCCTTTCTATGACTTTCGTCACCCTTGAACCTTTCGGTTCGGCTGTAGCTAGCAGCCAGGTGCGGGATTGTCAGTCCCGTATAGATCTATATACTCAAGTCATGCTCTCCTACGTTCAGAGATTCTGGTTACAGGGGTAGTCCTCCACTCTCTCGATCCAAGGAAGTGTTACAGAGGACGTGTCTCTAATCTTTAAGATTTCCCTTTACTTCTCGTGCCTAGGGAAGTAGTATCTATAACTATATAAGTTCTAATGGATCATGTCCTTTACACTCGAGCCTAGGTGTTTTATTAAGGACATTACAGTGTTTTATGTATTCTAAAGGTGTTTGTCCTTTACACTCGAGCCTAGGTGTGTTATTAAGGACATTACGATTGATTTATGTTTTCTAATGGTGTCTGTCTTTTACACTCGAGCCTAGGTGTGTTATTAAGGACATTACGATTGATTTATGTTTTCTTATGGTGTCTGTCTTTTATACTCATGCCTAGAGTATTTTATTACAGACTTTACATATGATTTATAATCTCAATCAATATAAGTGTGAACAATCAATTGTAAAGTATACAACATAACAGTATATAATAAGAATTGAAAATCGGTTTGAACAAACAACTCTGCGATATAAAATGGTTTGTTAGTAAGTTTTCAATTCTTAAAAGTGTGAGAATTATGAAACCATTTAAAATGAAATAATGAATTTAAGTACAATATATCCTTGTACTTCTTCTTGTATTCCCCCTGAAAACATTTAAAAATCATTGAAAAAGGGTAGGGGTATGAGCTCACCGGTCGAGAAGCGTGTCGGATTGGATGCTAAGTATTGGTTCGGGGCTTGATAACGCGTGAGGTTCCTATGTAATATGAAATGATATGCAAATGAATCTAATTAGACTTTAAATCACTAATTAGATATGATTATACACTCCAAGATGCGAAACACTTCAAATCAAGTGTTTGGAGTGACCCGTGTGACATCTAGGGACGTATAAGGCTCGGATATGGAGTTTACTCCTCAAGAGTAAACTCATAAGAGGGTTTACGGTTCTATGACCATAATACCATGATTTTACGGCCGTAAACTCATGGGGTGGTGTGTTCTTGGATGCTAAATGTTCTTACAATGCACAAAGGAAAGTTCTAGGGTTGATTCTATGGCTTAAGAAGTGGTTGGGACTTGAAAGGGCCTTGGAAAAGGAGCTTACGGTTTATGAAGATGCTCTTGGGGAGTTTACTACCTGAAACACATGATTTTACTACCTTAAACTCATGTTTGTCGATAAATCATGCGTTTTTGTGGTTGAAGGTTAAGCATACAACGTTCTAGGTTCAATTCCAAGCCACAAGGTGTTAAAGGCACTTTAACACCCATTTGAAGAGTTTATGGTCCAAGAAGATGAATTTATGGTCCAAGGAGATGAGTTTACGGTCTAAGAATGTTCTTGGACCGTAAACTCTAGTTTGATCCATTTACATATGTTTTGGTGCATCATTTGAAGGATTATAAAGTTCTACACTCTCATGGAAGCATCATGGAAGCATTTGGAAGTGTTTAGGGGAATTTTGACACTTTAAAAGGAGTTTATGGTCCGTGAATGTGGGTTTACGGTCCTAGCATGTTCTTGGACCATAAAATCATGTCCAATACTCAAATGGTACGAATGTGGGGTCCTAAGTTCATGCATGCAAGTTTCTAAGCCATATCTAAGCACTAGAATGTGTTTGGAGGGGTTTTAGGGCTTCAAAACACTCTCAAGGGGTGTTCACGGTTTTGGGAGGGTCCCTAGACCATAAAAACTTGTTCTTGGGTGTTTTTGTAAGTTTCAAACATGAATTTGCATGCCAAACAAGTTAAACAACAAGCTAGGATGAAGTACTTACCAAATTGAAGCTTGAAATGGGGTTTTTGGATGAATTTCGAATTCTAGAGAGAGAGTAGTGAGAGAAAATGTTTAGAGAGAGAGAAAAAAACTTCAAAATGATGTCACTCACTCCCTTATATAGGGGTTGAGTTTATGGACCGGTGGAATTCTACCTGATACTGCCGTTAGACGGTGCTTTTGGTCGTACCCGATAAATTGCCGTAATCACGACTTAAATGAAACTAATAATTTTCCAAATAAATATCGAAACATATTTTAATGTTTTTAACGCATCTCGACACTTATGAAACCGAATTAAAATTCTTGATTAATTTAATTTAAGTCTAAGGTTAACGGAAAAATTTGAATACGAACGGTTTTATTTACCGGGAACGTTTTATAGTGACGGAATAAATTACAGGTTGTTACACCATGGGATTCTTTTATATGGTGGCTATTAGGGTTACACCATGTAACTCATAACTTTACCCATTCCTTATGCTCCATGGATTTTAACCTCCAAGGAGTATCCATGGGTCACCCCATGGACTTAGTCTAACATAAGGAATCTTGGATCCCAAGCCCACATATATAAGAATGAATGATTTACACAATCAGCCCATATATTTAATTAGTATCCTTTTGGTCACTTAATTAATTCTAAATTAATTCTTGATCAATACTAATTAAATAACCATATTGATATATTAGACCTTATAATATATTAACAATCCTTAAGTGTTATTTATCTCATTATAGTCTATCCAAATGCATGATGCCATGCAACCCAAATGGACCATGATGGGTAGGGTCAAGTCTTACCAATTATAGTTACGGACTTAGAAATTAATCCAACGGTCTCCCACTTGGATAACTCTAAAACTATTATTGCGTATGACTTCGAGAACCGACTGGAAATCGTAGCTCTCAAAAGCTTTTGTCGAACTCTGACCTTGTAGATGAACTCTAACCTTTGTCAATGACTTGTCCATTAGATAAGGGATCATATATTCCTCCATTATAGATATCATATGGAATGAGACATGGATTATAATCATTCTCTCTGTACGTTTGTTGTTTCCCGATATCTGATTTATGACAACTGACTAATTGAACAAATCAAATCAGTCCTGACACGGCCGAGCACTTACATTTTTCATCACCAAATCATTAGGGGCGTATAGATATCGCTTTTATCCCTAAGGTAAAAGGAATGGATAAACATCGAATCATATGGCTTGTTCTACTTGTTGTATCATACACAAAGGCACGTTTTATAACATCGAGTTACCGAATGCGTTTTCGTGCAATCAATGTACAACCAACTCATAGTAGAAACTCATATCTCTAGGTTTGAAGAATATAAGATATTATCGTCTCATGATCACTTGTCATAAAATCCATGAAGTGATTCCAATGAGCACGGGCTAAATCCAATACTCATAAATTATGAGCACTCATGAGTGTTGTAGCCCTTTGTCCAACATGTTAAACATCTACAAGCCAACCCATGATAGTCTTAATCCATATCAACTTCCAACATATGACCGAATGTGGTTGGTTTTAATAACTTAGTCATCCAGAAAAATGACCTCGTTATTCTGAAAGTTAAAACATGCAAAGTGAAACACAATAATAATTGAATCCAATATGGTATCAAAACCTATGAACATAAATAAAACGCCTTTTATTTATCACCATACGATTACAAATTATTCATTGTATACTATTTCATCTATTAACTTTATTCTTGAATTTAAAACAATAGTTGTCCCATGCTCCAAGCATGTATGCTATGTTTTCTAAACACTAGTCATGCCATACACCAAGTATGCATACTATGTTTTTCTATGATCTTTACTTTGTGAATTAGATCAATTGAATATAAGTCCAATGATCCGCTTTTTACAGTCCCAAATCCTTACTGCAAATGCAAGAATTCCAAATTCATGCCATTTATAGAAATCTGTTCGATTCTAAACTTATATGCATTGATCCTCCTGTAATGATTATGCACAAAGTCAGAAAGACTTGAGAACAGCCATTGAAGAGCATTCCAAAGGAGACCAGCTCCTTGGAAACATCCTTCTTGCATTAAGTTTCCTAATCTTACACAGATTGAATAATTTCTAACTTTGAAACATTTACATATTCCATTTTGACTATCACTTCTGAACAAGAGTTGCCTCTTTACAGATTATGTCAATATGGTCCTTCCAGAATTATCACTATACTTCCATCTATCCTTGAGCAACCAATCTTTGGTAAACCTTAGATTGTCTTCGACAATTGTTTAATCCTTTTAGTCATATCCAATTCTAGACCTTTTCCCTTCATAATGCCCCATGCATTTGGAAAATTTTAGAAAGGATGAATATAGCACAAGTAATCGATCCTATATCCAAAGCATATGGGACACAATTCATGATGTCTCACATAAACACTAAACCAGTCTTTCGCTATAACATTTCCATTTCTATTTGCCAAGTTCTTGTAACACCCCGTTCTTCAAGTGTTTAATTATGAGTCCCTGAAGTTTAAGAGAAAGGTAATTCTGGTCCTTTTCGAGAAATGAGTTTCATCCGAGAAGGGTTCGGGCGAGTATATATGTTAGAAGTGTTGGGCTTCTCCTCACCCTCGTATGAATGTAAGTTATTTGAGAGTGGGTTTAGATTAGAGGAGTTACGGTGCCTCGAAATTGATCATTGTTTATAGTTCTTTGTGGAATAAGAAGGAAATGGTCCCATGCATGCATGGCATGCATGCATGCTTTTGTGTTTTCAAAGGTGGCTGGGTACGCCGAGCGTAAGCTGGACGTACGCCGAGCGTAATGGGTCGAATGGTTGTGGGTAGCTGGGCGAGTACGCCCAGCGTACCAGGGAGGTACGCCCAACATACTCTCAGAAACCCCAAACCCTATTTTTAGGGTCAGCCACTATATAAAGAACATGATGGTTCACCCCTCAGCCCCCTTATGCTCATCTTCAACCTCTGAAAAACCCTAGATCTCGTATCCTCTCATTTTTGGGTGTGTTTGATCTTGAAAAGCTTGTGTTGGAAAAAGAAAGGCTTGAAGGAGAAAAGGGAAGTTGTCAAATAAGAAGAAGAACGTGTGGAGCTTGTGGATCTGAAGAAATGCCACTCTTTGGAGTTGCTTTAAGGTATAAAGTTTCTTGCTTGACCTTCTTATGGCATAGATCTATGTATATTAAAGCTTTGTCTCCATTCTTGTCCCAAAAGTCCTCTTCTTGTAGCATAGTTCGATTTGGTCAAGATTATCTATCCTTTAAGACATTTGGAGAGGTCTTGAGTGATAAAAATGAGGTCCCAAGGGCTGTAGTCATTCCATGTATGAGTTATATAGGTCTTAATGGATTAAGACCTTGGATTAAGAGCTTAAGGATGTCCCAAGTGATAAAGTCTGAGACTTTATGGTTTCTAATCATATTTGGCATATGGATCTGAAGTTTGGGCTTAAAGGCTTAAGCAATTAAGTGGTTGTAAGGACTTATTGAGTAGCGAAGTTACGCCCCGCGTAACATGGTAGTACGCCCCACGTCGCGGGCCAGTACCCCTATTTTCCTTTGCGAGTCAATAATGTACGCCCGGCGTACCAAGGTGGGTACGCCCAGCATACTCCCCATGTTGGACTTTCTTTTGGGCTTTTCTGTTGGGCCATTTGTGGGTTGTTGGTGTTTGGGCCAAGTCTGGAAATTATGAATAGAGTGTTTTGGGCCCAATTAATATTATGGATATTGGATCTAGGCCCATTTGGTGAGGTGGGCCCAATTTGGTAAATTAGGCCAATGTTGGACTCTGTGTGAGATTTGGACCTTGGTCTCGGTCTGATAAGTGGAAGTATGTTTGAACTAATGCTTATGCTTGTGATGTTGGTTAGTTCGGGACTTACGGTGAGTTGGTGGTTCGAGGGTCTGCTTCTTCCGTTCAGAGTATCGGCATTCGCAAGGTGAGTTATCCTCATTATATCGACCGGGTCTACGACACCAAGGCCGACCCCTTTACCAGATGGTAATCCGGATAGTTCTCTGTTATGGTATTGCTTGATATGGGTCGGAAGGCATTATGATATGGGCCGGAAGGCATTATGATATGGCCGGAAGGCATTATGATACAGGCTGGAAGGCATTCTATGTTATGTGGACCGGAAGCTCATGGCTTGGAAAGGCGTATGTGCGAAAGTAGTATTTTGGCTAAGACGTAGGGTGATGTTATGCTCGTGATCGGTTAGGTCGGTATCCTGGTTAGGGTGATGATATGTTATGTGATCTGTTTGATCGATTCGTTGACTGTGAACTGTTATATGATTGGATGCTATGTACACAAGCTTGTTTGGATTGGAGTTTGACCCGATATGGATGGTTGTTCTATGTTTTGTTATGTTATGTATGCTTTAATGATCAGGGCCGCAAGGTAATATATCATGGGCCGGAAGGCAATATGTTATGGGCCGGAAGGCAATATGTTTTGGACCGGAAGGTCGTGGCCTGGAAGGGCGTATATGTGGTTGGTATTTTGGGGGTATCTCACTAAGCTTTCGGGCTTACAGTTGTGGTTTAATGTTTTTCAGGTTCTTCAGGAGACTGTGGCAAGGCAAAGGCGTGATTGTACTGTTCCTCGCGTTTATGTTTTATGAAATGGACTTGGAAATACTCAGATAAATAATGTATTGAAAACCTTTTTGTAATGATGTTATTAAAATAGATTGTTTTGAAAAGTTTAAATTATGTTGAAATTTTTGGTCATTACAAGTTGGTATCAGAGCCTTGGTTTGAGCGAATTGGAGGAACACTCGTGTGACTCCAGTCTCAAATCGAGGAGGGTTTTAAAAGAGAAATTTAAAATGGTTTTCAAATTAAGTAAAAGGAGGACGCGGAGGTACAATCAGCCGGAGCCAGTAAGTAATCCCAAATTACCATTCATGATATTTGTCTTATTGAGCTTGATAGAACAGCATGCTAGTGATAGGCTAGGGCTCTTCAGGATTTCATGATGATGTTGCATGTTTTATGATGCTTGCTAGCCTAGGGTTCCGTCTAAATGAGATTTTCAGTGTTCCTCTAGGGGTGAGGATCGAGTGCTTGCTATGTATATTTGTCTCTAGGGTGTTGTGGTAGTACCTCATACAAATATGGGTAGGTGTGGAAGGTAGTAATGGCCCGTACTACTGAAAGCACAGGTTCCATACGCGTATCAGGGAAACCATGACCTCTAGGGTTGGGTTGAGAGTTGGTTCCCGGGTTGGTGGGAAGTGTCAGAGATTTAGTGGTTTATTTTCAGTATGGAGATTTCGAGGCATGCTGAGAGTGGATCCGGGTCAGGATTGGGTGCAGGAGAAGGAGCTGCGGACGGGTCAATATCGCCCGAGGTTATCGGTCAGATGAGTATGTGCGAGTTGGATGCGAGGATTTGTGAGATCTTGCATGATGAGGTTGTTGCATTGTTCTGGGCCGAGCTGCCGGAACTGTTTGGGTCGATCAAGACCGCCATGGTGGAGTATTTTGATGAGCGTTATGCGGATCTCACGGAGACGGCTGCTACGGCGGCTACAGCGGCTGTAGCAGCGGCAAGGGGAGGAGCTAGTAGAGGTTTTCAGTATCGGGACTTCGATAATGCGAAGCCTCCCACCTTTGATGGAGCTCAGGATTCGATCGTTGCTATGAGATGGTTATCAGACGTGGAGGGGTGTTTCTTCACGTGTTCATGCCCTGCTGATCATAGGGTGAGGTGTGCTCTGAACCTGTTAAGGCTCGGGGCAAAGGATTGGTGGAGATTGACCACGGGATCATACTCGGATGCGCAGAGGGCTGTGATTTCATGGGATCGGTTCAGAGAGATGTTCAGCACTCGTTATGTTCCGCAGGTCGAGAGGGAGAGGTTGGCTCAGGAGTTCCTTGAGCTGAAGCAGGATTCGGCATCGGTGACGGAAATCACCAGGATGTTTACTGAGAGGGCGATGTTTTGCCCTGAGTTCGCTTCAGAGCAGGCTTAGATGTCCCAATATCTGAGTATGCCAAAGGCGGACATCATACAGTTTGTGTCCGCGCAGAGGTGCGAGACCTTGTTGGAGTTGCAGGAGGTCGCCAGGTGGCGTGAGTTAAAGATTGAAATGCAGTTGCGTAAGCTGAGGCAAGCTCCGGTTCAGTCGCAGCCGGCGACGAAACGATCTAAGACCGTTGATTCCAGGATGGGAGATCAGGGCAGCCACGTTTGTTGTAAGTGTGGAAGAGGTCACGCCGGAGTTTGTCGGTCTGGTGGTGCATGCCGCAAGTGCGGAAAGGAAGGGCACTATACGAGGGATTGTCGGCAGTCGGTGCCGGTTCAGGATTTGAGGATATTTTATCATTGTCATCAGGTTGGACACTTGAGGGTCAACTGTCCACAGCTTGTTGCAGGACCGGTGCAGGCTCCAGCACCGGCCACGTGGAGGATCACGGGTGGAGGTCAAAGTGGAGCGGAGCCCCAAGGGCTTAGGGTCGTGCTTTTCAGCTTACAGTGGAGGTGGTTAGAGCAGTGCCAGATGCAGCTGTGGGTATGTTTCTTTCTTGTTGTCTTATGATTGTTGTGGAGTATCGTCTATCTGCTAGTCTCGTTGGATGGTTTTCGTTTTGGGATCCGTTGTTCCTTGAGGGTTTGGCATGGTTATGGATTGTGTTTTGGGTTCTCATTTTGGTATCCGTTGTTCCTTAAGGGTTTGGCATGGTTATAGTTTGGTGTTTCGTGCTATCGTTGGTTATCATTCGTGAGAGTTATTAATGGAGATGCGGTGTTGGTTTGATTGTCGGGTAGCATCTGCAGTCTGAGGAGTGGATAATTGAAGATTGGGTTCCTTTTGAACGGATTGATCAATGTGGAAATGTGTTTTGCGAAGGTTTCTAGTGCTAGTGGGACTCAGTCTGCGTGTAAGTGTCAGATTTTGTGCAATGTTACTTTGGGAGGCCAGTGATAGCGGCCAGTGGTTGATAGTCAGTACCCTAAGTGGGGGAGAATTGGAGATTCTCCGGGTGATCGATAGACTTGAGAGGTTGTTTAGCTGCTTGGGTTTTGGCGGTATTTCTTTCAGCCGAGAGCAGGCTGGTATAGGTGAGTAGCAGGCGTACGGGGCAGATTACAGACCTATGGCATTGATTGTATAGAACCTGGGATCAAGCTGGGATCGAGTATGTATGAAAGAGATAGAGTTCGGAACCACTGAGGGGCTAGAACAGTATGTAGGGGAGGATTTCCCGGAGAGATAACTTGTAATGATGAATGCTAGTTGAGCGGTCCGGATAGACTGAAGGCCGGAAGGTGTACCAGTCAGACCGATGGTTCGGGGGACGATCCACCCAGACTGAAGGCTCTGGAGGGCGGCCCAGATTGGCTGAAGGTTTTGTGAGTGACCCAGATGGATTGAAGACCTGGTGAGGTGGCCCAGTCATGCTGAAGACTCTGTAGGTATTATCGGATCGGTTCGCGAAAATGGGTTGGGTGTGTTGTGATGTGTTAGCATTTGAAGGTCTGGCCCCGAGTATTGATCTTGATTAATGGAGATGGCACATGGACTCGAGAGTCCCTACGAGCAGATTCAAAGCATGTGTGTTGCATGGACAACGGTTATGCTATATCGGGGTGGTGCAGTGTTAGGTGAGCATCGTGCCACTTGTCGTGGTGACAAGGCAGTCAAGTGGATTTTCGTGGCAAGGAAAGAGAGAGAGAGAGAGGAGTGTAGCTCCGAGAGTGAGAGTAAATTCACGGAAGTGAAAGCGGCAGTGTAGAGTTATGATCGGAGTGGTCTGACGGTGGTCATTGAGCAGCATGGTTGTGGTGGTGGTATGGAATGACATCATGATGGGATGTCTGATGGGGACGCGGGAGGGATTCCGCGGGTGTAGGGCCAAGAGTCTCAGGATGGACGCCGGGATGGAGTCTGGGACTCCTATCTTGATTATGATCAAGGAGTTATGTATGTACTGGTGATTCCTCCTGGGGATGTTGGAAATTTCAGAATTTCAGGTAGATTTGTTTATATGGTGAAAATGCATCCAGAAGGGTGTTTGGAAGTGTCATCAGTGTATCGGGGTTTTCATAACCCGAAGACACTAGAGCCAGTTAGTGCGGTTATGAGATTGCGATGGAGAACTCGTGGGAGTTGCTCTGGGGCTGAAGCTCGACTCATTCTGTCGGCAAGAAAGGTAAAGTTGGGTTCGGACTTCCTTAGTCGAGTCTTGGGTAGCCTGGTCCGATGGGTGCCAGGCGGAGCATTGCAGGGATGGTTTCGGAGTAGAGTCATCGCAGGCTTCGAGGGCGAAGCCTAATTTAAGTGGGAGAGAATTGTAACACCCCGTTCTTCAAGTGTTTAATTATGAGTCCCTGAAGTTTAAGAGAAAGATAATTATGGTCCTTTTCGAGAAATGAGTTTCATCCGAGAAGGGTTCGGACGAGTGTATGTGTTAGAAGCGTTGGGCTTCTCGTCACCCTCGTATGAATGTAAGTTATTTGAGAGTGGGTTTAGATTAGAGGAGTTGCGGTGCCTCGAAGTTGATCATTGTTTATAGTTTTTTGTGGAATAAGAAGGAAATTGTCCCATGCATGCATGCTTTTGTGTTTTGAAAGGTGGCTGGGTACGCCCAGCGTAAGCTGGATGTACGCCCAGCGTAATGGGTCGAATGGTTGCGGGTAGCCGAGTGAGTACGCCTAGTGTACCAGGGAGGTACGCCCAACGTACTCTCAGAAACCTCAAACTCTATTTTTAGGGTCAGCCACTATATAAGGAACATGATGGTTCACCCCTTAGCCCCTTTATGCTCATCTTCAACCTCTGAAAAACCCTAGATCTCGTATCCTCTCATTTTTGGGTGTGTTTGATCTTGAAAAGCTTGTGTTGGCAAAAAAAAGGCTTAAAGGAGAAAAGGGAAGTTGTCAAATAAGAAGAAGAACATGTGGAGCTTGTGGATTTGAAGAAATGCCACTCTTTGGAGCTGGTTTAAGGTATAAAGTTTCTTGCTTGACCTTCTTATGGCATAGATCTATGTATATTGAAGCTTTGTCTCCATTCTTATCCCAAAAGTCATCTTCTTGTTGCATAGTTCGATTTGGTCAAGATGATCTGTCCTTTCAGACCTTTGGAGAGGTCTTGAGTGATAAAAATGAGGTCCCAAGGGTTGTAGTCATTCCATGTATGAGTTATATTGGTCTTAATGGACTAAGACCTTGGATTAAGAGCTTAAGGACGTCCCAAGTGATATAGTCTGAGACTTTATGGTTTCTAATCATATTTGGCATATGGATCTCAAGTTTGGGCTTAAGGGCTTAAGCCATTAAGTGGTTGTAAGGACTTATTAAGTAGCGCAGTTACGCCCCGCGTAGCGGGCCAGTACCCCGATTTTCCTTTGTGAGTCAATGTTGTACGCCCCGCGTACCAAGGAGGGTACGCCCAGCGTACTCCCCCTATTGGACTTTCTTTTGGGCTTTTGTGTTGGGCCATTTGTGGGTTGTTGGTGTTTGGGCCAAGTCTGGAAAATATGAATAGAGCGTTTTGGGCCCAATTAATATTATGGATATTGGATCTAGTCCCATTTGGTGAGGTGGGCCCAATTTGGTAAATTGGGTCAATGTTGAACTTTGTGTGAGATTTAGACCTTGGTCTTGGTCCGATAAGTGGAAGTATGTTTGACCTAATGCTTATGCTTGTTATGTTGGTTAGTTCGGGATTTGCGGTGAGTTGGTGGTTTGAGGGTCTGCTTCTTCCGTTCAGAGTATTGGCATTCGCAAGGTAAGTTATCCTTACTATATCGATAGGGTCTACGACACCAAGGCCGACCCCTTTACCGGAACGAAATCCGAATAGTTGTCTGTTATGGTATTGCTTGATATGGGCCGGAAGGCATTATGATATGGGCCTGAAAGCATTATGATATGAGCCGGAAGGCATTATGATACAGGCCGGAAGGCATTCTATGTTATGTGGACCGGAAGGTCATGGCTTGGAAAGGCGTATGTGCGTAAGTAGTATTTTGGCTGAGACATAGGGTGATGTTATGCTCGTGATCGGTTAGGTCGGTATCCTGGTTAGGATGATGATATGTTATGTGATCTGTTTGACCGATTCGTTGACTGTGAACTGTTATATGATTGTATGTTATGTACACAGGGTTGTTTGGACTGGAGTTTGACCCAATATGCATGGTTGTTTTATGTTCTATTATGTTATGTATGCTTTTATGTTAAGCGACGGAAGGCAATATGTCATGGCCGGAAGGCAATATGTTATGGGCCGGAAGGCAATATGTTATGGGCTGGAAGGCAATATGTTGAAATTTTTGGTCATTACACTTCTCATAATTCACTTTATGAAAAGGGATGCCGTAATCATAATCCAATTTTAGAACGCAAATAATGGACCCGTATATAGAATTTTCTTATGTTGAGTCATTCCAACATATCATTCATATATATATATATATATATATATATATATATATATATATATATATATATATATATATATATATATATATATATATATATATATATATACTTGACTAAATACGATTAAAACCTCAATCTAAGTTTTTAGATTTGAGATGAAGTATAATTTCCTCTGCCTTAATTATAGCAAAACAACTCTTTCCCAATTGAAACCTTTTGTTTTCTATAATTAACATTGCTAACTTGCAATACTTATCATAATTATAATGCACCCACTAACATGATGATTATTAGCATAACACTTATGCTCCCACTAGCTTTGACATGTACTCAGAAATCAGCTGGACTTCTAGAAATCAATACTTTATTGACTTTCTTATCAAAGTTCGGATTTCTGATACTAGACTGCTTTGATAAAACTTTACCAATATCATACACCTTATCTTAGATAGCTCATAAGTGTGTCTACACAATTTTAAGAACTATCAAAAGGGATGTCGTAATCATAGTCTTGATTGTTTAGACCTTTGCTACTTCTCACAAGTCCATGTTAGTGTGCCGGTTAACCACCTAGGCTCCATTAATGACTTTGAGAATGCAAATATCACAATTGCTATGTAGCTAAAATATACTTAGTGAAAGTGTTTCCTCACCATCATTTTCATGAATCGGAGAGAAACCTTATGACATTTAGATTTAATAGTGTATGTGTTCTTATCTTGGCATCTGGCAGCTCAAGGGCCTGCCATTGCTTCCAAGTTGTTATGCAACCAATTGAGAACTCTAAGAACTCATATGCAAAGCCAACTTTAATTTGGAATGGGCACAGAATATGTCAACACGATAGGTTATGAACCTCAAGTTGTGTGCTATTGAAGAACTTCAGGTTTTATTCTTGATTAGTTCTTGACACTTTCAAGACCTTTAAGACTCCCACTGTCCTTTTGACATATAAGACTTTTTGTCAGATATTCAAGAGATCGTGTGGATTCTAATCAAAACAAACACTTCACACAATTGGCCTTAGTTGGTCTTTGTTTGATCCAAAACATCACAACTTACCAATTTCAAATGTACAAGAGTACAAAACTTTTACTCTTATGTTTGACAAGTGTTTTAAACCTTGTTTAAGACATGTCACTCATGTTACATTCTTAGAGTATAACTCTAAGAATTGTTTTTGGAACGAAGTATGAATCATCTTCTCGATTTAACCACTTCAACAATTCATAGCTCCTCTTCTTAGCTATCAGAATGCACTTAGAGGATGAATTGTGATAAGGTTTCTTAATCATTAAGATGATAATAAACATGATTCTAAAGTACTCTCCCATCTTTTCAGATTTGAGAAACTTTTATTCTTCTGCCTAATTTGATTCTTCTTATTCGCTCTGTCATATTTACTGAGCTTTAGTAAATTATGACGAATAATCTTATCGATCTTTTGTGGTGGACTTGACCAGGGCAAAAGAATGTGTACTCGATCCCTTAGTCCTTTACTTGACTCACATATACATGTGAACAAGGTATTGGGTTATGAGCATTCTAACACTCCTAAGTGTACATGCAACCCTAAATACCTTGGATCTATGTTTTCTCTATTATACATGCAAATATCAACTTTCCAAGGTATTGTTCTATTCTAGCATACTAAACTTTGAATAACACAAGTTAGAATAACATACCTTTTGTTAGTGCTTGTCTTCATGAAGCTTGAGTGCCTAGTGCCCCAAGTGTGACACCTCAAATGGTTCACACAACACCATAAGCACTTGGAATAACTTAGAGAGAATTCTACACTTCATGAAATCGGCTAACCCTCTCTAGCAGATTTTGTCAAGAATAAGATCTTTATATAGTGTTACAATTAGGGTAAACCCTAATTGTCATGACTTTCCATTTCCTTGGATCCATGGGTTCAAATACACCATGGAGCATCCATGGACCATCCTATGGGTTTTAGCCCAACTTGATTATCCATGGAGCATTAGCCAACTATACAAGTATGGATGATTTACATAATCAACCCATATATTTAATTAGTCTTCTTTTGATCACTTAATTAATCCTAGATAAATTCTTAATCAGTACTAATTAAATAATCTCATTATTCATATTATTAATATACTAGAACTTATAATATATTAATAACCATAAGTGTCTTATTTCTCTCATTATAGTCTATCCAAGTGCATGATGCCATGCAACCCAAATGGACCATGCCGGGTCGGGTCAAGTCTTACCAATTATAGTTATGGACTTACACATTAATCCAACAGTCTCCCACTTGGATAAGTCTAAAACTATTATTGCGTATGACTTCAGGAACTTTTAGAAAAGATGAATATAGCATATGTAATCGATCCTATATCCGAAGCATATGGGACACGATTCATGATGTCTCACATAAAGACTAAACCAGTCTTTTGCTATAACATTTCCATTTCTATTTGCCAAGTTCTCATAATTTAATTTATGAAAAGGGATGCCGTAATCAAAATCGAGTTTTAGAACGCAAATAATGGACCCATATACAAAATTTCCGTATGTTGAGCCATTCCAACATGAAATTCATATATATATATATATATATATATATATATCCTTGACTAAATGATTAACACCTCACGGTCTAAGCTTAAAGATTTGAGATGATGTATAATTTCCTTTCCCTTAATTATAGAAAAACAACTCTTTCCCAATTGAAACCTTTTGTTTTCTATAATTAACATTGCTAACTTGAAATCTTTATCATAATTATCATGCTTCCACTAACATGATGATTATTAGCATAACACTTATGCTCCCACTTGCTTTGAAATGTAATCAGAAATTAGCTGACTTTCTTACCAAAGTTCAGATTTCTGGTACTAGATTGTTTTGATAAAACTTTATCAAAATCATACACCTTCCTTTAGATGGCACACTTGTGTGTCTAAACAATTATGAAGAGGGATTCCGTAATCATAATGGTTAGACCTTTTTTCCACTTCTCACAAGTCCAGGTTAGTGTGCCGGTAAACCACACACGCTCCACTAACGACTTTGAGAATGCAAATATCACAATTGCTATCTAACTAAAATCTACTTAGTGAAAGTGTTTCCTCACCATCATTTTCATGAATCGGAGAGAAACTTTATGACACTTAGATTTAATGGTGTATGTGTTCTTATCCATGTGAATTGTCAAAACCATAGTCACAAGACAAGGATAATGACAAATCCAAACTCATATGGACTGAACTCAATTTTAATTTCTTGCCACCTGGTAGCTCAAGGGCCTACCATTGCTTCCAAGTTGTTGTGCAACCAATTGAGAACTCTAAGAACTCATATGCAAAGCCAACTTTAATTGGAATGGGCACAGAGTATGTCAACATGATAGGTTATAAACCTTAAGCTGTGTGCTTTTGAAGAACTTTAGGTTTTATTCTTGATTAGTTCTTGAGTCTTTCAAGACCTTTAAGACTCCCACTGTCCTCTTGACCTATAAGACTCCCTTGTCAAATATCCAAGAGATAGTGTGGATTCTAACCAAGACAAACACTTCACACAGTTGGCCTAAGTTGGTCTTTGTTTGATCCAAAACATAACAACTTACCAACTTCAAATGAACAAGATTAGGACACTTTTACTCTTACATTTGACACGTGTTTTAAACCTTCTTAAAGACATGTCACTCAAATTACAATCTTGGAGTATGACTCTAAGACTTGTATTGGAACGAAGTGTGACTCATCTTCTTGATTTAACCACTTCAACAATTCAAGTTCCTCTTCTTAGTCATAATAATGCACTAAGATTTTCCTTAGAGAACTAATTTTGATAGGGTTTCTTAATCATTAAGATGATCACAAAGCTGATACTAAAGTACTCTCCCATCTTTTCAGATTTGAGAAACTTTTATCCTTCTGCCTAATTTGATTCTTCTTATTCACTCTTCCTTACATTGGAACCTTTTTCCAATGTTTCAGAATTACACTTAAGCTTGTAAGTATAACCATATTTACTGAACTTTAGTAAATAATGATGAATAATCTTATTGATCTTTTGTGGTGGACTTGACCAGTGCACAAGAATGTGTACTTGATCCCTTAGTCCTTTACTTGACTCATACATCCATGTGAACAAGTAATTAGTCTTAATTTTCCAATACTTGAAAGTTCTCATCCATCATGCTATACAACTTGCATGATTCCAAGTCCCGGTCCAGTTAAAACTTGGGTGATGAGAATCTTTCCTTATTTGGTAAATTTAGACATTACCACAAATGAAAGAATCAATTTCATATTTCCACTCTTGCTATTAATGGAATCATATAAGCAATAATTTTTCCTCAAATGCCATTGTAAGGATATTTTAAAATAAATAAATTCATCTTTTATTTTAAAAACTTAGCGGAAAAACTTATCCTTACAATCCATATGAAAAACTTGTTGTTATCTATTCCTAAGCAACATCTCATAACTCCTAAGAAGTAGCTCAAGAATCCGATCTTCAAACTACGCGATAGAAATCCATCTATGCGATCAGATTCAGCATACTCTTTCTTTAAGTTTCTTCACTTTTCTTTGATTCTTAAAACATCACCATGTGACCCAGTCACATCATGTATCAAGAATCTCAGAATGGAAACTTAGCAGAGTTAGATAGTGGACTTTACCTGAAGTAGAGTCAAACTTATTGACTTTAACATCCTTAGGTAAATTTGGCAGCTTCGCAACCAATGCCCCTTTCCTTGGCAATATAAACATATGGAACCTTTGATAATGGTACACGGGACTATTACAAACTTAGACTTTTCTCTTTACCATTTGGTCAACCTAGTTGACTATGGTCAATCCATTTCCTTGGGAAGAGAATGCTTTTTCTGTATTTCCAATGTCACCATTTTCAATGTCCATAAAGTTTCAGGAAGTTGATCTTAACAAATAGATAAGATCGTTAAAGGTCTTGTCATAGTCTATTTCATAGGTGTTCCAAAGGAACTCACTATGTGACTTAGAAAGTAGTTAAACCACCAACTTCCTCAAGACTTTGACACCCTTCTCTCCCGGCTTGTCAATATGTGACTACATCTCCAAGATGTGACCACACCTATACCTTCACTTGCCAATAGGGTTCGAGTGACCTTAAACTTTTTAAGAACTTGTGGGTTAGGGAGAATAATTGGAGCAGGTGAAAAGAAGTATGATTTCCATGAACATCATCTTCATTTAGGAAAGCTTGTTTCAAGAGATTTGGGAAGATCATAAATGTCTAAACCAGACATGTTTTGGGAGATATTCAAGATAGTTGATCTTAAAGTCCTGAATATGACACCCAATATGAAATATTAAGGCTAGAACCCAACAAACTATTTTATAACTTAGAAGAGGGATGCCGTAATCCAAGCTATAAAATATTTGAAGGTAGGTGAATGACGATTCACCAATTTCCACCAAGATAAACGAAATGTATTATGAGGTTTTAATTGGTTTTTGAAACTCCTAGATCTTTGAGATTCATTGAACTGTTCAATGGCATGTTTCAATCTCGAGTGTTCCCTTCAGGTGTTGTGATTGGGATGCCGAGGATCACAAAACAAGGTTTGAAGTAACCATGCAAATTACTTGGTACCCTTAAGTGTTTACCCCTCAATCGATGTGCCGGTTAACCACACACGTGTTGGATTAATGTCTAAGTCCATAACTATAATTGGTAAGACTTGACCCGACCCGGCATGGTCCATTTGGGTTGCATGGCATCATGCACTTGGATAGACTATAATGAGAGAAATAAGACACTTATGGTTATTAATATATTATAAGTTCTAGTATATTAATAATAAGAATAATAAGATTATTTAATTAGTATTGATCAAGAATTAATCTAGGATTAATTAAGTGATCAAAAGAAGACTAATTAAATATATGGGTTGATTGTGTAAATCATCCATACTTGTATAGTGGGCTAATGCTCCATGGATTATCTAGTTGGGCCAAAACCCATATGATGCTCCTTGGATGCTCCATGGTGTATTTGAACCATTGGATCCAAGGAAATGGAAAGTCATGACAATTAGAGTTTACCCTAATTGTAACACTATATATAGATATTATTCTTGACCAAAATCGGCCACTAGATTATTCTAGAGAGGGCTAGCCGATTTTATGAAGTGTAGAATCCTTTCAAGTTATTCCAAGTGTATTTAGTGTTGTGTGAACCATTTTAGGTGTCACACTTGGGGCACTAGGCACTCAAGCTTCATGAAGACATTCTACATCAAAGAGGTATGTATTCTATCTTGTAATATTGATAGTCTTGTGTGCTAGATTAGGATAATACCTTGGATGTTCATATTTGCATGTATAATAGAGAAAACATAGATCCAAGGTATTTAGGGTTGCATGTACACTTAGGAGTGTTAGAATGCTCATAACCCAACAGTGGTATCAGAGCCAGGTTTGTTTTCTTGTTATACCTGCAATAGAAGCTGAAAAATCGAAATTGGTGCTGTCAGCCCAGCAGACTCGCCGAGTCCATGAAGGGACTCGACGAGTCCAAGGCAAAATGCATCCAACTCGCCAAGTTGTGTTCATGCACTCGACGAGTTGGACCCCAGACAGCATATTTTCGAGTTTTTTTGGCTAGAATTGGACTAGGAACATTACCCTAAGTTGTTTTTGAACTTATAAACTTGTTTTTTGATGTGGTAATGTTCATGCTAATCCATTTTCAAAGATAATTGTCAATAGATTCATGTTTTGTATTAGTTTAAAGGTTAGACTAATTACATGAAAAAGTTTGATTTGAATTATCTTGTTCTTATGAGTTTCTTAGATTAATAGAAAAGTTGAATGAAATAGTTATTTTGAATCCATTTTAATCTAAGAGTTGAGTATAAAATGTGTTTGTGTAACTTACCCTCAAGTTACATGAAGAGTCACATTAAAGACTCATAAAACTCATAAAGTTGGCAAAGGTTACAAAAATGAATAGTCTAGTTCTAATTAATTGGAGTTATGACTCCATAATTTGTCCTCAAGTTATGGAGGACCAAGAGTCTCTTCATTAAATAATATATATATATATATATATATATATATATATATATATATATATATATAAAATAATGTAACCTTAATTAATTTCATAAGTTATAAAATAAAGAAAAAGTTAATTCTTTATTAGTTTAAAGTCTTCCATAATTTGTCCTCAAGTTATGGAACTTGAAGAGTTTTTGGATTAAAACTACTTTAAACATATAAGTTATGGAATTAATTAGTTTTGAATAGTTTCAAAACTTGCCCTCAAGTTTTGGAATTTGTAAAGTTTTCTCTTATGAATACTTTAATTCCAAGTTAGCCCTTAGAATTTTAAAAGTTAAAATTCAACCCTTATACTTTATAATATTATAAGTTAATAATATATATATATATATATATATATATATATATATATATATGTATGTATAAGAGTAAAGTCGGTCTTACCGATAGTACGCCTCATTCACGAAGCCGATCTATAAGGTGGTTATAAGGTTGTTGCCTATAAAATGGGAACTTAATGGGTGTCCACTCTCACCCACCGCTTGGTTGACTGGTGGAGGGTCGTTAGCCGAACGGGTTTGACATGACTATAATTCTCCCTTCATTAAAAGTATTAATGATAAATACTAAGTAACTAAACTCTTATAAATACCCAATCTTAGTTACTTAGGAAAAATGTGAAGAAGGTGCTAATCCATGAAATTACACTTTGTACTTTGTTTAAGTCGGTTAGTAGAGCGTGTGTGGTTAACCGGCACACTAACTCGTATTTAACAAGGTAGGCAAAGGGTAACTTAATGTTTATCATAGTATCGATGGAGCGTGTGTGGTTAACCGACACATCGATTGAGGGATAGACACTTAAGGGTACCAAGTAATTTGCATGGTTACTTCACACCTTGTTTTGTGATCCTCGGCATCCCAGTCACAAAACCTGAAGGGCACACTCGAGATTGAAACATGCCATTGAACAGTTCAATGAATCTCAAAAGATCTTGGAGTTTCAAAACCAATTAAAACCTAATAATACATTTCGTTTATCTTGGTGGAAATTGGTGAATCGTCATTCACCTACCTTCAAATTGTTTTATAGCTTGGATTACGGCGTACCTCTTCTAAGTTATAAAATAGTCTGTTGGGTCCTAGCCTTAATATTTCATATTGGGTGTCATATTAAGTACTTTAAAATCAACTATCTTGAATATCTCCCAAAAAGATGTCTGGTTTAGACATCTATGACAAGACCCTTAATGATCTTATCTATTTGCTAAGATCAACTTCCTGAAACTTTATGGACATTGACAATAGTGACACAGGAAATCCAGGAAAGCATTCTCTTCCCAATGGAAAGGGATCGGCCATAGTCAACTCGGTTGAACAAATTGTAAAGAGAAAAGCTAAGTCTGTAATAGTCCTGTGTACCATTATCAAAGGGTCCATATGTTTATATCGCCAAAGTAAGGGTCATTAGTTGCGAAGCTGCCTAATTTACCTAAGGATGTTAAAGTCAATAAGATTGACTCTACTTCAGATAAATGTCCACTAATCTAACTCTGTTAAGTTTCTATTTTCAGATTCCTGATACATTATGTGACTGGGTCACATGGTAATGTTTTAAGAATCAAAGAAAAGTAAAGGAACTTAAAGAAAGAATATGCTGAATCTGATCGCGTAGATGGATTTCTATCGCGTAGTTTGAAAATCGGATTCTTGAGCTACTTCTTAGGAGTTATGAGATATTGCTTAGGAATAGATAACAACAAGTTTTCATATGGATTGTAAGGATAAGTTTTTCCGCATAGTTTTAAAATAAAAAGAAAATTTTTGATTTATTTATTTTAAATATCCTTACAATGGCATTTGAAAAAAAAAATTGTTGCTTATATGATTCCATTAATAGCAAGAGTGGAAATATGAAATTGATTCCTTCATTTGTGGTAATGTCTAAATTTACCAAATAAGGAAAGACTCTCATCATCCAAAGTCTCAATTGGACCGGGACTTGGAATCATGCAAGTTGTATAGCATGATGAATGAGAAATTTCAA
This sequence comes from Lactuca saligna, assembly GCF_052625555.1. Lineage (NCBI taxonomy): Eukaryota > Viridiplantae > Streptophyta > Magnoliopsida > Asterales > Asteraceae > Lactuca > Lactuca saligna. Next base: position 73,812,172 of record NC_136421.1, read on the forward strand.
GTATTGGAAAAATTAAGACTAATTACTTGTTCACATGGATGTGTGAGTCAAGTAATGGACTAAGGGATCGAGCACATAGTCATGTGCACTGATTAAGTCCACCACAAAAGATGTAAGGCTATTCGTCATAGTTTACTAAAGCTCAGTAAATATGATTATACTTACAAGCTTAAGTGTAACTCTGAGACATTGGAAAAGGTTCCAATGCATGGGAGAGCAGATAAGAAGAATCAAATTAGGCAGAAGGATAAAAGTCTCTCAAATCTGAAAAGATGGGAGAGTACTTTAGTATCAGCTTTGTGATCATCTCAATGATTAAGAAACCATATCAAAATTAGTTCTCTAAGGAAGTCTTAGTGCATTCTTATGACTAAGAAGAAGGGATCTTGAATTGTTGAAATGGTTAAATCAAGAAGATGAGTCATACTTCATTCCAATACAAGTCTTAGAGTCATACTCCAAGATTGTAACTTGAGTGACATGTCTCAAAGAAGGTTTAAAAGACTCGTCAAATGTAAGAGTAAAAGTTTTCTACTCTTGTACATTTGAAATTGGTAAGTTGTTGTGACAACTGCCAATTCAGGTCATTCTTGGACTCATGCATATTTATAATAACCATTCATGCACAACATGCCATGACCTAGTAGTATAAATTAGGTCAAAAATCTTGCATAAACTAGGATCCAACTAAGGTCTAGGACTAATATACTTGATACTTACAATTCTAGTAAGTTGCTTAGCTACAATAGGAAATGCCAATACTATAATTAGAATAAGCTTCAAACTTTGTTATAATTGAAATAGGGTATAAAACTCTAAAAATAAATTAAAACACTCTAATTATACTTCAACATGTTGTTGAATACCAAACAATGTTCCAAAAACCCTAAAGAGCCAAAAATCCAAAGTTATAAAATATAAAGCTTAAAAACTTTATAAAATTTGGCTATAAACTTCCTAGTATCAAATTATATTAATCAAATTATGGATTATACCAATGAACTAGAAATATAAATTACAAGTATTAATCATAAATTATTTGTTGAAAACAAGATTTTTAAATAAATCAAATTGCTTAATAAACATTTTATAAAAATGAATGTTTTTATATAAAATATGGGAGGGAAGTTTATAAAGTTTAAAATTTAGGAGAGAGGAGGCCAAAAGGCATGCAAAAACCGGCCATCACCTCTCCCCATGCCCTCTCTCTTCCCCAAAACACAATCATCAAGCCTAAACCCTTACTCCACCTCTTCCACTTCACTCTCTCACTTCACTCTCTTCTTCCTTCTCTCTAAACTCACGAAAATCCTCTCAATCCTCTGCAAAATTTCCAGATTTTGAATCCCTTGAAGTGTTCTTACTTCTCTCAAGATCAAAACCAAGGTAAACAACAACATCTTCTTCCATAGTTTCATGGTTAAACCTCTTTTTCTTCTTAGTCTTCTCTACTTTTCGGATTCTATGCCTTTCCATGGCTAGAAATCTTTATTCTCCCCTTGTGGTTTGTAGATTCTCACCATAACACAATGCATGTGTTAAAGATGGTGAAAATCCGGGATCAAACCCATGCAAGGAGTGGAAAAGAAGCACATATGATCATGTGACATCAAAACATAATATTTCATGTTCTTCTCCATTTCTTGTGTGTTCATGCATGAACGAAAGCATTAAACCATTTCTAGTACATCTTGGATGCTCATTCATTCCATGCATGTGTTAGAAATCGGGCCTTACCAAGGACATGCATGATGTTCTTATTGAAATACCCTAAAAATGCACGCAAGCAAACATGCAATCTGCCAGATTATTTTGTTCGACTTTGAACAGTCATAACTCAGTCATTTTTTAACCAAATCATGATATTCTTTTTGTATTGGTTAGTTCCACGAGTTAACTTTCAAACCCAACTGGTCTTACTGTAAAATATTAAATATCCGATTTTTGGCAGATTTTACAAAAAGGTTGCGAATACAGCTCTTTTTCTGTGATCACTATTTTTATCTTGCTTAAACAATGGTCTTAAACCCAACCATAAATCTTAGGAAAAATACCTTAGAAACTTAACATATCTAGTGAGTTATGGTTGAAATTTCGTGGCTTAAAACCTCACTGAATGGGCTACAAAAATTCATGAACCTCAGCCACATCTACACTTAATGCATTATTGCATGCAACTTTTCTTAAATTGTTTGGAATCATTACCCTCATTTCTCTTCTGAATACATTCTTAACATTTTTACTTTTGAAAGCCCTTGCATTCTTGAGATAATCTGGAAAATTTCAAGAGCTTTTGTTATTTATTTGATTTATTAGAATTATTGCTAAAACCAAGGGCATAAATCATATAAAATACTTCCAGAGGTCAATAAATCCTAAATAAATTCATGGATGATACTTATGGGGAATAATGACCCCTCACCAAATTTCAGCAATTTTTGTTACTGTTTCATATGATTTCTAATTTTCTTTTATTTAGGACATGATAAATTACAAAACCACTTTTTAGGATGTGAAAATTTTATCTAACAATTTTCGCATACCTTACTTGTGATGGGTGACTCAAGAAAATAATTTCAAGATTTTTCATCATGTCTAGCTATTTTTCCCAATTTTTGGTAATTATAATGGCTTAAAAATGGGAAAAATAGTTCTGATTATCCAAAATTCATGAAAATTTGCCAGGATATCATATTATATAGTAGGAGGTTACATAAAAATTTTGAATATTTTTCTCCACTGTAAACTATTTTTCCCTTATTTTCTAAAGTTAATTGCACTAAAATTCACTTAAATATACATAAATACCCAAAACCAGTTTATACATTATGAAAACCACTTTTGATATTTTTCCCAAGATATTTATACTGTAAATGATGTTACAAAAATTTATGGTAATTTATTTTAACTGTTTAATAATATTTCTTTAATTAATGACTATTTAAAGAAATAAAACAAGGAAAAATACAAATAACCACTGAAAAATATATTTTATATTTTTCCCAGCCTATTTATGTATAATAACAATTAAATAAAAAGTTTGGGTAATTTTGGAAACTGTTTACTATTTATTTCAATTTTTATTGAAATAAATGCTCAAAAATTATAAAATATAATTAAACAGCTTGGAAATCCATTTTTATAATTTTCCCAGCTTAGTGTTGTGTATTAACAGTTAAATAAAAAGTTTGAGAATTTTTATCCCTCGAATACTATTTTTCGTGAATTTATGTTGTTATTGAGACTTAAAATTTGGAAAATTAACCTTCCAAGGTTGTAATTAATCGCACGACTTGTAAAATTTCAATACATCAGAAAAAGTGTAACAAAATGATATAAATCCAATACTAAAACATAAATTGGCATTTCCCTATATGTAGAGTTTAGTATATTAGCATTAGATATCGACATGGAAACTCACTAGTGCGTGTGTTTGGTGTCGTAGGATCCCGGTAGTAAGACGTTGGTGCATCCCGAAGTACCGCTTGTGTCTACACAAAACATCGTGAGTATTCACGCACTCCCCTATTTTCGTTTTTTATGTTTTGGGGTGGAAAAGCATGTCCAGAAAAACTATTGTTTGCATGTTGTACTTAAATTGAATTGTATCAAACATGATTGCTATTGTATTGCTATGTTTCTTTATGTATGTCTATGCAACACAGAACATGAGAACTTATCGTACAAAGGCCCTTCCCTTATCTCTAACCATTAACTCTTTGAGCCAATGGTCGTTATGGATAGCGCTATTAGGAATTGACAACTCCTCACTCGCCCGAATCGCTGGAGTGCATGATACCATATTCATCTATGGAACGATAAGCATAGATCTCGATAGGGCTTCAGTCATAGGTTTGGTTGAGACTCATTGTTTGCTCATACACATACAAACTCGTTTCTCGTTATAGCAATAAACTTGTATTCATTAATAGCAATCAACTTGTTTATCATTGAAGCAATGTACTTGTATTTACGAAAAGCCTTATTGTACGCTCGATTTTATAAACTTGTGATACTCACCAACTATTTTCATAGTTGACGCTCGTTTTACATGCTTTTTCAGGAAATAATTAGTAAGTGGATGTAAAGATTCATCATCATAGAGCATGCTGCATCGTGTTGAAGCTATTATGAAGCTATATTTTGAACAATGTTATTTTGAAAAACTTGTATTTTGTTCTTTTGAAGCTATGGGTTGTAAACTTTTAAATACTGCTATGGTGATGTATCTTTATCTTTTGCAATGAAACCGTTATCGCTGTCATACCTTGCGTTTCCGCTTTAGCGGGGTGTGACAGAAGTGGTATCAGAGCTAAAGTTATAGAGAACATCGGTTTTTCTTTAAGAAAACACAACCTATAACTAAAACTTACAAAGAAATTCCTTTTACATCAAACATATTACAAGTATAATTAGGTTGGGAGTTGTATTATTGGACCTTGATTAAACATAGCCTGATCACCTATGTTTAATTAAGAAAAGATTTATACAAAGCTTGAGCTAATTATAATGGGAATATGTTCAACAAAAATATTTGAGAAAACCTTATTTAAAAATTTCAAAAGGTTAATTTTGGTGTGTGTAAGCATTGCATATTATAGGCATGCATTGTCATTTATTTCATATCTCATTGAAACTATGTCACAGTCCACTATGTCAAGATCGTCATCTTCCCGCGCTACCGCCTCAGCCGATGAATCCGGCTACGTCACTGTTATCCCTCGACGTAATCCCCCCGCCTCGATAGAAGAAGACCCATCAGAGGATACGGAAGATACTGGGAACTCGGTGGAGATCAGCAATGACAACGCCCCGAGTCAACGACGCGAGGCATCACCGACATCGGTGTTGCCACAGCCACCGCTCTATGGACTTCGCATTCGGAGGACAGCGAGGAAGAGTGTCCCCATTCCAGGAAGGATACCCGCCAGCACAGCAGGACATGGCACGGCAGGACCTAGCGGGGTAGGACCCAGCGATGCAGGACCAAGAGCATCCTCACCTCAGCAAGTCATAGGGATACCTGTCCGACAGCCAGGTATGACCCCGGAGGAGTCCCGGAGATTGCAGTCGATAGCAGCAGGCCTACGTCACAGTCTCGCTGTGACAGCTGGGCATCGAGAAGTTTTGGATGAAGTCTTGGCAGGAATGGAAATCCTGTATCAGCATTCGATGGAGACTGCTGACACTGCTAGTGCTGCTAGACGAGAGGCAGGTCATGCGATGACAGCATATTATGTGTTTGGTGGGCTGTTCCTGATTGTGATGTGATAAGGATGGGAGCATTGACAAAGGAAAGCTCTAGTAGCAAGAGGAAGCCAATAAATCAGGGAGAGAAGAAGTATGGAGGCAAGTCAGGGAGGGAGCAGAAAGTCTCAAGAAACTTTATGGTAAGAGCCCAGGAGCAAGAACCAGTGAAAACTCAAGGACAAGAAGTGCAGGAGCGAAAGCAGTACTCAGGGCCGCTTCCGAAGTGCAATAAGTGTAACTTCCATCACAAGGGAGCTTGCCCGGTGTGCCAAAACTGTAAGCAAACAGGCCATTACTCGAAGTATTGTAAGGTGAATAAGGAGGGAAAAAGGACATGTTACGAGTGCGGGAGTAATGATCATCTCCGTAGAGCATGTCCTAAACTGAACAATGGACCTGGTAACCATGGACAAGGCCAAGCCAGGCAAAACTTTCAAGGAAATCAAGTTAGACAACCAAGAGGTGTAGCCTTTGTGATTGGTGCAGAAGAAGCTCGTCAGAACCCTGAAGTGATAACAGGTACGTTCCTCCTGAACAACCACTTTGCATCAGTAATATTCGATGCGGGAGCAGATAGGAGTTTTGTTTCTTTAGCATTTAGACCGTTAATTGGCTTGAAATCGGTAAAGATGAGGATTACATATGCTATTGAACTTGCTGATGGGTATGAAATTAGGGCTAGTGATATAATTCCTGGTTGTACTCTGAATTTAGCTGATAAACTCTTTAGCATTGACCTAATTCCTATAGAGCTAGGTAGTTTTGATGTGATAGTAGGGATGGATTGGTTATCCAAAAATAGAGCAGACATTGGTTGTTATGAGAAAGTCATCAGAGTGCCTCTCCCTAATGGAGAAACCCTTATCATACACGGTGAGAAGCCAGGAAGAAGTTTAAACATAGTATCAAGCGTGAAGGTTCACAAGTACCTGAAGAAGAATTGTATTGCATGCATGGCCCATGTGCTAGAAAGAGAACCTGAAGCTAAGCAACTCAAGGAGATTCCAGTGGTTCAAAACTATCCCGAAGTATTTCCGGAGGAATTGCCCGGTCTACCCCCTTATAGACAGGTCGAATTTCAGATAGACTTAGTTCCCGGAGCGGCACCGGTAGCAAAAGCACCATATCGCCTTGCACCATCCGAGATGCAAGAACTATCCGGACAACTTCAAGAACTTCTAGACAAAGGGTTTATTCGACCAAGTTCTTCACCTTGGGGAGCCCCAGTGTTATTCGTCAAAAAGAAAGATGGTTCGTTCCGAATGTGCATTGATTACAGAGAATTGAACAAGTTGACAATCAAGAATCGATATCCCCTCCCTAGAATAGATGACTTGTTCGATCAGTTGCAGGGCGCTTCCTACTTCTCAAAAATCGACCTTCGGTCAGGGTATCATCAGCTAAGAATTCACGAAGAGGACATTCACAAGACAGCGTTTAGAACCCGTTATGGACATTATGAATTCTTAGTCATGCCTTTTGGACTAACGAACGCACCCGCTGTATTCATGGATTTGATGAATAGGGTCTGTAGACCATACCTAGACAGGTTTATAATTGTCTTTATCGATGACATACTTGTTTACTCGCGGACCAAAGAAGATCACAATAGACATCTAAAGCTAGTGTTGGAGCTGTTGAAGGAACAAAAATTGTATGCCAAGTTCACTAAGTGTGAATTTTGGATTCGGGAAGTACATTTTCTTGGTCATGTGATCGGTGAAAGAGGAATCCATGTAGATCCAGCTAAGATAGAGGCAATCAAGAAATGGGAGGCCCCCAAAACCCCGACAGAAATACAACAATTCCTAGGATTAGCTGGGTACTACAGACGCTTCATTGAGAATTTCTCTAGGATTGCTCAACCATTAACATCTTTGACCCAAAAGGATAGAAAATTTCTCTGGGAAGAGAAACACGAAGAGGCGTTTCAAATCCTGAAAAACAAGCTGTGCAATGCACCAATTCTGGCTTTACCAGAAGGATCAGAGAACTTTGTGGTGTATTGTGATGCGTCTCATCAAGGATTAGGATGTGTGCTAATGCAAAAAGATAGGGTCATTGCATATGCTTCCAGACAACTCAAACCGCACGAGAAGAATTATACCACCCATGATCTAGAACTAGGAGCAATAGTTTTCGCCCTTAAGATATGGAGGCATTATTTGTACGGAACCAAATGCACCATTTATACCGATCACAAAAGCCTTCAGCATATTCTGGATCAGAAAATGTTAAACATGCGGTAGAGAAGATGGGTAGAGTTGTTTAGTGATTATGATTGTGAGATACGATACCACCCAGGAAAGGCTAACGTAGTAGCCGACGCTCTTAGTAGGAAAGTAAGAGTGAAACCTTCCCGTGTGAGAGCTTTGGGAATGGTAATTCAGACAAGCTTGAAATCTCAAATCATTAATGCCCAGGAGAAAGCGTTATGCAAGGAAAATCTTCCAGGCGAAACTTTACATGGTTTGGAAGAAAGATTTGAAACCAAACCTGATGGAGTTCGTTATTTTAAAGACAGGGTCTGGATTCCAAGGGTTAACAACCTGAGAGACATGGTATTAGAAGAGTCTCATCGATCTAAATACTCCATCCACCCTGGAGCAGATAAGATGTACAAGGATCTTAAAGAGTACTATTGGTGGCCTGGAATGAAAAAGGATATTGCCTTGTACGTCGGGAAGTGTTTGACATGCTCAATAGTCAAAGCTGAACATCAGAAACCTTCCGGGTTGTTGCAACAACCTGAAATTCCCCAATGGAAATGGGAGCAAATATCTATGGATTTCGTTACCAAACTCCCTAGAACTGCTAGAGGTCACGACTCAATTTGGGTCATAGTGGATCGACTGACGAAATCCGCTCACTTTCTCCCTATTCGAGAAGATTTCAAGATGGAAAAATTGGCCCAAATCTACATCGACAAAATTGTTTCTCTGCATGGTGTACCCCTATCTATCATTTCTGATAGAGATAGTCGTTTTACATCTCGATTTTGGTGGATGTTACAGAGGGCACTAGGAACCAAGATAGATTTGAGCACAGTTTACCACCCTCAGACAGATGGGCAAACAGAGAGAACAATACAAACATTGGAAGACATGCTACGAGCGTGTGTCATTGAGTTCAAAGGAAATTGGGATACTCATTTGCCCCTAATTGAGTTTTCCTACAATAACAGTTACCACACGAGTATCCAATGTGCTCCATATGAAGCATTGTATGGACGCAAGTGTCGTTCGCCCTTATGCTGGACAGAAATCGGTGACAGACAGTTGACTAGAGTCGAACTTATCCAGGAAACATCTGACAAGATTACTATCATCAAAGATAAGCTTAAAGCTGCTAGAGATCGTCAGAAAAGTTATGCGGATAATCGTCGAAAACCATTAGAATTCCAAGTAGGAGACAAGGTACTTTTAAAAGTGTCGCCTTGGAAAGGGCTTGTGCGTTTTGGTAAGAAAGGAAAACTAAGCCCGAGATATGTTGGACCCTTTGAAATCCTTGAAAGGATTGGTCCGGTAGCGTATAAACTCCAATTGCCCCAAGAGTTAAGCGCCATTCACGACACATTCCACGTCTCCAACCTTAAGAAATGTCTAGCCGACGAAACATTAATAGTACCCCTGGAGGAAATTAAGATCAATGATAAGCTGAGCTTCGTTGAGGAACCGATAGAAATCCTTGACAGGGAGGTAAAACAACTTAAGCGGAGTAAGATCCCGATTGTGAAAGTTCGATGGAACTCAAAACGCGGGCCGGAGTACACCTGGGAGCGCGAGGATTACATAAAGGAAAAGTATCCGCAACTATTCCCATGCGATGACAAGCGATGATATAGAATGAATTTCGGGACGAAATTCTTTTTAAGTGGGGGATACTGTGACAACTGCCAATTCAGGTCATTCTTGGACTCATGCATATTTATAATAACCATTCATGCACAACATGCCATGACCTAGTAGTATAAATTAGGTCAAAAATCTTGCATAAACTAGGATCCAACTAAGGTCTAGGACTAATATACTTGATACTTACAATTCTAGTAAGTTGCTTAGCTACAATAGGAAATGCCAATACTATAATTAGAATAAGCTTCAAACTTTGTTATAATTGAAATAGGGTATAAAACTCTAAAAATAAATTAAAACACTCTAATTATACTTCAACATGTTGTTGAATACCAAACAATGTTCCAAAAACCCTAAAGAGCCAAAAATCCAAAGTTATAAAATATAAAGCTTAAAAACTTTATAAAATTTGGCTATAAACTTCCTAGTATCAAATTATATTAATCAAATTATGGATTATACCAATGAACTAGAAATATAAATTACAAGTATTAATCATAAATTATTTGTTGAAAACAAGATTTTTAAATAAATCAAATTGCTTAATAAACATTTTATAAAAATGAATGTTTTTATATAAAATATGGGAGGGAAGTTTATAAAGTTTAAAATTTAGGAGAGAGGAGGCCAAAAGGCATGCAAAAACCGGCCATCACCTCTCCCCATGCCCTCTCTCTTCCCCAAAACACAATCATCAAGCCTAAACCCTTACTCCACCTCTTCCACTTCACTCTCTCACTTCACTCTCTTCTTCCTTCTCTCTAAACTCACGAAAATCCTCTCAATCCTCTGCAAAATTTCCAGATTTTGAATCCCTTGAAGTGTTCTTACTTCTCTCAAGATCAAAACCAAGGTAAACAACAACATCTTCTTCCATAGTTTCATGGTTAAACCTCTTTTTCTTCTTAGTCTTCTCTACTTTTCGGATTCTATGCCTTTCCATGGCTAGAAATCTTTATTCTCCCCTTGTGGTTTGTAGATTCTCACCATAACACAATGCATGTGTTAAAGATGGTGAAAATCCGGGATCAAACCCATGCAAGGAGTGGAAAAGAAGCACATATGATCATGTGACATCAAAACATAATATTTCATGTTCTTCTCCATTTCTTGTGTGTTCATGCATGAACGAAAGCATTAAACCATTTCTAGTACATCTTGGATGCTCATTCATTCCATGCATGTGTTAGAAATCGGGCCTTACCAAGGACATGCATGATGTTCTTATTGAAATACCCTAAAAATGCACGCAAGCAAACATGCAATCTGCCAGATTATTTTGTTCGACTTTGAACAGTCATAACTCAGTCATTTTTTAACCAAATCATGATATTCTTTTTGTATTGGTTAGTTCCACGAGTTAACTTTCAAACCCAACTGGTCTTACTGTAAAATATTAAATATCCGATTTTTGGCAGATTTTACAAAAAGGTTGCGAATACAGCTCTTTTTTTGTGATCACTATTTTTATCTTGCTTAAACAATGGTCTTAAACCCAACCATAAATCTTAGGAAAAATACCTTAGAAACTTAACATATCTAGTGAGTTATGGTTGAAATTTCGTGGCTTAAAACCTCACTGAATGGGCTACAAAAATTCATGAACCTCAGCCACATCTACACTTAATGCATTATTGCATGCAACTTTTCTTAAATTGTTTGGAATCATTACCCTCATTTCTCTTCTGAATACATTCTTAACATTTTTACTTTTGAAAGCCCTTGCATTCTTGAGATAATCTGGAAAATTTCAAGAGCTTTTGTTATTTATTTGATTTATTAGAATTATTGCTAAAACCAAGGGCATAAATCATATAAAATACTTCCAGAGGTCAATAAATCCTACATAAATTCATGGATGATACTTATGGGGAATAATGACCCCTCACCAAATTTCAGCAATTTTTGTTACTGTTTCATATGATTTCTAATTTTCTTTTATTTAGGACATGATAAATTACAAAACCACTTTTTAGGATGTGAAAATTTTATCTAACAATTTTCGCATACCTTACTTGTGATGGGTGACTCAAGAAAATAATTTCAAGATTTTTCATCATGTCTAGCTATTTTTCCCAATTTTTGGTAATTATAATGGCTTAAAAATGGGAAAAATAGTTCTGATTATCCAAAATTCATGAAAATTTGCCAGGATATCATATTATATAGTAGGAGGTTACATAAAAATTTTGAATATTTTTCTCCACTGTAAACTATTTTTCCCTTATTTTCTAAAGTTAATTGCACTAAAATTCACTTAAATATACATAAATACCCAAAACCAGTTTATACATTATGAAAACCACTTTTGATATTTTTCCCAAGATATTTATACTGTAAATGATGTTACAAAAATTTATGGTAATTTATTTTAACTGTTTAATAATATTTCTTTAATTAATGACTATTTAAAGAAATAAAACAAGGAAAAATACAAATAACCACTGAAAAATATATTTTATATTTTTCCCAGCCTATTTATGTATAATAACAATTAAATAAAAAGTTTGGGTAATTTTGGAAACTGTTTACTATTTATTTCAATTTTTATTGAAATAAATGCTCAAAAATTATAAAATATAATTAAACAGCTTGGAAATCCATTTTTATAATTTTCCCAACTTAGTGTTGTGTATTAACAGTTAAATAAAAAGTTTGAGAATTTTTATCCCTCGAATACTATTTTTCGTGAATTTATGTTGTTATTGAGACTTAAAATTTGGAAAATTAACCTTCCAAGGTTGTAATTAATCGCACGACTTGTAAAATTTCAATACATCAGAAAAAGTGTAACAAAATGATATAAATCCAATACTAAAACATAAATTGGCATTTCCCTATATGTAGAGTTTAGTATATTAGCATTAGATATCGACATGGAAACTCACTAGTGCGTGTGTTTGGTGTCGTAGGATCCCGGTAGTAAGACGTTGGTGCATCCCGAAGTACCGCTTGTGTCTACACAAAACATCGTGAGTATTCACGCACTCCCCTATTTTCGTTTTTTATGTTTTGGGGTGGAAAAGCATGTCCAGAAAAACTATTGTTTGCATGTTGTACTTAAATTGAATTGTATCAAACATGATTGCTATTGTATTGCTATGTTTCTTTATGTATGTCTATGCAACACGGAACATGAGAACTTATCGTACAAAGGCCCTTCCCTTATCTCTAACCATTAACTCTTTGAGCCAATGGTCGTTATGGATAGCGCTATTAGGAATTGACAACTCCTCACTCGCCCGAATCGCTGGAGTGCATGATACCATATTCATCTATGGAACGATAAGCATAGATCTCGATAGGGCTTCAGTCATAGGTTTGGTTGAGACTCATTGTTTGCTCATACACATACAAACTCGTTTCTCGTTATAGCAATAAACTTGTATTCATTAATAGCAATCAACTTGTTTATCATTGAAGCAATGTACTTGTATTTACGAAAAGCCTTATTGTACGCTCGATTTTATAAACTTGTGATACTCACCAACTATTTTCATAGTTGACGCTCGTTTTACATGCTTTTTCAGGAAATAATTAGTAAGTGGATGTAAAGATTCATCATCATAGAGCATGCTGCATCGTGTTGAAGCTATTATGAAGCTATATTTTGAACAATGTTATTTTGAAAAACTTGTATTTTGTTCTTTTGAAGCTATGGGTTGTAAACTTTTAAATACTGCTATGGTGATGTATCTTTATCTTTTGCAATGAAACCGTTATCGCTGTCATACCTTGCGTTTCCGCTTTAGTGGGGTGTGACAGTTGTGATGTTTTGGATAAAACAAAGACCAACTAAGGCCAATTGTGTGAAGTGTTGGTCTTGATTAGAATCCGCACTATCTCTTGGATGTTTGACAAGGGAGTCGTATAGGTCAAGAGGACAGTGGGAGTCTTAAAAGTCTTGAAAGTCTCAAGAACTAATCAAGAATAGAACCTAAAGTTCCTCACTAGCACACAACTTGAGGTTTATAACCTATCGTGTTGACATATTCTGTGCCCATTCCAGTTAAAGTTGAGTCTTAGAGTTCTCAATTGGTTGCACAACAACTTGGAAGCAATGGCAGGCCCTTGAGGTACCAGGTGGCAAGAAATTAAGATTGAGTTCAGTCCATATGAGTTTGGATTTGTCATTATCCTTGTCTTGTGACTCTGGTTTTGACAATTCACATGGATAAGAACACATACACCATTAAATCTAAGTGTCATAAGGTTTCTCTCCGATTCATGAAAATAATGGTGAGGAAACACTTTCACTAAGTAGATTTTAGCTAGATAGCAACTGTGATGTTTGCATTCTCAAAGTCGTTAGTGGAGCGTGTGTGGTTTACCAGCACACTAACTTGGACTTGTGAGAAATGGCAAAGGTCAAAACGATCAAGACTATGATTATGGCATACTTTTTCATAGTTCTTAAAATTGTTTTGACACACCCATGAGCTATCTAAGGGAAGGTGTATGTTTTTGATAAAGTCTTATCAAAACAATCTAGTATCAGAAATCTGAAGTTTGGTAAGAAAGTCAATAAAGTATTGATTTCTAGAAGTCGAGCTTTCTGAGTATATGTCAAAGCTAGTGGGAGCATAAGTGTTATGCTAATAATCATCATGTTAGTGGGAGCATGATAATTACAATAAGTATTGCAAGCTAGCAATGTTAATTATAGAAAACAAAAGGTTTCAACTGGGAAAAAGTTGTTTTGCTATAATTAAGGGAGAGGAAATTATACTTCATCTCAAATCTATAAGCTTAGATCGTGAGGTTTTAATCATTTAGTCAAGAATATATATGAATTTCATGTTGGAATGGCTCAACATAAGGAAATTCTGTATATGGGTCCATTATTTGCGTTCTAAAATTCGATTATGATTACGGCATCCCTTTTCATAATATGAATTATGAGAACTTGGCAAATAGAAATGGAAATGTTATAGCAAAAGACTGGTTTAGTCTTTATGTGAGACATCATGAATCGTGTCCCATATGCTTCAGATATAGGATCGATTACATGTGCTATAATTATCCGTTCTAAAAGTTTCCAAATGCCTGGGGCATTAAGAAGGGAAAAGGTTTAGAACTGGATGTGACTAAAAGGATTAAACAATTGTCGAGGAAAATCTAAGGTTTACCAAAGATTGGTTGCTCAAGGACAGTTGGAAGTATAGTGATAATTCTGGAAGGACCATATTGACATAATCTGTAAGGAGGCAACTGTTGTTCAGAAGTGATAGTCGAAATGGAATCTGGAAATGTTTCAAAGTTAGAATTTTCAATCTGTTTAAGATTAGGAAACTTAATGCAAGAAGGATGTTTCCAAGGAGTTGATCTCCTTTGGAATACTCTGTAATGATTGTTGCCAAGTCTTTGTGAATTTGTGCATAATCATTACAAGAGAATCAATGCATATAATTTTAGAATCTAACAGATTTCAGTAAATGACATGAATTTGGAATTCTTGTATTTACAGTAAGGATTTGGGAGTGTGAAAAGAGAATCATTGAAGCTATGTTCAATTGATCTAGTTCACAAAGTAAAGATCATAGACAAACATAGTATGCATACTTGGTGTATGGCATAATCTATAAGGAGGCAACTCTTGTTCACAAAGTAAAGATCATATTGACATAATCTGTAAGGAGGCACCTCTTGTTCAGAAGTGATAGTCGAAATGGAATCTGGAAATGTTTCAAAGTTAGAATTTTCAATCTGTTTAAGATTAGGAAACTTAATGCAAGAAGGATGTTTCCAAGGAGTTGATCTCTGTGGAATACTCTGTAATGATTGTTGCCAAGTCTTTGTGAATTTGTGCATAATCATTACAAGAGAATCAATGCATATAATTTTAGAATCTAACAGATTTCAGTAAATGACATGAATTTGGAATTCTTGTATTTACAGTAAGGATTTGGGAGTGTGAAAAGAGAATCATTGAAGCTATGTTCAATTGATCTAGTTCACAAAGTAAAGATCATAGACAAACATAGTATGCATACTTGGTGTATGGCATGACTAGTGTTTAGAAAACATAGTGTACATGCTTGGAGCATTGGACAACTATTGTTTTAAATTCAAGAATAAAAGTTGATAGCTGAAGCAGTATACAATGAATAATGTGTAATCATATGGTGATAAATAAAAGGTGTTTTATTTATATTCATAAGTTCCGAGACCATATTGGATTCAATTATTATTGTGTTTCACTTTGCATGTTTTGACTTCCCGAATAAACTAGGTTATTCTTCCGGAATGACTAAGTTATTCAAACCATCCACAGTCGGTCATATGTTGGAAGTAGATATGAATTAAGACTGTCATGGGTTGGCTTGTAGAGGTCTAAGATGTTGGACAAAGGGCTACAACACTCATGAGTGCTCATAAGTTCTGAGTATTGGATTCAACCCGCGCTCATTGGAATCACTTCATGGATTTTATCACGAGTGATCATGAGACGATAATATCTTATATTCTTCAAACCTAGAGATATGAGTTGTTACTATGAGTTGGTTGTACATTGATTGCACGAAAATGCATTAGTAACTCGATGTTATTAAACGTGTCTTTGTGTATGATTCAACAAGTAGTAGAACAAGCCATATGAGTCGAATTTTATCCATTCCTTTTACCTTCGGGATAAAAGCGATATCTGTGGGCCCCTCGATGATTTGATGATGACAAATGGAAGTGCTCGGCCGGGCCAGGACTGATTTGATTTGTTCGATTAGTCAGTCGTCATAAATCGGAAATCGGGAAACAACTAATGGACAGAGAGAATGATTATAATCCATGTCTCAGTCCATATGATATCTAGAATGGAGGACTATATGATCCCTTATCTAATGGACAAGTCATTGACAAGATCAGAGTTCATCTATAAGGTCAGAGTTCGACAGAAGTTTTTGAGAGCTACGATTGCCAGTTGGTTCCTGAAGTCATACGCAATAATAGTTTTAGACTTATCCAAGTGGGAGACTGTTGGATTAATGTCTAAGTCCATAACTATAATTGGTAAGACTTGACCCGACCCGGCATGGTCCATTTGGGTTGCATGGCATCATGCACTTGGATAGACTATAATGAGAGAAATAAGACACTTATGGTTATTAATATATTATAAGTTCTAGTATATTAATAATAAGAATAATAAGATTATTTAATTAGTATTGATCAAGAATTAATCTAGGATTAATTAAGTGATCAAAAGAAGACTAATTAAATATATGGGTTGATTGTGTAAATCATCCATACTTGTATAGTGGGCTAATGCTCCATGGATTATCTAGTTGGGCCAAAACCCATATGATGCTCCATGGTGTATTTGAACCCATGGATCCAAGGAAATGGAAAGTCATGACAATTAGAGTTTACCCTAATTGTAACACTATATATAGATATTATTCTTGACCAAAATCGGCCACTAGATTATTCTAGAGAGGGCTAGCCGATTTTATGAAGTGTAGAATCCTTTCAAGTTATTCCAAGTGTATTTGGTGTTGTGTGAACCATTTGAGGTGTCACACTTGGGGCACTAGGCACTCAAGCTTCATGAAGACATTCTACATCAAAGAGGTATGTATTCTATCTTGTTATATTGATAGTCTTGTATGCTAGATTAGGATAATACCTTGGATGTTCATATTTGCATGTATAATAGAGAAAACATAGATCCAAGGTATTTAGGGTTGCATGTACACTTAGGAGTGTTAGAATGCTCATAACCCAACAACACGCTCAATCGATACTATGATAAACATTAAGTTACCCTTTCCCTATCTTGTTAAATACGAGTTAGTGTGCCGGTTAACCACACACGCTCCACTAACCAAATTAAACAAAGTGCAAAGTGTAATTTCATGGATTAGCACCTTCTTCACATTTTCCTAAGTAACTAAGATTGGGTATTATTAAGAGTTTAGTTACTTAGTATTTATCATTAAAACTTTTAATGAAGGGAGAATTATAGTCCTGTCAAACCCGTTCGGCTAACGACCCTCCACCAGTCAAGCAAGCAGTGGGTGAGAGTGGACAACCATTAAGTTGTCTTTTTATAAGCAACAACCTTATACCCACCTTATAGACCGGCTTCGTGAATGAGGCGTACTAGCGGTAAGACTAACTTTACTCTTATACATACATATATATATATATATATATATATATATATATATATATATATATATATATATATATATATTATTAACTTATAATATTATAAAGTATAAGGGTTGAATTTTAACTCTTAAAATTCTAAGGGCTAACTTGGAATTAAAGTATTCATAAGAGAAAACTTTACAAATTCCAAAACTTGAGGACAAGTTTTGAAACTATTGAAAACTAATTAATTCCATAACTTATTTGTTTAAAGTAGTTTTAATCCAAAAACTCTTCAAGTCGCATAACTTGAGGACAAGTTATGGAAGACTTTAAACTAATAAAAGAGTTAACTTTTCTTTATTTTAGAACTTATGGAATTAATTAAAGTTACACTTTTTTTTATTTAATGAAGAGACTCTTGGTCCTCCATAACTTGAGGACAAATTATGGAGTCATAACTTCAATTAATTAGAACTAGACTCTTCATTTTGTAACCTTTGCCAACTTTTATGAGTTTTATGAAACTTAAATGTGACTTTTCATATAACTTGAGGCAAGTTACAAAAACACATTTTAGAATCAACTCTTAGATTAATTTGGATTGAAAACAACTATTTCACTCAACTTTTCTATTAATCTAAGCAACTCATAAGAACAAAATAATTCAAATCAAACTTTTTCATGTAATTGGTCTAACCTTTAAACTAATACAAAACATGAATCTATTGACAATTATCTTTGAAATTGGATTAGCATGAACATTACCACATCAAAAACATGTTTATAAGTTCAAAAACATCTTTGGGTAATGTTCCTAGTCCAATTCCAACCAAAAAAGTCGAATTTATGCTGTCTGGGGGTCCAACTCGTCGAGTGCACTAACCAACTCGGCGAGTTGGATGATTTTTGCCTTGGACTCGTCGAGTCCCTTCATGGACTCGGCGAGTCTGTTGGGCAGACAGCATCAAAACTCGATTTTTCAGCTCCATTTGCAAGAATAACAAGAAAACAAGCCTAGGCTCTGATACCACCGTTGGGTTATGAGCATTCTAACACTCCTAAGTGTACATGCAACCCTAAATAACTTGGATCTATGTTTGCTCTATTATACATGCAAATATCAACTTTCCAAGGTATTGTTCTATTCTAGCATACTAAACTTTGAATAACACAAGTTAGAATAACATACCTTTTGTTAGTGCTTGTCTTCATGAAGCTTGAGTGCCTAGTGCCCCAAGTGTGACAACTCAAATGGTTCACACAACACCATAAGCACTTGGAATAACTTAGAGAGAATTCTACACTTCATGAAATCAACTAGCCCTCTCTAGAATAATACTAGTGCCGATTTTGTCAAGAATAAGATCTTTATATAGTGTTACAATTAGGGTAAACACTAATTGTCATGACTTTCCATTTCCTTGGATCCATGGGTTCAAATACACCATGGAGCATCCATGGACCATCCTATGGGTTTTAGCCAAACTTGATTATCCATGGAGCATTAGCCCACTATACAAGTATGGATGATTTACATAATCAACCCATATATTTAATTAGTCTTCTTTTGATCACTTAATTAATCCTAGATTAATTCTTGATCAATACTAATTAAATCATCTCATTATTCTTATTATTAATATACTAGAACTTATAATATATTAATAACCATAAGTGTCTTATTTCTCTCATTATAGTCTATCCAAGTGCATGATGCCATGCAACCCAAATGGACCATGCTGGGTCGGGTCAAGTCTTACCAATTATAGTTATGGACTTAGACATTAATCCAACACAAGGAACTAGTCTTAATTTTCCAAAGATGAAGAATTCTCATTCATCATGCTATACAACTTGCTTGATTCCAAGTTCCGGTCCAATTAAAACTTGGGTGATGAGGATATTTCTTTATTTGGTAAATTTATACATTACCACAAATGAAAGAATCAATTTCATATTTCCACTCTTGCTATTAATGGAATCATATAAGAAACAATGTTTTTTCCTTAAACGCCATTGTAAGGATATTTTAAAATAAATAAAATCATTATTTTTCCTTTTATTTTAAAACTTTGCGGAAAAACTATCCTTACAATGCAAAAGTGCATGAAAACTTTATTGTTATCTATTCCTAAGCAATGTATCCTAACTCCTAAGAAGTAGCTCAAGAATATGATCTTCAAACTATGCGATAGAAACCCATCTATGCGATCAGATTCAACATATGCTTCCTTTAAGTTCCTTTAGTTTTCTCTGATTCTTAAAACATCAACATGTGACCTGGTCGCATCATGTATCAAGAATCTTATAATACAAACTCAACAGAGTTAGATAGTAGACTTTACCTGAAGTAAAGTCAAACTTATTGACTTTAACATCCTTAGGTAAAATTGGCAGCTTCACAACCAATGCCCCTTCCTTTGGCAATATAAACATATGGACCCTTTGGTAATGGTACACAGGACTATCACATACTTAGTTTTTCTCTTTACCATTTGGTCAACTGAGTTGACTATGGCCAATCCCTTTCCATTGAGAAGTGAATGCTTTTTCTGGATTTCCAGTGTCTTCATTGTCAATGTCCATAAAGTTTAGAAAGCTGATCGTAGCAAATAGATAAGATCATTAATGGTCTTGTCATAGTATGTTTCATAGGAGTCCCAAAGGAACTCACTATGTGACTTAGAAAGTAGTTGAGCCACCAACTTTCTCAAGACTTTGACACCCAACTCTCCCGGCTTGTCAATATGTGACTACATCTCCAAGATGTGACCACACCTAGACCTTCACTTGCCAATAGTGTTCAAGTGACCTTAAACTTTTTAAGAACTTGTGGGTAAGGGAGAATAATTGGAGCAGGTGAAAAGAAGTATGATTTCCATGAACATCATCTTCATTTAGGAAAGCTTGTTTCAAGAGATTTGGGAAGATCATAAATGTCTAAACCAGACATGTTTTGGGAGATATTCAAGATAGTTGATCTTAAAGTCCTGAATATGACACCCAATATGAAATATTAAGGCTAGAACCCAACAAACTATTTTATAACTTAGAAGAGGGATGCCGTAATCCAAGCTATAAAATATTTGAAGGTAGGTGAATGACGATTCACCAATTTCCACCAAGATAAACGAAATGTATTATTAGGTTTTAATTGGCTTTTGAAACTCCTAGATCTTTGAGATTCATTGAACTATTCAATGGCATGTTTCAATCTTAAGTGTGCCCTTCAGGTTTTGTGACTGGGATGCCGAGGATCACAAAACAAGGTGTGAAGTAACCATGCAAATTACTTGGTACCCTTAAGTGTTTACCCCTCAATCGATGTGCCGGTTAACCACACACGCTCCATCGATACTATGATAAACATTAAGTTACCCTTTGCCTACCTTGTTAAATACGAGTTAGTGTGCCGGTTAACCACACACGCTCCACTAACCGACTTAAATAAAGTGCAAAGTGTAATTTCATGGATTAGCACCTTATTCACTTTTTCCTAAGTAACTAAGATTGGGTATTTATAAAAGGTTTAGTTACTTAGTATTTATCATTAATACTTCTAATGAATGGAGAATTATAGTCCTTGTCCTACCCATTCGGCTAATGACCCTACACCAGTCAAGGAAGCGGTAGGTGAGAGTGGACACCCATTAAACTGCAATTTTATAGGCAGTAACTTTATACCCCCCCCCCCCCCCATAGACCGGCTTCGTGAATGAGGCCTACTAACGGTAAGACTGACTTGCTCTTATACATATATATATATATATATATATATATATATATATATATATATATATATATATATATATATATATATATATTATTAACTTATAATACTATAAAGTATAACGGTTGAATTTTATCTTTTAAAATTCAAAGGGCTAACTTGGAATTAAAGTATTCATAAGTGAAAGCATTTCAAATTCCAAAACTTGAGGGCAAGTTTTGAAACTATTCAAAACTAATTTATTCCATAACTTATCTGTTTAGAGTAGTTTTAAACAAAAGTCTCTTCAAGTTCCATAACTTGAGGACAAGTTATGGAAGACTTTAACTAATAAAATAATGTACCTTTTCTTTATTTTGTAACTTATGGAATTAATTAAGATTACACATTTTATTACTTAATGAAGTGACTCTTCAACCTCCATAACTTGAGGACAAGACTCTTCATTTTTTTTGTAACCATTGCCAACTTTTATGACTTTTATGAAAATTAAATGTGACTTTTCATATAACTTGAGGACAAGTTACAAAAACACATTTTAGAATCAACTCTTAGATTAAAATGGATTGAAAACACATAATCAATTAACTTTTCTATTAATCTAAACAGCTCATAAGAACAAGATAATTCAAATCAAACTTTTCATGTAATTAGCCTAATCACTAAACTAATACAAAACATGAATCTATTGACAATTATCTTTGAAATTGGATTAACATGAACATTACCACTTCAAAAACAAGTTTACAAGTCCAAAAACAGCTTAGGGTAATGTTCCTAGTCCATTTCTAGCCAAAAAAAAAAACTCGAAAATATGTTGTCTGGGGCTCCTACTCGTCGAGTGTATCAACCTACTTGATGAGTGAGATGAGTTTTGCCTTGGAATTGGCGAGTTCATCAGTGGACTCGGCGAGTCCAGTGCCCAGAAAGCCAGAAAATTGATTTTTTCAGCATTTTTCAGCAATTTTCATCAAGTATAATTGAAAACTAGCCTGGGCTCTGATACCACTGTTGGGTTTTGAGCATTCTAACACTCCTAAGTGTACATGTAACCCTAAATACCTTGGATCTATATGTCACACCCCCAAACCTGAACGGCGGAAACGTTAGGGGGTGGATGACTTCATGCGGTAGCGTAACAAATGAATACATAGTAAAGAAAGCAATACAACCATCATATATATAATTGAAAGTTTACATTTTTCAAAAGTTACATGTTCAAAACCAATTACAATATGATGTCAAAATACGAGATTAAACTGGCGCCGCAGCATCCCTTCGTCAAAAGCGAAATGAATACCTGAAATTACTGATTTCCTGGGATATACAAGTAATTTTGAAAGAGTAGATCAGCATTTAAGCTGGTGAGTTTCATAAGTAATTAAGTGACAATGTTTGTATGATATGAAATGTTTGTTTGTTTGTGTTTAGAAAATCCTATATTTTCTACTAGTATAAAAGTAGCCTCCACTCAAGACCAATGTTTGTTTCTAAAAATGTATGTAAGATTAAAACAACCAATGTGTTTGAAAACCTTGTAAATCAATGCATTTTTAATACCCCATGTGAGTTTTATAACCATACTATTGACTCGGAATGCCTATACACAACGTTCTTCAGGCGTTGGAATGTTATGACGTTTGTCACCCCAAACGGTGGACTGCAGCTAACAGTCAGGGCGTGGGTTGTCAAGCCCGTATAGATCTATACACAAACACCATGCTCCTGCTTCAAGGGATTCTGGTATATAATACAGGACTTGAAATGTGTACTCGAACGTACATGAAGTTAGTGTCTCACAAAACCGTGGTATAAAAGCAGATCTACTTGTTAAAATGATACGTTTGTTCTTGTATACGAAAGTGACTTCTTGAAATTCATGTTTCTAGTACATAAGAGTTAGACATTTGTTCGTAAAACTCTACCTATTATAGTTTTCTAAAAGTGTGTCTCGTTTGTTTAAAAATACCAAAAAAAGGAATCATTTGTTATGAAAGCATAGATTTTCGGTGTAGAGTCTAAGAATGATAAGTATAATCTAAGAAAGTTTAGTTTATACATGCATTACAACAAATTTATATTTCAAAAGATAGAATGCTAATTTAACATATGTTATATATATATATATATATATATATATATATATATATATATATATATATATATATATATATATATATATATATATATGAAAGTTCCTTAAAAGTTTGTAAATCGCATGTGATTTGGATATATAAAAGCATATAAAGAGTTCTTTATGTAACACACGATAATACTCGTGTGTTTTACTTGTAATCCCCCCCTTGAAAGCATATAAAAGAATTTATAGAACCTTTAAAAGGTAAATTAAGGGGTATGAACTCACTTGAAAGTTTGGAGATAGCGAGATGGAAAACCGGGCAGAGTCTCGTCTCGGGAAACGGATTTTTCTCGGGATTCTCGGGAATCTCGGGAGTAAAATCAACCCTCGGGACTTGAGCAAAAAGACCAGAGCTTCGGGTTTGAACGGGCACGGAAAACGAGGCAATATCGTGAAAGAAAGGAGAGAAATGTGCATTTTTCTCGGAAGCCCTCGCATGCTATTTATAGGGGGCCAGAGAAGCCTCATATGCGGGGTGTACGCTCGTACGCAGCGCGTACGCGTACGTCATGCATGACCGAAGCCTTGACTGCCTTGGCTTCAGATGGGACGGATCAGTCTGCCGGGTCGGATGGGACGGCGGCTCGGACGGGCGGGTCGGTAGCCTCGCATAGGGCGATGTGGATGATTTGAGACCAAGTTCCTCGGGTACGCAGGGCATACAGGAGTACGCAGCGCGTACCTCAGATGAGGACGCTGACTCCTCTTCGGATTATGCTTGAATTTTGAATTAAATAAATATATAATTTATTTAATAAAATTCAAAAATTCATATCTTCTTCATACGAACTCCGTTTTTGATGGTCTTTATATCCACGCGTAGGTGAGACTACGCTCTACAACTTTCGTTTAGATTCCGTTGGCAAATTCCGAAATTATTTTTATTATTTATTTATTAAAAGGACGTGATTAAGGAATTTCTTTTAAAAATTCATAACTTCTTTATTTGATGTCGGTTTTTGCTAGACTTTTTACCGTTGAAATACCATTGCCGAGACCTTCGATTCTCGTTTAGGTCATTCCGGCCAAATGTCGCTCGATCTCCGATTCGGGTTTTTAGCTGTCTGTTGCTAAGCTGAACATGGAAAAATCATAACTTCAATATACGAAGTCGGATTTGGGCGTTCTTTTTACGTACGGTCATGGTTTAAGGATATTTAAATATAGAAGAATTTAAATAGAAACTTTTTGGATATTTTATTATCAAAGTTAATTTTATTAACTCAAAAACGTTTACAATACTTGACCTATTAGGCCATTACAAAGAGTTGAAATATCGGGTTGTCACATCATCCCCCCGTTAGAGAAAATTTCGTCCCAAAATTTAAAGTAGTAAAGATACTAGTGAACATGAAAGAGATGAGGGTACTTTTGTTTCATCTGATCTTCACGTTCCCATGTGAATTCAGGTCCCCGCTTGGCGCTCCAGCGAACCTTCACGATGGGTATGCGACTTTGTTTTGTTTGTTTGACCTCTCGGTCCATGATTTCTAAGGGTTCTTCCACAAAGTTGAGGCTCTCGTTGATCTCGATCTCGTCGAGTGGAATAACAAGAGTCTCGTCGGACAGACACTTTTTCAAGTTTGAGACGTGGAAGGTTGGATGGATGTTACTAAGTTCGTGCGGTAGGTTAAGCTTGTAAGCCACAGGGCCGATTCTGACAAGAATCTCTAAAGGCCCTATGTATCTTGGATTTAGTTTCCCATGCTTTCCAAAGCGTATTAAACCCTTCCACGGTGAGACTTTTAATAAGACGTGGTCTCCTACCTGGAATTCCAAAGGTTTCCTCCTTTGGTCCGCGTAGCTTTTCTGTCTGTCTCTAGAGGCTTTCAATCGCTCACGAATCTGAACGATCTTCTCTGTCGTTTCTCGTATGATTTCCGGACCGGTGAGAGTGCTTTCAGGAACTCTTCCTTTAGCTAACTGGGTATCGCCAACTTCAATCCAGCACAGAGGGGATCTGCACTTTCGACCATAGAGGGCTTCGAACGGAGCAGCCTTTATGCTTGTATGATAACTATTGTTGTATGAAAATTCGACAAGGGGTAAATGGATTCCCATGCCTTTCCAAAGTCAATCACACAGGCTCTCAGCATATCTTCTAAAGTCTGTATCGTTCTCTCACTCTGCCCGTCTGTTTGTGGGTGGTAGGCTGTACTCATGTCTAGCTTAGTCCCCAGCGAACCTTGTAGTGACTGCTAGAATCTTGAAGTGAATCTACTATCTCGGTCGGAGATAATGGATATCGGAACACCATGCAGTCGCACTACTTCCCTTAAGTAAGTTTTTGTAAGCTTTTCCATTTTGTCAGTCTCCTTGATGGGTAGGAAATGCGCTGATTTGGTCAACCTGTCGACGATGACCCATATGGTATCGAGTCCACCCGTCGTCTTGGGCAACTTGGTTATGAAGTCCATATAATCCGTTCCCATTTTCATTCTGGTATCTCCGGTTGTTGTAGTAATCCTGAAGGTTTCTGATACTCGACCTTAACCTTAGCGCAAGTAAGGCATTTACTTACGAAGGTAGCAATTTCTGCTTTCATGTTAGGCCACCAGTACAAGTTTTTAAGATCTAGATACATCTTATCTGAACCCGGGTGAACGGAATACCTCGTGTTGTGTGCCTCAGTCATTATTACGTCTCTGAGCCCGCCATGAATTCGCGTCCAGATTCGGTCCATAAGATAATATGCTCCGCCACCCTTGACTTCTAGATTCTTTTCCATTCCCTGCAGGGATTCACCCGCCACATTTTCAGGTCGCAAAGCTTCCATTTGTGCCTCTTTAATTTGGGTGGATAAGTGGGAATGGATAGTCATAGTCAGAGATCTGACCCTCCGACCAGTGTATTCCTTTCGACTGAGGGCGTCAGCTACCACGTTGGCCTTGTCAGGATGATAACGAATTTCGCATTCGTAGTCATTGAGTAACTCAACCCATCGTCGTTTCCGCATGTTGAGTTCCTTCTGGTCAAAAATGTGTTGAAGGCTCTTGTGATCGGTGAAAATAGTGCTCTTTGTTCCGTATAAGTAGTGTCTCCAGATCTTCAGAGCAAATACCACTGCTCCTAACTCAAGATCGTGTGTCGTATAGTTCACTTCGTGTGTCTTAAGCTGTCGGGAGGCATAAGCAATAACTTTCCCTCTCTGCATAAGAACACAACCAAGTCCTTGGTTTGACGCATCACAATACACTACGAAGTCTTCTATCCCTTCGGAGAGGGATAGTATCGGTGCGGTGCACAAGGGCTGTTTCAGTATTTGGAACGCCTTCTCTTGTTTTGCTTCCCAGTCGAAGGCTATGCGTTTCTGGGTTAATGTAGTAAGAGGTTTCGCAATGCCAGAGAAGTTCTTTATAAATCTGCGATAGTAGCCGGCGAGACCTAGAAATTGACGAATTTCTGTAGGTGTCTTTGGTGCCGACCAGTTCTCGATGGCTTTGATTTTGGAGGGGTCCACGTGTATCCCTTTCTCGCTAACCACATGGCCCAAAAATTTGACTCTTCGAATCCAAAATTCGCATTTAGAGAACTTCGCATAGAGTTTCTCCGATCGTAGTGTTTCTAGGACTTTTCGTAGGTGTTGGCTATGCTTTTCCTTACTTCGGGAGTAGATAAGTATATCATCGATAAAGACGATGACAAACTGATCTAAGTAAGGATGGCATACCCTATTCATTAGGTCCATAAATACTGCTGGTGCGTTGGTTAATCCAAATGGCATTACAACAAATTCGTAGTGCCCATAACGAGTTCGGAAAGCTGTCTTGGGAATATCCCCTTCAAGTACCCGTAATTGGTGATATCCGGATCGTAGATCTATCTTTGAGAAGTAGTTTGCTCCTTGAAGTTGATCAAACAAATCGTCAATGTGGGGTAGGGGATAACGGTTCTTGACAGTAAGTTTGTTCAGCTCTTTGTAGTCGATGCACATACGGAACGATCCTTCCTTCTTCTTTACGAACAAGACCGGTGCTCCCTAAGGTGAGAAACTTGGTCTTATGAATCCTTTTTGCAGGAGTTCGTTAAGTTGACTGGAAAGTTCTTGCATCTCTGCTGGTGCCAGACGATAAGGCAATTTCTCTACTGGGGTAGCCCCTGGAACTATGTCGATTCTAAATTTGACTTGGCGTTGTGGTGGTAATCCTGGTAGTTCTTCTGGAAAGATATCGGGAAAATCACGTACTTCTGGAATGTTCTTGATGTCCTTTGGTTCCTGGCTTGTATCGATGATGTGCGCTAGGAATGCTCGACAATCCTTCCGTAAACATTTTCGAGCCTGGATGCACGAAATGATACGAAGGTTCGTACTTGATTTGTCGCCGTAAATCACTAATGTTTCGTTGTTAGGAAGATTAAGGCGAACTGCTTTTTCAAAACACATAATGTCGGCGCGAAGAAGACTTAACCAATCCATACCGACTATGACGTCAAAACTTTTAATAGGAACTGGCATAAGATTGATTGAGAAAGAATGACCGTCTAAGGTTAATGTACAATACTTGTATATGTAGTTAGTGTTTTCGGTTATTCTGTTGGCCATCTCTACAGTGAATGGTTTTTCTAGTTTGCTTGGTTTAGGTTTAAGTAAGTGAATAAAGTTTTGACTCACGAAGCTTCTCTCCGCTCCACTATCGAATAATATGCATGCATATGAATTATCGAGGAGGAACGTACCAGCAACTACAGTTGGGTCTGCTATAGCTTCGTCGTGGCCTATAGTCAAAACTCGTCCTACGCTGCCGATGCCTGCTGTCTTAGGGTAGTTCCTCCTGTAGTGGCCCACCTCGCCACAACCGTAGCAGGTCTGGCCTATACCTGCACTGGGGACTTGAGTGATCGGCCTTGTGGGATCCTTACAGAAACGGGTTGTGTGTCCCTTTCTGTTGCAGTTGGCGCACTGCATTTCCCGACAAGGTCCATGGTGGTGGTAAGTGCATTTGGTGCACTTTGGATAGTTCCCTTCATAAGGCTTTGTTGGGTAGGTGTTTGTAGGAGTTGTAGTAGGTACCGTGACAACATTTACTGCAACCAATTGTTTTTTTGTGGGTTCTTGGGAAGACCCACCCTTCCCTTTATTCCATACTCTCTTCCTATTGTTGTTGTTGTTGTTGTTGTTGTTGTTTCCTCTCTGTGGTTCTGGTGCAGAAACAGTTGAGTTCCGATGGCCTCCGTAGTCAATCAGAGATTGTGCTAATTCCTTAGCACTTTCAAAGGTGTCAGGTTTGGAGGCTAACACACTTGACCGTAATTGGGTCGTCAGTCCCCATATGTACCTCTCTATTTTCTTGCTCTCAGGAAGAATCATATCCGGGCAAAGGATTGCCAGCTCGCAGAATCTGTTGGTATATGTTGCGATGTCGGTACCCACCATTCCGAGAGTCCAGAGTTCATGTTCGAGCCTCTGAATCTCTCCCCGTGGGCAGTATTCTCTCATCATCATGGCTTTGAGGCTCTCCCAGCTTATGGAGTTTGCCACAATTAGAGTAAGTACTTTAACGTGGCCGTTCCACCAAGTCAAAGCTCTATCAATGAGTGTGAAGGTTGCAAATTTGACCTTGCTGTGCTCGGGGCAGGAGCAGATTTCAAAGACTGCTTCTGTCCTTTCAATCCACTGTCTTAGAGCCATCACACCACCAGTTCCATAAAACATACGGGGTTTTGCATTAGTAAAGTCCTTATATGTGCATTCCCGGGGTTGCCCATGACTCCCGCCATGGCTGGAAAGGTGTGTGCCAGCTCTCGAGTCATTGGTACTCGAGTTATTCATTTGTGACATGGCAGCTGCTCTCACTGCGGTGACTGCTGCTTGGAACATGACAGTATCAAATTGAGGAGGCGAAGGTGAAGGTGGTGCTATCGGTGTTTCATTGATAGGGTTACGCCTTGTATTCCTGCGTGGCGACATCTTTAACTATACGTTTAAAAGATGATGATGTGGATAAGAATAAGTGACAAATGAATGTGTCTCATGAACCAAATTTCCATGGTTCAACAATAGATGATATCATAGAAAAATGAAAGTTATTTGTAAGACTGAAAGTATGAAACAAGTATTTGGTTTCTCGATGACTTTTCAAGGTTTGAACGAAACACTCAACGTAGTAATAATAGTATCACTTATATTAATATAAAAGTTGATACAATGATTATGAAAATTTGACCCTTATAAGGGTCTCCGATTACAAAGTTCGAGAAAGTTAAAGACTTTTAGCCGAGGTCCTAAGTTATAACAAAATTTGAGGTTTCCACAAGTACTACCTGCGACAGGTGTTGCACTTGGAGCTCGATTCTGCATCTGATTGCTTTGACTCCATAAGACTCCTATCAAGGGCGGCTTGTTGTTCCCTCAATTCTGCGAAGGCTGCATTCGCTTGTGCTTGGAATGCTTCGGTGCGAACGTGGATGTCATTCTGCAACATCTCTAGGCGGTTGATATCAGCCGTGTGGATTTGTACTTCCACGTTAACCTCTCGGATTTGATTTGCTTGAACCCCCGATTGGTAGGACTGATTGGCGAGTTTGCTCACCATTACCGGGAGTGCCCGATCGGCTGAACCTCCATTTCGGACATCGTAGAAATCTCGGCACATGCCGTAGGGAGAGCGTATACTTTGTTATCAGCTCCAGTGGACGAGATGACTTCCCCAGACGGGATTCGGTCCTTGAAAGTTCCTCCTAATGGGTGGAGGGTTGACTATTTCCGGTTCTGAGTCTGTCCCGGAGTCGTCCCCGCTATCCAACTCAATGGGCTCTTCGTCTTCTTCCGGATCTTCTTCAATCCATCCTTTGTTGCCCTGTTGTGGGTAGTAGGGGTCTCCATGCGGGTGAAATCCAGCCATTTCACTATACGAGAATAGGGTTATAGGATTTGAATAAAACCTGAGATATGTAGTACTAATTTATCTAACGTATGTACCAAATACTCCTATAGTATTTAAATCCTTGTGTTTGATCTTTGTGATGTTTTTGGTAAGTTTTGACTTGTTGCTCACTACGAGCGTTCCTCGATATACATTGGTCCGATATCGGGCAAATATAGTTGATCACGCTATATTTGTCCCACATCTGATTACACATATCGAGTCTCAATCGTAGTGTCCAACTTGTCTAAGTACTTGTTGTATAGTTAATAACTATGAAAATAATGTGTTGTATACATGTGTTTATACTTGCGTGAACTAACATTTTTAAGTCTACACGAAACACGGCTTAGGCGTAAATAAAATCCTTTTGTCAGAGAGCATTAGTCCCTTAAGCATTTATAGTTTGTATATCTTATGTGATTCGATATACTTAGTTCACTATAAACATTGCTCTAATACCAATCTGTCACACCCCCAAACCTGAACGGCGGAAACGTTAAGGGGTGGATGACTTCATGTGGTAGCGTAACAAATGAATACATAGTAAAGAAAGCAATACAACCATCATATATATATATAATTGAAAGTTTACATTTGTCAAAAGTTACATGTTCAAAACCAATTACAATATGATGTCAAAATACGAGATTAAACTGGCGCCGCAGCATCCCTTCGTCAAAAGCGAAATGAATACCTGAAATTACTGATTTCCTGGGACATATAAGTAATTTTGAAAGAGTAGATCAGCATTTAAGCTGGTGAGTTTCATAAGTAATTAAGTGACAATGTTTGTATGATATGAAATGTTTTGTCTTTGTTTGTTTGTGTTTAGAAAATCCTATATTTTCTACTAGTATAAAAGTAGCCTCCACTCAAGACCAATGTTTGTTTCTAAAAATGTATGTAAGTGTAAAACAACCAATGTGTTTGAAAACCGTGTAAATCAATGCATTTTTAATACCCCATGTGAGTTTTATAACCATATTGTTGACTCAGAATGCCTATACACAATGTTCTTCAGGCGTTGGAATGTTATGACGTTTGTCACCCCAAACGGTGGACTGCAGCTAACAGTCAGGGCGTGGGTTGTCAAGCCCGTATAGATCTATACACAAACACCATGCTCCCCCTGCAAGGGATTCTGGTATATAATACAGGACTTGAAATGTGTACTCGAACGTACATGAAGTTAGTGTCTCACAAAACCGTGGTATAAAAGCAGATCTACTTGTTAAAATGATACGTTTGTTCTTGTATACGAAAGTGACTTCTTGAAATTCATGTTTCTAGTACATAAGAGTTAGAAATTTGTTCGTAAAACTATACCTATTATAGTTTTCTAAAAGTGTGTCTCGTTTGTTTAAAAATACCAAGAAAAGGAATCATTTGTTATGAAAGCATAGATTTTCGGTGTAGAGTCTACGAATGATAAGTATAATCTAAGAAAGTTTAGTTTATACATGCATTACAACAAATTTATATTTCAAAAGATAGAATGCTAATTTAACATATGTATATATATATATATATATATATATATATATATATATATATATATATATATATATATATATATATATATATATATATATGAAAGTTCCTTAAAAGTTTGTAAATCGCATGTGATTTGGATATATAAAAGCATATAGAAGAGTTCTTTATGTAACACACGATAATACTCGTGTGTTTTACTTGTAATCCCCCCCTTGAAAGCATATAAAAGAATTTATAGAACCTTTAAAAGGTAAATTAAGGGGTATGAACTCACTTGAAAGTTTGGAGATAGCGAGATGGAAAACCGGGCAGAGTCTCATCTCGGGAAACGGATTTTTCTTGGGATTCTTGAGAATCTCGGGAGTAAAATCGACCCTTGGGACTTGAGCAAAAAGACCAGAGCTTCGGGTTTGAACGGGCACGGAAAACGAGGCAATATCGTGAAAGAAAGGAGAGAAATGAGCATTTTTCTCGGAAGCCCTCGCATGCTATTTATAGGGGGGCCTGAGAAGCCTCATACGCAGGGCGTACGCTCGTACGCAGCGTGTACGCGTACGTCATGCGTGACCGAAGCCTCGACTGCCTCGGCTTCGGATGGAACGGATCAGTCTGCCGGGTCGGATGGGACGGCGGGTTGGTAGCCTCGCATAGGGCGACGTGGACGATTTGAGACCAAGTTCCTCGGGTACGCAGGGCGTACTGGAGTACGCAGCGCGTACCTCGGATGAGGACGCTGACTCCTCTTCGGATTATGCTTGAATTTTGAATTAAATAAATATATAATTTATTGAATAAAATTCAAAAATTCATATCTTCTTCATACGAACTCCGTTTTTGATGGTCTTTATATCCACGCGTAGGTGAGACTACGCTCTACAACTTTCGTTTAGATTCCGTTGGCAAATTCCGAAATTATTTTTATTATTTATTTATTAAAAGGACGTGATTATGGAATTTTTTTTAAAAATTCATAACTTCTTTATCTGACGTCGGTTTTTGCCAGACTTTTTACCGTTGAAATACCATTGCCGAGACCTTCGATTCTCCTTTAGGTCATTCCGGCCAAATGTCGCTCGATCTCCGATTCGAGTTTTTAGCTGTCTGTTGCTAAGCTGAATTTGGAAAAATCATAACTTCAATATACGAAGTCGGATTTGGGCGTTCTTTTTATGTACGGTCATGGTTTAAGGATATTTAAACATAGAAGAATTTAAATAGAAACTTTTTGGATATTTTATTATCAAAGTTAATTTTATTAACTCAAAAACGTTTACAATACTTGACCTATTAGGCCATTACAAAGAGTTGAAATATCGGGTTGTCACACTATATTTCTCTATTATACATGCAAATATGAACTTTCCAAGGTATTCATCCTAACTAGCATAATAACATTGATTCATATGAATATATCAAGTTAGAATTACATAACTCTTTGATGTAGATTGTCTTCATGAAGCTTGAGTGCCTAGTGCCCCAAGTGTGACACCTCAAATGGTTCACACAACACCAAATACACATGGAATGACTTGAGAGAAATTCACACTTCA
Organism: Lactuca saligna; assembly: GCF_052625555.1. NCBI lineage: Eukaryota > Viridiplantae > Streptophyta > Magnoliopsida > Asterales > Asteraceae > Lactuca > Lactuca saligna. The sequence goes on from NC_136421.1 coordinate 73,845,147, forward strand.
TGAAGAACGGCTAGCCCTTCATTCTCACTCATAGTGGCTGATTTCTTGAGCCATGGGATTCTTTTATATGGTGGCTATTAGGGTTACACCATGTAACTCATAACTTTACCCATTCCTTATACTCCATGGATTTTAATATCCATCGAGTATCCATGGTTCACCCCTTGGACTTAGTCCAACATAAGGAATCTTGGATCATAAGCCTACATATATAAGAATGAATGATTTACGCAATCAACATATATATTTAATTAGTCTCCTTTTGTTCACTTAATTAATTCCAAATTAATTCTTGATCAATACTAATTAAATAACCTTATTAATATATGAGAACTTATCATATATTAACAAACCTTAAGTGTTATTTCTCTCATTATAGTCCATCCAAATGCATGATGCCATGCAACCCTAATGGACCATGTCGGGTAGGGTCAAGTCTTACCAATTATAGTTATGGACTTAGACATTAGCCCAACAAACACACTGTGTTGGTGCCTCCAACACGTTGTGTTGAATCCTTAAAAGATGATTATACCCAAAGTTGCTCCTCAAATTTTCAGTTTTTACACCTCTTTCCCACTTAAATTAGATTTTGTCCTCGAAATCCTTCCTCACAATCTCCCGTACTGAATTGACGATCCTAACTGAGCTCCTTAAATCCGAAAAATGACTAGGGAAGTCACCCTGCTCTGATGACCACCCACCCTTACTGATGTTGAATCTAAAATAGAGATACCCAACAGCTATACCTGAAACTAAAAACACTGAACAAAGCCAAAATCCATGATAGACATCACCAAACAAAATTGCCCCTTCAAGGACTCAACTTCACGACTCAGACTGAACAACCTATATCACTTGAATGAATTTATAGATACATGGGAACATATATCCTGACCAACTACCAGATCCCTAATAAAAGACAACCATCACTACCCAGCTCAAAACTAGGAATTTAATGCCTTATCTGAAAACAACCCAAACACATAAATCACAAATTTTCCATTAATCCCAAGTCCATAAAGTGCACAAAATTCCTTTAATTAACACGTGACTTTCTGACATGCCACTCCAACACTGCTCCTATGAGAAAAGATGAGAACTCTAGGAATCCCACATTTACCTCCAATCCCTAACAATTCAGATGTACCCCCATAAAGCAAAACACCCGATACATTAACGAAGAACATTGATTTAACACTTCATAACCGATTCCCAACCTTGATAATCAACCCTTTATAACATCTTGCAAGAAAACAGGATTATAATGCAAACATTCCAAGAGATTTTCTGATACACAACCAATACTCGAACAAGCTTTAGTTATTTCCTTTATCCATACTAGTTGATTGTGTGTCTCCCGACTTCCATTATTGCATCAATACCGAATGTACCATACTTATATGAAATCAACAATCATGATCATTGGGCCCGTAGCCTATGTCTGGAATACCCTTACACGGTCCTCAACATAGGTCCAGATTGCTACCGAGCCCACAACATGATTCTAGAATGCCTTAACCAGCCCTCAACCCATGTATGGAATGCTCCTGGTATTACACTGATCCTGTCGACATTAAATCATTCACACAGTGCCCCGATCCTAAAGATACTCACCTCATTCCATTGCCTTTTAGGGACCTAACTGATATCCCTCTCAACGCCAATCAAGCACAATAATGCTAAAATTTTACCATGCACAATCTTTTTCACAGAACTAGCTGCTACCAATGTAGAGTCAACGAAATCATGGTCGGCCACGACTAGAGAACCAAACAATAGTTGCACCCTTGATCCAATTCTAAGGATACCACCCAAATGAACCATGCACAAAATTCGAACCAAACCCCAAAGCTATCTTATCCAACCCACACACACACACTGAATTACCATAATGTACACCCTTAGGGAGCCCATAACCTCATCCAAAAGAGGATGATACCAAATTTCTATCAAATGACGGACCTCAAACATTAACAGAAGACCTCCACATGATCGATCGAAAAAAGATTCCATACTTGATTGAGACTGAACAGGTTCCACTAATACGTAACCAACTAGAGAAGACTTCTAAAGTGATCGTGAATGTCACTCAACCCAAGCCTACTATGAACCAAAATTCCACACCACCATTGAGGGTAAGCATACCCAGAGACCAAAGGAGTAAAAAACATATTAAATTTGGTGATAGGTGGAAACATCCATAAAACTTCAACAATCACTACTCCAATCCTCTAGAGAACCTTTACTAAAAGACAAACGATGCGACCAACTATCGTGAATGTACTAATTTCCGAAACTGATTCCGATCTCTGCCCAATCTAGATCATACATAGAAATCCATACCACCAGATGACAATTTCCTTCCATCATAGCTTTTCATCCTGAGCAATCCCAGCGGCTCCTTATCTATTCATTAGCATCGCCAACAGGGACCAATAGATGCAACGAGCTCCTAGATTACACACATCTATATACCTCTTCCTTAGCCAAACCTTGAATGGAAATTCCACATACTCACACCGCAAAACCAAAAAAGACATTCTTCATGTTGTGATATGCTTGAGAGGATGGAGTCGTAACTATAATAGGGATGCGTTTGAGTATCTTCTCCTGTTATCATAGTGTAAAAGAAAGAAACGAATGTTAGTCAACATCTGGGAGGAGTTCCCAGGACAAATCTCCAGCGATCAAGTCAGTATGAGATCTGAGAAATATGGTAGAAGATGATAGGGAAGAGAGAATTATGTCCCCTTCATTTTCAAGAAGATGGATCCTTTTATACCATTTTTAGAGGCGTATCCCTCAACCGATTTTTATTAAGGATTCCTTTGTGAGGTACGACGTTGCGGACCCATATTGGAGGGTCCTTTGTCACGCCTTTTGCCTCATTCCTCCATTGGCTAGGAGGGAATATCCTAATCATTTATGAAGATCATGGCTATCGTATAATGGGCAAGTAGGACTCTAAGATACATCCCATGTTTGCTGGTATGTAACTTCTTGATATAAGGGTTATGGTGCGGTTCTACGCCTTAACCACCATATCGGCGTTCTTTGCATTGACGAAGGCCCTAACTTTTCTTTAGACTAGGTTGTGACTAGGCCAAGCTTGGTGTCAGTTTCACTTCATTCTTGATGTTCCCCAAAGGGATACATTAACAAGTCTCTTAGACTCGTCAGTGTATGTGTCAGCTTGACGGCATCGCCGTCCGAGTCTATGTCCCAACACATGTATGTTTCAGATTAGTTCTTTCGTTTGACATGCTTTAGGTAGGGACTTAAAAATTCCCCCCTTTTTCCTGAGGCTCTTCACTCTTATATCCCTAATTTGGCTTTGCTGCATCAATCCGGGTATTCTGTTAATTTTCTTTTTGATTGTTCATCCTTTTCTACTGTAGAGTCCCTACTGCCAAGGAGTTCAAGTTTCTGCAAGATCACTTCGACTTCTTACCAGAGCACGGCGTACTTTTTCTTGCAAAGGGGCGTCAATCTACGATCGACCTCAAGAGAAGGTGGGGGTTTTGATCCCTCTATTTGAAGCGATATTATGATTGCCGACATCCGATTGCCTCAACATGATTGTGGATTACTTTGGCCTTTCCGTCAACAAGTTGACGCCGAGCACTATTAATAAAATCATTGGTTTTGAACTGATTTTCCATCTATAGGTTATGTACCAAATTTTTTGGGTTTTCAGTTACTTCTTCTGTTCAACTACGAATTTCGGGGTCTATACTTTAGTGAAAAGAAGAGGCATTTGTTAGTTGATTTTTGAATAAGATGCTCTGAGGAAAAATTGGCAACGTCAGTGGATTTGGGTTAACCAAAACCTTGTGGGATGTGGATATCATAGATCCCGATATTTTTCTAACCATCTCCCCAAGTTTTTTGGGAGTAATATGACTCTTGGCAAGCGTCTGGGATACATCACCATTGTTATGAGGAAATGGGAAGATTTCATTCTTGCAGCGGCCGGTATGAGTGCTGCTCGGAGGGCTCGTAGAAAAATGGCGCAGATGTTCGTTGTGAGATGCAATATTAACCCTTCTCCTTCTCCCCTACCTTTTTTTTTTGAAAACAGACTGAGGATAGTATATCTTGTTGGCTTGTGAGATCTCACTTTTGCCGTTTGTTTTCATAGGTGTTGAGGCTGAGATTTCTTTGGAGATGGCCCTGCATGGTTACTATTAGGGCAAGCTTTGCCATCAGGATATCGATATTGTAGAGGCTCTTCCTCCTCCTGTGTCTGAAAGGCGTATGTGAGAGCTTACTGGACTACCCTTGGTGGAAGGAGGAAATGAAGGTTCTAGCGGGCATGTGTCGCCTTCCCAGCTGACCTTTGGGGTTGTTTCCCTAGTTCACTCACTGGTTTATGTTCCTTCCGGTTCGCCTATAAGGTTCCAAGCAAGAACATGTAGTGCTCATACTCAGAGAAGGCGGAGTTTGCATGTGGTGCCGTAGTCAGATAAGGAGACAGAATCCAACGATGTGGGTCTTCATCCTCGTAAGGCTCGTAGAACTGTATTTGTGGCCCGGATTCTTGGTGGTATTGGGGTTATTCTTGGCAACCAATTTTCTGGGCAAAAAGAGGTAGTGGTAGTGCCCAACTCTCTAAATGAATCACCCTCACCCTTCTTTGGTTCGTCCTTGGTTAACCCTAGTTCCGGCTCTATAATTGGGGGTGCGCTGTGTTCACCTGGAGGTTCTTTCTGGCGCGAGAAGCCTTCCCTGGTTAATGAAACAAGAACTTCATCCCATACCCTGTCTTTCATGACCTACACTCTGGGATGGGCAATTACTAGAGACTCCTTACTGTTGGAAGATGCTACCGCCGAGGAATAGATCAGACACGCTCATCCTCTGGCCACGATGAGCTCGCTTGAGGGCCAATCAAGTGCTCGTATGGCTAGTAACCTTTGTTACGATATGGTCCATACCTATACCCTTATGGTAGCGTCCACCAACTGGGTTCGCCATGCTGGTGCAAATTAGGGGCAGTTGAAAATATTACAGGGTTCCTTGGCAAGCATGAGGGAGAAGGTTTGTGTTTTATAGGAGGGTCTCCAAGTTCTTGTTAAGCAGAACAACATTGTGCCCTACGAGAAGGCCACTTTGGAGGACCGGTCAGAGCGACTTGAGGACCAAGTGAGCTCTCTCACTCAAGAGAAGGATGAGCTGGAGAATAGATTGGCAAGGTGTCAAAGTCAATTGGCTTAAGCCCATGTTGAAGGTGTCACTACTTGAGGTAATTTGCAATGGGTGCTGGAGAATGGGGTGGTTCGCTTAATTGACAGGGTTATTGAGAGCATGGATTTTGTCAGTACGGTCTAGGGTGTTCGTAAGGCATGTGAGGCCCTTGGATTTGAAAAGGGGAAACAATTGGGTGGTTGGTCTACAAGTTTCAGAGAACCTGAAATCCCAGATCCTAGCCTTGTGTACAAGAAAGGCTGAAGAGGTGGATGCCGCTCTATTGTCCCTGACTGAGATGGATTTCTTGGGCCTTTTTCACTTGGGGAAGTTGGATTATGACAGCTTTCGCCAATTTTGTGGTAGGTCGAATCCGGGAGGTTCTTTCAAACTCTGAGGGGTGATTTTGTGTATTTCCCTTTTGCTTGTTTTGTATTTTCCTTTTTATGTACCATGCGTATAGTAAATATTACTGGTCATTACTAACCATAAACTGTGTACTTTGTTTTGTACTCTTGATTGGAAGTGTGTTCTTCCATTTTCTTGTATGTATACACGTTGTTGTGGCATGTTAGTGCTGGATTAGTGTCTAAGTCCATAACTAGTTTGGTATGTACTTGACCCGATGGTGCATGGTCCTTTTGGGTTGCCTTCACCAAAAGAACTTGATAGGATGAATTATTGAGAGAAAGATTTAAATATGATTTATTAATATATTATGAGAATAATATATTAAAGGAGAAATCATATTGTGTAATTAATATTAGTCAACAATTAATAAGAATTAAGTTTGTGGCTAAAAGAGATTAATTAAACTTAAGGGACTGTAATTGTAATTATAAGATAATTGCAATTGGGCTATGGATTACCTTATTATATAAGGTTGGACGAATTATATGGGGAGACCCATTAGATATCGTCCAAGGTCTTTAAGAAATGAATCCATGGGCTGCTTAGGGCTTAAGCAGTCAGATTAGGGTTTCCTAGTTTAAAACCCTAATAGCCTACATGTATAAAGAGCACCCTTAAGCCCCAAAAACGTGGTGATGAGATCCTCTAGGGTTTTGGATGATTTTGGGCAGCATCCTTTCTCATTATTCTTCATCCTCTTTCTTTTGGTGTTTGTGAACCATTAGAGGAGTGACATTTGTGACTCTAAGCTTTCTAAAGTCATTACAAGGAGGATTTGGGATTGTTATTGCTGCATAACAATCAAGGTATGATCTAAACCCTGATTTATATGTTATAGTGATTATCATATAATAGATCTAGGGTTTATTGTCTTGGATAAATTTCATGTACAATAGAGAAACCTAGATCCAACCATTAGGGTTTGTATGTGCACATACGATGTTCTTATGGCCAAAACCCATCAGTGGTATCATAGCCTTGATTGGTTTCTATTGTATTGATGCATTGTGTGTTTGTTCAAGTTGCAAAAACGTATTTTGAGCTCCCTGCCTGATGAACTCTGCGAGTACCATAGTGTACTCGGCGAGTCCAGTGTGGTACTCGGCGACTTCGAGCGTCAGATGGAGCTATTTTTGGGATTTCTTTCTGTTTTACTCATGAATGTTTGCCTTATCTTTTTTAGATCATTAAAATCCAATTTTATACATATTATGAGTATATCCTTGATTAAACAAAAGATAATTACCAATTGATTAGATAATAACTTCGTTATATGATAAAGTTTGATTATTTGTATTAATTGGGTAACTTACTTTGCAAGAAATTGAAATTAGGTCAAATATAGATAATGATGAAATTAATTGTTTAATTTATATTATTTGTTATTTGATCCTTGTGTTATGAAAAGTCTCAATTTTTCCCCTTTAGGTTTTATATAGTTTAAATTTGAACTTAGAAGTTTAGTTTTTGAAATTTAAATAAGTTAAACCCTAATGGTTTTGAAATGTTTCAAAACATGCCCTCAGGTTTTGGAATTTAAAAGTTGAGTAAATTTTAATTTAGGAATTTTAAATTCTAAAACCCTAGTATTGTTTTGAAAAGTTCAAATCACACCCTTATGGTTTTATCAATTAATTAAGGTGTATAATTAAAGAAGGTTTAATAAACCCATATAGTTTTTGGTTTACAATTTAATTGAATTAAAGGTATAATTATTAAATTTGACCACATAGTATTTTAAAAGTATAAAATACACCCTATACTATATATAGCATTAAAAGTCTAACATTATGTATATGTATGAGTAAAAGTCAGTTTTACCGTTAGTAGGCCTCATTCATGAAGCTGGTCTATAAGGGGTGTTTAAGGAAATTGCCTATAAAATGGCGATTGAATGGGTATCCACTCTTACCCACCGCACTCTTGACTAGTGGAGGGTCGTTAGCCGAACGGGTAGGATAGGACAGAAACCTTCCATTATAAGTATAATGAAGTATAAAAGTAACTAAATGCTATCATAACATTCCCAATCTTAGTTACTTTAGGAAAAAGTGAATTGATGCAATTCCATGAAATTACACTTTTTGCCCTTGCGAAGACGTTAGTGGAGCGTGTGTGGTTAACCGACACACTAAATGGTTCTAAGCGAAGGTAGCAAAGGGTGAATCAGTTTTTATCATAGTTCGATGGAGCGTGTGTGGTTTACCGGCACATCGAATAGGTGACTGTAACATATGATGGCACCATGTAAGTTTGCATCGTTATTGACACCCACTTTGTGATCCTCGGCATCCCAGTCACAAACTAGAGGGGAATATCGAGATTTAAACATGCCATTGAAATGTTCAATGAATCTCAAAAGATCTAGGAGTTTTCATAGATTTAAAATTTAAATCTCTTTTTCGTTTTTCATGGTGGAAATTAGTGAATCGTCATTCACTTACCTTCAAATATTCTGCAACTAGATTACGGCATCCCTTTTCTAGGTTGTAGCATATTGTGATGGGTCCTAGCCTTAATATCTCATTTGGGTGATTTATTAAGGACTCAATCTATCAACTAACTTGAATTTGATTTTCTCCCATTTTGTAGATGTGAAAGTACGACAACTATGGTCTTCCCAAATCCCGTGGAACAAGCTTTCGACATGAAGATGATATTCCACGATTCAATCGAGGAATAAGAGATCATCCTTCACTTCCTCCTCCTCCTCCTCCCGTTGTTTTTCCTAACCCACAAGATCGAAGAATTGAAAGGTTCAATGTCACTAAAGCCCTATTGGAAATGAAACATGAAGATGGTAAATCCGTGTGTGCCCACGTTCTAGGAATGAAATCACACATCGATAGGTTAATAATGTAGGGTGCATCATTCCCTGATGAGTTGGCTATAGGATGGGTTCTACAGTCACTCCCTGAATCATATAATGAGTTCAAAAGAAAGTATTATATGATGGATCATGATGCAAACCTCATTGACCTAACTTACATGCTCATTGCTGCTGAATCAGAAATGGTTTGGCAATGCAATGGAGCATATTTGTTGGGAAAGTCAACCGACCATGCTTCTGAGGATGTTCTAGGAGAACCAACCTACGTTTGTTTCCAAGAGAAAGGGCGTCGGATACAAGCCTGCCCTAAAAGCCTGAAGAGTCCAAAAGATGGGAGAGTCAAAGAGTATGGTTGTGCTTCAGGTAAAATCGACTATCTAACTCCATTAAGTTCCTATTCATTGATTCTTAATACATGATGTTGTCACACCCCCAAACCAAGGTGGCGGAAACGTCCAGGGGTGGAGGACTTCATGTAGAGTATCACAACAACGAGTATAATAGTGCTCAAAGTAAATACAACCATCACAAATATAATTGAAAAAGTTACACTAAAGTATATGTTTACATGATTCAAATCAATTACATTATGATACAAAATGATCTGTTTGACGAATTATCGTCCCATCCTCAAAATGTTGTTGATTTCCTGTTTCACTTAATTCCTGAGAATACAAGTAGTTTTGAAAAAGTGTCAACACAAAGGTTGGTGAGTTCATAAGAGATTTCATTAGAGAAGTAAACTATTTTCCTTGTAAAAGCATTAGAATATGTATCCAGAAAGTCCAATATTTTCTTTATAATGTATATATAGTTCTAAATCCTAGGACCGAGAAATAACAAGTATTGGCCATACTTAAAGATATAAAAGTGGTTTCAAATGATGTGTAGTCATAAATACCAAAACCGAAAGTGTACAGTAATATCTGTACTTATTGATATAAGAAGTGATTTTAAATCGACATAAAACCCCTTTAGGTTTTATAAAAATCCCGTAAACTTTATGTATTGTTATCTCCCTATGTGAGTCGCTATAATCATACTATGACTGAATGAACCTACCACGACGTTTCTCAGGCGTCGCGAAACTAAAATGACATTTGTCACCCGTAGACCTGCAGGTCCCACTGTAGCTAGCAGCAAGGTGTGGGGTGTCAAACCCAATATAGATCTATACACAACTATCACGTTCTCCCTCCAGGAGACTCTGATTATAACTACCAGGAATTTAGATCCCGCACTCGGACGTACGGAAAGAGATTGTCTCACAATTTAGGTTAACAAGTTTACGTGTGGTGTGCGTGAGTGTAAAACATTTTTGTATGAATGTACCCTTTTTGTACGAGTGTGTTATGTGATGAATCATAAACTATACCTATTATAGTTTATCCAAAACGTTTGTAATATATAAGAACTCTTTTATGAAAATGCATTAGTGTTATGAATCCAAAAACTATGCTTAGTATAGCTTAATGTACGTGTTCTAAATGAATGAATAATCTTATCATGAATGACTAAGTTTCAGTTTATGATGATTAAATAACAAGTAAACACATTCAATATTTAGAACTTATGGTTATACGTTTTTCTCAACATAATACAAAGTGTTATGAAATTTATATGTTGTTAACTAAATTTAACCTATCTGCATTGTTTTAGAAAAGTCATAGAAAAATCATACGAAGTTGAAAACTAAATTCGTAAATTCTGAGAGTTCCCACAATGTGTCTAGTTTACTCATAATTTTTATCATGATTTTTAACGACCTCCAACTTGGGTGAAAAAGTCCATAATCACAGACTGGTCCGGTTTGGTGTTTGAAATGATAGACAGTTTTTTAAAAATCACCATAAATTGTAGAAAAATAGTAAGGAGATGTGCAAGTAATCATTTTAAAGCTAAAAACTTGAACTACTTTCACCTTGTATAGTTTTGAAAAAAAAATGTTTAAGTTGCCCAAACCAGTCCGTGAATGGAGTTGAACTTTTCTGATGAAGGCTGTTAGAAAAGTTTAGTTATGTTCTTGGTGTTTTAACTTGTATTCCCCCCCTGAAAACTTGAGAAAACATGAAAATCTAGGGGTATGAACTCACCTTGAGTGATTTCAGAAGATGGATGATGGAGAAAAAAAGTGTTCAACTCAAGAACACTTGGGAGGTGCTTGAAGATTTGAGGAGCTAACAACAAATATGATGATATTTATGTAAGAAATCAATGATTTGAGTAGAATGATGTGTAATAATCACAAGGAGGATGTTAATACTTACCAAAAGTAGAAGAAAATTTTGGAGTATAGCCTTGAATCTTGAATTTTTAGAGAGAGGAAGTGAGAGAGAAGATATGTTTGATCTTTGGTGGAAGAATGAGAAAATGAGAGAAGTGTGAGGAGAGAGTAGACTTTTCTAGCCTTTGACAAATTGTGTGGTTGGAAAAGGTGGGAAAAGTAAAATGAAGTGACTAGGTAAGGGTGGTTGCTTGTGTCATAGAATAAAGGAAAGTCAACACTCCACCTCAATTATTCACCCACTAAATTTTATTATATAAATAAGGATTCTTATGAAAATATGATTAAATTATGAATATTTAGGGTTTATTATGTTAAAATACAAGTTTGAGTGAAAATTCCGCGTTAAAATCTCGAAAAATGAGCTTAAAATGTTAAAAATATTGAAAATGGGTGAAAAGCATCAAAAAAATCCGAAGTCTGGTTGGAGCTTCGGTCTTCTGGTCGTTGGAACCGAAAGTAGCAGAGAAGGACTGAGAGGAGGGGAAGGGACCGAGAGTGCGAGAAGAAGGACAGAAGGCGAGGCTCGGTCCCTAGGGGTTTCGGCTTCCAGAACTCGGTTTCGGCTCCAAGTCTCGGTTTCGGCTCCTTGAGAGGTTTCGGTTCCTTTAGAAGTTTCGGTTCCTTGAGAGGTTTACGTTCTTGAGAGGAGTTTCGACTCCTTAAGTCCGTTTTTCGCGTTTTTACCCCGTTTCAAGCCGTTTTTGACCCAGTTAAGAGTCGGGATGACCCGAAAGACTATAAAAAGTTTAAGGAACTTTTGAGAGAGATTTGGGAGAGATTTCACATTCTTGGAGAGGTTTCTCATACAAAGAGAGTTGTGGGAGAGATTTCACATTCTTGGAGAGATTTCTCATACAAAGAGAGTGTTGGGAGAGATTTCACATTCTTGGAGAGATTTCTCATACAAAGAGATATTTAGGAGAGATTTCACATTCTTGGAGAGATTTCTCATACAAAGAGAGATTTGGGAGAGATTTCACATTCTTGGAAAGATTTCTCATACAAAGAGAGTTTTGTGAGAGATTTCACATTCTCGGAGAGATTTCTCATACAAAGAGAGATTTGGGAGAGATTTCACATTTTTGGAGAGATTTCTCATACAAAGAGAGTTTTGGGAGAGATTTCACATACTTAGAGAGATTTGGGAGAGATTTTAAATAGAGAGAGATAGAGTGAAAACAATTGAGAGAGGTTTCGTGTGTGGCATTTGTGAGTGTCCGGCTTCACCACACAAGGTCTGTAAATCCTGTTAAGCCTTGTTTAAGGATCTTACACACTCCCGCTGAGTATGCAACATTGTTTTATCGGTTTGGCTCGCCACATACCACATTTTTAGGTTAAGGAGATCTAGATGTTCGCACTTTTTGATTTATGATCTCTCATTAGAATAGGGAGTTGTTTAGTATTTACCTAACATAAACTCTAGTACCCACGGGAAAAATGAGTCGAACGGTTTGACTTGTTGACTTTGGTTGACATTGACTTGACCGGAAATTGACGGTTGTCACAGATGTGATAAGATTGCATTTAATTGTTTTGCAGGATAAATGAAAAGAGAGGAAGCTTGATGAAAGAGCAAGATGAGTCTAATCACGAAGAAATGGATCTCGATCGCATGGATTCGAAGATTAGATTTTGAGCTTAGAAAGTTATGATAGAGTAGTTAGGAATATTTGATTACATAGTTTTTCAGTTTATTTTGCGTTGTAAGGACAACTGTTTTCCGCTGCTTTTACGAATAAAATAAATTTTGGTTTGACTCATTTATTTATTTGTTTCCTTGCAATGAAATCGTTATGAAAAATTAGTGTTTGCATATTTCTACAACAAATGAATGTGATTCTTAGTTATGTTATTTGTGGAAATGTCAAGGATTTACCAAATGGGGAAAGTTTCTCATCGCCCAAGTTTCAATTGGATAGATACTTGGAATCATACAACAAGTATCGCATGAGAAATGAGAAGTTTCATATTTGGAAATTAGACTAATTTATTGACAAAGTGTTAAGTGAAGGACTAGGAGATCGAGTACACAAAGTTATTTATTGATCAAGTACACCACAAGAGTAACAAAGATATTCGTCATGATTTACTAAGGTTAAGTAAATATGATTACACTTATGAGATTAAGTGTAGTTCTTAGTTGATTCAAAAAGTCTAAATCAATAGCAGAACAAATAAGAAGAATTAAGTAGGCAGAAAGATAAAAGTTTCTCTATTCTAAGAAGAAGGGAGAGTACCTTTTATTATGATAGGGCTTAATGATTAAAAACCATATATCAATTGATCCTCTAAGTAAGTCTTAGTGTGTCTAAGAAGAGGAATCAAGAATTCAAGAAATGGTTAAAATCAAGAAGTCAATCATACTTAGTTCCAAAACAAGTCTTAAGAGTTAAGATTGTGACATTGAGTGATAAGTCTTAAGAAGGTTTATAACATTCATAAAATGTGGAATTGAAAAAGTTTTATTCTCGCACATTTGAATTTGGAAAGTTGTGATGTCTTGGATAAGACAAAGACCAAGTAGAACCAATTTTATGAAATGTTTTGTCTTGATAAAAACTACACTAACTCTAGAATATTTATTTGTCAAGATATGTTTATTGACAAGAGAATATTATATTTCAAGGAGTCAGTGGGAGTCTTAATGGTCTTGAAAGATTTCAAGAACAAATCAAAATAAACCTTATCGAACATCACTAGCACATGACTTGAGGTTTACAACCTATCGTGTTGACATTATCTTGTTTCTGCATTGTTCCAATCGAGTTAATTGTGCATGTGAGTTCTAGGAGTTCTCATTTGAATTCATAAAAGGCAAGGACCTTAATCAATGAAAAGTGCATTGATAAGAAAGGGTGAGCTGCTTAACTACTTGGAAGACATGGTGGACAGTCGTGTTACCATAAGGCAAGAAATCAAGATTAAGAAAGTTTGGTCCATATGAGTTTGAATTTGTCGCAAACCTTGTTTTTGACAAGTTCAAATGGATAGAAACACATACACCATTAAAATCTAAGTGTCATAAGATTCCCTCCTTCATGAAAATGACTGTGAGGAAATGCTTTCACTGAAAACAGATTTTGAGAAGATAGTGATTATGAAAATTGGATTCTCGAATTCGATTATGGTTACGGTATCCCTTTCCATGATTCGAATTGTGAGATTTGGCAATTAGTCTTAATTGTTTAGACACACATATGAGCTATCTAAAGGAAAGGTGTATAACCTTGATAAAAGATTATCAAAGCATTAGGTATTAGAAACATGAACTTAAGATTCAATAGGTATTGTTATTCTGAAGGTTAAGTTGTTTCTGAATACATGTCAAGGCTAGTGAGAGCATAAGTGTTATGTTTATGATAATCATCATGATAGTGGGAGCATAAATGTTATGTTGTATGATTATTAAGGCAAGTATTGCAAGTTAGCAATATTAATTATAGAAAACAAGAGTCATACTTTGCAAAGTTGTAAGGATGTAAAGTTGTTTTGCTATAATTAAGGGAGAGAATATTATACTTCATTTCAAATCTAAAGCCTTAGGTTGTGGAATGTTAATAAATTTAGTCAAGGATACATAGTGTGTTCTTAAATTTCGATTATGATTATGACATTCCTCTTCATAATTTGAATCATAAGAACGAGACACATAAAATATTATGGCAGAAAATTGATAAAGTATCAAATCTTTATGTAAGACATTATGCATCGTGTCCCATACGCTTCGGGTATAGGATCGATTGCAAATACTATAATATTTGACCATTCTAATTTTTTTTCAAATGTCTAGCACATTAAGAGGAAAAAGGAATAGAATCGGTTTTGACTAAGATAATTAAACAACTATCAAAGGACAATCCAAAGCTGGCTGAGGATTGGTTGCTTGTGAGTAGTTGGAAGTATGATATTGGATGGAGCATATCGACATTATTATGAATAGATAAGATTCTATTAAGAATGAGTTGTGATATGGTAAGTATGGAAAGGTTTCCATATTAGGAGTTAGCTATTGAGAATCTATGTCTAGATTAGAAACTTTTATGCAAAAGGATGTTCAAAGGAATGTACTTTGAGTGAGAGACATCACATCTAAGGAATTGTATTGTAACAATCTCCGATAGATAGCTTTGTAATTCATTGGCAATAGTCATTGTGACTTTAGTGCAGTGATATTACGAAAGGATCATTGCATAACATGTTAGAATTTGACATATTCTATAAGTGGCAAGAATTTGATATTCTTTCACATGTAGAAAAGATTGGAAGTTGTGAAATGAGTATGATTGGTAATGTGTTCATTAATCTATTTCACAAAGTAAGAACCATAGGTAAACATTGTGTGCATGCTAAGAGCATGGGACAAGTGTAGTAATAATTTAAGTAAGAAGTTAATTATCCGAAACAACAAATAATGAGTAATCGATATGGTGATAAATAAAAGGTGTTTTATTTATACTCAAAGGTTTTAGGCCACATGGGATTAGTATTACCCTTGTGTTTCACCTTGCATGTTTTGACTTCCTGAATAATTTAATTGGTTAAGAACAGTTAAGTTATTCAAACGGGCCACAGTCATTCATATGTTGGAAGTAGGTATGAATGAAGACTGTCATGAATTGGTGTGTGGATTGTCTAAAGTGTATTAGACATAAGAAAATGTTTGCTGCAACGTTCATGAGTGCTTATGAATATGATTTGAGCATTGGATTAAACCCACGCTCACTTGGATCACTTCATGGATTTTATCACAAGTGATTGGTGAGACGATAACATCTTATATTCTTGAAACTGAGATGTGTGAGATGTATCTTGCGAGTCGGTTGCACATTGATAATATGTAAACGCACTAGTAACTTGGTGTTATAAAACATATTGTTGTGTGTGATTTGGTGAGTAAGTGAAAGCGAGCATTGAGTCAAAGTTTATCCGTTCCTTTTATCCAAAGTAGGATAAAAGCGATACCTATGGGCCCCTCGATGATTTAGTGATGGCACCTAAGCGCTTGGCCAAGCCGGGACTAAATTGATGTGTTCAATTGTAGTCTGTTGTCAGTCGTCATAAATGTGAATTCGGGAAACAGTACATAGACATAGAGAATGATTTAGATCCATGTCTCAGTCTATACGATAATATATAAAATGGAGGAATATATGATTCCTTATCTAAAGGACACGCGTATCTGATAAGATCAGAGTTGACAGCGGCTTTAGAAAGCTACGATTGCAAATTAGGATCTGAAGTCATATGCAGAATAGTTATTAGACTTATCCAAGTGGGAGACTGTTGGATTAGTTTCTAAGTCCATAACTATTTTGGTATGTACTTGACCCGATGGTGCATGGTCCTTTTGGGTTGCCTTCACCAAAGCAACTTGATAGGATGAATTATGGAGAGCAAGGATTAAATATGATTTATTAATATATTATGAGAATAATATATTAAAGGAGAAATCATATTGTTTAATTAATATTAGTCAAGAATTAATTAGAATTAAGTTTGTGGCTAAAAGAGATTAATTAAACTTAAGGGATTGGAATTGTAATTATAAGATAATTGCAATTGGGCTATGGATTACCTTATTATATAAGGTTGGATGAATTCTATGGGGAGACCCATTAGAAATTGTCCAAGGCCTTTAAGAAAGGAATCCATGGGCTGCTTAGGGCTTAAGCAGTCATATTAGGGTTTCCTAGTTTAAAACCCTAATAGCCTACATGTATAAAGAGCACCCTTAAGCCCCAAAAACGTGGTGATGAGATCCTCTAGGGTTTTGGACAATTTTGGGCAGCCTCCTTTCTCATTATTCTTCATCCTCTTGCTTTTGGTGTTTGTGAACCATTAGAGGAGTGGCATTTGTGACTCTAAGCTTTCTAAAGTCATTACAAGGAGGATTTGGGATTGTTATTGCTACATAACAATCAAGCTATGATCTACACCCTAATTTATATGTTATATTGATTATCATATACTAGATCTAGGGTTTATAGTCTTGGATAAATTGCATGTACAATAGATAAACCTAGATCCAAGCATTAGGGTTTGTATGAGCATATAGGATGTTCTTATGGCCAAAACCCATCAGTTAGTACATATATTATGGTTTGTCTTGTTTTACCTTTAAGAACACTCCCTTCTTCTAGGGTTTATGTTAATTGGCAAATATGTACTTCACACGTCATATGGCTGCTATCATTGAGCCATGCTCCATTGATTTGTATGCTTACTTAGGCTTATTGTGTGAAGTCATAAAATGATAGTTATTGATGTGGACTTGTATGGTTTATCTAATACATAGGCTGAGAACGTCACCTCAAGGGTTTTTACTATTATGATATTAGGGGAAAGGTTATGAATCTTTTAGAAACCCTTGTAGTGTGCCATTAATTTTGATTTATACATTTTTTAGTTCTGAGATGTTAGTGGAACATTGTAGGTAAAGATTATGACTCTTTTAAGACCTATGGTTGCATCTTTGCATGGATTTTGCTCAAGTAGCATAGGTGATCAGCTGTTGTTGCTACTTGGAAAATATGCACAACCTCTATGCTTTGTGTTTTTTAGATATAGAATTTTGGAAAGTTTTCTTAAAAATGTAAATTATATTATTTCATGAAAAGGTATGAAAGACTTAAGAAAATAGACCCTGAATGTCTAAGTGTCAGGGCGTATGCCCAGTCTTCGCTTCGGCACTTGGAGTATGGTTCTCCTGGGTGGAGTTCGACCATACTCCTTTTTCTAGGCCTCTGCTTAACTTTGGATTGAGTTTTCTTTCATGGCTGCCTCACTTCTACTGTGTTTTTGTGCCTCGTCTGCGGCAAGTGCTTCTTGATGGGGTTCCCTCCCGTCGCCACTGATGGTGCCCAGCGTGAGAGAGATGAACTTTGATGTTCATACTCCAGAGGTGCCTGGACTTTCCTTTCTTCTTGACATAGTGTGGGATGCAACTGTAGAAAGCACCTCCATGTGGCATGGTGAGAGTGCCACCCGTGTTGTTTGTTGTATCTATTAGTCTTGCATCTCCTGCGATTGCCTAGGGTGTCGTTTAGTGCGTCAAGGGCACCTGTTAGTTTTCTCTCATAGGGAAGTTTGTGGAATGGCACTCTACCCCTGGCTTCGGTACTTCTGGTGCCAATTTCCTTCATTCCTCAAGGTTTTGGTTCATATTCTACATTGGCAAAAATGTACTTTGAGTCTTGAATCGCTCTCAGGTTGGGTACGGTTCGACCATTAATTATGGGCCTGGCTGGTGCCTTTGCCTGTGAGTAGGCGCCTTTTTTCTTTATGATTTTTGCTTCATAGTCTAACTGATTCATCGTTAGGTCGACACATTCATCCCTTTGTGGGAGAGGTTTTGTGAGTTAGATGAATGTACCTCTTTGTCTTTTCCTGGGCTCACAGGCCAACTCTTGTGCAACTTTCCGCTGTCTACTTTTCTTCTTCTGACAACCTTCGCTTCGAGGCAATTA
Source organism: Lactuca saligna (assembly GCF_052625555.1). Taxonomy (NCBI): domain Eukaryota; kingdom Viridiplantae; phylum Streptophyta; class Magnoliopsida; order Asterales; family Asteraceae; genus Lactuca; species Lactuca saligna. Next base: position 73,863,334 of record NC_136421.1, read on the forward strand.
GGTTTCTCGTTTCATCCCTTGTTGGGTGTCACATCTTACCTGGCTTGGCTATCACTACCATTGTAGAAATGCCATCTTAGTAGGATATTGTGACCAGTTGGGCGGTCAACGACCCAGAATTCGAGTGCCCTTGTTATTCGTTTGGTTCCATCATGATTGATCAATGTAAATGGGAGCATTATTGTTCTTGTTGGCTAGATGCCATGACCGGTGAACCCAACTAATAGGCCATGGCGTAGTAACTGGATGTGTTTTTTCCATTCAATCGGTAATTGTCGAAGTTAGTGTTCGTCAATCACATTGACCCTGGTTTCGGTAACGATGTATGCTTGTTCAACACGGTTTTGGCTAATCAAACTGGTGATGTATAGGGGATCGTTTGGATCCCAATGCTCTAGTTGGGGATTGTGCATCGAAAATGTCATATTAAGGATGTTTTGATGGTATACATGCGCGCCTACGCGATGGCTCCGACGATTGCTACATGGGTGGGGCCTTGTGATGGTGAGTATCTCAGCCTGCCTTTCATCATCCTTGCCCCCAAATTTTTGATTTTTGGGCTGGTGGTTGTCCCTATCGAATCTCGCCCTGAGGTCCTTCGCAATGTCAACTATATTTCCCGCTAGTTGTTTCTCATCAATCTCTCGCTTCAATACTTTACACTGGCTGGTGTCGTGTGTTTTGCTTTGATGGTACTCACATAACTTGGTCTTTTCTTTTTCTCCTTGGCTGGAGTCTTATTGATGCCATGGACATCGTTGTGGCTACTTCTTCTATCATCCCTGTTGAATGGTCTATACTATCATGATATGTTCCTGGATGACGGTTGTGTCTCTATCGGTTGCTGTCTTGCTTTTCTTGCTGAACCGGGCATGGCTGGTGTGCCATTTCCTCTTATTTGAGGTAAGAGTTGGCCATGGCCTTGAGATTGGCCTCTTTTCGTTCCTCCCACTCAATTTGACACAAGTATTTTTCAACACGGAGCTTTAGTTCATCCCTGGATCGGGGAACTGTTCCTTGCATTTTTCTTGATAGGGGTCCAGTAAGTAGACCTTGTGCAAAAGCTCTTGTCACCAGGAATTCTTCATGCCCCGGGACATTCAGGGTAGCTAGCGTGAACCGATCATAGTAGTCACGGATCGATTCTCCTTATTTTTGTTTGCACGCCATCATGGGGTTGGCATCTCCTTTTCCTTTTCTCAATTGCATGAAGTTGTTGAGAAAAAGGTATTTTAGTTGCTCAAAACTTGAGATACTGCCTGGCCTTAGAGACTTGAACCACTTGCCTACATTATTTGTCATGGTACAAGTTAAATACATGCAGGTGAAGCAGCGATCCATCTTAAGAGATGTCATCGTCCACTCGTAGTTATCGATGTGGTCATCTGGGTTTGTAGTGATGTCATACTTTGGCATGTTTGGAATCATTGCAGTGTGCGGGATCTTGTAGTGCAGGAGTTCATGGCTGAAGTTGGAGCTTGCGCTTCGCATGCGATTGTCCATGTATGAATAAGGCATACCACCATGAGCCATGTGTTGCTGCATCGGGTAAGGGCTCGCAACATCTCGTTATGCATGGTCGCCTGCGAGATGTATGGTTGATACTGTTGTAGGTTTGGCTACAATCCAAGCTTCTGGATTGCATATTGCCCTACCGGAGGAACTAGATATGGGCTTGCTCCCGTGTATTGTTTTATGTACGGGTTGAACGGCTGACCGGCTGTCATGAACGGTTAAATTCGTGTGCTACCGAGAGTTGGATGCTATATCCATAAGGGCCAAGTCCCTGGCTGGATAAAGTCTTCAAGCATGTTACTTGCGGTTGAGACGGTGCAGGGGTTGCACCTGGCGTCTACTGTACAAGCTGGTTGAAACTCGGCGGTTGTTGTGCAAATACCGGCGCATGAGACAACCCTGCCATGGCGGCGTGTGGATGGACCATCGAGGAATATTGTGGGTGTGGCTGAATGGTGTGAGTGATCTAGGTTCTAGTGCCAGAAACATGTGAGAAGGATTGTTGTTGCGATCCAGGGATTTATGCTTGTTGCGTTGCGATGATTTGTAGAGTTGTGGTTATGATTGCTATTTGTGTGGTTGTGTTGGTTCTTGGGCGCCATAAATTTGTGATGTAAGTTGTCGCTATTTCGGCTGCAGAACTGGACGGTGTCTGTGAGCCTGGTGTGTGGTATGATTCATGCTCCTCCTGAACGGAAGTTTACCTGCCATCATTGTTGCTTTCTGGGTTTGTTTCATGGATGTATTGTTCTAAAGACACACCCGGATGGCGCCAAATGTTGTGATATGTAACGCCCGTGTTTCTAGGCTAGGCATTAATGATGATGTAATAGTCTAGGTCAACCACTGTAACTTGTTTTGAAATAATAAGATGTATTATTTGATTATTATGTGTTTTATGCTTAATTATTGTAATTTAATAAGTCAAGGATAAAAATAAGCGTCGAAAATAAATATTAGATAAACCTGATATTTATGGAGAAAGTTGTAGTGGTTGAAACAAGGATTGCAGAGATATAAAGAATATTCAAATCCGAGTTATAACAATAAAGTTATGACTTTAGTAATCTAAACGAAAGTCGTAGTGTTTGTTAAACCGAGAGCGTGCGTAAAAAGAATGTTGAAATCTAACTTCGTATGAGGAAGTTATGAATTTTCTAAGATTTGGCAAAGCAGGATGCAGCTCGAAACTCGAATTTTAGATCGATTGATTTTTAGCCAACCTAAACAAGAATCGAAGATCTTGTTGATTGTAGTTTAATGGTAAAAAGACAGACGAAAATGAACGTCGGATGAAGAAGTTATGAATTTTTAACGGACTTTTCCTGTCTCGGCCTATTAAAAATATAACTTTAAAAATAAATTCAAAATTAGCCGACGGTGTCTAAACGAAAGTTGTAGAGCATAGTGTCACCTTCACGTAGATATAAAGAACATCAAAAACGGAGCTCGTATGCAAATGTTACGAATTTTTGAAGTTTGAAAATTCGGAGTGTGCCCAGCGTACTCGTGTTCACGGTCCAAGATTGGCCACGTAGCCCTACTCTTTCGCATGATGGACATGTGTCATAGCCTTGACGCATCTGATATAATCCTTCCGTACGTCCAACATACTCGATTTACGCCCAACATACTAGATGAAGAAGGAGTATGCCTACCGTACTCTAAAGTTATGCCCAACAGAACTCAAGTTTTTAGCCCCTATAAATATTGAACGATGCCAGTTGTGTTTATGTTACAAAATTCACTCTTATCACCCTTTACTTTCCTTTTTGCTACACTAAATACCCCCAAGCCTATTATATCATCCTATCATCATAAACAAGTCCTGGAGAGCCTGATGATCCCGAGAAAAAGAGTTTTGGAGCCGAAACTCTGCCCGCGTGAAGCAAGATTTTTGAGAAATATCTAGATTTTATCGGAAACAATTGTTTTAAGAAACAAAGTGCTGCCCGATTATTGTTAGATTAAGTGAGTGTATATTCACTTTCTTCTTACACATAGATATGAAGTAATTTCTATAAAATGTGCTATGTGTAATTATATTGTTTATTTATTTTGAGATAGGTGTTGAATAGATGTTTTATACAATTTTTAAAATGTATATGTATTTTTATCTACAAATATGTTGGGTAAAACTGTTGGGTGTTGAGCATTCTAACACTCCTAAGTGTACATGCAACCCTAAATACCTTGGATCTGTGTTTTCTCTATTATACATGAAAATATGAACATCCAAGGTATTATACTAATCTAGCATACAAAATAGTGAATATAACAAGATATAATACATACCTCTTTGATGTAGAATGTCCTCATGAAGCTTGAGTGCCTAGTGCCCCAAGTGTGACACCTCAAATGGTTCACACAACACCAAATACACTTGAAATAACTTGAGAGAAACTTGAACACTTATAAAATTGGGTAGCCCTTCTTTTCCTAACTTAGTGGCCGATTTTTGTCAAAGAATATGATCTTATATAGTTGTTACAATTAGGGTAAACCCTAATTGTCATGGCTTTCCATTTCCTTGGATCTGTGGGTTCAAATACACCATGGAGCATCCATGGAGCATCATATGGGTTTTAGCCCAACTTGATAATCCATGGAGCATTATCCCACTATACAAGTATGGATGATTTACACAATCAACCCATAAATTCAATTAGTCTTCTTTTGATTACTTAATTAATTCTAGATTAGTTCTTGATCAATACTAATTAAATAATCTTATTAATATATTATAACTTATAATATATTAACAAACCTTAAGTTTTATTTCTCTCATTATAGTCTATCCAAATGCATGATCCCATGCAGCTCAAATGGACCATGTTGGGTCGGGTCAAGTCTTACCAATTATAGTTATGGACTTAGACATTAATCCAATAGTCTCCCACTTGGATAAGTCTAAAACTATTATTGCGAATGACTTCAAGAACCGACTGACAATCACAGCTCTCAAAAGCTTCTGTCGAACTCTGACCTAGCCGATGATCTCTAACCTTTGTCAATGACTTTTCCATTAGATAAGGGATCATATATTCCTCCATTCTAGATATCATATGGACTAAGACATGGATTATAAATCATTCTCTCTGTCCATTTGTTGTTTCCCGATTTTCGATTTATAACGACTGACTGATTGAACAAATCAAATCAGTCCTGGCTTGGCCAAGAACTCACATGTATCATCATTAAATCATCAAGGGGCCCACAGATATCGCTTTTATCCCGAAGGTAAAAGGAATGGATAAACTTCGACTCATATGGCTTGTTCTGCTACTTGTTGAATCATACACAAAGACACATTTTATAACATCGAGTTACCAATGCGGTTTCGCGCAATCAATGTATAACCAACTCATAGTAACAACTCATATTATCGTCTCATGATCACTCGTGAAAAAATCCATGAAGTGATTCAAATGAGCGCGGGTTGAATCCAATACTCAGAACTTATGAGCACTCATGAGTGTTGTAGCACAACTTTGTCCACCAACATGGACCTCTACAAGCCAACCCGTGACAGTCTTGATTCATATCTACTTCCAACATATGACCAACTGTGGATGGTTTAAATAACTTAGTAATTCCGGAAGAATAACCTAGTTATTATGGAATTCAAAACATGCAAAGTGAAACACAAGAATAAATGAATCAAATATGGTATCAAACTCTATGAATATAAGTAGACCACTTCTATTTATCACCATATTGATTTCTCATTATTCATTGTTTTGGTTTTATCAACTTTATACTTGAATTAAAACATTAGGTATCCCATGCTCCAAGCATGTACACTATGTTTACCTAAACAATAGCTTTGACATACACCAAGTATGCACTCTATGTTTATCTATGATCCTTACTTTGTGAAATAAACCAATTAACCAAACTTTCAATTATTCTAATTTCACACTCCCAAATCGAAATCTTTGTTAGGCTTTAAACTTAAATGCACTACCCTCTTGCAATGAATGTGTACAAAGTCACAAAGACTTGTCAACAACCATTACAAGGTATTCCAATGAAGACCTACTCCATGGACAGAAAGCCTTATGTTCAAAGTATGCATTGCTTTGAACATGCTTCTTGCACTAAGTTCTTTCTAATGTTACATAGATTGCTTCTATCTATAGAGACTACTCTATATTCCCATTTTGACTACTACTTCTGAATAAGAGTTGCCTCTTTTCAGACTATGTCAATATGGCCCTTCCAAAATTCACACTATACTTCCAAGTGTCCTTGAGCAACCAATATTTGGTAAACCATAGATTGTCCTTGATAATTGCTTAATCACTTTAGTCATATCCAATTATAGGCGTTTTCCTCCTTAATGCCCCAAGGAATTTGGAAAATCCAGAAAGAATAAATATTATAGTACAAGTAATCGATCTTGTACCCAAAGTAAATGGGACACGATTCATGATATTTCACATGGTTATAGACCATTCTTTTGCCATAATAATTTTTTGTTTTCCGTATTCTCAAAATTTTACTATGAAAAGGGATTTCGTAATCATAATCGAATTTTGAGAACACAATATATAGAATTTTCTTAATATATATATATATATATATATATATATATATATATATATATATATATATATATATATATATATATATATATATATATATATTCTTGACTAAAGGTGATTAAAAGCTCTTCAGAATGATTATAAACGCAATCTAAGCTTTTCATAATTGAAATGAAGTATAATTTCCTCTCCCTTAATTATAGCAAAACAACTTTTTCAACCCATGCAACCTCACGAATTGAAACTTTTGTTTTTTATAATTAACATTGCTAACTTTCAATTCTTATCATAATTATCATGCTCCCACTAACATGATGATTATTATCATAACACTTATGCTCCCTTTTCAGCTATTGACTTTTTTACTAAACTTCATATTTCTGATACTAGATTGCTTTGATAAGACTTTATCAAAAAACATACACCTTATCTTAGATAGCTCACAGGTGTGTCTAAACAATTTCATAACTAGGAAAAAGGATTCCGTAACCATAGTCTTAATTGTTTAGACCTTTGCTATTTCTCATAAGTCCATGTTAGTGTGCCTATTAACAACTTTGAGAATGCAAAGATTACTATCTACTTACAAATCTACTTAGTTGAAGTGTTTCCTCACCATCATTTTCATGAATCAGAGAGAAACCTTATGACACTTAGATTTTTATGGTGTATGGGTTCCTACCCATATGAATTTGTCAAAACCTTAGTCACAAGACATGGATAATGACAAATCCAAACACCTATGGACCGAACATACGCAATTTTAACTTCTTGCCACCTGGCAGTACAGGGCCTGCCATTGCTTCCAAGTTGTTATGCAACCAATTAAGAACTCTAAGAACTCATATGCAAAGCCAACTTTAACTGGAATGGGCATAGAATATGTCAACATGATAGGTTATAAACCTCAAGTCATGTGCTAGTGAAGAACCTCTGGTTTTATTCTTGATTAGTTCTTGAGACTTTCAAGATCTTTAAGACTCCCAATGTCCTCTGGACATATAAGACTCTCTTGTCAAATATTCAAGGGATAGTGCGTATTCTTTATCAAGACAAACACTTCACACAATTGGCCTAAGTTGGTCTTTGTTTTATCCAAAACATCACAACTTACCAACTTCAAATGTACAAGAGTAGGACACTTTTACTCTTTACATTTGACACGTGTTTTTAAACCTTTCTTTAAGATATGTCACTCAAGTTACAGTCTTGGAGTTTGATTCTAAGACTTGTTTTTGAAATGAAGTATGACTCATCTTCTTGATTTGAACACTTCGACAATTCATAGCTCCTCTTCTTAGCTATCAGAATGCACTTAGAGGATAATTTGTGATAAGGTCTCTTAATCATTAAGATGATCATATAACATGATACTAAAGTACTCTCCCATCTTTTCAGATTTGAGAAACTTTTATCCTTCTGCCTAATTTGATTCTTCCCATTCATTCTTCCATACATCAAAATTTTTCCAATGTATCAGAATTACACTTAAGCCTGTAAGTATAACCATATTTACTAAACCTTAATAAATCATGACGAATAGTCTTATCCATCTTTTGTGGTGGACTTTGACAAGTGCACATGAATGTGTACTCGATCCCTTAATCCTTTACTTGACTCACACATCCATGTGAAAAAGTAATTAGTCTTAATTTTCCAATGCTTGAAAGTTCTCATTCATCATACTACACAACTTGCAGGATTCCAAGTTCCGGTCCAGTTGAAACTTAGGTGATGAGAAATTTTTCTTTATTTGGTAAATTTAGACACTACCACAAATGAAAGAATCAAAACCATTTTACATTATTGCCATCAATGGAATCATATAAACAACAATTTCTTTCACAAATGCCATTGTAAGGATACTTAAAATAAATAAAATTAAAAACTTTTCTTTTATTTTAAAACTTTGCGGAAAAACTTATCCTTAAAATCCATATGAAAACCTTGTTGTTATATATTCCTAAGCAATGTGTCATTACTCCTGAGTAACAGCTTCAAAATTCTGATGCGATTGAAGCCCATCTTCGCGATCAGAAGCAGGATATACTTTCCTTAAGCTTTCTCTCTTTTCTTTGATTCTTATAACATCACCATGTATCTCAATCACATTATGTAATAAGAATCTCTAAATTGGAGCTTAACAGAGTTAGGTAAGTTTGACAGCTTCGTAACCAAAGCCCCTTCCTTTGGCAATAGAAACATATGGACCCATAGGTAATAGTACATGGGACTATCTCAAACTTATCCTTTTTCTTTACCATTTTGTCAACCAAGTTGATTATGGCCAATCCCTTTCCATTGGGAAGAGAATGTTTTTATAGATATCCTGTGTCACCATTGTCCTTTTCAATAAAGTTTTGGGAAATTGATCTTCTAATCAAATTTTCTTTACTAGCCTTCCAAATCATTGCTGATTTAGCAATATCAAGCAAATAGATAAGATTATTAAGGGTCATGTCATAGTCTGTTTCATAGGAGTCCCAAAGGAACTCACTATGTGACTTAGAAAGTGATTTAACCACCAACTTTCTCAAGACTTTGACATCCAACTCTCCTGGCTTGTCAATATGTGACTTCATCTCCAAGATGTGATCATACTTAGACCTTGACTTGATAATAGGGCTTAAGTGACCTTGAACTTGTGGGTTAGGGAGAATAATTGGAGGAGGTGAAAGAAGTAAGGTTCCAAGAGATTTGGGAAGATCATAGATATCTGAACTTAGACATATTTTAGGAGATATTCAAGTTTAATTGATTAAAAGTCCTTAATATAAAACCCAATACGAAAATATTAAAGCTAGGACCCAACAACCTATTTATAACTAGAAGAGGGATGTCGTAATCCATGTTATAAAATAGTTGAAGGTAGGTAAATGATGATTTACCAATTTCCACAATGAAAAATGAAATATAATTAAGTTTTAATTGGATTTGAAACTCCAAGATCTTTTGAGATTCATTGAACTTCTCAATGGCATGTTTCAATCTCGAGTGTGCCCTTCAGGTTTTGTGATGGGGATATCGAGGATCACAACACAAGGTGTGAAGTAACCATGCAAATTACTTGGTACTCTTAAATGTTTATCACCTAACCGATGTGCTAGTAAACCACACACGCTCCACCGGCCTATGATTAAACTTTAAGAAACCCTTTTGCCTACCTTGTTAAATCAAGCTAGTGTGCCGGTAAACCACACACACTCCACCAATCGACTTAAGCAAAGTGCCAAGTGTAATTTCATGGGTTAGCACCTTATTCACATTTTCCTAAGTAACTAAGATTGGGAATTATAAGTGTTTAGTTACTTAGTATTTATCATTAATGCTTTTAATGAAGGGAGAACTTAAACTCTTTGTCCTACCCGTTTGGCAAACGACCCTCCACCAGTCAAGGAAGTGGTGGGTGAGAGTAGACACCCATTAAACTGCCATTTTATAAGCAGTAACCTTATACCCCCTTATAGATCGGCTTCGTGAATGAGGCCTACTAACGGTAAGACTGACTTTTACTCTTATATATATATATATATATATATATATATATATATATATATATATATATATATATATATATATATATATATATATATATATATATTATTAACTATAATATTATAGAGTATAAGGGTTAAATTTTAACTTCTAAAACTCTAAGGGCTAACTTGGAATTAAAGTATTCATAAGCAAAAACTATTTCAAATTCCAAAACTTAAGGGCATGTTTTGAAACTATTCAAAACTAATTAATTCCATAACTTATGTGTTTAAAGTAGTTTTAATTAAAATACTCTTCAAGTTCCATAACTTGAGGACAAGTTATGGAAGACTTTAAACTAATTAATAAAAAAAATAACTTTTTTTATTGTAACTTATGGAACTAATTAAGGTTACACTTTTTTTATTATTATTTAATGAAGAGACTCTTGAACCTCCATAACTTGAGGACAAGTTATGGAGTCATAAAAACATTTAATTAGAACTAGACTCTTCATTTTGTAACCTTTGCCAAAGTTTATTAATTTTATGATTCTTAAATGTGACTTTTCATATAACTTGAGGACAAGTTACAAAAACACACTTTTGAATCAACTCTTAGATTAAAGTGGATTGAAATCAACTATTTCACACAACTTTTCTATTAATCTATGAACAAGATAATTCAAATCATTAGTCTTCAAGAAATTAGCATGAACATACAACCTAATACAAATCTTGAAATTATGACAATTATCTTAGAAATTGGATTAGCATGAACATTACCACATCAAAAACAAGTTTATAAGTTCAAAAACATCTTAGGGTAATGTTCCTAGTCCAATTCCAGCCAGAACAATCGAATATATGTTGTCAGGGGGTCCAACTCGTCGAGTGCACGAACCAACTCAGCGAGTTGGATGCATTTTGCCTTGGACTCGGTGAGTCTGTTGAGCAGACAACATCAAAATTCGATTTTTAAGCCAATTTTGCAAGTACAACAAGAAAACAAACCTGGCTCTGATACTACTGTTGGGTTTTGAGCATTCTAACACTCCTAAGTGTACATGCAACCCTAAATACCTTGGATCTATGTTTTCTCTATTATACATGCAAATATGAACATCCAAGGTATTATACTAATCTAGCATACAAAACAATGAATATAACAAGATAGAATACATACCTCTTTGATGTAGAATGTCCTCATGAAGCTTGAGTGCCTAGTGCCCCAAGTGTGACACCTCAAATGGTTCACACAACACCAAATACACTTGGAATAACTTGAGAGAAACTTGAACACTTCTACAATCGGCTAGCCCTTCTCTTCCAAACTTAGTGGCCGATTTTTGTCAAAGAATATGATCTTATATAGTTGTTACAATTAGGGTAAACCCTAATTGTCATGGCTTTCCATTTCCTTGGATCTATGGGTTCAAATACACCATGCAGCATCTATGGAGCATCATATGGGTTTTAGCCCAACTTGATAATCCATGGAGCATTAGCCCACTATACAAGTATGGATGATTTACACAATCAACCCATATATTTAATTAGTCTTCTTTTGATCACTTAATTAATTCTAGATTAATTCTTGATCAATACTAATTAAATAATATTATTAATATATTATAACTTATAATATATTAACAAACCTTAAGTGTTATTTCTCTCATTATAGTCTGTCCAAATGCATGATGCCATCCAACCCAAATGGACCATGTCGGGTCAGGTCAAGCCTTACCAATTATAGTTATGGACTTAGACATTAATCCTACAAAAACATGGGTAGATGAAATAGTTGATGTTTTTTAAAATGATGAGAGGCCCCAATGTTGTTGTTGTAGTAGTCATCTAGCGGAGTATAGATGACGACCACAAACCTTTCTAGACAGTCCAGTGGAACACTGGTAGGCTCGCAACCTGTTGGTGTTGGTGAACTATATGTTCGCTGTTGTACTCCATCCCCCTCATGGTTGCCTTAAGGACATATATGGCTACGGAATCCCCTTAGCAGTAGTGTCCATCCCGACGATAATCCTTAGGCTAGGTCCCTTATGATAGGTGTTTAGGGACATAAAGTGAGGATAACAGGAACGGGTAATCAGGGTTATTGTTGGTTGATAAAATTAATAAATTTATTGTTGGTTGATGAAAATAAATAAATTTATTAATTGTGGGTTGAAAATCCTATATGCTCACTAGGTTCCCAAGCCTGACCCACTCAGCTTTCTGTATTACAGGTAGTGGACCCCGAGCATAGTTGGATGATGACGAGAGATTTTTGGATTATATGTCAGTAGTTGTAAATAACTGTTGTAAGGCTTATAATATATTGTTTATGCTTTTGGTTTGTATCAAAACATGACATCCCGAGGTTTTGATATATAATGAAAATATATTTCTTTAAGAAATGCTTTGATAAATTTTTTTTGTATTTTGTTTTGGGAACAAATTCCGCAACATCTTTTGGAAAATTACTCTAATTTTATTTTAAAAGCATAAACTAAGTCGGTTTTTTCTGGCCCAAAAATTTGGGGATGTCACAGTTGGCATCAGTGTATTAGTTTAAGCGAACTAGGAATTTGTAGGATTTCTAGACTTAAACTTAGAATGCTAAGTGATGATCATGAGATGAATGTCTACCATATTTTAGACACGAGCACTAGTATATTTTAGGAAAGATGCCTAAAATGCTTTTATGTGCCACATGTTATATGTTTGCCATATATGCCATTATTTTTTCGGATCTATGGTCTGTTGCCGACGAGATCTGGAAACCTTATGTGTTTAGGATTCTAAGCGTATCAATACGATATTAGAACTAGCATGTAAACGTTTCTGAGTGATAAGGAGAAATTAAAAAATCTATCGTGAATAAAGATCTAAATTCGCCTTATTTGATGTATAGATTATAATGGCAAGAACTCGAAGTGGATTTGGAAATTCAAATAGAAATCAGCAACCCCAACCCTAAGTGGTGGAATAGGTGCCGACAGCAGAAGTTGTACCAGAACTAATTACCATGGCTGGAGTATAAGCCATGATTCAGGCAATGATGACTGATCAAAGGGAAGAAATGAGACAACTATTGCTGAAAAACAGGAATGAATCTTTAGAGGAGGAAAATTATAGTAGATCTGTTGGTCAAACTTAACCACTTGTGGATAGAAGGAATAACCAAGAGGAAGGAGTTGAGAAAAATGGATGCAAGTATAAATACTTTATGACTTGCAAGCCATCAAATTTCACTTGAAAAGAAGATCCTCTCGGAGTAATGGATTGGATCTCGGAGATGGAATTAGCCTTTACGACATGTGGTTGCAAAGGCAAGCTACAAACCATATTTGCACCGCGTCAGTATAGAGGTGGTGGTGTTTGCTGGTGGAACAGTCTGGGAAGTCCCTAAGCCCTAATGAGTCACTACAACTGACTTAGACCGAGTTTGTGGTGAAATTTAAGCGCATGTACTGTTCGGCCCCAAATCTAGTTGAGTTAGAGAACCAATTTCTGACATTAAAGGAAGGAAGTATGTCCATCGATGAATACACCAATAACTTCACAGACAAAATGGAGTTTGATTTGTGTATTGTCCCAAATGAGCTGAAGAAAATTGATAGGTACGGAAAGGGACTTCCATGGGAGTATGCGGTGCCAATGCATCAGGCACTTACTTTGGAGGCAACTATCTGGGCTGCCAAGTCTGTTGAAGATATGCTCAAAGGAATATCCACCAGCAAGGTTGAAGTTGGCGAACAGAGAAACTTTGAAAGAGCCTCAGGTTCCAACAAGAAGAATACGTTCTCGAAGTCTGGTTCGAGAAAATTCGGAAGAGGAGCTGAAGCGAAATGGTGTGACAAGTGTAAGAAGAAACATCTTGGGAAATGTAGCGAGGAAGTCACTTATTACAAATATGGAAAGCCTATGCATTATACCAATGAATGCACATTTGTTAAGAAAGTCTGTTATGGGTGCAACGAAGAATGGCACATTTTAAAGGAATGCTTGAAGAAGAAAGAGGCAGCGAAGCCGAATATCCCACCAAAGCCAAAAGCCAGAGCTTTCCAAATGACATTGGAAACCGCTAAGGATGCAACGGATGTCGCTTCATGTACCTTTCTTGTAAATGGATTGCCTGTAAATTTATTGTTTGATTCCAGAGCGAATTAGTCCTTTATATCACATAAATTTGGTGAAATACTAGCATTGCCTATAGAAAAGCTAGATGATGCCCTGATTGTAGAAGTTGCTAGAGGCAATTTCATACCTGTTAGCGATTATATTAAGAACATTGTCATCGAATTAAACAGAAACGAATTCCAAGAGAAATTGTTACCCATTGAGTTAAATGGTTTTGACATCGTTCTAGGGATGGATTAGCTTAGCGCCCATGATGAAGAAATATTGTGCAAGAAAAAGATAGTAAGGTTAAATCCACCTGAAAAAGAGCCATTTATGGTATACAAATATAAATAGAGAGTAAATTTTGGAATCATTTCTCTAATGAAAGCCAGAAAATGTTTATCTAAAGGATTCACCTCATACTTGGCATTCATGATCGATGCTAAGAAGGAGAAAAAGGATATGCAAAGTATACCAGTGGTGTGTGACTATTCGGAAGTTTTCTCAAAAATCTTCCTGGATTGCCCCCTGATAGACAAGTGGAGTTTAGAATAGACTTGTTACCAGGAGCAACACCAATAACAAAAGCCCCTTATCGATTAGCACCAACAGAGATGAAGGAGCTTATGACGTAACTTCAGGAATTATTGGACAATGGTTTTATTAGACCTAGTTGATCACCCTGGGGAGCTCTGGTGTTATTTGTGAAGAAGAAAGATGGGAGCATGAGAATGTCTATAGATTACAGGGAGCTGGACAAGACAACAATAAAGAACAAGTACCCGTTGCCAAGAATTGATGACCTGTTTGATCAGTTGCAAGGTTCGAGCTATTTCTCGATGATTGATCTTCGGTCAGGATATCATAAACTAAAGGTAAAAGAGCAGGATATTGAGAAGATTGCGTTCAGAAAAAGATATGGATACTACAAGTTTTTGGTTATGTCATTTTTGGACTAACCAATGCTCCAGTAGCCTTCATGGATTTAACGAACAGGGTCTATAATGCATTGCTAGATAAATCCGTGATAGTGTTCATAGATGACATTCTGATTTACTCAAAAAGCTAGGAGGAGCATGCAAGACACTTGTGAGAAGTGTTAGAAGTATTAAACAACAGATAAGTTGTATGCAAAGTTCTCCAAATGTGATTTTTGGATTAAAGAATTCCAATTTCTGGGTCATGTCGTTAACCATGAATGGATTATGGTTGACCCAACTAAGATTGAAGCTATAACAACGTGGGAACAACCAAAGAGTCATACGGAGATCTGAAGCTTTCTAGGATTAGCTGGATATTATCGAAGATTTATCCAAGGATATTCTTTGATAGCTGCTCCATTGACAAATTTGATCCACAAGGGAGCTACTTATACTTGGAGTGAGAATCATAAGGAAGCATTCGAGAAGCTAAATAAGAAATTATGTGAAGCACCAATTCTTTCTCTACCCGATGGAGTTGAAGACTTCGCAGTGTATAGTGATGTGTCGGGAGTCGGGTTGGGATGTGTTCTAACTCAAAGAGAAAATGTGATAGCATATGCATCTCGACAATTGAAAGAGCATGAAAAGAACTACCCCACTCATGATCTAGAGTTGGAAGCGATAGTGTTTGACCTAAATATATGAAGGCATTACCTCTACGGCACAAAGTGCAAATGTTTCACTTCTCATAAGAGTCTTCAGTATCTCTTTAATCAAAAGGAATTGAACATGAGGCAACGACGCAGGCTAGAATTACTCAAGGACTACGATTGTGAGATACTTTACCACCCTGGTAAAGAAAATGTTGTTGTTGATGCTCTCAGTCGGAAGCTAAACCTTGAAAAGAAAATGGCGAAAGCGTTCACAATTGAAGTTGTCTCGACAGTTGTGGAAAGTATAAAGAAAGCTCAAGAGGAAGCTTTAGAGAAAAATGACTGAAAGGAAGAACGTTTGGGCAAAACATTAGTGTTCAATATACACGGTTAAGGACTGAAGGTATTCCAAAATAGGATTTGAGTACCTAAGATAGGAGGAATGAGAGATCTTCTGATTGAGGAAGCTCACAAGACCATGTACTCAATTCATCCCAATAGCACAAAGATGTACAGAGATCTGAAACCCTACTACTGGTGGCCGACGATGAAGTTCGATGTTGCAAAGTATGTAGCCTAGTGTGTGCGAGGGTTAAGGCATAACATCAGGAACCGTATGGGAGTTTAGAACCTTTACCTGTACCCATGGGTAAATGGGGAGACATAACTATGGATTTTGTAACTAAACTGCCCAGAACAAAGAACGGTCATGACATGATTTGGGTGGTTGCTGAACGGTTCACAAAAAGTGCACATTTCATATCCGCCAATGAGAAGTGGTCTATGGAAAAGCATGCAAAGATTTACATGAAAGAGATAGTGAAAGCTAATGGTGTTCCCCTGAAGATTGTGTCAGATCGTGATAGTCGTTTCACGTCGAGGTTTTGGAGAAGTCTACAAGAGGAATTGGGTATGAAATTATGTTTAAGTACAGCTTACCATCTGCAAACTGATGGTCAGAGTGAACGAACGACTCAAACATTGGAGGATATGCTAAGAGCATATACCCTTGAATTCCAAGGTAAATGGGATGAACATTTACCTTTGGTAGAATTTTCCTACAATAATAGTTTCCACTCAAGCATCAAGATGACACCTTATCAAGCCATGTATGGAGAAAAGTGTCGAACGCCGTCATGCTGGCTTGAAGCTGGGGAAAATCAGTTTATGGGACCTGAAATAGTCCATCAAACTGCTGAAAAGTTGTAAGTGATTAAGGAAAGGATGTTAGTAGCTTAGGATCATTAAAAGAGCTATGCTGACAAGAAAAGACAATCGATATCATTCGAAGTTGGTGATTCATTTTTAATTAAAGTCTCACCATGGAAGGGACTTATAAGATTTGGTAAAAGGGGAATGCTGAGTCCAAGGTTTATTGGACCGTTTAAAGTTCTTTAGAGGATCGGGAATCAAGCTTACAAACTAGAACTACCAGAAGAACTAGAAGGTATTCATAACACCTTCCACGTGTGTTATTTGAGGAAGTTCATGGGAGAAGTTACCGACATCATTCCAGTTTTTGAATTAAGGTTGGACGAAAGCAAGAGATTAATTGAAGAACCGGAGGCAATTGTTGACCGTAAGACTAAGAAGTTGCGACGCAAGATGGTCGATTTACTGTTTGTGCAATGGAAACATACGAATGGGCCAAATCTCACCTGGGAAACGGAGAGTGACATGATGAGTCGCAATCCACATTTGTTTGCTAATGTGTGATCCCGAGGACGGAATCATCCTAAGGGGAGAGAATCGTAACTCACATGTTTCTAGGTCAGACATTAATGATGGTGTAATAGTCTAGGCCAACCTTTGTAACTTGTTTTGAAATAATAAGATGTAAGATTTGATTATTATGTGTTTTATGCTTAATTATTATAATTTAGTAGCTCAACGATAAAAATAAGCGTCGAAAATAAATATTAGATAAACCCGATATCTATGGAGAAATTTGTAGTGGTTGAGACAAGGATTCCGTAGATATAAAGAAAACCAAAATCTGAGTTATAACGAAGAAGTTATGACCTATCGAAGTTTCGTGATAGAACCGGCACAATGTTGTGTGACGTAAAAAGTGAGTTTTCGATAAAGTGCTTTTTAGACTTAGTAATCTAAACAATAGTCGTAGTGTTCGTTAAACCAAGAGCGTGCATAAAGAACGTCATAAAACAGAGCTCGTATGCGAAAGTTACGAATTTTAGAAGTTTGAAAAATCGGAGTACGCCTAGCGTACTCGTGTTCACGATCCGAGATTGTCCACGTAATCCTACTCATTCGCATGATGGACATGTTTCATAGCCTTGACACGTCTAATATGATCCTTTCGTACGCCCAACATACTCGATGTACGCCCAACATACTAGCTGAATAAGGAGTACACCCACCGTATTCTAAAGTTACGTCCAACGTAACTCGAGTTTTCACCCCTATAAATATGGAACGATGCCAGCTGTATTTACGTTACAAAACTCACTCCTCTCAACCTCTACATTCCTTTTTGCTACACTAAATACCCCCACTCCAATTATATCATCCTAGCATCATCAGCAAGTCCCAAAGAGCCCGAAGATCCCGAGAAAAAGAGTTTTCGAGCCGAAACAGTAACAACATGAATTTTCAAAACAATTTTTCATTTCTCAAAAAATATAAACCATCATATAATATTCTTAAGTATCATGTTTAGCAAATGTCATCATAATAAAATACATCCCAAGATCATAAAATAAATCTTCCGTCAGTGTGTACAGATCATGATGGCGCCTTCCCACAGTCCTCGCTAGTACCTGAAACACATAACACAACCACTGTAAGCATAAATGTTTATTGAGTTCCCTAAAATACCACCTACACACGTACGCCGTTCCAGGCCATGACCTTCCGGTCCATGTGTCTCAGGGAACTTCCATCCAAACCCGGTAAACCTTCCGGTCCTACCCGTGTCGACCTTCTGGTCAACATCAGAATGCCTTCCGGCCCATAACATAATGCGTTCTGGCCCATATCAATCATAGCATACATAGCACATACAAAACGGGTAACTAATCACATACAATGCATATATCATATAGCATATCCGACCTTCCGGTCACACATAGGTACCCTTCCAGGTACAGTATAGTGAGAAGACTTACCTCTAATATCTTGGTAAATCACTGACTCGGTAGAAATACGATCTAGCCTCCACCTAAACACATAAAACAAATACTCCCATAAATATAACTATCTCCAACCTTTCCTCAGAAGTGTAAAAGACCATTTTACCCCTCTTCTGGCTCAAAAGTCCTTACTGCTAACCAAACCCTAAAAGTCAACCAAAGTCAACGGTCAAACTTTGACCTGACTCGGCGAGTGAACTTGGGCAACTCGGCGAGTCCACCTGTGTCCACTTAACTCCTTAGTCCCATTTAACACGTCGAGTCCCTCCCTTTACTCGACAAGTCCACAAGCATGAATCACGGGGCTACCCTGACTCAACTCGCCGAGTCGTAAGAACAACTCGACGAGTACATGCCATGCACAGGTTCTATTGACCTCCTGAGGTCAGATCCGTTCCTCAAATCCATAGATCTGACCTTCCCAAGCAATATAATCATGTAAAGCTGGAATCTTGATGCTTATATATATATATATATATATATATATATATATATATATATATATATATATATATATATATATATATACACATAATAGCATCAAATAGTGATTTAGTCCCAAAAATGACAACCTAAGTCCAATCACCCCACAAGGACTCATAAAGCTTAATGGATTGAAGTCTCTGGATCTATTTAAGTCTGAATCCAAAGCATAGACTCGATAAGGGACCAAATGCTCCACATAAACATCCTCAAAAGAGGTTAGAAAACCTTAATCTCTAAGTTCAATACCAAAACTAAAGAAGCTCCGAATGAATACCTCAAGTTGAAGTCTCTGTACTCTGAAACCACTTGAATCACACCTCCTTCAGCCTCCTCTTGCTCTTGATTACCTTCTTTTTGCCAAACCAAGGATATAAAGATCAATTATGGCTTCTCCTTCCTTCCAAACGATATAGATCACTAAGGGTGCTCTCAAGGGACTGGTAGCCACAATGGAAGGCTAAGAATGCCCTTAAATAGGCTCCAACCCCGGAGGATTCGGGTTTCATTAAACAGCATGGACTCGCCGAGTCCACTCATGGACTTGCTGAGTCCACTCATGGACTCGCTGAGTCCAATGCGAACCTGGATGATTAACCACGACCCTACTCAGCAAGTCTACGCATCAAATCACCGAGTTCCATCTCATAATCAGAAAATAAATATTTAAATAATATACCTGGGATTCCGGATGTTACAATTCTCCCCCACTAGAATCAGACTTCGCCCTGGAAGTGTCATTCTTCAAACAACTCAGGATGCTGCTCACGCATCTCGCGCTCCAGTTCCCAAGTCAGCTCTGACGCCTTCCTATGTTGCCACTGCACTTGCACCAAAGGCACTTCCTTGTTCCTCAGAACCTTGACCTTCCGATCCCGAATTGCCACTAGTCTCTCAACATAGTTCAGGCCTGCATCCACCTGAATATCCTCTAATGGCACCACTACCGACTCATCGGCTACACACTTCCTCAACTGCGACACATGAAAAGTGTCGTGAATTTGACCCAACTCCGCAGGTAGATCCAAACGGTAGGCCACCCTACCTACCCTCGTGATTACTCTGAAAGGTCCAATATATCGAGGCCCCAACTTTCCCTTCTTCCTGAATCGGATCACTCCTTTACAAGGAGAGACCTTTAAGAGTACGAAGTCACCAACCTGAAATTCGAGTTCGGACCGACGCCTGTTCGCATAACTCTTCTGGCGACTCTGAGCGGTCAACAACCTCTTCCTGACCTGCTGTATCTGCTCAGTCATCTGAAGCACGATCTTCGTACTGCCCATTACATGTTGCCCCACTTCTCCCCAGCAAGTGGGGGTCCGACACCTCCTCCCATACAACAGCTCAAAGGGTGGCATACTTATACTCGAATGATGGTTGTTGTTGTACGAAAACAATATAAAGGGTAAATATGTGTCCCAACTTCCACCAAAATACAAAAAACATGCTCGGAGCATATCCTCGAGTGTCTGAATCGTCCGCTCACTCTGCCCGTCCGTCTGTGGGTGGTATGTGGTACTGAAATGCATCCTCGTTCCCAACTCCTCATGAAGCTTCTTCCAAAATCTGGAAGTAAATCGTACATCTCGATCTGAAACAATCGACATCGGAACCCCATGCCGCGATACCACCTCCCTCATATACAACTCTGCTAACCTCTCAGCAAAAGAGCTCTCACTTATAGCAAGAAAATGAGCGCTCTTCGTCAACCTATCCAAAATCACCCAAATTGCATCGACTCCCCTAGCAGTCCTTTGCAATTTGGTGATAAAATCCATGGTAATATGTTCCCATTTCCACTCGAGGATCTCCAGCGCCTGTAGTTTACCATGTGGATGCTGGTGCTTGGCCTTAACCTGTCGACAAGTTAGGCACCTCTCAACGAACCATGCAACATCCCTTTTCATACAGGGCCACCAATACTCTTTCTTTAGGTCTAGATACATCTTAGTGGCCCCAGGATGGATCAAGAACTTCGATCGATGTGCCTCTTCCATCAAAGTGGTACGCATCCCACCAACAAGCAGTACCCAAATCCGACCCTGAAATGTCATAAGTCCCCCGCTATCGGTAACGAACTTTGATACCTGCCCAACAACTCGCTCCCTCTTTTGGTTTTCTGATCTCACAGCCTCAGCCTGGGCCCCTCGGATGGTGGCTAATATCAGAGTCATCACTGTCTGCCTCATACAAACGTCTCGAATCGGGCCGCTCTCCACCCTACGGCTCAAAGCATCGGCTACGACATTAGCCTTGCCCGGGTGGTATAGGATCTCACAATCATAATCCTTCACCATATCCAACCATCTCCTTTGGCGCATATTCAGGTTGGGCTGATCCATCAAGTACTTCAGACTCTTGTGGTCCTTGTATATGGTACACCGAACCCCATACAGATAGTGACGCCAGATTTTAAGGGCAAACACCATAGCCCCCAGCTCCAGATCGTGGGTGGGATATCTCGACTCATGAGGCTTCAGCTGCCTTGATGCATACGCTATCACGTGTCCCCTTTGCATAAGTACTACCCCTAACCCAAATATTGATGCATCACA
The DNA here is from genome assembly GCF_052625555.1 of Lactuca saligna. Lineage (NCBI taxonomy): Eukaryota > Viridiplantae > Streptophyta > Magnoliopsida > Asterales > Asteraceae > Lactuca > Lactuca saligna. The sequence goes on from NC_136421.1 coordinate 73,884,766, forward strand.
GTATACCACAAAATCCTCCATCCCTTCCGGGAGTGCGAGAACCAGGGCTTCGCACAACTTCTGGCGAAGTGTCTTAAATGAGGACTGCTGTTCCGGACCCCATGAAAATGCAACACCCTTCTGGGTCATCTTGGTAAGTGGCACGACAATATTGGAGAAATCCCTAATAAACCTCCGATAATAGTCGGCCAATCCCAGAAAGCTCCTGATCTCAGTGGTCGATCTCGGCACCTCCGATCTCATCACCGCCTCGATCTTGGCCGGATCGACCAATATCCCTTTCTGGTTAACAAGATGCCCTAGAAACTGGACCTCTCGTAACCAAAAATCACACTTGGAGAATTTGGCATACAGCCTCTCCGATCTCAGAACTCCAAGAATCTCCCTCAAATGCTCCTCATGCTGCTCCCTAGACCTCAAATATACCAAAATATCATCAATGAATACGATCACCGACCGATCCAGCATCGGCCTACACACCTTGTTCATGAGATCCATGAACGCGGCTGGGACATTGGTGAGCCCAAAAGGCATCACTACAAACTCGTAATGTCCATAACGAGTTCTGAATGCAGTCTTCTGGATGTCTTCATCCCGAATCCTCATCTGATGATAACCCGACCTCAAGTCTATCTTGGAGAACGAAGATGCCCCCTGCAACTGATCGAACGGATCATCGATCCTCGGTAATGGATACCGATTCTTGACCGTCAACTTGTTCAACTCCCGGTAATCAATACACATCCGGTCTGAACCATCCTTCTTCTTGAAAAAAAAGGATCGGCGCTCCCCAAGGTGAACTACTTGGTCGAATAAACCCCTTCCCAAACAGCTCTTGAAGCTGCGAGGATAACTCCTACATCTCTTGCGGCGCGAGGTGATAAGGCACCTTGGCGATAGGTGCTGCTCTCGGAACCAAATCGATATGGAACTCCACTTTTCATTCCGGAGGCACGCCTGGCAGTTCCTTGGGGAAAAAATCCGGAAACTCGCACACTGTTGGTAGCTCGTCAATAGAACTTGGCCTCCCCGCGGCCACTCGTGTATCCATCACATAAGCTATGAATCCACTACAACCTTGCTGCAAACTCTGACTTGCCCTGGCAGCCGAACAAAACGCTGACCCACACCAGGTCCCTTCGCCATACACAGTAAGCACTCCCCCACTAGGGTCTCGTATGGTCACCAGCTGTCTCTCGCAGTCAATAACCGCTCCAAACTTACTCAACCAGTCCATGCCTATGATGACACAAACATCTCCCATTGCGATAGGAACTAGATCAATTGGGAACTTGATGCCAAAAATCTCGAGCACACATCCTCGAATCACTTCAGTAGCATACACTGCTTTCTCATCAGCTATGGAAACCCTCAGGGGTCAACTCATCACCTCCCGACTAATACTGATGTGCTAACTAAAAGCCAAAAGATACAAAAGACCGACTCGCACCCGAGTCAAATAATACCAAGGCAGGTACATAATTCACAAGAAAAGTACCTACGCATATCATAATATAAGCACAATATCTCAACATGAATGAAAATAGACTAAAGAATACATACCAGCCACAACACCGGGCGCCGTGCGAACCTCCTCTGCAGTCAACTGAAAAGCTCTCCCAAGAGCCTTCGGAGCCTCGGCCTTCGCCGGTCAAATCTCGGTAACCCTGGCAGCAGGCACAGATCCCTGCGCTGAACCCTGGTGTAGTTGAGGATACTCGGCCTTCCGATGGCCAGTCTAGTTGCAATGGAAGCAAACCATAAATCACTTGGGGCAATACTAAGCTATATGCCCCTCCTTGCCACATTTGTAGCAAGCCCCCTCATGTCCTTTGCCGCACTTCCTGCAAGTGCAGCCCTTCTGGCCTCCCGTCCTCGAATCGGAAAACTTGGTCCGCTTGGCTGCCGACTGAGACTGAGCCGACCGCCGATCCATCCTCTGAGACTCGGCCTCCTCCCTGGCCTGAGTCTCCAACTCAATCTCCCTCTTTCGGGCATTTTCCTGGAGCTCAGCAAATGTCCGGTACGTCGAGTTCGACACGAACTCCCGAATGTCCCTCCTCATAATACCCAAATATCGGCTCATCCATTCCTGCTTAGTAGACACCTGCTCAGGGCCGAACATCGCCCACTCATGAAACTTCTGGGTGACCACAGTAACCGAATCATTACACTGCTTGAGGTTCAAGAACTCCTGAATCAGCTGTTCCCTCTCCACCGAGGGAACATACTCGTCTCTGAACATGGTGGTGAACCTCTCCCAGGTCAGTACTGAAATCTCTGCAAGAGTGAAGTTCGCTGTCACAAACTTCCACCAATCCTTCGCTCCTAGGCGGAGCCGGTTCAAAGCGAACCGTACCCTCAGATGCTCCGGATATGAACATGTATAGAAGCATCCATCAATGTCAACAATCCATCTCATCGCAGGGATCAGATCCTGCATCCCATCAAACTCGGGTGGCTTCGTGTTGCTGAACTCCCAGAATAACAACGAGTCGCCTCCCTGAGGTCTGACAGCAGCCACAACTGCTGTAGCTGCAGCGGTTGCGGCCTCAGTCACCGTGGTGTATCTCTCATCAAAAGTCTCCAACGGTGTGGTCTTGATAGACCCAAATATCTCCGGAATCTCGGCCCTGATTACCACAGCCACCTCATCGTGGATCATCTGACGAAGCTCCTGGTCACTCACACCGCTCATCCCAGGTCTGTGGTGTGTCCCAACCATGATGCCTCTGAAATACAACATAAACATATCAGAGACTCGATCGTGCATACTCGCACTCGATAACGCAACCCTACTCGGCCTCCAATACCCAAAGGAATTTTACTTGGGCTGCCCACTGATTCGGTGTCTTCATTAGTATGGGTCCTATACTACTGATTACACCGCATCACCATTCACCCCAAGTCCTCCTCCTTAGATCCCGGAACGCAAGTACTCTATTCTCGCTATGCATTGGCTACCTACTCGCTCTCACAGCATCTCATAGCAGTAGGATTCTCCTAGACTAAGGCTTCACAAATCAGGCCACTCTAGTCCTAATATGAATACCTAGTCTGCTCTAGCATGCATAACATATCATAGCATATTTCATAACACATATTGTAAGGTGTCACACCCCGAAAACCGAAGGCGGAAACATTTTCGGGGCGGACTCCACGTTGAGTATCAAATCCAATGCACATAGTAAGTAAAGTAAACAACCATTACATTACATATAGAAATTTACATTTGTTTCAAAAGTAAAGTTGCACAGTTGTGATACATAGTATATATACAAACAAAAGTAAGACGAGTCTTCTACGCACTCCGTCTTCACCAAAATGGATCATCGGGTACCTATCTAAGGTGGACCTGAGAATACAAAAAGTTTGAAAATCAGCATAAAGCTACTGAGTTCATAAGTGGTTTTGTTTTATGAAAATGTATGATTTTTCTTTCTGGTTTCTGAAAATGTTACGACCCAAGAAAATCTCATATTTTCTTAAAAGTAATGTTTGGTTAACTGTTAGGTTACACTGTTCTGGTTATGTTCAACTGTGATCCCAGGAAAATCCCATATTTTCCTAATGTGAAAGATGTATCCTGAAAACCTGGTTACCCTTGTAAAGTGTGTGTTAGTTCACCAACCCAAAATGTAATGTAAAAGATGTACTCTGAAAATGTATTAGTTTTAACACATTTATAAAACTAACATATCCCAAGTAAACTAGTTACTTAACCCATTATTACTATTATGTAAATCTCTGTTATCCAAATTGCGAGTTCCATAACCATACTAAAGACTAATTATGGCAATAAGTACTCCATTTCACTCAATGACTTTCGTCACCCTTGAACCTTTAGCATCCAGGTGTGGGGTAGTCGGCCCCGTGTAGATCTATACACTCAAGTCGCACTCCTTATATAAGAGATTCTGGTTACGGGGGCGGTCCTCCACTCGCGTATCTTTGTGGAGTGTTCACCGAGGACGTATCTCCAATTATAGGATTAACAAATTTACTAGTAATAATACTGAAAGATCAAATGACTATCCTCCACTCGCGTATCTCTGTGGAGTGTTACCAAGGACAAAACCATGTTCAAATGTTATGCTTTTAACTGTTATAATGTGGGAAAACATTTGTGAAAATACAAATACAGCAATTTATAATGTAATTCACAAATAAGATGATAATGTATTCTATAGGTTCAAATGGTTACTTGTTACGACTGTCAGTGTTAAAAGCATATATAATGTGAAAGACAATGTATATAAAACAAGTTTTGAGTACAAGTATCACTTGTACTTTGCTTGTATCCCCCCCCCCCCCCCCGCCCCCTGAAAACAGTGAAAACATTGAAAATGGGTAGGAGTATGAACTCACCAGACAAGAAAACGCGACGGTTTGGATGCTATGTGACGGTTCGGGGCTTGATTACACGTGAGGTTCCTAAGTAATATGAAATGGTATACAAATGTATCTAATTAGAATTTAAATCACTAATTAGATATGATAATACACTCCCATGAGCGAAAACACTTCAAATCAAGTGTTTGGAGTGACCCATGTGATATCTACGGATGTATATGGATTAGATATTGATTTGGGACTTCAAGAGTAAACTTCCTATGGAGTTTTCAGCCCTAAGACCATAACCACATGAGTTCACGACCGTGAACTCGTGATTAGGGGTTTTATGGTGTTAAATGGCATGCTAACACTTGGGAAAATTAGCTAGATTTAATTCTAGGGCCTTGGAATGGATTAAACTCACTTAAGCACCATTTATTGGAGTTTACGATAGTAAACATGGAGTTTACAGCCATAAACTCCCCCATGCTCAAACCTTAATTCATTTGGTGATGCTAGAACAATCATATGTGATTCAAACTATTTTTCCAAGCCTTGGGATGAATTTTAGGCACCATTTGACTCATCTAAATGAGTTTACGGCCCTGGAACCTTTCCTTGGGGGGTTATGGCTGTAAACTCTCAAATGAGGGGATTTCATCATGTTTAAGGCCTCCAAACTGGTTGTAGTTGATTCTAGGATTTATTCCAAGGCTAATGGTGTGTTTAAATGGCTTTTAAACACTTGGTTTTGAATTTACTCTCCATGAATAAGGAGTTTACAGCCCAAGCTTGTAACAGCACGAAATCCAGGTACCCGTTTATTTAGCCCTTCATCTTTAATTTGTGTCATTTTAGGGTTTTGCATGTTGGGCGAGTACGCTGGGCGTACAAGGAGTACGTTGCACGTACTCGTGCGCTCCATTTAAACGCGTCCTCCCTCGGGTACGCTGGGCGTAACCGGTCCAGAACCAAAAACCCTAATTGTTGTGGTTGGCTATAAAAGGAATGTGTTGGCTTGACTCCTCAGCCACCATCCCTCAGAAAGAAACCTTAAGAGAGTGTCCCTTCGTTCCTAGCTCATTGGTGAGTGTTCTAAGCTTGGTGGTGTCATTTCAAGGTAGCAAAGGAGAAGAGGATTCCATTTTGAAGGCTACAAGTTGGTGTTCAAGTGTAGATTCATGCTTAGCAAAGGTTGGAGCTTCATTCTAAGGTAAAAAGTCCGGATCTTGACTTCTAGTTCTTGTGGTATGCTTTATGGACCATTTTCTAGGGTTTTCGTCCCAAAGGTGGAGACTTTATGAGCAAATGGTCTCCATTAGCTTAGATCCATCATATTTCTGGTCTTTGAGTTGTAGATTCATAAAAATGTAATCTTGGATGTGAATGATTAACCATGCATGAGATCTAGATCCTTGAGTTGAAATAGAAAGATGTTAAGGAGTGTAGGAGCCGTTACAGCCATGCCAAGGCTTAAAGGTTTCGACTTTATGAGTAAGGATGCCGGTCCAGAACCAAAAACCCTAATTGTTGTGGTTGGCTATAAAAGGAATGTGTTGGCTTGACTCCTCAGCCACCATCCCTCAGAAAGAAACCCTAAGAGCGTGTCCCTTCGTTCCTAGCTCATTGGTGAGTGTTGTAAGCTTGGTGGTGTCATTTCAAGGTAGGAAGGAGAAGAGTATTCCATTTTGAAGGCTAGAAGTTGGTGTTCAAGTGTAGATCCGTGCTTAGCAAAGGTTGGAGCTTCATTCTAAGGTAAAAAGTTCGGATCTTGACTTGTAGTTCTTGTGGTATGCTTTATGGACCATCTTCTAGGGTTTTGGTCCCAAAGGTGGAGACTTTATGAGCAAATAGTCTCCATTAGCTTAGATCCATCATATTTCTGGTCTATTTGAGTTGTAGATTCATAAAAATGTAATCTTGGATGTGAATGATTAACCATGCATGAGATCTAGATCATTGAGTTGAAATAGAAAGATGTTAAGGAGTGTAGGAGCGTTTACAGGCATGCCAAGGCTTAAAGGTTTCGACTTTATGAGTACGGATGCTTAAATAAAGTCGGATCTAGAAGTTGAAGTTATGGCTTAACCGATTAAGACCAGAAATGAAGAATGTTTAGTTCTGATGGTAACGCTGGGCGTAATTCCCAATACGCACAGCGTACTGGGCGGAGACCCTGACGTTTGGGTTGGCGATGTACGCCCCACGTACTGGAATGTTGACTTTTGTTGACATTTAGGGTTCTGGTCAACATGTGGACTTTGAGTCAAGGAAGGGTAAAATGGTCTTTTACCCTCTGAGGAATGATGATAAGGGGTAAAGTCTAGTTGTGGAAGTATATATTAATTAAAATGATATTCGTTATGATTAGGTGAGGTTGCGTCTTTGTTGGGGTTTGGAGATAGCGAGTACGCGAGATTCTAGACTTTCCACGAGGTGAGTTTTCTCACGATATTGTACCCGAAAGGGTTTTATTTTGTGACCGGAAGGCCGGATATGTTATGAGTTATATGCATTGTATATGATAAGTTAATCGTTTGTATGTGCTATGTATGCTATGCTTGATATGGGCTGGAAGGCATTATGTTATGAGCCGGAAGGCATATATGTTATGGGCCGGAAGGCGTTGTGATGTAGACCGTAAGGTCAACGCAGGTAGGACCGGAAGGTTTACCAAGTTGGGACGGAAATCCCCTGAGACGCATGAACCGGAAGGTCGGGGCCTGGAAAGGCGTATGTGCGTAAGTTGTATTTTGGGGAACTCACTAAGCATTTATGCTTACAGTTTGTGTTATGTGTTTCAGGTACTAGCGAGGATCGTGGGAAGGTGCCGGCGTGATCTGTACACACTGACGAAGGAACTGTTTTATGATCATGAGATGTATTTTGGTACAATGACATTTGTTACATATGTGATTCCAGAATATTAAATGATGGTTTTTGATGTTTGCAAAAATGAAAAATTGTTTTGAGAATTTACGTTGTTACAAAGCTTATTCTTGGGTAGTAAACTCATGTTTACTCCTCAAAAATCATGTTTAATGTGTTCTAAGTCCGAATTTTTAAGCCATATAGTCATATCTAAGTCCCAAAGTTGGTTTGGAGGGGTTTTAAGGCATAAAAACCTTATTATTAAGTGTTTACGGCCCTAGCATGCTCCTTGGCCATAAACTCATGTTTGAGGTCCAAAATCAAAGTTTAAATTCGGATTTGAAGGCTAAGGAGGTTGAACAACAAGTTAGGGAAGTTACCTCAAGGATTTGGAGCCTTAATTCTATATTTTTGGACCTTGAATCTTGGTTTGAGGAGAGAGGTTAGAGAGAGAGTAGTGAGAGAGAGAAAAAGCTTCAAATGGAAGCTTAGATCACTTTAAATAGTGTCTAAGTTTTGTACACGGTGGAATTCTACCCGATACCATCGTTATACAGTGCTTTTGGTCGCACCCGATTGAGTTACCGTAACCCGATATGGTCGATTCTAAAATGTTTCCGATTACTAATATGAAGTGTTAATGTGAGTTCTAAACATGTTTAGACACTCATTAAGTCATAATAGAAGTCCCACAATTATGACCTAATTGATTGACGTAACAGAAACGAATCGAAAACAACGAGTATATTAACGAAAAGGGTTACAATTGATAATACGAACTTCGGGTTGTCACAAAAGGCTATTTTGGGGATTTTACCATTCACGCGCTGGCTGACCGTACACACTGCTCCTTCTTTTGTTATCTTAATACCTCTTATAAAATTTTATGTTTTTTTTATTATTGGAAAATTTCTCAAATCCTCGGTTTAAGTTCAGTTACGCCTGAAGGTGCACCCGAATCCGTCAAACCAAGGCTCTGATACCAACTTGTAACAACGTGAATTTTCAAAACAATTTTTCATTTCTTAAACAATATAAACCATCATATAATATTCTTAAGTCTCATGTTTAGAAAATGTCATCATAATAAAATACATCCCAAGATCATAAAATAAATCTTCCGTCAGTGTGTACAGATCATGCTGGCGCCTTACACATAACACAACAACTGTAAGCATAAATGCTTAGTGAGTTCCCCAAAATACCACTTACACACGTATGCCCTTCCAGGCCATGACCTTCCGGTCCATGTGTCTCAGGGGAGTTCCGTCCCAACCCGGTAAACCTTCCGGTCCTACCCGTGTCGACCTTCCGGTCCACATCACAACGCCTTCCGGCCCATAACATAATGCCTTCCGGCCCATATCAAGCATAGCATACATAGCACATACAAAACGGGTAACTAATCACATACAATGCATATATCATATAGCATATCCGACCTTCCGGTCACACATAGGTACCCTTCCAGGTACAGTATAGTGAGAAGACTCACCTCTGATATCTCGGTAAATCATTGACTCGGTAGAAATAAGATCTAGCCTCCGCCTAAACAAATAAAACAAATACTCGCATAAATATAACTACGCTCCAACCTTTCCTCAAAAGGGTAAAAGACCATTTTACCCCTCTTGTGGTTCAAAAGGCCTTACTGCTAACCAAACCCTAAAAGTCAACCAAAGTGAATGGTTAAACTTTGACCCAACTTGGCGAGTGCACGTGGGCAACTCGGCGAGTCCAACTGTGTCCACTTAACTCCTTAGTCCCATTTAACACGTCGAGTCCCTCCCTTTACTCTTCGAGTCCCCAGGCAAGAATTACAGGGCTACCCTGACTCAACTCACCGAGTCCCAAGAAGAACTCGACGAGTACATGCCATGCACAGGTTCTATTGACCTCCTGAGGTCAGACCCGTTCCTCAAATTGATAGATCTGACCTTCCCAAGAAATATAATCACGTAAAGCTAGAATCTTGATGCTTATATATATACATAATGGCATCAAATGGTGATTTAGTCCCAAAAATGGCAACCTAAGTCCAATCACCCCACAAGGACTCATAAAGCTTAATGGATTGAAGTCTCTGGACCTCTTTAAGTCCGGATCCAAAGAATAGACTCGATAAGGGACCAAATGCTCCACATAAACATCCTCAACAGATGTTAGAAAACCCTAATCTCTAAGTTCAATACCAAAACTGAAGAAGGTCCGAATGAATACCTCAAGTTGAAGTCTCTGGACTCTGAAACCACTTGAATCACACCTCCTTCAGTCTCCTCTTGTTGTTGATCACCTTCTTTTTGCCGAACCAAGGATATAAAGATTAATTATGGCTTCTCCTTCCTTCCAAACGATATAGATCACTAAGGGTGCTCTCAAGGGACTAGTAGCCGCAAAGGAAGGCTAAGAGTGCCCTTAAATAGATTCAAACCCCGGAGTATTAGGGTTTCATTAAACAGCGTGGACTCGCTGAGTCCACTCACGGACTCGTCGAGTCTAATGCGAACCCAGATGATTAACCACGACCCTACTCGGCGAGTCTACGCATCAACTCGCCGAGTTCCTTCTCATAATCCAAAAATAAATATTTAAATAATATACCTGGGATTCTGGATGTTACAGAAACTCTACCCGCGTGAAGCCCGGTTTTTGAGAAAATATCTTAGTTGTAAGAAACGAAGTGCTGTCCAATTATTGTTAAATCAAGTGAGTGTATCGTCACTTTCTTCTTACACATAGATATGAAGTATTTTCTATAAAATACGTGTTACATGTAATTATATTGTTTGTTTATTTGTGATGGGTGTTGAATAGATGTTTTATACAAGTTTTAAACTATATATGTATTTTTATCTACAAATATGTTGAATAGAGAGGAGTTCCCGAGACGAAGCTCTGACGATCAAGTCAGTATCAGATCTGAGAAAGATTGTAGAAGATTACAGGGAAGAGTGAAGTATGTCCCCTTTTTTCAGGAAGATGGATCCTTTTATACGTGTTTTAGAGGTGTATCCATCAACAGATTGAGTTGAGGATTCTATTGTTAGGTGCGAAGTGGCGAACCCATATTGGAGGGTCCTTCGTTACGCCTTTTGCCTCATTCCCCCATTGTCTAGGAGGGAATCTCCTAATCCTTTATGAAGATCATGGATATCGTCTAATGGGCGAGTAGGACTCTCTGATTGGTCCCACGTTTGTCAGGATGTAACTTCCTAAAATATGGTTTAAGGTGTGGTTCTGCTCCTTAACTACCATACCAGTGTTCTTCACATTCGCGAAGGCCCGGACATGGATTTAGACTAGGTTCTGACTAGGCCAAAGTCGGTGTCAGTTTGAATTTTTTCTTGATGTTCCCTAGAGGCATACGTTAACACTTCAATACCATGAATCCGAATAGAGAAATGATCCACCAAGCAAAATACCCAGTGTTCCTCCACTTAGGGTTTGAACTACCTCCCATCGGGTGTTAAAACCAAATCATAACTCAAACTGGCTCAAATAAGTACAACCATCCCTGACCCCGAGAATGAATAATACACACAAGATGATCATCCAAATAAGGATCAAATAAATCCAAAGTGAATTTGGAATTTTAGCTGAAGGCCTGAAATTCCCAATCATGACCACTTAACATTGAGGTTCCCTTACAAGAGCATAACCCAATACTGACTTATAATCCAAGACATACACTCCTTGCCTACAATTCCAACCGCCAAACCAGTACCCGGCCTGCCTATCACCCAAGAACACGGACCCTTGATCATATGACCAACATGCATATCACATTAACCCACATACGTACGACCGCGCTGACAACCTGTCTCCATACACCACGGCCAACAGTCCCCATATTGGGTTACATCCCAACACTGCAATTCAAAAGCATGATTACTCCTCCTCCGAACCCGGAAGACTGAAAGGGAAAAAGTTGCCACTATTTATAGCGACATACCAAACCATCAATCAACCATTCTACTTCCAACTGAAATCTCCAAATTGATCATAACAGTCGATCCATCCTTGAGTCCCGCGACTCGAATGCATGACCTTCAGCAAAACCAGTGACAACTCAAAACCAATAAGCTCAACCATGACGGAGCAACAATAACAAAAGATCAGCAGATGTGGAACTAATGTGATGAATAATGGTATCAAACCATGCTAATCACTCCCAACTAGTCTTTAGAATTCCCAAATACTACCTTCCACACCTATCCATACTTTCCTCAAGAATCATCTTGGGTCCTCCAAGACCTACTCTTGAAATACTCCCAATACCTGATCAACAGCAATTCAACCACACTAAAATACTTCCTAGGTTTTCTTAGGATTCCCCTACCTCCCCCTGCCATCAGCTGTTGAAGGGATCCAATCAACTTCATCCAACTACTTCACGAATACAATTACATGCAACAAAACTTAAATAATCCTTCGACTAAACGAACCAACCCTACAACTGTGACAACCCGATATTTCAACTCTTTGTAATGTCCAAAAAGTTAAATAATCCTTCGCCTAATAGGTCAAGTATTGTAAACATTTTTGAGTTAATAAAATTAACTTTGATAATAAAATGTCCAAAAAGTTTCTATTTAAATTCTTCTATGTTTAAATCTTATTAAACCATGATCGTACGTAAAAAGAACGCCCAAATCCGACTTCGTTTATTGAAGTTATGATTTTTCCAAGTTCAGCTTAGCAACAGACAGCTAAAAACTCGAAACGGAGATCGAGCGACATTTGGCCGGAATGACCTAAACGAGAATCGAAGGTCTCGACAATGGTATTTCAACGGTAAAAAGTCTGGCAAAAACCGACGTCAGATAAAGAAGTTATGAATTTTTAAAGAGATTCCTTAATCACGTCATTTTAATAAATAAATAATAAAAATAATTTCGGAATTTGCCAGCGGAATCTAAACGAAAGTTGTAGATCGTAGTCTCACCTTCGCGGGGATATAAAGAACATCGAAAACGGAGTTCGTATGAAGGAGATATGAATTTTTGAAGTTTGATAAATAACTTATATATAATTTTTATTAAAAATTCGGTATTATCCGAAGAGGAGTCAGCCTAGGGCCGAGGTACGCGCCGCATACCCTCGTACGCCCCGCGTACTCGAGGGCACGGCCTCGGATCGTCCACGTCGCCCTATGCGAAGCTACCCGACCCGCCGTCCCATCCGACCCGCTCTATCCAAAATACGTAAGCGATGACGTACGGGTATGCGCTGCGTACGCCCGTACGCCCCGCGTTCGGAGGCGGTTCAGCACCCCTATAAAAGGGATGCGAGCCTTTCCGAATTTTTTTTTCATTTTCTCTCTTTCTCTCACGATCTTGCCTCGATTTCCGTGCCCGTTCAAACCCGAAGCTCTGGTCTTTTTGCTCAAGTCCCGAGGGTCGATTTTACTCCCGAGATTCCCGAGAATCCCGAGAAAAATCCGTTTCCCGAGATGAAACTCTTCCCGGTTTTCGATCTCGCTATCTTCAAACTTCCAAGTGAGTTCATACCCCTTTATTCAACCTTTGAAATGCTTTTAAATGTTTTAAATACTTTATGGGGGGGAATACAAGTTAAACACTTATAGTTATTGCTTCGATCACATGTGATTGCATTAATCACATGTGATTAATAACTAGGAAACCAATGATTTTATCACTGTTCAAACTGTTTTACTTCAAAATGTTTTACAAACTCTTTTACTTATCAAATGTTTTATTGTAAACTTTGTTTTACTACCTATAAATTTGCATGCCCATATATGTATAGCTGTATAAATAATGTTTAAAGGGCTTAGGAAAGCCACCTATCCTATTTCCTTTTCCTCGATTTGGATGTGGTCTGGTGGAGTTTCGGGTGACCATCCGAGGGTCGTTTCAATATTAGTTATATATCATATATACATGTATTGACATAAAAGTACTTCCATATTCATACTTATCAGCACCTCGTTAGTAAGTTACCATCGGGGTAACACGGGATCATACTACTACAATTTCTAGATCAACAAGTCAGTTCATTCAGGAGTCAATACTTATTACTAAGAGAACATATACAACGATACTAGAACAAGTAACATTATATTGCATATACACGAATCCATTAACAATTGTGATCCACTGTATGGGAGCATGTCTTAATTGACATGACCCGAGTTGTAGCCAGAGTCTCTTGGAGGGAGAGCGTGAGTTTGCGTATAGATCTATACTGGATTGACTATCCTACACCTCGCTGCTAGCTACAGTGGGACCGATAGGTCTGCGGGTGCCAAACGTCATACCTTATTTTTCGACTATACGTTGTCAATGTTACCAGTCGATAGTATGGTGCAATTTATCACACGATACCTTAATATAATCCCGGTTTAAGGTAGTTAGTACAGCAGTAGTTCATATAAAACAAAACTACTGTACTACAATAATTTACCCATTACATTTTGGTGATAACCTCGCTTAAACTTTAATGTACAAACTATATTTTGTTAAATGATAGTTACACATGGGAAATTACACACTTTTACATCAAACGAGCATACAAAACAGTTAAGCCTTGGTAGAGGGCTACTTTAACAGAAAATATAGGTTTTTCTGAGAAATTCAAACTTTTACAAACACTTACATACATTTACAACTCATACTTGCGACAGGTTCAAACGTTTTGATAACAAACCTCGACACTAAAATATTTATGAATTCACCGGCTTAATGCTGATAAACTCTTTCAAAATAACTTGTATTCTCAGGTCATCAGTAGTCAGGTACCGATGCTAGCTTTTGAGAAGATGGAGCGCATTCAAGACTCATCATACTATTTTGATTTACATTATATTTTTGGTGTCTAAAACTATACGGAACACGCTTGTATTAAAATTATATATTTAATGCAATGGATGATGTTGTTTGCTTATTTACATTTACTGTGTTGTGATACTTTACATGACGTCCTCCGCCCCGGAACGTTTCCGCCATTCTTGGTTTTGGGGTGTGACAGATTGGTATCAGAGCATTGTTTATAGTGAAGCAAGTATATCAACCCATAAAAGATATACTAAACTATAAACCCATTTGGGATTAAAACACTCTGACCAAGAGTCTATACTTTAAATACTAAAATAGTTACTTAAGTATACTAGTCTGCATTCATACTAAAACCAGTGTCACAACGACAAGAACAAGAGTATTACGATTGTTAAATATCACAGGTAAGCTAGGGGATGTATGGTCAGTCCTGGGAATGGCATAGCCTGATCAACTATGCTGGTCCGAGGAGTGATTAGCATATGCCCTAGAATAGTTGTGATGTGTTAACAAGTCTAAGAACCTACCAACAATGCCACAAAAAGATCAGTGGAACTTAAACTTAAAATACTATAGGTGTATTTTGTGCTATTAACTACATACATACTATATCTTTATACCTCTCTTCTCGCGTAGATTTAAATGGCTGGATTCCATCACGACGACCCGTACTTTCCAAATAAAGGCAACATAGGAATGCTCGAAGCAGAGTCTGACAATGAACACCAAATTCCGTTGGATGATCATCAAGCTGAAGGCTTCTCAGATGGATCAGACTCTGAGCCTGAAGTCAATAACCTACCGCTCGTAGGTCAACCCCTGAACAACAACCCTCGACCAGCTTTTCCAGGTCCTACTCCCTTATGGGCAAACAACTTGAATCGTTGGAGTGATGAACAGGGTCAAACCTTACCATTCTTTGGGGACCGAAGCTTTTACAACGTCAGCAATGGTGGCTCTGCTGACCGAGCCCTGCCTGTCATTATCCGCAGGATAACTCGTAACGTCGAGCAAGGTAGAGCAGCCATCGACCGGGTCATGGAGATTGATGCCAACTCAGGTGTCAACACAGTCCGCATCCGCCGTCTTGAAGAAGACATGGAACCGACCCGAAGAACCAATGAAACCCTACAACAACATCTGGTTGCCTCTCAAGCTGAAGTCATGGAACTCCGAGCTCGTCAAAGTGCTCATGAGCAACACCTTCAAGAGGTGGTCCGTCAAATGAGAAACCTTAGGGTTCTCCCAAGGAATATTCATCGCCGTTAAATGATGTCTAGTACATCATTATCTTTAGGGTTAAGGATTAGCCTTTAACATCTGTGCTCTAAGTAGCACTTGTCTGTAAAATATTCCTAACTTTCAGTACTCTAATTAGGAATCTAAGAACTGTCAAACTTTTCTATATGGTATGATGTAAGACCTACTGTTAGGTCGATTTTCCTTGAACTTATTACATCAGTAATACTAGTATTATTGAAATCTATCTAAATTGTGGGAAAAATCTATACACTTTTGTTTTCCTACTAATATTTCTTGTTGTGATTTCAAACACTCATTCAACTGTTGGGCTATGGTTAGTTAGTCCATATATCACTCTCACGTTGCTTACAAAATGATTCTTACCACTTTTCTTACCTTTATAAACTTATAGCTGAAAGATGCCTCCTCGCAAATCTCCCAGGAATAATCTTGCACCACCACCTCCTCCGCCTCCGGTCATCGATACTGCAGCCCTAAATGTTGCCGTAGCTGCAGCAGTGGCAACTGCCATGGCTCAGTATCACTCTTCTGATGCCAGCAGAGGTGGAACCCCTGTGGAATCAATCCCGGTTGAAACCCCTGTGCGCTCGAGAGAGTGCTCTTACAAGGATTTCACCAACTGCAAGCCGAAGTCCTTTCATGGGACCGGCGGAGTCATTGCTCTCTCGCAATGGTTCGAGAAGACTGAAGCGGTCTTCGAAATTTGTTCATGCCCTGCTGCGAGCAAAGTGAAATACGTCGCATGCACCTTTGAAGGAAAGGCCCTGACGTGGTGGAACGGCCACGTTAAATCTCTAACTCTCGTCGTAGCCAACGACATAGGCTGGGAAACGATGAAAGACCTCATGATTGAGGAATACTGCCCGAGGGGCGAGATCCATAAACTAGAGCAGGAGCTTTGGAGCCTGACCATGAAGGGCACCAACATTGTCGCTTACACCGCCAGATTCAGTGAACTGGTGGCCCTCTGCCCTAATATGGTTCCCACTGAAGGGAAAAAGATCGAAAGGTACATATGGGGGCTTGTGCCTCCGTATCATGGGAATGTTCTAGCATCAAACCCCGCTACCTACGACAGTGCCAAACGGTTGGCACAACGACTCATTGACCATGGAGTCAAAACCCCTGCAACCACAACCACCCTAGCCATCCCGGAACTCTCCAAACCCGCTGATACTAAGCGGAAATTCTGGGATGAAAAGAAGAAGCAACAGGCTGCCAAAAAGCAGCAAATTGTGGCAATACATGCCGCAATAACCCCTACTGCTGCTACTACTACTCTGGTGGGTGGGTATGCTGGAAGTTCGCCCAAGTGCAACAAATGCAACTACCACCACAATGGCCCCTGCCATGAAATGCAGTGCTCTAACTGCCACAGGAGAGGACACACAGTCCATTTCTGTAAATCTCCGGCGAGACCGATCGCCCAAGTCCCCGGCTCTGGCGCGAGCCCGACTTGCTATGGATGTGGCGAAACAAGCCACTATAAGAGGGACTGCCCCAAGGCGAGAAATGCTGGCGGAGCAGGGAGGGTACTAGCGATAGGCCACGGGGAGGCAGTTGCTGACCCGATAGTGGTGACTGGTACGTTCCTCCTCGATGACTCATATGCATGCATTCTATTCGATAGTGGAAAGGAGCGAAGCTTCACAGTAGAAATGGCTAATGGAAAAACTGAAAGTACGAGTAGCATATACTTAGGTTGTACCCTAACTCTAGATAACCATTCATTCCTAATCGACCTCATGCCAGTCTCAATAAAAAGTTTCGACGTTATCATTGGCATGGATTGGTTAAGCCTTCATCGCGCCGACATCATGTGCTACGAGAAAGAAGTCTGTTTAAACCTTCCGTCTAACGAAACTCTTGTAGTCTACGGCGACAAACCCGGTGCAAGTCTTCGCATCATATCAAGTATTCAAGCACAGAAGTATCTGCGTAAGGAATACCATGCATTCCTTGCTCACATCGTCGACACGAGCCTCGAAACGAAAGAACTAAAGAACATCCCTGTAGTGAGCGACTTCCCCGACATTTTTCCAGAAGAACTACCCGGGTTACCTCCGCAACGACAGGACGAGTTCAGAATCGACTTAGTCCCAGGAGCTACCCCAGTAGCCAAGTCGCCCTACCGTTTAGCACCGGCTGAGATGCAGGAACTCTCTGGTCAACTTAACGAACTGCTCAGCAAGGGCTTCATAAGACCAAGCTTCTCACCTTGGGGAGCACCTCTCTTGTTCGTTAAGAAGAAAGACGGATCATTCCGTATGTTTATTGACTACAGAGAACTCAACAAACTAACGGTCAAGAATCGTTACCCTCTGCCTCGCATAGACGATCTATTTGACCAACTGCAAGGGGCGAACTATTTTTCTAAGATTGATCTGAGATCCGGATATCACCAGTTATGAGTGCTGGAAGAGGATGTGCCGAAGACAGCCTTCCGAACTCGTTACGGACATTACGAGTTCATGGTGATGCCATTCGGATTGACCAATGCGCCAACAATCTTCATGGATCTGATGAATAGAGTATGCCGACCTTATTTGGATCAGTCTGTCATCGTTTTCATTGACGACATCCTGATCTACTCCCGAAGTAAGAAAGAGCATGGCGATCACCTGCGACAAATTCTAGAGACGTTACGAAAAGAGAAACTTTATGTGAAGTTCTCGAAATGTGAATTTTGGATCCGAAGAGTCGAATTCTTAGGACACGTGGTAAGCGAAGAGGGAATCCACGTGGACCCAACCAAAATTAAAGCCATTGAGAACTGGTCAGCACCTAAGACGCCGACAGAAATTCATCAATTTCTAGGTCTTGCTGGCTACAACCGCAGATTCATTCAGAACTTCTCCCGAATAGCGAAACCTCTTACGACCCTAACCCAGAAAGGTGTGGCCTTTGACTGGGAAGAAAAACAAGAAAGAGCGTTCCAAACGCTCAAACGAGCCTTGTGCACTGCACCAATACTATCTGATGGGATTAAACTATCTTTTAATCTATGAAGATCGATTAGATCTTGAACAAGTAGGTAAACAATGACAATATGAACACAATAAAAGAAAAAGACAAGATTAAATCAAACGTGTCGAATGATTAAACAAAATCCTCAGAAGAGCTCGATTAAGAACATCAACTGTAGAGGATTGGAAGGTTACAAGAACGATCAAAGAAACCTTTTGTCGTCTGGAAAAATCGTTATACGCAGATCTCTAAAACCTTAACCTAATATGCATGCAAGCATTAGCTTATATACAAAGCATAAAAGACTCACGGTTGGACAGGCCCAAACCGGAATACAAAATAGCATAATTAGACGAGCCCAAAAGACACAATCTATAAAGCCCAACAATCTCCCCCTTTGCGTCAATTTGGAGTGAGACATTTACTAATTTCTTGGGCTAGCAGCCGAAACCGGTACCTTCTTCACGGTACTAAACAGACACTTGGTGATGGAAAGAATGGTCTGTCTAAACCGGATGTACCAGTTAATCATATCTTCAAAATACTTGACATCATCGGCCGAGTTCTCTTTACACCGTTTGACAATGAACAGCACATGCGCCAAACAAGTTGTGGTGTAAAGATGCTTGTCAGCTAAAGCGAAGAGACATTTATGTCCTTCCGCTCGAGTGAACATGACGGTGTTACATCTTGGGTCAATCTTGCCCAGCAGCATTTGATTAAGATCACTGGCCGATCCCACAGGAGCAATTTTGGGTTTCTTCTTGAAGACTGTGGCGACCTCCTGATCCATAAGGACAACCTCCATGATGTAGCAGATTAACATCCTTTTGACATGGTCTAGAATGGGACCATATTCAGCTTCATTGGTCAAAAGGATGTTATACAGGACGATCCAATCATAAGGATTTAGATTCGGTAGATCTGCCAGAGAGATAGGATGAGCAGATTTTGCAGATCCCCGAATCAGTTTGAACCGAACGTTTATAAAACGTCCTTCAGTATATGGTTTTAGCACCCGAACGTTTACAATCTTCTGGGCGCTCCATGTAAGGAATTGTGGACGAGCAGCCTTCAGATAGAAGTCAATGAGCTCCCTGTCAAGCTCAGCATTCGGGTGAGGGACTTCAAAAATATTAGAGAAGACGTGGAAGATGAACGCCTTTCGAGTCAACGGCATATCGAACTGCGAATCGACAGTGTTGCTGCAGTCGAACGATATAACCGGCTCGAGCCATAATATGCTGGGAGTTTCAATGGCCTCTTTGATCAAGCGTTCACTGGTCCAGGAAGGGAAGAGAGTCTTTCGGCTCTCAAGGAGATCATGGGCTTCTTTTTGCTTGCGTTCGGCTTCGGCAGCCTCACGCGCCACACGACTGGCATCATCACCAACATTGCGACTGTTCTTTCGTTTTAAAATGTCGGCAATAGTCTCCTTGTCGCCTTCTTCATCTTCGTCCTCAGCTATAATTTTGCCTTTGTTCTTCACACCCGAACCTAAAGATTGATGAGTTGAAGATGGTTCAGTAGTGTGAGTAGCTTTGGAGGAAGGAGGTGGTTTTGAACTTGTCTTCTCATCTCCCCCTTGTTTCGGAATGGACACAAAACTTGGGAGGCCTTCGACTTTGTTGAGTAGATCGATGGCTGGAGAGAGCTTTTCAGCAAGGGATCGCCTCACCGAAAAGTTTAAAATTGGATCGTGTGCTTCCAGAATGTTTGAGATAACAGCGTGGACATCCGAAACACACGTCTTCACCACCTCCCGTTCAGAGCGAAGATCTTCCAGTTCTTGTTGGGATTGAGATAGTTGAGTGGTCTTGACCTCAAGTGCAGTTGTTTTTGAAGCCAGATCGTCCATTAAAGAACGCTCGGTTGTCAGATTTTCTTGTAGCTTGACGAGGCGAGCTTCAATGGAGGCGGTAAAGGCCGAGTTGTCGTCGCTTATGATTTGACGTAGATTGGCGAACGAAGGCAACTCCGATGAGACAAACGTAACCAATTGTTGGACAATTGGTTCCAACGATGCCTTTGTGGCATTTTCACTTTCTTGCATGGACTGCAGTAGGACAGAGGCATCAGAAAATAGTTTATCGACTTTTTCGGTCGCAGCCTCACATGCCCGGGTGGATGCCTGAATTGCTGCAGATGCTGAGGCTACTGAATCATGTTGAGCCCTGGAGAAGGCATCAACAATCTTCTGAAGTGCAGCTTCAGACAGGGTTGATTGTTGGTTAGACGAGGAGGCGAGAAGTAGATCAATCTTCTCGTTGAGCTGTTTGAGATGTTTCTTAGTTACCGGGGCATCACCCTCCTCGTCACTTTGAACTTGAAACGGACTATAGTAGACCGAATCAAAGATCATGTTGTCTCCCCCGAGATAAGGGTTTTCACCCTCAGATGCATTGTCATGAGATGAAGAGGGTGGAGAGGTTGGGGGTGTTGATGGTTTAGTGGGAGAAGGTTGAGTTGGTGAAGGTAGAGTTTCGGTTGGTGGTTGAGTATGGGTAGTTTCGGTTGGTGGTTGAGTGTGGGTAGTTTCGGTTAGTGGTTGAGTATGGGTAGTTTCGGTTGGGTGGGTTTTGGGTTGAGGAGGTTCGGTTAAATGTGGTGATTCAGTGGTAGTGGTAAAGATTTGTGGAGGGGAAGGAATTGGGGAATTGGGTAGTTCAATCTCTGGGGTAGGGGATCGAGGTGGTGTATTGCCTCATTGAGGAGATGCATCCCCTTGAGAGTCGTCAGAACCCAAACTCTCACCCTCAGAGTCACTCGAAGAGGAGGGTATAACAAGCTTTCGCTTCGGTTGGGTCTTCCTCTTCTTCGGTGGGGGGGAAGGAGCAGCTTTTGGCTGTTTCCTCTTTTTAGGAGAAGGCCCCTTTGAAGCTTTGGAGGCTTGTTTTCCTTTGTCCGCCTTTTTACCTTTGCTCACCGGTTTATCTGCGTCATAAATAGACCTGAGCATATCCGGGGTCAGATCCCTTGGACCAGACGGTGTTAGCTCCTTGAGCTTCCGAATCAACCTGCTATCCGAAGGGACAGCACCATACATGGACTCCGGAATTGAACCAATAAAGGTGAATTTTGATGCATCTGAGATGATGATCTTCTTGGTATGGAAAGTACCTACAGAAGACATAGATGCACCGTCAGCAGTGGGAACGTCGAATCTGTCCATGGCCCATTTAGTTATCAGGATCCAGAATCGAGCCAACGAAACTTCAGAGTGTCTGGATGAAGAGGAGAGGCTTTGAATAAGCTGTTGCCATAGAACAAACCCGTAATCCAGGTTGATCCCATTATAAACTCCGTACAGGATGGTGAGGAACAGACGACTTGCACCGTCTGAACCTAAACTTCTCTCCGACAGTCCCTTGAAAAGGACTGTAAATAAACCGTTCCATTGAGGCGGCAAGCATGATTTTTTGAATCTTGCAACTGATGTAAGAACCTCTGTGTATCCCATGTTGTAAAACATGCTATACAGATGACCAATCTGTATCGACTCCGGATGAACTCGAGATGGGTCAGAAGCAAATCTGAGCAACGAGCAGAAACGTGGGCGGGAGACGGAGGTTTTGTGGTCTCCAATCTCAAAAAAGACCTGGTCGACAGCCCTGTCATAATATGCAGTCGCGTAAACATGCGATAGGGCCTCCATTGGCACCGATTCGATCCTGGAAAGTGCTGGTACGAGTTGTGAATACTTTAAGCACTCTATGACCGGCGACATATAAGGGTCGTAGGCCTTTAGGTTAAGATCAATGACCAAGCATTGCTGTGGGCGAATGGGAAGAATCTGGGAGGTAGCATGAACTGAAGAGGAATCAGCCATTGATGCAGGTGTGAAGAAGATGATGAACAGGAAACTGTATGGGAGTGTTTGAGTTTTTGGAAATTTTGAGAGTGGTAAAGAGGTAAAAGGAGGGGGAATGGGCTATTTATAGTTGGTGAGAAGAGAGAGAAAGATCGTTTCAAATCTCGTATGGATGACAGTTGGGACGGGCGATGATCACGTAGGAGAGAGAGTGTCAGATTCCTAGGACCACGCCGCCCAATAAGCGTCGTTTCATAGGGACAAGCCGTTACTGTTTAACCACGCGCATTGAATGCCACAGGACAAAAAAAAACTTAGGATTTAAAAGAATGTCCGTTAAAATTACGATCAACCATTTATAGAGAAATGTTGAAAGGCTTCTTTTAATTAGGCTAAAAATGACTGGCTTTAAAATAAAATCTCAGAAAGAAAAATAAGAACAAGATCCCAAGGGAAGAAATGTTATGGGTGTGTAACAATTTCATAGGAATCGCATAAAATTGGAGATTTTAATAGGGTACTTTCATCAATTCTTTAGTGAAAACTTGAGCAATTTAATTGTTCACCGTCAATTCGTTAGGTGTTGAATTTTGGGTTTCACTTAGTTCGTAGTGACACAATACTAAGATCATAAACGCAGATGTTGCGCAACCATAAACCTCAGTGGTAAGTGCTGAGAGTCTCAAGGGTTACCATGATGGAATGAGTGTAGTGGAGAAGAGATATAGAGATGGTGTAAGAGAACAAAGTACCTCTACTTCAAAAAGAAGGACCAAGCAGGAAATTCTTAACTCATGTGAGAAAAGAGTGAGGTAGCTCACGATTAGAATAAATGAATTGGCCTTATTGGGAAGACAAGGTTTGTGTATACCAGGTCATGAAGGTCTTTATTCAAAATCTTATGAGGCTTGAGACACATACAGCAGCATGCTTCTAGGGACATTTAGGAGTTTCAACAAATGTATCCTTATAAACTAACACAAAAAAAAAATTTGGAATTTTTGAGATAAACCGAACCCGAACCTTCGGTTGGTTTCGGTTGATAAAAGATTTGAAAAACCGAACCCGAACCTTCGGTTGGTTTCGGTTCTAGAAAATTTTGAAAACCCGAACCCGAACCTTCGGTTGGTTTCGGTTCTAGAAAATTTTGAAAAACCGAACCCGAACCTTTGGTTGGTTTCGGTTCTAGAACATTTTGAAAAACCGAACCTGAACCTTTGGTTGGTTGCAGTTCTTAAAATGTTTTTTTTTTTTTTTTTTTTTTTTTTTATCAAACGAGGAAAAACATAATTGTACAAGCAATACACAACATTGAGAAACTATCCTTGAAGAAATGAGTGGGTTAGATAGTTGAAACGAACCCGAACGTTCGGTTGTTATGTTTGAGTTTGAGAGGTAGCGTGAGGTACTGATTCTGATTCCATCATACCAAGTCCTTGCAATATTTTATTGAATGATGCTTCAGGAAGAGCTTTTGTAAAGACGTCAGCCAGTTGATCAGTGGTTCTTACGAAATGAACTTCGACGTTTCCATCTTCCACGTGATCTTTGATGAAGTGATACCTTAGTGCTATGTGTTTGGTTTTGGAGTGTTGCACTGGGTTATGACAGATCCTAATTGCACTTTCAGAGTCACAATATAGTGGGATCTTCTTCATATTGAGTCCATAGTCTCGAAGTTGACTTTGGATCCAAATCACTTGTGACGTGCATGATGCAGCTGCAATGTATTCCGCTTCGGCAGTGGATAGCGACACGCACGTTTGTTTCTTGGATTGCCAGCTAACTAACTTCCCATCAAGAAATTGACAGCCACCAGTTGTGCTTTTTCGGTCGAGTCCACATCCTCCAAGGTCAGCATTAGAATAGGCTTGAACAAAGAAGCCTGAGTTGGAAGGATACCATAGACCTAAGGAGGTGGTTCGTTTGAGGTAGCGTAGGATGTTCTTCACTGCAACCATGTGAGGTTCGCATGGGTTTGCCTGAAATCGAGCACAGTAACAAACAGAAAACATGATAACAGGTCTGCTGGCGGTTAGATACATTAAAGAGCCAATCATTTGGCGATAGAGCGTGATATCAACAGCCGGTTTGTCTAGGGATGGTGTAAGCTTGGTGCCGAATGCCATTGGGACTTTAACTTTCGAGTCTCCCTTCATTCCAAACTTTGCTAGGAGAGTCTTCGTGTAAGCTTCCTGATTAATAAAGATGCCTTCGGGTCCTTGTCTTATGTTTAAACCAAGTAAAAAGTTAATTGGACCCATTGAGCTCATTTCAAACTTAGTCTCCATCAGCTTTCTGAATTCAGCTGTTAAGCTGGGATTCGTGGAGCCAAAGATGATGTCATCGACGTAAATTTGAACTATCATAAGGTGGTTACCTTCCTTTTTGCGAAAGAAGGTTGGGTCAACCGAACCTTGTTTGAATTTAGACATCTTTAAAAATTTTGTAAGCGTTTCATACCAGGCTCTCGGAGCTTGTTTAAGGCCGTACACAGCTTTATCCAGAATATAGCAATGAATTGAATGCTTTTCGTTCACGAACCCAGGGGGTTGCTCCACGTACACCGTTTCTTCAAGTTCTCCATTGAGAAATGCACATTTGACGTCCATTTGGAAAACCTCAAAGTTCTTGTGGGCAGCATAAGCCAGAAATATTCTAACAGATTCTAGCCGAGCTACTGGAGCGAAAGTCTCTTCATAGTCTATCCCTTCCTCCTGACAATAGCCCTTTACCACCAGACGAGCCTTGTTCCGTATAACATTACCTTCCTTGTCCATTTTGTTCCTAAATACCCATTTGAGACCAACAACCGAAGCATCTGGAGGAGTTGGAATTAGGCGCCAGACTTTGTTCCTTTCAAATTCATTCAGCTCGTCTTGCATTGCTTGAACCCAATCAGAGTTATCGAGAGCAGTGTTGACTGTCTTTGGTTCAACTTTTGATATGAATGAATTGAACATGCAAAACTCAACCTTTGAAAATAAGGAAGTCTGTTTTGCCTTCAGTTGTGATCTGGTCAAAACCTTTTCAGATACATCCCCAACTACTTGTGAGACGGGATGATCTCTGGTCCATTTAACAAGAGGAGGGTAATTTGGATCAAAGGTTGGATCTAGTTCAGCATTGATTATTTCGTCTAGCTCAGATTGGTTGTTATAACCAAGTGTCACATCATTATGTTCCACCTCAATTGATGCACTTTGAAAGACCTGAGGTTCATGTGATTCTAGTGGTCCTGAGCTTCCTGGTGTTGAGGCCTCTTCGGTTGAAGTTGTGGGATTTTGCTCCCCCTAGACTTGAGCGTTTGGCTCCCCCTCAGC
This sequence comes from Lactuca saligna, assembly GCF_052625555.1. Taxonomy (NCBI): domain Eukaryota; kingdom Viridiplantae; phylum Streptophyta; class Magnoliopsida; order Asterales; family Asteraceae; genus Lactuca; species Lactuca saligna. The sequence continues at coordinate 73,910,133 of NC_136421.1, forward strand.
TTGAGCACTTGGCTCCCCTTCGACTTGAGCATTTGGCTCCCCCTCGACTTGGGCATTTGGAAAAGGAGAGTCATTAGAGGTTGATGTATCTTCATGCATCCTTCTTGCAGCCTCTTCGACAATCTGCTTCATGTGATCAACCTTGTTTTCGGCTGCACCTGCTTCAGAAAGTGAAGCATTCTCTGGTTCGTCAAAGAGCTCCAGAAATGTCTCGAATAAATTAGCGACCGAAACTGTAACCTTGCCATTTAGAGGAAAGATTTCCCCAGTGATATTTTCTTTAGCCTGTAGCTTCTTGACATAGTTGTCATCAAAGGTCACATAATACGTCTCTTCAATCTTTCTCGAACGCTTGTTCAGGACCCTGTATGCCTTGGATGTGAGCAAGTAACCCAGAAATATTCCCTCGTCGGCTTTGACATCAAACTTGTTGCGGTGTTCTTTAGAATTGAAGATGAAACACCTTGAACCGAACACATGAAAAAATTTCACATTTGGCTTCCTGTTGTTCAGTATCTCATATGGAGTGAGTGCGAACCTTTTGTTCAGATATGACGTGTTCTGTGTAAAACAAGCAGTAGAAATAGCGTCACCCCAAAAATAAAGAGGTAAAGAAGCGAAACTTAGCATTGTTCGGGCAGCTTCACACAAGGATCGGTTTCGTCTTTCGACTATTCCGTTCTGTTGTGGTGTGTAGGGAGCTGAGAAATTATGATTGATTCCCTTTTCTGCAAGAAACTCTTCAAACTCCCTGTTCTTGAATTCGAGACCATTGTCGCTTCTGATGTTGCGAACAACCTTCTTGAGCTGTACTTCAATTTGCTTGATAAACATTTTCAGCTTTTGAGTCGCTTCAGATTTGAGCTTTAGAAAGAACACCCATGTAAATCATGAAAAGTCATCAACGATAACAAGAATATACTTGCTACCACCGATGCTTTCGATAGATGAAGGACCACACAAATCAATGTGAATTAATTCGAGTGGTTCAACAATTTTTGTGTTGATTATCGATGGATGACTTTGACGACTTTGCTTTCCCATTTCGCATGCAGCACATAGATGATCCCTGTCGAACTTGAGCAATGGAAGACCCCTTACATGACCTCCAGTAACAAGACGGTTGATATCTTTAAAATTAAGATGAGATAATCTTTGGTGCCACAACCAGCTTTCGTCAGATTGAGCTTTTGACAACAAGCATATAGCTGGATTTCCCTTGATGGGTTTGATGTTTAAGGGAAACATTTCACCCTTTCGCTCTGACTTGAGAATTACTTTATTTGACTTTTTCTCTATGATTTCAGAACCTTCATCATCGAATGAGACTTTGAGACCTGTACCTCCCACAAGCTGAGATACACTAATGAGGTTGTGTTGGAGTCCTTCCACATAAGCCACCTTCCTTATAGAGAAGTCCCCATTGGTTATCATCCCGTATCCCTTTATGGTGCCAAATGAATTGTTTCCAAACTTGACGTTGCCACCGTTTGCAAGAGATCTGTATTCCCTAAGCTCCTCTTTCCTCCCTGTCATGTGACGTGAGCAGCCACTATCGATGTACCATTCTTCGTTGAACTGCTGGTCACTTATAACCTGCAAAAATTAGATAGATTTAGGAACCCAAAATTTCTTGGGTCCACGTGAGCTTTGCATGGGAACGGGAACAATAAGAGAGACATCAACAAGATAAATTCTTTTTACAAGAGTTGTTTTATCTTTCCTTTTAATGGTGTAAACCTTTATTTTATTAAGATTAGGCGAATTAGATTTGGACTCTGGTGTGGATTTATTGACCTTCTGCTTCCATTTTTGCTCAACTGATGAATGAGATTTTCGAGAACAAGAGAAATCAGCTTTAGGGAAAGATGGAGACGAATCGGTGGGAGTAGAAGAATTATGTGACCAAGAAAAGGAATTAGAAGAACGAGAAGAATTTGAACACGAGGGTTTGGATTGAGAGAAGTTCCGGGCTTGAGGCTCTAGGTGACCCTTTTGCTTTTGATTATTGGAGGGAATGACCTTAGCGTTTTGTTCTCTTTTGACTTCAGAACCGAACCTTTGCTTTCGGTTGGAACTGTCTTTGGAACCGAACCTTTGGTTTCGGTTGAAGTCCTTTTCAGAATCGAACTTCTGCCTTCGGTTGATATCTTCTTGTGAACCGAACCTTGGCTTTCGGTTTTTGTGACTTTCAAGCTTTTCTACAGGAATGTTTTCATACTTTATATTTTTGTCTTGATGAGAGAAATATGCATTCTGGGAACGCCAGAATTGTTTCCTTTCAGAAAGGTTCTTCCTGTATCTATTGTTCCTTTCTATCTTCCTATTCCTCATCTGAAAAGGTTGATGATGAACATTCGCTTTCGTTTTTGGTGACTCCTTGGCCGGTTCCTTTTGAACTGCAGGAGTTTTACTTTGAGCCAAAGGATCCGAGAGAATGTCTGCTTTTGCCGAGTGATCATTCTTCTGAGGAATATTTTTTGTACCACTGGTGCTCGGCTCATCGAAGTTGTTCGGTTTATTCAAGGGCTCAGGTATGTATCTTCCTTTGCTCTTCCAGGAAGTTCTTTCAGATAAACCAATGGTTTCTTCTGCATTATCAATTGGAACTTCCCAGAAGTACTCATCACAGCCATCAGCATTGTCTTCGTTTACAATGGCTACAAGTTCAGCTGTTTGATGTTCGGTTACTCCTATCACCTTGTAAACTTGATTTGGAGTGGTCCTTACCTTTTGATACACAATTGCTTTCTCAACTAATTTTGGGGACTTTTGATGGGACAACCGAGCGAACTCCACTGAATTTTCAGAAATTAGATTCTTGTGATTTTCTGGCTCGGTTTTAATAAATTCTGAGCAGTCAACCATGTCCTCTATAGAAATTTCACTCACGATATCGTCCTCGTTAAGCTCAGATGCATTTTCAACGTCAATTTTGTTTTCTGAGCTTACGTTGACGTTTAAAGAGTCAAATTTTTGCATGGTTTCGGTTCTCAGTTTAAGTGTGTCATTTTCATCCAAAAGATTTTTAAGCATGAGCTTGTGATCTTTGGATTTAATGAAGGACTCAATTTTGTCCAGTCCATACATGTAGGTAGGATTCATATCATCAGACGATATCACACTTTCACAATTATAAGCTTCAGCATCGATTTCATCTTCCTTAAACTCTAGGAAGGGCAAAATCATGCGGTAAATCCTTTGGCCTATTTCACAATCCAAGTGAAGCTGAGTAATATTAGAGTACAAACGTTTAGCAATTAAACAAAAAACATTTCGTTGTTTTAACAATTTCAAATTGTCTCTTTGCAAATAAATGTTTTCATCTTTAACTTTGACTAATTCTGACTCCTTTAACTCTATCCACATTCTCCGCTCCTCACTCTTCGATGTCGCCCTGCTCAATTGATCAGTTAGGTTAGAATTTGTGACCCGAGTTTGAGTTAAGCTACTATCTAGATGAGATATTCTTGTATTGACGGTTTTTAGTTCTTTCTCATAAGAAGATGATGGTACTTTGCATGAAATAAAAACAGATTGTACCTTCTTGATCAGTTCATCGAGCTCATTGAACTGCTGGCTGAGCGGTTTGGCTGTAAAGCACATGTCCTCCTTTGCTTTCTGTCCATCAATGCCTCCATCGGTGTTGTATCCCCTCATTTGAGATACGTTAGAAACCATGAGGCATTTTCCAGCACTGCTTTCTTCCTTAGACAAGTAGGCCTTTCCATGAGTAGGCTGCCTCACTTCCTCGTCTTCTGAGTCGGTAGACCAAACTTCCGTGCTACCGAACTCATCACCTAGAATAGAACCCTGCACAATAAGAGCATTAATAGGCGGGTTAGCAACAGACTTCTTCTTTCTCAACTCATCCAATCTTTTCTGCAACACGGCTTCCTCATCATTCCCATCATCCTTTTCAGCCATTTTCTTAAGAACACAGTCCTTAGCATAATGATTTTTCCCACCACAATAGAAACAGCTCACTCCAGAGTTGCCATCCACCTTCTGTTCCTTCTTGTGCTCCTCAGCTTTCGATTCATTAACCGCCTTTTCAGAGCTGTAACTCCCCTGCCAGTTTCGGTTTTTGTTGCTGGGGAATCTCTTCTTGATGAACCTTTTGGGATTGGACACCATCAAGGCATAATCTTCTGGTGTGAGATCATATTCTTCCAGGCTGAGGTCCTCATCCTCCATAACAGCTTTACTTTTTGACAAGAGGGCCAACGAACCAAGACCGGAAACGATGTTCTTTTCTTGCACCACAATCTTCTCTTGAGAGTTGAGAATTCCCACCAGTTTCGCCAGAGAATATGATTTAAATTTCTCATGGGCTTTAACCGTGGAAACAACTGCTCTCCATTCAGACCTCAGACCATTCAGGAATGTAACCTTCTGTTCGATGAGTTTCCTTTCAATATCGTGTTTGATCATCTTGCTGAGAAGATGATTGAAGCGATCGAACGTCTGGGTCACAGATTCTTCAGCCCCTTGTCTGAATTCTCCAAACTCAGATAGAAGTAGAGTTTGAATAGAATGTTCAAGATCTTTGTCTGTAGAATACAGTTCGCGAAGTCTATCCCAAACATCCTTTGCCGTTGTGCATGAACTAACCAATCTGAATGTATCGGACTGAAGGGCGAACCGGATTAATCTTAATGCCTTGATATTGCATTGGAACTTATCCTTTTCATCTTGTGCAATATCTTTCACGTCCTTGAGCAAATCGTTGTACTCTTTTTGAGTCTTGATGATTCTGGACGTTGCAGAATGAGAAACCGGTCCGTTGGTGATGGCTTCCCAAATCAAATACCCATTTTCCTCCGATCCAATAACATAGTCTTCGAAATGATGTGCCCATACTTCATAATCGTGGGTATATAAGATCGGAATCTTTGTCATCGAACCAATGCTGTTGGAAATATTAATAACGTTTGATTGTGTCGCGTCCATTATGATCGAAAAAACCTGTTCAAAGATCAGACTTGTAATAAAGCAGATTAGGGCAAAGTAATAAATATCGAGATACGTCAATAAAGAGATGACGGCTCAAAAAATATTAATGATTGCGGAAAAACCCTAATGGAAATCTTTTTCATAGAAAAGATGTGTATCAATTACACAGCCTCCTGCTCTGATACCAATTGATGGGATTAAACTATCTTTTAATCTATGAAGATCGATTAGATCTTGAACAAGTAGGTAAACAATGACGATATGAACACAATAAAAGAACAAGACAAGATTAAATCAAACGTGTCGAATGATTAAACAAAATCCTCAGAAGAGCTCGATTAAGAACATCAACTGTAGAGGATTAGAAGGTTACAAGAACGATCAAAGAAAACTTTTGTCGTCTGGAAAAATCGTTATACGCAGATCTCTAAAACCTTAACCTAATATGCATGCAAGCATTAGCTTATATACAAAGCATAAAAGACTCACGGTCGGACAGGCCCAAACCGGAATACAAAACAGCATAATTAGACGAGCCCAAAAGATGCAATCTATAAAGCCCAACACTATCCCTTCCCGAAGGAATAGAAGACTTCGTAGTCTATTGCGATGCATCGAATCAAGGGCTCGGATGTGTTCTGATGCAGCGAGGTAAGGTCATCGCCTACGCCTCGAGACAGTTGAAGACACACGAGGTTAACTACACGACCCACAATCTTGAACTAGGAGCAGTGGTGTTTGCTCTGAAGATCTGGAGACATTACTTGTATGGAACGAAAAGCACTATCTTTACCGACCACAAGAGTTTACAACACATTTTCGATCAAAAGGAGCTCAACATGAGACAACGACGATGGGTCGAGCTACTCAGTGATTACGAATGCGATATTCGTTATCATCCGGGTAAAGCCAACGTAGTAGCAGACGCCCTAAGTCGGAAGGAATATTCTGGTTGCAAAATCAAGTCATTGTCAATAACGATCCATTCACACTTGTCTAATCAAATTCAGGCGGCCCAACTTGAAGCCATGAAACCTGAAAAGGTGACAAGTGAATCCCTTAGAGGAATGGACAAGAATTTAGAAGCCAAGGGTGATGGAGCCTTATATTTCATGGATCGGATCTGGACACCGAAACACGGTGGTTTCCGAGACTTGGTCATGACCGAGGCGCACAACACTCGGTATTCCATCCACCCAGGTTCAGATAAGATGTATCTGGATCTTAAAAAGCTATACTGGTGGCCTAATATGAAAGCAGAGATTGCTACCTTCGTGAGTAAATGCCTTACTTGCGCAAAGGTTAAGGTCGAGTACCAGAAGCCCTCTGGTTTATTGCAAAAACCAGAGATCCCAGAATGGAAATGGGAGCGGATCACTATGGATTTCATAACCAAGTTGCGCAAGACAACGGGTGGACTTGATACCATATGGGTCATCGTCAATATATTGACCAAGTCTGCACACTTCCTACCTATCAAAGAAACCGACAAGATGGAGAAACTTACGAGAACATACATTAGGGAAATCGTACGGCTACATGGTGTACCTATGTCCATTATCTCCGATAGAGATAGTAGGTTTACCTCAAGATTTTGGCAATCACTACAACATTCCCTAGGAACAAGGCTAGACATGAGCACAACCTACCATCCTCAGACCGATGGACAGAGTGAGAGGACCATCCAAACACTAGAAGATATGTTGCGAGCCTGCGTGATTGACTTTGGGAAGGCATGGGATACTCATTTACCCCTTGTCGAGTTTTCCTATAATAACAGTTATCACACGAGCATCAAGGCTTCTCCATTTGAAGCCCTCTACGGTCGAAAGTGCAGATCCCCTCTGTGCTGGGCTGAGGTGGGTGATACCCAACTAGCAAGGGGGCAAGCTTCCGACATTACTCTTACCGGTCCGGAAATCATCCGGGAAACGACAGAGAAGATCATTCAGATCCGTGAACGATTGAAAGCCTCTAGAGACCGACAGAAAAGCTACGCAGATAAACGAAGGAAACCTTTGGAATTTCAGGTGGGAGACCGAGTCCTTCTCAAAGTCTCACCCTGGAAGGGCTTGATACGCTTCGGCAAGCGTGGGAAGCTTAATCCGAGGTACATAGGGCCTTTCGAAATTCTTGCAAGAGTCGGCCCCGTAGCTTACAAACTCGATCTACCAGGCGCACTTCGTAACGTACATTCTACATTCCACGTATCTAACTTGAAAAAGTGTCTATCCGACGAGACTCTCGTAATCCCACTCGACGAGATCGAGATCAACGAGAGCCTCAATTTTGTAGAAGAACTAGTAGAAATCATGGACCGAGAGGTCAAGCAAACAAAACAAAGTCGCATACCCATCGTGAAGGTTCGCTGGAACGCTAAGCGAGGACCTGAATTCACATGGGAACGCGAAGATCAGATGCAACGCAAGTACCCACATCTATTTCCCTAATCCACGAGTGTTCTCTTACTTTGAATTTCGGGACGAAATTCCGTCTAACGGGGGGATGATGTGACAACCCGATATTTCAACTCTTTTTAATGGCCTAATAGGTCAAGTATTGTAAACATTTTTGAGTTAATAAAATTAACTTTGATAATAAAATGTCCAAAAAGTTTCTATTTAAATTCTTCTATGTTTAAATCTCATTAAACCATGATCGTACGTAAAAAGAACGCCCAAATCCGACTTTGTATATTGAAGTTATGATTTTTCCAAGTTCAGCTTAGCAACAGACAGCTAAAAACTCGAAACGGAGATCGAGCGACATTTGGCCGGAATGACCTAAACGAGAATCGAAGGTCTCGACAATGGTATTTCAACGGTAAAAAGTCTATCAAAAACCGACGTCAGATAAAGAAGTTATGAATTTTTAAAGAGATTCCTTAATCACGTCATTTTAATAAATAAATAATAAAAATAATTTCGGAATTTGCCAGCGGAATCTAAACGAAAGTTGTAGATCGTAGTCTCACCTTCGCGGGGATATAAAGAACATCGAAAACGGAGTTCGTATGAAGGAGATATGAATTTTTGAAGTTTGATAAATAACTTATATATAATTTTTATTAAAAATTCGGTATTATCCGAAGAGGAGTCAGCCTAGGGCCGAGGTACGCGCCGCATACCCTCGTACGCCCCGCGTACTCGAGGGCACGGCCTCGGATCGTCCACGTCGCCCTATGCGAAGCTACCCGACCCGCCGTCCCATCCGACCCGCTCTATCCAAAATACGTAAGCGATGACGTACGGGTATGCGCTGCGTACGCCCGTACGCCCCGCGTTCGGAGGCGGTTCAGCACCCCTATAAAAGGGATGCGAGCCTTTCCGAATTTTTTTTTCATTTTCTCTCTTTCTCTCACGATATTGCCTCGATTTCCGTGCCCGTTCAAACCCGAAGCTCTGGTCTTTTTGCTCAAGTCCCGAGGGTCGATTTTACTCCCGAGATTCCCGAGAATCCCGAGAAAAATCCGTTTCCCGAGACGAAACTCTTCCCGGTTTTCGATCTCGCTATCTTCAAACTTCCAAGTGAGTTCATACCCCTTTATTCAACCTTTGAAATGCTTTTAAATGTTTTAAATACTTTATGGGGGGGAATACAAGTTAAACACTTATAGTTATTGTTTCGATCACATGTGATTGCATTAATCACATGTGATTAATAACCAGAAAACCAATGATTTTATCACTGTTCAAACTGTTTTACTTCAAAATGTTTTACAAACTCTTTTACTTATCAAATGCTTTATTGTAAACTTGGTTTTACTACCTATAAATTTGCATGCCCATATATGTATAGCTGTATAAATAATTTTTAAAGGGCTTAGGAAAGCCACCTATCCTATTTCCTTTTCCTCGATTTGGATGTGGTCTGGTGGAGTTTCGGGTGACCATCCGAGGGTCGTTTCAATATTAGTTATATATCATATATACATGTATTGACATAAAAGTACTTCCATATTCATACTTATCAGCACCTCGTTAGTAAGTTACCATCGGGGTAACACGGGATCATACTACTACAATTTCTAGATCAACGAGTCAGTTCATTCAGGAGTCAATACTTATTACTAAGAGAACATATACAACGATACTAGAACAAGTAACATTATATTGCATATACACAAATACGTTAACAATTGTGATCCACTGTATGGGAGCATGTCTTAATTGACATGACCCGAGTTGTAGCCAGAGTCTCTTGGAGGGAGAGCGTGAGTTTGCGTATAGATCTATACTGGATTGACTATTCTACACCTCGCTGCTAGCTACAGTGGGACCGATAGGTATGCGGGTGCCAAACGTCATACCTTATTTTTCGACTATACGTTGTCGATGTTACCAGTCGATAGTATGGTGCAATTTATCACACAATACCTTAATATAAACCCGGTTTAGGGTAGTTAGTACAGCAGTAGTTCATATAAAACAAAACTACCGTACTACAATAATTTACCCATTACATTTGGTGATAACCTCGCTTAAACTTTAATGTACAAACTATATTTTGTTAAATGATAGTTACACTTGGGAAATTACACACTTTTACATCAAACGAGCATACAAAACAGTTAAGCCTTGGTAGAGGGCTACTTTAACAGAAAATATAGGTTTTTTTGAGAGAATCAAACTTTTACAAACACTTACATACATTTACAACTCATACTTGTGACAGGTTCAAACGTTTTGATAACAAACCTCGACACTAAAATATTTATGAATTCACCAGCTTAATGCTGATAAAATCTTTCAAAATAACTTGTATTCTCAGGTCATCAGTAGTCAGGTACCGATGCTAGCTTTTGAGAAGATGGAGCGCATTCAAGACTCATCATACTATTTTGATTTACATTATATTTTTGGTGTCTAAAACTTTACGGAACACGCTTGTATTAAAATTATATATTTAATGCAATGGATGATGTTGTTTGCTTATTTACATTTACTGTGTTGTGATACTTTACATGACGTCCTCCGCCCCGGAACGTTTCTGCCATTCTTGGTTTTGGGGTGTGACAACAACGGTTAGACTCAAACGAGAGTTACACAATAGGGCCAAATCCTTCACTATAAGATTATTTAACCTCCATAGCATGTAACTTAGCATATTCCTTTGGTAATTATCTCACATCAATGTGAGCCCCACAAAGAACAAAGCAAGCAACGCTTCGATCAGCGGACACGACTGGCACTAAGACACAAAAAAACCAGGCACATCCTCATACAAAATTATTGATTGCTATCTCTCATCATATCGGATACACCTTCATCCTGCCCTCACTCTCTCAAGAGTGGCTAACCATCCCACACTCTATCCAGCCATGAACTGCACTCACTCATGAAACTTCCACCAACCTTGAAGCACTCATGTACACTAATCATACATAACATTGGATCCTATAAACAGTCGAATACTCGATTCTACCCTAATCCCTTCATCAAACAAGAATAGGAAATAAAGCTAAACCAAACATTCTGAGGTTATAAAATCTTATTTATGTACAACTATGATGAATACACAAAGAAACTACAATAATGATGTCAATTTCATATAAGGAAAACCCTAGGCTATCAAGCATCATATAATCAGGCAAATCTATCATGCAATTCCTGAAGATCCCTAGCCTATCACTAGCATGTTGTTCTAACATATCACATTATCAAATAACTATGTAGGAATTTGGGGTCTACTTATTGGCTCTGCTGATCGTACGCATCGCATCCTCCTTAATCATTTTGAAAACCATTTTTGAAAATTGTTTTTAAAATCTTTTTCCTTAATTTGAGAATGGATTCACATGAGTGTTCCTCCAATTCACTCAAACGAAGGATCTGATACCAAATTGTAACATCCCAAAATTTCAACAAATTTAAAAAAATTCAAAACAACCCTTTTCTCTAATAGAAGTGTTACGGAACCATTGTTTCAAAACATTATTTAAAATCAGATTCTCCTAAGATCCAGTTAGTTGTAAAACCAAGGATGTGTACAGTCACGCCTTCGCCTTGCTACAGTCCATTGAAGTACCTGAAACCATAAACCAAAACTATAAGCACTTAGTGAGTTCCCCCAAAATACCAACACACAAATAAATAAAGTATTCGAATAACAACATGTACTAGGTTCACAGCTAAAAGACTGGATTACCCCTGAGCACATAATATGAGTCTGGATTTTCCTATCGGGCCCATAACTCATATTTGGCTTGCTCCTGAGCCGACAGCACTGTTGGATTTGGTGTCTAATCCCATAACTATAATTGGTATGTACTTGACCCGAGACTAGCATGATCCATTTGGGTTGCATTTCACCAGAATAATTTGTAAGGATGGAATTTTGAGAAGAGGATATTTATGATTTATTAATATATTATAAGTTGTAATATATTAATATGAAATCATATTATTATTTAATTAGTATTGATTAAAAATTAATTTGGAATTAATTTAGTGATCAAAAGAGACTAATTAAATATAAGGGGTTGATTTGGTGAATCAATCATTCTTATGGTGTAGGCTTATGGCTATTTACGATGGGCTAAACCAATATGGTAGTCCATGGAGGTTTAACCCATGGATCCTAAGTAAGATGAAACGTCATGCACATTAGGGGTTTACATGGATGTAACCCTAATCCTAGCCACACTATATAAGAAGATCCTAGGCTACTAAAATCAGCACCTAGTGAATTTTTGGAAGAGCATAGCCGATTTTGTGTGCAAGTAATCCTCTCTCCAGTTCTCCATTTTTGGTGGTGTTGTGTGAAGCATTTGAGGCATCACATTTGGGGTGCTAGACTCTTAAAGATCCAAGGAAACAAGCTACAAGAAAAGGTATGTCAACTAACAAGTTTTGTTATATAAGTACCCATATTTTGCATGTTAGTTAGGATAATGCTTTGGAAAATCAAATTGCATGTATAAATAGAGAAAACATAGATCCAAAGCATTTAGGGTTGTATGTGCACCTTAAGGTTGTTAGAGGACTCAAAACCCATCAAAGATAAGTCTAGCTTGCCCTCAGGCCCATAACTTATGTATGACTTGCTTCTTAGTCCAATCAATCCTCATATTAGAATACAAATGTTCAGCCCTCGGTGCGAGTTTGGCATACCAACCGGCCCTCAACTCATATATGGAATACTACTGAGCCTTCAGTATGAGTTTGGCATGCTCCACATAACCCTCAGCTCATATCTGGAATGCTCCAATACCCTTAAGCCCTCAGTACGAGTCTGGCATACCACCCAGTCATCAACTCGTATCTCGAATGCATATGAGCCCTCAGTATGAGTTTGGCATGCCTCGCCTGACCCTCAGCTCATATCTGGAATGCTCTAGGGTTTGTTGGCTACAGCACGAAGCAGTACAACCTCAACCGAACATAATATTTCTACAAATAACAACATATACAAATAATCACACAAACAAAATCATAGGTAGTCCTACCGATCTACCAGACTAGCATATCAATAACTAGCATAATCATGCATATCTATTCCATACTCAAAATATAAACAAATAACAGCTTATCAAACCAATGAACCGTCCTTGGTGCCTTCGTCCTGTAAGTACAGTAAGGAAAAATCACATAGCAAACTAATCAAAATCGATGAAGACCAACTCCGAATCTCAAGAAAGGAATTACTAGTTGCTGGCTCGCAAGAATCCCCGCGCTATCAATCACACGTTTAACATCCATCAATAATCAGATCCAACCCACACTAAGTGTCCAAACTATGGTAAAAGACCCTTTTACCTTCTTCATAACTTGGCTCCAAAGCCAAGGCCCAATTTAACAATCCAAAAGGCCCAAACATGGTCCAAATCATCCCAAGGTCAGCCGTGATTAAACTTTTGGTCAAAGTCAAAGTCAACAACCTATGTTGACCAAACACGTCGTGTTACCCCTTGCACACGTCGTGTTCTTCCATCATTCAAATAATTGGGAAAACCCCAACCAACACACCGTGTTGGCTTGCAAACACATCATGTTTGCCCAAGATTCAATAGCTTAATACAATAAGTTGTTTTGTTCGATACTAAGAGCTCCAAAGCTCAGATGTAGCCTCTCATGTGGTCCAGAAGGATAAAGTTTCCAACTTTATCCTTTGGGACTACCAAAAATGTTCAAAACTCAATCCAAAAGCTTAATAGAGCAAGGGCTTAACCAATAAGCACTTAATCCATAAAGACATAGCGCCAAAACATAGATATGATTTCCTTGTGCTGGAAAACCACATAAAGTTGCCAACTTTACGCTCATGCATGTCTATATGAAGCTCTTAAGCTTAAAAACGATTTAATAATTGATTTAATGCATGCATGACACCAAAACTCTCATAAAACTTTAACCTTTATGCTCAAGGATACCAAAACAACCTCAGATATGAAAGAACAAGCCCTTAAACAACTTAACTCATCCATTAATCCAAAAAGGGACCAAAGGCACAACAAACTAGCTATGAAGAGATGTAAACATATAGAAGACAAGATGCAAACTTGATACCTCAGAAAGCTTCCCTGCAAGATGATGATTCTGGATCCAAATCCTTTTCCCCAAGCAAAGCAACTTCAAGATCTCCTCTTCCCTCACATATACCAAAAATGAGCACCAAGAACTTCTTACTAGCTTAAGAACACCACCAAGAGACTTAAAGATTGATTTTAGGGTTTTAGAGGCAATGGAGGCTGGTAAGGAGGTCAACCATGAGGACTTAAGGCATTTATATAGGGTGCAACACCCAAAAAATTAGGATTTTCTCCACCATCCGCCAACACCTCGTGTTATGGCATAAACACGCCATGTTGGCCTTAATGAAAGCCGCATTTTTTTCTTATCTAGTCACATCGTGTCGAATCCTTAGAAGGTGATTATATCCAAAGTTGCTCCTAAAATTTTTGGGTGTTACATATTAGCACGTTTTTTTAGTGTTTTCTTATAAAATGCTACCTATTTCCCATGCTTTAATCTGAGTTATGTATTTCTCATTATTTTCATAGAATGCCCGTACTGCTCACTTTTGTTATACATTTCAGGACAATTTATCATGTATATAGAATAAGACACCTCGAGGATGCATTTGAGATGAATAAGACACCTCGAGGATGCATTGGAGCTCGGAACTTATGGAGGATGTTAAGGAATGATTGGAAACAACAAACAAACGTTTTGGGTTCAGCCTATAAATCAAATGTAACAAATCGTTTTGGGTTCATCCAATAAATCAAATGTAGAATAAGACAAATATTTTGGGTTCAGCCAATTAATCAGTAAATGTAACAAATATTATACAATCTCACAAGTCTCTTAGGAACAAATCGCTAGCACAAACTACCTAAAACCATACATATGTCAAAGCTCAACCAATAATCAAATCCATCAATGTTTGACCAAAAGTATAACTTTTATAAAACGCCAACAGTCTTGATGCGCAACCTGAAATGTCAAAAAAATAAATGTGTCATGTTCACAAAATGACAAAATAGTCAGGACAACCCTAGACTCAGTGCGTTGCGTCCATCTAATAGATGTGTCACGCCCCTCATCCAAGCAACTTACTTCATTAACCATCTAATCTTTTAAGCAAACAATTCAAACTTTCCAGAAACCATTCAATAAGGTTGTTAATGAATAGAGTTTCCAACTTTATCTAGATCCAAGGCTCAAACATGAAATTACCAAACCCTAGATCCAAAATACATGAAAAATGATAAAAATAAATAAATAAATAAATAAAAGACTAATAATAATAAATAAATTTAAAAAAAAAACCATGCATGGTTCAAATAGAGCTCATCCATGCTCTCTTCTCATCTCCAAATGTCCATAAGCCATCAAATAACAAGCTAAATGCAATAGAGTTTTCCAAACTCCAAAAAAAACTTGCAGAAAGGACCAAAAGTGACTGAATACACACCCAAGTCTTACATCTATGCATAAAACTCATAAAGCAAGGAACTTTATGACTTACAATGGTCCAGAAAAATAGGATAATGTTTAATCTTCTTGTTGGATTTGGTGTCTAAGCCCATAACTATAATTGGTATGTACTTGACCTGCTTGTAGCATGGTACTTTTGGATTGCCTCCACCGGTGCAATTTTATAAGATGGTTTTTTGAGAATAAGGTTATTTACGATTTATTAATATATTATAATTATAATATATTAATATGGTTATTTGATTAGTATTGTCCAAGAATTAATTTGGAATTAATTTTGTGGTCAAAAGAGACTAATTATATATGGAAGGATTGATTATGTAAATCAGTGATTCTTATAGTATGCGTTAAGTGATCTATGATTATGTAGATGGGCTAAACCAATAATATAACCCATGGATAGTCCATGGAGGTTATACCCATGGATCATAGGAATGTGGAAAGTCATGGATCGTTACGGTTTCCAAAGTGTAACCCTAGCACTTGCCACAACTATAAATAGCCCCCTCCATGCACCAAAATCGGTTACACCAACCATTTGTGATAAGTGACTTATTCTCTTTAAGCCTCCTTTTTGCATATTGGTGTTTGTGAACCTTTAGAGGCATCACACTTGAGGTGCTAAAGCTTCCAAAGGTCAAGAACTCTACCCTACGCAAGAGGAATGTATCCTAACTATTTTTTAATTATATAGCTTTAATTATATGCTAGCTAGGGTGAATGCTTTGGAAACAAAATTCATGTATAATTAGAGAAAACATAGATCCAAAGCATTTAGGGTTGCATGTGCACTTAGGAAGTGTTATAGTGCTCAAAACCCAACAGTGGTGTCAGAGCCTATGATTGCTTTCTATTATATTTGATGCTTACTTATTATCAAAGTTGAAAAAAAATCGAGTTTTTTGCATTCTGCCTGATGAACTCACCAAGTCCACTGGGGAACTCGACGAGTCCATATAGAAATGAAGCTACTCGATGAGTCCAGTTCATGGACTCGCCGAGTTGGCTGATCAGAGTGCAAAATTTAATGTTTTGGCCAAAATTGGATATGGTCATTACCAAAAACTGTTTTGAATCATAAAAATATGTTTCTTAAGATATAGTAGTGATCATGCACATCCATTTGATAGATAATTGTCAAAGTTTCATGTTTTTTTATTAGTTTATATGATTAGGCCAATTACATGAAATTTGTTTGATATGAATTATTTTGTTCTTCTGAGTTTGAATAGATCATGTATGGATTACTTGATTATTGTGTTAGTTAAATTAGTGATCTAAATGCTTTTAAATGTGCTCCATAACTTGTCCTCATGTTATGGAAAATGAAAAGTCACTTCTTTAAAAGACATTAAAACTCATAAGTTATGGACTTGAAGAGTTTTCACAAGTTTCAAAACTTGCCCTTGAGTTTTGGAGTTTGCAGAGTCTCATTAAGTGATACTTTAATTCCAAACCCTATTGTTTTAAAAGTTAAAATTCAACCCTTATACTTTATAATATTATAAGTTTAATATATATATATATATATATATATATATATATGTATATATATATATGTGTGTGTGTGTGTGTGTGTATAAGACAAGTCACTCTTAACGTTAGTAGGCCTGATTCACGAAGTCGATATATAAGGCGGTATAAGGTTATTGCCTATAAAATGGTGGTTTAATGGGTGTCCACTCTCACCCACCGCTTCCTTAACTGGTGGAGGGTCGTTAGCCGAACGGGTAGGATAGGACACCAGTTCTCCCTCAGTAAAAGTATAATGACAAATATAAAGTAACTAAACTTTTACTTAATTCCCAATCTTAGTTACTTTAGGAAAAATGTGAAAATGGTGCTAATCCATGAAATTACACTTTTTACCTTGTTAATTCGTTAGTGGAGCGTGTGCGGTTAACTGGCACACTAATATGGGTCTGACAATGTGTGGCAAAGGGTAGTTTGATGTTAATCATAGATTAATGGAGTGTGTGTGGTTAACCGGCACATTGACTAGGTGATTTGTAACATTGGGTGTACCATGTTAATTTTCATGGTTATTCACACCTTGTTTATGATCCTCGACATCCTAATCACAAACTTGAAGGGCACAATCACATGCCTTTGAAAAGTTCAATGAATCTCAAAGATCTAGGAATTTCAAATCCAATTAAAACTTAATAATCTATTTCATCTTTCATGGTGGAAATTGGTAAATCATCATTTGCCTACATTCAAATATTCTGCAATTGGATTACGACATCCCTCTTTGCAGTTGTAGAATATTGTGTTGGCTCCTAGCCTTAATATTTCATATTGGGTGGAATATTAAGGATTATCATCTAATCTACACTTTATTCTTCTTCTTTTCAAATGTCTACCCCAAACAATGCTTCAACACCAATTCCTTCAGGCTCTTTCTCCCTCATGAACCTATGTGGGAGGGTCATTTTTGATGGCTTGAAGTTTAATGACTGGATTCGTTACATCAGAATGGCTATTCGCTATGAGGAAAAAGAATATGTCCTTGATAAATAGCTTAAGGGGATTGATGTCATTGCTGCTACTCCTGAAGAAATCGTTGAACACACTACTCATGAGAGGGATGCGATAAAGGTGTCGTGTCTTATGATTGCAACCATGACTGCAGAGCTACATATGTCCTATGAGGACTACTATCCCTATGAAATGTATCATGATTTGATGGAAATTTACCATTAAGGTGCTCGACAGGAGAGGTATGAGATCATTGCTTCCATGATCACAATCAAAATTAAGGGTGGTGAACCCATCACGGCCCACTTGCAGAAGATGCAGAGGTATGTGGACAGGTTGCTAAAATTGAATGTCAATTTTGATGAAGAGTTAGCCATAGACATAATTCTACACTCTTTAACTTCTTGTTATGATCAATTTTGTATGACTTATCATATGAACAAGGAAGAGGTCACTCTTAGAAAGCTTAAAGGGCTTTTAAGGAATGCGGAAAGCAACCTTAAAGGAAAGTAGGTTGTGTTTACTCTAACTACGACTTCTTCCCCCTGTTCTGTTAACTAGACATGGAAAGGGAAAAAATAGGAAGGCACCCTCTAAGATCTGCAAGGGAAAGTCTCTTAATGGATCCTCTTCTAGTGGGACCAAAGTTGGTTTTGTTAATCGCTCTTCTAATCCGAATGATGCTGACTACTTCCATTGTCATGAAAAAGGGCACTAGAAACAGAGCTTCCCCAAGTACTTGTTGCACATAAAGGATGGGAAGATCAAACCCTCCTTTGCAGGTATTTACACTATTCAATCTAATAACTCATCACATGTAACACTCGTGTTTCTAGCCTAGTAATTTGTATTTAGATGATAGTCTAGGTTAATCTTTGTAACTCATTTTGAAGAAATGAAAAGGGAATTATGTGAATTCTATGTGTTTTATGTGTTTTATGCTTAATTATTAGGGTTTAATTAATTAAGAATAAAAATAAGCGTCAAAATTAAAGTGTGAGATAAGCCTGGTATCTTTACATAAATTTGTAGTGGTCTAAATAAGGATTCCGGGGATATAAAGAATACCAAAATCCGAGTTATAACGAAGAAGTTATGACGTGTCGAAGTTTCACGACAAAACCGGCACGACGCTGAATGTCGTAAAAAGTGAGTTTTTGATAAACTACTTTTTAGCCTTAGTAATCTAAACGAAAGTCGTAATATTCATTAAACTGAGAAGTTCAATAAAAAGAACGCCCAAATCTGACTTCGTATGAGGAAGTTATGATTTTTCGAAGTTTCAGCTTAGCATTAGACAGCTAAAAACTCGAATTTTAGATCGAATGATTTTTAGCTGACACAACCTAAATGAGAATCGAAGGTCTCATCATTAGTAGCACAACGGTAAAAAGTCTGACGAAAATGGATGTCGGATGAAGAAGTTATGAATTTTTAACGGATTTCCTATCTCGGTCTGTTAAAAATAATAATATAAAAATTAAATCAAAATTAGCCGACGAACGAAAGTTGTAGAGCGTAATTTTAGCTATGCGCGCATATAAAGAACATAAAAAACGGAGCTCGTATGCGAATGTAATGGATTTTAGAAGTTTTTTGCACAAAAACCGAGAAAATTCGTAAAAGTGGCTTCAGCCTTCGCTTAGGGCGAGCCACGTGTCCGAGTTGCTGAGTCACCAGAGGCCAGCTCGCGAGACATGTCGCCTTCCCTCGCATCCGAGGTCCAGTCCACTTGGAGTTCGACGTGTGTCCCTTATCACGTGTCTGAGTCTCGCAGGAGGAGCCACATCCGAAGCCTCAGACTAGACCGCGGTCCAATCAGGAGGCGATAGCGAGCCCTTCGCATGTGCGAGCCACCCCCCTGCGAGCTCCGGATCTGCGACATGTGGCTTTTCTCCTGACCGTCCGATCAGAAGCCTCGCCCCTATAAATAGGAGGGTGCGAGACCTCCCGGGTATATTTTGGTAACTCGTCAATTTTAGCCCCTAAATCCATATTTCTTTCATCTTAACATCCCCCAAAGCCCCGGTATCGATTATAACGCTCGGAATACTCTACTAAGTGCTTGAGAAGCTCGGAAAATTTTATATTTTCGGTTTCGAAGCCTGACCTTCGCAAAGCGCGGTTTCTCAATAAAACTCCCGGTTTTATTAGAAACGATCATTTTAAGCAACGAATTACTGCCCGATTATCATCAAATCATGTGAGTGTATAGTCACTTTCATCTTACACATAGATATGAAGTATTTTATATAAATACATGCTATGTGTATATATATTTGAGACAATTTTTGAATTGATGTTTTATACAAGTTTTAAACAGTATATGTATTTTTATCTACAAATATGTTGGGTAAAACATGGGTAGATAGTGATGTGTGATAAAATAAAAGTGATGAGAGGCCTCGATGCGTTTTAAGATCCAGTCATCTAGCGGAGTTTGGATGACGACCACGGACTTTCTAGACAGTCCAGTGGGACACATTAGCAGGCCCGCAGCTTGTAGGTGTTAATGAACTAAGAGTGTTCATTCGTTGTACTCCATCCCCCTCATGGTTGCCTTTAGGAAATGTATGGCTGAGGAAACCCCTTAGCAGTAGTGTCTATCCCGATGATATTCTTTAGGTTAGGTCCCTTGTCATAAGTGTTTAGGGACGTAAAGTGAGGATAACGGGAACGGGTAATCAGGGTTATTGTTGATTGATGAACTTAATAAGTTTATTATTATTGTGGGTTGAAAACCCTATATGCTCACTTGGATCCCCAGCCTGACCCACTCAACTTTTTATGTTACAGGTAGTGGACCCCAAGCATAGTCAGAGGACGATGACAGATTTTTGGATTATAGGCCAATAATTGTAAACAACTGTTGAAAGGCTTATAACGTCTTGTTTATGCTTTTGATCTGTATCGGAACATGACATCCCGAGGTTTTGATATGAAATGAAACTATACATTTCTTAAACAAAAGTTTTGCTAAACTTTTATCATGTTTTGTTTTGGGGACTAATTCCGCAACGTCTTTTAAAAGGATTTCTCTTATTTTATTTTAAAAAGCATAAATTAAATCGGTCTTTTCTAACCGAGAAATTAGGGGGTGTCACATCACATGCTAATTCTTGGGGTCCTTGATACAGGTTGTGGATTTCACATTTGTTCTAATTTGTAGGGACTAAAAACAAGTTGGGATGTGGAGCACGAGAAGATTAACTTAATCATGGGAAATAGGGAAATGTCGCATGCAACCAAGATTGGAGTTTATTCTATATTTCTTAGAAATGGTTTAAATTTAGGTTTGAATAATTGTTGTTACTCCGCCGATATGGCGAGAAATATTATTTCCTTTCATAGTTTGTACAAACAAGGTTTTACCTTTTCATTTAATAATGAAGTTGGTGCTATTCATGCTTATTATAATGGTGTATTTTATTTTGAAGCATTACCTTGCAATGGTGTGTATGAAACTGTGAATGTTGTAGATAACCTAGGAAATAATGTGTTGAATATTGATTCGACCAATGTTTTGGACAAGGCTTGCTTGTGGCATTGTTATCTTGGATATATCAACAAGAAGCGCATAGCCCAACTCCAAAAGGATGGAGTTTTGGAGTCACCCTTCATTGGTGCTTGTGAAAGGGGTGAAGGTTTGTTGGACCTCATACACACTGATGTGTGTGGACCGTGCATAACCGCCACAAGGGATGATAACCGCTTCTATGTGACTTTTACTGATGATTACAGTAGGTATATCTATATCTATTTAATCAAGCATAAGTCAGAAACTTTTGAAAGGTTCAAAGAGTTTAAGCAAGAAGTGGAGAATCAATTGGGCAAGTAGATAAACATGCTACGATCCAATCATGGAGGAGAGTATCTTAGTATCGAGTTCCTTAACTATCTTAAGGAATGTGGAATTGTTTCACAATTAACGTCACCTAGGACACCACAACTTAATGGTGTGACTGAGAGGCGTAACAGGACTTTGCTAGACATGGTTCGTTCCATGATGAGTGGAGCTCCGTTACCAATCTCATTATGGGGGTATTCATGTTGGATTAGGTGTCTAAGTTCATAACTATTCCGGGAATGTACTTGACTAGTTAGCATGGTCCATTTGGGTTGCATGGCATTGCAACACTTGGATAGACTAAATGAGAGAAAGGAAACTTAAGGATTATTAATATATTATAAGTTCTAATATATTAATAATATTATTTAATTAGTATTGATCAAAGAATTAATTTGGAATTAATTAAGTGATCAAAAAGAGACTAATTAAATATATGAGGTTGATTGTGTAAATTATCTATTCTTGTATAGTGGGCTAATGATCCATGGTTTGTATGGATTGGGTTAAAACTCATAAGGTGCTCATGGATAATCCATGGAGGTTATAAACCCATGGATCACTGAATATGGAAATCCATGCCAATTAGGGTTTACATGGTGTAACCCTACTAGCGCCACAACTATATAAAGACCTCTATGCAAGAAAAATCCACACTACTTGTACAAGATAGAGGGTTAGCCCATTATGAGGTGTTAGTGAAATTCTCTCAAGGTCATTCCAACTTTTGTGGTGTTGTGTGAGACATTTGAGGCATCACACTTGAGGTGCTAGGCTCACAAGGTATCTTAGTAAAACATAGATCCAAGATTTCTAGGGTTGCATGTACACCTTAGGTTAGTATGCTCAAAACCCTTCAGTGGTATCAGAGCCTAGACTTGTTTATTTGATACTTGATGCAAATTGTTGAAAAAACTCAAGTTTTCTGCATTCAACAGCATGAGCTCGCCGATTCCATGGAGGGACTCGACGAGTCCATGAGTAAATTCATCCTACTCGATGAGTAGGTTCGTGCACTCGATGAGTGGGAGCCTCATAATGCATATTTTCGAGTTTTTCTACTGGAAATGGACTAGAAACATTACCCTAAAGTGTTTTGGTGTTATAAAACTTGTTTTAGATGTTGTAATGGTTATGATAATCCATTTTCAATGGCTAATATCAAATTTTCAAGTTTTATATGGTTTATTTATGATTCT
The DNA here is from genome assembly GCF_052625555.1 of Lactuca saligna. NCBI lineage: Eukaryota > Viridiplantae > Streptophyta > Magnoliopsida > Asterales > Asteraceae > Lactuca > Lactuca saligna. Next base: position 73,932,557 of record NC_136421.1, read on the forward strand.
TGAAATTGTTGGTATGCATGTTCATGAACTTATGAGTTTAGAAGATCATAGGAATTATTTGTAACTTGCTTGTTAGTTTAATTCTTGATCATTATGTGTTTTAGTGGAATCCATAATTTATCCTCAAGTTATGGATTATCAAAAGTCATTCTTTTAAATCCCACTAAAGAAACACATAGGTTACATAAAATGAAAAGTCTCTCATTTTAATAAACCATTTAACTCATAATTTATGAAAGATGAAAAGTTTTGAAAGTTACAAAACTTGCCCTCAAGTTTTGGAATATGTATAGACACCTTAAAAACTTTAGTTCCAACCCCTAGAATTTTGAAAGTTAAAATTCAACCCTTATACTTTATAATATTATAAGTTTAATAATAATTATATATGTATAAGAACAAGTTGTTTTACCGTTAGTAGGCCTCATTCACGAAGTCGGTCTATAAGGGGATATAAGGTTGCTGCCTATAAAATGGCAGCTCAATGGGTGTCCACTCTCACCCACCGCTTCATTGATGGGTGGAGGTTAGTTAGCCAAATGGATAGGACAAGGAATTTAAATCCTGATTAAAAGTATCATGAATATAAATTAACTAATTGGTTATATAAATTCCCAAACTTAGTTACTTTAGGAAAATGTGAATAAGGTGCTAACCCATGAAATTACACGTTGCACTTTGATTAAGTCATTAGTGGAGCATGTGTGGTTAATCGGCACACTAACCTGGACTTAACAAGGTAGGCGAAGGGTGGCTTAAGGTTTATCATAGGTCGGTGGAGCGTATGTGGTTCACCGGCACATCGATTGAGTGATAAACATTAAGGGTACCAAACCTGAAGGGCACACTCGAGATTGAAACATGCCATTGAAAAGTTCAATGAATCTCAAAGAATCTAGGAGTTTCAAAACCAATTAAAACTTAATAATTTATTTTGTTTTTCATGGTAGAAATTGGTGAATCGTCATTCACCTACCTTCAAATATTTTATAGCTTGGATTACAGCATCCCTCTTCTAAGCTATAAAATATTGTGTTGGGTCCTAGCCTTAATATTACATTTTGGTGTTTTATTAAGGACTATCGTTATCTAATCTAAACTTGTCCTTCTTTCTTTTCAGATGTCGTCAAACAATGTTGCTTCTGGCTCGAACCCCACCGGCTCCTTCTCTCTCATGAACCTTTGTGGGAGAGTCATCTTTGATGAATCCAACTTTATGGATTGGATCAGAAACATCAGGATGGTCACTCGGAATGAGGACAAGGAATCTATCCTCGATAAGGAGCTTAAGGAACTAGAGTTGTCTGCAACTCCTAAGGAGATCGCTGAATATTAGGCCCATGAGAGAGATGCTACCAAAGTGGCATGTATCATGTTGGCCACCATGACAGCAGAGCTCCAAAAGTCCTATGAGGCCTACTACCCTTTTGAGATGCACCAGGACTTGATGGACCGCTACCATCAGAGTGCTCGTGAAGATCAGTATGAAATAATCTCCTCCATGATAACGACCCAAATGAAGGATGGTGAACCCATCAACGGCCACATGCAAAAAATGCAAAGGTATGTGGATTGTTTGCTGAAGCTAAATGTGAACCTCCCTGAGGAGTTGGCAATTAACATCATTTTGCACTCCTTACCTTCGTGTTATGATCAATTATGTATGACATACCACATGAACAAGGAGGAAGTTACACTCAGAAAACTTCAAGGACTTTTGAAGACCGCGGAAAATGGTCTTAAAGGTAAGTCGGCTATTACAAGTCCTACTCTTACCACAACCCCTGTCTTGGCAATCGGGCTAGGCAAAGGAAAGAATAGGAAGAGCCCTTCAAATGGTACCAAGGGTAAGACCCTTGATGGCTCCTCCTCAAGTGGAACCAATAAAGGTTTCGTCATTCCTTCTGCCAACCCTAAAGAGGCTAAATGATTCTATTGCCATGAAAAGTCGCACTGGAAGCAAAACTGCCCAAAATACTAGCAAGATGTGAAGGATGGGAAAGTGAAACCCAACCATGTAGGTATTTACACTATATTGTCTAATAATTCACCCCATTCTAATTCTTGGGTCCTTGATACACGTTGTGGTATTCACATATGTACTATTTTGCAGGGACTAAGAAGAAGTGAGAATGTGGAGCATGGGAAGATAAACTTGATCATGGGGAATAGGAAAGCTTCACCTGTCACTAATATTGGAGTAATTTGTTGTTGCTAAGTAGTGGATTAGTGTTAGATTTGAATAAGTGTTGTTACTCGTCTGAAATAGCGAGAAATATTATTTCCTTTCATGGTTTGTACAAACAAGGTTTTACCTTTTCGTTTGATAATGAAATCGATAGTATTAATGTTTTCTTTAATAATGTTCTTTATTTTAAATCAGTACCTTGTGATGGTGTGTATGAAATTGTGTCAGTTGTAGATAACCTAGGAAATAATGTATTATCTATCGATTCTTCTACTAGTTTGGATAAAGTATCATTATGGCATTGTCGTCTTGGACACGTAAACAAGAAATGCATAGGCCAAATCCAAAAGGATGGAGTCTTGGAGTCATTTGACCTAAAGTCAGATGATAGTTGTGAATCTTGTTTTCTTGGGAAAATGGCAAAGTCACCCTTCACTGGTTCTTGTGCTAGGGGTGAGGGTTTTTTGGATCTCATACATACTGATGTGTGTGGACCCTTTAGAACCGCCACAAGGGATGCTAACCACTTCTATGTGACTTTTACTGATGATTTTAGTAGATATGGATATGTCTACTTAATCAAGCATAAGTTAGAGACCTTTGAAAGATTCAAAGAGTTTAAAAAATAAGTGGGGAATCAGTTGGGCATGAACATTAAGATGATTCGATCTGATCGAGGTGGTGAGTATCTTAGTACAAAGTTCCTTGACTATCATAAGGAATGTGAGATTATATCACAATTGACACCTCCTAGGACACCACGGCTTAATGGTGTGGCTGAGAGGTGCAACCAAACCTTGTTGGATATGGTTCGTTCCATGATGAGTCGAGCTTCGCTACCAATCTCATTTTGGGGGTATGCCTTAGAGACTACCGTCCATATCCTTAATCAAGTCCTTACCAAAAAGGTTGCCAAAGCACCTCTTGAGATGTGGATTGGAAAAGTTCCCAATCTGGACCACATCAAGATTTGGAGTTGCAAGCTCGAACCTCGAAGTGAGAGGTGTATTTTCATTGGCTACCCACAGAGATCCTTCGGTTACCTCTTCTACAGACCTACTGATAATGTGGTCTTTATAGCAAGGAGAGAAGTCTTTCGTGAGAAACAATTCATAAGTCAAGGAAACAGTGGGAGGCAAATTGACCTTAAAGAAATTCAAGAGTCAAGTAGTGAAGAAACCTTAAACCCCACCAAACAACCTAAGGAGGAAACTCCTGTTGATCCGACATATGAGTTTCTACCTCTGAGGTGTTCCAGGAGAGTTAGGAATGCATCTGAGCATTACTATGGTTACCATATTACTGCGGAAGGTGATACACTTATTAGTTATAGCACACTAGTAAGTCTGGATGAACCTAACAGCTACACGGAAGCCATGGCAGGCCCTGAGGCTGCTAAATGGAAAGAGGCTATGGACAGCGAGATACAATCCATGTATGACAATCAAGTTTAGAACTTGGTTAACAATGTACCATGTCATAAGATAGGCGGGTGCAAATGGATGTTCAAGAAGAAGACTAACATGGATGCTACTGTACACACTTATAAGGCGCAACTGGTTGCAAAGGGATTTTCTCAAACTCCGGGAGTTGATTATGATGAGACCTTTTAACCAGTAGCAAAGTGTGACAACTGTCAATTCAGGTCATTCTTGGACTCATGCATCTTTATAATAACCATTCATGCACAACATGCCATGACCTAGTAGTATAAATTAGGTCAAAAATCTTGCATAAACTAGGATCCAACTAAGGTCTAGGACTAATATACTTGATACTTACAATTCTAGTAAGTTGCTTAGCTACAATAGGAAATGCCAATACTATAATTAGAATAAGCTTCAAACTTTGTTATAATTGAAATAGGGTATAAAACTCTAAAAATAAATTAAAACACTCTAATTATACTTCAACATGTTGTTGAATACCAAACAATGTTCCAAAAACCCTAAAGAGCCAAAAATCCAAAGTTATAAAATATAAAGCTTAAAAACTTTATAAAATTTGGCTATAAACTTCCTAGTATCAAATTATATTAATCAAATTATGGATTATACCAATGAACTAGAAATATAAATTACAAGTATTAATCATAAATTATTTGTTGAAAACAAGATTTTTAAATAAATCAAATTGCTTAATAAACATTTTATAAAAATGAATGTTTTTATATAAAATATGGGAGGGAAGTTTATAAAGTTTAAAATTTAGGAGAGAGGAGGCCAAAAGGCATGCAAAAACCGGCCATCACCTCTCCCCATGCCCTCTCTCTTCCCCAAAACACAATCATCAAGCCTAAACCCTTACTCCACCTCTTCCACTTCACTCTCTCACTTCACTCTCTTCTTCCTTCTCTCTAAACTCACGAAAATCCTCTCAATCCTCTGCAAAATTTCCAGATTTTGAATCCCTTGAAGTGTTCTTACTTCTCTCAAGATCAAAACCAAGGTAAACAACAACATCTTCTTCCATAGTTTCATGGTTAAACCTCTTTTTCTTCTTAGTCTTCTCTACTTTTCGGATTCTATGCCTTTCCATGGCTAGAAATCTTTATTCTCCCCTTGTGGTTTGTAGATTCTCACCATAACACAATGCATGTGTTAAAGATGGTGAAAATCCGGGATCAAACCCATGCAAGGAGTGGAAAAGAAGCACATATGATCATGTGACATCAAAACATAATATTTCATGTTCTTCTCCATTTCTTGTGTGTTCATGCATGAACGAAAGCATTAAACCATTTCTAGTACATCTTGGATGCTCATTCATTCCATGCATGCGTTAGAAATCGGGCCTTACCAAGGACATGCATGATGTTCTTATTGAAATACCCTAAAAATGCACACAAGCAAACATGCAATCTGCCAGATTATTTTGTTCGACTTTGAACAGTCATAACTCAGTCATTTTTTAACCAAATCATGATATTCTTTTTGTATTGGTTAGTTCCACGAGTTAACTTTCAAACCCAACTGGTCTTACTGTAAAATATTAAATATCCGATTTTTGGCAGATTTTACAAAAAGGTTGCGCATACAGCTCTTTTTCTGTGATCACTATTTTTATCTTGCTTAAACAATGGTCTTAAACCCAACCATAAATCTTAGGAAAAATACCTTAGAAACTTAACATATCTAGTGAGTTATGGTTGAAATTTCGTGGCTTAAAACCTCACTGAATGGGCTACAAAAATTCATGAACCTCAGCCACATCTACACTTCATGCATTATTGCATGCAACTTTTCTTAAATTGTTTGGAATCATTACCCTCATTTCTCTTCTGAATACATTCTTAACATTTTTACTTTTGAAAGCCCTTGCATGCATGAGATAATCTGGAAAATTTCAAGAGCTTTTGTTATTTATTTGATTTATTAGAATTATTGCTAAAACCAAGGGCATAAATCATATAAAATACTTCCAGAGGTCAATAAATCCTAAATAAATTCGTGGATGATACTTATGGGGAATAATGACCCCTCACCAAATTTCAGCAATTTTTGTTACTGTTTCATATGATTTCTAATTTTCTTTTATTTAGGACATGATAAATTACAAAACCACTTTTTAGGATGTGAAAATTTTATCTAACAATTTTCGCATACCTTACTTGTGATGGGTGACTCAAGAAAATAATTTCAAGATTTTTCATCATGTCTAGCTATTTTTCCCAATTTTTGGTAATTATAATGGCTTAAAAATGGGAAAAATAGTTCTGATTATCCAAAATTCATAAAAATTTGCCAGGATATCATATTATATAGTAGGAGGTTACATAAAAATTTTGAATATTTTTCTCCACTGTAAACTATTTTTCCCTTATTTTCTAAAGTTAATTGCACTAAAATTCACTTAAATATACATAAATACCCAAAACCAGTTTATACATTATGAAAACCACTTTTGATATTTTTCCCAAGATATTTATACTGTAAATGATGTTACAAAAATTTATGGTAATTTATTTTAACTGTTTAATAATATTTCTTTAATTAATGACTATTTAAAGAAATAAAACAAGGAAAAATACAAATAACCACTGAAAAATATATTTTATATTTTTTCCAGCCTATTTATGTATAATAACAATTAAATAAAAAGTTTGGGTAATTTTGGAAACTGTTTACTATTTATTTCAATTTTTATTGAAATAAATGCTCAAAAATTATAAAATATAATTAAACAGCTTGGAAATCCATTTTTATAATTTTCCCAGCTTAGTGTTGTGTATTAACAGTTAAATAAAAAGTTTGAGAATTTTTATCCCTCTAATACTATTTTTCGTGAATTTATGTTGTTATTGAGACTTAAAATTTGGAAAATTAACCTTCCAAGGTTGTAATTAATCGCACGACTTGTAAAATTTCAATACATCAGAAAAAGTGTAACAAAATGATATAAATCCAATACTAAAACATAAATTGGCATTTCCCTATATGTAGAGTTTAGTATATTAGCATTAGATATCGACATGGAAACTCACTAGTGCGTGTGTTTGGTGTCGTAGGATCCCGGTAGTAAGACGTTGGTGCATCCCGAAGTACCGCTTGTGTCTACACAAAACATCGTGAGTATTCACGTACTCCCCTATTTTCAGTTTTTATGTTTTGGGGTGGAAAAGCATGTCCTAAACTATTTATATCCGTTGTATTTATTTAACTCGTATAAACTTGGTTGCTATATTTAGCATATTGTGAGTATTCACGCACTCCCCTATTTTCGTTTTTTATGTTTTGGGGTGGAAAAGCATGTCCAGAAAAACTATTGTTTGCATGTTGTACTTAAATTGAATTGTATCAAACATGATTGCTATTGTATTGCTATGTTTCTTTATGTATGTCTATGCAACACGGAACATGAGAACTTATCGTACAAAGGCCCTTCCCTTATCTCTAACCATTAACTCTTTGAGCCAATGGTCGTTATGGATAGCGCTATTAGGAATTGACAACTCCTCACTCGCCCGAATCGCTGGAGTGCATGATACCATATTCATCTATGGAACGATAAGCATAGATCTCGATAGGGCTTCAGTCATAGGTTTGGTTGAGACTCATTGTTTGCTCATACACACACAAACTCGTTTCTCGTTATAGCAATAAACTTGTATTCATTAATAGCAATCAACTTGTTTATCATTGAAGCAATGTACTTGTATTTACGAAAAGCCTTATTGTACGCTCGATTTTATAAACTTGTGATACTCACCAACTATTTTCATAGTTGACGCTCGTTTTACATGCTTTTTCAGGAAATAATTAGTAAGTGGATGTAAAGATTCATCATCATAGAGCATGCTGCATCGTGTTGAAGCTATTATGAAGCTATATTTTGAACAATGTTATTTTGAAAAACTTGTATTTTGTTCTTTTGAAGCTATGGGTTGTAAACTTTTAAATACTGCTATGGTGATGTATCTTTATCTTTTGCAATGAAACCGTTATCGCTGTCATACCTTGCGTTTCCGCTTTAGCGGGGTGTGACACAAAGATTAAGTCTATTAGGGTTATGTTAGCCATTGATGCATTTCATAATTATGAATGGCAAATGGATGTCAAAACCACTTTCCTTAACGGAAAGTTGGCTGAGGATGTTTACACGAGTCAGCCATAGGATTTTGTCAATACATAGTACCCTAATAGAGTGTGTAAGCTTGAGAAATCCATCTATGGGTTAAAGCAAGCACCTTGCAGATGGAATCTTTGTTTCGATGAGAAAGCCAAAGAGTTTGGCTTTTCGAGGAGTGAAGATGAATCTTGTGTATATGTCAAGGCTAGTTGGAGTATAGTCAGCTTTTTGGTGTTGTTTGTGTATGACATACTACTCATAGGAGATGACATCCCAACATTGCAGGAAGTGAATTCCTGGCTTAGGAAGTGTTTCGCTATGAAGGAACTTGGAGAAGCTGCTTATATTCTAGGGATAAGGATTTTGAGAGACATGAGTAAAAGACTAATTGGACTTAATCAGAGTACCTACTTGGAGAAGGTGTTGAATAGATTCAGCATGCAGAATTCCAAGAAAGGAGAGTTACCGATACAGAGTAACGCAAGATAGAGTAAGACTCAGAGCTCGAGTACAAAGGCTGAGATAACATAAATGAGTCGAGTACCCTATGTTTCTGATGTAGGCTCGATCATGTATACTATGACTTGTACTTGTCCTAATGTGGCCTTTGCATTGAGTATGGTTAGCAGATATAAGGGGAACCCTGGCAACGTTCACTCGACTGCGGTAAAGAACATTCTCAAGTAACTGCGGAGGACTAAGGATTGGGTCCTTACCCTCGGTGGTAGTAATGACTTGAGAGTATTAGGGTATAGTGATGCTAGCTTCCAGACTGATAAGGATAATTTCTACTCTCAGTCAGGCTGGGTCTATACCCTAAACCAAGGTTGTAAAAATCGCTCGGCGGTAGCTCGGCGGTCGACTGGGGTCAATGATTAATCGGTTTGGCGGGGATTAATCGGAGGATTAATAGGGGACCATAAATTACTAATAAAACTATTTTAAAACTTAATATATCCTAAGAAAAAATAGTATTTGAAAATTTAAAATTTTGAAATTTTGAAATATTTGGTATAATATTTGAAATTTTGAATATTTAAACATTTAAAATTCTGAAGTTTTGAAAATTTTGGTGTAATATTTGAAATTTTGAAAATTTTAAGTTTTTGAAATCATCCCGCCAAGGGCCGTCAAGGACCGCCAAGGGCCGTCGAGGACCGCCTAGCCTGAGTTTAACTGATATTGACCATTTTCCGCCAAGCACCCCTAATCGTAATCAGTTGCAGACCGCCTAGCGCCTAGGCGCCGCCTAGGCCGATATTTACAACACTGCCCTAAACGGAGGAGCAATTTCTTGGAAAAGTTCCAAGTAGGAGACATTGGCTTATTCAACTTGCGAATAAGAGTATATAGTGGCAAGTGAGGCAGCAAAGGAGGCTATATGGATAAAGAACTTTATTGGAGACCTTGGAGTTGTACAAGCTATAAAGGAGCCTATAGAGATTTTTTGTGATAGTGAAAGTGCAGTTTCGTTAGCCAAGGAACCAAGGGATCACGGGACATCCAGACACATCGACAGAAAATACCATACCATCAGATATCGAATAGAAGAAGGACTCCTCATGGCAAAGAGGGTATCATCGGATGAGAACCCGACAGATCCCCTCACGAAAGGACTAGGTAGGTTTAAGCATCTCTAGCATGCGAGGCGTATAGGGTTGAAGGATGATATTAGTTTTAGTAGTTAGATAGCTTTGAAATGTGTAAAGTGTAATTGACATTTGATGATGAATAAAACTTGTGATTATTTATGAGTAAAGTGTTGCTATCTTTTGTCAATCTTTTACTATCATTTCATTTTTGCATGCTTTGACTTCCAGAGTAATTATGTTATGGTATTTCATATTATTCAAACTCTCCACAATCGGTCATATGTTGGAAGTAGATATAAATCAATACTGTCATGGGTTGGCTTGTAGATGTCTAAGATGTTGGACATTGCAAAGTATTGCTACAACACTCATGAGCGTTCATAAGTTCTAAGTATTGGATTCAACCCATTCCCATTGGTATCACGTCATGGAATTTATCTCGAGTGATCGTGAGATGGTAATATCATATAATTCTTCAAACCTAGAGATATGACTTGTTGCCTATGAGTTGGTTATGCATTGATTGTATGAAAACGCATTGGTAACTAGATGTTATAAAACATGCCTTTGTGTATAATTCAACAAGTAGTAGAACAAGCATATGAGTCGAAGTTTATCTGTTCCTTCTTCGATTAGAAGCGATATATGGGCCCCTTGATGATTTTGTGTTGACCTATGTACCGGGCCCGATCAGAACTAAGTTGATGTGTTCAATTAAGTTATATGTCAAACAAATCGGAAATTGGGAAACAAACTGATGGATAATAAGTAAGACATTGTTCCATGTATTTGTCCGGCTGATATCTAGAACAAAGGATTATATGATTACTTATCTTAAATGGTGTATCATCGTCATCTCAGTTCCGTGAGACCTTGAAAGCGCTACGATTGCTGATCGGTTCCTGAAGTCATTCTTGTAGTTATAGTAATTAGACTTATCTAAGTGGGAGACTGTTGGATTAGGTGTCTAAGTTCATAACTATTCCTGGAATGTACTTAACCCAATTAGCATGGTCCATTTGGGTTGCATGGCATTGCAACACTTGGATAGACTAAATGAGAGAAAGGACACTTAAGGATTATGAATATATTATAAGTTCTAATATATTAATAATATTATTTAATTAGTATTGATCAAAGAATTAATTCGGAATTAATTAAGTGATCAAAAAGAGACTAATTAAATATATGGGGTTGATTGTGTAAATCATCTATTCTTGTATAGTGGACTAATGATCCATGGTTTGTATGGATTAGGTTAAAACCCATAAGGTGCTCCATGGATAATCCATGGAGGTTACAAACCCATGGATCATGGAATATGGAAATCCATGACAATTAGGGTTTACATGGTGTAACCCTACTTGCGCCACAACTATATAAAGACCCCTATAAAAGCAAAATCGGCACTACTTGTATAAGATAGAGGGCTAGTTGATTTTGAGGTGTTAGTGAACTTCTTTCAAGGTCATTCCAAGTGTTGCGGTGGTGTGAGAGACATTTTAGGCATCACACTTTAGGTGCTAGGCTCACAAGGTTCTCAAGGAATCCAAACAATAAAAAGGTATGTTCTTCTTCTAGCATTTATGCTTAAAAGTTCCCCATGCTATGCTAGATAGGTTAAGAACCTTGGAAAACAATTTTGCATGTATCTTAGTAAAACATAGATCAAATGTTTCTAGGGTTGCATGTACACCTTAGGAGTGTTAGTATGCTAAAAACCCTTCAATGCCTTAAAGACTATCGCCCACATCCTTAATCTAGACCCTACCAAAAAGGTTTCCAAAACACCTCACGAGATGTGGACTGGGAAGGTTCCCACACTATACCACATAAAATATTGGGGCTGCAAGGCTTTTGTGAGAAAAGAAACTCACGAGAAGCTCGAACCGAGTGAGCGATGTATTTTCATCAGCTACCCGCAGAAGTCCTTTGGATATCTCTTCTATAGACCGACTGACAATGTTGTCTTCGTTGTGAGAAGAGGAGTCTTTCAAGAGAGAGATGGAGAGAGAGAGAGAGAGAGAGAACTCATATGCCAAGAGGACAGTGGGAGAATAATTGACCATGAAGAGCTTCGAGAGTTAAGCGATGAAGGAACCTCAAACACTAGCACTCAACCCGAGGAGGAAACTCCGGTTGAACCAATTGACAAGTTTGTACCTCCGAGGAGTTACAGTAGAGTTAGTGTTCCACCTGTGCTATATGGTTTTCAAATAATAGCTGAAGGCAATTCATTTATCAGTGATAGCACACTGATAAATTTGGATGAACCTAACAACTACATGGAATCCATGGAAGTCCTCGAGTCTGCTAAATAAAAAAGAGGCTATGGACAGCAAGATTCAGTCCATGTATAACAATCAAGTTTGGAGGTTGGTTGATAATGTACCAGGCCGTAAGACAGTCGGGTGCAAATGGATCTTTAAAAGGAAGACTTACATGGATGTGAATGTACACAAGTATAAGGCATGATTAGTTGCGAAGGGCTTTACTCAAACTTCGGGAGTTAACTATGATGAGACCTTCTCAACATTAGCGAAGGTCAAATCTATAAGGGTTATGTTAGCTATTGATGATGGGTTTTAAACAAAATAACATCCTATGTGCTCATGCAAACCCTAAAGCTTGGATCTAGGTTTCTCTATTGTACATGCAATTTATCCAAGACTCAATAACCCTAATCTAGCATATGCATTTCGAATTTATCACATAAGAGCAGATCTTGATGATTACCTCTTCTTCAATGGCTTGAATCTTCTTGTCTTTGGATCTTAGAGTCACAAGTGTCACTCCTATAATGGTTTACAAACACCAACACCAAGAGGATGACTTATGAGAAGGATGAGGAGCACCAAAAATGACCTAGTGTTCTTCCAAGACAGTTCCACCCGTTTTTGGGGCTATATGGGTCTTTATATAGTGATGCAATTAGGGTTATCAGCTAGGAAACCCTAATTTGACTGCTTAGGCCCTAAGCCGCCCATGGACTCCGTTTAGAACAACCCTTGGACGAATTCCTTATGGGCTTCCCATAGAATTCGTCTAACCTATGTTCCAAAATGATCCATAGCCCAATTGCAACTATCTTATAATTACAATTCCAATCCCCTAAGTTTTATTGATGTCTTTTAGTCACAAAACTAATTCTTAATTACTTCTTGACTACTATTAATTAAACAATATGATTTCTCCTTTAATATATTATTCATATAATATATTAATAAATCATAATTAATCCTCTTTCTCCATAAATCATCCCATCAAGTTATTTTGGTGAAGGCAACCCAAAATGATCATGCATAACCGGGTCAAGTACATACCAAATATATTTACGGGCTTAGACACTAATCTAACATTGCAATTCATGAATATGAAATATGGAAAATGGATGTCAAAACTGCTTTCCTTAATGGAAAGTGGTTGAAGATGTTTACATGAGTCAGCCAGAGAGTTTTGTCAATGTAAAGTACCCAAATAGAGTGTGTAAGCTTGAGAAAACCATATATGGATTGAAACAAGCATCTCGCAAATAGAATCTTTTTTTGATAAGAAAGTCAAAGGGTTTGGTTTTTCGAGAAGCGAATGAGTCATGTGTGTATGTCAAAGGTAGTGAGAGCATAGTCAATTTTTTGGTGTTGTATGTGGATGACATACTACTCATAGGAAATGACATCCTAACCTTGCAGGAGGTGAAGTCCTAGCTTAGGAAGTGTTTCGCTATGAAGGACCTCAGAGAAGCTGTCTATATCCTGGGGAAAAGGATATTGAGAAATAGAAGTAAAAGATTAATAGGACTTAGTCAAAGTACCTACTTGGACAAGGTGTTGAAATGTTTCAGCATGGAGAACTCCAAGAAAGGTGACTTACCTATCCAAGGTAATACCAAACTGAGTAAGACTCAAATTCTGAGTACAAAGGCTGAGATAGCATAAATGAGTCATATACCATATGTTTCTACAATTGTTACGATCATGTATGTTATGAATTGTACTTGCCCTAATGTGGCCTTTGCTCTGAGCATGGTCAGCAAATATCAAGGGAACCCTGGTAAAGCTTACGGTGAAGAACATTCTTAAGTACCTGCAGAGGACTAAGGATTGGGTCCTTACCCTCGGTGGGAGCAATGACTTGATAGTAACAGGGTACATCGATGCGAGCTTTCAGACCAACAGAGATAATTTCCGCTCTTAATCGGGATGGGTTTTTACCCTGAATGGAGGAGCAATGACACGTATAAGTTCCAAGCAACAGATTGTAGCTGATTCTACGTGTAAATCAGTGTACATATCAGCAAGCGAAGCAGCAAAGGAGGCGATATGGTTGAAAAACTTCCTCGGAAACCTTGGAGTCATTCCATCCATAAAGCAGAAGAAGGGCACCTCGTGGTGAAGAGAATATCATCAGAGGACAACCCAGCAGACCCCTTCACAAATGGGCTGAGTAGAGTTAAGCACTTGCAGCATGTGAGGGGCATCAGGCTAAAGCACGATATTATTTTTAGTGATTAGATAAACTGAAACTTGTAATAGCTAAATTGTAATCGCCATTTGATGATGAATAAAAGGAGTTTTATTTATAAGTATAGATATTGTCTTATTTCAATTATTTACTATTGTTTCACTTTGTAGGTTTTGACTTCCAGAATAATAAAATTATGATTATTATTATTATTCAAACTATCCACAATCATCACACATTGGAAGTAAGTATGAAATAAGACTTTCATGAGTTGGCTTGTAGGATTGTCTAAGGAGTTAGGCATAACAACAAGTTTGCTAGACCATTCATGAGTACTTCTGAAATAAGATTTGAGTATTGGATCAACTCGCGCTCACTTTAATCACTTCATGGAATTTATCATGAGTGATCGTGAGACGGTAATATCATATATATGTCTTCAAACCTAGATATAAGAGTTGTTGACTATGAGTTAGTCATGCTTTGATGGTACGAAAACGCATCAATAACTTGATGTTATAAAACTTCTCATTGTGGATGATTTAATGAGTAGTTAGTACAACCATATAATGTGGCAGTTTATCTGTTACTTTATCCTAATAAGATTAAAAGCGATATCTTGGGCCCCTCGATTATTATGTTTTGACTTATGTATCGGGCCCGGTCAGAACTAAACAGATGTGTTAAGTTATGCTCTATGTCAGAAAAATCGGAAATCGGGAAACAAACTGCTAGACAATAAGTATGACATTGTTCCATGTATTTATCCAGCTGATATCTTGAGAATAGAGGAATATATGATCCCTTATCTAAAGGATGTTTCACTTACTGGGTCAGAGATGGCATCGGATTTTGGAAGCTTACGGTTGCTAAGTCGGATCCTAAAGTCACACAGGCAGTTATAGTTATTAGACTTATCCAAGTGGGAGACTGTTGGATTTGGTGTCTAAGCCCATAACCATAACCGGTATGTACTTGACCCGATAGTAGCATGGTCCTTTTGGGTTTCCTTCACCAATGCAATTTGATAAGATGGTTTTTTGAGAATAACATTATTTACGATTTATTAATATATTATAAGTATAAGATATTAATGTAACAACCCGAAATTTCCGTACCATCTCTTGTAACTCTTTCGTAGTACAATTCACGCAACCAATCGTCGTTTCCAAATTCGATTCCGATCTTTTGTTTAATTAAGTCATTAACTTGTATGTATCTAAAATCACTTAATGGGTGTCTTAATACATTTAGAAATCATTTTAACACCCCATGTTAGTGATCGGAATATTTCTAGAATTTACCATATCGAGTTACGGTAACCTAATCGGGTACGACCAAAAGTCTCGCCTAACGCCGGTATCGGGTAGAATTCGACCGTGTCCAAAACTTAGACACTATATAATGTGTTCTAAGCCATCATTTGAAGCTTTTGGCCATTCTTCCATAAACACTTCCAACCTCTCTCCTCATCCATAACCAAAGGTCCAAAAACAAAGATTTAAGGCTCCAAATCAAAGAGGTAACATCCTTAACTTGTTATCTAACCTCTTTAGCCTTCAAATTGATGTTTAAATTGAGTTTTAGGACCTAGAACATGTGTTTACGGCCAAGGATCAAGCTTGGGCCGTAAACACTTAAAAATGGGGTTTTTAAAGCCAATTAACCCTTCTAAATCATATTTGGGACTTAGATATGACCTTGAGGCTTGCAAATCTGGACTTGGAACACATTAAACATAAATTTTGAGGGAAAAACAAGATTTTACAGCCAAGGCATGTGCTTGGGCCATAAACTCCTCAAAAATGGGGATTTAACACCTTAAATCATGTCTAAATGCCTTGTAACTCAACCAATATCCTTGTGGTAAATCCTAGATCCTTCTAAAAATAGTTTGGGGGTTTATAACCTATCAAAATGTCACATATAGGAGTTTACGGCCTAGGGACATACCCTTTGGCCGTAAACTCATAAAACCATGCCAAATCATGCCCCTAATTCACCCTAAAGACTTGAATAAATTTCTAGAATCACATGTGATTGTTTTAAGTGTCAAATTTTAATGAGCATAGGAGAGTTTACAGCCATAGAACATGCTTCTAGGCCGTAAACTCCTAAAAATATGTTAAATGGTGCTCTAAATTCATAACAAGGCTTGGAAAATTAACTAGAATCACATGTGATTGCTCCTTGTACCTCAAATCAATTTTCCTTCATCCTATGAGAGTTTACAGCCGTAAACTCCAAGTTTAGAGCCGTGAACTCCCTTTTATGTGGTATTAATTCATTTTAATGGTTCCAAGGCATTTTAGTAAATCATTCCAACAATCCCCAAGTCCAAACAAGCCATTAAACACTCAAGTTCAAACCAACATGAGTTTACGGCCGTAAACTCATGTATGTGTGTGTTTTGTGGCTGTAAACTCACTTAAATGTTTACTCTTGGGGAGTAAACTCAAGTCCCAAGTCCCTAGTACCAATACACGTCCGTAGATGTCACCCGGGTCACTCCAAACGCGTGTTTTGAGGTGTTTAACCTCGTCGGAGTGTAATGTTCTATATAATTAGTGAATGTATCCCTAATTGAATATATATGGACATTATTTCATTTTAAATAGGGGCATCACGAGTAAACAAACCCCGAACCAACGTCTAGTGTCCGAAACCGTCGCATTTCCGAGTTCGGTGAGTTCATACCCCTACCCTTTTTCACTGTTTTCAGGGGGAACACAAGCTAAGTACAAAGGATTACTTGTACTCAAAACATGTTTTCATATGTGTGTTTCACATTTTATATGCTTTTTACACTGATTATTACAACTGATAACCGATTGAACATACAGATCACGTAACATATATTTGTGAAATGAGTTTTAAACTGTTATGTTTTACATATATTTCACAAATGGATTCCCACATTTTTTCAGTTAAAAGCATGACATTAGAACATCTGAACATAATACCTGTACCCTGTTTTATCCTCAGTAACACTCCACATATATACGCGAGTGGAGGACTATTATATTATTACTAGTAAATTTGTTAATCTTGTATGATTGGAGACACGTCCTCGGCAAACACTCCACAGAGATACGCGAGTGGAGGACTACACCCGTAACCATAATCTATGGGATTTAGAGAGCGTGACTTGAGTGTGTAGATCTATACGGGGCTGACTACCCCACACCTGGCTGCTAGCTACAGCCGAACCAAATTGGTTCAAGGGTGATGAAAGTCATAAGTATGTGGACTACTTATTGCCACAGGTTTAGTCCATTGTATGGTTATGGAACTCACAATTAGGATAACAGAGATTTACTTATAGTAATAACGAACAACTTAATACATCTTTCACATATGGTAACTTACATTCAGGAAAGTATGGTACTTTCCTGGGAAACCTTGTACATAATCAGGTTTAACAGGAATACATCTTTTACATATGGTAACAAACATTCAGGAAGGAATGGGAGTTTCCTGGGGAAAACATTTACATAACCAGAAAGGATTACAAACCGGATAATTTTACATCTTTCACAATTGGTAAAACAATCAGGAAAGTATGGGACTTTTCTGGGAATACATTGGTACATAACCAAAACAGAATATCAATCCAAATAACCTAACTATACATCTTTGTAAGTGAAAACATGTTTTCAGTGTACCACTTTACTTTACATGTTGACAAACGATAACCAACCTTCTTAAGAAAATATGGGATTTTCTTGGTATGCATAACACTTCAAAAACAGAAAGGAAACTTGAACATTTTCACAAACAAAAACCGCTTATGAACTCACCAGCATTATGCTGATTTTCAAACCGCTTGTGTTCTCAGGTCAGCGTTAGAACAGGTACCCGAAGATCCTTTTTTCTTGAAGACGGAGTACTCAGAAGACCCGTTTCATTTTGTTCATATATATATTATGTATCACAACTGTACAAACTTTACTTTTGAAACAACTGTAAAACTTTTCTTATGTAATGTATTGGTTGTTTTACTTTACTTACTATGTGCATTGGATTTGATACTCAACGTGGAGTCAACCCCGTAAATGTTTCCGCCTTCGGTTTTCGGGGTGTGACAGATTGGTATCAGAGCCCTTGTTTATAGTGAATAAAGTATACCAAACCTTACATGGTATAAAACTATAAACACTAAAGGGCCTAAGTGCTCTGAATTAAAAGTATCTTCAAACTACAAGTATTTTCAAAAATATAAAAGTATATCCAATCGTCGCGATCCGTAACCACAAGTAGAACAGAACATAAGTAATTGGGTGTTGTGGACTATGGTTAAACCTGGGCAGTTATGTAGTCGTGTCTAGGGTCAATATAGTCTGGCCAACTATATTCATTCGAGACACAGCCAACATGTGCTTGGGAGTGACTGTGGTATGCAGCATGCCTAAAACTTACCCTAATATCCCAAACATTGAACCATTGTCGTAATCAATTCATGAAATACTATGGGAGTATTTCTCGAGCTAATCCTTTGTAGAAATCCTTATTCGAGTGGCTTTCTGTGATCATTCTTAGCGATAAATTATCTGTTTTGATAACTCTTTCCTGCTTTGTCGCTTATTCGGATCATATAACTGCCATATCTATCGATTTAATGTAGAGGACTTATCATCCTCTCTTTTTCTTGATCTTATTAGATCAAGATGCCTCCTAGAAAGAGACCCAGCGCAAAGAACAACAACAATCCTTCTTCGCCGCCACCTCTTCCCCAATTTGACCTTGCATCACTCCAGGCGGTCCTGACTGCTGCAATGGTGGCAGCCATGTCACAAATGAACCCTGGTGGTTCAGGAAGTGGTCCCTAATCCCAGAACCCCGAAGTTAGCCAGGGACACCAAAAAGGGGGTTCCTATAAGGATTTCATGAACGCAAAACCAACATCCTTCAATGGCGCTGGAGGTGTCATTTCTTTATCCTGATGGTTCGAGAAAATCGAATCCATCTTTGAAATCTGTGCTTGTGCGGAGTCCGATAAAGTTAAATTCGCAGCCTGTACTTTCGTAGATAAGGCCTTGACTTGGTGGAATAGCCGAGTCAAATCTCTGACCTTACCCGTAGCCAATGCCATGGGCTGGGAAGCCATGAAAGAACTCCTCATTGCTGAGTACTACCCCCGTGGTGAAATGCAGATACTAGAGCACGAGCTCTGGAAGCTAAAGATGAAAGGTTCTGACATTGCTGCATACACTTCCCAATTCGATGATCTCGCACTTCTCTGCCCGGGATTAGTCACTCCTGAAAACAAAAAGATCAAAAGGTTCATTTGGGGGTTATCCCAACCGACAAAGAGTCATGTTTTGGCTGCCCGTCCGGATACCTATGATAGTGCCAAGACTTTAGCTCAAACTCTGATTGATCACAGCGATGATGTTAAGGAAATCACTACCACTTCTGAGTCGACTCAAAGGAGTGGTGAAAAGAGAAAATTCTGGAAGAAGAAGAAGGGTCAATCTTCTCAAGGATCTTCCATGAAACAGCAGACTGTAGCAGTCCATGCTGCTACTACCCCTGTTGTTGTTGCCTCTGTTGTGGGATCCACAACTCCAACTCCTACCAATAGATATGCTGGTAATTTTCCTCTGTGTGACAAGTGCAAATACCATCACCATCCTGGTCCCTGCCGAGAACTATCCTGTACCAACTGTGGTAAGAAAGGGCACACAGTTCGATTCTACAAAACTCTTACCCAATCAGTCAACCAATCATATGGAGCAGGTGTTAGTCAGGCTACAACTGTGGAGAAGTTGGGCACTTTAAAAGGAACTGTCCCAAGAAGTCAACTGCTGATAATACCAGAAGGGTTCTAACCATGGGACGGGAGGAAGCAGTCGCCAATCCCACTGTTGTTTCGGGTACGTTCCTTCCCGACAACTCATATGCTAATATTCTTTTCGATTCGGGTGCTGAAAGGAGTTTTGTTAGTCATGCATTCAAACGTAATCTAAAACATAATCCCCAACCACTAACTGAAACGTTTACCATCGAGATGGCTAATGGTGAGAAAGAAAGCGCTAACGATGTATTCATAGGTTGTACGCTTACCCTAAATGACCACTCATTTCCTATAGATCTCATGCCAGTCTCAATTAAGAGCTTTGATGTTATCATTGGCATGGATTGGTTGAGTCCCAATCATGCTGATATCCTTTGTTACGAAAAAGCCATCCGTCTCAATCTTCCTTCGGATCAAACTCTCGTAATCTATGGCGATAAACCCAGTTCCAATCTTCGTATCATTTCCTGCATCAAAGCTCAAAAACTCCTACGAAAGGAGTGCATTGCATTCTTAGCCCATGTAATCAACGAGAAACAAGAAGTTATGGACCTCGCGAGCATCCCCGAAGTCTGTAACTTTCCAGATGTGTTTCCCGAAGAGCTTCCAGGAATTCCTCCCGAGCGTCAGGTCGAGTTTCGTATTGACCTAATTCCTGGAGCTACCCCCGTAGCAAAGTCTCTGTATCGCTTAGCTCCAGCAGAAATGCAGGAGTTATCCAGTCAACTCAATGATTTGCTCAGTAAAGGATTCATTAGACCGAGTTCCTCACCCTGGGGAGCTCTGGTACTTTTTGTCAAGAAGAAAGATGGATCCTTTCGGATGTGTATCAACTACCGTGAGCTGAACAAGTTGACCGTTAAGAACCGATATCCTCTTCCGCGAATAGATAACCTCTTCGATCAACTCCAGGGAGCCAGCTACTTCTCAAAGATAGACCTACGATCAGGGTACCATCAGTTACGAGTTCAGGACAATGATGTTTCCAAAACAGCTTTTAGGACTCGGTATGGACACTACGAGTTCGTAGTGATGCCCTTCGGTCTAACCAATGCACCAGCTGTGTTCATGGACCTGATGAACCGGGTGTGCCGTCCCTTCTTAGACAAGTTCATCATCGTCTTCATTGACGACATCCTTATCTACTCCCGAAGCGAAGAAGACCACAAGCAACACTTGAGGTTAGTGTTGAAGACCCTTAGATCCGAAAAGCTATACGCGAAATTCTCCAAGTGTGAATTCTGGATACGGAAGGTAACTTTCCTCGGTCACATGGTAAGCGAGGAGGGAATTCACGTGGATCCTTCCAAGATTAAAGCGATAGAGAATTGGTCGGCACCGAAGACACCCACAGAAATCCGTCAATTCTTGGGTCTCGTCGGCTACTATCAGAGATTCATTCAGAATTTTTCCAAAATCGTTAAACCTTTAACCACTCAGACACAAAAAGGTGTACCCTTTTGTTGGAGTGATAAACAAGAAACTGCATTCCAAACGTTGAAGAGAGCCTTATGCAGCGCGCCTGTTCTGTCCTTGCCCGAAGGGACAGAGGACTTCGTTGTCTACTGCGATGCGTCTAATCAAGGTTTAGGATGTGTGCTTATGCAAAGAGGAAAAGTGATTGCTTACGCCTCAAGACAACTGAAAGCACACGAGGTCAACTATACCACACATGACTTGGAACTAGGAGTCGTAGTCTTTGCATTGAAGATTTGGAGACATTATCTCTACGGAACCAAGTGCACGATCTTCACTGATCACAAGAGCCTGCAGCATATCTTTGATCAAAAAGACTTAAACATGAGGCAACGGCGATGGGTAGAGCTACTCGGTGATTATGAGTGTGAAATCCGTTACCACCCCGGCAAGGCCAATGTGGTAGCAGATGCCCTTAGCCGAAAGGATAGTGCAGGCCACAATGTGAAGAACCAGACGATGACTATCCATTCCAACTTACCCATGCAAATCCAAGGAGCCCAGTTAGAAGCACTCAAACCTGAGAACGTGTTGATAGAAACCTTGAGAGGAATGGAAAAGAAAATTGAGATCAGAGGTGACGGAGTCTATTGTTTCATGGATCAGATCTGGATTCCAAAGTTCGGAGGATTCAGAGAGATTGTCATGGAGGAGGCACATAAAACCAAGTACTCCATTCACCCAGGTTCGGACAAGATGTACCTGGATCTCAAGAAACAATACTGGTGGCCAAACATGAAAGCTGAGATAGCTACATTCGTGGGCAAGTGTCTGACTTACGCCAAAGTCAAAGTTGAACACCAGAAACCCTCGGGTCTGCTCCAACAGCCCGAGATCCTCGAATGGAAATGGGAGATGATTACCATGGACTTCATTACCAAACTGCCCAAGTGTTCTAGTGGGTACGATACCATTTGGGTAATTGTTGATCGTTTAACAAAATCCGCTCACTTCATTCCGATCAAAGAATCATACAAGATGGAAAGACTCGCACGAATCTACATCCAGGAGGTAGTTCGACTGCACGGTGTACCTGTATCTATTATCTCTGATCGAGATAGCAGATTTACCTCCAGATTCTAGCAGTCCCTCCAGAAAGCCCTTGGAACCAAACTAGATATGAGCACAGCATATCATCCTCAGACTGATGGACAGAGTGAGAGAACAATCCAAACCCTGGAGGACATGCTTAGGGCATGTGTCATTGACTTTGGAAAGTTGTGGGACACACACCTATCCTTGATCGAATTCTCATACAACAATAGTTACCATACCAACATTAGGGCTGCTCCATTTGAAGCCCTATACGGTCGTACGTGCAGATCCCCTCTGTGCTGGGCCGAGGTGGGGGATACACAGTTAGCCAGGAGTCAAGTCCCCGATAGTGCTCTCACTGGTCCGGAAATCATCTGCGAAACCATCGAAAAGATCATTCAAATCCGTAACTGATTGAAATCTTCACGTGATCGCCAAAAGAGTTACGCTGATAATCGTCGGAAACCACTGGAATTCCAGGTTGGAGACCGTGTCCTATTGAAGGTCTCGCCCTGGAAAGGCACTGTATGCTTTCGTAAGCATGGGAAACTTAACCCTAGATACATTGGACCCTTCGAGATCCTCTCGAGGATTGGTCCGGTTGCCTATAAACTTCGTTTACCTCACGAACTCAGTAACATTCATCCTGTCTTCCATGGTTCAAATCTCAAAAAGTGCCTATCCGATGAAACCCTAATGATTCCCATAGACGAGATCGAGATCAATGAAAACCTCAACTTCATGGAGGAACCGATCTAAATCATGGATCGAGAAGTCAAACGTACAAAGCAAAGTCGCATCCCGTTAGTGAAGGTTCGCTGGAATGCCAAGCGGGGACCGGAAATTCACTTGGGAGCGGGAAGATTCAATGAAACAGAAGTATCCACAACTCTTTCCAGATCCATGATTTGTATCTTGTCTTGTGTTTTAAATTTTGAATTTCGGGACGAAATTCCCCTTAACGGGGGGATAATGTAACAACCCGAAATTTTCGTACCATCTCTTGTAACTCTTTCGTAGTACAATTCACGCAACCAATCGTCGTTTCCAAATTCGATTCCGATCTTTTGTTTAATTAAGTCATTAACTTGTACGTATCTAAAATGACTTAATGGGTGTCTTAATACATTTAGAAATCATTTTAACACCCCATGTTAGTGATCGGAATATTTCTAGAATTTACCATATCGGGTTACGGTAACCTAATCGGGTACGACCAAAAGCCTCGCCTAACGCCGTTATCGGGTAGAATTCGACCGTGTCCAAAACTTAGACACTATATAATGTGTTCTAAGCCATCATTTGAAGCTTTTGGCCATTCTTCCATAAACACTTCCAACCTCTCTCCTCATCCATAACCAAAGGTCCAAAAACAAAGATTTAAGGCTCCAAATCAAAGAGGTAACATCCTTAACTTGTTATCTAACCTCTTTAGCCTTCAAATTGATGTTTAAATTGAGTTTTAGGACCTAGAACATGTGTTTATGGCCAAGGATCAAGCTTGGGCCGTAAACACTTAAAAATGGGGTTTTTAAAGCCAATTAACCCTTCCAAATCATAGTTGGGACTTAGATATGACCTTGAGGCTTGCAAATCTGGACTTGGAACACATTAAACATAAATTTTGAGGGACAAACAAGATTTTACAGCCAAGGCATGTGCTTGGGCCGTAAACTCCTCAAAAATGGGGATTTAACACCTTAAATCATGTCTAAATGCCTTGTAACTCAACCAATATCCTTGTGGTAAATCCTAGATCCTTCTAAAAATAGTTTGGGGGTTTATAACCTATCAAAATGTCACATATAGGAGTTTACCGCCTAGGCACATACCCTTTGGCCGTAAACTCATAAAACCATGCCAAATCATGCCCCTAATTCACCCTAAAGACTTGAATAAATTTCTAGAATCACATGTGATTGTTTTAAGTGTCAAAAACTAATTTTTCATGAGCATAGGAGAGTTTACAGCCATAGAACATGCTTCTAGGCCGTAAACTCCTAAAAATATGTTAAATGGTGCTCTAAATTCATAACAAGGCTTGGAAAATTAACTAGAATCACATGTGATTGCTCCTTGTACCTCAAATCAATTTTCCTTCATCCTATGAGAGTTTAAGGCTGTAAACTCCAAGTTTACAGCTGTGAACTCCCTTTTATGTGGTATTAATTCATTTTAACGGTTCCAAGGCATTTTAGTAAATCATTCCAACAATCCCCAAGTCCAAACAAGCCATTAAACACTCAAGTTCACACCATCATGAGTTTACAGCCGTAAACTCATGTATGTGTGTGTTTTGTGGCTATAAACTCACTTAAATGTTTACTCTTGGGGAGTAAACTCAAGTCCCAAGTCCCTAGTACCAATACACGTCCGTAGATGTCACCCGGGTCACTCCAAACGCGTGTTTTGAGGTGTTTAACCTCGTCGGAGTGTAATGTTCCATATAATTAGTGAATGTATCCCTAATTGAATATATATATATATATATATATATATATATATATATATATATATATATATATATATATATATATATATATATATATATATATATATGGACATTATTTCATTTTAAATAGGGGCATCGCGAGTAAACAAACCCCGAACCAATGTCTAGTGTCCGAAACCGTCGCATTTCCGAGTTCGGTGAGTTCATACCCCTACCCTTTTTCACTGTTTTCAGGGGGGAACACAAGCTAAGTACAAAGGATTACTTGTACTCAAAACATGTTTTCATATGTGTGTTTCACATTTTATATGCTTTTTACACTGATTATTACAACTGATAACCGATTGAACATATAGATCACGTAACTTATATTTGTGAAATGAGTTTTAAACTATTATGTTTTACATATATTTCACAAATGGATTCCCAAATTTTATCAGTTAAAATCATGACATTAGAACATCTGAACATAATACCTGTACCCTGTTTTATCCTCGGTAACACTCCACATATATACGCGAGTGGAGGACTATCATATTATTACTAGTAAATTTGTTAATCCTGTATGATTGGAGACACGTCCTTGGCGAACACTCCACAGAGATACGCGAGTGGAGGACTACACCCGTAACCAGAATCTCTAGGATTTAGAGAGTGTGACTTGAGTGTATAGATCTATACGGGGCTGACTACCCCACACCTGGCTGCTAGCTACAGCCGAACCAAATTGGTTCAAGGGTGACGAAAGTCATAAGTATGTGGACTACTTATTGCCACAGGTTTAGTCCATTGTATGGTTATGGAACTCGTAATTAGGATAGCAGAGATTTACTTATAGTAATAACGAACAACTTAATACATCTTTCACATATGGTAACTTACATTCAGGAAAGTATGGGACTTTCCTGGGAAACCTTGTACATAATCAGGTTTAACAGGAATACATCTTTTACATATGGTAACAAACATTCAGGAAGGTATGGGACTTTCCTGGGGAAAACATTTACATAACCAGAAAGGATAACAAACCGGATAACTTTACATCTTTCACAATTGGTAAAACAATCATGAAAGTATGGGACTTTCCTGGGAATACATTGGTACATAACCAAAACAGTATATCAATCCAGATAACCTAACTATACATCTTTGTAAGAGAAAACATGTTTTTCAGTGTACCACTTTACTTTACATGTTGACAAACGATAACCAACCTTCTTAAGAAAATATGGGATTTTCTTGGTATGCATAACACTTCAGAAACAGAAAGCAAACTTGAACATTTTCACAAAAAAAAAAAAAAAAACCGCTTATGAACTCACCAGCATTATGTTGATTTTCAAACCGCTTGTGTTCTCAGGTCAGCGTTTGAGCAAGTACCCAAAGATCCTTTTTGCTTGAAGACGGAGTACTCAGAAGACCCGTTTCATTTTGTTCATATATATATATATATATATATATATATATATATATATATATATATATATATATATATATATTATGTATCACAACTGTACAAACTTTACTTTTGAAACAACTGTAAAACTTTTCTTATGTAATGTATTGGTTGTTTTACTTTACTTACTATGTGCATTGGATTTGATACTCAACGTGGACTCAACCCCGGAAATGTTTCCGTCTTCGGTTTTCGGGGTGTGACAATTAATATGGTTATTTGATTAGTATTGTCCACAATTTAATTTGGAATTAATTTTGTGGTCAAAAGAGACTAATTAGATATGAATTTTCTATCTAGGAGACAACCTAATTTCATGGACCGTATGGATTGTTGCCGATTTGACCACGGGGCTAAAGGTTTCTCCACAATCGATGCCTTCGTTTTAAGACCTGCCATCACACACCAAACAAGCTTTGTATCGCTCTAAAGAACCATCAGATTTAGTTTTATGAAGAAATATCCACATACTGTGCACTATGTTCATATGATGAGTTCTTGGGACTAACTTCCACGTGTTATTATCAATAAGGGCAAGGAATTCGTCGGTCATGGCACGTTTCCAGTCCGGGTTTTTGAGAGCATCAAAAGGGTTTCGAGGTAAAGGAGAAATAGAGATGGTAGTGTGGAGACTGTAATGTTGTTTCGGTTTTGAAATACCCGAAATACTTCGAGTATGAATGGTGCGAGTAGTGGCAGGAGCGATTTGTGAAGATGAAACAGGAGGAGGTTGGGAAATTTGTGGCTGTGTTTGTGAGTTAGAGGTAGACCGGGGACGATGAGAGTAGCTAATGATAAGAGGTGGGAGAGGGTGCGTTTGAGAGGGGATCTCAGTTGGTTGGGTAGGGGAAGGTTCGTTGTTCCCTTGTGGATTTTGAGTGGACCATATGAGTGGGTGGGCGTCCGATGATGAGAGGGTGTGAGAGGAAGGTTTCAGAGAATATAGGTTTGAATAAGGAAAATTTGTCTCATTAAATATAACATGCCGGGAGAGGATAATGGTTTGGGTTTTGATGTCAAAGCATTTATAACCTCAGTGATTAGTTGGACGACCCAAGAAAACACACGGTTGGGAGCGTTGTTGTAGTTTGTGGATTGTGACAGATGGGGTGAGTGGATAACATAAGCATCCAAATGTGCAGAGATGGGAGTATGTGGGTTCGAGATTATAAAGAAGATGTGTAAGGGTGAGGTTTGCAAGAAGTTTTCTAGGAAGGATGTTTAGGAGATATGTTGTATGTTGGATGGCATTATGCCAAAAAATGGATGGCACATTGGAGTGAGTGAGAAGGGTTCGAAGGATGTTCTTTATGGATCGTATTTTGTGTTCTGCTATGCCATTTTGAGGTGATGTATATGGGCAAGAAAATCTACATTGGATGCCATTTTGTGAACAAAAATTATGAAAGTTTTGATTTTCAAATTCTTAGCCATTGTCACATTGTATGGTTATAATGGTGCGGTGAAATTGAGTTTTGATCATGGAAAAGAATTGAAGAAAAATAGAAAAGACTTAGTACTTTTTGGCAAGAGGATATGTCCACAGGAAGTTTGTTGTGTCATCTAGAAATAGAAAATATAATATCTATGACC
Organism: Lactuca saligna; assembly: GCF_052625555.1. Lineage (NCBI taxonomy): Eukaryota > Viridiplantae > Streptophyta > Magnoliopsida > Asterales > Asteraceae > Lactuca > Lactuca saligna. Next base: position 73,960,175 of record NC_136421.1, read on the forward strand.
ACTTGAACTTGGTATGGGTGATGTCCATAAATCTGTGTGAATAATATCAAAAGGTAAATGAGTGATAGATGTAGAACTAGAAAATGGAAGTTTTATTTTTTTACCCAACACACAAGATTGAAAAACAGAAGATAAATGTTTAGAACTAGGAAAATGTAAAATAGAACGCAAAGAAGATAAAACATCCACGCCCGGGTGTCCAAGGCGATGATGCCATAGATCTTTGGTTATTGCAGCAAAAACAGATGGTTGTATGACTTGGGAGGCAAAATGGAGAGTGAACGGGTAAAGATCATCATTGCTGTTGCATCAAAGGAATGGAGTCCACGTCAGGAAGTCCTTCACATCAAAACCGAATGGGTCAAATTCAACAGAAACATTATTGTTAGTTGTAAAACGATGAATAGATAAAAGGTTTTTGATAACATTAGGAGTGTGAAGAACATTTTTGAGATGTAAAGGAGGAAGAGGATATGTGAGAGTTTGATGACCTGTACCATAGATTGGGATAGTAGAGACATTACCAATGATTACGTTCTGAAAAATACCATTATTGACATAAGACGTGAAGTTACATGAGTGGTTAGTCATGTGAGATGTTGCTCCGATGGGTGCATTGTCATGGTGTGAAATGCTTGCTCGATATCTGTTGGTGTGTAGTTGGCTTTTGAGGCAGCATAAGCTTGTTGAGGACGGTTTCCCAGAATACCAGGGCCAAGTGAAGGTGGTCTGAATTGTTGAGTTGGGTATGAACAGGGAGGGTAAGCCCATGGTGTGTAGTTGGGATACGCCCATGATGGTGGAGCAATCCATGGTTGAGACGTACGGGACCCCCGGTTATATGTTTATAATGGAGTGTCGTTGTTGGTATTGTGTCCTCTTCTACTCGAAAATCGTCCACAACCTCGTCCATTTCATCCTTGTCCACGCCCACGACTGTAGTCTGTTAACTAATGTTGCTGGAGGTTGTTTGATTGATGGAGTCAGTTGTGATTTTCTGAGTTTGAATAAGAGCCAACGACTATTGTTGAAATAGCTAGGGTTGTGGCAGAAGTGTCGTTTGTGATAGCAGAGACAACATCTTGATAAGCTTTTTGGGATTCCTAAATGACAAGTTTGGACCAAACTTCATAAAAATCAAGCAATGGGGTTGTTTGTGTTGGATAAGGTGTCTAAGTCCATAACTATTTCTGGTATGTACTTGACCCGACCCGGCATGGTCCATTTGGGTTGCATGGCACCATGCAATTGGATAGACTAAATGAGAGAAATAACACTTGGAGATTATTAATATATTATAAGTTCTAATATATTAATAATATTATTTGATTAGTTTGATCAAGAATTAATTTAGAATTAATTAAGTGATCAAAAGATAACTAATTAAATATATAGGTTGATTATGTAAATCATCCATATCTTGTATAGTGGGCTAAAAGGCTCCATGGACTATCAAGTTGGGTTTCACCCATAGGATGCTCCATGGATGCTTCATGGGAGTTACAAACCCATGGATCATGGAAATGAAGAGTCATGACACATTAGGGTTTAACCCTAGATGTGTCAACACTATATAAGTAACATATCCTCCACCCAAAATCGGCTACACTAAGAATCAAGAGGGCTTGGCCGATTTTGAAGAAGTGAGTATTCTCTCATAAGTTCTTCCAAGAGCATTTGGTGTTGTGTGAAGCATTTGAGGCATCACACTTGGGGTGCTAGGCTCACAAGGTTTCAAGGAACACAAGCAACAACAAGGTAAGTTATTCTATCTATACTTAATGTTAAAATTATTCCCCATGTATGCTAGATAGGAATATAACCTTGGAATTCAACTTTGCATGACAATTAGACAAACATAGATCCAAGGTTATTAGGGTTGCATGTACACTTAGGAAGTGTTAGAATGCTCAAAATCCATTAGTGGTATCAGAGCCTAGGCTTGTTTGCTCTTATTTGTGCTTAAAAGTTGAAAACAGAATCGGAAATTTTGCTGTCTGCGAATGGACTCGTCGAGTCTATAGGGGGGACTCGTCGAGTCCATGAGTATCTTCAACCAACTCGGCGAGTCAGTTTATGCACTCGGCGAGTAGGGTCGAATAAGTGCAGAATTTCGATTCAGTTGCTGGAAAATGAATTAGAAACATTACCCTAAACTGTTTTGGTAATTGAAAACTTGTTTTTGGTGGTGTAATGTCTTTGCTAATTCATTTACAACAACTAGTTATCAAAATTACAAAGTTTTATGTAATTTTTTATTGTGTTCATATTCATGTTCTTGTTCTTATGATGTTTTAGATGATCATAGGAATTATTTGTAACCTATTTGGTAGTTTAATTCTTGATCATAATGTGTTTTAATGGAGTCGATAACTTATCCTTAAGTTATGGAAAACTAAGAGTCACACTTGAGTTAAAACCATTAAGAAAACACAAGAGTTAGAAAAATGAAGAGTCTTCATTTTATTACTCTATTAAACTCATAAGTTACAAGAAATGAAAAGTTTTGAAAGTTACAAAACTTGCCCTCAAGTTTTGGAACAAGTAAAGTTAAGTTAAAACTTTAAGTTCCAAACCCTAGAATTTTAAAAGTTAAAATTCAACCCTTATACTTATATTATGATAATTTAATAATTATATATATGTATAAGAATAAAGTCGTCTTACCACTAGTACGCCTCATTCACGAAGCCGGTCTATAAGGTGGGTATAAGGTTGTTGCCTATAAAATGGTTACTTAATGGGTGTATATTCTCACCCACCGCTTGCTTGACTGGTGGAGGATCGTTAGCCGAACGGGTAAGACAAGGACTTATAAATTCTCATTCAAAGTATGATGAATATAATAAAGTAACTAAATGTTTATTAAATTCCCAATCTTAGTTACTTTAGGAAAAATGTGAATAAGGTGCTAATCCATGAAATTACACTTTACACTTTGTCTAAGTCGTTGGTGGAGCGTGTGTGGTTAACCGGCACACTATCTTGGACTTAACAAGGTAGGTAAAGGGTGACTTAAGGTTTATTATAGTATCGGTGGAGCGTGTGTGGTTTACCGGCACATCGATTGAGTGATAAAACTTTAAGGGTACCAAGTGATTTGCATGGTTACTTCACACCTCGTTTTGTGATCCTCGGCATCCCAGTCACAAAACCTGGAGGGCACTCCCGAGATTGAAACATGCCTTTGAAAAGTTCATTGGATCTCAAAGAATCTAGGAATTTCTAAAACCAATAAAAACTAAATATCTAATATTTCGGTTTTCGTGGTGGAAATTGGTGAATCGTCATTCACCTACCTTTCAAATATGGTATAGCTTAGATTACGGCATACCTCTTCTAAGTTATATTATATTGTGATTGCGTCCTAGCCTTAATATTACATTTGGGTGTTTTATTAAGGACTCTCTTAAATCTAAACTAAACTTGTTCTTCTTTTTCAGATGTCTTCAAATAATGCTTCTGGCTCGAATCCTAATGGCTCCTTTACTCTTATGAGTCTGTGTGGGAAAGTCACCTTTGATGGATCCAACTTCAATAAGTGGATCAGAAACATCAGGATGATTACCCGCTACGAGGACAAAGAATATGTCCTTGACAAGGAGCTTAAGGAAATTGACGAGTCCACTGCAACTCCCCAGGAGATCGCTGACTTTCATACTCATGAAAGAGATGCAACCAAGGTGGCTTGCATCATGTTGGCCACCATGACAGCTGAACTCCAAAAGTCTTATGAAGATTTCTACCCTTATGAAATGCACCAAGATTTGATGGAAAGATACCATCAAAGTGCACGACAAGAGAGGTACGAAATCATCTGCTCCATGATAACAACCATGATGAAGGACGGAGAGTCTGTCACGAGCCACATGCAGAAAATGCAAAGGTATGTGGATCGTTTGCTGAAGCTCAATGTAAACTTCCCTAAGGAGCTTGCAATAGATATCATTTTGCACTCCTTACCATCGTGCTATGATCAATTCCGCATGACATATCACATGAACAAGGAAGAGGTCACCCTCAGCAAACTTCAGGGACTTCTCAAGACCGCAGAAACAGGTCTTAAGGGGAAGTCGGTTGCTATCACTCCTACTCCAGACTCAACTCCGGTCTTGGCAATCGGGCAAAGTCGAGGGAGGAAGAGAAAGAGATCATCGAAGGGTACCAAGGCTCGGACCCTTGATGGCTCTTCTTCAAGTGGAACCAAGAAAGGTTTCATTACTCCTTCTTCTGACCCAAAAGAGGCTGAATGCTTCTATTGCCATGAAAAAGCTCATTGGAAGCGAAACTGCCCAAAGTACCAGCAAGATGTGAAGGATGGGAAAGTCAAACCCAACCATGCAGGTATTTACACTATCATTTCTAATAACTCACCCCATTCGAAATCTTGGGTCCTTGATACCGGTTGCGGTATTCATATTTTTGTGACTTGCAGGGACTAGGAAGAAGTGAGAATGTGGAGCAAGGAAGAATAAACTTAATCATGGGAATAGGAAAGTTACACCTGTCACCAAGATTGGAGTTTATACTTTATCGCTAAGTAGTGGGTTAAATTTAGATTTGAATAAATGTTGTTATTCGCCAGAAATGGCAAGAAATATTATTTCCTTTCATGCATTGTACAAACAAGGTTTCACCTTTTCGTTTGATAATGAAGTTGGTTCGATTAATGCTTTCTTTAATAATGTACTTTATTTTAAAGCATTACCTTGTGATGGTGTGTATGAAGCTGTATCTATTGTAGATAACTTAGGAAATAATGTTTTGTGTATTGATTCTACTAAAAATAATAACTTGGATAAAGCATCATTATGGCATTGTCGTCTTGGACATATAAGCAAGAAACGCATAGGCCAACTCCAAAAAGATGGAGTCTTGGAGTCGTTTGACCTAAAGTCAAATGATAGTTGCGAATCATGCTTACTTGGAAAAATGACAAAGTCACCCTTCACAGGCTCGTGTGAAAGGGGTGAAGGTTTGTTGGACCTTATACACACGGATGTGTGTGGACCATTCAAACATGCCACAAGGGATGCTAATCGTTATTATTTGACTTTTACTGATGATTACAGTAGATATGGATATGTCTACTTAATCAAGCATAAGTCAGAGACTTTCGAGAAGTTTAAGGAATTTAAACAGGAAGTCGAGAATCAATTGGGCAGGAACATTAAGATGCTTCGATCCGATCGAGGTGGTGAGTATCTTAGTTCAGAGTTCCTCGACTATCTAAAGGAATGTGGGATTGTCTCACAATTGACACCTCCCAGGACACCGCAGTTGAATGGTGTGGCTGAGAGGCGTAATCGAACCTTGTTGGACATGGTTCGTTCCATGATGAGTCGAGCTTTGCTACCAATCTCATTCTGGGGGTATGCCTTAGAGACTGCCGCCCATATCCTTAATCTAGTCCCTACAAAGAAAGTTGCCAAAACTCCTTACGAGATGTGGACTGGTAAAGTACCTAAACTAGACCACATCAAGATTTGGGGTTGCGAGGCTTTCGTGAGACGCGAGACTCATGATAAGCTCGAACCCCGAAGCGAGAGGTGTATTTTCATCGGCTACCCACAGCAATCCTTTGGTTACCTCTTCTACAGACCTAGTGACAATGTGGTCTTTGTACCAAGAAGAGGAGTCTTTCGAGAAAGAGAGTTTATAAGCCAAGGAGACAGTGGGAGGCAAGTTGATCTTGAAGAAATTCAAGAGTCAAGTGGTGAAGGAACTTCAAACTCTAGCCCTCAACTTGAGGAGGAAACTCCTGTTAAGCCAATTGACGAATCTGTACCTCTGAGGCGTTTCCACGAGAGTTAGGAGTGCACCTGAGCATTACTATGGATTCCATATTACTGCAGAAGGTGAGACACTTATTAGTGATGAGACACTAGTAAGTCAAGATGACCCTAACAGCTACGAGGAAGCCATGGCGGGCCCCGAGTCTGCCAAATGGAAAGAGGCTATGGATAGCGAGATACAATCCATGTATGACAATCAAGTTTGGAACTTGGTTGAGAATGTACCAGGTCGAAAGACTGTAGGGTGCAAATGGGTCTTCAAAAAGAAGACCGACATGGATGGTAAAGTACACACTTATAAGGCTAGACTGGTTGCAAAGGGCTTCTCTCAAATTCCTGGAGTGGACTATGATGAGACCTTTTCTCCGGTAGCCAAGATTAAGTCTATTCGGGTTCTGTTAGCCATAGCCGCATTTCATGACTATGAAATTTGGCAAATGGATGTCAAAACCGCTTTCCTTAATGGGAAGTTGGCTGAAGATGTTTACATGAGTCAGCCAGAGGGTTTTGTCAGCAACAAGTACCCTAATAGAGTGTGTAAGCTTGAGAAATCCATTTATGGATTAAAGCAAGCACCTCGCAGATGGAATCTTTGCTTTGATGAAAAGGTCAAGGAATTTGGCTTTTCTAGGAGTGAAGATGAATCTTGTGTATATGTCAAGGCTAGTGGGAGTATAGTTAGCTTTTTGGTATTGTATGTGGATGACATACTACTCATAGGAAACGACATTCCAACCCTGCAGGAAGTAAAGTCCTGGCTTGGAAAGTGTTTCGCTATGAAGGACCTTGGTGAAGCTACCTATATTTTGGGGATAAGGATCTTGAGAGATCGGAGTAAAAGACTAATTGGACTTAGTCAAAGTACCTACTTGGAGAAGGTTCTGAAGAGATTCAGAATGCAAGACTCCAAGAAAGGAGAGTTGCCCATCCAGAGTAGCGCCAAGTTGAGTAAGACACAAAGCCCTAGCACTGAGGCTGAGATAGCAGAAATGAGTCAAGTACCTTATGCTTCGGCTGTAGGATCGATCATGTATGCTATGACGTGTACTCGACCTGATGTAGCCTTTGCTTTGAGCATGGTTAGCAGGTTTCAGGGGAACCCTGGCAAGGCACACTGGACTGCGGTAAAGAATATTCTCAAGTACCTACGAAGGACTAAGGACTGGGTCCTTACCCTCGGTGGGAGTGATGACTTGAGAGTTGTAGGGTATAGTGATGCTAGCTTCCAGACTGATAGGGATAACTTCCACTCTCAATCGGGCTGGGTCTTTACCCTAAATGGAGGAGCAATTTCTTGGAAGAGTTCCAAGCAAGAGACAGTGGCAGATTCTACTTGTGAATCAGAGTATATTGCAGCTAGCGAAGCGGCAAAGGAGGCGTTATGGCTGAGGAACTTCATTGGAGACCTTGGAGTTGTACCAGCTATTAAAGAGCCAATGGAAATTTTCTGTGATAGTGAAAGTGTTGTTGCCTTAGCCAAGGAACCAAGGGATCACGGGGATCCAGACACATCGACAGAAAATACCATTTCATCAGACATCGAATCGAAGAAGGACTCCTCGTGGCAAAGAGGGTATCATCAGATGAGAATCCAGCAGATCCCCTCACGAAGGGACTGACTCGGATTAAGCATCTCCAGCATGCTCGGAGCATAGGGCTGAAGGATGATATTAGATTTAGCAGTTAGATAATCTCGAAATTTGTAAAGTGTAATTGACATTTGATGATGAATAAAAGTGTTTTATTTATGAGTAAAGTGTTGCTATCTCTTGTCGATCTTTTACTATATTTCTTTTGCATGTTTTGACTTCCAGAATAATTTTGTTTGGTATAACATATTACTCAAACCTCCACAGTCGGTCATATGTCGGAAGTAGGTATGAATCAAGACTGTCATGATTGGTTGTAGAGGTCTGGGACAAGGCTATAACAATCATGAGTGCTCATAAGTTCTGAGCATTGGACTCAACCCACGCTCACTGGAATCACTTCATGGAATTATATCTCGAGTGATCGTGAGACGGTAATATCATATAAATCTTTAAACCTAGAGATATGATTTGTTACTTACAAGTTGGTTATGCATTGATTGTACGAAAAACGCATTGGTAACTCAATGTTATAAAATCGTGCTCTTATGTGTAATTCAATGAGTAGTAGAACAAACATATGAGTCGAAGTTTATCTGTTCCTTCTTGGATTAGAAGCTGATATCTGGGCCCCTCGGTGATTTTGTTTTGACCTATGTACCGGGCCCGGTCAGAACTAAGTTGATGTGTTCAATTAAGTTCTTTGTCAAACAAATCGGAAATCGGGAAACAAATTGTTGGACAATATGTAAGACATTGTTCCATGTATTTGTCCGACTGATATCTAGAACAGAGGATTATATGATCACTTATCTTAAATGGCGTACCATCATCTTCTCAGTTTCGAGAAACCTTGAAAAGAGCTACGATTGCCGATCGGTTCCTGAAGTCATACTTGCAGTAATAGTTATTAGACTTATCCAAGTGGGAGACTGTTGGATAAGGTGTCTAAGTCCATAACTATTTCTGGTATGTACTTGACCCGACCCGGCATGGTCCATTTGGGTTGCATGGCACCATGCAATTGGATAGACTAAATGAGAGAAATAACACTTGGAGATTATTAATATATTATAAGTTCTAATATATTAATAATATTATTTGATTAGTTTGATCAAGAATTAATTTAGAATTAATTAAGTGATCAAAAGATAACTAATTAAATATATGGGTTGATTATGTAAATCATCCATATCTTGTATAGTGGGCTAAAAGGCTCCATGGACTATCAAGTTGGGTTTCACCCATAGGATGCTCCATGGATGCTCCATGGGAGTTACAAACCCATGGATCATGGAAATGAAGAGTCATGACACATTAGGGTTTAACCCTAGATGTGTCAACACTATATAAGTAACATATCCTCCACCCAAAATCGGCTACACTAAGAATCAAGAGGGCTTGGCCGATTTTGAAGAAGTGAGTATTCTCTCATAAGTTCTTCCAAGAGCATTTGGTGTTGTGTGAAGCATTTGAGGCATCACACTTGGGGTGCTAGGCTCACAAGGTTTCAAGGAACACAAGCAACAACAAGGTAAGTTATTCTATCTATACTTAATGTTAAAATTGTTCCCCATGTATGCTAGATAGGAATATAACCTTGGAATTCAACTTTGCATGACAATTAGACAAACATAGATCCAAGGTTATTAGGGTTGCATGTACACTTAGGAAGTGTTAGAATGCTCAAAATCCATCAGTTTGTTGGATGAGCATGGCCAACCCTTCGTAGCTTTCCTTAAGGCCGACAATGACCTGTAGAACAAGTCGTTGATTAGAGACTGGATTGTCAACATTTGCTAGTTGGTCAGCTAACATCTTCATATCTTGACAGTAAGAAGAGCTGTTGGGATGGTGAGCAAGTCTCATGGAGACGAATTTACTATCAAGGTAGACAACTCGGGTGCTTTGGTTGTCTTGAAAAATGTTTTCAAGGGCAGTCCAAGCTTGCGATGCAGAGGTGTTAGGTTTCAGATTGGTGTGTAGAAGATCATTTGAAATGGTCCCATATATCCATTGGAGGATGATGGAGTCAAGGCGTTACCATGTTTCATATTCAGCAGCAACTTTGGTTTTCTGAGCCTCAGTAGCTGTAGCAAAAGATGGAGATGAGGAAGGTAGCTTGAAGTCAGAGTCGATGTGATTACCAACTTGAAAGGCCCGATAGTGGATATGAAATAATTCTGCGCAAGAGGTGTACTGTCTATTTTCCATCTCAAGGGTAAAAGGAATGAAGTTCTGAGTGTTGGTTACTGTGATGGCTGGGTGATTATTAGGATCCATTGAAGAATAGATGGTTGTTAGAAGAATTGCGAAGAATGGAGAAGATGAATAGGGGCAGCAGAATGGAGAAGATGGACTTTTTAGGGTTTTTGGTATTCTTGCTCTGATACCATAAAACACGTTGTATTTTCTGTCCCCTTCACAATGATACAATTGATATCCATATATACAAACTATCTCTATTTAGGGGATTTGTATCAACAATAAAGGTGTATAATCTAGTTTCTATAACAAACCTTCCTCATTGAGGAAGAGAATAATCATTGGCGTATATATATATATATATATATATATATATATATATATATATATATATATATATATATATATATATATATATATATATATAGGGTTAGGTTCATTTGAGACCACTTATATTTTGTGAGACCGTGAGACGCATTTTTTTATTTTTTGTATTTTATTTTATTTTTTTTTTAATTTTTTTTAGTTAATTCATGTTCCGAAAATAATATTTAAAAAAAGAATTTTTTGATTTTTCTATTTATTTTGCATTTTAAAATTATTTATAGAATATGTACAGTGCAATATTCTATTTAGAATATTTCACGTATTTTAAAAAAAAAAATAGAATTTTTTTTATTTTTTTTTTATTTTTTTAGTTAATTTAAGTTCCGAAAATAATATTTAAAAAAAAGAATTTTTAGATTTTTCCATTTATTTTGCATTTTAAAATCATTTTTTAGAATATATCAGTGTAATATTCTATTTAAAATATTTCACGTATTTTTCAAAAAAAAAAAAAAAAACCGGAATTTTTTTTATTTTTTTTATTTTTTATTTTATTTTATTTTATTTTTTTTAGTTAATTCAAGTTCCGAAAATAATATTTAAAAAAAGAATTTTTGGATTTTTCCATTTATTTTGCACTTTAAAATTATTTTTAGATTTGGTCTCACGGTCTCACAAAATTAGAATGGTCTCAAATGAACCTGAACCTCTATATATATATATATATATATATATATATATATATATATATATATATATATATATATATATATATATATATATATATATATATATATATATATATATATTATCTACAAAAGGCAAGCAAACATATTAAGGTTTCTTGAAATTTGGGCTTTTGAATTTGTTGCTGAAATCAAAATTAAATTAGACTTCATTTTATTTTTGGAAATTAAATGTAGGTTTTTTTTTTTTTTTTGTTAAAGTGATCAAATTCTTCCCTCCATCTTTTTATAGAGTTTTTAGTAGTGGGGACAGTATTGATGGTGCTAGACGGTGGTTGTGAATGATGGTGGTAATGGTGATAAATATTTTTTATTTTAATAATTATATAATAATTAATATAAATACTAACTAATCAAAAAGAAAGATATAAAAGAAATTAAAAAAGCTAAATAAGTCATTTCGTATGGGACATAGCTAACCACATTGCAATTTGAAACTAAATGGACATTTTATGAAGACGAAAAAAGATAGAAAAATAAAACCTAGAATATGCGAAACCAAAAGTACCAGTTATGAAGTTTAATATATTTTAAATATTTATAAACTCTACCTCCACATATACATTCCCACATGCACACTAAAACATACATAAACTCAGACCAACGGAGATGTTATCTTGCAATAATGAATCTATTATACAACTTTACTTGACTTGTACAGTTAATATCATGAAGTCATTCCATTTCCCCAAAATTTTAAACTAATTAATAATGAATGAAAATAGTGTATATCGTCTTGTTTGTTAACAACCAACAACTCCACATATGTCCATGTGTGCCTTTCTTACATCACATGAAACATAACATGGAAAATAGCTAAAAATATATAAAACAAAAACAAAATAGGTAATTAGAAGCATTTCCTGTGGACTATAGATGGACCACACTCATCATACTCGGCCTTTGTTATCGACATCTGATTTGAACAAAAGAAAAGTTAGTTAGTCGAATACGTTATTACCTCGTTAGTCATGTAATTACACAAAAGTACGATACTATTAATGGACCACACAAAGTGCCATGTAATTACAACTCCTTACCCATAAAAACAATGTATTTACATTTCAATATCGTTACCTAACAATACATAAAAGTACGATACTATTAATAGTATAAGAAAAGCAACATGATTATTGGTAAAAAGATGTACATACACTGCTGTATGGTTAAAAAGAATATAAGTACGTTGCTATTATGAGTAAAAACTAAAGTAAACTGCCCATATTGGTATTGAAATTAAAATATGTTGCTATTCTGAGCAATTTGCCGTAATTTTTTTAAATCATTTATCCAGATAGACTTAATCAGGACGGTAAGCTATATATAGATGCTTCTTTTTGACTTATTGCCGAAAGAGACTTAACAAAGAAAGTAAGGACCAAATACTTTCCCGATTAAGTCAACATTTTACAAATTTTCCCTCGTTAGTCATTTTGTCAAACACTAGTTAAACATCATTCATCCAGTCAACACTTTATCAGGGTTTCCATTTACCTGTTCAAAGGTGCTGAGAGATGCAAGGATTGATCCGCCGATCCACACACTATATTTCCTCTCGGGACGCGCAACCACCTTGATCTTCATGCTGCTAGGAGCAAGGGCTGTGATTTCCTTGATAACCCGGTCAGTAATGCCCGGTAACATGGTTGACCCACCACTGAGCAGAATATTTTCATAAAGATGCTTCCTCATATCAACATCACACATCATGATCGAGTTGTAGGTCAGCTCATGAATACCAGCAGCTTCATATCCAATCATATGTGGCTGGAAGAGAGCCTCTGCGCAGCGGAATCTCTCGTCCCCAATCTCGATAACCTGCCCGTCGGGCAGCTCATAGTTCTTTTCAACAGAGGAGCTAGTTTTTGCGGTTTCGAGTTCTTGCTCGTAGTCAAGAGCCACGTATGCGAGCTTTTCTTTAATGTCACGGACAATTTCCCATTCGGCTGTTGTGGTGAACATGTAGCCTCTTCCGGTCAGGATTCTCATTAGGTTATCTGTGAGGTCACGACCAGCGAGATCAAGACGGAGGATGCCACGGCGAAGTAGATAACCATTGTAAATTGGGATCGTGTACGTAACACCGTCTCCGGAATCCAACATGACACCTGTAAAAAAGATGAGTTTAAACTAAAGGAAAAAAGAAATGGCCTACTCTATTCCATTGAGTTCTCTTATTCAAATGGAATGAGCATGAGCCCAATCCATCATACCAAACACTATAATTGATTGTAGAAAGGTGTGAATTAAACTTTATGGAGAGCGTGGGTATAATTGACGGTGGCTTTGGAGATTAGTCAATGTGATTGCAAAAATTTCTCAAATAATTAGGTCCATTGTTAAGACCATTTTCCCGATATCAAAATGCAAAATATACCAAAAGAGCAATGTGAAACTAACCAGTTGTACGATCACTTGCGTACAAAGAAAGCACGGAGCCAATTTCAATGTACATGGCCGGAACATTGAAGGTCTCAAACATAATTTGAGTCATCTTCTCTCTGTTTGCTTTGGGATTTAATGGTGCCTCAGTCAAAAGCATAGGATGCTCTTCGGGAGCAATACGGAGCTCATTAAAGAAAGTGTGATGCAAAATCTTTTCCATATCGTCCCAATTGCTGACAATACCATACTCAATTGGGTATTTCAAAGTCAGCATACCTCTTTCTAACATGGCTTCATCTCCTAAATAAGCATCCTTCTGGTCCATGCCCACCATAATACCAGTGTGACGAGGCCTACCCACAATATTGGGGAACACCACCTTAGGAGCTTCATCACCAGCAAAACCCGCCTATAAATTTAGTTAAAGTACAAAATGAACTCTAGTTTGAGTAACCTTATACCCATTTTACGGATTAAAATTGCCTTTTTGACAATATATGCAACATGATAACTGCATACCTCATGACTTGGCCCCTGTTAAATGCTTCTTTATTTAAAAATGTTTCAGTTTCTTACCAATTAATGCAATAATATTTGACTTTTTATGAATTTATGCAACTAACACGAATCATGGACCCACCAGTGGCTGATCAGCATGGGGGTACTAAGCGAAGCTAAATTGTTGTAGGGTTAAAAATACAATTATCTTCCTTGAATTCATAGAAAAAGAAAGAAAAATGTACAGTTGTAGGATTTCTAAGAGTACAAAAACTAATACTCACTGCTAGAGTGCCAGATACATGTTATTGCAATTCCTTATGTTGTTTTGATTTCATATTTGTATCAGAACTTGGGTGTTTTTCTAGTAAGTTGGAACTGTTACGGATGTACAAGAAATCAAATGATTAAACTTGAAATGATTAAAAATGGAACTCTTAGCTTTCACTCTAACAGAAATAGATCCAAGATGCTAACTAACTTTTTTCCCTCTCACCTAAACCAGAAGTGAAAAGTCCTAAAGGCCCTTAATGATATAAGATATGTTAACCAAAGAAATTGACCCCCATATGGAAAATTTTCTTGCTCCACACTGTAAATATTGGATAATGTTGGTAATAGAATGAAAGAATTTGCATTTGTAGTCCAAAACAATAATTTGTTGCATAACTGAAAAAAAAAATATTGTCTTTGCGAAAACAAGCATTTATCCCACATTCGAATTCAAAGTATAAGAATACAACTAACTCAAGAAGGTTTCATGTAAATATGAAATAGGAACAAAATAATTATTAAGCTAACCTTCACCATTCCAGTTCCAAAGTCACATACAATGGGCTGAATATCATCAGAGTCTGCCATTTCTACAAACCTGCAACACAAACATCAAAATACAATAAGTTTTAACAACATAATCTTTGACATCGCTGTTATTTTCCAATAGTTTTGAACTTGTTTAATATACGCACAGAAATGGTTAGACATTTTCCTATCATTGCCAACAACTTCAAAGTAATACCCAGCAAACAATCAAAAGTATGCAAGTCAACCAGATCATTGATTAATATACAATGACATCAATTGCACTTATAGAGAAGATTCTATACGGATCCGTAATTAGTGTAAGAGACTTAGATTGGAAATTAAAAACGATAAAATCATTAAAATTACAAGATAATCGAAGCAAACCTTTGGTTATTCAGAAGGAAGATGAAGCAGCATAAGGAAACCTCCAGTTGCCCGAAACTCAAATCGTAGGCTCCAGTGTGGTTTAGTGTGTTCGGTTGAGAAGTTCATCGTAGGACGAAACGTTGACTTACAGGAATTACTAAGTAGTAGGTAGAAGAACAATTAATAATTCAAGAGCCATTCTTATATTTGAGAAATCGATTAGTATAAAATTGTAACATTTACAGTTTCATTTTTGTAACATATTCTAATTTGAATCCTAACTTTCAAATTTGAAAATTGGTTTTAAGAGGTGTCGGTATCTTCCCCAAGCTAAGGATAGAAGTAGAACTTTTAGTGGTTAGAGGAGAACTGACCAAATGTATATTAAAGACGCATAAAAAGTTATCCAATTAACCGAATTTAACTCGAAATTAACGGGGTTGGTTAAATTTTCAAGAGATTTTTATCAAAAAAATAAGGAGGCGTTAGATAAAAGTTGTTTGCAAGGTATTATATTGAGTATTGACCATTCAAAACCCTTTTCAGAGCTTGTTTTACAATCCGAAACCGGATTGGCTCAAAACCGGTTTTAACCAAACCGGATCGGATCGGATTCAAAACCGGATTTTCAATCGGATCCTAATCCTATATTTCAATTCGGATTTGCTAAAAACCGGATCCAAATCCGTCCCAAAATCCGCTTAAAACCCATTAAAATTGGTTTAAACCGGATTAGAATCAGATTCGGATTTTGACCGGATCGCATTCGGGTTTTGTGCATCTCTAGGTAACCTTAATTTAAAATATTTCATATTAAAGTATAATATGTTTAAAAATAACTAATTAAGTAAGAAAGTTTTTATGAACAATTTAGATAGATGGTGATCAATAAGTAAAATTCATAAAAAACTATTAAAAAAGTTTAACCATTAGAGGGTTTATTTAATTAGAGGTCAAAAGTATTAGAATAATGAGATGACAAATTTTTTAAGTGATAAGGTATGTTTACCATTGGAGATATTCTAAAGTTGTAACTGATAATAGGTAGTTAGTACCAAAGTGATTCGTAATAACCGAAAACGTTAAAAACTTTTGAATATATAAAATCACATAAAACATATATGAAATTATGAATATAAAGTAAAATTAAATATAATGATACTAAATTAATTTTTCTAAACTATAAATATCTCGAAAATTAAAAATCATTCAAATTTGAATACATAGTGTTGTGATTAAGTTTTTCAATTGGTAAAAACCTTTTTATGCATATTAATAGTGATGGTTCTTTTACAAATAAAGTAAATAAGGTTTTTTGATGTCGGTAAAAAACTAATTAATAAACTAACCAAAAATATAAAATGACATAAATGTGGATTTGACGTGCCACAAATTTTTTTGAACTTATTTAAATGGTAATGTTTTGACTAGTCAAAAAGTAACGGATAAACTAGTTTTTTAAAATACTACTTATCAGTTAACAGTTGTGTTTTCAGCTAGTATTTAGTATGTCAAACATAATCTTATTTTGTTTCAAATAATTGTTAAAGTATATATATATATATATATATATATATATATATATATATATATATATATATATATATATATATAAGAGAGAGAGATAAAGAGAGAGCTAGGTTCAAATAAATATATAGTAATTGTTTAAATATATTTATATTTTGTCATATAACATAATTACCAAAAGTATGGATATAATTTATTTATTTTAAATGGTACTTCAGTCAATTTGCTAAAATCTAAAAGATCGTTTTTGTTAAACACTAGTTGAAATAGTTTTTGGATTTGAAGTTTTTTGTTTAATCCAAAAGCTAAAAGCTCCTACTGTTGAACAAAACTTTTTTTTCAAACTTTTTTTTAAAACTTAGAATTTAGAAGCTCTAAAAAACTGCATAATGAACACGTCCTAAATGACACGTACAAGTGCCAAAAAGTAACAAAAATAATATTTTTCAAAAATATCAACGAGTCTGCAAAAGGTTCTTGCAGACTCATGCCAACATTCGAATATTAGAGACTTTTTTTTTGTAATATCGTGAGTCTGTAGTGGTGGTTGTCGAGGCCAACAAATAAATAACCCTAAAAGTTGCACACTAGAAAGTGTATAATGACAAGGTGATAGAATCCATGTAGATTGGTTCAATTTGTGACTATAAAATCTCATTGTAAAAACACTCGTAAGAGAAATTAAATATATAATGATAAGTTAACTAGATATCCATCTGGTGAAGGCCAATGTCAACTTTCTCTTTCTCTCTCTCTCTCTCATTGATTTGAACCAAACTATTTTATTTTTTAATTAAAATTTCAAGTTTTATGATAACTTAGTTTCTTTAAAACAACTAAAAGATTAAAACCTCGAATTTTATGTTTATTGTTGTTTTACAAGTGGAGAAATTAAATGATGACAACTCCGGTGGGGCCATTTCCAACAACATCCTTTTAGATGCCACCATTCTTCATGCCGTCATTGCAACAAACATAACCGGTTCACTCAGCGATGCTTCCACCAGGACACGTTTTCAACATCCCACCGTCGTTTACAGTGACACCGTTGTACCAGGTGACGAGCGGACAGAGTTCAATGCTTTTAGTGCCACCGTTGGCGCAAACCATGATAGCTCATACGCCAGTTGTCTATTCACTGGCTAACACATGGACCGGACCAACCATCACCACCAACAATAACTTATAGCAGACAACAACGGTTAGCCCTATCACCCCTATACACCCTTTTCCCTCTAGTTACACCCTCCAACTACCATTCCAGATGTACCCCTTTTACGAACCAAGCCCTGGCTATCACACACCGCCACCATATGGCTTAAACACACAATACCATCAGTTAGGAGCCTCCACCACCCCAGGCCACGAATGCCTTTCCCGTAGTGTGACGTCTCCGTTTGTCAAAGAATTGTTGGACTACGAAATACCAAACACAGCCAAACTACCGACGCTCAAGACATATAACGGAACCACTGACCCGGATAGCCACATCGACACATATGAATGGACCATGACGTCATTAAAGCTTAATGAGAGGTTTTGGTGCACGTATTTCCCAACTACACTTGACGGCAACGCCAACACATGGTTCAAGACGCTACAACCGAGTAGCATGTAACATCCCAAAATACAACCCAAAATTTTTCGTTTAAATAGTAATAAAAACCATATACTGATTGTCATATCATAAAAACCATACGTCAAATATCTCAACTCATAATAAAATGTCGTGAAACAACTGTATCAAATCAAACTACGAATCAAAACAAACTCCCAGGATAAAGACTGAAGCTGTGGTGTGTGCGATGCCATCATCCCGAGCTCTTCCCCTTACTTGCGGAAGTACCTGAAACCAAAACTGAAATTGTAAGCACGAAGCTTAGTGAGCTCCCCCAAACTACCACATACCATACAATATCATATAAACACGTACTGGGCCTTGCCCAATGCATCGGACCGAAGCCCGGAAACTGCATCGGACCGTAGTCCGGAACTAACTGGGACCTTGTTCCCTGCATCGGACCGATGTCTGGAACTAATTGCATCGGACCGAAGTCCGGAACTTACTGCATCGGACCAAAGTCCGGAACTAACTAATCATAGCATAGCATAAACACATATCAACTAGCATAACACACATCATCATAAACCCATATACTGCATACTACGTCAGGCTGTAGCCCAGAACACATAACACATAAATCCTGTCTGAGCCACAAAGGCATCAAACACACTAACAACTGCATCGGACTGAAGTCCGGAAACTACTACTAACTAAATGGGCCGGTATTGTGGCCTTAGACCCATTCCTACTGGAAGGAAACTCACCTCGTAGCCTAGCTGTTGAAAGGACTGCTCCGGAATCTATCTGATGCATCTCCGGTTTCACCCCGGCTACAACATCCATGAGCACCATCAATCAAATACTGATAATAATAATACTGAGGGAAAATTGACTCTCCTACCCCTGGTCCAAGTCAACCTAACTATAAAGTCAACATTCAGTTGACCTGACTCGTCGAGTTGGGCAGCCAACTCGTCGAGTCCTTGCTCTTACTTCCTTGATTCCACTCGCTACTACTCGTCGAGTTTGGCGCAAACTCGGTGAGTTCCTCTTTGCTACTAACACTCCGACAATCTGCATCCGACTCGCCGAGTTGTATGAACAACTCGCCGAGTTCTCCTTCATCAGATGATCATTCTAGTTGTGACTCACCGAGTTGTATGAACAACTCGTTGAGTCTATTCTTGAAGTATGAAGATGGCCTTCGACTCGTCGAGTCTGGGCATTGACTCGCCGAGTTCTTCCACGAATGAGTCTAACCCTTTAGCTCACCGAGTCCACCTCTCACTCACTGGTTCCACTAAGCATAACTCAAAAAATGAAACACAGGGGACTCGCGACTCGACTCGCCGAGTAAGAAGAACGACTCGTCGAGTCGTATGCATGCAAATACTATACACTCGATTCTGCTTGAAACTAGTCCATGCAATTAATAGATCTGGGTTCCTGGGACTTGATTTACACGTAAAGTTTCCAACTTTACGTGTAAATAACATCAAATGAAGGTTTTAAGGTTAAAAGCACACTATAATAGTAGATCTAGAGATTTCATGCAAAATGGATCCATAAAGGTGCTAGATCTAAGCTCCTGGAAATCAAATCTAGCTAGATCTGAAGGTTAATCAATTCCATGAGTCCTCTATGCTACTACTAAGCTAAGAAATGGTTCAAGAATGGCTTTAATGGCTTCACAAAGGAGATTTAAGCATAGAAATAGAAAAGGGCCAAGATATACCTTACTTTCTTCTGAAATTCCTCAAGGATCTAGGATCTCCTTCTTCTCCTCTTGATCTACCTTCCTTTATCTCTCAAAATCTTCAAAGAACACACCAAAATCACACAAAATGCAAAAAGGACTCTAGGGTTTCGAGAATGATGCTCTGAGGGGTGATGGGGGCTGACTAGAGGCCCTAAAAGTTGTTTAAATAGGGTGCAAACCCTTGAAATTAGGGTTTCATCCAGACTGGCGGACTCGCCGAGTCGCCAACTTAAACGTGCTCGAAATCGCGACCCTACTCAACGAGTCCAGCTACTGACTCGTCAAGTTCCCCTTAAAACTTGAAGAAATATAACAATAAATAACAATATAAATATCATACCAGAATTGGGGTGTTACAACCCTCCCCCACTTGTCTCAGACTTCATCCTCAAAGTCTGTCGTTGCTGAATCTAAGAACAACTCGAGGTAATGCCCCCGCATCTCCTCCTCGGACTCCCACGTCTACTCAGAACCCTTCCGGTGCTGCCACTGCACCTTTA
The DNA here is from genome assembly GCF_052625555.1 of Lactuca saligna. NCBI lineage: Eukaryota > Viridiplantae > Streptophyta > Magnoliopsida > Asterales > Asteraceae > Lactuca > Lactuca saligna. The sequence continues at coordinate 73,980,240 of NC_136421.1, forward strand.
CCAACCGAATCACCTTGTTCCTCAAGGTCTTTACCTTACGATCCAAGATCGCAACTGGCTTCTCGACATAATTTAAGCTGCTATCTGTTGGGTTATGAGCATTCTAACACTCCTAAGTGTACATGCAACCCTAAATACCTTGGATCTATGTTTTCTCTATTATACATGCAAATATGAACATCCAAGGTATTATCCTAATCTAGCATACAAAAATATCAATATAACAAGATAGAATACATACCTCTTTGATGTAGAATGTCTTCATGAAGCTTGATTGCCTAGTGCCCCAAGTGTGACACCTCAAATGGTTCACAATCATCAAAAACACTTAGAATAACTTGAGAGAGTTCTACACTTCATGAAAATCGGCTAGCCCTTTCTTACTCTCACTAGTGGCCGCTTTTCCTCAAGAATAAGATGCTTATATAGTTATACAATTAGGGTAAACTCTAATTGTCATGACTTTCCATTTCCTTGGATCCATGGGTTCAAATATACCATGGAGCATCCATGGAGCATCATATGGGTTTTGGCCCAACTAGATAATCCATGGAGCATTAGCCCACTATACAAGTATGGATGATTTACACAAACAACCCATATATTTAATTAGTCTTCTTTTGATCACTTAATTAATCCTAGATTAATTCTTGATCAATACTAATTAAATAATCTCATTATTCTTATTATTAATATACTAGAACTTATAATATATTAATAACCATAAGTGTCTTATTTCTCTCATTATAGTCTATCCAAGTGCATGATGGTATGCAACCCAAATGGACCATGCCGGGTCGGGTCAAGTCTTACCAATTATAGTTATGGACTTAGACATTAATCCAACAGTCTCCCACTTGGATAAGTCTAAAACTATTATTGCGTATGACTTCAGGAACCAACTGGCAATCGTAGCTCTCAAAAGCTTCTGTCGAACTCTAACCTTGTAGATGAACTCTGATCTTGTCAATGACTTGTCCATTAGATAAGGGATCATATATTCCTCCATTCTAGATATCATATGGACTGAGACATGGATTATAATCATTCTCTCTGTCCATTTGTTGTTTCCCGATTTCCGATTTATGACGACCGACTAATTGAACAAATCAAATCAGTCCTGGCCCGGCCGAGCACTTCCATTTGTCATCATCAAATCATCGAGGGGCCCACAGATATCGCTTTTATCCCGAAGGTAAAAGGAATGGATAAACTTCGACTCATATGGCTTGTTCTACTACTTGTTGAATCATACACAAAGGCACGTTTTTATAGCACCGAGTTACCAAATGCAGTTTCGTGCAATCAATGTACAACCAACTCATAGTAACAACTCATATCTCTAGTTTTGAAGAATATAAGATATTATCGTCTCATGATCACTCATGATAAAATCCATGAAGTGATTCCAATGAGCGCGGGTTGAATCCAATACTCAGAACTTATGAGCACTCATGAGTGTTGTAGCCATTTGTCCAACACCTTAGACCTCTACAAGCCAACCCATGATAGTCTTAATTCATATCTACTTCCAACATATGACCGACTGTGGATGGTTTGAATAACTTAGTCATTCCGGAAGAATAACCTAGTCTATTCGGGAAGTCAAAACATGCAAAGTGCAACACAATAATAATTGAATCCAATATGGTCTCAAAACTTATGAATATAAATAAAACACCTTTTATTTATCACCATATGATTACACATTATTCATTGTATACTGTTTCAGCTATCAACATTATTCTTGAATTTAAAACAATAGTTGTCCCATGCTCCAAGCATGTACACTATGTTTTTCTAAACACTAGTCATGCCATACACCAAGTATGCATACTATGTTTGTCTATGATCTTTACTTTGTGAACTAGATCAATTGAACATAATCTTCAATGATTCTCTTTTCACACTCCCAAATCCTTACTGCAAATGCAAGAATTCCAAATTCATGCCATTTACTGAAATCTGTTAGATTCTAAACTTATATGCATTGATCCTCTTGTAACGATTATGCACAAATTCACAAAGACTTGGCAACAATCATTACAGAGCATTCCAAAGGAGATCAACTCCTTGGAACCATCCTTCTTGCATTAAGTTTCCTTAATCTTACACAGATTGAAAATTCTAACTTTGAAACATTTCCAGATTCCATTTCGACTATCACTTCTGAACAAGAGTTGCCTCCTTACAGATTATGTCAATATGGTCCTTCCAGAATTATCACTATACTTCCAACTGTCCTTGAGCAACCAATCTTTGGTAAACCTTAGATTGTCCTCGACAATTGTTTAATCCTTTTAGTCATATCCAGTTCTAAACCTTTTCCCTTCTTAATGCCCCAGGCATTTGGAAACTTTTAGAAAGGATAAATATAGCACATGTAATCGATCCTATATCCGAAGCATATGGGACACAATTCATGATGTCTCACATAAAGACTAAACCAGTCTTTTGCTATAACATTTCCATTTCTATTTGCCAAGTTCTCATAATTCAGATTATGAAAAGGGATGCCGTAATCATAATCGAATTTTAGAATGCAAATAATGGACCCATATACATAATTTCCTTATGTTGAGCCATTCCAACATGAAATTCATATATATTCTTGACTAAATGATTAAAAACTCACGATCTAAGCTTATAGATTTGAGATGAAGTATAATTTCCTCTCCCTTAATTATAGCAAAACAACTTTTTCCCAATTGAAACCTTTTGTTTTCTATAATTAACATTGCTAACTTGCAATCTTTATCATAATTATCATGCTCCCACTAACATGATGATTATTAGCGTAACACTTATGCTCCCACTAGCTTTGACATGTACTCAGAAATCAGCTGGACTTCTAGAAATCAATACTTTATTGACTTTCTTACCAAAGTTCAAATTTCTGATACTAGATTTCCTTGATAAGACTTTATCAATATCATACACCTCTCTTAGATAGCTCACATGTGTGTCTAAACAATTATGAAGAGGGATGTCGTAATCATAATGGTTAGACCTTTTTGCCACTTCTCACAAGTCCAGGTTAGTGTGCCGGTAACGACTTTGAGAATGCAAATATCACAATTGCTATCTAACTAAAACCTACTTAGTGAAAGTGTTTCCTCACCATCATTTTCATGAATCGGAGAGAAACCTTATGACCATTAGATTTAATGGTGTATGTGTTCTTATCCATGTAAATTGTCAAAACCATAGTCACAAGACAAGGATAATGACAAATCCGAACTCATATGGACTGAACTCAATCTTAACTTCTTGCCACCTGGCAGCTCAAGGGCCCACCATTGCTTCCAAGTTGTTGTGCAACACATTGAGAACTCTAAGAACTCATATGCAAAGCCAACTTTAACTGGAATGGGCACAGAATATGTCAACACGATAGGTTATAAACCTCAAGTTGTGTGCTAGTGAGGAACTTCAGGTTTCATTCTTGATTTGTTCTTGAGACTTTCAAGACCTTTAAGACTCCCACTGTCCTCTTGACCTATAAGACTCCCTTGTCAAACATCCAAGAGATAGTGTGGATTCTAATCAAGACAAACACTTCACACAATTGGCCTTAGTTGGTCTTTGTTTTATCCAAAACATCACAACTTACCAATTTCAAATGTACAAGAGTAGAAAACTTTTACTCTTACATTTGATAAGTGTTTTTAAACTTTCTTAAAGACATGTCACTCAAATTACAATCTTGGAGTATGACTCTAAGACTTGTATTGGAACGAAGTATGACTCATCTTCTTGATTTAACCATTTCAACAATTCAAGATCCCTTCTTCTTAGTCATAAGAATGCACTAAGACTTCCTTAGAGAACTAATTTTGATATGGTTTCTTAATCATTAAGATGATCACAAAACTGATACTAAAGTACTCTCCCATCTTTTCAGATTTGAGAAACTTTTATCCTTCTGCCTAATTTGATTCTTCTTATCCGCTCTGCTATGCATTGAAACCTTTTCCAATGTCTCAGAGTTACACTTAAGCTTGTAAGTATAATCATATTTACTGAGCTTTAGTAAACTATGACGAATAGCCTTACATCTTTTGTGGTGGACTTAATCAGTGCACATGACTATGTACTCGATCCCTTAGTCCACTACTTGACTCACACATCCATGTGAACAAGTAATTAGTCTTAATTTTTCCAATACTTGAAAGTTTTCATTCATCATGCTATACAACTTGCATGATTCCAAGTCCCGGTCCAATTGAGACTTTGGATGATGAGAATCTTTCCTTATTTGGTAAATTTAGAAATTAGCACAAATGAAGGAATCAATTTCATATTTCCACTCTTGCTATTAATGGAATCATATAAGCAACAATTTTTTTCTCAAATGCCATTGTAAGGATATTTTTAAAATAAATAAAATCAAAATTTTCTTTTATTTTAAAACTATGCGGAAAAACTTATCCTTACAATCCATATGAAAACTTGTTGTTATCTATTCCTTAGCAATATCTCATAACTCCTAAGAAGTAGCTCAAGAATCCGATTTTCAAACTACGCGATAGAAATCCATCTATGCGATCAGATTCAACATATTCTTTCTTTAAGTTCCTTTACTTTTCTTTGATTCTTAAAACATTACCATGTGACCCAGTCACATCATGTATTAGGAATCTCAGAATAGAAACTTAACAGAGTTAGATTAGTGGACTTTACCTGAAGTAGAGTCAATCTTATTGACCTTAACATCCTTAGGTAAATTTGGCAGCTTCGCAACTAATGACCCTTACTTTGGCAATATAAACATATGGACCCTTTGATAATGGTACACGGGACTATCACAGACTTAGCTTTTCTCTTTACCATTTGTTCAACCGAGTTGACTATGGCTGATCCCTTTCCACTGGGAAGAGAACACTTTTCTGGATTTCCTGTGTCACTATTGTCAATGTCCATAAAGTTTTAGGAAGTTGATCTTAGCAAATAGATAAGATCATTAAGGGTCTTGTCATAGTCTGTTTTATAGATGTCCTAAAGGAACTCACTATGTGACTTAGAAAGTAGTTGAGTCACTAACTTTCTCAAGACTTTGACACCCAACTCTCCCGGCTTGTTAATATGTGACTACATCTCCAAGATGTGATCACACCTAGACCTTGCCTTGCCATTAGGGCTTGAGTGATCTTAAACTTTTCAAGAACTTGTGGGTTAGGGAGAATAATTGGAGGAGGAGAAAAAAGTATGATTTCCAAGGGACATCATCTTCATTTAGGAAAGCTTGTTTCAAGAGATTTGGGAAGATCATAAATGTCTAAACCAGACATCTTTTTGGGAGATATTCAAGATAGTTGATTTTAAAGTCCTTAATATGACACCCAATATGAAATATTAAGGCTAGGACCCAACAAACTATTTTACAACTTAGAAGAGGTATGCCGTAATCCAAGCTATAAAACAATTTGAAGGTAGGTGAATGACGATTCACCAATTTCCACCAAGATAACGAAATGTATTATTAGGTTTTAATTGGTTTTTGAAACTCCTAGATCTTTGAGATTCATTGAACTGTTCAATGGCATGTTTCAATCTCGAGTGTGCCCTTCAGGTTTTGTGACTGGGATGCCGAGGATCACAAAACAAGGTGTGAAGTAACCATGCAAATTACTTGGTACCCTTAATTAATTACCCCTCAATCGATGTGCCGGTTAACCACACACGCTCCATCGATACTATGATAAATATTAAGTCACCCTTTACCTACCTTGTTAAGTCCAAGTTAGTGTGCCGGTTAACCACACACGCTCCACTAACCGACTTAAACAAAGTGCAAAGTGTAATTTCATGGATTAGCACCTTATTCACATTTTCCTAAGTAACTAAGATTGGGTATTATTAAGAGTTTAGTTACTTAGTATTTATCATTAATACTTTTAATGAAGGGAGAAATATAGTCCTGTCAAACCCGTTCGGCTAACGACCCTCCACCAGTCAAGCAAGCGGTGGGTGAGAGTGGACACCCATTAAGTTGCCATTTTATAGGCAACAACCTTATACCCACCTTATAGACCGGCTTCGTGAATGAGGCGTACTAGCGGTAAGACCGACTTTACTCTTATATATATATATATATATATATATATATATATATATATATATATATATATATATATATATATATATATTATTAACTTATAATATTATAAAGTATAAGGGTTGAATTTTAACTTTTAAAATTCTAAGGGCTAACTTGGAATTAAAGTATTCATAAGAGAAAACTTTACAAATTCCAAAACTTGAGGGCAAGTTTTTAAACTATTCAAAACTAATTAATTCCATAACTTATGTGTTTAAAGTAGTTTTAATCCAAAAACTCTTCAAGTTCCATAACTTATGGAAGACTTTAAACTAATAAAAGAATTAACTTTTCTTTATTTTTATAACTTATGGAATTAATTAAGGTTACATTTTTTTTTATTTATTTATTTATTTAATGAAGAGACTCTTGGTCCTCCATAACTTGAAGACAAATTATGGAGTCATAACTCGAATTAATTAGAACTAGACTCTTCATTTTTTTTGTAACCTTTGCCAATTTTATGAGTTTTATGAGTCTTTAATGTGACTCTTCATGTAACTTGAGGACAAGTTACACAAACACATTTTATACTCAACTCTTAGATTAAAATGGATTGAAAACAACTATTTCATTCAACTTTTCTATTAATCTAAGAAACTCATAAGAACAAGATAATTCAAATCAAACCTTTTCATGTAATTAGTCTAACCTTTAAACTAATACAAAACATGAATCTATTGACAAGTATCTTTGAAATTGGATTAGCATGAACATTACCACAACAAAAACAAGTTTATAAGTTCAAAAACAACTTAGGGTAATGTTCCTAGTCCATTTCTAGCCAAAAAAACTCGAAAATATGTTGTCTAGGGTCCAACTCGACGAGTTGGATGCATTTTGCCTTGGACTCGTCGAGTCCCTTCATGGACTCGGCGAGTCTGCTGGGCTGACAGCACCAATTTCGATTTTTCAGCTTCTATTGTAGGTATAACAAGAAAACAAGCCTAGGCTCTGATACCACTGTTGGGTTATGAGCATTCTAACACTCCTAAGTGTACATGCAACCCTAAATACCTTGGATCTATGTTTTCTCTATTATACATGCAAATATGAACATCCAAGATATTATCCTAATCTAGCATACAAAACTATCAATATAACAAGATAGAATATATACATCTTTGATGTAGAATGTCTTCATGAAGCTTGAGTGCCTAGTGCCCCAAGTGTGACACCTCAAATGGTTCACAATCATCAAAAACACTTAGAATAACTTGAGAGAGTTCTACACTTCATGAAAATCGGCTAGCCCTTTCTTACTCTCACTAGTGGCCGCTTTTCCTCAAGAATAAGATGCTTATATAGTTATACAATTAGGGTAAACTCTAATTGTCATGACTTTCCATTTCCTTGGATCCATGGGTTCAAATATACCATGGAGCATCCATGGAGCATCATATGGGTTTTGGCCCAACTAGATAATCCATGGAGCATTAGCCCACTATACAAGTATGGATGATTTAGATAATCCATGGAGTACTAGCCCACTATACAAGTATGGATGATTTACACAAACAACCCATATATTTAATTAGTCTTCTTTTGATCACTTAATTAATCCTAGATTAATTCTTGATCAATACTAATTAAATAATCTCATTATTCTTATTATTAATATACTAGAACTTATAATATATTAATAACCATAAGTGTCTTATTTCTCTCATTATAGTCTATCCAAGTGCATGATGGTATGCAACCCAAATGGACCATGCCGGGTCGGGTCAAGTCTTACCAATTATAGTTATGGACTTAGACATTAATCCAACACTATCAACCTGAATATCCTTAATGGGCACTATTGCCGACTCGTCCACCAAACACTTCCTCAGCTGAGAAACATGGAAAGTGTTATGGATCTGGCTAAGCTCTAACGGAAGATCCAGCCGATAAACAACCCGACCCACCTGAGCCAAAACCCTAAAAGGACCAATAAACCTAGGGCCCAGCTTGCCCCTCTTCCGAAACTTGATAACACCCTTCCAGGGCGATACCTTCAGGAGGACCATATCGCCCACCTGAAACTCCAAATCTGAATGCCTCCTATCGGCGTAACTCTTCTGCCGACTCTAAGTAGTCTACAGTCTGCCATGAACCTGCTAGATCAATTATGTCGTCTTGAGCACCACCTCGGTGCTTCCAATGACTCACTGACCGACCTCACTGTCACACCCCGAAAATCAAAGGCGGAAACATTTCCGGGGTGGACTACCACGTTGTGTATCAAATCCAATGTACATAGTAATCACAGTAAACAACCATTACATTACATATATATGAAAGTTTACATTTGTTTCAAAAGTAAAGTTATACAAGATATACATATGCATCATATTAACAAAAGTTGAGACGAGTCTTCTGAGCATTCCGTCTTCACCAAAAGAGATCACCGGGTACCTGTCTAACTTGGACCTGAGAATACAAGCGGTTTGAAAATCAGCATAAAGCTGGTGAGTTCATAAGCGGTTTTTGTTTTATGAAAATGTATCGATTTCCTTTAGTTTTCCGAAAAGGTTTGGTTTCCATGAAAATCCCATATTTTCTTATGTAAAGTTAGTTTCGTTATCATTGTTACCAATTCGATTATGTGATGTATTTTACCCCAGGAAAATCCCAAAATTTCCTAAATGTAAGATTGATTAATACAGAGCATAGTTTAATACACAAAACTATATATTAGAAATCATGGGATCACTGTCCCGAACAAGATATAAGATAGTTCGATACATATGGAGATACAGATTTAAGACCATGGGACTACCATCCCGGACTAGACATAAGATAATTTGATATATATGAAAATATAGATTAGGAACCATAAGATTACTATCCCGGACAAGATATAGATTTAAACCATGGGATTATCATCCCGTACTTAATATAGTTTGAAATCATGGGATTACTATCCCAAAATGGATGTAGATTGAAAACCATGGGATCACTATCCCGAACAAGATATAAGTGTAAACCATGAGATTACTATCCCGTATAAGATATAGTTAAAAATCATGGGGCAAACATCCCGTACAAGTTATAGATACATAACCATGGGATCACTATCCCGTATAAGATATAAGATATATACATACTGAAAAATCATGGGAATAACATCCCGTACTAGATATAAGTTCAATAGACTGAAAAACCATGGGACTACGATCTCGGACTAGATACAAAATAGTTTGACAAAACCATGGGATCACTATCCCGAACCAGATATAAGATTATAAAACTCAAGCTGTGAATAAATTTATATTAATACATGTTGTGAGTCGGGTAACCATGCTAATACGACAACGAGACCTCCTGGATGTTCGTCAGATGTCGAAACGATATCCAGAAATTTGTCACCCCAGGCGTGCCCACCTAACTGTAGCTAGCAGTTAAGGTGTGGGATTGTCAGTCCCGAATAGATCTATTCACAAATTCCGCGCTCTCCCTCCAGGAGACTCTGGTTACACTTCCGGGGAGGATTTACTGATCATCCATAAAGGGTAGTGACTATCTCACAAACTAGTACTAAACTATTCACAGGGTTCTCATTCGATATCAACATACAGAAGATTATGAAACATAATACAGCGAATATAGATACATACAATGGAATCTTTCCTTATGCTCAGCATAATACATAAGGAGTAAAAGAGTTTATAAGTTTGTCAGATATATTTGAAACATATCAATATTGTGGTTTAAAAACAGTTATAGTTTGCTTGTATTCCCCCCTGAAAACATTGAAAAACACGGAAAAGGGCGTAGGGGTATGAACTCACCGAACGAGAAACGTGATGATTTGGATGCTAAGAGTTGGTCCGGGGCTTGTAAACACACGAGGTTCCTAAGTATAATGTAAAGATACACATTTGTATCTAATTAGGACCTAGATTGATTATTTGATAGGGACAATTGCTTCTAGTCGCGAAAACACTCCGATATAAGTGTTTGGAGGGACCCGGGTGGCGTTTAAGGACATGTAATGATGCGAGGGACTTAGGAAATGAGTTTACTCCCCAAGAGTACACTTCTAAATGGTGTTTACGGCCTAAACACCCATTCCCCGTGAGTTTACGGCCGTAAACTCATGATGGGTGGTTTATGGTGCAATTTGGACTTCAAACACTTAGGGGACGATTTCTAGATTTGATTTAAGGGTTTGGAATAAGTTTTAATCACCAAAATGACACATTTTATGGAGTTTACGGCCTAGCATGGTCTCATGGCCGTAAAATCCTATAAACCCATGAAAAGTTGTGTTTTTGGATTCCAAACTAATCACATGTGATTGCTAAAATTGTTTCAAGGCCTTACATGCATTTGGTTGAAGTTTTGAAGAGGTTTTTGGAGTTTACGGCCAATGAGACCCCTCTCATGGCCGTAAACTCTCTTAGAGAGTAAATCCATATGTTTTAATGTCAAAAACTTGTTTGTAAGGATTTCTAAAATTCATTCCAAGGCTTTAGGGTTGATTTAAGGACATTTTGGCATGTCTTTATGAGTTTATGGCCAAAGGCTATGTGTTTAGGCCGTAAACTCCTATATGTAATGTGTTTGATGTGTTTAAGGTCTCCAAACCATTTTTAGATGATTCTAGGGTTTACCATAAGGTCATTGGTTGAGTTTCAAGGCATTTGGACATGTTTTAAGGCACTAAATCCCCCATTTAGAGGAGTTTACGGCCCAAGCACATGCCTTGGCCGTAAACTCTTGTTTGTCCCCCAAAAATGATGTTTAAAGTGTCCAAATGTTAAAACCATTATTCTACAAGTCATATCCCCTTGTTTGTGATTTGGAAGGGTTTAAGGGCATGAAAACCTCATTTACATAAGTTTACGGCCCAAGCTTATGCCTTGGCCGTAAACTCCTTCAAATAACTCAAAATCTATGTTTTAAATGTTATATGTCCATTTCATGAAGCCATTAAGCCATATCTAAAGTCCAAAATTGCTTAGGAGGGGTTTTAGGGCTTAAAAACCCATGTTATATGAGTTTACGGCCCATGAATGCTCCATGGCCATAAACTCATGAATGTGGTCTTAATCCATGTTTTGAACTCGAATTTGAAGGCTAAGAAGGTTACAATACAAGCTAGGGAAAGTACCTTAGAGATTTGAGGCCTTAAAGTTGAGTTTTGGACCCTTAAACTTGGATTTAGGAGAGAGGTTAGAGAGAGAGTAGAGAGAGGAAGAAAAAGCTTCAAATGAGTGATTAAATACGTTTATATAGGTCCTAAAACTTGGACACGGTGGAATTCTACCCGATACCGACGTTAAACGCGACTTTTGGTCGCACTCGATTAAGTTACCGTCACCCGGTGAGGACATTTCTAAAACTTATGACAATAATTATTTTGGGCTAATTACATGAGTTCCTGAGTGGTTTAGACACTCATAAAAAAAATAAAGATATAAGTTTAAATAATTAACCCAAAAATGAAAACGGAACGAATTTGATAATGGCGACTTTTTCGGGTAGAACGGGTTTTGGCGACGAACAACTTCGGGTTGTTACACTCGCCCCAACAAATTGGGGTCCTGCACTTCCTCCCATAAAGCATTTCGAAAGGAGGTCGATCGATACTCGCGTGGTAACTGTTGTTATACGAAAATTCCGCTAACGGAAGGTACGTATCCCAACTACCACCGATGTCTAGAACACATGCCCGCAGCATGTCCTCGAGGGTCTGAATCGTTCTCTCGCTCTGTCCGTCCGTCTGAGGATGGAAAGCGGTGATAAAATGGAGATGAGTACCCTTCTCGTCGTGAAACCACTTCCAGAATCTGGAAGTAAAACGGACATCTCAGTCTAACACCATTGAAACAGGCACTCCATGACGTGCCACCACCTCCCTCACATAAATATCAGCTAACTTTTCTGTTGATATGCTCTCCTAGATCGGTATTAAATGAGCACTCTTCGTCAACCGATCCATAATAACCTATATAGAATCCACTCCACACGCAGTCCTGGGAAGCTTCATGATGAAATCCATGGTAATGTCTTCCCATTTCCACACCGGAATGTCTAATGGTTGCATCTTGTCGTGAGGTCTCTGGTGTTTTGCCTTAACCTTCCTGCAGGTCAGGCACCTCTCCACATACCAGGTGACATACTGCTTCATGCAGGGCCACCAATAATAGGGTCGAAGATCTCTATACATCTTCGTAGCCCTTGGATGAATGGAAAATCGAGACTTATGGGCCTCATCCATCAACACTTGTCGTACTCCGCCCCAGTACGGCACCCAAACTCTCCCGTGAAGGGTCAACAATCCTCAACTATCTTAGTCAAAAGAAGCCACTCGGCCCACGATCCTCTCACACTTCTGTCTCTCCTCCTTGAGGCCCTCTACCTGTGCCTCCTTAATTTGCTCCAATAATGGAGTAATCACCGTCATCCTCAAACAAATGTCTCTGATCGGGGCCACTACTGCCTTGCGGTTCAAGGTGTCGGCTACTACGTTGGCTTTCCCTGGGTGATACAGGATCTCACAGTCGTAATCCTTCAACACATCCAACCATCGCCTCTGCCTCATGTTCAGATTCGGCTGATCCATGAGGTACCTCAAGCTCTTGTGACCCATGTAAATGGTACAACGGACCCCATAAAGGTAATGTCTCCAAATCTTGAGGGAAAACACCATTGTCCTAGCTCTAAATCATGCGTAGGATAATTAGCCTCGTGAGGCTTCAACTGTCTCGAGGCATAAGCTATCACACGGCCTCGCTGCATCAACACTGCTCCCATACCTGTGATCGAGGCATCACAGTAGACTACAAAATCCTCCACTCCCTCTCGCAGGGTAAGAATCAGTGCCTCGCACAATCTCTGCCTGAGGGTCTCAAACGCTACCTGCTGCTCAGGCCCCCAACAAAACGCTACCGACTTCTTGGTCAGCCGGGTGAGCGGTACTGCTATCTTGGAGAAATCCTGGATGAATCTCTTGTAATACCCTGCCAATCCTAGGAAACTCCGAATCTCAGATGGAGACCTTGGAACCTCCCACTACATCACGGCCTCAATCTTGGTCGGATCTACCAAAATACCCTTCTGGTTGACGAGGTGACCAAGGAACTGCACCTCGTGCAACCAAAACTCACACTTAGAGAACTTCGCGAAAAGTCTCTCCCTCCTCAAAACCTCTAACACCTCTCTCAAGTGTTCCTCATGTTGCTCCTGAGTCTTGGAATACACCAGGATATCGTCTATGAATACTATCACAGACCGATCCAGCATCGGCCTACACATGCGGTTCATGAGGTCCATGAACGCGGACGGAGCGTTGGTGAGCCCAAATGGCATCACCACAAACTCATAATGACCATACCTGGTCCTAAAGGCGGTCTTCTGCACATCCTCGTCTCTGACCCGCATCTGGTGATATCTAAAGCGTAAATCAATCTTGGAGAACCAAGACGCTCCCTGAAGCTGATCAAACAAATCATATATCCTTGGAAGTGGGTAACGGTTCTTCACCGTTACCTTATTCAGCTCCCGGTAATCTATACACATACGGTGCGACCTGTCCTTTTTCTTCACGAATAAAATCGGTGCACCCCAGGGTAAACTGCTCAGCCTGATAAATCCCTTGTCCAGCAGCTCTTGCACATGCCAGAAGGCGTGTTTAGTCCCTATTTTCAAAAATTAACTCTGACCGTCCCTCGTTTGCTTAAAACTTGCTAACTTCGTCCCTTATATGTGTTTTTGTTGCGAATTTAGTCCATTCCACATTTGAAATGACCATTATGCCCTTGGATATTTATTTTTAGTTAATTTTAATATTATTTATTATTATTAATTAAAAAACAACACTCTAATATTTATCTCTCTCATACGCATAAAAATACCACCACCACCTTCGATGTAGTCTCTCTCTATCTCTCTCTCTCTCCATTCTTCTTCAATACAAAACACACACACAAGAAGCCATCACATTGGCTTGAAGAACCTCGATTCACCTTCACGTTGACTTAAAGAAGCCATCAGACAACAAATTGAATCCTCAATGAAGCTATAACCTACATCACAAGGTAAATTAGCCCCCGCCGACTTACACCATCTATGAGGAAGATGAAGTGGTGGTGGACGGAATCCTCCTTGATCTAGTGACGGTGGACATCACATTCCTCGATCTGATTCCGTCAATCGAAATCCTCTTTCTTCTCGTGCAAGTCGTTAGTTCTATTTTGCAGGTTTAGGGTTTAGTTAGGGTTGATTTGCAGGTTTAGGGTTTGATCTTTGAGGTTTGATTTTTCCGATTTGTAGGTTTGGGGTCTCGCAGATCTGTGTGGAGGAAACGGGTGGGATGGTTCCAGAAATTGAAGTCGAAATCTAAGTCATACATTGGTGGTCGTCATCGTTCTTGAGCAATCGACGAGTTCAGACCATGGATGGCGACTAGAGAGTCTAGATCGAGCGATTTATGTGACATTTATAAAATCACATATTGCAGGGGTAGAAACGGGCTCCTGCAATTCACCGGTGGAAATGTTTTGTTGGTTTGAGATACGAATGATCGTCGATGATGTATCAGTTTTTTGAGAGATTATTTTGGTTGTGGATGTATCAATTTCTTGGTTTAAGGTCTTGAAGAGGATTTGGAGTCGTGGAGTAATGGATTTGATTTCTTGAGAGATTATTTTGTTATTTTTAATTTAAAACTGATAAATAAATAAAAGAAATGGAAAAAAAAGACATTATTAAGGGTAAAATGGTCATTTCATGTCAATAGGGACTAAGCATGCAAGAAAAAAACAAACAAGGGACAGTCCGAGTTAATTTTTGAAAATAGAGACTAAACACGCTTTTTGGCATGTGCACGAGGAACAATTGGTGTAATTTACCCTAAAATCTGATTAATCACTAACATATCTTAACAAACTCTAATTGTATACACATCACTACACATTCTTATTCTAATAAAAGAATAGTTTTACTCTCATTTTGACATGTGTCACCCTATTATGACTCCTAATTAATGAATATATTATTTCATTTTACCATGTCTCACCCTATTATGTCTATTAATTAATGCATATCACTTGTCAAACTAATAATTATCCATTTCAAATTTTAAATTTCTCACTTTAATTAGATTAAATTAATAACGTTAGAATAAAAATAAAATTAAAATTAATACAAATTATAAAGTGATATAATTTCACATATTTATTTAAATCAATGATTAAAATTTATATAACTAAAAAATCTCTTAATTAATAATTTATTTAAAATAACTTATTAATAATTTTAAATTTTTAGTATAAAAAATTTGATTAATTTTATAATCATGATTTCTACGGTTATAACCACGTTTCTCTGGACCTTACCATCTATAGTGTAGACTTAGGCTTATTCATTATAGCATATTGGACCTCATCATAGTGCTCGTCCACAACGGCCCACATTTTGTTCAAATTCCATGTTTTGGCTTCCATTTTTTATTTAGTTCATGCAATGACCAAAACAAACATCCCATCATTGCACTTTTTACTCATGAAACGAGGATATATTACCAAAAATATATGCATAAAAATGTGTCAGATTACTACAACAATACCACCCACAAACATAGTCTTATTAAATGTGAAAAGTCATATGAAGTCAAATATTGTTACATTTTATCTTTAAGTGCTCAACAAGAGAAATGACAAATTTCAGCTAAAAACGAAGTGAAACAAGTTAAAAGTCGTCTAAAATTTACTTTTAAATATTTATAAATTCCGAAGAATACCTCCACTAATAGATTCCCACCTGATTACTAAAACAAACATACAGAAACTGCACCATCGGAGATGTTATCTTGAAACAAAAAATCTAATATACAACTTGGCTTGTACAGTTAATATCATGAAGCCATTAGTCATTTCCCCCAATTTTTAAAAGAATTGTGACTAACGAATGAAATGGCGTTTATCCTCTTGTTTGTTAACAACCAACAACTCCACATATGTCCATGTGGGCTTTTCTTACTCCACATGACACATAACACGGAAAATATATAAAACCAGAACAAAATACGTATTTAGAAGCACTTTCTGTGGATGACAGATGCACCAGATTCATCATACTCGGCCTTCGTGATCCACATCTAATTTGAAGAAAACAAAAAGTTGGTTAGTCGAATGTCTTAGGGAAAATTATGGAAAACGGCATCATACTTTACATTTTTATAACAATACAGACAATGTCCTTAAATTTCTTCTCCACAATAGCGACACAGTTTCATTTCTTTACCAATGGTAACAATATGTAACAAGTAGAGTACATTATTGATATTTGAAGTGAGATCTAAGTATGTTGCTATTATCGGTAATTAAGTTGTGGATGCTATTATGTGTATAAAAAATATAAGTTCAATGCTATTATGGGTAAAAGAATACAAGTAATTTGTGACCATGGGTAAAAGATAAAGTATGTTGCCGATATTAGTAACGAAAGTAAAGTATTTCACTAATTCCGTACTATGTACTTAAGAATAGCATTGTACTTGGATTCATTATCGATAATAGCAATATGTAACCATAATAGCAACACACTTACATTTTTTTACACAAATTTCCATGTAATTACAATTCCTTACCCATAATAGCAACATAGCTACATTTCAATACCGATACAACTGACAATACGTGTAACAAGGATGCTGCTATTAACGGTAAAAACTTAAGCAGCATTGCTATTATTGGTAAAAAGATGTAAACACACTACTACATGGGTAAAAATAATATAAGTATTTTGCTATTATGAGCAACAACTAAAGTAAACTCCCTATATTGGTAATGAAATTAAAATACGTTGCTATTCCCAGCAATCTATCCTATTTTTTAAAAATCATTTATCCAGACAACATTTAATCAGAACTTAATCCGGTAAGCTACATATAGATGCTTCTTTTTTACTAAATGTAGAAAGAGACTTAACAAAGAAAGTTAGGAACAAAGACTTTCCCGATAAGTCAACATTTTACAAATTTGTCCTCATTAGTCATTTTCTATACGAGGGCTTCAATTTACCTGTTGAAACGTGCTGAGAGATGCAAGGATTGATCCTCCGATCCACACACTGTATTTCCTCTCGGGCTTCGCAATCACTTTTATTTTCATGCTGCTAGGAGCAATGGCAGTGATTTCTTTAATATACCGGTCAACAATGCCCGGTAACATGGTTGACCCACCACCGAGCAGAATATTTTCATAAAGACGCTTCCTCATATCAACATCACACATCATGATCGAGTTGTAGGTCATCTCATGAACACCAGCAGCTTCCATTCCAATCAGATGTGGCTGGAAGAGAACCTCCGCGCAGCGGAATCTCTCTGCCCCAATCTTAATAGTCTGCCCGTCGGGCAGCTCATAGAGCTTTTCAACAGAGGATTTAGTTTTTGAGGTTTTGAGTTCTTGCTTGTAGTCAAGAGCCACGTACGCAATCTTTTCTTTAATGTCACGAATAATTTCCCATTCGGCTGTTGTGGTGAACATGTAGCCTCTTTCGGTCAGGATTCTCATTAGGCAATCCGTGAGATCACTGCCACCGAGATTAAGACGGAGGATGCCATGAGGAAGTACGTGACCTTCGTAAATTGGGACAGTGTGCGTAACTCCCTCTCCTGAATCCAACATGACACCTGTAAAAAAAGTAAAATTGTAACTTTATTAAAAAATTGTTTTTTTTTTCTAAACAAAATTGTGCAATTACGAACAATGTAAATTATAGTTGAAACCCAAAAGAGTAATGCGGAACAAACCAGTTGTACGACCACTTGTGTACAAAGAAAGCACGGCGCCAATTGAAATGTACATGGCTGGAACATTGAAGGTCTCGAACATAATTTGTGTCATCTTTTCTCTGTTTTCCTTGGGATTTAATGGTGCTTCAGTAAGAAGCACAGGGTGCTCTTCAGGAGCAACACGAAGCTCATTATAGAAAGTGTGATGCCAAATCTTTTCCATATCGTCCCAGTTGCTGACAATACCATGCTCGATTGGGTATTTCAATGTCAGCATACATCTTTCTGACATGCCTTCATCTCCTACATAAGCATCCTTCAGGCCCATGCCCGCCATAACACTAGTGTGACGTGGCCTACCGACAATATTGGGGAACACCACCCTAGGAGCATCGTCACCCGCAAATCCCGCCTATAAATTTAGTCAAAGAACAAAAGGAATTCGAGTTTGAGTAACAAAAGGAAAAGACATAAAGACCCTAGAGCATTGTAGATTGTATACAATGGTTGTATGGAAGAAAAGTGGGGCCCATTCGTGTATAATATATGCAATGGAGGGGATATGAGGTGGAGTTTTATGAGGTTCGTAAGGTTGATTGTATATTTGTATTGGAGAAATTGAAAGGGAGTGGAATGATGACATGGCATCTATATAATTCCTATAAAGTTGTATGTTAAGCAAAGAATTTGCCCTCATATGAAAAAAAATGTTTTTTACCCTTAACTGTAGATATTGTATAATGTTGGTAATAGAATGAAACAATTTGCATTTGTGGTCCAAAACAATAATTTGTTGAGAAAAAAATCGTTTCTTTGCATTAAACAAGTATTTCTCCCTGATTTGAATTCAGAATCAATAATACAATTAAAATCAATAACTAGAAATAGCAACAGAAGAATTCTTATGCTAACCTTCACCATTCCAGTTCCAGTGTCGCAAACAATGGGTTGAATATCATCAGAATCGGCCATTTCTACAAATCTTCAACACAAACATCAAAAACACATTAAGTTTACACAACACAATCTTTGGCATCCATTATTTTACAAAGAAATGGCAATATATTTTCCTAAGCTTCAAAGTAATACCCAGCAAACAATATAAAGTATTTTACAAATACAGATAAATCAAGAATGCAAGTCAAACAGATCGCAGATCAAAATACAACGATTTCAATTGCACTTACGGAGAAGATTCTATGTAATGAGTGGTAAGAGACTTAGATCGGAAATTAAAAACGATAAAACCATTAAAATTACAACATAATCGAAGCAAACCTGTAGTTTTTCAGAAGGAAGATGAAGCAGCATAAGGAAACCTCCACTTGCCGGAATCTCAAATCGTAGGCTCCAGTGTGGTTGAGAAGTTCATCGTAGGACGAAAGGTTGACTTACAGGAATTACTAAGTAGTAGGTAGAAGAACAATTAATAATTCAAGAGTCATTCTTATAATAAAGAAATCGAAATCGATTATAAAATTGTATCATTTTACAGTTACATTTTTCGGTATCTTTCCCGACGAAGTGACACCTTAAGCTAAAGAATAGAAGATTAGTTGTTAGAGTTAGAGGAGACTGACCAAATGTATATTTAAATATATGCAAAGAAAAGTTATCCAATCAAATTTAACTCGAAATAAACGGCCGGGGTTAAATTTTCAATACATCTAATCAAGTAGGTTAAATTTAAGTCGTAAATCTCGAGTGTATTTCAATTGATCTCCTTAAGACAAACTGTTTTAACAGCGGTTTCAAGTAAAATGGTCAAACACGAAAAAGTTTGTATTGATACTCAACACGTGTTTATATCAATTGTTTTGAATACATTTGGTTTCCTAGCACTAGAAGCGGTGAAGGTCATCAAATATAATGTTATGAAAACTTTTAGTTTCTAGATTTATAGAATTTTGATTTTTGGATAGATAAGAATGAAATATGTTTCTGTGGATCTAATAAGATTTCCTTATAGTGGATTTGAGGAATAAGGGTTTCATTGCAAGACAAACTGCTTTAATAGCGGTCTCAAGTAAAATGGTTAAACACGGAAAAAGTTTCTATTGATAATCAACATATGTTTATACCAATTGTTTTTGATACATCTGGTTTCCTAGCACTAGAAGCGGTGGAGGTCGTCAAACGAGTGCAACAAATCATGCGTTATAATGTTATGAACTCAAGATCCATAGACGTAGTTTTTAAAATGTTAATTTTACAATCCAGAAAATAATAACAGCATGGCTTGTCTTTTTTCTTTCGATTTTGTTGTAATTTTATTAAACAAAAAACTCTATTTAAATGAAAAGTTTTGTTTGGGATACCAAATTTAAACAAAAATATTCAAATGTAAAGCAATTCATGTAGCGTTTAAGAAAAGGTTATTGAGCATTTTTAAGCTATGATTAGCAAACTAGCTGAAAAATTAATTGATGGCTAAAAAGGTAGATGCTAACTTATAAATTAACTAGAAAAAAAACTAGTTTATAAAGTAGTTGAAAGATATAAAATGATATAAAAAACATTTAAATGAATATGTTTTTTTATAATTAATTAAAGTTATATTTGGGAGGTTTTAAAATATTTCAAACATTAATTAGGGTTGTCTAAATGGTAAAATAGGGTGTGTTTTTAACCAACCCCTATAATAATTGATTACTAACGTATTCTTTAATTCTATCTTAATTTTGATCCAAATAATATACTTTTTTAGGATTTTAAATTAAAATATATTGAAAAGCTTTTAGTTATTACAATCCAAACGACTCTTGTGAAACGGAAACTAGGAGCCTATAGCGCAAGAAGATAGAAGTTTGTTGATAATAACTGTAGCTTTTTGTTTGTTATATTAGTATTTGAAAATATAAATAATCTAATGTATAAAATTACATTAAAAGGCAATTAAAGAAGATTATGTTAATTTTTTTTTCGAAAGAGAAGATTATGTTAATCTTATTTAAGGGTAAATCTAAAAAACTACAAGTAATTGATAAACTAGTTTATTTTTTAGATTTTTTAAATTGTTATTTTGACTTTATTATCCTCGTATCTATGTCGTTTAGGGATGAACTTTGGGACGGGTATCAATTTCATAACTAAAATCGATATTAAAGTTTGGAGCCGATTATTATTATTTTTTGAACCATTACATGTTGAAATGGTTTTTTAATAAACAATATGTATAATTAAGTATATCACTGTTTAAATTAATTTTTTTTATTTTAATACATAGAATTAGAATTGTTGAATTGTTTTTATGTTGGTTTATATTTCTTTTAATGTAAATTATATTACAAATAACTGATTGATTAACAAGTAGAACTTGCAAGGGCATAAATATTTAAGAATATAAAACAAAATTTGAAGTTATAATATAATACTAAAAAATTGCAATGGAGCCTGTTTAACAATTTTTTTTTTCAGGAAAATGGCTTGTAAAGGTAATTCTTTATTTCGTCTTGTTCATGTTTAGGCAACTTTCTTTTTACACGATTGACCATTTAACTTGTTAAATGTCAACAATTTTTTATAAATTTGTTAAGACGTTTTTATAATTTCTTACAATATTTTTATGATATTTTTTCCATAGGTTTTTCTAATATAATGTTTTAAATTTTGTTTATAATTTTTTATACTATAGTATAATTTTTATACAAGTGCTTTTAATCTAAAAAAAATTCTTTTTAAAATTTTCTTACAAGGTTTTAATTTTTTTTTTACATTTTCATATAATTTTTTATAACTTTCATACAGTTATTTCTAAACTTTCTTTTACAATATTTTTAAAGCGTTTCATAGATTTGTATGACTATTTAATACTCTTTATAACATTTTAAAATACATTCATTAAATATTTTCCAAATGTGTTTATATGTTACTATTGTTACTTACGATAGTCGGTGATAATGATAATAAGTGAGCAAATTTAGCAAGTTAAATGGTCAAATGTATAAAAAAAAATGCTTAAATGTGAACAAAACGACAAAGATAATTACTCTGGTAAGTTATTTTTCATTCTTTTCTTTATGTGTCATCTATTTTTTGTAGTTAATTCCGACCATAAAAAGTTATGGATTGTTCTTTCTTAACACCTTTTCAAGTGGCTACCAAATTATGTACTATTATTTATTTGCAATGGATAGAATTTATTTCATAGGTTTAATTCTCATGTCAGTGTAACCGTCCAATAAATCTATTGAAATTAGTTTTGTATCAATGAAATCTTATAATCCAAACATAATGAAGCGATGTGGTATATTTATATCATATTATATAGTAAGAATTAGTAGTGTTATTGATACTATAACTCATATTTAATCAAATCCATTTACAGATGGAATCATGTATGTAGTATTTACAGACAAAAGTATTTAGTTATTGAGGAAAATCATTATACTTCTAATTAATATCGAATAAGGATCAATTATGACATAAATAAAGCATTGCTTTGAACTATTCTTTGGTGTGAAAGTAATGACAATGTCTAGTTATCAACTTAGGTAATGGCTAGAAGAATGAGACCCATTATGGCGGAGCGCTATATATTGGGTTATAAGCCTACAACTCCGATATGATGACGACTAGAGCATACAAGTATGATGGATGATGGTTGAAATGTATTGGGCCATGAAGCATGCGATGGAGGCATTACAATGAGATCAAAAGCCTACAATTTGTTAGCGAAGTATCTGTGATGGAATATGTGGTGTATTAGGGACCTTACTAAGCTTTGTACTTACTTGTTATTTATAAAATGTTTTTTTAGGTTGTTCCAATGAGAAGGGAAAAGGTGCAACATGATTGTACTTGCATCTTTAGTTTGATTATATTTTTGAGACTTTTCGCTCGACTCCATGGTATGTTTGTATGATGTCGAAACCTAATTGATCTTTATGTTCTTTCTAAAAGATGGCTTTTAGTTGTTTAAATTATATTTCAAAAAAAATGTTGGTCGAAAATTTGGGACGTTACAAGTTAGTATAAAAACCTTGTTTTGAGGGATTTGGATGAATACGAGCATGTGTCCAAACTCAAACTAAGGCTTAAGCAATCTTAAAAATATTTTTAGAAAAGAAGGTGTAACATCCATGTCCAGATTGGTTAAACTTAATTGTAGCAAGGACTTATGATGGAGTTTTGAAGGAAACTCTGTGCCACGATGTGGTAATGGATAATTGGCCACATAATGTTTTGGACCACCACGGCGTGGCAGTTGTTCATGCCCAAGCCCATGTATTTCTAGGGTTGTTCCAATATTTAAGCATCTTAAACCCCATTCTAGGCCATCTTTTTCGTCCCCCATCCCTTCATTTCGAAACCCTAGCGTCTCTTCCATGGAAAGGAGCTTGGTGGCTTGATCTTGAGGTTAATGTCCTCTTTTGGTGAAACTTGAAGAAGAAAGAAGTTCATCTTGGTGTAAGGAAGCAAGGAAGAAGCTTGGATCCAACATCTTCTCCACATTTCTGAGTTATCAGAGGTATAAAGTTCATATCTTGACCTTTGTGTTTCTTGCTTGATGTTTGAGCCCATTTTTTGGATGTTTTGGTCCCATTCTTGGATGCTCTTGGAGTATAAGGAAATCCAGAAGTTGATATGGTTCTCTCATGGTCATTAACTTTTGATGTTAGTGAGAAAAAGGTCTTAGCTTGAGTATTTGTAACGTCCTGAAAATCACAAGGTAAAAATTTCATTTTTAATATAATCAAAACACTCATTTATCCTTTATTCAAAAATTTAGAAGTATTTCAAAATAAAACAATTATCAGAGTACAATCCCAACATCTTAAAGTTGCGAAAATATAGGTGTATGCATTGTGATTAAGTCGGGCTCTTCCCTTTCGAACCGGAAGTACGACCATAAACCACAAACTGTAAGCATAAAACTTAGTGAGTTCCCCAAAATACCACATACCATACAAAACATACGAGTCATACATATCAAGCATGCAATAGGAGGTGCTATATGCCAACCATAGTCTTGCTATTATGCCACGAGCCGTATCGTGGGCTTTCCTTACCAAGGATGGGACCAAAACTCTGGGTCTAATAGACAAGTTCCAGGAGACACCTCCCGGTCTTCCATGCAAGCATCAGAGAGACAATTAGCATATAATCTACAACTACTTATCTACTTAACCGCCAGAGTCTGAACTCTGGTCTTGAATACAGATTTGCCAGGAGCCACCTCCTGGCCTTTCATACAAATGCCAAGGGCCAACCCCTGGTCTTCTTATAATACATAAACCAAATGGGCTGGTATTGGTGCCTTTTGACCCATAGAACAGTGAGGAGACTCACCTCGACAGTTGAACCCACGAATAAATATCTGACTATAGAACCGCTAGAATCCTTGCGTTATCAAACAAATAACACCCAATTAACTATTGGGTTCCAATACAAAACTAACAATCCATATATAGGGTAAAAAGACCTTTTTACCCCTCACCTAGTTTGGTCCAAGAATAAGGCCCAAACTCCCAATCATAAAGGCCCATAAACCAATAATCAATCCAAAGCCCACTTATGGCCCAATTTTCCACATTGGGCCCAAACCCTTACATGGGCCTTACCTTAAAGCCCATTAACTTATTCCTAATCCAAAACACTTATTCTCAGATGGCCCAACAAATCCCCAAGCAACCAAGCCCAAAAGATATCCCAAACCAAAGCCCAAACATGTGAGGCCCAACACACCAAGTACTTGGGGCGTACTCAGCACATACGTGGATTGTACTCACTTGGAGGCTTGTATGCTAAGTGTAACTGCTTGTACTGTTGTACACCTAGTGTACTCACCCTATTTAGCCCAAACTTGATTAAATCACTTCATCCTTTAAGACAAAGCTCCAAAACATAGATCTGACTTCCTTGAGCTGGATTATCATGTAAAGTTGGAAACTTTACGTTCATACATGGATAAATGAAGCTCTTAAGCTTAAAAGGGACTTAATAATTAACTTAATGCATGCATGACACCAAATTCACATAAAGCTTGCACCTTTATGCTCAAGGATACCAAAACAAACTCAGATCTAAAAGAACAAGCCCTTAAACGACCTAACTCATCCATAAACCAAAAAAGAGGACAAAATCACAACAAACGAACTATGAAGAGTTCTAAACATACAAAAGCTAAGATACAAACTTGATACCTCAGAAAGATTTCCCACAAGATGATGATTTTGGATCCAAAGCCTTTTCACCAAGAAAAGCAACCTCAAGCTTCTCTACTTCCTCCACCAAGGCAAAATAAACACCAAAGTCTTCTTAATAGCTCAATAACACCACCAAGAGGCTAAAGGGTTGATTTAGGATTTTAGGAGGTTTGGAGGCTGGTAAAGAGGCCATCCCTAAAGACTTAAGGTGTTTAAATAGGGAACACTTACTCAAAAATTAGGATTTAAACACCCCATGTACGCCTAACGTACTCCTCGTACGCCCAACGTACAAGGCCGAGGCTTCGCGATCAATCCCTCTGGGTACGCTAAGCGTACGCCAATGTACGCCCAACATACTGCCCTGCGTACTCCCTTTGTACGCCCCACATACTAGGGTTCCCTTTAAGCCCTAAAATACTCCGAAGTCCATAACTTCTTCATTATAAATCCGATTTCAACGATTATTATTGTGACAACCGTCAAATTAAAGTCAAAGTCAAGTCAACAAGTCAAACCGGTCAATCTTATATAGTACTTGTTTGATTAAAAGTTATTCTATGAAAACGCACATTTGTATGTCAAGAATTCGAGTGTCACGATGAATCTATGTGTTTATCAATGTGAAACCTTAAGAAGGGAGTTAAACGCATCCAAACACGACTATGGACCCTTTTGGGGACTTAAAATAATCATAAACGAAGTATAATGGGGTTCACGGACCTTGCATTGCAAGTTTATTCGATGATAATGGCTAAAAATGAATCTCTCTCAAATCTCTCCCAAATCTCTCTCAACTTTTTATAGTCATCTAGGTCATCCCGACCCTTTACTTGGCCAAAAATCACTCAAAACGGGAAGAAATCACGAAAAGCAGCCTCTTAGAGCCAAAACCCTCTTATGAGCCGAACCTTCTTAGGACCAAACTTCGCATGTCAGAAGCGAGCCTGTCAGAAGCGAACATCTGAACCAAGCTTCACAGCCGAGACCAAGCCTCACCTTCGGTTCCTTAGTCTCTTCTCTTGGTTCCTGTTCTACTTCGGTCCTCAGCACTTCTAAGAGCCGAACCTCGCAGGTTCAGTCCATAATGTCTGGTTTTCGACTACTTCGCCTCCTAAGCCCGTTTTTTTCGGGGATTTTTCACCAAATTCATATTTTTACCTTTTTTAACCCGCAAAAATCATATTTTATTTATTTCTCAATGATTTATTAATTAAAAATCATTATTTTATATTAAGTGGATATTTTACCCCACAAGTGGATCAAGTGTGCCCACTTGCCTTCCATGTGTCATCCTCTCAATGGTCAAACCCTATCCACATCACACAAACCAAGGCAAACATCCCTTCAACCTTGCAAGTTGCTCCAGCAACATCTGTATAAAGAAATCCCTGGAGGATTTCTTGGTTCACTTTGATCACTCTCAAACACTTATACACTTCTCAAACCTTCAAAAGAGCCTCTTTTTCTCTCTACTTCCAGCCACTTTTTGGAAGTGTTCTTGAGCTAATTCCTCACTTTTTGGTAAGTATTTCATCTAAAATCAAGTTTTATTCCATGTTTTCATAACATCCTTGAATCATCTACACACATTTTAACACCAAAAATCATTCTTAGGATCATCCAAATTTTCACGTGTTCATCAAGTGTTCTTGACTTGATACTCCTCGTCTTTGACCTTACACTCTTCAAAGAATAACTCAAGGTGAGTTCATACCCCTAAATTTTCTATTTTTCCTTAGTTTTCAGGGGAGGGGGGGAATAAAAGTTAAAACACCAAAACTTACTTGAAACTTAACTTGACAGCTTACAACAGAAAAGTTGTGACCTGTTCACCAACTGTTTTACCCAACTTAAAGTTAATATTTCTAAAAATATTAAATATGAAAATATTTCAAGTTTATACCTTTAAAATGACTACTTGCACATCTCCATATGATTTTTCTACAATTTATGGTGATTTTTACAAAACTGTCTATCACTACAGCAACGAAATCGATCCAGGTTGTGAAGATGAACATTTTCACACTGGGTTGAGACCACCAAAAATTATAAGAAAATTTGTGAACACAATAGACTCTTTTCCAAACTCTCCGAGTTTATGGATTTAGTTTTCGAATTATGATGATTTTTCTATATATAATCTAAAACAGTAACAATTAAGAGTTAAATTGTTAAAACGAGTCTAAGAGTTATTCACACCTTGTAACATGATGAGCAAGGTGTGTAAGATTTTATACTTAGCATTTTCAATGTCATTTTATTGAAATATAAGTCATGCATAACAAGGTTTCATTTACAACATAAAACATTTTGATAAACTATAATAGGTATAGTTTGGACACCTCATTTAACAAAGAAATGGTAATACAATCGATTGACAAAGCAGGTATTTTATTACAAACTACGTGAACATGTTAATGAATAAATTTGTGAGACATTCAGCTTTGGAGTACTCTTTAGTATAACAGTAAAGTCTTGTAGTTATAGCCAGAATCTCTTGTAGGGAGAGCGTGATAGTTGTGTATAGATCTATATTGGGTTTGACAACCCGCACCTAAGCTGCTTGCAACAGCTAGACTGGCAGGTCTAGGGTGACAGGTGTCATAACATTCCGACGCTTGAAGAACGTTGAGTTCGAGGTTCTCGAGTCATATCATGGTTATAACAACTCACATGGGGAATTAACAAAACACACAGTTCACAGGAATTTAATGATTTCACAAAAAGAAGTTTTATTTAGATATAAAACCACATATAAGTATGATGATTTACTTACATATACTAAGTCTTGATTCATTTAAGACTACAATAAACCTTTTAGAAAATATTGGATTTTCTAGAAACCAACTTGTAACAAACTTTATGGAACAACATTCATTTTTCATTCATAAATTGTTTATGAACTCACCAGCTTTAATGCTGATACTCTTTCAAAAACAACATGTATTCTTAGGTATTCAGTAATACAGGTAACCACAAGATTTTGAAGGCAAGACGCTAAGCCGCATATTTCTTTTGAACTATTTTGACATCATATGTAATTTATTTAGAAACATGTATTTTGGCAACGATGTAACCTTTTAAATTATATTTATGATGGTTGTTTACTTTCTTCACTATGGTTATGATACTGAACATGACGTCCTCCACCCCCAAATGATTCCGCCGTTCTGGTTTGGGGGTGTGACAGATTGGTATCAGATCTTTATTTATAGTGAACTAAGTATATCGAACCACGTAAGATATACAAACTATAAATACAATGGGACAAAATTCTCTGACGTCGCTTTTCAAAAATACTTTTAAGAATAATAATTCATATTTTTATAAAAGTATTCGTACAATCGCACTCACTAGTTCAGTATCACAATGACAATAACATAAAAGTAATGAGACAAATTGGACACCATGATCCAGCTTCGGGGTATGTAGTCAGATATTGGATGAATATAGCCTGATCAACTATATTTAGCGAAGATATGACCAACGTATGCCGAAGAAGGATCATGATGAGCAACAAGTCTTCAACTTACCAAAAACCTCGAGAATCAAACATAAAAATACTATAGGAGTATTTTAACACAAAAACCGTGATAAGCACATTATAAATTGCGATGACTAACTTCTTATACCAAAATTCGTCGCGACATCCTTTTTATCCCTATTCTCGTACAGGCACAATGGCAGGGTTTCACTTTCTGGGTGACCCCTATTTCCCTAACCAAGGGAATACCGGTTGGATTGTGGAAGACCCAGAGGAAAATTCTGAAGAAGAACCCATGGAGGATGAAGAACTCATGGAGGATGAAGAACCCATGGAGGATGAAGAGCCCATGGAATAGGAAGAGTTAGTAGACGGTGGATAGGAAGAAGACTCAGATGGAACCGACTCCGAACCCGAAGTTTACAATCCACACCTTGCTCCTATCCCTCCGCGATACTTCCAAGGCCCGATGCCCCAATGGACTGAGACTATACATAGATGGAGTCGAGAGCAAGGTCAACGACCTCCCTAGGGCATGCAACGAGGTTTCTACGACCTCAGCAGAGGATGATCAGCTGACAAAGCCCTCCCTATCATGGTTCACTGTGTCGCACGCCATGAAGAACAAACCAGGATAACCATCCGCCACCTCATGGAAATTGGTGCAACCAGCCAAGTCAACTCCGTTCGCATTCGCCAGATTGATGATGAACATGATCGAACTCGAGACCGCACTGAAGTTCTTCGAAGGGAAATGGCCACGACCCGAACCTAAGTACAAGAGCTCTGGGAACACCGAGCCACCTTAGAAGGATGCCTGACAGAAGCAGAGCACCAAGTGGCAGAATCCAGAGCTAAAATGAGGGAAACCAAGAACTTCGTGTCTTCACTTCATGATCCTTAGAGCTTCAACCGCTGCAAGTAGTACTTTGTGACTACCCGAAATTTATTCCATCGTTGTAACCTATTTTCCGCTAATAAAATAATTTTCATTATTGTTATTCCAATTTATTTTTGGGGTTGAACAAATAAAATAATGTTTTATTTTATATTCATATTTATTAAAATAAATAAAACACGAGTAATATCTTTAATTTTGTTTGGGAAAAATCTCGTTTACAACTTAAGCCGGGTTACGACCGTTCATTCGGGTAAAACTTTAAACCTCGTTTAACATAAGTATCGGGTAGATATATATCGGGTACAACACGCAAGCCCTATATACGGGTGAGTGGACATTCTTTTGGACCTTTTACCACCCTAGACACTCTCTCTCCTCAAGGCCGATTTTTCTCCAAAAACCGTAAGTTTCCGCTTCCAAATCGTAAGTTCACTCATCCTAGCTTGTTCTAAGGATCATTGCATGTAGTTATAGCTTCAAAAGCATCCAAAAAGGGCATGAATAAGGAGTTTACAGCCCAAGAACACTCTTAGGTCGTAAATCCCTAAAAAGATGTCAAATATGCCCCATATCTCCTCCTTAGGCTTAGAAATTAGATTAGAACTTAGCCTTGAGGAACTTTAGACATTAAACACCAAGTTTAGGGGCTTGAAAGAGGGTTTACGGCCCAAGAACATTCTTAGGCTGTAAACACCCTCAACATATGCAAATCAAGCCCTAAACCTCAATTTGGCCTTATATCTTCACTTAGAAACTTGTAACCATGAGCTTAGGACCTCAAAAACGAAGAAAAGGGTGTGTCCAAGAGTTTACTACCGTAAACCATGGGGTTTATGGCCGTAAACTCCCAAGGAGTGGTCCTAGGACCGTAAACTCCAAGGGAGTACCCTCCTTTAACCCTAAACACCCCTTAAGCCTCAGATTTAGCCCTAAAACTACCCCTAGTAGTGTATGAACCCTTTAAGCATTCAAACCCACTCCTCCCATGTGTTTACGGTCGTAAAATCATGGAGGAAATGGCCCTCAACCATAAACTCACTCAAGGTGAGTTTTAGAAGAGTAAACTCCATGGTGAGGTCTTATACTCTTTCATTGCAACCCAATAGCCTCCTAACACTTAACCAAAGCATTTTCCTTCACATTAGAATGTCCATATGTGTTAAATTAGTGTTTCATCCACTAATTATATGAAAACATATGTCTTCATGTGTCACTAGGTTCATAAAGTGTGTTAAAGTCCTCACTTGACACCAAACACTCAACCGAGACTCCTATCCGATCCACTCGCTACAGGTGAGTTCATACCGCCTTAATGAACCTTTCAAATGTTTTTACAATGTTTTATGGGGGGGGGGGGGGAATACAAGTTGAATATTACAATTTGTAGTATCAATCACATGTGATTTATCACTTGCCATTAAAAAGAATTTCTATGTTTTTAAACTGTCTTGTAACAACACTGTTTTTAAGAAATATTCAAATGCATTTTCATGTTAGTTATTATTAAACTACTTTCAAATTGTTTTTAGCCCTCTTTTCTGATAAAAATTATATATACGCAATTATATTTATATAAGTGGGACTTCAAAGACTTAAGAATGATAACTAGCCTTACTACCTGTTCTTGTTTGATTGGGGTCTTAGGGTATACTGTTGTCTGTCCGACTGTCATTGAATTCTTAGTTATATATCATATATACTTGTGTTAGATATGAAAGTCTTACTTAATCCAAATTCCTTAGTAAATCAGAGGACTGTAACTCTATACCCTAATTAACTATAATAGGTATAGTTAAAACTACCGATTATTACCACTATCACTACGAAGTTCACTATAGTTACTAATACTATGGAATGACACATGTAAAAAGGAATACTTTATACCTTATAACATAAAGTTCACTACACTATAATATAATAGAATACACTAATCTAGAATACAATACTCTATACGACACTCTACTGAGCAAATACTATGTAACCAGAGCTTCCTGGAAGGAAAGCAATCACTACCAGTATAGATCTATACAGAACGGACACTATTATATCCCGACTGCGAATTGTAGTCCGAGCCGGCCAGGCCCAGGGGTGGTGAACACTACTACTCTACGAATGACCGAGAAGGTCACTGGACACTCTATTATTACTAAGATTGGTTACATGAGAAATCACATCTATATCCAAACTACTACACTATGAACTAAAGACTAAACTAATATCCCGGAGTAAAAATACATATACACACTATACGAATTAAACTTACAAATTCACTAAGCTAGAAATTACAGGATTTTCTGGGGATTTCACTATTTTCAAAACGTTAATTACAACTTTTCTTACATGTTTGTAAACACTTTTTATACAAGCAACGACACTAAATTCTTATGAACTCACTAGCTTTATGTTGATACTCGTTTTCAAATTAACTTGTATTCTCAGGTAAAAAATAGACGGGTACTAGTGCAACCCTTTTGAGAAGATGGAGCATATACAAGACTCATCTTTATTTTTGTTTATACTTTTGGTGTCTAACAATTGTATAGAACACGTTTGTATTTACATTTACTATATTAATGAAATGGTTGTTGTCACTTGTGTTTACTATTATGCATTGTTACGATACTATACATGATGTCCTCCACCCCAGAACGTATTCCACCATTCTCGGTTTTGGGGTGTGACATACTTGCACTGCTCGCTCCAGTTTAATCTAGTTTTGCGGATAAATATTACTATTATTTTCTAGTATTCTATGTCCGAGCCCGCGATTGAAGTGTTTACACTTCCGAGGTCTGTTAGGCGATCAAATTTTTTCCATACATTGATGTAGCCTAGACCCTTATAGGGTCAAATTTTCCCAAATTATTGTAAACCAAGTTATATCAATGAAATTGACACGCTATTTGTTTTATTGGGAACATTACATCAAGTTCATAACAAGAATTATATATTTTCAGATTAAAATTTACTGGTGTCCGATTTATGATTGTTTGATGTATGAATCCAGGTTACATATAATTTAGACCATGTCGACCTAGAAAATGTTGGTTCCGCCTTGGATCCTGTTGTCACACCCCCAAACCAAGGATGGCGGAAACATCCGGGGGTGGAGGACTTCATGTATAGTATCATAACAACAAATGCAATAGTGATTTAAGTAAACACAACCAACATATATATATATATATATATATATATATATATATATATATATATAATTGAAAAAGTTACATCATTGTATGAATTACATGTTTCAAAATCAATTACAATATGTTGACAAAAATATGAAAGGTTTGACGCCTTAACGTCCCATCGTCAAAATGCACTTGGTTTCCTGTTTAGTGATTTCTTGAGAATACAAGTTGTTTGAAAAGGTGTCAACACAATGGTTGGTGAGTTCATAAGCTTTTGTATGCAATTTATGAAAACCTTGTCTCGTAAATGTATGGTTGCTCCAGAAAATTCTGATAATTTTCCTTAAAAATGTGTACTGTAGTCTTATATATATATATATATATATATATATATATATATATATATATATATATATATATATATATATATATATATATATATATATACAAAGACCGTAACATATAAGTAATCTTCCTTATTTACAGAAAATAATATGAGTTTAATTCAACATAACGCGTATGATGTCAGTGAAATTCCCGTAAATTCTTATCTTTGTTAATACTTTTTGTGAGCTATTATAACCATGCTATGACCTAGATGACCTGAAAACGACGTTCTTCAGGCGTTAGAACTGTTATGACATTTGTCACCTCAGACCTACCGGTCTAGCTGTTGCATGCAGCTCAGGTGTGGGTTTGTCATGCCCAATATAGATCTATATTCAACTATCATGCTCTCCCTCCAGGAGACTCTGGTTACAATACAAGACTTATGATTAATGTGAAGGGGATGTCTCACAAAGTCATTAACGAATTTACACTTACGTAATGAAAGTTCCCTTTTGTATAAATGTACCCTTCTGAAATATATGTATTTTGTAATGTATCATAAACTATACCTATTATAGTTTATCAAAACAAGGGTAGAAATAGTAAAGTACATAAACTATACTTAACATAGTTTAATAAAACATTTGTATGTAATGGGTGTACTTTAATTATAACACTTTGTTATTTCTATGCATTATCTAGTAAAAATCCATTTGTTAACTGGTGTATATCTAGATACGAATACAAAAATGTCATATATTGCAACAACACATAATCACATAATGATGTATACCTTGCTCAACATGTTACAAGGTGAAATGAAATTTATAGTGTTTTTCTGTTAATAAAATTTTCTGTAACTGTTATTGGAAAATTTGTAGAAAAATCATAAAATGTCCAAATCCAGTTCTGTAACTTCTTAGAGTTTGGGAAATGAGTCTAGTTGGTTCATAAATTTTTCCATAATTTTTAGTGGCCTCTAACTTGTGTGAACAAGTCCATAATCACAGACTAGTCCGGATTGATGTTTGAAATGATAAACAGTTTTGTAAAAAACACCATAAATTGTAGAAACATCGTATGGAGATGTGAAAGTAGTCATTTTAAAACTAAGAACTGGAACTACTTACGCCTAAAACAGTTTTGAAAACAAAAATGTTTAAGTTGCCCAAAACAGTCCGTGAATGGAGTCCAACTTTTCTGAAAAAGGCTGTTAGAAAAGTTTAGTTATGTTCTTGGTGTTTTAACTTGTATTCCCCCTCTAAAAACTTGATAAAACATGAAAATGTAGGGGTATGAACTCACCTTGAGTGATTTGAGTAGATGATTGTTGAAGAATGGAAGTGATCAACTCAAGAACACTTGAAGATGCTTTGAAGATTTTCGAGAATCTAACATCATAGTGATGAAGTTTGTGTAAGCAATCAATGATTTGAGTAGAATGAAGTGCAATAATCACAAGAAGGATGAATTTTACTTACCAAGAGTGGGAGAACACTTGATGATCAGCCTTGGGATCTCGAATTAGAGAGAAAAGTTTGAGAGAAAAGTGGAGTTGAATCTTTGGTGAAATGAGGGCAAGTAAAAGAAAATGAGGAGAGAGGTTGAGTGACTAGCCCTAAAAACGTGGGGATGGCTTGTGAGAGATGTAAAAAGTACAAGGAAGTGACAAGGTATGGTGGGGAGGAGTGTGGGTTAGACATGGAGTGGGTATGGGGCTTGCTTGTGTCATAAAATAAAGGAAAGTCAACACTCCACCTTTGTACTTCACCCACTCTTCTTGGATAAGGTTTTATCCTTAAAAACGTGATTAATCATTAACTAAGGGGTCTTATATGTTAAAATAAAGTTTTGGGTGAAAATCCCGTGTTAAAACAATTAAAAACGAGCCTAAAACACAAAACTAGACGAAAACCGGGAGAAAAGAAGCTTCCCAGCGAGACCTCTCGGTCTTGGCCGAGGTTCGGTCCCCTCTGATGCTGAGTCGGAAGCGAAGGCTCGGTCCAAAGGCATCAGAACCGAAATGGACCGAAGTGAACAGTACCTTCGGGTTCGGGTCTTGTGCGAGGTCCAGGCCTGAGAGGACCCTTCGGGTTCGGTTGTTGTGCGAGGTTCGGGCCCAAGAGGACCCTTCGATTCTAAGAGGACTTTCGGCCCTAAGAGGGCTTTCGGGTCCTTAAGCCTATTTTACTCGTTTTTACCCCGTTTCAAGCTGTTTTTGACCCGGTGAAGGGTCGGAATGACCCGAATGACTTCAAAAAGTTACGGGAACTTTTGAGAGAGATTTGGGAGAGATTTGACATACTTAGAGAGATTTGGGAGAGATTTGACATTCTTGGAGAGATTTCTCATACAAGAGATATTTGGGAGAGATTTCACATACTTAGAGAGATTTGGGAGAGATTTGAAATTCTTGGAGAGATTTCTCATACAAAGAGATATTTGGGAGAGATTTCACATACTTAGAGAGATTTGGGAGAGATTTGACAATAGAGAGAGATAGAGTGAAAACGATTGAGAGAGGTTTCATGTGTGACAATTGTGAGTGTTTGGCTCCACAACGCAAGGTCCGTGAACCCCGTTAAGCCATGTTTTAGGATCTTACACACTCCCGATGAGTATGCAACATTGTTTTATTGTTTTTGTTCATTGTTTAGCACTAAGGCTATGGAAAATTAAACACACGAATTTTTCCAATTGATGTTTTCTCATTAAAATAGTGAGTCATACAGTAATTACATAACACAAACCCTAATATACAAGGTTTAATTGAGTTGACCGGTTTGACTCGTTGACTTTTTTCGACTTAGACTTGACCCGAATTTGACTATTGTCACACCTGTTCCTTGTTTGGTTGTGGGCCCAGGGCAGATCCAGTGGATTTGAAAGTTTACTTAATCTTAATTATATGTAAATATTATACACTAAATGATTGTTGGACGGGCCCAATATGGATTCTATCACAGACATTTCATGAGAATCAAAACTATCAAAATTCATAAAGTCTATGAAATTATCTATAGATCTCTAGTGTGAATGGATTCATACAATTCAAGTCTGAATCATGATGCATATAAATAACTAATAATGTTTAGTTTTAACTCTCGACTTGTGAGTGTTATCAAAGACTTATTGTCTTTTCATTCTTGATATGGCAGAAAATGCCACCTCGTAAAAATCCGATACGTGGCGGTGCCACATGAACTGCATCACCATCACCTCCATCACCCCCTTAGTTCGACCCGGTAATGTTCCTGTCGGCCGTAACATCTGCAGTAGTAGCCATCATATGCCAAATAAGCACCAACAATGCGGGTGGTGTGAGTAATGGTGCCATAAATTCTAACAACGGGGACAGTCAGGGACGCTCGAGAGAGTGTACCTACAAAGACTTTACTAATGCCAAACCCAAAACGTTGAATGGGAGCAGAGGTGTCATAGAATTGCTACAATGGTTTGAGAAAACCAAATCCATCTTTGAAATGTGTGCATGCCCTGAAGCAAACAAGGTCAAGTTTGCAGCATGCACCTTCTCTGAAAGGGCACTCACTTAGTGGAATGGCCACGTCAAGACATTGACACTTATGGTGGCTAACTCGATAACATATGAAGACTTGAAAACCATGTTGATGAAGGAGTATTGCCCAAGGGGCGAGATATAAAAGTTTGAAGAGGAACTTTGCGGTCTCAAAATGACAGGCTCTAACATCCTGTCTTATACCTTAAGGTTTAGTGATCTAGCGATACTGTGTCCAGGGATGGTTCCATCAGAAAGCAAGAAGGTGGAAAGATACATATGGGGACTATCTTCCCAACTTCAAGGGAACGTATTGGCCTCAAAGCCAACTACCTTTGACAATGCCAAAGAATTAGCACAACAACTCATCGACCATAAAGCCAGCCATAGCACTGTGACAACCACCACCGAACAAGCTAAAGGGGGAAACAACAAAAGGAAGTTCTGGAACAAGAAGAAGGGTCAATCTGCTCAGGACCCTGCCAAAAAGCAACAAGTGGTTGCTGTAAACGCCGCCACAACTACTGCCAACCCAACTCCGATAAGGCAATATGTCGGGAACCTACCAAAGTGCAACAAGTGCAACTTTCACCATAATGACGCTTGCTATGAAATGCATTGCACCAACTGTAACAAAAAGGGGCACACCGCTCGATTTTTATAAAGCTCCAGTCCAACAAAACGCACATGCTGCCAATGTCGGAGCAAGTCGAACCTGCTATGGTTGTGTAGAGGCAAGACACTTCAAGCGCAACTGCCTGAAGGCAATAAACCCTAACCCGGGTGAAGTGGGTAGAGTTCTGGCGATAGGCCATGAGGAAGCAGTTGCAGACCCAACTGTGGTCACCAGTACGTTTCTCCTCAACAATACATACACATGCATTCTTTTCGATAGTGGCACACGAAGAAAAGCTTCGTGAGCCATCAATTTAAACGCTTGCTTAAACAAAAACCACAAACACTAAAAGACACATTCACCATAGAAATGGCTAACGGAAAAACAGAGAACACTAACGACATTTATACTGGGTGTACCCTCACCTTAAACAATCATTCTTTCCAAATTGAACTTATGTCGGTCACCATAAAAAGTTTTGAGGTCATCATTGGCATGGATTGGTTGTGCCCTCACCATGCTGAAATCCTATGTCACGAAAAGACCATTCGCCTTAATCTGCCAAGTGGCGAAACTCTCGTCGTCTATGGCGACAAGCCTAGCTCAAACATCTAGATCATTTCGTGTGTCAAGGCCCAAAAGTATCTCCGCAAGGAGTACCATGCCTTCCTAGCCAACGGCGTAGACAAGAAACAAGAAGCTAAAAACATAAAGGACATTCTGGAGGTCTGTAACTTCCCTGATGTATTCCCGAAAGACCTTCTAGGAGTGCCCCCTGCTAGACAAGTCGAATTCCGAATCGACCTAATTCCTGAGCTACTCCTGTAGCCAAATTGCTATACCGTTTAGCCCCAGCCGAAATACAGGAATTGTCTAGTCAATTGAATGAACTACTAAGAAAAGGCTTCATAAGGCCAAGCTTCTCGCCTTGGGGAGCACCAGTCTTGTTCGTCAAGAAGAAGTATGGAACGTTCCGCATGTACATTGACTATCGTGAATTATACAAACTCACCATTAAAAACCGATACCCTTTGCCTCGAATCGATGACCTCTTCGACCAGCTATAAGGAGCAAGTTTCTTCTAAAATATTGACCTTAGATCAGGGTACCATCAACTATGAGTTCAAGAGGAGGATATTCCCAAGACAGCCTTCAGAACATGCTATGGTCACTACGAGTTTGTAGTGATGCCTTTCGGCTTAACAAATGGACCCGCGGTGTTTATGGACCTGATGAACCGGGTGTGTCGACCTTACTTAGACAAGTCCGTGATTGTTTTCATCGATGATATACTAGTCTACTCCGGAAGTGAGGAAGAACGCAGCCAACATTTACGTTAAGTCCTGGAGATACTGAGGGCGGAGAATTTGTACGTAAAATTCTCAAAGTGCGAATTTTGGATTCGAGAAGTGGATTTACTCAGATGTGTAGTCAGCAAGGAAGGAATACATGTGGACCCTTCAAAGATCAAGGCAAATGAAATTTGGGTAGCACAAAGAACACCCACAAAAATCCGTCAATTTTTAGGACTCGCTGGTTACTATCGAAGATTCATCCAAAACTTCTCCAAAATCGCAAAACCCCTCACCACCTTGACTCAAAAAGAGTGACCTTCACCTGGGGGGATAAGCAAGAGGCTGCATTCCAAATGCTGAAATGAGCCCTGTACAGTGCTATGATCTTGTCTCTACCAGATGGAACAGAGGACTTTGTGGTTTATTGCAATGCATCAAACCAAGGTCTGGGATGTGTGTTAATGCAACGAGGAAATTTCATTGCCTACGCCTCAAGCTAGTTGAAGATGGACGAGGTAAAATATATGACGCACGATCTCGAACTAGGAGCGGTAGTTTTCGCCCTAAAAATCTGGAGGCATTACCTCTACGGCACCAAGTGCGCTATCTTCACCGATCACAAAACCCTTCAGCATATCCTTAACCAAATAGAACTCAACATGAGACAAAGATGATGGGTAGAATTGCTAAACGATTACGAATGCGAGATTTGTTATCACTTAGGAAAAGCCAACGTGGTTGCAGATGCTTTAAGCAGAAAGGAATACTTGTTGGGTTTTGAGCAATCTAACACTTCCTAAGTGTGCATGCAACCCTAATAAACCTTGGATCTATGTTTGTCTAAATACATGCAAAATAATAATTTTCCAAGGTTCATAACCTATCTAACATGGCATGGGGTACTTTTAAGCATAAAAGAATTAGATGAGATTACATACCTTATGATGAGTTTGATTCCTATGGAGTTTGAGAGCCAAGAACCAATAGTGTGAATGCCTCAAATGGAAATCACAAATCACCACAAACACTTGGAAAACTTTGAGAGAGTAGTATACTTTCTTATGAAATCGGCCACCACTAAGTCTCACATAACTAGAGTGTCATTTCTTGCATCATATGCTTCTTTATATAGTGTGCATGGTTAGGGTGAAACCCTAATAACCCATGTCTTTTCCTTTCCAAGGATCCATGGGTTAAAAGCTCCATGGATCATCCCTGAACTTCCATATCAGCTTAGCCCATTAACAAATGAGTATTAACCCACACTATATAAAATATAATAGCCCATAATTTAATCAGTCTTCTTTTTAATCTCTAAATTAATTCATAATTAATGTAAGACTAAAACTAATTAAAGAACATGACTTCATATTAATATATTATAACTTATAATATATTAATAAATCGTAAGTATACAATTCTCATAAAATTATCCATAAATCGTTTGGATGAAATGCAACCCAAATGGACCATGTTGGGTCAGGTCAAGTATGTACCAAATAAGTTATGGACTTAGACACCTTATCCAACAAACTCCCACTTGGATAAGTCTAATAACTATATTTGCGTATGTTACTTTAGGAACCAACCAGCAATCGTAGCTCTCGAAAACTCCGTTGAACTATGAAGCACCATTTTAGATAAGTGATCATATAATCATCTGTTCTCATGATATCAGCCGGACAAATACATGGAACAACGTCCTACTTATTGTCTAACAGTTTGTTTCCCGATTTTCGATTTGTTTGACAAAGAACTTAATCGAACACATCAATTTAGTTCTAACCGTCCGGTACATAGGTCACAACAAAATCATCGAGGGGCCCATATATCGCTTCTATTTCTAGAAGGAAATAATAAACTTCGACTCATATGCTTGTCTACTACTTGTTGAATTATACACAAAGGCACGTTTTATAACATCAAGTTACTGATGCGTTTACATGCAATCAATGCACAACCAACTCATAGGTAACAACTCATATCTCTAGGTTTGAAGATTTATATGATATTACCGTCTCACGATCACTCGCGATAAATTCCATGAAGTGATACAAGTGAGCGTGGGTTTATTCCAATACTCATAACTTATAAGCACTCATGAATGTTGTAGCAACCAATGCTATGACTAATCCCATTTAGCCATCTACAAACTCGATTCATGACAGTCTTGATTCATACCTACTTCCAACATATGAACGATTGTGGAGTGTTTAAATAACTTAGTCATTCGGAAAGAATAACCTAGCTATTTTGGAAGTCAAAACATGCAAAGTGAAACACAATAATAATCGAATCCAATATGGTCTCAGAACCTTTTTGAATATAAATAGAACCACCTTTTATTTATCACCATATTGATTACACATTATTCATTGTATAATGTTTCAAACAATCAACTTAAAACTTGAATAAAAAACAATAGTCGTCCCATGCTCCTGGCATGTACACTTTGTTTTTCTAAACAATAGTTATGCCATACTCCAAGTATGCACACTATGTTTGTCTATGATCCTTACATTTGTGATGTAGATCAATTCAACATGATTCCAATGATACTCATTTCACAATCCCAAATCCTTATTGTAAATGTGAGAATCCCCGATTCCTATCATTTACCAAAAAATCTATTAGATTTTAAACTTTTATGCAATGTTCCTCTTGTAATGATTATTCACAAAGTCACCAAAACCTTGTCACCAGTCATTACAGAGTATTCCAAAGAAGGTCAACTTCTATGGAACTGATGTATAATATTCAAAGTACATTGCTTTGAACATCCTTCTTGGATTAAGGTTTTCTAATCTTACATAGATTGAATAACTTCCACCTATGGAGACATTTCCATAGTCCCATTTTGACTATCACTTTCGAACAACAGTTACTTCTTTTCAGAACATGTCAATACGGTCCTTTCCGACAACTTACATCATACTTCCAACTTTCCCTGAGCAACCAATCTTTGGTGAACCTCAGATTTGTCCTCGACAATTGCTTAATCACTTTAGTCATATCCAGTTCTAGACTTTTCCCTTCTCAATGCCTTAAACATTTGGAAAATTTAGAAAAGATGAATATTATAGCACATGCAATCGATCCTATATCCGAAGCATATGGGATATGATTCATGATGTTTGACATAAAGACATGATACTAGACCAGTCTTTTGCTATAATATTTTTTTTATTTGCCATGTTTTTAAAATTTAACTATGACGAGGGATGCCGTAATCATAATCGAATTTTGAAAACGCAATATATATAGAATTTCTTCAAGTTGCACCATTCCAACATAAAATTCATATATATATATATATATATATATATATATATATATATATATATATATATATATATATATATATATATATATTCTTGACAAAAGATGATTAAAATCTCAATCTAAGCTTTACAATTGAAATGAAGTATAATTTCCTCTCCCTTAAGTATAGCAAAACAATTTTTCAACCCCTGCAACTTCACGAATTGAAACTTTGTTTTCTATAATTAACATTGCTAACTTGCAACACCAAACGTAATAATCATGCTCCCACTAACATGATGATTATCAGCATAACACTTATGCTCTCACTAGCTCTGACATATTTCCAGAAATCTGCTGGACTTCTGAAATTTAGATTCATACACCCTTTCTTAGATAGCTCCCATGTGTGTCTAAACAATTTTCAAATCTATGAAAAGGGATACCGTAATCATAGTCTTAATTGTTTAGAACGTTGCCATTTCTCACAAGTCCATGTTAGTGTGCCGGTGAACCACACACGCTCCACTAACGACTTTTGAAAATGCAAATAACACAATTGATATCTACGTAAAATCTACTTAGTGAAAGCGTTTCCTCACCATCATTTTCATGCATCGGAGAGAAACCTTATGACACTTAGATTTTATAGTGTATGAGTTCCTATCCATGTGAATTTGTCAAAACCATAATCACAAGATAAGGTTAGTGACAAATTCAGCCTTACATGGATTAAACTTGTTCAATCTTAGTTTCTTGTCACCTTGGTAGCACAAGGCCCACCAATGCTTCCAAGTTGAACTCTGATAACTCACATGCAAATTCAACTTATCTGAAGTAGGTAAAGAAATAAGAATTATGTCAACACGATAGGTTGCAAACCTTAAGTCGTGTGCTAGTGATAAATTACAGGTTTTACTCTTGATTAAATCTTGAAACTCTTTCAGGATCTTTAAGGCTCCCACTGTCCCCTTGACATATAAGTTTCCCCAATAAAGAACCATTCCTTGACAAAACACATATTCAAGGGATAGTGCGGATTCTTATCAAGACTAACTCTTCACACAATTGGTCTTAGTTGGTCGTTGTCTCATCCAAGACATCACAACTTACCAATCTCAAATATACAAGGGTAGAAACATTTTACACTACATTTGATAAGTGTTTTAAACCTTACTTTATGTCACTCAATGTTACAATCTTGGAGTATGAATCTAAGAATTGTTTTGGAACGAAGTATGACTCATCTTCTTGATTTTAACCAATCCAACAATTCATGACCTCTCTTCTTAGCCATAACAATGCACTAAGACATCCTTAGAGTATGAATTTGTGATATGGTTTCATAATCATTAAGATGATCATGAAATATGATACTAAAGTACTCTCCCATCCTTTCAGATTTGAGAAACTTTTATCTTTCTACCTAATTTGATTCTTCTCATTTGTTTTGTCATACACTGTAACCTTTCCAATGTTACATAATTATACTTAACCTTATAAGTATAATCATATTTACTAATCTTTAGTAAATCATGACAAATCAATCTTTGTGGTGGACCTTGACCAGCGCACACCCAGTGTACCTAATTCCTTAGTCCTTCAACTGACTCACATATACATGTGATCAAAGAATTAGTCTTAATTTTCAAAGATGAAAATTCTCATTCATCATACAATACAACTTGTATGATTCCAAGTTTCTATCCAATTGAAACTTGGGTGATAAAAAACTTTCTTCATTTGGTAAATTTAGACACTACCACAAAGGAAAGAATCAAATCCACTTTCCATTATTGCTATTACTGGAAACATATAAGCAACAATTTTCCACAGATGCTATTGTAAGGATATTTTTAAAATAAATAAAATTAAAACCCTTTTTTTCTTTTATTTTAAAACTTTGCGGAAAAAATTATCCTTACAATCCACATGAAAACCTTGTTGTTATCTATTCATAAGCAATATATTATAACTCTTAAGCAACAGCTCAAAATTCTGATTACCGAACCATGCGATCGAAACCCACCTTCGCAATCAGAATCAACATATACTTACTTTCAGCTTCCTATCTTTTCTTTGATTCTTAAAACATCAGCATGTGACCCATTCACATTATGTAATAAGAATCTCCAAATAGGAACTTAATAGAGTTAGACAGTGGACTTTACCCGAAGTAGAGTCAAACCTCTTGACTTGATCAACCTTATGACCTTTCAGGTGAATAGGGCATCTTCGCAACCAATGCCCCTTCCTTTGGCAACAAAACACATGGACCCTTTGGTAATGGCACATGAGACTATCTCAGACTTAGCCTTTCTCTTTACCATTTGGTCAACCGAGTTGACTATAGCCGATCCTTTTCCATTGGGAAGAGAAATCTTTTTCTAGATATCCAATGCTACCATTGTCAATGTCTATTTAAGACTTGGGAAGTTGTTCTTTTAATCAAATTTGCTTTACTGGTGTTCCAAATCATTGCTAATTCCACAACACCAAGCAAATAGATAACATCATTAAGGGTCATGTCATAGTCTGTCTCATAGTAGTCCCAAAGAGACTCGCTATGTTACTAAGAAAGTGATTGAACATCCAACTTTCACGAGACTTTGACACCCAACTCTCCCGGCTTGTCAATATGTCACTTTATCTCCAAGATGTGAGCACACATAGACTATGCTTACCAATAGGGATTGAGTGACCTTAAAATTTTCAAGAACTTGTGGGTGAGGTAGAATAATTGGAGGAGGTGGACGAAGTGAAGCATGATGTTGAGGGACACCATCTTC
This sequence comes from Lactuca saligna, assembly GCF_052625555.1. NCBI lineage: Eukaryota > Viridiplantae > Streptophyta > Magnoliopsida > Asterales > Asteraceae > Lactuca > Lactuca saligna. The sequence goes on from NC_136421.1 coordinate 74,024,549, forward strand.
AAGAGATATGGGAAGATCATAGTTGTCTGAACCAGACATCTATAATGGAAGAAAATCAAGTTAGTTGATTCAAAATCCTTAATATAACACCCAATATGAAATATTAAGGCTAGGACCCAACACAATATTTTATAATTTGGAAGAGGGATGCCGTAATCCAAGCTATAAAATATTTGAAGGTAGGCGAATGACGATTCACCAATTTCCACCATGAAAAACGAAATAATTTATTAGGTTTTAATTGGATTTGAAATTCCTAGATCTTTTGAGATTCATTGAACTTTTCAATGGTATGTTTCAATCTCGAGTGTGCCCTCTCAAATTTTGTGACTGGGATGCCGAGGATCACAAAACAAGGTGTGAATGACCATACCAATTCACTTGGCACCCTTAATATTATCACCTAATCAATGTGCCGGTTAACCACACACGCTCCATTGATCTATGACAAACATTAAGTCACCCTTCATGATCCTTACTAGTCCAAGTTAGTGTGCCGGTTAACCACACATGCTCCACCAACGAGTTGGTAAGGTACAAAGTGTGAATTCCATGGGCTAGCACCAAATTCACATTTTTCCTAAAGTAACTAAGATTGGGAATTAAACAAAACATTTAGTTACTTTATAATATTCATCATACTTAATGATAATTTATAAGTCCTTGTCTTACCCGTTCGGCTAACGATCCTCCACCAGTCAAGCAAGCGGTGGGTGAGAGTGGACACCCATTAAGTTGCCATTTTATAGGCAACAACCTTATACCCACCTTATAGACCGGCTTCGTGAATGAGGCCTACTAATGGTAAAACGACTTGTTCTTATACTTATATATAATAATTAACCATTAATCTTATAATAATATAAGGGTAGAATTTTAACTTTTAAAACTTCTAGGGTATGGAATTAAAGTTTGTGTGAGACTTTACAAATTCCGAAACTTGAGGGCAAGTTTTGAAAAATTCATAAACTTTTGGATATTCATAACTTATGAGTTTTAATTAAGTGTTTAATACTTTTAATGAAGAGTCTCTTGGAAATCCATAACTTGAGGACAAGTTATGAAGTCCATAAAAGCATTTGTTAGAAAAACTCTTCTAAAGTGTAACTTATGACTTCTTAAAAAAACATTTAAAAGAAAAAACTTTTGGAATTCCATAACTTGAGGACAAATTATGAATTCCATTAAAACACATTAAGATCAAGAATTAACTAACAAACAATTTGCAAATAATTCCTATGATCTAACAAAACTCATATGAACATGAACATCCACATCAACAATTTCAAGAATCATATGAACACATATAAACTTGAAATTTTGATTATAACTTTGAAATTGGTCCACTATCATCATTACCACATCAAAAACAGGTTTTATGAGTCCAAAACAGTTTAAGGTAATGATTCTAGATCAATTCCAGCACCAAAACTCGAAGATATGCTGTCTGGGGGTCCAACTCGTCGAGTGCATGAACCAACTCGCCGAGTTGGATGAATTTTGTCTTGGACTCGTCGAGTCCCTTCATGGACTCGGCGAGTCTGCTATGCAGACAGCACATAAACTTCGATTTTTAGCAATTTGCATCAAGTATTCAAGAAAACAAGCCTAGGCTCTGATACCACTATTGGGTTTTGAGCAATCTAACACTTCCTAAGTGTGCATGCAACCCTAATAAACCTTGGATCTATGTTTGTCTAAATACATGCAAAATAATAATTTTCCAAGGTTCATAACCTATCTAACATGGCATGGGGTACTTTTAAACATAAAAGAATTAGATGAGATTACATACCTTATGATGAGTTTGATTCCTATGGAGTTTGAGAGCCAAGCACCAATAGTGTGAATGCCTCAAATGGAAATCACAAATCACCACAAACACTTGGAAAACTTTGAGAGAGTAGTATACTTTCTTATGAAATCGGCCACCACTAAGTCTCACACAACTAGAGTGTCATTTCTTGCATCATATGCTTCTTTATATAGTGTGCATGGTTAGGGTGAAACCCTAATAACCCATGTCTTTTCCTTTACAACGATTCATGGGTTAAAAGCTCCATGGATCATGCATGAACTTCCATATCATCTTAGCCCATTAACAAATGAGTATTAGCCCACAGTATATAAAATATAATAGCCCATAATTTAATCAGTCTTCTTTTTAATCTATAAATTAATTCATAATTAATTTAAGACTAAAACTAATTAAATAACATGACTTCATATTAATATATTATAACTTATAATATATTAATAAATCGTAAGTATACAATTCTCATAAAATTATCCATAAATCGTTTGGATGAAATGCAACCCAAATAGACCATGCCGGGTCGGGTCAAGTATGTACCAAATAAGTTATGGACTTAGACACCTTATCCAACAATACTGGCTGCCGAATAAAGGCATTAACCATGACCATCCATTCACACTTGTCCACACAAATCGAGGAGGCACAAGAAGAAGCCTCAAAACTAGAGAACGTGGCAGGTGAAGCGTTGAGAGGAATGGACAAAAATTTTGAAGTTAGGGATGACGGAGTTCATTGTCTCATGAACCAGATCTGGACACCGAAATTTGGTGGATTCAGGGACATTGTCATGAACGAAGCTCACAAAACTTGTTACACAGTGCATCCCGGCTCAGAAAAGATGTATTTAGACCTCAAGAAGCTATATTGGTGGCCGAACATGAAAGACGAAATAGCTACCTTTGTGGGCAAGTTCCTGACTTGCGCAAAGGTTAAGGTGGTATATCAGAAGCCTTCGGGGCTACTTTAACAACCAGTGATACCCGAATGGAAGTGGGATCGGATTACAATGGATTTCATTACCAAGTTACCTAAGACAGCGGGTAGACTTGACACCATTTGGGTAGTCGTCGACAGATTAACCAAATCCGCTCACTTCCTACCAATAAAGGAAACTGACAAAATGGAGAAACTGACAAGGATCTACATTCAAGAAGTTGTGCGACTTCACGGAGTACTAATATCCATTATCTCCGATAGAGATAGTCGGTTCACGTCACGATTCTGGCAGTCACTACAGAAAGCTATGAGAACTAGGCTGGACATGAGTACAGCCTACCACCCACATACCGACGGGCAGAGTGAAAGGACCATTCAAACGTTATAGGACATGCTAAGAGCTTGTGTGATGGATTTTGCTAAAGCGTGGGATGCTCACTTACCCCTTATCGAATTCTCATACAATAATAGTTATCACACTAGCATCAAAGTTGCTTCGTTCGAAGCCTTCTATGGCTGTAAGTGCAGATCACCCATGTGCTGGGCTGAGGTGGGCAATACGCAACTAGCAAAAGGGCAAGTTCCTAACAGCACACTCACCGACCCGGAGACCATAAGGAAAACAACCGAAAAGATCGTCCAAATTCGAGAATGGATGAAGGCATAGCAAGACCGACAAAAGAGCTACGCAGATAAAATACGAAAGCCTTTGGATTTCAAAGTTGGGGATCGAGTACTACTGAAAGTATCATCTTGGAAGGGATTAATACATTTGGGAAAACGTGGGAAGCTAAATCCAAGGTATATCGGACCATTCGAAATCCTCGCCAGGATTGGCCTGGTGGCATACAAGCTTCGATTACCACAGGAACTCAACAACGTTCACCCTACCTTTCATGTGTCGAACTTAATGAAATGTTTGTCTGATGAGACCCTTGTCATTCCTTTGGAAGAAATTCAGATCAATGAGAACCTCCACTTCATTGAGGAACCTGTTGAAATCATGGATTGAGAGGTCAAATTGACGAAACAAAGTTGCATCCCCATCGTAAAGGTCCGCTGGAACGCCAAGCGAGGACATGAATTTACATGGGAACATGAGGATCAAATGAAGCAAAAGTATCTACATCTATTCCCCAACCCTTGACGTCCCTCTCCAAATGCAAATTTCAGGACACAATTCCTTCTAACGAGGATAGTGTGACAACCGTCAAATTCAAGTCAAAGTCAAAGTCAACAAGTCAAATTCAAGTCAACAAGTCAAACCGGTCAATCTTATATAGTACTTGTTTGATTAAAAGTTATTCTATGAAGACGTACATTTGTATGTCAAGAATTCGAGTGTAACGGTGAATCTATGTGTTTATCAATGTGAAACCCTAAGAAGGGAGTTAAACGCATCAAAACACGACTATGGACCCTTTTGAGGACTTAAAATAATCATAATGAAGTATAACGGGGTTCACAAACCTTGCATTGCAAGTTTATTCGATGATAATGGCTAAAAATGAATCTCTCTCAAATCTCTCCCAAATCTCTCTCAACTTTTTATAGTCATCCGGATCATGCCGACCCTTTACTTGGCCAAAAATACTCAAAACGGGAAGAAATCACAAAAATCAGCCTCTTAGAGCCAAAACCCTCTTAGGAGCCGAACCTTCTTAGGACCGAACTTCGCATGTCAGAAGCGAGCCTGTCAGAAGCGAACATCCGAACCGAGCTTCATAGCCGAGACTGAGCCTCACATTCAGTTCCCTCTCTGCACCTTTGGTTCCTTAGTCTCTTCGCTCAGTTCCTATTCTACTTTTGCTCCTCAGCACTTCTAAGAGCCGAACCTCACAGGTTCGGTCCATAATGTCCGATTTTCGACTACTTTCGCCTCCTAAGCCCGTTTTTGATGAGGATTTTACACCAAATTCATATTTTTGCCATTTTAAACCCCCAAAACTCATATTTTTTTTATTTCTCAAGGATTTATTAATTAAAAATCACTATTTTATATTAAGTGGATATTTTACCCCACAAGTAGGTCAAGTGTGCCCACTTGCCTTCCATGTGTCATCCTCTCAATGGTCCAACCCTATCCACATCACACAAACCAAGGCAAACATCCCTTTAACCTTGCAAGTTGCTCCAGCAACATCTATATAAAGAAATCCCTGTAGGATTTCTTGGTTCACTTTGATCACTCTCAAACACTTATACACTTCTCAAACCTTCAAAAGAGCCTCTTTTTCTCTCTACTTCCAGCCACTTCTTGAGCTAATTCTTTACTTTTTGGTAATTATTTCATCTAAACTTAAGTTTTATTCTATGTTTTCATAACATCCTTGAATCATCTACACACATTTTAACACCAAAAATCGTTCTTAGGATTATCCAAATTTTCACGTGTTCTTGACTTGATACTCCTTGTCTTCGACCTTCCACTCTTCAAAGAATCACTCAAGGTGAGTTCATACCCCTACATTTTCTATTTTTCCTTAGTTTTCAGGGTGGGGGGGGGGGGGAATAAAAGTTAAAACACCAAAACTTACTTGAAACTTAACTTGACAGCTTACAATAGAAAAGTTGTGACCTGTTCACGAACTGTTTTACCCAACTTAAAGTTAATATTTCTAAAAAATACTCAATATGAAAATATTTCAGGTTTATACCTTTAAAATTACTACTTGAACATCTCCATAAGATTTTTCTACAATTTATGGTCATTTTTACAAAACTTTCTATCACTGCAGCAACAAAATCAGACCAGGTTGTGAAGATGAACATTTTCACACTGGGTTGAGACCACCAAAAATTATAAGAAAATTTGTGAACACAATAGACTCTTTTTACAAACTCTCCGAGTTTAGGGATTTAGTTTTCGACTTACGATGATTTTTCTATAAATAATCTAAAATAGTAACAGTTAAGAGTTAAATTGTTAAAACGAGTCTAAGAGTTATTCACACCTTGTAACATGCTGAGCAAGGTGTGTAAGATTTTATACTTAGCATTTTCAATGTCATTTTTTGAAATACAAGTTCATGCATAACAAGGTTTCATTTACAACATAAAACATTTTGATAAACTATAATAGGTATAGTTTGGACACCTCATTTAACGAAGAAATGGTAATACAATCGATCTACAAAGCGGGTATTTTATTACAAACTACATGAACATGTTAATGAATAAATTTGTGACACATTCACCTTCGGAGTACTCTTTAGTACAACAACAAAGTCCTGTAGTATTAGCCAGAATCTATTGTAGGGAGAGTGTGATAGTTGTGTATAGATTTATATTGGGTTTGACAACCCGCACCTAAGCTGCTTGCAACAGCTAGACCGGCAGGTCTAGGGTGATAAGTGTCATAACATGCCGACGGTTGAAGAACATCGAGTATGATGTCTTCGAGTCATAGCATGGTTATAACAACTCACATGGGGAATTAACAAAACACACAATTCACGGGAATTTAATGATTTCAGAAAAAGGAGTTTTATTTAAATATAAAACCACATATAAGTATGATGATTTACTTACATATACTAAGTCTTGGTTCAGTTAAGACTACAATAAACCTTTTACAAAATATTGGATTTTCTGGAAACCAACTTGTAACAAACTTTATGGAACAACATTCGTTTTTCATTCATAAATTGCTTATGAATTCACCAGCTTTAATGTTGATACTCTTTCAAAAACAAGTTGTATTCTCAAGTATTCAGTAATACAGGTAACCACAAGATTTTGAAAGCAAGACGCTAAGGCGCATATTTGTTTTGAACTATTTTGACATCATATGTAATTTATTTGGAAACTTGTATTTTTGCAACGATGTAACCTTTTAAATTATATTTATGATGGTTGTGTTTACTTTCTTCACTATGGTTATGATACTGAACATGACGTCCTCCACCCCTGAACGTTTCCGCCGTTCCGGTTTAGGGGTGTGACAATTATATCCATGAAAAGGTAACGAGAAGCTCTACACTTTAGCCAACTCATACTTGCCATAAAATTTCCCCAACGAAAACCCAATTTCCATAAAAAACTGCTGCCATTTTATCGAAATACCCCTTTGACTCCAAAACCAAATCCAAACACCCAAAACATATACATTACATCACCCACACCCAAATGGGTAACGATTCAGAACAGGGTGTTACAACTCTCCCTACTTAAATTATATTTCATCCTCGAAATCATTTCTTATCGTTCCGATACACCATACATCTTGAACAACACAATCACAACCCCTACAGGTACCACAACCTTCCGAAAGGAAATATAAGCCAACCCTAGAAGAACTCTTCAAACTCGGTGAAGAACGAAATCTTAAACTAGTGCAGAAAATCACTTCTACCTTTCTAAAACCTAAAATCTCAAATTGGTCTTACTCCCCGACAGACCGCCCACACTGGACCCCTACCAAGCCAAATCCTCATAGAATTCCAGACCAAACAAAACACTTCGAACCCGTAATTACCTTGATTCTTCCATTTGGAACCAAAATCACACCAAAACCATTATTTCTCTCTCAAATCCCCCTTTAGCCTCTCCCCTTCCCTAACACTTCTCAAGTGTTAGAGGTGAAGCCCGAAGCGCCAGAAGGCTCCAAGAAGAAGAGCTTTCGGCTCAGAAGTTTTGCCCCTACAGATCCCGTCTCCTATCTAAAACCCCCTTGTAAGTGAGTTATGCTTACCTACTATACATATAACTTATGTTTAAGTTCATTATCGTTATTATGAACCTATAAAGAATACATGTGCTAAGTATTATAAATTATACAAAATGTTATTATAATACCTTTTAACTGCTCATGGTACGGGGAATCTGGTTTGAAGGGCCGCATAGGGTTGTTAGATTTCAGAAGAGCTTAAATGCCAAAATAGCCCTGCCCTCCGGTGTTTCATGTTTGGCTCTGTCTGTACATAGTAGTTGAAAAGTATTGTTTAACACTATATATAATACAAGAAAAGCAATATTGCTCGTAGACCTTGAGTTAATGATAAATCTAGACTAATAATTAGTTAAAATAAATATTAGACTCACATCTAGTGATAATGATACTAGGTTTCGCCGAAGGAAAATAAAATTGTTAGAAGCGAAGCGCTGCTCGATTTTGGAGTCATCACTTTAACAAGTGAGTGCATAGTTACTTTCATCTTACACATAGATATGAAGTATTTCGTATAAATTACGTGCCATGTGTGCATATTATATGTGTTCTTGATATCTATGCTGGATGAACGATGTATATATGTTTTACTTTATTTAAACTGTATATGTATTTTATACCTATCAATATGTTGGGAAAAGATGGGTGGATGAAATAGGTGATGAAAGATGAAATAAAATGATGAGAGGACTCAATGTTGAAAGTTAACCCAGTCATCTAACGAAGTATAGATGATGACCATAGACTATTCTAGACAGTCTAGTGGAACGCTAGTAGGCTCGCAAGCTGTAGGTGTTTGTGAACGATGTGTTCACCGGTGTATTCCATCCTCCTCATGGTTGCCTTACTAACATATATTGCTGAGGAATCCCCTAAGTAGTATTGTCTTCCTCATGATGATCCTTAGGCTAGGTCCCTTGAATTAGATGATTTTGGGACATAGAGTGAGGAAAATGGGAACGGGTAATCGGGTTAAATGATTTGATGAAATTAAATAACTTAATTATTGTGGGTTGAAAACCCTATGTGCTCACCAGACTCCCAGCCCAACCCACTCAGTTTCTTGTATTACAGGTAGTGGCCAAAGAGCATAGGAGTGATGATCTGATTAAAAATCTATGGATTATAGGCCATTAGAATAATAGATGTTTGTAAGGCCTATATTATTTCTGTTTATGCGTATGTATTGTATTGACAATGGCATCCCACTATTTTTATTTAATATAATAAAAACACATTTCTTCGGAAATGCTTTGATAATAAATTTATCATATTTTGGGAACAAATTCCGCAACATTATTCTTCAAAAGGATACTTTGATTTTTAAATAAAGCATAAAAAATGGGTATTTTCTGGCTGTGAAATTGGGGATGTCACATCATGGTCATTTCCCTGGAATGTCATGGGCTACCCCCAGGGTCTTACAACAAGTGCAATGTGCTACCCCATGGTCTTTCATACAATTTCCATGGGTTATCCCCATGGTCTTGCATACAAATTCCATGGACTACCCCCATGGTCTTTCATACAAATGCCATGGCCTACCCTCGAGGTCTTCCATGTAAGTATCATAAAGACAACTAGTATCCTACACAATCCAGTGGCCCGACATTGGTGTCTTCGACCCATAAGTACAGTGAAAAGACTCACCTATCAGGCGATGATCAACTGCTACCTCTCCTACCGCCGAGAGTACATATGGTATATTCCACCTATACAACCATACATGGTACACCCTTGGCTTACATTCCAAAACTAAGGGATTGACCAAAAGTCAACCCAAGCCAGAAAGTCAATGGTTAAAGTTGGCTCACCACGTTGTGGCCCTCAAATGACAAAACATATGTGGTTTTCCCAGTCGCCACACTGTGGCAGCCTAGGGCCACGTTGCGAGTATTGAGATCTGGTCATTTTTATGGTCTAAATGGATAAAGTTTCCAAATTTATCCCTTTAAACTCTTCAAGAGGTCAGATCTCAAGTGTTAGGTCCAAAAAGGAAAAAAAATGGCATGAGCTCAACCAATAAGCACTTAATCCCTTAAGTCTTTAACCCATTCAGTCCAGAAGAGCTTTTAACACTAAAATCAGCTTAAAAGGTTGGTGCTCTTTATACATGCATATCCAATGCATGTCTTGGACTCATATTAGGTAAAAAATGAGGACTATGACCAAAAATCACATGCATGGTTCAATCAATCAATCGAAATTCAGATCCAACCCATGACTTACTCCAAATGATCTTGAGATTCATAAAGTTGCAATCTTTATGGGATCTCACCATCGCAACTAACAAGAATAAGGAGAGAATGGGACTAAACTCAAGATCTATCATCTTAGTAACATAAAGGTGGAGCCTTAAACACTTACAAGGGTCTAGAACCGAGCTAGGAAGAGAAATGAGAGTTTGCTTGCTGAACTAAGGCATACACCCTCTTGCTTCTTTCGTCAAAATCTCCCAAAGTACTCAAGAAAGCTTCAACAATGAAAGAAAGGAAATTAGGTTTTCTTTAGGGCTAAAAGAAGGCTGTGGAGGCTGAGGGTGAGCAAAGCCTAGCATCATCATTCCTTTAAATAAGGTACAAAACCCGAAAAATTATGTATTTATTAATTGTTTGTTGATTTTAGTTGCGTTTATATATATATATATATATATATATATATATATATATATATATATATATATATATATATATATATATAATACATATATAATTTAGCCCCCATCAAATTTTAAGACAAAGTCTTAAAAACAAGAAGATGCAACATGGACCATTAGATTATAATTAAATGGTTGTGATTAAAACTTGATTGTGCATACCAATAAAAAATAGAATATAACACTATATATATAACACTATATATATATATATATATATATATATATATATATATATATATATACACACACACACACACGATGCACCTCTCCTAAAATCATTAATACTTATTAGTCATACTCACACTTACTCTCAATGAAACAACTCCCTCCGTCGCCACCATCATCTTCGGTCGGTACGCCACTAGCATGCCACCCTCAACACCCCTTCTGTGTGAGGAACCTCTAATGCACCACAAGTGAGTCAACTACACCACCACCACCCTTGCCGACAACACACGTGTTACACCCTATGATCTCTCAGCCACTCCATGAAACCTTAGATCTATACTGGCTCCGCCCAGGGCCGCTCCTGAAAAATGAAATATTCTTAAAGGTTTAGGACGAAAGAGAAAAAAATGGCTCTTATCTTTATTATAATTTTGTAATTTTAAATAAAAATATATAATGAAAAAAATTGGGCCCTATGCAGCTGCCCACTTTGCCCCTCCTCTAAGCCCCTATGACTCCACCTGTCCGCCACCATGTGGATTCGGTCTCTACTCATAGCTACCTCTATTTCTAATATGATGTCCATTGTTTCTCTGTTTCTTAGATGAAGATATTTGTTTTTTGATTTATTTACTTCATCATGTTAAATTTGTTACATGAGTCATAATCTATTTTTTAATTTTCAACAGTTGAAGATATTTGTTTCAATTTTCAATAGTTCAGGATATTTGTTTTTTGATTTATTTATTATCACGTTAAATTTGTTACTTTAGTCATAATCTATTGTTTAATGTTCAAGTTGTTTGTTGCATAGTTTATTTGTATATACCGTAAAAGCTTAGTTTTTGATATTTTTATGATTGTAATATAGTGTGTAGATTTGGAAGTGAAGTAATAAAATGATTTTTAGTGAGATGTAAATAAAATTTTATAAATTTGTAATTTCATTTTATCTAAAATAGATTTTATGTATACTATATTTTGGATACCAAAATATGCTTGACGAGTTCTAAGCATAACTTTTTATTGTATTACTAATCACCATTTTTTCATAAATTAATTACAAATCTACATAATCCACAAGATGAACTGTCTTAAACTATTATTTTGGATATTCACTTTTACAGTTTTACCAACTTGAAGCTAATTCAATTTTTCTTGCAATATTTTTGGGTATCATAGTTTATGAAAATTATCGATTTTCATTATGAGTATGAAAATTATTGATTTTCCTTGGGTATGAAAATACGCTATGATAATTAAATTAGGTGTTCTTTTAGATAAACAAAAATAAGACTAGAGGATTATATGTTTTATGTACTTTATATATGTATGGACAATGACTTTCAGGTATTATTTATTTGCTAAATTTCTAACATATAAACCCAAAAAATATAAACAATGATTTTTGTAATATTTTTATTATGTGAAATCAAGTAAAATAACATATTCATAATTAAAACAAGAATCTTATTACATTAAAATGAATTTTAATCACAAATACAAACGATGCTTTGTTTCAATAAAAAAAACAAGTTTTATATCTAACATTAAAATGAACTGTATAACGGTAATCTTACACACATAATATCTAATATTATTGAATTTATGTAGCACGTTAACACATTTTAATGCATTGGAAAGGTAAAGTATGCTAAAACATTTTTATGGCAAAGTCATAAATATTTTTCTTACAAGGGAAGTTAAAGTCTATTCCGTAGGGTCTAGACAAAAGATAGCTGGAGAACTATTGAAACTTTAAAAATTATTAGTTGGTTTTAAAGTTTTTTTAATTAATAATTTTATATATAGGAAATCTTTAAAATAGTTTTTGGTTCAAAATATTTTAATTTAAGTTGGTTCACGATTTTTTTTTGTCCAATTTTATATCCTAACCAAATAGGTCTCCACGTTTTTTGAGTTTCAAATCACATTATTTTACTTATATAATTTTCAAGTTAAATAAAACCCAATATATATCCGTCATTTTGGGATATTAGTTATTGTAAAACGAAACCAAACTAATAAATCAAATTAGTTATCGTATTTTATGGACCACTAATTATAAAAATGAATATATGATTATGGAAGCTATTTAAAATTAGCATAACTTTTGGAAATTTGTAAAATAACAATTATTTTCGAAACTACCAATCTATATTTAAATAAGCGTATGATGTGTACCTCGAATATTTTTCAAAAATGATCTCTATACATTCTAGAATTCACCATTTCAAATTCAAATGATCACACAAACCATCAAATACAGATTGTTCCAAGTAAAATATACTAAATAAAGATTATCCTTATTAATAACTAAAATGTATACTAAAATTAAACTCATAGAAAACTAAATTCATTAAGATATTATCATTATGGTTTATTTTCGTTAAATTTTATATGTAATTAAGATACTTATATTTTTAAAATGTTATAGACACATAATTTTACTTTTAACCGAAACAATATACATCATAGATTTATTTTATTGGTACATTATATTTTTCGACGCATTGTATATTTTTTCTAGAATATGACATTATTCCAAATGCAAACAAATTGTAGAAATGAAACTAATCGACGTCCGGATAGTATTAGTCGGGATAGTATTAGTCGGAATGAACTACATGCCGCAGCATCGCATGGATACCCACTAATATATATATATATATATATATATATATATATATATATATATATATATATATATATATATATATATATATATATATAAGAGAAAAGTATGTTCAATCAAGAACAATTTTTAATTTGAGAACAATTAGGAACAAATTTAGACAATTAGTTTTTAAATATTGAAACTTTAAAGATTTATATTTCAGTAGTATTAAAAAATAATTATATTCTGATTTGATGTGTTTACAACTTCATACCATTTTCTCTCTCTATCCTCTCTCTATTATCTTGAAAGTATATATTTGTACCACCATCATGATCACTGAACCTTCACCAGAACCACCGTAGAGCCACAAGAACCACCTTAACGTCGTCGTAACAACCAGATGACCGCCTCTTCACTACTTCCATGTTCGTATCTGCTCGTTCGCCACCTCCTCTGCCTTTCCTCTTCCCAAACCATCACCGGATCTCCTTTTCACCTGCCATAAGATCTTGTTTCCTGAGGTTGTTTCAACGGCTACAATATCTAGTTTCCCGATCTTGAATCTGTGTCCATCGACCTCCGACAATAGCTCATTGAGAAAGATGCTTTTATTTCTGACCTTCACTCATCTCGGTTCCCGATCTCGTTTCACCAACGATCGCCATCGCGACTCTATAGGTTTTATGATCTACATTCTCTGCCCCTGCCGATGCTATCATATCTGCCAACGAAGCTATTAGGTTTACGTTGCTACCGAAAAACATAGAGTTAACGTCGTTTCAGCGGCCACCCGCAACCTGAAACATGAATACGACAAGTAGAACAAAACATGTGTTAATTAGAGCTCGATTAGTCTCTATTATCGGATGAAATGAAATGGTAGTGAGTGGGGCTGAAGGCTAAGGTACGACGTAACCAGGATGAAATTAAGGGGGTGTTTGGCTTGTCTTTTTGAAAGACAAAAGTCATTTTTGGAAAAGATAAAGGGTAAAAGATGGTTGGTAAATACGTTTTAAAAGCTACTTTTAGATTTTAGATAGAAGAAAAAGTGACTTTTTGAAAAAGTTAGGAAAACCTGATTTTTTGTAACTTTTCTAAAAATGACTTTTGCCCCTCTAAAAGACAAGTCAAACACCCCCTAAGGATCTGCACATATGAAAAACAATGGTGTGTATAAAATCAAAACCGAAGTAGAAAAGATAAAACCAGAGATAAAGGCGTAATTGGAAAGGAGGATTATTCTCCTGAACAAAAAGGGGCAGAATGGAAAATAAAAGGTAGCCTTTTTACTTTTGAAAATCTCCATTCTTAATAAACAAAACCATATTACACATGTCAATCCTCTCCATGCATCTGTAGTCAAATGTAAAATTACACTTCTACCCTTATTTTTTAAATATCAAAGAAAACCTGCGATTTTAAATGATATGCATGAAATATGGAAACGAAATATGATATCTGTAACTAATATCTTTTTTTAATGTGATCAGATTCTTAAAAAACATACCCGATTCATAAAAGGAAAGACTTTATTGCTTACCATATTGATTCTTCTATTTCATTCAATAACTTATGAAACGAATGTATTTCAAATTCAACTTCAAATATTTTTATAAAATCTCAGTTGTATGAAGATTCTAAATTAAAATACTATAAACAAATCCCTAAATATACGGTTAAATGATATATGTTCCTATTTATAATTTATATTGTATGCATACATTTTTAACTTACACGAATTCGAAGAAACCCTCCTCCTGCATCGTCCGACTTCCTCCAAAATATGTTTCTTCATTAGACCGAGCAGTTCACCCTGGGGAGCCCCGATCCTATTTGTGAAGAAGAAGGACGGGTCGCATCGGATGTGTATAGATTACCGAAAGATGAACAAGGTAACGGTGAAGAACCGTTACCCACCCCCGAGGATTGATGACCTCTTTGATCAGTTACAGGGAGCATCTTGGTTCTCCAAGATCGATTTGCGTTCAGGTTATCATCAGATGAGGGTCAGAGAGGAGGATGTGCAGAAGACCGCGTTTCGGACACGATATGGCCATTATGAGTTCGTGGTGATGCCGTTCGGGCTCACCAATGCTCCTACCGCGTTCATGGACCTCATGAACCGCGTGTGCAGACCAATGTTGGATCCGTCTGTAATAGTTTTCATCGATGACATCTTGGTTTATTCCAAGACGCAGGAGGAGCACGAGGAGCATCTGATAGAGGTTTTGGAGACCCTGAGGAAGGAGAGCTTGTACGCTAAGTTCTCCAAGTGCGAGTTCTGGTTACGCGATGTGCAATTCCTTGGGCACCTTGTCAACCAGAAGGGTATACTGGTCGACCCGGCCAAGATAGAGGCCGTGATGAGATGGGAGGTTCGGAAGTCTCCATCCGAGATTCAGAGTTTCTTAGGATTAGCGGGCTACTATCGGAGATTCATTTAGGATTTCTCCAAGATAGCTGTACCCCTGACATGATTGACTAAGAAAGTCGTGGTCGAGATTCTGAGACAGAGATTGTGCGAGGCGCCAATCTTAGCCCTGCCCGAGGGTGTAGAGGATTTTTTGGTATACTGTGACGCATCCATTTCGGGGTTGGGCGTGGTACTGATGCAGAGAGGGCATGTCATTGCCTACGCTTCGAGGCAGCTGAAGCCTCACGAGGCGAACTACCCGACGCATGATTTAGAGTTGGGGGCAGTGGTCTTCGCCCTCAAGATTTGGCGACATTACCTCTACAGGGTTCGATGTACCATTTACACGGACCACAAGAGTTTGAGGTACCTCATGGATCAGCCGAATCTGAACATAAGATAGTGTCGGTGGTTGGATGTGGTGAAGGATTATGATTGCGAGATCCTTTATCACCCGAGGAAGGCCAATGTGGTGGCCGATGCGCTTAGCAGTAAGGCGGCGCCGATCAGGGATGTGTGTATGAGGATGACAGTGGCGACTCCATGGTTAGGGCATATTCGGGAAGCTGAACAGGAGGCTATGAAGGAGGAGCATCAGAAGAGCGAACAGATAGTGGGTCAAGTCACCTCCTTCGATTATGATAGCCGAGGATTATTGACATTACACCGTAGGGTGTGGGTGCCGTATCACGGAGGCGTGCGCCAGATCTTGATGGAGGAGGCGCACAAATCCCGATTCTCTATTCATCCAGGGGCGACGAAGATGTATAGGGATCTTCGTCTAGACTATTGGTGGCCCTGCATGAAGCGGGATGTGGCTTGGTACGTTGAGCGGCGTGTGACCTGCAGGAAGGTCAAGGCCGAGCATTAAAGACCGCATGGAAAGATGCAGCCGTTGGATATCCCATTGTGGAAATGGGAAGATATTACGATGGATTTTATCTCAAAACTTCCCAGGACTGCGCGAGGAGTAGATTCGATATGGGTCATCGTGGATCGATTGACCAAAAGCACTCATTTGATTCTGATCCAGGAGAGCATCTCGGCCGAAAAGTTGGCCGATATCTATATCCGGGAGATAGTGTGTTACACCCCAAAACCGGAACGGCGGAAACATTCTGGGGTGGATGACGTCATGTCAAGTATCACAACATATGCAATATAGTAATCAAAGTACAACAATCATTGCGTTAATAGTAATAGTTATACATGGGTTTACATTGTATGAAATCATCAAAATAATAAAAAAACTAGTATAGATGCAGCTTGGCACAAAACCGTCTTCAACAGAAGCTCCTAGAATGTACCTGTCTAATGCTGACCTGAGAATACAAGTTATTTGAAAAGCGAGTATCAGCATTTTTACAAATGCTGGTGAATTCATAAGTATTTAGTGTCATTTTATACAAATAACTTTATATAAGTAGTAGTTTCCAAGTATACAGTGAAATAGAGTCCTTTCTAGAAAATCCTATATTTTCTAATTAAAAGCAGTCTTCTACCAAGACTGGTCAGAGTTATGTGGTAAAAAGTAGTTTTACCTTAAACACTATCTTTATCAAAATACGGTATTTGACTTTAAAGAAAGTAGAAGAATATCAGGGAAAATAACATATGCCTCAGCAGTGAGGACTGCTGACTAAGGCAAAAAGGGATCATAGACTCCAAGAGAGTATCGAATGAACGGTACGCCTGGCTCAGTCTAACAAAAGGAGACACAGACCCCAGACAGTATCAAATGAAAGATACGTCTAGCAAGGTCTAAAAACAGTGAACACAGACCCCAGCCAGTATCAAATGAATGATACGTCTAGCAAGGTCTAAAAATAGTGAATACAGACCCCAACCAGTATCAAATGAATGATACGTCTAGCAAGGTCTAAAAACAATGAATACAGACCCCAACCAGTATCAAATGAATGATACGTCTAGCAAGGTCTAAAAACAGTGAATACAGACCCCAGCCAATATCAAATGAATGATACATCTAGCAAGGTCTAAAAACAGTGAATACAGACCCCAGTCAGTATCAAATGAATGATACGTCTAGCAAGGTCTAAAAACAGTGAATATAGTGAATACAATGAACACAGTGAATACAGTGAACACAGTGAATACAGTGTACACAATGAATACAGTGTATAAAACCTGTTACCTTAAAGCCATGAATTATAAGGTAACCCCGAGATACTCGTAACCATACTGATAGACACTAGAGAACTTGACGCCCTGCAAGCGTCAGTATGAATATGACATCTGTCACCCCTTGGCTTGGTAGGCCATGGACTGTAGCTCGCAGTCAGGGTGCGGGGGTGTCGATCCCGTATAGATCTATAAACATAATGTCCGCTCTCCCTACAAGAGACTCTGGCTACCAACTTGACAACGGAGAAGGCCGTGTACTGAATATATATCTCATGTAGTGAGATTTGATGTAAAATGCTGGACTAACGATAGAGACTCACAACTGAACTGACTAATGTAAACCTATATGTCTATGCTTGTATACATAATATATAACTAATGATCAAACGACCTTCGGACGGACATCCGATCACACCAGACCACATCTCAACGAAGAAAAGGAAATAGGGCGAACAAGCCTTCCTAAGTCCTTCAAACATTATTTATATATATCTATACAAGCACATGCAAACCTTTAACTATGTTTAAGTGTTTAACAAGTGAAAGCGTATCGTGAAGTATAAGCGAATCGTGAAGTATAAGCAAATTGTGAAGTATAAGCGTATCGGGGAGTATAAGCATGAATAAGTAGGAGCGTGTTACGAAGCAAAAGCGTTACAAGTATAAGTGAGGTATAAGCGTTAACAAGTATAAGTGAAGTAAAAATGATAACAAGTATAAGCGTATCACGACGTGAAAGCGTTATCAAGTAGGAGTTTAAACTAAGTAGAAGTGAGGAAATGGTATCTAACAGTAAGAGTATAAAAACATGGGAGAAAACCTTGATGAAATCTTTGGAAAACCTTTATACTTAAGAAAAATCACGCTTGGTAATCCTTTGTAAAATAAGTTTGAAAACCTTTAGAAATCCTTTGGGATACTTTCATAAACAAGTTTTAAATGAAACTTTGATAAAACAATATAAGTAAAAGTTGAACAAATAGCGACGTTTTAGAAAATCATTTACAGTGCCATTCTCGGTAAAACAGTTAACAGTGTAGTAAATCCTTGTACATGTGGGTTATCAATCACATGTGATTGATATGATAACTGGCATGTTTAACTTGTATTCCCCCCCCTATAAAAGCATGTAAAAACATTTAAAATGTTCATTCAGGGGTATGAACTCACCCGATGTAAGTGGATCCGACGAAGGTGCCGGTTGGGTGCTCGGTGTCAAGTAAAGACTTGAACACACTTAGTGACTTATTAACATATTATAACATATGTTTACATACAATTAGTACATATAATACCAATTAACAAGTATACGCATCCTAAAGTGCGCAAAACACTTTGGTTGAGAGTTTGGAGTGTCCCGGGTAACATCTAAGGGTGTGTATGGCTTAGGAATGGAGTTTACTCTTCAAAAGTAAACTCTATATAGAGTTCACGGCCCTAAGACCATGTCCGATGAGTTTACGACCGTAAACTCATGGTGGGAGTGTTCTAGGTTGCTAAATGACCTTATATCAATTGTGGAATTAGGCTAGGTCCAAATACAAAGTGTATGAATGGATTTAAGGCATCAAATGGACCTTTTGAGGAGTTTACAACCCTAAACTAGGAGTTTACGTCCGTAAGCTCCTACACACTCATTTTTTTGGTGTTTTAAGGTCTTAAATCGTAGAGAATAAAATCCTATGCATTTTTCTAAGTCGAATGGCGGGTTTAGGGCACCATTTAACCCCTTTATAGGAGTTTACGGCCCTGGTACCCATTCATGAGGGGTTTACGGCCGTGAACTCCTTATGGAGTTGTTTTAATCAAGTTTAAGGTCCCTAACTTGTTGGTGGTCAATTCTAGAATTTAATCTAAGGCCATTGGTGTGTTTAAGTGGCTTTTAAACACTCAAATATGAGTTTACTCCCCATGAAGAGGAGTTTACGGCCCAAGCATGTTCTTGGGCAGTAAACTCATGTTTACTCTCCAAAATGCTTGTTCAAGGTGTTCTAAGTCCGCTTCCATAAGCCTACAAGTCATATCTAAGCCTTAGGGGCAATTTGGAGGGGTTTTGGGGCTTAAAAACCCCATTAAATGGTGTTCACGGTCCAAGAGTGTTCTTGGGCCGTAAACACCTAATCTTGGCCCTATTTTATGTCTTAAACTCGAATTAGCATGTTAGATAAGCTATACAATGAGTTAGGATAGTTTACCTACTAGTTTGGGGCTCAAAACAGATGATTTTTGGCTCGAAAAATAAGTGGTAGAGAGAGAGTAGAAAAGGTGGAAATGGAGTTTACTCTCCCTTATATAGGGGTTGAGCTTGGGGCTCAGTGGAAATCTACCCGATACTGCCATTAAACGGGGCTTTTGGTCGCACCCGATTTAGTGGTCGTATTTTTGACTTGGTTGAAACTAAAATTTTTCAAAGGAAAATTTTGGGGTGTTTCTAACTTACTTCAACCCTTACCAAGTCATTATAAAAGTCCTAATTTAATTAACCTCTTCCAAAAGGTTAACGGACAGATAACTAAAGCGAGGCTTATTAACGGATGGAGGTTAAAAATGACGGAATAAATTTCGGGCTGTCACATAGTGGCACGGCACGGGGTGCCAGTGTCAGTGATATCAAACAGAGATGTACGTTTCACTTCCAGGTTTTGGAAGAAGTTTCATGATGAGTTGGGAACTCGTCTGCATTTTAGCACCGCCTTTCACCCGCAGACGGATGGTCAGAGCAAGCGGACCATCCAGAATTTGGGGTGGTAGCTAGGATACCTATCTTCCCTTGGCTGAGTTCTCGTACAACAACAACTACCACGCGAGTATTGACCGTCCTCCATTCGAGATGTTGTACGGACGGAGGTGCAGGACCACGATATGTTGGGGTGAAGTTGGCCAGAGGGTCATTGGGAGCATAGAGGTGGTGCTCGAGATGACCGAGAGGATTCAGCAGGTTCGGAGCAGGCTTCAGACTGCGCAGAGTTGGTTGAAAAGTTAAGCCAACAAGTGCCGATCAGACCTGGAGTTCCAGGTCGGGGATATGGTTCTCCTGAAGGTGTCGCCTTGGAATGATGTCATTCGATTCAGGAAGCGGGGCAAGCTGGGCCTGAGATACATTGGACCGTTCAGGGTTGTAGCCCGGGTGGGCAAGGTGGCATATATGCTGGATCTGCCAGCCGAACTCAATCAGATCCACAGCACCTTCCATGTCTCCCAGCTGCGGAAGTTCCTAGTGGATGATTCAGCAGTGGTGTCGTTAGAAGATATTCAGGTTGATGACAACTTGAATTACATTGAGCGCCCAGTCGCAATCCTCGACCGGAAGTCGAAGGATCTGAGGATCAAGAGGGTGGAATTAGTGAAGGTGCAATGGCAGCACCGTAAGGGTTCGGAGTGGACTTGGGAGCCGGTGGAAGAAATGATAGAACATTACGCCGAGCTGTTTCAGGATCGACCAGCAGACTTCGAGGACGAAGTCTAAAATAAGTGGGGGAGATTTGTAGCACCTGGTTCCTGGTACATATGACCTATCTCGGTAATTTACATTTTTAGCCTTGGACTCGGCGAGTTGTAGGCCTGACTCGCCGAGTAGAGTCGGGATATTGAACACATTTAAGTTGGCAACTCGACAAGTCCCCGCTGTCTGGATGAAACCCTAATTTCAAGGGTTTGCACCCTATTTAAATCAACCATATGCGCCCCACGCCCGACTCCTTCACCCTCAGAGCTCCCTATATCGACCTAACCCATTTTTCTTGTGAGATTGAAGTGTTTTGGTGTGATTTCTTGAAGATTTTGCGAGAAAAAAGGAGAGTAGATCAAGAGGAGAAGAAGGAGGCCAGATATCTCGGCGAGTCAATGCCCTGACTCGGCGAGTCCAAGGCAATCTTCTTACCTCAAGAACAGTCTTAGTGAGTTGTTCATACAACTCGGCGAGTCGCAGCATAGAGTGTTCATCGGATGAAGATGAACTTGACGAGTTGTTCATGAAACTCGGCGAGTAGGATGAAGGACTTTTGGACATTAGTTAGAAGGAGAACTCGTCGATTCAATGCCTAACTCGACGAGTAGAGACGGGATTAAGGACAATCGAATGGGTAGGGACTCGACGAGTTGGCAAGTCAACTCGGCGAGTCGGGTTAACTGGAAGTTGACTTTGACTTGGACTTTGACCTGGTCAAGGGTAAAATGGTCATTTTACCCTAAGTATAGCTAGCAGTGTTTGACTGAGCGTTTTGTGGGAATCATAGCCGGAGGACTTCCGGAACAGCAGCAGCAGCAGTAGACAGTTAGTTCCTGCTCAAATCAGTAGCTACTTTGAGGTGAGTTACCTTCCAGTAGCGGTGGGCCTATGGCCACAATGCCGACCCACCAGTAGGAGTTGTATGTTAGATGATTGTCTTTGTGATATCATCTACGTTTGCTACTACCTGATATGTTATGTGCTGGCATGATATGTTATATGTGATAGTAGTAAAGTTCGGTCGTTAGGACCGAAGGGTAGGTCAGGCACCCCAGCTATGTCTGATAGTATGTGATCATATGTTTATATGCCAGTATGATCTGTTATATGTGTTAGTGGTAGTAGGCGGGGAGCAGTCTCCGAGGTTCGGTCGTTAGGACCAAAGGGTAGTCAGCACCCCAAAACGGCTTGACATGGGTAGTTAGCACCCCAGAATGGTTTAACACGGGCAGGACGACACCCTAGAATGGCCGCACGGGTAGGTCATCACCCTAGAATGGCCGTACCGGGTAGGTCAGGCACCCCAGAATTGCATGGCAGTATGTATGCTATGTGAATATATGGTATGTGGTACAGTGGGGAACTCACTAAGCTTCATGCTTACGGTTTGCAGTTGTTGTTTCAGGTACCTCTTCAGTCAAGGGGAAGGAGCAGGCGCGGTAGCGACTCATCACACACGGTCTTTGTTTTCCGTACTATGAGTCATTCAGGGATTTGTACTCTGACATTATTATGCTTACATTTCGGTTTACGGTCACGAGACATGTTTTATTAAATGTTATAATCATATGATATTTTGTTACAAACATTTTTCAAATCACTTAATTAAAAATGAAATTCTTGGCCCGTATTTTTGGGATGTTACAAGTTGGTATCAGAGCCTTGGTTTGAGGGATTCGGACACACCTTCGGGGGTGTCTGAACTCGAATCGAGGGATTAAAAGATTTTGAAAAAGAAAATGTTTTCTAAAAGGTTAAGTAAAGAGTTTTAAGAAGGAACAAAGTGTGTGATGTGCGCAAATGGCCGAGCTCAAGTAAGTATTCCCCAAAGTACCCATACAAGCTTATGTTATGTTTATCAGTGTCAGTAGAACAACATGCTAGAATAGGACTAAGGATCTAGGAGTGATGCCTTATGTCCCCGCTTTATGTGCTTCAGTGTATGAAAATTGCATGCTAGAATTGAGTAGACAGCAGCAGGATAGCCTGTTTAGGTTATGCCTGATAGTATGAGTTTAGCACTGTATGTTAGTTCAGTTTCTCTCTATGAGAGCGGATTTGCTTGAGATTGTTTCCTTTTGTCTGAATGCTGCTTGCTTTGTGCTTCGTGGGACTCTGAGTGATGGGATTTAGCCATTAGGTGAATACGTCACGTCACATTTGATCAGGGTTGAATAATCTTAGAGTGCTGGATTTGGCCCTATTGCGCAACTCTTGTCTGAGTCTAACCATTGTAAGGACGAGTCTGTTACTCCAAGGATTATCTGAGCCTCATCACATGTGATGGTATTCAAGTAATAGCTAATTGGCATTACAAGGAGGCCTTCAGCAGTTGAGGACCGGGTAGGGTGGAGTCAGAGATTTCCCTAGGGCAAACCTAGGATGAGTATAGCAGTGATCAATAGTAGTGAAAGGGATATGGTGGAGTCGAGGCAGTCCTTGAAGAAGGTATGAATAGATGTGGAAGGTAGTATGGGCCCATACTACTGAAAGCAGAGGATCCGTACCCGAACCGAGGAAGGCCAAGATAAGACTAGGGAACTTGTAGTAGATGTGATCCCTTAAGAAGTATCAGTATCGCTAACGGTTGTTATTTATGTATTTCAGAATGGTGGTACTACGCTCGAGGCCAGCAGTTGGCAGTTCAGGAGAGGGATCGGGTTCGGGATCAGGTTCCGAGCCAGTATATGAGGGGCTACGCGAGTTCATCGCGTCAGAGATCACCAGGGGCATCCTTGAGTTGACCCCCATTAACTTCGGGTCGATCAAGGAAGGGATAGTCGAGTTGATGGAGGATCGTCTCAGGGAATTCAGGAGCGACATGGCATCTGGCCAGTCGGGATCTCGCACACTGTCCTTTATGGACTTCAGGGGCAGTGGTGCGTCGGATTTTCACGGAGCAAAGGACCCCATAGCTTCCAGGCGATGGATTGCAGACATTGAGTCTGCACAGTTGACTAGCTTCTGCCCTGGGGGGTCGAAGGTGAGTTTTGCAGCAGGGTGTTTACGAGATCGGCTAGCGATTGGTGAGAGTCCGTTGGTGACTCGTTGGGAGCCTCGGTTGTCTAGGCTATGACCTGGTCGGACTTCGTGACCAGGTTCAGGGCAGAGTTTGCGCCGGCTGTCGAGCTTCAGCAGCTAGCCAGGGAGTTCTTAGATATGAGGTAGACGACGGAGACTGTGGTGGAGATCACCGCCATGTTCCGGGAGAGGGCATTGTTGGTGCCCTAGTATGCTGGTGATGAGGATATGAGGAGGACCCGCTACCATGACATGCTCCGAGCTGATATTCGGGAGCATGTCAGTTTTTCAGCTTGCCCTACCTTGGACTCTATGATTTCCAGGGCGAGGGAGAGGGAGATAGATCTGGAGCACATCTGGAAGAGGAAGACAGAGGAGGGATAGACAGGAGGGCTTCGGGGAAGAAGCCCAAGGGATCAGAAGGTAGGTCGAAAGGTTAGTTAGGACCGAGCCACAGCAGGAAATGCGGCAGGCCTCATGAGGGGGCATGTAGACTGGGATCGTCGGGCAGCTATAAGTGCGGCAAGACGGGGCATTTCTGCAGGGATTGTACCGCCCCTGCACCTGTGATACAGACGTCTGAGTTGCTATGTTTCCATTGCAACCAGAGGGGCCACAAGAAGGCCAATAGCCCCCAGTTGACACCAACAGTGCCAGTGAAGGCACCAGCTCCAGCAACCCTGCGGATCACTGATGACCGGCAGGGCAAGGCAGAGGCTCCAGTGGTGAGGAGCCGGGCATTTCCGCTGACTACCGAGGAGGCAGGCGCCGCACCCGATGTGGTGACGAGTATGATTCTTTTCCTCTATTTTATTTATATGATGTTATTTTATTGATATGTGCTCTTTGTATATGCTTTAGGATCGTTCCATGTGAACGGTATCCCTGTTCAGGTGTTGTTTGACCCGGGTACCACCCGATTGTTTGTTTCTCTTGTGCTTAGCAAGAAGTTTACTGAGTCTTCAGGCATGTTGGATTTCCCTTTAGAAGTAGAGATTGCCGATGATCGATCGGTGCGGGCATTAACGGTGTTCAGAGATTGTGTTATGAGGATATTCGAGGAGCGCTACTTGGTGGATTTGGTTCCCATTCCGTTGTGTGGGAACAAAGTGATTATAGGCATGGATTGGTTGAGCCCTAATGGGGCAGTGATAAATTGCGCACAACAACTAGTGCGGATCAGGACCCCTAGTGGGGGAGAGTTGGTGATCCACGGCGAGAGGCCACAACGTGGACCCACGGTATGTTCAGCAGCGAGAGCTAGGCATTTCCTTCAGTAGGGTTGCGCGCGATATGTTGCGTACGTTATGGACACCCGGGAGGCGGGTAAGGCGACAATGAGCGAGGTTCTAGTGGTGCGAGACTACGCTAATGTGTTCTCGGAGAAGCTTCCTCGAATACCTCCGGAGCAACATGTAGAGTTCTGGATCGACCTAGTTCCTGGTGCGGCTCCGATAGCCAAGGCACCGTATCGGTTGGCTCCTCCTGAGATGCAGGAGTTGTCTACACAGCTACAGGAGCTGTTAGACAAGGGATTCATTAGACCGAGCAGTTCACCCGGGGAGCCCCGATCCTGTTTGTGAAGAAGAAGGACGGGTCGCATCGGATGTGTATAGATTACCGGGAGCTGAACAAGGTAACGGTGAAGAACCGTTACCCACTCCCGATGATTGATGAACTCTTTGATAAGTTACAGCGAGAATATTGGTTCTCCAAGATCGATTTGCGTTCAGGTCATCATCAAATGAGGGTCAGAGAGGAGGATGTGCAGAAGACCGCGTTTCAGATGCGTTATGGCCATTATGAGTTCGTGGTGATGCCGTTCGGGCTCACCAATGCTCTTGCCGCGTTCATGGACCTCATGAACCGCATGTGCAGACCAATGCCGGATCGGTCTATGATAGTTTTTATCGATGACATCTTTGTTTATTCCAAGACGCAGGATGAGCACGAGGAGCATCTGAGAGAGGTTTTGGAGACCCTGAGGAGGGAGAGCTTGTACGCTAAGTTCTCCAAGTGCGAGTTCTGGTTGCACGAGGTGCAATTCCTTGGGCACCTTGTCAACCAGAAGGGTATATTGGTTGACCCAGCCAAGATAGAGGCCGTGATGAGATGGGAGGTTCCGAAGTCTCCATCCGAGATTCAGAGTTTCCTAGGATTAGCGGGCTACTATTGGAGATTCATTTAGGATTTCTCCAAGATAGCCGTACCCCTAACACGGTTGACTAAGAAAGCCGTGGTCTTTCGATGGGGGCTTGAGCAGCAAGCAGCGTTCGAGATTCTGAGATAGAGATTGGGCGAGGCGCCAATCTTAGCCCTCCCCGAGGGTGTGGAGGATTTTGTGGTATACTGTGACGCGTTCCTTTCGGGGTTGGGTGTGGTACTGATGCAGAGAGGGCATGTCATTGCCTACGCTTCGAGGCAGTTGAAGCCTCACGAGGCGAACTACCCGACGCATGATTTAGAGTTGGGGGCGGTGGTCTTCGCCCTCAAGATTTCGTTACATTACCTCTACGGGGTTCGATGTACCATTTACACGGACAACAAGAGTTTGAGGTACCTCATGGATCAGCCGAATTTGAACATGAGACAGCGTCGGTGGTTGGACGTGGTGAAGGATTAAGATTGCGAGATCCTTTATCACCCGAGGAAGGCCGATGCGCTTAGCAGTAAGGCGGCGCCGATCAGGGATGTGTGTATAAAGATGACGGTGGTGACTCCACTGTTAGAGCGTATTCGGGAAGCTCAACAGGAGGCTATGAAGGAGGAGCATCGGAAGAGCGAACGGATAGTGGGTCAAGTTACCTCCTTTGATTATGATAGCCGAGGATTATTTACACTACACCGTAGGGTGTGGGTGCCGTATCCGAAGGCGTGCGCCAAATCTTGATGGAGAAGCGCACAAATCCCGATTCTCTATTCATCCAGGGGCGACGAAGATGTATAGGGATCTTCGTCTAGACTATTGGTGGACCTGCATGAAGCGGGATGTGGCTTGGTACGTTGAGCGGTGCTTGACCTGCAGGAAGGTCAAGGCTAAGCATCAGAGACTGCACGACAAGATGCAGCCGTTGGATATCCCGTTGTGGAAATGTGTGACAACCCAAAAATTTCTGTTAGCTTTAACGTCAAAGTTAACGTCGCAATTAACATCGAAATTAGTTACGTAAAAAATTACCCAAATTTATCACGAAATTATTGTTGACCGGAATTAAACCCGTTAGAATATTTTAAATAATATTCGTCAAGCGAACAAAAATTAAGGCAATATAATTTTAAAATTTGTCGTGATTAAGGAAGTGGTGAAAAACCCGTCCGCGGTTGGTGTTAGGAGAACCCCAGCCAGGCTATAAGCTCCACCCTATATAAGGGAGGAGTGGGTTTCACTCCCACCTTTTACCCACCTTAGACACACACTCTCTCTCTACTTTCTCTCTCTACAAACGGGTTTTGGTCAAAAATCACGCTTTCAAGCCCCAAATCGGTAAGCTAACCTTCCTAGCTTGTTATCTAACTTATCTATCTTTCAAATTAGTGACTTAATCATCCGGAAACTTCAAGAACATGAGCTTGCGGTCTTGGGAGCCTCCCAAAACTGTGAAACCCTTGAATGTGGGGTTTAATGCTCAAAAACCCTTCCAAAACACTTCTCATGCTTAGCAATGGCTTAGAGGCATACCCGAAAGGACTTAGAACACCAAAATCGGACCAAATGGGGAGTAAACATGAGTTTACGATATAAGGATGTTCTTGGACCATAAACCCATGTTCATGGACCATAAACACCCCCAAAGGGTGTTAAAGTGCCCTCAACACTTTGTATGGCTTGGAATTGGACCTAGAACTTCGTATGCTTAACCTACAACCACAAAAACGCATGATTTAGGGACTAACATGAGTTTACTGCCGTAAAATCATGTGTTGAAGGTAGTAAACTCCCCAAGTGTGTCTCCTTATACCGTAAACACCTTTCCAAGGTGTTTAAGTGCCCTTAACACCTTCCTATGCCTCTAAAAGCCACTAGAACCTTACATACATGAGTTAGAACCACCAAACAACTAAAGGAATGGTCCAACATGAGTTTACGACCGTAAACTCATGTGTGTACGGCTGTAAACTCCTCAAGGAGTAAACATTGGACCGTAAACTCCATTTTGTGCCCATTTTGAGCCCCAATCACTTCCTTAGCCATTGATTCAACTCTAGCATGACTCCATGAGTGAGTTAAGACCTTTAAGCATCCCATGACACTACTACCATGCGTTTATGGCTGTAAACTCATGGGGGAAAGGGTATTGAAACCGTGAACATCCATAAGGGCCTTTATTTGAGGAGTAAACTCGAAAGCGAGCCCATACACACCTTCCATGCAACCCTTGACACTTCTAGCACTTGTAGCAAAGTGTTTTGATGTCGTAAGACATCGTTACTTGCTTAATTAGTTGTTAAATGACTAATTGGATACTTAAATGTATCATTACATGTTAAATAGGATTCGCGTGTGTGGTCAAGTCCTCACTTGCGGAAGTGTGAGATCGAGTTGGAGACCCAGGCCAGGGAGGAGGCCGAGTCTTAACGGGTGGATCGGCGGCCGACTCAGTCTCAGCCGGCAGCCAAGCGGACCAAGTCCGCCGATTCGAGATCCGGAGGTCAGAAGGACCGCGCTTGCGGAAAGTGTGGCAAGGGTCACGAGGGGGCATGTCCATCGGGTGCTTGCTACAAGTGTGGCAAGGAGGGTCACATTGCTAAGGATTGCCCCAAGGGATTCATGGTTTGCTTTCATTGCAACCAGACCGGCCATCGGAAGGCCGAGTGCCCCCAGCTTCGCCAGGGATCTACGCCTGCTGCCAGGGTTACCGAGATTCGGCCAGTGAAGGTTGAGGCTCCGAAGGCTCGTGGGAGAGCTTTCCACTTGACTGCGGAGGAAGTCCGCACGGCGCCTGATGTCGTAGTCGGTATGTATTCTTTCATGTATTTGTTGGATATAGTGTCTAAGTTCATAACTATATTTGGTATGTACTTGACCCGACCCGGCATGGTCCATTTGGGTTGCACTTCACCTGAACAATTTATGGATAATATTTGAGAATAGTACAAGTTATGATTTATTAATATATTATAAGTTCTAATATATTAATATAAGATCATATTATTTAATTAGTAGTGATCTATAATTAATCTAGGATTAATTTAGAGATCAAAGATATTACTAATTAAATATGGGCTTCTATATTTATAGTGTGGGCTAAAGCTTATTTGGAATGGGCTAGGCTTGCATGGAAAAGTCCATGGATACTCCATGGAGCTTTAACCCATGGATCTCATGGAAATGAAGAGACATGGATTTTAGGGATGTAACCCTAATCCTTCACACTATATAAAGGAGGCTTTGGTTCTTGAAATGAGACTAGGTGACACTTGTTGAGGTGAGTGCAAATTTCAAGATAGTAGTGCCTATTCTCTCAAAGTTCCAAGCTTGTGGTGATTTGTGATTTCCACTTGAGGCATCCACACTATTGGTGCTAGGCTCAAAAACTCCGAGCAATCAACTACAACTTCAAGGTAAGTATTTCTCCTATCTTTATTTGATTCATGTTCCCCATGCCATGCTATCTAGGATATAAACCTTGGAAAAATTAATTATATGCATGTATCTTAGACAAACATAGATCCAAGGTTTATTAGGGTTGCATGTACACTTAGGAAGTGTTAGAATGCTTAAAAAGCCAACAGTGGTATCAGAGCCAGGTTTGTTTGTTTGATACTTGATGCAATATAGTTGAAAAAGTCGAAAAACTTGTTGTCTGACTGCTGGACTCGTCGAGTCCATGGGGGCACTCGTCGAGTTCACTTGTATCTTCAACCTACTCGTCGAGTAGGTTCATGCACTCGGCGAGTAGGGTCGACAGAGTGCAGATTTTTGATTTTAGTTGCTGGAAATGGATTAGAAACATTACCCTAAACTGTTTTGGTACTTGAAAACTTGTTTTAGATGGTGTAATGTCATGGCTAATTCATTTACAACAACTAGTTATCAAAATTACAAAGTTTAAGTGTGATTTTGATTCATGAAAGTGTTCATATTCATGTTCTTGTTCTTATGATGTTTAGATGATCATAGGAATTATTTGTAACCTATGTGGTAGATTAATTTTGATCATAATGTGTTTTAATGGAGTCCATAACTTGTCCTCAAGTTATGGAAAACCAAAAGTCACTTGGATTAAGAACCATTAAAAGAACACAAGAAAAATGAAGAGTCCTCATTTTACTACTCCATTAAACTCATAAGTTACAACAAATGAAAAGTTTTGAAAGTTTACAAAACTTGCCCTCAAGTTTTGGAACAAGTAAAGTCATATTAAAAACTTTAGTTCCAACCCTTAGAATTTTAAAAGTTAAAATTCAACCCTTATACTTATATTATTATGATTTAATAATTATATATATATATATATATATATATATATATATATATGTATGTATGTATAAGAACAAAGTCGTCTTACTGCTAGTACGCCTCATTCATGAAGTCAGTCTATAAGGTGGGTATAAGGTTGTTGCCTATAAAGTGGCAACTTAATGGGTGTCTACTCTCACCCACCGCTTGCTTGACCGGTGGAGGGTCGTTAGCCGAACGGGTAAGACAAGGACTTATAAATTATCATTAAAAGTATGATGAATATTATAAAGTAACTAAATGTTTTATTAAATTCCCAATCTTAGTTACTTTAGAAAAAATGTGAATAAGGTGCTAATCCATGAAATTACACTTTACACATTGTCTAAGTCGTTAGTGGAGCGTGTGTGGTTAACCGGCACACTAACTTGGACTTAACAAGGTAGGTAAAGGGTGACTTAATATTTATAATAGTATCGATGGAGCGTGTGTGGTTAACCGGCACATCGATTGAGGGGTAATTTATTAAGGGTACCAAGTAGTTCGCATGGTTACTTCACACCTCGTTTTGTGATCCTCGGCATCCAGTCACAATACTTGGAGGGCACACTCGAGATTGAAACATGCCTTTGAAAAGTTCATTGAATCTCAAAAGAATCTAGGAATTTCTAAGTACCAAATCAAAAAAAAAACTTAATATTTACTATTTCGTTTTTTGGTGGAAATTGGTGAATCGTCATTCACCTACCTTTCAAATATGTTATTACTTAGACTACGGCATACCTCTTATAAGTTATAATATATTGTGATTGGATCCTAGCCTTAATACTACATTTGGGTGTTTTATTAAGGACTATCTCTATATCTAAACTAAAACCTTCTTCATTTTTAGATGTCTGCAAACACTACTGCTTCTGGCTCTAATCCCAATGGCTCCTTTACTCTTATGAACTTATGTAGGAAAGTCACTTTTGATGGATCCAACTTTAATGAATGGATCAAAAACATCAGAATGATTACTCGCTACAAGGACAAGGAATATGTCCTCGATAAGGAGCTTAAGGAGATTGATGAGACAGTTGCTACTCCTCAAGAGATCGCTGAGTTTAGGGCACATGAAAGGGATGCCACCAAAGTGGCATGCATCATGATGGCCACTATGACCGTGGATCTCCAAAAATCCTATGGAGATTTCTACCCCTATGAGATGCACCAAGACTTGATGGAAAGATACCATCAAAGTGCTCGTCAAGAGAGGTATGAAATCATCTCCTCCATGATAACAACTCGCATGAAGGATGGTGAACCCATCACGGGCCACATGCAGAAAATGCAAAGATTTGTGGACCGTTTGCTGAAGCTAAATGTGAACTTCCCTGAGGAGCTTGCAATAGATATCATTTTGCACTCCTTACCTTCATGTTATGATCAATTCCGCATGACATACCACATGAACAAGGAAGAGGTCACACTCAGCAAACTTCAAGGACTCTTAAAGATCGTGGAAAGTGGTCTTAAGGGTAAGGCGGTTGTTACTACTCCTACTTCTACAAACTCCGCCCCTGTCTTGGCAATCGGGAAAGGACGAGGGAAGAAGAGAAAGAGTTCTTCGAAGGGTACCAAGGTTAGGACCCTTGATGGCTCTTCTTCAAGTGCAACCAAGAAAGGTTTCATCACTCCTTCTTCTGACCCAAAAGAGGCTGGATGCTTCTATTGCCATGAAAAGGCACATTGGAAGCGAAATTACCCAAAGTACCAACAAGATGTAAAGGATGGGAAAGTTAAACCCAACCATGCAGGTATTTACACTATCATTTCTAATAACTCACCCCATTCTAAATCTTGGGTCTTTGATACCAGTTGTGGTATTCATATTTGTTGTGACTTGCAGGGACTAAGAAGAAGTGAGAATGTGGAGCAAGGAAGAATAAACTTAATCATGGGGAATAGGAAAGTTACACCTGTCACCAAGATTGGATTTTATACTTTGTCGCTGAGAAGTGGGTTTAGTTTAGATTTGAATAAATGTTATTATTTGCCATAAATGGCAAGAAATATTATTTCCTTTCATGCATTGTATAAACAAGGTTTTACCTTTTCATTTAATAATGAAGTTGGTTCTATTGATGCTTTCTTTAATAATGTTCTTTATTTTAAAGCATTACTTTGTGATGGCGTGTATGAAACAGTATCTGTGGTTGATAACTTAGGAAATAATGTGATGTGTATTGATTCTATTATTAATAATAAATTAGATAAAGCATCGTTATGGCATTGTCGACTTGGACATATAAGCAAGAAGCGCATAGGCCAACTCCAAAGAGATGGAGTCTTGGAGTCGTTTGACCTAAAGTCAGATGATAGTTGCAAATCATGCTTACTTGGAAAAATGACAAAGTCACCCTTCACAGGTTCTTGCGAGAGAGGTGAAGGTTTGTTGGACCTTGTACACACGGATGTGTTTGGACCATTCAAACATGCCACAAGGGATGCTAATCGTTATTATTTGACTTTTACCGATGATTACAGTAGATATGGATATGTCTACTTAATCAAGCATAAGTCAGAGACTTTCGAAAGGTTTAAGGAATTTAAACAGGAAGTCGAGAATCAATTGGGCAGGAACATTAAGATGCTTCGATCCGATCATGGTGGTGAGTATCTTAGTTCAGGGTTCCTCGACTATCTAAGGGAATGTGGGATTGTCTCACAATTGACACCTCCCAGGACACCGCAGTTGAATGGTGTGGCTGAGAGGCGTAATCGAACCTTGTTAGACATGGTTCGTTCCATGATGAGTCGAGCTTCGCTACCAATCTCATTATGGGGGTATGCCTTAGAGACTGCCGCCCATATCCTTAATCTAGTCCCGACAAAGAAAGTTGCCAAAACTCCTCACGAGATGTGGACTGGTAAAGTACCCAAACTAGACCACATCAAGATTTGGGGTTGCGAAGATTTTGTGAGGCGCGAGTCTCATGATAAGCTAGAACCCCGAAGCGAGAGGTGTATTTTCATCGGCTACCCACAAAGATCCTTTGGTTACCTCTTTTACAGACCTAGTGATAATGTGGTCTTTGTAGCAAGAAGAGGAGTCTTTCGAGAGAGAGAATTTATAAGCCAAAGAGACAGTGGGAGGCAAATTGACCTTGAAGAACTTCAAGAGTCAAGTGGTGAAGGAACTTCAAACCCTAGCCCTCAAGTTGAGGAGGAAACTCCTGTTGAGCCAATTGACGATTCTGTACCTCTGAGACGTTCCACGAGAGTTAGGAATGCACCTGAGCACTACTATGGTTTTCATATTACTGCGGAAGGTGAGACACTTATTAGTGATGAGACACTAGTAGGTATGGATGAACCTAACAGTTACGTGGAAGCCATGGCAGGCCCCGAGTCTGCGAAATGGAAAGAGGCTATGGATAGCGAGATATAATCCATGTATGACAATCAAGTTTGGAACTTGGTTGAGAATGTACCAGGTCGTAAGACTGTAGTGTGCAAATGGGTCTTCAAGAAGAAGACCGGCATGGATGGTAAAGTACACACTTATAAGGCTAGACTGGTTGCAAAAGGCTTCTCTCAAATTCCTGGAGTGGACTATGATGAGACCTTTTCTCCAGTAGCCAAGATTAAGTCTATTCGGGTTTTGTTAGCCATAGCTGCATTTCATGACTATGAAATATGGAAAATGGATGTCAAAACTGCTTTCCTTAATGGAAAGTTGGCTGAAGATGTTTACATGAGTCAGCCAGAAGGTTTTGTCAGCAACGAGTACCCTAATAGAGTGTGTAAGCTTGAGAAATCCATTTATGGATTGAAGCAAGCACCTCGCAGATGGAATCTTTGCTTTGATGAAAAGGTCAGGGAATTTGGCTTTTCTAGGAGTGAAGATGAATCTTGTGTTTATGTTAAGGCTAGTGGGAGTATAGTCAGCTTCTTGGTATTGTATGTGGATGACATACTACTCATAGGAAATGACATCCCAAGTTTGCAGTCGTGGCTTGGGAAGTGTTTCGCTATGAAGGACCTTGGTGAAGCTGCCTATATCCTAGGGATAAGGATCTTGAGAGACCGGAGTAAAAGACTAATTGGACTTAGTCAAAGCACCTATGTGGACAAAGTGTTGAAAAGATTCAGCATGCATAACTCCCAGAAAGGTGAGTTACCCATTCAGAGTAATGCCAGATTGAGTAAGACACAAAGCCCTAGTACTGAGGCTGAGATAGCAGAAATGAGTCGACTACCTTATGCTTCTGCTGTAGGATCGATCATGTATGCTATGACGTGTACTCGACCTGATGTAGCCTTTGCTTTGAGCATGGTTAGCAGGTATTAGGGGAACCCTGACAAGGAACACTAGACTGTGGTAAAGAATATCCTCAAGTACCTGCGAAGGACTAAGGACTGGGTCCTTACCTTCGGTGGGAGTGATGACTTGAGAGTTGTAGGGTATAGTGATGCTAGCTTCCAGACTGATAGGGATAATTTCCGCTCTCAGTCGGGCTGGGTCTTTACCTTAAACGAAGGAGCAATCACTTGGAAGAGTTCCAAGCAGGAGACAGTGGCTGATTCCACTTGTGAATCAGAGTATATAGCAGCAAGCGAGGCAGAAAAGGAGGCTATATGGCTAAAGAACTTCATCGGAGACCTTGGAGTTATACCAGCTATAAAAGAGCCGATGGAGATTTTCTGTGACAGCAATAGTGCGGTTGCCTTAGCCAAGGAACCAAGAGATCATGGAAGATCCAGACACATTGACAGAAAATATCACTTCATCAGACATCGAATAGAAGCAGGAATCCTCGTAGCAAAGAGGGTATCATCGGATGAGAACCCAGCAGATCCCCTCACGAAGGGACTGAGTAGGGTTAAGCATCTTCAGCATGCTCGGAGCATAGGGCTGAAGGATGATATAAGTTTTAGCAGTTAGATAAATTATGAAATTTGTAAGGTGTAATTGACATTTGATGATGAATAAAAGGTGTTTTATTTATGAGTAAAGTGTTGCTATCTCTTGTCGATCGTTTACTTTATTTATTTTTGCATGTTTTGACTTCCAGAATAATTATGTTTGGTATATCATATTATTCAAACCTCCACAGTCGGTCATATGTCGGAAGTAGGTATGAATCAAGACTGTCATGATTGGTTGCAGAGGTCTAAGGTGTTGGACATGGCTACAACAATCATGAGTGCTCATAAGTTCTGAGCATTGGACTCAACCCACGCTCACTGGAATCACTTCATGGAATCCTATCTCGAGTGATCGTGAGACGGTAATATCATATAAGTCTTCAAACCTAGAGATATGATTTGTTACTTCCAAGTTGGTTATGCATTGATTGTACGAAAACGCATTGGTAACTCGATGTTATAAAATGTGCCTTTATGTGTAATTCAATGAGTGGTAGAACAAACATATGAGTCGAAGTTTATCTTTTCCTTCTTGGATTAGAAGTTGATATCTGGGCCCTTCGATGATTATGTTTTGACCTATGTACCGGGCCCGGTCAGAACTAAATTGATGTGTTCAGTTAATTTCTATGTCAAACAAATCGAAAATCGGGAAACAAATGTTGGACAATAAGCAAGACCATGTTCCATGTATTTGTCCGGCTGATATCTAGAACAGAGGATTATATGATCACTTATCTTAAATGGTGCGTTCTAGTTCAACAGAGTTTAAAGAGCTACGATTGCTGATCGGTTCCTGAAGTCATACTTGCAACTATAGTTATTAGACTTATCCAAGTGGGAGACTGTTGGATATAGTGTCTAAGTTCATAACTATATTTGGTATGTACTTGACCTGACCCGGCATGGTCCATTTGGGTTGCACTTCACCCAAACAATTTATGGATAATATTTAAGAATAGTACAAGTTATGATTTATTAATATATTATAAGTTCTAATATATTAATATAAGATCATATTATTTAATTAGTAGTGATCTATAATTAATCTCGGATTAATTTAGAGATCAAAGATATTACTAATTAAATATGGGCTTCTATATTTATAGTGTGAGCTAAAGCTTATTTGGAATGGGCTAGGCTTGCATGGAATAGTCCATGGATACTCCATGGAGCTTTAACCCATGGATCTCATGGAAATGAAGAGACATGGATTTTAGGGATGTAACCCTAATCCTTCACACTATATAAAGGAGGCTTTGGTTCTTGAAATGAGACTAATTGACACTTGTTGATGTGAGGGCAAATTTCAAGATAGTAGTAACTATTCTCTCAAAGTTCCAAGTTTGTGGTGATTTGTGATTTCCACTTGAGGCATCCACACTATTGGTGCTAGGCTAAAAAACTCCAAGCAATCAACTACAACTTCAAGGTAAGTATTTCTCCTAGCTTTATTTGATTCATGTTCCCCATGCCATGCTAGCTAGGATATAAACCTTGGAAAAATTAATTATATGCATGTATCTTAGACAAACATAGATCCAAGGTTTATTAGGGTTGCATGTACACTTAGGAAGTGTTAGAATGCTCAAAAACCCAACAGTATTTACCTTTATGCTGAGATATTGTGCTTATATTATGATATGCGTAGGTACTTTTCTTGTGAATTCTGTACCTGCTTTGGTATTATTTGACTCGTGTGTGAGTTGGTCTTTTGTATCGTTGTCTTTTAGCCAGCACATTGGTATTGATCGGGAGGTGATGAGTCGACCCCTGCGAGTTTCTATAGCAAATGAGAAAGCGGTATACGCCACTGAGGTGATTCGAGGATGCGTGCTCGAGATTTTTGGGGTCGAGTTCCCTATAGACTTGGTTCCTATAGCTATGGGGGATGTCTGCGTTATCGTGGGCATGGACTGGTTGAGTAAGTTTGGGGCAGTCATTGACTACGAGAGACAGCTGGTGACAATTTGAGACCCTAGTGGGGGAGTGCTTACGGTTTATGGCGAAGGGACCCGGTGTGGGTGGGCGTTTTGTTCGGCTACCAGGGCAAGGCAGAGTTTGCAGCAGGGTTGCAATGGATTCATAGCCTACATGATGGATACTCGAGTGGCCGCGGGGAGGCCCAATTCAATTGATGACGTTCTTGTTGTATGCGAGTTTTCGGATGTGTTCCCCGAAGAGTTACCGGGTGTGCCTCCGGAGAGGCAAGTGGAGTTTCGTATCGATTTGGTTCCGGGAGCGGCGCCCATCGCCAAGGCGCCTTATCGTCTCGCTCCACCGGAAATGCAGGAGTTATCCTCGCAGCTTCAGGAGCTGTTGGGAAAGGGGTTCATTCGACCGAGTAGCTCACCTTGGGGAGCGCCGATTTTGTTCGTCAAGAAAAAGGATTGTTCACACCGGATGTGTATCGATTACCAGGAGTTGAACAAGTTGACGGTTAAGAACCGGTATCCGTTACCTAGGATCGACGATCTGTTTGATCAGTTGCAGGGGGCATCTTGGTTCTCCAAGATCGACTTGAGGTCGGGGTATCATCAGATGAGGGTTCGAGAGGAAGATATCCAGAAGACTGCTTTCAGAACTCGTTATGGAAATTATGAGTTTGTGGTGATGCCTTTTAGGCTCACCAATGCCCCGGCTCCATTCATGGATCTTATGAACCGGGTGTGCCGGCCGATGCTGGATCAGTCGGTGATCGTATTCATCGATGATATTTTGGTGTATTCGAGGTCTAGGGATCAGCATGAGGAACATTTGAGGGAGATTCTTGGGGTATTGAGATCGGAGAGGCTGTATGCCAAATTCTCCAAGTGTGATTTCTAGTTACGAGAGGTCCAGTTCCTCGGGCATCTTGTTAACCAGAAAGGGATATTGGTCGACCCGGCCAAGATTGAGGCGGTATTGAGGTGGGAGGTGCCGAGATCACCCACTGAGATCAGGAGTTTTCTGGGTTTGGCTAGATATTATCGCAGGTTTATCAAGGATTTCTCCACGATTGCTGTGCCACTTACTAGGATGACCCGGAAGGGTGCTGTGTTTTCATGTGGACCGAAGCAACAGTCATCATTCGAGACGCTTCGTCAGAAACTGTGCGTGGCTCCGGTGCTCACACTCCCGGAAGGGATGGAGGATTTTGTGGTGTACTGTGATGCCTCTATATCGGGTTTGGGGGCGGTGCTTATGCAGAGGGGTCATGTGATAGCGTATACTTCGAGGCAGTTGAAGCCTCATGAGTCGAGATATCCCACCCACGACCTGGAATTGGGGGCTGTGGTGTTTGCCCTCAAGATATGGCGACATTACCTTTATGGGGGTTCGGTGTACCATCTACACGGACCACAAGAACCTGAAGTACTTGATGGATCAGCCAAATCTGAATATGCGACAGAGGAGGTGGTTGGATGTGGTGAAGGATTTCGATTGTAAGATCCTGTACCACCCAGGCAAGGCTAATGGGGTAGCCAATGCGTTGAGCCATAGGTCGGAAAGCGCCCTGATCCGAGATATTTGTTTGAGGTTGACGGTAATGACCCCGATTTTGGATACTATTCGAGGAGCTCAGGCTGAGGCTGTGAAACCAGAAAACCAGAAGAGGGAGCGGGTTGTAGATCAGGTATCAGGATTCGTCACGGATGGCCGCGGGCTTATAACTTTTCAGGGTCGGATTTGGGTACCGTTTGTGGGTGGTGCGCGTGCTATTTTGATGGAGCAAGCGCATCGATTGAAATTCTCGATTCATCCCGGTGCTACGAACATGTATTTGGACCTAAGGAAGGAGTATTGGTGGCCCTGTATGAAAAGGGATGTTGCATGGTTTGTTGAGAGATGCTTGACTTGTCGACAGGTCAAGGCCGAGCACCAGCGACCACACGGTAAATTGCAGCCGCTAGATATTCCCGAATGGAAGTGGGAACAGATTGCCATGGATTTTATCACCAAATTGCCGCGGACTGCGAGGGGAGTCGATGCGATTGGGTGATCATAGATAGATTGACGAAGAGCGCTCATTTTCTGGCCATCAGCGAAAGCTCTTCTGCGGAGAAGTTGGCAGAATTATACGTGAGGGAGGTGGTATCACGGCATGGGGTGCCGATCTCGATTGTTTTTTATCATGATGTGCATTTCACTTCCAGGTTCTGAAAGAAGTTCCATGAGGGATTGGGTACTAGACTGCATTTTAGTACCGCATATCATCCCCAGACAGACGGTCAGAGTGAGCGGACGATTCAGACGCTTAAGGATATGCTCCGAGCATGCGTTTTGGATTTCGGAGGGAGCTGGGAAACCTATCTACCTTTAGCAGAGTTTTCGTATAACAACAACCATCATTCGAGCATTGGTATGCCACCCTTTGAGCTGTTGTATGGGCGGAGGTGTCGCACCCCCATCTGCTGGGGTGAGGTGGGGCAGCGGGTGATGGGTAGCACGGAGATCGTACTCCAAACGACCGAGCAGATACAGCAGGTCAGGCAGAGGTTGTTGACCACTCAGAGCCGACTAAAGAGTTATGCAGACAGACGCCGGTCCGAGCTTGAGTTTCAGGTCGGCGATCTTGTACTCCTGAAGGTCTCTCCTTGGAAAGGAGTGATTCGATTCAGGAAGAGGGGCAAGTTGGGGCCCGATACATTGGTCCTTTTCGTGTGATCGCGAGGGTAGGCCGGGTAGCCTACCGTTTGGATTTGCCAGCAGAGTTGGGGCAGATTCACGACACTTTTCATGTGTCGCAGCTGAGGAATTGTATAGCCGACGAATCGGCAGTGGTTCCATTAGAGGATATTTAGGTAGATGCGAGCCTGAATTATGCCGAGAGACCAGTGGCCATCAGAGATCGGAAGATCAAGGTTTTGAGGAACAAGGAGGTACCCCTGGTGTTGGTTCAGTGGCAGCCTCGGAAGGGTTCAGAGATGACCTGGGAGCTGGAGCGTGAGATGCGTGAGCAGCATCCGGAGCTATTTGCAGAGCGAAACTTCGAGGGCGAAGTCTAGTTCTAGTGGGGGTGAATTGTAACAGCCCGGATTTTCAGATATCTTTTATTCGAATATTTTTTTGGTGTTTTGTGAGGGGACTCGGCGAGTTGCAGCTCGAACTCGCCGAGTAGGGTCGCGGTTCTAGACGCGGGTTCGAGCATGGACTCGGCGAGTCCGCGCTGTTTGATGAAACCCTAATTTTCCAGTCCTAATCTCTATTTAAAGGACCTTATGGCCCTTCATTGCGGCCACCTTGATCCTTGAGAGCACCAAAGGAGCTAAGGGTTCCTGTGAGTGAGATAAGAGGCTATTGTTCACCAAATTTGTGTGCTTTTGCAAGAAAAGAAGGGGGAAAGTCAAGCTAGAAGAGTTGGGAGCTTGGATCTACTTCCATTTCGCCAAGGGAAGCTTCTTGAGGTATCTTTCAGAGCTTATTTCTGTGTTTATGTTGATATGGTCAAATCTAGTGTTTCTTCTTGCCTTATTTGCTTTGTAATTGAAGTGTGAGAGGTCCCATGGAGATATGGTACCTAGATCTGGACCTTAGCAGGTCCAGAAAGTCCCAAATGCTATGCTTTATGTCCTTCCTTTTGGTTGGAGGCTAGGGTTGCCATATTAGTGGTCATTTCTCCAAAAAGAACCTTGTAAGTGTTGCATGGTGGCCAAGACTGTGACTTTACGTGATAAATGAGCTTAGGAGGGCCAGATCTATGAGTTTATGGAGCGGATCTGACCTCAGAAGCAAGTTTGAGTCGATGCATGGCATGGACTCGCCGAGTCTGAAGAACAGACTCGGCGAGTAGCATGAAGATTGTCCTTAACCACTTAGTGAGTGGTCCTGCCGAGTTATGGTTGACTCAGTGAGTCACGGGGAGTTAGAGAGGGTTTGACAGGTGGACTGAGTCAAGCTGGAACTTGCCGAGTTGTCCTTGTGACTCGGCGAGTTGAGTCGCGGTGGCCCTGCGATTCATGACCAGGTGGAACTCGTCGAGTCAGGGGAGTACTCGATGTGTCAAAGGGAAATCCTTTCGAGTTGGTGAAAATGCTTAGAATCGCCGAGTCGCTCTAGTGCACTCGCCGAGTCCGGTCAAATTGACCATCGACTGTTGACTAGAGTTGACCAGTGTTGACTTGATAGGGATAGTCAACCTTAGTGGTAAAAGTATTAATTAGAGATATATGATGTTATAGGAGGATTATAGCTCGGGGGTTCGAGCACGAGTGATTTCCAGGGTTCGCGAGTTATCGAGATATACAAGGTGAGTCTTCTCACTATATTGTACCCGGAAGGGTATGACTGTGTGATCGGAAGGTCGAATATGATATGAGATATATGCATTATGTGTGATAAGTTAATCGTTATATGTGCCATGTATGATATGCTTGATATGGGTCGGAAGGCATTATGTTATGGGCCGGAAGGAGAATATGTTATGGGATGGAAGGCGTTGTGATGTGGACCGTAAGGTTGACGTGGGTAGGACCGGAAGGTTTACGTAGTCGGGACGGAAGTCCCCTGAGACACATACACCGGAAGGTTAGGGCTTGGAAAGGCATATGTGCGTAAGTTGTATTTTGGGGAACTCACTAAGCATTTATGCTTACAATTGTTGTATTATTTGTTTCAGGTACTAGCAAGGACTGTGGGAAGGCGTCGGCGTGATCATACACACACTCGGGGAAAACTATTTTTGTGATCTTTGTTATGTAATCAGTCGTGACAATATTGTTTACATTGGAATCTAAATTATTACTCGATGTTTTGATGTTTGTAAAAATGAAAAATTGGTTTTAAAATTTACGTCGTTACAGGATCACTCAATGAAATGTTAATAATCTCATAGGATTCTTTAGACAATTCCATTCTCGCAAGAACCCTATAGAAAACCCTATCCACTTCAGTACTCGGTAGAAGAGTTGAATTAAGACCCCGAAGAGGTTCATTGAGAAGATTTCTAGTTCGGAAATGAATGAACTAGGTCGAGACTATTGAAATCACCAAGTGCCTATGTCTTTTTAGGGACATTAGTGAGAAATTCACCTAAACTTCCGAGATTTTTAGTCATCCATCCTGAAGCGATGACACTCAGAGTCGGAATCAGAAGGAAGGCGGAGTAGAGATTCAATATGTCCATACGAGAAGAGAACCCTAGGTAACTACCCGAAGGAAACCAACGCTGGTCCCAGTAAAGAATACGAGGTAGACAGAGGGAACCAGTGCATGGAACCCGAGAAGTGTCTTTTTCCTCGTGTTAGTCACGCTAATACATCCATAAAATAATACAATTTAGTGAGTTAGTGATTACACTACTCACGCTATGTGTTAGGTAAATCGCCTTTTTCCCGTTGCAAGTAATACGCTTAGAGCGGATCCCCACACCTCTGTTGAGGTTGTTTGCCATAAGTCTTCATGATCCTTTCTTCCCGCAGTCTTCATTCCGAACTGTTCTCAAATCTCTCCAGGCCGGAGAGTGAAACCTTTCCCATTATAAAGGTAACTTAGTAGGAACGACTCCCATCTTATGGTTTTTTCCGACACTCACACTCTTACCTTGTACACCAGGACTACATCTTAGGGATGTAGGTCGACACCCAGACAACCAGTATCCGAAGTGCGGGAAAAATTTATGCCTAATATAGTAAGGATTGATACGTCCAGGGTTAACAATCGTCTCTCATCAGCTTGTGTTCCTTTCCGTGTAGGGAAAAACCATGCCTCCAAAGAAGTGTAACCCCTCCGCTGGCAAGAAACCGACTCTCCTATTCGATGAAGCTACGTTCCAAGCTGTAGTCTCGGCAGCCGTAGCAGCTGTCATGGCTCAACTGAATCCTAACAACGCCAGTGTTAGCAATAGCCCTATTGGGAATTCCGATCCCAGCAAAGGACAGCAGCAACCAACACTTGCATACCCAGCCACTCAAGAACCTCAACCAACTCTACTGAAGACGAAGTTTAAGAACGAGGAAGGATGTACCTCGGCTCAAAGACCTTCCGAAGGGCAACGAGCTGAGACAGTCAATACCCCTACCAACCCTTCCATCCCAACACCTACAAGACCAAACATAGGAAACCAACAAATGGCGACAGTCACGGACATGC
Organism: Lactuca saligna; assembly: GCF_052625555.1. Classification (NCBI taxonomy): domain Eukaryota; kingdom Viridiplantae; phylum Streptophyta; class Magnoliopsida; order Asterales; family Asteraceae; genus Lactuca; species Lactuca saligna. The sequence continues at coordinate 74,067,828 of NC_136421.1, forward strand.
AAAATTGTAAAACAGAGAGGAGGAAACGAAAACGTCAAGCCCGAAAGGAGCGCCAACGACTCCACAGACTTGCCACGCGGCAGCAACAAGTGGAAACCCCCACCCCTCCAGTGCCAACATGACCCATTTCACAAATCCCTGGCATCGGGACCAACCCTACACACAGAGTTTGTGATAAAGTTGGACTCTTTAAAGGGAAATTTTCAAAGTGGAGGAACGAGGAGGGCACTCGTGTCCACGTAACTCTGACTAAGCACCTCACTCCCACCATCAATACCTGTACGAACCAGTCATGTCATCAGTGCGGTGAGACGGGACACCTCATAAGGGACTGTCCAATAATAAAGAACTCCGGCGCAGACGGGAGGATACTAAGGATCACTGCTGTAGGAGAAACAACAGGGGCACAGGAAGAGTCTAACTCTAATGCTTAGGGAGAAGCATCAAGGAACCCGTTAGATTTTGGTACATCTCTCAATCTCAGATAACTAACCGAGAACATAAAAAGGCTAATTCTAAATGTAATTATTTTCCCGTTAAGGCGAAAGTCGCAGCACTGTTATAAAATTTAAAAATTTCATCAGGTAAAACTATAATGGTTAAATATATACGTTACGGCCACGTATAATTAAGATGGATAGACCTAGAGTGAGTGAATGCCGCCTCATTTCCTGTTCCTCGTTTGGTTGTGGATTTAGGGCAGAGTCGCTCAGTCGACAGTCCTCCCCACCTTAACTATACATGACTAGTATATGTTTGGCGATTATGGAAATGCCTCGTAAGAATCCGTTCATGAAAAGGTACTCTACTACATTCAGAACCCTTTATAGTTCCGCGTCGACTCTATCGGTCCAACTATCCGCGACAGTGATACACGGGACGAAACCTGAGATGCCTAGAACTTGTGTGCCCGTTCGGCACATGACTCTATCGATCCTCATTCTATGTCATAATAATGTATGTCAACTTCGATGCCTCTATCGATCGTGGTTCGACTTCTTGCAACCATGTGTAACTCCCTAGTGCTGTGTAAAAAGAACTTTCACCATAGCCATTTCGGTAGATAAAGGTTCTTTCGAACCTAAATAAAATAAGAATAATAAAGAATAATGCGATCTGCCAGTCGTCACTTTTATTTCAAACCTTCTGAAGTACCCAGGAGAAGGGTACCGTGCGCTGTTACCCAACCTTTATTAGTCAGATAGAAACCGAAGCGAAAGGCACTGCAGACATTGCCGAAGACAATAACCACCCGAAGCATACCTCGTAGATCCCCTAGGAAGACCCTTCATCCTATCCCATGGAACGCGAGCTAGAGTCAAGAGAAAACCTACGAATTGAGCTACTATAATAAACACAAATCCGAAATTGTTGTCATCCCGTTTAAGCCAACATAGTAGCTAACACCTCGGTTGGTAAAGAAATCTGAGTCATAAGAGTCAAGGACATTGACTACGACCATCCACTCACGCTTAATCCAACGAATTAAGCATCTCAGCGGATATTCCGGAAATCTGAAAGTTGCGACGAGTTAATCTCTTAGAAGAGTGGATGAGGAGATTAAAGTTCCGAGTGATGGAACCCTATACTCACTAGATTTGACCTAGACTAAGAAAAACTCAGAACCTTCAGAAGAGTAGTTGCAGACGATGTTCGCACTACTCAGGCACTTCGTCCACCCCATTACAGACAAATAGTGCCTAGGATCCTCCACCCTCTCGCATGGGGGCAGTCACCGTCACCTTGTAGACGATAGACTGCATTCTCCGAAGCGAGCACTAGAACACCGAGAACCACAGGATAACCTTCGCAGCCAAGAATACTCAATCAAAGTGCGAAAGTAGTTACGTTAAGCCTTATAACCCAGATCCCGAAGAGATTGTAGACTTGACACCAGTCTAGGTGTTAGTCGATGGGTTATACAAGAGCAACCATTTTCCGCACTGAAATAAACCAACGTCTTAGAGATTCCTTGGACTACTAGGTGTTCCACGAATACTATCTCGTGCAGAAATAGTAGAACCACCTCCCAAGATAGTCCAACGCTCGTCTGGTGAAACCCTATCTCCCCGACCCTGAGGGTTTTCATCGGAAATATCTCAAGATTTATTAGTGCAAGTTCGTTTTGCACAAGATTGAGATAGCCACTCTACAACAAAAAGATACCGTAGACACACAACCCATCCGAGAATCTAGAAAGTCTCTAAAAGCCAATTGACAAGAAATGCAAAACCAAGGACAAACCAAGCTTCCTAAGAACCAACCTGAAGGACTACACTTCCAGTATGAGAGAGAATGTTAGAAACTTCGGAATGACGATCACGCTAGTGATGATCTTGCCATAGAAGTACACTATGTTCTAAGTACTGAAAAGCTCTACCCTTCCGAGAGCTTTGGACCGTCCGAGATCGTTTACGGAGATTGGTCCAACCATCATCAGACCACTACTACTTTCGGATATTCCACAAGTTTCACACCAGGTCAATCCACTTCTTAGACTTGATAAGTGCTTGCCCGATGTCACTCTTCGTATCCCACTCCTCTTGATAGAAACCACTGAGAATCCCAACTGCATAGACAAACCTGTAGAGATCGCTTACTGCACGAGACGGAATCCGCATGCTATAGGTGAAGTTTTGTTGGAATGACAGATTCCGGCCAGAGATCACTTGGGAGTGCAAGGCAAACCAAATAAGAAGTACCCTCCTGCCTTTACTCGATCATTCATACCTATTTCCTTGCCTAAACCTGAATTTCAGGATGGAATTCCCTCTAACGGGTGGATGATGTGACAACCCAAAAATTTCTGTTCGTTTTAACGTCAAAGTTAACATTGCAGTTAACGTCGAAATTAACCTCGAAATTAGTTATGTCAAAAATTAACCAAATTTATCCAGAAAATATTTTTGACCAAAATTAAACCCGTTGGAATATTTTAAATAATATTCGTCAAGCGAACAAAAATTAAGGCAGTATAATTTTAAACTTTTCCGTGATTAAGGAAGTGGTGAAAAACCCGTTCGCGGTCGGTGTCAGGAGAACCCTAGCCAGGCCATAAGCTCCACCCTATATAAAGAGGAGTGGGTTTCACTCCCACCTTAGACACACACTCTCTCTCTACTTTCTCTCACTACAAACGAGTTTTGGTCAAAAATCATGCTTTCAAGCTCCAAATCGGTAAGCTAACCTTCCTAGCTTGTTATCTAACTTATCTATCTTTCAAATTCGTGACTTAATCATCCGGAAACTTCAAGAACATGAGTTTACTGTCTTGGGAGCCTCCCAAAACCGTGAACCCCTTGAACTTGGGTTTTAATGCTCAAAAACCCTTCCAAAACACTTCTCATGCTTAGCAATGGCTTAGAGGCTTACCCGAAAGGAATTAAAACACCAAAATCGGACCAAATGGGGAGTAAACATGAGTTTACGGTCTAAGGATGTTCTTGGACCATAAACCCATGTTCATGGACCATAAACACCCCCAAAGGGTGTTAAAGTGCCCTCAACACTTTGTATGGCTTGGAATTGGACCTAGAACTTCGTATGCTTAACCTACAACCACAAAAATGCATGATTTAGGGACTAACATGAGTTTACTACCATAAACTCATGTGTTTAAGGTAGTAAACTCCCCAAGTGTATCTCCTTAGACCATAAACACCTTTCCAAGGTGTTTAAGTGCCCTAAACACCTTCCTATGCCTCTAAAAGCCACTAGAACCTTACATACATGAGTTAGAACCACCAAACAACTAAAGGAATGGGCCAACATGAGTTTACGACCATAAAATCATATGTTTACGGCCGTAAACTCCTCAAGGAGTAAACATTGGAGTGTAAACTCCATTTTGTGCCCATTTTGAGCCCTAGTCACTTCCTTAGCCATTGATTCAACTCTAGCATGACTCCATGAGTGAGTTAAGACCTTTAAGCATCCCATGACACTACTAGCTTGAGTTTACGGCCGTAAAATCATGGGGGAAAGGGTCTTGAAACCGTGAACACCCATAAGGGCCTTTATTTGAGGAGTAAACTCCAAAGTGAGCCCATACACGCCTTCCATGCAACCCTTGACACTTCTAGCACTTGTAGCAAAGTGTTTTGATGTCGTAAGACATCCTTACTTGCTTAATTAGTTGTTAAATGACTAATTGGATACTTAAATGTATCATTACATGTTAAATAGGATTCGCGTGTGTGGTCAAGTCCTCACTTGACACTTAGCATCCTACACCGGCACCTTCACCCGATCCACTTACAACAGCTGAGTTCATACCCCTGAATTAACCATTTAAATGTTTTTACATGCTTTTATGGGGGGGGGGATACAAGTTAAACATGCCAGTTATCATATCAATCACATGTGATTGATAGCCCGCATGCACAAGGATTTACTACACTTTTAACTGGTTTACCGAGAATGATACTGTAAATGGTTTTCCAAAACGTCGTTACTTGTTCAACTTTTACTTATATTGTTTTATCAAAGTTCCATTTAAAACTTGTTTATGAAAGGATCCCAAGAGATTTCTAAAGGTTTTCAAACTCATTTTACAAAAGAATACCAAACTGTGATTTTCTTAAGTATAAAGGTTTTCCAAAGTTTTCATGAAGGTTTTCTTCCATGTTTTTATACTCCTACTTGTTAGATACTACTGCTTCACTTCTACTTAGTTTAAACTCCTACTTGTTAGATACTACTGCTTCACTTCTACTTAGTTTAAACTCCTACTTGATAACGATTTTACTTCACGATACGCTTATACTTCATGATACACTTTTACTTCACGATACGCTTCTACTTCACGATACGCTTATACTTCACGATACGCTTCTACTTCACGATACGCTTATACTTCACGATACACTTTTACTTCACGAGATGCTTCTACTTCACGATATGCTTATACTTCATGATACGCTTCTATTTCACGATATGCTTATACTTCACGATACGCTTCTACTTCACGATACGCTTATACTTCACGATACGTTACTATTTGTTAAATGTATGCATGTGCTTGTATAGATATATATAAATAATGTTTAAAGGACTTAGGAAGGCTTGTTCGCCCTATTTCCTTTTCTTCGTTGAGATGTGGTCTGGTGGGATCGGATGTTCGTCCGAAGGTCGTTTGACCATTAGTTATAAATTATGTATACAAGCATAGACATATAGGTTTACATTAGTCAGTTTAGTTGTGAGTCTCTATCATTAGTCCAGTATCTTACATCAGATCTCACTACACGAGATACATCTTCAGTACACGGCCTTCTCCGTTGTCAAGTTGGTAACCAGAGTCTCTTGTAGGGAGAGTGGTCATTGTGTGTATAGCTATACGGGATTGACACCCCCACACCCTGACTACTAGCTACAGTCCACAGCCTACCAAGCCAAGGGGTGACAAATGTCACACTTACACAGATGCTTGCAGGGTGTCAAGTTCTCTAGTGTCTATCAGTATGGTTACGAGTATCTTGGGGTTACCTTATAATTCATGGCCTTAAGGTAATGGGTTTTAACACTATATACACTGTATTCACTGTTTTAGACCTTGCTAGACGTATCATTCAGTTGATACTATCTGGGGTCTGTGTTCACTGTTTTTAGACCTTACTAGACGTATCTTTCATTTGATACTGTTTGGGGTCTGTGCCTCCCTTTTGTTAGACTAAGCTAGGTGTACCGATTCAATCGATACTCTCCTGGAGTCTATGATTTATTTTTGCCTTAGTCAGCAGTCTTCACTGCTGAGGCATATGTTATTTTTCCCTGATATTCTCCTACTTTCTTCAAAATCAATGCCACATTTTGATAATGATAGCGTTAAGGAAAAATTACTTTTACCACATAACTCTGTCCAGTCTTCGTAGAAGACTGCTTTTATTTAAGAAAATATAGGATTTTCTGGAAAGGACTCTAATACACTGTTGGTTCTAAACTACTGCTTTTAATAAAGTTATTTCAATAAAATGACACTAAATACTTATGAACTCACCGGCATTTGTAAAAATGCTGATACTCGCTTTTCAAATAACTTGTATTCTCAGGTTAGCATTAGACAGGTACATCTCAGGCGCTTTTGGTGAAGACCGTTTAGTACCAAGCTGCACCTATATCATTACTTGTATTACTGTAATGTCTCTATGAAATGTAACCTTATGTATAACTATTACTATTAATGCAATGGTTGTTGTATTTTGCTTACTATACTACATATGTTGTGATACTTGACATGACGTCATCCACCCCAGAACGTTTCCGTCATTCCGGTTTTGGGGTGTGACAAAATGGGAAGATATTACGATGGATTTTATCACAAAACTTCCCAGGACTGCACGAGGAGTAGATTCGATATGGGTCATCGTGGATGGATTGACCAGGAGCGCCCATTTTATTCCGATCCAGGAGAGCATCTCGGCCGAAAGGTTGGCCGATATCTATATCCGGGAGATAGTGGCACGGCACGGGGTGCCGGTGTCAGTGATATCAGATAGAGATGTGTGTTCCACTTCCAGGTTTTAAAAGAAGTTTCAAGATGAGTTGGGCACTCGTCTGCATTTTAGCACCGCCTTTCACCCACAGACGGATGGTCAGAGCGAGCGGACCATCCAGACTTTGGAGGATATGTTGCGGGCGTGCGTGCTAGACTTCGGTGATAGCTGGGATACCTATCTTCCCTTGGTTGAGTTCTCGTACAACAACAGCTACCACACGAGTATTGACAATCCTCCATTAGATATGTTGTATGGACAGAGGTGCAGGACCCCGATATGTTGGGGTGAAGTTGGCCAGAGGGTCATGGGGAGCACAGAGGTGGTGCTCGAGACGACTGAGAGGATTCAGTAGGTTCGGAGCAGGCTTCAGACAACGCAGAGTCGGCAGAAAAGTTACGCCGACAAGCGCCGATCAGACCTAGAGTTCTAGGTCGGGGATATGGTTCTCCTAAAGGTGTCGCCTTGGAAAGGCGTCATTCGATTCAGGAAGCGGGGCAAGTTGGGCCCGAGATACATTGGACCGTTCACGGTTGTAGCTCGTGTGGGCAGGGTGTAACGCCCGCGTTTCCAGGCTAGGCATTTTCGTTGATGTAATAGTCTAGGTTAACCCTTGTAACTCTTTTGAAGTATTAATGATGAAATACTTGAGTATTATGTGAATGATGTGCATTATGTGTTTATTTACTTAATTATTATAATTTAATGAATTAAGAATGAAATAAGCATCAAAATTAAAGTATGAGATAAGCCCGATATCTTTGCATAAAGATGTGGTGGTCGAAACAAGGATTCCGAAGATATAAAGAACGCCGAAATCCAAGTTATAACGAAGAAGTTATGACCTGTCGAAGTTTCGCAACAGAACCGGCAACGCTGAATGACGTAAAAAGTGAAATTTACGTTAGAGCGATATTTAGCCTTAGTGATCTAAACGAAATTCGTAGAGTTCGTTAAACCGAGAGCATGCATAAAAAGAACGCCAAAATCTGACTTCGTATGAGGAAGTTATGATTTTTCGAAGTTTCGACTTAGCAGTATGCAGCTCGAATACTCGATTTGAGATCGAGCGGTTTTTATCCGAAACAATCTAAATTAGAATCGAAGGTCTTGTTAGTATTAGTAAAACGATAAAAAGATAGGCGAAAACGGACGTTGGATGAAGAAGTTATGAATTTATATAGAGTTTTCCTGTCCCGGCCTACTAAAAATAAATAATAAACATAAAGTCAAAATTAGCCGATGGAGTCTAAATGAAGCTTGTAGATCGTACTCTCACCTACACGTGGATATAAAGAACGTCGAAAACGGAGTTCATATGAGGAAGATATGAATTTTTGAATTTTATAAAATATTTTCGATATTTAATTTAAATACATATTATCCGATATTATCCAAGGGGGGGAGTCAGCGACCCTATCATCATTACGCCCTGCGTAATCTCAGGTTATGCCCAGCATAATTTGACCTTCCAGCCCCTATAAAAGGAGGTCGAGGTCAACCGAGTCGTTTGCTCATTTCTTCCCTTTTTCTCGCGTTTTGCATCGTTTTTCGTGCAAGAATTATCCCAAAACCCCGGTATCATTCTCGAGCCCCGAAGCAAGTCCCGAAGCCCCGAAGATCCCAAGAAGTGCGATTCCCGAGCCGAAGCTCTGCCCGCGAGGAGTCCGGTTTTTGTGAAGATCTTCCAGATCTGTCGAAGAATACTACTTCTACAAGCCGTAGTGTTGTCCGATCATCTTCTGAGCAAGTGAGTGTGTGGTTAATTTCTTCTAACGAATAATTATGAAGTATTTTATACAAAATACGTGTTATGTGTATAATTTGTGTTATATGTGTGAATGTATATTCACTTTCTTCTATCTCATAGATATGATTTATTCTCTATGAGATACGTGTTATGTGTGTGTGCCTCATCTGTTGTTTTGGAATATGTAGTGAATGAGAATGCTATACAGGTTTTAAACTATGTATAAAAATATATATTTTTATCTACTAATATATCGGGTAGAACATGGGTAGATAGTTGTGTGATAAACAGATGAGAAGTCTCGATGTTGTTTTGATCCAGTCATCTAGCGGAGTTTACATAACGACCACAGACTTTTTTAGACAGTCTTGTGGAACGATAGCAGGTTTGCCACCTGTAGGTGTTAATTGACTTGGGTGTTCATTCGCTATACTCCATCCCCCTCATGGTTTCCTTATTTGACTTATATTGCTGAGGAACCCCCGAAGCATGTGTTGTCGCCCCGATGAAATATTCTTAGAGTAGGTCCCTTGTGTTAGTTATTTTAGGGACATAAAGTGAGAATAACGGGAATGGGTAATTGGGTTATTGTTGGTTGATGAAAATTAATTTAATTATTTATTGTGGGTTGAAAACCCTATATGCTCACCAGGCTCCCAAGCCTGACCCAGTCAGTTTTATTTGTATTACAGGAAGTGGCGCAAGGGCATAAGATGGATGAACCATCAAGTTGTTTTGTTTACAAGTCTGTATATGTATATATTTGTTGAATGACTTGTAATGTTATCGTTTATGCTTTATCGTCTGTATCGAAACATGACATCCCGAGTTTTGATTATATAATGAAAATACATTTCTTTTATGAAATGCTTTAGGAAACGTTGTTTTAGCACGTTTTGTTTTTGGGAACAAATTCCGCAACTCTTTCAAACCAAAAGGATTTACTCTGAAATTATTTTAAAAGCATAAATGAAAATCGGTCTTTTCTGGCCGAGATTTTAGGGAACTCAGTCAGATCCACAACACCTTCCATGTCTCCCAGCTATGGAAGTGCCTAGTGGATGATTCAGCGGTGGTGCCGTTAGAAGATATTCAGGTTGATGACAGCCTGAATTACATTGAGCGCCCAGTCGCAATCCTCGACCGAAAGTCGAAGGATCTGAGGAACAAGAGGGTGGAATTAGTGAAGGTGCAATGGCAGCACCGTAAGGGTTCGGAGTGGACTTGGGAGCCGGTGGAAGAAATCATAGTACATTACCCCGAGCTGTTTCAGGATCAACCAGAAAACTTCGACGACCAAGTCTAAAATAAGTGGGGGAGATTTGTAGCACCTGTTTCTTGGTACGTAAGACCTATCTCAATAATTTACATTTTTAGCCTTGGACTCGGCAAGTTGTAGGCCCGACTCGCCGAGTAGAGTCGGGATATTCAGCACGTTTAAGTTGGTGACTCGGCGAGTCCACATTCTGGACTCGGCGAGTCCCTGCTGTCTGGATGAAACCGTAATTTCAAGGGTTTGCACCCTATTTAAACCAACCTTATGCGCCCCAAGCCTGACTCCTTCACCCTCAGAACTGCCTATATCGACCTAACCCCCTTTTCTTGTGAGATTGAAGTGTTTTGGTGTGATTTCTTGAAGATTTTGAGAGAAGAAGGAGAGTAGATCAAGAGGAAAAGAAGTGTAGCGCCCGTAGATCCGGGCTAGTCAATTTAGAGGCAATAGGGGTCGAAAACGACTTTTCGACAAAAGATTATTAAGAATAAATAATCTCAACCAAGTTTTAGCATATGTTAAAAGATTTCCGTACATATAAAGAGCGTCGAAATCCGAGTTATAACGAAAAAGTTATGACCCGTCGAAGTTTTGCGACGGAACCGACACGATACCGGGAGGCATAAATAGTGAATTTACGATAGAGCGAGATTTAGCCTTAGCGATCTAAACGAAAGGCGTAGTATATGTTAAACCGATAGTGTGCATAGAAAGAACATCCAAATCTGACTTCGTGTGAGGAAGTTATGATTTTTCTAAGATTTAACATAGCAATGCACAGCCCAAAATATGAATTTTAGATCAGTCAATTTTTAGCCAAAATAATCTAAATGATAAATGAAGGTATCATTAATAGGAGTTAAACGATAAAAAGAAAGTAAAAAACGGAGCTCGTATGAGAAAGATATGGATGAAGCTTAGTCCCTACTCTTCGAGCGTTGCGAATTCGATACAGTTTTGTAAATCTGAGATAGAGTGAGAATAAGCCGATGGGATCTAAATGAAATTTGCAGTACTTGTAAATACCAACGCGTGGATATAAAGAACTTCGATAATAGAGCTCGTATGCGAAAGTTATGGACGAAGCTTAGTCCCTACTTTTCGAGAGCGACGAATTCGATACAGTTTTGTAAATCCGAGATAGAATGAGAATTAGCCAACGAGGTCTAAATGAGAGTTGAAGATCTCATTAATAGGAACTCAACGGTAAAAAGACAGAAAAAATGGAGCTCGTATGCGAAATTTATGGACGAAGCTTAGTCTCTACTTTTCGAGCGCGGCGAATTCGATACAGTTTTGTAAATCCGAGATAGAATGAGAATTAGCCAACGAGGTCTAAATGAAAGTCGAAGATCACATTAATAGGAACTCAATGGTAGAAAGACAGACAAAAACGGAGGTCATATGCAAAATTTACGGACGAAGCTAGGAGACTACTTTACTATACAATTCCTATAAATTAGAGATGAACTCTTTATATTTTCCTCACACCTTCAAACCTTTCTTTCTCTCTCTAACTTTTCTCTAACCTCCCTAAACCCCTCCCAAGTCTAGGGAACCTCCCTATCATGAGAAGAAAGCCCCTGAGCGTCCGACGGCTCCGAGAAGAAAAGCTTTCGGCTCGGAAACGCTGCTACAGCGAAGCCCGATTTTTAATAAAAACCCGCTGTAAGTGAGTTACGCGTATACTATATTTAATATAGCTTTTATTTAATTATAGTAACATTATTAGGACCTTAAAATAAATATTTAGGCTATTATTATGAGTTATATTGAGTGTTATTTAACACTTATATAATAGTAATAATAGCTAGACTATTAATTAGTCACGATTAACATTAAAACTAAACTCTAGTGGTATTAATACTAGGTTTTGGTCAAGGAAAATTGTTTTGAGCTAACGAAGTGCTGTTCAAGTACCGAGTCACCACCTAATCAAGTGAGTGCATAGTTAATTTCATCTTACACATATATATAAAGTATTTTATATAAATTACATGCTAAGTGTGCATATTATTTGAATACTTGTTGTCTATGCTGGATGAACGTTTTTATGCATGTTTTAAAGGATTTAAACTGTATACGTATTTTATATACACGAATATGTTGGGTATGACATGGGTAGATGAACGATGAGAGATAAAAGATGATATGAGTAAACATTGGCAGCTATGGACTTAGTGCCTAATAAACATCGGCAGCTATGGACTTAGTGCCTATTGGACAAACACCGGTAGCTATGGATTTAGTACCTGTTGGGAATTGGTAGCTATGGACTTAGTACCTATTAGATAAACACTGGTAGTTATGGATTTAGTACCTGATGAATAGACTATAGCAACTATGGAATTAGTGCTTTACGAATGAACATTGGCAGCTATGGACTTAGTACCAGTCCTACAACCTTGGAAGTAAGGGACTTTGGAATAAACGAATGCAGGATAGATGACTCTTAGGTTAAATCCTTAAGAGTAAAGAAGATAATGGGGATGGGTATTTGGGTTGATTGTTTGATTGTTTAAACATAATAATTATAAAATTATGGGTTGAAAACCCTATGTACTCACCAGGTTTCCCAACCTGACCCACTCAGTTTATTTATATCACAGGTGTTGATACGAAGTCACATTACACTGAGGGATTAATGAGATGTAGATCACTAGTGTAAATAAATGTAAGTTCTGTTTATGCTTATGTTTCTGTATTGATGATGACATCCCAAACATTTTAAACTGAATAAAGTACGTTTCTTTGAAAATGTTTTGATAACGTATTTATCGTGTTTTTTCTGGGAACAAATTCCGCAACCTTTTTATGAAATGAAGTACTCAGATTTTTATAAAGCATAAACAAAATCGGTCTTTTCTGTCCGTGAAAATGGGGATGTCACAGTTGGTATCAGAGCATTAGTTTAAGCGAACTAGGAAAATGGATTTATTTCTAGACTTAAACTTAGAATGCTAAGCGATGATTGTGAGGTGTGAGCACTAGCTTATTTTAGGAATTATGCTGCTTTTATATGCTAAATGCTTGATGCCTTATATGCTGTTATTTATTCGCATCTATGGTCTGTTGCCAACCGGATCTGGAAACCTTATGTGTTTAGGATTCTAAACGTATGACTACGATACTAGAACTAGCATGTAAACGTTTCGGAGTGATAAGGATGCTTTAAACGTCAATCCTAAGTAAAGGTCTAGATTTACCTTATTCGGTGTATAGATCAAGATGGCAAGGAACCATAGCAGAAATGTGAATGCAAATGAGAATAGGAACCAACCCCCAGTGGTTCAGCAAATACCTGTTGTAGAAGAAGTTTCACCTGAGCCAGTCACCATGGCTAGAGTTCAAGCCATGATTCGGGCTCTGCTAGCTAAACAAAGGAAATAAATGAGGAGGATGTCGAATAGGGGCGAACCTACAATGCCCACTGAGCAACCCGAGCTGATTCCCGAGCAATCGGAGGAAGGGAACTACAACCGTCAAGTGAGTGAAGTAGGGACTCAAGATGGCCCGGAGAGGAGAAACGACAAGGATGGGTGAATGTACAAGAATTTCTTGGGTGCGAAACCACCAAGTCTCTTAGGAAGCCCAAAGCATGTTGAGATTATGGATTGGATGTCCAAGATGGAAATGGTGTTTGAGAGTTGCGACTGTAGCAAGAAACAGAAGACCGTCTTCGCTGTAAGACAACTGAAAACTGGAGTCTTGAGCTGGTGGAAGCTACTGGTAGATACGATGCCACGAGGAGAAGCCTTAAGGATGTCATGGGAAGAGTTCTTGGAACAGTTGAAAATGCAGTACTGCTCGGAGATAGATCTGATAGACCTAAACAACAAGTTTCAGAACCTGAAGAAAGGGAAGATGAGTGTTGATGAGTATGTCACCGCATTCACCGAGAGGATGAAGCTATTCCCCTACTTGGTGCCTACTGAACTCTACAAGATTGATAGGTTTGATAACGGACTTCCCACTGACTTTGGCCCAAAGGTTAAAATGGCAACTACCTTGAAAACAGCTGTTAGGGCAGCTAAGAACGTAGAGGCCCAGGTAAGAGTAAAGGGTCTAGAAAAAGATAAGGCAGGAGAGAAACGGAAGTTTGAAGGATCTTCAAGGTACAACAAGGAAAGCAAATTCTCAAAGCTTGGAGGAGGAGATGGAGGTGAAGCGAGATGGTGTGATAAATGCAAGAAGAAGAATTGTGGGAAGTGCAACGAAGAAGTGACTTGTTACAAGTGTGGGAAAACTGGTCACTATTCCAAGGACTGCACACATAATGATAAATTATGCTACAGATGTGGAGGCAAGGAGCACATGTCCAGAGACTGCCCAAGAAAAAAAATAAAGCAGCAAGACCAGAAATGCCACCAAGGCCAAGGGCATTTCACATGATCCTCGACGAAGCGGAAAACCATGCGAGGAATCAAGGATGAGGACTTTATACCCGAAGATCAAGTTATGCAGTAGCCATAGTATCGTATGATGTAGCCCATTAGAGGCATAGTCCAGGGTGAAATTGAACACCTATGTAATAGTTTCAAGAAATAATAAAATCTTCGTTTTGTTATCTGGTGTGTTAAATTGTTATGTGATTTTCTTGTATGGTGACTTGGAAAATTGCGAGACGATACTTGGGACGAGTATGAGTAGGTGTGAATGGTAGTAGAGGCCTATACTACCGGAAGCACAGGATTCACGCTTGGATCAGGGAAAGTCACAAGGTTACCAAGAAACTAGGAATCGATTTCGTTTTATTCAAGTATGTCGTTACCATCATTCGGTAATGACTAAGCAGATGATTGTTATTCCGACCCTAGTGGTCATATTAAATTGAGTCCGACTACGATGAGTATTTTACGTAGTTCAGAGAACCTAGTTCGATGTAGCATCTGACTTAAGCCGAAAGATTGAAATAAAAGATAATCAAAGCGATCAGTAGAGGTATCGTGATAGCTGCTTGTAGCTAGAAATGCTACCTTTTAAGATGTGATTATATCCCATTTGAACATGAAGGAAGGTAGTCTGTTCTGGAATTTAACTCTAAGAGACCTGATTCTAAGCGTTGCAACATACGATGATAGGTCATTAGAATATGACACATCAGTCCATTATAGTAATAAAAGAACTTATCTTAAGTTCGTACCCAATGAGGATTGAGATTGTGACACGAAGGTCATGATTGCAAGTCTAACGAGCAGGTGCAAGACTGAGCACTGCCTGCATTCAAGGAGTCCAAGAGTTAGATACTCGTTCGAAGCAACATAGAAGTTACAGTTATTACCTAGGATGAAGAGATAATGTATGGAGTCATTATACAACCCTGTTTCGTTGATGATTCCAGGACGTAATCATCCTCAGGGGGAGATAATTGTAACGCTCGTAGATCCGGGCCAGTCAATTTAGAGGCAATAGGGGTCGAAAACAACTTTTCGACAAAAGATTATTAAGAATAAATAATCTCAACCAAGTTTTAGTATATGTTAAAAGATTTCCGTACATATAAAGAGCGTCAAAATCCGATTTATAACGAAGAAGTTATGACCCATCGGAGTTTCGCGATGGAACCGACACGATACCGGGAGGCGTAAATAGTGAATTTACGATAGAGCGAGATTTAGCCTTAGCGATCTAAACGTTCGTTGTAGTATATGTTAAACCGATAGTGTGCATAAAAAGAACATCCAAATCTGACTTCGTGTGAGGAAGTTATGAGTTTTCTAAGATTTAGCATAGCAGTGCACAACCCGAAATATGAATTTTAGATCAGTTGATTTTTAGCCAAAATAATCTAAATGATAAATGAAGGTATCATTAATAGGAGTTAAACGATAAAAAGACAGTCAAAAATAGAGCTCGTATAAGAAAGATATGGACGAAGCTTAGTCCCTACTCTTCGAGCGTTGCGAATTTGATACAGTTTTGTAAATCTGAGATAGAGTGAGAATAAGCCGACAGGATCTAAACAAAATTTTTTGTACTCGTAAATACCAACGTGTGGATATAAAGAACTTCGATAATAGAGCTCGTATGCGAAAGTTATGGACGAAGCTTAGTCCCTACTTTTCGAGCACAGCGAATTCAAAACAGTTTTGTAAATCCGAGATAGAATGAGAATTAGCCAACGAGGTCTAAATGAGAGTTGAAGATCTCATTAATAGGAACTCAACGGTAAAAAGACAGAAAAAATGGAGCTCGTATGCGAAAGTTATGGACGAAGCTTAGTCTCTACTTTTCGAGCGCGGCGAATTCGATACAGTTTTGTAAATCTGAGATAGAATGAGAATTAGCCAACGAGGTCTAAATGAAAGTTGAAGATATCAATAATAGGAACTCAACGGTAGAAAAACAGACAAAAATGGAGCTCATATGCAAAAGTTACGGATGAAGCTAGGAGACTACTTTACTATACAATTCCTATAAATTAGAGATGACCTCTTCATAATTTCCTCACACCTTCAAACCTTTTTTTCTCTCTCTAACCTCCCTAAACCCCTCCCAAGTCTAGGGAACCTCCCTATCACGAGAAGAAAGCCCCGGAGCACCCGATGGCTCCGAGAAGAAAAGCTTTTGGCTCGGAAACGTTGCTACAGCGAAGCTCGGTTTTTAATAAAAAACCGTTGTAAGTGAGTTACGCGTATACTATATTTAATATATCTTTTATTTAATTATAGTAACATTATTAGGACCTTAAAATAATTATTTGGCTATTATTATGAGTTATATTGAGTGTTATTTAACACTTATATAATAGTAATAATAGCTAGACTATTAATTAGTCGCGATTAACGTTAAAACTAAACTCTAGTGGCATTAATACAAGGTTTTGGTCAAGGAAAAATTGTTTTGAGATAACGAAGTGATGTTCAAGTACCGAGTCACCACCTAATCAAGTGAGTGCATAGTTACTTTAATCTTACACATAGATATGAAGTATTTTATATAAATTACATGCTAAGTGTGCATATTATTTGAATACTTGCTGTCTATGATGGATGAACGTTTTTATGCATGTTTTAAAGGATTTAAACTGTATACGTATTTTATATACATGAATATGTTGGGTATGACATGGGTAGGTGAACAATAAGAGATAAAAGTGTTGGGTTTTGAGCAAACACTTCCTAAGTGTGCATGAAACCCTAATAAACCTTGGATCTATGTTTTGTCGAAATACATGCAAAATAATAATTTTCCAAGGTTCATAACCTATCTAACATGGCATGGGGTACTTTTAAACATAAAAGAATTAGATGAGATTACATACTTTTTGATGAGTTTGATTCTTAAGGAGTTTGAGGGCCAAGCACCAATAGTGTGAATGCCTCAAATGGAATCACAAATCACCACAAACTCTTGGAAAACTTTGAGAGAGTGTATACACACAATAATTTTGGCCACACACAAACACACACACACACTAGTGGCTATTTCATGCAACATAAGCATACTTATATAGTGGGCATGGTTAGGGTGAAACCCTAATAACCCATAACCTTTCCTTTTCCAAGGATCCATGGGTTAAAAGCTCCATGGATCATCCATGGACTTCCATACAAGCCTAGCCCATTAACAAATGAGTGTTAGCCCACACCATATAAAACCAATAGCCCACAATCTAATTAGTCTTCCTTTTAATCTCTAAATTAATTCATAATTAATTTAAGACTAAGACTAATTAAATAACATGACTTCATATTAATATATTATAACTTATAATATATTAATAATCATATGTGTATAACTCTCATAAAATTATCCATACATAGTTTGGATGAAATGCAACCCAAATGGACCATGCCGGGTCGGGTCAAGTATATACCAAATAAGTTATGGACTTAGACATCTTATCCAACAGACTCCCACTTGGATAAGTCTAATAACTGTATTTGCCTATACTACTTCAGGAACCAACCAACAATCATAGCTCTCGAAAACTCTATTGAACTATGAAGCGCCATTTTAAGATAAGTGATCATACAATCCTCTGTTCTCATGATATATGCCGGACAAACACATGGAAGTATGTCTTGCTTATTGACTGGCAGTTGTTTCTCGATTTCCGATTTGTTTGACAAAGAACTCAACTGAACACATCAATTTAGTTCTAACCGGGCCCGGTACATGGGTCAACACAAAATCATCGAGGGGCCCAGATATCGCTTCTATTTCTAGAAGGAATAGATAAACTTCGACTCATGTACTTGTTCTACTACTTGTTGAATTGTACACAAAGGCACGTTTTTTAACATCAAGTTACTGATGCGTTTACGTGCAATCAATGCACAACCAACTCATAGGTAACAACTCATATCTCTAGGTTTGAAGACTTATATGATATTACCGTCTCACGATCACTCGAGATAAATTCCATGAAGTGATACAAGTGAGCGTGGGTTTATTCCAATACTCATAACTTATGAGTACTCATGAACGTTGTAGCAACCATTGCCATGTCTAAACACCCTTAGCCATCTACAAACCTAATTCATGACAATCTTGATTCATACCTACTTCCGACGTATGACCGATTGTGGAAGTTTGAATAAATTAATTATTCTGGAAGTCAAAACATGCAAAGATGAAATAATTGTAAATAATTGACAATGATAGCAACTCCTTACTCATAAATAAATCACAATTTTATTCATCATCAAATGTCGATTACATTTTACAAGTTTCAAAGAATCTATCTAATCTGTAAAACTAATATCATCCCTCAGCCCGATGCGCCTCGCACGCTAAAAATGCTTAGCCCTCGTCAGTCCCTTTGTAAGGGGATCCACAGGGTTCTCATCTGACAATATCATCTTTGCCACGAGGAGTCCTTCTTCTATCTTGTGTCTTATGAAGTGATATTTTCTGTCAATGTGTCGGGATCTTCCATGATCTCTCGGTTCTTTAGCTAAAGCAACCGCACTATTGTTGTCACAGAAAATTTTCATAGGCTCCTTAATAGTTGGCACAACTCCAAGGTCTCCGATGAAGTTCTTCAGCCATATCACCTCCTTCGCTGCTTCACTCGCTGCTATATACTCTGATTCACAAGTCGAATCAGCCACTGTCTCCTGCTTGGAACTCTTCCAAGAGATTGCCCCTCCATTTAAGGTAAAGACCCAGCCCGACTGAGAGCGAAAGTTATCCCTATCAGTCTGAAAACTAGCATCACTATACCCTAATACTCTCATGTCATCACTCCCACCAAGGGTAAGGATCCAATCCTTAGTCCTCTGCAGGTACTTGAGAATGTTCTTTACCGCTGTCCAATGATCTTTTCCAGGGTTCCCCTGATACCTGCTGACCATGCTCAAAGAAAAGGCCACATTAGGGCGGGTACAAGTCATAGCATACATGATCGAGCCAACAACGAAAGCATACGATAATTGGCTCATCTCAGCTATCTCTGCCTCTGTACTCGGACTCTGAGTCTTACTCAGCTTGGTATTGCTTTGGATCAGTAAATCTCCTTTCTTGGAATTCTGCATGTTGAACCTTTTCAACACCTTATCCAAGTAGGTACTCTGACTAAGTCTAGTTAGTCTTTTACTCCTTTCTCTTAATACCCTTATCCCTAGGATATAGGCAGCTTCCCCTAGGTCCTTCATAGCAAAACATTTCCCAAGCCAGGACTTAACCTCCTGCAAGGTTGGGATGTCATTTCCTATAAGTAGTATGTCATCCACATACAGTACCAAGAAGCTAACTATACTCCCACTAGCTCTGACATACACGCAAGACTCATCTTCACTTCTCGAGAAGCCAAACTCTTTGACCTTCTCATCGAAACAAAGATTCCAGCTACGAGATGCTTGTTTTAATCCATAAATGGATTTCTCAAGCTTGCATACTCTATTAGGGTACTCTGCACTGACAAAACCCTCTAGCTGATTCATGTACACATCCTCAGCCAACTTTCCATTAATAAAAGCGGTTTTGACATCCATTTTCCATATTTCATAATCATGAAATGCAGCAATGGCTAGCATAACCCTAATAGACTTAATCTTTGCTACCGGCGAGAAGGTTTCATCATAATCAATACCCCGAGTCTGAGTAAAACCCTTCGCAACCAGTCGAGCCTTATAAGTATGCACTTTTCCTTCCATGTCGGTCTTCTTCTTGAAGATCCATTTGCACCCGACTGTTTTACGGCTTGGTACATTGTCAACCAAGTTCCAAACTTGATTGTCATACAGGGACTGTATCTCGCTGTCCATAGCCTCCTTCCATTTAGCAGACTCCGGGCCTACCATGGCTTCCTTAACACTGCTAGGTTCATCCAAATTTACCAGTGTACTATCACTAATAAATGTATCACCTTCCGTAGTAATATGAAAGCCATAATAAAACGCAGGTGTGTTCCTAACCCGTGTGGAACGCCTCAGAGGTACAGACTCGTCAGCTGGCTCAACAGGAGTTTCCTCCTCAAGTTGATTGCTAGTGTCTGAGGTTCCTTCACCAATTGATTCTTGGATTTCTTCAAGATCAATTTGCCTCCCACTGTCTCCTTGGCTTATAAATTCTCTCTCACGAAAGACCCCTCTTCTTGCTACAAAGACCACATTCTAACTGGGTCTGTAGAAGAGGTAACCGAAGGATTCTGTGGGTAGCCGATGAAAATACACCTTTCACTTCGGGGTTCAAGCTTATCATGAGTTTCACGCCTCACGAAAGCTTCGCAACCCCAAATTTTGATGTGGTCCAAATTGGGAACCTTCCCAGTCCACATCTCATGAGGTGTTTTGGTAACCTTCTTTGTAGGGACTAGATTAAGGATATGGGCGGCAGTCTCTAAGGCATACCCCCCAAAAAGAGATTGGTAGCGAAGCTCGACTCATCATAGAGCGAACCATGTCTAACAAGGTTCGATTACGCCTCTCAGCTACACCATTTAGCTGTGGTGTCCTGGGAGGAATCAATTGTGAGACAATCCCACACTCCTTAAGATAGTCAAGGAACTCGGTACTAAGATACTCACCACCTCGATCGGATCGAAGCATCTTAATGTTCCTGCCCAATTGATTTTCTACTTCCTCTTTGAATTCCTTAAACCTTTCAAAGGTTTCTGACTTATGTTTGATTAAGTAGATATACCCATATCTACTAAAATCATCAATAAAAGTCACATAATACCGATTAGCATCCCTTGTGGCGGTTTTGAATGGTCCACATACATCAGTATGTATTAGGTCCAACAAACCCTCACCCCTTTCACAAGTTCCAATGAAGGGTGATTTTGTCATTTTTCCAAGTAGACAAGATTCACAACTATCATCCGATTTAAGGTCGAATGACTCCAAGACTTCACTCTTTTGGAGTTGGCCTATGCGTTTCTTGTTTACATGTCCAAGACAACAATGCCACAATGATGCCTTATCTAGGCTAGTAGAAGAATCAATATACAACACATTATTTCCTAAGTTGTCTACAATCGACACAGTTTCATACACACCATCACAAGGTAATGCTTTAAAATAAAACACGTTATTAAAGAAAGCATTAATACCACCACATTCATTATCAAACGAAAAGGTAAAACCTTGTTTGTACAAAGCATGAAAGGAAATAATATTCCTCGCCATTTCAGACGAGTACACACATTTATTCAAATCTAATTTTAACCCATTATTTAGCAACAAAGTATAAACTCCAATCTTGGAAACAGGTGAAGCCTTCCAATTCCCCATGATCAAGTTTATCTTCCTGTGCTCCACATCCTCACTTCTTCTTAGGCCCTGCAAATCAGAACATATATGAATACCACATCCTGTATCAAGCACCTAAGAGTTAGAATATGGTGAGTTATTAGACAATATTGTGTAAATACCTGCATGGGTGGGTTTCATTTTCCCATCCTTCAGATCCGGCAAGTATTTAGGGCAGTTTCACTTCCAGTGCCCCTTGTCCTGGCAATAGTAGCAATCAACATCCTTGGGAATGGCAGAAGGAGTGACAGAACCGCTCTTGGTCCTTGATGAGGAGCCTTCAAGAGACTTTCCCTTGGTACCCTTCGAAGGGCGCTTCCTCTTTTTCCCTTTGCCTTGCCCGATAGCCAAAACAGGGGTAGATGTTGGAGTAGGAGTAGTAGAGGTAACAACCGACTTGCCCTTAAGACCGGTTTCAGCGGTCTTCAAGAGTCCTTGAAGCTTGCTAAGGGTAACTTCCTCCTTGTTCATATGATATGTCATACGAAAATGGTCATAACAAGAAGGTAAGGAGTGCAAAATGATGTCAATTGCAACTCCTCAGGGAAGTTCACATTCAGCTTCAGCAAACGGTCCACATACCTTTGCATCTTTTGCATGTGGGCCGTGACGGATTCACCGTCCTTCATGCGGGTTGTTATTATGGAGGAGATTATTTCATACCGCTCTTGAAGAGCACTCTGATGGTACCTTTCCATCAGGTCTTGGTGCATCTCAAAAGGGTAGAAGTCCTCATAGGACTTTTAGAGCTCCGCTGTCATCGTGGCCATCATGATGCATGCCACCTTAGTAGCATCTCTTTTATGTGTCCTGAATTCAGCGATCTCCTCAGGAGTAGTA
This sequence comes from Lactuca saligna, assembly GCF_052625555.1. Classification (NCBI taxonomy): domain Eukaryota; kingdom Viridiplantae; phylum Streptophyta; class Magnoliopsida; order Asterales; family Asteraceae; genus Lactuca; species Lactuca saligna. The sequence goes on from NC_136421.1 coordinate 74,089,887, forward strand.
TTAGATTCATCAAGCTCTTTTAACTCCTTATCGAGGACATATTCCTTGTCCTCATAACGAGTTACCATCCTGATGTTCATTATCCAGTCCATGAAGTTGGAACCATCAAAAATGACTCTCCCACAAAGATTCATGAGAGAGAAAGAACCAGTTAGGTTAGAGCCCGAAGCATTAGTGTTGGAAGACATCTGAAAGAAGAAATCAAGTTTAGATTAGATATATAGAGTCCTTAATAAGACACCCAAAATTAATATTAAGGCTAGGATCCAATCACAATATATTATACTTAGAAGTGGGATTCCGTAATCTAAGTAATAATATATTTGAAAGGTAGGTGAATGACGATTCACCAATTTCCACGACGAAAACGAAATGATTTATTAGGTTTTAATTGGATTTGAAATTCCTAGATTCTTTTGAGATTCATTGAACTTTGCAATGGCATGTTTCAATCTCGATTGTGCCCTTCAAGTTTTGTGACTGGGATGCCGAGGATCACAAAACAAGGCGTGAATAACCATGCCAATTCACTTCGTACCCTTAATATTATCACCTAATGAATGTGCCGGTTAACCACACACGCTCCATTGATCTATAACAAACATTAAGTCACCCTTCGTGATCCTTACTAGTTCAAGTTAGTGTGCCGGTTACCACACATGCTCCACCAACGACTTGGTAAGGTACAAAGTGTGAATTCCATGGATTAGCACCATGTTCACATTTTTCCTAAAGTAACTAAGATTGGGAATTAAATAAAAGATTAAGTTACTTTATAATGTTCATCATACTTAATAAGAATTTATAAGTCTTTATCTTACTGGTTCGGCTAACGACCCACCACCAGTCAAGCAAGCGGTGGGTGAGAGTATACACCCATTAAGTCGCCATTTTATAGGCAACAACCTTATACCCACCTTATAGGTCGGCTTCGTGAATGAGGCCTACTAACGGTAAAACGACTTGTTCTTATACATATATATATATATATATATATATATATATATATATAATAATTAACCATTAGTGTTATAAATAGTATAAGTGTTGAATTTTAACTTTTAAAACTATCAGTGTTGGAATTAAAGTTTATTAAAGTGTGTGAAACTTTTCCAAATTCCAAAACTTGAGGACAAGTTTTGTAACTCTTCAAAACTTTTCATTTCATAACTTATGAATTAAAGGTTCATAAAATGAAGACTCTTCATTTTATGTAACTTATGTGTTTTTAATGTGTGTTAAAGAAAAGTGACCTTTGGATATCCATAACTTGAGGACAAATTATGGACTCCATTAAAACACATAAATGATCAAGAATTAATCCTAAACAATTCAGCAAATAATTCCTATCATCTTCTAAATTCATAAGAACATGAACAAGATTATCAAAGTTTCAATAATTATATGAACACATACAAAACATGAAATTTTGATATATGCTATTTTAAATGGATTAGAACAACCATTACAACCAATTAAAATAAGTTTTAAAACACCAAAACAGTTTAGGGTAAAGTTTCTAGTCCATTTCCAGCAGCAAAAGTCGAAAATCTGCATTCTGAACCTTCTACTCGCCGAGTACACGAACCTACTCGGCGAGTAGGATGAATTTTTCCATGGACTCGGCGAGTCCCCCCACGGACTCGGAGAGTCCATCATGCAGACAACAAAAATTTCGACTTTTTTCACTATTTTGCATCAAGTATCAAACAAGCAAGCCTAGGCTCTGATACCACTGTTGGGTTTTGAGCAATCTAACACTTCCTAAGTGTGCATGCAACCCTAATAAACCTTGGATCTATTTTTGTCTAAATACATGCAAAATAATAATTTTCCAAGGTTCATAACCTATCTAACATGGCAGGGGGTACTTTTAAACATAAAAGAATTAGATGAGATTACATACCTTTTGATGATTTTGATTCTTAAGGAGTTTGAGGGCCAAGCACCAATAGTCTGAATGCCTCAAATGGAATCACAAATTACCACAAACTCTTGGAAAACTTTGAGAGATTGTATACACACAATAATTTCGACCACACACAAACACACACACTAGTGGCTATTTCATGCAACATAAGCATGCTTATATAGTGTGCATGGTTAGGGTGAAACCCTAATAACCCATGACCTTTCCTTTTCCAAGGATCCATGGGTTAAAAGCTCTATGGATCATCCATGGACTTCCATACAAGCCTAGCCCATTAACAAATGAGTGTTAGCCCACACCATATAAAACCAATAGCCCACAATCTAATTAGTCTTCCTTTTAATCTATAAATTAATTCATAATTAATTTAAGACTAAGACTAATTAAATAACATGACTTCATATTAATATATTATAACTTATAATATATTAATAATCATATGTGTATAACTCTCATAAAATTATCCATAAATAGTTTGGATGAAATGCAACCCAAATGGACCATGCCGGGTTGGGTCAAGTATATACCAAATAAGTTATGGACTTAGACACCTTATCCAACAAAAAGATGATGTGAGTAAACATTGGCAGCTATGGACTTAGTGCCTAATAAACATCGGCAGCTATGGACTTAGTGCCTATTGGATAAACACCGGTAGCTACGGATTTAGTACCTGTTGGGAATTGGTAGCTATGGACTTAGTACCTATTAGATAAACACTGGTAGCTATGGATTTAGTACCCGATGAATAGACTATAGCAGCTATGGAATTAGTGCTTTATGAATGAACATTGGCAACTATGGACTTAGTGACAGTCCTATAACCCTGGAAGTAATGGACTTCAGAATAAACGAATGCAGGATAGATGACTCTTAGGTTAAATCCTTAAGAGTAAAGAAGATAATGGGGATGGGTATTTGGGTTGATTTTTTGATTGTTTAAACATAATAATTATAATATTGTGGGTTGAAAACCCTATGTACTCACCACGTTTCCCAACCTGACCCACTCAGTTTATTTATATCATAGGTGTTGATACGAAGGCACATTACACTGAGGGATTAAAGAGATGTAGATCACTAGTGTAAATAAATGTAAGTTCCGTTTATGCTTATGTTTCTGTATTGACGATGACATCCCAAACATTTTAAAATGAATAAAGTACGTTTCTTTGAAAATGTTTTGATACGTATTTATTGTGTTTTTTCTGGGAACAAATTCCGCAACCTTTTTATGAAATGAAGTACTTTGATTTTTATAAAGCATAAACAAAATCGGTCTTTTCTGGCCGTGAAAATGGGGATGTCACAAGAAGGAGGCCAGATATCTTGGTGCTATTTCAGAGATTCATTGAGGTATAACTCAGTTTCCTTCTGTTTCTATGCTTAAAGTCCCTTAGAGCACCATTAAAGTCCTTCTTGAACCATTTCCAAGCCTGATTATGGATTAGGGATTGTAATGAGTTGATTAACCTCTAGATCTAGGCATGTTTGAGCTCCAGAAGCTTAGATCCACGACCTTTATGGAAGTAAATTGCTTGAATATCCTAGATCTACCATTTTAGACTTTATTAAGCCTTAAATCCCCATCCTATGCATGTATACACGTAAAGTTGGAAACTTTACGTGTAAAACCTACCCTAAGAGCTTAGATCCATGGAGGGACTCAGCGAGTCAATGCCCTGACTCGGCAAGTCCAAGGCAATCTTCTTACCTCAAGAGCAGACTCGGCGAGTTGTTCATACAACTCGACGAGTCGCAGCATAGAGTGTTCATCGGATGAAGATGAACTCGACGAGTTGTTCATGCAACTCGGCGAGTAGGATGAAGGACTTTTGGACATTAGTTAGAAGGAGAACTCGTCGAGTCAATGCCTAACTCGACGAGTAGAGACGGGATTAAGGACAATCGAATGGGTAGGGACTCGACGAGTTGGCAAGCTAACTTGGCGAGTCGGGTCAACTGGAAGTTGACTTTGACTTGGACTTTGACCTGATCAAGGGTAAAATGGTCATTTTACCCTAAGTATAGCTAGCAGTGTTTGACTGAGCGTTTTGTGGGAATCATAGCTGGAGGACTTCCGGAACAGCATCAGCAGCAGTAGACAGTCAGTTCCCGCTCAAATCAGCAGCTACTTTGAGGTGAGTACCTTCCAGTAGCGGTGGGCCTACAACCACAATGCCGGCCCACCAGTAGGAGTTGTATGTTAGATGATTGTCTTTGTGATATCATCTAGGTTTTCTACTACCTGATATGTTATGTGCTGACATGATATGTTATATGTGATAGTAGTAGAGTTCGGTCGTTAGGACCGAAGGGTAGGTCAGGCACTCCAGCTATGTCTGACAGTATGTGATGATATGTTTATATGCTAGTATGATCTGTTATATGTGTTAGTGGTAGTAGGAGGGGAGCAGTCCTCGAGGTTCGGTCGTTAGGACCGAAGGGTAGTCAGCACCCCAGAACGGCTTGACATGGGTAGCCAGCACCCTCGAATGGCTTGACATAGGCAGGACGGCATCCCAGAATGGCCGCACGGGTAGGTCGACACCCCAGAATGGCCGTACCGGGTAGGTCGGGCACCCCAGAATTGCCTAGCAGTATGTATGCTATGTGAATATATGGTATGTGGTACAGTGGAGGAAATCACTAAGCTCCGTGCTTACGGTTTACAATTGTTGTTTCAGGTACCTCTTCAGTCAAGGGGAAGGAGCAGGCGCGGTAGCGGATCATCACACACACGCTCTTTGTTTTCCGTACTATGAGTCATTCTGGGATTTGTACTCTAACATTATTATGTTTACTTTTTGGTTTACGGTCACGAGACATGTTTTATTAAATGTTATAATCATATGATATTTTGTTACAAACGTTTTGCAAATCGCTTAATTAAAAATGAAATTTGGCCCGTATTTTTGGGATGTTACACCAAACCAAAAAATTGGTTAACCAAATACCGGTTAATCTAATTTTTCGGTTTAGGTTTAGGTTCAAGAAACGAAAGAACCAATATTATCAGTTAACCTTTCAAAATATGTTTTCAGTTCGCTTAACCATTCATGAACACCCCTAATAATCATGATCTTGTTTGTATATATTATATGTTATTAAATACATATAATCATATGTGATTATATGTATTTAATCAAATGTAATTTTTGTGATTAAATACATATAATCACACATGATTTATGTGATTATATGCATTTAATCACATATGGTTGCATGTAGTATGTGGTGGTGGTATTTTATGACATGTGGTTTATATATACACAATTTGTTTTTGTATACTAGATTCAAAAGTTACTATTTGTCCATATTAATCATATGTGATAACATACACATAATCACATGTGATTAAATACATGAGAAAAATTATTGAATCGAAAACATGAAAACAAATATTGTCTATATATGATACATATAATCACATGTGATTATATGTATTTAATAACATATGATTTATAAAGAAAATATTCATTTTTGCTTTCTCGATTAAATAGTTGTTTTCATTATTTAATCACATGTGATTAGATTTATGTATCTAATCACATATTATTTATGTAGACAATATTTGTTTTACGTTTTCGATTCAATGTTTGTCCTCGTGTATTTAATCACATGTGATTATATGTATCAAACCGCATAAGATTTATGAGCGCAAGATTTGTTTTTGTGTTCTTGATTCAAAAGTTGTTCTTTGTCCATAGTAATCATATGTAATTAGATACATATAATCGCATGTACTTAAATACATGAGAAAATTATTGAATCGAAAATTTGCAAATGAATATTGTCTATTTAAATAATATTTTTTAGATACATATACTCACATGTGATTAATACCAAGGTTCTAAATGAAGTGAGGCGTGGCGTGGCGGCAAGGCTAAGCCTCAAGCTTAACGAGCCATGGCGAGCCATGGTGTTTTTCAAGGCGTGATGTAAGGCGGCGATTTTGTATTAATTTAAAATTATATTACCACATAAATATAAATTTATATTAAATATAACTACTTTTTAGAAGTGTTAGATCAATAACTAATAACAAAAAGTTAACAAAAACCACAATACTTATATCTCCGATTTGTAAAGACATAACAAAGAGCAAAAAATTGTGTCTCAAACGAAAAAACACGCGCCATGGCGCGCCATATCATGTCTTGTCATGTGCCACGCCTAACAACAACGTTATGAAGCTTTTCGTAACGGCGAAGCCACACCTCACGCCATAGCGCGCCTTTTAGAACACTGACTAATACATTTAATAACATGTGATATATATCTAATCACCTAAGATTTATATGCACATAAAAGAAGATTGTCTATATAAATCATATGTGATCGGATACATATAATCATATGTGATTATATTCAAGAGAACAACCATTAAATTAAAAATGTGAAAACAAATCTTTGTTCATATTAATCATAAGTGATTAAATAAATACAATCTGATATGATTAAGTACATGAGAAAAATTATTAAAAGGAAAACTTGAAAACAAAACTTGTTTATATAAATCATATGTAATTAGCTACATATAACCATATGTGATTATATGTATTTAACTACATGTGATTTATGTGCTTAAATACATATAATCACACACGATTTATATCATTATATGCATTTAATCACATATTGTGTTGGTGGTTGTAGGTAGTAGGTGGTGGTCGTATGGTGGAGATGAGTAGTAGTGCGTGGTGGGTTGTGGTGGTGGTGGAGGTGGCGGAGGGTGGTAGGTAGTAGTGACGGGTGGTTAAGAGTGATGGGGGCCGTGGGTGATAGTTGATTTATAGTGGTTGTGAGTGGTGAAGGGTGGTGTATAGTAGTGGCAGTGGTGGTTATGACAGGTGGTGGTGGTGTTGATGGGTGGGTGATCACAAGTGGTGGTGGCGTGTGGTGATGTTTGGTGGAGGTAGTTGGTGACTATTGATGGTGGTAGGTGGTGATGATATGTGTAGGTTGTGATTATGTGGGTAGGTGGTAGTTGGTGGTGGTGATGGTGGTGACGGGCGGTGGTGATTGGTGGTGGTGATGTGTGGTGGGTCGGTGCTTGTGGTGGGTAGTGGTGATGAGTGAAAGAGGTAGTTGGTGGTGGTGATGGTTTTGGTGGGAGATGGGTAGTGTTGGTGGTGGGGGCAAGTGGTGGTAATTTGTGATAGAGGCGGGTGGTGGCGATAGATGGTGGTGGGTGGGTAGTGGTGTTAGTAGGTGGTAGTGGCAAGTACTGGTAATGGTGGTGGATGGTGGTGGTTAGTGATGATGAGGGGTGGGTGGTGGTTGGTGGAGAGGGTAGTGGTGGGTGGTAATGATGATGGGTGGTAGTGGTTGTGGTTTTAGTGGGTGATGGGTGGTGGAGGCGAGTGGTGGTGATGGATGATGGTGGGTGGGTGGTGATGTTGGTGTTTGGTGGTAGTGACGGGTGTTGGTAATGGTGGTGAGTAGTGGTGGTTGGTGGTTGAGGTGGGTGGTGGTATTGGGTGGTGGTGGTAATGGTTTTGTTGGGTGATGGGTGGGGCGGTGGTGATAGGTAGTGTAGGCATGTCCTAGTGATGGGTGGGTGGTGGTGGGTAGTTGGTGATGGTAGTGACGGTGTGTGATGGTGGTGGGCTTGGTGGTGGTGATGGGTGGTTGGTAGTGGTGGTTGGTGGTGATGGGTGGTAGGTAGTGGTCGTGGGTGGTGAGTGGTGTAGGTTAATGATTTTTTTAATTGTTTTTAACTATTTTTTGATTTATATGAGTGTCACATTGTAAATTAAAGAAGAATCTTTTGTTTTCAAATGTTTCCGGAACCATGGTCCAGAATCGTACTCCGGAATTCCAGAGATCTTTCCGGAACATTGTGGTCCGGAGATCTCTCCAGAACAATATGCCCCGGAGAATGTGGTTACTTTATAAAAATAATATTTGGGTTATTTTTGTCAAAAAGATTATTTGTAACGGTTAGATTACTCAATTTCCCTTTAATTAATTAATTGTTAAACTTTTGTTGTACAATAGTTCATGTGTTACATAAATACTCTTCACCTTATTTTATAAGGTTGGAGGGTGTGGTGCCACCGAAACCACACTCCCTTCGTTACCACCTAAGCGCCACGTCATTTTTACCACAGGGGGCGGTGTTCGCTGCTTACTGCTTATGTGGCAAAACCGCACTCCCTGGAACCGCACCACACCCTCAAGCTTAAGGGATAAGATTTCATAAGTACTTACTAAAAGGGTAATGTTATAAAATAATCATCAATTATACTCAATTTGCTAATTAGTAGATCACTTATAATTGTATTTTAAAGGGCTTGTAGCCCAGCGGTATCAGTTGGTGCCCTCCCTTTTTGAGGTCGAGGGTTCAAGTCCCGTCGTGGACATAGGTGGAATAGGTGTTGTTAGCTTAGGAGTAGATTAGGTTTGCCGGTTCAAAAAAAAAAAAAAAAAAACTTATAATTGTATTTAATACACCAATAAACTTTTGTTTTCATTTTTTATTACACCATTAGAATGGACTATTGGACTTCAACAAGGTAAACCGACTTTCCATACAATATGGCAGTTAAGATGGTATACAACATGACCAAATTTATCGAGACTTGCTCCATGCCTCCATGGATGCATTGTCAGTGTCCCTATAAACATAAATGAACAAATTTTGTTATGTTGGATGCCACAGAAGATTTATACCATTTTACTAGATTGAAAATTACTTCACTTATGTATTGAAACATAAAAAGAAAGCTTATTGATGTATAATTAGAAGTTGAATGATTTAAATTGGAAATTAAAAATTATCGGTGGTCATATTGTTGACGTTAACCCTTACTAAAATGTTAAATGTTGAATTTACAAAACATAGAATATACATTTTTTTTACTAAGCCTTTAAATGTCAGTAGCATCAATCTCTATAGTTCATACAGAAAACTACATATCATGAATGTCCAACATTCCAAGATGGAGGGTTGGTTAAAAGTGATTCTCTTTAATTTCAGTCTTGGTTTGCAAATTTGTTTTTTTTGGGGTTGCACAGTTAAGTACTATAAGGTTATCGGAACAAAGAGAATAATACTTGTTTAAGTTTATTAATTTTGTAATTCATAATTTTTCGATTTTAGGATTTTTCATCTTCGAAACTATTGCTTCTACCTTGTGAACTCTGTCTAGTGTTTAGGTTTACTAATCTTTTTCTATTAATAAAATTCCCTTACATTTTACTAATCTTTCTTAATCAGTTGTTTGTTTATGTTCTCTCTTTATACACATACGTCGTAATCTCTTTAAATTTAAGAGATTGCGTGTTTGCTTTGTAGATATATACTTAAATATTCATAAAAAATCACAAATTTTCTTTCTCATACACCATTATTACTTCTTAATCTCTTTAACTTAAAGAGATTGCGTGGTTGATTTGTAGATATATAGTTAAATATTCATAAAAAATCACAAGTTTTCTTTCACATACACCATTGTTAGTTATAACCTTACTTTTTTGACCCTTAACAATAAACTTTCTTATGTCTTATCCTTATCTAAGTGATAAATTTATACAAGATTGATGGAATTCAATAAGACTATTAACACATGCAAATTCACCACAAAATTTGGCATTATTTTTGCAATATATATTCATTCATTTCCAAATTAAAAGGGTACTTACTTCTTAAAGCTAAGCTAAGCAAAAAAGCAAAGCAAAGCAAAAGTACACACATTACATTTGTGGTTACCAACATAAGAAAACTTCAAACAACAACACAGAAAAACACTAATCTTAAGAAATACAAACCATATTCATATCACTTTCATCTTCACTTTCAGTTCACTTCACACTTCATTTGTATTCCAAGATCATGTTGTTCTCCGGTGCCAATCCAACACAAGCCCTCATTATGTTTTCCAACATTGCCCTTTGTTTTGCTAGTGCATTCACCACTGGTGTCCCTGGTGGCACCTGTTTGTATTTTTATTTTTTTCACTTTATATCATTTTCTGGTCCCATGACATGTGATTGTAACAATAATTTACATAAAAAGATAACGAATCTTGAAAAAAAAAAAAAAAACTTACAAGAGGGGCCTTTGTTAGGTAACTTAGAATGGTAGCCACCGGATGAAAAGAGTGAAACTTTCCCTATAATAACATGTTCCCCACACATGGTAAGTACATTGACTCTAAAAAAAGTGGGACTGGTCTACGAGGGTATTTACGCCTTTTGCACAACACACAAGCATTGCTATTTCTTTCATTTAAGACAAAAAAAATTATATCAAACTTTGTCCTATTGACATCAGTCTGGTCTGTCTGGTCTTCGAATGAATGTGAAACACAGTACAATTTTGTAAAGTTGAATTGACGATGAAAACGAGAGTGGAAGAGAATCAAACCTCGGTTTCAGCTTTGAGTTGGATACGAGTGCTGAGCTCAGCGAGTAGGACAAGGTCCAAGATGATTGGAGCAGCCAAAAGCGAGTCTTCACATGTGTTATGTAACACAATAGTGTTTGTACCTCCCATGAATATCTCGGATGTGTACTCGTCCATTGCTCTCTTGCTATCTCCAACATACGGCACATACTACATAAAAACGACCACAACATTAATCATATGTTTCTGCAGACTGCAAAATGGTTATTGTTCCAGCAACCCTTGAGCTGACCCACACAGGGTCATTAGAACCATGTAAGATGTAAATTTTTATTTATTTATTTATTTTTTTAAATGTATATGTTTATATACCTTGATAACAACCACATGGTCGGGATGCTCGCCTGGCTCATATAAAATGGCATTGCTAGAAACCATGTCATCAACAACGTTGCTTTTGGAAATTTCTTTGGAACGGAATGTTTGTGGAGCCGAAAGGTTCATTCCATCGTTGTTTCCCAAGTGATTGTAGCTCACAATCGATGTTGGCTGTCAAAAAACCTCAAAATTACCAGTGTTTGTTTAAGAAATAGCAACATACTTTCATTTTGTTTTTCTTTTAAAACATTATACTTTCAATTTGTTTCTTGTTAATTGTACATTGAAAACTCAACACAATTATAGCATTGTACTTTCAATTCTTTTTTTTTTTTTTAATCATGACATTATACTTTGAAAAATCATGTCGAAATTGTGACATCAATTTGTCACAAACAAGTAAATAGTATAAAACGAATAGAGTTGGGTACCTTTATGCCAGCTCCAACAAGGAAGTCAACAAGAACAGACTTCATCTTGGTTTGACCACTCTTAAAGTCGTCTCCACCAATCAAGGTGTTCTTCGATATGGCCAAATCAATAACCCCTAAACACCACAAGTTTATTCAAACATAAGAAGAAATTTAAAATACAATTCAGTAAAAAAAAAAAGAAAAAAAACATGAAATAAAATAGAGAAGTTACCAGGTACAAAAGTGTTCTGTGGGCTTCCATTAATGAAAGGCACATTTTCAAGAATACAAGCAATAGCATACAACGTTGAAGGTGAAATCTCGGATTCATTCTTGTCTATTGATTTAAAAAGATTCTCCACTGTGTCATTAAGCCCAACTACCACATTGCTGTATCTTTCTGTGTTAGCTGTCCACAATACCACCACTTTATCCACCTTGTTCGCCTCCTTAAACTCCCTGTTTAACATTTAAAAAAAAAAAAAAAAAAAAAAAAAAAAAAAGTCAACATTTTGACTCGAAAAATGTTTGCATATAATTTGCGACGCAGAGTATAATTTATTTGTTGTTAATTTATTATGAAATAAAGAAATGGGATAAGTGATTACCTGATATCTTTGATGATTTTTTGGATTTGTTCATTTTTGTTTCCTTTGATGACGTTGTCAGCACGTGAGCCTTGGTTAGCAGCAATGAAATCAGGGTCAAAGATTCCAGGGAGTGGGACCATGGATTCCATGTAAGGCCTTAACTGCTTTTGGAGATCGATGTCCAAAACCCTAGCTCTTGCCATCGAATCTGCTAAGTTCATGCTGCTTATGTCCCATCCTCCAAAAACGATGTCGTCTGGGTTCACCTATATTCACCAATTTAACTTTTCTTAAATGGTAAATGGGTCATGAGTTTTTTTTTTTTTGATAACTTTTTGGGTGAAACTGTTGTAAATTCTGTAAAGGTTCCAAGTGTGCTATTTTCTAAAAGGGGTGAGAATCTTTTCATAAGATTTGTGTATGTATTATTTGGTTGATTAATTAATTTAATACAAATGTGTTAAAGTGACAAATGTGTTAAAGTGACAAAAGTGTTTGGTAGAAAGATCTAGAGAGATATATAATATAATATACGGAAACACATGTTAATTTGGATGGATTTGCGTTTTGTAGTTATTTTGAGGTCTTTGATTTATGTTAATAGCTTTTTAACGGAAATGTTGTTTTACATGATAAAATTATTTTGTGTGATAGTGAAATTAATTAATATTATTAAAAAGTAAAAAAATATATATACCATAGGGAGAAGGCTCTTGAAAGGGGCGTAAATTTCCTCTCCATTGAAAGATCCAACTCGAATGGTGGATGCTTGGGTCAAGGAACCAAAGTAGTTGGCTTGTTGCACTTTATCTTTGGTTGCCCAAGATATTCCCCTGTTTCAGTTTTTAATTTTGATTATTCCTTGATTAAAATACTAAAACAAAATAAGAAAAAAAAATCTTACAAAACCTATTAAAATTTATAAGTAATTATATTCCAAAAAGAGACAATCATTTGATTCTTGGAGGAGCTAATTTATTGGTTCTTTATTAAGAATATGTTTGGCCAATTAGTTAAATTGCTAACTGGTAATTAAAAAACTAGTAGTGGACAAAAATGTAGTTTAGTAATTAATGATAAGCTAATTGAAAAATATAAAATTAGATAAAGGGTATTTGGAAGATTAAGTTTTTTCGCCTAAAAAAGAAAATTGATTTTTTTATATTAATAAAAGTTATATTTGAGAAAAAGCTCAATAAACTCATTAAAACGATTTGCTTAAAAAAAGCTAGCTTATCATTTTTAATAAATGAAAGTTTTTTTTACACATATCATTTTCTCCTTCATTTTGATACTTGTTATTTTGTGAGAATTTTTGAAATTTTATTTTCCACTTGTTATTTTTTGAGATTTCTATTTTCCTAAAATAAAATTTAATAAAATTGTAATGGATTCTATAAGAAAATAAAATCCTCATATTAATGTGATAATAAAGACTTCAAACGATTTAATTTCTTGTGCAAATTTTCAGAAAATTATATACTGTTATGTAAAGTATTACATTATAAGATATTTCATATTTATATATTGATATTAAAATTTTATTCTCAATAAACCCGTGTACACGGGTCTCACACCTAGTAATTTAATTTATAAGCTATTTTTTCATTTTTTAAAACATGACAATTTAAAAAAAATTACAAAACTCAAAAAATAAATTAATTGTGACATGTTAAAGTAACTTAAATTTTTTTTAAATAAAAATAAACTAAGAAAGAAAGATGTGATTTTAACTTGCAAAATTTTAGATTTGCTAAATTTATTGGCAACTTGTAAAATATAAAGTAGTTTCGAATTTTTGAAATGTGAAAAGAGTTCCAAAAACAAGTTGTTTAATATAAACCTAATTTAGTTGGTCGGTATACCCCATGTTATGGATATGTTATCTATGGATCTTGTTTTCCTAAAACTGCCTACTTCGTATGATGTTTTTGATTAATAAAGTATTGTTTAAATGATGCTCATTAAGATGTGTAACACGAAATTGTTACTTTTGTAACGTAGAACAAAGCTAGTGGGCAAAAATATCGTGACATGACATAAAGTTGATAAAAGAAATAACTAGAGGCCATATAAAAGTCTTTTTCAATAAAATAATGACAAAAAAGTTTAATTTTTAGCCAAAAGCTAAAGTTTTATTTTCAATATACAAAAATATGTGGTCCATGCAAATATAATTAATTCTATCAAATATTTGAGACAATAACAACTATATAAAAGATATCATAAAAAAAATTGTTAAATTTTACAAAAAAACCTTTTCTTTCATGTAAAAAGCTAATCTTTTGGGTGTCTTCCTAACCAATAAATCAAAGGAATATTTTAAAATTTCACATATTTATTAATCTGTTAATCAACGATGATTACAAGATTTTAATAAGATAATCAATTTAAACTATTTTTAGTAAATAAGGAATATTTTACAAATTAACATATTTATTAATCTGTTAATCAACGATGATTACAAGATTTTAATAAGATAATCAATTAAACTATTTTTAGTAAATAATAATATGTCGAATAAAAAAAAGTATACTATACGTTTGAATTAAATCTATGGTAGTTGTGAAAGCAAATACGTCCAAACAACATCAGTTTTTCACAGGAAAATAAAGATAAAATAAGGTAACAGAGCCACAGAAAGACAAAACGTGACATGTGTCATGCGACTATATCAACTTATTTATGAAAAATTGTACTATTTTGTAAAACACATGTATTACTATATGCATGACTCAGATCACCTTCTTCCCCACATGTATCTCATCACCTTTACCCACTTGTGTTGCTTTCGTGTTATAATTTAATACTTTAACATAGTTACGAATCCAAACAGATTATGTCACTTTCTTCTTTGACTGAAGGAATGGTAATCAAAAAATAATCGAGAATATATATATAAACGTATAATACTCGAATAAATTTGTGGTTCATAATATATGTACATGCACAATGTACGATATATGTTTTGGAAAACGCATGTTCGATCCAAAAAGGAAAAGAAATCCGAATTGTGCCTAAAAACTCCGTCAACTACTTGTACTGTACAAGTGATCGAAGCTTTTGAGGTATGAAATATTGAAATAGAAATATACTCACTCCCGATTTGCGATAACACCAGCAGTTAGGGTTGAGCCATTGTTGCCTCCCCATCCAACAAGCATAACCCTGTCACAATCGAGATAAGAATCAATAAATTAAAGGAGAAATCGAATGAATCTTAGAGAAAGTAAATCGAATTACGAACCCTAATTTAGGAACATGAGTTTGAGTTTTGAACTCGTATTTAACAGTTTTGGGCTTAACAACCCATTGATAAGCACCGTTTTTCTCCTCATGAATGAGCTCTGTGGTATCGTAATTGTACAGAGAGTGTATTTCATCCTCAGTGTACTTAACATTAGGGCTTTCTACCTTAAAGCTCTCGATAAACATATTTGCTCTGGATTTCTCGATGAAACGACAAATCGGAAACGAATGTGAGTGCGAGTGTTTGGGGAGAGAGAGAAAGATGAGTGATGAGGTGATTCTTGCAAAGGGTAGCAAGCGGTGTATATATAGAAAAGGAGCTTCGTGATTAGGACTAACACGTGTCAACTAGCAAGTGGCAGTGGGTCCTACACTGTGAACCATAGATGGAATCTTCAAGTTTATTTTAGAGGTCGACACCTCTAAAATAAATTCGATACCAAATAATTCCTAAAATAACTAAAATGAAACCGATGTATCATTTTATAAACCATTTATTTTTCTTATATCAAAATTAATCACCATCATTGTTATGAAAGGCAAACGAATTGTGAGTGGGCGGTGACCCACAACTCTTTTTTCCCTCTTTAAAATCTGTTGAGTTTTATCGGACATATATGTTTGCCGGGTTTTTTTTTTTTTTTTTTTTTTTTTTTAATTTATATATTTTATTTTAAATGAAAAGAACTTAAGTATAATGCTTAAACTTTAGGGGTGTTTGAATAGGTAAAAAATAATTGGAGATAATCTCTTTAAGGGGGTGTTTGAATAAGAATAAAAGAGGGTGTTTATTGCTTATTGCTTATTTCTATCACAATAAGCTAAGTTTAAGTGTTTGAATAAAATCTTTAAAAATCAGTTTATCATGTTAAGAATAAACTAAATAAACTAATTTTAATAAGCATCTCTCGTCTTGCTTATTGCTTATTGTTTATTCCCATTAGAATTAAGCTAATACGCAATAAACTAATAAGCTAATCCAAACACCCCTTAAATAGGATTGAGCTCGGTCCATTGGTTTTTAAACGTTTGATATACGATTAGAGCTGATAAGATGAGATTTGTGCTGAATAGATGACTTTTAACTCTGCATGGATTTAGCGTCATGCTTTAGCTACCAAAGACGTTTACATGACACCTTCTCTAACACTGTCAACTCTGCACTCGCCTACATATGAGCCCTGACAAAAGAAGGCAGAAATAGATGTTGCAAAAGGTTCATATGCATCTGAGCCATGAGCCTCGACAAAAGAAGGTAATAAATACTGCGGAAGTTTCATATGCATCTGACTCACCACCACTATCTATTGTACCGTCGACTGATAATTAGCGAATTATTATTGAGTTGCAAAATGAGGTTCGTGAATGTCGTGAGCAATCCAGGGCACATGAGATGTGTTTTGTAGAACATGATGCTACTTTAGTCATGCTTCTAAAATTTATTAATAAGACTGTAGGAGATGATGTTGGTACCTCAAAAGGGGTGGATGTACAATGTTAATTATTTCACGATCGTACATTTTTTAGTAAACTTTATGGTATACCTGTTATTGCATCGTTTATGAATAAATACTGTTAAACCGTACATACACATATCATTGAAGATGTTGGTACCACAAACAACAATGACTTATAGGAGCATGATTATGGGTTCAGTACAATTAAACAGATGCCGAATGACAGATCCGAGTAGCCGTTTGCATATAATCAGTCGTCAGATGTAACACATGAACAATACTAAATGCTTGCATCACCTCTTAGGCTTTATCAATGCAAAAAAAATTGTATCTATATGGTATAAGTTCCCATGGATACTGACGAAGAAGAAAGGTGTTGCACATCAACAACCAACAGTGTTGTATAATCATTTAAACCCTATAACAACCCAAAATCAGTGATAATTTTTTTTTAAAACCATAAGTTTCATTATCAAATATCTTTAAGTTAATCACAAAATACAATATCAAAAACATTATAGTACAAATATCCAATATAGTGCGGTGGTGCGACATTGACTCCGACCACCTGCTCTGAGAAGATGCTTCTATGTCGGAGACAGATCTACGAGGTCACAATAGATGTAACATACACGTTTTAAAATCGTGTATTGTAAATTATAAAAGAGAATAATATTATGTGAAATTTAGTGTTGATTTCTAACGAATAGTTTTTACTAGAAATGAAGTAAAACTATATTTAGAATCACTCATAAAATATTGTAAGTCTTATGAGATTCCAATTAAAAGCTAAATAGTGAAATTTAGCGAAAATATAAAATTTTAAATATGTAAAATTTTATTATTTGATTTTGTAGAGAATCTCGTTAGAACCTTGTAGGCGAAAACTTCGTCGAAATCTGAGTTATAACGAAGAAGTTATGACCAACCGAAGATCCGCGACAAAACCGGTACAGCGCCGAATGACGTAAACAGTGAGTTTTTGATAAACTACTTTTTAGCCTTAAAAATCTAAATGAAATTCGTAGTATTCGTTAAACCGAGAAATTCGATAAAAAAGAACGCCAAAATCTGACATCGTATGAGGAAGTTATGATTTTTCGAAGTTTCAACTTAGCAGTAGACAGCTAAAAACTCGAATTTTAGATGGAGTGATATTTGACCGATACATCCTAAATGAGAATCGAAGGTCTCGTCATATGTAGTACAACGGTAAAAATTCTGACTAAAACGGATGTCGGATGAAGAAGTTATGAATTTTTAACGGATTTTTCTGTCCCGGTCTGTTAAAAATAATAATAATAAAAATAAATTCAAAATTATCCGACGAAGTCTAAAAGAAAGTTATAGATCATAATTTTAGCTACGCGTGCATATAAATAACATAAAAAATGGAGCTCGTATGTGAAAGTTATGGATTTTAGAAGTTCGGGGCCCGAAAACCGAAGAATTTCGCATGAATAGTACCGGCCACGTCACCTCGTACGAAGCAGGTGCGTCACCGGAGATGTGGCCAAATCCGAAGTCAGCAAGTGTCGCAAGCAGATTCGCCAAGGCCGAGGTCCAGCAGGAAGGGGACACGTCTCGCATCGGTGGCCAGTCCGACGCGAGACACGTCTCGCCTACGCGCTTCGCCACTGAGCAGCTTCGTGTCACCACTCCGAGCCTCGCATCTGGCCACCGAACCTCGCTCCGGCTGCTGCGTGGCCTTCGCTGCTACTGCCACCTGCCCCTCCGGATCCGAACCTCGCCCCTATATATAGGAGTGTGCGAACCCTCCCGGCTAGAATTTGAAAATTTCCAATTTTAGCCCCTTTTTCCATATTTTCATTATTTTGACTTTTCCCGATGCCCCAGTATCAATTTTAGCACCCGAAACACGTCCCGAGACCCCCGAGAAGCCCGGAAATTTTATCTTTTCGGTTTTGAAGCCCTATCTTCGCAGAGCCCGGTTTTCAATTAAGCTCCCGGTTTTCAACATAGAAAGTCATATTTAAAGCCGAAATGTTGTCCAAATTACTATTTTAACCCTCGGTTAACTTAAGGTGAGTTCAATATATAGGAACAATTGTATGTTATGTGTTATATGTGCTATATGCTTCTCAATGTTATTATTCTGAGTTATTCTCCCGTGTTATTTTATTCGCTATGTTTATAGCAATTATAATACCTTTGACCATGTGATCAGTGAAAGGACTTAGATTCACATTGGTACTGGTACGTAGCCTCTGGCCATGTAGAGCATGTCTCCGTAAGAGAATGACTTCTATTCTATGGCATTGGCAGAAGGTAAGATAAGAATGGTATGTAGCCTTTGACCATGTAGAGCATGACTCTGTAAGAGAATGAGCTCTATTCTATGGTATTGGCAAATGGTTAGACAGGGCTATAAGCCTGAAATCTACCAAAATGTTAATCAGAAATTATATGTCTTCTGTGCCAATTGGGCCAAAGCTTTATTGATGTATATCAAGTATTGAAATCGTTATGTATCATTGAAAAGTATATCTTTTAATAAAGTCTTTGATTGACATGAACGCTTGTTACATGATTCACATATGTCTTCTTGTTCCCTTCTGCTTCTTTCATATTGGTATATGTAAGGCATAAGATTATATTGTATCTATTTATTGAATTCACTAAGCGTTATCGCTTATTCCTCTCAATATTTAACAATTGCAGGTGATGAGTATTCCAATATAGCTTTATACTGCTGAAAGATTTAGAATAGTTAATAGTATTTCTCTGTATTTTTAATGTTCATGTATGTATATGAATAGTAGATTCCTGGGTAGACATGAAATGTAATAAAACTTAGTCGGTTTGTATCCAATCCTTTGTAATCACTTTATCAATATAAAATATTGTTTTATAAATATGCATGTAGCATGTTTTGAGGAAGTAACTTAAGAAATCTTTTCAAATAGTATGAAAGTTTGGGTATTTCATAAATACGAACGTTGGGGTCTTTTAATCATGGTATCAGAGCAATGATTTAAGTGAACTAAATATCACGGATTGATATTTAGACTTAAACTGTTGGAAGCTCAATATATGAGCTTATTCATAATAAGTATTTGGATACAAACCATTGGAAATATTTAAGTTGGGGATTGGGTAATGATAAACCCTAGTATTATAAGATATTAAGTTACTTCAAAATTTTAAGAAAATTAGTTTAAGTGAACCAGAAATTTTAAGAATTTCTAAACTTAAACAAGAATTATTAAGTAAAGATGATACAATATATTTTAGGTTGAATACCTAATGGAGGCAAGCACTAGAATATTAAGAGGAGATATGCCTTATATTCTATTATGTGCTAAATGATAAATGAATATAGAGAAGATATATGACTTATATTCTATTATGTGAGAAAGCTTAAGGTCTGTTGCTGACCATGGTTTAGAAAATTTTAAGAATTTTCATAATAGAATTTTTCGGAGTGATAAAGACTTATGATGGTTGACATCGATAAGTTTATAAATAAACGATCGCGAGATATCGTGAAATAATATGAATTGTTATTGTAGTAAGTGTATTAATACCAATAGAGTGGTAATATACATTAAAGTATGTTTGATTTATAATAACATCTTTGGAAGAAAGATGTGCATTTGAAACACATTTGGACAAGATAAATGTGTTGGTACAAATCCACGAAGTTGTTCTACCGCTCTTCAGATTGAAGAAGTGATTGTTTAATAGAGTCAAAAGAACTAAAGGCGGTGATCAATACTTCGGCAGTATCTTAATGAATATTGTGCAAGATTTAGAAGAATTAAATAAAGATCAAAAGAAAGGCAAATGAAGTTTTCAGACTCAATAAGCCAAGACTTTGTGATATAAAGTTCCATTGTGTGTTAAGCCGACTTTAACATACAAGATTGGGATGGTGAATTGAGTCATTTTGTGGTAAATGGTTAAGCAACTTACTTGTTTAAGTAAGGTAGAATGCTTAATTGAAGAAGAAATACACCCATAGTATCGTATGAGAAGAGATGTTGTAGTCAGGAATGACAGAGAACCAAGTTGAAGCTAGTAAAGCTTGCTGAGATGCAGCTAGGATGCAGACTTCTTAGGATAGACTCCTATGAAATAGACTTAGACTTACTTAGATACAAGAATAACGATGCCAAGGAAAAATAATGAAATGAACAAAAGTGCATGATGGATTGCATGAGTTAGAAGATGATGCAGGTAGTAGAAGACCGTTTATCTCCATGTTGCTAAAGTAAATTTTGGAATAGTGTGTCTTGTAGAGTAGACACTACTCAAGAAAGAATTAGTATGAAGAAATGGAAGTAAAATTTATATCGACCTATGGAAAAGTATTAGGATATATTAAATCGAGCATATGCATGAGAAGAATCTTAGAAGGTGAGTATAGGTAATCCAATATATGTTTGATAAAAACCTGAAAACCCTAGTTGAGTCTAGGAGAAACTGTTGTATGTATTTGTTTGAACACGTTCATGTGTGATAAGTTGCTTTGTGAAAACTTTTGAATGGTGACTTCGGAACTGCGAGACAATACTTGGGACGAGTATGAGTAGGTATGAATAGTAGTAGAGGCCTATACTACTGGAAGCATAGGACTCACACTTGGATCAGGAAAAAGTCACAAGTTTAGAAAGAAGCTAGTAAATGATTTCGTTTTATTCATGTGTGTTGTTACCTTCGTTTCGGTAATGACTAAGAAGATAATTATCGTTCAAATCTTAATGTCATAAAGAATCGAGTCCGATTAGTATAAATCCGCGAAAGGAGTTAATTGGTTCAGAGAACCATGTCTTATATAGTGACAAAACATCAGTAGGAATACTGAAGAAGTAAATGGTCGAGATAGTCGATAGAAATATAACAATCTTCATTAAAGAATTGAGCAATCATTAACCAGAGATGTGACTTGCTATGTGGTGTTATTGGCCACAAGAAATGTATCCGCCCTACACTTACTAATCAAATGGCGGGGAGTCAAGTTTCCGTTCAACAATCAAAGAGTACTCCAAATAAAAAGGAGGAGGTGCTAAAAGCTAAAAGATATGTAGGTCCGAAAGCACGAATTAGAGATACGTGGTGCTATTCTTTCTGTTTCAAAG
This sequence comes from Lactuca saligna, assembly GCF_052625555.1. Taxonomy (NCBI): domain Eukaryota; kingdom Viridiplantae; phylum Streptophyta; class Magnoliopsida; order Asterales; family Asteraceae; genus Lactuca; species Lactuca saligna. The sequence goes on from NC_136421.1 coordinate 74,111,359, forward strand.
CATCTACGTGTTGATCAAACTCTTTTCATTTTCTTTATTCTATCAGCTCGATTTATTCGATCTGATTCTAATACAAGAGTTTGGATCGTTATGTGTCTTGTGCGAGATAAAATCAAAGGTCATTAGAACATGACCATTCGAGTTGTCGTTATAGCAAAAGTAAAGACCTTATCTTGGGTTTAGTCTATAAACCAAGAAGGAGCAGGAGTCTGCAATGAGAATTGAGTTTTAACTCAAATATTAGGATCGAATGTTCAATAAAGAATGAAGAGCGAGTGCAAATTTGAACACCGCCAGTAATTAGGAAGTTTGAAGAATTTGACAATCGTTTGGAAAACTAAAAGCTAAATATCATACATTTAGATTACCACAAAGGAAGTAAGTTAAAACTCGAATGTTGTGAATAGTAATTTTCTCGTAAAGTCTAGATCTACTCACATCTTATTTGATTTCAATGCCTCAGATTCTTTCGTGCCTTATAAATTCGCATATTCTTTTCAAGTTTCTTGTTACGCAGTTGTCTAATCATTTCATATAGATAACACAGGAAATATATCATTACTTGTTGATAAAGCCTATAGAGTTAGTGTTATAGGAATTGAAAGTTATAATCTTCCTGCTAACCTAATTCCTATCTTTGATATTATTCTCGACATGGATTGGTTGTTAAAGAACCACGCAAAGCTCTTGATCTAGAAAGAGATGATCTGCATCCCTATCGAATGGGAAGATCCTATTTATGTCTACGATGAAAGTAATAAATTCTTTCTTAACAATTCGTAAATTATGTCGAAGGGATATTCTACTTATCCGGCTTATAAAGTTAATACCTTGAAAGAGGAGAAGAAAACTGTGAATGATAACCTTTGAATAATTATCGACCGGCTGATGAAGAGTTCATATATTCTCGCTACACGTGAAACGACTCCATTGGAGAATTACGCGTAAGTTACCTAGATGAAATTATGGCAAGTCATGATGCGCCACTATAGATTATTTCCGAGTGTGATACTTATTTCACTCCTCAGTTTTGGGTGAGAATGAAGCATGAATTAGGATCTCGAGTTGCTCTTAGTACAACTTATCATCCTCAGAAAAATGATCAAAAGAAGAGAGCAATCCAAACAGTAGAAAATATACTGAAGGTATATAAAGTACTATATGAGCGTAAATGTCATACTCAAATATGTTGGTGTGACGTAAGACAGAAGATCTTTAGAGGATCTAAAATGAATCAAGACATCACTAACAAGATACAAATTTTCTGAAAAAGAATGAAAGTGGCCCAGGATCGACAAATGTCCTATGCAGAAAAGAGGAGACGACCCGAAGAATTCCGGGTGGATGATATAGTAATACTGAAGGTATTTCATAAATAGGCGTTATACTACTTTGGAAGAAAGAATGGTTGGTAAGCAAGCATACTGCTTGGAATTGCCTAAAGATTTGACAAATATTCATAAAGTGTTTCATGTGAGCTATCTATGTAAAGGTTTAAGCATATATGATGAAATGGTTCTATTATCCGAGGTGATACTGGATAATAAGTTAAGTAGAAGAGATTGTAAATAAAAGAACAACTAGTTTACGTAATAAAGAAATGAAGTTGGTGATTGTCAAGTGGAAGCACCATCGAGGCCCAAATTATACTTGGGAAAAATAAGAATGAAATAAGAGTGAAGTATCCCTAATTGTTTTAATCGTTATGATTTCGGGGACGAAATCCTCAAAAGGAGGAGGTATTTGTAACATACACGTTTTGAAATCGTGTATTGTAAATTATAAAAGAGAATAATATTATATGAAATTGAGTGTTGAGTTCTAACGGATAGTTTTTACTAGAAATGAAGTAAAATTATGTTTAGAATCACTCATAAAATATTGGAAGTCTTATGAGATTCCAATTAAAAGACAAATAGTGAAATTTAGCGAAAATATAAATTTTAAATAAGTAAAATTTTATTATTTGATTTTGTAGAGAATCTCGTTAGAAACTTGTAGGCGAAAACCTCGTCGAAATCCGAGTTATAACGAAGAAGTTATGACCAATTGAAGATCCGCGACAAAACCGGCACGACGCCGAATGACGTAAAAAGTGAGTTTTTGATAAACTATTTTTTAGCCTTAGAAATCTAAATGAAAGTCGTATTATTCGTTAAACCGAGAAATTCGATAAAAAGAACACCAAAATCTGACTTTGTATGAGCAAGTTATGATTTTTCGAAGTTTCAATTTAGTAGTAGACAGCTAAAAACTTGAAATTTAGATCGAGTGATATTTGACCGATACATCCTAAATGAGAATCGAAGGTCTCGTCATATGTAGTACAACGGTAAAAAGTCTGATGAAAACGGATGTCGGATGAAGAAGTTATGAATTTTTAACGGATTTTTCTGTCCCGGTCTGTTAAAAATAATAATATTAAAAATAAATTCAAAATTAGCCGATCAAGTCTAAACCAAAGTTGTAGAGCATAGTTTTAGCTACGTGTGCATATGAAGAACGTCAAAAACAGAGCTCGTATGCGAAAGTTATGGATTTTAGAAGTTCGGGGCCCGAAAACCGAAGAATTTCGCATGAATAGTACCGGCCACGTCACCTCGCACGAAGCAGGTGCGTCACCGGAGACGTGGCCAAATTCGAAGTCAGCAAGTGTTGCAAGTAGATTCGTCGAGGCTGAGGTCCAGCAGGAAGGGTACACATCTCGCATCGGTGGCCAGTCCGACGCAAGACACGTCTCGCCTACGCGCTTCGCACCGCCTTCGCCACCGAGCAGCTTCGTGTCACCACTCCGAGCCTCGCATCTGGCCACCGAACCTTGCTTCGGCTGCTGTGTGGCCTTCGCTGCTGCTGCCACCTGCCCCTCCGGATCCGAACCTCACCCCTATATATAGGAGGGTGCAAACCCTCCCGGCTAGAATTTGAAAATTTCCAATTTTAGCCCCTTTTTCCATATTTTCATTATTTTGACTTTTCCTGATGCCCCAGTATCAATTTTAGCACCCGAAACACGTTTCGAGACCCGCGAGAAACCTGAAAATTTTATCTTTTCGGTTTTGAAGCCCTACCTTCGCAGAGCCAAGTTTTCAATTAAGCTCCCGGTTTTCAACATAGAAAGTCATATTTAAAGCCGAAATGTTGTCCAAATTACTATGTTAACCCCCGGTTAACTTAAGGCGAGTTCAATATATAGGAACAATTGTATGTTATATGTTATATGTGCTATATGCTTCTCAGTGTTATTATTCTGAGTTATTCTCCCGTGTTATTTTATTCGCTATGTTTATAGCAATTATAATACCTTTGACCATGTGATCAGTGAAAGGACTTAGATTCACATTGGTACTGGTACGTAGCCTCTAGCCATGTAGAGCGTGTCTCCGTAAGAGAATGACTTCTATTCTATGGTATTGGAAGAAGGTTAGATAAGAATGGTATGTAGCCTCTGACCATGTAGAGCATGACTCCGTAAGAGAATGAACTCTATTATATGGTATTGGCAAATGGTTAGACAGGGCTATAAGCCTGAAATCTACCAAAATGTTAATCAGAAATTATATGTCTTCTGTGCCAATTAGGCCAAAGCTTTATTGATGTATATCAAGTATTGAAATCGTTATGTATCATTGAAAAGTATATCTTTTAATAAAGTCTTTGATTGACATGAACGCTTGTCACATGATTCACATATGTCTTCTTGTTCCCTTCTGCTTCTTTCATATTGGTATATGTAAGGCATAAGATTATATTGTATCTATTTATTGAATTCACTAAGCGTTATCACTTATTCCTCTCAATATTTAACAATTGCAGGTGATGAGTATTAAAATATAGCTGTATATTGCTGAAAGATTTAGAATAGTTAATAGTATTTCTCTATATTTTTAATGTTCATGTATGTATATGAATAGTAGATTCCTGGGTAGACATGAAATGTAATAAAACTTAGTCGGTTTGTATCCAATCCTTTGTAATCACTTTATCAATATAAAATATTGTTTTATAAATATGCATGTAGCATGTTTTGAAGAAGTAACTTAAGAAATCTTTTCAAATAGTATGAAAGTTTGGGTCTTTCATAAATACAAAAGTTGGGGTATTTCAATAGACAAGGTCCTTAGAGCCACCCCAGGGACTGTGCCCCGAGAGCGGGCTCCGATGATCAAGTTAGACCATCTGGTAGATCAGAAATGTTTCTCTTTAGCTAGAGAGGACCATCTTAGTGCTAGTGATGGCGGTTGACAACGGCGGGTGGTGGCTGAGCCACCGGCTAGAGTATAATATGGCGGCTGATCCATGGGGATAGGTCTAATGGTGGCTGAGCCACTTGGGGAAGAGTCCTCCTTCATGTAGGCGACACTATTCTATTTATAGGGGACAATTAGGTCAAGGAGAATTAGGTCAGGCCTTGGGCCAACACAATTCAAGCCCAACTAGCAAGGAGTTGGGCGAGGCCGTCGGGAGGCGTCGGGCGAGATTGGTGGGCGCGCACCAGGAAAGGCTGGCGGGCGCACACCGGGAAAGGTTGGAAAGGGAGCGTCAAGTCGGACCAGTATGCGAGTCCCTAATAAGGCTAGGAAGCGAGTTCCCAGGTTGGGTCAACAGGAGAGTCCCCAACAAGGCTGGCAAGGGAGTCCCCAGCAAGGCTGGCAAGGGAGCGCCAGGTGGGGCTAGCGTGCCAGAGCTGTCTAGGCCATACTAATGGACTGTATATTTGATGGGTTACATGCAACCCTAGAAACCTTGGATCTATGTTTTCTCTAATATACATGCAAATATGATTTTTCCAAGGTTCTCATTCTAACTAGCATAGTGATGTGACCTCACTTCCGCTCCTCCTCTTACTCTCTCGTGTGGTGCTTGACGGTATCAGCAAGGTCACAGGAAAGAACAGCCATCAGCCCCATTCTGGGAGGAGGCTCCCGAAAGAACGCTCCGACGTTCAAGTTAGATAGGACTGTGGGTTTTGACTAGTATACTTTGGAGAAGAGAATGCTTGCCTTTAGGGCTCCTAATCGTTCCCTTTCATACTTAGCGACACTGATCGTCTGTACGCGACAAGATCGCTTTTAGGGGACAAGGTCAGAGGCGCTGATTGGAGGGTTGTACATCTCCTTCTGTCAGAGTACTGCCATTGGCTCCGAGGGTAATGCCTTGAACCTTTGCCTTGTTGCTTGACCGTATCTTTTGTCTTTGAGCTGGGAGCGTCTCTGGCGGGCATGAGTGCAACAATCTGAGTTCAGAAGTGCAAGTTCAGGGTTCTTAGCATAAATAAGAAAGGCTGACTCGACGAGTCGATGGATAGACTCGGCGAGTCGAGTCGCGATTCTGGTCACACCTTAAGTGACCAACTCAGCGAGTTGGTGCTGAATAGAGAAAACCCTAATCCCGGGGGTTGTGCCCTATATAAAGAACATAACAATGCTTCCCCAGCCTCTTTACCTTCCCTTTGAGTTCCAGAAGGCCTAGATTCGTGTGAGCTTTCCTTTGTGAGAAATTAGAGCCTTGGAGGATGGAATCTTGGAGGAGAATTGATAGCAAGAAGATTTAGATCAAGGGGCTTTGCAGAGATTTGGTTCATTCTTCAGTGGGAGCTTGCATTGGAGGTAATAGATCTGTTCTTGAGCTTTTGTGCTTCTAGATTTATCAATTGTGGGGTTTTTGGGGCATAAATGAGGTCTATCTCGAGTTTGGTGTAAAATTTGAGGTTGCTACCTCAGATCTAGGCTTGTAATGACCCTTGGAGCCATAAAGTCTATGATCAAGAGATGTAGGTAAAGTTCTTTTGTCCCAAGCCTTAGCCCAGAAGTGTATTATGCTTAGATCTCTCTGGATTCACGTAAATTTTGCAACTTTATGTGAGGAATAGCTTGTAGAAGGATAAATATATGGATTGGAGCCCCTGCATGGCGTGGAAAGCCACTGTATAGATTAAGAGCTAGAGGTACTCAGCGAGTCACGTGGGTGAACTTGGCGAGTTGGATGAAGATAGGCAGGAACTCGACGAGTTGGAAGAACAACTCGGCGAGTCTGATGAATGTTGCCTTGGACTCGACGAGTCTGTTCTTGGACTCGGCGAGTCTGGTCGAGGAAGCCTAACCTTTTATGGTTAACTCGTGATTTGGTGAGTCGAAGGATGACTCTGTGAGTTGAGCATGAAGGGACTTAGAGTTCGTGGGACTCGGCAAGTTGGGTCGCGATATCGGAGTTTTCAGAGCATAGGGACTCGACGAGTCAGCGGGCTGACTCGGCGAGTAGAGTCAGTCAGGAAGTTTGACTTTGACTGAGGACTTTGACTTTAACCAAGAGTTGACCAGTTAACTTCCAAGGGTATTTTAGTAATTATTGGTATTTATTGAGTTCAGTCTTTTGGTGTCGATCAGTGGTGGAGTTCGTGTCGGAGGGTGGAGCAGCGTGATAACTCTTCAGTCAACAGTTTCGAGGTGAGTTATCCTCACTATATCGATAGGGTCTAAGGCACCAAGGCTGGCCCTTTATCGGATGGGAATCCGGGTAGTTGTTATGTTATTACTTTGTTATATGCTTGCATCCTGGTAGTTAGGATGGTATACGTTAGAGACCTCGTTAAGGTCGGTATCCTGGTTAGAATATCTATGTATGTGATCTGCTAGATCGGTTGATTGATGATTAATTGGTATATGGTTATATGTTTATGTGCATATGGTTGGTTGACTGGGGCTGGGTTGAGGCGGGTCCTGCATTGTGCTGTAGGCCAACATACCCAGGGCAGGACCAGATATTCCGAAGGCTCAACGAGCGGTCTAGATAGGCTGTAGGCCCCACAAGGGTGGACCAGACGTGTTGAGGCTCGGAGTGTGGACCAGGTCGACTGAAGGCCCGGTACGGGCGGACCAATCATATTGTAGACTCAGAGAATGGACCAGGTGGGTTGAAGGCCTGGTGCGGGCGGACCAACCGCACTGTAGACTCGATGGATTTGGCTAGACTCGGAGGGTGGACCAGGTAGGTTGAAGGCCCGATGCGGGCGGACCAACCACACTGCAGACTCGATGGATATGGCTAGACTTGGAGGGTGGACCAGGTGAACTGAAGGCCCGGTGTAGCGGACCAATCACACAGTAGACCCAAAGTGCTTGTCTGTTCTTTTATGATATGTTATGTATATGGTATATGTGGTTGGTATTTTGGGGGTATCTCACTAAGCTTTCGGGCTTACAGTTGTGGTTTAGTGTTTCAGGTACTTCAGGAGACCGTGGCAAGGCGAAGGAGTGATCGTACCACTCCTCATGTTCTTGTTTTTATGATATGGTTATGGGAATACTCTAATAATAAATGTATTGAAAACCTTTTTGTAATGAATTAATGAATACAATTTGTTTTTGAAAAGTTTAAGTTGGTTGAAAATTTTTGGACGTTACAACTTGGTATCAGAGCCTTGGTTTGAGTGAATTGGAGGAACATTCGTGTGAATCCAGTCTCAAATCAAGGAGAGTTTTCAAAGAGAAATTAAAAATGGTTTTTAAAAAATAAGTAAAAGAGGACTCAGAGGGTACGATCAGCCGGAGCCAGTAAGTTACCCCAAAAATTACCATACAAGTATTTGTTTATGTGATATGTTAGAGCAGCATGCTAGAGTTAGGCTAGGGATCTTCAGGAAGTGCATGATAGAGTTTCCTGATTGTGATGCTTGCTAGCCTAGGGTCTCCTTTTATGAGAGTTTCAGTTCCTCTAGGAGTGAGGATAGAGTGCTTGCTATGTTCGTTAGTGCTTGGGGCGTTGTGATGATACATGAGACAAATATGGGTAGGTGTGGAAGGTAGTATGGGCCCGTACTACTGAAAGCACAGGACCCATACGCGTATCAAGGAAGTCACAACCTCTGGGTGGTTGATTAGAGAGTCATTATGGGTGGTTATGCGAGGTTCTGAGGATCTCTTGGTGTATTGCAGAATGGCGATTACGAGACGTTTCGAGGCAGGATCTAGTTTGGGATCAGGAACGGGAGAGGGTGGTTAGGAGGGGTCAGCACCACCCAAGATCATTGGCTAGATGAGTACAAGCGAGTTGGATGCCAGGATTCATGAGATCCTGCATGATGAGGTTGCTGCTATCTTCCGGGCTGAGTTTCCAAAACTGTTTGGGTCAATCAAGACTGCCATGGTCGAGTATTTTGATGAGCGCTATGCAACTCTTACGGAGACGGCTGCCGCGGCAGCTACAACGGTTGTAGCAGCGGCATGGGGAGGAGCCAGTAGAGGTTTTCAGTATCGGGACTTCGATAATACGAAGCCCCCTACTTTTGATGGAGTTCAGGATCTGATTGTTGCTATGCGATGGTTTTCAGATGTGGAGGGATGTTTCTTCACATGTTCATGCCCTGCTGATCAGAGAGTGAGGTGTGCTCTGAACCTGTTGAGGCTCGGGGTGCAAGATTGGTGGAGATTGACCACGGGGTCATATTCGGATGCGCAACAGGCTGCGGTTTCGTGGGGTCAGTTCCGGGAGATGTTCAGTACCCGTTATGTTCCACGGGTTGAGAGGGAGAGGTTGGCTCAAGAGTTATTGGAACTGAAGCAGGATTCCGAGTCGGTGACGGAGATCACCAGGATGTTCACTGAAAGGGCGATGTTTTGCTTGGAGTTTGCTTCGGAGTAGGCTCAAATGTCCCGATATCTGAGTATGCTCAAGGGGGATATCATGCAGTTTATTTCTACGCAGAGGTGCGAGATCTTGCTGGAGTTGCAGGAGGCCGCTTGGCAGCGTGAGTTGGAGATTGAGTTATAGTTGAGGCAGCAAAGGTAGGCCCCGACACAGTCGCAGCTAGCGCTGAAACGGTCCAAGACCTTTGATACTAGGTTGGGAGATCAAAGCAGCCGCACTTGTGGGAAGTGCAGGAAGGGTCACACTGGAGTTGGTAGGTCTGGTGGTGCGTGCCGCAAGTGCGGGAGAGAGGGGCATTATGCGAGGGATTGTCATCAGTCAGCCCCAGTTCAGGATATGAGGATTTGTTATTATTTTCATCTGGTTAGTCATATGAGGGTCAATTGTCCACAACTTGCTGCAGGACCGGTGCAGGCTCCAGCACCAGCGACTTTGAGGATTACGGGTTGAGGTCACGGTGGAGCAGAGCCCCCGAGGGCTCAGGGGCGTGCTTTTCAGCTGATAGCAGAAGAGGTCAGGGTAGAGCCGGATGCAGCTGCGGGTATGTTTCCTTCTTGATATCTTGGTATCTTATGGTTGTATTATATCTGCTAGTCTTGTCCGCATAATTCATGGTATTGTATGCGTTTGATCTTTTGGGTTTATGGTTTTATTGAGGGGTCGATAGTTAGGAGTTGAAATCAGTTAGCATCCAAGGGATTGCTGGTCAGATTTTGGTTGATTGGTCTTGTTGTCGGGTATAACAATTGCGATTTGAGAAGTGTTCAGCGAAGAGTCGAACTCCCGAGATGTGGGATGTCGAAAGATTGATTTTGTGGAGGTTGCTCGTTTTGATTCAGTTCAAGTAAAAGAGAATTCGTTGAGTAAGAATGTTTAAGTGATGTTGGTTGGGTCACCAGTGGTTGGTAGTCAATGCTCTAAAATTATTAGGAGGATCGTTGTGACAACTATCAATTCAGGTCATTCTCGGACTCATGCATCTTTATAAAAACCATTCATGCACAACATGCCATGGCCTAGTAGTATAAATTAGGTCAAAATCTTGCATAAACTAGGATCCAACTAAGACCTAGGACTAATATACTTGACACTTACGATTCTAGTAAGTTGCTTAACTACAATAGGAAATGCCAATGCTATAGTTAGAATGAAACTTCAAGCTTTGTTATAATTGAAAAAGGGTATAAAACCCTAAAAATAAATTAAAATATTCTAATTATACTTCATTATGATGATGAATATCAAACAATATTCCAAAAACCCTAAAGAGCCAAAAATCCAAATTTATAAATCATAAAGCTTAAAAACTTTATAAAATTCGGCTATAAACTTCCTAATATCAAATTTTTATTAATCAAATGATGGATTATACCAATGAAATAGAAATATAAATTATCATGCATTAATCATAATTTATTAGTTAAAAACAAGATTTTTAAATAAATCAAAAATTGCTTAAAGAATCACTTTTATAAAAATTAGATTTTTATAAAAATTAAGGAGGGATTTTTTATAAAATTTGAATTGAGGAGAGAGGAGGCTTTAATGCCTCAAAAATCCAGCCATCTCCCCTCTCCCCATACTCTCTCTTCCCAAAACTCAATCATTAAGTCTTATCTTTCACACTTCCTCTTCTCTTTTCACTCTCTCACACTCCACCCTCCTAACACACAAACTCTCTTCCTCTCTCTCTCTCTCTCTCTCTCTAACTCACGAAAATCCTCCCTTTCTCTGCCATAATTTCGAGATTTTGGAGAACTTGAAGTGTTCTTGCTTCTCTCAAGATCAAAACCAAGGTAAACAACACAATCCTCTATCATAGTTTCATGATTTTACTTCCTCTTCTTCATAGTTTTCTCTTCTTTTCGGATTCTATGCCTTTCCATGGCTAGAAATCCTTATTTTTCCCTTGTGGTTTGTAGATTCTCACCATAACACAATTCATGTGTTTGAGATGGTGAAAATCTGGGATTAAACCCATGCAAGGAGTGAAAAAGATGCACATATGTTCATGTGACTTCAAAACCGAGTATTACATCTTCTTCTCCATTTCTTTTGTGTTCTTGCATGATCAAAAGCATTTAAACCATTTCTAGCACATATTGGATGCTCATTCACTCAATGCATGTGCTAGAAATCGGACCTTAACAAAGGCATGCATGATGTTCTTGTCAAAATATCTTAAGAATGCACTCAAAGCAAACATGCAATCTGCCAGATTACTTTGTTCAACTTTGAACGACCATAACTCGGTCATTACTTAACCAAATCATGATATTCTTTTTGTATTGGATAGTTCCACGAGTTAACTTTCAAACCCAATGGGTCTCACTGTAAAATATTAAATATCCGATTTTTGGCAATTTTTACAAAATGGTTTCGCAAACAGCTCTTTTTCTGTGATCACCATTTTTGCCTTGCATGATCAATGGCCTTAAACCCAACCATAAATATGGGGAAAAATACTTTAGAAACTTAACATATCCAGTGAATGATGGCTGAAATTTCGTGGAAAACTCCACTGAATGGGCTACACAAATTCATGAACTTCAGCCACATTTACATCTGATGCACCATTGCATGCAACATTTCTTAACTTGTTTGGGTTCAATACCCCTATTTCCCTTCTGAATAAATTTTGAACATTTTTCCTTTTGAAAGTCCTCACATGAATGTGATAATCTGTAAAATACCAAAAGCTTTTATTATTTCTTTGATTTATTAAAATTATTGCTAGAAACCAAGGGCATAAATCACATAAAATACTTACAGAGTTCAATAAATCCAGAATAAATTCACGGATGACCCTTATGGTGAATAATGACCCCTCACTAAATTTCATCAATTTTTGTTGCTGTTTGGTATGATTTCCGATTTCCTTTTGTTAGGATATAATAAATCACAAAACCACTTTAGAGAGTGTGAAAATTGTATATAACAATTTTTGCATACCTTACCTGTGATGGGTGACTCAGAAAAATAATTTCAACATTTTTCATCACGCCTTACTATTTTTCCCAATTTTTAGTAATTATAATGGTCTAAAAATAGGAAAAATAGTTTTGATTATCCAAAATTCATGAAAATTTACCAGAATGTCATGTTGTACAGTAGGCGGTCACATAAACTTTTTGAGGATTTTTCTCCACTGTAAACTATTTTTCTCTTAATTTCTAAAGTTAATTACACTTAAATACACATAAATACCCAAAACCAGATTATACAATATGAAAACCACTTTTGGAATTTTTCCTAGGTTAACTATACTGTAAATGATGTTGCAAAAAGTTTTGGTAATTTATTTTAAGTGTTTAATATTATTTTTCAATTAATGATTATTTAAAGGAATAAAACAAGGAAAAATAGAAATATCTACTGAAAAATATCTTTTATATTTTTCCTAGCCTAGCTATGTATAATAACAGTTAAATAAAAAGTTTGGGTAATTTTGGAAACTGTTTTCTATTTATTTTAATTTTTATTGGAATAAATGCTCAAAAATCATAAAATATAATTAAACAGCTTGGAAATCCATTTTTATATTTTTCCCAGCTTAGTATTGTGTAATAACAGTTAAATAAAAAGTTTGAGAATTTTTATCCTTTGAATGCTATTTTTCGTGAATTTATGTTGTTATAAAGACTTAAAAGTTTGGAAAATATATATTCCAAAGTTGTAATTAATCGCACAACTTGTAGAATTTCATTATTTTAGAAAAAGTGTAACTAATTAATATAAAATCCAATACCAAAACATAAATTGGCATTTCACTATATGTAGAGTTTAGCATATTTGCATTAGATTTCGACATGGAAACTCACTAGTGTGTGTTTGATGTCGTAGGATCCCGGTAGTAAGACGTTGGTGCATTCCGAAGTACCACTTGTGCCTACACAAAACATTGTGAGTATTCACGCACTCCCCTATTTTCAGTTTTTATGTTTTGGGGTGGAAAAGCATGTCCTAAACTATTTATATCCATTTTATTTATTTAACTCGTATAAACTTGCTTGCTATATTTAGCATATTGTGAGTATTCACGTACTCCCCTATTTTCAGTTTTTATATTTTGGGGTGGAAAAGCATGTCCTAAACTATTTATATCCATTGTATTTATTTAACTCGTATAAACTTGGTTGCTATATTTAGCATATTGTACGCACTCCCCTATTTTCAGTTTTTATGTTTTGGGGTGGAAAAGCATGTCCAGAAAAACTATTGTTTGCATGTTGTATTTAAATTGATTATTATCAAACATGATTGCTATTGTATTGCTATGTTTCTTTATGTATGTCTATGCAACACGGAACATGAGAACTTATCGTACTAAGGCCCTTCCCTTATCTCTAACCATTAACTCTTTGAGCCAATGGTCATTATGGATAGCGCTATTAGGAATTGACAACTCCTCACTCGCCCTATTGCTGGAGTGCATGATACCATATTCATCTATGGAACGATAAGCATAGATCTCGATAGGGCTTCAGTCATAGGTTTGGTTGAGACTCATTGTTTTCTCATATACATACAAACTCGTTTCTCGTTATAGCAATAAACTTGTATTCATTAATAGCAATCAACTTTGTTTATAATTAAATCAATGCACTTGTAATTACGAAAAGCCTTATTTCAAGCTCGATTTTATAAACTTGTGAACTCACCAACTATTTTCATAGTTGACGCTCGTTTTACATGCTTTTTTAGGAAATAATTAGTAAGTGGATGTAAAGATTCATCATCATAGAGCATGCTGCATCGTGTTGAAGCTATTATGAAGTTATATTTTGAACAATGTTGTTTTGGAAAAACTTGTACTTTGTTTCTTTTAAGCTATGGGCTATAAACTTTTAAATACTGCTATGGTGATGTATCTTTATCTTTTGCAATGAAACCGTTATTGCTGTCATATCTTGCGTTTCCGCTTTAGCGGGGTGTGACAATCGTCAAGTAATTGAGGTTGATTAGCTGTTTGGAAGTCAGTGGTGTTTCAGTCAGCCAAGAGTGTGGGCTGGTATGAGTAAATGGAAAACTAGTGAGAGCAGGGAGCAGACCATGGACTCAGGGTAGATAGTGTTTGATGTTAGGCTTGGGTTAGGCCATGGAAAGGATTCCGGGATCGGAACGAGAGTTCGGAACCCCTAAGGGGCTAGAACAGTATGAACGGGAAGGATTCCCTAGATGAGTAGTTGGAATGATGTATGATAGTTGAGCATACCGGGAAGACTAAAGGCCGGAAGGCATCCCAGTTAGGTCGAAGGCTCGGGAGAACGGTCCAGACAGGCTGAAGGCCTAGAGAGGTGGTTTAGACATGCTGAAGGTTCTGAGAATGGTCCAGACAAGCTGAAGGACCAGGAGGGTGGTCCGGACATGCTGATGGTTCCGAGAGTGGTCTAGATAGACTGAAGGCCTGGTGAGGCGGTTCAGTCATGCTGAAGACTCTGTATGTGTTAGTGGGTCGGTACGAGGAGAATGAGGAAAAAGCGTCACCAGGGGATGATAATTGATATGGTTTAGCCCCACGCATTAATCATGTTAGTGGAAAGCGGCGCATGGACCTGAGAGTCCTTGTGAGCAGATTCAAGGTATATGGAAGTGCAAGAATAGCAGTTGCTCTACATGGATAATGTAGAGTGAAGTGTAGCTTAGTGGCACGTGCAAGTGCGGTAAGGGTTGTTGAGTGGATTTCCTGGAAAGGAAAGGCATGTAGCTCCACAAGGAGCGCGGGTACTCCAAAAGAGGAGGAAGTGGAGTAAGTAGATTATCGACAGCGCGGAAGGATTCTGGTAGTGTAGAACCAAAAGAGTTCAGAGGGGATGCAAGGAGGGAGCCTTGGATTTTCTAGTATGGTTGTGATCAGGAAGTTGTATGTAGAGGTAATTCATCCTGGGGGACGGTTGAAAGTATCGTCAGTGTGTCGGGTTTTCTAGCCTGAGGATGTTAGAGTAGGTTCAACATGTGTATGTGATTGCAGGGGAGAGCTCATAAGAGTTGCTCAGGAGCTGAAGGATGGGCCATCCTTTCAGTTCGGTTAAAAATGAGTTGGTTTCGGAAAGGAAAGCGGGATGAGTCCCAGAAGTGAATTCGATAAAGGATATACCAGTCGAGGAGAGGGGTAGCAGCTTGGTACCGGGTCAGGACCCGATAGTTCAGGGTGATATCTAGCTTGGTAAGGGTCAAGTGATTGTTGTGGATTGGAGGGATGAAAGTGTCATCAGGTGATCTTTGAATATTAAGGGTTGTTATCAAAGAAAGAAGCCGGTGGCCGGCTTGAATCTGTTGTCGTAACTCTGGTAGGGAAGAGTTGGACTTTATAAAGGTTCAATATCAGTGTTCGGAGGAACCTGGGTCGGTTGAGACCATGAACTGTGTTGAGGAAGTATCATCCAGGATGTGTTGCTGCAGGTTTTGAGGACGAAGCCTAATTTAAGTGGGGGAAAATTGTAACACCCCGAGTTCAGAAGTGCAAGTTTAGGGTTCTTAGTGTAAAGAAGAAAGGTCGACTCGGCGAGTTGATGGATAGACTCGGCGAGTCGGAGGCTGGACTCGGCGAGTTGGTGTTGAAGAGAGAAAACCCTAATCTCGAGGGTTGTGCCCTATATAAAGAACATAACACCTCTTCCCCAACCTCTTTACCTTCCCTTTGAGTTCCAGAAGCCCTAGATTCACGTGAGCTTTCCTTTGTGAGAAATTAGAGCCTTGGAGGAGGGAATCTTGGAGGGGAATTAAAGAGCAAGAAGATTTGGAGCAAGGGGATTTGTAGAGATTTGGTTCATTCTTAAGTGGGAGCTTGCATTGGAGGTAATAGATATGTTCTTGAGCTTTTGTGCTTCTAGATTTATCAATTGTGGGGTTTTTGGGGCATAAATGAGGTCTATCTCGAGTTTGGTGTAAGATTTGAGGTTGCTACCTCAGATCTAGGCTTGTAATGACCCTTGGAGCCATAACGTCTATCAAGAGATGTAGGTAAAGTTCTTTTGTCCCAAGCCTTAGCCCTGGAGTGTATTATGCTTAGATCTCTCTAGATTCACGTAAAGTTTGCAACTTTACGTGAGGAATAGCTTGTAGAAGGATAGATCTATGGATTGGAGCCCCTGCATGGCTTGGAAAGCCACTGTATGGATTTAGAGCTAGAGGTACTCGGCGAGTCACATGGGTGAACTCAACGAGTTGGATGAAGATATGGAGGAACTCGACGAGTTGGAAGAACAACTCGGTGAGTCTGATGAATGTTTCCTTGGGCTTGGCGAGTCTATTCTTGGACTCGGCGAGTCTGGTCGAGGAATCCTAGCCTTTTCTGGTTAAGTCGTGATTCGGTGAGTTGAGCATGAAGGGACTCAGAGTTCCTGGGACTCGATGAGTTGGGTCGCGATATGGGAGTTTTCAGAGCCTAGGGACTCGATGAGTCAGTGGGCTGACTCGGCGAGTAGAGTCAGTCAGGAAGTTTGACTTTGACTGAAGTCTTTTAATTTGACAAGGAGTTGACCGGTTAACTTCCAAGGGTATTTTGGTAATTATTGGTATTTATTGAATTCAGTCTTTTTGTGTCGATCAGTGGTGGAGTTCGTGTCGGAGGGTGGAGCAGTGTGATCTTATCTCTTCAGTCAGTAGTTGCGAGGTGAGTTATCCTCACTATATCGACAGGGTCTAAGGCACCAAGGTTGGACGTTTATCGGATGGGAATTCGGGTAGTTGTTATGTTATTGATTTGCTATATGCTTGCATCTTGGTAGTTAGGATGGTATATGTTATAGACCTGGTTAATGTCGGTATCCTGGTTAGAGTATGCTGTGTATGTGATCTACTGGATCGGGTGATTGATGATTAGTTGTTATATGGTTATATGTTTATGTGCACATGGTTGGTTGACTGGGGCTGGGTTGAGGTGGGTCCTGCTTTGTATTGTAGGCCAACATACCCAGGGAAGGACCGGATATTCCGAAGGCCCAACGAGCGGTCTGGATAGGCTATAGGCCCCACGAGGGCAGACCAGATGTGACGAGGTTTGGAGAGTGTACCAGGTCGATTGAAGTCCCAGTGCGGGCAGACTAGTCATACTATAGACTCGGAGAGTGGACCAGTTGGGTTGAAGGCCTGGTGCGGGCGGACCAATGACACTGCAAACTCGATGGATATGGCTAGACTCGGAGGGTGGAACAGGTGGACTGAAGGCTCAGTGCGGCGGACCAGTCACACAGTAGACTCGAAGTGCATGGCTGTTCTGTTATGATATGTTATGTGTATGGTATATGTGGTTGGTATTTCGGGGGTATCTCACTAAGCTTTCTGGCTTATAGTTGTGGTTTAATGTTTCAGGTACTTCAGGAGACCGTGGCAAGGCGAAGGTATGATCGTACCGCTCCTCATGTTCTTGTTTTATAATATGGTTCTGGGAGTACTCTGATAATAAATGTATTGAAAACCTTTTTGTAATGAATTAATGAATACGGGTTGTTTTTGAAAAGTTTAAATTGGTTGAAATTTTTTGGACATTACAGCAAGCCTTTCACCGGGGCGCCCTACGCTTAGGGGTGCTGGCAGGCGTTTTGCCCACTTAGCTTGGCTCAGCCAATGCACCAAGTTCTTCAACCGGGCATGACTCTTCCGTACTGGCTTAGGCACGTCATCAAGCCCCCTAGTTCGGTATCTGTAGCGTTGTACTGCTAGCTACAACATTCTGGACTTGAATTCTCTACACATGTTGCCACCCTGTTTGCCCGCTGTTCCGGTTTTAATGGTGACGTAACCGCTCATGATGGCCAACAGTTACGTCATTGTGTCAGGCATTTTGAATATCGCATCCTTGTTGTTTTCTTATAAAGGGGTTTTACCATGCCTCCTTTTTTACGTTTCCTTTTACTCTTCTTCTTCTTCTTCTTCTTCTTCTTCTTCTTCTTCTTCTTCTTCTTCTTCTTCTTCTTCTTCTTCTTCTATTCTTCTTCTTCTTCTTCTTCTTCTTCTTCTTCTGCTTCTTCTTCTTCTACTTCTTCTTTCTTCTTCTTCTTCTTCTTCTTCTTCTTCTTCTTCTTCTTCTCTTCTTCTTTCTTCTTCTTTCTTCTTCTTCTTCCTTTCTTCTTCTTCTTCTTCTTTCTTCTTCTCTTCTTCTTCTTCTTCTTCTTCTTCTTCTTCTTCCTTCTTCTTCTTCTTCTTCTTCTTCTTCTTCTTCTTCTTCTTCTCTCTTCTTCTTCTTCTTCTTTCTTCTTCTTCTTCTCTTCTTCTTCTTCTTTCTTCTTCTTCTTCTTCTTCTTCTTCTTCTTCTTCTCTCTTCTTCTTTTTCTTCTTCTTCTTCTTCTTCTTCTTCTTCTTCTTCTTCTTCTTCTTCTTCTCTTCTTCTTCTTCTTCTTCTTCTTCTTCTTCTTCTTCTTCTTCTTCTTCTTCTTCTTCTTCTTCTTCTTCTTCTTCTTCTTCTTTTCTCTTCTTCTTCTTCTCTTCTTCTTCTTCTTCTTCTTCTTCTTCTTCTTCTTCTTCTTCTCTTTTTTCTTTTCTTCTTCTTCTTCTTTCTTTTTTCTTCTTCTCTTCTTCTTCTTCTTCTTCTTCTTCTTCTTCTTTTCTTCTTCTTTCTTTTCTTCTTCTTCTTCTTCTTCTCTTCTTTCTTCTTTCTTCTTCTTCTTCTTCTTCTTCTTCTTCTTCTTCTTCTTTCCTTCTTTCTTCTTCTTCTCTTCTTCTTCTTCTTCTTCTTCTTCTTCTTCTTCTTCTTCTTCTTCTTCTTCTTCTTCTTCTTCTTCTCTTCTTCTTCTTCTTCTTCTTCTTCTTCTTCTTCTTCTTCTTCTTCTTCTTCTTCTTCTTCTTCTTCTTCTTCTTCTTCTTTCTTCTTCTTCTTCTTCTTCTTCTTCTTCTTCTTCTTCTTCTTCTTCTTCTTCTTCTTCTTCTTCTTCTTCTTCTTTCTTCTTCTTCTTCCTTCTTCTTCTTCTTCTTCTTCTTCTTCTTCTTCTTCTTCTTCTTTCTTCTTCTTCTTCTTCTTCTTCTTCTTCTTCTTCTTCTTCTTCTTCTTCTTCTTCTTCTTCTTCTTCTCTTCTTCTTCTTCTTCTTCTTCTTCTTCTTCTCTTCTTCTTCTTCTTCTTCTTCTTCTTCTTCTTCTTCTTCTTCTTCTTCTTCTTCTTCTTCTTCTTCTTCTTCTTCTTCTTCTTCTTCTTCTTCTTCTTCTTCTTCTTTTCTTCTTCTTCTTCTTCTTCTTCTTCTTCTTCTTCTTCTTCTTCTTCTTCTTCCTTTTCCTTTCTTTCTTCCCATGGAGACTCGCCCAGGCATTGTGCCCTCTGCTGCTGAGTACTCACATCTTGAATGCACCTATGTTTTTTCTTCTCTGGATGGCGTGGAATTTCTATTGCTAGGTTTTTCTATCATGTCCGCCCTCCCGGAAAAGTCGGTATCTACCAAAAAACCCTAGTCGCTGACCTCCGTCTCCCATTAACCAATTTTTAGGAGGAAGTCCTTCAGAAATATGGCCTTAGTATCCAACTGCTCACACAGAATGATGTGAACAAGGTTGTTTCTTTTGAAATGATCTGTCTGGCCAATGGTTATCTTCCTGATTACTTTGTTTTTAAGTACTTCTTCCGATTTTGTTGTACCGGCGATAAATACACATTTTCCATCCGACGGGGAGGACACACCCTTGTGCCTGATGGTCGCACACCCAAAAACTGGCAAGATAAGTGGTTATAGGTGAACCAGGGTTTGGTGGGTAGTGGTCGCTACCATGCCAATACCTTTGCCGATACTACTCCCAAACTCTTTCCCCATAACCAGGGTGTGGTTGATTTTCTTAAGAACATCAAGGTGTCCCCCGAGGATTATTCCAGAAGCCCTTCTCTCGGGTGTAGGAATGATCCCGTCCTGGAGATGCTGTGGCAAGATGGCGGTTTTCTTCTTCGTTGTGGATGGTAAGTACTTGTTTTTTTCCTCTTGTTTATCAATATTAGGGTTTTACTATTTGGGATCCCTAAAAGGACCTTAGATCAATCGATTTATCAAACAATGACTAATAATAAGAACAGAACAACGAAATATCACAAAGAGCTTTCACTAAGAATGAGAATCTCACAAAGAGATTATTGTTCGCACAAAGCGGATATTAGGGTTTTTGAAAGACGACCCCTTCACAAACCCGTACAAAAGATTATATAGAACTAGTATAGACAATCCCTACAAATCAGGAATGTTCCAGCTAACTAATATATGATAACTATGGAAACAAGATAAATACTAAATCTGTTACATATAAGACAATATATATACTGAACAACTTTTATGCTGACACTGATGCTGATGCTGACGCTGATGCTGATGGATCAGTTTCAAACATCATCATATTATAAGGTTCGACCTTACAATCTCCCCCAATATGATGGTGTTCAAAACAACAGCTATACGAGAACACCTCTGGACAAAAATTCTTCATACTCAGCTTCAACTTCTATTTTCACAGGCCAGTAAGGACTATCCAACAGCTCCTGTCTTCTATTCAGCAACTCCATAGCAATCAGTATGTGAAACTCTCCAGATAAATCTTGATGACTCATGCACATTTGTCTTAAGCCAACAAGATGTGCTGTTGGAGCTCTTGGAATTTCTGTGGTGCGTAGAAAGCGCATTCTTCTGTTTTTATCGAGATAAAACATTCCATGTTCAGGAACAGATATGAACTTATGTTGAACTGACTCAACACCGATAGGAAGAGAGCTGTTTATTCCTTCAGCACCAAAATTTTGAACCAACACATCTTCACCATCAACTTGAAATCTGGTCCTTCGGATTCTAGGAACTGAGGAACTTTGGCCTTGATGCTGAGAGTGCTGTATAGGAACAAGATCCAAACGCTGAACTTTCTTGATAAGTAGATGGAGAGCACATGTCAGTTCTGAAGAGAGAGCTGATGTTTTCTTGGATGCTAATTCGATCAATTCCATCCATTCAGAATATCCGTATCTGATAAGCTCATCCCTCTTGACAACTTCAGTGTATGGATGTTGAGGACCTTGACGAGTGATCAGCAATGTAAGAATTTTCTCATTACGAGGTTTAGAAGCTTTAACTTTGATGATTTTATCACTACTCACTCGTCGTTTAAGAACATCTTGAAACCTCTTTCGATCAATCCTGTCTAGAACATTTTCAGTCCTTGACTTGCTACTACTGGGAGGAGGCTCGGACGATTTGGATTTGGACTGATATTCTAAGAACTTCTGCATCTGAGCTTCAAAGGATCCTTTGGCCTGAAGTTGATGCTGAATGAGAGATTCATCAGCTTGAGCAATATTCTTTAGAAGCTGAGCTTCATTGGCTTCATCAAGAATTTGCTTAACTTGATCAGGAGACATGTTCCATTCAGCTGCCAAGTTGGATATGCTGACGATGGACTTAGGTTTCTTGCTAGGAAGAGAAGTATCAGTGTGTGATGAAGCCAATTCAGTATCTGCTGCCTTGGGCTTGCGAGATAGAGGTTGAGTATCCTCACTAGCTACATCTGAATCTTCTCCTTGGACTGGCATAATGGGATCAATGAATTTCATATCTAGCATTTGACATTCATCATAATGTTCATCTTCATTATCCTCTGAGGCATCTCCTTGAGCTGGAATAGTGGAATCAATGAAGTTCATGTCCAGCATCTGACACTCATCATCATGTTCATCATCATGCTCACTATCTTCAGCAAGCTTTTCAGTATCTGCTGGTCTATCAGGCTCCTCAGCAACTGGTCTATCAGACTCATGCACAGGATGTGGTGGCTCAGTCTGGTTTAAGATGTTTTCCTCAAATCCGAGCTCAATAGATTCAGTGTCTCCCTCTTTTGGATCATCATCATCATCAATTTCTCCCCATTTTTGATCATCATCATGTTGTGGGCCAGGGGAAGGAGTTGGCAAAAGAACTCCCTTCAGTTGATGGACATTGGCCTCAATTCGTAGAAGATGCTGACTCATGTCCCGAGTCAGTGTCAGAAGCTCATTAAATGCTGAGGCCGGTATATGAAGGAATGAAGTACCAGGAACTTCTTGTGAGTGAGGTTGCTCCCTCGGAGAAGGTTGGTCCCCCTGGGATGGTTACTCCCCCTAAGATGGTGGCTCCCCCTGGGATGGTTGCTCCCCTGAATTAGTGGCTCCCCTTGAGCTGAGTGAACTCTCTCAGTGATAGAGAGAGTATGATGAGAAAGTTGAGGGGAGAAATGACCACCATCCTATGATTCAACTTCTTGATCAGCATGATCTTCGTTGTTACCATCAGCTCCTTCATCAGTATCAGCGGTTAGTGAAGGAGCAATATATGGATTTGCAATCCATTCTCTCATCTGATCGGAGATGCTTATGTCAGTTTCCAACGGATCATCCTGATACATTCGTACTGACATGCGTGGGCATTGGATGGGGTTTCCAGAGTGTGAGTAGTAAGCTTCAACGAAAAAATTATCTAGCACAAGAGCAATCCAGCGTGGAAAGGGGACATGATCAGCACGTACATTTGCACGAAGAAGTTGAACAAGTTGATCAAAGAAAAAAGCCCCATAATCAAGTCGTTTGTTAAGAAGATGGGAACAGACGACTTGTTGCTCATAAGTGCTCAGTTGATCACCACTACGAGATTTGTGACCCACACATTTGCACAGAGCACCGGTGAAGAACTTCCATACCAGAGTCATACATTGACGCAGAATGAGAGCTGATCGAGTACCAACCCTTGAGTGATCATATCCCAGTTGATCAAAGAGACGTCGACAACGTTCAATAGGTGGAAGCTCAGAGAAGGGTTCAAAGATTGGTAACTTGAGCGCAACACTGAGGAGGTCAGCGGTAATAAAGACTGAGTGTCTTCCACGACCAATAGTCTCGGAGATGAAATTGTTTTCATCATTAATTGTTGCAGTGTAGTAGAACTCACAGACTTGTTCGGGAAAGAACTCTGATGGAACGTCACTGATTACGTATCAGAGTCGGCAGGAGACTAAGAAATTAACAAAATCATCAAGTGCAAGACCTCGATGAACATTTGGAATATTAGGGTGGAAAACTACGTTGGTGGCTTTGATGTATATGGGAAGAGGAGGAGAGTTGTGAGCTGGGATGACTCTTCTTGAAGTGGAGGAGAAGGTGAACAGTGATGCCGCCATTGAAGAAGTTTAGGATCCTAGGGTTTTTTTTAATTTTTATTTTTATTTTTATTTTTTATTTTTATTTTTATTTTTTTAAGAGAGAGAGAAGATTGGAGGAAGGTAAAAAGGTTTGGGGAAGAGGTGAAAAGGTTTAAATAGGGAATGAAACGGTAAAAGGTAATGATTATCTTTAGCGAACATAACTGCGTATCTTGCCAGACTGTCAAATCAAAAAACTAGCTGTTGGGTAAATAGAGCCGTTGTACCAAAGAGGAAACGATAATCAGTGACTGCGGAAGCGCTGAGATTGCTATCATGGAAAGTTACATGCTGAAAGATAGTTTGTCGTCAATTCAAGGTACAACTTGCTTGTTTAGGGTTAGCAAGGTGATTGGTGCGTGTGATAGATACTGGTTTAATTATCTAACCATCGACACAGAGTGTGGAGTCTTTATCAGTGAGTGGTATTTCTTACTGAATCATTAGACACTGAGTGAGAAGAAGGTGAAGAGAGGATTGTTGCGTGTGAAAGACACTGGTGTTTTGGTCTAACCATCGGTAAAGATTGTTAGATTCTCATCAGCATGTGTTTCGTCACACCGAATCACAGAATCAGTGTAAGATTGGTAAGAGTGGATAGTTGCGTGTGATAGAGCTTGGTGTTTTGTCTAACCATCGGCAAAGACTGTTAGATTCTCATCAGCATGTGTTTTGTCACACCGAATCACAGAATCAGTGTAAGATTGGTAAGAGTGGATAGTTGCGTGTGATAGAACTTGGTGTTTTGTCTAACCATCGGCAAAGAGTTTCAAGTTGTTATCAGTGTATGGTTTAATACAGTGAATCATTCAACTTTAGTTTAGAAGATTTGTAGAAGAGAAAGAGATAAGAGATCATATAGTGTACTCAACATGCTAAACATCATTAGCGCATCATCATCAGTACAAAAAAATATTAGTGTATAAGACAATAACAAAGATTAGTAAAACAATTTTTCAATTGAGAGTGATCATTCCAAGTTCGCCAATGATGTGAGCATTAGTTTGAGTATCCAAGGCCTTGGTGAAAATGTTAGCTAGTTGATCGGAAGTCTTGACATGCTGTAAAACAACCTTGCCCTTCTCAACATTGTCTCTGATGAATTGATGTCTGATCTCTATATGCTTTGTCTTTGAGTGCTGAGCCAGATTCTGTGTGATCTGAATGGCACTGGCGTTGTCACAGAATATAGGAGTCTTTCTGAATTTAAGCCCATAGTCTAAAAGTTGATTTTGAATCCATAGGATTTGAGTACAACATCTCCCAGCTGCAACATACTCAGCTTCTGCAGTGGAGATAGCGACTGAGGTTTGTTTATTGCTGGACCAGCTGATTAGTTGATTTCCAAGGAAGTGACATCCACCTGACGTGCTCTTCTTGTCTAAGTTGCAACCTTCATAGTCGGAATCAGTGTATCCAAAGAGTTCAAGCGCTGAGTCACGAGGGTACCACAGTGCCATGTTCTGAGTGGCCTTCAAGTATCGAAAGATGCGTTTGACTGCAATGAGATGAGACTCCTTGGGATTAGCTTGGAATCTAGCACAGAGTGTGGTTCCAAACATGATATCAGGGCGACTTGCAGTGAGGTAGAGAAGAGATCCAATCATTCCTCGATAAAGAGAGTGATTAACATCAGCGCCGGTGGCATCAGCGTGTAGCTTATCAGTCTTGGACACCGGAGTAGAAGCCGATTTGCAGTCGCTGAGAGAATACTTAACTAGCATGTCAGCAATGTATTTACTTTGACAAATTGAAATACCTGATTTTTGTTGCTGAACCTCAAGACCTAAGAAGAAAGTCATCTTCCCTATCATGCTCATTTCGAACCTTTGAGACATGATCTCAGCGAATTCTTTGCTCAGCTTCTCATTTGGAGATCCAAAGATGATGTCATCGACATAGATTTGAACAAGAATCAGTTCTGAGCCTTTCTGTTTGATGAAGAGAGTAATGTCAATTGCTCCTCTTCTGTAGCCATTTTGAAGAAGATGTGATGTCAGTGTCTCATACCAGGCCCTGGGAGCTTGCTTCAGTCCATATATAGCTTTATCTAGTCGGTACACATAGTCAGGGTGCTCTTTGTCTTCAAAGCCTGGGGGCTATTTGAGAAATACCTCTTCTTGTAACTCACCATGAAGAAATGCCATTTTGACATCCATTTGGTAGACAATGAAGTTCATGTATGAAGTGTATGCGAGAAACAGTCTGATTGCTTCAATGCGAGCAACTAGAGCAAAAGTCTCCCCGTAGTCGATGGATTCAATTTGAATGAACCCTTGAGCAACAAGCCTTGATTTGTTGCGAGTAATGATGCCATCTTTATCTACCTTGTTGCGGTAGACCCAACATGTTCCGGGGATGGTCTTTCCTGATGGTCTGGGAACAAGGGTCCAAACCTTGTGCCTTTCGAACTCGTTCAGCTCGTCTTGCATGGCTTTAATCCAATCAGCGTCTTGAAGAGCTGTGTGTATCTTGTCAGGTAAAATCATTGAAACGAAATTAACATACATGCAAAAATTATTAGATACACGAGATCTGGTTCGGGCACCATCATGAAGATTCCCAATAATATGATCAACAGGGTGATCTCGATGTCCAGAAGCTGATTCCACTGGATTTGACGCTGATGTGTTATTGCTGAAGGGAACATCAGTTGCAGGAGGGTCTTCATTCTCAAGAGTTTCATCAGTATCAGATAAATGAGTTGTCGAGCTAACTGTAGTATCTTGATTCAAGGAACTTAGATCTGGAACGATAGGATCAGGAATAGTAGCTTCTTCTTCAGCATGAGAAACTTCATCATATGGGCAAGAGAGAAGCTCTTGAAAAATAGAGGAAGAATGAGCTACTTTTTCATCAGTGTATGATTCCTCATCAAACTTCACATGAATGGATTCTTCAATGCACTACCTGTTCACATGAAAAACACGAAAAGCGTTTGAAATAAATGAGTACCTAACAAAAATACCTTTGTCAGCCTTAGGCTCAAATTTTGATCTTGGATCACACTGATTAAGAATATAACAAATGCATCCAAACACGTGAAAGAAGGATACGTCCGACTTTCGACCTTTCAGCATCTCATATGGTGTCTTCTTGTGAATCCTGTGAATTAGAGATCGATTTTGAGTATAGCATGCTATATTAACAGCTTCAGCCCAAAACGACATAGGAAGACCAGCATGAATGATTAAGGTCCTTCCTGACTCAATCAGTGTTCGATTTCTTCGTTCAACAACTCCATTTTGTTGAGGAGTGCGAGGAACTGAAAAGTTTTGCCCAATGCCTTTATAATCACAAAATTCTTCAAGAGTTGAATTTCGGAACTCAGTGCCATGATCACTCCTTAGCTGCTTAACTTTGAGACCAGTCAGTGTCTCATTTTTACGAATCAACGAGATAATTTCCTGTGCAGCATGACTTTTCTTCTTCAAGAAAACCACCCATGTAAATCGAGTAATCTCATCCACAACCACTAGAGTATACTTTTTTCCTGCTTGGGAACGAACAGGAATAGGTCCAAACAAGTCCATGTGTAGTAAATGAAGAGGAACAGATATGCTAGAACATGACTTGGGTTTGAATGATGACTTGGTTTGTTTTCCTTGTTTACACGCTGAGCACATCTTGTCTTTGACAACGCTGAGTTTTGGGAGACCTTTAACTAGATCTTGATTGGATATTTTGAATAGATTCTTAAAGTTCAAATGAGAGAACCTTTTGTGCCAAATCCAGCTGAGATTGGTTTGAGACTTTGTAAAGAAACATTTCATCAGTGCCTTGTCACTTGAGAACATGTCAAGAACATATATATCATCTTTTCTACTTGCTGAAAGTACGATGTTCTTGTCAGTGTTGACAACTCTTCCTTCCTTCTTTGAAAAGTGAACTTCATAATCAACATCACACAATTGGCTGATTGAGATAAGATTGTGTTCGAGACCCTTTACATATGAAACGTTATGAAACACCACGTTATTGCACTTGATATTTCCATATCCTTTAGTGAACCCCTTTCCATTGTCTCCGTATGTTATTGCAGGACCAGTTTTCTTGACATAGTCTTCCAGGAGAGACTTGGATCCTGTCATATGTCTTGAGAAACCACTATCTAAGTACGAAAGATGCTCCTGACCCTGCAGTTCTAAGAAACTAGTTAGAACACACTGACCCATTGGAAGATGGGTCATTCACAAAGTTATTTGACAATATATTATAACACTCTTTGGGAAGACAGTTTAAAGAATTTGATTTAAGAGTCCATTTTTCATTTCTAACTTTGATGTTATCAGCTCTTAATGATGTTTTATCAAACTTGCATTCACTGATTTTGTGAGTCGAATCACCACACCTGTAGCAAATTCTAGTACTAAAGTTTTTCTTGGTAAACACATTTTTATATTTAACACATTTATATTTGAAAGATTCACCAAGTGAACTTTGAGTCCTTTTATTTAACATTGAATTACTAAAGAATTCAGTGTGAGAAGAACTAGAATCAGTGATGGATGAGGAGCTGACATCAGTATCAGATTTAGACTTATGTACTGAAACACTGCAATCAGGATATTGTTCAAGTTGTTCATGAACAACATGAAACACTCCGTTTGAGATAGGAAATGAGATAATATTTTTAGTAAGAGGAGTTGGTCTCACAAGATGTGCAGGATAAGAAGTAGGATCAATTCCAGTAATTTCATTATTACACTCAGTAACACCATTAGAGTCAGTAACACAGTGTTCATCAACGAGACTCTGATTAATAAAGGTGTTGTTGATAAATGTGTTTTTGAAACTATCTTTTAAGTCATTTAAGGAATAAAATTCAGATTCCTTTTCTTGAGATTTAAAAACCTTTTCTGCTTCAACAAAATTTCCCCCAAGGATTTTCTCACATGAGTGAGGTATTTGAGTAGAAATAACATAATTAGCATTTTTGTGAGATTTAGCCCAAAGTTTTAAAACAGTTTGTTCTTTGTTCAAGAGGTCTTTAACTTTATCAATTTCAGCAGATAGTGAGGAATTTGATAAGCTAGTAACTTTTAGATTTTCCTGATTAGTGTCAATAATGTTATTTTATAAGGATAGTTCAGTTTTAAGAAGATCAATTTGATTTTGCATATTTCTTATGGTTTGATTCTTCTTAGAATTAAGAGCACCCAAATACTCAAACATTTTGATTTTTTCATCATTGAATATGAAACAAAGTTTTGAACCTGATACATTGAACGAGAATCAGTGTTGTGCTTCCTGGAGTTTTCCACTGCATCAGACATATCAGCATCAAAAGAACCGTTGCTGACTTTACATTCATCAGTGTCTTCTATATCGACCATCATACACTTAACTTCATCATCTGATGACTCCTCATCAGTCTTCCATTTTTCTTCTTCAGCAACAAGAACTTTATGTTCCAAGTTCTCTGCTTTCAGTTTCTAAACCAGCTTGTTGTACTTCTGCTTCCAGTATTCATCCGAGCTTTGGGTTCTTTGTTTGCATTCTTTTGCAAAATGATCAGTGCTCCCACAGTTAAAGCACTGAGCTTTCCCTTTCCTTTCAGTACCATGCTTTTTATCAGCATCTGATCTTTTTGAAGATTTCCCACTCATCTTCTTCTGAAACTTTGAGAAATTTCGGACTGATTTCTCAAAAGTATTCACAATCAAAGCCGCACTAGCCACTACCTTTTCGAGATCATCAGTGTGACTTTTAGAAGAATCAGTGTGTGAATGGTTTTTAGTGTCTAACTCTGACACTTGCTTTTTTTTTTAAGAATAAAGCTACTGATGACTCACGCTGAGAGTCCTTCATCAGCTCCTTTCTCTGAAGCTTGGATTCCTCATAGTATCGTAGGTTTCCATAGAGACTTTTTAAGTCCATAGTATTGATATTCTCACTATTTTTCAGCACATCAACATGGTTCTCCCAACCTGCACCCATAGAATCCAAAAACTTTTGCACTAGAACAGTTCGATGCTTCAACTGATCTAGTCTCCGCAGATCATTAACAAGAGTATTAAACATGTTAAAGGTTTGAGTCAGGGTTTCACCTTTCTTTGCAAAAAAATGTTCATACCTTCTATTTAGATCATTTATTTGAGTAGCCTTGACTTCTTTAATGCTTTCAAAAGATATAGTCAGCGTATCCATCATCTCTTTTGCTGAGATGCAATTCTGAACCAGCCCAAAGATATTGTATGGCAAAGCATAGCTGATTGCAGCCCGAGCACGAACATCTAGACCATTCTTTCTTTTCTCATCTGCCGTCCAGTTTTCTATAGGTGTTTTCTTCATGGCACCATCAGGAACGTTGTTTTTCAGGGGCTGATACATCGGAACATATGGACCCTTTTCGATGATGTCCAGCATGTCTTCATCTACCGACTCTAATGCATAGAGAGCCTTTATTTTCCGCATAGCAAAATTTGTTTCATCAAACAGAGGAATTTTAGCAGAAGGATGATTTGATGAGTTTGAAGAAGAAGAGGAAGAAACCATTTGTTTGATAAAAGAAACCTGCTCTGATACCAATTAAAAGGACCATAGATCAATCGATTTATCAAACAATGACTAATAATAAGAACAGAACAACGAAATATCACAAAGAGCTTTCACTAAGAATGATAATCTCACAAAGAGATTATTGTTCGCACAAAGCGGCTATTAGGGTTTTTGAAAGACGACCCCTTCACAAACCCGTACAAAAGATTATATAGAAGTATTATAGACAATCCCTACAAATCAGGAATGTTCCAGCTAACTAATATATTATAACTATGGAAACAAGATAAATACTAAATCTGTTACATATAAGACAATATATATACTGAACAACTTTTATGCTGACACTGATGCTGATGGATCAGTTTCAAACATCATCATATTATAAGGTTTGACCTTAAAATCCCTCCTATCCTAATTCTCCCCTTTTCACCCCTTAAAATTTTCAGGAAAAGGGTCCCCTTTATCCATGGATGAAGTTCTTTGAATGCGGTATAGGGGTAAATTGGAGTATCGAGAAGTGGATCTGGTCGATTGTCTCCTTCCTCCCTGCCATTTAGATCAACTTGCTCTGACTGCTGCTATGTATTCTCCTCTGTCAACAAAAGAAGATTTTTCATTTGCTAAGGTGAACCCCCTTACAGTTCGTCCTATTTCCTCCGTCGTGCCTTTGGGTGGTGCTTACCATACTTCCATCAGAGATGGCATCATCTCTGATGCTCGAAGACTGCAAGCCAAATGGAAAGATTCTCATGATCCAGGTCAAACTCCTGTTTCTCCTTTTAGAGGTTTTGGTGAAAGTTCTTCAAGACCCTCTCCTTTTGTTCCCCCTTGGAATCTTCACAACGAGTCGCATCTTTCAGTTCGTGCTAACGCTTTAGAGTTTGCTCGACGTACTTTCCCTCCTACCACTGCTGCTGACATGGAATCTATGGGTAGTCCTGCCCTATCCTACAACATGACTTACCCTGCTGTGTAGGTCATGTTCTATCTTGTTGCCGGGACACGACACATTCAATCGTTTGGTGAGGTGGAAGTCGCGCATGCCAGTTGCGGAACTCGTGTTATGGAATTGGAGCGTCGTATTTTGGAGCATAATGATTATCTCCAACGCTCGAAGCAGAAATATCAGCTTCTTGTCTCTGAGAAAGCTGCCATGGAGGAGATCAGATCCGGTTTAGAAGCAAAGGTTGATTCCCTTTCTCAAGTTAACAAAGGTTTAATGATTCAAGTTGAGAACCTTGATCATGATGCAGTTGATCGTGATCAAGTGATAACTGATTTACAGTCGAACATCCATGACGTGTAGCGTGATCTAGACTGGTTTTTATGGGTGGGGCTTGTGCGGGTCGTGGATAAATTCATTGAACATCCAGAGTTTACCGGTTCCATAAGCCTGATTCGTCATGCCGCCTTTTTTACTGGAGTGGAATCTGTATGTGATGCTCTGGCTAATGTTGGTTACTCCGGTCTTGTTGATGCCCCCTCTTCCGGCCTTGTTACAAGTGTCAATGAAGCTCTCCTAGCGTTTGCTTGTATGGACCATGCTTTGCTGCTGGGGTTGGGCAATTTGGACATGTAGGGAGTTCGTGATCTTTGTGCCTTTTTTGGTTCCGATTGTACTCCCGAAGATATGGCTGGTGGTGATGATGATGTTGGTCATGGTGATGATGCTGTTATTGGTGGTGAGAATACCGTTATGGAAAATGCTAGTGGTGGTTCGGGTGGTCGTGTGGGTGTTAATGTTGAGTTGGATACCAATGGTGATAAGAATGATGCGGTTGTTGTTAGTGAACCAATTTGTGTCGATGAAATTGTTGCTAAGAACGTTGGAGGTGTGGGGAATTTTGTGGGAAGCGTTGATGGTAAGGTTAGTACTAAGAATGACGGTGATAGGTATGGCAGTGGTATGACAGAAGATGTTTAGGTTTCGTGTGCTACCCCTCCGGGGATGTGAAGACTTTGTTACGTATTTCTTGTCTCTATATGTTTGATACTTGTTGTTTGAATTTCCATGTAACACTACTTTTGCTTGATTGTGCTGGTAATGTCTTCCCTTTGTGACATTGGACAATTTGCTATATATTTTCTTTATATGTTTATTACTCTGTATGTGTTAGCTGCTAGATTTTAATTCACAGAACTATGATATAAGCATTTTAACCTCGTACTGATTGTAAAGGTTACGTATTAACAGTTCTATGCACTAAGCGTTGTGTGAGTCAATGCACTGAGCGTTGTATGCATTGGTCACGAGGCTTAATACACTAAGTATAAAGGCTTAATGTGCCGGGCATTGTTCATTGACCATGGAATTTAATACACTAAGTATTAGCGCTAAATGCACTAAGCATTATGCCAAATTTTAGGATTTAACGCACTGTTCATTATTGTAACGCCCGCAAATCTGGGCTAGTCAATTTAGAGACAATAAGCATCAAAAATGAGTTTTTGATGGAAGATTATTTAGAAGGATTAATCTTAACAAAGTTTTAGTATATGTTACAAGGGTTCTGTATATATAAAGAACTCCGAAATCCGAGTTATAACGAAGAAGTTATGACCCGTCGAAGTTTTTCGGCAAAACCGACAAGACACCAAGAGACGTAAATAGTGAATTTACGATAGGGGACTTTTTAGCCTTAGTAATCTAAAAAAAATTCGTAGAATATGTTAAACTGAGAGCGTCCATAAAAAGAATGCCCAAATCTAACTTCGTATGAGGAAGTTATGATTTTTCTAAGATTTAGCATAACATTGCACAACCCGGAAATTCGAATTTTAGATTGGTCGATTTTCAGCGAAAATAATCTAAATGAGAAATGAAGATATCTTTAATAGGAGTTAAATGATAAAAACACAGTCCAAAACGGAGCTCGTACACGAAAGATATGGACGAAGCTTAGTCTCTACTTTTCGAGAGCGGCGAATTCGATACAGTTTTGTAAATCTGAGATAGAACGAGAATTAGCCAACGATGTCTAAATGAAAGTTGTAGTACTCATAAATACCAAAATATGTATATAAATAATGTCAAAAACAGAGCTCGTATGCGAAAGATATGGACGAAGCTTAGTCTCTACTTTTCAAGCGCGGTGAATTCGAATACAGTCTTGTAAATCTGAGATACAATGAGAATTAGCTGACAGGGTGTAAATGAAAGTTGTAGTACTCGTAAATACCAACGCGCGGATATAAATTTCATAGAAAACGGAGCTTGTACGTGGAAGATACAGACGAAGCTTACGGGTTACTCTACGATAAAATCCCAATAAATAAAGGATGAATCCTTCATATTTTCTTCCACCATAAGCCTCTATTTCTCTCTCTAACTTCTCTCTACTCTCCTTAAACCCCTACCAAGTCTAGCGAATATCCCAAGCATGAGAAGAAATCCCCGAAGTGACCGACGGCTCCGAGAAGAAAAGCTTTCGGCTCGGAAACGCTACTCCAGCGAAGCCCGATTTTTTAATGAAAACCCGCTGTAAGCGAGCTACGGCTACACTATTTGTAATATGGATTTATTTAAATAGTATTATTAGGACCTTATAATAATTATTTGGTCAGTTATTATGTGTTATATAAGTGTCGTTATAATATCTTTTTAACCACTCACGGTACGGGGAATCTGGTTTAAAGGGCCGCATAAGGTTGTTGGATTTCAGAAGTGCTATATGACAAAATGGTCCAGCCCTCCAGTGTTTTATGTCTGGCCCCTGTCTGTACATAGTGGGTGAAGAGTATTGTTTAACATTTATATAATAGTAATAATAGCTAGACTATTAATTAGTCTCGGTGAATATTAGACTAAACAATAGTGGTAATGATACTAGGTTATATCGATGGAAATTGTTTTAAGAGTAACAAAGCGTTGTCTATGTTCGGAATCACCCCCTTACCAGGTGAGTGCATAGTTACTTTCATCTTACACATATGTATAAAGTATTTAATATAAATTAAGTGTTGTGAGTGCATAGTCGCTTTCATGAACATGATTTTAATACAAGTATTGATTGAAGTATTAAATATATGTTTATGTGCGAGTTATTTGATGTTGCCTGAAATACGTGTTAAAGAACATACTTGATTATATCTGATGATTTAGGATAAAGAGTAAATCTAAATTAATTATAGGGAATATTGGGTAGTATCTTCTTATGAGTACGAGTGAGTTATACACAGAGAAAAAAACTTTAAAATATGTCATTGATCCGGGTGCATGGATTAGATATAGTCATTGTGCCTAGTATGATAGTATGGATTGGACATAGTCAATTGTCATTAATCCGGGTGTATGGATTAAAACATAGTCAGCTGTCATCAATCAGGGAGTATGGATTAAGACATAGTCAGTTGTCCTTAGTCCGGGAGTATGGATAGGACATAGTTATTTGACAGTAATCCGAGAGTATGGATTAAGACATAGTTAATTGTCCCTGGTCCGAGAGTATGGAATGGGCATAGTTATTGATCCGGGAGTATGGATTACATATACCTGATCTGGGAGTATGGATTAGGTAAAGAGATTAATTTTAGATCCGAGAGTATAGATCGTGCCGTTGTGAGGATCAGTGGGGTGGGGTAAAGTTGCTTATATATGGTGAAATTGTATATTTTGTGAGTTCTAACACACACACACACACACACACACACACATATATATATATATATATATATATATATATATATATATATATATATATATATGATGCAACATTGTGGGTTGAAAACCCTATGAAGTCACCAGGTTTCCCAACCTAACCCACTTAGTTTATTTATCTCACAGATGTTGATATTCAGTCACATTACACGGAGAGATTAAGGAGATATAAATGACTAGTGATAATGAATGTAAGTTTTGTTTATGCTTATGTTTCTGTATTGATGATGACATCCCAAATGTTTTAAAGTGAATAAAAGTACTTTTCTTCGGAAATGCTTTGATAACGTGTTTATCATGTTTTACTGGGAACAAATTCCGCAACATTTTTATTAAAAGAAGTTCTCTAATATTTATAAAGCATAAAAAAAATCGGTCTTTTCTAGCCGCGGAAATGGGGATTTCACAGTTGGTATCAGAGCATTTGTTTAAGCGAACTAGGAATAAGGATTTATTTCTAGACTTAAACTTAGAATGCTAAGTGATGATCGTGAGAAGTATGGCTAATATATTTTAGGAAGTACACCTGAATAGACAGGGGCACTAGCTCATTTAGGGAAGATGTCTAAATTGCTTTTATGTGCTAAATGATTTGCAATGCTTTATGATGCTATCGTTTGATCGGATCTATTGTCTGTTGCCGACCGGATTTAGAAACTTTATGTGTTCTGATTTCTAAACGTTTAATTACGATATTAGAAGTAGCATGTAATTTTTAGAAGTATTAAGGAGGAATACCCATCTAAACCTTCCTCTATCTTTACTCTCGTCTCGATACACCAAACGACTGCTTTGGTGTGCATAGCATCATGGTGAAGACTCGTAGTGAATTGAGTAAATAGAGGAAATGAGAAGGCTTACGATACTCAATGGTACCTATCGGAAGATATCGTAAGAGTGATATCTTTCCTTTAGAATGCGTCTAATAAATAATATGTCTAGTACGTGAGAAGTACACTTTCAATTAGCAGAAAGAAATATTTTTGGTATAATCCATGAAGTTATCCCATTGGCTGACATTCCCACCAACAACTAAGTTGAAGTAGAATTGTTATTGAAGATACGCATGGAAGAAGTCCTAGTAGAGTCTAGGGAAAATTTTATGATTAATTGTACACATTTGTATGTGTTAAATTGTTTTGTGATTTTAGGAAATAAGAACTTGGGGACTACGAGACAATACTTGAGACGAGTATGAGTATGTGTGAATGGTAGTAGAGGCCTATACTACCGGAAGCACATGAGTCGCACTTGGATCAGGGAAAGTCACAAGGTTAACAATGAGCTAGTAATTGATTTCGTTTTATTCAAGAATATCGTTACCATTGTTTCGATGAAGATTAAGAAAATGATTGTTATTCCGAACCTTGTGGTAATACCAAATTGAGTCCGACTACGATGAGTATGTTATGTGGTTATGAGAACCAGGTTCGATGTAGCACCTGACTTAAGCTAGAAGAATTAATCAAAGCGATCAGTAGAGGTACCGCGACGGTTGCTTGTAGCAAGAATGGTAACTTTTAAGATGAGTATAAGCGACCTGAGTATAAGCGTTGCAAAATGCTATTCTGGAAGACTCTAAGAGACCTGAGTATAAGCGTTGCAAAATACGATGATAGGTCATTAGAATATGAAACATCGTTCCATTATAGTAATAAAAGAAATTATCTTAGGTTCGTATCCAATGAGGATCGAGATTTGACTTGAAGGTCATAATTTGGAGTCTAACATGAGATAGGGAGCAAGTGCAAGATCGAGCACCGTCTGCAGTCATGGAGTCCAAGAGTTAGATACTCATTCGATGGAACAAAGAAGTTATGATTATTACCTAGGATGAAGAGATAACATATGGAGTCATTATACTTCCCTGTTTTGTTGATGATTCTGGGACGTTATCATCCTAAGGTGGAGATAATTGTAATGCTCGCAGATCCGGGCTAGTCAATTTAGAGACAATAAGCATCAAAAATGAGTTTTCGTTGGAATATTATTCAGAAGGATTAATCTTAACCAAGTTGTAGTATATGTTACAAGGGTTCTATACATATAAAGAATACCGAATCCGAGTTATAACGAAGAAGTTATGACCCGTTGAAATTTTTCGGCAAAACCGACATGACAATAGCAGATATAAATAGGGAATCTACGATAGGGGACCTTTTAGCCTTAGTAATATAAACAAAAGTAGTAGAATATGTTAAAATGTGAGTGTCCATCAAAAGAATACCCAAATCTGACTTCGTATGAGGAAGTTATGATTTTTCTAATATTTAGTAGAACAATGCACAACCCGAAAATTCGAATCTTAGATTGGTCCATTTTCAGTGAAATATTCTATACTAGAAATGAAGATATCGTTAATAGGAATTAAACGATAAAAAGAAAGTCGAAAACGGAGCTCGTATGCGAAAGATATGGACGAAGCTTAGTCTCTACTCTTAGAGTGCGGCGAGTTCGATATAGTTTTGCACATCCTAGAAAAAAAAATGAGAATTAGCCAATGGTGTATAAATGAAAGTTGTATTACTCATAAATACCAACAGGTGGATATAAATAGCGTAAAGAACAGAGCTCGTATGCGAAAGATATGGACGAAGCTTAGTCTCTACTTTTCGAGCGCAACGAATTTGAATACAGTTTTGTAAATCTGAGATACAATGAGATTTAGCCGACAAGGTCTAAATGAAAGTTGTAGTACTCGTAAATACCAACGCGTGGATATAAATAATGTAGAAAACGGAGCTTGTACGCGGAAGATACAAACGAAGCTTAGGAGCTACACTACGATAAAATCCCTATAAATAAATGATGAATCCTTCGTATTTTCTTCACACCATAAGCCTCTCTTTCTCTCTCTAACTTCTCTCGTGTAATGCCCGTAGGTCAGGGCTAGTCAATTTAGAGACATTACGCATTAAAAATGACTTTTTGATGGAATATTATTTTTAAGGAATAATCTTAACTAAGTTGTAGTATATGTTACAAGGATTCCATACATATAAATAACACCAAAATTCCGAGTTATAACGAAGAAGTTATGACCTGTCGAAGTTTCGCGACAAAACTGGCACGACACAACGCGACGTAAATAGTGAATTTATGTTAGAGTGATATTTAGCCTTAGCGATCTAAACGAAAGTCGTAGAGTTCATTAAACCGTGGGCATGCATAAAAAGAACATCCAAATCTGACTTCGTATGAGGAAGTTATGATTTTTCTAAGTTTCAGCTTAGCAGTATGCAACCCAAATACTCGATTTGAGATCGACCGGTTTTTATCCGAAACAATTTAAATGAGAATTGGAGATCTCGTTATTTTTAGTGAAATGATAAAAAGATTGGCGAAAACGGACGTCGGATGAAGAAGTTATGAATTTATAACGGAGTTTTCCTATCTCGGCTGTCACACCCCGAAAACCGAAGGCGGAATACATTTCCGGGGTGGACTACCATGTTGAGTATCAAATCCAATGTACATAGTAAGCAAAGTAAAACAAGCATTACATTACATAATAACAGTTTTACAGTTGTTTCAAAAGTAAAGTTTGTACAGTTGTAATACATAGTATATATAGACAAAATGTAACGGGTCTTCACGTACACCGTCTTCATGCAAAATGATCTTCGGGTACCTGTTCTAACGCTGACCTGAGAACACAAGCGGTTTGAAAATCAGCATAAAGCTGGTGAGTTCATAAGCGGTTTTGGTTTACGAAAATGTATCGGTTTCCTTTCTGTTTCTGAAATGTTATGTACACCAAGAAAATCCCGTATTTTCTCAAAGGTTGGTTATTGTTTCACAATTGTAAAGTATAGTAAGTTTGTACACTGAAAACAAATTTACTCATGTGAAAATGTATAGTTGGTTATCTGACTGGTTAAACTGTTCTGTTTACTTATCATGTGTTACCAGGAAAGTCCCATACTTTCGTTGTTGTATGTTACAAATTGTAAAAGATGTAATGTTATCCATTCTGTGACTCTTTCTAGTTATGTAAGTGTTACCCAGGAAAGCCCCATGCTTTCCTGCATGTATGTATCTTATGTAAATGATGTGAAAGATGTAAAAGATGTAATCGTGATTAGGTTCCATGTTCTCCCCAGGAAGGTCCCGTACCTTCCTGAATGTTAGTTACAGTAAGTAAAAGATGTAAAAGATGTAAACGATGTAAATGATGTATAAAGAAATCCATTATTACTGTAAGTAAATCTCTGTTATCCTAATTGCGAGTTCCATAACCATACAATAGACTGAAAGCTGTGGCAATAAGTAGTCCACATGTGGCAATAAGTCGTCCACATACTTATGACTTTCGTCACCCTTGAACCATTTCGGTTCGGCTGTAGCTAGCAGCCAGGTGTGGGGTAGTCAGCCCCGTATAGATCTATACACTCAAGTCACGCTCTCTAAATACCAGAGATTCTGGTTATGGGTGTAGTCCTCCACTCGCGTAATCCG
The DNA here is from genome assembly GCF_052625555.1 of Lactuca saligna. Taxonomy (NCBI): domain Eukaryota; kingdom Viridiplantae; phylum Streptophyta; class Magnoliopsida; order Asterales; family Asteraceae; genus Lactuca; species Lactuca saligna. Next base: position 74,149,743 of record NC_136421.1, read on the forward strand.
GGTGGAGTGTTCTCCGAGGACGTGTCTCCAATCGTACCGGAATAACAAATTTACTGGTAATAATATGAAAGTCCTCCACTCGCGTATGTGTGTGGAGTGTTACCGAGGACAAAACAGTGTATAGGTATTATATTCAAATGTTTTAATGTCATGCTTTTAACTGATAAAATGTGGAAAACCATTTGTGAAATACATATAAAACATACTAGTTTAAAGACTTATTTCACAAATATATGTTACGTGATCTGTATGTTCGATCTGTTATCAGTTGTCGTTATCAATTATAAAAGCATAAGAATATGAAACACACATTTGAAAACATGTTATGAGTACAAGAATTCCCTTGTACTTTGCTTGTGTTCCCCCCCCCCCCCTGAAAACAATGAAAACAGTGAAAAAGGGTAGGGGTATGAACTCACCGGACTCGGAAACTTGTCGGTTTTGAATGCTAGACGTCGGTTCGGGGTTTGATTACTCGCGATGACCCTATGTAAAATGATATAATGTCCATATATATACGATTAGAGATACATTCACTAATCATATGGAATATTACACTCCAATGAGGTTAAACACCTCAAAACGAGCGTTTGGAGTGACCCGGGTGACATCTTCGGACTTGTAATGGCACTAGGGACTTGGGACATGAGTTTACTCTCCATAAGTAAACATTTAAATGAGTTTACAACCATGAAACACACTCACACATGAGTTTACGGCCGTAAACTCATGTTGGTGTGGTTTTGAGGGTTTAAGGGCTCAAATGGACCTAGAGGTTGCTAGAATGGATTTTCTAAATTGTCTTGGAACACTTGGACTGAATTTAAATCATCAAAATGCTTATTTTATGGGAGTTTACAGCCCAGAATAGGCTCCTGGCCGTAAACTCCTTAATCTTCATGAAATGGGTGCCAAATGTTGTTGAAACCAATCACATGTGATTCGTAAGATTATTCCAAGACTTAGTATGATTTTTATGTGACATTTGAGGGGTGTAATGGAGTTTACGGCCCATGAGACCCTCCTCATGGCCATAAACTCTAATGTAGGGTCATATAAAGTGTTTCAAGGTCTAAAACTTGCATAGAAGGGCATCTAAATTTCATCTAAGGGCTTTAGGGGTGTTTAGTTTGCATTCTAACACCAAAAGTTTTGGAGTTTACGGCCCAAGAACAATCCTTGGCCGTAAACTCTTATAAGTCTCACAAAAGATGTGTTTTAGGCCCTTAAAGTATTTTTGGTTGGTCCCTTGATTTGTTCCAAGGCTTTTGGTGGTGTTGGATGGCTTTCTAACACCCTAGAATTGGATTTATGTCACATTTTGGGGAGTTTACGGCCCAAGCACTATCCTTGGCCGTAAACTCACATAAGTCCCACAAAATTTATGTTTCAAGTGTCCAAATGCTAAAGCCAAGGTCCTACAATTCATATCTAAGCCATAAGAGTGATTTGGAAGGGTTTTAAGGCATGAAAAACCCCCTTTTACTTGAGTTTACGGCCCAAGCTTATGCCTTGGCCATAAACTCCTTTAAATGGCTCAAAATCATAGTTTTAAATGTTCTAAGTCCATATCTTGAAGTCCCATAGCCATATCTAAAGTCCAATTGAGTCTAGGAAGGAGTTTAAGGGCTTAAAACCCCATTAAATTGAGTTTACGGCCCAAGCTTGTTCCTTGGCCGTAAACTCATGTTCTTGGACCTAAAACTCAATTATTTCATCAATTTGAAGGCTAAAGGTGTTGAATAACATGTTAGGGAGGTTACCTTAAAGGTTTGAAGCCTTAAACTTGTGATTTGGACCTTAATTCTAGCTTGAGGAGAGAGGTTGTAAGAGTTTAGTGAGAAACTTGCCAAAAGGCTTCAAATGAAGTCTTAAACACGTTTATATAGTGTTTAAGTTTTGGACACGGTGGAATTTTACCCGATACCGGCGTTAGACGGGGTTTTTGGTCGTACCCGATTAAGTTACCATAACCCGATACGGTAAATTTTAGAATTATTCCGATCACTAAAGTTGGGTGTTAAATTGATTTCTAAATGTATGAAGACACCCATTAAGTCATTTTAGATGCGTAATAATTAATGACTTAATTAAACGGAGAAATCGGAAATTGGAAATCGGAACGACGATCGGTTGCGCGAGTTGATTTATGAAAAAGTTACATTGAAATGAGGCGGAAATTTCGGGTTGTTACATCGGCCTACTAAAATAATATAATAAAAATAAATTTGAAATTAGCCGACGGAGTCTAAATGAAAGTTGTAGAGCGTAGTCTCACCTACGCGTGGATATAAAGAACATAAAAAACGGAGTTCGTATGAGGAAGATATGAATTTTTGAATCTTATTAGATAATTTTGATATTAAATTTAATTATAAAATATCTGATATTATCCAAAGGGGAGGAGTCAGCAGCCTGATCCAGGTTACGCCCAGTGGACCTAGATTTACGCCCAACATAAATTGAGGATCCAGTCCCTATAAAAGGGAGTCGAAGCTTCCGAATTTCTTTACACAATTCCTCTTCTCTCTCTCTCTCTCCTGTTTTACGTTGTTTTTCATGCAAGAATTATCCCGAAGCCCCAATATTAGTCCCGAGAAACAAAGCAAGTCCCGAAGCCCCGAAGATCCCAAGAAGTAAGATTCCCGAGCCAAATCTCTGCCCGCGAGGAGTCCGATTTTTGTGAAGATCTTCCAGATCTACCGAAGAATACTACTTCTACAAGCCGTAGTGCTGTTCGATCATCTTCTAATCAAGTGAGTGTGTCGTTACTTTCTTCTAACGCATAAATATTAAGTATTTGCTATGAAATATGTGTTATGTGTATAATATAAAGTTGTTTATGTGTAGGTGTATAGTCCCTTTCATAAACACGGGTATAATACAAGTATTGTTTGAATATATTAACTATATGTTTAGGTGAGTGTGTAGTTACTTTCTTCTAACGCATAGAAATTAAGTATTTGCTATGAAATACGTGCTATGTGTATAATATAAAGTTGTTTATATGTGTGGGTGTATAGTCCCTTTCATAAACACGGGTATAATACAAGTATTGTTTGAATGTATTAAGTATATGTTTGGGTGAGTGTGTGGTTACTTTCTTCTAACACATAAATATGAAGTATTCGTTATAAAATACGTGCTATGTGTTTATATATTGTTGTTTATTTGAGATGAGTGTGGAATGGATGTTTCATATAGTTTTTAAATGAGTTAAAATGTATATGTATTTTATTTATACAAATATGATGGGTAGAACATGGGTAGATGAGATAGTTGGTATGTGATAAAATGATGAGGTATGAAAGATGATTAAGAATGATATTGGGAGATGCACCAATTAGACAATGTCATAATACTAGCAGATGCGCTTATAGGATAATCCTGGTAGATGTGCTTATAGGATCATGCCGGCAGATGCGCCTAAAAGAGAATGTCATAAACCTGGCAGTCACACCTCATAGTGTATGACATAATTCTGGCAGAGGCGCTTAAAGGATGATGTTGGTAGATGCGCCTTATGTAGCACTAGATTTTGTGCTAATTCCTTAGGTCAATCCTTAGGAATGAATGAATGATGGAAGCTGAATTCTTAGGGTAAAATCTTAAGAAATAAAGAAGATAATGGGGATTGGTAATTGGGTTCATTGTTTGATGGTTGAATATAATAATTATATCATTGTTGGTTGAAAACCCTATATGCTCACCAGACTCCCAAGTCTGACCCACTCAGTTTTCTTTGTATGATAGGTATCGATATGAAGATATATGTAACATCCCAAAATCGAAACGGCGGAAACGTTCAGGGGCGGAGGACGTCATGTGTAGTATCACAACAATGCAAGTAGTAAACAAGCAACAACATCATCCATTGCATTATTAGTATAATTTTACTTACAAGTGTATTATTCATAGTAATAACAACATAATGAATACTCAAAATAAAAGACGAGTCTCGACTGCTACGTCTTCTCTAAACCTTGCATCGGTACGTGTCTATTTGTGACTTAAGAATACAAGTTGTTTTGAAAGCGAGTATCAGTTTTAAAGCTGGTGAATTCATAAGTATTTAATGCCGTTATCTATATAAGTATAAATGAAAAGTCTTATAAGTAAAAGTGTAATCGTTTGAATTTCCTAGAAAATCCCATATTTCCTATTAGTATAAAAAGGTAGTCTTCTACCAAAACTAGACTATTTTTTAAGTAGTCTTCTACCAAGACTTTGAATGAAAGAAAGTAAGCAAGTAAGTAGTCTTTTCACGAGACCCGCTGTAAGTAAGTAGTCTTCTCACGAGACCTGCTGTAAGTAAGTAGTCTTCTCACGAGACCTACTGTAAGTAAGTAGTCTTCTCACGAGACCAAATCTAAGTAAGTAACAATATGATTGGTAGTCCCTATTCCACGTTTGGAACTAAAGGTGACTTCCGCAATGAATCGCTAGGTTGAAATCCATATTTATTATCAAATCATATAAAAGCCGAAACTATACCTATAATAGCTTCCTAGGGATATATGAACGTATACCTTTGCTACCCAAAGGTACTGAACTGACTGATCTGAACTATTATGTCCATATATGTACACATGATATATAACAAAATATTTAAACGACCTTTAGACGGGTACCTGATACCCACCAGACCATATCCCAACGAGGAAAAGGAAATAAAGCGGGTTAGTCTTCCTAAGTCCTTTAAACATTACTTATATAACTATACATATACATGCATGCTTTTAACAAGGTATCTATGTAAAGGTATCCATGAAAGTGTATCCATGGAAGTGTATCCAAGTAAGTGTATCCAAGTAAGTGTATCCAAGTAAGTGTATCCATGTAAGTGTATCTCTTCATACAATATTTAGTATAGACTCATGTATGAACTGACTCTGGTGTAATTCCTTGTAATAGGAATAGCAAGTAGTATCTCCTAACTATACCTATAATAGTTACTAGTAATGTACAAGTATCAACGAAAGTTTACTTTTGCTAGCCAAAGCTACTGAACTGACTGAGGTCACTTTTATGTCTATATATGTATACATGATATATAACTGATAGTTGAAAGACCTTCGGACGGAAAACCGATACCCTAAAGCCACATCCTAACAAGGAAAAGGAAATAAGGCGAGCTAGCCTTACTGAATCCTTCAAACAATATGTATATAACTATACGAATATAGGCATGCTTTTAACAATTCAAAAGTACAAAAGAAGCTTTGTAAAACATTTAAGGGTTTTGAAGAATAAATAAATGTTAATGACTTGATGTCATTCTATAAAGCATTTCAAAAGTAATTCCTTTAATAACAAAGTATAACAGAGTTTGGAAGAAAACATACTGAACATAGTACAGTTTAATAAAAAGTTGTTTGAACAAGTAAAACATTTTGGAAAGCCATTTGAAGTAATCAGTTTGATAAAATAGCTAAAAGTGTAGTAAATCCATTTGTATGCTGGTTATTAATCACATGTGATTGATATAATAACTAGCATGATTTAACTTGTATTCCCCCCCGCCCCCCATAAAAGCATTTAAAAACATTTAAAACGTTGATTAAGGGGTATGAACTCACCTGTAGTTGATGGTTTGGATGTATCGACTGACGTAGGATGCTAAGTGTCAAGTGAAGAGTTTTACACACACAAGGATCATACTTAACATATAGTAGTAAATATACGTATCCAATTAGTCTTTAAATAACTAATTAAAAGAGTTAAGACATCCTAGGACATGATAAACACTTTATATAAGTGTTATAAGTTCTAAGGAGTGTATCTAAGTGTTGTAGGACAAGGCCATTGAGTTTAGGGTTCAAAAGAACCCCTTTCATGAGTTTACGCCTTAAAGACCATAACCCATTGAGTTTAAGGTCGTAAACCCTTGATTTTACGGCCATAAGCTCATAATCTTTTGATCATTTGTTGATTTGAAGCCTTCCAAGTCATACTAAGCATTCCTACTTCATGTTTAAGCCTTAGGAAGTGTTTGTGGCATCAATACACTCCTAAATTGAGTTTACGGCCCATGGACCATTTCTCCATGTTTTTGTTGCTGTAAAATCCTATGGAACATGGTATTTTGATATTTTCAAGTACTTAGCACATCAAGGTAAGGTTCTAGGCTAGTTTCTAAGGCTTATGAAAGGATAAGGCACACTTTGGCACCAAAATTAGGGTTTACGGCCCAAGATGTTCTTGGACCATAAACACCCTTGATCATTGGTTTATTGGGTGTTTTCTTGGTGTTTAGAAGTGTAACAAAGCTTATAAGACTCTAGGATAGGAGTACTTACAATATAGAAGCTTGAAATGAGCCAAAAGTCCAAGAACACTAGTGTGTGTTCTTGGTGTTCGTGGTGAAACTTGAAGAATCAACCTTTTGGAACATTTTCACGGATAGATGTGTGTTAAAACACTAGATTAGATGATATACTAACTTGAAAGGGCTAGAAAAACTTACTAGATTTAAGATCTCGAAGAAAACTAGGATGATACATGAGAGAGTTTGGGGTTTGCTCTTGGAAAGGTGGAAAATGATTTAAAAGACTAAGTGTCACTTATATACCCCCTTCCTTGGGGTTTGCGGTCGTAAACACCATTGTTTAGGCCGTAAACTCCAGTATTCTGGTGTGTCGGGACTTTATTGTTGCACAATAAACCCTAGAGCATCCTCTCTCCTGATATCTCGTAAGGTGTTAATCCTAAAATACTCAAACTTAAACCATAAAGTTTGAAATTTAGCAGTACTGTTCTGACTTCTATTGACTTGATATGTTGTAAAGAATGGAAATTTCGGGTTGTCACAATATATTTCACGGAGAGATTAAATGAGATGTAAAATCTTTAGTGTAAATAATGTAAGTTCTGTTTATGCTTATGTGTCTGTATCGGACCATGACATCCCAAGATTTTGTTATATAATAAAAATACATTTCTTTAAAGAAATGCTTTGATAAATATTTATCATATTTTGGGAACAAATTCCGCAAATGTTTTCTTTAAAAGATTACTCTGATTTTAAAAACAAAGCAAAAACAAATCGGTCTTTTCTGACCGAGAAATTGGGGATGTCACAGTTGGTATCAGAGCATTAGTTTAAGCGAACTAGGAATTTTGTAGGAAATTTATAGACTTAAACTTAGAATGCTAACTAATGATCGTGAGGAGTGTGTCAAAAATATGTTACGTAGTACACCTAAATTGACACGAGCACTAGTATATTTTAGGAATGATGCCTAAAATGCTTTTATGTGCTAAATGTAATATGTTTTCCATATATGATATTATTTGTTCGGATCTATGATCTGTTGCCGACCGAATCTGGAAACCTTATGTGTGTAGGATTCTAAGTGTATGATTACGATATTAGAACTAGCATGTAAACGTTTCGGAGTGATAAGGATGACTTAATTATCTAACGTGATTGAGGATTTGAATTCACCATATTCGGTGTGTAGATCAAAAATTGTAAGAACCAGAAGTGGAGTTGGAAATGCAAATGAAAACAGGAATCAACCAACAGTGATTGAACAAATACCTGTTGTAGTTGCTGCACCCGAGCCAGTAACGATGGCTGGTGTACAAATGATGATTCAAACGATCTTGGATCGTCAGATGGAGGAGACCAGGCGGTTGCTTCAACAGAATCGTGAAGAACTGTCAATTCAAGTGGAAGAGCTTGAAATAAATGAAGGGCACTCGGAATGAGGAAACTTCAGTGGATCTATTGGTCAAGCCAACCCACCGATAGTTAGGCAAAACAACTAGAATGGAAGGAATGATGGAATGGGATGCAAGTATAAGGATTTTCTAACTTGCAAACCATCGACCTTCACTGGAAATGAGGATCCGATCGGAGTTATAGATTGGATATCGAAAATAGAGCTAGCCTTCATGACGTGTGGTTACAGAGGCAAGTTGCAGACCACTTTCACAGTACGTCAGTTCAGGGGTGGGGCTGTTCATTGGTGGAACACTCTGGGGAAGATCCTAAGCCCTAATGAGCCACTGCAATTAACTTGGGCAGAGTTGTTGGTGCAATTCAAGCGCAAGTTCTGCTCGACCCAAAACCTGCTAGAGTTGGAGAACAAAATTTATGATATTAAAGAAAGGCAGCATATCAGTGGATGAATACACTAATGCCTTCACAGACGAGATGGAGTTTGCTTTGTGCATCATCCAAGAAGAACTGACAAAAGTTGACCGGTACGCAAAGGGACTCCCTTGGGAGTATGCGGTGCGAGTGCAGCAGACACCTACTCTAGAGACAACTATTTGGGCTGCCAAGTGAGGTTGAATTTGGCGAGAATAGAAAGTTAGAAGGAACTTCAATTTCTAATGAGAAAATAAAATTCTCGAAGTTTGGAGGAGGAGGAAGGGATGAGGCAAGGTGGTGCGATATGTGCAAGAGGAAGCACTCAGGAAAATGTGGCGCGGAGGTGACATGTTTCAAGTGTGGAAAACATGGGCACTACACCGATGAATGTGTTTTCAACAAAAAGGTGTGTTACGAATGTAACGAAGAGGGGCACTTCGAGCAAGACTGCCCAAGGAAAAATCAAGCAGCAAGGCTAGAGGTGTCGCCAAAGCTAAAGGCAAGAGCATTTCAGATGATCCATAATGAAGTAGATGGCAATGCAAGGAATCAGGAATGAAGATTTTATATCCAAAGATCAAGTTATGAAGTAGCAATGTGAACAGTAACTTATGGTGTAGCCTATTAGAGGCATAGTATAGGGTGAACTTGAACTTTTGTGTAATAGTTTCAAGAAAGTGATATAAACCCTAGTTTTGTTATCTGGTGTGTTGAATGATTGTATGATTTTCTTTTATGGTGACTTGGTCAACTACGAGACAATACTTGGGACGAGTATGAGTAGGTGTGAAGGGTAGTAGATGCATATACTACCGGAAGCACAAGACTCACACTTGGATTAGGGAAAGTTACAAGGTTACCAAGAAGCCAATAATTGATTCTGTTTTGTTCAAGTGTGTCATTACCCTTGTTTCGGTAGTGACTAGTAAGATGGTTGTTATTCTGACCCAAGTGGTAATATCAAATTACGTCCGACTATGGTGAGTATGTTACGTGGTTCAGAGAACCAAGTTAGATGTAACATATGACTTAAGTCAGAAGATTGAAGTTAATGCGATCACTGGTATCGCACTCGTTGTTCATAAAGTTTGTAGCTAGAAATGCTACATGCTAAAATGTGATTATATCACATTAGAATATGAAGGAAGGTATATTCCACTTTGGAATTTAACTTTAAAAAGACTGAGACTAAGCGTTGCATCGTGCGATGAGAGGTCAGTAGAGCACGACCCATCGGTCTGTTACAATAGATAAAGGAAAGTATTTATCCTAAGAAGAAGAAGGATTCCACCATAAGGACTTATTTGGTAACTCAAAGGTTATGATTGAAATACAACATAGTACGATAAGCAGATGCAAGATTGGGCATCGTCTGCGGTCAAGAAAGCCATAGAGTTAAATACTCTTTCGATGAAACATAGAAGTTACAGTTATTACCTAGGATGAAGAAATAGCGTGTAGAATCATTATGAAAGTCCTATTTCGTTGATGATTCCGTGACGTAATCATCCTAAGTGGGAGATAATTGTAATGCCCGTAGATCAGGGCTAGTCAATTTAGAGACATTAAGCGTCAAAATTGACTTTTTGATGCTAGATTATTTTGAAGGAATAATATTAACTAAGTTGTAGTATATGTTACAAGGATTCCGTACATATAAAGAACACCAAAATCTGAGTTATAATGAAGAAGTTATGACCTGTCGAAGTTTCGCGACAGAACCGGCACGACATAGCGCGACGTAAATAGTAAATTTACGTTAGAGCGATATTTAGCCTTAGCAATCTAAAAGAAAGTCGTAGAATTCATTAAACCGTGAGAATGCATAAAAAGAACATCCAAATCTGACTTCGTATGAGGAAGTTATGATTTTTCTAAGTTTCAGCTTAGCAATATGCAGCTCGAATACTCGATTTGAGATCGAGCGGTTTTTAGCCGAACCAATCTAAACGAGAATCGGAGATCTCGTTAGTTGTAGTGAAACGATAAAAAGATAGGAAAAAACGGACGTCGGATGAAGAAGTTATGAATTTATAATGAAGTTTTCCTATCCCGGCCTACTAAAATAATACAATAAAAATAAATTCAAAATTAGCCGACAGAGTTTAAACATCCCGAGATTTTGTTATATAATGAAAATACATTTCTTTAAAGAAATGCTTTGATAAATTTTTATCATATTTTGGGAACAAATTCCACAACTGTTTTCTTTAAAAGATTACTCTGATTTTAAAAACAAAACATAAACAAATCGGTCTTTTCTGGCTAACAAATTGGGGATGTCACATCTCTAGCCTCCTTAAACCCCTCCCAAGTCTAGGGAACCTCCCTAGCACAAGAATGAAGCCTCGGAGCACCCCGACGGCTTCGAGAAGAAAAGCTTTCGACTCAGAAACGCTGCTCCAGCGCAACCCGATTTTTTAATAAAAACCCGCTGTAAGCGAGCTATGCCTAAACTATTCCTAATACAGCTTTATTTAAATATAGGAGTATTATTAGGAGATTATAATAATTATTTGGGCAGTTATTATGTGTGACAACCCGAAATTTCCATTTTGTACGAACATTATCAAGTCAATAGAAGTTAGAACAGTCGCAGTAAATTTTTAGACTTTTCCGTATAAGTTTGAGTATTTCAGGGTTTACACTTAAAGAGATATCAGGAGAGAGGATGCACTAGGGTTTCGTGCAACTCTGTTATTTCAGAACTCTATGATATTAGAGTTCATTTCTTGAATAAAAATATTTTATGCCAAAAATCCCAGGACTATATATATAATTCTTAACCAGATTATTTCATTAGTTACATTTCCAACTAGAGAAAAACCATTTTCTCTCTCACGGGTCTTCGGGTTTTCATCCCAAATCGTGAGTACGTCTCTTTAGTTGTATTATATGGCTTACAATGTGTTTATTAACATAGATTTCATAGCAAAAATGCAAGATTCAAGAGTTTACCGCACAAGAACACCTTGGGGAGTAAACTCTTTTATAAGGGTAAAATGATGCCTAGACCTTTCCCGTGATATGTAAGTACCTTAGGCTTGTATGATAGTGTTTTTAAGGCTAGAAATCATCCAAGAACACCAATATTTAGGTGCTTACGACGCAAGAAGTTATTGGACCATGAACTCCAAACTCAAAGGCCAAAGGGTGCCTTAATCACTCCTAAAGCCTTGGACAATAGCCTTGATTTACTTATAGTGATTTTAGGGACTTCAAATCATCAAATGCCCATCCCCATGAGAGATTATGGCCGTAATCACTAACGGAAAAGGTCTTTTGGCCGTGAACATCAAGAAAGGGAACCAAAGTGTGCCTAAGGCCTTCATTAGCCTTAGATAAATGTCTAGAACCTATCCTACATAAGCATGGGACTTGAAAGCATAAAAACAACCCTTTCCATATGAGTTTACGGCAGTAAACTCAAGAGGAAATGGCCTTGGGGCCGTAAACTCCTCAAAGGAGTGTATTAGAGCCCTAAACCCTTCAAAGAATTAATCCACCAAGTGGGAATGCTTCTAGGGATCATTTAGAACTTCAAGACACCAAATGCCATTAAACCAAGGAGTTCACGGCTGTAAACTCAAGGGTTTACGACTGTAAACTCCTTGTGTGAGGTTCATTGAAGAATAAACTCATGTATAGGGTCCTTTGGAACCCTAAACCCCTTTTTCCATGTCCCACAACAACATAGTGTTGGGTTTTGAGCATTCTAACACTCCTAAGTGTACATGCAACCCTAAATACCTTGGATGTATGTTTACTCTATTATACATGCAAATATGAACAGCCAAGGTATTATCCTAATCTAGCATAGAAAACAATAAATATAACAAGATAGAATACATACCTCTTTGGTGTAGAATGTTCTCAAGAAGCTTGAGTGCCTAGTGCCCCAAGTGTGACACCTCAAATGGCTCACACAACATCAATTGCTTTTTGAATAACCTTGAGAGAAATGTAGAACACTTGAAATTGGCTAGCCCTTCTCTATTATAACTTAGTGGCCGATTTTTCCAAGACTATGATCTTTATATAGTGTTACAATTAGTGTAAACCCTAATTGTCATGACTTTCCATTTTCCTTGGATCCATGGGTTCAAATACACCATGGAGCATCCTATGGGTTTTAGCCCAACTTGATAATCCATGGAGCATTAGCCCAGTATACAAGTATGGATGATTTACACAATCAACCTATATATTTAATTAGTCTTTTTTTGAACACTTAATTAATTCTTGATCAATACTAATTAAATAATCTTATTAATATATTACAACTTATAATATATTAACAAACCTTAAGTGTTATTTCTCTCATTATAGTCTATCCAAGTGCATGATGCCATGCAACCCAAATGAACCATGCTAGGTTGGGTCAAGTCTTACCAATTATAGTTATGAACTTAGACATTAATCCAACAGTCTCGCACTTGGATAAGTCTAAAACTATTATTGTGTATGACTTCAAGAACCAACTGGCAATCGTAGCTCACAAAAGCTTCCGTCAAACTCTGACCTTGCCGATGATCTCTGACCTTTGTCAATGACTTGTCCATTAGATAAGCGATCAAATATTCCTCCATTCTAGATATCATATGGACTAAGACATGGATAAATCATTCTCTCTATCCATCTCTTGTTTCCCGATTTCCAATTTATAGTGACTGACTGATTGAACAAATCAAATCAGTCCTGGCTTGGCCAAGAACTCACATGTATCATCATTAAATCATCGAGGGGCCCACATATATCGATTTTATCCCGAAGGTAAAAGGAATGGATAAACTTCGACTCATATGGCTTGTTCTACTACTTGTTGAATCATACACAAAGACACATTTTATAACATCGAGTTACCAATGCGGTTTCGCGCAATCAATGTATAACCAACTCATAGTAACAACTCATATCACTAGCTTTGAAGAATATAAGATATTATCGTCTCATGATCACTCGTGATAAAATCCATGAAGTGATTCCAATGAGCGCGGGTTGAATCCAATACTCAGAACTTATGAGCATTCATGAGCGTAGTAGCACAACTTTGTCCACCAACTTGGAACTCTACAAGCCAACCCATTACAGTCTTGATTCATATCTACTTCCAACATATGACTGACTGTGGATGGTTTAAATAACTTAGTCATTCCGGAAGAATAACCTAGTTATTATGGAAGTCAAAACATGCAAAATGAAACACAAGAATAAATGAATCAAATATGGTATCAAACCCTATGAATATAAATAGACCACTTCTATTTATCACTATTCTGATTACTCATTATTCATTGTTTCAGTTTTATCAACTTTATACTTGAATTAAAACACTAGGTATCCCATGCTCCAAGCATGTACACTATGTTTTCCTAAACAATAGCTTTGCCATACACCAAGTATGCACTCTATGTTTATCTATTATCCTTACTTTATGAAATAAACCCATTGACCAAACTTTCAATGATTCTAATTTCAATCTCCCAAATCGAAATATGTTAGATTTTAAACTTAAATGCACTACCCTCTGGCAATGAAAGTCACAAAGACTTGTCAACAACCATTACAGGGTATTCCAATGAAGACCTACCCCATGGACACAAAGCCTTATGTTCAAAGTATGCATTGCTTTGAACATGCTTCTTGCACTAAGTTCTTTGTGATCTTACACATATTGCTTCTATCTATAGAGACAACTCTATTTCACATTTTGACTACTACTTCTGAACAAAAGTTGCCTTGTTTCAGACTATGTCAATATGGACCTTCCAAAATTCACACTATACTTCCAACTATCCTTGAGCATCCAATCTTTGGTAAACCTTAGATTGTCCTCGACAATTTGTTAATCATTTTAGTCATATCCAATTCTAGACATTTTCCTCCTTAATGCCCCAAGGCATTTGGAAAATTCAGACATAATAAATATTATAGCACAAGTAATCGATCTTGTACCCAAAGTAAATGGGACATGATTCATGATGTTTCACATAAAGACATGGTTCTAGACCAGTCTTTTGCCGTAATAATTTTTGTTTGCCATATTCTCAAAATTTTACTATGAAAAGGGATGTCGTAATCATAATCGAATTTTGAGAACGCAATATATAGAATTTTCTTAAGTTGAACCAATCCAACATGAAATTCATATATATATATATATATATATATATATATATATATATATATATATATATATATTCTTGACTAAAGGTGATTAAAATCTCAATATAAGCTCTTTAGAATGATTATAAACTCAATCTAAGCTTTTCATAATTGAAATGAAGTATAATTTCCTCTCCCTTAATTATAGCAAAACAACTTTTTCAACCCCTGCAAGCACACGAATTGAAACTTTTGTTTTCTATAATTAACATTGCTAACTTGCAATACTTATCATAATTATCATGCTCCCACTAACATGAGGATTTAACATGACACTTATGCTCCCACTAGCTTTGACATGTACTTAGAAATTAGCTATTGACTTTATTTTTTACCAAAGTTCAGATTTCTGATACTAGATTGCTTTGATAAGACTTTATCAAAAATCATACACCTTATCTTAGATAGCTAACATGTGTGTCTAAACAATTTCAGAACTATGAAAAGGGATTCCGTAATCATAGTCTTGATTGTTTAGACCTTTGCTATTTCTCATAAGTCCATGTTAGTGTGCCTACTAACAACTTTGAGAATGCAAAGATTACTCTCTACTTTCAAATCTACTTAGTGGAAGTGTTTCCTCACCATCATTTTCATGCAACGGAGAGAAACCTTATGACACTTAGATTTTTATGGTGTATGAGTTCCTACTCATATGAATTTGTCAAACCTTAGTCACAAGACACGGATAATGACAAATCCAAACACATATGGATTGAACTTGTGCAATCTTAAGTTCTTGCTATTTGGCAGCACAAGGGCCTGCCATTGCTTCCAAGTAGTTGTGCAACCAATTGAGGACTCTAAGAACTCATATGCACAACCAACTTTAAATGGAATGGCCACAGAGATGTCAACACGATAGGTTATAAACCTCAAGTCGTGTGCTAGTGAAGAACCTCAGGTTTTATTCTTGATTAGTTCTTGAGACTTTCAAGACCTTTAAGACTCCCACCGTCCTCTTGACATATAAGACTCTCTTGTCTCATATTCAAGGGATAGTGCGGATTCTTTATCAAGACAAACACTTCACACAATTGGCCTAAGTTGGTCTTTGTTTTATCCAAAACATCACAACTTACCAACTTCAAATGTACAAGAGTAGGACACTTTTACTCTCACATTTGACAC
Organism: Lactuca saligna; assembly: GCF_052625555.1. Taxonomy (NCBI): domain Eukaryota; kingdom Viridiplantae; phylum Streptophyta; class Magnoliopsida; order Asterales; family Asteraceae; genus Lactuca; species Lactuca saligna. Next base: position 74,165,140 of record NC_136421.1, read on the forward strand.
ATATTTTTAAACCTTTCATTAAGATATGTCACTCACGTTACAATCTTGGAGTATGACTCTAAGAATTGTTTTGGAACGAAGTACGACTCATCTTCTTGATTTGACCACTTCAACAATTCCTAGCTCCTCTTCTTAGCTATTAGAATGCTCTTAAAGGATGAATTGTGATATGATCTCTTAATCATTAAGATGATTATATCACATGATACTAAAGTACTCTCCCATTTTTTCAGATTTGAGAAACTTTTATCCTTCTGCCTAATTTGATTCTTCTTATTCGTTCTGCCATACATCGAGACTTTTCCAATGCTTCAGATTTATACTTAGACTTATAAGTATAACTATATTTACTGAACTTAAGTAAATCATGACGAATAGTCTTATCGATCTTTTGTGGTGGACTTAATCAGTGCACAAGAATGTGTACTCTATCCCTTAGTCCGTTACTTGACTCACACATCCATGTGAACAAGTAGTTAGTCTTAACTTTTCCAATGCTTGAAAGTTCTCATTCATCATGCTATACAACTTGCATGATTCCAAGTTCCGGTCCAATTGAAACTTGGGTGACGAGAATCTTTCCTTATTTGGTAAATTTAGACATTACCACAAATGAAAGAATCAATTTCATATTTCCAGTCTTGCTATTAATGGAATCTTATAAGCAACAAAAAATTTCCACAAATGACATTGTAAGGATATTTTAAAATAAATAAACTCAGAAAATTTCCTTTTATTTTAAAAAATTTGCGGAAAAACTAATCCTTACAATCCATATGAAAACTTGTTGTTATCTATTCCTAAGAAATATTTCATAACTCCTAAGAAGTAGCTCAAGAATCCGATCTTCAAACTATGCGATAGAAATCTATCTACGCGATCAGATTCAGTATATTCATTCTTTAAGTTTCTTTACTTTTCTTTGATTCTTAAAACACCAAGATGTGACCCAGTCAAATCATGTAATAAGAATCTCCAAATAGGAACTTAATAGAGTTAGAAAATGGACTTTACCTAAAATAAAGTCAAACTCATTGACTTTACCATCCTTAGGTAAGTTTGGAAGCTTCGTAACCAATGCCCCTCCTTTGGAAATCTAACATATGGGCTCTTTGATAATGGTGCATGGGACTATCACAGACTTAGCATTTATCTTTACCATTTGGTCAACCGAGTTGACTATGGCCGATCCCTTTCCATTGGGAAGAGAATGCTTTTTCTGGATTTCCAGTGTCACCATTGTGACTGTCCATAAAGTTTTGGGAAGTCGATCTTCTAATCAAATTTGCTTTACTAGCCATCCAAATCATTGTTGATTCAGCAGTACCAAGCAAATAAATAAGATCATTAAGGGTCTTGTCATAGTCTGTTTCATAGGAGTCCCAAAGGAACTGACTATGTGACTTAGAAAGTGATTGAACCACCAACTTTCTCAAGACTTTGACACCCAACTCTTCCGGCTTGTCAATATGTGACTTCATCTCCAAGATATGATCACACCTAGACCTTGTCTTGCCAATAGGGCTTGAGTGACCTTAAACTTTTCAAGAACTTGTGGGTTAGGGAGAATAATTGGAGGAGGTGAAAGAAGTAAAGTTCCAAGAGATTTGGGAAGATCATAGATGTCCAAACTAGACATCTTTTGGGAGATATTCAAGTTTAGTTGATTAAAAGTCCTTAATATAACACCCAATAGGAAATATTAAGGCTAGGCCCCTACAAACTATTTTATAACTCGAAAGAGGGATGCCGTAATCCAAGCTATAAAATATTTGAAGGTAGGTGAATGACGATTCACCAATTTCCACCATGGAAAAACGAAATAATTTATTAAGTTTTAATTGGATTTGAAACTCCTAGATCTTTTGAGATTCATTGAAATTTTCAATGGCATGTTTCAATCTCGAGTGTGCTCTTCAGGTTTTGTGACTGGGATGCCGAGGATCACAAAACAAGGTGTGAAATAACCATACAAATTATTTGGTACTCTTAAATGTTTATCACTCAACTGATGTGCCGATAAACCACATACGCTCCACCGGCCTATGATTAAACTTTAAGAAACCCTTTGCCTAACTTGTTACATGAAGCTAGTGTGCCGGTGAACCACACACGCTCCACCAACCTACTTAAGCAAAGTGTCAAGTGTAATTTCATGGGTTAGCACCTTATTCACGTTTTCCTAAGTAACTAAGATTGGGAATTTATAAAAGGATTAGTTACTTAGTATTTATCATTAATACTTTTAATGAATGGAGAACTTATAGTCTTTGTCCTACCCGTTCGGCTAACGACCCTCCACCAGTTAAGGAAGCAGTGGGCGAGAGTGGACACCCATTAAACTGCCATTTTATAGGCAGTAACCTTATACCCCCTTATAGACCGACTTCGTGAATGAGGCCTACTAATGGTAAGACTGACTTTACTCTTATACATATATATAAATATTATTAACTTATAATGTTATAAAGTATAAGGGTTGAATTTTAACTTTTTAAAATTCTAAGGGATTAACTTGGAATTAAAGTATTCATAAGTGAAACTTTTCAAATTCCAAAACTTGAGGGCAAGTTTTGAAACTATTCAAAAGTAATTAATTCCATAACTTATGAGTTTAAAGTAGTTTTAATTAAAAGACTCTTCAAGTTCCATAACTTGAGGACAAGTTATGGAAGACTTTAAACTAATACAAGAGTATTCCCTTTCTTTATTTTATAACTTATGGAACTAATTCAGGTTACACATTTTTTTTAATTATTATTTAATGAAGAGACTCTTGAACCTCCATAACTTGAGGACAAGTTATGGAGTCATAAAAGCATTTAATTAGAACTAGACTCTTCATTTTGTAACCTTTGCCAACTTTTATGAGTTTTATGAATCTTACATGTGACTTTTCATATAACTTAAGGACAAGTTACAAAAACACATTTTGGAATCATCTCTTAGATTAAAATGGATTGAAATCAACTATTTCACACAACTTTTCTATTAATCTAAGAACAAGATAATTCAAATCATTAATCTTCAAGAAACTAGCATGAACATACAAACTAATACAAATCTTGAAATTATGAAAATTATCTTAGAAATTGGATTAGCATGAACATTACCACATAAAAAACGAGTTTATAAGTCCAAAAACATCTTAGGGTAATGTTCCTAGTCCAATTCCTACCAAAATAGTCGAATTTATGCTGTCTGGGGGTCCAACTCGTCGAGTGCATGAACCAACTCGACGAGTTGGATCGATTTTGATCACTATTAGGCATGGACTCGCCGAGTCTGATGATCAGACAGCAAACAACTTCGATTTTTTGAGCAGTTTTGCAAGTATAACAAGAAAACAAGCCTAGGCTCTGATACCACTATTGGGTTTTGAGCATTCTAACACTCCTAAGTGTACATGCAACCCTAAATACCTTGGATCTATGTTTACTCTATTATACATGCAAATATGAACATCCAAGGTATTATCCTAATTTAGCATACAAAACAATAAATATAACAAGATAGAATACATACCTCTTTGGTGTAGAATGTTCTCAAGAAGCTTGAGTGCCTAGTGCCCCAAGTGTGACACCTCAAATGGCTCACACAACATCAATTGCTTTTCGAATAACGTTGAGAGAAATGTAGAACACTTGAAATCGACTAGCCCTTCTCTATTCTAACTTAGTGGCCGATTTTGCCAAGAGTATGATCTTTATATAGTGTTACAATTAGTGTAAACCGTAATTGTCATGACTTTCCATTTTCCTTGGATCCATGGGTTCAAATACACCATGGAGCATCCTATGGGTTTTAGCCCAACTTGATAATCCATGGAGAATTAACCCACTATACAAGTATGGATGATTTACACAATCAACCCATATATTTAATTAGTCTTCTTTTGATCACTTAATTAATTCTAGATTAATTCTTGATCAATACTAATTAAATAATCTTATTAATATATTATAACTTATAATATATTAACAAACCTTAAGTGTTATTTCTCTCATTATAGTCTGTCCAAGTGCATGATGCCATGCAACCCAAATGGACCATGCCGGGTTAGGTCAAGTCTTACCATTTATAGTTATGGACTTAGACATTAATCCAACACATAGATGCAACCCTTAGGACTTATAACACTTATACAAAGTGTTTACATGTTCTTGAGTGTCCCAACTTCATTTATTAGTCATAATTTGGCTAATTAGTTATATATATGTTCATTATATGGTAACTAGCCTCGTGCGTGTGTACAAGTCTGCATTTGCCACCTAGCACCGTACCCGACACTTCAAACCAATCCACTCACTACAAGTGAGTTCATACCCCTTTAACTAACCTTTGAAATACTTTTAAATGTTTTAAATGCTTTTATGGGGGGGGGGGAATACAAGTTGAATACTTATAGTCTATTATGATGCATCGAATCAAGGGCTCCAGTGTGTTCTTATGCAGCGAGGTAAGGTCATCGCCTATGCCTCGAGACAGCTGCAGACACTTGAGGTTAACTACACGACCCACGATCTTGAGCTAAGAGCAGTTGTGTTTGCTCTGAAGATCTGGAGACATTACCTCTATGGTATGAAGAGCACTATCTTTACAGACAACAAAAGTCTGAAACATATTTTCGACTAGAAGGAGCTCAACATGAGACAACGACGGTGGGTTGAGCTACTCAGTGACTACGAATGTGAAATTCATTATCATCCGGGTAAAGCCAATGTAGTAGCTGACGCCCTAAGTCAGAAAGAATGTTCTGGTCGTAGAGTCAAATCTCTGACTATGACTATCCATTCACACTTGTCCACACAAATTAAGGCTGCTCAACTTGATGCTTTAATGCCTGAAAACATGGCAGGTGAATCCCTGAGAGGAATGGATAAGAACTTAGAGGTTAAAGGTGGTGGAGCTTATTATTTCATGGACCGAATCTGGACCCCAAGACTAGGTGGTTTCAGAGACTTAGTCACGACCGAAGCGCACAACACTTGGTATTCCGTCCACCCAGGTTCAGATAAGATGTATCGGGATCTTAAAAAGTTATATTGGTGGCCTAATATTAAAGCAAAGATTGCTACCTTCGTAGGTAGATGCATTACTTGCGCAAAGGTTAAGGTCGAGTACCATAAGCCCTCCGGTTTGCTACAACAACCAGAGATTCCAGAATGGAAGTGGGAGCGGATCACTATGTATTTCATAACCAAGTTGCCCAAGACATGATACCATATGGATCATCGTCGACTGATTGACCAAGTCTGCACACTTCCTGCCTATCAAAGAAACTGACAAGATGGAGAAACTTACAAGAACTTACATTAGGGAGATTGTAAGACTGCATGGTGTTCCCTTATCTATTATCTCAGATAGAGATAGTAGAATCACTTTGAGGTTCTGGCAGTCGTTACAAAGTTCTCTAGGAACTAGGCTGGACATGAGTACTGCCTACCATCCACAGACTGACGGGCAAAGTGAGAGGACCATCCAAACACTGGAAGATATGTTGAGAGCATGTGGGATTGACTTTGGAAAGGCATGGGATACTCATTTACCCCTTGTCGAGTTTTCCTACAATAAAAGTTATCACACGAGCATCAAGGCTGCTCCATTCGAAGCCCTCTGTGGCAGAAAGTGCAGATCCCCTCTATGCTGGGCTGAAGTGGGTGATACCCAATTATCTAGGGTGCAACTTTCTGATAGTACTCTCACCGGCCCGGAAATCATTCGGGAAATGACAGAGAAGATCGTTCAGATCCGTGAACGATTGAAAGCCTTTAGAGACCGACAGAAGAGCTACGCCGATTAGCAAAGGAAACCTTTGGAATTCCAAGTGGGAGATCAAGTCCTTCTAAAGGTCTCAACCTGGAAGGGCTTAATACGCTTCGGTAAGCGAGGTAAGCTCAATCCGAGATACATAGGGCCTTTCGAGATTCTCGCAAGAATTGGCCGTGTAGCATACAAACTCAACCTACCCGATGAACTTCGTAACGTACATTCTACATTCCACATCTCTAACTTGAAAAAGTGTCTGTCCGACAAGACTCTTGTAATCCCACTCGATGAGATCGAGATCAACGAGAGCCTCAACTTCTTGGAAGAACCAGTAGAGGTCATGGACCGTGAGGTCAAGCAGACGAACCAAAGCTGCATCCCAATTTTGAAGGTTCGCTGCAACGCCAAGCGAGGACCGGAATTCATTTGGGAGCATGAGGATCAGATGAAACTGAAATATCCTCATCTCTTCGCTTAGTTATTTTGTAACTTATTAGTTTGCTTAAATTCTAATTTCGGGACAAAATTCCTTCTAACGGGGGGATGATGTGACAACCCGAAATTTCCATTCTGTACGAACATTTTCAAGTCAATACAAGTTAGAACAATCGCAGTAAATTTTCTGACTTTTCCGTATAAGTTTGAGTATTTCAGCGTTTACACTTAAAGAGATATAAGGAGAGAGGATGCACTAGGGTTTTGTGAAACTCTGTTATTTCAAAACTCTATGATATTAGAGTTCATTTCTTGAATAAAAATATTTTCTGCCAAAAATCCCAGGACTATATATATAATTCTTAACCATATTATTTCATTAGTTACATTTCCAACTAGAGAAAAGCCATTTTCTCTCTCACGGATCTTCGGGTTTTCATCCCAAATCGTGAGTACCTCTCTCTAGTTGTATTATATGGCTTATAATGTGTTTATTAACATAGATTTCATAGCAAAAATGCAAGATTCGAAAGTTTACCGCCCAAGAACACCTTGGGGAGTAAACTCTTTTATAAGCGTAAAATGATGCCTAGACCTTTCCCCATGATATGTAACCACCTTAGGCTTGTATGCTAGTGTTTTTAAGACTAGAAATCATCCAGGAAAACCAAGACTTAGGTGTTCACGGCCCAAGAAGTTCTTGGACCGTGAACTCCAAACTCAAAGGCAAAGAGTGCCTTAATCACTCCTAAAGCCTTGAACAATAGCCTTTATTTACTTCTAGTGATTTTAGGGACTTTAAATCATCAAATTCCCATCCCCATGAGAGATTACGGCCGTAATCTCTAAGGTAAAAGGTCTTTGGGCCGTGAACATCAAGAAAGGGCACCAAAGTGTGCCTAAGGCCTTCATTAGCCGTAGTTAAATGTCTAGAACCTATCCTACATATGCATGGGACTTGAAAGCATAAAAACACACCTCTCCATATGAGTTTACGATAGTAAACTCAAAAGGAAATGGTCTTGGGCCGTAAACTCCTCAAAGGAGTGTATTAGAGGCCTAAACCCTTCCAAGAATTAATCCACCAAGTGGGAATGCTTCCAAGGATCATTTAGAACTTCAAAACACCAAATGACATTAAACCTAGGAGTTCACAGACATAAACTCAAGGGTTTATAACCGTAAACTCCTTGTGTGAGGTTCATTGAAGAGTAAACTCATGTATAGGGTCCTTTGGAACCCTAAACCCTTTTTGCCTTCTCCCACAAGAACATAGATGCAACCCTTAGGACTTATAACACTTATACAAAGTGTTTTCATGTTGTTGAGTGTCCCAACTCCATTTATTAGTCATAATTTGGCTAATTAGTTATATATATGTTCATTATATGATAACTAGGCTTGTGCGTGTGTACAAGTCTCCATTTGCCACCGAGCACCGTACCCGACACTTCAATCCAATCCACTCACTACAAGTGAGTTCATACCCCTTTAACTAACCTTTGAAATACTTTTAAATGTTTTAAATGATTTTATGGGGGGGGGGGATACAAGTTGAATACTTATAGTTATTACATCAATCACATGTAATTAATAACTACAAAACCAATGATTTTACTACTGTTCAAACTGTTTATCAAACTGTTTGACTTCAAACTATTTTACAAACTCTTTTACTTATCAAATAATTTTACATAAACTTTGTTATACTTATTTTAAATTGCATGACCATAAATGTATAGTTATATAAGAAATGTTTAAAAGGCTTAGGAAGGTCGTCCGCCCTATTTCCTTTTCGCGTATGACATGTGGTCTGGTGGGATATCAGTTAGCCGTCTGAAGGTCGTTTCAATATTAACTATATATCATGTGTACATATATAGTCATAAAAGTTCTTCCAGATTCATTCGTACCAGTTGCATCATTAGTGTTACCATATGGTTCGGACGTGATAATAATTATACAAATGCTAGACGAATGAGTCAGTTCATTCATGAGTCAGTACTTATTACTATGAGAACATATACATTACATTACAAGACGAACATATACAACTATACTAGAAGAAGAACATATACAACTATACTAGAAAGAGAACATATACAACGATACTAGAACGAGTAACAATACATTACATATACATGAATACGTTAACAAATTATGATCCACTGTATCAGAGCATGCCTTCAATGTCATGGCTCGAGTTGTAGCCAACGTCTCTTGGAGGGAGAGCGTGAGTTTGCTTATAGATCTACATTGAATTAACTATCCTACACATTGCTGCTAGCTACAGCCGGACCTGCAGGTCTGCGGGTGCCAAATGTCATACCTTTTTACGACCTACATTTGTCGTTGTTACCTAGTCGATAGTATGGTACAATTAATCACATGATACCTTAATATAAATCCGGTTTAAGGTATTTAGTACAACAGTAGTTCCTATAATACAACACTACAGTACTACATTAATTTACCCTTTACATATACTTAGGGATCATTTCACTTAAACATTAATGTACAATCTATATTTTGACAATAATAGTTACACTTGGGAAAATTACAGACTTTTACCATAAACGAACATACAAAACAGTTACGCCTTGGTAGAAGGCTACTTTTAAATAGAAAATATAGGTTTTTCTAAGAGATTCAAACTTTTACAAACACTTACAAACATTCACATACTTTTATCACCAATGTTTAGAAACTCATACTTAAAACCACGCTCAAACGTTTTGATACAAACACCGAAACTAAAATACTTATGAACTCACTAGCTTAATGCTGATAAACTCTTTCAAAATAACTTGTATTCTCAAGTCATCAGTAGACAGGTACCGAGGCCAGCTTTTGAGAAGATGGAGCGCATTCAAGACTCATCTTATTATTTTGATTTACTTTTTGGTTTCTATAACTGTACAAAACACACTTGTATTAAAATTATATATTTAATGAAATGGATGATGTTGTTTGCTTGTTTACTGTTATACTGTGTTGTGATACTTCAGATGACGTCCTCCGCCCCAGAACGTTTCCAATGTTCTTGCTTTTGGGATGCGACAGATTGGTATCAGAGCATTGTTTACAGTGAATTGAGTATATAAACCCATAAAAGATATACTAACTATAAATACATTGGGATTAAAATACTCTGACCAAGAGTTTATACTTATAAATATTAAAATATTTAATTAAGTATACGTGTCTGCATTCATACTAAAATCAGTGTCACTAGGACAATACAAAAGAATTACGATTGTTGAACAACACAGGTGGACTTAGAGACATATACTCAAAACTGGGAAGATATAGCTTGATCAACTATATTATCCGAGGGTTGACTAGCTTATGCCTAAGTGTAGTTTTCTGGTTGCAACAAGTCTAAAATCTTACCAACAATACCACAATGAGAACACTAGAACATAACAATAAACTTAAAATACTATAGGAGTATTTTACAATTACTATAAGTTACTTATGTGCTAGATTCTTATACCTCCCTTCTCGCATAGATTTAATGACTGGATTCCACATTCCCGGAGACCCATACTTTCCACCCAACGGAAATGCTGGATGGCTTGAGGCAGAGTCCGATGATGAACATCAAATCCCTTTGGATGATCATCAAGCAGAAGACTTCTCGGATGGATCTGACTCTGATCCCAAAGTCAATAACCTACCTCAAGTAGGTCAAGCCCCGAATAACAACCCCCCCGACCAGCTTTCCCAGGTCCCACACCCTTGTGGGCAACCAACTTGAATCGCTGGAGTGACGAACAGGGTCAACCCTTACCTTACTTTGGGGACCGAAGATTTTACAACCTCAGCGAAGGTGGCTCTACGGATCGAGCTCTGCCTGTCATTATCCGCATGATAGCTCGTAATGGTGAACAAGGTAGAGCAGCCATCAACTGAGTCATGGGGATTGATGCTAACTCCGATATCAACACAGTCCGCATCCGCCGTCTTGAAGAGGAAATGGAAAGGACGAGGAGAACCAATGAGACCCTGCAGCAACATCTGGCTGCCTCCCGAGCCGAAGTGATAGAACTTCGAGTTCGTCAAAGGGCTCATGAACGACATCTTCAAGAGGTGGTCCGTCAAGTGGCAGACCTCAGGGTTCGCCCGAGGAATTCCCATCGTCGTTAGAAGATGCCTAGTCATCTTTGTATTTTTGGGTTAAGGAATAGCCTTTAGTATTTGTGCTCTAAGTAGCACTTGTTTGTAAAATATTACTAAATTTTAGTACTCTAACTAGGAACCTAGGAACTGTCAAACTTTCCGTATTGTATGATGCAAGACCTACTGTTAGGTTGATTTTCCCTGAACTTATTGCATTAGTAATACCACTATTATCGACAACTACCTAACATGTGGGAAAAATCTGTACACTTGTGTTTTCCTACTAATCTTCTTTGTTGTGGTCTCAAACATTCATTCAACTGTTGCGCTACGGTTGGTTAGTCCATGTATCACTCTCACCCCACATACAATTCAGTCTTACCATTGTGTTTATCTTTATAAACTGATAGTTGAAAGATGCCTCCTCGCAAATCTCCCAGGAATAACCCTGCACCTCCACTACCACGTCCTCTGCCTCAGGTCATTGATACTGCAGCCCTGAATGCTACCGTAGCTGCAGCAGTGGCAACTGCCATGGCTCAGTATCACTCTACTAATGCCAGAAGAGGTGGAACCCCTGTTGACTCTATTCTTGCTGAAATCCATGTGCGCTCGAGGGAGTGCTCCTACAAGGATTTCAACAACTACAAGCCAAAGTCCTTCCAGGGCACTGGCGGAGTCATTGCTCTCTCGCAATGGTTCGAGAAGACTGAATCAGTCTTCGAATTTTGTTCGTGCCCTGCTGTGAGCAAAGTCAAATATGCCGCATGCACCTTTGAAGGAAAAGCCCTTACGTGGTGGAACGACCACATTAAAGCGCTAACTCTCCTAGTGGCGAATGACATGGGTTGGGAAACCATGAAGGACCTCATGGTTGAGGAATACTGCCCAAGGGGCAAAATCTAGAAATTGGAACAGGAACTGTGGAGCCTAACCATGAAGGGCACCAACATAGTCGCATGTACCACCAGATTCAACGTATTGGTGGACCTCTGCCCCAATATGAATCCCACTGAGGGGAAAGAGATCGAGAGGTACATGTAGGTGCTAGTGCCTCCGTATCAGGGGAATGTCCTGTCATCAAACCCTGCTACCTTCGATAGTACAAAGCGACTGGCACAACGACGCATTGACCATGGAGTCAAAACCCCTGTAGCGATAACAACCCTAGCCATCTCAGAACCCTCCAAACCCGCTGACACTAAGTAAAAGTTCTTGGAGGAGAAGAACAAATAGAGAGCTGCCAAAAAGCAGCAAGTTGTGGTAGTGCATGCCGCAATAACCCCTACTGTTGCTACTGCTCTGGTGGGGCAGTATGCTGGAAATTTGCCTAAGTGCAACAAATGCAACTGCCACCACAACCGCCCCTGCCATGAAATGCAGTGCTGTAACTGCAACAGGAAAGGACACACAGTTCGTTTTTGTAAATCTCCGGCGAGGCCGATCACCCAATTCCCCAGCTCTGGCGTGAGCCAGACCTGCCATGGATGTGGCGAGGCGGGCCACTATAAGAGGGACTGCCCCAAATCAAAGAATGCTGGTGGAGCAGGGAGGGTACTAGCAATAGGACATGGGGAAGCAGTTGCTGACCCGACGATGGTGACTGGTACGATCCTCCTTGATAACTCCTATGCATGAATTCTGTTCGATAGTGGAGCGGAGCGAAGCTTCGTGAACCATAAATTTGCTCGCATGCTTAAACAACAACCACACACACTTAAAGAACAATTCACAGTAGAAATGGCTAATGGAAAAACAAAAAGTACAAATAGCATATACTTAGGATGTACCCTATCTCTATATAACCATTCATTTCCAATCGACCTTATGCTGGTCTCGATTAAAAGCTTCGACATTATCATTGGCATGGATTGGTTGAGTCTTCATCGCACCTGCATCATGTGCTACGAGAAAGCAGTTCTTCAAAACCTCCCGTCTAACGAAACTCTTATCATCTACGGCGACAAATCCGGTGCAAGTCTTCATATTATATCAAGTATTCAAGCACATAAGTATCTATGTAAGGAATACCATGCATTCCTTGCTCACATTGTAGATACGAGCCTCGAAACAAAAGCACTATAGAACCTTCAAGTATTGAGCGACTTTCCCGAAATCTTCGTAGAAGAGCTACCTCGATTACCTCCGCAACGACAGGTCGAGTTCAGAATCGACTTAGTCCCAGGAGCTATCCCAGTAGCCAAGTCGCCCTACCGATTAGCACCAGCTGAGATGCAGGAACTATCTGGTCAACTTAACGAACTGCTCAGCAAGGGCTTTATAAGACCAAGTTTCTCGCCTTGGGGAGCACCAGTCTTGTTCGTTAATAAGAAAGACGGAATATTCCGTATGTGTATCGACTATAGAGAACTCAACAAAATGATAGTCAAGAATCGTTACCCTCTGCCTCACATAGACGATCTATTTGACCAACTGTAAGGGGCAAACTACTTTTCCAAAATTGATCTAAGATCCGGATATCACCAGTTCGAGTGCTAGAGGAGGATGTTCCGAAGATAGCCTTTCGAACTCGTTACGGACACTACGAGTTCGTGGTGATGCCGTTCGGATTGACCAATGCGCCCACAGTTTTCATGGATCTGATGAATAGAGTATGCCTACCTTACGTGGATTAGTTCATCATTGTATTCATAGATGACATCCTGATCTACTCCCGAAGTAAGGAAGAGCATGGCGATCACCTGCTACAAGTTCTAGGAACTTTACGAACGGAGAAGCTCAATGCGAAGTTCTCTAAATGTGAATTTTGGATCCAAAGAGTCGAATTCTTAGGAAATGTAATAAGTGAAAAAGGAATCCATGTGGACCCATCCAAAATTAAGGCCATTTAGAACTGGTCAGTACCGAAGACGCCTACAAAAATTCGTCAATTCCTAGGTCTCGCTGGCTACTACTGCAGGTTCATTCAGAACTTCTCCCGCATAGAAAAACCTCTTACGACACTAACCCAAAAAGTCGTGGCCTTTGACTGGAAAGAGAAACAGGAGAGAGCATTCCAAACGCCCAAACTAGCCTTGTGCACTGCACCAGTACTATCCCTACCCGAAGGGATTGAAGACTTCATAGTCTATTGTGATGCATCGAATCAAGGCCTCGGGTGTGTTCTGATGCAGCGAGGTAAGGTCATCGCCTATGCCTCGAGACAGCTGAAGACACATGAGGTCAACTACACGACCCACGATCTTGAGCTAGGAGCAGTTGTGTTTGCTCTGAAGATCTAGAGACATTATGTCTACGGTACGAAGAGCACTATCTTTACAGACAACATAAGTCTGCAACATATTTTCGACCAGAAGGAGCTCAACATGAGACAACGACGGTGGGTCGAGCTACTCAGTGACTACGAATGCGAAATTCGTTATCATCCGGGTAAAGCCAATGTAGTAACTGACGCCCTAAGTCGGAAAGAATATTCTGGTCGTAGAGTCAAATCTTTGACTATGACTACCCATTCACACTTCTCCACACAAATTAAGGCTGCTCAACTCGACGCTTTAATGCCTGAAAACGTGGCAGGTGAATCCCTGAGAGGAATGGATAAGAACATAGAGGTTAAGGGTAGCGAAGCTTATTCTTTCATGGACCGGATCTGGACCCCAAGACTAGGTGGTTTCAGAGACTTAGTCATGACCGAGGCGCACAACACTCGGTATTCCATCGACCCAGGTTTAGATAAGATATATCTGGATCTTAAAAAGTTATACTGGTGGCCTAATATGAAAGCAGAGTTTGCTACCCTCGTAGGTAAATGACTTACTTGCGCAAAGGTTAAGTTCGAGTACCAGAAGCCCTCCGGTTTGCTACAACAACTAGAGATTCCAGAATGGAAGTGGGAGCGGATCACTATGGATTTCATAACCAAGTTGCCCAAGACAACCGGTGGACTTGATACCGTATGGGTCATCGTCGATCGATTGACCAAGTATGCACACTTCCTGCCTATCAAAGAAACTGACAAGATGGAGAAACTTACAAGAACTTACATTAGGGAGATTGTAAGACTGCATGGTGTTCCCTTATCTATTATCTCGGATAGAGATAGTAGATTCACTCTGAGGTTTTGGCAATCATTACAAAGTTCCCTAGGAACTAGGCTGGACATGAGTATTGCCTACCATCTACAGACCGACGGGAAAAGTGAGAGGACCATCCAAACACTGGAAGATATGTTGAGAGCCTGGGTGATTGAATTTGGAATGGCATGGGATACTCATTTACCCCTTTTCGAGTTTTCCTACAATAACAGTTATCACACGAGCATCAAGGCTACTCCATTCGAAGCCCTCTATGGCCGAAAGTGCAAATCCCCTCTATGATGGGATGAAGTGGGGGATACCCGATTAACTAGGGGGCAAGTTTCTGACAGTACTCTCACCGGCCCGAAAATCATTCGGGAAACGATAGAGAAGATCATTCAGATCCGTGAACGATTGAAATCCTCTAGGGACCGACAGAAGAGCTACGCTGATAAGCGAAAGAAACCTTCGGAATTCCAGGTGGGAGACTGAGTCCTTCTCAAGGTCTCACCCTGGAAGGGCTTAATATGCTTCGGTAAGCCTGGGAAGCTCAATTCGAGATACATAGGGACTTTCGAGATTCTCTCAAGAATCGGCCCTGTAGAATACAATCTCAACCTACCCGATGAACTTTGTAACGTACATTCTACATTCCACATTACTAACTTGAAAAGTTCCTGTCCGACGAGACTCTTGTAATCCCACTCGACGAGATCGAGATCAACGAGAGCGTCAACTTCGTGGAAGAACGAGTAGAGGTCATGGACTGTGAGGTCAAGCAGACGAAGCAAAGCCGCATCCCGATTGTGAAGGTTCGCTGGAACGCCAAGCGTGGAACGGAATTCACTTGGGAGCGTGAGGATCAGATGAAACTGAAATATCCTCATCTCTTCACTTAGTTATTTTGTAACTTCTTATTTTGCTTAAATTATAGTTTAGGGATGAAATTCCTTCTAACGGGGGGATGATGTGACAACCCGAAATTTCAATTCTGTACGAACATTATCAAGTCAATAGAAGTTAGAACTGTAACATCCCGGAATCGCAAGAGTAGAGTTGAAGGGCTAAAAGTGTAGGTTTCGGAGGGCGACTCGGCGAGTCCATGGATAGACTCGGCGAGTCAGGTCGCGACTTTGGTTGCGTATCAAGTGGCCTACTAGGCGAGTTCAAAGATGGACTCGGCGAGTAGGTGCTGTGTGGAGAAGACCCTAATTCTCAGGGTTGAGCCCTATATAAAGATCATTATGTTCCTCCACAGCCTCCTCTATTCCCCCCTTGAGTCTCAGAAACCCTAATTTCGTGGAGAGCCCCATTGTTGAGCAAATTAGATCTTGGAGAGGTGTTGGTTGAAGATATCTTGAAGGGGAAGTGGCTTGGATCAAAGGGCTTTGCTTGGATTCGAGTTTCATTGCTGTTGAGGCATCCTTTGGAGGTAATACTTTCGTTCTTGGGCTGTGTTTTCGTAGATTCTCATTTTGGGGTTGTGTGGGGAGCTTAGTTGTGTGGCATCTTGATGTTTGGAGGATGGATCTGAGGTTGCTACCTCAAATCTGGAGTAGAGAAGATCTTAAGAGCATTAAAGCCCCTGTTCTTGTGTTGTTAATGGAGCTATCATGTCCCAAACCTTAGTTCTAATGTGTATTATGCTTAGATCTTCATGGATTCACGTAAAGTTTGACACTTTACGTGATGGATGGGTTGTAGGAGGCTAGATCTATGTTTTGGATCAATTGCATGGCCTGAGATGCTTCTGTATGGATTCAGACCGGTGGTACTTGACGAGTCGCAAGGGTGGACTCGACGAGTTGCTTGAAGATGGCCTGGAACTCGACGAGTTGGAAGAACAACTCGGCGAGTAGGTTGAAGATAGCCTTAGACTCGGCGAGTCTGTTCTTGGACTCGTCGAGTCTTGTCGAAGAGTCCCAATATTTCTGTATGAGTCGATGAATCAGTGAGTCAAGGGATGACTCGGTGAGTTGGGTGCGAGTGGACTCAGAGTGGTTGGACTCGGCGAGTCTCGGGGTGATGCTATGCTAGTGACCTGTTAGGTCGGTAACCTGGTTAGGGTAATGATATGCTATGTGATCTGCTTGCTCGGTTTATTGGCTATGACTGTTATATGATTGTATGTTTTGTGCACATGGTTGTTTGGACTGGAGATGGGTTGAGGCGGGTCCTGCTTTGTGCTGTAGGCCAAGATACCCAGGGCGGACCAGACGTGCCGAGGCTCGGAGAGTGGACCAGACCGACTGAAGGCCCGATGTGGGCGGACCAGTCATGCTGTAGACTCAGAGAGTGGACAAGGGTGGGTTGAAGGCCCGATACAGGCGGACCAACCCCACTGTAGACTCGAAGGACATGACTAGAACTAGAGTATGGATCCGGTGGACTGAAGGCCCGATACAGCGGACCAATCACATAGTAGACCTGATATGCATGGCTGTTCTATGTTTTGTTATGTTATGTATGTTTTATATGTTATGGGACGGAAGGCAATATGTTTTGGACCGGAAGGTCGTAGCCTGGAAGGGCGTATATGTGATTGGTATTTTGGGGGTATCTCACTAAGCTTTCGGGCTTACAGTTGTGGTTTAATGTTTTTCAGGTTCTTCAGGAGACTGTGGCAAGGCGAAGGCGCGATCGTACCGCTCCTCATGCTTTTGTAGCAATGTGATTTTGGGAATACTCTAAACGATTTGTATTGAAAACCTTTTTGTAAACAATTTAATGAAAATAAGGTTGTTTTGAAAAATTTAAATTGGTTGTATTTTTCGGTCGTTACAAGTTGGTATCAGAGCCTTGGTTTGAGTGAATTGGAGGAACACTTGTGTGACTCCAGTCTCAAATCGAGGAGGGTTTTCAAAAGAGAATTTAAAATGGTTTTCAAAATAAGTAAAGGAGGATGCGGAGGTACGATCAGCCGGAGCCAGTAAGTAACCCCAAAATACCATACATGACAATTGTTTTATTGAGCTTTGATAGAACAGCATGCTAGAGTTAGGCTAGGGATCTTCAGGATTTCTTGATGAGTTGCCTGATTTATGATGCCTGCTAGCCTAGGGTTCCTTGTGAGAGATTTCTAGTGTTCCTCTAGTTGTGAGGATAGAGCGTTGTTATGTATGTCGCTAGGGTGTTGTGGAAGTACTTCATACAAATATGGGTAGGTGTGGAAGGTAGTATGGGCCCGTACTACTGAAAGCACGGACCCATACGCGTATCAGGGAAACCATGACCTCTAGGGTTGGGATGAGAGCTGGTTCCCGGGTTAGTCGAAAATGTCTGAGATTTTGGTGTTTTATTTTCAGTATGGAGATTTCAGGGCACGCTGGGAGTGGATTCGGGTCAGGATCAGGAGCAGGTGAGGGAGTTCCGGGTGGGTCTGTACAGCCCGAGGTTGTCAGTCAGATGAGTACGCACCAGTTGGATGCGAGGATTCGTGAGATCCTGCATGATGAGGTTGCTACATTGTTTCGGGCTGAGCTGCCGGAGTTGTTTGGGTCGATCAAGACCGCCATGGTGGAGTATTTTGATGAGCGCTATGCGGCTCTCACGGAGACGGCTGCCGCGGCGGCTACAGCAGCTGTAGCAGCGGCAGGGGGAGGAGCTAGTAGAGATGGTTATCAGATGTGGAGGGATGTTTCTTCACATGTTCATGCCCTGCTGATCAGAGGGTGAGGTGCGCTCTGAACCTGTTAAGGCTCGGGGCAAAGGATTGGTGGAGATTCACCACGGGGTCGTACTCGGATGCGTAGAGGGCTGCGATTTATGGGATCAGTTCAGAGAGATGTTCAACACTCGTTATGTTCCACAGGTCGAGAGGGAGAGGTTGGCTCAGGAGTTCTTGGAGCTGAAACAGGATTTGGAGTCGGTGACGGAAATCACCAGGATGTTTATTGAGAGGGTGATGTTTTGCTCTGAGTTCGCGTCGGAGCAGGCTCAAATGTCCCGATATCTGAGTATGCTAAAGAGAGACATCAGGCAGTTTGTGTCAGCGCAGAGGTGCAAGACCTTGCTGGAGTTGCAGGAGGCCGCCAGGCGGCGTGAGTTAGAGATTGAGTTGCAGATGCGTGAGCTGAGGCAGGCCCCGGTTCAGTCGCAGTTAGTGACGAAACGGTCCAAGACCGTTGATTCCAGGATGGGAGATCAGGGTAGCCACGTCTGTGGAAAGTGTGGAAGGGGTCATGCCGGAGTTTGTCGGTCCGGTGGAGCATGCCGCAAGTGCGGAAAGGAGGGACACTATGCGAGGGATTGTCGGCAGTCAGTGTCGGTTCAGGATTTGAGGATATGCTATCATTGTCATCAGGTTGGACATTTGAGGGTCAACTGTCCACGGCTTGCTGCAGGACCGGTGCAGGCTCCAGCACCGGCTACGTTGAGGATCACAGGTGGAGGTCAGGGTGGAGCGGAGCCCCTAAGGGCTTAGGGTCGTTTTTTTCAGCTTGCTGCTGCGGGTATGATTCTTTCTGTTGTTTTGATTATTTATGATTATTGTGGAGTATCGTTATCTGCTAGTCTCGTTGGATGGTTATGGAATTGCGTTTCGGGTTTTCGTGTGGTATCCGTTGTTCCTTGAGGGTCTGGCGAGTTGTGATCGAGATTTCGTTTCGGTATCCTTTGTTCCCTGAAGGATCGATATGGTTATGGATTAGTGCTTCGAGTTATCGTTGATTATCTTTGTGAGGATTGGTGGCGGATGCGGCGTTGGGTTGAAGGTCGGGTAGATTTTGCAGTCTGAGGAATGGATATTTGAAGATTGGGTTCCTTTCGAGCGGGTTGTTCAGTGTGGAAACATGATTTTTATGGAAGTTGTTAGCGCCGGAGAGAAACATATTGCGTGTAAGTGTTGTTTGTCTCTGCATTGTAGCTTTGAGAGATCGGTGATGGCGACCGGTGAATAACTGTCAGTGTCATAAGTGGGGGAGGATTGGAAATTCTCCGAATGGTCGTTAGGCTTGAGAGGTTGCTTAGCTGCTTGGGGAATTCAGCGGTATTTTTATCAGCCGAGAACAGGCTCGTATGGGTGAATAACAGGCATGCGGGGCGGAATACAGACCTAGGGCATTTGATTGTGGAAGGCCTGGGAGCAGGCTGGGATCGAGCATGTAGGATGGAGATAGAGTTCGGAACCACTAGAGGGCTAGAACGTCATGCATGGGAAGATTTCCCGAAGAGGTAGCTCGGGATGATGAATGCTTGTTGAGCGGTCCGGGTAGACGGAAGGCCGGTAGGCGTACCAATCAGGCTGAAGGCTCGGAGGACGGTCCAGTCAGATTGGTTGAAGGTTCTGAGAGTGGTCCAGATTGGCTGAAGGCCTGGGGAGGTGGTCCAGTCATGTTGAAGACTCTGTGAGTATTGTTGGATCGGTTCGAGGACATGTATTGCGTATGTTGCAATGTGATTACATTGGGAGGTCTGGCCCCGGGTAGCGATCTTGAGCAGTGAAGGTAGTGCATGGGCTTGAGAGTCCCTGCGACGAGAGTCAGAGTAGTGGTGATGTATGGATGTCGGGTACGCTTTAAAGAGGTAATGTAGCCTGAGTGAGCACCATAGTACCTTTCATGGTGATAGGGCGGACGAGTGGTTTCCTTGGTAAGGAAAGAGGGAGGAATGAAATTCCGAAAGGGAGTGCCAATTCACGGAAGTGAAAGCGGCAGTGTAGAGTTATGATTGGAGTGGTCCGTCGATGGCTTTTGAGTAGCGTGTTGCGGCGGTAGAATAAAAGCTCATTCGACTTGATATGTTTGCTCAGGGCGCAAAGGGAATACCGCAGGCGTAGAGCCAGGGAGAGGGGTTTAGAAGGGATGCTGAGAGAGAGAGAGTCTTGGACTCTCAGTGAGATTCTGATCAGGGTTTTGGATATGTATTAGCGGTTCATACTGGAAGGATGTTTGAGGATATCATCAGTGTATCGGGTTTTCCAAACCTGAGGGTGCTAGAGCTAGATCAGCATGTGTGTGTGATTGCGAGAGGAGAACTCGGGGGAGTTGCTCCGGAATGGAAGAATGGGTCTTTCTGTCGTCACGGAATGGATAGAGTGGGATTCGGATCGGGAATCCGATGGTTCATGGTTTTCTAGCCATATGAGTCAAGTGAAAGATGAAAATTGGAGCAGTAAGGCATCATGGGTAATTCTCGGTTGTTGAGTGCGGCTACCGGAGGGTACAGCTGGTGCCCGGGTTGAGTTGGCGGTTGGGACACCGTATCGAAGGAGAAAGTGAGCTTCTGGGTTCTATGGTGGTGCCTTGAGGGACTTGGTTTGGTCAAGGTCAGGTGGCACGTCGTGGGAAGTAATTTGAAGATGTGGTGCCGTAGGCTTCGAGGACAAAGCCTAATTTAAGTGGGGGATAATTGTAACATCCCGGAATCGCAAGAGTAGAGTTGAAGGGCTAAAAGTGTAAGTTTCGGAGGGCGACTCGGCGAATCCATGGATAGATTCAGCGAGTCAGGTCGCAACTTCGGTCGCGTATCAAGTGGCCTACTCAGCGAGTTCAAAGATGGACTCGGCGAGTAGGTGTTGTGTGGAGAAAACCCTATTTCTCGGGGTTGAGCCCTATATAAAGATCATTATGTTCCTCCACAGCCTCCTCTATTCCCCCCTTGAGTCGAATAAACCCTAATTTCGTGGAGAGCCCCATTGTTGAGAAAATTAGAGCTTGGAGAGGTGTTGGTTGAAGAAATCTTGAAGGAGAAGTGTCTTGGATCAAAGGGCTTTGCTTGGATTCGAGTTTCATTGTTGTTGAGGCATCTTTTGGAGGTAATACTTTCGTTCTTGGGCTGTGTTTTCCTAGATTCTCATTTTGGGGTTGTGTGGGGAGCTTAGTTGTGTGGGATCTTGATGTTTGGAGGATGGATCTGAGGTTGCTACCTCAGATCTGGAGTGGAGAAGATCTTAAGAGCATTAAAGCCCCTGTTCTTGGGTTGTTAATGGAGCTATCATGTCCCAAACCTTAGTTCTAATGTGTATTATGCTTAGATCTTCATGGATTCACATAAAGTTTGCCACTTTACGTGACGGATGGGTTGTAGAAGGCTAGATCTATGTTTTGGATCAATTGCATGGACTGAGATGCTTCTGTATGGATTCAGACCGGTGGTACTCGACGAGTCGCAAGGGTGGATTCGACGAGTTGCTTGAAGATGGCCTGGAACTCGACGAGTTGGAAGAACAACTCGGCGAGTAGGTTGAAGATAGCCTTAGACTCGACGAGTCTTGTCGAAGAGTCCTAATATTTATGGTTGAGTCGATGAATCGGTGAGTCAAGGGATGACTCGGTGAGTTGGGTGCGAGTGGACTCAGAGTGGTTGGACTCGACGAGTCTTGGGGTGACTCGGCGAGTCAGGTCGCGGATTGAGGGAAGTTTTGAGCTTGGGGACTCGGCGAGTCATTGGGATGACTCGGCGAGTAGAGTCAGTCAGGGGTTGACCAGTTGTGTTCTAGGGGTATTTTGGTAAATAAGGGTATATATAGATATTGAGTTGAATGTTTTAATGTTCAGTGAAGGAGTTCGTGTCAGAGTTCGGAGCAGCGGGATCTTATCCTTTCAGTCGGCAGTTTTGAGGTGAGTTATCCTCACTATATCAACAGGGTCTAAGGCACCAAGGCTGGCCCTTTATTGGATTAAGATTCGGATATGGTTATTATGTTATTGTTTGATGTGTCTGCATCCTGGTAGCTAGGATGGTACATGCTAGGAGACCTTGTTAAGGTCAGTTTCCCGATATATAGAGTGATGCTATGCTAGTGACCGGTTAGGTCGGTAACCTGGTTAGGGTAATGATATGCTATGTGATCTGCTTGCTCGGTTTGTTGGCTATGACTGTTATATGATTGTATGTTTTGTGCACATGGTTGTTTGGACTGGAGATGGGTTGAGGCAGGTCCTGCTTTGTGCTGTAGGCCAAGATACCCAGGGCGGACCAGACGTGCCGAGGCTCGGAGAGTGGACCAGACCGACTGAAGGCCCGATGCGGGCGGACCAGTCACGCTGTAGACTCAGAGAGTGGACAAGGGTGGGTTGAAGGCCCGATACGGGCGGACCAACCCCACTATAGACTCAAAGGACATGACTAGACCTCGAGGATGGATCCGGTGGACTGAAGGCCCGATACGGCGGACCAGTCACACAGTAGACCCGATATGCATGGCTGTTCTATGTTCTGTTATGTTATGTATGTTTTATATGTTATGGGCCGGAAGGCAATATGTTTTGGACCGGAAGGTCGTAGCCTGGAAGGGCGTATATGTGATTGGTATTTTGGGGGTATCTCACTAAGTTTTCGGGCTTACAGTTGTGGTTTAATGTTTTTCAGGTTCTTCAGGAGACTGTGGCAAGGCGAAGGCGCGATCGTACCGCTCCTCATGATTTTGTAGCAATGTGATTCTGGGAATAATCTAAACAATTTGTATTAAAAACCTTTTTGTAAACAATTTAATGAAAATCAGGTTGTTTTGAAAAATTTAAATTGGTTGTATTTTTCGGTCGTTACAAGAACAGTCGGAGTAAATTTTCTGACTTTTTCGTATAAGTTTGAGTATTTCAGGGTTTACACTTAAAGAGATATCAGGAGAGAGGATGCACTAGGGTTTCGTGCAACTATGTTATTTCGAAACTCTTTGATATTAGAGTTCGTTTCTTGAATAAAAATATTTTCTGCCAAAAATCCCAGGACTATATATATAATACTTAACCAGATTATTTCATTAGTTACATTTCCAACTAGAGAAATTCCATTTTCTCTCTCACTGATCTTCGAGTTTTCATCCCAAATCGTGAGTACCTCTTTGTAGTTGTATTATATGTCTTATAATGTGTTTACTAACGTAGATTTCATAGCAAAAATACAAGATTCGAGAGTTTACCGCCCAAGAACACCTTGGGGAGTAAACTCTTTCATAAGGGTAAAATGACGCCTAGACCTTTCCCTGTGATATGTAACCACATTAGGCTTGTATGCTAGTGTTTTTAAGACTAGAAATCATCCAAGAACACCAAGATTTAGGTGTTCACGGCCTAAGAAGTTCTTGGACCATGAACTCCAAACTCAAAGGCCAAAGAGTGCCTTAATCACTCCTAAAGCCTTGAACAATAGCCTTGATTTACTTATAGTGATTGTAGGGACTTTAAATCATCAAATTCCCATCCCCATGAGAGTTTACAACCGTAATCTCTAAGGTAAAAGGTCTTTGGGCCTTGAACATCATGAAAGGGCACCAAAGTGTGCCTAAGGCCTTCATTAGCCTTAGATAAATGTCTAGAACCTATCCTACATAAGCATGGGACTTGAAAGCATAAAAAACACCCCTTTCCATATGAGTTTACGATAGAAAAACTCAAAAGGAAATGGCCTTGGGGCAGTAAACTCCTCAAAGGATTGTATTAGAGCCCTAAACCCTTCCAAGAATTAATCCACCAAGTAGGAATGCTTCTAGGGATCATTTAGAACTTCAAAACACCAAATGACATTAAACCTAGGAGTTCATGATTGTTAAATCAAGGATTTACGATCATAAACTCCTTGTGTGAGGTTCATTGAAGAGTAAACTCACGTATAGGGCCTTTTGGAACCCTAAACCTCTTTTGCCTTGTCCCACAACAACATAGATGCAACCCTTAGGACTTATAACACTGATACAAAGTGCTTTCATGTTATTGAGTGTCCCAACTCCATTTATTAGTCATAATTTGGCTAATTTGTTATATATATGTTCATTATATGATAACTAGGCTCGTGCCTGTGTACAAGTCTCCATTTGCCACCGAGCACCGTACCCGACACTTCAATCCAATCCACTCACTACAAGTGAGTTCATACCCCTTTAACTAACCTTTGAAATACTTTTAAATGATTTTATGGGGTGGGGGGAATACAAGTTGAAACTTATAGTTATTACATCAATCACATGCGATTAATAACTACAAACCCAATGATTTTACTACTGTTCAAACTGTTTATCAAACTCTTTTACTTCAAACTGTTTTACAAAATCTTTTACTTATCAAATAGTTTTCCTTAAACTTTGTTATACTTATTATAAATTGAATGCCCATAAATATATAGTTATATAAGAAATGTTTAAAAGGCTTACGAAGGTCGTCCGCCCTATTTCCTTTTCGCGTATGAGATATGGTCTGGTGGGATATCGGTTAGCTGTCTGAAGGTCGTTTCAATATTAACTATATATCATGTGTACATATATAGTCATAAATTTTCTTCCAGATTCATTCGTACCAGTTACATCATTAGTGTTACCATATGGGTAGGACGGGTTAATAATTATACAATTGCTAGATGAATGAGTCAGTACTTATTACTATGAGAACATAGACATTACATTAGAAGAAGAACATATACAACTATACTAGAAGAAGAACATATACAACTATACTAGAAAGAGAACATATACAACGATACTAGAAGGAGTAACACTACATTACATATACATGAATACGTTAACAAATTGTGATCCACTGTATTGGAGCATGCCTTCAATGTCATGGCCCGAGTTGTAGCCAAAGTCTCTTGGAGGGAGAGCGTGAGTTGTCATATAGATCTATACTAGATTGACTATCCTACACCTTGCTGCTAGCTACAGCCGGACCTTCAAGTCTGCGGGTGCCAAACGTCATACCTTTTTACAACCTACATTTGTCGTTATTACCTAGTCGATAGTATGGTATAATTAATTACATAATACCTTAATATAAATCCGATTTATGGTAGTTAGTACAACAGCAGTTCTTATAATACAACACTACAGTACTACATTAATTTACCCTTTACATATATTTAGCGACCATTTCACTTAAACATTAATGTACAAACTATATTTTGACAATAATAGTTACACTTGGGAAAATTACACACTTTTACAATAAATGAACATACAAAACAGTTACGCCTTGGTAGAAGGCTACTTTTAAATAGAAAAGATAGGTTTTTCTAAGAGATTCAAACTTTTACAAACACTTACAAACATTCACATACTTTTATCACCAATGTTTACAAACTCATACATAAAACCACGTTCAAACGTTTTGATACAAACATCGACACTAAAATACTTATGAACTCACTAGCTTAATGCTGATAAACTCTTTCAAAATAACTTGTATTCTCAGGTCATCAGTAGACAGGTACCGAGGCCAAATTTTGAGAAGATGGAGCACATTCAAGACTCATCTTATTATTTTGATTTACTTTTTGGTGTCTATAACTGTACAGAACACACTTGTATCAAAATTATATATTTAATGCAATGGATGATGTTGTTTGCTTATTTACAGTTATACTGTGTTGTCATACTTTACATGACGTCCTCCGCCCCAGAACATTTCCGTAGTTCTTGGTTTTGGGGTGTGACATTATGTGTTATATAAGTGTCGTTATAATATCTTTTTAACCACTCGTGGTATGGGGAAGCTTGTTCAAAGGGCCGCATAGGGTTGTTGGATTTCAGATGTGCTATATGCCAAAATGGTCCCGCCCTCTAGTGTTTTATGTCTGGCCCCTGTCTGTACATAGTGGGTGAAGAGTATTGTTTAACGTTTATATAATAGTAATAATAGCTAGACTATTAATTAGTCTCAGTGAATATTAGACTAAACACTAGCGGTAGTGATACTAGGTTTTGTCGAAGGAAATTGTTTTAAGAGTAACAAAGTGCTGTCTGACTTCGGAATCACCACCTTACCATGTGATTGCATAGTTACTTTCATCTTACACATAGATATGATGTATTTAATATAAATTACGTGTTGTGAGTGCATAGTCCCTTTCATGAACATGATTTTAATATAAGTATTGATTGAAGTATTAAGTATATGTTTATGTGCGAGTTATTTGATATTGCCTGAAATACATGTTAAAGAACATACTTGATTATATATGATGATTTAGGATAAAGAGTAAAGCTAAATTAATTATGGGGAATATTGGGTAGTATCTTCTTATGAGTACGAGTGAGTTATACACAGAGAACAGAACTTTAAAATATGTCATTGATCTGGGTGCATGGATTAGACATAGTCATTGTCCCTAGTCAGAGAGTATGGATTGGAAATAGTCAATTTTCATTAATCCGAGAGTATGGATTAAGACATAGTCAGCTGTCATCAATCCGGGAGTATGGATTAAGACATAGTCAGTTGTCTTTAGTCCGGGAGTATGGATAGCATATAGTTATTTGACAGTAATCCAAGCATACAGATTAATACATAGTTAATTATCCCTAGTCCGAGAGTATTGAATGGGCATAGTTATTGATCCGGGAGTATGGTTTAGATATACCTGATCCGGGAGTATGGATTACGTAAAGAGGTTAATTTTAGATCCGAGAGTATAGATCGTGTCGTTGTGAGGATCGGTGGGGTGAGGTAAGGTTGCTTATATATATATATATATATATATATATATATATATATATATATATATATATATATATATATATATATATATATATATATGATACAACATTGTGGGTTGAAAACCGTATGAACTCACCACGTTTCCCAACCTGACGCACTCAGTTTATTTATATGACAAATGTTGATATTCAGTCACATTACACTGAGAGATTAAGGAGATATAAATCACTAGTGATAATGAATGTAAGTTCTGCTTATGCTTATGTTTCTGTATTGACGATGACATCCCAAATCTTTTAAAATGAATAAAAATACTTTTCTTCGGAAATGATTTGATAACGTATTTATCATGTTTACTTGAACAAATTCTGCAACATTTTTCTAAAAAGAGGTACTTGGATTTCTATAAAGCAGAAATAAAATCGGTCTTTTCTGGCCGTGAAAATGGGGATTTCACAGTTGGTATCAGAGAATTTGTTTAAGCGAACTAGGAATAAGGATTTATTTCTAGACTTAAACATAGAATGCTAAGTAATGAACGTGAGAAGTGTGTCTAATATATTTTAGGAAGTACGCGTGAATACACACGGGCACTAGCTCATTTAGGGAAGACGTCTAATTTGCTTTTATGTGCTAAATGATATGCAATGCTTTATGATGCTATCATTTGATCGGATCTATTGTCTGTTTCCAACCGAATCTGGAAACTTTATGTGTTCAGATTTCTAAACGCTTAATTACAATATTAGAACTACCAATTAATTTTTAGAAGTAATAAGGAGGAATACGCGTCTAAACCCTCCTCTATCTTTATTCTCGTATCGATACATCAAACAACTACATTGGTGTGCAGAACATCATGGTGAAGACTCGTAGTGAATTGAGGAAATGGAGGAAATGAGAAGGCTTATGATACTGAATGGTACTGATATTGTATGAGTGATATCTTGTCACACCACAAAACCGGAACGACGGAAGCGTTCGGGGGTGGAGCACGTCATGTACAGTATCAGAATACAGAATAACAGTAAACAAGCAAAGCACATCATCCATTGCATTAATGTGACAACTGTCAATTCAGGTCATTCTTGGACTCATGCATCTTTATAATAACCATTCATGCACAACATGCCATGACCTAGTAGTATAAATTAGGTCAAAAATCTTGCATAAACTAGGATCCAACTAAGGTCTAGGACTAATATACTTGATACTTACAATTCTAGTAAGTTGCTTAGCTACAATAGGAAATGCCAATACTATAATTAGAATAAGCTTCAAACTTTGTTATAATTGAAATAGGGTATAAAACTCTAAAAATAAATTAAAACACTCTAATTATACTTCAACATGTTGTTGAATACCAAACAATGTTCCAAAAACCCTAAAGAGCCAAAAATCCAAAGTTATAAAATATAAAGCTTAAAAACTTTATAAAATTTGGCTATAAACTTCCTAGTATCAAATTATATTAATCAAATTATGGATTATACCAATGAACTAGAAATATAAATTACAAGTATTAATCATAAATTATTTGTTGAAAACAAGATTTTTAAATAAATCAAATTGCTTAATAAACATTTTATAAAAATGAATGTTTTTATATAAAATATGGGAGGGAAGTTTATAAAGTTTAAAATTTAGGAGAGAGGAGGCCAAAAGGCATGCAAAAACCGGCCATCACCTCTCCCCATGCCCTCTCTCTTCCCCAAAACACAATCATCAAGCCTAAACCCTTACTCTACCTCTTCCACTTCACTCTCTCACTTCACTCTCTTCTTCCTTCTCTCTAAACTCACGAAAATCCTCTCAATCCTCTGCAAAATTTCCAGATTTTGAATCCCTTGAAGTGTTCTTACTTCTCTCAAGATCAAAACCAAGGTAAACAACAACATCTTCTTCCATAGTTTCATGGTTAAACCTCTTTTTCTTCTTAGTCTTCTCTACTTTTCGGATTCTATGCCTTTCCATGGCTAGAAATCTTTATTCTCCCCTTGTGGTTTGTAGATTCTCACCATAACACAATGCATGTGTTAAAGATGGTGAAAATCCGGGATCAAACCCATGCAAGGAGTGGAAAAGAAGCACATATGATCATGTGACATCAAAACATAATATTTCATGTTCTTCTCCATTTCTTGTGTGTTCATGCATGAACGAACGCATTAAACCATTTCTAGTACATCTTGGATGCTCATTCATTCCATGCATGTGTTAGAAATCGGGCCTTACCAAGGACATGCATGATGTTCTTATTGAAATACCCTAAAAATGCACACAAGCAAACATGCAATCTGCCAGATTATTTTGTTCGACTTTGAACAGTCATAACTCAGTCATTTTTTAACCAAATCATGATATTCTTTTTGTATTGGTTAGTTCCACGAGTTAACTTTCAAACCCAACTGGTCTTACTGTAAAATATTAAATATCCGATTTTTGGCAGATTTTACAAAAAGGTTGCGCATACAGCTCTTTTTCTGTGATCACTATTTTTATCTTGCTTAAACAATGGTCTTAAACCCAACCATAAATCTTAGGAAAAATACCTTAGAAACTTAACATATCTAGTGAGTTATGGTTGAAATTTCGTGGCTTAAAACCTCACTGAATGGGCTACAAAAATTCATGAACCTCAGCCACATCTACACTTCATGCATTATTGCATGCAACTTTTCTTAAATTGTTTGGAATCATTACCCTCATTTCTCTTCTGAATACATTCTTAACATTTTTACTTTTGAAAGCCCTTGCATGCATGAGATAATCTGGAAAATTTCAAGAGCTTTTGTTATTTATTTGATTTATTAGAATTATTGCTAAAACCAAGGGCATAAATCATATAAAATACTTCCAGAGGTCAATAAATCCTAAATAAATTCATGGATGATACTTATGGGGAATAATGACCCCTCACCAAATTTCAGTAATTTTTGTTACTGTTTAATACGATTTCTAATTTTCTTTTAATTAGAACATGATAAATTACAAAACCACTTTTTAGGATGTGAAAATTGTATCTAACAATTTTCGCATACCTTACCTGTGATGGGTGACTCAAGAAAATAATTTCAAGATTTTTCATCATGTCTAGCTATTTTTCCCAGTTTTTGGTAATTATAATGGTCTAAAAATGGGAAAAATAGTTCTGATTATCCAAAATTCATGAAAATTTGCCAGGATATCATATTATATAGTAGGAGGTTACATAAAAATTTTGAATATTTTTCTCCACTGTAAACTATTTTTCTCTTATTTTCTAAAGTTAATTGCACTAAAATTCACTTAAATATACATAAATACCCAAAACCAGTTTATACATTATGAAAACCACTTTTGATATTTTTCCCAAGATATTTATGCTGTAAATGATGTTACAAAAATTTATGGTAATTTATTTTAACTGTTTAATAATATTTCTTTAATTAATGACTATTTAAAGGAATAAAACAAGGAAAAATACAAATAACCACTGAAAAATATATTTTATATTTTTCCCAGCCTATTTATGTATAATAACAATTAAATAAAAAGTTTGGGTAATTTTGGAAACTGTTTTCTATTTATTTCAATTTTTATTGAAATAAATGCTCAAAAATTATAAAATATAATTAAACAGCTTGGAAATCCATTTTTATAATTTTCCCAGCTTAGTATTGTGTAATAACAGTTAAATAAAAAGTTTGAGAATTTTTATCCCTCGAATGCTATTTTTCGTGAATTTATGTTGTTATTGAGACTTAAAATTTGGAAAATTAACCTTCCAAGGTTGTAATTAATCGCACGACTTGTAAAATTTCAATACATCAGAAAAAGTGTAACAAAATGATATAAATCCAATACTAAAACGTAAATTGGCATTTCCCTATATGTAGAGTTTAGTATATTAGCATTAGATATCGACATGGAAACTCACTAGTGCGTGTGTTTGGTGTCGTAGGATCCCGGTAGTAAAACGTTGGTGCATCCCGAAGTACCGCTTGTGTCTACACAAAACATCGTGAGTATTCACCAATCCCCTATTTTATGTTTTTAAATGTTTTGGGGTGGAAAAGCATGTCCAGAAAAACTATTGTTTGCATGTTGTACTTAAATTGAATTGTATCAAACATGATTGCTATTGTATTGCTATGTTTCTTTATGTATGTCTATGCAACACGGAACATGAGAACTTATCGTACAAAGGCCCTTCCCTTATCTCTAACCATTAACTCTTTGAGCCAATGGTCGTTATGGATAGCGCTATTAGGAATTGACAACTCCTCACTCGCCCGAATCGCTGGAGTGCATGATACCATATTCATCTATGGAACGATAAGCATAGATCTCGATAGGGCTTCAGTCATAGGTTTGGTTGAGACTCATTGTTTGCTCATACACATACAAACTCGTTTCTCGTTATAGCAATAAACTTGTATTCATTAATAGCAATCAACTTGTTTATCATTGAAGCAATGTACTTGTATTTACGAAAAGCCTTATTGTACGCTCGATTTTATAAACTTGTGATACTCACCAACTATTTTCATAGTTGACGCTCGTTTTACATGCTTTTTCAGGAAATAATTAGTAAGTGGATGTAAAGATTCATCATCATAGAGCATGTTGCATCGTGTTGAAGCTATTATGAAGCTATATTTTGAACAATGTTATTTTGAAAAACTTGTATTTTGTTTCTTTTGAAGCTATGGGTTGTAAACTTTTAAATACTGCTATGGTGATGTATCTTTATCTTTTGCAATGAAACCGTTATCGCTGTCATACCTTGCGTTTCCGCTTTAGCGGGGTGTGACAATTAATAAAATAATTTAATACAAGTGTGTTATGTATAGTTTATAAGACACCAAAAATATGAATCAAAATAAAAGATGAGTCTTGAATGCACTCCATCTTCTCAAAAACTGGCATCGGTACCTGTCTACTGATGACCTGAGAATACAAGTTATTTTGAAAGAGTTTATTAACTTTAAAGCTGGTCAGTTCATAAGCATTTTAGTGTCATTGTTTGTATCAAAATGTTTGTAACAATGTTTGAAGTATGAGTTTGTAAATGTTTGTAGTAAAAGTATGTGAATGTTTGGAAGTGTTTGTAACTCCTAGAAAATCCTATATTTTCTACTAAAAGTAGCCTTCTACCAAGGACTGACTGTTTTGTATGCTCGTTTCTTGTAAAAGTGTGTAATTTTCCCAAGTGTAACTATCATTAACAAAATATAGTTTATACATTTTCGTTTATGTGAAAATATCACAAAGTGAATGAAAAAGGGAAAATAATATAGTATTGCAGTGTTGTATTATAATAACTACTGTTGTACTAACTACCTTAAAACAAGATTTTTATCAAGGTATAATGTGATTTGATTGTACCATACTATCGACTATAAACATGACAATGAAAGATGTCAGAAGTAATGACATTTGGCACCCGAAGACCTGCATTTCCAACTGTAGCTAGCAGTAAGGTGTAGGATAGTCAATCCAGTATAGATCTATACGCAAACTCACACTCTCCCACCAGGAGACTCTGGATACAAATCAGCCATGACAGTGATGACATGCCCTGAAACAATGGTTCACATTTATATTATAGTATACTTGTATATGTATTGTATGTACAAGTGTAGTGAATGTATTGTTTCTCGTTATAGTATTCTCTATATGTTCCTCTTCATAGTATAGTTGTATAGTTTCTCATAATAGTAAGTTCTCTTAGTTTCTCATCATAGTATAGTTGTATAGTTTCTCATAATAGTATATTCTCTTAGTTTGTCATCATAGTATAGTTGTATAGTTTTTCTCTTAATAGTAAGTATTGGCTCATGAATGAACTGACTCTTTGTATGCTTCATTGAACTAGAAGTAATGAGTAGTATATCCCTAAACTATACCTATTATAGTTTACTAGTATAATTGTTTGCATGATTGAATGTATTGAACTAAGATAAAGGAATTTATATCTATATATATACATAATATATAACTAAGGATCCAATGACACTCGGACAAACAACAGGGTACTCTAAGTCCACAACCAAACAAGCAACATGATATAAAGTGAGTTATCAGTCCTCTGTCCTTCAAACCTTACTTATATAACTATACATGTATTAGACATGGTTTTGACAATATATACATTTGAAAGTTGTAAAAGAAAATCTTTGATATATAAAAGGGAGTTTGGTAAAGAGTTTAACATGTAAAAGAGTTTGATAACAAACTCAAGTAGTTTGTTTGATAACACAGGTAAAAGCATAGTAAATCTATTTGTTTGATAGTTATTAATCACATGTGATTGATACATTAACTATGATGTTCAACTTGTATTCCACCCTCCCCCCTAGTAAAAGCTTTTGAAATCATTTAAAGGGTTGATTAAGGGGGTATAAACTCACCTGTAGTGAGTGGCTTTGATGAAAGTGTTGAACATGGTGCTAGGTGTCAAGTGAAGACTTAAACACACACACACACTGATCATATTTAACATATAAGGACACATATATGTATCTAATTAGTGATTATAACACTAATTAAGCAAGTAAAGACACCCTAAAACATGGAAAACACTTTCGATCAAGTGTTAGAAGATCATAGGGTTGCATCTAAGGTTTTAGGGCTTTGTTTTGGAGTTTACGGTCCAAGAGTAAACTCTCCATGAGTTTACGGCCTAGGGTTTGCAGCCCTTATGGTTTACAGCCATAAACCCATGGTGACTTATACCATTTAGATGTTTAATGTCCTTAGTTCAAGTTGGAAGTCTTCTAGACCAAGATCTAGGCCTTAGGAATGAGTGGTGGCACAAATGCACCACTTATTAGCGTTTACAACCCAAGGAGATTGCCTTGGCCGCAAAAACCATATGTTCTTTAGTTTCTTGATGTTTTCTAAGGGTTTAACAAGTGATTTAAGCATGTAAGTAGTTAAGAGTAGTGTACTTACAAAATAGAAGCTTGTAAGTGTGCTTAAAGTCCAAGAACACTAGTGTGTTTTCTTGGTGTTCTTGGTGAAATGAATAGCACTTGAAGATCTATGAAAAAGAAAGGATTTCATGGATGAAATCATGTATAACCACTAGATAAGTGGTTTTAACAACAAATCAAGAAAAGAAATGCTTACATTTTTAGAAGATTGGAATGAAGATATTATGATACTTGAGAGCGAATTGGATGTTCTTGAACTTGAAAGGAAGAAATGGTGATGAAAAGGTGTAAACACATGCATATAGCATGAGTTCATGGCCAATGTTGAGTTTACGGCCCAAACTCATAAAGTTTGGCCATAAACACCTCTTTATGGTGTTTAATACTTGATTGATGCACAAAAACCCTAGAAGGTACTTTCTTTCATTTGTTCTTTTGATACATTAAGATTAAGTCACCCAAACGGACTCTAAAAAGATCTAAAGGTTAGCAGAAATAAGCTTAACTTTGATTAACAGTAGGGTTTGTACAAATAGAAATTTCGGGTTGTCACGTCATCCCCCTGTTAGAGAGAATTTCGTCCCAAAATTAGACTCTAAGCAATAACTAGTTACAAATAACTAAGCGAAAAGATGAGGATATTTCAGTTTCATCTAATCCTAGCACTCCCAAGTCAATTCCGGTCCTTGCTTGGCATTCCAACGAACCTTCACTATCAGGATGCAACTTTGCTTTATTTGCTTGACCTCTTGGTCGATGACCTCTACAGGTTTTCCACTAAGTTGAGGCTCTTGTTGATCTCGATCTCATCGAGTGGAATAACAAGAGTCTCGTCAGATAGACACATTTTCAAGTTCGAGATGTGGAAAGTAGAATGTATGTTACTAAGTTTGCGGGGTAGGTTAAGTTTGTAAGCTACAAGGCCGATTCTAGTGAGAATCTCAAAAGGCCCTATGTGTCTTGGATTGAGCTTCCCATGCTTTTCGAAGCGTATCAAGCCCTTCCAAGGTGAGACTTTAAAAAGAACGCGGTCTCCCACTTGGACTTCCAAATGTTTCCTTCGTTTGTTTACGTAGCTTTTCTGTTGGTCTCTAGAGGCTTTCAATTGTTCACGAATCTGAACGATCCTCTCTGTCGTTTCCTGAATGATCTCTAGACATGTGAGAGTGCTGTTAGGAACTCGTCCTTTAGCTAACTGGGTGTCACCCACCTCAGTCTAGTACATAGGGGATTAGCACTTCCGGCCATAGAGGGCTTCAAATGGAGCAACCTTGATGCTCGTGTGATAACTATTGTTGTAGGAAAACTCGACAAGGGGTAAATGAGTATCGCATGCCTTCCCAAAGTCGATCACACAGGCACGCAACATATCTTCCAAGGTTTGGATAGTTCTCTCACTTTGTCCGTCAGTCTATGGATGGTAGGTTGTACTCATGTCTAGCCTGGGTCCAAGGGAACGTTGTAGTGACTGCTAGAACCTCGAATTGAATCTACTATCTCTATCGGAGATAATAAATATAGGAACTCCATGTAGTTGTACGATTTGCCTAATGTATGTTCTTATAAGCTTTTCCATCTTGTTAGTTTGTTTGATGGGCAGGAAGTGTGTGGTCTTGGTCAACCTATCGACGATGACCCATATGGTATCAAGTCCACCCGTTGTCATGGGCAACTTGGTTATGAAGTCCATAGGGATCCACTCCCACTTGCATTCCGGTATCTCAGGTTATTGTAATAAACCGGAGGGTTTCTGGTATTTGACCTTTACCTTAACGCAAGTAAGGCATTTACTCATGAAGGTAGCAATTTCTGCTTTCATTGTAGGCCACCAGTATAACTTTTTAAGATCCAGATACATCTTATTTGAACCCTGGTGGATAGAATATCAAGTGTTGTGCTCCTCGATCATGACTAAGTCTCTAAAGCCATCGTGCTTCGGTGTCCAGATTCGGTCCATGAGATATAAGGCTCCGCCACCCTTGGCTTCCAAGTTCTTATCCATCCCCTAAGGGATTCACCCACCACATTTTCAGGTTTCAAGGCTTCGAGCTGAGCCTCCTTAATTTGTGAGGACAGATGTGAATGGATAGTCATGGTCAATGATTTGACCCTTCGACCAGAATATTCTTTCCGACTTAGGGCATATGCTACAATGTTGGCTTTACGTGGATGATAACGAATTTTGCATTCGTAGTCATTGAGTAGCTCAACCCACCGTCGTTGTCTCATGTTGAGCTCCTTCTGGTCGAATATGTGTTGTAAACTCTTGTAGTCTGTAAAGATAGTGCTTTTCTTACCATACATATACTGTCTCCAGATCTTCAGAGCAAACACAATTGCTCCTAGCTCAATATCATGTATGGTGTAGTTGACTTCGTGTGTCTTCAGCAATCTCGAGGCATAGGCGATGACCTTACCTCGTTGCATCAGAACAGAGCCGAGCCCCTGGTTGGATGCATCGCAATATACTACAAAGTCTTCTATCCCCTCAGGGAGGGATAGTACCGGTGCGGTGCATAAGGCTTGCTTCAGCATTTGAACCGGTTTTTCTTGCTTCTCTTCCCAGTCAAAGGCCACACCTTTCTGGGTCAATGTTGTAAGAGGTTTTGTAATCTGAGAGAACTTTTGTATGAATATGTGGTAGTAGTCAGCAAAGCATAGAAATTGACGAATTTCTGTAGGCGTCTTTAGTGCTGACTAGTTCTCAATGGATTTAATTTTGGAAGGGTCCATGTTGATTCCTTCTTCGCTAACCACGTGCCCTAAGAATTCGACTCTTCGGATCGAAAATTCACATTTAGAGAACTTCATATAGAGCTTCTCCGATCGTAAGGTTCCTAGGACTTGTCGCAGATGATTGATATGTTCTTCCTTACTTCGAGAGTAGATCAGTATGTCGTCAATGAAGAAGATGACAAACTGATCCAAGTAAGGACGACATACCCAATTCATTAAGTCCATGAATATTGCGGACGCATGAGTCAATCCGAATGGCATCACCACGAACTTGTAGTGTTCGTAACGAGTTCGGAAGGCTGTCTTTAGGACATCCTCCTCAAGCACTCGTAACTAGTGATATCCGGATCTTAGATCAATCTTGGAAAAGTAATTCGCCCCTTGTAGTTCGTCGAACAAATCATCTATGCGAGGCAGAGTGTAAATTTTTTTGACCGTAAGCTTGTTGAGTTCTATGTAGTCGATACACATAAGGAACAATCCGTCTTTCTTGACCGGTGCTCCCCATGGCGAGAAGCTAGGTCTGATGAAGCCCTTGCTGAGCAATTCGTTAAGTTGACCAGATAGTTCCTACATCTCTGATGGTGCTAATCGGTAGGGTGATTTAGCTACTACGGTAGCTTCTCGGACTAAGTCGATTATGAACTCGACTTATCGTTGCGGAGGTAACCCTGGTAGTTCTTCTGGAAAGATGTTGGGAAAGTCGCGCACCACCGGAATGTTCTTTAGTTCTTTCGTTTCTAGGCTCATATTAATAACGTGAGCAAGGAATGAACGATATTCTTTACATAAGTACTTCTGTGCGTGAATACTTGAGATGATTCGAAGGCTCGTACTGGGTTTGTCGCCATAGATAATAAGAGTTTCGTTAGATGGAAGGTTAAGGCAAACAACTTGCTCACAGCACATGATGTTGACACGATGAAGACTCAACCAATCAATGCTGATTATGATGTCAAAACTTTTAATTGAGACCGACATGAGATCGATTGTGAAGGTATGACTATCTAATGTTAGGGTACATCCTAGGTATAGACTGCTAGTGCTCTCAGTTTTCCTGTTAGCCATTTCTATAGTGAATGGTGCTTTAGGTGTGAGTGGTTGTTGTTTAAGTAGGCGGAAAATTTTTTGATTTACGAAACTTCTCTCCGCTCCACTATCAAATAGTATGCATGCATAAGAGTTATCGAGGACAAACGTACTAGTGACCAATGTAGGGTCGGAAACCGCTTCCTTGTGGCCTATAGCCAGAACACTTCCCACTCCACCGGCACTTCCTGCCTTCGGGAAGTTCCGTTTGGGTGGCCCATCTTGCCACAACCGTAGCAAGCTTGGCCCACCACATCGCCGGGGACTTGGTTGATCGACCATGCCTTAGACTTGCGGAAATGGACAATGTGTCGTTTCCTATTGCAGTTAGGGCATTGCATCTCCCAGCAGGGGTCGTTGTGGTGGAAGTTACATCTGTTGCACTCTGGCAAGCTTGCAACATAGTGTTTTACCGGAGGAGTTGCGGCAGGTGTTATCACAACATGAACCCCCACGACTCTTTACTTTTAGGCAGCTTTTTGCTTCTTCTTGTCATCCTAGAATTTCCACTTGTTATCAGCGGCTTTAGAGGGTTCTGAGATGGCTAGGTTTGTTGTTGTTGACGGGGTACGGACCCTATGGTCAATGAGCCATTGTGCCAATTGCTTGGCACTATCAGAGGTAGCGGGGTTTGAAGCTAGTACATTCCCATGAAATGGAGGCATCAGCCCCCAGATGTACCTATCTATTTTCTTTCCCTCAGTGTGAACCATGTTGGGACACAGGGCCACCAGCTCGCTAAATCTGGCGGTATAGGAAATTATGTCGGAGCCCTTCATGGTTAGGCTCCATAGTTCCTGTTCTAGTTTCTGGATTTCGCCCCGCAGGCAGTATTCCTCAATCATGAGGTCTTTCAGGGTTTCCTAGCTCATATCGTTTGCTACTATTAGTGTTAGTGACTTGCCATGGATATTCCACCACGTCAAAGCTTTTTCCTCAAAGGTGCAAGAAGCAAACTTGACCTTGCTCCATGCTGGGTAGGAGCAGATCTCAAGACCGACGCTGTCTTTTCGAACCATTGCGAGAGGGAAATAACTCTGCCAGTCCCTTTAAACGACTTTGGATTGCAATTGGCGAAGTCCTACTAGGATCACTCTCTCGAGTGCACAAGGATTTCACCTTGAGTAGAATGAATAGGTGTTCCACCTCCGCTGGCACCAGTAGAGTGATATTGAGCCATGGATGTTGCCACAGCCGCAACTATTGCAACATTTAGGGCTGTTGTATCGATTAGAGGAGGAGGAGGTGGTGGTGTTTGATTTGCCGGCCTGCCTCCGGCCGGACATTTTCAAGGTGCCATCTTTTACTAAAAGTTTATAGAGATGATGATGATAGTAAGAATCAATTGTAAATTATGATGAGAGTGATCCATGGACTAAATCACCATAGCCCAACCATTAGAATTAGTGTATGACTTGAATAGAGACACAACAATAGAGTTTGAAAACACAAGGGTATAGACTTTCCAATACATTAGTTAGTTGCCAATATTACTGGTATTACTGATGTAAATGAGTTCGGGAAAAATGACCTAACAGTAGGTCTTACATCAAACCATATAAGGGAAAATATTAATAGCTTAGTAGTTTAGATAGTGTACTGAAGGACAGAAATATTTTACAGACAAGTGCTTCCTAGAGCACAGATAAGAAAAAGGCTATTCCTTAAATTAAAGAAAAGATGTGCTAGACATCTTCTACCGATGGCGGGCATTCCTCAGGTGAACCCTAAGGTCTGCCAGTTGACACAACACTTATTGAAGATGTTGCTCGTGAGCTCTCCGATGAACTCGAAGTTCTAGAAATTTAACTCGGGATGCACCTAGCTGTTGTTGCAGATCCATATTGGCTCTTCCAGTCCTTTCCATAGCCTCTTTGAGTTGGCAAATGCGGACCATGTTGATACCAGAGTTGGCATCAATTTCCGGGACTCGGTCAATGGCTGCTCGACCTTGCTCCACATTTCGAGCAATCCTACGGACCATGATGGGTAGACTTGGTCAGCTGAGCCACCCTCGTTTAGGTTGTAAAAGATTCAGTCCCCATTGTAGGGTAAAGGTTGACCCTGTTCATTACTCCAATGGTTCATGTTCGTTGCCCAAAAGGTTGTGGGACCATGAAATGCTGGTCGGGGGTTGAAATGTGCGACTTGACCCTCTTGCGGTAGGTTGTTGACTTCTAGCTCGGAGTTAGAACTATCAGAAAAGCCTTCAGTGTGGTGATCATCCAAAGGAATTGGATGATCATCTTCTGGCTCGTCCTCAATCCATCCAACGTTGCCTTCATTTGGGAAGTACGGGTCGCCAGGAGGATGGATTCCACCCATGATATCTACGCAAGAATAAGGGTATATAAATCTAATATAAAGAGACTTACTACTTAAGATAATTATAAGACGATCCTTACCATTTACTTCAATACCCACATAGTGCATACCAGTTATATGAAATCAAAAGAGGATGGACCTTCTAATAAGCAATCCTAACTCCAAATCCACAACCAAGCAAGGAACACGAAGTAAAGCAAAGACCACAAATTCTAAGTCTATGACACCTTAATCTCATATATCCTTAGGGTATCCACTTAGCAAATATTACCCTACTAGTAAAGATATTTTTAGTTCTCATATAAGTAGTTATAGTAACACAAAATACTCCTATAGTATTTTAGGTTCATGTTTTGTTCTAATGTTATCATTGTAGTAGTGTTGGTAAGTTTTTAGACTTGTTGCCATATCACAACCATTCTCGGGAATATGCTAATCACTTCTCGGACCAACATAGTTGATCAGGCAATGTCACTCCCATAACTGACCATACATCACCAAGCCTACTTGTGACATTCAAAAATCATAATACTTTTGTTCTGTCCTAGTGACACTGATTTTAGTATGAATGCAGGTATGTATACTCAGTTAAATATTTTACTATTTAAAATTATAAAGTCTTGGTCAGAGTATTTTAATCTTGTTGTGTTTATAGTTTGTATATCTTTTACGAGTTGATATACTCAATTCACTATAAACAATGCTCTGATACCAATCTGTCACACCCCAAAACTGGATCGGCGGACACGTTCGGGGGTGGTGGACGTCATGTACAATATCAAAACCAAAACCACAACAGCAGAAACGTTCGGGTGGAGGACATCATGTACAGTATCACAACACAGAATAATAGTAAACAGGCAAACAACATCATCCATTGCATTAATAATATAATTTAAAACAAGTGTGTTCTGTATAGTTTATAAGACACCAAAAAATATGAATAAAAATAAAAAATGAGTCTTGAATGCGCTCCATCTTCTCAAAAGCTGGCATCGTACCTGTCTACTGATGACCTGAGCATAAAAGTTATTTTGAGAGAGTTTATCAGCTTTAAAGCTGGTGAGTTCATAAGCATTTTAGTGTCATTGTTTGTATCAAAATGTTTGAACAATGTTTGAAGTATAAGTTTGTAAATGTTTGTAGTAAAAGTATATGAATGTTTGTAACTCCTAGAAAATCCTATATTTTCTGTCACACCCCCAAACCAGAACGGCGGAATCGTTCGACGGTGGATGACCTGATGTAGTATCGTAACAGTTTAATACATAGTAAAGAAAGTAAACACAACCATCATATATATAATTGAAGACTTACATTGTTGGATGATACTTGTTTAAAAAAAATACAATATGATGACAAAATGAGTTTAAAACTGACTCCTTAGCATCATTTCTCCAAAAGCTGAAGTTTACCTGTATTACTGAATCCCTGAGAAATACAAGTAGATTTGATAGAGTAGATCAACATTTAAGTTGGTTAGGTCATAAGTATTTAATGTCAATGTTTGTATAAGTTTGAATGAATTTGTTTGTAGATATTTGAAAACTCTAAGAAAATCCCATATTTCCTACAAATATAAAAGTAGTCCTCTACTAAGACCTAACTGTTTCGAACATTGTTTCTAAAATTCCAATTTTTTTCCGTAAGTGTATGGTAGTTAAAAAAAGTTCCAAAAACTATTATGCAATAGTGTTTTTCATGCCTCAAATAGTAGATTTATGCGTGTAAAAAAAAGAAATAGCTAAGACATTGGTTAACCCCGTAAATCAACATGTTTTTAATACTCCGTGTGAGTTTTGTAACCATACTATTAACCCAAACTACTTGTAACAACATTCCTCAGGCGTTAGAATGTTATGACGTTTGTCACCCTAGACCTGGCGATCTAACTGTAGCTAACACTTTAGGCGCGGGATTGTCAATCCTGTATAGATCTATACCTAAGTATCACGCTCTCCCTACAAGAGATTATGGTATATAATACAGGACTTTAACTGCATACTCGAAAGTACGTGAAGCTGAACATCTCACAAAACTTAGTATCAAATAGATTTATGTATGAAAAGTTCATTTGTTCTTGTATATGAAAGTATATCCTTGATATTGTACTTATAGTATGTAAAATCTCTTGAAAATCTAGTAAACTATACCTATTATAGTTTTTCTCAAATGTATGATTCGTTGTATGATAAACCCTAGTGCAGTATCAACATGGTATGTGGGTATAACTTTTTTAATAACACTATTGAACGTTTACACACCAAAAAAATATAAATAAAGTGTTTGATATTTGCATAACAACATGTTTTTACTCATAAAGGACAAAACATTATTGAATTGGTGTTGCATATGCACATTTTCATATGATAACTATGAATCACATATGATTTGCGATATAAAGATAAGTGTAGTAAAAGCTTAATATTTTCCACACGAGAGTAACCATGTGTTTACTTGTATTATCCCCCTTTAAAAGTGTATAAAAGCATTTATAAAGTATTTGAAAACATAGTTGTACGGGTATGAACTCACTTCATAGATAGAAGAAGGTGAAACCAAAACTGAGCAGAACTTCGACTAGGGAAAGAGTAATTTCTCAGGATTCTCAGGAATCTTGGGAGTCTCGGGACTGAAAAACCTTCCTTCGGAACTTGGGTATGAAGATCGGGGCTTCGGGATGGCTTCGGGGGGTTTAAACACAGAGCTTCGACACGAGAGAGTAAAGAAATGAGCAATGGAAACCAACACTTTCGGCTGCTATTTATAGCCCTATATTGAGCGCCAGATCGTGGTACACCTGACCATGTCATGGTGAGGGATTTTTTCCTCTTCCATTGACGAGACGTTTAATGACGAATCTGGCACCCATCAGTCACAATACCACGTCGTGGTAGGCCTGACAGCCTCAGATTTTGTGTCGAAAACTTGTAAAATTCGTAAATTCCGCGTATGAGCTCAGTTTTTAACATTCTTTATATCCACGCGTAGGTGAGATTATGCTCTACAACTCTGGTTTAGACTCCGTCGGAAAATTTTGACTTTATTTGTATTTTTATTTATTTTTAACGGGCCAGGACGCGAAAAGTCTGTTAAAAATCCATAACTTCTTCATGCGAGGTCCGTTCTCGTCAGACTTTATACCGTTGTGCTACTATTGTTGAGATCTTCGATTCTCATTTAGGTTGTATAGGCTAAAAACCTCTCGATCTCTATTTCGAGTATTTTAGTTGTCTGCTGCTATATTCAGAACTTGGAAAAATCATCACTTTCTCATAGAAAGTCAGATTTGGACGTTCTTTTTATATACGCATACGATTAATGATATCTACAACTTTCATTTAGATACTTAAGACTAAATATAATTTTATTGAAACTTCGCGTTTTACGTTTATCAATATTGCCGGTTTTTACTGTGACTCTTAGATTGGTCATAACATCTTCGTTATAACTCAGTTTTTAGTGTTCTTTATATTTTTGAAAGCCTTAATACGATGTTTATCATTTTATGTAACTCAATAGAGATATTTGAATCTTCAAAATTTTGATGCAAATTTCATTACATTAAAAGACATTACAAATTGTTGACTTTTTAGGTTATTACACTGAGTCGAAAATATCGGGTTGTCACATCATCCCCCGTTAGAGGGAATTTCGTCTCGAAATTAAATATAAAGTTAATATTTGTGGATTAGGGAAAAAGATGCGGGTACTTTTGTTTCATCTGATCTTTGCGTTTCCAATTATATTCAGGTCCCCACTTTGCATTCCAGCAGACCTTCATAATGTGTATGCGACTTTGTTTTGTTCTTTTAATTTCCTTATCCATGATCTCAATTGCTTCCTTTACAAAGTGAATACCCTCATTGATTGATTTCATCAAGAGGGATGATGAGGGTCTCATCGGACAAACATTTCTTCAAGTTTGACACATGAAAGGTAGGATGTACGTTATTGAGTTACTGCGGTAGGCGAAGTTTGTATGCTACCATTCCAATCCTTGAAAGGATCTCGAATGGTCCAATATATCTTGGGTTTAGTTTCCCATGTTTTCCAAAAAGTATTAACCCCTTCCAGGGCGAGAACTTTAGTAGCACTCGGTCTCCATCCTGAAATTATAAGGGCTTCAGTCTTTTGTCCGCATAAATCTATTGTCTGTCTCTTGAAGCCTTTAATCATTCCCGATTCTCAGTTGTTTCTCTTATAACTTCCGAGCTTGTGAGAGCGCTGTCGGGTACTTGTCCCTTGGCTAGTTGCGTGTCACCCACTTCAGCCCAGCACAGTGGTGATATGCACTTGCGGCCATAGAGGGCTTCGAATGGAGCAACTTTAGTGCTGGAGTGATAGCTATTATTGTATGAGAATTCAACTAGTGGTAAATGGGTATCCCATGTTTTACCTAAATCGATTATACAAGCTCTTAGCATATCTTCCAAGGTTTGTATGGTCCTCTCACTTTGACCGTCGGTTTGTGGATGGTAAGCGGTACTCATGTCTAGGTTCGTTCCAAGATATTTTTGTAGCAACTGCCAGAATCATGAGGTGAACCTACTATCTCTATTGGAGATAATGGATATTGGTACCCCATATAGTCGTATAATATCTCGGATGTACGTTCGAGCTAGCTTCTCCATCTTGTCGGTTTCCTTTATGGGTAGGAAGTGTGCGGATTTTGTTAACATATCGATGAACACCCAGATGGTGTCTGGCCTACCTGCTGTCTTGAGTAATTTGGTTATGAAATCTATGGTTATCCGCTCCCACTTCGACTCCGGTATTTCAGGTTGTTGTAGTAATCCTGAAGGTTTTGGGTACACTATCTTGACTTTGGCGCAAGTCAAAACACTTGCCTACATAGGTAGAGATCTCTGCTTTCATGTTCGACCACCAATACAATCTCTTGAGGACATACACATGTTGTCTGAACC
This sequence comes from Lactuca saligna, assembly GCF_052625555.1. Taxonomy (NCBI): domain Eukaryota; kingdom Viridiplantae; phylum Streptophyta; class Magnoliopsida; order Asterales; family Asteraceae; genus Lactuca; species Lactuca saligna. The sequence goes on from NC_136421.1 coordinate 74,209,866, forward strand.
TGGATGCAAGGAGTATCGTGTTTTATGAGCCTCATTCATGACCACGTCTCTGAATCCACCAAACTTTGGTGTCCAGATCCGATCCATGAAGTAACGAACTCCGTCACCCTTGACTTCAAGATTCTTATCCATTCCCCTTAAAGCCTCACCCGTCACATTCTCTATCTTCAAGGCTTCCCTCTGACCCTCCTTGATTTGTGTGGATAGGTGCGAATGGATAGTCATGGTTAAGGATTTCACTCGGTGGCCCGAGTATTCTTTTCGACTAAGGACATCAGCTACCACATTCGCTTTTCCTGGGTAATAACGAATTTCACATTCGTATCCATTTAACAATTCAACCCATCGTCTTTGCCTCATGTTGAGTTCCTTTTGATTGAAGATGTGTTGAAGGCTTTTTTGATCTGTAAAGATTGTGCATCTCGTGCCATAGAAATAGTGTCTCCAAATCTTTAAGGAGAAAATGACCGCTCCCAGTTCGAGGTCGTGTGTAGTGTAGTTGACCTCGTGCGTCTTGATTTGTCTCGAGGCGTAGGCGATGAATTTTCCTCATTGCATTAGAACACATCCAAGACCTTGATTAGATGCATCACACTAGACTACGAAATCTTATGTTCCTTCTGGTAAGGACAATATAGGTGTACTACATAGGGCTTGCTTCAGTGTTTGGAATGCATCATCTTGTCTTTCTTCCCAATTGAAAATTACACCCTTTTGGGTGAAGGTGGTAAGTGGTTTAGCAATCTTCTAGAAATTCTATATAAACCTTCGATAGCAGCCAGCAAGGCCCAAGAATTGTCGGATTTCCATTGGGGTATATGGGGTTGGCCAATTCTCGATTAACTTGATTTTGGAAGGGTCCACGTGTATCCCGTCCTTGCTAACCACGTGACCTAGAAAATCTACTTTCCGAATCCAAAATTTGCACTTTGAGAATTTCGCGTAAAGCTTTTCTCTTCTTAGAGTTTCCAAGATTTGTCGGAGGTGTTGACCGTGTTCTTGTTTATTCTTCGAATAAATGAGTATATCGTCTTTCAACACGATCAAAAATTTATCCAGGAATGAACGATACACTCGGTACATTAAGTCAATGAACACCGCCGGTGCATTTGTTAATCCAAAGGGCATCACTACAAACTCACAGTGACCGTAACGAGTTTGAAAGGTTGTTTTGGGATCATCTCTTTCCAAGACTCGTAGCTGATGATACCCGGATCTCGAATCGATCTTTGAGAAATAACTCGCTCCTTGGAGTTGGTCGAATAAGTCGTCAATGCGTGGTAAGGGATATCGGTTCTTGATAGTGAGCTTGTTGAGTTCTCGGTAATCGATGCACATGCGGAAAGATCCATCCTTCTTCTTTACGAACAGAACTGGTGCTCCCTAGGGTGAAAAGCTCGGTATGATGAATCCTTTATTGAGTAGTTCGTTTAATTGGCTGGATAATTCATGCATCTCAGCTGGCGCTTGGCGATACGACGACTTAGCTACTGGGGTAGCTCCGGGGATTAAATCGATTCTGAGCTCGACTTGTCATGCTGGTGGGATTCTTGGAAGATCTTTAGGGAAGACATCGGGAAAATCACAGACCTCTGGACTATCTTTGAGGACTTTTGTGACAACCCAATATTTTGAGATGATAAAATGTAACACCAATCAAATTTAAGCCAAAACTTAACTTTCCTAAAATCATATTTGGGTTAAATAATGTGGTAGGACGTGTATCAAGGTTTTCGTAAATATAAACAACACTAAAATCCAAGTTATAATGAAGAAGTTATGACCAATCTAAAATTCACGGTGAAAGCCGGCAACACTGGTAGACGTAAAACGCAAAGTTTCGATACAATAATTTTTAGCCTTAGGTATCTAAACGAAAGTCGTAGATTACGTTAAACTGTGATCATGCATAAAAAGAACGCCCAAATCTGACTTCGTATGAGGAAGTTATGATTTTCCGAAGTTTCTAACCTAGCAGTAGACAGCTAAAAACTCGAAACAGAAATCGAGCGATATTTAGCCGAAACAACCTAAACGAAAGTTGGAGAGCCCGACAATAAGAGTATAACAATAAAAAGTCTGATGCAAAGGGACATCGGATAAAGAATTTATGGGTTTTTAATGATGTTATCGTGTCCCGACCTATAAATTAAAATATAATTAAAAATAAAGTCAAAATTACCCGACGGAGTCTAAATGAAAGTTGTAGAGTATTTTCTCACCTTCGCGTGGATATAAAGAACGTCAAAAACGGAGCTCGTATGCAAAAGTTACGCATTTTACAAGTTCTTGGCACGCACTTCAAAGTCTTATCCGAAGGAGTATGCCCCGCGTACTCGGATACAAGGCTCCGGATCAGCCACGTCGACTAGAACTTCGCCCGAGGATGCGGTAAGCAGTGACGCAAATGAACGCCCCGCGTACCTTCGGAGTACGCCCGGCGTACGAAGAACGCCCCGCGTAAGTCCGAAGTACGCCCTGCGTACCGAGGACCTCCAGCCTCTATAAATAGGATGCGAGGGTGCTGGCTGTTTTCACAAAAATACCTCATTTCTCTCTCATTTTCGCCTCGTTTTTCGTGCCGACAACATCCCGACTCCCCAGTTCCATATTCAACCCCGACGAAAGTCCGAAGCCCCGAGATTCCCGAGAATCTCGTCACTTTCCGGTCGAGGTGCCGCCCGGGAAAATCGCGTTTTCTTCAAATCACGCATTTTCTTCGGTGAGTTCATACCCCTATAATCTACATTTTTAAATGTGTTATCAATATTGTTTTTAATATACAATTTTGAGGGGGGAATACAAGTAAACACACGATTATTATCGTGTGTAACTCAAAGATTCAATTAATACTCATTTTTTTCAAGTAAATCATATGTGATTCACAATCATTATGTGGAATCTGTCATACGGAAAACATAACACGATATCGTGTGATATATATATATATATATATATATATATATATATATATATATATATATATATATATTGAAATTAAATATGTTGTTATACGTATACGAATCAAACAAGTTTATTGATAACTCGAGTACAAGTGTTCATTATGTGACCACACAAAGTTACACATTTCATAACAAGTGAGCATTACACTAGGGTTACTATACAAACGAAACGAACTTTTGGAAAAACTATAATGGTTTATGACAAACATTTATACATGTTAAAAACTCTTTATCAATCTGTCTTACATACTTTATGATTCCTTTCAAAGGCTGTTAGAATCATGTTTCCAACAAAGGTCTTCCTATATTTAAAACTGTTCTTATCAAACAAACTACTTTCAAATCATTTTATAAACTGACATCAAGTCATCATTTCTTATTTATTAAACTTTTCAAAGGTTTTACAAAACTTCTTTTACTTTTGTGCTTGCCTATACGTGTATACTTATATAAGTAATGTTTGAAGGACTTAGGACGGCTAGCTCGCTTTATTTCCTTTTCCTCGTTAGGATGTGGCCTTAGGGCATCGGTTATTCGTCTGAATGTCGTCTAAATATTAGTTATATATATGTACATATATAGACATAAAAGTTTTCGTCAGTTCGTTTAGTACCTTTGAGTAGCAAAGGCATATTTCGAATTATACACATACATTATCAATAACTATAATAGGTATAGTTAAGACATACTATTTACCATTCCAAGTACCACGAGTTATACAAGATTCAGTCTATTCATGAGTCATTACAAATACATTACATACTATGCGAAGAGATACAGTTATATACGATTAAAAAGGCATACAATCTTAAGACATACAATTACAGAAGCATACAACTTCAAGAGATACCATTTCAAGGAATACAATTACATGAGATAGTATATTAGATATTCATAACATTTTATATACTACAAGTACCATATCAAGAAGGTATATTCATATACAAAAACAAAATGGACTTTCATACGTAAATCTATTTAATACTAAGAATTTTGAGACATTTCAGCTTCACGTACGTTCGAGTATGCATTTTAAGTCCTGTATTATAAACCATAATCCCTTGGAGGGGGAGCGTGATACTTGTGTATAGATCTATACGGGATTGACAATCCCGCACCTAAACTGTTAGCTACAGTTAGATCGGCAGGTCTGGAGTGACAAATGTCATAACATTCCAACGCCTGAAGGACGTTGTTACAGGCCATCAATGTCAATAGCATGGTTATAAAACTCACATGAAGTATTAAAAACACGTTGATTTACGAAGTTTTCATATATCTTAGCGATTATAACTGTACACAAATCTACTATTTTAAGACATGAAAAACATCATGGTAGTTCATTTTGGGACTTTTAAACTACCACTCACTTACAAACAAATATTGGAATTCTGAAGCAAACATTCAAAACAGTCGGGTCTTCGTAGAAGGCTACATCTTATACTAGTAGAAAATATGGGATTTTCTATAGTTTTCAAACGTTTACAGATATTTACAAACATGTTCATTGGTACAAACTTTCCTTCAAAAACATTTATAGGTCTTTCAATTACAGCTTTACAAATCAGAGTCACATAAATACTTATGAATTCACCAGCATTATTGCTGATACTCGCTTTCAAAATAACTTGTTTTCCCAGGATACGGATAGATAGGTACGACTACCAGGTTCTGTGAAGACAGAGCAATCAAGACTCGTCTTTTATTTTTGAATATTCATTTTGTAGAATTATACTATGAAAGAACTCAAATGTAATTAACATTATACTATTAATGCAATGGATGATGTTGTTGCTTGTTTATTACTTTGCATTGTTGTGATACATTACATGACGTCCCCCGCCCCAGAACGTTTCCGCCGTTCTCGGTTTTGGGGTGTGACAGATTGGTATCAGAGCATTGTTTATAGTGAATTAAGTATATCAACCCATAAAAGATATACAAACTATAAATATAATAGGGATTAAAATACTCTGATAAAGAGTCTATACTTTTCAGTAATAAAGTATTTGAATTATACATGTCTGCATTCATCAGTGTCACTAAGACAGAAGAAAAGTATTACGATTGTTGGGCAGCACAAGTAGACTTAGAGACATATAGTCAAAACTGGGATGATATAGCCTGATCAACTCTATTTTCCAAGGGTTGACTAGCATGTGCCTAAGTGTGGTTGTGAGTTGCAACAAGTCTAAAAGCTTACCCACAATACCACAATGGGAACAATAGAACGTAAATCTAAAATACTATAGGAGTATTTTGTGTATTCTATAAACTACTTATGTGTTAGATTCTTATACCCCAAATTACCGTATAGATAACATAGTTGGACCCCATCCCCACGACAACTCGTACTTCCCGAACAAAAGCAATATTGGATGGTTCAGAGAAGAACCAGAGAATGATCATCCAATCCCCTTTGAATGATCACCATACTGAAGATCTTTCGGATGATGATAACTCTGAACGCGAGAAGGAGAACCTACCCCCGGTAGCTCCGAATTCAAACCCTAACCCTCGTCTAGCTCTTCATGGCCCGACGCCTCCTTAGGAAGAATACTTGGAAACATGGAGCGAAGAGCAAGATCGACCTATGTCGTCAAAAGGAGACCGAAGCTACTACAACTTAAGAGAAGGGAGCTCAGCAGACAAAGTTCTAACAAACCGGATCCGCAGAGTTGGTCGAAACGAAATTCAAGGCAAGACGACTCTCCATTGTATCAAAGAGGACAAATACCAATGCAAGAATGCACACCATCTACACCAATCATCTTGAAAACACTCGTGAGAGAACTAAGAGAGACCATGAGACCCTGTTGCAAGCATTAGCTGAAACACAAGCCGAAGTCATAGAACTCCTAAGGGTATACGAAGGACACCTAAGTACTGTTAGTTAGGCCTTTATGCGGCATACACCATTCTACTCTGGATATGATGTAAGACCTTCTTCAAAGTCAAATTTTTCCTACGCTTATTACATCGTAAAGCATCGATGATATTGACAGTCGGCTAACTCCCGTGTCACCTTTTGTTCAAAAACCCTCATCATACCTTCGTTAATATGCTTTAGTCAAGTCATTGGAATATAGTAATTTAACTCCATAGGCATTTCCATGTCCCTTCTAGTGGTTGGATCATGTTATCCACCAACCAACGATACCTCGGCTTGAACGACAAACGTCTTAAAAAGACCATTCTACAAACATACTTCTACTCTATACTATGATTGCATCATGGGGATGTAGATCAAACCATCATGAACATACTTCCAATCCGTACTAGGACTGCATCATTGGGATGTAGGTCAAACTTTCGAGAACATACTTGTACTCCTTACTTAAAGCAATCGAAGTACATCTAAAGTCAACCAGAATCGCTCACAAAAATCTTTATCTTTCGTATTACAAAAATCATGTCGTCATCCGGAAACGATCCGCCGAGCAACGAAAACCCTATCCTCCATATTGACGCCGCTTCATTTCAAGCTACAGTAGCAGCTGCAGTGACAACTTTCCTTACACACATTAACTCAGGCAACATAAGCAAGACCGACAAAGAAGTGGAGAGTTCCGATGGTAATAGAGAAACGGGAAAACAACAAATGGCAACAGTCATAGACTCGCGAAGCCGTAAGACCGAGAGGAAGAAGCGATATCGTCAAGCCCTAAAGGAGCGCAAGAGATCCCAAAGACTTGCCATGCCGCAGCAACAAATGGAAACTCCTGCAGAACGCTTTAGGATGCAGTTTCCAAGGTGGTGTAATGAGGAAGGCACTCGTGTCCACATAACTCTGGCTAAACACCTCACTCCTGCCACCAAGGCTAGTACTAGCCAGTCATGCCACCAATACAGGGAGATAGGGCATCTCAAGAAGGATTGTCCTATAACAAAGAACTCTGGCGTAGACGGTAGGATTGTCAGGATCAGAGCTGTAGGAGAACCTACTACGAACCCACGTTAATGTAATTTAGGCGTTTTATTGTAACATAATTATAAACCATCCAAAACTAGCACAATCAGAGTCTTATCTTTGAGAGATCCCGTCAGTATAAGGGACCCTCGTGTTGCGTATATTTCCCTTTTCGTAGTATACCTTGTTCGCAACAATAGTCTTGTAGTAGAACCAAAGTACTGTAACTTTGTTTAAAGTTGCACTATTTTGTTTTGTGTGTAACACCCTTATGATCAAATCTAATACCTTATTTCCAAGTAAGTCGGATATCATCATACAATTTGATCCTCGCAATATCAGTTTCGTGCGTACTTCTCCTACTCCGAAAACGTCTTTCTAGCGAAGCCATCATTCCAGAACACCGAAGTACTCATGCATAGAGTACCTCCTGTTTCTCATCTTTTCCAAGGAAACCTCAGCAAACCTCCCTGAAGTGTCACTCGCACAATACGTCAAGTTCAAATCCAAAGGTCCATACGGTTGATCTTCGATGATGAACGTACATTGGGATAATATATAATCAAGGTTCTACAAGTTTGGAATTGACAATTCCACTTTAACTTCTTTTTCCTCGATGGGATGAGAGCTTAAAAGAAGAATCATTTATTCGACTACCTTCCTAACCTTAATTATATACGACTCGTATAGTCGAGACTGTGATAGATGACCCAGGTATGAGTTTTACTATGAACTTCAGGACGAAGACTGCCCAAAACTACGAATGATCGTGCTTCCGTGAGAATAAACTTAGAAATACCTATCCTTTTCCCTAATTCATGAGTAGTCATACTATCTTTTAGACCTTCACGATAGCTAATCCACCCCCAGATTTTGATATCATAATCAGTAGTAGTTGATTCAGTCTACATCGAGCCAACATCAGGTGCTTTGATAAAGCAGTTCGTCCTAACCTCCCTAAACAACGAAGCCTTAGTTATTTACAGCCACAAACCAAGTACAAACCCTCTCATCATTTCCTGTATGCAAGCTCAAAAATGCTTACGAAAGGAATATCATGTACTCCTTGCACACATCGCCGAGACATGCCAAGAAGTGAAGGACATTCAGAACATCCAAGAAGTACGCGACTTTCCCCGACACCTTTCCAAAAGGACAACCGAGGCTACCAACACGGCGTCAAGTCAAATTCAGAATCGACTTAGTTCCAGTAGACAAATCACCTTATTGACTAGCTCCAACCGAGATGCGAGAACTTCCTAGCGAGCTTAACAAACTCCTTAGAAGGGGATTCTTTAGGACAAGTTTCTCACTTAGAGGAGCATCGGACTTTTCTGTAAACAACAAAGAGCGTTCCAATGCTAAATTAAGCTTGATGCCTCACACCAATATTATCCCTCCCAAAAGGAATAGAATATTTTGTGATGTAATGCGATGCATCTAACCAAGGGCTTGGTTGTGTTCTTATGCAAGAGGAAAGATCACTACCTTTACCTCAAAACAGTTTAAGACACAAGAATTTGACTGTTCGACACATGACCCTGATTCAGAAGCAGCGTTAATTGCTCTGAAGATCTGGAGACACCACTTGTAGGGTACAAGGTGTAATACTCTCACCGAACACGGAAACACACAACACACATTCGACAAGGAAAGGATATCATACCAGTGAAGTCAAACAGAAGAAGAAAAGTCGTATCCCATTAGTGAAAGATTCACTGGAATGCCAGGCGAAGACGAATGTTTGCTTAAGAACACGAGTATCAAATAAAACTCCAGTCCATAGCATGATTGTTAATACTAATTAAAACTCGAATTTCGGGACGAAATTCCCTCTAACAGGGGGATGATGTGACAACCCAATATTTTGAGATAATAAAATGTAACACCAGTTAAATTTAAGCCAAAACTTAACTTTCCTAAAATCATATTTGCATTAAATAAAGTGGTAGGACTCGTATCAAGGTTTTCGTACATATAAAGAACACTAAAATCCGAGTTATAATGAAGAAGTTATGACCAATCTAAAATTCACGGCGAAAGCCGGCAATGCTAGTAGACGTAAAACGCAAAGTTTCGATACAATAATTTTTAGCCTTAGGTATCTAAATTAAAGTTGTAGATTACGTTAAACCGTGATCATGCATAAAAAGAATGCCCAAATCTGACTTCGTATGAGGAAGTTATGATTTTCCGAAGTTTCTAACCTAGCAGTAGATAGCTAAAAACTCGAAACAGAAATCGAGCGATCTTTAGCCGACACAACCTAAACGAAAGTTGGAGAGCCCGACAATAGGAGTATAACAATAAAAAGTCTGATGCAAAGGGACTTCGGATAAAGAAGTTACGGGTTTTTAACGAAGTTATCGTGTACCGACCTATTAATTAAAATATAATTAAAAATAAATTCAAAATTACTCGACGGAGTCTAAATGAAAGTTGTAGAGTATTTTCTCACCTTCGCGTGGATATAAAGAACGTCAAAAACGGAGCTCGTATGCGAAAGTTACGCATTTTAGAAGTTCTTGGCACGCACTTCAAAGTCTTATCCGAAGGAGTACGCCCTGCGTACCCTCGTACGCCCCGCGTACTCGGATACAAGGCTCCGGATCAGCTACGTCAACTAGAACTTCGCCCGAGGATGCGGTAAGCAGTGATGCAAACGAACACCCCGCGTACCTTCGGAGTACGCCCCGCGTAAGTCCGAAGTACGCCTTGCGTACCGAGGACCTCCAGCCTCTATAAATAGGTTGCAAGGGTGCGGGCTGTTTACACAAAAATACCTCATTTCTCTCTCATTTTCGCCTCGTTTTTCGTGCCGAAAACATCCCGACTCCCCGGTTTCATATTCAATCCCCGACGAAAGTCCGAAGCCCCGAGATTCCCGAGAATCTCGTCACTTTCCGGTGGAGGTGCCGCTCGGGAAAATCGCGTTTTCTTCAAATCACGCATTTTCTTCGGTGAGTTCATACCCCTATAATCTACATTTTTAAATGTGTTATCAATATTGTTTTTAATATACACTTTTGAGGGGGGGAATACAAGTAAACACATGATTATTATCGTGTGTAACTCAAAGCTTCAATAAATACTCATTTTTTTTATCAAGTAAATCATATGTGATTCACAAGCATTATGTGGAATCTTTCATATGGAAAACATAACACAATATCGTCTGATATATATATATTGAAATTAAATATGTTGTTATACGTATACGAATCAAACAAGTTTATTGATACCTCGAGTACAAGTGTTTATTATGTCACCACACAAAGTTACACATTTCATAACAAGTGAGCATCACACTAGGGTTACTATACAAACGAAACAAACTTTTGGAAAAACTATAATGGTTTACGACAAACATTTATACATGTTAAAAAGTCTTTATCAAACTGTCTTACATACTTTATGATTCCTTTCAAACGCTGTTAGAATCATGTTTCTAACAAAGGTATTCCTATATTTAAAACTGTTCTTATCAAACAAACTACTTTCAAATCATTCTATAAACTGACATCAAGTCATCATTTCTTATTTATTAAACTTTTCAAAGGTTTTACAAAACTTCTTTTATTTTTGTGCTTGCTTATACGTGTATACTTATATAAGTAATGTTTGAAGGACATAGGATGGCTAGCTCGCTTTATTTCCTTTTCCTCGTTGGGATGTGGCCTTAGGGCATCGGTTATTCGTCTGAATGTCGTCTAAATATTAGTTATATATATATATATGTACATATATAGACATAAAAGTTTCCGTCAGTTTGTTTGGTACCTTTGAGTAGCAAAGGCATATTTCGAATTATACACATACATTATCAATAACTATAATAGGTATAGTTAAGACATACTATTTACCATTCCAAGTACCTGGAGTTATACAAGATTCAGTCTATTCATGAGTCACTACAAATACATTACATACTATGCGAAGAGATACAATTATATACGATTAAAAAGGCATACAATCTTAAGACAGATAATTACAGAAGCATACAACTTCAAGACATACCATTTCAAGGAATACAATTACATGAGATAGTATATTAGATATTCATAACATTTTATATACAACAAGTACCATATCAAGAAGGTATATTCATATACAAAAACAAAATGGACTTTCATACGTAAATCTATTTAATACTAAGAATTGTGAGACATTTCAGCTTCACGTACGTTCGAGTATGCATTTTAAGTCCTGTATTATAAACCATAATCCCTTGGAGGGGGAGCGTGATACTTGTGTATAGATCTATACGGGATTGACAATCCCGCACCTAAATTGTTAGCTACAGTTAGACCAGCAGGTCTGGGGTGACAAATGTCATAACATTCCAACGCCTGAAGAACGTTGTTACAGGCCATCAATGTCAATAGCATTGTTATAACACTCACATGAAGTATTAAAAACACGTTGATTTACGGAGTTTTCATATATCTTAGTGATTATAACTGTACACAAATCTACTATTTTATGACATGAAAAACATCATGGTAGTTCATTTTGGGACTTTTAAACTACCACTCACTTACAAACAAATATTGGAATTCTGAAGCAAACATTCAAAACAGTCGGGTCTTGGTAGAAGGCTACATCTTATACTAGTAGAAAATATGGGATTTTCTAGAGTTTTCAAACGTTTACAGATATTTACAAACATGTTCATTGGTACAAACTTTCCTTCAAAAACATTTACAGGTCTTTCAATTACAACTTTACAAATCAATGTCACATAAATACTTATGAATTCACCAGCATTATTGCTGATACTCGCTTTCAAAATAACTTGTATTCTCAGGATACGGATAGACAGGTACGACTACCAGGTTCTGTGAAGACGGAGCAATCAAGACTCGTCTTTTATTTCTGAATATTCATTTTGTAGAATTATACTATGAAAGAACTGAAATGTAATTAACATTATACTATTAATGCAATGGATGATGTTGTTGCTTATTTATTACTTTGCATTGTTGTGATACATTACATGACGTCCCCCGCCCTAGAACATTTCCGCCGTTCTCGGTTTTGGGGTGCGACAACTTTCTCTTCTTTTTCCTTATCTACTACGTGGGTTAAGAAGACATGGTACTCCTTACGCAGGTATTTCTTGGCTCTGATGCAAGAGATGATCTGTAAATTGGTACCGGGCTTGTCACCGTAAATGACAAGAGTTTCATCGTTTGGCAGATTTAGGTGAATGGCCCTTTCGTGACAAAGTATATTGGCATGTTTTAGGATTAACCAATCGATACCGATGATGACATCAAAGCTCTATATAGTGATGGACATTAGATCGATTTGAAATGAATGTTCGTTTAGAGTTAGTGTGCAACCTATGCACATATCCTTTGTGCTTTCTATTCTATCGTTTTCCATTTCTACTGTAAATATCTTATTGAGTGATTGAGGGTTCTGTTTTAGTACGTGATTGAATTTATGACTCACGAAACTCCTCTCCGCACCACAATCAAAGAGTATGCATGCATAAGCGTTATTGAGGAGAAACGTACCCGTAATCACCGTGGGATCAACTATTGCTTCGTTCTGCCCTATTGCCAGCACTCTTCCCATGCCACCAGCATTCCTTGCCTTAGGGCGGTCCCTCTTGTAGTGCCCAGCATCCCCACACCCATAACACGCCTGACCCACACCGACTCCAGGTACTTGGGTGATTGGTCGTGTCGGTGCCTTATAGAAACGAGTAGTCTGCCCTTTCCTATTGCAGTTGTTGCAGTGTATCTCCAAAAAATTTCCGTTGTCATGGAAATTGCATTTGATGCACTTTGGTAGGTTCCCAACATATTGCCTTGCTGGTGCAGAGGTAACAGGAGAAGCAGTGGGGGTAGTAGCGGCATGGACTCCAACTATTTGTTTCTTCTTGGAAGGTTCCTGCGAAAACTAACTCTTCCTCTTATTCCAAAACTTCTTCTTATTGTTGTTGTTGGTACTAATGTTGTTGTTGTTGTTGTTGTTTCCTATGGTTTGCTCCGGGACAGCAGTTGCGAAGCCTTGACAGATTTCATGGTCAACAAGGGCTTGTGCCAACTGTTTGGCACTATTGAAAGTGACTGGTTTGGAAGCTAGTACACTTCCTTGAATCTAGGGTGACAGTCCCCAGATGTATCTTTCGATATTCTTGCTCTCTAGAGCAACCATCCCTGGGCAAAGGATTGCCAACTCACTAAACCAATTGGTATAGGTTGTGATGTCCGAGCCTATCATAGTAAGGCCCCAAAGTTTCTGCTCTAGCTTTTGTACTTCACCCCTTGGATAGTACTCTTGCATTAACATTTGCTTTAGATTCTCCCAGCCCATAGAATTTGCCACTACTAGAGTTAGTGACTTGACGTGTCCATTCCACCACTTCAGAGCTCTCTCGGAGAATGTCCAAGCGACAAATTTTAACTTGCACACTTCCAGACATGCACAGATCTCAAAAACCGCTTTTTTTTCTCTCTATCCATTGTGATAGAGCCATTATCCCTCCGGATCTGTTAAAGGTCATGAGCTTGCTATGGGTGAAGTCCTTGAAAGTTCAATCCCCTGAACGACCCTGGTGTTGGCCATTTGTAGAGCTGTTTACTCCACTTCTGGACCCATTATTACTCATTTGTGCCATTGCTGTTGTCACTGCAACTGGTTCAACAGCTATTAAAGCGACATTATCCATTGATGGGGTGGTGGTGGTGGAGATGTTGCATTGTTGACACGACGTGTAGATCTACCGGGGGGGGGGGGGGGGGGATCGTGCTGCTAAAGAAATAGAATGCGAACGTAAGTTTTTAATGATTGGAAGTTGTGTGTTAATACATTTGTTCTGTTATCAATTTATAAATTCGATTGTCCTACCAAATGTTTTAGAGCTTGACTCGTAACAAAAGTTTGCATAGTGATAGATAAACTTATGAATGAAAGTGGTCGTCAAAGAATTTACACACAAGGAATTTCTTAATATATATTAAACACATGCTGAGTTAAATTTGAAATTACGAAAATTTCGACCCTTCTAAGGATCTCCGATACAAAAGTTAAAGAAAAGTAAGACTTTTAGCTGAGTTCCTATTCTATAACAAAATTTTGGGATTCGGCCAGTACTACTTGCGATGTAGGTTGCGCTTGGATCTTGACTCCGTGTCTGATTGCTTTGCTTCCATAAGACGCCTATCGAAGGCGGCTTGCTGTTCCTTTATCTCAGAGAGGGCTGGAATCAGTTGTGTTTAGAATGTGTCGGTTTGGAGTTGGGCATTATCCTGTGTCCTGTCCAGTCGACGGATGTTGGAAGTGTGAACTTGTACATCCACGTTGACTTCACGAATCCAGTTTGCTTGGACTCCGGATTGATAGGACTGGTTGGCTAGTTTACCCACAATGACTGGGAGTGCTCGGTCGGCTGAACCTCCATCCCTGACGTCATAGAAGTCTCAACACATACTGTAGGGAGGACATACTCCTTGCTGTTGGCTCTAGTGGTGAAGGTGTTGGGTTTTGAGCAATCTAACACTTCCTAAGTGTGCATGCAACCCTAATAAACCTTGGATCTATGTTTTTCTAAATACATGCAAAATAATAATTTTCCAAGGTTCATAACCTATCTAACATGGCATGGGGTACTTTTAAACATAAAAGAGTTAGAAGAGATTACATACCTTTTTGATGAGTTTGAGGGCCAAGCACCAATAGTGTGAATGCCTCAAATGGAATCACAAATCACCACAAACTCTTGGAAAACTTTGAGAGAGTGTATACACACACTAATTTTTGCCACACACAAACACCCACACTAGAGGCTATTTCATGCAACATAAGCATGCTTATATAGTGTACATGATTAGGGTGAAACCCTAATAACCCATGACCTTTCCTTTTCCAAGGATCCATGGGTTAAAAGCTCCATGGATCATCCATGGACTTCCATACAAGCCTAGCCCATTAACAAATGGGTGTTAGCCCACACCATATAAAACCAATACCCCACAATCTAATTAGTCTTCCTTTTAATCTCTAAATTAATTCATAATTAATTTAAGACTAATACTAATTAAATAACATGACTTCACATTAATATATTATAACTTATAATATATTAATAATAATATGTGTATAACTCTCATAAAATTATCCATAAATAGTTTGGATGAAATGCAACCCAAATGGACCATGCCGGGTCGGGTCAAGTATATACCAAATAAGTTATGGACTTAGACACCTTATCCAACAGACTCCCACTTGGATAAGTCTAATAACTGTATTTGCCTATTACTTCAGGAACCAACCAGCAATCGTAGCTCTCGAAAACTCTGTTGAACTATGAAGCGCCATTTTAAGATAAGTGATCATACAATCCTCTGTTCTCATGATATCAGCCGGACAAACACATGGAACTATGTCTTGCTTATTGTCTGACAGTTGTGTCTCGATTTTCGATTTGTTTGACAAAGAACTCAACTAAACACATCAATTTAGTTCTGACCGGGCCTGGTACATGGGTCAACACAAAATCATCGAGGGGCCTAGATATCACTTCTATTTCTAGAAGGAACTGATAAACTTCGACTCATATACTAGTTCTACTACTTGTTGAATTGTACACAAAGGCACGTTTTATAACATCAAGTTACTGATGCATTTACGTGCAATCAATGCACAACTAACTCATAGGTAACAACTCATATCTCTAGGTATGAAGATTTATATGATATTACTGTCTCACGATCACTCGAGATAAATTCCATGAAGTGATACAAGTGAGCGTGGGTTTACTCCAATACTCATAACTTATGAGTACTCATGAACGTTGTAGCAACCATTGCCATGTCTAAACACCTTTAGCCATCTACAAACCCAATTCATGACAATCTTGATTCATACCTACTTCCGACGTATGACCGATTGTGGAGGTTTGAATAAATTAATTATTCTGGAAGTCAAAACATGCAAAGCTGAAACAATTGTAAATAATTAACAATGATAACAACTCCTTACTCATAAATAAATCACAATTTTATTCATCATCAAATGTCGATTACATTTTACAAGTTTCAGAGAATCTATCTAATCTGTAAAACTAATATCGTCCCTCAGCCCGATGCGCCTCGCATGCTGAAAATGCTTAGCCCTCATCAGTCCCCTCGTAAGGGGATCCGCAGGGTTCTCATCTGACGATATCCTCTTTGCCACGAGGAGTCCTTCTTCTATCTTGTGTCTTATGAAGTGATATTTTCTTTCAATGTGTCGGGATCTCCCATGATCTCTCGGTTGTTTAGCTAAAGCAACCGCACTATTGTTGTCACAGAAAATTTCCATAGGCTCCTTAATAGCTGGCACAACTCCAAGGTCTCCGATGAAGTTCTTCAGCCATATCGCCTCCTTCGCTGCTTCACTCGCTGCTATATACTCTGATTCATAAGTCGAATCAGCCACCGTCTCCTGCTTGGAACTCTTCCAAGAGATTGCGCCTCCATTTAAGTTAAAGACCCAGCCCGACTGAGAGCGAAAGTTATCCCTATCAGTCTGAAAACTAGCATCACTATACCCTAATACTCTCAAGTCATCACTCCCACCAAGGGTAAGGATCCAATCCTTAGTCCTCCGCAGGTACTTGAGAATGTTCTTTACTGCAGTCCAATGAGCTTTACCAGGGTTCCCTTAATACCTGCTGACCATGCACAAAGCAAAGGCCACATTAGGGCGGGTACAAGTCATAGCATACATGATCGAGCCAACAGCGGAAGCGTACGGTAATTGGCTCATCTCAGCTATCTTTGCCTCTGTGCTCGGACTTTGAGTCTTACTCAGCTTGGTGTTGCTTTGGATAGGTAAATCTCCTTTCTTGAAATTCTGCATGTTGAACCTTTTCAACACCTTATCCAAGTAGGTACTCTGACTAAGTCCAATTAGTCTTTGAATCCTTGAGGAAACCGAAGTCGTCCAGGGTTGAAACTTCCATGAGAAAACCGATTGATATCATAGGTTGAGAGAGAGTCAAGGTATGAAACAAAGACACGTCCCGATAGTGAGAATTCGCTAGAACGCCCAATAGAGACCTGATTCCACTTGAGAAAGTGAAGATCTGAGGTAACAAATCCATTCATGTCCCATTCCAAATTCATGATCTATACCTTATTCTTTGAATTTCTGGACGAAATTCCCTCTAACGGGGGGATAATGTAACAACCCGAAGTTGTTGATCGCCAAAACCCGTTCTACCCGAAAAATTCGCCGTATCAAATTCGTTCCATTTTCACTTTGGGTTAGATTACTTAAACTTATATGTTTATTATAATTTAATGAGTGTCTAAACCACTTAGGAGCTCATGTAATTAGCCCAAAATATTTATTTCATAAGTTTTAGAAACGTCCCCGTCGGGTGACGGAAACTTAATCGGGTGCGACCTAAAGCCTCGTTTAATGTCAGTATCGGGTAGAATTCCACTGTGTCCAAGTTTTAGGACCTATATAAACGTGTTTAAGCACCCATTTGAAGATTTTTCTTCCTCTCTACTCTCTCTCTAACCTCTCTCGTAAATCCAAGTTTAAAGGTCCAAAATTCAATTTTAAGGCCTCAAATCCCTAAGGTACCTTCCTAACCTTAATGTATAGCATCTTTGACCTTCAAATTCAAGATTTAATCATCATTTAAGACCTTGTATATGAGTTTACAGCCCTGGAAGGAGCTTAGGTCGTAAACTCATAATAAGTGGGTTTTTATGCCTTTAAACCCTTCCTAAACAATTTTGGGACTTAGATATGGCTTAATGACTTCATGGAATGGACTTATAACATTTAAAAGTTGGATTTTGAGACATTTGAAGGATTTTACCGCCAAGACACATGCTTGGCCGTAAACTCATATATATGGGGTTTTTATGATCTTAAACCCTTCCAAAACACTAATAAGGCTTAGATATGAATTTTAGAATATTGGTTTTAGCCTTGGAAACACTTTAAACATGATTTTTGGGGGACTTATATGAGTTTATAGCCAAGGCTTGTGTTTGGGCCGTAAACTCCATGAAACATGGTGTAAATTCATTTCTAAGGTGTTAGAAAGCCATCCAACACCACCAAAAGCCTTGGAATAAATCATAGGACCAACCAAAAATAGTTTAAGGGCCTTAAACACATCAAAACCCTTCATTTAAGAGTTTATGGCCATAGAAGGTTCCCCGTGGCCGTAAACTCTAAAAACCCCTCAAAAGTCCCATAAAAATTCAAGAAAGACCTTGAAACAATTTTAGCAATCACATGTGATTAGTTTGGAATCCAAAAACACAACTTTTCATGGGTTTATAGGAGTTTACGGCCATGAGACCATGCTAGGCCGTAAAATCCCTAAAATGTGTCATTTGGGTGTTTAAAATTTATTCCAAACCCTTAAACCAAAAGTAGAAATTGTCCCCTAAGTGTTTGAAGTCCAAATTGCACCATAAACCACCCACCATGAGTTTACGGCTGTAAACTCATGGGGAATGGGTGTTTAGGCCATAAACACCATGTAGAAGTTTACTCTTGGGGAGTAAACTCATTTCCTAAGTCCCTCGCATCATTACATGTCCTTAAACGCCACCCGGGTCCCTCCAAACACTTGAATCGGGGTGTTTTCGCGACTAGAAGTAATTGTCCTTATCAAATAATCAATCTAAATCCTAATTATATACAAATGTGTATCTTTACATTATAATTAGGAACCTCGTGCTTTTGCAAGCCCCGGACCAACGTTTAGCATCTGAAATCGCCACATTTCTCGTCCGGTGAGTTCATACCCCTACGCCCTTTTCCATGTTTTTCAATGTTTTTTAGGGGGGTGGGGGGGAATACAAGCAAACTACAAATGTTTTCGAATTATAACATTGATGTGTTTCAAATAATATCTGGCAAATTTATAAACACTTTTACCCCTTATGTATTATGCTGAGCATAAGGGATGATTTATCAATTACAACTAAATGTATTTTAGTTAAGAAAATAACCCAACTAATCAAATTATTATGGGAATAATTTGTGGTTCTTTACTGTTCGTTTTATCATGTACTGATATCTATATAAAGTTATTATATAAACTATGTCTAATTCAGTTTATCTCCGTATCATTTGAATGTATTGCCAGATAGTTTCATTGTATGTATCTATATTCGCTGTATTACGTTTCATAATCTTTTGTATGTCGATATCGTATGAGAACCCTGTGAATAATTTAGTACTAGTTTGTGAGATAGTCACTACCCTTTATGGATGATCAGTAAATCCTCCCCGGAAGTGTAACCAGAGTCTCCTGGAGGGAGAGCGAGGAATTTGTGAATAGATATACTCGGGACTGACAATCCCACACCTTAACTCCTAGCTACAGTTAGGCGGGTACGCTTGGGGTGACAAATTTCTTGATATCGTTTCGACGTCTGACAAACGTCAAGGAGGTCTCGTTGTCGTATTAGCATGGTTACCCGACTCACAACATGTATTAATATAAGTTTATTCACAACTGGGTTTTTAAAATCTTATATCTTGTTCGGGATAGTGATCCCTGGTTTTGCCAAAGTATTTTGTATCTAGTCCGGGATAGTAGTCCCATGGTTTTCAGTCTATTGAACTTGTATCTGGTACGGGATGTTATTCCCATGGTTTTCAGTATGTATATATCTTATATCTTATACGGGATAGTAATCCCATGGTTTTGTATCTATAACTTGTACGGGATGTTTGCCCCATGGTTTTTAACTATATCTTATACGGGATAGTAATCCTATGGTTTTAAATCTATAATTATTACGGGATAGTAATCCCATGGTTTACACTTATATCTTGTCCGGGATAGTAATCCCATGATTTTCAATCTATATCTATTTCGGGATAGTAATCCCATGATTTCGAACTATATTTAGTACGGGATGATAATCCCATGGTTTAAATCTATATCTTGTCCGGGATAGTAATCCCATGGTTCCCAATCTATATTTTCATATATATCAAATTATCTTGTGCCTAGTCCGGGATGGTAGTCCCATGGTCTTAAATCTGTATTTTTATATGTATCAAACTATCTTATATCTCATTTGGGATAGTGATCCCATGATTTTCAATATATAGTTTTGTGTATTAAACTATACTCTGTGTTATTAAATCTTGCATTTAGGAAAATATGGGATTTTTCTGGGGTAAAATACATCACATAATCGAATTGGTAACAAATGATAACTAAACTAACTTTACATAAGAAAATATGGGATTTTCTTGGATAACAAACCTTTTCGGAAAACTAAAGGAAACCGATACATTTTCATAAAACAAACTCGCTTATGAACTCACCAGCTTTATGCTGATTTTCAAACCACTTGTATTCTCAGGTCCAAGTTAGACAGGTACCCGGTGATATCTTTTGGTGAAGACGGAGTGTTCAGAAGACTTGTCTCAACTTTTGTTAATATGATGCATATGTATATCTTGTATAACTTTACTTTTGAAAAAAATGTAAACTTTCATATATATGTAATGTGATGGTTGTTTACTGTGATTACTATGTACATTTGATTTGATACACAACGTGGAGTCCACCCCGGAAATGTTTCTGCCTTTGATTTTTAGGGTGTGACAGATTGGTATCAGAGCCCTTGTTTATAGTGAACGGAGTATACCAAACCTTACATGGTATAAAACTATAAACACTAAAGGGCCTCAGTGCTCTGAATTAAAGGTATCTTCAAAACTATAAGTATTTTCAAGAGTATACAAGTATACCGAACCGTCGAAATCCGTAACTACAAGTACAACAAAACACAAGTAAATGGGTGTTGTACACTGCGGTTAAACCTGGACGGTTATGTAGTCGTGTCTAGGATTAATATAGTCTGGCCAACTATATTCATTCGAGACACGGCCAACATGTGCTTGGGAGTGACTGTGGTACGCAGCATGGCTAAAACTTACCCAATATCTCAAACAATGAGGCGTCGTTGCAACGAGACAAGAAATACTACGGGAGTATTTCTCGAGCCAATCCTTCGTAGAAAATCCTCATATACGCGATGTTACTTGACCATTCCTCTAGTGATAAAATGTTCTGTCCTGATAACTCTTTCTTGCTTTATCACTTAGTATAATGCTATATTTGTCTTGATGAGACATCCCCTATTCCATATCTCTTGATTCAATTCAGAGGACTTATGATCCTCTCTTTCCTGATCTTTTTAGATCAAGATGCCTCCGAGAAAGAGACCCAGCTCAAAGAATAACGACAATCCTCCTCCGCCACCACCTTTTCCTCAATTTGATCTCGCATCACTTCAGACAGTTCTGAATGCTGCAATGGTGGCAGCCATGT
Organism: Lactuca saligna; assembly: GCF_052625555.1. Taxonomy (NCBI): domain Eukaryota; kingdom Viridiplantae; phylum Streptophyta; class Magnoliopsida; order Asterales; family Asteraceae; genus Lactuca; species Lactuca saligna. Next base: position 74,231,065 of record NC_136421.1, read on the forward strand.
CACAAATGAATCTCGGTGGCTCCGAAGGTGGTCCCCAACCCCAAAATCCAGAAGACAGCCAGGAACACCGAAGAGGGGGTTCCTATACAGACTTCATGAACACGAAACCCACATCCTTCGATGGCGCTGGAGGTGTCATTTCCCTGACCCGATGGTTCGAGAAAATCGAATCAATATTCGAAATATGTGCCTGTTCGGAGTCTGACAAAGTAAAGTTCGCCGCCTGCACTTTCCTTGACAAATCCCTGACTTGGTGGAACGGTCGAGTCAAATCCTTAACCTTACTTGTAGCAAATTCCATGGGTTGGGAAGCTATGAAGGACCTTCTTCTCGCAGAGTATTGCCCTCGGGGCGAAATTCAAAAGCTAGAACACGAACTCTGGAACCTTAAGATGAAGGGTTCTGACATAGCTGCTTATACTTCAAGATTTGATGATCTGGCGTTACTCTGTCCGGGAATGGTTACCCCGGAGAGTAAAAAGATTGAGAGATTCATCTGGGATTAACCCAGCCAACCAAAGGGAATGTCTTGGCTGCGAAGCCAGACACCTACGACAACACTAAATGTCTTGCGAAAATCTTGATCGATCACGAAGACAACTCTGATGAGGAAGCTACTACCCCCGAGCCAGTCACCAGTGGAGATGGAAGCAAAAAGAAATCTTGGAATAAGCGGAAGGCCCCGAGTATGAAAGGGTCTTCTAAGAAACATCAAACGGTAGCAGTCCATGCTGCTACTGTCCCTGTTGCTGTTTCAGTTGTCGGTTCCACAGCCCAAACTCCCGCCAGTGGATACACTGGTACCCTTCCTTGGTGTGGTAAGTGCAGCTACCATCACCGTATCCCTGGTCCATGTCGCGAAAGGATCTGTGATAACTGTGGCAAGAAGGGCCAACTTGCTCGAACTTGTAGAAAACCAGTCAAATCAACGAACCAATCATCCGGAGCGGGAATCAGTCCAGCCTGCTACAATTGTGGTGAAGCAGGGCACTTCAAAAGGAATTGCCCCAAAGTAGCTACAACCACTGATCCCTCAGTCGCAGCAGGTATACTTCTCTTTGATAATTCTTATACCTGCAACTCTTTTCGATTCCATTACAAAGAGGGAAACCTGTTATCTATCTATTCGAACATTTTTCTAAGCTCAACCCTTCGTATGTGATCGAAGTGTGTATCATCGAGATGATTAAACAGTGAGATAGAGAACACTAACTTCGTACCTATAGATTGAATCCTCAGTCCAGAGGACTATTCTGTTCCATTCGATTAAATGGGAAACTTTTCATGAAATGTTTTGATGTTATGTTTAACATGGAATGACTGAGCCTCATTCATGTTGTTATCTTGGTTTCGAGAGGGTCGCATGTCTATATCTTTTCCTCGACCTGTATCTCATGATCTTCGGCATCAAACCTTCGTATTTTTTCATGCTTTAAAACTCGAAAGTTTTCCTGATACGAATTACCACACATCCCTCGTTTCTGTGATCATTGAGAAACGGGAAGTTAGCAGCTCTTTCTTCTAAATATCTATCCCGGAGAATTCCCGGGAATTTCATTCGAACGTCTAAGGTTTAGTCCTACCTCAGACCTTTCAAGATCCTCGTAGAAATCGATTCTGCAATCTTCAGGTTTCGGATGCCTTCAGAGCTTGGTAACATCTATCCAGTACATCATGTCTCGAATCCTTAGAAACTTCTACCCAACGAAATCCTAGTGATTCCTTGAGGAAACCGAAGTCGTCCAGGGTTGAAACTTCCATGAGAAAACCGATTGATATCATAGGTTGAGAGAGAGTCAAGGTATGAAACAAAGACACATCCCGATAGTGAGAATTCGCTAGAACGCCCAATAGAGACCTGATTCCACTTGAGAAAGTGAAGATCCGAGGTAACAAATCCATTCATGTCCCATTCCAAATTCATGATCTATACCTTATTCTTTGAATTTCTGGACGAAATTCCCTCTAACGGGGGAATAATGTAACAACCCGAAGTTGTTGATCGCCAAAACCCGTTCTACCCGAAAAATTCGCCGTATCAAATTCGTTCCATTTTCACTTTGGGTTAAATTACTTAAACTTATATGTTTATTATAATTTAATGAGTGTCTAAACCACTTAGGAGCTCATGTAATTAGCCCAAAATATTTATTTCATAAGTTTTAGAAACGTCCCCGCCGGGTGACGGAAACTTAATCGGGTGCGACCTAAAGTCTCGTTTAATGTCAGTATCGGGTAGAATTCCACTGTGTCCAAGTTTTAGGACCTATATAAACATTTTTAAGCACGCATTTGAAGATTTTTCTTCCTCTCTCTACTCTCTCTCTAAGCTCTCTCCTAAATCCAAGTTTAAAGGTCCAAAACTCAATTTTAAGGCCTCAAATCCCTAAGGTACCTTCCTAACCTTAATGTATAGCATCTTTGACCTTCAAATTCGAGATTTAATCATGATTTAAGACCTTGTATATGAGTTTACGGCCCTGGAAGGAGCTTAGGCCGTAAACTCATAATAAGTGGGTTTTTATGCCTTTAAACCCCTCCTAAACAATTTTGGGACTTAGATATGGCTTAATGACTTCATGGAATGGACTTATAACATTTAAAAGTTAGATTTTGAGACATTTGAAGGAGTTTACCGCAAAGGCACATGCTTGGCCGTAAACTCATATATATGGGGTTTTTATGATCTTAAACCCTTCCAAAACACTAATAAGGCTTAGATATGAATTTTAGAATATTGGTTTTAGCCTTGGAAACACTTTAAACATGATTTTTGGGGGACTTATATGAGTTTATAGCCAAGGCTTGTTTTTGGGCCGTAAACTCCATGAAACATGGTGTAAATTCATTTCTAAGGTGTTAGAAAGCCATCCAACACCACCAAAAGCCTTGGAATAAATCATAGGACCAACCAAAAATAGTTTAAGGGCCTTAAACACATCAAAACCCTTCATTTAAGAGTTTACGGCCATAGAAGGTACCCCATGGCCGTAAACTCCAAAAACCCCTCAAAAGTCCCATAAAAATTCAAGAAAGGCCTTGAAACAATTTTAGCAATCACATGTGATTAGTTTGGAATCCAAAAACACAACTTTTCATGGGTTTATAGGAGTTTACGGCCATGAGACCATGCTAGGCCATAAACTCCCTAAAATGTGTCATTTTGGTGTTTAAAATTTATTCCAAACCCTTAAACCAAAACTAGAAATTGTCCCCTAAGTGTTTGAAGTCCAAATTGCACCATAAACCACCCACCATGAGTTTACGGCCATAAACTCATGGGGAATGGGTGTTTAGGCCATAAACACCATTTAGAAGTTTACTCTTGGGGAGTAAACTCATTTCCTAAGTCCCTCGCATCATTACATGTCCTTAAACGCCACCCGGGTCCCTCCAAACACTTGAATCAGGGTGTTTTCGCGACTAGAAGTAATTGTCCTTATCAAATAATCAATCTAAATCCTAATTAGATACAAATGTGTATCTTTACATTATAATTAGGAACCTCATGGTTTTGCAAGCCCCGGACCAACGTTTAGCATCCGAAATCGCCACATTTCTCGTCCGGTGAGTTCATATCCCTACGCCCTTTTCCGTGTTTTTCAATGTTTTTAGGGGGGAATACAAGCAAACTACAAATGTTTTCGAATTATAACATTGATGTGTTTCAAATAATATCTGGCAAATTTATAAACACTTTTACCCCTTATGTATTATGCTGAGCATAAGGGATGATTTATCAATTACAACTAAATGTATTTTAGTTAAGAAAATAACCAAACTAATCAAATTATTATGGGAATAATTTGGGGTTCTTTACTGTTCGTTTTATCATGTACTGATATCTATATAAAGTTATTATATAAACTATGTATGATTCAGTTTATCTCCGTATCATTTGAATGTATTGCCAGATAGTTTCATTGTATGTATCTATATTCGATGTATTACGTTTCATAATCTTTTGTATGTTGATATCGTATGAGAACCCTGTGAATAATTTAGTACTAGTTTGTGAGATAGTCACTACCCTTTATGGATGATCAGTAAATCCTCCCCGGAAGTGTAACCAGAGTCTCCTGGAGGGAGAGCGAGGAATTTGTGAACAGATCTATTCGGGACTGACAATCCCACACCTTAACTGCTAGCTACAGTTAGGCGGGTACGCCTAGGGTGACAAATTTCTGGATATCGTTTCGACGTCTGACAACCGTCAAGGAGGTCTCGTTGTCGTATTAGCATGGTTACCCGACTCACAACATGTATTAATATATGTTTATTCACAGCTTGGTTTTTAAAATCTTATATCTTGTTCGGGATAGTGATCCCATGGTTTTGTCATACTATTTTGTATCTAGTCCGACATAGTAGTCCCATGGTTTTAAGTCTATTGAACTTGTATCTGGTACAGGATGTTATTCCCATGGTTTTCAGTATGTATATATCTTATATCTTATACGGGATAGTAATCCCATGGTTTTGTATCTATAACTTGTACGGGATGTTTGCCCCATGGTTTTTAACTATATCTTATACGAGATAGTAATCCCATGGTTTTAAATCTATAATTATTACGGGATAGTAATCCCATGGTTTACACTTATATCTTGTCCGGGATAGTAATCCCATGATTTTCAATCTATATCTATTTTGGGATAGTAATCCCATGATTTCGAACTATATTAAGTACGGGATGATAATCCCATGGTTTAAATCTATATCTTGTCCGAGATAGTAATCCCATGGTTCCCAATCTATATTTTCATATATATCAAATTATCTTGTGCCTAGTCCGGGATGGTAGTCCCATGGTCTTAAATCTGCATTTTTATATGTATCAAACTATCTTATATCTCATTCGGGATAGTGATCCCATGATTTTCAATATATAGTTTTGTGTATTAAACTATACTCTGTGTTATTAAATCTTGCATTTAGGAAAATATGGGATTTTCCTGGGGTAAAATACATCACATAATCGAATTGGTAACAAATGATAACTAAACTAACTTTACATAAGAAAATATGGGATTTTCTTGGATAACAAACCTTTTTGGAAAACTATAGGAAAGCAATACATTTTCATAAAACAAAATCGCTTATGAGATAGGGAGCAAGTGCAAGATCGAGCAACGCCTGCAGTCAAGGAGTCCAAGAGTTAGATAATCATTTGAAGGAACAATGAAGTTATGATTATTACCTAGGATGAAGAGATAACATATGGAGTCATTATACTGCCCTGTTTCGTTGATGATTCTGGGACGTAATCATCCTAAGGGGGAGATAATTGTAACGCCCGCAGATCCGGGCTAGTCAATTTAGACATTATAAGCATCAAAAATAAGTTTTTGATGGAAGCTTATTTTGAAGGATTAATGTTAAACATGTTGCAGTATATGTTAGAAAGCTTCCCTACATATAAAGAATGCCGAAATCTGAATTATAACGAAGAGGTTATGACTCGTCGAAGTTTTTCGGCAAAACTGACACAACAACGGGAGATGTAAATAGTGAATTTACGATAGGGGACTTTTTATCCTTAGTAATCTAAACAAAAGTCGTAGAATATGTTAAACTATGAGTGTCCATAAAATGAACGCCAAATCTATCTTCGTATGAGGAAGTTATGATTTTTCTATGAGTTAGCATAATAGTGCATAGCTTGGAAATTTGAATTTTAGATCAGCTGATTTTCAGCCAAAATAATCTAAACAAGAAATGAAGATATCGTTAATAGGAGTTAAACGATAAAAAGACAGTCGAAAACAGAGCTCGTATGCGAAAGATATGGACGAAGCTTAGTCTCTACTCTTCGAGCGCGACGAAGTCGATACGGTTCTGTAAATTCGAGATAGAATGAGAATTAGCCAACGGTGTCTAAATGAAATTTGTATTACTCATAAATACCAACATGTGGATATAAATAACGTCAAAAATGGATCTCGTATGCGAAAGATATGGACAGAGCTTAGTCTCTACTTTTCGAGGGCGACGGATTCGAATACAGTTTTGTAAATCTGTGATACAATGAGAATTAGCTGATAGGGTCTAAATGAAAGTTGTAGTACTTGTATATACCAATGCGTGGATATAAATAACGTAGAAAATGGAGCTTGTATGTGAAAGATACGAACGAATCTTAGGGGCTACTCCACAATAAAATCCCTATAAATAAAGGATGAATGCTTCATATTTTCTTCACACCATAAGCCTCTATTTCTCTCTCTAACTTCTTTATAGCCTCCTTAAACCCCTACCAAGTCGAAGGAACATCCCTAGCACGAGAAGGAAGCCCCAAAGCACCCCACGACCCCAAGAAGAAAAGCTTTCGGCTCGGAAACGCTGCTCCAACAAAGCCCGATTTTTTAATAAAAAACCGATGTAAGTGAGCTACGCCTACACTATTTCTAATATCACTTTATTTAAATATAGTAATGTTATTAGGACCTTATAATAATTAATTGGGATATTATTATGTGTTATATAAGTGTATTTATAATATCTTTTTAACCACTTGCGGTACGGGGAATCTGGTGTAAAGGGCCGCATAGGGTTGTTGGATTTCAGAAGTGCTATTAGCCAAAATGGTCCTGCCCTACGGTGTTTTATGTCTGGCCCCTGTTTGTACATAGTGGGTGAAGAGTATTGTTTAACGCTTATATAACAGTAATAATAGCTAGACTATTAATTACCCTAAGTGAATATTAAACTAAACCCTAGGTTTTGTCGAAGGAAATTGTTTTAAGAGTAACAAAGCGCTGTCTGAGTTCGGAATCACCACCTTACCAGGTGCGTGCATAGTTACTTTCATCTTACACATACATATGAAGTATTTAATATAAATTACATGTTGTGAGTGCATAGTCCCTTTCATGAACATGATTTTAATACAAGTACTGATTGAAGTATTAAATATATGTTTATGTGCAAGTTATTTGATGTTGCCTGAAATATGTGTTAACGAACATACTTTATTATATATGATGATTTAGGATAAAGAGTAAACCTACATTAATTATGGGAAATATTGGGTAGTATCTTCTTATGAGTACGAGTGAGTTATACATAGAGAACATAACTTTAAGATATATCATTGATCCGAGTGCATGGATTAGACATAGTCATTGTCCCTAGTCCGAGATTATGGATTGGACATAGTCAATTGTCATTAATCCGGGAGTATGGATTAATACATAGTCAGTTGTCTTTAGTCCGGGAGTATGGATATGACATAGTTATTTGACAGTAACCCGAGAGTATGGATTAAGACATAGTTAATTGTCCCTAGTCCAAGAGTATGGAATGGGCATAATTATTGGTCCGAGAATATGTATTAGATATACCCGATCTGGGAGTATGGATTAGGTAAAGTGGTTAATTTTAGATCTGAGAGTATAGATCGTGTCATTGTGAGGATCAGCGGGGTGGGGTAAAGTTGCTTATAGATGGTGAAATTATATATTTTGTGAGTTCCATTATATATATATATATATATATATATATATATATATATATATATATATATATATATATATATATATGATACAACATTGTGGGTTAAAAACCGTATGAACTTAACAGGTTTCCCAACTAACCCACTTAGTTTATTTTTATCACAGGTGTTGATATGAAGTCAAATTACACTAAGAGATTAAGGAGATGTAAATCACTAGCGATAGTGAATGTAAGTTCTGTTTATGCATATTTTTATATATTGACGATGACATCCCAAATATTTTAAAATGAATAAAAATACTTTTCTTCAGAAATTCTTTGATAATGTATTTATTATGTTGTACAGGGAACAAATTTCACAACATTTTTATTAAAAGAGGTACTCTGATTTTTATAAAGCATAAACAAAATCGGTCTTTTCTGGCTGTGAAAATGGGGATGTCACAATTACATGCTTTGATCATAGATTTTTTTTTTAAATAAATTGAGTATACTGAGTACATATTTCAACATTTTGTTTGTTTAGACTTGGTACACTAAGTACAAAGTTTTCAACGTATCGAGTAGCAGGACCTCCTCTTTGTAATGCTCTAAGCATCTAAGCTTTGATTCATAATGCGGTGGGACGCTCCGGAAATACCCTTTTATTGTGGAGGTTCGCTTTTAGAAGTAGAACTTCCTCAAGTTCCTTGCATTCCATGTTCTCGGTATTTGCCTTCCCTCCATCATTTCCAAGGAGTACACCCCATTATGGTTTACTTCAATAAATTTTTTATGGGCCTTTCCATACGGGTCCCAGGTTGCACTGAGTTTCGGCCCGACTTGGCTCGTTATTTCTTAACACATATTCTCCAACTCTGAATGCTTTCTCTCTAACTCTTTGGTTGTAATATTTTTATGTCGCACGTTTGTATGCTACCTGGCGTATACCTGACTTCACTCGCCTTTCCTCGAGGATATCCAGGTTCAACCTCAGGTCCTGAGAGTTGGCTTCTTCGTCAGCGTGGCTCGTCCTCAATGTTCCTATGATCACCTCTGCTAGAAGCATTGCCTTTGCCCCATATGTCAGGTTAAACGGCGTTTCCCGCGTTCTTGTCCGCGGAGTGGTCCTATATGACCATAGGACCGTTGGTATCTCTTCGGCCCAATTTCCTTTGGTTTTCCTTAGCGGCTTCTTAATCCCATTCACAATGGTTCTGTTAGATACTTTTGTCTGTTCGTATTCTTGTGGGTGTGCTATCGATGTGAACTACTGATTGATCCCCTTTCTGGCGCACCACTCCTTTTGAACGGGTTTCAGCGAATTGTAGCCCATTGTCACTTTCCACCCTTTTAGGTGTGCCAAACCTAGTCATGATGTTCTTCCAAACAAATTTAATCATTTTCCTTCCCGTTATGCACGCCAACGGCTCTGTGTTGATCCATTGTGTAAAATAATCCACCGACATGACCATATACTTTAATTTTCCTGGTTCCTCTAGGAATGGCCCCACTTTGTCTATCCCCCACTGATAAAACGGCCAGGGGCTGAATATATTGGACAAGGGCGCCGAAAGATTTGCTTGGACCGCGGAAAATGCTTGGCATTCCCCACATGTTTTTGTCAGCTCTACTACATCCTGGTACGCAGTGGGCCAATATATCCCCATCCAGATCACTTTTCCTGTTAGAGAGCGTGCACCCTCGTCTACACCTGCTTGGCCCGCATGCGCTTCCCACAACGATTCTTTCCCTTTGTTTTAGTTTACACATCTTAGCCACATAATTGTGAACCCCTTCCGATATAGCTCCCCATTGATTAGCGCATAAGAAGCCACCTTTATGCATATTTTTCTGGCTTCATCGTGACTATCAGGGAGGATGCCTTGTTATAAGTATTATTCTAGCGGGGTCATCCATGTGGGTCCCGCTATCATAAGTGTGCTTACCTGTCATTCCTTTATGCTTCTTTCTTTAAGAACTTCAACCAAAACTTTTTTGACAAATGATCAAAGCATGTCGATGCTAATTTGCTTAGGGCTTCTGCCCTCCTGTTCTCGCTCCTTGGAATCTGCTTGATCGTGAATTTCTTGAAAGACTTGGTAAGTTGCTGTACTATCTGAACGTATTTCTCTATGCTTTTTTCCCTTGTTTTCAAACTTCGATTTACCTAATTTGCAGCCAGTCTTGACTCCGTCAATGCTGTTACCACCTCCGCCCCCATCTGTTTGGCTAGCTGTAAGCCAGCAAGCAGTGCTTCATACTCCGCGTCATTATTTGAGGTTTGGAAGTCAAAAAGGAGGGCATACATAACCTCTTCTCCTTCTGGGCTGGTTAAGATTAATCCTACTCTTGAGCCCTCCCTACTAGACACTCCATCAGTGTATAATGTCTACCTTCGACTGTTTATTGGGATCTCTTTTACTGCAATGATTCCTTTTCTAGCTACGTTTCCTTCTTCGGGGATGTCAAGAAGAAAATCTGCCAATGGCTATCTTTTAAAGCTCAACCTCGGACGGTAACTAATATGATCTTCACCCAGATCAATTACCTATTTTGCGATTTGGTTCGATGATTCGGGGTTGAGCAATATTTGCTTGATTGGGCAGTTCGTCAGGACTTCGATTTGATGTTCCTGAAAGTATCTTCGCAACCGTCATGCGGCATAGATAAGCGCCAACTCTAGTTTTTCCAAGGTGGGATAATTAGGTTTTGGGACCTGTAGCGCTTGGCTAACGAAGTACATTGGCTTCTTCACCCCCTCCCTTTCTACCACTAGCACGAAAGATATGGCTTCGTTTGATGTTGAGAGATATACCTGCAACACCTCGCCCGTGATAGAGATGGCTAAGTGGGCAACTTGTATAAAGACTCTTTGATGCTTTGAAGTGCCGCCTCTACTGCTACTGTCCACTGGAAGTTACTTTTCTCGATACAACCTTTGAATGTGTTAAATTTTTGCATAGCCTTTTCAGCGACTTCGACAAGAACCTGCTGAGCACTGTGATTTTCCCATTCAGGCCTTGCACATCCCTTAGGGTGTTTGCAGGTGGAGTTTCCATGAACCCGTCCACTTTTGCTGTGCTAGGCTAGGTGCCTTGTCTAGTAACATAGTACCCTAGGAACTGCCCTTCTTCCACTCCAAAAGTGCATTTGCTCGGGTTGAGCTTCATCTTCACTTTCTTCAATTTTTTGAAAGTCTCTTCAACATCTCATAACATCTTTGTCTCATCCTCACTCTTAATAACCATATCATCAACATGCACTTCGATATTTCTCCCAATTTTGTTCGAGAATATGGAATCAAGCAAACGCTGATATGTTGCCCTGCATTCTTTAACCCAAATGGCATTTTGGTGTAGCAAAATGTACCATGATTCGTGTAAAAATCCATTTTTTCCTCGTATTCCTTGCTCATCAAGATCTCATGATAAATTTTATATATGTCCAGGAAGCACTTTAACTTGAAACCTTGTAGTGACTCCACCTTCTGGTTAATTTTTGGTAAGGGATAGCAATATTTGGGGCACACGTTGTAAAGATCGGAGAAATCGATGCACATACGCCATGACCCTTCATGTTTTCGTACCATGATGAGATTTGCTATCCAAATAGGGAAGACTGCTTCTCTCAAGATTCCTGCCTGTCAGAGTTTGGCTAGCTACTTCGGTGTTGATCACCCTATTACGATCTCCCCCTTGGACCCTCTTCTTCCACTTGACTTCCTTCATACCTGGTTTAATCATGAGCTTGTGCTCTATACTTTTTGGATCTATACCAACCATGTCTGCGGGGGCCCATGCAAACACATGTTTGCATCGTCTAAGGAGGTCGATGAGCGCCTGTCTGGTGTGTTCTAGGAGGTTAAGACCAATGTTGATAGGCTAATCTGGGTATTTTCTTGACCACCTCTTTCTCATTCGCCGATCCGCCCCGTGCCTTGTTGGTTTCCCTTGTTATTTTTGCGGGTTGCATGATCGTGAAGCATTTTAGCTGTTTTGGTGGCGTGGATAGGATTGTGGTCGGGCCTTTGCTAGTGCTGAACTTCACTATTTTGTGCATCGTTGATGGGACCACTCCTAGCTTTAACAGGTCCGTCCTTCCCAAAATGATGTTGTGCTCTGCTGAGTGTCGAATTACAACAAAATCAACCAAGACCATTTTCTTTCGTTGTTGATTGTGACTGGTCAGTGTAAGGGGTAGATGAATTATGCCTAGCAGCCATAGGTTGTGCCATGTGAAGCCTACTAATCTTTCGGTCATGGGTCTCATGCCCTCCTGTCACACCCCCGAACCAGACATCGGAAATGTCCGAGGGCTCTTGTGACTTAAATTGAATACCATCAAAATGAATATACATGAATCATAACATAGATCATCACCATGCATAATACAACTGATATTGTTTACATCCAGTACTTTGTCTTAAACATTACAGATTCATAACAGAATTGTCGGATAGATATCATACGCAAAACACCCTGACATTACTTGGTACTTATTCTTCAGTTTACCTGTTACCTGAGAATAAAAGTTAATTTTGAAAAATGTGAACATATGAAATGTTGGTGAGTTCATAAGCAAGGTTGTGATAAAATGATTTTGTGTAGTTTGTAAAACCCAGAAAATCTGATATTTTCTAAAAAGATCATTGTTTAAAAAAAGTGTGAAGATCCGTAAATATATGCTTGTTGATTTTTAAAACGTGTATAAATATTGAACTTTCATATTAATCGCTCAAGTGAAGATGTTGAACTTCCCAGGAAAACCTGATGTTTTCCCAATACATAAATTACAGTGATTTCTCAATTGTTATACCGTCATGACGAATGATCTTTTATTTCTCGCATGGTGTTGGATTAATTAGGGTTTGTGAGTCGTTATAATCATGCATTAGAAAATGACTCGTTTACAACTACAGGCTTCGAACGATCCTTAATGGCCTCGCCTGTTACTACTCACTTAATTCAAAAACCATGATTACTCTTGATTAGCGTCCTAAATCTGTTTACCTTGATTTCTCGTTGATATGGACATATTTAGTTATAAAATTCATGCATTATCTTACAACTTTATGTTGATTTTATCTCATTTAATGAACAAAAGGTGCTTAATTAGTTTAGAATTTCATTTTTCAGCAACAATGACATGCTCGGGTGGAAAAGGAAGCGAAAGTAGCGATTGGAAGCTTGGATCTTGGATTTTGAAGAAAGAAGGATGTTGCTGGACAACTTGACCCCTCGTTGGTGTTTTGCCCATATCTCATGAACTGTAACACCGATTGACGAGATTCAAAACGTTCTAAAAACTAGACACAATTTCGGATGACGTACTTGTTTTGAGAAAATGTTAATTCTAAACTGACTTGATGAGTAGGCCATAAACTCGACGATTCATTTTGAACTTTCGCGATTTTGGACGCGCTGACTTGCTGTACACGGGTTTTAAGTGACGTACTCGCTGAGTAGATCACTGGACTCGCCGAGTAGCCCCTGTTTTGTGAAAATCTATATAAAGGGACTTTCAGATCGATACCCTAGGATATAGATGAGCCCTTGGAGGCCAATTGTCGACTAAAGATGCTGCTGGAGCGTGGGAAGATAAGGAATCAACCCTACATTCAATTTTAAGGAGAATCAAGTCAAAATCAAGTTTACACTTGCCTAATCTCTTGTTTAAACTATGTTTTTACCAATTGATTTCATTTTTGAGCTTGTCTCTATTGTAATCATGAGCTAAAACCTTTAAACTTCTGTTTGGGGAGACAAAATTGATACTATGGATTGATTATATATGGTAGGATTGATTTAATATTGGTGATTTTATTGATTCTAGCTTGTTAAAGAACCTTATGTGTGAATTATAACTACTTTTTAGTTAATAGGAAGATAATTAAGTTGCATGAATATCTCTTAATTGCTACCTCATATAATTTATGTGACCACTTTATTATATGACTAGGATTAGCGACTGTGAAACAAGAATTAATAGAAAAATAAGTAAATTCATGTGTGAGCTTATGTGATGACCATCAACAAGAGGTTAACTAAAGGACCAAATTAGTTAGTTATTACAAGTTTAAATTAACCCGAATAAATAACCTAGTGAATTAAATTAAATTAGACAACTGACCACTATTTGAGCTAGTTTGTTCTCTAAGGATTAGTGCAACGAACACGAATCTAATTACTTGAATCGGTAGCCAATAGAAGAATTAATCGATTGCACTGTTACCATAATATCAACCATAGGATCAATTGAGTTGAACTAAACAGAAGTCCTCTTTGTCATTGAATTTAGTTGAATCTTTGCTTACCTAGTTTTTAGTTTAAGTAATAGTCAGTAAGTTTCTAGTCTTGTAAAACTAGAGAAAACCCCTTTTATTATTTAAGTTTAGATAAAATTAGTTTTAGTTTAATTTACCGTTCCCTGTGTTCGATACCGTACTTATTTAGCTTTACGACAATTGATAGGTCCACTGCCTTTGTGTGTTTATTTTATAATTAAAAGTAGGTTTAAAACTAGTTGAGTTCACACACATCACTTGTAAGCCTAACAAACGAGGAAAAGGGGAGTACGGAGTCCCGTTATTTTCGTGAGTTATTTAGGCTATCGGGAATGCGAAAGGCATGTTGTCCCAAACACATTTGATTTCTTGACCTCACTAGCAATACTAATGGGCCACTAGGGCCCAATAGCACATCATAGCCATTGAAAGTCCTTTTACATGAAATCGGGTCATAGGAGGCCCAATAACAAATAAGCATATTCCCTTTGGACCCAAAGATCATGCTAATGGGCTAGCAAGGCCCAACAAGCATGATTTGAAACTTCCAAGCCTAAAAGTTTGTAAATTTGCTCAACATAGTTATCGCATATTTATTTAGGTGGTTTTGTTCAACGTTTGTTGTTTTGTATTGATTCGAGACCGAATCACTTCGTTATAACGATATTTGTTGTTGAAATTCTATTTGTTTTTTGTATCGTCAGTAGTTTGTGGGTTTTGTATTTCGTATTAATGAATTAATTTGTTTAAAAGTGCGTTTTGACCCTTTCACTACCCTTCTTTTATAAAAATAACACTTTTGGTCCTTTTTTATAAAAGAATTTCATTTTTAGTCCTTAAAACATTCTCTTGACACTTTTGTATCATTCATTTGATGAAAACACAGTTTTAACCCAAAATTTATTTTGTGGATAGCTTCAACCCTCCCAGAATGATGATTCTCGGTTAGAACCCTGTTTTTCACAACTTTTATAGTTTTGGCCCAAAATTCTAGAAACATTACATTTTTTGGTCCTTTTTGATAGTAAAAGCATTTTTGACTCTTAAAATGACTTTGTTATTCTATTTACCACCTGTTTTATTGAAAATTTCATTTCAGCCCCTAAAGTTTGTCATTTTTCGCATTTTGAGGCTTATTGGGCCGAAAAGCCCATAATTAGCCCATTAAGCTAAAAATTTACATTTTAAGTCCCTTGAAAATTTTATTATTCAGGAAAATGATTATAGAAACTATTTTGACATTTTTGACCCTCAAGAAACCGTGACTTATCGATTTGTAACCCATGTTTTGTATTTTTGACAATTTAAAACCCTAAAATGGGTTTTATGTTAGAATATGTTCATCATAAACTTACAAGCTATCATTATTAACTTGTTTGGTGTAAAATAGCTTATATTATGTTTGTTTCATTTCTCAATCCATAGATCTCGGTTTTACACCCCTTTTGTTAACATATTCATCACAAAAACATATGAAATCACACACATACATGCATAAAATCACACATAGCATACATATACACATTGATCTACACATTTTCTTGTATTCTCCACCATAAAACTCATGAAAACAGAAAAGAAAGGGGTATGAAACTCACCTTGAGTTGTAGTTTTGGTTTGTGAAGAGGATTGGGAGAAGTTTGGTGCTATTTTCGGCCATAGCAAGTTCCTTGGATGGATCTCGAACTTAGTGGGTTCGAAGATGCAAGATCATGAACTTTAATGGATTAAGAGACGATTTTTGATAAAAGAAGTGAGTTAAAGCATGGATTATAGATCAACTTACCTTGGATGATGATTTTTGTGGAAGAATCTCTTTGAAAGTCCCTTAGATCTCGAAAATTTGCGAAGAAATAGAGAGAGCTTCTTGAGAGAATTTTTGAGTGATGTGTGGGTGTGTTGGTTTGAGTTCGGCCGAGAGGAAGAGAGGGAGAAGAAGAGAGAGGGTGATGGAGAGGGAAAGATGAGTTGGAACCATAAAGTCAACTCTTCCCTTCTTTGAGTTTGTTTGAGTTTGTCACACCCCAAAAGCAAGAACGGCGGAAACGTTATGGGGCGGAGGATGTCATGTAAAGTATCACAACACAATATAACAGTAAATAAGCAAACAACATCATCCATTGCATTAAATATATAATTTTAACACAACCGTGTTTCGTACAGTTATAGACACCAAAAATCTAAATCAAAAAAATAAGATGAGTCTTGATTGCGCTTCATCTTCTCAAAAGTTGGCCTCAGTACCTGTCTACTGATGACCTGAGAATACACTATTTTGAAAGAGTTTATCAGCATTAAAGCTGGTGAGTTCATAAGTATTTTAGTGTCGGTAGTTGTATCAAAATGTTTGAACGTAGTTATAATTATGAGTTTGTAAACGTTTGTAAGTGTTTGTAAATGTTTGAATCTCCTAGAAAAACCTATATTTTCTATTAAAAGTAGCCTTCTACCAAGGCGTAAATGTTTTGTATGTTCGTTTACTGTAAAAGTGTGTAATTTTCCCAAGTTTAACTATCATTCTCAAAATATAGTTTGTACATTAATGTTTAAGTGAAAATGTAACAACCCGAAATTTCGTATCATTACTTGTAACTCTTTTCCTAGTTCAATTCGATCAACCAATCGTCCTTTTCAAATCCGATTTCGATTTCGTTATTTAATTAAGTCATTAAATTGTACGTATCTAATATGACTTAATGGGTGTCCTAATGTATTTAGAAATCATTCTAACACCCCATTCTAGTAATCGGAACATTTTTAGAATTTACCATATCAGGTTACGACAACTTAATCGGGTGCGACCAAAAGCCCCGCCTAGCGCCGGTATCGGGTAGAATTCCACCGTGTCCAAAACTTAGACACTATATAAAGTGTTCTAAGCCTTCATTTGAAGCTTTTGGCTTCATCTCACTACTCTCTCTCTAACCTCTCTCCTCATCCAAGATTAAGGTCCAAAAACATAGATTTAAGGCTTCAAATCGTAGAGGTAACCTTCCTAACTTGTTATTCAACCTCTTAGGCCTTGAAACCCGTGTTTAAATTGTGATTTTGGACCTGAAACATGTGTTTATGGCCAAGGAATATGCTTGGTCCGTAAACACATAATATTGGGGTTTTTGAGCAATTTAACCCTTCCAAACCAACATTGGGACTTAGATACGACCTTGAGGCTTACAAACCTGGACTTGGAACACCCTAAACTTGGATTTTGAGGGATTAACATGAGTTTACAGCCAAGGTATGTGCTTGGTACGTAAACTCCTCAAACATGGGGAGTAAACTCACTTAGACATGTTAGAATGCCTTGTAACTTCACCAATAGCCTTGGAATAAATCCTAGAACCATCTAAAAATAGTTTGGGGACCTTAAACACATCAAAAATCATCCATTTGGGAGTTTACGGACATAGCACATGCTCTTGGGCCGTAAACTCCTAATTGTGTGTTAAATGGTGCCCTAAAGTCATACCGAGCCTTGGAAAATTAACTAGAATCACATGTGATTGTCCTAAGCACCTTGAATTAATTTTGGTTTGATCTTGGGGGAGTTTACGGCCTTAAACTCCATGTTTACAACCATGAACTCCCATAAATGGTGTTTATGTCCATACAAATTAATCCAAGGCATTTGATAAATCCATTCTAGCAATCCCCATGTCCATTCAAGCCATAAAACACTCAAAACTACCCAAACATGAGTTCATGGCCGTGAACTCATGTGTGTGACGGTATATGGCCGAAAACTCCATTAGGGAGTTTACTCTTGAGGAGTAAACTCATTTCCCAAGTCCCTCACATCATTACACGTCTGATGATGTCACCCGGGTCACTCCAAACACTCGTTTTGAGGTGTTTTAACTCATTGGAGTGTATTATCCTATCTAATTAGTGGTTTAAGGTCTAATTAAGATACATTTGGATACCATTTCATATTACATAGGAACCTCGCGTGTTAACAAGACCCGAACCAACGTTTAGTGTCCGAAAGAGTTGCGCCTTCTCCTCTGGTGAGTTCATACCCCTACCCTTTTTCACTGTTTTCACTGTTTTCAGGGGGAACACAAGCAAAAGTACAAGGGATTACTTGTACTCAAAAAATGTTTTCATGTGTGTGTTTCACATTTTATATGATTTTAACACTGATTGCTACAAGTGATAACCGTTTGAACATGCATATCACGTAAACATATATTTGTGAAATGGATTTTAAACTGTTATCTTTTATATATATTTCACAAATGGTTTTCCACATTTATCAGTTAAAAGCATGACATTAGAACATTTGAACATAAAACCTATACTTTTTTGTCCACGGTAACACTCCATAGAAATACGCGAGTGGAGGACTATCATATTATTACTAGTAAATTTGCTAATCCTGTATGATTGGAGACACGTCCTCGACGAACACTCCATAGAGATACGCGAGTGGAGGACTACACCCGTAAACAAAATCTCTGGGATTTAGAGAGCGTGACTTGAGTGTAGAGATCTATACGGGGCTAACTACCCCACACCTGGCTGCTAGCTACAGCCGGACCGAAATGGTTCAAGGGTGACAAAAGTTATAATGTGATGTGGACTACTTATTGCCATATCTAGTCTATTAGTATGGTTATGGAACTTGCAATTAGGATAACAGAGATTTACTTGATAGTAATAATGAATAATGTAATACATCTTTTACAGTGATAACCAACATTCAGGAAAATATGGGACTTTCCTGGGGAAACATTGAACATAACCACGTTTGACAGATACATCTTTTACATTGATAATCAACATTCAGGAAAGTATGGGACTTTCCTGGGGGAAACGTTTACATAACTAGAAAAGGGTAACAAACAGGATAACTTTAAATCTTTCACAATCGGTAACACAATCAGGAAAGTATGGGACTTTCCTGGGAATACATCGGTACATAACCAAGACAGTATGTCAAACCAGATAACCTAACTGTACATTTACACAAGAGAAAACATGTTTTCAGTGTACAACTTTACTTTACATGTTGACAAACAATAACCAATCTTTTTAAGAAAATATGGGATTTTCTTGGTGTGCGTAACATTTCAGAAACAGAAAGGAAACTTGAACATTTAACAAACAAAAACCGCTTATTAACTCACCAGCGTTATGCTGATTTTTAAACAGCTTGTGTTCTCAGGTCAGCGTTAGAACAGGTACCCGAAGATCCTTTTTGTCCGAAGATGGAGGACTCGGAAGACCCGTTTCATTTTATTCATATATATATATATATATATATATATATATATATATATATATATATATATATATATATATATATATATATATATATATATATATATATATATATATATATATACTATGTATCACAACTGTACAACTTTACTTTTAAAACAATTGTAAAACTTTTATATATGTAATGTAATGGTTGTTTTACTTTACTTACTATGTGCATTGAATTTGATATTCAACGTGGAGTCAACCCCGGAAATGTTTCCGCCTTCAGTTTTCGGGGTGTGACAATAAAGATCACTAAATATGTAAAGGGTAAATTAATGTAGTACTGTAGTGTTGTATTATAGGAACTACTGCTGTACTAACTACCTTAAACCGGATTTATATTAAGGTATCATGTGATTAATTGTACCATACTATCGACTGGATAAACAACAACAAATGTAGGTCGTAAAATGAAATGACGTTTGGCACCCGCAGACCTGCAGGTCCGGCCGTAGCTAGCAGCAAGGTGTAGGATAGTCAATCCAGTATAGATCTATATTCAAACTGACACTCTCCCTTCAAGAGACTCTGGCTACAACACGGGCCATGACATGGAAGGCATGCTCCGATTCAGATCATAATGGTGAACGTATTCATGTATATGTAATGTAATGTTACTCGTTCTAGTATCTTTGTATATGTTCTCTTTCTATTATAGTTGTATATGTTCTCCTTCTAGTATAGTTGTATATGTTCTCTCCTAATATACTTGTATATGTTCTATTTCTGTTATAGTTGTATATGTTCTCTTTCTAGTATATTTGTATATGTTCTTCATCTAGTATAGTTGTATATATTCTTCTTCTAGTATAGTCGTATATGTTCTCATAGTAATAAGTACTGACCCATGAAAGAACTGACCCATCGATCTAGCAATAGTATAAGTATGATCCTGTGCTACCCTGATGGTAACTTACTAATGATGTAACTACTACGCACGAATATGGAAGCACTTTTATGTCTATATACGTACACGTGATATATAATTAATATTGAAACGACCTTCGGACGGCTACCCGATATCCCACCAGACCACATCCAAATCGAGGAAAACGAAATAGGGCGTGCGACCTTCCTAAGCCTTTTAAACATTTCTTATATAACTATACATATACGGGCATGCAATTTATAATAAGTAGAACAAAGTTTAAGTAAAAGTATTTGATAAGTAAAAGAGTTTGTAAAACAGTTTGAAGTAAAACATCTTTGATAAACAGTTTGGATAGTAGTAAAATCATTGGTTTTGTAGTTATTAATCACATATGATTGATGTAATAACTATAATTAGTCAACTTGTATTCCTCCCCCCCTATAAAGCATTTAAAACATTTAAAAGTATTTCAAAGGTTAGTTAAAGGGGTATGAACTCACTTGTGGTGAGTAGATTGGATTGAAGTGTCGAGTACGGTGCTAGGTGACAAATGAAGAATTGTACACACGCACGAACCTAGTTATCATATAATGAACATATATATAACTAATTAGCCAATTTATAACTAATAAATTAAGTTGGGACACCCTAGAACATGAAAACACTTTGTTTCAAGTGTTAAAGATCACAAGGATTGCATTCGAGTGTTGGTAGGGCAAAACTAGTGTGATTGGAGTCCAAGGGTAAACTCCCTTGGAGTTTACGGTTTTGATGGTCAAGACCTAGGGAGTTTACGGCAGCAAACTCTAGAGTTTACGGTCTTAATCTCTAGTCTTAATTTGCAAGGGTTGTTTTTGTTGGATAAGGTGTCTAAGTCCATAACTATTTCTGGTATGTACTTGACCCGACCCGGCATGGTCCATTTGGGTTGCATGGCACCATGCAATTGGATAGACTAAATGAGAGAAATAACACTTGGAGATTATTAATATATTATAAGTTCTAATATATTAATAATATTATTTGATTAGTTTGATCAAGAATTAATTTAGAATTAATTAAGTGATCAAAAGATAACTAATTAAATATATGGGTTGATTATGTAAATCATCCATATCTTGTATAGTGGGCTAAAAGGCTCCATGGACTATCAAGTTGGGTTCCAACCATAGGATGCTCCATGGATGCTCCATGGGAGTTACAAACCCATGGGTCATGGAAATGAGGAGTCATGACACATTAGGGTTTAACCCTAGATGTGTCAACACTATATAAGTAACATGTTCTCCACCCAAAATTGGTTAGACTAAGAATCAAGAGGGCTTGGCCGATTTTGAAGAAGTGAGTATTCTCTCATAAGTTCTTCCAAGAGCATTTGGTGTTGTGTGAAGCATTTGAGGCATCACACTTGGGGTGCTAGGCTCACAAGGTTTCAAGGAACACAAACAACAACAAGGTAAGTTATTCTATCTATGCTTTATGTTAAAATTGTTCCCCATGTGTGCTAGATAGGAATATAACCTTGGAATTCAACTTTGCATGACAATTAGACAAACATGGATCCAAGGTTATTAGGGTTGCATGTACACTTAGGAAGTGTTAGAATGCTCAAAACCCATCAGTTTTATGGTTTAGCAAGTCTTTTGAAGCAATTCTACTAAGTGGTTTGGCCTTTGGAATGGACTAGGGCAACAAAACACCTCCTTTGAGAGGTTTACGGCCTCATGGAATTCTCCTTTGGGTTTAAAACCGTAAAACCATGTGGAGGAGTGTATAGCCATGTTTTCAAGTCCCTATCACAATTTGATAAGTGCATGTGCTAGTTTCTAAGCCTAAGGAAGGAAAATAACCAATTTGGACACACTTTAGGGTGCTGATGGTTTTAGGAGATCCCCAAATCGTACACACCTATAAATGTTGGATTTTGAAGTTTATCAAGGCCTAGATACATCAAAGGAAGGTTTAATCAATTCATGGAAGGCTTAAACATTAAACTAGGGCTAAACAAGGGACTTAGGCACACTTTGGTGGCATTTATGCTGTTTACGGGCCACGAACATTCTTGGACCGTGAACACCTTGAACCATGTGTTCTTGACCCATTTTCTTGATATTAAAATGAAATACTAGCTTACAATCACTCAAGGATGGAAGCACTTACTATTAGAAGGCTTGATTTGAGCTAAAAGGCCAAGAATACTTAGTGTGTGTTCTTGGTTTCTTGGTGTTTTGGTGTTTTGGAAATCTAGTAAAAATACAAATATGAGTGGATGAATAGATGTACAAACACTGGATTAAGTGTTTTACTAACTTGAAATGGTTAGAACACTTACAACTTTGAAGATTTGGAATTAAATCTAGGATGATACTTGAGAGAGTTTTTGGAGTTTACTCTTTTGACATTTGGGGAGTAAACACAAATGACTAGACTTTTTGGGGAGTAAACTCATACATAGGTATGGGTTCACGGTTTTTGGGTGAATTTTCAAGCCAAATATAAAAGTTTGGTCGGGTGTTTCTAAGATGCGAAGTGTTTGCGGTTTTTAAATTTTAAAACCCGAGACGACACTTTGTATCACCCGTTCGTTTAAAAATAATATTAAAATAGTCAAACGAACTTTGTATTTCTTAAAAATAAGAAGTAATTACATTAATTTATGATACGAAGTGGTTGACCTTTAGGGTTTGACTGAATGGAAATTTCGGGTTGTCACATCATCCCCCAGTTAAAGGAATTTTGTCCTGAAATTAAAGTCTAAAAAATAAAGTAGTTACAAATAACTAAGCAAAGAGCTGAGGGTATTTCAGTTTCATCTGGTTCTCACGCTCCCAAGTGAATTCCGGTCCTCGCTTGGCGTTCCAGCGAACCTTCACAATCGGGATACGGTTTTTCTATGTCTGCTTGACTTCTCGGTCCATGACCTTTACTGGTTCTTCCACGAAATTGAGGCTCTCATTGATCTCGATCTTATCGAGTGGGATTACAAGAGTCTCATCGGACATACAATTTTTCAAGTTAGATACGTGGAATGTAGAATGTACGTTACGAAGTTCGTCGGGTAGATTGACTTTGTATGCTACAGGGCTGATTCTTGCGAGAATCTCGAAGGGCCCTATATATCTTGGATTAAGCTTTCCACGCTTACCAAAGCGTATTAAGCCCTTCCAAGGTGAGAATTTGATGTAACAACCCGAAATTTCCACTTCATTTCCATGTACCTTTTTCATAAATCAACTCGCGCAACCGATCGTCGTTCCGATTTCCGATTTTCGATTTCTCCGTTTAATTAAGTCATTAATTATTACGCATCTAAAATGACTTAATGGGTGTCTTCATACATTTAGAAATAAATTTAACACCCAAGTTTAGTGATCGAAATAATTCAAAAATTTACCGTATCGGGTTACGGTAACTTAATCGGGTACGACCAAAAACCCCGTCTAACGCCGGTATCGGGTAGAATTCCACCGTGTCCAAGACTTAAACACTATATAAACGTGTTTAGGACTTCATTTGAAGCCTTTGGTCAAATTATCACTAAACATTACCAACCTCTCTCCTCAAGCTAGAATTAAGGTCCAAATCACAAGTTTAAGGCTTCAAACCTTTAAGGTAACCTCCCTAACATGTTATTCAACACCTTTAGCCTTCAAATTGATGAAATATATGAGTTTTAGGTCCAAGAACATGAGTTTACAGCCAAGGAACAAGCTTGGGCCGTAAACTCAATTTAATGGGGTTTTAAGCCCTTAAACTCCTTCCTAGACTCAATTGGACTTTAGATATGGCTATGGGACTTCAAGATATGGACTTAAAACATTTAAAACTATGATTTTGAGCCATTTAAAGGAGTTTACGGCCAAGACATAAGCTTGGGCAGTAAACTCAAGTAAAAGGGGTTTTTCATGCCTTAAAAACCCTTCCAAATCACTCTTATGGCTTAGATATGAATTGTAGGACCTTGGCTTTAGCATTTGGACACTTGAAACATAAATTTTGTGGGACTTATGTGAGTTTACGGCCAAGGATAGTGCTTGGGCCGTAAACTCCCCAAAATGTGACATAAATCCAATTCTAGGGTGTTAGAAAGCCATCCAACACCACCAAAAGCCTTGGAATAAATCAAGGGACCAACCAAAAATACTTTAAGGGCCTAAAACACATCTTTTGTGAGACTTATAAGAGTTTACGGCCAAGGATTGTTCTTGGGCCGTAAACTCCAAAACTTTTGGTGTTAGAATGCAAACTAAACACCCCTAAAGCCCTTAGATGAAATTTAGAAGCCCTTCTATGCAAGTTTTAGACCTTGAAACACTTTATATGACCCTACATTAGAGTTTACGGCCATGAGGAGGGTCTCATGGTCCGTAAACTCCATAACACCCCTCAAATGTCACATAAAAATCATACCAAGTCTTGGAATAATCTTATGAATCACATGTGATTGGTTTTAACAACATTTGGCACCCATTTCATGAAGATTAAGGAGTTTACGGCCAGGAGCCTATTCTGGGCCGTAAACTCCCATAAAATAAGCTTGTTGATGATTTAATTTCAGTCCAAGTGTCCCAAGGAAATTTAGAAAATCCATTCTAGCAACCTCTAGGTCCATTTGAGCCCTTAAACCCTCAAAACCACACCAACATGAGTTTACGGCCGTAAACTCATGTGTGAGTGTGTTTCATGGTTGTAAACTCATTTAAATGTTTACTTATGGAGAGTAAACTCATGTCCCAAGTCCCTAGTGCCATTACAAGTCCGAAGATGTCACCCGGGTCACTCCAAACGCTCGTTTTGAGGTGTTTATCCTCATTGGAGTGTAATATTCCATATGATTAGTGAATGTATCTCTAATCGTATATATATGGATATTATATCATTTTACATAGGGTCATCGCGAGTAATCAAACCCCGAACCGACGTCTAGCATTCAAAACCGACAAGTTTCCGAGTCCGGTGAGTTCATACCCCTACCCTTTTTCACTGTTTTCATTGTTTTCAGGGGGGAACACAAGCAAAGTACAAGGGAATTCTTTTACTCATAACATGTTTTCAAATGTGTGTTTCATATTCTTATGCTTTTATAACTGATAACGACAACTGATAACAGATCGAACATACAGATTTCGTAACATATATTTGTGAAATAAGTCTTTAAACTAGTATGTTCTACTTGTATTTCACAAATGATTTCCCACATTTTATCAGTTAAAAGCATGACATTAAAACATTTGAATATAATACCTATACACTGTTTTGTCCTTGGTAACACTCCACGCACATACGCGAGTGGAGGACTTTCATATTATTACTAGTAAATTTGTTATTCCGGTACGATTGGAGACACGTCCTCGGAGAACACTCCACCTGGATTACGCGAGTGGAGGACTACACCCATAACCAGAATCTCTGGTATTTAGAGAGCGTGACTTGAGTGTATAGATCTATACGGGGCTGACTACCCCGCACCTGGCTGCTAGCTACAGCCGAACCGAAATGGTTCAAGGGTGACGAAAGTCATAAGTATGTGGACGACTTATTGCCACATGTGGACTACTTATTGCCACAGGTTTCAGTCTATTGTATGGTTATGGAACTCGCAATTAGGATAACAGAGATTTACTTACAGTAATAATGGATTTCTTTATACATCGTTTACATCGTTTACATCTTTTACATCTTTTACTTACAATAACTAACATTCAGGAAGGTACGGGACCTTCCTGGGGAGAACATGGAACCTAATCACGATTACATCTCTTACATCTTTCACATCGTTTACATAAGATACATACATTCAGGAAAGCATGGGGCTTTCCTGGGTAACACTTACATAACTAGAAAGAGTCACAGAATGGATAACATTACATCTTTTACAAATTGTAACATACAACAAGGAAAGTATGGGACTTTCCTGGTAACACATGATAAGTAAACATGTTTTCAGTGTACAAACTTACTATACATTTACAATTGTGAAACAATAACCAACTTTTAAGAAAAATACGGGATTTTCTTGGTGTACATAACATTTCAAAAACAGAAAGGAAACCGATACATTTTCATAAACCAAAACCGCTTATGAACTCACCAACTTTATGCTGATTTTCAAACCGCTTGTGTTCTCAGGTCAGCGTTAGAACAGGTACCCGAAGATCCTTTTGCATGAAGACGGTGTTCATGAAGACCCATTTCTTTTTGTCTATATATACCATGTATTACAACTGTACAAACTTTACTTTTGAAACAACTGTAAAACTGTTATTATGTAATGTAATGCTTGTTTTACTTTACTTACTATGTACATTGGATTTGATACTCAACACGGTAGTCCACCCCGGAAATGTATTCCGCCTTCGGTTTTCGGGGTGTGACAGATTGGTATCAGAGCCCTTGTTTATAGTGAATAAAGTATACCAAACCTTACATGGTATAAAACTATAAATACTAAAGGGCCTAAGTGCTCTGAATTAAAAGTATCTTCAAACTACAAGTATTTTCAAAAGTATACAAGTATACCAAACGGTCGTCATCCGTAACCACAAGTAGAACAGAACATAAGTAAATGGGTGTTGTGTACTACGGTTAAACCTGGGCAGTTATGTAGTTGCGTCTAGGGTCAATATAGCCTGGCCAACTATATTCATTCGAGACATGACCAACATGTGCTTGTGAGTGACTGTGGTATGTGACATGCCTAAAACTTATCCTAATATCCCAAACATCAAATCATTGTCGTGAATAATTCATGAAATACTATGGGAGTATTTCTCGATTCCAATCATCCGTAGTAATCCTCATTCGAGTAGTTCTCTGTGATCACTTTTAGCGATAAATTATCTGTTCGATAACTCATTCCTGCTTTATCGCTTACTCGAATCATATAACTATCATATCTATCGATTCAATGTAGAGGACTTACCATCCTCTTTTCCTTGGTCTTATTAGATCAAGATGCCTCCCCGAAAGAGATCTAGCTCAAAGAACAACGACAATCCTTCTTCGCCGCCACCTCCTCCCCAGTTTGACCTAGCATCAGTTCAGGCAATGATGACAGCTACAATGGTAGCAGCTATGTCACAAATGAACCCTAGTGGTTCGGGTGGCGGTACTCAATCTCAAAACCCTGAGGGTAGTTAGGGACGCCAAAGAGGGGGTTCCTATAAGGATTTCATGAATGCGAAACCAACATCCTTTAATGGCACTGGAGGTGTCATTTCTTTATCTCGATGGTTCGAGAAAATCGAGTCCATCTTTGAAATCTGTGCGTGTGCGGAATCCGATAAAGTCAAATTTGCAGCCTGTACCTTCGCGGATAAAGCTTTGACTTGGTGGAATGGCCGAGTCAAATCTCTAACCTTACCCGTAGCCAATGCCATGGGCTGGGAAGCCATGAAGGAACTTCTCACTGCCGAATACTGCCCCCGCGGTGAAATGCAGAAATTAGAGCACGAGCTCTAGAACTTGAAGATGAAAGGTTCCGACATTGCTGCATATACTTCCCGATTTGATGATCTCGCACTTCTCTGCCCGGGGTTAGTCACTCCTGAAAACAAAAAGATCGAAAGATTCGTTTGGGGATTATCTCAACCCATAAAGAGTCATGTTTTGGCTGCTCGTCCGGACACCTATGATAGTGCCAAGACCTTAGCACAAATTCTGATTGATCACAACGACGATGTCAAGGAAATCACTACCACTTCTGAGCCGACTCAAAGGAGTGGTGAAAAGAGGAAATTCTGGAAAAAGAAGAAAGGTCAATCTTCTCAAGGATCATCCAAGAAACAACAGACGATAGCAGTCCATGCTGCTACTGCTACTCCTGTTGTTGCTGTTTCTGCCATGGGATCCACAGCCTCAACTCCTACCAGTAAATATGCTGGTAACCTCCCTCTGTGTGACAAGTGTAAATACCATCATCATCCTGGTCCCTGTCGAGAATTGTCTTGCACCAACTGTGGTAAGAAAGGGCACACAGTTCGGTACTGCAGAACCCCTACTCAATCAGCTAACCAATCATCAGGAGCAGGTGTTAGTCAAGCCTGCTACAACTGTGGTGAAGTCGGGCACTTTAAAAGGGATTGTCCCAAGAAGTCAACTGCTGGTAACACTGGAAGGATTCTAACCATGGGAAGGGAGGAAGCAGTTGCCGATCCCACTGTTGTTTCGGGTATGTTCCTTCTCGACAATTCACATGCTAGTATTCTTTTCGATTCGGGTGCTGAAAGGAGTTTTGTTAGTCATGCATTCAAACATAATCTAAAACCAACTCCTCAACCACTAACTGAAACGTTTACCGTTGAGATGGCTAATGGTGAGAAAGAAAGCGCTAACGACGTATTCATAGGTTGTACGCTTACCCTAAATGATCACTCATTTCCTATAAACCTCATGCCCGTTTCCATTAAGAGCTTTGATGTTATCATTGGCATGGATTGGTTGAGTCCCAATCATGCTGACATTCTTTGTTACGAAAAAGCTATCCGTCTCAATCTTCCTTCGAATCAAACTCTCATAATCTATGGCGATAAACCCAGTTCCAACTTTCGTATCATTTCTTGCATCAAAGCTCGAAAACTCCTTCGAAAGGAGTGTGTTGCATTCTTAGCTCATGTCATCAACGAGAAACAAAAAGTTAGAGACCTTGCGAGAATTCCCGAAGTCTGTAACTTTCCCGATGTGTTTCCCGAAGAACTTCCAGGGATTCCTCCCGAACGTCAGGTAGAGTTCCGTATTGACCTAATTCCTGGAGCTACTCCCGTAGCAAAATCCCCGTATCGCTTAGCTCCCGCAGAAATGCAGGAGTTATCCAGTCAACTCAAAGAGTTGCTCAGTAAAGGATTCGTTAGGCCGAGTTCCTCACCCTGGGGAGCTCCGATTCTGTTTGTCAAAAAGAAGGATGGATCCTTTCGAATGTGTATCGACTATCGTGAACTGAACAAGTAAACCGTTAAGAACCGATATCCTCTTCCAAGAATAGACGACCTCTTCGATCAACTTCAGGGAGCCAGCTACTTTTCTAAGATAGACCTTCGGTCGGGGTACCATCAGTTACGAGTCCAAGAGAATGATGTTCCCAAGACAGCTTTTAGGACTCGGTATGGACACTACGAGTTTGTAGTGATGCCCTTCGGTCTAACAAATGCACCGGCTGTGTTCATGGACCTGATGAACCGGGTGTGCCGTCCCTTCTTAGACAAATTCGTTATCGTGTTCATTGATGACATTCTCGTCTACTCCCGAAGTGAAGAAGACCATAAACAGCGCTTGGGGCTAGTGTTGGAAACTCTTAGATCCGAAAAGCTTTACGCAAAATTTTCCAAATGCGAATTCTGGTTACGGAAGGTAACTTTCCTCGGTCACGTAGTAAGCGAGGAGGGTATTCATGTAGATCCTTCCAAGATTAAAGCGATAGAGAGTTGGTCGGCACCGAAAACACCCACGGAAATTCGTCAATTCTTAGGTCTCGCCGGCTACTATCGACGATTCATTCAGAACTTTTCCAAAATCGCCAAACCATTAACCACTCTAACACAGAAAGGTGTACCCTTTTGTTGGAGTGATAAGCAAGAATCTGCATTCCAAACGTTAAAGAGAGCCTTATGCAGCGCGCCTGTTCTGTCTCTGCCAGAAGGGACAGAGGACTTCGTCGTCTACTGCGATGCATCTAATCAAGGCTTAGGCTGTGTGCTTATGCAAAGAGGAAAGGTGATTGCCTATGCCTCTAGACAACTGAAAACACACGAAGTCAACTATACCACACACGACTTGGAGCTTGGAGCAGTAGTCTTCGCGTTGAAGATTTGGAGACATTATCTCTACGGAACCAAGTGCACGATCTTGACTGATCACAAGAGTCTGCAGCACATCTTTAATCAAAAAGACTTAAACATGAGACAATGGCGATGGGTAGAATTACTCAGTGACTATGAGTGTGAAATCCGTTACCACCCCGGCAAGGCCAATGTGGTAGCAGATGCCCTTAGCCGAAAGGATAGTACAAGCCACAAAGTGGAGAACCAGACGATGACCATTCATTCCAACTTACCTACGCAAATCCGAGAAGCTCAGTATGCAGCCCTCAAACCTGAAAACGTGTCAGATGAAACCTTGAGAGGAATGGAAAAGAAACTTGAGATCAGAGGTGACGGAGTTCACTGTTTCATGAATCTAATCTGGATTCCCAAATCTGGTGGATTCAGGGAAATAGTCATGGAGGAAGCACATAGAACCAAATACTCTGTTCACCCAGGTTCGGACAAGATGTATCTGGATCTCAAGAAACAATATTGGTGGCCAAACATGAAAGCTGAGATAGCTACATTCGTGGGCAAGTGTCTGACTTGCGCCAAAGTCAAAGTCGAACATCAGAAACCTTCAGGTCTGCTCCAACAACCCGAAATTCCCGAGTGGAAATGGGAGATGATTACCATGGACTTCATCACTAAACTGCCCAAGTGTTCTAGTGGGTACGACACCATTTGGGTAATTGTCGATCGTTTGACAAAATCCGCTCACTTCATCCTGATTAATGAATCATACAAGATGGAGAGACTCGTACGAATCTACATCCAGGAAGTAGTGCGTCTACACGGAGTACCTGTTTCCATTATCTCTGATCGAGATGGTAGGTTTACCACCAGATTCTGGCAATCTCTTCATAAAGCCCTTGGAACCAAACTAGATATGAGCACAGCGTATCATCCTCAGACCGATGGACAGAGTGAGAGAACAATCCAAACCCTGGAGGACATGCTTCGGGCATGTGTTATTGACTTTGGAAAGTCGTGGGATACACACCTATCTTTGATCGAATTCTCATACAACAACAGTTACCACACCAGCATTAAGGCTGCTCCGTTCAAAGCCCTATACGGTCGTAAGTGCAGATCCCCTCTGTGCTGGGCCGAGGTGGGGGATACACAGTTAGCCAGGAGTCGAGTCCCCGACAGTGCTCTCACTGGTCCTGAAATCATTCGCGAAACCACCGAAAAGATCATTCAAATCTGTAACCGACTGAAAGCCTCATGTGATCGTCAGAAGAGTTACGCTGATAATCGTCGGAAATCACTAGAATTCTAGGTTGGGGATCGTGTCCTGTTGAAAGTCTCGCCCTGGAAAGGCACTGTACGCTTTGGCAAGCGTGGGAAACTTAATCCGAGGTACATTGGACCCTTTGAGATCCTCTCCAGGATTGGTCCAGTTGCTTATAAACTTCATTTACCTCACGAACTCAGTAACATTCATCCTGTCTTCCATGTTTCAAATCTTAAAAAGTGCCTATCCGATGAAACCCTAACAATTCCCTTAGACGAGATCGAGATCAATGAAAACCTCAACTTTGTGGAGGAACCAATCGAAATCATGGATCGAGAAGTCAAACGTACAAAACAAAGTCGCATCCCGTTAGTGAAGGTTCGCTGGAATGCCAAGCGGGGACCGGAATTCACTTGGGAACGGGAGGACTCAATGAAACAGAAGTATCCACAACTCTTTTCTTATCCATGATTTGTATCTTGTCTTATGTTCTAAACTTGAATTTCGGGACGAAATTCCCTTCAACGGGGGGATAATGTAACAACCCGAAATTTCCACTTCATTTCCATGTACCTTTTTCATAAATCAACTCGCGCAACCGATCGTCGTTCTGATTTCCGATTTTCGATTTCTCCGTTTAATTAAGTCATTAATTATCACGCATCTAAAATGACTTAATGGGTGTCTTCATACATTTAGAAATCAATTTAACACCCAAGTTTAGTGATCGAAATAATTCAAAAATTTACCGTATCGGGTTACGGTAACTTAATCGGGTACGACCAAAAACCCCGTCTAACGTCGGTATCGGGTAGAATTCCACCGTGTACAAGACTTAAACACTATATAAACGTGTTTAGGACTTCATTTGAAGCCTTTGGTCAAATTATCACTAAACATTACCAACCTCTCTCCTCAAGCTAGAATTAAGGTCCAAATCACAAGTTTAAGGCTTCAAACCTTTAAGGTAACCTCCCTAACATGTTATTCAACACCTTTAGCCTTCAAATTGATGAAATATATGAGTTTTAGGTCCAAGAACATGAGTTTACAGCCAAGGAACAAGCTTGGGCCGTAAACTCAATTTAATGGGGTTTTAAGCCCTTAAACTCCTTCCTAGACTCAATTGGACTTTAGATATGGCTATGGGACTTCAAGATATGGACTTAAAACATTTAAAACTATGATTTTGAGCCATTTAAAGGAGTTTACGGCCAAGACATAAGCTTGGGCCGTAAACTCAAGTAAAAGGGGTTTTTCATGCCTTAAAACCCTTCCAAATCACTCTTATGGCTTAGATATGAATTGTAGGACCTTGGCTTTACCATTTGGACACTTGAAACATAAATTTTGTGGGACTTATGTGAGTTTACGGCCAAGGATAGTGCTTGGGCCGTAAACTCCCCAAAATGTGACATAAATCCAATTCTAGGGTGTTAGAAAGCCATCCAACACCACCAAAAGCCTTGGAATAAATCAAGGGACCAACCAAAAATACTTTAAGGGCCTAAAACACATCTTTTGTGAGACTTATAAGAGTTTACGGCCAAGGATTGTTCTTGGGCCGTAAACTCCAAAACTTTTGGTGTTAGAATGCAAACTAAACACCCCTAAAGCCCTTAGATGAAATTTAGAAGCCCTTCTATGCAAGTTTTAGACCTTGAAACACTTTATATGACCCTACATTAGAGTTTACGGCCATGAGGAGGGTCTCATGGGCCGTAAACTCCATAACACCCCTCAAATGTCACATAAAGATCATACCAAGTCTTGGAATAATCTTATGAATCACATGTGATTGGTTTTAACAACATTTGGCACCCATTTCATGAAGATTAAGGAGTTTACGGCCAGGAGCCTATTCTGGGCTGTAAACTCCCATAAAATAAGCTTGTTGATGATTTAATTTCAGTCCAAGTGTCCCAAGGCAATTTAGAAAATCCATTCTAGCAACCTCTAGGTCCATTTGAGCCCTTAAACCCTCAAAACCACACCAACATGAGTTTACGGCTGTAAACTCATGTGTGAGTGTGTTTCATGGTTGTAAACGCATTTAAATGTTTACTTATGGAGAGTAAACTCATGTCCCAAGTCCCTAGTGCCATTACAAGTCCGAAGATGTCACCCGGGTCACTCCAAACGCTCGTTTTGAGGTGTTTAACCTCATTGGAGTGTAATATTCCATATGATTAGTGAATGTATCTCTAATCGTATATATATGGACATTATATCATTTTACATAGGGTCATCGTGAGTAATCAAACCCCGAACCGACGTCTAGCATTCAAAACCGACAAGTTTCCGAGTCCGGTGAGTTCATACCCCTACCCTTTTTCACTGTTTTCATTGTTTTCAGGGGGGGAACACAAGCAAAGTACAAGGGAATTCTTGTACTCATAACATGTTTTCAAATGTGTGTTTCATATTCTTATGCTTTTATAACTGATAACGACAACTGATAACAGATCGAACATACAGATTTCGTAACATATATTTATGAAATAAGTCTTTAAACTAGTATGTTCTACTTGTATTTCACAAATGATTTCCCACATTTTATCAGTTAAAAGCATGACATTAAAACATTTGAATATAATACCTATACACTGTTTTGTCCTTGGTAACACTCCACGCACATACGCGAGTGGAGGACTTTCATATTATTACTAGTAAATTTGTTATTCCGGTACGATTGGAGACACGTCCTCGGAGAACACTCCACCTGGATTACGCGAGTGGAGGACTACACCCATAACCAGAATCTCTGGTATTTAGAGAGCGTGACTTGAGTGTATAGATCTATACGGGGCTGACTACCCCGCACCTGGCTGCTAGCTACAGCCGAACCGAAATGGTTCAAGGGTGACGAAAGTCATAAGTATGTGGACGACTTATTGCCACATGTGGACTACTTATTGCCACAGGTTTCAGTCTATTGTATGGTTATGGAACTCGCAATTAGGATAACAGAGATTTACTTACAGTAATAATGGATTTCTTTATACATCGTTTACATCGTTTACATCTTTTACATCTTTTACTTACAATAACTAACATTCAGGAAGGTACGGGACCTTCCTGGGGAGAACATGGAACCTAATCACGATTACATCTCTTACATCTTTCACATCGTTTACATAAGATACATACATGCAGGAAAGCATGGGGCTTTCCTGGGTAACACTTACATAACTAGAAAGAGTCACAGAATGGATAACATTACATCTTTTACAAATTGTAACATACAACAAGGAAAGTATGGGACTTTCCTGGTAACACATGATAAGTAAACATGTTTTCAGTGTACAAACTTACTATACATTTACAATTGTGAAACAATAACCAACTTTTAAGAAAAATACGGGATTTTCTTGGTGTACATAAGATTTCAGAAACAGAAAGGAAACCGATACATTTTCATAAACCAAAACCGCTTATGAACTCACCAGCTTTATGCTGATTTTCAAACCGCTTGTGTTCTCAGGTCAGCGTTAGAACAGGTACCCGAAGATCCTTTTGCATGAAGACGGTGTTCATGAAGACCCGTTTCTTTTTGTCTATATATACCATGTATTACAATTGTACAAACTTTACTTTTGAAACAACTGTAAAACTGTTATTATGTAACGTAATGCTTGTTTTACTTTACTTACTATGTACATTGGATTTGATACTCAACACGGTAGTCCACCCCGGAAATGTATTCCGCCTTCGGTTTTCGGGGTGTGACATTTGAGAAGGACTCGGTCTCCCACCTGGAATTCCAAAGGTTTCCTTCGCTTATCAGCGTAGGTCTTCTATCGGTCTCTAGAGGCTTTCAATCGTTAACAGATCTGAATGATCTTCTCTGTCGTCTCCCGAATGAATTCTAGGCTGGTGAGAGTACTGTCAGAAACTTGCCCCCTAGCTAATTGGGTATTCCCCACTTTAGCCCAGCACAGAGTGGATCTGCACTTTCGGCCATAGAGGGCTTCGTATGGAGCAACCTTAATGCTCATGTGATAACTGTTATTGTATGAAAACTCGACAAGGGGTAAATGAGTATCCCATGCCTTTCCAAACTCAATTACACAGGCTTTCAGCATATCTTCCAGTGTTTGGATGGTTCTCTCACTTTACCCGTCGGTTTGTGGATTGTAGGTCGTACTCATGTACAACCTAGTTCGTAGGGAACTTTATAACAACTACCAGAACCTCGAAGTGAATCTACTATCTTTATCCGAGATAATAGATAAAGGAACACCGTGCAGTCTTACAATCACCCTAATGTATGTTCTTGTAAGCTTCTCCATCTTGTCAGTTTCTTTGATAGGCAGGAAGTGTGCAGACTTGGTCAATCTATCGACGATGACCCATACGGTATCAAGTCCAGCCGTTGTCTTGGGCAACTTGGTTATGAAATCCATAGTGATCCGCTCCCACTTCTATGCTGGAATCTTTGGTTGTTGTAATGAACCGGAGGGCTTCTGGTATTCGACCTTAACCTTTGCGCAAGTAAGGCGTTTACATACGAAGGTAGTAATCTCAGCTTTCATATTAGGCCACAAGTATAGCTTTTTGACATCCAGATACATCTTATCTAGACCCGGGTGGACGGAATACCGAGTATTGTGTGCCTCGGTAATGACCAAGTCTCGAAACCCACCGTGCTTCAGTGCCCAGATCCGTTCCATGAGATAATAAGCTCCGCCACCCTTAACCTCTAAGTTCTTATCCAATCCTCTTAGGGATTCACCTGCCACGTTTTCAGGTTTCAAAGCGTCGAGTTGCGCAACCTTAATTTGTGTGGACAAGTGTGAATAGATAGTCATAGTTAAAGATTTGACTATACGACAAGAATATTCCTTCCAACTTAGGGCGTCAGCTACTACATTGGCTTTACCCGGATGATAACTGTCATACCCCAAAACCATTGAAGGGCGGAAACGTTCTGGGGCGGACGACGTCATGTACAATATCACAACAATGAAAATTAGTAAACAAGCAACAACATCATTCATTGCATTAATAATATAATTATTATACAAGTATGTTCTGTCAAATTATGATAGACACTAAAACATAAATCAAAATGAAAGATGAGTCTTGAATGAGCTCCATCTTCACTAAACCTTGCATCGGTACCTGTCTATTGATGACCTGAGGATACAAGTAATTTTGAAGGCGAGTATCAGCTTTGAAGCTGGTGAGATCATAAGTATTTTAGTGTCTTAATTTGTATGTAAGTACTTGTATGTAATTTGAAATGTAAGAATTTGTATATAAATGAAGATCCTAGAAAACCCTATGTTTCCTACTAACTGTATCCTTCTACCAAGGCATCTAGTATCCATATGTGTGTCTCTTGTAAGAGTGTATTTTCCCAAATCTGACTATCATTAACCAAAAATATAGTTTCTACATTACCGTGCACCGTGTGAATGTTCACGAAGTGAATGTAAAGTGGAAAATGAAATAGTACTATGGTGTAGTATCAAATAACTACAAACGTACTAACTACCTTAAGTCTATTGAAATCTTGAAAGTATTGTAGTATTTGTAATAAGTGACTACCGTTGTACTAACTACCTTAAAAACAAAAAGGTATTCAATATAACATGTGATCGACCTGTATCCCGCTACCAACTCTAGTAAAACGACGATGTAAGACGCCGTAAGAAATGACATTTGGCACCCGTAGACTTGCAAGTCCCACTGTAGCGAGCAACAAGGTGTAGGATAGTCAATCCAATATAGATCTATACGCAAACTCATACGCTCCCCAATTAAGGAGATTCGAGATACAAGAGTAGTAATGGCAGGAAGTGCCATGACCCGCCCATTGGTTCACATAACTGCATAAATGTATATGTAATGAATGCACTAACTGAAAGTGTAATCTTTCTCTTGTCTAGCCTGTATGTACTAAAATGTTCTGCCTGTGCTAGCTATAATGTATGTTCTCTCTCTATCTAGCATGTATAGTAATGTACTATGTGTACTAGCTGTAATGTACGTTCTCTCTCTATCTAGCAAGTATTGACTCATGAATGAACTGACTCATTGTATGATATCGTGTACGTGTAATAGTTCTAGTATTTTCCTGAACTACCCCTATGGTAGCTTACTAGTAATGTAACTGGTACGTATGAACATGGATGTATACCCTTGCTACCCATGGGTATCGAATGAGCTGGAAGAACCTTTACAACTGTATATGTACACATGATATATAACTAATATTTAAACGACCTTCGGACGGGTACCCGATATCCCACAAGACCACATCTCAAGCGCGAAAAAGAAATAGGGTGGATAGCCTTCCTAAGTCTTATAAACATTTATTATATAAATATACATACATAGGCATGCAATTGATATTATAAAAGCATAAAATAAGTTTTGTAAAACCATTTGAACATGATTACTATCTAAGAAAAGATTGACTTGATGTCAATCTATAAAACAGGTTGGAGGTATTTATCTAACAAAAACAGTTTTAAATAAAAGAAAATTTTGTTTGAAACACAATTGTAAATGAGTTTGAAATGAAACATACAGTGTATAATGAACAATTAAATCAGGAGTTTTAAACATATAAAACGTATATGAATATCCTTTGAATAACAACTGCTTGGTAAAACAGCTAATGTGTAGTAAATCATTTGAATGCTACTTATTGATCACATGTGATTTGATATAATAACTAGCATGGTTCTGCTTGTATCCACCCCCCCATAAAACATTTAAAAACATTTAAAACATTGATTAAGGGGTATGAACTCACCTGTTGTAAGCGATTGGAATGAACTGAAGAGTTAGGACTGCTAGGTGGCAAGTGAAATCTTGAACACACTCTGTGGTCCTAGTTAACATGTAAATTCACATATATGTAACAAATTAGTTTATATACAGCTAATAAGCAAGTCAATACACTGTAGGACGTGCTAAACACCTTTATCAAGTGTTATTAGCCTCTAGGATTGCATCTAAGTGTTTGTAGGGAAAGCTATTGTGTGTAGGGCTCAAGGAAAAATCCATAAGGGAGTTCACGACCCTAAAGACACTACTAAATGACTTTACGGTCGTAAACTCATGGGTTTACGGCCGTGAACTCATGGGTTTACGGTCGTGAACTCATACTTATGTGTCCATTTGATGGTTGATGCTCTATAAGGCCCTAATAAGCATTTCTACTTAATAGCTTGGTCTATGGAGGAGTTTAGGGCATAATATAACTCCTTTTAGGAGTTTGCGGCCCTAGGACCATATACCTTGGAGATTACAGTCGTAATCTCCCTTGGGAGGATGTTTATGGTGTTTTCAAGTCCTTAATTTCACTAGGAATAAAACTAGGCTTTTGTACTTGGCTTTAGAAGAGTTTATGGCACCATTTCGCACCATTTTATGGAGTTCACGGCCCTAGAACCTTTTAGGCCATGAACACCTTACTTTTGGTGTTCTAAGTGTGTTAGCTAGTCCTAAAATCATTTTGGTACATGCCTAAATTAGTCTCTTGGCTTAAGGAGGATTTTTAGGGCATTTTGACACTTAAACATGGAGTTCACGGGCCAAGAACTTCCTTGGCCGTGAACTCACTTTCATCCTTGTTTCTAATTGATTTTGGTGTCCTAAACATGCAATGGTGGCTTCTAGTTTATGTTCCAAGGCTTTGAGGGACATTGGGACACTTTTGGCCCTTAAAATTGAGTTTACTCCCCAAGTGTTCTTGGGCGGTAAACTCCAAAATCTTGGGGTTATGGTCCGATTTTGATGTTTTGTAGTCATATACACTCTAGCATACAAGCCTAAGGTAGTTACAAATCACTGGGGAAGGACTAGGCATCTTTTTGGGAGTTTACTCCCCAAGGTGTTATTGGGCGGTAAACTCCCGAATCTAGTTGTTTTGTTATGAAATTGATGTTATTAAGCACATTATAAGCTATATAATATAACTAGAGAAAGGTACTCACGAGATTGTTGGCAGAAAATATTTATTCCCGAAATGAACTCTAATGTCATATAGTATTGGAATAACAATGTTGCACAAAACCCTAGTGCATCCACACTCCTGATATCTCCTTAAGTGCTAAACCTGAAATACTCAAACTTATACCCAAAGTCTGGAATTTCACTGTAACTGTTCTAACTTTTATTGGCTTGATATGGTTTGTTCAGAATGGAAATTTCGGGTTGTCACAATAACCAATGTCGCATTCGTAGTCACTGAGTAGCTCGACCCACCGTCGTTATCTCATGTTGGGATCCTTCTGGTCAAAAATATGTTGCAGACTCTTGTGTTCTGTAAAGATAGTGATCTTCGTACTATAGAAGTAATGTCTCCAGATCTTTAGAGCAAACACAACTGCTCCTAGTTCCAGATCGTGGGTCATGTACTTGACTTCATGTGTCTTCAGCTGTCTCGAGGCATATGCGATGACTTTACCTCGCTGCATCAGAACACACCCGAGCCCTTGATTCGATGCATCGCAATAGACTACGAAGTCTTCTATCACTTCGGGGAGGGATAGTACTAGTGTAGTGAACAAGGCTCGTTCGAGCGTTTGGAATGCTCTCTCCTGTTTCTCTTCCCAGTCAAAGGCCATGCCTTTCTGGGTCAGTGTTTTTAGAGGTTTCGCAATTCGGGAGAAGTTCTATATGAACCCGCGGTAGTAGGCAACGAAACCTAGAAATTGATGAAATTTTGGTAGGCGTCTTCGGTGCTGACCAGTTCTCAATGGCCTTAATTTTGGATGGGTCCACATGGATTCCTTCTTCTCCTACAATGTGTCCTAAGAATTCGACTCTTTGGATCCAAAATTTGCATTTAAGATCTTCGCGTAGAGCTTCTCTGTTCGTAAAGTTCCTAGAACCTGTCGCAAGTGATCGCCATGCTCTTCCTTACTTCGGGAGTAGATCACGATGTCATCTATGAAGACAATGACGAACTGATCCAAGTAAGGTCGGCATACTCTAATCATCAGATCCATGAAAACTGCTGGTGCATTGGCCAATCCGAACGGCATCACCACGAACTCGTAGTGTCCGTAACGAGTTCGGATGGCTGTCTTCGGAACATCCTCCTCTAGCAATCGTAATTGGTGATATCCGGATCTTAGATCAATTTTGGAAAAGTAGTTCACCCCTTGCATTTGGTCAAATAGATCGTCTATGTGAGGTAGAAGGTAACGATTTTTTACCGTTAGTTTGTTGAGTTCTCTATAGTCGATACACATACAGAATGTTCCGTCTTTCTTCTTAACGAACAAGACCGGTGCTCCCCAAGGCGAGAAACTTGGTCTTATAAAGCCCTTGCTGAGCAGTTCGTTAAGTTGACCCGATAGTTCCTGCATCTCTGTTGGTGCTAATCGGTACGGTGACTTGGCTACTGGGGTAGCTCCTGGGAATAAGTCGATTCTGAACTCGACCTGTCGTTGCGGAGGTAATCCAGGTAGCTCTTCTGGGAAGATGTCGGGAAAGTCGCTTACTTCTAGAATGTTCTTTAGTTCATTCGTTTCAAAGCTCGTATCGACGATGTGAGCAAGCAATGCATCGTAATCTTTACGTAGATACTTATGTGCTTGAATACTTGATATAATACGAAGACTCGCACCGGTTTTGTTTCCGTAGACAATAAGAGTTTCGTTAGACGGGTGGTTTAGACAGATTGCTTTCTCGTAGCACATGATGTCGGCACGATGAAGACTCAACCAATCCATGACGATGATAACGTCAAAGCTTTTAATCGAGACCGGCATAAGGTCGATTGGAAATGAATGGTAATCTAGACTTAGGGTACATCCTAAGTATATGCTATTTGTACTTTCTGTTTTTGCATTAGCCATTTCTACTGTGAATAGTTCCTTAAGTGCGTGTGGTTGTTGTTTAAGCATGCGAGAAAATTTATGGTTAACGAAGCTTCGCTCTGCTCCACTATCGAACAGAATGCATGCATAGGAGTTATCGAGGAGTAACGTACCAGTTACCACCGTCGGGTCAGCAACTGCTTCCCCATGGCCTATTGCTAGTACCTTCCCTGCTCCACCAGCATTCTTCGTTTTGGGCCAGTCCCTCTTATAGTGGCCCGCCTCGCCACATCCATAACAGGTCTGGCTTACGCCAGAGCGGGAGACTTGGGTGATCGGCCTCGACGGAGATTTACAGAAACAGACTGTGTGTCCTTTCCTGTTGCAGTTAGTGCACTGCATTTCACGGCAGGGGCCGTTGTGGTGGTAATTGCATTTGCCGTACTTAGGCAAATTTCCAGCATATTGTCCCACTGGAGCAGTACCAGTAGCAGGGGTTATTGCAACATGCACTGCCACAATTTGCTGCTTTTTGGCAGCTTGTTGTTTCTTCTTCTCCTCCCAGAACTTCTGCTTAGTGTCAGCGGGTTTGGAGGGTTCCGGGATGGCTAGGTTTGTTGTTGTTGCAGGGGTTTTGACTCCATGGTCAATGAGTCGCTGTGCCAGTCGCTTGGTACCGTCAAAGGTAGCGGGGTTTGATGATAAGACATTCCCCTAATACGGAGGCACTAGGCCCCATATGTACCTTTCGATCTTTTTCCCTTTCATTGGAAACTATTGGGGCAGAGGGCCACCAATTCGCTGAATCTGGCAGCATAAGCGACTACATTGGTACCCTTCATGGTTAGGCTCCAAAGTTCCTGTTCCAATTTCTGGATTTCGCCACTCGGGCAGTATTGCTCAATCATGAGGTCTTTCATGGTTTCCCAACCAATGTTATTCGCCACTACTAGAGTTAGCGCTTTAACGTGGCCGTGCCACCACGTCAGGGCTTTTCCCTCAAAGGTGCATGCGCATACTTGACTTTACTCGCAGCAGGGCATGAACAAATTTCAAAGACTGATTCAGTCTTCTCGAACCTTTGCGAGAGGGAAATGACTCCGCTGGTTCCCTGGAAGGACTTCTGCTTGCAGTTGGTGAGATCCTTGTAGGAGCACTCTCTCGAGCGCACAGGGATTTCAACACGAATAGAGTTAACAGGGGTTCCATATCTCTGCTGGCATCAGTAGAGTGATACTGTGCCATGGCAGTTGCGACTACTGCAGGTACAACAACATTTAGGGTTGCAGTATCGATGACCGGAGGAGGAGGTGGTGGTGGTGCAGGGTTATTCCTGGGAGATTTGTGA
The DNA here is from genome assembly GCF_052625555.1 of Lactuca saligna. Taxonomy (NCBI): domain Eukaryota; kingdom Viridiplantae; phylum Streptophyta; class Magnoliopsida; order Asterales; family Asteraceae; genus Lactuca; species Lactuca saligna. The sequence continues at coordinate 74,273,094 of NC_136421.1, forward strand.
GGAGGCATCTTTCAACTATAAGTTTATAAAGATAAACAAAATGGTAAGAATCAATTGTAAGTGGGGTGAGAGTGACACATGGACTAACTAACCATAGCCCAACAGTTGAATGAGTGTTTGAGATCACAACCAGGAAGATTAGTAGGAAAACACAAGCGTACATATTTTTCCCATATATTAGATAACTGTCTACAATACTGGTCTTATCGATGTAATAAGTTTAAGGAAAATTGACCTAACAATAGATCTTACATCATACCATACGGAAACTTTGACAATTCCTTGATTCCTAGTTAGAGTACTGAAAGTTACGAATATTTTACAGACAAGTGCTACTTAGAGCACAAATACTAAAGGCTAATCCTTATACCCAAAAGATAAAGATGTACTAGACATCTTTTAACGGCGATGGGAATTACTCGGGCGAACCCTGAGGTCTCCCACTTGACGGACCACCTCTTGAAGGTGTCGTTCATGAGCCCTTTGACGAACTCGAAGTTCTATGACTTCGGCTTGGGAGGCATCCAACTGTTGCTGCATGGTCTCATTGGTTCTCCTGGTTCGTTCCATTTCTTCCTCAAGACGGCGGATGCGGACTGTGTTGACACCCAAATTGGCATCAATCTCCATGACTCGATCGATGGCTGCTCGACCTTGTTCATCAATACGGGCTATTCTGCGGATGATGACGGGCAAAGCTCGATCCGTAGAGCCACCTTTATTGAGGTTGTAAAAGCCTCGGTCCCCAAAGTATAGTAAGGGTTGACCCTGTTCATCGCTCCAGCGATTCAAGTTGGTTGCCCACAAGGGTGTAGGACCTACGAAAACTGGTTAGGGCTTGTTGTTTGGGGCTTGACCTACTAGCGGTAGGTTGTTGACTTCAGGCTCAGAGTCAGATCCATCAGAAAAGCCTTCTGCTTGATGATCATCCAAAGGGATTTGATGTTCATCATTGGAATCTGCCTCAAGCCATCCAACATTTCCGTTGGGTGGAAAGCACGGGTCACCATGATGGAAAGTACGCGAGAAGAGAGGTATAAGAATCTAGTGTAAAAATAGCTTGTAGTAGCACACAGTACTCTTGTAGTACTTTAAGTTTAATGTTATGTTCTAGTGTTCTCATTGTGGTATTGTTGGTAAGATTTTAGACTTGTTGCAACCACACAACTACATTTAGGCACATGCTAGTCAACTCTCGGATAATATAGTTGATCAGGCTATATCTTCCCAGTTTTGACTATATGTCTCTAAGTCCACATGTATTGTTCAACGATCGTAATTCTTTTGTACTGTCCTAGTGACAGTGATTTTAGTATGAATGCATACTTGTATACTTAATTAAATATTTTATTATTTATAAGTATAAACTCTTGGTCAGAGTATTTTAATCCCAATGTATTTATAGTGAGTATATCTTTTATGAGTTGATATACTCAATTCACTATAAACAATGCTCTGATACCAATCTGTCACACCCCAACACCAAGAACGGCAGAAACGTTCTGGGGCGGAGGACGTCATGTAAAGTATCACAAGACAGTATAACAGTAAACAAGCAAACAACATCATCCATTGCATTAAATATATAATTTTAATACAAGCGTGTTCCGTACAGTTATAGACACCAAAAATGTAAATCAAAATAATAAGACGAGTCTTGAATGCGCTTCATCTTCTCAAAAGCAGGCCTCGATGCCTGTCTAATGATGACCTGAGAATATAAGTTATTTTGAAAGAGTTTATCAGCATTAAAGCTGGTGAGTTCATAAGTATTTTAGTGTCGGTAGTTGTATCAAAATGTTTGAACGTAGTTATAAGTATGAGTTTGTAAATGTTTGTAAGTGTTTTAATCACCTAGAAAAACCTATATTTTCTATTAAAAGTAGCCTTCTACCAAGTCGTAACTGTTTTGTATGTTCGTTTACTGTAACAGTGTCTAATTTTCCCAAGTGTAACTATCATTCTCAAAATATAGTTTCCACATTAATGTTAAAGTGAAAAGATCACTAAATATGTAAAGGGTGAATTAATGTAGTACTGTAGTGTTGTATTATAGGAACTACTGTTGAACTAACTACCTTAAACCTGATTTATATTAAGGTATCATGGGATTAATTGTACCATACTATCGACTTGATAAACAACGACAAATGTAGGTCGTAAAATGAAATGACGTTTGGCACTTGCAGACCTGCAGGTCCGGCTGTAGCTAGCAGCAAGGTGTAGGATAGTCAATCCAGTATAGATCTATACGCAAACTCACGCTCTCCTTTCAAGAGACTCTGGCTACAACACGGGCCATGACATTGAAGCCATGCTCTGATTCAGATCACAATGGTTAACGTATTCATGTATATGTAATGTAATGTTACTCGTTCTAGTATCGTTGTGTATGTTCTCTTTCTAGTATAGTTGTATATGTTCTCCTTCTAGTATAGTTGTATATGTTCTCTCCTAGAATAATTGTATATGTTCTCTTTCTAGTATAGTTGTATATGTTATCTTTCTAGTATAGTTGTATATGTTCTTCTTCTAGTATAGTTGTATATGTTCTTCTTCTAGTATAGTTGTATATGTTCTCATAGTAATAAGTACTGACTCATGAATGAACTGACTCATTGATCTAGCAATAGTATAAGTATGCTCCTGTGCTACCCCGATGGTAACTTACTAATGATGTAACTAGTACGCATGAATATGGAAGCATTTTTATGTCTATATATGTACACATGATATATAATTAATATTGAGACGACCTTCGGATGGCTACCCGATATCCCACCAGACCAGATCGAAATCAAGGAAAAGGAAATAGGGCGTGCGGCCTTCCTAAGCCTTTTAAACATTTCTTATATAAGTATACATATACGGGCATGCAATTTATAATAAGTATAACAAAGTTTAAGTAAAAGTATTCGATAAGTAAAAGAGTTTGTAAAACAGTTTGAAGTAAAACAACTTTGATAAACAGTTTGAATAGTAGTAAAATCATTGGTTTTGTAGCTATTAATCACATGTGATTGATGTAATAACTATATGTATTCAACTTGTATTCCCCCCCCCCCATAAAGCATTTAAAACATTTAAAAGTATTTCAAAGGTTAGTTAAAGGGGTATGAACTCACTTGTGGTGAGTAGATTGGATTGAAGTGTCGGGTACGGTGCTAGGTGACAAATGAAGACTTATACACACGCACGAGCCTAGTTATCATATAATGAACATATATATAACTAATTAGCCAATTTATAACTAATAAATTAATTTGGGACACCCTAGAACATGAAAACACTTTGTTTCAAGTGTTAAAGATCACAAGGATTGCATTCGAGTGTTGGTAGGGCAAAACTAGTGTGTTTGGAGTCGAAGGGTAAACTCCCTTGGAGTTAACAGTTTTGATGGTCAAAACCTAGGGAGTTTATGGCAGAAAACTCTAGAGTTTACAGTCCTATTCTCTAGTCTTAAAGTCCAAGTGTTGTTTTGTGGTTTAGCAAGTCTTTTGAAGCAATTCTACTAAGTGGTTTGGCCTTTGGAATGGACTAGGGCAACAAAACACCTCCTTTGAGAAGTTTACGGCCTCATGGCATTTTCCTTTGGGTTTAAAACCGTAAAACCATATGGACGAGTGTATAGCCATGTTTTCAAGTCCCTAACACAATTAGGTAAGTGTATGTGCTAGTTTCTAAGCCTAAGGAAGGAAAATAACCCATTTAGACACACTTTAGGGTGATTACGGTTTTGGGAGATCCCAAAACCGTAAACACCTATAAATGTTGGATTTTGATGTTTATCAAGGCTTAGATACATCAAAGGAAGGTTTAATCAATTCATGGAAGTCTTAAACATGAAACTAGGGCTAAACAAGGGACTTAGGCACACTTTGGTGTCATTTATGGTGTTTACGGCCCAAGAACATTCTTGGACCATGAACACCTTTAACCATGTGTTCTTGACCCATTTTCTTGATGTTCAAATGAAATACTAGCTTACATTCACTCAAGGATGGAAGCACTTACTATTAGAAGGCTTGATTTGAGCTAAAAGGCCAAGAACAGTTAGTGTGTGTTCTTGGTGTTCTTGGTGTTTTGGAAATCTAGTCAAAATGCAAATATGAATGCATGAATAGATGTACAAACACTAGATTAAGTGTTTTACTAACTTGAAATGGTTTGAACACTTACAACTTTTAAGATTTGGAATTAAATCTAGGATGATACTTGAGAGAGTTTTTGGAGTTTACTCTTTTGACATTTGGGGAGTAAACACAAATGACTAGAATTTTTGGGGAGTAAACTCATACATATGTATGAGTTCATGGTTTTTGGGTGAATTTTCAACTCCAATATAAAAGTTTGGTCGGGTGTTTCTAAGACGCAAAGTGTTTGCAGTTTTTAAATTTTAAAACCCGAGACGACACTTTCTTTCACCCGTTCATTTAAATATAATATTAAAATAATCAAATGAACTTTATATTTCTTAAAAATAAGAAATAATTACATTAACTTATGATACGAAGTGGTTGACCTTTAGGGTTTGACCGAATGGAAATTTTGGGTTGTCACAGAGTTTTGCATGGAAATCCATCAGGTAAAAATGAGATGGCACCACAGAGTCAACTCTTCCCTTCTTTGTGGGCTTGGGCCAAAAATGGAGAGGGAAAGAGAAAGTTTTTGTGCTTTGAATGATTAAGCCCATTTTATGGTTAATTTAGGTGGTTTTTGGCCCAATTAAATAAAAATATGATTTTTATGACCTATTAAGGCTAAATTAAATTGATTGTAACCCATTAAGGCCCATTTAAGTTAACCTAGTGTCTTTTGGACTCCTAAGGCCCAAAAGTATTATGGTTCATGTATATGAGTCCAATTAGGGCCCATTTGAGAGTTCTTGGTTCAAGATAGTCAAATTGAAAGCTTATTGGCCCATTGGGTCCAATAAGGAAATCCTAGTCCGGAATGGACTTAAACCGGGATTTCTAGGGTTTCCAATTCTTTTTTGACTGTTTACAGTACTTGTATGAAGTTTTTGATTGAAGTTTGTTTTTATTGGAAATAAACATCTTACATGCTTTCACATTGTTGGTTCACATTAGTTATCATTTGTGACAACCCGAAATTTCCATTCTGAACAAACCATATCAAGCCAATAGAAGTAGAACAGTTACAGTGAAAATTCATACTTCGAGTATAAGTTTGGCTATTTTCAGGATTTACACTTAAGGAGATATTAGGAGAGTGGATGCACTAGGGTTTTGTGCAACAATTTTATCCAATACTCTAGGACATTAGAGTTCCTTTCAGTAATAAAAATATTTTCTATCAAAAATATCTCAGGACTATAAATAGAATTCTGAACCAAATTGGTTCATTAGTTACATTCCGTTTAGAGAAAAGTCAAAATTCTCTATCATGGATCTTCGGGTTTTTATCCTAAATTGTGAGTACTTTGATCTAGTTATGTTATATAGCTTAGATTGTGTTTAGAAACATCAATTTCATAACAAAACAACTAGATTCAGGAGTTTACCGCCCAAGAACACTTAGGGAGTAAACTCCATTTTAAGGGTTAAAAGTGTCCCAATGTCCCTCAAAGCCTCGAATCTCGAACTAGAACCCACCATTGCATGTTTAGGACACCAAAACAATTTGAAATCAATGGTGACAGTGAGTTCACGACCAAGGATGTTCCAGGGTCGTGAACTCCATTTTTGGTTGCCAAAATGCCCAAAATGCCTTCATTGAGCCAAGAGACTAGCATAGCAAATTACCTTGATGTGTCTAATACGCAAAACAGACAAAATACCAACACCTAGGGGTGTTCACGGCCGCAAATCATGGCCAATTGGTTCATGGGCCGAAAACTCTAGTTAAGGGTGTTTTGATGCCACAAACACTACCTAAGGCTTAGTCTTGAATTTAGACATGTACCCTAAAGTGTTTAAAACCTAGAAAACATAAGGAATCACAAGTATTAAGGATTTTTCGGCCAAGACAAGTTCTTCGGCCGTAAACCCCTATAAAGGGGTCAAATGACACCCAAATTCCTTCCTTATGCCTAGAACCCAACATAGATCATAACATTGAAGTGTTAGAGACATGAAAACACCATAAACCTTCCCCCAAGGGAGATTACGGTCATAATCTCAATGGGATATGGTCCCAGGGCCGTAAACTTCTCAAAGGAGTTAATAGGAAGCCCAAACACTTGATTTAGCCTTGAAACAATTCACCAAACTAGTTGTATAAATGATAGGCTTCATTTAGAGACCTTGTTGAGAGTTCACGGCCAGGAGTTGACTCCCCTGGGCCGTAAACTCCAAAGCATATGGTCTTTTGACCATAAAATCCCATTAGAGGCTTTTCACTCCTTGGTTGCAACCCTTTAGCCTCCTAGCACTTGAGCAAAAGTGTATTCCCCGCATTAAAATGTGTATACTTGTATAATTAGTGTTTTAATCACTAATTATTTATATACATATGTCTTCATATGTAATTAGGATCACTGTGTGTGTCTAAAGTCTTCACTTGACACCAAGTACTTGCCCGATCCTTCCTTACGATAACAATTCGTTCAATTCCAGTCACTCACTACAGGTGAGTTCATACCCCTTAATCATTGTTTTAAACTACTTTTAAAATTTTTATGGAGGGGGGGGGGGGATACAAGTAGAATCATACTAGTTATTATATCAATCACATGTGATTAATAAGTAGAATTATGCTAGTTATTATATCATCCACATGTGATTAATATGCAACTTTCAAATGATTTACTACACATTAGCCGTTTTACCAAACAGTTTCCTTCAAATGATTTTGATAAACATTTTATATGTTTTAAGCTCTTTATTACATTGTACATTTTACTATGTATATTACATTTCAAACTTATTTACAATTATGTTTCAAACAAATGTTTCTTTATACTAAACTATTTTATCAAACCGATGCCTTCAAATTGTTTTATAGATTGACATCAAGTTGATCTTTTCTTAAGATAATAATTATGTTTCAAATGTTTTACAAAACTTATTCATGCTTTTATATTATAAATTGCATGTCTCTATATGTATAGCTATATAAGAAATGTTTAAAAGACTTAGGAAGGCTATTCACCCTATTTCCTTTTCGCGCTTGAGATGTGGTCTGGTGGGATATCAGGTACTCGTCCGAAGGTCGTTTAAATATTAGTTATATAACATATTTACATATATAGTCATAAAGGCCCTTCCAGTTCATCCCATGCCCTTGGGTAGAAAGGGTATACATCCATGTCCATACATACCAGTTAGATTACTAGTAAACTACCATATGGGTAGTTTAGGAAGATACTAGAACTATTACTAGAACACAATATGATACTATGAGTCAGTTCATTCATGAGTCAATACTTACTACTAGAGAAGAACATATACAACTATACTAGAAAAGAACATATACAACTATACTAGAGAAGAACATATACAACTATACTAGAGAAGAACATATACAACTATAGTAGAGAAGAACATATACAACAATACTAGAACGAGTGCATTACTATACATGCTAGATAGAGAGAGATCACACTTTACAGCTAGCACGCGTGGAACATTATATTACATTACTATACTATTACGTAGATATGTTTACATGATCACTTACATGAGAACAACTACATGATCACACTTACATATACATAGGACAGACATCACTTACATATACATAGGACAAACATCACTAGCCAAAACCTCGAAGATATGCTGTCTGGGGTCCAACTCGTCGAGTGCATGAACACAACTCGGCGAGTTGGATGCATTTTGCCTTGGACTCGTCGAGTCCCTTCATGGACTCGGCGAGTCAACTGGGCTGACAGCATCAAAACTCGATTTTTCAGCTTCTATTGCAGGTATAACAAGAAAACAAGCCTAGGCTCTGATACCACTGTTGGGTTATGAGCATTCTAACACTCCTAAGTGTACATGCAACCCTAAATACCTTGGATCTATGTTTTCTCTATTATACATGCAAATATGAACATCCAAGGTATTATCCTAATCTAGCATACAAAATATCAATGTAACAAGATAGAATACATACCTCTTTAATGGTGCTTGTCTTCATGAAGCTTGAGTGCTTAGTGCCCCAAGTGTGACACCTCAAATGGTTCACACAACACCATAAGCACTTGGAATAACTTAGAGAGAAAATAGAACACTTCATGAAATCGTGTAGCCCTCATACATACACATAGTGTTAGTCACGATTTCTTGAGCCATGGGTTTCTTTTATATGGTGGCTATTAGGGTTACACCATGTAACTCATGACTTTACCCATTCCTTATGCTCCATGGATTTTAACCTCCATGGAGTATCCATGGGTCACCCCATGGACTTAGTCCAACATAAGGAATCTTGGATCACAAGCCCACACATATAAGAATGAATGATTTACACAATCAACCCATATATTTAATTAGACTTCTTTTGATCACTTAATTAATTCCAAATTAATTCTTGATCAATACTAATTAAATAACCTTATTAATATATTAGAACTTATAATATATTAACAAACCTTAAGTGTTATTTCTCTCATTTTAGTCTATCCAAGTGCATGATGCCATGCAACCCAAATGGACCATGCCGGGTCGGGTCAAGTCTTACCAATTATAGTTATGGACTTAGACATTAATCCAACAGTCTCCCACTTGGATAAGTCTAAAACTATTATTGCGTATGACTTCAGGAACCAACTAGCAATCGTAGCTCTTAAAAGCTTTTGTCGAACTCTGACCTTGTAGATGAACTCTGATCTTGGTCAACAACTTGTCCATTAGATAAGGGATCATATATTCCTCCATTCTAGATATCATATGGACTGAGACATGGATTATAGTCATTCTCTCTGTCCATTAGTTGTTTCCCAATTTTCGATTTATGACGACTGACTAATTGAACAAATCAAATCAGTCCTGGCCCGGCCGAGCACTTCCATTTGCCATCATCAAATCATCGAGGGGCCCACAGATATCGCTTTTATCCCGAAGGTAAAAGGAATGGATAAACTTCGACTCATATGGCTTGTTCTACTATTTATTGAATCATACACAAAGACACGTTTTATAACATCGAGTTACCAATGCGTTTCGTGTAATCAATGTACTATCAACTCATAGTAACAACTCATATCTCTAGGTTTGAAGAATATAAGATATTATCGTCTCATGATCACTCGTGATAAAATCCATGAAGTGATTCCAATGAGCGCGGGTTGAATCCAATACTCAGAACTTATGAGCACTCATGAGTGTTGTAGCCCTTTGTCCAACAACTTAGACCTCTACAAGCCAACCCATGACAGTCTTAATTCATATCTACTTCCAACATATGACTGACTGTGGATGGTTTGAATAACTTAGTCATTCCGGAAGAATAACCTAGTTTATTCGGGAAGTCAAAACATGCAAAGTGAAACACAATAATAATTGAATCCAATATGGTCTCAGAACTTATGAATATAAATAAAACACCTTTTATTTATCACCATATGATTACACATTATTCATTGTATACTATTTCAGCTATCAACATTATTCTTGAATTTAAAACAATAGTTGTCCCATGCTCCAAGCATGCACACTATGTTTTATAAACACTAGTCATGCCATACACCAAGTATGCATAATATGTTTGTCTATGATCTTTATTTTGTGAACTATATCAAATGAACATAACTTCAATGATTCTCTTTTCACACTCCCAAATCCTTACTGCAAATGCAAGAATTCCAAATTCATGTCATTTACTGAAATATGTTAGATTCTAAACTTATATGCATCGATCCTCTTGTAACGATTATGCACAAATTCACAAAGACTTGGCAATAATCATTACAGATTATTCCAAAGGAGATCAGCTCCTTAGAAACATCCTTCTTGCATTAAGTTTCCTTAATCTTTCACAGATTGAAAATTCTAACTTTGAAACATTTCCAGATTCCATTTTGACTATCACTTCTGAACAAGAGTTGCCTCCTTACAGATTATGTCAATATGGTCCTTCCAGAATTATCACTATACTTCCAATTGTCCTTGAGAAACCATTCTTTGGTAAACCTTAGATTGTCCTCGACAATTGTTTAATCCTTTTAGTCATATCCAGTTCTAAACCTTTTCCCTTCTTAATGCCCCAGGCATTTGGAAATTTTTAGAAAGGATGAATATAGCACATGTAATCGATCCTATATCCGAAGCATATGGGACACGATTCATGATGTCTCACATAAAGACTAAACCAGTCTTTTGCTATAACATTTCCATTTCAATTTGCCAAGTTCTCATAATTCAGATTATGAAAAGGGATGCCGTAATCATAATCGAATTTAAGAACGCAAATAATGGACCTATATACAGAATTTCCTTATGTTGAGCCATTCCAACATGAAATTCATATATATCCTTGACTAAATGATTAAAACCTCACGATCTAAGATTATAGATTTGAGATGAAGTATAATATCCTCTCCCTTAATTATAGCAAAACAACTTTTCCCAATTGAAACATTTTGTTTTCTATAATTAACATTGCTAGCTTGCAATAGTTATCGTAATTATCATGCTCCCACTAACATGATGATTATTAGCATAACACTTATGCTCCCACTAGCTTTGACATATACTCAGAAAGCTCGACTTCTAGAAATCAATACTTTATTGACTTTGTTACCAAAGTTCAGATTTCTGATACTAGATTGTTTTGATAAGATTTTATCAAAAACATACACCTTCCCTTAGATAGCTCATGGGTGTGTCAAAACAATTTTAAGAACTATGAAAAGGGATGCCGTAATCATAGTCTTGATCGTTTTGACCTTTGCCATTTCTCACAAGTCCAAGTTAGTGTGCCGGTAAACCACACACGCTCCACTAACGACTTTGAGATCACAATTGCTATCTAGCTAAAATCTACTTAGTGGAAGTGTTTCCTCACCATCATTTTCATGAATCGGAGAGAAACCTTATAACACTTAGATTTATTGGTGTATGAGTTCCTACCCATATGAATTTGTCAAAACCATAATCACAAGACGAGGATAATGACAAATCCAAAACCATATGGATTGAACTCAATCTTAATTTCTTGCCACCTGGCAGTTCAAGGGCCTACCATTGCTTCCAAGTTGTTGTGCAACACATTGAGAACTCTAAGAACTCATATGCAAAGCCAACTTTAACTAGAATGGGCACAGAATATGTCAACACGATAGGTTATAAACCTCAAGTCGTGTGCTAGTGAAGAACTTCAGGTTTCATTCTTGATTAGTTCTTGAGAATTTCAAGACCTTTAAGACTCCCACTGTCCTCTTGACCTATAAGACTCCCTTGTCAAACATCCAAGAGATAGTGCGGATTCTAATCAAGACAAACACTTCACACAATTGGCCTTAGTTGGTCTTTGTTTTATCCAAAACATCACAACTTACCAATTTCAAATGTACAAGAGTGGAAAACTTTTACTCTTACATTTGATAAGTGTTTTTTAAACCTTCTTAAAGACATGTCACTCAAATTACAATCTTGGAGTATGACTCTAAGACTTGTATTGGAACGAAGTATGACTCATCTTCTTGATTTAACCATTTCAACAATTCAAGATCCCTTCTTCTTAGTCATAAGAATGAACTAAGACTTCCTTAGAGAACTAACTTTGATATGGTTTCTTAATCATTAAGATGATCACAAAACTGATACTAAAGTACTCTCCCATCTTTTCAGATTTGAGAAACTTTTATCCTTCTGCCTAATTTGATTCTTCTTATTCGCTCTGCTATGCATTGAAACCTTTTCCAATGTCTCAGAGTTACACTTAAGCTTGTAAGTATAATCATATTTACTGAATTCTAGTAAAATATGACGAATAGCCTTATATCTTTTGTGGTGGACTTAATCAGTGCACATGACTATGTACTCGATCCCTTAGTCCATTACTTGACTCACACATCCATGTGAACAAGTAATTAGTCTTAATGTTTTTTTTTCAATACTTGAAAGTTCTCATTCATCATGTTATACAACTTGCATGATTCCAAGTTCCGGTCCAACTGAAACTTGGGTGATGAGAATCTTTCCTTTATTTGATAAATTTAGACATTACCACAAATGAAAGAATCAATTTCATATTTCCACTCTTGCTATTAATGGAATCATATAAGCAACAATTTTTCCTCAAATGCCATTGTAAGGATATTTTAAAATAAATAAAATCAAAAATTCCTTTTATTTTAAAACTATGCGGAAAAACTTATCCTTACAACCCATATGAAAACTTGTTGTTATCTATTCCTAAGCAATATGTCATAACTCCTAAGAAGTAGCTCAAGAATCCGATCTTCAAACTACGCGATAGAAATCCATCTACGCGATCAGATTCAACATATTCTTTCTTTAAGTTCCTTTACTTTTCTTTGATTCTTAAAACATTACCATGTGACCCAGTCACATCATGTATCGGGAATCTCAGAATAGAAACTCAACGGAGTTAGAGTAGTGGACTTTACCTGAAGTAGAGTCAACCTTATTGACTTTAACACCCTTAGGTAAATTTGGCAGCTTCGCAACTAATGACCCTTCCTTTGGCAATATAAACATATGGACCCTTTGATAATGGTACACGAGACTATCACGGACTTAGACTTTTCTCTTTACCATTTGGTCAACCGAGTTGACTATGGCCGATCCCTTTCCATTGGGAAGAGAATGTTTTTTCTGTATTTCCAGTGTCACCATTGTCAATGTCCATAAAGTTTCAGGAAGTTGATCTTAACAATAGATAAGATCATTAAGGGTCTTGTCATAGTCTATTTCATAGGTGTCCCAAAGGAACTCACTATGTGACTAAGAAAGTGATTGAAACACCAACTTTCTCAAGACTTTGACACCCAACTCTCCCAGCTTGTCAATATGTGACTACATCTCCAAGATGTGATCACACCTAGACTTTTACTTGCCAATAGGGCTCGAGTGACTTTAAACTTTTAAAGAACTTGTGGGTTAGGGAGAATAATTGGAGGAGGATAAAGAAGTATGATATCCATGGGACATCATCTTCATTAGGAAAGCTTGTTTCAAGATATTTGGGAAGATCATAAATGTCTAAACCAGACATCTTTTGGGAGATATTCAAGATAGTTGATTTTAAAGTCCTTAATATGACACCCAATATGAAATATTAAGGCTAGGACCCAACAAACTATTTTATAACTTAGAAGACGTATGCCGTAATCCAAGCTATAAAACAATTTGAAGGTAGGTGAATGACGATTCACCAATTTCCACCAAGATAAACGAAATGTATTATTAGGTTTTAATTGGTTTTGAAACTCCTAGATCTTTTGAGATTCGTTGAACTGTTCAATGGCATGTTTCAATCTCAAGTGTGCCCTTCAGGTTTTGTGACTGGGATGCCGAGGATCACAAAACAAGGTGTGAAGTAACCATGCAAATTACTTGGTACCCTTAAGTGTTTACCCCTCAATCGATGTGCCGGTTAACCACACACGCTCCATCGATACTATGATAAACATTAAGTCACCCTTTGCCTACCTTGTTAAATACGAGTTAGTGTGCCGGTTAACCACACACGCTCCACTAACCGACTCAAACAAAGTGCAAAGTGTAATTTCATGGATTAGCACCTTATTCACATTTTCCTAAGTAACTAAGATTGGGTTTTTATAAGAGTTTAGTTACTTAGTATTTATCATTAATACTTTTAATGAAGGGAGAATTAAAGTCATGTCAAACCCGTTCGGCTAACGACCCTCCACCAGTCAAGCAAGCGGTGGGTGAGAGTAGACACCCATTAAGTTGCCATTTTATAGGCAACAACCTTATACCCACCTTATAGACCGACTTCGTGAATGAGGCGTACTAGCGGTAAGACCGACTTTACTCTTATACATGTATATATTATTAACTTATAATATTATAAAGTATAAGGGTTGAATTTTAACTTTTAAAATTCGAAGGGCTAACTTGGAATTAAAGTATTCATAAGAGAAAACTTTACAAATTCCAAAACTTGAGGGCAAGTTTTGAAACTATTCAAAACTAATTAATTCCATAACTTATGTATTTAAAGTAGTTTTAATCCAAAAACTCTTCAAGTTCCATAACTTGTGGACAAATTATGGAAGACTTTAAACTAATACAGAATTAACCTTTTCTTTATTTAAGGTTACATATTTTATTTATTTATTTATTAATTAAGTGACTCTTGAACCTCCATAACTTAAGGACAAGACTCTTCATCTTTTGTAACCATTGCCAACTTTTATGAGTTTTTATGAAACTTAAATGTGACTTTTCATATAACTTGAGGACAAGTTACAAAAACACATTTTAGAATCAACTCTTAGATTAATTTGGATTGAAAACAACTTTTTCACTCAACTTTTCTATTAATCTAAGCAACTCATAAGAACAAGATAATTCAAATCAAACTTTTTCATGTAATTAGTCTAACCTTTAAACTAATACAAAACATGAATCTATTGACAATTATCTTTGAAAATGGATTTGCATGAACATTACCACATTAAACAAACAAGTTTATAAGTTCAAAACAACTTAGGGTAATGTTCCTACTCCATTTCTAGCCAAAAACCTCGAAGATATGTTGTCTGGGGTCCAACTCGTCGAGTGCATGAACACAACTTGGCGAGTTGGATGCATTTTGCCTTGGACTCGTCGAGTCCCTTCATGGACTCGGCGAGTCAACTGGGCTGACAGCATCAAAACTCGATTTTTCAGCTTCTATTGCAGGTATAACAAGAAAACAAGCCTAGGCTCTGATACCACTGTTGGGTTATGAGCATTCTAACACTCCTAAGTGTACATGCAACCCTAAATACCTTGGATCTATGTTTTCTCTATTATACATGAAAATATGAACATCCAAGGTATTATCCTAATCTAGCATACAAAATATCAATGTAACAAGATAGAATACATACCTCTTTAATGGTGCTTGTCTTCATGAAGCTTGAGTGCTTAGTGCCCCAAGTGTGACACCTCAAATGGTTCACACAACACCATAAGCACTTGGAATAACTTAGAGAGAAAATAGAACACTTCATGAAATCGTGTAGCCCTCATACATACACATAGTGTTAGTCACGATTTCTTGAGCCATGGGTTTCTTTTATATGGTGGCTATTAGGGTTACACCATGTAACTCATGACTTTACCCATTCCTTATGCTCCATGGATTTTAACCTCCATGGAGTATCCATGGGTCACCCCATGGACTTAGTCCAACATAAGGAATCTTGGATCACAAGCCCACACATATAAGAATGAATGATTTACACAATCAACCCATATATTTAATTAGTCTTCTTTTGATCACTTAATTAATTCCAAATTAATTCTTGATCAATACTAATTAAATAACCTTATTAATATATTAGAACTTATAATATATTAACAAACCTTAAGTGTTATTTCTCTCATTTTAGTCTATCCAAGTGCATGATGCCATGCAACCCAAATGGACCATGCCGGGTCGGGTCAAGTCTTACCAATTATAGTTATGGACTTAGACATTAATCCAACAATATCGAGTATACATGATCATAGTAATGTGGATGCTCATGGCTTGCATACATGCAGGGGTCAAGGGTAGGTCCCAAAATCCCTTTGATATGGGAGCGTATAGTCTGGGATCTAGACATCACATTATACCTTATCCCTCAATTAAGGCAGTTGAGTATCGATGTGGTTATTTATTACAAATACTACAGTACTTAGAAGTATTACCCTAGACTTAAGGTAATTGGTATGGTTGTAGTTCGGTCCTACACCATAGTACTATTCCATTTTCCCACTACATTCACTTCGTGAACATTCACACGACGCACAGTAATGTAGATACTATCTTTTTGATTAATGGTAGTCAGACTTGGGAAAATACACACTCCTACAAGAGACACACATAGACACTAGATGCCTTGGTAGAAGCCTATATAGAGATCAGTTAAGTCTTGGTAGAAGAGTCCCTGTTATAATAGTAGGAATCATAGGGATTTCTAGTTTTTTTTTTCAAATGTTTACAGTTTTTTACAAACATTTTCAATTACTTATAGTTCATACACCAATTCTTACATACAAATACTTATATACAAATTAAGACACTAAAATACTTATGATCTCACCAGCTTCAAAGCTGATACTCGCTTTCAAAATTACTTGTATCCTCAGTTCATCATAGATAGGTACCGATGCAAGGAGAAAGGAAGATGGAGCTTGTTCAAGACCCATCTTTCATTTTGATTTATGCTTTAGTGTTTATCAAAATTTAATAGAACACATTTGTATAATAATTATATTATTAATTCAATGGATGATGTTGTTGCTTGTTTACTACTTTACATAGTTGTGATATTGTACATGACGTCCTCCGCCCTAGAACGTTTCCGCCGTTCCTGGTTTTGGGGTGTGATAGATTGGTATCAGAGCATTGTTTGTAGTGAATTAAGTATATCAACCCATAAATGATATACTAACTATAAATACATAAGGGATTAATAATACTCCGACCAAGAGTTTATACTTTAAATATTAAAACATTTAAGTAAGTATACGTGCTGCATTCATACTAAAATCAGTGTCACTAGGATAGTACAAAAGAATTACGATTGTTGGGTAACACAAGTGGGCTTAGAGACATATGGTCAAAACTGGGAAGATATAGCCTGATCACCTATATTATCCGAGGGTTGACTAGCAAGTGCCTAAGTTTAATTGTGTGGTTGCAACAATGCTAAAATCTTACCAACCCTACCACGATGAGAACAATAGAACATAACATTAAAATTAAAATACTATAGGAGTATTTGGTGTTACTATAAGTACTTTATACTTGAGAACTAAAACTGGATCTTCATTACTAAGTTGATAGTTGCTAAGTGGATACACTAAGGCTATATGTAATTAGGATGTTATAGACTTAGAATCTGTGAAAATTTTTACTTCACCCCTATTACGTGTGAATACGGAGTTAAGATCACTTATTCGAATGTCTATCCTGTTTAGATTACATATAGCTGGTATGCACTTCACAAATAGCGATGTAACTCATAAAGATTTTCTAAATATTTATCTAGATAGTTCGTCTAATAATTATTTTCTTACCCCAAATTCTCGCATAGATAACATGGCTAGACTCCATCCCCACAACAACCAGTATCTTTCGAACGAAGTCATTGCTGTTTGGTTTGGAGAAGAACCAGGGAATGATCATCCTATCCCTGTGAATGATCACCATGATGAAAACCTTTCGGACGGTGCTAATTCCGAACTAGAGGTTGAGACCTACTCCGAGCAACTCCCTTTCCAATTCCTAACCCTCGTCCGACTTTTCATGGCCTGACCCCTGAGTGGGTGGAATGCTTGGAAACATGGAGCCAAGGACAAGATCAGACCATGCCATTTAATGGTGATCGAAGCTTTTATGACCTAAGCAATGGGGGCTCAGCAGATACAACCTTGCCAATCATGGTCCGCAGAGTGGCCTGAAATGAGATTCAGGGCAGGACAGCCATACATCAGATTTCCGAAGTTTTCGCCAATGCGAGAATGCATAGCCTCCGCACCATTTGTCTAGAAGATACTCGCGAGAGATCAGAGAGAAACCAGGAAACACTACTGCAAGCACTGGCTGAATGATGAGCCGAAGTCATGGAGCTCCGAGTACGTCAGAGGGTGTACGGAAGACACCGACTTGACATGGAATGTCAACTGGTTGAACTGAGAGTTCACCAGAGGGATGACCGTCGCCAGTAGTAGACGCTTTACTTTATTTTCCTTATAAAAAGGAATCGTGTTTTTTCTGTCTATGCCCGATGTGGCATTTTCTATGAAATTATCTTGTACCGTAAGTACTTTAGTTAGGTCTTTATGCTATCAAGAACTATCTTCTCTATGGATATGATGTAAGACCTTTACAAGGTCATTTTTCCGAATCATTACATCGTGAATATCAAAGATATTGACAATCGGCTAACTTCTGTGTCATTCTTCATTCAAGTACATTTATCATACTTTCATTGGAGTCTATCAGAATCATGCTTTAGTCAAGTCATTGGACTATAGTAATTTAGCTCCGGAGACATTTCCAAGTCTCTTTCAGTGGTTGGATCTTGTTATTCACCAACCCACGATACCTCGGCTTGAACGACAAACGTCTTAAGACCATTCTACAAACTCACTTCCATTCCATTACTATGGACTGTATCATAGGGATGTAGGTCAATCCTTCATGAACACACCTCCATTCAGTACTAGGACTGTATCATAGAGATGTAGGTCAAACCTTCGTGAACATACTTCTAATTCGTGCTAGGACTGCATCATAGGGATGTAGGTCAAACTTACGAGAACATATGCTTGCCCTTTACTCGAACAAATCAAAGTACATCTAGGGTCAACCAGAATCGCTCACAAAACCCTTATCTTTCGTGTTACAGAATCATTTCGTGATCCGGAAACAATTAGACGAACAACGAAACCCCTATCCTCCATATCGATGTTGCTACATTACAAGCTGCAGTAGCAACTGCTGTGACAACCTTCCTTACGCACATCGAATCAGGCAACACAAGCAAGACTGACAAAGGAGTCGAGAGTCCCAATGGTAATACCAAACCAGGAAACCAACAAATGGCAACAGTCATGGACTTGCGAAGCCGTAAGACCGAAAGGAAGAGACGATATCATAAAGCCCTAAAGGAGCGCCAGAGACCCCAAAGACTTGCCATGCCACAGCCACAAGTGGCAACTCCTGTAGAATGCTTTAAAAAGCAATTTGCAAGGTGGAGTAATGAGGAAGGCACTCGTGTCCACATAACACTGGCTAAACACCGCATTCCCGTCACTAATGCTAGTACTAGCCAGGCATGCCACTAATGCGGTGAGATAGGGCAGTTCAAGAAAGATTGTCCTATAACAAAGAACTCTGGCGCATATGGGAGGATTCTCAGGATCACAGCTGCATGGGAACCTACTCCGAAACCACATTAATGTAATTCAGGCGTGTTGTTGTAACAGACTTATAAACTATCCAGGACTAGTGCAACTAGAGTCTTATCTTTTGCGGGATCCTGTCGGTGTAGGGATGCTCGTGCTGGGTATACTTGTCTTTTGTAGTATATCTTATTCGCAGCAATAGTCTTGTAGCAAATCTAAAGTATTGTAACTCTGTTCATGGTTTCACGGTTGTTTTTGTCTGTAAACGTTTTATGTTCAAATCTAATGTCCATAAGTTTCAGTATGATTTCGATATTATCATACGACTCGATTCAGTTTGATCCTCACAAAAACAGATTCATACGTACGGCTGCTTTTCAGTAAACATCTTTTAGTGAAACCGTCATACCGAAACACCGAAGTACTCATGCCAGGAGTACCTCATAGTTCCCTTCTTTTCGAAGAAACCCCCAAACTACCACTCATGCAGTACGTCAAGTTCAATCCAAGGATTCATACGATTGATCTATCACTGAGGAATGTATACATAAGAGTGATATATAATCAAGGTTCTACAGGTTTAGAATTGATGATTCCACTTTAACTTGTTTTTCCCCGATGGGATGTGAGCTTAAAGAAGAATCAGTTATTCGACTACCTTTTCAATCTTAATTATATATGACTCGTATACATAAAATTGTGATTGTGAGCCAAGTATGAATTCTAATATGAACTTTAGGACGGAGAACTGCTCAACACTACGAGTAATCACATCGCCATATGAACAAACTTAGAATCCAGTATGACTCCCATAAACAGATCGCCCTACAACTTAAACACCTACAGAGACACAAGAACAGCCCAGACAACTTAACGAACTACACAAAAATAGAATTAGAAGACTAGGCTTCTCACCCTGGAGAACCCCGGTCATATTTTTCCAGAGATAGACGGATCGCATCGTATGTTCCTCAACTATCGAGGACTCCGTCAAGTTTTTTCATAAGAAATTGTTATCACTGCCTCGCATAGATGAAATAGTTGAGCAAACGCAAGGAACGAATTACTTTCAGAAATGGATCTGAGATTCGAATATCACCAGTTCGAGTGGTGGGGAAGGATGTCCGTAAGACTATCTTCCAAACTCGATGCGGACACTTCAAGTCCGTAGTGATACCCTTCGGGTAGGACCAATACACCCATAATTTTCATGAGTTATATGAGTAGGGTGCGTCTTTCTTACTTGGATCAGTTTGTCATTTCTCCATATAATGACTTACTTATCTACGCTCGTAATAAGAAGAAACCCATGGAAACATTACCTTAAGAGGTAATTTTCGTGAAGTTCTCTAGGCACGAGTTTTGAAAATGAAGAGTCGAATTTCTATGACACACTGTTAGTGATGTGGGAAATTTTGAGTACTCTTACAATTTGTCAAAACAGTTGAGAAATTTGTCGACACCTGAAACGCCGACAGACATTCGCCAAATTCTAGGTTTTACCGACCTACTATCATAGTTTGTTCATAAATCCCCGCAAACCACAGAAACCCTTTCAACTCTGACCCAGCGAGGGGTGGCCCTTGACTGGGAAGTTAAACAAGAAAAAGAAACCTTTGGAATTCCAAGTGAGTGACCAGGTTCTTTAGGAGAACTCACTTTAGGAATGGCTTAATACGCTTCGTATCGCGTGGAAAGCTAAATCCAATATAGTTAGGACCTCGGAGATTCTTATCAGAATCGGTCCTGTGCCTCGTACAAACTAGGCCTACTCCGCGAACTCAGTAACGTACATTATACTCTTAGCGTCTCGATCATGAAACCATACCTTTCCGTTAGGACTCTTGTAAGTCCACTCGTCGAGATCCTCGCCTTCGTATTAGAACCGTAGTAACCCTCGACCGAGAGGTCAAGCAGACGAAGCAACACCGTCGCCAGTTAGTGAAGGTTCGTTGGCATTCCAACTGAGAACCCGGTTTCACTTAGGTTCGCTAGAACCAATCGATTAAGAAGTTTCCACCTCACGACTCGATCATTCGTACCTACTTCCTTGCCTAGATTCTAATTTCGGGACGAAATTCCCTTCAACAGGGGGATGATGTGACAACCCGAAATTTCCATTCTGAACAAACCATATCAAGCCAATAGAAGTAGAACAGTTACAGTGAAAATTCAGACTTCGAGTATAAGTTTGGCTGTTTTCAGGATTTACTAGAGTTTTGTGCAACACTGTTATTCCAATACTCTAGGACATTAGAGTTTGTTTTAGGAATAAAAATATTTTCTGCCAAAAATATCTCAGGACTATAAATAGAATTCTGAACCAAATTGGTTCATTAGTTACATTCCATTTAGAGAAAAGTCAAAATTCTCTCTCACGGATCTTCGGGTTTTTATCCCAAATTGTGAGTACTTCGATCTAGTTATGTTATATAGCTTAGATTGTGTTTAGAAACATCAATTTCATAACAAAACAACTAGATTCGGGAGTTTACCGCCCAAGAACACTTAGGGAGTAAACTCCATTTTAAGGGATAAAAGTGTCCCAATGTCCCTCAAAGCCTCGGATCTCGAACTAGAACCCACCATTGCATGTTTAGGACACCAAAACAATTTGAAATCAATGGTGACAGTGAGTTCACGACCAAGGATGTTCCAGGGCCGTGAACTCCATTTTTGGTTGCCAAAATGCCCTAAATGCCTTCATTGAGCCAAGAGACTAGCATAGCAAATTACCTTGATGTGTCTAATACGCAAAACAGACAAAGTAGCAACACTTAGGGGTGTTCACGGCCGCAAATCATGGCCAATTGGTTCATGTGCCGAAAACTCTAGTTAGGAGTGTTTTGATGCCACAAACACTACCTAAGGCTTAGGTTTGAATTTAGACATTTACCCTAAAGTGTTTAAAGCCTAGAAAACATAAGGAATCACAAGTATTAAGGAGTTTATGGCCAAGACAAGTTCTTGGGCCATAAACCCCTGTAAAGGGGTCAAATGACACCCTAACTCCTTCCTTATGCCTAGAACCCAACATAGATAATAACCTTGAAGTGTTAGAGACTTGAAAACATTGTAAACCTTCCCCCAAGGGAGATTACGGCCGTAATATCCATGGGATATGGTCCCAGGGCCGTAAAATCATCAACGAAGTTAATAGGAAGCCCAAACACTGGATTTAGCCTTGAAACAATTCACCAAACTAGTTGTATAAATGATAGGCTTCATTTAGAGACCTTGTTGAGAGTTTACGGCCAGGAGTTTACTCCCCTGGGCCGTAAACTCAAAAGCATATCGTCTTTTGACCATAAACTCCCATTAGAGGCTTTGCACTCCTTGGTTGCAACCCATTAGCCTCCTAGCACTTGACCAAAAGTGTTTTCCCCGCGTTAAAATGTGTATACTTGTATAATTAGTGTTTTAATCATTAATTATTTATATACATATGTCTTCATATGTAATTAGGATCACTGTGTGTGTCTAAAGTCTTCACTTGACACCAAGCACTTGCCTGATCCTTCCTTACGATAACAATTCGTTCAATTCCAGTCACTCACTACAGGTGAGTTCATACCCCTTAATCATTGTTTTAAACTACTTTTAAAATTTTTATGGAGGGGGGGGATACAAGTAGAATCATACTAGTTATTATATCAATCACATGTGATTAATAAGTAGAATTATGCTAGTTATTATATCAATCACATGTGATTAATATGCAGCATTCAAATGATTTACTCCACATTAGCCGTTTTACCAAACAGTTTCCTTCAAATGATTTTGATAAACATTTTATATGTTTTAAACTCTTTATAACACTGTACATTTACTCTGTATATTACATTTCAAACTTATTTACAATTGTGTTTCAAACAAATGTTTCTTTATACTAAACTGTTTTATCAAACCCATGCCTTCAAATTGTTTTATAGAGTGACATCAAGTCGATCTTTTCTTAAGATAATAATTATGTTTCAAATGTATTACAAAACTTATTCATGCTTTTATATTATAAATTGCATGCCTCTATATGTATAGCTATATAAGAAATGTTTAAAAGACTTAGGAAGGCTATTAACCCCATTTCCTTTTCGCGCTTGAGATGTTGTCTGGTGGGATATCGGGTAGTCGTCCGAAGCTCGTTTAAATATTAGTTATATAACATATGTACATATATAGTCATAAAGGCCCTTCCAGTTCAACCCATGCCCTTGGGTAGCAAAGGTATACAGCCATGTCCATACATACCAGTTAGATTACTAGTAAACTACCATATGGGTAGTTTAGGAAGATACTAGAACTATTACTAGAACACAATATCATACTATGAGTCAGTTCATTCATGAGTCAATACAGACTAGTAGAGAAGAACATATACAACTATACTAGAGAAGAACATATACAACTATACTAGAGAAGAACATATACAACTATACTAGAGAAGAACATATACAACGATACTAGAACGAGTACATTACTATACATGCTAGATAGAGAGAGATCACACTTTACAGCTCGCACACGTGGAACATTACAGTACATTACTATACTATTACGTAGATATGTTTATATGATCACACATACAGGAGAACAACTACATGATCACTTACATGATCACACTTACATACACATAGGATAGACATCACTAGGTGCTATAGCATGGAACCAATTTAGGATCTAACTATACCGATGAATCACAATGCAATTGTGATCATTATATCGAGTATACATGATCATAGTAATGTGGATGCTCATGGGTTGCATACATGTTGGGGTCATGGGTAGGTCCCAAAATCCCTTTGATAGGGGAGCGTATAGTCTGGGATCTAGACATCACATTATACCTTATCCCTCAAATAAGGCAGTTGAGTACCGATATGGTTATTTATTACAAATACTACAGTACTTAGAAGTATTACCCTAGACTTAAGGTAATTGGTACGGTTGTAGTTCGATGCTACACCATAGTACTGTTACAGTTTCCCATTACATTCACTTCGTGAACATTCACACAACGCACGGTAATGTAAAACTATCTTTTTTATTTATGGTAGTCAGACTTGGGAAAATACACACTCCTACAAGAGACACACACATACACTAGATGCATTGGTCGAAGGCTATATAGAGATCAGTTAAGTCTTGGTAGAGGACTCCCTGTTATAATAGTAGGAATCATAGGGATTTTTAGTTTTTTTTCAAACGTTTACATTTGTTTTACAAACATTTTCAATTACTTACAGTTCATATACAAATTATTACATACAAATACTTATATAAAAATTAAGACATTAAAATACTTATGATCTCACCAGCTTCAAAGTTGATACTCGCTTTCAAAATTACTTGTATCCTCAGGCCATCATAGATAGGTACCGATGCAAGGAGAAAGGAAGATGGAGCTTGTTCAAGACCCATCTTTCATTTT
Source organism: Lactuca saligna (assembly GCF_052625555.1). Lineage (NCBI taxonomy): Eukaryota > Viridiplantae > Streptophyta > Magnoliopsida > Asterales > Asteraceae > Lactuca > Lactuca saligna. The sequence goes on from NC_136421.1 coordinate 74,297,526, forward strand.
GATTTATGCTTTAGTTTTTATGAAAATTTGACAGAACACATTTGTATAATAATTATATTCTTAATTCAATGGATGATGTTGTTGCTTTTTTTCCTAATTTACATTGTTGTGATATTGTACATGACGTCCTCCACCCCAGAACGTTTCCACCGTTCCTGGTTTTGGGGTGTGACATCATTGTTCCATTTTTACAAGGCATCGAATTTCCTAGTTGTGACACTTCCTTCCACCTATCTGGGAGGAATGGGAAACAATGCTCATAGATGATATTTGTTGAGCTGCCTGTATCTATGTACACTCTGTATATGACCACATTCTTAATATACGCTTGAATTATGAGTGGATTATCACCTGTCCAGCCTTTCGGCCTGGGGTCCTGTACCGAGAATGTAAGCGCTTGTGTCGTGGCCACGAGGCTTTCACGGTCAGCTGTTCCTTCTTGCCTGCATCTCTAGCTACATATCATGAGTATTTATTTCTGTTGGACGTCCTCTCGCGGTACTCCTTTAGCGTTTTCGGCGTTGAACTTGGAGTGTAGGCTGCGTGCTATCTCCACGAGATCTCCCTTGAGTTTTTTCTCCTCAATTTCTTTCTTGAGAATTGAGCAATTGGTAGTGTCATGCGTATTGCTTTTGTAGTACTCATAGTACCACCCTTTTGGTACCTTCACCGGCCGTGGCTTGTCTACGACTACGTAAACACTCAGTCGGCGGCCTCGTTTGTCATCTCTGGAAAATGGCCTGAAGCGAACCAATAGGTTTCTTCCAAGCCCAAAGTCCCTGCTTCCCCCTGGCGTTTCTGCGCAGGTTGGGCTATAATGTTTTGCTGTCATGGTGTTTAGATAGACTTGCTTTGCTGCTTCACCTTCCTCTTGTCTCAAATATAGTTCCACCCTTTCCTTTAGCTCAGCTCTCGTCTATGGTTTTTTTCCCATGAGTTTTTGCGACAAAGGACATGGGAGGAGTCCCCAGGTGAAGGCTCCTGCTATGAGGTCCTCATCATATTCTGGTACGTCCAATGTGGCGTTTGTAAACTTGGTGAAGTATTCTCTCGCGCTTTCTCCCTCCTTCTGCTTGCATCCGATGATGGAGTGGGAATTGCCTTTATACTTTCGCAGTTGCATGAGGTTCGTGAGGAATAGATACTTGAGTTGGCCAAAGTTGTAAATGTTGCCCAGTCGTAACATCTTGAACCACGTGCCTACATTTCCATCAAGAGTTTTTCGGAAATACGTGCACCAAAAATGCTCGTCTAGCTTTAGTGACGTCATTGTCCATCCGTATGTATCAATGTGACTATATGGGTTAGTAGTGCCATTGTAAGGTTTCAATTTGGAGAGTTTTACTGTATTTGGGATTTCATAGTCCAGGAGATCCTTGGAAAACGGGGATGTGACACTTCGCGACAGGCAATCCTTGTTGGGGATGGCCGGCAAGCATTGCGCGTTATACTGGTGAGGCGTGTTATACGAATGCGCTCCAAGAGAGCCATAGAATGCCTGATATCCTGGGTTTGGATCGTAGAATGCTTGTTTTCTGGAACGGTAGCTGAAGCGAAAATCCTACAGAAATGGATTCAGACTGGGCTAGAGGTTGTGTTGATGTGGGTTGCTACTGGCTTGCGTTGGTGGTTAGGATCGGTTCGCCCCATGTGCCCGTCGTTGGGTAGAAAGCTGATCAACATGCTATCATGGTTTGCGCGAGGGGTGGGAGCACCGAAGGTGTGCTCATCAGTATTTGGTTTTGTGATGATACGTGGGACGATGTTTGGGCATTTGGTATTTGGTTTACCGACAACGTCGTTGGGACAAACTGCAGCTGGTGTTGTACCATCGGCGTGAAAAATGGCGACGTTTGAGTTACTGAGAATTGTGTCGCTGTTGGCTAAAATGTCAACGACATCTGAAGAGGTGTTACTTGTGGTACTGTCTCCCGAGTTGGCCATGGTTGTTTGGGGGTGGTGGTTGACTGGTGGCATCCGCATTTGTTTCTGACGATGGGGTGGCGGTTGGGTTAGTTGTTGACTCCTCGGAGGTATTGCCATTAGCACGGAGCCACCTTCCCCTGTAAGTTATTTGGTGACCTTCACGGGTGGTGGTATCTCGTCCAACGGTGTCATGGAGCATATGGGACTGTTCTGAGCTCTCTCAACTCCATCGTTGCCGTCGAACGCCACTGGCTTTGTTGAAACAGTGCTTTTAGTTTTGTTCTTCGTCACACGAACGGATGGCACCAAATGATGTGACCTCACTTCCGCTCCTCCTCTTACTCTCTTGTGTTGGTCACAGGAAAGAACAACCGCCAGCCACTTTTCGGGAGGAGGCTCTCGGAAGAACGCTCCGACAGTCAAGTTAGATAGGGTTGTGGGTTTTGAGTAGTATGCTTTGGAGAAGAGAATGCTTACCTTTAGGGCTCCTGATCATGCCCTTTTATACTTAGTGACCCTGCTTGTGCGTACGCAACATGATCACTTTTAGGGGATAAGGTCAGAGGCACTGATTGGAGGGTTATGCGCCTCTTTCTGTCAGGGTACTACCATTGGCTCTGGCGGTAATGCTCTGAACCTTTGCCTTGTCGCTTGATCGTGTCTTTTGTCTTTGCACGGGGAGCGTCTCTGGCGGGCATGAGCCTTTCACCAGGCTGCCGTACGCTTAGGGGCATTGGCGGACACTGAGCTCACTTAGCTTGGCTCAGCCAGTGCGCTAGGTTCCTCGGCCTGGCGTGAATCTTCCATGCTGGCTTAGGCACATCATCACATAGCATGCGGTACTTGTAATATAAAAATTAGTAGAATGACATACCTTTCTTGTTGCTTGGATTCATAAAGACTTTGTGAGCCTAGCACCCCAAATGTGATGCCTTAAATGTTTCACACAACACCACAATACTTGGAATAACTTGAGATAAGTACACTTTGAGCACAAATTTCGGCTACCCTCACTCTTCTTGTCTTAGTGCCAATTTTGCTCCATATGAGGTTCCTTATATACTGTATCACATGTAGGGTTACACCATGTAACCCCTAATGTGCATGGTTTTTCATTCCCCCATGATCCATGGGTTTATAACCTCCATGGAGCATCCATGGAGCAGCCAGTGGGTCCTAGCCGAATCTAGTCAATCATGGACCTTATGACGACTATATAAGATTGAAAGATTTACATAATCTATCCTCATATATTTAATTAGTATCTTTTTGTCATAAAATTAATTGCAAATTAATTCTTGATCAATACTAATTAAAAAAATACGATTTCATATTAATATATTAGAATATATTAACAAATAATAAGTGTCCTTATTCTTATTTTGTCTATCCAATTGGTGAGATGCCATGCAAACCAAATGGACCATGTCAATTCGGGTCAAGTACATACCAGATATAGTTATAGATTTAGACACCTTTGTCCAACAGTCTTCCACTTGGATAAGTCTAATAACGATAGTTACAGGTATGACTTAAGGAACCGAACAGCAATCGTACCTCTTTCAAAGTCTCGCGAAACTAAGATGATGATGCACAATTTAAGATAAGTGATCATATAATCCTCTATTATAGATATCATCCGGACAAATACATGGGATAATGTCGTACTTATTGTCCAGCCGTTTGTTTCCCGATTTCCGATTTGTTTGACATAGAACTAAACTGAACACATCAATTTGGTTATGACTGGGCCCGACACATAAGTCAAAACAAAATCATTAAGGGGCCCAAATACCTCTATTAATCCTCGAAGGACGAAACGGAACAGAGAAACTTCGACTTATATGCTTGTACTAACTAATTGTTGAATCATACACAAAAGCACGTTTTATAACATCAAGTAACTAATGCGTTTTCATGCTATCAATGCACAACCAAATCATAATCAATAACTGATATCTCTAGGTTTTAGGACTTATATAATATTACTGTCTCGTGATCACTCGAGATAAATTCCATGAAGTGATACAAGTGAGCGTGGGTTGAATCCAATACTTAGAACTTATGAGCACTCATGAATGTTGTAGCAACTTTTACTATGTCTAACACCTTAGACATCTACAAGCCAACTTCATGAAAGTCTTTATTCATACCTACTTCCAACATATGACTGACTTTGGAGACTTTGAATAAAGTAATTATTCTGGAATTCAAAACATGCAAAATTGAAACAATAGTAAACAATTGACACAAGATAGCAACACTTTACCTATTAATAAACAAAAAGTTTTATTTAATCATCAAATGTCAATTACATTTTACAAGTTTCAGAAATAGCTATCTAATCTATAAAAATAATATCATCCTTCAGCCCGATGCGCCTCGCATGCTGCAAAATGCTTAACCCTACATATTCCCTTCGTGAGGGGATCTGCTGGGTTCTCATCCAATGATACCCTCTTAACCACGAGGATTCCTTCTTCTATCCGATGTCTAATGAAGTGATATTTTCTCTCGATGTTCTTGGATCTTCCATGATCCATTGGTTCCTTAGCTAAGGCAACTGCACTGTTACACCCCCGAACCGTAAAAACAAACGGCAGAAACTTCTGAGGGTGGATGATGTCATGCGTAGTATCAGAACAATTCCATCATAGTAATCAGAGTAAACACAACCATTACATTGCATATGAATATTTACATCTGTTTGAAAAACATAGTTTGTATACATGGATATATGGCAAAAGTAAAAGACGAGATTCCAAAATGCTTCGTCTTCTCCAAAAGTTGGCAAGAGTACCTGTCTATGTTGTCCTGAGAATACAAGCGGTTTTGAAAATGTATCAGCATAAAGTTGGTGAGTTCATAAGCATGTTTTTGTAATGAAAAGTAGTTATTGAATTTGTATAAATTTTTTATTTCACTTCTATATAAAGTATGTTTCACTTTGAAAAGTAGTCACTGAATTTGTATAAATGTTTGATTGCTTTTCTAGAAAACCCTAGCTACCACCAGTATGTAAAGTAGTTTTATTATTAAAATAAAACTAAACGTTGTATTCCTGGAATACCCTCCAGTATAGTATGTAGGTAGTCTTATTAAGTAAAATAAAACTATTGAAGAATGATAATCCCGTAAATAAAGGTTAGTTTATACTATTGTGAGTTCGTATAGCCATGCTAATCTGACTGATAACCTCCGCGACGTTTCTGCAGGCGTCGTATGTTACAAAATTTGTCACCCCAGGCATGTTTGCCTAAATGTAGCCAACAGTTTAGGTGTGGGATTGTCGGTCCCGAATAGATCTATTGACAAATTTCATGCTCTCTCTCTAGGCGAATCTGGCTACACTAAATGTAGAGGATTTACCAGTACCCTGAACGGTACAATGAGGATTCGTCTCACCATCCTATATTAACTAGTTTACGTGTTGTTCTATTGTTCACATGTTGGAAATCATTTGTATATAGTGTAGAGTATAAATAATTATACGTAAAATAATTATTTTGTATGATACTCTTGTTATCTGTAAGTACTAATGGATAAACTAAATTTTTCTTAGTTTATATGTTCAACCATGCATATAGTTTGTATCTATAAAACTAGTAATGAATTCCCCAAAATATACCTATTATAGTTTGATTGATATGTTACGTTTATGTACTGTTATGAAGACTATGCAATTATGTATAGAAAAGTCCCTTATGCTCTGCATAATACAAAAAGGGATTAAATGTCTATATGTTTTATGAAACACGTTGGATACGGTCAATTGCATAAGTTTTTACATGTTGAAAACATTTCTGTTTTAGTTCACAAAAATCTTTTTGGGTTTCTTTGTATTCCCCCTAAAAATGTTTAAAAATCTTAAAAGCGTAGGGGTATGAGTTCATAGTTTGTTGGGTGCAAAGGATTGAAATGGAAGATCTTCGAGTCGACGCACATAGCACTTAATGGAATCCTAATACCAATAAATACATATACATATCTAAATTAGCGATTTCGTTAGATAAAGTGTTAGATAAACACTTGTTTTCGGTTAAGGAATGTTATCGGGACTTGGTTAAATCGAGGGAACAAGCTTTTCACAACTTAAAAGCTATTTACAACCGTAAATGGGGGTTTACGGCCGTGAATTGGGTTTGCAGCCATGAACAGGGTTTACGGCCGTGAACTTTCCTTAGAAGGGTTTACGGCCTTTGAAGATTTGAAGATTTTACGATCGTAAACTCAAGAACAAGGGTGCTTGTTTTCGATGAAAACGTGTTCCAGATGCTCCGAAACGGCCCCAAATGACGATTTCTGGTGTTTTTCGGATGAAATGAGGGGCTTTAGGTGTTGACGGTCAAGAGAGTAAGAGAGAGAAAGAGAGTGTTTTCGGCCAAGAAGGTGAAAATGATGGTGGGGTTCCTGTATTTATAGGTTGGAGGGTATGGTCAGTCGTAGGGTCCACCTGGCAAAGACCGCAAACGGGTTCATGGCTGTAAACTCGTCTAGGCCGTACACACGATATTTTTCAAGAAAATGCGGGGTTTTCATGTTATTTTTGGTTTTCTGACCCGTATAGAATTATAACTAAAACATTAGTTTATTTTCTAACCCAAGAAGTTTGACAGAAAAATCAGTAAAGTTTAAATTTTATTAACGGAGATTGGTTAAAAATAACGGGAGAAATTTCGGGTTGTCACATGCACCCTCATTATCACTGAAAATCTCCATAGGCTCCTTAATAGTTGGTACAACTCCAAGGTCTCCAATGAAGTTCTTTAGCCATATTTCCTCCTTTGATGCTTTGCTTGCGGCTATGTACTCTGATTCTCAAGTGGAATCAGCTACCATCTCCTGCTTTGAACTTTTCCAAGTAATAGCTCCTCCATTTAAGGTAAAGAGTCATCCTCAATGAGGGCGGAAATCATCTCTATCAGTATGGAAGCCAACATCCCTATAACCTACTACTCTTAAGTCATCACTCCAACTGAGAGTAAGGAACCAGTCCCTAGTCCTTCGTAGGTACTTGAGAATATTCTTCACCACAGTCTAGTGAGCCTTGCCTGGATTCCCTTGATATCTGCTAACCATGCTCAAAGCAAATGTCACATCAGGGCGAGTACAAGTCATAACATACATGATCGATCTTACAGTGGAAGCATATGGTACTTGACTCATCTCAGCTATCATAGCCACTGTACTCGGGCTCTAAGTCTTACTCAATTTGGCGTTAATATGGATTGGTAAGTCACCTTTCTTGGAATCGTACATGTTGAACCTTTTTAGCACTTTATCTAAGTAGGTACTTTAACTAAGTCCACTTAGTCTCTTACTCCTGTGTCTTAATATCCTTGTCCTTAAGATATAGGCAGCTTCTCCAAGGTCCTTCATAGCGAAGCACATCCCATGCCAGGATTTAACCTCCTACAAGGTTGGGATGTCATTTCCTATGAGTACTATGTCATCTACATACAATATCAAAAAGCTAACTATACTCCCACTAGCCTTAACATATACACATGACTCATATTTGCTCCTCGAAAAATCAAACTCTTTGACTTTCTCATCGAAACAAAGATTCCATCTGCGAGATGCTTGTTTCAATCCATAGATTGATTTCACAATCTTACACACTCTATCAGGGTGTTTTGCACTGAAAAAACCTTCTAGCTGACTCATGTAAACATCCTCAGCCAACTTTCCATTAAGGAAAGCGGTTTTGACATCCATTTGCCATATTTCATAATCATGTAATGCAGCTATGGCTAGAAAAACCCTAATAGACTTAATCTTCACTATTAGCGAGAAGGTCTCATCATAGTCAACTCACGGAGTTTGAGTAAAGCCTTTGCAACCATTCGCTCTTTAGAAGTGTGTACATTCCCATCTATGTCGGTCTTCTCCTTGAAGATCCATTTGCACCCGAACGTCTTACGCCCCGGTACAGTATCAACCAAGTTCCAAAGTATATTGTCATACATGGACTGAATCTCGCTGTCCATGCCCTCTTTCCGTATGGCGGACTCAGGGCCTGCCATGGTTTTCTTAAAGTTGTTAGCCTCATCCAAATTTACTAGTGAACTATCATTGGTAAATGCATCACCTTCTATAGTAATATGAAATCCATAATAATGCTCAGGTGGATTCCTAACTCTTGTTGAACGTCTTAGAGGTACAAACTCATCAACAGGAGTTTCCTCCTCAGGTTGGTTGCTAGGGTTTAAGGTTCCTTCACCGCTTCACTCCTAATGTTCTTCAAGGTGAATTTTCCTCCCATTGTTTCTTTGGCTTATAAAATCTCTCTCTCTCTCTCTCTCAAGACCCCTCTTCTTGCCACAAAGACAACATTCTCACTTGGTTTGTAGAGGAGGTAACCAAAAGGATTCTATGGGTAGTCGATAAAAATACACCACTTACTACGAGGTTCGAGCTTTTCCTTCGTCTCACGTGTCACGAAAGCCTTGCAACCCCAAATCTTGATGTGGTATAAATCGGGAACTTTCCCAGTCCACATCTCGTGAGGTGTTTTGGCAACCTGTTTTGGGAGGGACTAGATTAAGGATATGGGTGGCAGTCTCTATGGCATACCACCCGAATAAGATTGGTAACGAAGCTGGACTCATCATGGAACGAACCATGTCTAACAAGGTTCAATTGTGCCTCTTAGCCACACCATTAAGTTGTGGTGTTTTGGGAGGTTTCAATTGTGAAACAATTCCACAATCCTTAAGATAGTCAAGGAACTCTTTACTAAGATACTCTCCCCCTCGATCAGATCGGAGTATCATAATCTACCTGCCCAACTGATTTTCCACTTCTTGTTTAATCTCTTTGAACTTTTCAAAGGTTTCTGACTTATGCTTGATTAAGTAGACATAACCATATCTACTGTAATCATCAATAAATGTCAAATAGAAGCGGTTATCATCCCTTGTGGCGATTCTGAAGGGTCCACACACATTTGTGTGTACGAGGTCCAACACACCTTCACCCCTATCAGATGTACTAATGAAAGGTGACTTTTTCATTTTTCCAAGAAAATAAGATTCGTAGCTATCATTTGACCTTAAGTCAAATGACTCCAAGACTCCAACCTTCTGGAGTTGGCCTATACGCTTCTTGTTAACATGTCCAAGATGATAATTCCACAAGGATGTTGTCCCAAACTAGTGGATGAATCAATGTGTAAAAGATTATTTCCTAAGTTGTCTACAAAATTCATAGCTTCATACACACAATTAAAAGGTAATGCTCTAAAGTAAAATACATCATTGTCAAAAACATTAATAGCATCGATTTCATTATCAAAATAAAAAGTAAAACCTTGTTTGTACAATCCATGAAAAGAAATAATATTTCTCGCCATTTTCGGATGAGTAACAACACTTATTCAAATCTAACACTAACTGACTACTTAGCAACAAAGAATAAACTCCAATCTTGGTGACAGGTGAAGATTGCCTATTCCCCATGATCAAGTTTATCTTTCCGTGCTCGACATCCTTGCTTCTTCTTAGGCCCTGCAAATCAGAACGTATATGAATAATGCAACCTGTATCAAGAACCCAAGAAGTAGTATGTGATGAGTTATTAGACAATATAGTGTAAATAATGTTGGATTAGGTTTCTAAGTTCATAATTATTCCTGGAATGTACCTGACCCGGTTAGCATGGTCCATTTGGGTTGCATGGCATTGCAATACTTGGATAGACTAAATGAGAGAAAGAACACTTAATGTTTATTAATATGTTATAAGTTCTAATGTATTAATAATATTATTTAATTAGTATTGATCAAAGAATTAATTTAGAATTAATTAAGTGATCAAAACGAGACTATTTAAATAAATGGGGTTGATTGTGTAAATCATATATTCTTGTATATTTGGGCTAATGATCCATGGTTTGTATGGATTAGGTTAAAACCCATGAGGTGCTCCATGGATATTCCATAGAGGTTACAAATCCATGGATCATGGAATATGGACAACCATGACAATTAGGGTTTACATGGTGTAACCCTACTTGTAACACAACTATATAAAGACTCCATGGTAGACCAAAATCGGTCACTACAAGCAAGTTAGAAGGAAAACCAATTTTAGAGTGTAAGTGTACTTCTCTCAAGGTTATTCCAAGTATTGTGGTGTTGTGTGAGACATTTGAGGCATCACACTTGTGGTGCTAGGCTCACAAGGTTTTCAAGGAATCCAAGCAGCTAAAAGGTATGTTCTTCTACTGGCAATTATGTTTTAAAGTTCCCCATGCCATGCTAGTTAAGTTAAGAACCTTGGAAAATCATTTTTACATGTATCTCAGTAATACATAGATCCAAGGTTTCTAGGGACGCATGTATACCTTAGGAGTGTTAGAATGCTCAAAACCCTTCAGTGGTATTAGAGCCTAGGCTTGTTGTCACACCCCAAAACCAAGAACAACGGAAACGTTCTGTGGCGGAGGACGTCATGTACAGTATCACAACACAGTATAATAGTAAACAAGTAAACAACATCATCCATTGTATTAAATATATAATTTTAATACAAGTGTGTTCTGTAGTATATAAGAAACCAAAACATGAATCAAAATATAAGATGAGTCCTGAATGCGCTCCATCTTCTCAAAAGCTGGCATCAGTACCTGTCTACTGATGACCTGAGAAAAAAGTTACTTTGAAAGAGTTTATCAGTATTAAAGCTGGTGAGTTCATAAGTATTTAGTGTCTATGTTCGTATAAAAAATATTTGAATCGTTGTTTGATGTACGAGTTTGTAAGCATTTGTAGTAACAGTATGTGAATGATTGTAAGTGTTTGTAAAGTTTGTAACTCCTAGAAAATCATATATTTTCTACTAAAAGTAGCCTTCTACCAAGGCACAACTGTTTTGTATGTTTCTTTCTTGTAAAAGTGTGTAATTTTCCCAAGTGTAACTATCATTATCAAAACATAGTTTGTACATTAATGTTTAAGTGAAATGGTCACCAAATAAATGTAAAGGGTAAATTAATGCAGTACTATAGTGTTGTATTATAGGAACTACTGTTGTACTAACTACCGTAAACTAGATTTATATCAAGGTATTATGTGATTAATTATACCATACTGTCACACCCCCAAACCAGAACGGCAGAAACGTTCTGGGGCGGAGGATGTCATATTCAGTATCATAATAATTCATAGAAAGGAAAGTACACACCACCATATATATTAAAGTTTCCAAGATGTTTACATAATTGTATTCATTACATGTTCAAAGATAAATACATAAACATCATCCAAAAGAAGTAATTAACGCCAGCGCATTAATCCCAAAAGTTGATTGCCAAACCTGCTTAGCGGTTCCCTGAGAATACAAGTCATTTCAAAGAAAAAGTGTCAACAATTAAGTTGGTGAGTTCATAAGTAGTTTAGAAAAATTGGATGCCATTCCAAAATGGGTGTATATTTTCCAGAAAACGCATCATTTCAAATGTAAAGAGTTGTGATTTGTTGTGTTGAAAGTGAATGTATTAGATCCAGAAAATCCCATATTTTCCCTAATGGTTGAGATACGAGTTGTTGTGTTTTCCAAGAAAAACCCTTATTTTCTTATAAAAGTATGAAATGCATATAAATGTTCGTGTTATAAGTTGTAAATAATTGCACCAGGAAAATCCCTTATTTTCCTATTAGTTGTTTGGTTTGTATGCAGGAGAAACCCTTATTTTCCTAATATAATTGGCAGTCTCTAAGACCAAAAATCGCAAGAAACCGATGTTCTCAAAAGTTGTGTCATAGTTTTATATAGTAAAACTATACGAAGATCGCATTTATTAGATGAAGAATAGTTTTAATAGATACTCGTTCATAATAGCATAATACCATAATAATTGTATATCCGATGAGTTTTATAACCATACTAAACATAATATGCCTGTAACGACGTTCTTCAGGCGTCGCAGCGTTATGACAACTGTCACCCCAAAAGACGGACTGTAGCTAACAGTCAGGGCAAGGAATCATGACTTCCCGTATAGATCTATACACATTTGACACGTTCTCCGAACGGGAGACTCTGGTTATAGACAGGACTTGCATCATTACTTTCTAATAAAGAAAAGTAACGTTTGAAGATATACACGTCTCATGGATTCTCAATTAAGCCCGTATTAAAGTGATAGTTTTCTATGCAAAGTTTATCCTTTTTCACAATGTTTGACAAAGCAAAATCATAAGTTTTTAGGATGTATAAAACGACTTAACAACGAAAGTTACTTTGAAATCATTATATACTTTGTATAATGTCTGATGCACGCAAAGTATGACAAGAGTTTTCCATAGTAGTAATGAGTTCCAAGTGATTTATTCGATAAAACAAGTGAAGTGAAACTTTATAAAATACACGATAATAACCGTATGTTTACTTGTATTCCCCCCCTAAAAGAGTATAAAAGCATTTAAAATGTATTTAAATTGTGTTTGAAAGGGGTATGAACTCACTTGAAAGTTTGAAGATAGCAAGATGGAAAACCGGGCAGAGTTTCGTCTCGGGAAATGGATTTTCCTTGGAAATCTCGGGATTCCTCGGGAGAAAAATCGACCTTCGGGACTTGCACAAAATGACCAGGGCTTCGGGGTAGTGCGAGCACGGAAAACGAGGTAAAACACAAGAAAAAGGAGAGAGAATGGGCCATTTTCCCGGGAACCCTCGCATGCTATTTATAGGGGGCCTGAGAGGCCACATACGCGGGGCGTACGCTCGTACGCAGCGCGTACGCGTGCTTCATGCGTGACCGAAGCCTCGACTGCCTCAGCCTCGGATGGGACGGCTCAGGCAGTCGGGTCGGATGGGACGGCGGGTCGGACGGGCGGGTCGGGTGCCTCGCATAGGGCGACGTGGACGGTTTGAGGCTGAGTTCCTCGGCTACGCGGGACGTACAGGAGTACGCAGCGCGTACCTCGGATGAGGACGCTGACTCCCCTTCGGATAATACCGAAGTTTTAATAAAAAATATATATAAATTAATTATCAAACTTCGAAAATTTATATCTGCTTCATACGAACTCCGTTTTTGACGTTCTTTATATCCCCGCGAAGGTGAGACTACGATCTACAACTTTCATTTAGATTCCGTTGGCAAATTCCAGAGTTATTTTTGTTATTTATTTATTAAAATGACGTGATTAAGGAATTTCTTTAAAAATTCATAACTTATTCATACGATGTCCGATTTGAGCGTTCTTTTTATGCATGTTTGTAGTTTAACGATATCTACGACTTTCGTTTAGACACCTAAGGTCGGAAAGTGTTTTATTGAAACTTTTCATTTTTACGCAACTTTGTATTGCTGGTTTTTGTCGGAAAACATAGAATGAGCATAACTTCTTCGTTATAACTCGGATTTTTGCGTTATTTATATGTTTGGAAACCTTAAGACGATAACTACCACATAGTGTACTCCAAATAGAGTTTTTGAATACTTCATTTTTCGATGATATTCTATTTCCTTTCTCAAAGAGGTTACAAGACTCGATTTTTACTGACTTGAAATAACGGGTTGTTACATCATCCCCCCGTTAGAGGGAATTTCGTCCCGAAATTTTAATACAAAAGAAGAGTCTTAGGGGCTGGGGAAGAGATGTGGATACTTCTGTTGCATTTGATCTTCTCGTTCCCACGTGAACTCAGGTCCCCTCTTAGCATTCCATCGGACCTTTACTATTGGAATGCGACTCTGTTTAGTTCGTTTAACTTCCCTATCCATGATCTCGACGGTTTCTTCCACAAAGTTAAGATTTTCATTTAGTTCAATCTCATCGAGTGGAATTACAAGTGTTTCGTCGGACAGACACTTCTTCAGGTTTGATACGTGGAATACTAGATGTACTTTGTTAAGCTCAATTGGAAGTTGGAGTTTGTAGGCTGCTGGACCAATCCTTGAAATGATTTCGAAGGGTCCAATGTACCTAGGATTTAGCTTCCCACACTTTCCAAAGCGTATCATTCCCTTCCAGGGTGAGACCTTCAGTAGCATCCGATTGCCAATCTGAAATTCCAAGGGTTTACATCTTTTGTCGGCATAGCTCTTTTGCCTATCCCTCGAGGATTTCAGTCGTTCTCGTATTTGCACGATCTTTTCAGTAGTTTCCCTGATGATCTCTGGAACAGTGAGGGTGCTATCAGGGACTAGACCTTTTGCTAGTTGTGTGTCGCCCACTTCCGTCCAGCACAGAGGTGATCTGCACTTACGGCCGTAAAGGGCTTCAAATGGAGTAGTATTGATACTAGTATGATAACTATTGTTATAAGAGAACTCAACCAAAGGTAAGTGAACATCCCATGCTTTACCAAAGTCGATTACACATGCTCGCAACATGTCTTCCAAGGTTTGGATCGTTCTTTCGCTCTGTCCGTCAGTTTGGGGGTAATAGACAGTACTCATGTCCAATCTTGTTCCCATGGATTTTTGCAATGATTGCCAGAATCTAGATGTGAATCTGTTGTCTCTATCCGAGATGATAGACATTGGCACTCCATGAAGTCGTACGATCTCTCGGATGTAGATTCTTGATAGATTTTCCATTTTATCAGTTTCCTTGATCGGTAGGAAATGAGCGGACTTGGTTAATCTATTGACGATTACCCAAATAGTATCTTGGCCACCCTGAGTTTTGGGCAGTTTCGTTATAAAGTCCATGGAAATCTGCTCCCATTTCCACTCAGGAATTTCAGGTTGTTGGAGTAGTCCTGAGGGTTTCTGGTGTTCTATTTTGATCTTGGCACAAGTCAAACACCTGCTCACATATGTAGTGATCTCTGCTTTCATGTTTGGCCACCAGTAGAGTTGTTTGAGATCTTGATACATCTTGTCTGACCCGGGGTGTACGGAGTATGGAGTCTTGTGTGCCTCGCTCATAACTACCTCTCTAAGTCCACCAAACTTGGGCGTCCATATTCGGTTCATGAGGTGGCGTGCTCTATCACTCTTGATTTCTAAATTCTTGTCCATTCCCCTAAGGGTCTCACCTGTCACGTTTTCGGGTTTTAGGGCCTCTATTTGAGCTTCCTTGACTTGTGTCGACAGGTGCGAATGGATTGACATGGCTAATGACTTCACTCTACGGCCAGAGTACTCCTTACGACTAAGGGCATCTGCCATGACGTTAGCCTTTCCTAGATGATAGCGAATCTCACATTCGTGGTTGTTGAGCAATTCGATCCAACGTCGTGGTCTCATGTTCAACTCCTTCTGGTCGAAGATGTGTTGTAGGCTCTTGTGGTCTGTAAAGATAGTGCATTTGGTACCATATAGGTAGTGTCTCAAGATTTTAAGAGCGAAGACCACCGCCCCAAGTTCTAAATCATGAGTGGTGTAATTGACCTCATGCGTTTTCAGTTGTCGTGAGGCATATGCAAGAACCTTTCCCCTCTGCATTAGTACACAGCCCAGCCCTTGCTTCGAAGCGTCGCAATACACCACAAAATCTTCGGTCCCTTCTGGGAGAGAAAGGATGGGCGCACTGCAAAGGGCCTGTTTTAAAGTCTGAAATGCAGCATCTTGCTTTTCTCCCCAATTGTAGGTCACACCTTTCTGGGTTAAGGCGGTAAGAGGCTTTGCGATGCTGGAGAAATTCTGGATGAACCTTCGGTAATAACCAGCATGACCTAGAAATTGGCGAATTTCTATTGGTGTAGTTGGCGCAGACCAGTTTTTGATAGCCTTGATTTTTGATGGATCCACGTGGATTCCTTCCTTGCTGACCACGTGACCGAGGAAGTCCACCTTTCTAATCCAAAATTCACATTTTGAGAATTTTGCATACAGTCTCTCAGTCCGTAACGTCTCTAAATATTGCCTCAGATGTTGACCATGCTCTTCTTTATTCTTTGAATAAATGAGTATGTCGTCTATGAATACTATCACGAATTTATCCAAGAATGGATGACATACCCGATTCATTGGATCCATGAACACGGCCGGGGCATTGGTTAGTCCGAACGGCATCACTACGAACTCGTAATGTCCGTATCGTGTTCGGAAGGCCGTCTTGGGAATATCACTCTTCAGGACTCGCAGCTGGTGATATCCCGACCTCAGATCGATCATGGAGAAGTAGTTGGCTCCTTGGAGTTGGTCGAATAAGTCATCGATTCGGGGTAGGGGGTATCGGTTCTTGATGGTAAGTTTGTTGAGTTCTCGGTAGTCAATGCACATTCTGAATGATCCATCCTTCTTTTTCACGAACAGTACGGGTGCTCCCCATGGCGAGAAGCTCGGCCTGATGAATCCTTTTCCAAGTAGTTCATTCAGTTGGCTGGATAGCTCCTGCATCTCTGCCGGGGCTAATCGATAGGGTGCTTTGGCTACTGGGGTAGCTCCGGGAACTAGATCGATTCGGAACTCAACTTGTCTCGCGGGTGGTATTCCCAGAAGGTCCTCGGGAAAAACGTCGGGAAAATCGCGTACGTCGGGCACACTCTTGATGTCTTGGACTTCGTGTTTCACATCTACAACATGTGCCAAGAATGCGTGACACTCCTTGCGTAGGCATTTCCGAGCTTGGATACTTGAGATGATACGAAGAGTGGTACTTGGTTTGTCGCCCAAGACAATGAAAGTTTCGCCGGTTCGCAGATTAAGTCGAACGGCCTTATCGTAACGTAGAATGTCCGCATGATGAGAACTCAGCCAATCCATGCCAATGATGACATCGAAACTCTTAATCGAGACTAGCATGAGGTTGATTGAAAAGGGATTATCGTTTAAAGTTAGGGTGCAGTTTAAGTATATCTCCTTAGTGCCTTCGGTTTTCCCGTTGGCCATTTCTACTATGAATGGTTCACTTAATGATTGTGGTATTGATTTTAGCAAGCCTTTAAAGTCGTGACTCACAAAACTCCTTTTCGCTCCACTATCAAACAAAATGCATGCATACGAGTTATCGAGAAAAACCTACCCGTAACAACAGTAGGGTCCGCAATGGCTTCATCTTATCCCATTGCGAAAACTCGCCCCCTTCCGCCGGTATTCCGGTTGTTTGCCTTTGGGCAGTCCCTGCGGTAGTGCCCCGTGTCTCCGCACTCAAAGCAGGCGTGGCTTACCCCGGTATTAGTAGTGGGGACGGATGGTTGGGTTGCCCCTTTGCAATAGCAGGCTGTATGTCCCTTCTTATTACACTTGGTGCATTGAAAATCAGGGCAAGGACCGTGGTGGTGGAAGCTGCATCGGTTGCATTTAGGAAGTTTCCCATTATATGAGCTTGTGGGGGCAGGGTTCACAGGTATAGTCATAGCGTGGGTCGCTATTACTTGTTGTTTCTTGGGGTTTTCCTGGACAGTTTGTCCCCTCCTTTTGTTCCAAGGCTTACTCTGGCCCTGAGCCTCCCTAAGTGGATTTGCGGTTGTTGAAATGATACTGGGTTTTACTCTGTGGTCGATGAGTCGCTGAGCCAGGCGCTTAGCGCTGTTGTAGGTAACAGGGCCGAAAGCTAGGACATGCCCTTGAATCTGGGGTGACAACCCCCAAATGTACCTTTCAACCTTCTTTGATTCTGGGTTGACCATGGTAGGGCACAGTGCAGCGAGGTCGTTGAACCTAGCTGTGTAGGTGACTAGGTCAGACCCAATCATTTTCAGATTCCAGAGCTCCTACTCCAGCTTTTGCACTTCGCCCCTTGGGCAGTATTCTTCCAGTAGTAGAACCTTTAGATCGTCCCAACTCATGGCGTTGGTGACAGTGAGCGTCACTGAATTGACATGGCTTTTCCACCAAGTGAGGGCTCGATCCACGAAAGTGCAAGCAGTGAACTTGACTTTGCTTACTTCTAGGCATGAGCATATCTCGAAGACCGTTTCGGTCTTCTCGAACCATTGCATTAGTGCAATGACTCCCCCAGTTCCATTAAAAGTTTTTGGCTTAGCGTTAGAGAACTCCTTGTAAGTACATTCTCTTCCTTGGCCATGACCAGTGCCATGATTTGAATGATTCGTGCTGCTTCCCGCCCCTCCATTTCCGTGAGAGTTTATTTGCGAGAGGGCTGCAGTTACTGCTGCTGTGATAGCAGCCTGGACCATGGCTGGATCATAAGCTAGTGGTGGAGGTGGTGATGGTACCGTGCCCGACCTGGGCCTTAGGTTTGGACGAGGAGGCATCGTGCTGCCAAAAGAAAAAAAATATGGAAAAATTTATAAGTTTTGGCAGTTCAGAGTTGAATGATATTGAGTTAACTTCTAATAGTTCTAAGAAGTTGGGTTTGACTGACACAATGTTTTGAGCTTGAAAGTAAAGTTTGAATAGATGTACCAATGAATCGAACGATTTGCGCATGATTAACAACAACAAGAAAAGGGGTATACCCTTATATATATTAAACATATAGTTGTGTTACAGCGGGGTCTAGACAAAATTTCTTGGCCTTTCTAAAGGCCTCCGATTACAGAACAATTTAAAGAAAATAATACTTTTATCCGAAGTCCTAATTTATAACAAAATTTGAGGGTTGGGCAAGTACTACTTGCGGTGTGCTTTGCGTTTGGAGCTCGACTCCGTGTCGAACTGCTTCGACTCCATGAGGCGTCTATCAAACGCAGCTTGTTGTTCTCTTAATTCTGTGAAGGCCGCATTTGCTTGTGCTTGAAACGCTTCGGCGCGAATGTGATATCGGCCGTATGGATTTGTACTTCCACATTGACCTCTCAGATTCGGTTGGCTTGCACTCCGGATTGATAGCACTGGTTGGCGAGTTTGCCAACCATGACCGGAAGTGCGCGGTCGGCTGATCCCCCGCCTCTCACATCATAGAAGTCTCGGCACATGCCGTAAGGAGGGCGTAAGCTTTGTTGTTGGCTCCAATGATGGAGGTGACTTCCCCACACTGGAGTGGGTCCTTGGAAATTCCTCACGTGGACGGGAGATTGTGGGATTGGTGGATTTATAATTTCTGGCTCCGAATCCGTGCCAGAGTCATCCCCTCCCTCCAACTCTATAGGCTCTTCGTCTTCTTCAGGATCTTCTTCAATCCACCCTCCATTACCTTGGTTGGGGTAGTAGGGGTCATTGGGGTAATGGAATCCCGCCATTTAGACTGTACGAGAATAGAGTTAAAAGTTTACTATAAGCTAGAGCACATGAAACTTACCCTTAGGTTTAATGGTTGGCGGAACTCGAATACTCCCTCAATATTCTTTAGCGATTTGCTTTTGGTAAGGTTTAAATTTGTTGTCCATTACAGACACTCCTTGGCATACGTTAGTCGGCTCTTGGACAAATATAGTTGATCAGGCTATATTCTTCCCAGTTCTGATTACATGTCCCAAGGCGTACCTGTGTTGCACAACTTATTTATAATACTTCTAAAGTTATTTACTATGAAACTGTTATTAGTATAAAAATGAGTGCATGCTTACCTTAAAACTAATTAGGTTTACTTTCAAAAGTATGAATTTTTCTTAGAGTGTTTTTGCCCAGTTGAGTTTATAGTTGTATATCAAAAAGGAATGGTTTTGATATACTTAATTCCCTATAAAAAAAGCTCTGATACCAATCTGTCACACCCCCAAACCAGAACGGCGGAAACGTTCGGGGGCGGAGGACGTCATATTCAGTATCATAACAATTCATAGAAAGGAAAGTACACACCACCATATATATTAAAGATGTTTACATAATTGTATTCATTACGTGTTCAAAGATAAATACATAAACATCATCCAAAAGAAGTAATTAACGCCAGCGCGTTAATCCCAAAAGTTGATTCCCAAACCTGCTTAGCGGTTCCCTAAGAATACAAGTTATTTCAAAGAAAAAGTGTCAACAATTAAGTTGGTGAGTTCATAAGTAGTTTAGAAAAATTGGATGCCATTCCAAAATGGGTGTATATTTTCCAGAAAACGCAGCATTTCAAATGTAAAGAGTTGTGATTTGTTGTGTTGAAAGTGAATGTATTAGATCCAGAAAATCCCATATTTTCCCTAATGGTTGAGATACGAGTTGTTGTGTTTTCCAAGAAAAACCCTTATTTTCTTATAAAAGTATGAAATGCATATAAATGTTCGTGTTATAAGTTGTAAATAATTGCACCAAGAAAATCCCTTATTTTCCTATTAGTTGTTTGGTTTGTATGCAGGAGAAACCCTTATTTTCCTAATATAATTGGCAGTCTCTAAGACCGAAAAACGCAAGAAACCGACATTCTCAAAAGTTGTGTCATAGTTTTATATAGTAAAACTATACGAAGATCGCATTTATTAGATGAAGAATAGTTTTAATAGCTACTCGTTCATAATAGCATAATACCATAATAATTGTATATCCGATGAGTTTTATAACCATACTAAACATAATATGCCTGTAACGACGTTCTTCAGGCGTCGCAGCGTTATGACAACTGTCACCCCAAAAGACGGACTGTAGCTAACAGTCAGGGCGCGGGATCATGACTTCCCGTATAGATCTATACACATTTGACACGTTCTTTGAACGGGAGATTCTGGTTATAGACAGGACTTGCAGCATTACTTTCTAATAAAGAAAAGTAACGTTTGAAGATATACACGTCTCATGGATTCTCAATTAAGCCCGTATTAAAGTGATAGTTTTCTATGCAAAGTTTATCCTTTTTCACAATGTTTGACAAAGCAAAATCATAAGTTTTTAGGATGTATAAAACGACTTAACAACGAAAGTTACTTTGAAATCATTATATACTTTGTATAATGTCTGATGCACGCAAAGTATGACAAGAGTTTTCCATAATAGTAATGAGTTCGAAGTGATTTATTCGATAAAAAAAGTGAAGTGAAACTTTATAAAATACACGATAATAATCGTATGTTTACTTGTATTCCCCCCCCCCCCCCCTAAAAGAGTATAAAAGCATTTAAAATGTATTTAAAGTGTGTTTGAAAGGGGTATGAACTCACTTGAAAGTTTGAAGATAGCAAGATGGAAAACCGGGCAGAGTTTCGTCTCGGGAAATGGATTTTCCTCGGAAATCTCGAGATTCCTCGGGAGAAAAATCGACCTTCGGGACTTGCACAAAATGACCAGGGCTTCGGGGTAGTGCGAGCACGGAAAACGAGGTAAAACGCAAGAAAAAGGAGAGAGAATGGGCCATTTTCCCGAGAACCCTCGCATGCTATTTATAGGGGGGCCTGAGAGGCCACGTACGCGGGGCGTACGCTCGTACGCAGCGCGTACGCGTGCTTCATGCGTGACCGAAGCCTCGACTGCCTCAGCCTCGGATGGGACGACTCAGGCAGTCGGGTCGGATGGGATGGCGGGTCGGACGGGCGGGTCGGGTGCCTCGCATAGGGCGACGTGGACGGTTTGAGGCCGAGTTCCTCGGGTACGTGGGGCGTACAGGAGTACGCAACGCGTACCTCGGATGAGGACGCTGACTCCCCTTCGGATAATACCGAAGTTTTAATAAAAAATATATATAAATTAATTATCAAACTTCGAAAATTCATATCTCCTTCATACGAACTCCGTTTTTGACGTTCTTTATATCCCCGCGAAGGTGAGACTACGATGTACAACTTTCATTTAGATTCCGTTGGCAAATTCCGGAATTATTTTTATTATTTATTTATTAAAATGACGTGATTAAGGAATTTCTTTAAAAATTCATAACTTATTCATACGATGTCCGATTTGAGCGTTCTTTTTATGCATGTTTGTAGTTTAACGATATCTATGACTTTGATTTAGACACCTAAGGTCGGAAAGTGTTTTATTGAAACTTTGCGTTTTTACGCAACTTCGTATTGCTGGTTTTTGTCGAAAAACTTAGAATGAGCATAACTTCTTCGTTATAACTCGGATTTTTGCGTTATTTATATGTTTGGAAACCTTAAGACGATAACTACGACATAGTGTACTCCAAATAGAGTTTTTGAATACTCCATTTTTCGATGATATTCTATTTCCTTTCTCAAAGAGGTTACAAGACTCGATTTTTACTAACTTGAAATAACGGATTGTTACACATACTATCGACTAGAAAACACGACAATGTAAGTCGTCAAAAGGTATGACATTTGGCACCTGCAAGCCTGCAGGTCCGGCTGAAGCTAGCAGCAAGGTGTAGGATACTCAATCCAGTATAAATCTATACGCACACTCACGCTCTCCCTCTAGTAGATTCTGGTCACAACTCGGGCCATGACAATGATGTCATGCTCCGATATAGTGGATCACATTTATGTTAAAGTATACTTGTATATGTTTTCATCATAGTATCGTTGTATAAGTTCTCATTCTAGTATACTTGCATATGTTCTCATTCTAGTGTAGTTGTATATGTTATCATTCTAGTGTAGTTGTATATGTTCTCATAGAAATAACTAATAACTCATGAATGAACTGACACTTGAATGCTTCATTGAATTAGAAGTAGTAAGTAGTATAACCCTAAACTATACCTATTATAGTTTATTAGTAGACTTGTTTGAATGACTGAATGTACTGAATTGAGACAAAGGTCTTTATATCTATACATATATACATAATATATAACTAAGGATTCAACGACACTCTAACAAATAATCGGTTACTTTAAGACCACAACCAAACAAGGACAGGAAGTAAAGTGGGTTATCTCTCTAAAGTCCTTCAAACCTTATCTATATAATTGTATATGTAGTAGACATGGTTTTAACAATATATAAGTTTAAAAACTGTAAAAGTAAGATTTAGTTTTCAAAAGTGAATTTGATAAAGATTTTAACATGTAAAATAATTTGATAAACAGTTTGAAGTCGTTTGTTTCGTAAAACAATTTGAAGTATGAAAAATCCATTTATGCTAGTTATTAATCACATGTGATTGATATAATCACTAACATGGTTCAACTTGTATTCACCCCCCCCCCCCCCCGGCCCATAAAGCATTTAAAAACATTTAAAATCATTTCAAAGGTTAATTAAGGAGTACGAACTCACCTGTAGTGAGTGATGCGACGGTAGGATCGGTTTAGGAGGTTGAGTGTCAATTGCGGACTTGAGCACAAACGGATCCTATTAACCATATAATGACATATATATATATATATATATATGTGTGCAATTAGTGTTTGAAACAACTAATTATTGCATTCGGACCACCTTAGGTGTCACACCCCGCTAAAGCGGAAACGCAAGATATGACAGCAATAACGGTTTCATTGCAAAAGATATAGATACATCACCATAGCAGTATTTAAAAGTTTACAACCCATAGCTTAAAAAGAAACAAAGTACAAGTTTTTCCAAAGTAACTTTGTTCAAAATATAACTTCATAATAGCTTCAACATAATGCAACATGCTCTATGATGATGAATCTTTACATCCACTTACTAATTATTTCCTGAAAACACATGTAAAACGAGCATCAACTATGAAAATAGTTGGTGAGTTCACAAGTTTATAAAATCGAGCGTACAATAAGGCTTTTCGTAAATACAAGTACATTGCTTCAGTGATAAACAAGTTGATTGCTATTAATGAATACAAGTTTATTGCTATAACGAGAAACGAGTTTGTATGTGTATGAGCAAACAATGAGTCTCAACCAAACCTATAACTGAAGCCTTATCGTGATCTATGCTTATCGTTCCATAGATGAATATGGTATCATGCACTCCAGCAATTCGGGCGAGTGAGGAGTTGTCAATTCCTAATAGCGCTATCCATAATGACCATTGGCTCAAAGAGTTTATGGTTAGAGATAAGGGAAGGGCCTTAGTATGATAAGTTCTCATGTTCCGTGTTGCATAGATATACATAAAGAAACATCGCAATACAATAGCAATCATGTTTGATACAATTCAATTCAAATACAACATGCAAACAGTAGTTTTTCTGGACATGGTTTTCCACCCCAATACATAAAACCGAAAATAGGGGAGAGCATGAATACTCACGATGTTTCGTGTAGGCACAAGCGGTACTTCGGGATGCACCAACGTCTTACTACCGGGATCCTACGACATCAAACACACACACTAGTGAGTTTCCATGTCGATATCTAATGCTAATATACTAAACTCTACATATAGGGAAATGCCAATTTATGTTTTAGTATTGGATTTTATATCACTTGGTTACATTTTTGCTGAAATATTGAAATTTTACAAGTCGTGCGATTAATTACAACCTTGGCAGGTTAATTTTTCCAAATTTTAAGTCTCTATAACAACATAAATTCACGAAAGATAGCATTCGAGGGATAAAAATTCTCAAACTTTTTATTTAACTGTTATTACACAATACTAAGCTGGCAAAAATATAAAAATGGATTTCCAAGATGTTTAATTATATTTTATGATTTATGGGCATTTATTCCAATAAAAATTGAAATAAATAGAAAACAGTTTCCAAAATTACCCAAACTTTTTATTTAATGTTTATTATACATAAATAGGCTGGGAAAAATATAAAAGATATTTTCCAGTGGGTATTTTCTATTTTTCCTTGTTTTATTCCTTTACATAGTCATAAATTAAAGAAATAATATTAAACAGTTAAAATAAATCACCATAAACTTTTGCAACATCATTTACAGTATAAATAACCTGGGAAAAATATCAAAAGTGGTTTTTGATAATGTATAAACTGGTTTTGGGTTTTTATGTGTATTTAAGTGTATTTTAGTGCAATTAACTTTAGAAAATATGAGAAAAATAGTTTACAGTAGAGAAAAATCCTCAAAATGTTTATGTAACCTCCGACTGTACAATATGATATCCTGGTAATTTTTGATGAATTTTGGATAATCAGAACTATTTTTCCCATTTTTAGACCATTATAATTACCAAAAATTAGGAAAAATAGTAAGACATGATGAAAAATCTTGAAATTATTTTCTGGAGTCACCATTCACAGGTAAGGGATGCAAAAATTGTTAGATTCAATTTTCACATTCTCTAAAGTGGTTTTGTGATTTATTATCGTATTAAACAGTAACAAAAATTGACAAAATTTGGTGAGGGGTCATTATTCACCATAAGGATCATCCATGAATTTATTCAGGATTTATTGACCTCTGGAAGTATGTTATGTGATTTCTGCCCTTGGTTTTAGCAATAATTTTAATAAATCAAGGAAATAATAAAAGCTCTTGAAATTTTCCAGATAATCTCATGCATGTGAGGGCTTTCAAAAGGAAAAATGTTAAAAGTGTATCCAGAAGAGAAATGAGGGTAATGAATCTAAACAAATTAAGAAATGTTGCATGCAATGATGCATGAAATGTAGATGTGGCTGATGTTCATGAATTTGTGTAGTCCATTCAGTGAGGTTTTAAGCGACGAAATTTCAGCCATCATTCACTAGATATGTTAAGTTTCTAAGATATTTTTCCTCAGATTTATGGTTGGGTTTAAGGCCATTGATCATGCAACACAAAAATAGTTATCACAGAAAAAGAGCTGTATGCGCAACCATTTTGTAAAAATTGCCAAAAATCGGATATTTAATATTTTACAGTAAGACCAGTTGGGTTTGAAAGCTAACTCGTGGAACTAACCAATACAAAATGAATATCATGATTTGGTTAAGAAATGACTGAGTTATGGCCGTTTAAAGTCGAACAAAGTAATATGGCAGATTGCATGTTTGCTTGTGTGCATTATTAGGGTATTTCAACAAGAACATCATGGATGTCTTTGGTAAGGTCCGATTTCTAACACATGCATGGAATGAATGAGCATCCAATATGTACTAGAAATGGTTTAAATGATTTTGGTCATGCATGAACACAAAAGAAATGGAGAAGAACATGAAATATTAGGTTTTGATGTCACATGATCATATGTGCATCTTTTTCTCTCCTTGCATGGGTTTGATCCCGGATTTTCACCATCTCTAACACATGCATTGTGTTATGGTGAGAATCTACAAACCACAAGGGAAATTATAAAGATTTCTAGCCATGGAATGGCATAGAATCAGAAAAGAAGAGAAAACTAAGAAAGAAAATAAGTAAAATCATGTAACTATGGAAGAAGATGATGTTGTTTACCTTTGTTATGATCTTGAGGGAAGAAAGAACACTTCAAGGGCTTAACAATCTCGAAATTTTGCAGAGGAATGAGAGGATTTCCGTGAGTTTAGAGAGAGGGAAGAAGAGAGTGAAGTGTGTGAAGAGTGGAGTGTAAGAGAGTGAAGAAGGAAGAGGTGGAGTGAGGGTTTTGACTTAATGATTGAAGTTTTTGGGAAGAGGGAGCATGGGGAGGGGAGATTGGCCAGATTTTTGAGTGGGTTAGGCCTCCTCTCTCTTAATTTCAAACTTTATAAAATTCCCTCCATTATTTTTATAAAAACCCTAATTTTTATAAAAGTAATTCTTTAAGCAATTTTTGACTTATTTAAAAATCTTGTTTTTAACTAATTAATTATGATTAATGCATGATAATTTATATTTCTATTTCATTGGTATAATCCATAATTTGATTAATAAAATTTGATATTTGGAAGATTATAGCCAAATTTTATAAAGTTTTTAAGCTTTAAGATTTATAAATTTGGATTGTTAGCTCTTTAGGGTTTTTGGAATATTGTTTGATGTTCATCATCATAATGAAGTATAATTAGAATATTTTAATTTATTTTTAGGGTTTTATACCCTTTTTCAATTATAACAAAGCTTGAAAGTTTCATTCAAATTATAGCATTGGCATTTCCTATTGTAGTTAAGCAACTTACTAAAATCGTAAGTGTCGAGTATATTAGTCCTAGGTCTTAGATGAATCCTAGTTTATGCAAGATTTTGACCTAATTTGTACTACTAGGCCATGGCATGTTGTGCATGAATGGTTTTTATAAAGATGCATGAGTCCGAGAATGACCTGAATTGACAATTGTCACATTAGGGACTAGTAAACACTTATTATGAAGTGTTACAACCATATAAGATTGTATATAAGTGGTATATGACTATACAAGGGAGTGTATGGTCAAAATCCACAACAAATGTGAGTGTGTGTGTGCGGCTAGGAGGTGTGTGTAGCCGCACACTCCGTATGGAATGTGTCAAAACGTGATTTTAAGCTATAAGGGACATCTAGGAAGGTTTCATTCTTCATGCCTTTGCCTTAAATAAAGTTTGTTGCCATTTTGGGAGCTAAAAAGGGTGTGCGTGGCCCCCATGGAGGTGTGTGCGGCCGCACACACTTGAAGATCATACGAAATGAAGTTTTTCATGTATAATTCCAAGTGTTCTTAGTATATAACTAGTTGTGTTAAGTGTAAACATGTTATAGAGGCATGAGAGGCTGATTTAGGGTCCAAAACTTAGTGTGTGTTCTCCATGTTCTTGGTGTTCTTGAAGATCTAACCACAAAAATGTGTTTTTCATGGCTCAAAGTGGGGGAGAATGCTAGATAAGGTCAGGTAACAGTTAATCAAGGGATGAATCACTTACTTGCTTGAAGATTGGAGTGAAAAGTAGGATGATACTTGAGAGGATTTCGAGTTCTAGCTTGAAGGAGTGGGAAAAAGTGCTCAAAATGACTAAGTGTGGTATATATAAGTGAGAGTGTGTGGTTGGGATGGGTGTGCGGCCGCACACACCTGTGTGTAGCCGTACACTCAAGTGTGTGGCCGCACACTCCATGTTTTGGAGTGTTTGGACCGATTTTTCTTAATATGCATTGTGTTATCATGTTTCTAGGTTCCTACCTTATTTGTACTAGGTTTAGAACACTCCATTAGACCCCAAACAGTGTTAAAAGCTAACAAAATGAGTCTAACTTGGATTCAATTGGTCTCTTGTACAAGAAAGAAATTTGGGGTTGTCACATCATCCCCCCGTTAGAGGGAATTTCATCCCGTAATTAAATTTTAAGCAGTAAATAGCTACAAAACTAAGCGAAAAGGTGAGGATATTTCAGTTTCATCTGATCCTCGCGCTCCCATGTGACCTCCGGTACTTGCTTGGCGTTCCAGCGAACCTTCGCTATTGGGATGCAACTTTGCTTTGTTTGCTTGACCTCACGGTCCATGATCTCTACTGGTTCCTCAACGAAGTTGAGGCTTTCGTTCATCTTGATCTTCTCGAGTGGGATTATCAGAGTCTCGTTGGACATACATGTTTTCAAGTTAGAGACGTGGAGTGTCGAATGTACGTTACGAAGTTCGTTGGGTAGATTGAGTTTGTAAGCTACAGGGCCCATTCTAGCGAAAATCTCGAAAAGCCCTATGTACCTTGGATTTAGCTTTCCACGGTTTCTGAAGCGTATCAAGCGCTTCGAAGGTGAGACTTTCAAAATAAAACGGTCTCCTACCTGGAATTCAAAATGTTTCCTGCGTTTTTCAGCGTAACTCTTATGTTGGTCTCTAGAGGCTTTCAATCGTTCACGAATCTGAACGATCTTCTCTGTTGTTTCTCGAATGATTTCCGGACCTATGAGAGTGCTGTCAGGAACTTGTCCTTTAGTTAACTGGGTGTCACCCAGCTCAGCCCAGCACAGACAGGATCTGCACTTTCGGCCATAGAGGGCTTCGAATGGAGCAGCTTTGATGCTCGTGTGATAACTGTTATTGTAGGAAAATTCGACAAGGGGTAAGTGAGTACCCCATGTCTTTCCAAATTCGATCACACAAGCTCTCAACATATCTTCCAGTGTTTGGATGGTTCTCTCACTTTGTCTGTCGGTCTGAGGATGGTAGGTTGTACTCATGTCCAGCCTCGTTCCTAGGGAACTTTGTTGGGACTTCCAGAACCTCGAAGTGAACCTACTATCTCTATCGGAGATAATGGATATAGGAACACTATACAGTCGTACAATTTCCCTAATGTATGTTCTTGTAAGCTTCTCCATCTTGTCAGTTTCTTTGATAGGAAGGAAGTGTGCAGACTTGGTTAATCTATCGACAATGACCAATATACTATCAAGTCCACCCGTTGTCTTGGGCAACTTGGTTATGAAATCCATAGTGATCCGATCCCACTTCCATTCTTGTATCTCTTGTTATTGAAGCAAACGAGAGGGTTTATGGTATTCGACCTTAACCTTTGCACAAGTAAGGCATTTACTCATGAAGGTAGCAATCTCTGCTTTCATGTTAGGCCACCAGTATAACTTTTTAAGATCCAGATACATCATATCTGAACCCGGGTGAACGGAATACCAAGTGTTGTGTGCCTCGGTCATGACCAAATCTCAGAAGCCACCATATTTCAGTGTCCAGATCTGGTTCATGAAATATAAGGCCCCGCCATCCTTGGCTTCTAAATTCTTATCCATTCATCTAAGGGATTCACCCGCCGTGTTTTCAGGTTTCGAGGCTTCAAGTTGAGCCTCCTGAATTTGTGTAGACAAGTGTGAATGGATAGTCCTTCTCAATGATTTGACCATTCAACCAAAATATTCTTTCTGACTTAGGGCGTCTGCTACCACGTTGGATTTTCCCGAATGATAACGAACTTCACATTTGTAATCATTTAGTAGCTCGACCCACCGTCGTTGTCTCATGTTGAGATCCTTCTGATTGAATATGTGCTGTAAACTCTTGTGGTTTGTAAAGATCGTGATTTTTGTACCATACAGGTAGTGTCTCCAAATCTTTAAGGCAAACACAACAACTCCTAATTCAAGATCGTGCGTGGTGTAGTTGACTTTGTGTGTCTTCAGCTATCTCGAAGCATAGGCGATGACCTTACCTCGTTCAATCAGAACATAACCGAGCCCTTGGTTGGATGCATCGTAGTATACAACGAAGTCTTTTAACCCTTCGGAGAGGGATAGTATCGGTGCGGTGCATAAGGCTCGCTTCAGCGTTTGAAAACTTTTTATTGTTTCTCTCCCCAGTCAAAGGCCACTCCCTTCCGGGTCAGTGTAGTAAGAGTTTTTGCAATCCGAGAGAAATTCTGTATGAACCTTCAGTAGTAGCCAGCGAGACCTAGAAATTGATGAATTTCTGTAGGCGTCTTCGGTGTTGACCAGTTCTCAATGGCCTTAATTTTGGATGGGTCCACGTGGTTTCCCTCTTCGCTAACCACGTGTCCTAAGAATTCGACTCTTCGGATCCAAAATTCACATTTGGAGAACTTTGCATAGAGCTTCTCCGTTCATAAAGTTCCTAGAACTTGTCGTACGTGATCGCCATGCTCTTCCTTATGTCGAGAGTAGATCAGGATGTCATCAATGAAGACGATGACAAACTGGTCCAAGTAAGGACATCATACTCTATTCATTAAATCTATGAAAATTGTCGGTGCATTGGTCAATCCGAATGGCATTACCACGAACTGGTAGTGTCTGTAATGAGTTCAGAAGGTTGTTTTTGGAACATCCTCCTCTAGCACTCGTAATTGGTGATATCCGGATCTTAGATTAATTTTGGAAAAGTACCTCAGCCCTTGCAGTTGGTCGAATAAATCATCTATGCGAGGCAAAGGGTAACGATTATGACCATCAGTTTATTGAGTTCTCTATAGTCAATACACATACTGAATGATCCGACTTTCTTCTTAACGAACAAGACCGCTGCTCCCTAGGGTGAGAAGCTTGGTCTAATAAAACCCTTGCTGAGCAGTTCATTAAGTTGACCAGATAGTTCCTGCATCTCGGCTGGTGCTAATCGGTAGGGCGATTTGGCTATTGGGGTAGCTCCTGGGGGTAATTCGATTCTGAACTCGACCTATCGTTGCAGAGGTAGTCTTGGTAGTTCTTCTGGAAATATGTCAGGAAAGTCTCTCACTACCAGAATGTTCTTTAGTTCTTGCGCTTCTAGGCTCATATCGACAATGTGAGCAAGGAATGCACAATATTCCTTACGTAGATACTTTTGCGCTTGAATACTCGAGATGATACGAAGACTCATGTCGGGTTTGTCATCGTAGATGATGAGAGTTTCGTTAGACAGGAGATTTAAATAGACCGCTTTCTCGTAGCACATGATGTCGGTGCGATGAAGTCTCAACCAATCCATGCTGATGATGACGTCGAAGATTTTAATCAAGACCGACATGAGTTCGATTGGAAATGAATGGCTATCTATAGTTAGGGTACATCCTATGTATATGATATTCGTGCTCTCAGTTTTCCCATTAGCCATTTCTACAGTGAATGGTTCCTTAAGTGTGCATGGTTTTTGTTTAAGTAGGCGAGCAAATTTATCATTCACGAAGCTTCTCTCTGCTACGCTATCAAACAGTATGTATGCATAAGTGTTTTCAAGGAGAAACGTATCGGTCAGCACCATAGGGTCAACAACTGCTTCTCCATGGCCTGTAGCCAGAACTCTTCCTGCTCCATCAACATTTCTTTCCTTGGGGAAGTCCTTTTCATCGTGGCCCACATTGCCACATCCAGAGCAAGCCTGGCCCACGCCAGCGCCGTGAACATAGGTGATCGACATTGCTGGAGATTTGCAGAAACAGATAGTGTGTCCTTTCTTGTTGCAGTTGGAGCACTACATTTCTCGGTAGGGTCCGATGTGGTGGAATTTACATTTGTTGCACTTTGGCAAACTTCCAGCATACTGCCTTATTGGAGTAGCAGCGGTAGGTTCGATCGCAACATGAACAACCATGACTCTCCGCTTTTTAGCAGCTCTTTGTTTCTTCTTATCATCTCAGAACTTCCGCATATTGTCAGTGGGTTTAGAGGGTTTTGAGATGGCCAGGGTTCTTGTTGATGATGGGAATTGGACTCCATGATCGATGAGTCCCTATGCCAATTTTGTGGCTCTGTGGAAGGTAGCAGGATGTGACAACCCGAAATTTCCATTCGATGAAACCCTAAAAGTCAACCACTTCATAGCATAAGTCAATGTCATTATTTCTTATTTTTAAGAAAAATAAAGTTCGTTTGATTATTTTAATATTATTTTTAAGCGAACGGGTGTAAGAAAGTGTCGTCTCAGGTTCTGATTTTTGAAAACCGCAAACACTTCGCGTATTAGAAACACCTGACCAAACTTTTATGTTTGGGTTGAAAAATCATCCAAAAATTCGTAAACTCATGCTTATACATGAGTTTACTCCCCATTTGTGTTTACTCCCCATTTATCAAAAGAGTAAACTCCAAAAATATTCTCGCAAGTATCATCCAAGATTTAATTCCAAATCTTCAATCTTGTAAGTGTTTTAACCCTTTCAAGTTAGTAAAACACTTAATCTAGTGTTTGTGCATCCATTCATCCATTCATTTCCGGTTTTTGTTTAGATTTTCCAAAACACCAAGAACACTCACTAAGTGTTCTTGGCCTTTTAGCTCAATTCAAGCTTCCTTATGTAAGTACTTCCATCCTTGAGTGATTTTAAGCTAGTATTACATTTGAATATCAAGAAATAATGTCAAGAACACAGTGTTGGAGGTGTTCACGGTCCAAGGATGTTCTTGGGCCGTAAACACCATAAAGAGGCACCAAAGTCTGCCTAAGTCCCAAATCTAAGCCCTAGTTGATGTATAGAACATCCTTGATATGTTTAAATCCTTCCTTCTTGTGTTTAAGCCTTGAAAAAGCACCAAAACCCCCCAATTTTATGTGTTTACGGTTTAGGGATGTTCCAAAACCATGAACACCCCAAAAAGTGGGTAAATGTCCATTTAAGGTCCCATAGTTGGTTCTTATGGCTAAATCTAACCTAGGCTAGTACCATGATTGAACTAAGGACTTGAAAACCCAAAATACCATAAATTTAGGAGTTTAAGGTAGTAAACTCATGAGTTTAAGGTAGTAAACTCATGAGAAATGGTCCTTAGACCGTAAACTCCATTGAGGAGTGTTTTGATGCCACACAACACTTCCTAAGGCTAATTTGTGAAGTAGGAATGCTTGGAATAGCCTAGAAGACTACAAATCACCAAATGGTCAAAAGATTTGGAGTTTACGGCCGTAAACTCAAGGGGTGTTGATCCTTAGGGAGTAAACTCATTTTAAGAGTTATCCTTGAACCCCAAACACACTAGCTTTTCCCTACAACACTTAGATGCAACCCTTGAGACTTTTAACACTTGTATAAAGTGTTTAACATGTCCTAGAGTGTTTTAACTTTGTTTATTAGTTGTTTAAAGAGTAATTATGTATATACATATATCCTTATATGTTATTAGGATCTTTGTGCGTGTCTAAGTCTTCACTTGACACCAAGCACTTATCCGACACTTCTTTCCGATCCACTTACCACAGGTGAGTTCATACCCCCTTAACTAATGTTTTAAATGTTTTATGGGGGGGGGATACAAGTAGAATCATGCTAATTATTGTACCAATCACATGTGATTAATAAGTAGAATTATGCTAGTTATTATATCAATCACATGTGATGAATATGCAACATTCAAATGATTCACTTCACTTTAACCATTCTTACCAAACAGGTTCCTCAAATGATTTTCTTAAATGTTTTATATGTTTAAAAATCCTTATTAAATGGTTCATTACACACTGTATGATCCTATTTCAAACCATTTTACTCTGATCTGTTTTACTCCAAGTTGTTATCAAAACGTTTTACTTCAAACTGCTTTTACTTCAAACTGTCTTAGTTTAAACTGTTTTTACTTCAAACTGCTTTATTGATTGACATCAAGTCAATCTTTCCTTAGATAATAATTATGTTCAATGGTTTTAAAAAACTTATTTTATACTTTTATATTATCAATTGCATGCTTATATATGTATTTATATAAGAAATGTTTAAAAGACTTAGGAAGGCTATCCATCCTATTTCCTTTTCGCACTTGAGATGTGGTCTGGTGGGATATCGGGTATCTGTCCGAAGGTGATTTAAATATTAGTTATATATCATATGTACATATATAGTCATAAAGGCCCTCCTAGTTCATCCAATACCCTTGGGTAGCAAGGGTATACATCCATGTTCATACGTACCAGCTATACTACTAGTAAGCTACCATATGGATAGTTTAGTAAGATACTAGAACTATTACTAGAACGCAATACTATACAATGAGTCAGTTCATTCATGAGTCATACTTTCTAGAACATTATAGTACATTACTATACTTGCTAGATAGAGAGCACGTACACTACAGCTATAACATTACAGTACATTACTATACTTACTAGATAGAGAGCACGTACACTGCAGCTAGAAGATTACAATATATTACTATACTTGCTAGATAGAGAGCACGTACACTACAACTAGAACATTACAATACCTTACCATACTATTACATAGATATGGTCACATGATCACATGTACATGAGTACACTTACAGGAATTACTAGTACATTTTATATGTATAGATTCTGTTATATAATCCTCATTCTTATCTTTACCTTGTGATTCATTCACATAATCGACGAGATAGATTGGATTTAATATCCTAGTACCCAATGATACGTTGCGGGACTGACCATTACTAGAATCTTTGTTAGCTACAGAGGTAAAAGCACATCCACGGATGTCAACTGTTGATACCGTTACTTGTATACTTTTGGGGACTGACTATTCCTATACCCAGCTGTTAGCAACAGAGGTAAATGTACATCTACGGATGTCTTCAGTTAACATTGTTATTTGCCCTAATAATAAAGGGTGATACTATTACAGTTAGGTCTGGGTAGAAGACTACATTCAGAACAGTTAGGTCTTGGTAGAAGACTACATTCAGAACAGTTAGGTCTTGGTAGAAGACTACATTCAGAATAGTTAGGTCTTGGTAGAAGACTAAATGAGAACAGTTAAGTCTTGGTAGAAGACTCCTTTTGTTACTAATAGGAATCATAGGGATTTCTAGGGTTTTCAAACGTTTACAGTTGTTTTACAAACCTCTTCATACTTACAGTTCATATACAAATTCTTACATACAAATACTTACGTACAAATTAAGACACTAAATACTTATGATCTCACAAGCTTTAAAGCTGATACGCTCTTTCAAAATTACTTGTATCCTCAGGTGATTATAGACAGGTACCGATGCAAGGAGAAAGGAAGATGGAGCTTGTTCAAGACTCATCTTTCATTTTGATTTATGTTATAGTGTTTATCAGAATTTGACAGAACACTTGTATAATAATTATATTATTAATGCAATGGATGATGTTGTTTCTTGTTTACTACTTTTCATTGTTGTGATACTGTACATGATGTCCTCCGCCCCAGAAAGTTTCCGTCGTTCTCGGTTTTGGGGTGTGACACAGGATGTGAAGTTAAGACATTTCCTTGATACAGAGGCACCAACCCTCAAATTTACCTTTCGATCTTTTTCCCTTTTGTGGGAACCATTTTGGGACAGAGGGCCACCAGGTCACTAAACCTGGCGGTATACGTGACTATGTTGGAGCCCCTCATGGTTAGGCTCCACAGCTCCTGTTCCAACTTCTGGATTTCTCCCCTCAAGTAGTACTCCTCAAACATGAGGTGTTTCATAGCTTCCCAGCCCATGTCTTTTGCTACTACTAGAGTGAGTGACTTGACATGGCCATTCCACCATGTCAGGGCGTTCTCCTCAAAGTTACAAGCGGCAAACTTGACCTTACTCACAGCACGGCAGGAGCAATTCTCGAAAACCGACTCCATCCTCTCCAGCCATTGCGAGAGGGCAATGACTCTGCCAGTCCCCTTGAAGAGTTTTGGCTTGCAGTTAGTGAACTCCTTGTAGGAGCACTCTCTCGAGCGCACAAGGGGTTCACATTGAGTAGAGTTAACAGTGGTTCCACCTTTGTTGGAATCAATGGAGTGATATTGAGCCATGGCCATAGCCACAACCACAGCCACTACATTATTCATAGATGCCGCATCGAAGTGTGGAGGAGGTGGTATTGGGGTTTGAGTACTCGGAGGATTACGCTTTGTTGATTTTTGAAGAGGAATCCTTCAACTATAAGTTTAAAGGAAAGATGTACATGGTGGTTAGAATCAATTGTAAGCATAATGAGAGTGTTCCATGGGCTAAATTACCATAGTCCAACAGTTGAATGGGTGTATGTCTTGAAATAGCAGTATGGCAGAAGAGTAGGAAAAACACAAGAGTACAGATTTTTCCAACAAATTAGATAACCGCCAATATTACTAGTATTACTGATGTAGGCAAGTTTGAGAAAAATGACCTAGTAGTGGGTCCTACATGAGACCATATGAGGGAAAATGTTTGACAACTTAGTAGAGTAGATAGTATCCTGAAAGATAGGAATAATTTACAGACAAGTGCTTCATAAAGCATAGATAGGAAAGGCTATTCCTTAATCAAAAGAAAAGATGTGCTAGACATCTTTTAACGATGATGGGAATTCCTCAGGCGAACCGTAAGGTCTTCCATCTAACGAACCACTGCAACCGGAACGGCGAAAATGTTCTGGGGTGGATGACGTCAGGTCAAGTATCACAACACATGCATTATAGTAATCAAAGTACAACAACCATTGCATTAATAGTAACAGTTTTACATGGTTAACATTACAATACACCAAAGTAATACAAGTAGTTATATAAGTGCAGCTTAGCACTAAGCTATCTTCATCAACAGCTCCGGGAATGTACCTGTCTAATGTTGACCTGAGAATACAAGTTATTTGAAAAGCGAGTATCAACATTTTTACAAATGCTGGTGAGTTCATAAGTATTTTAGTGTCATTTTAATCAAATAACTTTAATAAAAGTGGTAGTTTTAGGGTATCCATTATATTAGTGTCTTTTCTAGAAAATCCTATATTTTCTTTAATAAAAGTAGTCTTCTACCAAGACTGGACGGAGTTATGTGGTAAAAAGTAGTTTTCCCTTAATCGTTATCATTATCATAATACATAATTTGGTTATTATAGAAAGCAAGAGAAATCAGGGAAATAAAATATGCCTCATCAGTGAGGACTGCGGACTAAGGCAAAAGTTATCATTGACTCCAAGAGAGTATCGAACGAACAGCATGCCTGGCTCAGTCTATCAAAAGGAGATACAGACCCTAGACGGTACCAAATGAAAGGTACAACTAGTAAAGTCTAAAACACAGAAATCAGACCGCTGACATTATCAAATGAAAGATACAGCTAACAAGGTCTAGAAACAGTGTAACTCTAAGAATGGGTTCCCAGCATACAGTGTAACTTGCTGGTATAATATCGTTACCTTAAGGCCATGAATTATAAGGCAACCTGGGATACTCGTAACCATACTAACCGACACTAGAGTACCTGACGCCCTACAAGCATCTATAAAATATGACATTTGTCACCCCTTGGCTTGGTGGGCTATGGACTGTAGCTAGCAGTCAGGGTGCGTGGGTGTCAATCTTGTATAAATCTATACACACAATGTCCGCTCTCTCTACAGGAGACTCTGGTTACCAACTAGACGACGGAGAAGGTCGTGTCTCGAAGATGCATCCCAAATAGTGGGTAGTGGGTTTCATATTTAAGTGTTGAACTAGGGGTAGAGACTCATAACTGGACTGACTAGAATAAACCTATATGTCTATGCTCGCATACATAACATACAACTAATGAATCAAACGACCTTCGGACGGCCATCCGATCCTAACAGACCACATCTCAACGAAGAAAAGGAAATAGGGCGGACAACCCTTCCTAAGTCCTTCAATCATTATTTATATGCACATATACAAGTACAGACATACATCTAACTATGGCTGAGTATGTAACAAGTGGAAACGCATCGTGATGTATAACTGAGTCGTGGTGTGTAAACGTATAGTGTGGAATAACCGAATCGCGATGTATAACGTACAGTGTGGAATAACCGAATCATAAAGTGTGAACGAATAGTGTGGAACAACTGAATCATAAAGTGTGAATGAATAGTGTGGAACAACTGAATCATAAAGTGTGAATGAATAGTGTGGAATAACTGAATCATAAAGTGTGAACGAATAGTGTGGAATAACCAAATCGTAAAGTGTAAACAAACAGTGTGGGGTAATCGAATCGTGAAGTATAAGCTTTACCAAATATAAGCGTATCACAAAGTGGAAACGTTATCAAGTAGGAGTTTAAACTAAGTAAAAGCGAAGCAGCGACATCTAACAAGCAAGAGTATACGACATGAAAGAGAACTTTGATGAAAACCTTGGAAAAACCTTTATACTTAAGGAAGTCACAACTTGGTATTCTTTGGTAAATTAAGTTTGAAAACCTTTAGAAATTATTTGGAAACCTTTCATAAACCAGTTTAAAATGAACTTTGATAAAATAGTATAAGTAAGAGTTATGAACAAATGAAAACATTTTAGAAAACCATATATAGTATCCTACTCGGTAAAACAGTTAAAGTGTGGTAAATTCTTGTGGATGCAGGTTATTAATCACATGTGATTGATATGATAGCTGGCATGTTTAACTTGTATTTCCCCCTATAAAACATGTAAATACATTTAAAAGGTTCATTCAGGGGTATGAGCTCACCTGTTGTAAGCGGATCGAACGAAAGTGCCGATATAGGATGCTAAGTGTCAAGTGCGGATTTGACCACACACGCAAATCCTATTTAACATGTTATGATACATTTAAGTATCTAATTAGTCATTTAACAACTAATTAAGCAATTAAGGATGTCATATGTCATAAAAACACTTTGCTACAAGTGCTAGAAGTGTCAAGGGTTGCATACAAGGTGTGTATGGGCTCACTTTGGAGTTTACTCCTCAAATAGAGGCCCTTATGGGAGTTTACGGTTTCAAGACCCTTTCCACCATGAGTTTACGGCCGTCAACTCATGGTAGTATTGTCATGGGATGCTTAAAGGTCTTAACTCACTCATGGAGTCATGCTATAGTTGAATCAAGGGCTAAGGAAGTGTTTGGGGGCTCAAAATGGGCACAAAGTGGAGTTTACAGCCCAATGTTTACTCCTTGAGGCGTTTATGGCCGTAAACACATGAGTTTATGGTCGTAAACTCATGTTGGCCCATTCCTTTAGTTGTTTGGTGGTTCTAACTCATGTATGTAAGGTTCTAGTGGCTTTTAGAGGCATGGGAAGGTGTTTAGGGCACTTAAACACCTTGGAAAGGTGTTTACGATCTAAGGAGATACACTTGGGGAGTTTACTACCTTAAACACATGATTTTATTGCAGTAAACTCATGTTAGTCCCTAAATCATGCGTTTTTGTGGTTGTAGGCTAAGCATACGAAGTTCTAGGTCCAATTCTAAGCCATACAAAGTGTTGAGGGCACTTTAACACCCTTTGGGGGTGTTTATGGTCTAAGGATGTGTGTTTACGGTCCAAGAACCTTCTTGGGCCATAAACCCAAGTGTGACATGATTTTGTAGGCTTTGGTGAATAAAATGAAGGAAAATAAGGTTCTATGCACTCTAGGAAGTTGATGGAAGCCCTTGGAGATGTTTGAGGGGTAGCTTGACACCATAAAAGGTGTTTATGGTCCATGAACATGGGTTTACGGTCCCAGAACATCCTTAGACCGTAAACTCATGTTTACTCCCCATTTGGTCCGATTTTGGTGTTCTAAGTCCTTTCGGGTAAGCCTCTAAACCATTGCTAAGCATGAGAAGTGTTTTGGAAGGGTTTTTGAGCATTAAAACCCACATTCAAGGGGTTTACGGTTTTGGGAGGCTCCCAAGACCATAAACACATGTTCTTGGGGTTTTTGTATGATTAAGCCCCAAATTTGAAAGATACAAGTGTTAAACAACAAGCTAGGGAGGTTTACTTACCGATTTGAGGCTTGGAGGGACGATTTTTGACCAAAACCCGTTTGTAGAGAGAGAAAGTAGAGAGAGAGAGAGTGTCTAAGGTGGGAAAAAGGTGGGAGTAAAACCCACTCCTCCCTTATATAGGGTGGAGCTTATGGCCTAGCTGGGGTTCTCCTGACACCAACCGCGAACGGGTTTTTCACCACTTCTTTAATCACGACAAATTTTAAATTATACCGCCTTAAATTTTGTTCGCTTGACGAATATTATTTAAAATATTCCGACGGGTTTAATTCCGGTCAAAAATATTTTCGGGGTGAATTTGGGTAATTTTTGACGTAACTAATTCCGACGTTAATTTCGACGTTAACTGCGACGTTAACTTTGACATTAAAACTAACGGAAATTATGGGGTTGTCACACTCGGTCAGCCGATCCACCCTCGCTTATTGTCACACCCCGCTAAAGCGGAAACACGAGGCATGGAAGTATAAAGGGTTTCATAGAAAAAGTTAAAAGACAACACCAACCATAGTATTAAGAACCATTACAAATTTACAATGGGTTTGAACAACTTTTAAAAGAAATTACAATGAAAATAGAAATACAACACATGAGAATGCTCCTAAAATTGAAGTGTCCCTAAGTGCCAGTTACTCGATGATTCATGAAAAAGCATGTAAAACAAGCGTCAACTATAAAAATAGTTGGTGAGTAATCACAAGTTTAACAAAATAATATTGGTTCATTAGTTGAAATCAAAGTTTTGATAAAAGTTTCCAATATTAAAAGTATATTGCTAAAAGGAGTAAATAAGTTTCTAAACACAGTTCGTTGTCATCATGAGAAATAAAGTATGTTGCCCGAATAAGATGCAACATACATATTCTCATGAAAGATAAAGTTCGTTACTCAAAGGAGTAAACAAGTTTCATTGCTAAAATGAGCAATCAATTTCGTTGCTACAATGAGCAAACAATTTCATTGCTAAAACATGTATATAAGTTTTCAGTAATAAAAGTTCGTTGTTGTAATGAGAAACAAAGTTCATTGCTATAATTAATAAACAAGTTATTGCTATAATGAGTAACGAGTTTCGTTGCTAAAATAAGTATTCAAGTTTCATTGCTAAAATAAGTATACAAGTGTCGTTGCTAACATGGGAATACAAGTTTCGTATGTGCATAAAGAATAATACGTGCATGAAGTTTCCATTCATGAGTTCACAACCCAAGCCTAATGACCGAATCATGCCCTATTGACTACTATGTGTATCGCAAACATAGTGTAGAAACAGGTAAAATGCACTCAAGCGAATCGTGCAAGTGAGGAGTTGTCTACCTCCTGATAGCACTATCCATAATAACCGTAGGCTCAAAAGAGTTAATGAGTTGTGTCTAGAGATTCCAGGGACTTAACCGCGATACAGTCCTCATGAAGTAAAGTAACATACGCGTACATACGAAATATAGCAACCAAGTTTCATACAAGTCAAAATAAATACAACAAACATAAAAGTTTAGGACATGCTTTTCCACCCTAAAACATAAAAACTGAAAATAGGGGAGTGCATGAATACTCACAATGTGCATTGAGATGATGCAAATGGTGCCTTGACTATGCTCCACTCGTACCACTATCGATTCCTACAATAATGGTATTCGCTAGTGAGTCTCTAATCGAAATCTAACACTAGTATACTTACTACTACAATAGAATTATGCAAATAGTGTGCCAAAATTTAATATTGATAAGTTATAAACATTTTTCTGTTAAAATTAAATTCCAATGAATCAATTGTTATATAACAATTTAAGTGTAAATTCTTACTATTGAAATGTTAATATTTAACATTTTAAGAGGCGTTCCAATGATTAAACATTCGAAAACTAAATCAATTAAGTTATAAAATTTCCCAAACGTTGCATTTCAGTTTTAATTGAAGTCAAAGACATCAAGATAAATTTTCTTGAATTTTTGATTTGTCTAACTATTTTTCACCATTTTAGTTTCTTGAATAACCATAAAATCATGAAAAATACTAATAAGTTAATATAATTTTTTTTTTTACCAAACTTCAGATTTTGGTTCTAAATATATTAATAGACTTCTACATAATTTTTCACGCGTTATGGATATGTATAACCATTTTTCATATATTTAATTCTGTAAATTGATAAAAATTAATGAAAAATAGCAACAAGTTTAAAAAATTCCCCAAACTTTTTATATTACTGTTATTAAACATTACTAAGCTGGGAAAAATATAAAAAGGGATTTCCAAGCTGTTAAATTATATTTTATGATTTTTGAGCATTTATTCCAATAAAAATTGAAATAAATAGAAAACTGTATCTAAAATTAACCAAACTTTTTATTTAACTTTTATTATACATAACTAGGCTGGGAAAAATATAAAATATATTTTTCAGTGGGTATTTCTATATTTCCTTGTTTTATCCTCTTAAATAATCATTAATTGAAGAATAAATAATAAACAGTTAAAATAAATTATCAAAAATTTTTGTAACATCATTTAAAGTGTAAGTAATCTAGGAAAAATACCAAAAGTGGTTTTCATATTGTATAATCCAGTTTTGGGTATTTATGTGTATTTAAGTGTATTTAACCTTATAAAATAAGAGAAAAATAGTTTACACCAGATAAAAATCATTACAATTTTTATGTAATCTTCTACTTTAAGACATGATGATCTTGTAAATTTTCATAAATTTTGGATAATCAGAACTATTTTTCCTATTTTTAAGCCATTATAATTACTAAAAATCGTGAAAAATAGTAAGGCATGAAGAAAAATTCTGAAATTATTTTTCTGAGTTACCCACCACAGGTAAGGGCTGCAAAAATTGTTACATATAATTTTCACACTTTCTAAGGTGGTTTTGTGATTTATTATACCCAAACGAAAAGAAAATCGGAAATCATACCAAACAGCAACAAAAATTGATGAAATTTAGTGAGGGGTCATTATTCACCATATGGGTCATCCATGAATTTATTCCGAATTTATTGTCCTCTGGAAGTATTTTATGTGATTTATGCCCTTGGTTTCTAGCAATAATTTTAATAAATCAAAGAAATAATAAAAGGTTTTCGTATTTTACAGATTATCACATGCATGTGAGGGTTTTCAAAAGGAAAAATGTTCAAAATTTATTCAGAAGGGAAATAGGGGTATTGAACCCAAACAAATTAAGAAATGTTGCATGCAATGGTGCATGAGATGTAAATGTGGCTGAAGTTCATGAATTTGTAAAGCCCATTTAGTGGGGTTTTAAGCCACGAAATTTCAGCCATTATTCACTGGATATGTTAAGTTTCTAAAGTATTTTTCCCCGGATTTATGGTTGGGTTTAAGGCCATTGATCATACAAGGCAAAAATGGTGATCACAGAAAAAGAGCTGTTTGCGCAACCATTTTAGAAAAATTTCCAAAAATCGGATATTTAATATTTTATAGTAAGACCAGTTGGGTTTGAAATCAAACTCAAAATACTATATTTCAGGAAAAGAATCACGAATTTTGGTTAAGAAATGAGTGAGATATGAAAGTTTAAAGTCAGGTAAAGAAATCTGGTAGATTGCATGCATGATGATTGGTTAGAAAAGTGAGTTTTCATCATTTCCTTGAGTAAATCATTTGAAATAATTTAAATATATCATGATAAATTCATATTTTAGTCATGTTTCCAGAGATTAAAAGATTAAAACTTATCAAAATGTATATATGCATTTATGAACAAAATTTTGTTTCTCAAAAACTCTTAACTTGAGTTTGATGTTTTAGTCCTTCAAATCGATTTTTGCACTAAGATCATGAACATGCAACCTTGTTTATCATACATGCATGGTGTTAGAACACATCCATGATGTTCTAAAATCCATTTTAAGAAAAAGAAAACAAGTTTGAAGAAGATGAAGAAGTAGAAGTCGGTTTTTGAAGTAAAATGCACATGCATAGCTTAAATCATTGTTGTGGATCTTCAAGAGATGCATGTTCTTTACCTTAAATTTATTTGTGGCTTGAAAAAACCTTATGAATCTCCATAATTTCGTGTTTAAGAATCTGTGGTTGTGGTGTTTGGAGAAAAGAAATTAGAGAGAAGGTAGAGAGAGTTTTCTGGAGAGAGAAAGAAGAGAGATGTGTGTGTTGGAGAGTGAGATTGAGAGAGAGATATATGGGAAGAGAGGGGTCCGAAATTTTGAGTATAATAACCCTTTCTCATTCATTTTGTTTTATAAAATTTAAATTATTTTATAAAATATCTAAATTT
This sequence comes from Lactuca saligna, assembly GCF_052625555.1. Lineage (NCBI taxonomy): Eukaryota > Viridiplantae > Streptophyta > Magnoliopsida > Asterales > Asteraceae > Lactuca > Lactuca saligna. Next base: position 74,341,281 of record NC_136421.1, read on the forward strand.
TATATAAAATATGCACTAAAATCAAGTTTTTATTCATGAAACCTTGATTTTTGACTTATAAATTAAGGATGAATGTTAATGACTTAAATTTTTATTTTCCTTGATTATATTTACCTGAATTTAATTGTTTTAAGATAATATTATAAGTTTCATAACTATTTTTATAGAATTCTTGATGTCAAATTTTATAAAATTTAGGTTTTAGGGATTTTAGGGTTTTGGATTTTAATATTTGAGACTTCAAATTATCTTATGGTATTATAACTCTTTTATAGTTATAAATAATGTTTGTAATTTATTTTTATCGGTTTATTGGCATTCTATGTAGTGATTCCGAGATTCAAGCGAAATTGAGGAATCAAGTATACTAGTCCTAGTCTTCAACTTTGACTTAAGTTTCTATGAGACTTTGAACTTACTTATACTTCTAGGTCAAGTGCATGATGTGTGTATATGATTCATGAAATGTTGTTCGAGTCAAAGGGTAACCCGAATATGGATAGTCACTACTGTTAAGTAGTTGCAGAGTTCACATACTAATGTGAAATCCAAGCACATTATCCATTGTCTCTATCTGTTTCCAAGATTCTACTAGGTTATAACTTAGCTTCTAGTTACTAAGTCTAATATGTGTAGTGCCTATATGTGTAACTAAGTTTATTCAAATCTAGAACTAACTCGAATTTTGATGGTTGTCACACTTATGTTGTAGAAACTTTTGTCCCTGTTGTAGGGTAAGGTATGACCTTCTTCGTCGCTCCATCGATTCAAGTTTGTTACCCACAAGGGTGTGGGACCCTGAAACGCTGGTTGGGGGTTGTTAATTGCGGCTTGACCTATTGGGGGTAGGTTGTTGACTTTTGGCTCGGAGTTAGATCCATCCAAGAAGCCTTCTGCGTGATGATCATCCAACGGTATTTGATGCTCATAATCGGACTGTGCTTCAAGCCATCCAGCATTGTCGTGGGGTGGAAAGTGCGGGTCGTCATGATGATGGAATCCAGCCATGATATTTACACGAGAAAAGGGGTATAAGAATCTTATATAAATAGATGTACTACCTAAGATAATTATAATAGGATCTCTATTAGTTATGTCAATACTTGTGTAGTGCATACCAATTATATGAAATCAAAGCATGATAGACCTTCGAATAAGTAACCCTAAGTCCAAATCCACAACCAAACAAGGAACACGAAGTAAAGTAAAGATCACAGATTCTCACTATATAACACCTAATTTAATATAACCTTAGCGTATCCACCTATCAACTTTTGTCCTACTTGATAGAGGCATATTTAGTTCTCAGATATGTAATTATAGTAACACAAAATACTCCCATAGTATTTTAAACTTATATTCTGTTCTAGTCTTTTCTTTAGAGTAGTGTTTGTAAGTTTTTAGACTTGCTGCCATATCACAACCATTCTAGGGCATATGCTAATCACTCTTCGGACCAGCATAGTTGATCAGTCTAGGCCACTCCCAGGACTGACCATACATCCCCGAGCTTACTTGTGATATTCAACAATTGTAATACTTTTGTACTTGCCATTGTGACATTGATTTTAGTATGAATGCAAACTTGTATACTTAGTTAAATATTTTATTATTTAAAAGTATAGGCTCTTGTTCAGTGTATTTTAATTCCATTGTGTTTATAGTTAGTATATCTTTTATGGGTTGATATACTAGATTCACTATAAACGATGCTCTGATACCAATCTGTCACACCCCAAAACCGAGAAAGGCGGAAACATTCTGGGGTGGAGGACGTCATGTATAATATCACAACACAGTATAATAGTAAACAAGTAAATAACATCATCCATTGCATTAAATATAGAATTTTAATACAAGTGTGTTCTGTAGTATATAAGATAGCAAAACATGAATCAAAATATAAGATGAGTCCTGCATGCGCTCCATCTTCTCCAAAGCTGGCATCAGTACCTGTCTACTGATGACCTGAGAATAAAAGTTATTTTGATTGAGTTTATCAGTATTAAAGGTGGCGAGTTCATAAGTATTTAGTGTCTATGTTCGTATCAAAAATGTTTGAATCGCTGTTTGAAGTACGAGTTTGTAAGCATTTGTAGTAAAAGTATGTGAATGTTTGTAAGTGTTGATAAAAAGTTTGTAACTCCTAGAAAATCATATATTTTCTACTAAAAGTAGCCTTATACTAAGGCACAACTGTTTTGTATGTTTGTTTCTAGTAAAAGTGTGTATTTTTCCCAAGTGTAACTATCATTATGAAAATATATTTTGTACATTAATGTTTAAGTGAAATGGTCACCAAATAAATGTAAAGGGTAAATTAATCTAGTATTGTAGTGTTGTATTATTGGAAGTACCGTTGTACTAACTACCTTAAACCGGATTTATATCAATGTATTATGTGATTAATTGTACCATACTATTGTCAGGAAAAAACGACAATGTAAGTCGTCTAAAGGTATGACATTTGGCACCCGCAGAACTGCAGGTCCGACTGTAGCTAGTAGTAAGGTGTAGGATACTCAATCCAGTATAGATCTATACACAAACTCACCCTCTCCCTCCAGGAGATTCTAGTCACAACACGGGCTCCGATACAGTGGATCACATTTATGATAAAGTATAGTTGTATATGTTCTCATCATAGTATCGTTGTATATGTTCTCATTCTAGTATAGTTGTATATGTACTCATTCTAGTATAGTTGTATATGTTCTCATGCTAATGTAGTTGTATATGTTCTCATAGAAATAAGTAACAACTCATGAATGAACTCACTCTTGAATGCTTCATTGAACTAGAAGTAGTAAGTAGTATAACCCTAAACTATACCTATTATAGTGTATTAGTAGACTTGTTTGTATGTCTGAATGTACTGAACTGAGATAAAGGTCTTTATATTTATACATATATACATAATTTATAACTAAGGATTCAACGACACTTGGACAAACAACCGGGTACTTTATGACCACAACTAAACAAGGACAGGAACTAAAGTGGGTTATCTCTCCTAAGTCCTTCAAACCTTATTTATATAACTATATATGTAGTAGACATGGTTTTAACAATATATAAGTTTAAAAAATGTAAAAGAAAGGTTTAGTATTCAAAAGTGAATTTGATAAAGATTTTAACATGTAAAATAATTTGATAAATAGTTTGAAGTCGTTTGTTTGGTAAAACAGTTTAATGTATGAAAAATTCATTTTTATGCTAGTTATTAATCACATATGATTGATCTAATAACTAACATGGTTCAACTTGTATTCCCCCTCCCCCCATATAGCATTTAAAAATATTTCAAATGTAAATTAAGGGGTATGAACTCACCTGTACTGAGTGATGCGATGGTAGGATCGGTTTAGGAGGTTGAGTGTCAATTGTGGACTTGAGCACAAACGGATCCTATTAACCATAAAACGACATATACATATACATACATACATATATATATATATATATATATATATATATATATATATATGTGTGTGTGTGTGTGTGTGTGTGTGTAATTAGTGTTTGAAACAACTAATTATTGCATTGGTACACCTTAGGGACTAGAAAACACTTATTATGAAGTGTTACAACTATATAAGATTGTATATGAGTCGTATATGACTATACAAGGGAGTGAATGGTCGAAATCCACAACAAATGTGTGTGTACGACCAGGAGGTGTGTGCGGCCGCACACTCCTTACGTAATGTGTCAAAATGTGATTTTAAGCTATAAGGGACATCTAGGAAGGTTTCATTCTTCATGCCTTAGCCTTAAATGAAGTTTGTTGCCATTTTGGGACCTAAAAAGAGTGTGTACGGCCACCATGGAGGTGTGTTCGGCCGCACACACTTGAAGATCATACGAAATGAAGTTTTTCATGTATAATATCAAGTGGTCTTAGCGTATAACTAGTTATGTTAAGTGTATACACATTATAGAGACATGAAAGGGTGATTTAGGGTCCAAAACTTAGTGTGTGTTCTTGGTGTTTTTGAAGATCTAACCCCAAAAATGTGTTTTTCGTGGCTCAAATTGGGGAAGAAGGCTAGATAAGGTCATGTAATAGTTAATCAAGGGATGAATCACTTACTTGCTTGAAGATTGGAGTGAAAAGTCGGATGATACTTGAGAGGATTTCGAGTTCTAGCTTGAAGGAGTGGGAAAAGTGCTCAAAATGACTAAGTATGGTATATATAGGTGAGAGTGTGTGGCTGGGATGGGTGAGCGGCCGCACACACATGTATGTGGCTGTACACTCAAGTGTATGGCCGCACACTCCATGTTTTGGAGTGTTTGGCCTAATTTTGCTTGATATGCATTGTGTTATCCTATTTCTAGGTTCCTACCTTATTTGCACTAGGTTTAGAACACTCCATTAGACCCCAAACTCTGTTAAAAGCTAAAAAAATGAGTCTAACTTGGACTCAATTGGTCTCTTGTACAAGAAAGAAATTTCGGGTTGTCAAACTTGTTTATTTAATACTTGATGCAAACTTGTTAATAAAATCGAAAAAACTGTTTTCTGCTTGGGTGAACTCGCCGAGTCCATGCCTTTCTTCAACCAACACGGCGAGTCAGTTCGTGCACTCGACGAGTTGGCTTGTCAGAGTGTAGTTTTTCGACTTTTGCTGCTGGAAATGGACTAGAAACATTACCCTAAACCTATTTTGGTGTTGTAAAACTTGTTTTAGATGGTGCAATGGTTATGCTAATCCATTTTCCATGGCTAATATCATAATTTCAAGTTTTATATGGTTTATTTATTATTCTTCAAATTGTTGATATGCATGTTCTTGAACTTTTGAGTTTAGAAGATCATAGGTAATTATTTGTAACTTGCTTGGTAGTTAAATTATTGATCTTGATGTGTTTTAATGGAATCCATAATTTGTCCTCAAGTTCTGGATTGCCAAAAGTCACACTTTTAAAGTTCATTATTAAACACATAGGTTACATAAAATGAAAAGTCTCTCAATTTATTAATCCATTAACTCATAAGTTATGAAAGATGAAAAGTTTTGAAAGTTACAAAACTTGCCCTCAAGTTTTGGAACATGTAAAGTCACTTTAAAAACTTTAGTTCCAACCCTTAGAATTTTTAAAGTTAAAATTCAACCATTATACTTATAATATTATAAGTTAATAATATATATATATATATATATATATATATATATATATATATATATATATATATATATATTAACTTATAATATTATAAGTATAAGAGTTGAATTCTAACTTTTAAAATTCTAAGGGTTGGAACTAAAGTTTTTAAAGTGACTTTACATGTTCCAAAACTTGAGGGCAAGTTTTGTAACTTTCAAAACTTTTCATCTTTCATATCTTATATATATATATATATATATATATATATATATATATATATATATATATATATATATATATAAGACCTAAAAGTCGTTTTACCGTTACTAGGCCTCATTCACGAAGCCAGTCTATAAGGGGCGGGGGGGGGGGGGGGTATAAGGTTGTTGCCTATAAAATGAAAGCTTAATGGGTGTCCATGAAATTACACTTTGAACCTTGTTTAAGTTGTTAATGGAGCGTGTGCGGTTAACCGACACACTAACTTGGACTTAACAAGGTAGGCAAAGGGTTACTTAATGGGTATCATAGTATCGATGGAGTGCGTGTGGTTAACCGACACATCGATTGAGGGGTAAATATTAAGGGCACCAAGTAATTTGCATGGTTACTTCACACCTTGTTTTGTGATCCTCGGCATCCCAACCACAAAACTTGAAGGGCACACTCAAGATTGAAAAATGCCATTTAAAATTTCAATGAATCTTAAAGAATCTAGGAGTATCAAAACCAATTAAAACCTAATAATTTATTTCGTTTTTCGTGGTGGAAATTGGTGAATCGTCATTCACCTACCTTTAAATATTTTATAGCTTGGATTATGGCATCCGTCTTCTAAGTTATAAAATACTGTGTTGGGTCCTAGCCTTAATATTACATTTGGTTGTTTTATTAAGGATTGTCTTTATATCTAATCTAGACTTGCCTTTCTTCCTTTTCAAATGTCTTCAAAGAATGCTACTTCTGGCTCAAACCCTACAAGGTCCTTCTCTCTCATGAACCTTTGTGGGAGAGTCATCTTTGATGGTTCCAACTTTATGGATTGGATCTGAAACATCAGGATGGTTACTCGTTACGAGGACAAGGAATATGTCCTCGACAAGGTGCTTAATGAACTTGATGAGTCGTCTGCTACTCCTGAGGAGATCACTGAATTCCGAACTCATGAGAGAGATGTCACGAAAGTCGCTTGTATCATGTTAGCCACGATGACAGCCAAGATCCAAAAGTCATGTGAGGAGTATTACCCTTTTGAGATGCATCAGGACTTGATGGACCGCTACCATCAAAGTTCTCACCAAGAGAGGTATGACATCATCTGCTTCGTGATAACAACCTGGATGAAGGATGGTGAACCCATCACTAATCAGTTGCAGAAAATGAAAAGGTATGTGGACCGGTTGCTGAAGCTAAATGTGAACTTCCCCGAAGAGTTGGGAATTGATATCATTTTGCACTCCTTACCTTCTTGTTTTGATGAATTCCGAATGACATACCACATGAAAAAGGAGGAAATTACACTTAGCAAACTTCAAGGACTCTTGAAGACCGTCTAAAGTGGTTTTCAGGGTAAGTCGTTTGTTACCACTCCTACTCCTACCACGGCCCCGGTCTTGGCAATCGGGCAAGGCAAAGGAAGAAGAGGAAGAGCCCTTCAAAGGGTACCAAGGGAAAGTCCCTTGATGGCTCCTCTTCAAGTGGAACCAACAAAGGTTCTATCACTCCTTCTGCTAACCCTAAAGAGGCTGAATGCTTTTATTGCCACGAGAAGTCGCATTGGATGCGAAACTGCCCAAAGTATATACAAGATGTAAAGGATGGTAAAGTGAAACCCAACCATGCAGGTATTTACACTATATTGTCTAATAAGTCACCCATTCTAATTCTTGGTTCCTTGATACCGGTTGTGGTATTCATATTTGTTCTGACTTGCATGGACTAAGAAGAAGTGAGGACGTGGAGCATGGGAAGATAAGCTTAATCATGGGGAATAGGAAAGCATCACCTGTCACGAAGATTGGAGTTTATACTTTGTTGCTAAGTAGTGGGTTAACATTAGATATGAATAAATATTGTTACTCATCTGAAATGGTGAGGAATATTATTTCTTTTCATGCCTTATACAAACAAGGGCTACTTTTTCTTTTGATAATGAATATGGTAGTATTAATGCTTTCTTTAATAATGTTCTTTATTTTAAAGCATTACATTGTGATGATGTTTGTGAAGCTACTGTTGGATAAGGTGTCTAAGTCCATAACTATTTCTGGTATGTACTTGACCCGACCCGGGATGGTCCATTTGGGTTGCATGGCACCGTGCAATTGGATAGACTAAATGAGAGATATAACACTTGGAGATTATTGATATATTATAAGTTCTAATATATTAATAATATTATTTGATTAGTTTGATCAAGAATTAATTTAGAATTAATTATGTGATCAAAAGATAACTAATTAAATATATGGGTTGATTATGTAAATCATCCATATCTTGTATAGTGGGCTAAGAGGCTCCATGGATTATCAAGTTGGGTTCCACCCATAGGATGCTCCATGGATGCTCCATGGGAGTTACAAACCCATGGGTCATGGAAATGAAGAGTCATGACACATTAGGGTTTAACCCTAGATGTGTCAACACTATATAAGAAACATGTTCTCCACCTAAAATCGGTTACACTAAGAAACAAGAGGGCTTGGCCGATTTTGAGAAGTGTGTGTTCTCTCATAAGTTCTTCCAAGAGCATTTGGTGTTGTGTGAAGCATTTGAGGCATCACACTTGGGGTGCTAGGCTCACAAGGTTTCAAGGAACACAAACAACAACAAGGTAAGTTATTCTATCTACTATTCTAGTTAAAATTGTTCCCCATATATGCTAAATAGGAATATAACCTTGGAATTCAACTTTGCATGATAATTAGACAAACATAGATCCAAGGTTATTAGGGTTGCATGTACACTTAGGAAGTGTTAGAATGCTCAAAACCCATCAGTGGTATCAGAGCCTAGGCTTGTTTGCTTCTTATTTGTGCTTAAAAGTTGAAAAAAAAAAGTCAAAAATCCTGCTGTCTACGAATGGACTCGTCGAGTCCATAAGAGGGACTCATCGAGTTCACGTGTATCTTCAACCAACTCGGCGAGTAAGTTCATGGACTCGGCGAGTAGGGTCGACTGGTTGTAGAATTTCGACTTTAGTTGCTGGAAATGAATTAGAAACATTACCCTAAACTTTTTGGTACTTGAAAAACTTGTTTTAGGTGGTGTAATGTCTTTGCTAATTCATTTACAACAACTAGTTATCAAAATTACAAAGTTTTATGTGTAATTTAGATTTATGAATGTGTTCATATTCATGTTCTTGTTCTTATGATGTTTTAGATGATCATAGGAATTATTTGTAACCTATGTGGTAGATTAATTCTTGATCATAATGTGTTTTAATGGAGTCCATAACTTGTCCTCAAGTTATGGAAAACCAAGAGTCACACTTGAATTAAAACCATTAAAAGAACACAAGAGTTAGAAAAATGAAGAGTCTTCATTTTATTACTCTATTAAACTCATAAGTTACAAGAAATGAAAAGTTTTGAAAGTTACAAAACTTGCCCTCAAGTTTTGGAACAAGTAAAGTTAAGTTAAAACTTTAAGTTCCAACCCCTAGAATTTTAAAAGTTAAAATTCAACCCTTATACTTATATTATGATGATTTAATAATTATATATATATATATATATATGTATAAGAATAAAGTCGTCTTACCGCTAGTACGCCTCATTCACGAAGCCGGTCTATAAGGTGGGTATAAGGTTGTTGCCTATAAAATGGTGACTTAATGGGTGTCTACTCTCACCCACCGCTTGCTTGACTGGTGGAGGGTCGTTAGCCGAACGGGTAAGACAAGGACTTATAAATTCTCATTCAAAGTATGATGAATATAATAAAGTAACTAAATGTTTTATTAAATTCCCAATCTTAGTCACTTTAGGAAAATGTGAATAAGGTGCTAATCCATGAAATTACACTTTACACTTTGTCTAACTCGTTGGTGGAGCGTGTGTGGTTAACCAGCACACTAACTTGGACTTAACAAGGTAGGTAAAGGGTGACTTAAGGTTTATTATAGTATCGGTGGAGCGTGTGTGGTTTACCGGCACATCGATTGAGTGATAAACTTTAAGGGTACCAAGTGATTTGCAAGGTTACTTCACACCTCGTTTTGTGATCCTCGGTATCCCAGTCACAAAACTTGGAGGGCACCCTCGAGATTGAAACATGCCTTTGAAAAGTTCATTGAATCTCAAAGAATCTAGGAATTTCTAAAAACCAATAAAACCTAATGTCTAATATTTCGGTTTTCGTGGTGGAAATTGGTGAATCGTCATTCACCTACCTTTCAAATATGGTATAGCTTAGATTACGACATACCTCTTCTAAGTTATATTATATTGTGATTGGATCCTAGCCTTAATATTACATTTGGGTGTTTTATTAAGGACTCTCTTAAATCTATACTAAACTTGTTCTCCTCTTTCAGATGTCTTCAAATAATTCTTCTGGCTCGAATCCTAATGGCTCCTTTACTCTTATGAGTCTGTGTGGGAAAGTCACCTTTGATGGATCCAACTTCAATGAATGGATCAGAAACATCAGGATGATTACCCGCTACGAGGACAAAGAATATGTCCTTGACAAGGAGCTTAAGGAAATTGATGAGTCCACTGCAACTCCCCAAGAGATCGCTGACTTTCATACTCATGAAAGAGATGCAACCAAGGTGGCTTGCATCATGTTGGCCACAATGACAGCAGAACTCCAAAAGTCCTATGAGGATTTCTACCCTTATGAAATGCACCAAGATTTGATGGAAAGATACGATCAAAGTGCACGACAAGAGAGGTACGAAATCATCTGCTCCATGATAACAACCATGATGAAGGACGGAGATTCCGTCACGAGCCACATGCAGAAAATGCAAAGGTATGTGGATCGTTTGTTGAAGCTTAATGTGAACTTCCCTGAGGAGCTTGCAATAGATATCATTTTGCACTCCTTACCATCGTTCTATGATCAATTCCGCATGACATATCACATGAACAAGGAAGAGGTCACCCTCAGCAAACTTCAGGGACTTCTCAAGACCGCAGAAACAGGTCTTAAGGGGAAGTCGGTTGCTATCACTCCTACTCCAAACTCAACTCCGGTTTTGGCAATCGGGAAAAGTTGAGGGAGGAAGAGAAAGAGATCTTCGAAAGGTACCAAGGCTCGGACCCAAAAGAGGCTGAATGCTTCTATTGCCATGAAAAAGCTCATTGGAAGCGGAACTGCCCAAAGTACCAGCAGGATGTGAAGGATGGGAAAGTCAAACCCAACCATGCAGGTATTTACACTATCATTTCTAATAACTCACCCCATTCTAAATCTTGGTTCCTTGATACCGGTTGTGGTATTCATATTTGTTGTGACTTGCAGGGACTAAGAAGAAGTGAGAATGTGGAGCAAGGAAGAATAAACTTGATCATGGGGAATAAGAAAGCTTCACCTGTCACCAAGATTGGAGTTTATACTTTATCGCTAAGTAGTGGGTTTAGTTTAGATTTGAATAAGTGTTGTTACTCGCCAGGAATGGCAAGAAATATTATTTCCTTTCATGCTTTGTACAAACAAGGGTTTACCTTTTCGTTTAATAATGAAGTTGGTTCTATTGATGCTTTCTTTAGTAATGTTCTTTATTTTAAAGCATTACCTTGTGATGGTGTGTATGAAGCTGTGTCTGTTGTAGATAACTTAGGAAATAATGTTTTGTGTATTGATTCTACTAATAATAATAACTTGGATAAAGCATCATTATGGCATTGTCGTCTTGGACATATAAGCAAGAAACGCATAGGCCAACTCCAAAAGGATGGAGTCTTGGAGTCATTTGACCTAAAGTCAGATGATAGTTGCGAATCATGCTTACTTGGAAAAATGACAAAGTCACCCTTCACATGCTCGTGTGAAAGGGGTGAAGGTTTGTTGGACCTTATACACACGGATGTGTGTGGGCCATTCAAACATGCCACAAGGGATGCTAATTGTTATTATTTGACTTTTACTGATGATTACAGTAGATATGGATATGTCTACTTAATCAAGCATAAGTCAGAGACTTTCAAGAAGTTTAAGGAATTTAAACAGGAAGTCAAGAATCAATTGGGCAGGAACATTAAGATGCTTCGGACCGATCGGGGTGGTGAGTATCTTAGTTCAGAGTTCCTCGACTATCTAAGGGAATGTGGGATTGTCTCACAATTGACACCTCCCAGGACACCACAGTTGAATGGTGTGGCTGAGAGGTGTAATCGAACCTTGTTGGACATGGTTCGTTCCATGATGAGTCGAGCTTCGCTACCAATCTCATTCTGGGGGTATGCTTTAGAGACTGCCGCCCATATCCTTAATCTAGTCCCTACAAAGAAAGTTGCCAAAACTCCTCACGAGATGTGGACTGGTAAAGTACCTAAACTAGACCACATCAAGATTTGGGGTTGCGAGGCTTTCGTGAGACGCGAGACTCATGATAAGCTCGAACCCCGAAGCGAGAGGTGTATTTTCATCGGCTACCCACAGCAATCCTTTGGTTACCTCTTCTACAGACCTAGTGACAATGTGGTCTTTGTAGCAAGAAGAGGAGTCTTTCGAGAAAGAGAGTTTATAAGCCAAGGAGACAGTGGGAGGAAAATTGATCTTGAAGAAATTCAAGAGTCAAGTGGTGATGGAACTTCAAAATCTAGCCCTCAACTTGAGGAGGAAACTTCTGTTGAGCCAATTGACGAATCTGTACCTCTGAGGCGTTCCACGAGAGTTAGGAGTGCACCTGAGCATTACTATGGATTCCATATTACTGCAGAAGGTGAGACACTTATTAGTGATGGGACACTAGTAAGTCAAGATGACCCTAACAGCTATGAGGAAGCCATGGCAGGCCCCGAGTCTGCTAAATGGAAAGAGGCTATGGATAGCGAGATACGATCCATGTATGACAATCAAGTTTGGAACTTGGTTGAGAATGTACCAGGTCGAAAGACTGTAGGGTGAAAATGGGTCTTCAAGAAGAAGACTGACATGGATGGTAAAGTACACACTTATAAGGCTAGACTGGTTGCAAAGGGCTTCTCTCAAATTCCTGGAGTGGATTATGATGAGACCTTTTCTCCGGTATCCAAGATTAAGTCTATTCGGGTTCTGTTAGCCATAGCCGCATTTCATGACTATGAAATTTGGCAAATGGATGTCAAAACCACTTTCCATAATGGAAAGTTGGCTGAAGATGTTTACATGAGTCAGCCAGAGGGTTTTGTCAGCAACGAGTACCCTAATAGAGTGTGTAAGCTTGAGAAGTCCATTTATGGATTAAAGCAAGCACCTCGCAGATGGAATATTTGCTTTGATGAAAAGGTCAAGGAATTTGGCTTTTCTAGGAGTGAAGATGAATCTTGTGTGTATGTCAAGGCTAGTGGGAGTATAGTTAGCTTTTTGGTATTGTATGTGGATGACATACTACTCATAGGAAACGACATTCCAACCCTGCAGGAAGTAAAGTCCTGGCTTGGAAAGTGTTTCGCTATGAAGGACCTTGGTGAAGCTGCCTATATTTTAGGGATAAGGATCTTGAGAGATCGGAGTAAAAGACTAATTGGACTTAGTTAAAGTACCTACTTGGATAAGGTGCTGAAGAGATTCAGCATGCAAGACTCCAAGAAAGGAGAGTTGCCCATCCAGAGTAACGCCAAACTGAGTAAGACACAAAGCCCTAGCACTGAGGCTGAGATAGCACAAATGAGTCGAGTACCTTATGCTTCGGCTGTAGGATCGATCATGTATGCTATGAAGTGTACTCGACCTGATGTAGCTTTTGCCCTGAGCATGGTTAGCAGGTTTCAGGGGAACCCTGGCAAGGCACACTGGACTGCGGTAAAGAATATTCTCAAGTACCTACAAAGGACTAAGGACTGGGTCCTTACCCTCGGTGGGAGTGATGACTTGAGAGTTGTAGGGTATAGTGATGCTAGCTTCCAGACTGATAGGGATAACTTCCGCTCTCAGTCGGGCTGGGTCTTTACCCTAAATGGAGGAGCAATTTCTTGGAAGAGTTCCAAGCAAGAGACAGTGGCAGATTCTACTTGTGACTCAGAGTATATTGCAGCTAGCGAGGCGGAAAAGGAGGCGTTATGGCTGAGGAACTTCATTGGAGACCTTGGAGTTATACCAGCTATTAAAGAGCCAATGGAAATTTTCTGTGATAGTGAAAGTGTTGTTGCCTTAGCCAAGGAACCAAGGGATCATGGGAGATCCAGACACATCGACAGAAAATACCATTTCATCAGACATCGGACCGAAGAAGGACTCCTCGTGGCAAAGAGGGTATCATCAGATGAGAATCCGGCAGATCCCCTCACGAAGGGACTGACTCGGGTTAAGCATCTCCAGCATGCTCGGAGCATAGGGCTGAAGGATGATATTAGATTTAGTAGTTAGATAACCTCGAAATTTGTAAAGTGTAATTGACATCTGATGATGAATAAAAGTGTTTTATTTATGAGTAAAGTGTTGCTATCTCTTGTCGATCGTTTACTATATTTCTTTTGCATGTTTTGACTTCCAGAATAATTTTTGTTTGGTATAACATATTATTCAAACCTCCACAGTCGGTCATATGTCAGAAGTAGATATGAATCAAGACTGTCATGTTTGGTTGTAGAGGTCTTGGACAAGGCTACAGCAATCATGAGTGCTCAAAAGTTCTGAGCATTGGACTCAACCCACGCTCACTGGAATCACTTCATGGAATTCTATCTCGAGTGATCGTGAGATGGTAATATCGTATAAGTCTTCAAACCTAGAGATATGATTTGTTACTTACAAGTTGGTTATGCATTGATTGTACGAAAAACGCATTGGTAACTCGATGTTATAAATCGTGCTCTTGTGTGTAATTCAATGAGTGGTAGAACAAATATATGAGTCGAAGTTTATCTGTTCCTTCTTGGATTAGAAGCTGATATCTGGGCCCCTCGATGATTTTTTTTTGACCTATGTACCGGGCCCGGTCAGAACTAAGTTGATGTGTTCAATTAAGTTCTTTGTCGAACAAATCGGAAATCGGGAAACAAACTATTGGACAATAAGTAAGACATTGTTCTGTGTATTTGTCCGACTGATATCTAGAACAGAGGATTATATGATCACTTATCTTAAATGGCGTACCATCATCTTCTTAGTTCCGAGAAACCTTGTAAAGAGCTACGATTACCGATCGGTTCCTGAAGTCATACTTGCAGTAATAGTTATTAGACTTATCCAAGTGGGAGACTGTTGGATAAGGTGTCTAAGTCCATAACTATTTCTGGTATGTACTTGACCCGACCCGGCATGGTCCATTTGGGTTGCATGGCACCGTGCAATTGGATAGACTAAATGAGAGAAATAACACTTGGAGATTATTGATATATTATAAGTTCTAATATATTAATAATATTATTTGATTAGTTTGATCAAGAATTAATTTAGAATTAATTATGTGATCAAAAGATAACTAATTAAATATATGGGTTGATTATGTAAATCATCCATATCTTGTATAGTGGGCTAAGAGGCTCCATGGATTATCAAGTTGGGTTCCACCCATAGGATGCTCCATGGATGCTCCATGGGAGTTACAAACCCATGGGTCATGGAAATGAAGAGTCATGACACATTAGGGTTTAACCCTAGATGTGTCAACACTATATAAGAAACATGTTCTCCACCTAAAATCGGTTACACTAAGAAACAAGAGGGCTTGGCCGATTTTGAGAAGTGTGTGTTCTCTCATAAGTTCTTCCAAGAGCATTTGGTGTTGTGTAAAGCATTTGAGGCATCACACTTGGGGTGCTAGGCTCACAAGGTTTCAAGGAACACAAACAACAACAAGGTATGTTATTCTATCTACTATTCTAGCTAAAATTGTTCCCCATATATGCTAGATAGGAATATAACCTTGGAATTCAACTTTGCATGATAATTAGAAAAACATAGATCCAAGGTTATTAGGGTTGCATGTACACTTAGGAAGTGTTAGAATGCTCAAAACCCATCAGCTATGTCGGTTGTAGACAAGCTAGGAAATAATGTGTTGTGTATTGATTCTTCCAGTAAAGCATCATTGTGGCATTGTTGTCTTTGACATGTAAGCAAGAGACGCATAGGCCAACTCTAAAAGGATGGAGTCTTCGAGTCATTTGACCTAAAGTCAGATGATAGTTGTGAATCTTGTCTACTTGCAAAAATGACAAAATCACCCTTCACTGGTTCTTGAGCTAGGGGTGAAGGTTTGTTGGACCTGGTACACACTGGTTTGTGGACCCTTCAGAACCGCCACGAGGGATGCAAAACGCTTCTATGTGACTTTTACTGATGATTTTAGTAGATATGGATATCTCTACTTAATCAAGAATAAGTCAGAAACCTTTGAAAGGTTCAAAGAGTTTAAGTAGGAAGTGGAGAATCAATTGAGCAGGAACAATAAGATGCTTCAATCCGATCAAGGTGGTGAGTATCTTAGTATAGAGTTCCTTGACTATCTTAAGGAATGTGGGATTGTCTCACAATTGACACCTACCAGAACACCAAAGCTTAATGGTGTAGCTGAGAGGCATAATCGGACCTTGTTGGACATGGTTCATTCCATGATGAGTCAAGCTTCGCTACCAATCTCATTTTGGGGGTATGCCTTAGAGAATGCCGCCCATATTCTTAATATCATCCCTACCAAAAAGGTTGCAAAAACACCTCATGAGATGTAGACTGGAAATGTTCCAAATCTGGACCACATCAAGATTTGGGGTTGCGAGGCTTTCGTGAGGCGTGAGACTCTCAATAAACTCGAACCCCGAAGTGAGATGTGTATTTTCATGGGCTACCCATAGAAATCCTTCGGTTACTCTTCTACAGACCCAATAACAATGTGGCCTTTGTAGCAAGGAGGGGAGTCTTTCGCGAGCGAGATTTCATAAGCCAAGGAAACAGTGGGAGGAAAATTGACCTTAAAGAAATTCAAGACTCAAGTGGTGAACGAACCTCAAACGCTAGCAATCAACCAGAGGAGGAAACTCCTATTGATCCGACATATGAATCTATACCTACGAGGCGTTCCACGAGAGTTAGGAATGCACCTGAGCAATATTATGTTTTCCATATTACTACGGAAGGTGATACACTTATCAGTGATAATACATTGATAGGTTTGAATGAACCTAACAACTACACGAAAGCGATGGTAGGCCCTAAGGTTGCTAAATGGAAAGATGCTCTAGACAACAAGATATAGTGCATGTATGACAATAAAGTTTCGAACTTGGTTGACAATGTACCAGGTCGTAAGACAGTTGGGTGCAAATAGATCTTCAAGAAGAAGACCGACCTGGATGGTAATGTACACACTTATAAGGCTAGACTGGTTGCAATGGGACTTTCGCAAACTCTAGGAGTTGATTGTGATGAGACCTTTTCACCAGTAGCAATGATTAAGTTAATTATGGTCATGTTAGCCATTGCTGCATTTCATGAGTATGAAAACGGTAAATGGATGTCAAAATCGCTTTCCTTAATTGAAAGTTGGCTGAGGAATGTTTACATGAGTCAGCTAGAGGGTTTTGTCAGTACAAAGTAACCTAATAGAGTGTGTAAGCTTGAGAAATCCATCTATGGATTGAAACAAGCACCTCATAGATGGAATCTTTGTTTCGATGAGAAAGTTGAAGAGTTTGGCTTTTCTATAAGTGAAGATGAATCATGTATATATGTCAAGGCTAGTGGGAGTACTGTTAGCTTTTTGGTACTATATGTGGATGATATACTACTCATGGGAAATGACATTCCAACTTTGCGGGAGGTTAAGTGCTGGCTTGGGAAGTGTTCGCTATGAAGGACCTTGGAGAAGCTGTCTATATCCTAGGGATAAGGATTTTGAGAGATAGGAGTAAAAGATTAATTGGACTTAGTTAGAGTACCTACTTGGATAAGGTGCTGAATAGTTTCAACATGCAGAATTCCAAGAAATGAGAGTTATCGATCCAGAGTAACGCCAGACTTAGTAATACTCAAAGCCCAAGTACATAGGATGAGATAGCTAAGATAAGTAGAGTAAAGTATGCTTCTACTGTAGGCTCGATAATGTAAGATATGACTTGTAATCGTTCTAACGTGGCATTCGCATTGAGCATGGTCAGGAGATATCAGGGGAACCCTGGCAAGGCTCACTGGATTGCGGTGAAGAACATTCTCAAGTACCTTCGGATTACTAAGGATTGGGTCCTTACCCTCGATGGGAATGATGACTTGAGAGTAGTAGGGTATAGTGATGCTAGCTTCCAGACTGATAGGGATAATTTCCACTCTCAGTCAGGCTGGGTCTTTATATTAAATGGAGTGTAACAACCCGAAATTTAGGTACAACCAATTAGCCTTCATCTTTTATTTAATTGTCATTTTTTGGGCCTTTGGGTTGGGCGAGTACGCTGGGCGTACAAGGAGTACGCTGCGCGTACTCGCGCACCTCATTAAAACACGTTATCACCCGAGTACGTTGGGCGTACCCAAGGTTACGCCGGGCGTAACCGGTTCAGACCCAAAACCCTAATTTGGGTTGTCGGCTATAAAAGGAATGAGATGGGTTGGTTCCTCAGCCACCATCCTTCAGAAAGAAACCCTAAAAGAGTTGTTCCTTCGTTTATAGCTTGAGTGTGAGTGTTTTACGCTTTGAGGTGTCATTTCAAGGTAGCAAAAGAGAAGAGGAGTCCATTGTGGAGGCCAGAAGTTGGTGTACAAGTGTTGATTTGTGGATAGCAAAGGTTGGAGCCTCTTCCTGAGGTAAAAAGTTCAGATCTTGCCTTGTAGTTCTTATGGTATGCTTCTTTGACCAATTTCTAGGGTGTTGGTCCCAAAGATGGAGACTTGATGAGCAAGTAGTCCTCATTGGATTAGATATATCATATTCCAGGTCTATTTGAGTTGTATGTTCATAAAAATGTAATCTTGGATGTAAATGATTAGCCATGCATGAGATCTAGATCCTTTGAGTTGAAAAGGAAAGGTATTAGAGAGTGTAGGAGCCTTTACAGCCATGCCAAGGCTTAAAGGTTCCGACTTTATGGGTTAGGAGACTTAAAGAGAGCCGGATCTAGAAGTTAAAGAAGTTTCTTAACCATTTAAGACCAAAAATAAGGTGTGGCTGAATTTGGGAATTACGTTCGGTGTAACTCCCAATACGTGCAGTGTAAGGGGTTGAGACCCCGATTGTGGTTCATTGAAGTACGCCCCGCCTACAGAAGTCGGTACGCCCCGTGTACTGTGGTATGTTGACTTTTTTTGACTTTTAGGGTTTTGGTCAACATGTGGACTTTGAGTCAAGGAGGGGTGAAATGGTCTTTTACCCCTCTGTGGGATAATGAATCGGGTGTAGCCTAGTCTTGGAAGCCTATATTAATTAGAATGATATTTTGTTGTGATTAGGCGGGGTTGGGTCTTCGTTTCGAGATTCGGAGATAGCAAGCACGTGAGATTCTAGACTTCCTTTGAGGTGAGTCTTCTCACTATACTGTACCCGGAAGGGTATTTATGTGTGACTGGAAGGTCGGATATGTTATGAGTTGTATGCATTGTATATGAATAAGTTAATCGTTTGTATGTGCTATGTATTCTATGCTTGATATGCGCCGGAAGGCATTTATGTATGGGGCGGAAGGCATTGTGACGTGGACCGCAAGGTCGACACGGGTAGGACTGGAAGGTTTACCGGGTCGGGACGGAAGTCCCTGAGACACATGGACCAGAAGGTTATGGCCTAGAAGGGCGTATGTGCGTAAGTAGTATTTTGGGGAACTCACTAAGCATTTATGCTTACAGTTGTTGTGCTATGTGTTTCAGGTACTAGCGAGGATCGTGGAAAGGCGTCGGCGTGATCTGTACACACTCGCGAAGGGTTTATTTTATGATCTTGGGATTTATATGTTTTGTATGATGATATGATACTATGGATTTTTATGACTTGACTTGGATGAAAACATGTTGAAGAAAAGAAAAATTGTTTTGAAAATCTACGTTGTTACATGGAGGAGCAATTACTTTGAAAAGTTCCAAGCAGGAGAAAGTGGCTGATTCAAATTGCGAATCAGAATATATAGCGGCAAGCAAAGCCGACAAAGAGGCTATATGGCTGAAGAACTTCATTGGAGACCATGGAGTTGTAGCAGCTATAAAGGAGCCTATGGAATTATTCTGTGATAGTTGAAGTGCAGTTGCCTTCTCCAAGGAACCAAGGGATCACGGGAGATCTAGACACTTCGACAGAAAATATCATTTGATCAGACATCGTATTGAAGAAGGACCCCATGTGGTAAAGAGGGTATCATCGGATGAGAACCTAGTAGATCCCCTCACGAAGGGACTGGGTAGGGTTAAGCATCTCCATCATGCGAGGCAGATAGGGTTGAAGGATGATATTAGTTTTAATAGTTAGATAGTTTTGAAATTTGTAAAGTGTAATTAACATTTGATGATAAATAAAAGTTGTTGATTATTTATAAGTATAAGTGTTTCTATCTTTTGTCAATCATTTACTATCATTTCATTTTGCATGTTTTGACTTCCAAAATAATTATGTTATGATATATCATTTTATTCAAATTCTCCTCAGTCGGTCATATGTTGGAAGTAGATATGAATCAACACTATCATGAGTTGGCTTGTAGATGTCTAAGTTATTGTACATAGCAAGAGGTGCTATAACACTCATGAGTGCTCATACGTTATGAGTATTGGATTCAACCCTCACTCACTTGTATCAATTCATGGAATTTATCTCGAGTGATCGTGAGACGGTGACATCATATAAGTCTTCAAACCTACAAAAATGAGTTGTTGACTATGAGTTGGTTATGCATTGATTGTACGAAAATGCATTGGTAAGTCGATTTTATAAAACGTGCCTCTATGTATAATTAAAAAACTAGTAGAACAAGCATATGAGTCGATGTTTATCTGTTTCTTCTTTGATTAGAAGTGATATCTAGGCCCCTCAATGATTTTTTTTGACCTATGTACCATACCCGGTCAGAACTAAAATGATGTGTTCGATTAAGTTCTATGTCAAACAAATCGGAAATCGGGAAACAAACTACTTGACAATAAGCAAGACATTATTCCATGTATTTTTCCAACTGATATCTAGAACAGAGGATTATATGATCACTTATCTTAAATGGCGTGTCATCGTCATCTCAGTTCTGCGAAACCTTGACAGAACTACGATTGCTGATCGGTTCCTGAAGTCATTCTTGCAGTTATAGTTGTTAGAGTTATCCAAGTGGGAGAGTGTTGGATTAGGTTTCTAAGTTCATAACCATTCCTGGAATGTACATGTCTCGGTTAGCATGGTCAATTTGGATTGCATGAGATTGCAACACTTGGATAGACTAAATGAGAGAAAGGACACTTAAGGTTTATTAATATATTATAAGTTCTAATATATTAATAATATTATTTAATTATTATTGATCAAAGAATTAATTTAGAATTAATTAAGTTACCAAAATGAGACTAATTAAATAAATGTGGTTGATTGTGTAAATAATCTATTCTTGTATAGTTTGGCTAAAGATCCATGGTTTGTATGGATTGGGTTAAAACCCCCGAGGTGCTCCACGGATAGTCCATGAAGGTTACAAACCCATGGATCATGGAATATGGAAAGCCATGGCAATTAGGGTTTACATGGTGTAACCCTACTTGTAACACAACTATAATAAAGACCCCATGGTAGACCAAAATCGGGCACTACAAGCAAGTAAGAGGGAAAATCGATTTTAGAGTGTAAGTGTACTTATCTCAAGGTTATTCCAAGTATTGTGGTGTTGTGTGAGACATTTGAGGCATCACACTTGAGGTGCTCGACTCACAAGGAATT
This sequence comes from Lactuca saligna, assembly GCF_052625555.1. Lineage (NCBI taxonomy): Eukaryota > Viridiplantae > Streptophyta > Magnoliopsida > Asterales > Asteraceae > Lactuca > Lactuca saligna. The sequence goes on from NC_136421.1 coordinate 74,362,381, forward strand.
CAAGGAATCCAAGCAACTAAAAGGTATGTTCTTCTACTAGCAATTATGTTTTAAAGTTCCCCATGTCTTGCTAGTTATGTTAAGAACCTTGGAAAATAATTTTTGCATGTATCTTAGTAAAACATAGATCCAAGGTTTCTAGGGATTCATTTACACGTTAGGAGTGTTAGAATTCTCATAACCCTTCAAATATATGCATGGGTAAGTCTGACCTTCCCATCCTTAACATCTTGTAGGTACTTGGGGCAGTTTCATTTCTAATGCCCCTTTTTCTAACAATACAAGCATTGAGCTTCTTTTGGGTTGGAAAAAGGAGTGAAAGAACCACCTTTGGTTCCACTTGAAGAGGAGCGATCAAGAGACTTTCCCCTGGTACCCTTAGAAGGTGTCCTCCTTTTTTTCCCTCTACTTTACCCGATTGCTAAGACAAGGGTGATGTTAGGAGTAGGAGTAGTAACAACCTATTTACCTTTGATACCACTTTCGACGGTCTTCAAAAGTCCTTGAAGCTTGCTGAGTGTGACATCCTCCTTATTCATGTGATATGTCATTCGCAATTGATCATAACAAGTAGGTAAGGAATGTAGTATGATGTCAATAGCCAACTCCTCAAGAAAGTTCACATTCAACTTCAACAAACGGTCCACATACCTTTGCATTTTCTGTAAATGGACCATGATGGATTCACTATCCTTCTTTTGGGTTGTTATCATGGAAGAGATGATATCATACCTCTCTTGACGAGTACTCAGATAGTAGCGGTCCATCAGATCCATATGCATCTCAAAAGGGTAAAAGTCCGCATAATATTTTTGGAGTTTAGCTATCATTGTGGCCAACATGATACATGCCACTTTTGTAGAATCTCTCTACTGTGCCTGAAAGTCAGCGATCTCATTTGGAGTAGCAGTAGACTTATCAACTTTTTTTAGCTCCTTGTCAAGGACATATTCCTTATCCTCATAACGCATGACCATCATGATGTTCCTGATTCAATCCATAAAGTTGCAACCATCAAAGATGACTCTCCCACAAAGGTTCATGAGAGAGAAGGAGCCGGTAGGGTTTGAGCTAGAAGCAACATTATTGGAAGACATCTGAAAGAAGAAAGACAAGTTTAGATCAGATATGTAATCCTTAATAAGTCACCCAAATGAAATATTAAGGCTAGGACTTAACACAATACTTTATAACTTGGAAGTGGGATGCCGTAATCCAAGCTATAAAATATTTGAACGTAGGCGAATGATGAATTACCCGTTTCCACCATGAAAAACGAAATAAATTATTAGGTTTCAATTGGATTGAAACTCCTAGTTTTCCGAGATTCATTGAACTTTTTAATGACATGTATAAATATCAATTGTGCCCTCTCAAGTTTTTGACTAGGATGTCGAGGATCACAAACAAGGTGTGAATAACCGTACAAATAACTTGATACCCATAATCTTTATCACCTAATTGATTTGCCAATTACCCACACACGCTCCACCGATATATGATAAATGTTAAGTCACCCTTTGCCACTCTTACTAGTCCATGTTAGTGGGCCGGTTATCCACACATGCTCCACCAACGACTTGGTAAGTTAGAAAGTGTAATTTCATGGGATATCACAAAATTCACATTTTTCTAAAGTAACTATGATTGGGAATTTATAAAAGGTTTAGTTACTTTATATTTATCATTATGTATTTAATGAGAATTATAGTCATTGTCCTACTCGTTCGGCTAACGACCATCCACCAGTCAAGGAAGTGGTGGGTGAAAGTGGACACCCATTAAGCTACCATTTTATAGGCAACAACCTTATATCCCCTTATAGACGAGTTTCGTGATTAAGGCCTACTAATGGTAAAATTGACTTCCTCCTATATATATATATATATATATATATATATATATATATATATATATATATATATATATATATATATATATATATATATATATATCATTAACTTATAATACTATAAAGTATAAGGGTTGAATTTTAACTTTTATAACTCTATGGTTTGGAATTAAAGTTTTCTAAAGTGACTTCACAAATTCCAAAACTTGAGGGCAAGATTTGAAACAATTCAAAACCTTTCATATTCAATACCTTATGAGTTTTTAATAACTTTAAAGAAAAGACTTTTGGAACTCCGTAAGTTGAGGAAAAATTTTGGACTCCATTAATTGGCATTAAGATCAAGAATTATACTAACAAACAAGTTGCAAATAATTCATATGATCTACTACAACTCATAAGTATGAACATCCAAATCAACAATTTCAAGAATCATATAAACATATATAAAACTTGAAAATTTGATAATAACCATTGTAAATGGATTAGCATAATCATTACCAGCTCAAAAATAGGTTTTATAAGCCCAAAACAGTTTCAGGTAATGATTCTAGCCTATTTCCAGCAACAAAACTCGAAAATTTGCACACAGTGCCTCCTACTCATTGAGTACAAGAACCTACTTGACGAGTAGGATGAAGTTTCACTTGGACTCGTCGAGTCCTCCCATGGACACTACAAGTTCACTGAACAGTTAGCAGAAATTCGACTTTTTCAAGTAGTTTCCTTCAAGTATATAGGAAACAAGTCTTGGCTCTGATACCACTGATGGGTTATGAGTATTCTATTACAACTCGGAATTTTTTTGCTTTAAAAGCCAGTCCAATCAACCTTAAGTCAGACTCACTCCTGCTAACATTTGGCATTGTTTAGAGTCTGTTTGAGTGTTCTGAGCCCAATACACTCAAGGAATGAGTGCTAGGAAGTACCAGCTAGAACCACTAAATAATGATAAAGCCTCAAACAAAAAACATCATGAGTCCACGGCCACCACATTGGAGTTTACGGCCGTAAACTCACCCTTTATGTACAAGTCATGGCCATTTTTCTCATTTCTTTCCTTCCTTGGCTGATTTTCCCTCATTCTCTTGTAACTATCATCCAACTTTCACCTTATATATTCAAAAGAGTAAGTGTTCTATCCCTTTATTAGTTGATACACATTATTAACTAGCTACATACATTGATTTCATCCATGAAAATCATGTTTGTTCAGATCTTCAAGAAACACCAAGAACACTAAGAACACACACTAGTGTTCTTGGACAAAATCGACCCTTTCAGGCTTCTATATCGTAAGTACTCCTCATTATACTTCATTTCTACTAGGAAGCTTTGAATTACATCCTTGAAAACGTGTATTTCCCAAGAAAAACCTTGAGATTACGGCCCAAGAAAATCCTTGGCCGTAAACTCCATGTTTTATGCATGTTGAGCTTTAAACTCTTCCAAAAAGCAAGCCATTGACCTTGAACTCTTAATGGATGTTGTTAAGACCTTAAATCACTCACTTAAGCATTATTTCCATGAGTTTACGGCTGTAAACTCCTTTTTTGGTTGTAAACTCATGTGTGTTGGTCGTAAACACACTTAAGTGTGGCCACACACTTCCCTTTGATTAATCACATGTGATTGATCTCTTCATGTCCAAGTTCCTTAGTCCATTAGGTTGTTTCCTTCATGATTAGTTGTATTATACACTAATTATATACATATATTTATCAATATATGTCATTAGGACTCATTTGTGTATCAGGACTTCATTTGTGGAACTGCTCAATCCTTACTTAAACCATTTGGATCAGCAAACATAAGGTGAGTTCATACCCGTACATTTTGTCACTTTTCACTATTTTAAAGGGGGGGGGGGGGGATACAAGTCTAAACACAAGAAATTGTGTTTATAATAAATAACAGTCTTTAAATGTTGTAAATGACATCAAGTCATCAAAATGCTTTTAAATATTGGAAAATTCTTTTAAATGTTTTATAAAATCTTTTTAACTTATGATGTGTATAATTGATGTCTATATAGATATAGTTATACAAGTAGTGTTTAAAGGACTTAGGACTGACTACTAGCCCTAATCCATTTTCCTTGTTTGGATGTGGGTTTAGAGTAAGGTTGTTTGTCTGAATGTCGTTTAAATATTTCTACTATATCATGTATATGTGTGTAGATATAAAAGTTCTAGAAGTCAGTTTAATACCTTGGGTAGAAATGGTATTCTTTCAGCTCAGTTCAGTCAGTTAGATACAAAGAACTTACTATTAAACTATAAGGGGTATAGTTAGAGAGTCAATGTTCATTACTTGGTAGATCAGTACGTTTCACTAGGTCATTCATAGAATTCATAGATGTACATAGAGATATAATACTAGTTAGTTATCTATTCAGAAAGTACGCACAATAATACGAACTAAACTGAAAGAACTCAAAAATGTACATCTTCCAGTGTACCACACGTATAAAAGGGGTACCCGGGCACGATACCATACATTCTGTTAACATGATAGGTGGGTACGTGCGCATAGCACCAACACCCTAACATAAAACAAACATAAGTAGTAATGTCTTTGATTGCCTAGTATATACCCAAAAGTTATGTACAATGAGAAACAGATAGACGGTTGAATATGTGAGCTCCGTTTTGCTTTCCTTTTCCTTGTTTGGATGTGGAGGTCCGACAGGATCGCACAATCCATTGTCCGTCCTTTTCTGATTATGTATAATAAGTATGTACTATGTGAATAACGAGAAAATCTTTTCAAAGTGTATTCAGAGCGCTATTTAGAATAACATAACGATCGTACTATGGTCTTTTTATAGTATATTTATTATACTATAAACGGAGACTGAACTTGCTATTTGAATAGCATAATATCCAATGCAGGAATGGTTTTATGAGATATAAAACAAAATATGCTATTCCATAGTTTATTTATATATTCATTAAGTCGTACTTTTGGAGGGTTACAAGTTAACTATTCCATATCACAGTACGCCATCCTTCAGTATAACGGTTTTAGGGAATAAAACCATAGTTCAATAATAGTTAGGGAATAAGGGTTTTCCTTGGTTCAATGGTAACATTTTCTAGGTATTCTAGTAACACTTACTTGAAGCTCTAGTTCATTAGTAAGGATTCGTGAGAAGGTCATTATTATGATGTCCTTGGTTATACATTCCCAAGTTATATATAACAAAGATTTGGTACACAATAGAATGCGAGATTGCTAACTTGGTTTGTTTTCCTTTTTGGATGGGACACTAGGGTAGAACCACACATTTTAGTATCCGCCCAATCTTGATTATATCATAACGTGTATAAGCTAAGTTTTCATGGATAATAACTCACCACTTAGTTAGAATCAGTATATCATAGATTACTTTTAATTATAACTATAATCCTTCAGTTTATATGTAAGGTTATATATAATGACGACTAGATAGATTAGAGATTGTGTGAATCCAATTTTACTTTCCTTTTCCTTGTTTGGATGTGGGGGTACAACCAAATCACACAACCGACTATCCATCTCGTATTGATTATATGTAATCATTAAAAACTAAATTATTCTAGAATAAATTGTTTCAGTGTTACTTTACTTTTAAGGAAACATATGGTTTTCTTGTCAGTCTTTCAAATTTGTTCAATTGTCAATGAAGTTTCTCACTTTAAACTAAATCTTATGCACTTACCAACTTTATAGTTGGTACTCACTTTCAAAATACTTGTATTCTTAGGAATAAGTTTAAGATAGGTATCCAACCAGAGTTCGTGAAGACGGAGCAGTAATTTCTCGTCTTATCTTTTAATACTATTATACTATAACCACATGTAATGTTTTGATCTCGATGTAAACACTTTTACATATATATATGTATATATATATATATATATATATATATGTATATATATATATATATATATATATATATATATATATATATAATGTTGTTGCTTTGATTTCTATTGTTCAACTATTATGATGCTATATATGACATCCTCCACCCCCGAACGTTTCCGCCGTTCCGGTTTTGGGGTGTGACATATTGGTATCAGAGCATTGTTTTTAGTGAACTAAGTATATCAACCTATAAAAGATATACATCTATAAATACAATGGGGCCGAAGTGCTCTGCCTAAAAGTATACTTATAAATATATCAATGTTTTCCAAGAGTATACATGCTCACATATATACATACTATAATAAGTATCACATGTAGAACAGAACAAAAGTATTTAATTGTTGGGCACAATTGCCACAACTGGGCAGTTATGTAATCATATCTGGAATGAATATAGCCTGATCAGCTATTTTTATTTGAGATATGGTGAACGTGTGTTCGGGGATGATAGTGTGTTGCGATAAAGCTAAAACTTACCAAATACTAGGTCCAAAGGAGTCCTTAGAACAAAACATAAAGCAAAATACTATCAGAGTATTTTTAGGTACTATTCAATAACAATACTAAAAGTTTACAATAACAAGAAACCTAGGAACCAAACCTAAAACAAAGATACTATAGGAGTATCTTCAATAACTATAAATAATTATATGAGAATTAAAAGACCCTTACTGATTGGTCTATAATGGCAAAGTGTATACATCCTAGAGTTACATATAATAAAGATCTCATAGACTTAGAATGTGTGGTTTCGTTTCACTTCCTTTTCCTTGTGTGGATGTGGAATTGGAGTAGTATTACATATTCAAATGACTATTAGATTCAAATTATATATAATTTGTATACCCTATGTGATTATAGAATGACTCAGTAAGGATCTCAAGTTAAAAATTTAGTACTAGAAATAGATTAAGTATTCTCATATGTTCTTTAGACATTTCCATTCTGGCACCGACAACTTAGCTAGAGATACTACCTCAATATGATAGTAGACAGAGGAGTCAAGGGCGAACAAGGAGGAAGCCACATAGAGAACTTTGAGAAAGGATTAGACAAGGAGTACGAAGCTAGAGGTATGCCAGAGGACATCATATGAGCATAAGAGGACATCATATTACTTTCATCAGGAGTAGGACAGGGAACAAAGAAAACCACTCGCAATTCGTACCAAATGATATGAAACTTTACGCGTCGCTCTAATAGCTAGAAGACCAATACGACCTAGTGATGTGTGTGAATACAATACTCACACTATGTGATAGGCTTAAAGTCTTTACAATTATAACTCGTAAGTTATGGTAAATCAGATCATAGGATTTCGGTTAGGGATGATCACAACCACAAATTCATAAATGCATTTACATCTGTTATGAATTATTTACATAATCACTTTGAAAACATGAAACCTTCAGTTCGAATAACATTTGACTTAACTTCATTCCTAAAAACTTATCCTTATCTTGTATTTCATCTATCTAGATAAAAGATGCCTCCCAGAAGAAATCCTAGACGCTTTAACACCCAAGCAACAGGAACTTCACCACCGCCACCACCACCACAATTGGATGCTGCAATATTATAGGGATCAGTCATACCTGCAGTATCTGCAGCCATGGAACACAACCACGCAACGTTTACCGGCGAGACAGGTGAATGTGTCATCACCCATAATCATGTGCATCGGAAAGAATGTTCCTATAAGGAATTCAGGAATTGCAAACCCAAAGCGTTCGATGGAACTGGAGGAGTCCTTGCTAGGAGGCAATGGTTCGAGAAGACAGAGTTAGTCTTCGAAATCTGCGAATTTTCGGAAAAAAGCACGGTAAAGTTCGCTGCTTCCACTTTCACAGAGAGAGCCCTCACATGGTGGAATGGCCATGTGAAGTAACTAGGTCTGATAGTGGCAAATTCAATGGGTTGGGAGAACATGAAAGAACTGATAAGAAAAGAATACTACCCCAGAGGCGAGATACAAAAACTAGAAGAAGAGCTTTGGAATCTCAAAATGGTTGGGTCTGATATAGTGAACTACACTAATAAATTTAGTGAACTAGCGACACTATGCCCAGAGAGGGTTACTCCTGAGAGTAAGAAGGTAGAAAGATACATCTGGTGATTATCTCCTCCAACACAAGGAAATGTTTTATCATCCATACCAATCACTTTCAATAGCGCAAAACGCTTGGCACAGAGGCTTGTTGAACACGAAGCCGGTCAAGGCGTAATTACCCCGAATTCTAAGTCATCAAAGGGGGATGCCTACAAGAGAAAGTCTTGGAATGATAAGAAAAGGAAATCAACGCAGAAGAGGAAGATTTATTCTCCTACAACTCCGGCCAATCCAGCAACTTTATATAATTATGCTCGAACACTTCCTAAGTGTGATAGGTGCGCATTTCATCACACTGGAGCGTACCGCGAGATGCATTCTATAAATTGCCACAAAAGGGGCACACTGCTCATTTCTGTAGAGCGCCGGCACAGCCTGTCTCCCAAGTCCCTGGTGCCGGGTTCAACCAGGCTTGCTATGGGTGTGGCGAAACGGGGCAGATGAAGCGCGGTTTAAGTCATGCTAAGTCATGCGAGGCTGGCAAGGGAGCGCCAGGCAAGGCTGGCATGCCAGAGCGGTCTAAGTCATTCTAATGGACGATGTTATTGGTACGCAGCCAATGACATTGGACTGGATAATGTGTCATCAAGTCCCCCTAGTCCAATGTGATCGGATTAGATATAACACCGATACATCAAAGAATGAAAATAAATGACCGAACCTTTACCACGAGAACTGTGGTAATGCGTAATTAGCCAGACATGGGCTGGTTGAATGATCTTTCCTTGTTAGTAATATGATCCGGTCGGTAAGATGCAATGTAGCTATTTCTGCAATCATATAGAGCGATGCCGCTGATGATCTTATGTGGAGCGGGGCTGCTCTGCGATAATCATATCAATCGAGCATCAGGCCAAGGTAGGTAATAAGCGTAAGCTTGCCATTCAGTCTCTGAGATAGTTTTCCGATGCAACTACTTTTGTGGTCATGCATAGATAGAATGTCACTGATATACTTCTACATAGTCTTCCTTACACACATCAATGGCCATCCTGAAGGTATTTCCTGCTTGGTCTATACCTAGCTAGATTCCCCCAGTCTGATGTGGATAGCGTAAGTAGCCATTTCAGACTATGGTGCACAATACACAATGAGGTTGTTTGCATAATAAAAGGTAGCAACACTATTGTCCGAGATGTCGTCACAACAATGGGTTATAATGTTGTTGACCATAATATAAATGTCATGGGTTATAGGTAGGGGATGTGTAATGAGACTGTCACCGAGAGTCAGGCAACAGAGACGTCGAGGGATACATGAGAAGGCAATAGGTAGAGAATGTGAAGCAAGACCATTGTTGGGGGCTAGGTGATAAAGATGTTGAGCGATGCACATAAAGAATATAGGTAGGGGTTGCGCAACAAGACCATTGTCAAGGGCCAGGCGACGAAGATGTTGAAAGGTCGTAGGTAGCAGGGCCTCCATCATGATAACCTTCTTGCTAGAGAGTGACCTCACTATAGCCAGCTGTAGAGTGGGAAACATTTCATCAATCGTTGTGAGAGAGGAAACACCGTGAGCGCGGTGTTAGGCTTAGAAGAATAGCTGGGGCTTAGTAGTTAGCGATCCTGGAGATGTTACACGAGAGAGCATCACATGGAACAGATCGGTTTTAGCTACCAATGATCGTAGGTACATCACACAGGAGATTATGGCATGTAATGGATCAGGCTTAGCTTCCAACGATCGTAGATACATTACGCAGGAGGGAATTAAGTGGAATCATATAGGAAAAGGCTGCGATCCTTTGAGCCTTGTTGGCGGAGCATGCCACTGGAATAGATTCGGTTTGAGAAGCCAGGTGACTCACGGAAAGGGTATTGAACCTTACATGCGGAGCTTGATGCAACAATGGAGTCAGACTGAGGAGCCAAGAGACTCACGACGAGGGTTTTGAACCTTGCAGGCAGAGCTTGCTGCTATAACGGAGTCATGCTAAGAAGCCAAGTAACACAAGGCGAGAGTACTGAATCTTGCTGGCAGAGCTTTGTTGGATTAATGTCTAAGTCCATAACTATAATTGGTAAGACTTGACCCGACCCAGCATGGTCCATTTGGGTTGCATGGCATCATGCACTTGGATAGACTATAATGAGAGAAATAAGACACTTATGGTTATTAATATATTATAAGTTCTAGTATATTAATAATAAGAATAATAAGATTATTTAATTATTATTGATCAAGAATTAATCTAGGATTAATTAAGTGATCAAAAGAAGACTAATTAAATATATGGGTTGATTGTGTAAATCATCCATACTTGTATAGTGGGCTAATGCTCCATGGATTATCTAGTTGGGCCAAAATCCATATGATGCTCCATGGATGCTCCATGGTGTATTTGAACCCATGGATCCAAGGAAATGGAAAGTCATGACAATTAGGGTTTACCCTAATTGTAACACTATATAAAGATCTTATTCTTGACAAAATCGCCACTAGTATCATTCTAGAGAGGGCTAGCCGATTTCATGAAGTGTAGAATTCTATCAAGTTATTCCAAGTGTATTTGGTGTTGTGTGAACCATTTGAGGTGTCACACTTGGGGCACTAGGCACTCAAGCTTCATGAAGACATTCTACATCAAAGAGGTATGTATTCTATCTTGTTATATTGATAGTTTTGTATGCTAGATTAGGATAATAACTTGGATGTTCATATTTGCATGTATAATAGAGAAAACATAGATCCAAGGTATTTAGGGTTGCATGTACACTTAGGAGTGTTAGAATGCTCATAACCCAACAGTGGTATCAGAGCCTAGGCTTGTTTTCTTGTTATACTTGTAGTAGAAGCTGAAAAATCGAGTTTTGTTGCTGTCTACCCAGCAGACTCGCCGAGTCCATGAAGGGACTCGACGAGTCCAAGGCAAAAAGCATCCAACTCGCAGAGTTGGTTAGTGCACTCGACGAGTTGGACCCCCAGACAGCATAAATTCGACCTTTTTGGCTGGAATTGGACTAGGAACATTACCCTAAGATGTTTTTGAACTTACAAACTTGTTTTTCATGTGGTAATGTTCATGCTAATCCAATTTCAAAGATAATTGTCAATAGATTCATGTTTTGTATTAGTTTAAAGTTTAGACTAATTACATGAAAAAGTTTGATTTGAATTATCTTGTTCTTATGAGTTGCTTAGATTAATAGAAAAGTTGAGTGAAAAAGTTGTTTTCAATCCAAATTAATCTAAGAGTTGATTCTAAAATGTGTTTTTGTAACTTGTCCTCAAGTTATATGAAAAGTCACATTTAAGTTTCATAAAACTCATAAAAGTTGGCAAAGGTTACAAAAATGAAGAGTCTAGTTCTAATTAATTGGAGTTATGACTCCATAATTTGTCCTCAAGTTATGGAGGACCAAGAGTCTCTTCATTAAATAAATAAAAAAAAATAATGTAACCTTAATTAATTCCATAAGTTATAAAATAAAGAAAAGTTAATTCTTTATTAGTTTAAAGTCTTCCATAATTTGTCCTCAAGTTATGGAACTTGAAGAGTTTTTGGATTAAAACTACTTTAAATACATAAGTTATGGAATTAATTAGTTTTGAATAGTTTCAAAACATGCCCTCAAGTTTTGGAATTTGTAAAGTTTTCTCTTATGAATACTTTAATTCCAAGTTAGCCCTTAGAATTTTAAAAGTTAAAATTCAACCCTTATACTTTATAATATTATAAGTTAATAATAGATATATATGTATAAGAGTGAAGTCGGTCTTACCGCTAGTATGCCTCATTCACAAAGCCGGTCTATAAGGTGGGTATAAGGTTGTTGCCTATAAAATGGCAACTTAATGGGTGTCCACTCTCACCCACCACTTGCTTGACTGGTGGAGGGTCGTTAGCCGAACGGGTTTGACAGGACTATAATTCTCCCTTCATTAAAAGTATTAATGATAAATACTAAGTAACTAAACTCTTAATAATACGCAATCTTAGTTACTTAGGAAAATGTGAATAAGGTGCTAATCCATGAAGTTACACTTTACACTTTTTCTAAGTCGTTAGTGGAGCGTGTGTGGTTAACCGGCACACTAACTTGGACTTAACAAGGTAGGTAAAGGGTGACTTAATATTTATCATAGTATCGATGGAGCGTGTGTGGTTAACCGGCACATCGATTGTGGGGTAATTTATTAAGGGTACCAAGTAATTTGCATGGTTACTTCACACCTTGTTTTGTGATCCTCGGCATCCCAGTCACAAAACCTGAAGGGCACACTTGAGATTGAAACATGCCATTGAACAGTTCAATGAATCTCAAAGATCTACGAGTTTCAAATCCAATTAAAACCTAATAATACATTTCGTTTATCTTGGTGGAAATTGGTGAATCGTCATTCACCCACCTTCAAATATTTTATAGCTTGGATTACGGCATACCTCTTCTAAGTTATAAAAATAGTTTGTTGGGTCCTAGCCTTAATATTTCATATTGGGTGTCATATTAAGGACTTTAAGATCAACTATCTTGAATATCTCCCAAAACATGTCTGGTTTAGACATTTATGATCTTCCCAAATCTCTTGAAACAAGTTTTGCTAAATGAAGATGATGTTCCAATGGAAATCATACTTCTTTCACCCCCTCCAATTATTCTCCTTACCCCATAAGTTCTTGAAAAGTTTAAGGTCACTCGAGCCCTATTGGCAAGTAAAGGTCTAGGTGTGGTCACATCTTGGAGATGTAGTCACATATTGACAAGCCGGGAGCGTTGGGTGTCAAAGTCTTGAGAAAGTTGGTGGTTCAATCACTTTCTAAGTCACATAGTGAGTTCTTTTGGAACACCTATGAAACAGACTATGACAAGACCCTTAATGATCTTATCAATTTGCTAAGATCAACTTCCTGAAACTTTATGGCCATTGACAATGGTGACACTGGAAATACAGAAAAAACATTCTCTTCCCAAGGAAAGGGATTGACCATAGTCAACTACGTTGACCAAATGGTAAAGAGAAAAACTAAGTCTGTGATAGTCCTGTGTACCATTATCAAAGAGTCCATATGTTTATATTGCCAAAGAAAGGGGCATTGGTTGCGAAGCTGCCAAATTACCTAAGGATGCTAAAGTCAATAAGTTTGACTCTACTTCAGGTAAAGTCCACTATCTAACTCTGTTAAGTTTCTATTCTGAGATTCTTGATACATGATGTGACAGGGTCACATGGTGATGTTTTAAGAATTAAAGAAAAGTGAAGGAACTTAAAGAAAGAATATGCTGAATCTGATCGCATAGATGGATTTCTATCGCGTAGTTTGAAGATCGGATTCTTGAGCTACTTCTTAGGAGTTATGAGATATTTCTTAGGAATAGATAACAACAAGTTTTCATATGGATTGTAAGGATAAGTTTTTCTGCATAGTTTTAAAATAAAAGAAATTTTTTGTTTTTATTTATTTTAAAATATCCTTACAATGGCATTTGAGGAAAAATTGTTGCTTATATGATTCCATTAATAGCAAGAGTGGAAATATGAAATTGATTCTTTCATTTGTGGTAATGTCTAAATTTACCAAATAAAGGAAAGATTCTCATCACCCAAGTCTCAATTGGACCGGGACTTGGAATCATGCAAGTTCTATAGCATGATGAATGAGAACTTTCAAGCATTGGAAAAAATTAAGACTAATTACTTGTTCACATGGATGTGTGAGTCAAGTAATGGACTAAGGGATCGAGTACATAGTCATGTGCACTGATTAAGTCCACCACAAAAGATATAAGGCTATTCGTCATAGTTTACTAAAGCTGAGTAAATATGATTATACTTACAAGCTTAGGTGTAACTCTGAGACATTGGAAAAGGTTTCAATGCATGGCAAAGCGAATAAGAAGAATCAAATTAGGTAGAAGGATAGAAGTTCCTCAAATCTGAAAAGATGGGAGAGTACTTTAGTATCAGTTTTGTGATCATCTTAATGATTAAGAAACCATATCAAAATTAGTTCTCTAAGGAAGTCTTAGTGCATTCTTATGACTAAGAAGAAGGGATCTTGAATTGTTGAGATGGTTGAATCAAGAAGATGAGTCATACTTCGTTCTAATACAAGTCTTAGAGTCATACTCCAAGATTGTTATTTGAGTGACATGTCTTAATGAAGGTTTAAAACACTTGTCAAATGGAAGCGTAAAAGTTTCCTACTCTTGTACATTTGAAATTGGTAAGTTGTGATGTTTTGGATAAAACTAAGACCAACTTAGGCCAAATGTGTGAAGCGTTTGTCTTGATTAGAATCCACACCGTCTCTTGGATGTTTGACAAGGGAGTCTTATAGGTCAAGAGGACAGTGGGAGTCTTAAAGGTCTTGAAAGTCTCAAGAACTAATCATGAATAAAACCTAAAGTTCTTCACTAGCACACGATTTAAGGTTTATAACCTATCGTGCTGACATATTCTGTGCCCATTCCAATTAAAGTTGGCTTTGCATATGAGTTCTTAGAGTTCTCAATTGGTTGCACAACAAATTGGAAGCAATGGCAGGCCCTTGAGCTGCCAGGTGGCAAGAAATTAAGATTGAGTTCAATCCATATGGTTTGGATTTGTCATTATCCTTGTCTAGTGACTATGGTTTTGACAGTTTGAATGTATGTTGTTGTATTGGTTATTGTACTTAGTAAAATAGTGTAGTAGTTCACAAACTATACCAATTTTAGTTTAAATGTAATGTTCTGCAATGCACAAAAAACCTTTGCAATTTATCTGTGTTTAAAAAGTATTGAAAAGTACCCTTTTGCTCGACATGTTACAAAAGGGTTAAAAACTTACATAACCATATTTTTATAAATTGTATTGATACAACTTGAATCAATTGCAAAAAGGTTTTGAAATATTTTGAATATTAACATAAGAATCCTTGTGTTTTACTTGTATGCCCCCCCTAAAAACATTGAAAACAGTGAAAATGTCGAGGTATGAACTCACCTCTAGTACATATTTAAGTGGCATAGTGGACACTGAAGAGATGACGCTCGGGCTAGCATACGGGGGAAGAACGGTATCCTAGAATTATTTAAACACGTAATCATATTTAAATTAGTGAGATAATTAATTATAGTGTTAGACAACACTTAATTTATGTAAGGAATTTCTTACAAAAATTATCGAGAATTATATGAAGTGTTCTGGAGGGTTTTCGGTATTGCCTTCAGCGAAATCCGTGATTTCGGTCCAAATTTCTCAACCGAGGACCAGGTTTTCAGTTGTAAAGTGTTCTCGGCCAGGAACGTGTTCTCGGACCAAGGTGTGTTTGGTCGACTAGAAGATTTGAAGATTATTCTTGGTGTTCTTGGTGAAAATTATGAAGATTTGAAGGATTTTTCTTGATGGTATGGACGTTCTTGGATGATAGTTGAGAGTAAAATGGGAGTGTTTTCGATTGAAAAAGTGAGAAATGGTTTAAGTTTTCGGGTTAAAAAATATATATCGGTTGGGATTTCGGCCGGAAACGGGTTCTTGGCCGAAATCTGTTTGCGTTCCGAGGGTTTTCGGCCGAAGAGAGTTTTTGGTACGAGGGTTCTCGGATCCGAAGGGAAACATGTTAATTTTTACTTGCATTTTAATCCAAATATTTATATAAAAACATTAGTTATATAATTTAAATCATATTTAACCCTTATGAATTTAATGAAATGAACAAAACCTCGAATTATATTTATAGAGGTTTGACTTTTATTCACTAGAAAAATAACAGGTTCTTACACATACCCAGTGTACTCAGGGTTACACCGAACGTACACTTCAGAGGTCCAAGCACTTAACTGAGGTCTTAATGCTTTAAGACTTAATGTAAAAATTTCAAATCGAACCCTTGTGAACATCTAAAATCACAAACTTACAACCTTTATGCCTTTTTATGGCTACTACGAGCCCAAAACTAGAAACCCTAACTTATATTTGTAGTGTTATGAGCATTCTAACACTCCGAAGTGTACATGCAACCCTAAATACCTTGGATCTATGTTTTCTTTATTATACATATAATTATGAACATCCAAGGTATTATCCTAATCTAGCATACAAAATAATGAATATAACAAGATAGAATACATACCTCTTTGATGTAGAATGTCTTCATGAAGCTTGAGTGCCTAGTGCCCCAAGTGTGACACCTCAAATGGTTCACACAACTCCAAATACACTTGGAATAACTTGAGAGAAACTTGAACACTCCTTGAAATCATCTAGCCCTCACACTCACACATACTGCACGATTTCTTGAGCCATGGATTCTTTTATATGGTGGCTATTAGGGTTACTCCATGTAACTCATAACTTTACCCATTCCTTAAGCTTCGTGGAGTTTAACCTCCATGGAGTATCCATGGGTCACCCCATGGACTTTGTCCAACATAAGGAATCTTGGATCACAAGCGCACATATATAAGAATGAATGATTTACACAATCAGCCCATATATTTAATTAGTCTTCTTTCGATCACTTAATTAATTCCAAATTAATTCTTGATCAATACTAATTAAATAACCTTTTTAATATATTAGAGCTTATAATATATTAACCAACTTTAAATGTTATTTCCCTCATTATAGTCTATACAAATGCATGATGCCATGCAACCCAAATGGACCATGCCCGATCGGGACAAGTCTTACCAATTATAGTTATGGACTTAGACATTAATCCAACAGTTTCCTACTTGGATAAGTCTAAAACTATTATTGCGTATGAGTTCTGGAACCGATCAGCAATCGTAGCTCTCAAAAGCTTCTGTTGAACTCTAACCTTGTTGATGAACTCTGACATTTGTCAATGACTTGTCCATTAGATAAGGGATCATTTATTCCTCCATTCTAGATATCATATAGACTGCGACATGGATTAAAATCATTCTCTTTGTCCATTTGTTGTTTCCCGATTTCCGATTCATGATGACTGACTGATTGAACAGATCAAATTAGTCCTGGCTTGACCAAGCGCTCACATGTATCATCATTAAATCATCGAGGTGCCCACAGATATCGCCTTTATCCCGGAGGTAAAAGGAATGGATAAACTTCAACTCATATGGCTTGTTCTATTACTTGTTGAATCATACACAAAGGCACATTTTATAACATCGAGTTACCGAATGCGTTTCCGTGCAATCAATGTACAACTAACTCATAGTAGCAACTCATATCTCTAGGCTTGAAGAATATAAGATATTATCATCTCATGATCACTCGTGATAAAATCCATGAAGTGATTCCAATGAGCACGGATCGAATCCAATACTCATAACTTATGAGCACTTATGAGTGTTGTAGCCCTTTGTCCAACATCTTAGACCTCTACAAGCCAACCCATGATATTCTTGATTCATATCTACTTCCAACATATGACCGACTGTGGATGGTTTGAATAACTTAGTCATCCATAACAATGACCTAGTTAATTTGGAAGTTAAAACATGCAAAGTGAAACACAAGAATAATTGAATCCAATATGGTATCAAAACCTATGAACATAAATAAAGCACCTTTTATTTATCACCATATGATTACACATTGTTCATTGTATACTATTTCAGCTATCAACTTTTTTCTTGAATTTAAAATAATATTTATCCCATGCTCTAGGCATATACACTATGTTTTCTAAACAGTAGTCATGCCATACACCAAGTATGCATAATATGCTTGTCTATGATCTTTACTTTGTGAAATAGATCAATTGAACATCACTCCAATGATATTCTTTTCACAGTCCCAAATTCTTACTGCAAATGCAAGAATTCCAAATTCATGTCATTTACTGAAATCTGTTAGATTCTAAACTTATATTCATTTATCCTCTTGTAATGATTATGCAAAAAGTCAGAAAGACTTGACAATAATCATTACAGAGCATTCCAAAGGAGATAAGATCCTTGGAAACATCCTTCTTGCATTAATTTTCCTAATCTTACATAGATTGAATAATTTCTAACTCAGAAACATTTCCATATTCCATTTTGACTATCACTTCTGAACAAGAGTCTCCTCCTTACAAATTATGTCAATATGGTCCTTCCAGAATTAACATTATACTTCCAATTGTCCTTGATCAACCAATCTTTGGTAAACCTTAGATTGTCCTCGACAATTGCTTAATCATTTTAGTCATATCCAATTCTAGACCTTTTCCCTTCATAATGCCTAGGCATTTGGAAAATTTTAGAAAGGATGAATATAGCACATGTAATCGATCCTATATCCGAAGCATATGGGATACGATTCATGATGTCTCACATAAAGACTAAACATTTATTTTCCTATAATATTTCCATTTCAATTTCCCATGTTCTTAAAATTCAGATTTTGAAAAGGGATGTCGTAATCATAATCAAATTTTGGAACGCAAATAATGGACCTATATATAGTATCTCCTTATGTTGAGCCATTCCAACATGAAATTCATATATATATATATATATATATATATATATATATATATATATCCTTGACTAAATATGATTAAAATCTCAATCTACGCTTTTAGAATTGAAATGAAGTATAATTTCCTCTCCCTTAATTATAGCAAAACAAGTTTTTCAAGCCATACAGCCTCACGAATTGAAACTTTTGTTTTCTATAATTAGCATTGCTAACTTGCAACCTTTATCATAAATATCATGCTCCCACTAAAATGATGATTATTAACATAACACTTATGCTCTCACTAGCTTTGACATGTACTCAGAAATCAGCTGACTTTCTTACCAAAGTTCAGAATTCTGATACTAGATTGTTTTGATAAAACTTTATCAAATCATACACCTCTCTTAGATAGCTCACATGTGTGTCTAAACAATTTTAGGACTATGAAAAGGGATGCCATAATCATAGTCTCAATTGTTTAGACCTTTGCCACTTCTCACAAGTCTGTGTTAGTGTGCCGGTAAACCACACACGCTCCACTAACAACTTTGAGAATGCAAATATCACAGTTGCTATCTAGGTAAAATCTACTTAGTGAAAGCGTTTCCTCACCATCATTTTCATGAATCCGAGAGAAACCTTATGACACTTAGATTCAACAGTGTATGTGCTCTTGTCCATGTGAATTTGTCAAAACTATAATCACAAGACAAGGTTAGTGACAAATCCAAACTCATATGGATTAAACTTGTGCAATCTTAAATTCTTCCCATTTGGTAGCTTAGGTGCCTGGCATTGCTTCGAAGTAGCTGGGGAACCAATTGAGAACTCTCAGAACTCCTATGCAAAGCCTACTTGAATAGGCACAAATTTTTTAACACGATAGGTTATAAACTGTGACATCCCCAATTTCACGGTCTGGAAAAGACCGATTTTGTTTATGCTTGTTTCAAAATCATAGTAATATTTTACATAAAAGTGTTGCGGAATTTGTTCCCAAAATAAAAATATGATAAAAATTTATCAAAGCATTTCCGTAGAAATTTATTTCATTAAAAAGACTTGGGATGTCATGTTCGATACAGATCAAAAGCATAAAGAATACATTATAAGCTTTACAACAGTTATTTATAACTACTGGCCTATAATCCACAAATCCTTCATCATCATCCAAATTATGCTCTGGGTCCACTACCTGTAAAATAGAAAGCTGAGTGGGTCAGGCTTGGGAGCCTCGTAAGCATATAGGGTTTTCAACCCACAAATAATAATAAATTTATTAATTTCATCGATCAACAATAAATTTATTAATTTTATCAAACCAACAATAACCCTGATTACCCATTCTCGTTATCCTCACTTTACGTCCCTAAACACCTATACAAGAGACCTAGTCTAAGGATTTTATCATCGGGATGGACTTTACTACTAAGGGGATTCGTCAGCCATATATGTCCGTAAGGAAACCATGAGGGGGATGGAGTACACCGGTGAACATCAAACCCACAAACATCTACATGTTCGAGCCTGCTAGCGTTCCACTAGAATGTGTAGAAGAGTCCATGGTTGTCATCCATACTCCGCTAGATGACTGGAACAAAAACAACATCGAGGCCTCTCATCATTTTAACACACATCAACTATTTCATCTACCCATGTTACCTAACATATTTGTAGATAAAAATACACATACAGTTTATAACTTGTATAAAACATTTATTCAACAGTCATCTCACATAAACAATCAATATAATTTCACATAACACATATTTTATATAAAATACTTAATATCTATGTGTAAGATGAAAGTGACAATACACTCACTTGATTTGATGATAATCGGGCAGCAATATGTTCCCTAAAATGATCGTTTCTGATAAAATCGGGAGTTTTATTGAGAAACCGGGCTTTGCGAGGGTTGGAGCTTCAAAACCGAAAAGATAAAATTTTCCGGGTCTTCCGGCACTTTGAGATGTATTCTGGGCTTTAAAAATGATACCGGGGCTTCGGGGGAAGTCAAAATAGTCAAAATATAAGTTTAGGGGTGAAAAATGCCAATTTTCCAAAAGTACCCGGGAGATCTCGCAACCCTCCTATTTATAGGGTGCGAGACCGAAGATTGATCAGCTGAGAAGGCTCCACATAGCGGCTGCGAGGCTCGGACACGGAGGGGAGACGTGGCAGCGAGGGGGCGCAACGCGTGGCAGCAGCGAGGGGGAGACACGGAGGGGAGGTATGCGAGAGGTTGAGAAGCGAACACGCATCGGATGCAGCGAAGGCCAGCGACGCTTGGAAGGACCACCGATGCGAGGCGCGTCCGTCTTCTATTGGACCTCGGCTTTGGGCCTCTCAGAAGCTGACACGAAGAAGGCACGCGTCGGTCTCGGATTTCGCCACGACTCGGTGATGCAGCAACTCTGGATGCGAGGCGAGGGTGACGTGGCTGCTTCTCATCCATGCGAATTTTTTGAACATTGCACCGAAAACTTCTAAGATTCATAACATTCGCACACGAGCTCCATTTTTGACGTTCTTTATACGCACGCGTACGCGGGAATATATTCTACAACTTTCGTTTAGACTTCGTCGGCTAATTTTGAATTTAATTTTTAATATTATTATTTTTAACAGACCGGGATAGGAAAATCCATTAAAAATTCAAAAATTCTTCATCCAACGTCCGTTTTTGTCAGTCTTTTTACCTTTGTACTACTATTGACGAGACCTTCAATTCTCGTTTAGCTTGTGTCGGCTAAATATCGCTTGATTTTAAATTCGACTTTTTAGTTGTCTACTGCTCCGCTAAAACATAAAAAAAATCATAACTTCGTCATACGAAGTCAGATTTGGATATTATTTTTATCAAAATTCTCGGCTTAACGAATACTATGACTTTTGTTTAGATTGTTAAAGCTAAAAAGCACTTTAACGTAAATTCACTTTTTACGCTTCCGTCGCGAAACTTCGACAGGTTATAACTTCTTCGCTATAACTCAGATTTCGGCGTTCTTTATATCTCTGGAATCCTTGTTTCGGCCACTACAACTTTCTTAAAAGATTTCGGATTTTTCTAATATTTATTTTCAATGCTTATTTTCATTATTAATTAATTAAATCATAATAATTAAGCAAATAAGCATATAATTCACATGATATTCACAAAATCCCTCTTTATTACTTCAAAATGAGTTACAAATGTTGACCTAGACTATTACAACGTTATTAATGCTTTTAGCCCATAAACATGGCGTTACAATTCTCTCCCCCTTAGGATGATTCCGTCCTCGGAATCACACATCAGCAAACAAATGCGGGTAGCGACTC
Organism: Lactuca saligna; assembly: GCF_052625555.1. NCBI lineage: Eukaryota > Viridiplantae > Streptophyta > Magnoliopsida > Asterales > Asteraceae > Lactuca > Lactuca saligna. The sequence continues at coordinate 74,383,947 of NC_136421.1, forward strand.
ATCATATAACTCTCCGTTTCCCATGTGAGATTTGGCCCATTCGTATGATTCCATTGCACAACCACTAAATTGACCATCTTGCATCGCAACTTTTTAGTTTGACGGTCAATGATTGCCTCTGGTTCTTCAATTAACCTCTTGCTTTCATCCAGTCTTAACTCAGATACTGGAATTATGTTGGGAACATCTCCCATGAACTTCCTTAAATAACGAACATGGAAAGTGTTATGAATACCATCTAGTTCTTCTAGTAGTTCTAGCTTGTAAGCTTGATTCCCAATCCTTTGAAGTGTAACAACCCGAAATTTCCACCTCATTTCAATGTAACTTTTTCATAAATCAACTCGCACAACCGATCGTCGTTCCGATTTCCAATTTCCGATTTCTCCGTTTAATTAAGTCATTAATTATTATGCATCTAAAATGACTTAATGGGTGTCTTCATACATTTAGAAATCAATTTAACACCCAACTTTAGTGATCGGAATAATTCTAAAACTTACCGTATCGGGTTACGGTAACTTAATCGGGTACGACCAAAAACCCCGTCTAACGCCGGTATCGGGTAAAATTCCACCGCGTCCAAAACTTAAACACTATATAAACGTGTTTAAGACTTCATTTGAAGCCTTTTGGAAAGTTTCTCACTAAAATCTTACAACCTCTCTCCTCAAGCTAGAATTAAGGTCCAAATCACAAGTTTAAGGCTTCAAACCTTTAAGGTAACCTCCCTAACATGTTATTCAACACCTTTAGCCTTCAAATTGATGAAATATTTGAGTTTTAGGTCCAAGAACATGAGTTTACGGCCAAGGAACAAGCTTGGGCCGTAAACTCAATTTAATGGGGTTTTAAGCCCTTAAACTCCTTCCTAGACTCAATTGGACTTTAGATATGGCTATGGGACTTCAAGATATGGACTTAGAACATTTAAAACTATGATTTTGAGCCATTTAAAGGAGTTTACGGCCAAGGCATAAGCTTGGGCCGTAAACTCAAGTAAAAGGGGTTTTTCATGCCTTAAAACCCTTCCAAATCACTCTTATGGCTTAGATATGAATTGTAGGACCTTGGCTTTAGCATTTGGACACTTGAAACATAAATTTTGTGGGACTTATGTGAGTTTACGGCCAAGGATAGTGCTTGGGCCGTAAACTCCCCAAAATGTGACATAAATCCAATTCTAGGGTGTTAGAAAGCCATCCAACACCACCAAAAGCCTTGGAATAAATCAAGGGACCAACCAAAAATACTTTAAGGGCCTAAAACACATCTTTTGTGAGACTTATAAGAGTTTACGGCCAAGGATTGTTCTTGGGTCGTAAACTCCAAAACTTTTGGTGTTAGAATGCAAACTAAACACCCCTAAAGCCCTTAGATGAAATTTAGAAGCCCTTCTATGCAAGTTTTAGACCTTGAAACACTTTATATGACCCTATATTAGAGTTTACAGCCATGAGGAGGGTCTCATGGGCCGTAAACTCCATAACACCCCTCAAAGGTCACATAAAAATCATACCAAGTCTTGGAATAATCTTATGAATCACATGTGATTGGTTTTAACAACATTTGGCACCCATTTCATGAAGATTAAGGAGTTTACGGCCAGGAGCCTATTCTGGGCCGTAAACTCCCATAAAATAAGCTTGTTGATGATTTAATTTCAGTCCAAGTGTCCCAAGGCAATTTAGAAAATCCATTCTAGCAACCTCTAGGTCCATTTGAGCCCTTAAACCCTCAAAACCACACCAACATGAGTTTACGGCCGTAAACTCATGTGTGAGTGTGTTTCATGGTTGTAAAATCATTTAAATGTTTACTTATGGAGAGTAAACTCATGTCCCAAGTCCCTAGTGCCATTACAAGTCCGAAGATGCCACCCGGGTCACTCCAAACGCTCGTTTTGAGGTGTTTTAACCTCATTGGAGTGTAATGTTCCATATGATTAGTGAATATATCTCTAATTTTATATATATGGACATTATATCATTTTACATAGGGTCATCGCGAGTAATCAAACCCCGAACCGACGTCTAGCATTCAAAACCGACAAGTTTCTGAGTCTGGTGAGTTCATACCCCTACCCTTTTTCACTGTTTTCATTGTTTTCAGGGGGGGAACACAAGCAAAGTACAAGGGAATTCTTGTACTCATAACATGTTTTCAAATGTGTGTTTCATATTCTTATGCTTTTATAACTGATAACGACAACTGATAACAAATCGAACATACAGATCACGTAACATATATTTGTGAAATAAGTCCTTAAACTAGTATGTTTTACATGTATTTCACAAATGGTTTTCCACATTTTATCAGTTAAAAGCATGACATTAGAACATTTGAATATAATACCTATACACTGTGTTGTCCTCGGTAACACTCCACATACATACGCGAGTGGAGGACTTTCATATTATTACTAGTAAATTTGTTATTCCGGTATGATTGGAGACACGTCCTCGGAGAACACTCCACCTGGATTACGCAAGTGGAGGACTACACCCATAACCAGAATCTCTGGTATTTAGAGAGCGTGACTTGAGTGTATAGATCTATATGGGGCTGACTACCCCACACCTGGCTACTAGCTACAGCCGAACCGAAATGGTTCAAGGGTGACGAAAGTCATAAGTATATGGACAACTTATTGCCACATGTGGACTACTTATTGCCACAGGTTTCAGTCTATTGTATGGTTATGGAACTCACAATTAGGATAACAGATATTTACTTACAGTAATAATGGATTTCTTTATACATCGTTTACATCTTTTACATCTTTTACTTACTGTAACTAACATTCAGGAAGGTACGGGACCTTCCTGGGGAGAACATAGAACCTAATCACGATTACATCTTTTACATCTTTCACATCGTTTACATAAGATACATACATGCAGGAAAGCATGGGGCTTTCCTGGGTAACACTTACATGACTAGAAAGGGTCACAGAATGGATAACATTACATCTTTTACAAATTGAAACATACAACAAGGAAAGTATGGGACTTTCCTGGTAACACATGATAAGTAAACAGAACAGTTTAACCAGTCAGATAACCAACTATACATTTTCACATGAGTAAACATGTTTTCAGTGTACAAACTTTCTACACTTTACAATTGTGAAACAATAACCAACTTTTAAGAAAATACGGGATTTTCTTGGTGTATACAACATTTCAGAAACAGAAAGGAAACCGATACATTTTCGTAAACCAAAACCGCTTATGAACTCACCAGCTTTATGCTGATTTTCAAACCACTTGTGTTCTCAGGTCAGCGTTAGAACAGGTACCCGAAGATCCTTTTGCATGAAGACGGTGTACATGAAGACCTGTTACATTTTGTCTATATACACTATGTATCACAACTGTACAAACTTTACTTTTGAAACAACTGTAAAACTGTTATTATGTAATGTAATGCTTGTTTTACTTTGCTTACTATGTACATTGGATTTGATACTCAACATGGTAGTCCACCCCGGAAATGTATTCCGCCTTCGGTTTTCGGGGTGTGACAGATTGGTATCAGAGCCCTTGTTTATAGTGAATAAAGTATACCAAACCTTACATGGTATAAAACTATAAACACTAAAGGGCCTAAGTGCTCTGAATTAAAAGTATCTTCAAACTACAAGTATTTTCAAAAGTATACAAGTATACCAAACCGTCGTCATCCGTAACCACAAGTAGAACAGAACATAAGTAAATGGGTGTTGTGTACTACGGTTAAACCTGGGCAGTTATGTAGTCGTGTCTAGGGTCAATATGGCCTGGCCAACTATATTCATTCGAGACACGACCAACATGTGCTTAGGAGTGACTGTGGTATGTGACATGCCTAAAACTTACCCTAATATCCCAAACATCAAATCATTGTCGTGAATAATTCATGAAATACTATGGGAGTATTTCTCGATTCCAATCATCCGTAGTAATCCTCATTCGAGTAGTTCTCTGTGATCACTCTTAGCGATAAATTATCTGTTCGATAACTCATTCCTGCTTTATCGCTTACTCGAATCATATAACTGTCATTCCTACTTTATCGCTTACTCGAATCATATAACTGTCATATCTATCGATTCAATGTAGAGGACTTACCATCCTCTCTTTCATGATCTTATTAGATCAAGATGCCTCCCCGAAAGAGACCTAGTTCAAAGAACAACGACAATCCTTCCTCGCCGCCACCTCCTCCTCAGTTTGACCTAGCATCAGTTCAGACAATGATGACAGCTGCAATGATAGCAGCTATGTCACAAATGAACCCTAGTGGTTCGGGTGGAGCTACTGAATCTCAAAACCCTGAGGGTAGCCAGGGACACCAAAGAGGGGGTTCCTATAAGGATTTCATGAATGCGAAACCAACATCCTTTAATGGCACTGGAGGTGTCATTTCTTTATCTCGATGGTTCGAGAAAATCGAGTCTATCTTTGAAATCTGTGCGTGTGCGGAATCCGATAAAGTCAAATTCGCAGCCTGTACCTTCGCGGATAAAGCTTTGAATTGGTGGAATGGCCGAGTCAAATCTCTAACTTTACCCGTAGCCAATGCCATGGGCTGGGAATCCATGAAGGAACTTCTCATTGCTGAATATTGCCCCCGTGGTGAAATGCAGAAATTAGAGCACGAGCTCTGGAACCTGAAGATGAAAGGTTCCGACATTGCTGCATATACTTCCCGCTTTGATGATCTCGCACTTCTCTGCCCGGGGTTAGTCACTCCTGAAAACAAAAAGATCGAAAGGTTCGTTTGGGGATTATCTCAACCAATAAAGAGTCATGTTTTGGCTGCTCGTCCGGATACCTATGATAGTGCCAAGACCTTAGCACAAATTCTGATTGATCACAACGACAATGTCAAGGAAATCACTACCACTTCTGAGCCGACTCAAAGGAGTGGTGAAAAGAGGAAATTCTGGAAAAAGAAGAAAGGTCAATCTTCTCAAGGATCATCTAAGAAACAACAGACAGTAGCAGTCCATGCTGCTACTGCTACTCCTGTTGTTGTTGTTTCTGCCATGGGATCCATAGCCTCAACTCCTACCAGTAAATATGCTGGTAACCTCCCTCTATGTGACAAGTGTAAATACCATCATCATCCTGGTCCCTGTCGAGAATTGTCTTGCACCAACTGTGGTAAGAAAGGGCACACAGTTCGGTACTGCAGAACCCCTACTCAATCAGCTAACCAATCATCAGGAGCAGGTGTTAGTCAAGCCTGCTACAACTGTGGTGAAGTCGGGCACTTTAAAAGGGATTGTCCCAAGAAGTCAACTGTTGGTAACACTGGAAGGATTCTAACCATGGGAAGGGATGAAGCAGTTGCCGATCCCACTGTTGTTTCGGGTACGTTCCTTCTCGACAACTCATATGCTAGTATTCTTTTCGATTCGGGTGCTGAAAGGAGTTTTGTTAGTCATGCATTCAAACATAATCTAAAACCAAATCCTCAACCACTAACTGAAACGTTTACCGTCGAGATGGCTAACAGTGAGAAAGAAAACACTAACAACGTATTCATAGGTTGTACGCTTACCCTAAATGATCACTCATTTCCTATAGACCTCATGCCCGTTTCCATTAAGAGCTTTGATGTTATCGTTGGCATGGATTGGTTGAGTCCCAATCATGCTGACATTCTTTGTTACGAAAAAGCTATCCGCCTCAACCTTCCTTCGAATCAAACTCTCATAATCTATGGCGATAAACTCAGTTCCAACCTTCATATCATTTCTTGCATCAAAGCTCGAAAACTCCTTCGAAAGGAGTGTGTTGCATTCTTAGCTCATGTGATCAACGAGAAACAAGAAGTTAGAGACCTCGCGAGAATTCCCGAAGTCTGTAATTTTCCCGATGTGTTTCCCGAAGAACTTCCAGGGATTCCTCCCGAACCTCAGGTCGAGTTCCGTATTGACCTAATTCCTGGAGCTACTCCCGTAGCAAAATCCCCATATTGCTTAGCTCCCGCAGAAATGCAGGAGTTATCCAGTCAACTCAATGAATTGCTCAGTAAAGGATTCATTAGGCCGAGTTCCTCACCCTGGGGAGCTCCGATTCTGTTTGTCAAAAAGAAGGATGGATCCTTTCGAATGTGTATCGACTACCGTGAACTGAACAAGTTAACCGTTAAGAACCGATATCCTCTTCCAAGAATAGACGACCTCTTCGATCAACTTCAGGGAGCCAGCTACTTTTCTAAGATAGACCTTCGGTCGGGGTACCATCAGTTACGAGTCCAAGAGAATGATATTCCCAAGACAACTTTTAGGACTCGGTATGGACACTACGAGTTTGTAGTGATGCCCTTCGGTCTAACCAATGCACCAGCTGTGTTCATGGACCTGATGAACCGGGTGTGCCGTCCCTTCCTAGACAAATTCGTTATCGTATTCATTGATGACATCCTCGTATACTCCCGAAATGAAGAAGACCACAAACAACACTTGAGACTAGTGTTGGAAACTCTTAGATCCGAAAAGCTTTACGCAAAATTTTCCAAATGTGAATTCTGGTTACGGAAGGTAACTTTCCTCGGTCACGTAGTAAGCGAGGAGGGTATTCATGTAGATCCTTCCAAGATTAAAGCGATAGAGAGTTGGTCGGCACCGAAAACACCCACGGAAATTCGTCAATTCTTAGGTCTAGCCGGCTACTATCGACGATTCATTCAGAACTTTTCCAAAATCGCCAAACCGTTAACCACTCGAACACAGAAAGGTGTACCCTTTTGTTGGAGTGATAAGCAAGAATCTGCATTCCAAACGTTAAAGAGAGCCTTATGCAGCGCGCCTGTTCTGTCTCTGCCGGAAGGGACAGAGGACTTCGTTGTCTACTGCGATGCATCTAATCAAGGCTTAGGCTGTGTGCTTATGCAAGGAGGAAAGGTGATTGCCTATGCCTCTAGACAGCTGAAAACACACGAAGTCAACTATACCACACACGACTTAGAACTAGGAGCAGTAGTCTTCGCGTTGAAGATTTGGAGACACTATCTCTACGGAACCAAGTGCACAATCTTCACTGATCACAAGAGTCTGCAACACATCTTTAATCAAAAAGACTTAAACATGAGACAACGGCGATGGGTAGAATTACTCAGTGACTATGAGTGTGAAATCCGTTACCACCCCGGCAAGGCCAATGTGGTAGCAGATGCCCTTAGCCGAAAGGATAGTACAAGCCACAAAGTGAAGAACCTGGCGATAACCATCCATTCCAACTTACCTACGCATATCCGAGAAGCTCAGTATGCAGCCCTCAAACCTGAAAACATGTCAGATGAAACCTTGAGAGGAATGGAAAAGATACTTGAGATCAGAGGTGACGGAGTTCACTGTTTCATGAATCGAATCTGGATTCCCAAATCCGGTGGATTCAGAGAAATAGTCATGGAGGAAGCACATAGAACCAAATACTTTGTTCACCCAGGTTCGGACAAGATGTATCTGGATCACAAGAAACAATATTGGTGGCCAAACATGAAAGCTGAGATAGCTACATTCGTGGGCAAGTGTCTGACTTGCGCCAAAGTCAAAGTCGAACATCAGAAACCTTCAGGTCTGCTCCAACAACCCGAAATTCCCGAGTGGAAATGGGAGATGATTACCATGGACTTCATCACCAAACTACCCAATTGTTCTAGTGGGTACGACACCATTTGGGTAATTGTCGATCGTTTGACAAAATCCGCTCACTTCATCCCGATTAAAGAATCATACAAGATGGAGAGACTCGCGCGAATCTACATCCAGGAAGTAGTGCGTCTACACGGAGTACCTGTTTCCATTATCTCTGATCGAGATGGTAGGTTTACCTCCAGATTCTGGCAATCTCTTCAGAAAGCCCTTGGAACCAAACTAGATATGAGCACGGCGTATCATCCTCAGACCGATGGACAGAGTGAGAGAACAATCCAAACCCTGGAGGACATGCTTCGGGCATGTGTCATTGACTTTGGAAAGTCGTGGGATACACACCTATCCTTGATCAAGTTCTCATACAACAACAATTACCACACCAGCATTAGGGCTGCTCCGTTCGAAGCCCTATACGGTCGTAAGTGCAGATCCCCTCTGTGCTGGGCCGAGGTGGGGGATACACAGTTAGCCAGGAGTCGAGTCCCCGACAGTGCTCTCACTGGTCCTGAAATCATCCGCGAAACCACCGAAAAGATCATTCAAATCCGTAACCGACTGAAAGCCTCACGTGATCGTCAGAAGAGTTACGCTGATAATCGTCGGAAACCACTAGAATTCCAGGTGGGAGATCGTGTCCTGTTGAAAGTCTCGCCCTGGAAAGGCACTGTACGCTTTGGCAAGCATGGGAAACTTAATCCGAGGTACATTGGACCCTTTGAGATCCTCTCCAGGATTGGTCCAGTTGCTTATAAACTTCATTTACCTCACGAACTCAGTAACATTCATCCTGTCTTCCATGTTTCAAATCTTAAAAAGTGCCTATCCGATGAAACCCTAACAATTCCCTTAGACGAGATCGAGATCAATGAAAACCTCAACTTTGTGGAGGAACCGATCGAAATCATGGATCGAGAAGTCAAACGTACAAAACAAAGTCGCATCCCGTTAGTGAAGGTTCGCTGGAATGCCAAGCGGGGACCGGAATTCACTTGGGAACGGGAAGACTCAATGAAACAGAAGTATCCACAACTCTTTTCTTATCCATGATTTGTATCTTGTCTTATGTTCTAAACTTGAATTTCGGGACGAAATTCCCTTTAACGGGGGGGGGGGGGGGGGGATAATGTAACAACCCGAAATTTCCGCCTCATTTCAATGTAACTTTTTCATAAATCAACTCGCACAACCGATCGTCGTTCCGATTTCCAATTTCCGATTTCTCCGTTTAATTAAGTCATTAATTATTACGCATCTAAAATGACTTAATGGGTGTCTTCATACATTTAGAAATCAATTTAACACCCAACTTTAGTGATCGGAATAATTCTAAAACTTACCGTATCGGGTTACGGTAACTTAATCGGGTACGACCAAAAACCCCGTCTAACGCCGGTATCGGGTAAAATTCCACCGTGTCCAAAACTTAAACACTATATAAACGTGTTTAAGACTTCATTTGAAGCCTTTTGGCAAGTTTCTCACTAAACTCTTACAACCTCTCTCCTCAAGCTAGAATTAAGGTCCAAATCACAAGTTTAAGGCTTCAAACCTTTAAGGTAACCTCCCTAACATGTTATTCAACACCTTTAGCCTTCAAATTAATGAAATATTTGAGTTTTAGGTCCAAGAACGTGAGTTTACGGCCAAGGAACAAGCTTGGGCCGTAAACTCAATTTAATGGGGTTTTAAGCCCTTAAACTCCTTCCTAGACTCAATTGGACTTTAGATATGGCTATGGGACTTCAAGATATGGACTTAGAACATTTAAAACTATGATTTTGAGCCATTTAAAGGAGTTTACGGCCAAGGCATAAGCTTGGGCCGTAAACTCAAGTAAAAGGGGTTTTTCATGCCTTAAAACCCTTCCAAATCACTCTTATGGCTTATATATGAATTGTAGGACCTTGGCTTTAGCATTTGGACACTTGAAACATAAATTTTGTGGGACTTATGTGAGTTTACAACCAAGGATAGTGCTTGGGCCGTAAACTCCCCAAAATGTGACATAAATCCAATTCTAGGGTGTTAGAAAGCCATCTAACACCACCAAAAGCCTTGGAATAAATCAAGGGACCAACCAAAAATACTTTAAGGGCCTAAAACACATCTTTTGTGAGACTTATAAGAGTTTACGGCCAAGGATTGTTCTTGGGCTGTAAACTCCAAAACTTTTGGTGTTAGAATGCAAACTAAACACCCCTAAAGCCCTTAGATGAAATTTAGAAGCCCTTTTATGCAAGTTTTAGACCTTGAAACACTTTATATGACCCTATATTAGAGTTTACGGCCATGAGGAGGGTCTCATGGGCCGTAAACTCCATAACACCCCTCAAAGGTCACATAAAAATCATACCAAGTCTTGGAATAATCTTATGAATCACATGTGATTGGTTTTAACAACATTTGGCACCCATTTCATGAAGATTAAGGAGTTTACGGCCAGGAGCCTATTCTGGGCCGTAAACTCCCATAAAATAAGCTTGTTGATGATTTAATTTCAGTCCAAGTGTCCCAAGGCAATTTAGAAAATCCATTCTAGCAACCTCTAGGTCCATTTGAGCCCTTAAACCCTCAAAACCACACCAACATGACTTTACAGCCGTAAACTCATGTGTGAGTGTGTTTCATGGTTGTAAACTCATTTAAATGTTTACTTATGGAGAGTAAACTCATGTCCCAAGTCCCTAGTGCCATTACAAGTCCGAAGATGCCACCCGAGTCACTCCAAACGCTCGTTTTGAGGTGTTTTAACCTCATTGGAGTGTAATGTTCCATATGATTAGTGAATATATCTCTAATTGTATATATATGGACATTATATCATTTTACATAGGGTCATCGCGAGTAATCAAACCCCGAACCGACGTCTAGCATTCAAAACCGACAAGTTTCTGAGTCTGGTGAGTTCATACCCCTACCCTTTTTCACTGTTTTCATTGTTTTCAGGGGGGGAACACAAGCAAAGTACAAGGGAATTCTTGTACTCATAACATGTTTTCAAATGTGTGTTTCATATTCTTATGCTTTTATAACTGATAACGACAACTGATAACAAATCGAACATACAGATCACGTAACATATATTTGTGAAATAAGTCCTTAAACTAGTATGTTTTACATGTATTTCACAAATGGTTTTCCACATTTTATCAGTTAAAAGCATGACATTAGAACATTTGAATATAATACCTATACACTGTTTTGTCCTCGGTAACACTCCACACACATACGCGAGTGGAGGACTTTCATATTATTACTAGTAAATTTGTTATTCCGGTATGATTGGAGACACGTCCTTGGAGAACACTCCACCTGGATTACGCGAGTGGAGGACTACACCCATAACCAGAATCTCTGGTATTTAGAGAGCGTGACTTGAGTGTATAGATCTATACGGGGCTGACTACCCCACACCTGGCTGCTAGCTACAGCCGAACCGAAATGGTTCAAGGGTGACGAAAGTCATAAGTATGTGGACGACTTATTGCGACATGTGGACTACTTATTGCCACAGGTTTCAGTCTATTGTATGGTTATGGAACTCGCAATTAGGATAACAGAGATTTACTTACAGTAATAATGGATTTCTTTATACATCGTTTACATCTTTTACATCTTTTACTTACTGTAACTAACATTCAGGAAGGTACGGGACCTTCCTGGGGAGAACATAGAACCTAATCACGATTACATCTTTTACATCTTTCACATCGTTTACATAAGATACATACATGCAGGAAAGCATGGGGCTTTCCTGGGTAACACTTACATGACTAGAAAGGGTCACAGAATGGATAACATTACATCTTTTACAAATTGAAACATACAACAAGGAAAGTATGGGACTTTCCTGGTAACACATGATAAGTAAACAGAACAGTTTAACCAGTCAGATAACCAACTATACATTTTCACATGAGTAAACATGTTTTCAGTGTACAAACTTTCTACACTTTACAATTGTGAAACAATAACCAACTTTTAAGAAAATACGGGATTTTCTTGGTGTATACAACATTTCAGAAACAGAAAGGAAACCGATACATTTTCGTAAACCAAAACCGCTTATGAACTCACCAGCTTTATGCTGATTTTCAAACCGCTTGTGTTCTCAGGTCAGCGTTAGAACAGGTACCCGAAGATCCTTTTGCATGAAGACGGTGTACATGAAGACCCGTTACATTTTGTCTATATACATTATGTATCACAACTGTACAAACTTTACTTTTGAAACAACTGTAAAACTGTTATTATGTAATGTAATGCTTGTTTTACTTTGCTTACTATGTACATTGGATTTGATACTCAACATGGTAGTCCACCCCGGAAATGTATTCCGCCTTCGGTTTTCGGGGTGTGACATGAAGAACTTTAAATGGTCCAATAAACCTTGAACTCAACTTTCATCTGTTACCAAATCTTATAAGTGTCTTCCACGGTGAGACTTTAAGCAAAACCGAATCACCAAATTCGAATGTTATCGGTTTTCTTTTCTTGTCAGCATAGCTCTTTGGACGATCCTGAGCTGCTAACATCCTTTCTTTAATTACTTTCAACTTTTCAGTGTTGATGTAAATTGTAAAAAGTCGAAGATAGAGTATTGTGTTGTTTCACATTTTATGTTATTTTACTAAGTCATTTTGTATGCGAAGTGAAAATGTATTGACTTAGTATATTTTTTGTATGTTCCCTATAAATAGGGACTTAGGCTAGAAGTAGAGAGATACGAAAGCGAAACACTTTTCTGCTTATTCTGTAATCAATCTTAATCAATATGAGATCTGATTAATATTTACTCTTTGTGTTCTTCATCTTTAATCGTTCAAATCTATCTTTTCTTTTCTAAATTCTCTATAACAATTCTCTTCAATTTGTATCAGAGCAGGATTCAAACTGCTTAGATCTGGTTTTCGTATAAGAATCATTTGCTTTTTGAGTTACAAATTTACTCAAAATTTTCCGTGCATTTTTTATTTTGAAAATCACTGTTGATCTTTAGATTTGAATTGATTATGTATTTGAATTGTTAAGTCGAGTAATCGATTAGTGATTTGTGGTCAATTCATTTGATCAAATTCAGAAATTCATCAAGTTTTCAAGTTTTTGGATATTTTCTGTGTTCATCAATGGCGAACTTCAACATGAATACAATGACTTCTTTCTCTCACTTGTTTGGTTCCTCAACCAAAATTCCGATGTTAATTCCAGAATACTATGATCAGTGGGCTGATAGAATGGAAGATTACTTAAATGGAATTGATTAAGAACTTTGGAATTGTATCGATGGAACAGTAGAAGCTCTTGATAATGTTCAACCAATTGGATCATCCACTGCATCTACTGATGTTGAAGAACAACGAAAACGACTGAAGAATAATGAAAAGAGGTGCATGAGGGAACTAAGAGGTGCTCTACCTCCTGTGGTTTACAATTACATTCGTAGTTGTAAAAAAGCCAAAGATATCTGGAATACTCTAAAAGAAAAGTATCAAGGTAGCAAAAAGACGAAGATCAACTCTGTGAAGCAATGTCTAGTTGAACTGAAGGAATTCAGACAAAAGGATACAGAAACTCTCAAAAATTACTATGATCGTCTGAATGAGCTTATGTTTCGCTGCAATAGGTATGGTATCACTAGATCTCTCATGGAATTCAATTTAACTTTCATTATGGGTCTTCGCGAGGAATAGCGAAGTGTGAGCATGATGATTAAGAATCAACAAAGTTTTGATACAACAACATTGAATGATCTTTACAATCAACTGAAAACACATGAATGTGAGGTCACAGAAATGTATGAAGAATCAAAACAAGTTGTTGGTGGTCCTTTGGCTCTTGTTTCAAAGGTATCAGAAATTGATGAAAAAGATGGTTCAGATGAAGAAGGATTTTTGATGAACTCCGACGATGTAGCTGTAGCATTCTATTCAAACAACAGAGTTAAGATGTTTTTATAAAAGCCTTTTAATCCAAAAGGAAAGAATAGTGATGGGAAAAATGCTGTCACAAGAACTGGAGGGGAGGAGAGGAAGAAAATGGAGAAAATAGATGAAAAACAGAAAAATGCGAATGAAGAGAAAAAGTTGAAGGGTGATTCAGGAATTTACTGTCACTATTGCAATGGTGCAAATCATTTCGCAGCTGATTGCATGTTGCGAAAGAAAGAAGAGAAGAAAGAAAAAGTTAAAGATGAAACATACTACTCCGAAAAGATTGAAGAATTACGTGCTAAGACCAAAGGAGTGTCTTTAGTTGCTAAGGGAGAATTTGCTGAAGTAGAAAGTGGAACTTATCAGATCTCGTCTTCAAGATCTGATGACGAAGAAATGAGGCATCCCACACATGGAGCAATGTTCGCAAGTTTTGAGGATTGCGAAGAGAACATTTCAGGGCGATGTTTTGTGTCTAAATCCACTTACATGACAACCAAGGTACGTGCAATTCTTGAATCTTTTAATATTCCTTTATCTGCTTATGATGCTGAAATTGTTTCATTTGATGATACTGTGGCTTATTTTGATTCTGTTATTGTGTCTGCTAGTAATGAAGCTAAGAAATTAAATGTGCAACTTAGTGAGACACGAAGAGATTTAGAAATAAAGAAGAGTAGAGTTGAAAATTTGGAAATGCAAGTGAAAAATATAGATTGTGATAGGAATAATCTTACTAATGATGTTAGGTTGTTGCTAGCACAAGAAACATATATTGTAATTCTGCAAAACGATTGTATGCAAAATTAACAGCTTTACATCATTCTTCTGATATTAGCAAAGAACAACATAGGAAACTTTTAACTTTTCTTGAGTATGAACGTGAAAAAGTTGATGTTGTTTCTTATGATTGCGAAAGTACAATTGCTCAATTTGACAAAATACCCGATGATAGATATTCATATGGTATTGTCAAAATTGATGAATTTCTGAATGCTGATGAGTTGGTTAACATTGTCAATGAAAGTTTGATAAAGAGTGAACAAGTGAAAATCATAAAGAAAACCGAAAATTCAACTCTTGCCTCACAATTCAGTTATGCTGATATTGATGAAAAATCTGACAATGTGAGTGAAATCAGTGAGATAGAAGAAGAAGAAGAGGTTGATTGTTCTCAATTGTCAATCATTAATATCACATCCAAGATCAAAGGTAAAGAAATAATAGTTGATTCAATAGTAGAGGATGAAATTGATAAATCTTCAACTTCGCAACATTGTAAGTTTGATAATGTGGAAGTTGAAAGCTGGAAATCTGATGACACTGATGAAAATAAAGAAGAAAAGAAAATTTTAACTGAAACACCTCAAAGGGTTGTTGTTGATCAAGTGTTTGAAAATACAAAAGAATTTGACAAAATTTTAAATGGCAAAGGCGCACATTATTTGGAAACCAACACAGTGGTATATCAAAATTTTGTATGTACTGATAAAACTATTTTTCCAAATCAAGTTTTTGTCACTACTGGAAATGCTGAGAAAGTTCATCCTAAGTTCAATAAAATGATTGAAAAAGATAATCAAAAGTCCACGACTGAAGGTTTTTTCGCAAATCAAAACACAGAAGAAAACAATTTAACCCAAAATCCTTATGTGTTTCAAAAACAAAAATCATTACAAAAATGGGTGGTTAAAGGTGAAAAATCAAACAAAATTTTTGAAAAAGTTGAAAACTAAAAGGTTGAAGTGAAACTAAATTCTCATGAATTCAAATTGATGGTTGGAAATTATTCAACAGAAAATAATGTTTAAAAAAGAAAAGAAAGAAAAGCAATATTCTGGCAAGTTGTGTCTAATGAAAAACCAAGAGATGAAAAAGAACAAATTTCAAAAACATCATCAAAATTTCAAAACAAAAACACACAAACATATTCAAGTTTTCATAAACAAATAAACTCTATTGACAAAGTTCCATATATTCGCAAATATGACAACAATCGAAAATTTGAGAATTCGCAAAACTTTGCAAATAATCAAAAGTTTCAAAATGTTGGCTAATTCATGAATACTTCATCAAGTTTGAAGAACTCAACTCAAGTCAAAGTGAAATTTTCACCAAAACAACCAAATTTTCCAAATCCTTCAATATCAAAACCAACCACAGTTTCATACACAAAAGGAAAGTCTGATGTAAGTACGATCAATCATTGGTTTGAAGGGAAAGGAAAGAAATATCAAAGTGGGAAGTTTTCAGAAGAACAAATCAAAAGTGCATTTGATAAGTTCACAAATAATTCTTCAATTGCTAGTGCATCATCTCATAATTCGCAAGTTCCGGTTCAAAAATGGAAACCAGTTATCAAAAATGTGAATGTTGTGAAGGATAAGATTACAATCAATGGGAATCCAAAATTATTGAATGACTATATCTCAATATCTAGAACTGATGATGTTGATATAATGGATTCTGTTACAAACAAAGTGAAAACATGGTTTTTAAATTCCAAAAATTTGTTTAATTCTACTAATGATGGACCCAATAAGTCTTGGGTTCCTAAATTTTTTCAATAAATGCAGGTGATATGTGACGAGAAATATGATATGAAATGGTATATTGATAGTGGTTGCTCTCGTCATATGACTGGAAGAAAGGAAAATTTGTGATATTACAGAAGCTTGGAAAATGCTGGAGTAGTCAAATTTGGAAATAATCACAAGTGTCAAGTGAAAGGGTATGGGAAAGTCACAAATGGAAACTTCACAGTAAACAGAGTTGCCTATGTTGAAGGACTTCAACATAATTTGATAAGTGTATCACAACTTGTTGTGGGTACTGGAAATCAAGTTGTATTTAATGAAGAAGGAAGTATCATCTCATATGCAAAGACAAATGAAATACTTCTCAAATCCAAAAGATATGGTGATATGTTTACACTGGACATCAAACCAATTGCGGGAAAACCAGCTGTGTGTTTACTATCAAAAGCATTTAATGATCTCCGCTGGCTTTGGCATAGAAGATTGTCACATTTGAACTTTCGAAATATAAATAAACTTGTAACTGAAGATTTAGTTCGAGGGTTACCAGTACTAAAATTTGACAATGATTCTTTGTGTGCAGCTTGCGAACAAGGAAAACAACATCGAAATGGTCATCCTATTGTGATAGGTTCAAAAATAGTAGATCCATTGGAACTTCTTCACATTGATCTATGTGGACCATCAACTGTTGCAACAATAAATAAAAAGCAGTATATTTTAGTTGTTGTAGATGATTTCTGTAGATTCACGTGGGTGTTTTTTCTTAGGTTAAAATCTGAAGTTGCTCAGACGATGATTGATTTTATCAAAAAGATTGAAATTAGTCTGAAAAAGAATGTACGAAAAATTAAAAGTGATAATGGTTCGGAGTTTAAACATCAAACTCTTGACATTTTTCTCACAAGCAAAGGCATTTCGCATAATTTCTCATCACGATATACTCCACAGCAAAATGGTGTAGTTGAAAGAAGAAATCGATCTCTATGTGAAGCTGCCAGAACCATGTTAACATATGCGAATCTACCTCAATATCTTTGGGCAGAAGCTGTGTCCACATCATGTTTTACTCAGAATCGATCATACATTCATCGAAGATTCAATGTTACTCCATATGGCATAATCAATAATCGGAAACCTAATGTAAAATTCTTTCATGTTTTTGGTTGCAGGTGCTTTATTATGAATCTCAAAGATAATTTGTCCAAGTTTCAAGCTAAAGCTGATGAAGGCATCTTCTTAGGATATTCACAGAATTCAGTTGCATACAGAGTGATTAATAAACGAATAAGAAAAATTGAAGAAACTTTTAATTTAACATTTGATGATTACTATCTTAAACAAATTAATAGTAAATTCGATAATAAACCAATACTTGTGGATTCAAATACTCAAATTGATAATTCTGAAATTAATGATTTTGATTATGACTTAATTTTCGGAATTTGTGACAGGGCAATTGATGCAGAAAATAACGCTCTTGATAATCAAACATCAAAATCCTCAAAACATACTAATGAATCAACGATAACTACAACATCGACAACTTGTGAAAGCACACCAGATGCTCATATGGAGGAGGAACACACAAGTATCCATGAAGATTGTCTGCCAACTTTTGAGGGGGAGAAAGAAATTATGAATCATCAAGTTGAGGGGGAGCATTCGCAAAATCAAAAGGAACATCAAGTTAAGGGGGAGCGTTCGCAAAATCTACAGGAACATCATGTTGAGGGGGAGCATTCGCAAAATCAACAGGAACATCATTTTGAGGGGGAGTATCAAAATGCAGATCATGTTGAGGGGGAGCATGATGAAACAGAGACAATTAATCTTGATAAAAATGCATAATTTCTTGAATTTAATGATAACTTTTCTATTGCAAGATCTGAAAAAGAAGATATGTATGAAGATGCACCATTAGAATTTGATCCAAATTATCCACCACTTGCGAAATGGACAAGAAATCATCCAAAAGAACAGGTAATTGGTAATCCACAAGAAGGTGTGTTGACTAGAGCTCAACTTCGTGCGAAAAATGAGGTACTGAATGCAAACCAAGAACTTTGTATGTTTAATGTCTTTATTTCGAAAATAGAGCCAAAAACAGTAAAGAATGCTATGGATCTCTCAGATTGGGTTGTTGCTATGCAATCTGAATTGTCTGAATTTGAACGAAACAAGGTTTGAAGATTAGTTTCTAAACCTTCTGATGTTTCAATTGTTGGATTAAAATGGATTTTTAAAAACAAAACCGACAAAGATGGCAATATTATTCGAAATAAAGCAAGACTAGTGGTTAAAGGTTATTCGCAACAAGAAGGCATTGACTATGAAGAAACATTTGCACCTGTTGCAAGACTTGAAGCAGTTCGCATATTTTTAGCCTATGCAGCTCACAAAGACTTTGATGTTTATCAAATGGATGTTAAATGTGCATTCTTAAATGGAAAACTCGAAGAAACGGTGTATGTTGAACAACCACCAGGATTTGTAAACAATGAACATCCTGATCATGTTTATATTTTAGATAAAGATGTATATGGGTTACAACAAGCACCAAGGGCCTGGTACGCAACACTTACAAATTTCTTGAAACAATCTAAATTTAAACAAGGATCACTCGACCCCACATTATTTCGCAAGAAAGTTGGGTGTCATCTAATGCTTGTTCAAATTTTTGTTGATGATATTATCTTTGGTTCAACTGATCCAGCATTGTCAATTGAATTTGAAAATTTAATGAAAAGTCAGTTTGAAATAAGCATGATGGGAAAAATTAATAATTTTCTTGGTTTAAACATAAGACAGAACAGGCAAGGAATCTTAATCAATCAAGAAAAATATACGAAGAACTTGCTTGAAAAGTTTGGAATGCTTAATAGCATAAAGCTCAGAGTCCCTATGGCAGTAGGAACAAGACTAACTCCTTCGTTAGATGCTCTTGCTGTTGATCTAACATTGTATCGTAGCATGATAGGGTCTTTATTGTACTTAACTGCAAGTAGACCTAATATTATGTTTTCGGTTTGTTGTTGTGCTAGATATCAAGCTAATCCAAGAGAACCTCATTTGACTGCATTGAAAAATATTTTTCGATATCTAAAGGGAACCGTTTCTTTAGGACTTTGGTATCCTGCGAAAACAGGATTTTTCATTCAAGCTTTTTCAGACTCTGATCTACGAGGATGTACTTTGGATAGAAAAAGTACGACTGGTGGATGCCAACTATTGGATGAAAAGTTGGTAAGCTGGCAATCAAAGAAACAGACTTGTGTGGCTATATCAACTGCTGAGGCAGAATACATATCTGCAGCTGCTTGCACTTTGCAAATTATTTGGATTCAAGGTCAACTTCGTGATTATGCAATAAACATGAAAAATATTCCTTTGTATTGTGATTCACAAAGTGCGATTCGCATTTGTCACAATCCAGTACAACATTCAAAGACAAAACACATTGCTCTTCGATATAATTTTATCAAAGATCATGTGGAAGATGGGAATATTGAAATTCATTTTGTCAAAACAACTGAACAACTTGCTGATATTTTTACAAAACTTCTTGATGAAAAATCATTTGTTAGAATTTTAGCAGGTTTGGGGATGATTAATGCGAATTCAATTTCATCAACACAAGACTAAACGTTTTGTTCAGTAGATATGAGTCAATATTATTCAGAGGTTACTGTTCATTCAGAGGCTTCGCATCCACATCTTTTCGCATCTGAGCTCATAACAACTAAGGTAAGATTTACGAATAATTTTTTTTCTTTTGAAAAATCAAAAATACAAAAAGATTTTATTTTGTTATGCTTTCAATTTTGCAAAATTAAAAATACAAAAAGATTTTTTTTCTTTAATTTAGAAAAATTCAAAAATTACAAAAATATTTTTGTTTTCTTTGTTCTTTCAACTGTGTGCTGAGAATTTAATGCAGGGCTAAAATGCGAAGAGGTCATACATTTTTGTTTCTATGGGAAGGTATTAATTTTTTTTAAAAAATTAGTTCGGATGTCCCTAGAAGCATGCTGTTGTATGTAGACCAAAAGCCTCAACACGACTCTATGTGTGAAAAGAAAGCCTTAATGAAATTATCACATGAAAATTTCTTCTCAAAAAGGCTTATATTTGCATAAGTCAAAACGAGCTACCTTACTCTTCTCAAATGAGTTAAGAGTTTTCTATTTTGTCAATTATAACAGAGGTACACTTCGGTTCTTATCCAATCTTTTTAAACCAAACAATTCTTACACTCCAAATTTTTTTTTGAAGAGATTTGTCCTTGAGGTCTTTGATCAAACCAATCAAAACCTAGACAAATCACAACTTTGTGTTTAGGATCTAACATCATGAGTCCGTGATGAAAGTGAAACCCAAAAATCATAAACCTTAAGGAATTGACGGGGAACTTTGTTCCAGATTTTTACGAAACCTTTGTTTCCATATCAAAAGTTTCAAAACTTCAAATCATATTCAATTCGTATGTGTGGTCTTGATAAAATATTCACAACCAAGAATGTTTGTTACCCAACAAGATCCAGAACAAATTTTCTTTTGAATATGATTTCAGTGTAAGTTTTATTCGCAAATCCTTGTCATGATAAATATTTTCACAAGCCAACTTGTCACTGACTACACTGGTCAAACAAGTAATTTCATTTACAATTTCTCAACTTATTCGCAAATCCAAACTTCAACTTTCTTTCTCAAAACCCTAACAATGGCAGCCACTAATTCCAACACTGATGAAGATTCAAAGCACCAATTACCAAGTTGATCCAAAAGTTTCTGCTTATCCAGAAGAATTGAAGATGCTTATAGTTTCTCTGAAACGATCACCTTTATCAACTGCCATGTTCAGTTCATTCTCAGTCACAATGGTGTGGCTATCTCGTGCAGCTTCAACGACATCATACAATCACACGGTGGATGTGATTACTTTCAACTTAACCAATAACAAACGGGTTAAACTGTCCAAGAACTTGTTTGTGGAAATCTTGCAGATTCCAAACAACCCTCCGTTTGTCAAACCTGTCAACTCGCAAATCATTCATATGTTCAATGAGATGGGGCATCAACCGGAGTTGGAGAAAATAAGTGACTTCCGAAAGTCTGGATTGCCATGTATCTGGAATTTCTTATTTTGTATTTTTCTAAGGTGTCATACAGGAAGATCAGTCGGACTGGATAGAGGAAGAGTGGAAGTATATGTTATGGTAATGGGCATATACTATGATATCAATGTTGATTATGCAACTCAGCTGTGGAAGGAATTTGTTAAAAGCCTGGAAAATACAAATTCGGAGAAGGGGATTTCATGTGCAAGATACTGGAGCTTAATCCTGGAAAAAGTCTATGAGAAAGAAGCAATTCCAGTGATGACAGATGTTGAAGTGGCTGAATTTTCCTTCTATCAATTTCCAAAAACTGTACAAGATGATGAAGCAATTTTTTCTCATGTGGATCGTATTCCAGATGCGATGCTTCGCAAAGTTTCTCCAACTCACAAAGTTTTGGTGAGATATTTGCGAACTATTGATACAGCTGATCAGACTGGAGTATTACCAAACGTTGCTACTCCATCAAAGAAAAAGAAGGTTAGCAAGAAAAATGCGAAGGGTTCATCCTCAACTACAGTACAAGATAAAGCTATTCCAACCGAAGAAACTTTATCAAAATCGAAGAAGGAACTCTTACCTTCTAAGTCTGGGGTACTAAAACAAATTCGCAAAGCTGAAGTGAGTAGTAAAGGTGTTACTATTCGCAATATTCCTGCACCGATGTCTCCAGGCAAGAAAAGTCAGCGAGCTGAAGATGTTGCTAAAAATATGCAACGTACGCTGGTCAAAAGAAGAAAGATGGTGATTCGCAATGAATCATCTGATGAAGAAGTTGTTCCGGAAACTCCACCAGTCACATCTATGGTAAATTTTTCTTTACCAATGATTCACACTTCTCAAATTTCTACCACTATTCCACAAACCAAACCACTCAAAATAGTTCTCACCAAATTAGTTTCTGAGGAGGTACCTATTTCCGATACGGTTGTCAATGTAGTTGATACGGGGGCACATATCCTCAGTGTTGCACCAACAATCCAAACGTCTTTACCCATTTCATTACCGGTTACAACTTTATCCAACACTTCATACATATTTGATCATGCCCTTCAAAACCCATTCTCAACACTTTTTCCATCTCAGTCACCCGAAAATCCTCAACCTTCGCAACAATTGTCAGATACTGAAGTCGAAGGAGGTGCCTTTGGAGGGATACTTGATGATATTCCTTTTGATTCAGATGAAGAAGATATTCCTGATCATATGCTGATGGCAGGAAAACAGTTTAAAATTCTGAATCAGAAGTTAAAGACCATTATTCAAACGCAAGCTGATTCTGGTAGAATGTCTTCAATATCAGCCATGGAGGTTGATGTTATGATAAAAGGAGCTGAGAAACGGATCATGGAAAAGATTTCTCAATCAGATAAAAATAATGAGCTCAGACTTAAATCACAAGGGAGCAATTTTACTTCTGCTGTTCAAGATCTCAAAGTTGCTACAAAAGAACGTCGTATTCTTTTTGTACAAGATGTCAAGAAAGTTCGTGAGGATGTCAACTTCAAAATTTAGGAGTTGAAGTTTGACCTTGCGAAGGATCTTCAGGATGTTCATATGAAACAAGCAGATGTTCAAAAGCAAATTGTGGATATTTCTTCTCAACTTCAAAAGCTTAATGATATTCTTGTTCTTGAAGCTCATAAAGCCACAACAACGGAGAAGTTTGATAAGCTAATAAAGTTAGTCACTGAGCTTAAAACAACAGCTTTTCATTCCTCATCAACTCAAATCCTTACTCCTGAATTCTTGTCTCTAAAGATTAATACTTTAGAACAAGCTATTCAAAAAGCTCTTGCTCCACTTACGAATTTCACTTCTTTACTACCGAAGAGTGCTCCGCCTATTTACACAGGGGTGCAAGGGGGAGAGAAAAGTCGAAGAAGAGGAGGCAAAAACAGTTGGAAAAGTGATATCGACTCAACTTGTAGCTACTCTTCCTGTTCCTATGAAACCAATTTCTTCAACTACAATTACCACAAAAACAATTTCCAAAGGTATTGTTATTGGAGGAAACGAAGGAGGTTCAAGCTCAAAATCTTAGAAAGATGTTGTAGGAAGAGGAAAAGGAATATTATACGAAAAGTCAAAGGAGGAGTTGAAAGCTGATGTAGAGGCTGAAATGGAGAGGATGAGACAAGTTCAAAGCATCATGAGACAAAGGGCAAGTGATCCTCCTTCCATGAACAAAGGAGATCCTGCGAAACTTTACTCTTATGAAACAATAGGGTCGAAAGTTGTGTGTAGGGAGATGTATGAGTTCAAGAAGAAGCCGAAAAGAAGTTATGATATTGCGAACTCAAATCTTTGTAAATTGGATTTCCCGATAAACGAAATGTTGTTCATCAATGCTCAATACAAGATCAGTGAGAAATTTGATAATCCTGATGATTATACTCATATGAAAATCAGATTTCATGCAGTCTTGGGGAAGAATCCAGATGAAGTTTGGTCTTTAATGAAGATTAAAAAGGTGGTGACAATAAAGAAGGATGTTTCGTTTGAAGAGATGCTTCAAAATTTTCGGTATTTTGTTATCAGAGCAGACAACAAACAATATGACTTCACAGTAGCTGATTTTCCATTGATGAACTGCAATGATTTAATTCAAGTAGCTCTAATCCTGAAACATATGGAAGAAAACAATCTTAAAGGCTTTGAGACAGATGTATTCAAGGTTGGCTTCGCACATGTGAAGACATTCATCGATAACTATTTCGACTGTTTGGCTCTTACAGATGAAGAATTAGCAAATGTGCTGGGAACAGAAGTAAAAGTTCCATGGGAGAAGACTTTGACTCAATCTGCTTTGTCGAAGTATGTTGTTGTTGAAATATGCCTGAAACCTTTTGGCATGGTGTTCTTGGGAAGGGATACGAAAGGAAATTTGAAGATGTTTTTGTTCAAAGTCTCAGAGATTAAAAGATATAATTCTTCGCAATATACGCACTTCATTGTACGTATGAATAACTGCAAGAAGAATAACGAAGGAGACAAGAAAGATCTGAAGAAGGTGATCTCCTGGTATGGAGAAGTGCGAAGGACAATTCACTCTGCAATTCAAAAGCTTTTGAGTTGAATTGCATCGACTGTTTACAAAGGGGGAGAATGTTGATGTAAATTGTAAAAAGTCGAAGATAGTGCATTGTGTTGTTTCACATTTTATGTTGTTTTACTAAGTCATTTTGTATGCGAAGTGAAAATGTATTGACTTAGTATATTTTTTGTATGTTCCCTATAAATAGGGACTTAGGCTAGAAGTAGAGAGATATGAAAGCGAAACACTTTTCTGCTTATTCTGTAATCAGTCTTCATCAATATGAGATCTGATTAATATTTACTCTTTGTATTCTTCATCTTTAATCGTTCAAATCTATCTGTTCTTTTCTAAATTCTCGATAACAATTCTCTTCATTCAGCAGTCTGATGGACTATCTCAGGTCCTATAAACTGCTTTTCTCCAGCTTCAATCCAACATGACGGTGTACGAGACTTCTGTCCATTCAAAGCATGATAAGGTTCCATGTTTATGATTGAGTGAAAACTATTGTTGTAGGAACATTCTACTAAAGGTAAATGTTCATCCCGGTTACCTTGGAGTTCCAAGGTACATGCTCTCAGCATATCTTCAAGTGTTTGTATTGTTCTTTTGCTCTGACCATCAGTTTGTGGATGTTAAGCTGTACTAAAACACAACTTGATACCCTTTTCCTCTTGTAGACTTTTCCAAAATCGTGACATGAAACGACTATCACGATCTGCTACAATTGTTAGAGGAACACCGTGAAGTCTCACAATTTCCTTCACGTAAGCATTTGCAAGCTTATCCACAGACCATTTTTCATTGGCTGCTATAAAGTGTGCACTCTTGGTGAAACGATCCACGACCACCCAAATCATATCGTGACCGCTCTTTGCTCTGGGTAGTTTAGTCATAAAATCCATGGTGATGTCTTCCCATTTACCCATGGGTACAGGTAAAGGTTCTAAGCTCCCATACGGTTTCTGATGCTGTGCCTTGAGTCTTTCACATGTCACACACTCGGCCACATACTTAGCAACATCGAGCTTCATTGTTGGCCACTAGTAATAAGGTTTTAAATCCCTATACATTTTCGTACTGCCGGGATGAATCGAGTACATGGTCTTGTGAGGTTCTTCCATCAGAACATCTCTTACTCCTCCTGTCTTAGGTACCCAAATCCTATCTTGGAATACCTTCAACCCTTGGTTGTTTGTACCGAATACTAATGTTTTGCCCAAGTGTTCTTCTTTTCGGTCATTCTTCTCTAAAGCGTCTTCTTGATCTTTCTTTATAATCTCCACAATTGTTGAGAAAACCTCAATTCTCAACGCTCTTGGACTTTTATTTTCAAGGTTGACTTTCCGATTGAGAGCATCAGCAACAACATTTGCTTTACCAGGGTGATAAAGTGTCTCACAGTCGTAGTCCTTGAGTAATTCCAGCCAGCGTCGTTGCCTCATATTCAATTCCTTCTAATTAAAGAGATACTGGAGACTCTTATGATCAGTGAAAAGTTTGCACTTCGTGCCATAGAGGTAATGCCTCCATATTTTTAGAGCGAAAACTACCGCTGCCAACTCTAAATCATGAGTAGGGTAGTTCTTTTTATGATCCTTCAGTTGTCTTGATTCATATGCTATCACTTTATCCCGCTGGGTCAGAACACAACCTAATGCAACTCCTAATGCATCACTGTAGATTGCGAAGTCTTCAACTCCTTCGGGTAAAGAAAGAATTGGTGCTTCACATAATTTCTTCTTCAACTTCTCAAAAGCTTTCTTATGCTTTTCAATCCAAGTATAAGTAGCTCCTTTGTGGGTCAATGCTGTCAATGGAGTAGCTATCGAAGAAAAGCCTTGGATAAACCTTCGGTAATATCCAACTAATCCCAAAAAACTTCCGATCTCCGTGGGACTTTTTGGTTGTTCCGCTCACTTCCTTCCGATTAAGGAATCATTCAAGATGAAAATACTTACGCGAACTTACATCCAAGAGATAGTTTGACTGCACGGTGTACCTGTGTCCATTATCCCCAATCGAGATAGCAGGTTTACCTCAAGATTTTAGTAATCCCTTCAGAAAGCTCTTGGAACCAAGTTGGACATGAGTACAGCCTACCATCCTCAGACAGATGGACAAAGTGAGAGAACTATCCAAACCCTGGAAGATATGCTGAGAGCAGGTGTCATTGATTTCGGAAAGTCATGGGACACCTATTTACCCTTGATTGAGTTCTCGTATATTAACAACTACCACTTAATCACCTCCCTTGTATGATGTCTAAGTTTCACGTGCTTAATATCTCTGAATCTCGTAACCTCGACCTAGCCTCGCCTAATCATATCAAATAATCATTCTAAATCATTAACGACTCTCAAGGCTATACTATATTCATTCTAAAGTTCCACAGAAGGGTAAAAGATCATTTTACCCCAA
This sequence comes from Lactuca saligna, assembly GCF_052625555.1. Classification (NCBI taxonomy): domain Eukaryota; kingdom Viridiplantae; phylum Streptophyta; class Magnoliopsida; order Asterales; family Asteraceae; genus Lactuca; species Lactuca saligna. Next base: position 74,410,646 of record NC_136421.1, read on the forward strand.
CCTGATCCAAAAGTCCATATGTTGACTAAAACCCTAAAAGTCAACAAAAGTCAACAGAAAGCAGTATGCGGGGTGTACCAGCTCCTATACGCGGGGCATACTCTTGCCTTCCAGAAACGGGGCCGTACTGGTATTATGCCCAGCGTAATGCCCAATTTCTTTGTTCAGCATATTCAGGTCTTAAACGGTTAAGACTTGCATCCAAACTTCAGATCTGGCCCCTCTAATATGCCTTAAACCATAAAGTTGGAACGTTTAAGCCTTTGCATGGCTGTAAAGATCACATTATGCTCAAAACACTTTTCCTCTTTCCATAATGAGACTATAACTCATGCATGCGACAAGATCCACGTCCAAGACTCAATTTTTATGACTCCTGAACACATTTTACACTAGAAAAGGTCAAATCCAAGCTTATGGAGACTCTTTGCAAATAAAGTCTCCAGCTTTGAACCAAAACCCTAACAAATCATCCAACAAGGAAAACTTATGAAGAACAAGGAAAGCTTTGAGCTGTTTACCTCAGGATGGATCTCCAACCACTGTAGAACTCGGATCTATACTCGTTCTTCAACTTCTAGCTCCAACAATGGCTCCCTTTTCTCCTTCTTCACCTTGAAAAGACAACTTCAAGCTTAAAAACTCACAAACAAGCTAAAGCACGAATCTCAGCTCTCCAAGGGTTCTCTCAAGAGTGTATTGTCACACCCTAAAACCGATGGCGGAAACGTTCCGGGGCAGAGGACGTCATGCAAAGTATCACAACCAATGTACATAGTAAGCGTAGTAAACACAAAACATTACATTACATAGAATCATTACATTTGTTTGAAATCAAGGTAATATATGTTTTATAGATACATTAGCTTAAACAAAACTAAAGACGTGTCTTCCATATGATCTATCTTCTGCAAAAGAACGCGGGATACCTAACTAAGGAGTACCTGAGAATACAAGCAGTTTTAAAAATGCCAACATAAAGCTGGTGAGTTCATAAACGGTTTGTTTCTGAAAATGAACAAGGTTCCTTTAGTCTTCTGAAAAAGTTGTTATCCAAGAAAATCCCATATTTTCTTATAAGTAATGCTTGTTTATCCATTTGTTACACAGGTTGGGTAAAAACAATTTGTTATTTGGTTACTGTTATCCCAGAAAAAACCCTTATTTTCCTTAAAAGTTTATGGTTGGTATTGAATCTGAATGAAATGTACATGAATCTACCATACTTGTAGTGTTTGTGTGATGTTTCCTGAAAGCCTGGTTATCCTTGAAAGGTATGTTACTTTTAACACGTATATAAAACTATCAAAATAGTAAACTAATTTCTAGGGTTATTAATTTACTAAGTTCTTTACTAGTTAAAAGTAAATGTCCGTTATCTAAGTTTGCGAGTTCTATAACCATACGATAAACAAGATACAACAAAGGAAAGCCAGTATCATTTATGACTTTTGTCACCAGTAGACCCATCGGTCCCACTGTAGCTAGCAGCAAGGTGCGGGGTAGTCAGCCCCGTATAGATCTATACACTCAAGTTACGCTCTCCTACTAAGAGATTCTAGTTACAGGGGCGGTCCTCCACTCGCTTATCTCTGTGGAGTGTTACAAAGGACGTATCTCCAACCCTAAGATTAATGAATTTACAAGTAATAATGCGGAAAATCCAGTTTTAAATTCTATTTATAAAGATGGTCCTCCACTCGCGTATCTCTGTGGAGTCTTACAGAGGACGTCTAAAGTTCTAATCTTAATGATTTTAACAGCAATGAAAATGAAAAATCATTTGTATAAGAGGACGTCTAAAGTTCTAATCTTAATGATTTTAACAGCAATGAAAATGAAAAATCATTTGTGAAATATACAATATAACATTATATAATATGATTTGCAATCAGTTTGGAAAACTAACTCTGCAATTTAAATGGTTGGTTAATACGGTTTCGATTGTTAAAAACATATGAAATATGAAACATTTCAAATGAAATAATAAGTTTGAGCACAAGATATTCTTGTACTTTTGCTTGTATTCCCCCCTGAAAACATTGAAAACATGGAAAAAGGTGTAGGGGTATGATCTCACCGGTCGAGAAATGTGTCGGCTAGGATGTTAAATGTCCGTTTAGGGCTTGAACACGTGCGAGGTTCCTATGTAATCTGAGGATATACATAATTGTATCTAATTAGGCTTGGAACTACTAATTAATTGAGAATATACACTCCGAGGCGCGAAAACACTTCAATCAAGTGTTAGGAGTGATCCGAATTGCATCTAAGGGTGTGTAAGGTTTAGATATGGAGTTTGCTCTTCAAGAGTAAACTCCTAATAGAGATTACGAGCCTATGACCATATCCCCATGAGGTTACGACCGTAAACTCATGGGTGGAGTGTTCTTGGTTGCTTAAAGGTCTTATAACACTAGTGGAATAAGGCTAGGTTAAGTTCTAAGGCAAGGGAATGGATTAAACCATCATATGGATTTCTTACCAAATTGGAGCCTGAAATGGGTGATTTTTGATCAAAACGTGGATTTGTAGAGAGAGAGAGAGTAAAGAGAGAGAGAGAGAGAGAGAGAGAGTGAAAAAGCTTTGAATGAAGTTATCTCAACTTTATATAGGTTTAGATTTTGAGGCTCGGTGGAAATCTACCCGATACCGATGTTAAACGGGGCTTTTGGTCGTACCCTATTTAGTTGTCGTAACCTGACGTGGTTAAAATTAAAAAATTTCCAAATAAACATTTGGGGTGTTTTCACGTGTTTCTAATGTGTTTGGATACTCATGAGGTCATAATAAAAGTCTCAAATTAAATGACCTAATCCAAAATGTTAACGGGAAAATTAAAAGACAAACGAGTTTTACTGATGGGAACAGGTTACCGTGACGGAAATTTTTTTGGATTGTCACATTATCCCCCCGTTAGAGGGAATTTCATCCTGAAATTTAGAATTAGGACAAAATCATGGGTTTGGAAAGAGACGTGGATATTTCTGTTTTATCGAGTCTTCGTGCTCCCAAGTGCACTCGGGTCCTCGCATGGCATTCCAGCGAACCTTCACTTATCGGGATACGGCCTTGTTTCGTATGTTTAATCTCTCAATCTATGATTTCGATTGGTTCTTCCATGAAGTTCAGAATTTCGTTGATCTCGATCTCACATAAGGTATTACTAGGGTTTCATCGGATAGGCACTTCATAAGAAGAGAGACGTGGAAGACAGGATGGATGTTGCTAAGTTCTGAAGGTAGTCAGAGTTTGTAGGCTACAAGACCGATTCCTAGCAAGGATCTTGAAAGGTCCTATGTATCTCGGGTTAAGTTTCCCATGCTTTCCAAAGCTTATCATGCCTTTCCAGGGCGATACCCTCAACAGGACATGATCTCATACCTGAAATTCTAATGGTTTTCGTCATTTATCAGTGTAACTCTTCTGTCTGTCTCGTGATGCTTTCAGTCGCTCTCGGATTTGGATGATCTTCTCGGTGGTTTCGCGGATGATTTCAGGACCAGTGAGAGCACTGTTGGGAACTCTACTCTTGGCTAGCTGTGTTTCCCTAATCTCGGCCCAACACAGAGGGGATCTGCACTTACGACCGTAGAGGGCTTCGAACGGTGCAACCTTGATGCTAATGTGGTAGTTGTTAATATACGAGACCTCAATCAAGGGTAAATGGGTGTCCGACGACTTTCTGAAATCAATGACACCTTCTCTCAGCATGTCTTCCAGGGTCTGGATAGTTCTCTCGCTTTGTCCGTCTGTCTGAGGATGGTAGGCTGTACTCATGTCCAACTTGGTTCCAAGAGCTTTCTGAACAGATTACCAAAATCTTGAGGTAAACCTACTATCACGATTGGGGATAATGTACACAGGTACACCGTGCAGTCAAACTATCTCTTGGATGAAAGTTCGCGTAAGTCTTTTCATCTTGAATGATTCCTTAATCGGAAGGAAGTGAGCGGATTTTGTCAATCGGTCGACAATTACCCAAATGTTATCGTACCCACTCGGAGACCTGGGTAACTGGGTGATGAAATCCATGGTAATCATCTCCCATTTCCATTCAGGTATCTCGGGCTGCTGGAGCAGACTCGAGGGCTTCTGATACTCGACCTTTACCTTGGCGCAAGTCAGACACTTGCCTACGAAGGTAGCGATTTCAGCCTTCATGTTTAGCCACGAGTATTGTTTCTTGAGATCCAGGTACATCTTTTCCGAACCTGGGTGAATAGAGTATTTGGCCTTGTGAGCTTCGTTCATAACAACTTCTCTAAAACCACCAAACTTTGGAATCCAGATTCGATCCATGAAATAGTACACTCCATCGGTTCTGATCTCAAGTTTCTTCTCCATTCCTCTCAAGACTTCGTTTGACACGTTTTCTGGTTTTAGGGCTTCTAACTGGGCTTCTTGGATCTGTGCAGATAAGTGGAAATGAATGGTCATCGTCAGGGTCTTTGCCTTGTTACTCGAGCTTTGCTTTCGGCTAAGGGCATCTGCTACCACATTGCCCTTGCGTGGATGATAGTGGATGTTGCACTCATAGTCACTTAGAAGCGCTACCCATCATCGTTGCCTCATGTTTAAGTCTTTTTGATTAAAGATGTGCTGAAGGATTTTATGGTCAGTGAAGATTGTGCACTTGGTTCCGTAGAGATAATGTCTCCAAACCTTCGGTGTGAAGACCACTGCTCCTAACTCTAGGTCGTGAATCGTGTAGTTAACTTCATGTGCCTTCAGCTGTCTCGAGGCATAAGCGATAACTTTTGCTCTCTGCATAAGAACACAACCTAGACCCTGATTAGACGCATCGCCGAAGACAACGAAATCCTCTGTTCCTTCGGGCAGGGACAGGATAAGTGTGTTGCACAAGGCTCGCGTCAATGTTTGGAATGCTGTATCTCGCTTTTCACTCCAACAAAAGGGTACACCTTTCTGTGTCAGAGTGATCAGAGGTTTGGCAATTCTAGAAAAATTCTGGATGAATCTGTGATAATAGCCGGCTAATTCTCTATCGCCTTCGGTGCCGACTAATTCCCTATCACCTCGATTTTTGGAAGAGTCCACGTGTATGCCTTCCTCAGTTACTATGTGACCAAGGCAAGTGTTTAGACCGAAGGGCATCACTACGAACTCGTAGTAACCATATCGAGTCCTGAATGTTGTCTTGGAAACATCATTCTCGTGAACTCGAAGCTGATGGTACCCTGATCTGAGGTCTATCTTCGAGAAGTAACTGGCTCCCTGAAGTTGATCGAAAAGGTTGTCTACTCAAGGAAGAGGATAACGGTTTTTTTCGGTCAATGTATTCAACTCGCAGTAGTCTATACACCTCCGAAAGAATCCTTCTTTCTTCTTCACAAATAATACCTGGTATCCCCAAGGTGAGGAACTCGGTCTGATGAACCCTTTGCCGAGCAGGTCATTGAGCTGACTACATAACTCCTGCATTTCTGCTGGATCTAAGCGATACATAGACTTGGCTATAGGACTAGCTCCAGGAATTAGGTCGATACGAAACTCGACTTGATGTTCAGGAGGAATTCCCGAGAGCTCTTCGGGAAAGACATCAGGAAAGTTGCAAACTTCGGGGATGCTCTCGAGGTCTTTAACTTCCTGTTTCTCATTGATTACATGAGCTAGGAATGCTTGAAACTCCTTTCGTAGAAGCTTTTGAGCTTTAATGCACGAAATGATGCGAAGATTGGAACTAAGTTTACTGCCGTAGATTATGAAAGTTTCGTCAGAGGGGAAGTTAAGACAGTTGGCTTTTACATAACAAAGGATATCTGCATGATTGGGACTCAACCAATCCATGCCAATGATAACATCAAAGCTCTTAATGGAAACTGGCATTAGGTCGACGGGAAAGGAATGATTGTTCAGGGTAAGGATAAGGCTTATGAATTATATCGTTAGCGTATTCTTTCTGACCGTTAGTCATCTCGACAGTAAATTTTTTGGTTATTAGACGAGGACTATGTTTAAGAAGATGTTTGAATGAATGGCTAATCAAATTTCCTTAGAACTAGAATTGAAAAGGATGCGAGCATAAGAATTGTCAAGAAGGAACGTACCCGTGATGACGGTGGGATCAGCGACTGCCTCCTCCTGCTTTATAGTCAGAACTTACGGGTTTTGAGCATTCTAACACTTCGTAAGTGTACATGCAACCCTACTAACCTTGGATCAATGTTTGTCTAATAATCATGCAAAGTTGTTTTCCAAGGTTATGAACCTATCCAGCATACATAGGGTATAATTTCCTTTGTATAAAAGATAGAACTACATACCTTGATGTTGAAAGTGTTCCTTGAAACCTTGTAAGCCTAGCACCTCAAGTGTGATGCCTCAAATGCTTCACACAACACCAAATGCAAAGAATAAACTTGAGAGAATACTCGAACACTTTCAAAATCGGCCAAGCCCTCTTGTTTCTTAGTGTCGCCGATTTTGGGGAGAGTTACATTGTTTATATAGTGTGTTGCATTAGGTAAAATCTAATGTTCCATGACTCTTCATTTCTTGATCCATGGGTTAACTCCATGGAGCATCCACGGAGCATCCTATGGGTGGAACCCAACTTGACAATCCATGGAGCCTCTTAGCCCACTATATAAGATATGGAAGATTTACTTAATTTACCCATATATCAAATTAGTTTTCTTTTGATCACTTAATTAATTCTTGATCAAAACTAATTAAATAATATTAATAACCATAAGTGTTATTTCTCTCATTTAGTTTATTCAATTGCATGATGCCATGCAACCCAAATGGACCATGCCGGGTCGGGTCAAGTATTTACCAGAAATAGTTATGGACTTAGACACCTTATCCAACAGTCTCCCACTTGGATAAGTCTAATAACTATCATTGCAATACTTCAGGAACCGATCGACAATCGTAGCTCTTTCAAGGTCTCTCGAAACTGAGCAGATGTTGATACGCCATTTAAGATAAGTGATCATATAATCCTCTGTTCAAGAAATCACCCAGAAAATTACATGGAACAATATCTAACTTATTGTCCAACAGTTTGTTTCCGGATTCCCGATTTGTTTGACAAAGAACTTAATTAAACACATCAACTTAGTTCTGACCGGGCCCGGTACATAGGTCAAAACAAAATCATTGAGGGGCCAGATATCAGCTTCTAATCCAAGAAGGAACAGATAAACTTCGACTCATATGTTTGTTCTACTACTAGTGAATTATACACAAAAGCACATTTTATAGCATCGAGTTACCAATGCATTTTCGTACAATCAATGCATAATCAATTCATAGGCAACAAATCATATCTCTAGGTTTGAAGACTTATATGATATTACCGTCTCACGATCACTTGAGATAAAATTCCATGAAGTGATTCCAGTGAGCGTGGGTTGATTCCAATACTTAGAACTTATGAGCACTCATGAAGTGTTGTCTTATATCCTGACACCTACAACCAAATTTATGACAGTCTTACTTCATATCTACTTCCAACATATGACTGACTGTGGAAAGTTTGAATAATATGTGAAACCACAACATAGTATTCTGGAGGTCAAAACATGAAAAAGAAATTATGGTAAACGATTGACAAAAGATAGTAACACTTTACTCATAAATAAACAAAACTTTTATTCATCCTCAAATGTCAATTACACTTTACAAATTTCATAATTTATCTAACTACTAAAACTCATATTATCCTTCAGCCCTATGCTCCGAGCATGCTGGAGATGCTTAACCATACTCAGTCCCTTCGTGAGGGGATCTGCTGGGTTCTCATCCGATGATAGCCTCTTTGCCATGAGGATTCCTTCTTCTATACGACTGAGAGCGGAAATTATCCCTATCAGTCTGGAAACCAGCATCACAATACCCTACAACTCTCAAGTCATTACTCCCACCGAGGGTAAGGACCCAATCCTTAGTCCTCCGCAGGTACTTAAGGATATTCTTTACTGCAGTCCAGTGTGCCTTGCCAGGGTACCCCTGATACATGCTAACCATGCTCAAAGAAAAGGTTATATCAGGTCGAGTACACGTCATAGCATACATGATGGATTCTACAGCCGAAGCATAAGGTACTTGACTCATTTCTACTATCTCAGCTTCAGTACTTGGGTTCTGAGCTTTACTCAATCTGGCATTACGCTGGATAGGTAACTCTCCTTTCTTGGAGTTCTCCATGTTGAATCTCTTAAGAACCTTGTCCAAGTAGGTACTTTGACTAAGTCCAATTAGTCTTTTACTCCGGTTTCTCAAAATCCTTATCCCTAGAATATAGGCAGCTTCTGCTAGGTCCTTCATAGAGAAGCACTTCCCAAGCCAAGACTTAACTTCCTGCAGAGTTTGGATGTCATTTCCTATGAGTAGTATGTAATCCACATACAATACCAAAAAGCTAACTATACTCCCACTAGCCTTGACATACAAAGAAGATTTATCTCCACTCCTAGAAAAGCCATATTCCTTGACTTTCTCATCAAAGCAAAGATTCCATCTGCAAGGTGCTTGCTTTAATCCATAAATGGATTTCTCAAGCTTACACACTCTATTAGGGTACTCGTTACTGATAAAACCTTTTAGATGACTCATGTAAACATCTTCAGTCAACTTTACATTAAGGAAAGCGATTTTGACATCCATTTGCCATATTTCATAGTCTTGAAATGCAGCCATGGCTAACATAACCCTAACAGACTTAATCTTGCCTACTGGAGAAAAAGTCTCATCATAATCCACTCCATGAGTTTGAGAGAATCCCTTTGCAACTAGTCGAGCCTTATAAGTGTGTACATTACCTTCATGTTGGTCTTCTTCTTGAAGATCCATTTTCACCCTACAGTTTTATGACCTGGTACCTTCTCAACAAAATTCCAAACTTGATTGTATCTCGCTATCCATAGCCTCTATCCATTTAGCAGACTCAGGGCCTAACATGGATTTTGCGTAGCTATTAGGTTCATCCAGACCTACTAGTGTCTCATCACTAATATGTGTCTCACCTTCTGCAGTAATATGGAAACCATAGTAATGCTCAGGTGCATTCGTAACTGTCATGGAACCCCTCAGAGGTACAGACTCGTCAATTGGCTCAACAGGAGTTTCCTCCTCAAGTTGAGGGCTAGGGTTTGAAGTTTCTTCACCACTTGACTCTTGAAGTTCTTCAAGGTCAATTTGCCTCCCACTGTCTCCTTGGCTTATCAAATCTCTCTCTCTCTCTCTCTCTCTCAAGACTCCTCTTCTTGCTACAAAAACCACAATATCACTAGGTCTGTAGAAGATGTAGCCAAAGGATCTATGTGGGTAGCCGATGAAAATACATCTCTCGCTTCGGGGTCTAGCTTATCATGAAACTCGTGCCTCACAAAAGCCTCGCAACCACAAATCTTGATGTGGTCTAGTTTGCGTAGTTTAATAGTCCACATCTCGTGAGGAGTTTTGGCAACTTTCTTTATAGGGACTAGATTAAGAATATGGGCGGCAGTCTCTAAGGCATACCCCCAAAATGAGATTGGTAGCAAAGCTGAACTCATCATGGAACGAACCATATCCAACAAGGCTCGATTATGCCTCTCAGCCACACCATTCAACTGTGGTGTCCTGGGAGGCGTCAATTGTGAGACAATCCCACATTTCGAAAGATAGTCGAGGAACTATGAACTAAGATACTTACCACATCGATCGGATCGAAGAATCTTAATGTTCCTGCCCAATTGATTCTCGACTTCTTGTTTAAATTCATTAAACCTTTTGAAAGTCTTTGATTTATGATTGATTAAGTAGACATATCCATATCTACTATAATCGTCAGTAAAAGTCAAATAATAATGATTCGCATCCCTTGTGGCGTGTTTGAATGGTCCACACACATCCGTGTGTACAAGATCCAACAAACCTTCACCCCTCTCACAATAACGTGTGAAGGGCAACTTTGTTATTTTTCCATGTAAGCATGATTCGCAACTATCATCTGACTTTAGGTCAAATGACTCCAAGACTCCATCCTTTTAGAGTTGGACTATGCATTTCTTGCTTATATGTCCAAGACGACAATTCCATAATGATGCTTTATCCAAGTTATTATTATTAAGAGAATCAATACACAAAACATTATTTCCTAAGTTATCAAACATAGATACAGTTTCATACAAACCATCACAAGGTAACGCTTTAAATTAAAGAATATTATTAAAAAAAAGCATTAATTGAACCAACTTCATAATCAGATGAAAAGGTAAAACCTTGTTTATAAAATGCATGAAAGGAAATAATATTTCTTTCCATTTCTGGCGAATAACAACATTTATTCAAATCTAAACTATACCCACTACTTAGCGATAAAGTATAAACTCCAATCTGCGTGACAGGTGAAGCTTTCCTGTTTCCCATGATCAAGTTTATTCTTTCTTGCTCCACATTCTCACTTCTTCTTAGTCCCTGCAAATCAGAACATATATGAATACCACAACCGGTATCATGGACCCAACAGTTAGAATGGGGTGAGTTATTAGATAAGATAGTGTAAATACCTGCACGGTTGGGTTTGACTTTCCCATCCTTCACATCTTGCTGTACTTTGGGCAGTTCCGCTTCCAATGTGCCTTTTCATCGCAATAGAAGCATTCAACCTCTTTTGGGATAGAAGAAGGAGTGACGAAACCTTTATTGGTTCCACTTGAAGAATAGCCATCAAGGGTCCTAGCCTTGGTACCCTTCAAAGAACTCTTTCTCTTCTTCCCTTGTCCTTTCCCGAATGCCAAGACAAGGGCGGAGTTGATAGGAGTAGGAATAGTAACAACCGCCTTACCCTTAAGACCACTTTCCGTGGTCTTTAAGAGTCCTTGAATTTTGTTGAGAGTGACCTCTTCCTTGTTCATGTGGTATGTCATGCGGAATTGATCATAACATGAAGGTAAGGAGTGCAAAATGATATCTATTGCTAGCTCCTCGGGGAAGTTCACATTAAGCTTCAACAAGCAGTCCACAAATCTTTGCATTTTCTGCATGTGGCCCGTGATGCGTTCACCATCCTTCATTCGGGTTGTTATCATGGAGGAGATGATTTCATATCTTTCTTGTCTTGCACTTTGTTGGTATCTTTCCATCATATCTTGGTGCAATTCAAAAGGGTAGAACTCCTTGTAGGACGTTTGGAGATCGGCTGTCATAGTGGCCATCATGATGCATGCCACCTTGGTGGCATCCATTTCATGTGCCCTAAAGTCAGCGATCTCTTGACGAGTAGCAACTGTCTCATCAATCTCCTTAAGCTCTTTATCGAGTACATATTCTTTATCCTCGTAGCGGGTAATCATTCGGATGTTTCTGATCTATTCATTAAAGTTGGATCCATCAAAAGTGATTTTCCCACACACGTTCATTAGAGAAAAGGAGCCATTAGGATTAGATCCTGAAGCAACAGTGTTTGCATACATCTGAAAAGAAGAAAAGTTTAGTTTAGAAATAAAGATAGTCCTTAATAAAACACCCAAATGTAGTATGAAGGCTAGGACCCAATCATAATATATTATACTTAGAAGAGGTATGTCGTAATCTAAGTAATAACATATTTGAAAGGTAAGTGAATGACGATTCACCAATTTCCACCAAAGCCGAAATATTAAAAATATTTAATTTGGTTCTTAGAAACTCCTAGGTTCTTTTGAGATTCAATGAACTTTTCAAAGGCATGTTTCAATCTCGAGTGTGCCATCCAGGTTTTGTGATTGGGATGCCGAGGATCACAAGACGAGGTGTGAAGTAACCATGCAAATTATTTGGTACCCTTAATATATTACCCCTCAATCGATGTGCCGGTTAACCGCAAACGTTCCATCGATACTATGATAAACATTAAGTCACCCTTTAATTACCTTGTTAAGTCCAAGTTACTGTGCCGGTTAACCACACACACTCCACTAACGACTTAGACAAAGTGTAAAGTGTAATTTCATGGATTAGCACCTTATTCATATTTTTCCTAAAGTTACTTTATAATTATCATTACACTTTTAATGAGAATTTATAAGTCGTTGTCCTAACCGTTCGGCTAATGACCCTCCACCAGTCAAGCAAGCGGTGGGTGAGAGTGTACAACCATTAAGTTGCCATTTTATCAGCAACAACCTTATACCCACCTTATAGACTGGCTTCATGAATGAGGCGTACTAGTGGTCAGACGACTTTGATTATATATATACATATATATATATATATATATATATATATATATATGTATATAATTTATTGATAATATTATAAGTATAACGGTTGAACTTTAACTTTTAAAATTCTAAGGGTTAGAACTAAAGTTTTAATCAAGACTTTACTTGTTCCAAAACTTGAGGGAAAGTTTTATAAACTTTCAAAACTTTTCATTTCTTTTAACTTATGAGTTAATAGAGTATTAAAAATGAAGACTCTTCATTTTTATAACTCATGTGTTATTTTAATGGTTTTAAACAAAGTGACTTTTGGATTTCCATAACTTGAGGACAAGTTATGGACTCCCTTAAAACACATTATGATCATGAATTAATCTACCACATAGGTTACAAATAATTCCTATGATCATCTAAGCATCATAATAACAAGAACATGAATATGACCACTTTCAAGAATAAAAAATTACACATAAAACTTGTAATTTTGATAATTGTCATTGTAAATGGATTAGCATATAGATTACACCATCTAAGACATGTTTTCAAGTACCAAAACAATTTAGGGTAATGTTTCTAGTCCATTTGCAGCAACTATAACCGAAAATCTGAACACAGCAGGCTCTCCTCGTTGAATGCAAGGACATACTCGACGAGTAGCTTTCATTTGTTCATGGACTCGTTGAGTCCCCCCATGGACTCGGCGAGTTCATACGAGCAGAAAATGGAAAATCGATTTTTTTCAAGCAGTTTGCACAAAAATCAACAAACAAGCCTAGGCTCTGATACCACTGATGGGTTTTGAGCATTCTAACACTTCCTAAGTGTACATGCAACTCTATTAACCTTGGATCTATGTTTGTCTAATAATCATGCAAAGTTGTTTTCCAACGTTATGAACCTATCTAGCATACATCGGGTACCATTTTCTTTGTATAAAAGATACAACTACGTACCTTGATGTTGAAAGTGTTCCTTGAAACCTTGTGAGCCTAGCACCTCAAGTGTGATGCCTCAAATGCTTCACACAACACCAAATACAAAGAATAAACATGAGAGAATACTCTAACACTTGCAAAATCGGCCAAGCCCTCTTGTTTCTTAGTGTCATCGATTTTGGGGAGAGTTACATTGCTTATATAGTGTGTTGCATTAGGTAAAACCTAATGTTCCATGACTCTTTATTTCTTGATCCATGGGTTAACTCCATGGAGCATCCTATGGGTGGAACCCAACTTGACAATCCATGGAGCCTCTTAGCCCACTATATAAGATATGGAAGATTTACTTAATCTACCCATATATCTAATTAGTTATCTTTTGATCACTTAATTAATTCTTGATCAAAACTAATTAAATAATATTAATAATATATTAGAACTTATAATATATTAATAACCATAAGTCTTATTTCTCTTGTTTAGTTTATTCAATTGCATGATGCCATGCAACCCAAATGGACCATGCCGGGTCGGGTCAAGTATTTACCAAAAATAGTTACAGACTTAGACACCTTATCCAAAAAGAACCATCCCGACGTTGTTGGTGGTTGTTGCTCTTGGGTTGTTTCGCTTCAAATGCCCAATTTCACCGTACCCATAGCAGGCCTGATTGATACCAGCTCTGGAAGCTTGATTAATTGGTTGAGTTGATGCTCTGCAGTTTCGCGTAAGATGACCATTATTGCCACAGTTGTTGCAGATCAACTCACGACATGGGCCAGGGATACGATGGTGGTAACTGCACCTGTTGCACCAAGGGAGGTTACCAGCATACCCATTGGTAGGTGCTTGAGATGTAGACACAGCGATAGAAGTAGTAGCAGTTTAGACTGCCACAGTTTTGTGCTTCTTGGAGGGTCCTTGTGAAATTTGACCCTTTCGCTTTTTCCAAAAAATCTTCTTACTCTCATCACACTCATTCTGATGCTCCTAATGATCTTCATGGTTTTGGGGATAGGATTACTTCCTGGTCCACTGGACCTGCTGGGGTTCAAGTGCGCCATTGCATCTTTCACTGCGGTCGTAACAACTGCTTAGAATAGGACAGGGTCGAATTGAGAAGGATAGGGTGGCGGAGAGTTGTTGTTCCTGGAGTTGGGTCCTTTCATTGGAGGCATGTTGGTCTAAAATGATTAGGAAAAGAGGATGCTAAGTCCTCTGAATTGAATAATGAGACATGAAACAAGAGATATCTCATTATGACAGATAAAGTGTTCTACTAAGCGATAATATATAGGAAAACTACCAAAACAAAGGAATTACCGCTAAGGAAAGATAAGTAGCAACTCTTGGAACGAATTCCTACAATGTATTCGGCTTGGCTAAATACTCCTATAGTATTTTATGGTTTGTTGTGACGATGACTCATTGTTTGGATACTTGGTAAGTTTTAGGTATGCTGCACACCATAGTCACTCCCAAGCACATGTCGGCTGTGTCTCGAATGAATATAGTTCATCAAGCTATATTGACCCTAGACAAGACTACATAACTGCCCAAGTTTAACTGCAGCGCATAACACCTAATTACTTATGTTTTGTTCTACTCGAAGTTATGGTCTCTAACGTTTAGGTATTCTTGTATACTTTTGAAAAATACTTATATTTTAAAGTATACTTTTAGTTCAGAGCACTTCGGCCCCTTAATGTTTATAGTCTTATACCATGTAAGGTTCGGTATACTTAGTTCACTATAAACAAGGGGTCTGATACCAATCTGTCACACCCCGAAACCGATGGCAGAAAGGTTCTGGGGTGGAGGACGTCATGTAAAGTATCACAACTAATGTACATAGTAAGCATAGTAAAAACAAAACATTACATTACATAGAATCATTACATTTGTTTGAAAGCAAGGTAATACATGTTTTATAGATATATTAGTTTAAAGAAAAGTAAAGACATGTCTTCTATATGCTCCGTCTTCTGCAAAAGAACACGGGATACCTGACTAAGGAGAACCTGATAATACAAGCAGTTTTAAAAATATCATCATAAAGATGGTGAGTTCATAAGCGGTTTGTCATTAAAAATGAACAAGTTTCCTTTAGTTTTCTGAAAAAGTTGTTATCCAAGAAAGTCCCATATTTTCTTATAAGTAAAGTTTGTTTATCCATTTGTTACACAGTTTGGTTAAAAATAGTATGTTATCTAGTTGCTACATGATCTAGTTAAAAATGAGTTCTGTTATCCCAGGAAAAACCCTTTTTTCCTTAAAACTTTGTGGTTGGTATCGAATTTGAATGAAATATACATGAATCTACCATACTTGTAGTGTTTGTGTAATGTTTCCTGAAAGCCTGGTTATCCTTGAAAGGTATGTTAGTTTTAACACCTACATAAAACTATCAAAATAGTAAACTAATTTCTAGGGTTATTAATTTACTAAGTTCTTTATTAGTTATAAGTAAATCTCCGTTATCTAAGTTTGCGAGTTCTATAACCATAGGATAAACTAGATAAGGCAAAGGAAAGCCAGTTTCGTTTATGACTTTTGTCACTCGTAGACCTGTCGGTCCCACTGTAGCTAGCAGCAAGGTGCGGGGTAGTCAGCCCCGTATAAATCTATACACTCAAGTTACGCTCTCCTACTAAGAGATTCTGGTTACAGGGGCGGTCCTCCACTCGCGTATCTCTGTGGAGTGTTACAGAGGACGTCTAAAGTTCTAATCTTAATGATTTTAACAGCAATTAAAATGGAAAATCATTTGCGAAATATACAATATAACATTATCTAATATTACTTGCAATCAGTTTGGAAAACTAACTCTGCAATTCAAACGGTTGGTTAATACGGTTTCGATTGTTAAAAACATACGAAATATGAAACATTTCAAATGAAATAATAAGTTTGAGCACAAGATTTTCTTGTACTTTTTCTTGTACTCTCCCCCTGAAAACATTGAAAACACGGAAAAAGGTGTAGGGTATGAACTCACCGGTCGAGAAATATGTCGGCTAGGATGTTAAATGTCCATTCAGGGCTTGAACACGTGCGAGGTTCCTATGTAATATGAGGAAATACATAATTTTCTATAATTAGGCTTTGAACTACTAATTAATTGAGAATATACACTCCGAGGCGCGAAAACACTTCAATTCAAGTGTTAGGAGTGATCCGGGTTGCATCTAAGGGTGTGTAAGGTCTAGATATGGAGTTTGCTCTTCAAGAGTAAACTCCTAATGGAGATTACGGCCCTATGACCATATCCCCATGAGTTTACGGTCGTAAACTCAGGGGTGGTGTGTTCTTGGTTTCTTAAAGGTCTTATAACACTAGTGGAATAAGGCTAGGTTAAGTTCTAAGGCAAGGGAAGGGATTAAACCATCATATGTACCATTTCAAGGAGTTTACGGCTGTAAACTAGGAGCTTACAGCCGTAAACTGTCAAGTACCCTTTCCTTATGTTATTTGGTGTCCCTAGGTTAAGCACAAGTGTTTCTAGTCCAAAGTACAAGCCATGGAAGGAAGTTAGGGCACCATTTGACCACTTTATAGGAGTTTACAGCCCAGGAACCATTCCTTGGGGGGGTTTACGATCGTAATCTCCTAAGGGGATGGTTTCTTTCATGTTTAAGGTCCCTAACATAATGGTGGTTGATTCTAGACATTATTCCAAGGAATATGTGGTGTTTAAGGGGCATCTTAACACCTTGAAATGTGTTTATGGCCTTAGAATTGGGGTTTACGGTCCAAGCATGCTCTTGGTCAATAAAATCATGTTTACCCCTCAAATGTTAAGGTTTTGGTGTTCTAAGTCCAATCTTGTAAGCCCCTAAGTCATATCTAAACACTAGAAGTGATTTGGAAGGGTTTTGGGGCTCCATAACCCCATTTATGGGTGTTTACGGTTTGGGATAGTTATAGGGCCATAAACACATGTATTTGATCCTTTTAAATGATTTAGCCATGGATTTGAAAGCTAAACATGTTAACTATTAGCTAGGATGGATTTCTTACCAAATTGGAGCTTGAAATGGGTGATTTTGGATCAAAACTTAGATTTGTAGAGAGAGTGAGAGAGTAGAGAGAGTGTGTGTGAAGAAGCTTCAAATGAAGTTCTTTCAACTTTATATATGGTTAGATTTTGAGGCTCGATGGAAATCTACTCGATACCGACGTTAAACGGGGCTTTTGGTCGTACCCGATTTAGTTGTCGTAACCCGATGTGGTCGAAACTAAAAATTTTCCAAATAAACATTAGGGGCGTTTTTACGTGTTTCTAATGGGTTTGGATACTCACGAGGTCATAATAGTTGTCTCAAATTAAATGACCTAATCCAAAATGTTAACGGAAAAACTGAAAGACAAACAAGTTTTATTAATGGGAACGGGTTACCGTGAATGAAAATTTTCAGATTGTCACATGTATGGTGGCTAGGGCAAGGGACTACTTGTTCCTTTTATATTGCAAGGACACAATTTAGGGTTTTACATCTGGTCCGGTTACGCCCGCCGTAACCTTCGGTACGCCCAGCGTACCCGGATGAAAACACGTATGAATTAAGTGCATGAGTACGCGCGACGTATGCCGCAGTACGCCCAGTGTACTCACCAAATCATCTTTCCAACTTCAAGGGACTAAAATGCCAACTCTCCAAAATACAAGGGCCATAAAGGTAACCTGGAATTTGTGATGTTACAATGACCCTCCACCAGTCAAGGAAGCGGTGGGTGAGAGTGGACACCCATTAAACTGCCATTTTATAGGTAGTAACCTTATACCCCCCTTATAGACCGATTCGTGAATGAGGCCTACTAACGGTAAGACTGACTTTACTCCTATACATATATATATATATATATATATATATATATATATATATATATATATATATATATATAATATTATAAACTTATAATATTATAAAATATAAGGGTTGAATTTTAACTTTTAAAATTCTAAGGGATAACTTGGAAAGTATTCATAAGTGAAACTTTTCAAATTCCAAAACTTGAGGGCAAGTTTTGAAACTATTCAAAACTAATTAATTCCATAACTTATGAGTTCAATGTAGTTTTAATTAAAAAAACTCTTCAAGTTCCATAACTTGAGGACAAGTTATGGAAGACTTTAAACTAATTAATAAATAAATAACTTTTTTTATTGTAACTTATGGAACTAATTAAGGTTACACTTTTTATTTATTTATTATTTAATGAAGAGACTCTTGAACCTCCATAACTTGAGGACAAGTTATGGAGTCATATAACCATTTAATTAGAACTAGACTCTTTATTTTGTAACATTTGCCAACTTTTATGAGTTTTATGATTCTTAAGTGTGACTTTTCATATAACTTGAGGATATGTTACAAAAACATACTTTGGAACCAACTCTTAGATTAAAATGGATTGAAAACGGCTATTTCACACAACTTTTCTATTTATCTAAGAACCTCATAAGAACAAGATAACTCAAATCATTAATCTTCAAGAAATTAGCATGAACAAACAAACTAATACAAATCTTAAAATTATGACAATTATCATAGACATTGGATTAGCATGAACATTATTACATCAAAAACAAGTTTATAAGTCTAGAAACATCTTAGGGCAATGTTCCTAGTCCAATTCTAGCCAAAACAATCGAATATATGCTGTTAGGGGGTCCAACTCATCGAGTGCACGAATCGACTCGGTGATTTGGATGCATTTTGCCTTGGACTCGGCGAGTCCATTCATGGACCCGGCGAGTCTGCTGTGCAGACAGCATCAAAACTCAATTTTTCAGCTACTTTCTCAAGAATAACAAGAAAACAAGCCTTGGCTCTCATACAACTATAGGGTTATGAGCATTCTAACACTCGTAAGTGTACATGCAACCCTAAATACCTTGGATCTATGTTTTCTCTATTATATACAATTATGAACATCCAAGGTATTATCCTAATCTAGCATACAAAATAATGAATATAACAAGATAGAATACATACCTCTTTGATGTAGAATGTCTTCATGAAGCTTGAGTACCTAGTGCCCCAAGTGTGACATCTCAAATGGTTCAGACAACACCGAATACACTTGCAATAACTTGAGAGAAACTTGAACAATCCTTGAAATCGTCTAGCCCTCACACTCACACATAGTGCACGATTTCTTGAGCCATGTGATTTTTTTATATGGTAGCTATTAGGGTTACTCCATGTAACTCATAACTTTACCCATTCCTTATGCTCCATGGAGTTTAACCTTCATGGAGTATCCATGGGTCACCCCATGGACTTAGTCCAACATAAGGAATCTTGGATCACAAGCCCACATATATAAGAATGAATGATTTACACAATCAACCCGTATATTTAATTAGTCTCCTTTTGATCACTTAATTAATTCTTAATAAATACTAATTAAATAACCTTCTTAATGTATTAGAACTTATAATATGTTAACAACCTTTAAGTGTTATTTCTTTCATTATAGTCTATCCAAATGCATGATGCCATGCAACCAAAATCGACCATGCTGGGTCGGGTCAAGTCTTACCGATTATAGTTATGGACTTAGACATTAATCCAGCAATATTACCATTTAAAACTCCATCACTCTTGTATGGATAAATACAAAGGACCAAGCTTGCATTTTTATGTCACTATGCTCCTACAAATGTCTAAAAGAACATGTTAAATAGTCTGGAGTAGACTATACACATTATACTAAGATTTTTGGGGACAAAAAGGTCATACTTTTCAACTTAACATGATCTTGCAAGACAAGTATCAAGATTTGAACTTTAGACCTATAGAACATGCACAAAGGTTAGTAGATTTTGGATCCAAGAGCTTGAGTGCAACAACACAACTCCAAAGGTCTCTGTAACATCAATAAAATTTCAGTAAAATTTAAACTTTCCAAAACAATCCTTTTTCTATAGAAGCGTTTACAAAACCATTGTCTCCAAAACATTTATTTAAAACCGAAATTATTTACACATACTTTTTAAAACATTCATATTATTAGAGTTTCCTAGAAATCCATATGTCGAAAACACGAGGAAGTGTACGCTCACGCTTTTTCCTTGCCAAAACATCCGAAGCACCTCAAACAATAAATTGAAACAGTAAGCACAAAGATTTGTGAGTTCCCCCGAAGTACCAACACACCGAGATCAACATATATACAAATAACAATATGCATACCGAGTCATCCTCCTTACTCGATCGCCTTGTAGGGCCCAAAATCTATCCGAACTGCTCTCGAGCCTTCGGTACGTCTAGATCACCACGAAGGGCCTATAGCCTATCCAAACCACTCCGAGCCTTCGAGATGTATGGACCACCTCGTAGGGCCTACTGCTTATCTGGACCGCTCTCTGGGCCTTCAACCTAACTGGAGCACCTCATAGCGTCTTCAGTCTATTCGGGCTGCCCTGGGTCTATTGGCCTTCAACACAAACCATGACTACCTCAACCCAACTACACATAGGCCATGTCAACATATAACAGTTAAGCATACATATAATGTACCCATGCAAACATTACCGGCTTTGTTGATTGGCAGCACAGTCTCAACCTGTCACACCCCGAAAACCAAAGGCGGAAACGTCTCCGGGGTTGACTCCAAGTTGAGTATCAAATCCAATGTACATAGTAAGCAAAGTAAACAATCATTACATTAAATACCAAAGTTTACATTTTTTCTAAAGTAAAGTTGTACAATCGTAATACATGGTATATATGAACAAAAGTAGAGACGAGTCTTCTGTACGCTCCGTCATCTCCAAAAGATTTGCTAGGTACCTGTCTAATGTGGACCTGAGAATACAAGCAGTTTGAAAATCAGCATAAAGCTGGTGAGTTCATAAGATGTTTGTTTTGTGAAAATGTACGAGTTTCCTTTAGTTTACCGAAAAGTTGTTATCCAAGAAAATCCCATATTTTCTTAAAAGAGAAAGTTGGTTGATTGATAGGTTACACGGTTCTAATTGATTAACTATGATCCCAGGAAAATCCCATACTTTCATGATTGTATATTACTAGTTGTAAGAGATGTAATGTTATTCAGTTTGTTACTCTTTCTAGTTATATGAGTGTTACCCAGGAAAGCCCTATGCTTTCCGGCATGTTGGTTTCTAATGTGAACGATGTTAATGATGTAAAATATGTATACGTGATTAGGTAATGTTTTATTTTCCCCAAGAAAACCCCATGTTTTCCAGACTGTGTGTGTGTGTCTTTACTGGTTACGGTTATGTTCAGTGTTCTTCCCAGGAAAACCCCATGTTTCCCTGACTGTGTGTGTGCGTCTCTACTGGTTATGGTTATGTTCAGTATTCTTATTCTTAAACATATTCGTGTACTTATTTGTCCTCGTATTCGTATTCGTTTCTCTATTCCTACTCCTATTACTTTTCGTATTCGTATTTGTTACTGTATTCGTTTCTCTATTCCTACTCCTATTACTTTTCGTATTCGTATTCGTAGTCGCATTCCTATCCCTAATCCTACTCCTAATACTATTCGTAGTCGTATTCGTATTCGTATTCGTATTCGTATTCGTATTCGCAGTCGTATTCGTATTCGTATTCGTTCTGTTCCTAATTATAGTTTCGTTATCCATTATGTTCCAAGTTATAGATGTGTTATTCGTTCTGTTTCTAGTTGTAGTTTCTTTATTCGTTCTATTCCTAGTTATAACTTCGTATTCGTTTTCGTTTTCGTAATTAGTTATCAATGGAAATTAGTAAGTTATTCGTAGATTATGAAACATAGTTTAGATTAGAGAATTTCATCGAGATATCTATGATTCGTTTGAAAGCTAAATTCGTAATTCGAACTATTTAATAAACACAGTTATTGATATTAGAGCATACAGAATGAAAACGATTAAACTGAAAACAATAAGTTTGAATACAAGATTTCCTTGTACTTTTGCTTGTATTCCCCCTCTGAAAACAGTGAAAAACAGTTGAAAAAGGGTAGGGGTATGAACTCACCGGATGAGAAATGTGGCGAATTCGGATGCTAAGTGTTGGTCCGGGACTTGTAAACATGCGAGGTTCCTAATTATGATGTAAAGATACACATTTGTATCTAATTAGGACCTAGATTGATTATTTGATATGGACCATTACTGGCAATCGCGGAAACACTCCATTACGAGTGTTTGGAGGGACCCGGGTGGCGTTTAAGGACGGGAATTGAAGCGAGGGACTTGGGACTTGAGTTTACTCCCCATGAATAAACTTATACAAGAGTTTTTGGTCCAAAACACCCATTCCCCATGAGTTTACAGCCGTAAACTCATGGTGGGTGGTTTATGGTGCAAATTTGGGTCATAAATGGATATGGACACTTGGAATTGCTTGGATTAAATTTTCTTAAGGCTTGGATTGAATTAAAAACATCATTTACAATACATAAAGGAGTTTACGGCCTAGGCATGGGGTCTTTGTGTCACAACTGGAAATTTTGTGTCATGTAATCTATACATTCAACCTAATGTGAATCAAAAACTCCAATCAAATACAATATACAAGCACTACAAGTAGTCATCAAACAATTGGAGACCCTAGAAGTTCTTGTTAAGTCCATTTTGGACTAGGACTTCCTATTTGGATCCAAATGGACCAATAAGCTTCCAATTGGACTATCATGGGCTTAGGACCCTAATTGGGCTCTAATTGGACCCACACTAATTTATTTCAACATTTTAGGTCATATTGGGCCTAGAATGAAATAAATCACAAGCTTTGATCCATAATTTAACCTAATCTAGCTTAATAAAGCATAAAAAATCACAATTTTATTTTATAAGGCCAATAAATACCCTAAACTACCTCTAATGTTGGGCTTAGGGGCAAAAAGCCCAATTTTTCCTTCTTCCCTCCCCATTCTCGGCCCAAGCCCAAGGAAAAGGGAGAGTTGACCTTGGGTTGCCACCTCACCTTTATATGTTGGACTTCCATGCATATAACTCATGTTTCCAAGCAAACATCATATCAAGATCACTTCTTTTTCTCTCCTCTCTCCTTGTTTCGGCCGAGAGCAACACCACACACACACAAAACACTCACAAACTCTCTCTAAAATTCACTCAAGGCTTCTTCTTCTTCCCTCTCCAAAATCTCGAGTTCTAGGAAGCATTCAAGAGGAAATCTCCACAAAATTCTTCATCTAAGGTAAGATTATGCATAGATCTATGGTTTAAATTCTTTTGTTATCAAAATCCTTTCCTAATCTATGCAAAAATCGTGATCTTGTATCCTAGAACCATCTCAAAACTCGAGATCTTCTTCAAAGGGAGCTAAGGCCAAAAACACTTCATTTTTCCTTCCATTTTTCCTTGCAAAACCGAATCAACACCCCAAGGTGAGCTTCATACCCCCTATTTTCTGTTTTTATGAGTTTTGTGGGGGGGGGAATACAAGTGAAAGTGTAGATCTATATGTGTTTTGTATGCCTTGTATGATTTCCATGCTTATATGTATGCTTTTATGTGTTTTTATGTTGGATCTAGCCTTAAAACCCATCAAAACCGAGATATATCTTGTGTTAAATGATTTTAGCTTCAAATATATTCTAAACACAAAGTGTTTCAAGAAAAATGGCTAAGTGATTTAGTAATAATTTTCCTTGGGTTAAAAACACAAATTTTGGGCTTAAAATGTGAAAAATGCAAAAATAAGGGCCCAAATTGACATTTCACAGATTCTGATGGATGAAGTGTGCCAAAACAGTTTCAATAAATAAATTTCTGGAAATATACTCATTTAGGGGATTAAAAACATAAATTCCAAGCTTAATGGGCTAAAAATGAAAATTTCGG
Source organism: Lactuca saligna (assembly GCF_052625555.1). Lineage (NCBI taxonomy): Eukaryota > Viridiplantae > Streptophyta > Magnoliopsida > Asterales > Asteraceae > Lactuca > Lactuca saligna. Next base: position 74,434,572 of record NC_136421.1, read on the forward strand.
CCCAATAAGGCCCATTATGCGAATTTTTCTGTTTTGGGGGGGGGCCAAAACTGTAACTTTCGGTAAAACAGTGGACTATAAGTGTTCCAAATCCTTTTCAAAGGTTTAAAATGCTTTTTAAATTTAAAAAGGACCAAAGTTGCAAAAATTTTCCAATTTGGGCCAAAATTGTCAAAGTTGCGAAAAGAAGGGATTAAAACCGAGAAAACTGCATTTTCAAGGACTTAAACTGTTTTCTATGAAAAATTTGCTGAAAAATATTAATTTCAATAATTTTTGGTGTTAAAATGTCAAGAAAAATAGTTTAAGGACCAAACCGGGAAGTATTTAATAAAAAGGGTTGAAAATGTAAATTTTACAAATAATGAGGGGCTGAAAACAGGAATATTTCAAGGCTAGTTCAATGTACACAATTTGATCAAATAATTGCACCGCGACTATCGACGAAATACAATACATTACAATACCCAAAAGTCGTTGTTAAACGAATTGGCTCGGTCTCGAGCCAATAGAAATCTACAACTACTAACACTACGACACTACGATTCATACAAGTAACGTTTGGTATTACATATACATGCGAGTGTGCACAGACGTCTACGCACCATCTTTGGGCCCCACAAGTGTAAAATCTTGTTCGTTGAGCCTAGCTAGCCCAATGACCTGATCTTAAGGCCCGAAGACATTTTTTTTACGGTGTGTTGGGTTTTACCGATCCGACACAACGTAAATGGACTTTCAATGGCTTGTATACCACCGGTCCCCAAGGGTCCTTTGGTATTGCTAGTAAAGTCTACATTTCATGCGAGGCGAGTCGGGGACCCCTCGTACATTTTATCCCCAACCGGCTAATGGAGTTACCGGGGTCTTCGTGACCTCTTTCTCTTCGGATGTGGGACTTCACCTAGTCAGGGCGATTGGATAACGCGATTAGTATTGACGACGCCTTCGGAGTCGTTAGTATAACTATAAACTGGGCGTTTGTGTAACGCGGGTTTGTAGTAAATAATCCTGCTCGAAAACCTTCCAACGTCGCCTGGGACTGACACTATACGCTACGCAATGGTTTCAATGTAACATCACGTAATTCAAGGAACTAGGAGAACATCGGGTTTTCCTAGGGTTTTCAATACTTACAAATTTGAAATGCATACATTCTAAATGAACATTTTTTTTTACAAGTATAGAAACAAACAAGCATACCTATGGATCTTCACAAACGTTTTCGGAAACTTATCTTTTCAGAAAATATCGGATTTTCTGGTGGTTCTTCAAACAATACAAACATTCGATTTCAAACACTACTTATGAACTCACCAACATTTCATATGTTGACGTTTTTCAAAATACTTGTATTCTCAGGGAGCCAGTGAATCAAGGGAAATCATATCCAGTGACGGTTGCGGTTTATTTTTGTATGAATTGAACAAATTAATTTTTTGGGAAATGTAATGTTTAAACAATGTATGATATGTAAACACTACTGGTTGTACTATGTTGATGAATGGTGACGAATGTTGTTATGTTTCATATATATTCAATGTTATGGTATTCAATTGAGTCACGACAGCCCCCGGACGTTTCCGCCGTCTGGTTCGGGGGTGTGACAGGTTGGTATCAGAGCTTTGTTTATAGTGAACTAGCATGTCGAGCCATACATTGATATGCAACTATAAACCAAAGAGAGGGACTAACATAACTCTGAATAGAACAAGTAAATAAAACACACTTGCTTGCATTAGGAATAAGGACCTAACGCTGAATCAAACACAATAATGCTGGTATCTTGGTTAATTCGGGACTGTTCTTAGGGATACCAAGGAGTGAATGTAGCCTGATCAACTACATTCTCTCCAAGGTAAAACTAACACACGTCTTGATGAGATCAGGATAGCCAGGGAACCTAAAACTATACCCTTATCACCCAAAAAGAGAATGTTTGCTTAGTCTGTACAATAGTCATAGCATCCTAGGATAATGTTAGCATATGTACGTACTCGCGCAGACAACATGGCTGGTTTTCATCACCCGGGAGACCCCTACTTCCCTAATCAGGGAAACAACGGGTGGCTAGAGGAGGAGGGGGAGCAGCAGGGTACCCAGTATTATCAGGCCTTAGTAGCTCACAGGATGCTTGTGGATGAGCCAGGAGAGAATCCAGGTGAAGCACACGACGTCGGACCCGATGAATACGTAGACACTGACTACGAGTTTGGAGGAATCGACAGTGACGACGAGGAAGGTCAGGCTGGGGACCAGGACCCCATCCCGCCATATGAGGACGTAGCACAACACGATCACCCCGCTCCACCAGTGAACCCCCCAAGAGAGAACCATTCCCTCGAAGCTGAGGTCGTCGCACTGCGACAACAGCTGTATGCTATGGAAGCTCGGGAGGTGCGAACAGAGCATGAGAGGGATGAGGTTATTGGAGACATGGCAGAGATGGCGCAGTTACTGGCGCAACATTTCGGCATGTGACTTCGGCACCACCTCCGGACATAGCTCATCGCGGTTAGGGGTAGACTTATCATAGTAGATCATTAGGAACTATGGAATCTCACGGTGCAGAATGGGAACATCGATGCTTACATATCGAGATTCAGCGAACTATCTCTGTTGTGCCCGGGTATGATCACATCAGAGGGAAAGAAGATTGAACGATTCATTTGGGGACTGACATCCCCCATTCAAGGGAACGTGATAGCTGCGAACCCTGAAACTTTTGACAGTGCGAAGAGATTGGCAAAGAGGCTATACGATCATAACCACAAAAAGGGCGAGAAACCGGTAGAGACTGAGAAGAAGAAGGAGAGTGATGGTAAGAAAGGATGGAACAACAAGAGGAAGGGGCGTCAGGGTCCCGAGACCTCTAAAAAGCAGCAAACGGTGGCAGTTCACGCTGTCACTGCGCCGGTACCAGTCACATCACATGCTCCAGCCTCAGCTGCTTCAAATACCTCAAAACCCTATTCCGGTAATCATCCCAAATGCAACAAGTGCGGTTTCCATCACCAAGGAGAATGTAGGGAGTTCCATTGCACCAGTTGCAACCGAAGGGGACACACTGCAAGGTTCTGCAGGACTTATCCTTCTCAGAACCAGAGTCAGGGAAACAACCAGAACAACAACAACAACCACCGCAATACCAACAACACCAATGCCGGCGGCAACAACGCAGGGCCTAGCCACACCTGTTTCGGGTGTGGAAGGACGGGACATTTCCGTCGAGACTGCCCTAACAACAACAACAACTCAGGAAGCAGAGGAGCAGGAAGAATGCTGACTATGGGTCAGAGTGATGCAGTTCAGGACCCCGCAGTTGTGACCGGTACGTTCCTCCTAAACCACGCTTATGCATGCATCTTATTTGATACCGGAGCGGAGCGAAGTTTCGTAAGCGAGAAGTTTAAACATTTATTAAAACAACAACCCCAGAAGCTAAATGAAACCTATACGGTGGAAATGGCCAATGGGAAAACCGAATCCACTAGGGAGATCTACATCGGATGTACCCTAACCCTTAACCAACACGTCTTACGAATAGATCTGATGCCAGTGTCAATTAGGAGTTTCGATGTGATTATCGGCATGGATTGGTTAAGCCCCCACCATGCTGAGATTATGTGCCACGAGAAGGCCGTTCGCCTTCGTCTCCCGAATCACGAAACCCTAGTAATTTACGGAGACAAACCTAGCACGAATCTTCGTCTTATCTCGTGCATCAAAGCACAAAAACATCTGCGAAAGAACAACTTAGCGTTCTTGGCCCACATAGTGGACAAGGCTAAAGAAGAAATTAACATCCAAGACATTCCGGTAGCGTGTGAATTCCCGGACGTTTCCGCCGTCTGGTTCGGGGGTGTGACACTTTGGCCGTAAACTCTCAAATCTCGAAGATTTAGTGTTTTTAAGGTGTTAAAATCAATCACATGTGATTCTAAAAATTCCCACAAGCCTAGAAATGAGTTTAAGGCACCATTTGACACCTTTTTATGAGTTTACGGCCATGAGACATGTTCTATGGCCGTAAACTCTCAAATGTGGGGTTTTGATGTTTGTAAAGCCCAAAAACTATTTTTGGTTGGTCCTTTGATTTATTCCAAGGCTTTTGGTGGTGTTGGATGGCTTTCAAACACCCTAGAATTGGATTTGCACCATGTTTCATGGAGTTTACGGCCCAAGCACAAGCCTTGGCCGTAAACTCATGTCAGTCATCCAAAAATTGTGTTTCAAGAGTCCAAATGCAAAGATCTATGTTCTATAATTTATAACTAAGGTAAAGGAGTGGTTTGGAAGGGTTTAAGGGCATGAAAACCCTATATATATGAGTTTACGGCCCAAGAATGATCCGTGGCCGTAAAATCCTTCAAATGACTCAAAATCCAAGTTTAAAATGTTATAAGTCCAATTCATGAAGCCATCTAGCCATATCTAAGGTCCAATTGCGCTTAGGAAGGGTTTTTGAGCTCCAAAACCCATGATATATGAGTTTACGGCCTAGGATGGTTCCATGGCCGTAAACTCATGATTATGGTCATATTTCATGCTTTGAACTCGAATTTGAAGGCTAGGAATGTTACATAACAAGCTAGGGGAAGTACCTCAAAGATTTGGAGCTTAAAATTGATGATTTGGACCTTTAAACTTGGATTTAGGAGAGAGGTTAGAGAGAGAGTAGAGAGAGGAAGAAAAAGCTTCAAATGAGTGCTTAGATAAGTTTAAATAGTGTCTAAGTTTTGGACACGGTGGAATTCTACCCGATACCGGCATTAAACGCGGCTTTTGGTCGCACCCGATTAAGTTACCGTCACCCGGCAGGAATGTTTCTATCTTTTTGAAATGAACACTTTTGGGTAAATTCCATGAGTTCCTAAGGGATTTGAACACTCATTAAATTATAATAAACGTATAAATTTAGTTAATTAACCCAAAGCAAGAACGAAACGAGTCGACTAACGGCGAAATCTCACGGGTAGAACAAGTTTTCGACGATGGAAAACTTCGGGTTGTTACATTATCCCCGCGTTAGAGGGAATTTCGTCCCGAAATTCAAAGATTTGAACTCAAATTGCAAGTTGAAAAGGGAATCATGGATGAGTTTACTGTTTCGGATCTTCACGCTTCCACGTGGAATCGAGTCTCCACTAGACGTTCCAGTGAACCCTCACTATCGGGAAGCATCTAGGTTTCGTTGGGTAGATATTTCTAAAAGACCGAGACGTGACGTACCATAGGAATGTTTCTAAGTTTCGAGGTTAACTGAAGTTTGTAGGTTACGGAATCAATCCTAATGAGGATTTCGAAAAGTTCTACGTTTATGGAGAGATTCGAATGAATAGATAACAATTTATCTTTCTAGGTTAGAGTTGAAAAAGAATTGCAAGCGAAATGATCGTCGAAAAGGAATATACCTGGGGAAACTGTGGGATCGGTGGATGTCTCACCTTGTCCTATAGCTAGGACTCTTCCAGAGTTGCCAATTGTTGTTGCATTGGGGCAGTTTTTCTTATAATGCCTGATCTTTCCACAACCATAACAGACCTGACTGATGCCCGCTCCAGGAGCTTGATTTATTGGTGTTCTACAATTCCGCGCAAGGTGACCCTCTTGGCCACAATTTTTGCAAAGTTTTATACGATAGGGACCGGGGATATAGTGGTGGTAACTACATTGGTTACACCACGGAAGGACACCGGCATATCCGGTAATAGGTGCTTGAGCTGAGGAACCGATGACGGGTACAACAGCAGGGGTAGTGGCAGCGTGGACTGTCACCATTTGTTGTCTCTTCGAGAACTCCTGGGAAGGCTGATATTTATCCCCTGCCTCCCAGTACTTTCTTTTCTCACCACTTCTTTCTGTCGGCTCAGGAGTGGTGGTTGCTTCCTCTACATCCTCACTATGGTCAATCAAGATTTGCGCTAGGCATTTGGCGCTGCTGTATGTATCCGGCCTTGCAGCTAAGACGTTCCCTTTGGTTGGCTGGGTTAGTCCCCAGATAAACCTCTCAATCTTTTGACTTTCAGGGGTAACCATCCCTGGACAAAGAAGTGCTAAGTCATCAAATCTGGATGTGTAGGCAGCGATATCGGAACCTTTCATCTTCAGATTCCAAAGTTCATGCTCCAACTTCTGGATTTCATCCCGAGGGCAATACTCAGCGTGTAGAAGTTCCTTCATAACTTCCCAACCCATAGCATTGGCTGTAGGTAGAGTTAGAGATTTGACTCGGCTGTTCCACCAAGTCAGGGCTTTGTTGGTGAGAGTGCAAGCGGTAAACTTCACTTTGTCGGATTCTGAACAAGCACAGATCTCGAAGATAGATTCAATTCTTTCCAACCATCTAGTTAGAGCAATGACACCTCCTGTGCCATCGAAGAATGTAGGTTTTGCATGCATAAAGTCTTTATAGGAACACTCCTTTCGGTGTCCCTGACTATTTTCCTGGTTTTGAGGTTGGGGACCACCTCCCGAACTACCGGGGTTCGTTTGTGACATGGCTGCTGAAAATGCTGCAGTTAAAACTGACTGAAGGGTTGCCAGGTCGATTTGAAGAGAAGGTGGTGTTTGAGGAGGGTTGTTGTTGTTCTGCGAGCTGGGTCTTTTTCTTGGAGGCATCTTGATCTAATAAGATCAGGAAGAGAGGATGATAAGCCCTCTAAGTTGAATCAAGAGATATGATACAAAGGATATCTCTTTATGGCATACATAGAATTCTATTAAGCGATAAAGCAGGAAGGATTTATCAAACAAATAAATTATCGCTAAAGAAATGATTAAGGAGTAACGCTAGGATGAGAAATTCTATAACGGATTTGGCTTGAGAAATACTCTCATAGTATTTCATGATTCGCTGCAGCGACGGCTCATTGTTTGGGTATTGGGTAAGTCTTAGGCATGCTACATACCACAGTCACTCCCAATAGTGTGGAAGCCTCAAATGGAATCACAATCATCAAAACACTTAGAATAACTTGAGAGAGTTCTACACTTCATGAAATCGGCTAGCCCTTTTCTTCACTTTCTAAATGTGATTCTAGTGGCCGATTTTTGTCAAGAATGAGATCTTTATATAGTGTTACAATTAGGGTAAATCCTTAATTGTCATGGCTTTCCATTTCCTTGGATCCATGGGTTCAAATACACCATGGAGCATCCATGGACCATCCTATGGGTTTTAGCCCAACTTGATTATCCATGGAGCATTAGCCCACTATATAAGTATGGATGATTTACACAATCAACCCATATATTTAATTAGTTTTCTTTTGATCACTTAATTAATCCTAGATTAACTCTTGATCAATACTAATTAAATAATCTTATTATTCTTATTATTAATATACTAGAACTTATAATATATTAATAACCATAAGTGTCTTATTTCTCTCATTATAGTCTATCCAAGTGCATGATGGTATGCAACCCAAATGGACCATGCCGGGTCGGGTCAAGTCTTACCAATTATAGTTATGGACTTAGACATTAATCCAACACTTTAGAACCCTCATAAGCATAAATGGCAATGAGTTTATGGTAGTAAACTCATTTAGGCTGTGAACTCCTCAAAAACTCCAAAGAAGGTGGTCTTTCTGATCCTAGGTTAGAGCTAATGTCCCTAAATCATTCCCTAGCCTTCAAACTTGCATTCACACATGATTAGCCATGAGTTTACGGTCGTAAACTACCTAGGGCCGTGAACTCATGGTAGTAAACTCATGTGGGTGCCTTTATACCTTCCAATGTTGAATCACATGTGATTCCAACACTTGGTCAAGGTGTTTCCTAGTCCCGAAAGGTGTTTCCTTTCATATAGTTGTTGTAAACACTATATTCATGTCAATATGTCTCCTTATATGTCATCTAGGACTTATTGTGTCTCAGGACTTCAGTCGTGGAACTTCTCATCCTTACACGCATACCCGTTTGAATCATCTACATCAGGTGAGTTCATACGCCGTAATGAATCATTTAAGTATTTTAAACTGTTTTAAGGGGGGGGGGGGAATACAGGTTGAACATAATGATTAATTGTGTAAATATTTGTTGGTAAACATTCTTCAAAATGTTACTTATGTAAATTATAAGTTGTCAACACATTTCAAAACTCCATTATTAAAGTTAAAGCATAACTTAGTAGATAAAGAAGTCATTTCAGTAACAGTCCAAGTAGAGCATTAGTAAACTATTATACGTATAGTTTAGGAGAATGCTATTCATTAATTCTAGTAAAATGAAGCACCCAAAGAGTCAATATCAGAATAGAACAAACAGCAAAGAGAATCAAACAATACCAGAACAGAACATAACAAACAAGTTAGGTTGCTATAGCATGATAACACACTGACATGATCTAATTATACCAATGAATTACTAACACATTAGCGATAGTTATATTTGGTATACATGATCATATAACTTTAATGTGAATTACACGACTTGCATGGATTTGTTGGGGTCGCGTTTGGTTCCCCCAATCTCTTTACATTGAGAGCGTTTAGTAAGGGATTCTAGCTTTCACATTATGATCGTAATAAAACAAATATGTTTTTAGGTTAATAGTGCATCCGCATGTCATTATAAACGACATCTGTGTACTTACTTCTCCCATTACTTTCATAAAGTCTCAGTAACACTTGAAAGTTGATCTATTTTTCTAGTCAAGATAGTTATAAACTAGGGAGAATATACTTTACATTTGACAAAGGAACAGTCGGGTTTAACACAGAATAGAAGATGCCTTGGTAGAAGGCTACGATTAAAGGTTAGGATCATGATGCTAACTTTATGATTCCTTCATGTATACGCTATAGGATACATATATGCTAGTAGATTCCAACTGCTAATAGGATGTGTGTTCTTCGCTGTAAGTCCTGTTCCCGTTGGATGTGGGCTTCCACCGAGGTTACCCAATCTATTATCTACCCGAATCTATATATATCTATGCTTAGTATACATTAAGTCATCATAATGGTACCAGGTATGGATTAGCTCATAGGACACAGAGTCAACGCACAGTTATTCTGGTACAAAACTTACTTATCAAGATCAGTATTTTTGGTAGACAAAACTACAGATTTCCCATAAAAGGGCTTAATCCATTTTATTAATCTAGTACAGTTTTAGGAACTTTAAGTGAGTTAACTCTATAATACCTTAGTTTATACACCATGTTTATATATAGAACTAATATTAGATAGATAGTTAAATGTGTGTTTTCCCCCGGCATCATGTTCCCGTTGGATGTGGGCTTAGGGCAGATTCCCCCAATTAACTATCTATCCGATATCATATTATATATAGCAGTATAAACAAAGCTATTATAAAAGTAATCACCATAGTCAATATCTTATTATAATAAAAATAGGTTTTCTTAAAAGAACTCTCCATTAGATATAAAAGAACCATTACAAATAACTCCATGAGTGACAAGTGAATACACCAAGGTTATATATGACAAGGATCTAACAACCAATGGAATGTATGCTATCCGCCTTACTTGCTGTTCCCCGTTGGGTTGTGAGTTTAGGGCCGATGCTCACAATCGATTGTTTATTTACACCAAGTATATATAACTTATACCCACTTAGTACGCATAGAAAGGCTTGTAGTGTCATTTTACTTAACTTCCATTAAAGTAGGAAATATAGGATTTTATAGAGGAATAGGCGATCATTTCAAAACAGAACTTATAGTTTACATCACTTGTGCTTATACATTTTCAACCACATTTTTACAGCTTACTCACATCACCAAAATCTTATGAACTCACCAGCTTAATTGTTGATCAACTCTTTCAAATAACTTGTATTCTCAGGAGATTATTACACAGGTGCTCTTGCTGGGACCTCAGAAGATGGAGCATTATAGCTTCAAGTCTTGTTTTGTTATTTGTTTATGACTTATATGTTTTGTGAGCACATACATTGTAAACACTTTCTTTCTAAATGAAATGTTTGTTCATTACTTGCTTACCATATACATATCTCGTGAAACTTGACATGACGTCCTCCACCCCCAAACTTTTCCGCCGTTCCGGTTTTGGGGTGTGACACTTTCTAAGTTACATAGTGAGTTCCTTTGGTACTACCATGAAACAGACTATGTCATGACCCTTTATGATTTTATCTATTTGCTTAGTGCTGCTGAATCAGAAATGATTTGAGAACTAGTAAAGAAAATTTTATTAGAAGATCAATTTCCTAAACCTTCTATTGCCAAAGGAAGGAACATTGGTTGCAAAGCTGCCTAGTTTACCTGAACAAACATAACGTTGGTAAAGTCAAAGATTTTGACTCTAGTTCGGGTAAAGTGCATTATCTAACTCTATTAAGTTCCTATTTGAGATTCTTATACATGATGTGACCAGATCACATTTTGATGTTTTGTAGAATCGATGAGAGGAAGTTTAAAGGAAGTATATGCTGATTTTGATCGTGAAGATGGATTTCGATCGCATGGTTTGGTAATCAGAATTGTGAGTTGTTGCTTAAGAGTTATGATATATTGCTTAGGAATAGATAACAATAAGTTTTTCATATGCATTGTAAGGATAAGTTTTCCCGCAAAGTTTAAAAAAGAAAAAAGAAAAAAACAAGGTTTTAATTTTATTTATTTTAAAAATATACATACATTGGCATTTGTGAAAAATTGTTATTTATATGATTCCATTGACATCAATATTGGAAAATGGATTCGATTCGTTCACTTGTTGTAGTGTCTAAATTTACCAAATAAGGAAAGATTCTCATCACTCAACTTTAAATTGGACCGAAACTAAGGGATCGAGTACACATTCGTGTGCACTGGTCAAGTCCACCACAAAAGATTGATAAGACTATTCATCATGATTTATTAAAGTTTAGTGAAGATGGTTATACTTACTAGTTTAAGTGTAATTCTGAAACATTGGAAAATTTTCGATGTATGACAGAACAAATGAGAAGAATCAAATTAGGCAGAAAGGATAAAATTTTCTCAAATTTAAAAAGATGGGCAAGTACTTTAGTAACATGTTATATGATCATCTTAATGATTAAGAGACCTTATCACAATTCATCCTCTAAGTGCATTCTAATAGCTTTGAAGAGGAGTTATGAATTGTTGAAGTGGTTGAATAAAGAAGATAATATATACTTCATTCCAAAACAAGTCTTAGAGTTATACTCCAAGATTGTAACTTGAGTGAGACATCTGAAAGAAGGTTTATTAACACCAGTCCCATGTAAGAGTAAAAGTATCCTACTCTTGTACATTTGTAATTGCTAATTTGTGATGTTCTGGATAAAACAAAGACCATCTAAGACCAATTATGTGAAGTGTTTGTCTTGATGAAGAATATGCACTATCTCTTGAATATTTTGGATGATAGTCTTATATGTCAACAGGACAATTTGAGTCTTAAAGATCCTGAAAAGAATTTCAAGATCTAATCAAGAATAAAAACATGTAGTTTAACACTAGCACACGACGCGAGGTTTATAAACTATCGTGTTGACATATTTCTATTTTTGTGCCCATTCGAGTTAAAGTTGGCTTTGCATATGAGTTCTTAGAGTTCTCACTTGGTTGCATAACAACGTGGACGCAATGGCAGGCCTTTAAGCTGCCAGGTGGCAAGAAATTAAAATTGAGTTTGGATTTGTCATTATCCATATCTTCTGATTATGGTTTTAACAAATTCATGTGGATAAGAACACATACACCATAAAATCTAAGGGTCATAAGGTTTCTCTCCGATTCATGAAAATGATGGTGAGGAAACACTTCCACCAAGTAGATTTGAAGGAGATAGCAAATATCTAAACCGTTGATATTATGATTACGACATCCCTTTTAATAGTTCTAAAATTGTTTAGACACACATGTGAGCTATGTAAGGTAAGGTATATGATTTTGATAAAGTCTTATCAAGGTAATCTGGTCTTAGAAATCTTAACTTTGGTAAGAAAGTCAGTAAAGTATTGACTTCTAGAAGTCCAGCTGATTTCTGAGTACATGTCAAAGCTAGTGGGAGCATATGTGTTATGCTAATAATCATTATGTTAGTGGTAGCGTGATAATTATTGTTAGTGTGGAAAGTTAGAAATGTTAATTATAGAAAAAAAAAAGTTTCAATTCATGAAGATGCAAGGGTTGAAAACTTGTTTTGCTACAATTAAGGGAGAGGAAATTATACTTCATTTCAATTCTAAAAGCTTAGATTGAGATTTTAATCGTCTTTAGTCAATATATATATATATATATATATATATATATATATATATATATATATATATATATATATATGTTGCAATGGTTCGACCTAAGGAAATTCTGTATATATATATTGTGTTTTCAGAATTCGATTATGATTACGGCATCCGTCTTCATAGTCAAATTTTGAGAACATTGTAAATAAAAATATTGTAGCAAAAGACTCGTCTAGTATCATGTCTTTATGTGAGACATCAAGAATCGTGTCCTATATGCTTCAGATATAGGATTGATTGCATGTGTTATAATATTCATCCTTTCTAAATTTTCCAAATACTCAGGGAATTAAGAGGGGAAAGGTCTAGAATTGAATATGAAAAAATTAATTAAGCAATTGTCAAGGACAATCTGAGGTTTACCAAAGATTGGTTTTTCATGGACAATTGGAAGTATAAGTGTTAATTTTGGAAGGACCATATTGACATATTCTGAAAAGAGGTAACTCTTGTTCAGAAGTGATAGTCAAAATGGGAATCCAGAAAGATTTCCATAGGTGGAAGTTGTTCTTTCAAATCGGTGTAAAATTACAAAGCTTAATGCAAGAAGGATGTTCAAAGTGATGTACTTTGAATGTGAGACATCGTTTTTATGGAATTGATCTCCATTAGAATTCTCTGTAATGTTTGTTGACAAGTCTTTGTGACTTTGTGCATAATCATTACGAGAGGATCAATGCATATAACTTTAGAATCTAAGAGATTTCGTCAAATGGTAGGAATTTGGAACTTTACATTTACGATAAGGATTTGGGATTGTGAAATGAGCTTCACTGGAATCATGTTCAATTGATTTATTTCACAAAGTAAAGATCATAGATAAACATAGTGTGCATACTTGGTGTATGGCATGACTTGTGTTTAGAAAACATATTTTACATGTTTGGAGCATGGGACAACTATTGTTTAATTCAAGTATAAATTTGATTATTTGAAACATTATACAATTAATAATGAGTAATCTATATGGTGTTTAAATAAAAGGTGTTCTATTTACTCTCAAAAGTGCTTGGGACCATAAAGGATTAGTATTATTCTTGTGTTTCACTTTGCATGTTTTGACTTCCAGAATAACTAGGTATTCTTTCTGAATGACTAAGTGATTCAAACCATCCACAGCCGATAATACGTTGGAAGTAGGTATTAAGGCAAGACTGTCATTAATCGGGTTTGTAGATGTCCATGGTAGTGGACATAGTAAGAGTTACTACAACATTCATGAGTACTCCTGGAATAGGGATTCGAGTATTAGATTCAACCCACACTCATTTGAATCACTTCATGGATTTTATCACGAGTGATCATGAGACGATAATATCTTATATTATTCAAACCTAGAGATATGACTTGTTGCCTATGAGTTGGGTATACATTAATTGCTCGTAAATGCATTTGGTAACTCGATGTTATAAAACGTGCCTTTGTGTATGATTCAACAAGTAGTAGAACAAGCATATGAGTCGAAGTTTATCCATTACTTTACCCTTGGAGGGATAAAAGTGATATATGTGGCCCCCTCGATGATTCGGTGTGGATAAACGTAAGTGCTCGGCCGGTCCTGGACTGATTTGATTTGTTCAATTAGTCAGTCGTCATAAATCGGAAATCGGGAAACAACAGAGAGAATGATTACAATCCGTATCCCAGTCCATATGACATCTATAACGGAGGAATATATAATCCCTTATCTAATGGACATGTCATTGATTTGTTCAAAGTTTGACAACAGCTTTAACAACTACGATTGCTAGTTGGGTTTTGGAGTCATACACAATAATAGTTTTAGAATTATCCAAGTGGGAGACTGTTGGATTAGGTGTCTAATCCCATAACTATTACTGGTATGTATTCCACCCGAGAGTAGCATGGTCCATTTGGATTGCATCTCATCAGGACAATTTGTTAGGATGGACTTTTGAGAGAAGACGTTATATATGACTTATTAATATATTATACGTTCTAATATATTGATATGAAATCATATGTTTTAATTAGTATTGATCAAGAATTAATTTGGAATTAATTTAGTGATCAAAAGAGACTAATTAAAACTATGGGGACTCATTATGGTAATTAGTTATATTTATATGTGTTGGGCTTATGAACCATGTTGGACCAAGTTTATGCATGGATACATAAAGTGTTGGGCCACGTAAACCATGGATCATAAAATCCATGGATATGGGTTTGGGTTATGCCCATGACTCTTAGAATTCAACACATATAAATACACATGTTTTGACCTAAAAACCACCACTTTTAGTGTGTGTGCATGTTCTTGGAGTTCATGAACGTTTTAGAGTGCATGGAGATTCTCTCTCAAGTCCTACCTTTGTCCTTGATATGTTGTGACTTCATTTGAGGCTTCCACACTATTATGGCTAAGTTCTTAAGGCCAAATACATCAAGACATCTAGCCACACAAAAAGGTATGTTACACTATTTAGTATTTTATGTAGTTTGTATGACAATTGCATGCTAGCTATAGGTTCAATACCTCGGAAACCATTTTCATGTATAATTAGTGAAAACATAGATCCAAGGTATTTCGAGTTGTACGTGCACCATAGGATGTTGTATTATACCAAAACCCAACATTACCAACCTCTGAACCAACGAACGAAAATGATCAAACGAAGAACTTTTGCATTCATTCTTATCCATAACAACAACTTGCGAGCAATCATAAATACAGAGCAAGCATTTCACAGATTCATTCTGATACCAGACTGACACTCCTAATGGCCCTTGACCATTCCCTATGCAAACCAACCGATTTATGGGTTTTTCTATCCCCATCAATGCATCACTACTGAGAGTATCACAAATAGATTAAACAAATAATGCTAAACATGTACGAGTCACTTATCGAACTAGTTGCTACCCAAGAAAAACCTTACGAACCCATTGTTGCACCCGACCCGAGGATAGGATAATGGTTGATCTCCTGACCCAATTTGAAGGCTATAAGCGAATAGAACCATGAATATTCTTAGCGAAAACCAAACCTTATCCATAAGGAAAGATTTCCCGAGATAAGGCAACATACCACCTACATCAATAACAGAAGATGTCCATATCATCGATCGAAACAAGATCCCAAACTTAATCGATTTTGAACGGATCTTATCCATAAAAAACTAGCCTAAGAAGAGTTCCAAGGTGATCCAAAAAGTTTCCAAACCCAAGTGTGCAATGAATAAGAAATTCTACTCTTCTACTAAGGCCGTACTGAATGACCAAGGGTCGAGGGCATCTTGACACCAACACCAGAGAATCACAAACCCTCCAGGTGTTGAACATGCCCACTTCTGGATTGGTTCTCTGATCAATACTTCCCCGAAAACTTGAAAACAATAGTCCGAACCGAAAGTGACCAAACCTTCAATGCTTGACACTCAACCTAAGAATTCCCAATTCTCCCCCTCTAACATCCTAAAATTTAAGACAAAAAAATTTATTTTTTAATTTATAAAAGAGAGTACTGGTAACATCTTCAAGGTCATAAACCCATAAGTCATATAACTCAAAACATGTCAAAGTAAAATAATCTCAGAGTATAAAATCTCAAGAATTGACAGTGCAGAAAAATCATGTGTGATGCGCTGCAGTCATACTGGTTTCTTTCCCTTCGAAGAGGAACTACCTGAAACCAAAACTGAAAGCCGTAAAATCAAAGCTTAGTGAGTTCCCCCATTATACCACATACCATACAAGAACATACTGCTTAGCATATCTGGGTGTTGGCCTTCCCTTCGGTCTTTTTCAATCAATAACCGCCTATCATATTTGGGTGCTCGCCAACCCCTTAGGTCTCTTTCAACCGTTAACTGCCTATCATATTTGGGGGTTGGCCTACCTTTTCTGTCTTTTTAACCGGTAACTGGGGACTATTTCACCCTACTACTAGCACATAATACCCTAGCATATACATCTAAATCACATATTTCCTAGAATATCTCAGTGTTGGCCAACCCCTTCGGTCTCTTACCCATAATGTGACAACTGCCAATTCGCGTCATTCTCGGACTCATGCATCTTTATAAAAACCATTCATGCACAACATGCCATGACCTAGTAGTATAGATTAGGTCAAAAATCTTGCATAAACTAGGATCCAACTAAGGTCTAGGACTAATATACTTGATACTTACAATTCTAGTAAGTTGCTTAGCTACAATAGGAAATGCCAATACTATAATTAGAATAAAGCTTCAAGCTTTGTTATAATTGAAATAGGGTATAAAACTCTAAAAATAAATTAAAACATTCTAATTATACTTCAACATGTTGTTGAATATCAAACAATATTCCAAAAACCCTAAAGAGCCAAAAATCCAAAGTTATAAATGATAAAGCTTAAAAACTTTATAAAATTTGGCTATAAACTTCCTAATATCAAATTTTATTAATCAAATTATGGATTATACCAATGAACTAGAAATATAAATTACAAGTATTAATCATAAATTATTTGTTGAAAACAAGATTTTTAAATAAATCAAATTGCTTAATAAACATTTTATAAAAATGAATGTTTTTATATAAAATATAGGAGGGAAGTTTATAAAGTTTAAAATTTAGGAGAGAGGAGGCCAAAATGCATGCAAAAACCGGCCATCACCTCTCCCCATGCCCTCTCTCTTCCCCAAAACACAATCATTAAGCTTAAACCCTTACTCCACCTCTTCCCTCTTCACTCTCTCACTTCACTCTCTTCACACACTTCACTCTCTTCTTCCCTCTCTCTAAACTCACGAAAATCCTCTCATTTCTCTGCAAAATTTCGAGATTGTGAAGCCCTTGAAGTGTTCTTACTTCTCTCGAGGTCAAAACCAAGGTAAACAACAACATCTTCTTCCATAGTTTCATGGTTAAACCTCTTTTTCTTCTTAGTCTTCTCTACTTTTCGGATTCTATGCCTTTCCATGGCTAGAAATCTTTATTCTCCCCTTGTGGTTTGTAGATTCTCACCATAACACAATGCATATGTTAGAGATGGTGAAAATCTGGGATCAAACCCATGCAAGGAGTGGAAACGATGCACATATGATCATGTGACATCAAAACCTAATATTTCATGTTCTTCCCCATTTCTTTTGTGTTCATGCATGAACAAAAGCATTTAAACCATTTCTAGTACATCTTGGATGCTCATTCATTCCATGCATGTGTTAGAAATCGGGCCTTACCAAAGACATGCATGATGTTCTTGTTGAAATACCCTAATAATGCACACAAGCAAACATGCAATCTGCCAGATTACTTTGTTCGAATTTGAACAGTCATAACTCAGTCATCTCTTAACTAAATCATGATATTCTTTTTGTATTGGTTAGTTCCACGAGTTAACTTTCAAACGCAACTGGTCTCACTGTAAAATATTAAATGTCCGATTTTTAGCAGATTTTACAAAAAGGTTGCGCATACAGCTCTTTTTCTGTGATCACTATTTTTATCTTGCTTAAACAATGGCCTTAAACCCAACCATAAATCTGAGGAAAAATACCTTAGAAACTTAACATATCTAGTGCATTATGGTTGAAATTTTGTGGCTTAAAACCTCACTGAATGGGCTACACAAATTCATGAACTTCAGCCACATTTACACTTCATGCATTATTGCATGCAACTTTTCTTAAATTGTTTGAAATCATTACCCTCATTTCTCTTCTGAATACATTTTTTTACATTTTTCCTTTTGAAAGTCCTTGCATGCATGAGATAATCTGGAAAATTTCAAGAGCTTTTCTTATTTCTTTGATTTATTAGAATTATTGCTAAAACCAAGGGCATAAATCATATAAAATACTTCCAGAGATCAATAAATCCTAAATAAATTCATGGATGGTCCTTATGGGGAATAATGACCCCTCACCAAATTTCAGCAATTTTTGTTACTGTTGCATATGATTTCTAATTTTCTTTTATTTAGGACATGATAAATTACAAAACAACTTTATAGTATGTGAAAATTGTATCTAACAATTTTCGCATACCTTACCTGTGATGGGTGACTCCAGAAAATAATTTCAAGATTTTCCATCATGTTTTACTATTTTTCCTAATTTTTGGTAATTATAATGGTCTAAAAATGGTAGAAATAGTTATGATTATCCAAAATTCATGAAAATTTACCAGGATATAATATTATAGAGTAGGAGGTTACATAAAAATTTTGAATATTTTTCTCTACTGTAAACTATTTTTCTCTTATTTTCTAAAGTTAATTGCACTAAAATACACTTAAATATACATAAATACCCAAAACCAGTTTATACATTATGAAAACCACTTTTGATATTTTTCCCAGGATATTTATACTGTAAATGATGTTACAAAAATTTATGGTGATTTATTTTAACTGTTTAATATTATTTCTTTAATTAATTACTATTTAAAGGAATAAAGCAAGGGAAAATAGAAATACCCACTGAAAAATATCTTTTATATTTTTCCCAGCCTATTTATGTATAATAACAATTAAATAAAAAGTTTGAGTAATTTTGGAAACTGTTTTCTATTTATTTCAATTTTTATTGAAATAAATGCTCAAAAATCATAAAATATAATTAAACAGCTTGGAAATCCATTTTTATAATTTTCCCCGCTTAGTATTGTGTAATAACAGTTAAATAAAAAGTTTGAGAATTTTTATCCCTCGAATGCTATTTTCGTGAATTTATGTTGTAATAAGGACTTAAAAATTTGGAAAGTTTATATTCCAAGGTTGTAATTAATCGCCCGATATATAGAATTTCATTACTTCAGAAAAAGTGTAACTAATTGATATAAAACCCAATACTAAAACATAAATTGGCATTTTCCTATATGTAGAGTTTAGTATATTAGCATTAGATATCGACATGGAAACTCACTAGTGCGTGTGTTTGATGTCGTAGGATCCCGGTAGTAAGACGTTGGTGCATCCTGAAGTACCGCTTGTGTCTACACAAAACATCGTGAGTATTCACGCACTCCCCGATTTTCGGTTTTTATGTTTTGGGGTGGAAAAGCATGTCCAGAAAAACTACTGTTTGCATGTTGTATTTAAATTGAATTGTATCAAACATGATTGCTATTGTATTGCTATGTTTCTTTATGTATGTCTATGCAACACGGAACATGAGAACTTATCGTACTAAGGCCCTTCCCTTATCTCTAACCATTAACTCTTTGAGCCAATGGTCGTTATGGATAGCGCTATTAGGAATTGACAACTCCTCACTCGCCCGAATCGCTGGAGTGCATGATACCATATTCATCTATGGAACGATAAGCATAGATCTCGATAGGGCTCCAGTCATAGGTTTGGTTGAGACTCATTGTTTGCTCATACACATACAAACTCGTTTCTCGTTATAGCAATAAACTTGTATTCATTAATAGCAATCAACTTGTTTATCATTGAAGCAATGTACTTGTATTTACGAAAAGCCTTATTGTATGCTCGATTTTTATAAACTTGTGATACTCACCAACTATTTTCATAGTTGACGCTCATTTTACATGCTTTTTCAGGAAGTAATTAGTAAGTGGATGTAAAGATTCATCATCATAGAGCATGCTGCATCGTGTTGAAGCTATTATGAAACTATATTTTGAACAATGTTATTTTGAAAAACTTGTATTTTGTTTCTTTTGAAGCTATGGGTTGTAAACTTTTAAATACTGCTATGGTGATGTATCTTTATCTTTTGCATTGAAACCGTTATCGCTGTCATACCTTGCGTTTCCGCTTTAGCGGGGTGTGACACATAACATGGTCTATCCTACCCTTCCTACAATTATCGCAATATAAGATAACATACTAACACATAAAGCATATAAAATAATGGAATACTAGAAAATTATCACAAATTCAATCATCTCAGCTATAATAAAATACTAGTGGGTCATCATTGGTGCCTTCGACCTATTCCTATTGGAAGGTAACTCACCTCGATAATTAGGAATAGCTGCAAAGACTCGTGCTTTGAAATATACCTCTCTCAGACTCCTACACATAAACATTTCCTTTTATTATCCTTCCATACTCATGACCCCTTAAGGGTAAACTTTGGTCAAAGTTAAAGTAAAAGTCAAAGTGAATACCTTGGTCAAAGTCAACCTCTTGGTCAAAGTTAACATTCCGAGTTGACTCAACTTGCCGAGTTGACCCATCAACTCGTCGAGTTCCATAAATCAGAAAACTCTGAACTCATGATCCAACTCATCGAGTTCGTTCTAAACCAATCAAGTTCAATCTATCCACAGTATCGAGACTTTCCCATTCTAGTCATCGAGTTATCCTTGAACTCGTCGAGTTTTTCCTTGTATAGAATTTATGGACTTGACGAGTTCTTTAGTCTACTGAACTTGTCAAGTAGGCTTCTTAATCTGCATCCAAAATCCATCTCTACTCGACGAGTTTAGGGCCTTCAACTCATCAAGTTTCTATACAAAAATGAATAATGATGAAGTAAATACATACCAGGAACCAGGCTTTACAAATCTCCCATACTTATCTCATACTTGTCCTTGAAGTCTACTACGACTGGAAACAGATCTGTGTAATGCTCCCTCATCTCATCCTCCGACTTCCACGTCCATTCGGACCCCTTGCAGTGTTGCCACTGTACCTTCACAAACTCTACCCTCTTGTTCCTAAAATCCTTTATCTTTCTGTCAAGAATGGCTATCGGTCTCTCGATGTAGTTCAAGCTATCATCCACCTGAATATCCTCTAAAGGTACAACTGTGGAGTCATCTAATAAGCACTTCCATAGATGGGAGACATGAAAAGTGTTGTTGATCTGACTAAGCTCTGCCGAAAGATCCAACCTATACGCGACGTTGCCCACCTTGGCTATAACCCTGAAAGGTCCGCTATACTTTGTCCCCAACTTGCCTTTTTTTTTGAAGTGGATGACACCATTCCAAGGTGACACTTTCAGAAGGACCATATCCCCAACATAGAACTCCAGGTCCAACTGGCGCCTGTCGGCGTAACTCTTCTACCGACTATGTGCCATCTTAAGTCTACTTCGGACCTACTGGCTCTTCTCTGTCGTCTTGAGTACCACTTCGGCACTCCCCATAACCCTCTGCCCAACCTCACCCGAACATATCTAGGTTCTGCACTTCTTCCCATAAAGCATCTCGAAGGTTAGGACAGTCGATGCTGGCGTGGTAGCTATTATTATAGGAAAACTTTTCCATGGTAAGATAGGTATCCCAGCTGCCACCAAAGTCTAAGACACACTACTGCATCATATCCTTCAAAGTCTGGATGGTCTGCTCACTCTGACCATCGATCTGCGGGTGAACAGTCATGCTAAAGTGTAGACAAGTACCTAACTCGTTATGAAATTTCTCCCAAAGTCTAAGAGTAAATTGTACATCTCTGTCATAAATCACGGAAATTGCACTTCCTAACAGGCTACTACCTCCCTGATGTAGATGTCAGGCAACTTCTGGACTGAAATGCTCTCCTGGATCTGAACGAAATGGGCATTCTTGGTCAATCGATCCACAACGACCCATATCATGTCAACTCCGAGTGTCGTCTGTGGTAAATTTGCAATGAAGTCCATGGTAATATCTTCACATTTACACATAGGGATATCCAATGGTTGCGTCTTACCATGAGTGCTCTGGTGCTCGGCCTTGACCTTTCTGTAGTTTAAGCACCGCTTCACGTACCAAGCTATGTCCCACTTCATGTGGGGCCACCAATAATCAGGGTGATGATCCTGGTACATCTTCGTCGCCCCAGGATGGATGGAGAACCTCGACATATGGGCGTCATCCATTAGTACCTAGCGTACTCCACCCCAGTAAGGAACCCATACCCTCTGATGCAGGGTCAGCAGCCCACGAATGTCATAATCAAATGAGGCTACGTGTCCTATCATCTGCTCAAACTTTCGATGCTGATCCTTCACACCCTCGACCTGCGCCGCTCAGAGTTGCCCAAAAGCAGAGCCACTACTTTCATCCTGATGCGGTCCCTATTGTGGAGGATCGGGCCCTTGCGTTCTTAGAGGCCCACGATTGTGTGACTAAAGGGGCTTCATGAAAATGGCCATAACTTTGGCTACGAATCTCCGTTTCGGGCCTACACCAGTCAACTCGATGCTTGGAGCACAGAGCACGTCTAGATAAGTTCCTGAAGGGGACTTACCCATTTTTGAGTTCAGAAATTGCTTTCTAAATGGAGTTATGACCAATTTTGTTGTTTTTCCTTAATTTTTGGGATTGTATTTGGGCCATGGACTTTTAGGGTTTCATTTTAATTTCTCCTTCTTATTTAACTGTTTTTGATGTAATTTGGATGGTCGATCATCAATTTTATGAACTTTCGATTTTCTCCATAATTTTGTGTGTTAACCCATATTTTCAAGCCAATCCCACGGTATTTATAGAATCAACGTGGTTTTGAAGAGATTGTCCTGGCTATTCTTTTAGAATCAACAGGTTCATTCTTGGTTATCTTGGTACGAGAGCTGAATTCCTGGTTCAAAATGCCTCCGAGGAGAAACAGGACGCCCTCTAATGTTCATAAGCAAGAACTAGAAGAACATATTATAGCACGAATAGAGGAGAGGATGGATCAAATGGTTGACCAACTGACTGATAGGATGGTCGAACTGACAAATAGAGGAGGGCAAAGGTCTCGAACACATTCTCAAGTGGAAGATGGTGAATTTGGGAACCCGTTCGGCAGCAGTGACGGTTCATATTCTGAAGACGATCTAGAAAGGCGGCCAAGGCGTGATCATAGATGTGACAATAGGTGTTGGGAGGCCGGAATGAGAATTGATATCCCAGAATTCGACAGGGTTAGTTTAAATCCGGAGGGGTTCATCGACTTGTTGGCTACTGTTGAGGAAGATTTTGAGTTCAAAGAAGTCCTTGAAAACAAAAGAGTGTCATTGATTGCTACCAGGCTACGTGGTAGGGCATCTGCATGGTGGCAACAACTGGAACTGAAATGAGACAGGCTCAGAAAATCAAAGGTCGTGACTTGGAGGAAGATGAAGAAGCATTTACGATCTAACTTCCTATCCCATAATTTTCAAAGGTTGATGTACCAACGGTTGCAAAATCTGAAGCAGGGTGCCAAATCAGTTGACGATTACACAACAGAGTTCTACCAATTGATTGCCCGAAATGATATCTAGGAGACAGAGGAACAACGCATTTCTCGATATATTGGGGGTCTACGGGTCCAAATCATGGACTCTATAAATATGTTTGACCCAATATCTATTTTTTAAGCGCACCAATGGGCGTTGGCTTTTGAGAAACAAAGTCGTCGGGTGGGTGGTTCGTCTTCAACTGCCAATATTGGAGAAAGTTCCGGGACGGGTGGTATGGTACCCCGTGTTGTGCCTAATCAACAAAGACCGACATCTAACAGTGTTGGACCAAATCCTTGGACAACTGTTAGTAGCAACCTGAAGTGTTTTTTTAACACCGTAAAATTTAAAACAAATATTCACATTTTTAATCACATTTTATCAAACACATTTAAAAACAAAATCCCATTGTATCAATACTTTGGTTCACAAAAATATTTCCCAAGATCAAATACATAAAAATCCATGCGTGTGTACGAGTCATGCCGGCGCCTTCCCAAGATTATCACTGGTACGTCAAACACATAACACATAACACTGTAAGCGTAAAACTTAGTGAGTTCCCCAAAATACCATACATAACACAATGTAGCCACTCGAGGCTATAACTCTGTGGGCCCGTGGGCCCTATCTCTGTGGAACCTCTAGTCCTAACTCTATGAACCTTTCGGTTCTAACTCTGATATACTCTGATATACACATGCTATAAACCACATAGAAGCAATGCAGTATAACACATCACATAATAGCATACGATAACTCTGGCACATAACTCTAATTACCACTCCAGGTAAAGTATAGTGAGAAGACTCACCTCAGATCTCCCGATAAATCACTGACTCGGTAGAAATACGATCTAGCATCCGGCTAAACACATAAAGTAATACTCTCATAAATATAACTCTCATAACTAGACTCTACTCTCTCTAAGCACCCTCAGAAGGGTAAAAGTCCATTTTACCCCTCCTTTGGCTCAAAGGCCCTCATTGTTGACCAAACCCCAAAAGTAAACCAAAGTCAATGGTCAAACTTTGACCCGACTCGGTGAGTGTACTTGGGAAACTCGGTGAGTCCACCTGTGTCCACTTAACTCTTTAGTCCCATTTAACACGTCGAGTCCCTTCCTTTACTCGACAAGTCCCCAGGTAAGAATCGCGGGGCTACCCTGACTCAACTCGTCGAGTCTCAAGAACAACTCGGCCAGTACATGCCATGCACGAACTCCATTGACCTCCTAAGGTCAGATCTGTTCCTCTAATCCATAGATCTGTCCTTCCCAAGCATAATAATCACGTAATGTCCAAACCTTGACACTAATATATCATCTAGATGGAATCATTTGGTGGTTTAGCCCTAAAAAATAGCCTTCTAAACTCATAACTCCCAAGATACCTTATAAAGCTCCAAGGGTTAAGGTCTCTGGACCTCTTTGAGTCCAGATCCAAAGCATAAACTCAATAAGGGACCAATTGCTCCACATAATCATCCTCAAAAGAGGTTAGAAACCCTAACTCTAAGAATCAATACCAAAACTGAAGAAGGTCCGAAGAAATACCTCAAGTTGAAGTCTCTGAACTCTGAAACCACGGGAATCACACCGCCTTTAGTCTCCTCTTGCTCTTGGTCACCTTCTTCTTGCTAAACCCAAGATAGAAAGATCAATTATGGCTTCTACTTCCTCCCAAACGATCCAGCTCACTTAGGGTGCTCTCAAGGGACTGGTAGCCGCAATGGAAGGATAAGAGTGCCCTTAAATAGGCTCCAACCCCGGAGGATTAGGGTTTCATTAAACAGCGTGGACTCGCCGAGTCCACTCATGGACTCGCTGAGTCCAAATGCGAACCTGGATGATAATCTTCGACCCTACTCGGCGAGTCTAAGCCTCAACTCGTCGAGTTCCTTCACAAATTCCAAAAATAAATATTAGAATAATATACCTGGGATTCTGGATGTTACAGTTCTAGTTGTGGGGATACATGTCACCGATAATCAGAGTGCAAGAAGGTCAGAAAACGTCATTTGTTTGCTGAGCAAGATGATTGGCAAAATGATGATGCCGGTGAAAATTACGAAGATCCCCCTGTGTATGGCGAAGAGCATCAATGCGAAGAGGAAGTTGTAACTAGAGATGTGGGGGTAAATTTGGTGGTAAGGCGGTCTTGTTTTACACCAAAAGTTGTTGGTGATAATTGGCTCAAACACAACATCTTTCAGTCGACATGTACTATTTTGGGAAAGGTTTGTACTTTTGTTATTGATTCAGGAAGTTGTGTTAACCTTATATCTGAAGAAGCAGTTCAAAAGTTGGATTTAAAAACAAAAAAATCACCCTAAGCCTTACTAGCTACAGTGGCTTAAGAAGGGTGGCGAGGTCACTGTATCTAAATGAGCCCTTGTTCATTTTTCTATTGGTACCACATATAAAGATGATGTGTGGTGTGATGTGGTTGCTATGGATGCTTGTCATTTGTTGTTGGGCAGACCTTGGGAGTATGATCGTAACATAGATCATAACGGGAGGACTAATACTTACAGTTTCTTGTTTGGTGGTATGAAGATAACATTGGTTCCTAGTAAGCCAAAGGAGCCAGTTCCGAGACCTTCGAGTACTCTACTGACCCTTAATCAGTTTGGAGATGAGTTGGAGGCGGAAGGTGAAATTTTTGTATTGTCACCAAATCTTGAGGTAGAAACCAACCACCCCCAACTCCAGATCGTGCGTCCAGTAGTTTGCCTTGTGAGGCTTCAGTTGCCTCATGGAGTAGGTAATCACGTGCCCTCTCTGCATCAATACTGTGCCAAAATCGGAGATGGGCAAATCATAGCATACTAGAAAATCCTCAACGCCCTCTGGCTGGGCTAATATCGGCGCCTCATATAACCTTTGTCTCAAAGTCTCGAACGCCGCCTGCCACTCAGGCCCCCAACGAAAGACAACATCCTTCTTCATCAGTCGGGTCGATGGTACCGATATCTTGGAGAAATCCTAAATAAATCTCCAATAATAGCTTGCTAAACCGAGGAAACTCTAAATCTCATATGGATACTTCGGAACCTCCCATCTCATTAGGCCCTCCACCTTGGTCGGGTCGACAAGAATAATGTTCTAGTTGACAAGGTGCCCCAAGATTTCACCTTGCGCAACTAGAACTCACACGTGGACATACAAGCTCTCCCTCCTCAGGGTATCCAACACCTCTCACAAGTGCTCCTCATGTCGCTCCTGTGTTGGAGTAAATAAAGATGTCATCAATTAAGACTATAACAGACCGATCCAAGATCGGTCTGCATACATAGTGCATGAGGCCCATGAACGCGACAGGCACATTAGTGAGCCCAAAGGGCACCACCAAACACTCGTAATGGCCATAGCGAGTTCGGAAAGCAATCTTTTGTACATCATCCTCTCTAACTCTCATCTGGTGGTAGCCTGAACACAAAACGATTTTGGAAAGCCAAGATGCACCCTGTAGCTAGTCGTAGAGGTCATTAATCCTCGAGATTGTGTAATGGTTCTACACGATTACATTATTCCACTCCCGTTAGTCTATACATGTCCAGTGGGATCCATACTTCTTCTTCACAAATAGAATCAGGTCTCCCCAGGGTGAACTGCATGGTCTAATGAATCCCTTGCTAACAACTCCAACAAATATATACACAACACCTGCATCTCGACAGGCGCCAACTGATATGGGGCCTTGGCTATCGGAGCCGCGGCCAAAGTCAACTCAATCATGAACTCCACCTGTCTCTCTGGAGGTACCCCAGGCAAGTCCTCTAGGAATATGTCCATGTAACACCGTAAATTTCAAAATAAAATTTTCAAATTTTATAAAACATAATTCACTTAATATTTATAAAACAACCATATTTAAACATTCAATCCAAGTAATACAAAAATCGCAAGATATCAAAATCATAAATCCCATGCGTGTGTACTGATCAAGCCGGCGCCTTCCCACAGTCGTCACTGTAAGCACAAAGCTTAGTGAGTTCCCCAAAATACCACATATAACACATATTAGCCACTCGAGGCTATAACTCTGTGGGTCCGTGCACCCAAACTCTGTGAACCCTCAGGTTCTAACTCTGTAAACATGCACAACATAAATCACAAAGAATAATGCAGTGCAACACATAACATATAAATATAGAATACAAGCACTGTATCACATAACTCTATTTACCTACTCAAGGTAAAGTATAGTGAGAAGACTCACCTCGTGTATCTCGGAAATTCGTAAATCCCTGAAATCACTAGTGCTCGTTCTCTCGAGCTATAATCCTCCTATAACACAATACATTTCTAATTAACACTTTCCCAACTAAGGTTGACTATCCCTTAGCAAATCAACATAGGTCAACACTGGTCAATGGTCAAATGGTAAACTTTGACCGGACTCGACGAGTGCACTATAGAGACTCAGTGAGTCTATACGCATACACTGATTTACCTGGAATCCTCACTTGACACGACGAGTATTCTCCTAACTCGACGAGTTCCACCTGGCATGAGTTGTGGGACTTCCACGGCTCAACTCGCCGAGTCTCAAGAACAACTCGCCGAGTCCCAACTTGACTCAGTCCACCTGTCAACCCACTCTGACTCTCCCTGACTCACTGAGTCAATCCCTAGACTCGGTAAGACCACTCGCTGAGTGGTGCTGGGCATTCTTCATGCTACTCGTCGAGTCTGTTCTTCGGACTCAACGAGTCCATGCCATGCAACGACTCAAACTCACTCCTGAGGTCAGATCTGTTCGACTAACTCATAGATCCAGTCCTTCCATGGTTATTTATCATGTAAAGTAGCTATCTTGATGTACGTACAATATCTATATGACCATATATGATGATTTAGCCCCAAATACCACAACTCAAGGTCATAACCTCCATTTCTCTTCATAAAGCTTGATGAGTAAGGCTCTCTGGATCTCTATGGATCCAGATCCAAAGCCTCATCACTAGAAAGGGACTATTTGGGCATCAAATCAACCCAACAAAGGCCACAAGAAACCCTAAATCCAAATATACTTCATAAAACAGAAGATGAGGTGAATTAATACCTCAAGTGCGATGATCTAAGCTTCAAATCCACAGTATAGCAACCTCCTTCCCTTCCTCTTGGTTAGGACCTCCTCTTCTTGCTAAACAACACTACAAAGGTCAAGAATGGCTTCCTTTATCTCTCAAGACGCTCAAGCACTCTAGGGTTTCTCTCTATGGATTGGTGAGCACAAATGACGGCCATAAGGCCCTTTAAATAGGTCTCAAACTCTGGGAATTAGGGCTTCATTACACAGCGTGGACTCGTCGAGTCCAGCCGCGAACCCGCGTCCAAAATCGCGATCCTACTCGGCGAGTTTGAACTCCAACTTGCCGAGTCGACTCATAATTCTCCAAAAAATACACCAATAATAAATACCTAGATTTTCCGGGCTGTTACAATTCTCCCCCACTAGAACTAGACTTCACCCTCGAAGTCTCGCTCTACAAATAAGTCCGGACGCTACTCACGCATCTCACGCTTAGGTTCCCAAGTCATCTCCAACCCCTTCCGATGCTGCCACTGAACCAAAACCAAAGGTACCTCCTTGTTCCTCAGAACTTTGATTTTCCGATCTCTGATTGCCACTGGTCTCTCAGCATAATTCAAGCTCGCATCCACCTGAATATCCTCTAATGGGACCACTGCCAACTCATCGGCTACACACTTCCGCAGTTGTGACACATGGAAAGTGTCATGAATCTGCCCCAACTCTGCTGGCAAATCCAAATGATAGGCTACCCTGCCTACCCTTGCGACTACCCGAAATGGTCCGATATATCGGGGCCCCAACTTGCCCCTCTTCCTGAATCAGATCATTCCTTGCCAAGGAGAGACCTTCAGGAGCACAAAGTCGTCGACCTGGAACTCATGTTTGGACCGGAGTCTGTCCGCATAACTCTTTTGTCGACTCTGAGCAGTCAGTAACCTCTATCTGACCTGCTGGATCTACTCTATCATCTGAAGTACGATCTTAGTGTTGCCCATAACGCGTTGTCCGACTTCTCCCCAGCAAATGGGGGTCCGACACCTCCTCCCATACAACAGCTCAAAGGGTGGCATACCGATGCTCGAATGATGGCTGTTGTTGTAAGAAAACTCGGCCAAGGGCAAATACGTTTCCCAACTTCCCCCGAAATCCAATACACATGCTCGGAGCATGTCCTCGAGCTTATTAATCGTACGCTCACTCTATCCGTCTGTCTGGGGGTGATACGCAGTACTAAAATGTAGCCTAGTACCCAGCCCCCCATGCCGAGATACCACTTCCCTCACATACATCTCTACTAACTTCTCCGCGGAAGAACTTTCGCTGATAGCAAGTAAGTGAGCGCTCTTCGTCAACCTGTCCACAATCATCCAAATTGCATCAACTCCCCGAGCAGTCCTTGGCAATTTGGTGATGAAATCCATGGTGATCTGTTCCCACTTCCATTCAGGAACCTCCAACGGCTGCAACTTACCATGCGGTCTCTGGTGTTCGGCCTTAACCCTACGGCAGGTTAAGCACCTCTCAACAAACCACGCAACATCCCTCCTCATACAGGGCCACCAATACTCCCTCCTCAAATCCAAATACATCTTAGTGGCCCCAGGATGGATCGAGAATTTCGACCGATGAGCCTCTTCCATCAAAATGGTATGCGTTCCTCCCACAAACGGTACCCAAACACGCCCCTGAAAAGTCATAAGCTCCTGACCATCGGTAACGAACTCCGATACCAACCCGAAAACTCGCTCTCTCTTCTGGTTTTTTGACCTCACTATCTCAGCCTGTGCTCCTCGAATGGTGTCCAACACCGGAGTCATCACGGTCACTCGCAAACATACATCTCGCAAGTGGGCACTCTCCGCCCTGCGACTCAGGGCGTCGGCTACCACATTAGCCTTGCTCGGATGGTACAAGATCTCACAATCGTAATCCTTAACCACATCCTACCACCTCCTCTGCCGCATATTTAGGTTGGGTTGATCCATTAAATACTTCAGACTCTTATGGTCTGTGTATATCATACACCGAACCCCGTACAAATAGTGGCGCCAAATCTTGAGAGCGAACACCACTGCTCCCAACTCTAGGTCATGGGTGGGATACCTCATCTCATGAGGCTTGAACTGCCTCGATGCGTATGCTATCACATGCCCTCTCTGCATCAGCACCGCTCACAACCCCAAGATCGATGCAACACAATATACAACGAAGTCCTCCATTTCCTCCGGGAGGGCTAACACCGGGGCCTCGCATAACCTTTGGTGAAGCGTCTCAAAGGAGGCTTGCTGCTCGGGGCCCCATGCAAAAGCTGTTGGATTAATGTCTAAGTCCATAACTATAATTGGTAAGACTTGACCCGACCCGGCATGGTCCATTTGGGTTGCATGGCATCATGCACTTGGATAGACTAAATGAGAGAAATAAGACACTTATGGTTATTAATATATTATAGGTTCTAGTACATTAATAATATGAATAATAAGATTATTTAATTAGTATTGATCAAGAATTAATCTAGGATTAATTAAGTGATCAAAAGAAGACTAATTAAATATATGGGTTGATTGTGTAAATCATCCATACTTGTATAGTGGGCTAATGCTACATGGATTAGCTAGTTGGGCCAAAACCCATATGATGCTCCATGCATGCTCCATGGTGTATTTGAACCCATGGATCCAAGGAAATGGAAAGTCATGACAATTAGGGTTTGCCCTAATTGTAACACTATATAAAGATATTATTCTTGACAAAATCGGCACTAGTATTATTATAGAGAGGGCTAACCGATTTTTATGAAGTGTAGAATTCTCTCAAGTTATTCCAAGTGTATTTGGTGTTGTGTGAACCATTTGAGGTGTCACACTTGGGGCACTAGGCACTCAAGCTTCATGAAGACTTTCTACACCAAAGAGGTATGTATTCTATCTTGCTATAGTCATTGTTTTGTATGCTAGATTAGGATAATACCTTGGATGTTCTTATTTGCATGTATAATAGAGAAAACATAGATCCAAGGTATTTAGGGTTGCATGTACACTTAGGAGTATTAGAATGCTCATAACCTAACAGTGGTATCAGAGACTAGGCTTGTTTTCTTGTTATACTTACAATAGAAGCTGAAAAATCGAAATTGGTGCTGTCAGCCCAGCAGACTCGCCGAGTCCATGAAGGGACTCGACGAGTCTAAGGCAAAATGCATCCAACTCGCCATGTTATGTTCATGCACTCGACGAGATGGACCCCATACAGCATATTTTCGAGGTTTTGGCTAGAAATGGACTAGGAACATTACCCTAAGTTGTTTTTTGAACTTATAAACTTGTTTTTGTTGTGGTAATTAGCCGAACGGGTCGTTAGCCGAACGGGTGTCTACTCTCAACCACCGCTTGCTTGACCGGTGGAGGGTCGTTAGCCGAACGGGTTTGAAAGGACTATAATTCTCCCTTCATTAAAAGTATTAATGATAAATACTAAGTAACTAAACTCTTAATAATTCCCAATCTTAGTTACTTAGGAAAATGTGAATAAGGTTCTAATCCATGAAATTACACTTTGCACTTTGTTTAAGTCGGTTAGTGGAGCGTGTGTGGTTAACCGGCACACTAACTCGTATTTAACAAGGTAGGCAAAGAGTAACTTAATGTTTATCATAGTATCGATGGAGCATGTGTGGTTAACCGGCACATCGATTGAGGGGTAAACACTTAAGGGTACTAAGTAATTTGCATGGTTACTTCACACCTTGTTTTGTGATCCTCGGCATCCCAGTCACAAAACCTGAAGGGCACACTCGAGATTGAAACATGCCATTGAACAGTTCAATGAATCTCAAAAGATCTAGGAGTTTCAAAACCAATTAAAACCTAATAATACATTTCATTTATCTTGGCGGAAATTGGTGAATCGTCATTCACCTACCTTCAAATTGTTTTATAGCTTGGATTACGGCATACCTCTTCTAAGTTATAAAATAGTTTGTTGGGTCCTAGCCTTAATATTTCATATTGGGTGTCATATTAAGGACTTTAAGATCAACTATCTTGAATATCTCCCAAAAGATGTCTGGTTTAGACATTTATGATCTTCCCAAATCTCTTGAAACAAGCTTTCCTAATGAAGATGATGTCCCTTGGAAATCATACTTCTTTCTCCTCCTCCAATTATTCTCCCTAACCCACAAGTTCCTGAAAAGTTTAAGGTCACTCAAGCCCTAATGGAAAGGCAAGGTCTAGGTGTGATCACAT
Organism: Lactuca saligna; assembly: GCF_052625555.1. Lineage (NCBI taxonomy): Eukaryota > Viridiplantae > Streptophyta > Magnoliopsida > Asterales > Asteraceae > Lactuca > Lactuca saligna. The sequence goes on from NC_136421.1 coordinate 74,467,238, forward strand.
CTTGGAGATGTAGTCACATATTGACAAGCCGGGAGAGTTGGGTGTCAAAGTCTTGTGAAAGTTGGTGGTTCAATACTTTCTAAGTCACATAGTGAGTACTTTTGGAACACCTATGAAATAGACTATGACAAGACCCTTAATGATCTTATCTATTTGCTAAGATCAACTTCCTAAAACTTTATGGACATTGACAATAGTGACATAGGAAATCCAGAAAAGCATTCTCTTCCCAATGGAAAGGGATCGGCCATAGTCAACTCGGTTGAACCAAGGGTCATTAGTTGCGAAGCTGCCAAATTTACCTAAGGATGTTAAAGTCAATAAGTTTGACTCTACTTCAGGTAAAGTCCACTAATCTAACTCTGTTAAGTTTCTATTCTGAGATTCCTGATACATGATGTGACTGGGTCACATGGTAATGTTTTAAGAATCAAAGAAAAGTAAAGGAACTTAAAGAAAGAATATGCTGAATCTGATGGCATAGATGGATTTCTATCGCGTAGTTTGAAAATCGGATTCTTGAGCTACTTCTTAGGAGTTATGAGATATTGCTAAGGAATAGATAACAACAAGTTTTCATATGGATTGTAAGGATAAGTTTTTCCGCATAGTTTTAAAATAAAAGAAAATTTTGATTTTATTTATTTTAAAAATATCCTTACAATGGCATTTGAGGAAAAATTGTTGATTATATGATTCCATTAATAGCAAGAGTGGAAATATGAAATTGATTCCTTCATTTGTGGTAATGTCTAAATTTACCAAATAAGGAAAGATTCTCATCATCCAAAGTCTCAATTGGACCGGGACATGGAATCAAGCAAGTTGTATAGCATGATGAATGAGAACTTTCAAGTATTGGAAAATTAAGACTAATTGTTCACATGGATGTGTGAGTCAAGTAATGGACTAAGGGATCGAGTACATAGTCATGTGCACTGATTAAGTCCACCACAAAAGATATAAGGCTATTCGTGAAAGTTTACTAAAGCTCAGTAAAGTTGATTATACTTACAAGCTTAAGTGTAACTCTGAGACATTGGAAAAGGTTCCAACGTATGGCAAAGCGAATAAGAAGAATCAACTTAGGCAGAAAGATAAAAGTTTCTCAAATCTGAAAAGATGGGAGAGTACTTTAGTATCAGTTTTGTGATCATCTTAATGATTAAGAAACCATATCAAAATTAGTTCTCTAAGGAAGTCTTAGTTCATTCTTATGACTAAGAAGAAGGGATCTTGAATTGTTGAAATGGTTAAATCAAGAAGATGAGTCATACTTCGTTCCATTACAAGTCTTAGAGTCATACTCCAAGATTGTAACTTGAGTGACATGTCTCAAAGAAGGTTTAAAACACTTGTCAAATGTAAGAGTAAAAGTTTTCTACTCTTGTACATTTGAAATTGGTAAGTTGTGATGTTTTGGATAAAACAAAGACCAACTTAGGCCAATTGTGTGAAGTGTTTGTCTTGATTAGAATCCACACTATCTCTTGGATGTTTGACAAGGGAGTCTTATAGGTCAAGAGGACAGTAGGAGTCTTAAAGGTCTTGAAAATCTCAAGAACTAATAAAGAATAAAACCTGAAGTTCTTCACTAGCACACGACTTGAGGTTTATAACCTATCGTGTTGACATATTCTGTGCCCATTCCAATCAAAGCTGGCTTTGCATATGAGTTCTTAGAGTTCTCAGTTTGTTGCACAACAACTTTGAAGCAATGGCAGGCCCTTGAGCTGCCAGGTGGCAATAAATTAAGATTGAGTTCAGTCCATATGACTTTGGATTTGTCATTATCCTTGTCTTGTGACTACGGTTTTGATAATTCACATGGATAAGAACACATACACCATTAAATCTAAGTGTCATAAGGTTTCTCTCCAATTCATGAAAATGATGGTGAGGAAACACTTTCACTAATTAGATTTTAGTTAGATAGCAATTGTGATATTTGCATTCTCAAAGTCGTTAGTGGAGTGTGTGTGGTTTACCGGCACACTAACCTGGACTTGTGAGAAGTGGCAAAAAGGTCTAACCATTATGATTACGGAATCCCTCTTCATAATTGTTTAGACACACAAGTGTGCTATCTAAGGGAAGGTGTATGATTTTGATAAAGTTCTATCAAAACAATCTAGTATCAGAAATCTGAACTTTGGTAAGAAAGTCAATAAAGTATTGATTTCTAGAAGTCCAGTTGATTTTTGAGTACATGTCAAAGCTAGTGGGAGCATAAGTGTTATGCTAATGATCATCATGTTAGTGGGAGCATGATAATTATGATAAGTATTGCAAGCTAGCAATGTTAATTATAGAAAACAAAAGGTTTCAATTGGGAAAGAGTTGTTTTGCTATAATTAAGGGAGAGGAAATTATACTTTATCTCAAATCTATAAGCTTAGATCGTGAGGTGTTAATCATTTAGTCAAGGATATATATATGAATTTCATGTTGGAATGGCTCAACATAAGGAAATTCTGTATATGGGTCCATTATTTGCGTTCTTAAATTTGATTATGATTACGGCATCCCTTTTCATAATCTGAATTATGAGAACTTGGCAAATAGAAATGGATATGTTATAGCACAAGACTAGTTTAGCCTTTATGTGAGACATCATGAATCGTGTCCCATATGCTTCGGATATAGGATCGATCACATGTGCTATAGTTATCCGTTCTAAAAGTTTCCAAATGCCTGGGGCATTAAGAAGGGAAAAGGTTTAGAACTGGATATGACTAAAAGGATTAAACAATTGTCGAGGACAATCTAAGGTTTACCAAAGATTGGTTGCTCAAGGACAGTTGGAAGTATAGTGATAATTCTGGAAGGACCGTATTGACATAATCTGTAAGGAGGCAACTCTTGTTCAGAAGTGATAAGTCAAAATGGAATCTGGAAAGGTTTCAAAGTTAGTATTTTTCAATTTGTGTAAGATTAAGGAAACTTAATGCAAGAAGGATGTTTCCAAGGAGTTGATCTCCTTTGGAATGGTCTGTAATGGTTGTTGTCAAGTCCTTATGACTTTGTGCATAATCATTACAAGAGGACCAATGCATATAAGTTTAGAATCTAACAGATTTCAGTAAATGGCATGAATTTGGAATTCTTGCATTTGTAGTAAGGATTTGAGAGTGTGAAAAGAGAATCATTGAAGTTATGTTCAATTGATCTAGTTCACAAAGTAAAGATCATAGACAAACATAGTATGCATACTTGGTGTGTGGCATGACTAGTTTTTAGAAAAACATAGTGTACATGCTTGGAGCATGGGACAACTATTGTTTTAAATTCAAGAATAAATTTGATAGCTGAAACAGTATACAATGAATAATGTGTAATCGTATGGTGATAAATAAAAGGTGTTTTATTTATGTTCATAGGTTTTGATACCATATTGGAATCAATTATTCTTGTGTTTCACTTTGCATGATTTGACTTCCAGAATAAACTAGGTTATTCTTCCGGAATGACTAAGTTATTCAAACCATCCACAGTCGGTCATATGTTGGAAGTAGATATGAATCAAGACTGTCATGGGTTGGCTAGTAGAGGTCTAAGATGTTGGACAAAGGGCTACAACACTCATGAATGCTCATAAGTTCTGAGTATTGGATTCAACCCGCGCTCATTGGAATCACTTCATGGATTTTATCACGAGTGATCATGAGATGATAATATCTTATATTCTTCAAACCTAGAGATATGAGTTGTTACTATGAGTTGATAGTACATTGATTACACGAAACCGCATTTGGTAACTCGTTGCTATAAAACATGTCTTTGTGTATGATTCAACAAGTAGTAGAACAAGCCATATGAGTTGAAGTTTATCCATTCTTTTTACCTTTGGGATAAAAGCGATATATGTGGGCCCCTCGATGATTTGATGATGACAAATGGAAGTGCTCGACCGGGCCAGGACTGATTTGATTTGTTCAATTAGTCAGTCGTCATAAATCGGAAATCGGGAAACAACAAATGGACAGAGAGAATGATTATCATCCATGTCTCAGTCCATATGATATCTAGAATGGAGGAATATATGATCCCTTATCTAATGGACAAGTCATTAACAAGATCAGAATTCATCTACAAGGTCAGAGTTCGACAGAAGCTTTTGAGAGCTACGATTGCCAGTTGGTTCCTGAAGTCATACGCAATAATAGTTTTAGACTTATCCAAGTGGGAGACTGTTGGATTAATGTCTAAGTCCATAACTATAATTGGTAAGACTTGACCCGACCCGGCATGGTTCATTTGGGTTGCATGGCATCATGCACTTGGATAGACTAAATGAGAGAAATAAGACACTTATGGTTATTAATATATTATAACTTCTAGTACATTAATAATAAGAATAATAAGATTATTTAATTAGTATTGATCAAGAATTAATCTAGGATTAATTAAGTGATCAAAAGAAGAGTAATTAAATATATGGGTTGATTGTGTAAATCATCCATACTTGTATAGTGGGCTAATGCTACATGGATTATCTAGTTGGGCCAAAACCCATATGATGCTCCATGGTGTATTTGAACCCATGGATCCAAGGAAATGGAAAGTCATGACAATTAGGGTTTACCCTAATTGTAACACTATATAAAGATATTATTCTTGACAAAATCGGCACTAGTATTATTCTAGAGAGGGCTAGCCGATTTTCATGAAGTGTAGAATTCTCTCAAGTTATTCCAAGTATATTTGGTGTTGTGTGAACCATTTGAGGTGTCACACTTGGGGCACAAGGCACTCAAGCTTCATGAAGACTTTCTACACCAAAGAGGTATGTATTCTATCTTGCTATAGTCATTGTTTTGTATGCTAGATTAGGATAATACCTTGGATATTCTTATTTGCATGTATAATAGAGAAAACATAGATCCAAGGTATTTAGGGTTGCATGTACACTTAGGAGTGTTAGAATGCTCATAACCCAACAGTGGTATCAGAGACTAGGCTTGTTTTCTTGTTATACTTGCAATAGAAGCTGAAAAATTGAAATTGGTGCTGCCAGCCCAGCAGACTCACTGGGCCCATGAAGGGACTCGACGAGTCTAAGGCAAAATGCATCCAACACGCCGAGTTATGTTCATGCACTCGACGAGTTGGACCCCATACAACATATTTTCGAGGTTTTTGGCTAGAAATGGACTAGGAACATTACCCTAAGTTGTTTTTGAACTTATAAACTTGTTTTTGTTGTGGTAATGTTCATGCGAATCCAATTTCAAAGATACTTGTCAATAGATTCATGTTTTGTATTAGTTTAAAGGTTAGACTAATTACATGAAAAAGTTTGATTTGAATTATCTTGTTCTTATGAGTTTCTTAGATTAATAGAAAAGTTGAATGAAATAGTTGTTTTCAATCCAAATTAATCTAAGAGTTGAGTATAAAATGTGTTTGTGTAACTTGTCCTCAAGTTACATGAAGAGTCACATTAAAGACTCATAAAACTCATAAAATTGGCAAAGGTTACAAAAAATGAAGAGTCTAGTTCTAATTAATTGGAGTTATGACTCCATAATTTGTCCTCAAGTTATGGAGGACCAAGAGTCTCTTCATTAAATAAATAAAAAATAAATAAATAATGTAACCTTAATTAATCCCATAAGTTATAAAAATAAAGAAAAGTTAATTCTTTTATTAGTTTAAAAGTCTTCCATAAGTTATGGAACTTGAAGAGTTTTTGGATTAAAACTACTTTAAACACATAAGTTATGGATTTAATTAGTTTTGAATAGTTTCAAAACTTGCCCTCAAGTTTTGGAATTTGTAAAGTTTTCTCTTATGAATACTTTAATTCCAGGTTAGCCCTTAGAATTTTAAGAGTAAAAATTCAACCCTTATACTTTATAATATTATAAGTTAATAATAATATATATGTATAAGAGTAAAGTCAGTCTTACCGCTAGTACGCCTCATTCATGAAGCCGGTCTATAAGGTGGGTATAAGGTTGTTGCCTATAAAATGGCAGCTTAATGGGTGTCTACTCTCAACCACCGCTTGCTTGACCGGTGGAGGGTCGTTAGCCGAACGGGTTTGAAAGGACTATAATTCTCCCTTCATTAAAAGTATTAATGATAAATACTAAGTAACTAAACTCTTAATAATTCCCAATCTTAGTTACTTAGGAAAATGGGAATAAGGTTCTAATCCATGAAATTACACTTTACACTTTGTTTAAGTCGGTTAGTGGAGCGTGTGTGGTTAACCGGCACACTAACTCGTATTTAACAAGGTAGGCAAAGAGTAACTTAATGTTTATCATAGTATCGATGGAGCATGTGTGGTTAACCGGCACATCGATTGAGGGGTAAACACTTAAGGGTACTAAGTAATTTGCATGGTTACTTCACACCTTGTTTTGTGATCCTCGGCATCCCAGTCACAAAACCTGAAGGGCACACTCGATATTGGAACATGCCATTGAACAGTTCAATGAATCTCAAAAGATCTAGGAGTTTCAAAACCAATTAAAACCTAATAATACATTTCGTTTATCTTGGCGGAAATTGGTGAATCGTCATTCACCTACCTTCAAATTGTTTTATAGCTTGGATTACGGCATACCTCTTCTAAGTTATAAAATAGTTTGTTGGGTCCTAGCCTTAATATTTCATATTGGGTGTCATATTAAGGACTTTAAGATCAACTATCTTGAATATCTCCCAAAAGATGTCTGGTTTAGACATTTATGATCTTCCCAAATCTCTTGAAACAAGCTTTCCTAATGAAGATGATGTCCCTTGGAAATCATACTTCTTTCTCCTCCTCCAATTATTCTCCCTAACCCACAAGTTCCTGAAAAGTTTAAGGTCACTCAAGCCCTAATGGAAAGGCAAGGTCTAGGTGTGATCACATCTTGGAGATGTAGTCACATATTGACAAGCCGGGAGAGTTGGGTGTCAAAGTCTTGTGAAAGTTAGTGGTTCAATACTTTCTAAGTCACATAGTGAGTACTTTTGGAACACCTATGAAATAGACTATGACAAGAACCTTAATGATCTTATCTATTTGCTAAGATCAACTTCCTAAAACTTTATGGACATTGACAATAGTGACACAGGAAATCCAGAAAACCATTCTCTTCCCAATGGAAAGGGATCGGCCATAGTCAACTTGGTTGAACAAATGGTAAAGAGAAAAGCTAAGTCTGTGATAGTCCCGTGTACCATTATCAAAGGGTCCATATGTTTATATTGCCAAAGGAAGGGTCATTAATTGCGAAGCTGCCAAATTTACCTAAGGATGTTAAAGTCAATAAGTTTGACTCTACTTCAGGTAAAGTCCACTAATCTAACTCTGTTAAGTTTCTATTCTGAGATTCTTGATACATGATGTGACTGGGTCACATGTTTTAAGAATCAAAGAAAAGTAAAGGAACTTAAAGAAAGAATATGCTGAATCTGATGGCATAGATGGATTTCTATCGCGTAGTTTGAAAATCGGATTCTTGAGCTACTTCTTAGGAGTTATGAGATATTGCTAAGGAATAGATAACAACAAGTTTTCATATGGATTGTAAGGATAAGTTTTTCCGCATAGTTTTAAAATAAAAGAAAATTTTGATTTTATTTATTTTAAAAATATCCTTACAATGGCATTTGAGGAAAAATTGTTGATTATATGATTCCATTAATAGCAAGAGTGGAAATATGAAATTGATTCCTTCATTTGTGGTAATGTCTAAATTTACCAAATAAGGAAAGATTCTCATCATCCAAAGTCTCAATTGGACCGGGACTTGGAATCATGCAAGTTGTATAGCATGATGAATGAGAACTTTCAAGTATTGGAAAATTAAGACTAATTACTTGTTCACATGGATGCGTGAGTCAAGTAATGGACTAAGGGATCGAGTACACAGTCATGTGCACTGATTAAGTCCACCACAAAAGATATAAGGCTATTCGTCATAGTTTACTAAAGCTCAGTAAAGATGATTATACTTACAAGATTAAGTGTAACTCTGAGACATTGGAAAAGGTTCCAACGTATGGCAAAGAGAATAAGAAGGATCAACTTAGGCAGAAAGTTAAAAGTTTCTCAAATCTGAAAAGATGGGAGAGTACTTTAGTATCAGTTTTGTGATCATGTTAATGATTAAGAAACCATATCAAAATTAGTTCTCTAAGGAAGTCTTAGTTCATTCTTATGACTAAGAAGAAGGGATCTTGAATTGTTGAAATGGTTAAATCAAGAAGATGAGTCATACTTCGTTCCAATACAAGTCTTAGAGTCATACTCCAAGATTGTAACTTGAGTGACGTGTCTCAAAGAAGGTTTAAAACACTTGTCAAATGTAAGAGTAAAAGTTTTCTACTCTTGCACATTTGAAATTGGTAAGCTGTGATGTTTTGGATAAAACAAAGACCAACTTAGGCCAATTGTGTGAAGTGTTTGTCTTGATTAGAATCCACACTATCTCTTGGATGTTTGACAAGGGAGTCTTATAGGTCAGGAGGACAGTGGGAGTCTTAAAGGTCTTGAAAGTCTCAAGAACTAATCAAGAATAAAACCTGAAGTTCTTCACTAGCACACGGCTTGAGGTTTATAACCTATCGTGTTGACATATTCTATGCCCATTCCAATCAAAGTTGGCTTTGCATATGAGTTCTTAGAGTTCTCAGTTTGTTGCACAACAACTTGGAAGCAATGGCAGGCCCTTGAGCTGCCAGGTGGCAATAAATTAAGATTGAGTTCAGTCCATATGACTTTGGATTTGTCATTATCCTTGTCTTGTGACTACGGTTTTGATAATTCACATGGATAAGAACACATACACCATTAAATCTAAGTGTCATAAGGTTTCTCTCCGAATCATGAAAATGATGGTGAGGAAACACTTTCACTAAGTAGATTTTAGTTAGATAGCAATTGTGACATTTGCATTCTCAAAGTCGTTAGTGGAGCGTGTGTGGTTTACCGGCACACTAACCTGGACTTGTGAGAAGTGGCAAAAAGGTCTAACCATTATGATTACGGCATCCCTCTTCATAATTGTTTAGACACACAAGTGTGCTATCTAAGGGAAGGTGTATGATTTTGATAAAGTTCTATCAAAACAATCCAGTATCAGAAATCTGAACTTTGGTAAGAAAGTCAATAAAGTATTGATTTCTAGAAGTCCAGTTGATTTTTGAGTACATGTCAAAGCTAGTGGGAGCATAAGTGTTATGCTAATGATCATCATGTTAGTGGGAGCATGATAATTATGATAAGTATTGCAAGCTAGCAATGTTAATTATAGAAAACAAAAGGTTTTAATTGGGAAAGAGTTGTTTTGCTATAATTAAGGGAGAGGAAATTATACTTCATCTCAAATCTATAAGCTTAGATCGTGAGGTGTTAATCATTTAGTCAAGGATATATATATATGAATTTCATGTTGGAATGGCTCAACATAAGGAAATTCTGTATATGGGTCCATTATTTGCGTTCTTAAATTCGATTATGATTACGGCATCCCTTTTCATAATCTGAATTATGAGAACTTGGCAAATAGAAATGGAAATGTTATAGCACAAGACTGGTTTAGCCTTTATGTGAGACATCATGAATCGTGTCCCATATGCTTCGGATATAGGATCGATCACATGTGCTATAGTTATCCGTTCTAAAAGTTTCCAAATGCCTGGGGCATTAAGAAGGGAAAAGGTTTAGAACTGGATATGACTAAAAGGATTAAACAATTGTCGAGGACAATCTAAGGTTTACCAAAGATTGGTTGCTCAAGGACAGTTGGAAGTATAGTGATAATTCTGGAAGGACCGTATTGACATAATCTGTAAGGAGGCAACTCTTGTTCAGAAGTGATAAGTCAAAATGGAATCTGGAAAGGTTTCAAAGTTAGTATTTTTCAATTTGTGTAAGATTAAGGAAACTTAATGCAAGAAGGATGTTTCCAAGGAGTTGATCTCCTTTGGAATGGTCTGTAATGGTTGTTGTCAAGTCCTTATGACTTTGTGCATAATCATTACAAGAGGACCAATGCATATAAGTTTAGAATCTAACAGATTTCAGTAAATGGCATGAATTTGGAATTCTTGCATTTGTAGTAAGGATTTGAGAGTGTGAAAAGAGAATCATTGAAGTTATGTTCAATTGATCTAGTTCACAAAGTAAAGATCATAGACAAACATAGTATGCATACTTGGTGTGTGGCATGACTAGTTTTTAGAAAAACATAGTGTACATGCTTGGAGCATGGGACAACTATTGTTTTAAATTCAAGAATAAATTTGATAGCTGAAACAGTATACAATGAATAATGTGTAATCGTATGGTGATAAATAAAAGGTGTTTTATTTATGTTCATAGGTTTTGATACCATATTGGAATCAATTATTCTTGTGTTTCACTTTGCATGATTTGACTTCCAGAATAAACTAGGTTATTCTTCCGGAATGACTAAGTTATTCAAACCATCCACAGTCGGTCATATGTTGGAAGTAGATATGAATCAAGACTGTCATGGGTTGGCTTGTAGAGGTCTAAGATGTTGGACAAAGGGCTACAACACTCATGAATGCTCATAAGTTCTGAGTATTGGATTCAACCCGCGCTCATTGGAATCACTTCATGGATTTTATCACGAGTGATCATGAGATGATAATATCTTATATTCTTCAAACCTAGAGATATGAGTTGTTACTATGAGTTGATAGTACATTGATTACACGAAACCGCATTTGGTAACTCGGTGCTATAAAACGTGTCTTTGTGTATGATTCAACAAGTAGTAGAACAAGCCATATGAGTCGAAGTTTATCCATTCTTTTTACCTTTGGGATAAAAGCAATATATGTTGGCCCCTCGATGATTTGATGATGACAAATGGAAGTGCTCGGCCGGGCCAGGAGTGATTTGATTTGTTCAATTAGTCAGTCGTCATAAATCGGAAATCGGGAAACAACAAATGGACAGAAAGAATGATTATAATCCATGTCTCAGTCCATATGATATCTAGAATGGAGGAATATATGATCCCTTATCTAATGGACAAGTCATTAACAAGATCAGAGTTCATCTACAAGGTCAGAGTTCGACAGAAGCTTTTGAGAGCTACGATTGCCAGTTGGTTCCTGAAGTCATACGCAATAATAGTTTTAGACTTATCCAAGTGGGAGACTGTTGGAATAATGTCTAAGTCCATAACGATAATTGGTAAAACTTGACCCGACCCGACATGGTCCATTTGGGTTGCATGGCATCATGCACTTGGATAGACTAAATGAGAGAAATAAGACACTTATGGTTATTGATATATTATAAGTTCTAGTACATTAATAATAAGAATAATAAGATTATTTAATTAGTATTGATCAAGAATTAATCTAGGATTAGTTAAGTGATCAAAAGAAGACTAATTAAATATATGGGTTGATTGTGTAAATCATCCATACTTGTATAGTGGGCTAATGCTACATGGATTATCTAGTTGGGCCAAAACCCATATGATGCTCCATGGATGCTCCATGGTGTATTTGAACCCATGGATCCAAGGAAATGGAAAGTCATGACAATTAGGGTTTGCCCTAATTGTAACACTATATAAAGATATTATTCTTGACAAAATCGGCACTAGTATTATTCTAGAGAGGGATAGCCGATTTTCATGAAGTGTAGAATTCTCTCAAGTTATTCCAAGTGTATTTGGTGTTGTGTGAACCATTTGAGGTGTCACACTTGGGGCACTAGGCACTCAAGCTTCATGAAGACTTTCTACACCAAAGAGGTATGTATTCTATCTTGCTATAGTCATTGTTTTGTATGCTAGATTAGGATAATACCTTGGATGTTCTTATTTGCATGTATAATAGAGAAAACATAGATCCAAGGTATTTAGTGTTGCATGTACACTTAGGAGTGTTAGAATTCTCATAACCTAACAAAAGCGACACCCTTCTGGGTCAACCTAGTGAATGGCACTGCGATCTTAAAGAAATCCCTGATAAATCTCCGCTAATAAGCGGCCAGCCCTAGAAAACTCCTGATCTCGGAGGGTGACCTTGGCACCTCCCAACTCATCACCGCCTCAACTTTGGCCGGATCGACGAATATCCCTTCCTGGTTAACAAGATGTCCTAGGAACTGGACCTCTCGCAACCAGAAATCACACTTGGAGAATTTCGCATAAAGCCTCTCCGATCTCAGAACTCCAAGGATCTCCCTCAAATGCTCCTCATGCTGCTCTCTAGATGTTGAATATAAAAAATGTCATCAATGAATACAATCACCGACCGATCCAACATCGGCCTGCACACCCGGTTCATGAGATGCATGAACACTGTCGGGGCATTGGTGAGTCCGAAAGGGATCACCACAAACTCATAATGCCCATAACGCGTCCTAAACGTTGTCTTCTCGTTATCCTCATCTCGCACCCTCACCTGTTGGTATCCAGACCTCAAATCGATCTTGGAGAACCAAGATGCTCCCTGCAACTTGTCGAACAAATCGTCGATCCTCGGTAACGGGTAACGGTTCTTGACCGTCATCTTATTCAACTCCTAGTAATCAATGCACATCCGGTGTGAACCATCCTTCTTCTTGACAAACAGAATAGGCGCTCCCCACGGCGAGCTGCTCGGCCGAATAAACCCTTTCCCCAGCAGCTCCTGAAGTTGCAAGGATAACTCTTGAATCTCTGGAGGTGCAAGACGATAAGGCACATTAGCGATAGGTGCGGCCCCCGGGACCAAGTCAATACCGAACTCTACTTGCCTCACGGGAAGCACACCCGGCAACTCCTCTGGAAGGACATCCAGGAACTCACGCACTATAGGAACCTCCTCCACTGACCTCGGCCTCTTGGAATCAACCCGCGTATCCGAAACGTATGCCACAAAACCCTTACAGCCCTGCTGTAGACACTGCCTCACCCTAGCGGCCAAAGAAAACACTGATCCAAAACGGGTATGTACACTGTAAGAACTCCCCCACTAGGGTCTCGTATGGTTACTAGCTGTCGTTCGCAGTTGATAACCGCACCGAACCTGCTCAACCAGTCCATGGCCACAATGACACAGACATCCCCCATGGCAACAGGAACCAAATCAATCGGGAACTCAACACCGAAAATCTCGAGTACACACCCACAGATCACCTCCATGGCATATATCACCTTCTCGTCAGCTACGGAAACTCTCAGAGGCCGACTCAGTGCCTCGCGACTAACACTGATGTGCTGACTAAATTCCAAAGATACAAAAGACCGACTCGCACCCGAGTCAAATAATACCAAGGCAGGTACAAAATTCATAAGAAAAGTACCTACACATAACATAATATAAGCATAATATCTCGACATTACAATAAATACATGAAATAATACATACCAGCCACGACATCGGGCGTTTCGCGGACCTCCTCCGCGGTCAACTGAAACGCTCTCCCACATGCCCTCGGCGCCTCGGCCTTCACTGACCGACTCTCGGTAGCTCTGATGGCGGCAGGGGCAGATCCCTGAAGTGCTCCTTGAGCTGATCCCCGCAACTGCGGACATTCCGCCTTCCGGTGTCCGGTCTGGTTGCAGTGAAAACATACTGCAAACCCCATGGGGCAGTCCTTGGCCATATGCCCCTCCTTGCCACATTTGTAGCAAGATCCAGCTCTACATACTCCATCATGACCCTTGCCGCACTTTCCACAAGTGCGACCCTTCTGGCTCCCTGATTTAGGATGAGCGAGCTTGGCCCGCTTGGCTGCCGGTTGGAATTGTTCCGGTCACCAATCCCTCCCTTGAGACTCAGCCTCCTCCCTAGCCTGCGTCTCCAGCTCGATCTCCCTCTTCCGGGTATTTTCGTGAAGCTCAGAAATTGTCCGGTATGAGGAGTTTACCACGAAATCCCGAATGTATCGCCTCAAGATACTCAAATACCGACTCATACGTGCCTGCTCAGTGGGCAGGTGCTCAGGGCAGAACATCGCCCTCTCGTGAAACATCCTGGTAATCACCGTAACAGACTCAATGCCCTACTTGTGGGTCAAAAACTCCTGGGCCAAACGCTCCCTCTCCACCTGGGGAACATACTCATCTCGGAACATGGTAGTGAACCTCTCCCATATCACTGCGGCAAGCTCAGCAGGCGAAAAGTGTGCTGTCACAAACTTCCACCACTCCTGCGCTCCCAAGCGAAGCTGGTTCAGCGCGAACCGTACTCTCAAATGCTCAGGAGATGAGCAAGTGAAGAAACACCCCTCTATGTCAGAAATCCATCTCATAGCCGCCACCGGGTCCTGTCTCCCATCAAACTCTGGTGGTTTCGTGTTGCTGAACTACCAGAACAGCAACGCATCACCACCCTGCGGCCTTGCAACAGCAACAGCTGCGGTGGCCGCCGCCACAGCAGCCTCAGAAAGAGCAGTATAACGATCTTCGAAAGTCTCAATCAGCGCGGTCTTAATAGACCCGAACATCTCTGGTATCTCTTCCTTGATGACCGCAGCCACCTCCTCGTGAATGATCTGACGGATCTCCTCATCACTAGCCCCGACGCCCTTCGATATATGATGTGTCCTCACCATGATCAACCTCTGAAATACAACATACGATAAATTAGAATCCGCTCGAGCAGACTCACACTTGAAAACTCATCCCTCCTTGATCCTTGGCATTTCGAAGGTTCTTACTCGGACCGTACACCACCCCGGTGCTTTCAGTAGTACGGGCCTAATACTGTTGTCCACACCGTTTCAGTATACACCCCAAATCCTCCTCTTCGAATAACAATTTACAAGTACTCTATCACTTTCTAACAGATCTCTCACAAGCTCCTCGCTGCTACCTATTCTCTCTCAAGCATCTCATAGCAGCTCACCTCTCCCTAGGCTAAGGCATCACAAATCAGGGCACTCTAGTCCTAATAGGAATACATAGCCTACTTTAGCAAGAGAATACATCATAACAATCTCATAAACATATAATATAAGGGTATTTTGGGAAATCACAATTCGGGCGCTGACTGATCGTACACACGTTTCTCCTCTGAATTTCTCTAGAAATCTTTTATTTTAGAAAATTTGGTTTTCTTTTTGAAAATATTTTCCAAATCCTCAGTTTGAGTTCAAATACTCGTGAAGGTGTACCCGAATTCCTCAAACCAAGGCTCTGATACCAACTCGTAACACCGTAAATTTCAAAACAAAATTTTCAAATTTTATAAAACATAATTCACTTAATATTCATAAAACAACCATATTTAAACATTCAATCCAAGTAATACAAAAATCCGAATATCTCAAAATCATAAATCCCATGCGTGTGTACTGATCAAGCCGGCGCCTTGCCACGGTCGTCACTAGTACCTGAAACAAATAACACTAAACACTATAAGCACAAAGCTTAGTGAGTTCCCCAGAATACCACATATAACACATATTAGCCACTCGAGGCTATAACTGTGTGGGTCCATGCACCCAAACTCTGTGAACCGTCAGGTTCTAACTCTGTAAACATGCATAACATAAATCATAAAGAATAATGCAACACAACACATAACATATAAATATAGCATACAAGCACTGTATCTCATAACTCTATTCACCTACTCAAGGTAAAGTATTGTGAGAAGACTCACGTCGCGTATCTTGGAAATTCATAAATCACTGAAATCACTAGTGCTCGTTCTCCCGAGCTATAATCCTCCTATAACACAACACATCTCTAATTAACACTTTCCCAACTAAGGTTGACTAACCCTTAGCAAGTCAACATAGGTCAACACTGGTCAATGGTCAACAGTCAACTTTAACTGGACTCGACGAGTGCACTATAGCGACTCGGCGAGTCTATACGCATACACTGATTTCCCTGGAATCCTCATTTGACACGACGAGTATTCTCCTAACTCGACGAGTTCCACCTGGCATGAGTTGTGGGGCTTCCATGACTCAAGTCGTCGAGTCTCAAGAACAACTCGGTGAGTCCCAGCTTGACTCAGTCCACCTGTCAACCCACTCTAACTCTCCCTGACTCACTGAGTCAATCTCTCGACTCGGCAAGACTACTCGCTGACTGGTGCTGGGCAATCTTCACGCTACTCGCCGAGTCTGTTCTTCGGACTCGGCGAGTCCATGCCATGCAATGACTCAAACTCACTCCTGAGCTCAGATCTGTTCGACTAACTCATAGATCCTGTCGTTCCAAGGTTATTTATCACGTAAAGTCGCTATCTTGATGTACATACAACGTCTATATGACCATATATGATGATTTAGCCCCAAATACCACAACTCAAGGTCATAACCTCTATTTCTCTTCATAAAGCTTGATGAGTGAGGCTCTCTGGACCTCTATGGATCCAGATCCAAAGCCTCATCACTAGAAAGGGACTCTTTGGGCATCAAATCAACCCAACAAAAACCACAAGAAACCCTAAATCCAAATATACTTCATAAAACAGAAGATGAGCTGAATCAATACCTCAAGTGCGATGATCTAAGCTTCAAATCCACAGTATAGCAACCTCCTTTGCTTCCTCTTGGTTAGGACCTCCTTCTTCTTGCTAAACAACACCACAAAGGTCAAGAATGGCTTCCTTTCTCTCTCAAAACGCTCAAGCACTCTAGGGTTTCTCTCTATGGATTGTTGAGCACAAATGATGGCCATAAGGCCTTTAAATAGGTCTCAAACCATGGGAATTAGGGTTTCGTTACACAGCATGGACTTGCCGAGTCCAGACGCGAACCCGCGTCCAAAATCGCGTTCCTACTTGGCGAGTTTGAGATCCAACTCGCCGAGTCCACTCACAATTCTCCAAAAAATACACCAATAATAAATACCTTGAAATATCGGGCTGTTACAGTCCACATACTCTCTCACAACTGGTATGTCATCCTCAGTCTCGTTACCATTCTCGTGAGTATCCATAATGTAGGTGACAAATCCTGAGCATCCCTGGTGAAGGTAAGATCTGGCTCTCATTGCAGAACACATGACTAGTCCGTGTTGCGGTCTCTAACCCTAAATCACCAGCTCTCCACCACTTAGGGTCTTGAATCGAACCAACTGCCGCTCGTAGTTGATCACCTCCCCATTAGGTCTCAACCAATTCATGCATATAATGACCTTGTTCCCACATAAAGGAATAGGAACCAAGTCCACAAGGTAACACTCATCATATATCCTTAGGGCACAATCTCTATAAACCTCCGATGCCCGAACTGATCGGTCGTTTGGATCTCAGCCTCTAAAGGACAATTCAACATGCCTGAAGAATCAACAAACCTCTTACTGAGGGTAAGAGATACGAATGATTGGATAGGTCCTGAGTCAACTAATATATGTATTGGGATGCAGTTCACTTGGAATGATCCTAAAGAAAACACATATAATATAGATGTCAAAACTGACATATAACATGAGATAGGAGAAGAAACATACCTATCACGACATCAGGTGCAAAGCATGCCTCCTCGACATTCAGCTGGAAGGCTCCACTCCTCACCAATTGAGCATCTTTGTTGCCCTGTCAGCCATCTATGATCTGCGGTTCGCTGGAGCTGGCACCATCACTGGTGTTGTTGGTACCAACCTCAGGCAGTTGGACTTTTTATGGCACTTCTGGTTGCAATGAAATCAAATCAAGTTAGATCTCTGAATGGTGAGGTAAGGGTAGTACAATCCCTGCCAAAGTGTCCCAACTTGTTTCACTTATAGCAGCCCGATCTCCCTAATCTGCAAACTCCCTCATGCGGCTTGCCGCATTTCCTACAGTGGCTCCTACCCTGTTGGCCCTTCGACCTAAAGTCAAATCCCTTGGGCTTCTTCCCAGAAACCCCAGTCATCTACCTAGTCTCCACATTCCTCTTCCTGAGGTGCTCTATGTCAATCTCCGTCTCCGTCACCCTAGCTATCATATCCTCCAAGGCCGGACATGGTGAGTAGCTGACATGTTTCCGAATGTCAAATCTCAACATGTCATGGTATCGGGTCTTCCTCATCTCCTCATCACCCGCATACTAAGGCACTAGTGAAGCCCTCTTCTTGAACTTGCTGGTGATCTCTGCCACTGACTCAGTAGTCTGCCTCATATCCAATAACTCCCTAGCTAGCTGCTAAATCTCCACAGCTGGTGCAAAATTGCTAGAAATCTAGTCACAAAGTCCGACCAGGTCATAGCCTCGATAGTTGGGGATCCGAAATTATCATTGATTGCCTCTCACCAGTCTCTAGCCCTCCCCCCTCAAACATCCTGCTGTAAACCTGACCTTCGCCCCCTCAGGGCAGAAGCTCGTCACCTTTGTAGACTCAGTTTCTGCGATCCATCGTCTGATTGCCACCCACCAGTCTCTTTATCTCTAATCTAGCATGTGGTTCTCATAACCATATCATAATATAATATTTATGGGTATACTGGGGAAAACTGACTTGAGCTTGGCCGATTGCATGCATCACACACCTTGTTCTATCTCAAAACCGTAAATTTTAATTTTAGAAAAATTGTTTTCACTATAAAAATTTCTCAAACCCTCGATTTGAGTCCAGACACCCTCGAAGGTGTGTCTGAATCCCTCAAACCAAGGCTCTGATACCATCTTGTAACATCCCAAAATTTAAGATGAGAAATTTCATTTTTAATTTATAAAACAAATTACTGGTAACATCTTCATGGTCATATCATATCATAAAAACCCATAAGTTATATAACGCAAAACATGTCAAAGTAAAATCATGTCGGAGTACAAAATCCCAAGAATCCATAGTGCAGAAAAATCATGTGTGATGCACTACAGTCATGAGGGTTCCTTTCCCTTCGAATAGGAAGTACCTAAAACCAAAAACTGAAAACTGTCAGCACAAAGCTTAGTGAGTTCCCCCGTCAAACCTAAAACCATACAATATCGTACTACCTAGCATATTTGGGTGCTGCCCCCCCCCCCCCCTCTGGTGTCGTTTAACTGGTAATTATCTAGCATATATGGGTGTTGGCCAACCCCTTCGGTCTCTTTCAACCGATAACTGCTTGGCATATTTAGGTGCTGTTCTACTCATTCGTTCTTTTTCAATCCGCAATTGACGATTATCTCATCCCCTACTACTACCACGTAATACCCTAGCATATCTGGGTGCTGGCCTACTCCTTTAGTCTCTTTTAACCTGTAACAGGGTCTATCCTACCCTTCCTACCACTATCACAATATAACAGAACATACTAACACATAAAGCATAACAAACAGTGGCATACCATACAATTATGACAAAGACAATCATCTTAACTATAATCAAACACTAGTGGGCCGACATTGGTGCCTTTGACCCATTCCTACTGGAGGTAACTCACCTTGATAACTCGGAATAGCTGCAAAGACTCCTGCTCTAAAATCAACCTATCTTAGACTCTTATGCATAAACATTTCCTTTTAATTATCCTCCCATACTCATGACCCCTTAAGGGTCAACTTTGGTCAAAGTCAAAGTCAACACCCCGGTCAAAGTCAACCTCTTGGTCAAAGTCAATGTTCCAAGTTGACTCAACTCGCCAAGTTGAAACTTGTTGAGTTTCATAAATCAAAAACCCTGAATTCAAGATCCGACTTGTTGAGTTCTTTCTCAACTCGTCAAGCTCCTTCTATCCACAATATCGAGTCTTTACCATTCTACTCGTCGAGTCATCCTTGAACTCCTCGAGTTTTTTCCTTATATAGAATTAGGGCATTTCAACACAGCTCGTCGAGTTCCTTTATGGAATCGACGAGTTCTTTAGTATGTTGAGACATCTTAATAGATTAAGCTCTTATCATTCAGATCCAAACCCCATACTTCCTCTACACACTGAAAATGTCCACTTAACGGTAAAGTTTCCAACTTCACCCGTTAATAGCCTTCCTTAATGGGTTTAGCTCAAACCGTAGTTCTTTAAGACCTAGATGTCGATCAAAAATCCATAATACTACAAACTTAAGCATAAAAACTAAGATTTGGACCCTAAACACTATATAAACACGTAAAGCCCTTGACGTTCCTTCCACGCATGTCCTATTGTGGGTTAAAAGGCCAAAATGACACCTTAAAGCTTGCTTGGGGCCTCAATGGCTATAAAGATTGCCCCTTTATGCCATGAAGGCCCTCCGTGGTTCTAGATCTGATGATATACTCACTTAGGACGTCCATTTCTCAAGGGTCATGGTTCTTGGACCAAATACTCAATAAAAGTGAATATAAAGAGATCTAATCATACTATAGACAAGATAGGAGCTTTATATCTCTAATGAACCAGAAATGGAACTACACTTCTAGATCTAATCTTCTCCAGCACTTTGTTGCTCCTTCTTCAAGCTTCTTCTTCTTCAAAACCACAAGAATGCTTTGAAAATGGCTCAAATTTCTCAAAAGTGCATTAGGGTTTCTTGGCTAGGGTTTGGGATGGTGGCGGCTGCAAATGGGACCAACCTTTGGAGGTTAAGGTGTTTAATCAGGGTGCTAGACCCTAAAAATTAGGTTTTCATTCTGCTAGCCTACTCGTCGAGTTGAGGCTTCTCAACTCATCGAGTAGACTTCTTAATCCACGTCCAAAATACATCTCTACACGACAAGTTTGGGGCCTCCAACTCATTGAGTTTCTATACAAAAATGAATCATTATGAATTAAATACATACCAAGAATCAGGCGCTACAACCCCACTTAGTGTTATAACTACCACCCAATATTTAGAAATCAAGTAACAACTCAAACCAGCTCAACCAAGTATGGTCATCCCTGACCGTGGAATGAATAGCATACGCAAAACATGTTGGATTAGTGTCTAAGTCCATAACTATTTTTGTATGTACTTGACCGATTGTGCATGGTCCTTTTGGGTTGCCTTCACACTAGTGACTAGACAGGATGATTGTTGAGGAGAGAGGCTGGTTTATTGTTAAGAATAATAAATTAGGTATAAATATGATTTGTTAATATATTATATTAATAATATATTAATTTGGAATCATATTATTAATCAGCATTTAATCAGAAATTAATTTAGAATTAATTTTGGGATTAAAGGAACTGACTGAAAGTGTATGGGCTATTTTGTAAATATTCAATATTTAAGGATTTGGGCCATTGGATCACCTATATTAAGGCTTGAACGAAAATCCTAGAAGGGTCTAGGAGTTTTCGTCCAAGGGCTTAAGGAAAGGAGTCCATGGACTTGCTTAGGCCTTAAGCTAAGGGATTAGGGTTTACACCTTGAAACCCTAGTTAGCCTTAAGTATAAATAGCAACCTAAGGCACTACGATTTCATCCAAGCTTTAGGAAACTCTAAAAGGGACGAATTCTAGGGCAAGATACCCTTCTCTTATGTCTTCCATATTTATCCTTTCACTAGTGTGTTTGTGAGCCATTAGAGGTACTACACTTGTGGTACTTGCTTTCAAGAGCTAAGGAAATTCAAGCAACTAGTTGTTATTACTATATAACAACAAAAGGTATGTATTATATTCTTCTATGTGGATTTCGAAAATAGTTCTAGCATGCCAGGTTTCTTTTTGTGTTCATAAAGTTGTATAACTAATAATGAAAACATAGATCCAACTCTAGGGTTGCATGCATACATACGATTGTTTGTATAAAACCCATCAGTGGTATCAGAGCCTTTGGTTTTTGTTTTCAATTAGATTTGATACAAATGTATGAATATGACAATTAGGGTTTATGGCTAATAAACCATGGAGGCTTGATTTTCCAAATTAGGGTTTCTAAACCCTAAATTTCGAAATTTTTGGTAAGATTTCCTAAACCTTTTTCTTTGGCCCCAAGATTTCGATTTTAGAGTTGTCTAACCCTAGAATTTCGAAATTGCCTCCTTCCCCAAGATTAGATCCTAAATTTTAAGGATTTGGATAATGCCATATCTTGTAATTATTCTTTCAATGTTTAAATTTGGTAATTAAACATTTTTGAACTATCCCATCCCATATTTTCGAATTCTAGGGGATTTAAGGGATTAGGTTAACTTAATTTCTTAATTTAAAAGATATCCTTACCAAAATAAAAGATAATTGTCAAATTAATTAGATAATCATTTCCTTATGTGATAAACTTGATTTATTTGAATTATTTGATAAATTATCTTGCAATAAATTGAATTAGGTCATATTTAGATAATTACTAATTAATTGGTTAATTATTATTATTTGTAATTTGATCTAGAATGTTATTGCTTACGTTTTGAAAAAGTTTCAAAAATTTGCCCTCAAGTTTTGGAATTAAATTTTGATTAAAAGTTTAATTTTTGAAAGTCTAAATTCTAAAACCCTAATTTTGAAAGGTTCAAATTTACACCCTTGTGGTTTATTGATTTAATTACAAGTTTAATAAAACGAAAGAATTGATAAGCCATAAATTAGAAGGTTTAAGACTAATTAAATTAAAGATATAATTAATAGTTTAAACCACCTAGTATTTTAAAAGTGTAAAATACACCTTATATTATATATAACATTAAAAGTTTAATATCATATATGTATAAATTAAACTACTAGTCTTATCATTAGTAGACCTCATTCACGAAGCCGATCTATAAGGGGGTATAAGGCTATATCCTATAAAATGGCCGTTTAATGGGTGTCCACTCTCACCCACCGCTTCCTTGATTGGTGGAGGGTCGTTAGCCGAATGGGTAGGATAGGGCAAACCCTTTCCATTAAAAGTATAATGAAGTATAAAGTAACTAAATGTTTTTACAAAAATCCCAATTTAAGTTACTTTAGGCAAAAGTGAATTGATCAAATTCCATGAAATTACACTTTGTGCCCTTGCGAAGATGTTAGTGGAGCGTGTGTGGTTAACAGACATACTAAATGGTTCAAAGCAAAGGTATCAAAGGGTGACTCAATGTTTGTCATAGTTTGGTGGAGCATGTCTGGTTAACCGGCACATCAAATAGGTGACTGTAACATTATGGGCACCATGTAAGTTTGTTTGGTTATTCACACCCTGTTTTGTGATCCTCGATATCCCAGTCACAAATCGAGGGGCATATCGAGATTTAAACATACCATTGAAAAGTTCAATGAATCTCAAAGGATCTAGGAATTTTTCAAGACATTTAAAACCTAATCTCTTTTTCGTTTTTCATGGTGGAAAATTAGTGAATCATGATTCGCTTACCTTCAAATGTTTTTCAATTTGGGTTACGGCTTCCCTCTCCCATGTTGTGGAATATTGTATTGGGTCCCTGTGACAACCCGAATATTTCGTGTATATAATTTCTACGGTCAAACATTTCATAGAAATTAAATTCATTTCTACCATAATTTATCACAATTAAATGTCCGTTTGAGTATTCCGAGCTTTGTACACTTAAGGATCAAGTGTTAAAAAGCAACCACTAAAGCCCCAACACCAAAACAATGCCTTAAACTCCAGGGACTTTATAAATGGCACCTAGCCATTTTCCTTTCATGTCTTCCATTTCAACTAAGTGAAAACCCGATTTCTCTCCCAAAGATCATCAAGCTATCTCCCCAAATTGTAACTATTTCTATCCTAGAGTGTATTACATCATATTACATGTTAATATATCATTGAAATCACCCAATAATCACAAAAACAAGGTGTTTACCGCCCAAGAACTTCTTAGGCCGTAAACCCTTAATTGGGTGCCAAAAAGTCCCCTAACTCCTTTCTTATGCTTAGAACCTAGATTAGATCATACCCTTGTAACCTTAAGGACCTTAAACATCAAGTTTGGAGGATTGAATGAGGGTTTACGACCCACAATCTTCTTAGGCCGTAAACTCTCTCAAATGGTGCAAAGTGTGTCCTAATCCCATTACCTAGCCTTGCACCTTAACCTAGAATTATACCTCAATGAGTTAGCGACTTCAAACAACAAATTGACACATCACACCCTGAGTTTACGGCCGTAAACCCATGGGGAAGTGGTCCCTAGGCCGTAAACTCCATACAAGGCCATTCTTGGACCTAAAACGCCCAATCTCTTGTTTAAGCCTTGGAACACTTAACCACATAAGTTATAATAGCATTAAGACTCGTTTGGTGAGCCAATTGAGAGTTTACGGCCAGGAGTAAACTCCCCTGGGCCTCAAACTCCAACAAAAATGGTCATTTGACCCTTCACTCCCGTATAAGGCCTTACACTCCTTTATCGCAACCCAATAGCCTCCTTGCAATTGACCACAATGTTTTTCCTCGCATTAGGATGTTTATACGTGTTTAATTGGTGTTTTAATCACTAATTATATGTAAACATATGTCTTCATATGTTACTAGGGTCATTAAGTGTGTTCAACTCTTCACTGACTCCAAGCACTCAACCAACACTTCCATCCGATCCTGTGACAACCCGAAATTTCCATTATGTACAAACAGTATCAATTCAATACAAGTTATAACAGTCAAAGTTAATTTTCAGACTTTTTCGTTTAAGTTTGAATAGGCCAGGGTTTACACTTCAGGGGATATCTGGAGAGGGGATGAACTAGGGTTTAGTGCAACTCTATTATTCCATCACTGTATTATATTAGAGGTCATTTCAGGAATAAAATTATTTTCTGCCAAAAATATCTCAGGACTATAAATAGAATTCTGAACCAAATTCATTCGTTATTCGCATTTCCAACTACAGAAAAGCCATTTTCTCTCTCAAGGATCTTCGGTTTTTTATACCAAAATGTGAGTAACTGTTTCTAGTAGTGTTAGAAAGCTTTAAATGTGTTCATAACATAGACTACATAGCTAAATCATTAGATTTAGGAGTTTACTCCCCAAGGTGTTTTTGGGCGGTAAGCTCTCGAAACCGAGCCTAGACTGTCCCCCGTGATATACTACTGCCTTGGACTTGTATAGGAGTGTATTAGGGACATGAAATCAACCAAGGATCACCCAAGTTCGGGAGTTCACCGCCCAAGAGTATCTTAGGTCGTAAACTCCAAAGTTCATGCTCAAAATGGTGCTTTTAAGGCACCTAAGGCCTTAGACTTTTACCTAGACTTGTTCCCATTAAATCAAGGGACTTAAACACAACAAAATCACCTTACAAAGTGAGTTTACAGCCATGACATGGTTCAAGGGCCGTAAACTCATTAAAAGGGCACCAAAGTGTGTTAAGGTTCTTCATATGCTTGGAATAAAAGCCTAGAACCTATATCACTTGTGCATGAGACTTGAAATCATCCGAAACACCCAACCTTAGGAGTTTACGGCCGCAAACTCTAAGGTAAATGGACTTAGCTCCGTAAACTCCTCAAAGGATTGTTTCTATGCCTTAAACCCTTCCAAGAATTTAACCACCAAGTTGGAATAATTCTAGGAATCATTTGGAACTTCAAAACACACAATACCCCATGGTTGGGAGTTTACGGCCGTAAACTCAAGAGTTTACAACTATAAACTCCATGTGTGATGATATATGGAGAGTAAACTCATATATAGGGTCCTTTGGAACACTAAACCAATGTACCTTCTCCCACAATAGCTTAAATGCAATGCTTAGGGCTTAAAGCACTTATATAAAGTGTTTATTATGTTCTATTATGTCTTAAAATTATCAATTAGTAGTTTAAGTCTAATTGAGTGCATATATGTGTGATTATATGTTCATTAGGATCGTAGTGTGTGTACAAGTCCTCACTTGACACCTAACAATCCTACACCGTCCAGTTCATCTAAACTACCAACTACAGGTGAGTTCATACCCCTTAATCAATGTTTTCAACTACATTTAAATGTTTTATGGGGGGATATAAGTAGAATCATACTAGTAATTATATCAATCACATGTGATTAATAAGTAGAATTATGCTAGTTATTATATCAGTCACATGTGATTAATATGCAACATTCAAATGATTTACTACATATTAGCCGTTTTACCAAACAGTTTCCTTCAAATGATTTTGATAAACATTTTATATATTTTAAACTCTTTATTACACTATACATTTTACACTGTATATTACATTTCAAACTTATTTACAATTGTGTTTCAAACAAATGTTTCTTTATACTAAATTGTTTTATCAAACACATGCCTTCAAATTGTTTTATAGATTGACATCAAGTCGATCTTTTCTTAAGCTAACAATTATGTTTCAAATGTTTTACAAAACTTATTTATGCTTTTATATTATAAATTACATGCCTCTATATGTATAGTTATATAAGAAATGTTTAAAATACTTAGGAAGGCTATTCACCCTATTTCCTTTTCGCGATTGAGATATGGTCTGGTGGGATATCGGGTACTCGTCCGAAGGTCGTTTAAATATTAGTTATATAACATATGTGCATATATAGTCATAAACGCCCTTCCAGTTCATCCCATGGCCTTGGGTAGCAAGGGTATACATCCATGTCCATACATACCAATTAGATTACTAGTAAACTACCATATGGGTAGTTTAGGTAGATACTAGAACTATTAGTAGAACACAATATCATACTATGAGTCAGTTCATTCATGAGTCAATACTGACTACTAGAGAAGAACATATACAACTACACTAGAGAAGAACATATACAACTATACTAGAGAAGAACATATACGTCTATACTAGAGAAGAACATATACAATGGTACTATAACGAGTAAATTACTATACATGCTTGATAGAGAGAGATCACACTTTACAGCTAGCACACGTGGAACATTACAGTACATTACTATATTATTACGTAGATTTGTTTACATGATCACTTACATGATCACACTTACATGAGAACAACTACATGATCACTTACATATACATAGGACAAACGTCACTAGGTTCTATAGCATGGAACCAGTTCAGGATCTAACTATACCGAAGAATCACAACACAATTGTGATCGTTATATCGAGTATACATGATCATAGTAATGTGGATTCTCATGGCTTGCATACATGCAGGGGTCATGGGTAGGTCCCAAAATCCCTTTGATAGGGGAGCGTATAGTCTGGGATCTAGACATCACATTATACCTTATCCCTCAAATAAGGTAGTTGAGTACCGATGTGGTTATTTGTTACAAATACTACACTACTTAGAAGTATTACCCTAGACTTAAGGTAATTGGTACGGTTGTATTTTGGTGCTACACCATAGTACTATTCCATTTTCCCATTACATTCACTTCATGAACATTCACACGACGCACGGTAAGGTAGAAACTATCTTTTTGATTAATGGTAGTTAGACTTGGGAATATACACACTCCGACAAGAGACACACACAGACACTAGATGCCTTGGTAGAAGGCTATATAGAGATCAGTTAAGTCTTGGTAGAAGACTCCTGTTATAATAGTAGGAATCATAGGGATTTCTAGGGTTTTTCAAATGTTTATAGTTGTTTTACAAACATTTTCAATTACTTACAGTTCATATACAAATTCTTACATACAAATACTTATGTACAAATTAAGACACTAAAATACTTATGATTTCACCAGCTTCAAAGCTGATACTCGCTTTCAAAAGTACTTGTATCCTCAGGTCATCATAGACAGGTACCGATACAAGGAGAAAGGAAGATGGAGCTTGTTCAAGACCCATCTTTCATTTTGATTTATGCTTTGGTGTTTATCAAAATTTGACAGAACACATTTGTATAATAATTATATTATTAATGCAATGGATGATGTTATTGGTTGGTTACTACTTTACATTGTTGTGATATTGTACATGACGTCCTACGCCCCAAAACGTTTCCGTCGTTCCTGGTTTTGGGGTGTGACAGATTGGTATACGAGCATTGTTTATAGCGAATTAAGTATATCAACCCATAAAATATATACTAACTATAAATAGTTAAGGGATTAAAAATATTCTGACCAAGAGTTTATACATTAAATTTTAAAATATTTAAGTATGTATACGTGCTGCATTCATACTAAAATTAGTGTCACTAGGACAGTACAAAAGAATTACGATTGTTGGGCAACACAAGTGGGCTTAGGGACATTTGGTCAAAACTGGGAAGATATAGCCTGATCACCTATATTATCCGAGGGTTGACTAGCATGTGCCTAAGTTTAATTGTATGGTTGCAACAATGCTAAAATCTTACCAACCCTACCACAATGAGAACAGTAGAACATAACATTAAACTTAAAATACTCTAGGAGTATTTGGTGTTACTATAAGTACGTTATACTTGAGAACTAAAACAGGATCTTCATTACTAAGTTGATAGTTGCTAAGTGGATATAATAAGGATATATGTAATTAGGATGTTATAGACTTAGAATCTGTGAAATTTTACATCACCCCGATTCTGTGTGAATTTGGAGTTAAGATCACTTATTCGAAGGCCTATCCTGTTTCGATTACACATAACTGGTATGCACTTCACAAATAGCGATGTAACTGATGAAGATTTTCTAAATAATTGCCTAAATAGTTCGTATAATAATTATTTTCTTACCCCAATTCTCGCATAGATAAAATGGCTAGACTCCATCCCCACGACAACCAGTATCTTCCGAACGAAGTCATTGCTGGTTGGTTTGGAGAAGAACCAGAGAACGATCATCCTATCCTTGTGAATGATCACCACGATGAAAACCTTTCAGATGGTGCTAATTCCGAACCAGAGGTTGAGAACCTACTCCGAGCAACTCCCTTTCCAAATTCATAACCCTCGTCCGACTTTTAATGGCCTGACCCCTGAGTGGGTGGAATGCTTGGAAACATGAAGCCAAGGACAAGATCAGCCCATGCCATTTAATGGTGATCGAAGAATTTATGACCTAAGCAATGGGGGCTCAGCAGACAGAACCTTGCCAATCTTGGTCCGCAGAGTGGCCTGAAATGAGATTCAAGGCAGGACAACCATACGTCAGATTGCCGAAGTTATCGCCGATGCGAGAATGCATACCCTCCGCACCATTCATCTAGAAGATGCTCGCGAGAGATCTGAGAGAAACCATGAAACCCTACTACAGGCACAAGTTGAATCCCAAGACGAAGTCATAGAACTCCGAGTACGACGGAGGGTGTACGAAAGACACCTACTCAATGTAGAACGTCAACTGGCTAAACTAAGAGTTCACCAGAGGGATTACCGTCGCCAGTAATAAATGTTTTACTTTATTTTCCTTGTTAAAAAGGAATGTTTTTTTGTCTATGCCTGAAGTGGCATTTTCTATGAAATTATCATGTACCGTAAGTACTTTTGGTTAGGTCTTTATACTGTTAAGGAATATTTTCTCTGGATATGATGTAAGACCTTTTACAAGGTCATTCTCCCGAACTTTTACATCATGAATATCAAAGATTTTGACAGTCGGCTAACTTCTGTGTCATTCTTCACTCAAGTACTTCTATCATACTTTCATTGGAGTCTATCTGAATCATGCTTTAGTCAAGTCATTGGACTTTAGTAATTTAGCTCTGGAGACATTCCAAGTCTCTTTCAGTGGTTGGATCTTGTTATTCACCAACCCAAGATACCTCGGCTTGAACGACAAACATCTTAAGACCATTCTACAAACTCACTTCCATTCCATTACTAGGACTCCATCATAAAGATGTAGGTCAAACCTTCATGAACATACTTCCAATTCGTGCTAGGACTGCATCATAGGGATGTAGGTCAAACTTAAGAGAACATAGTCTTGCTCTTTAATCGAACAAATAAAAGTACATCTAGGGTCGACCAGAATCGCTCACAAAACCCTTAACTTTCGTGTTACGGAATCATGTCGTCATCCGAAAACAATCAATCGAAAAATGAAACCCCTATCCTCCATATCGACATTGCTGCATTACAAGCTGCAGTAGCAGCTGCTGTGACAACCTTCCTTATGCACATCAACTTAGACAACACAAACAACACTAACAAAGGAGTCGAGAGTCCCGATGGTAATACCAAACCGGGAAACCAACAAATGGCAACAGTCGTGGACTTGCGAAGCTGTAAGACCGAAAGGAAGAGAAGATATCGTAAAGCCCTAAAGGAGCGCAAGAGAGCCCAAAGACTTTCCATGCCACAGCCACAAGTGTCAACTCCTGCAGAACGCTTTAAAAAGCAGTTTCCAAGGTGGAGTAATGAGGAAGGAACTCGTGTCCACATAAAACTGGCTAAACACCGCATTCCCGTCACTAATGCTAGTACTAGCCAGGCATGCCACGAATGCCGTGAGATAGGACACTTCAAGAAAGATTGTCCTATAACAAAGAACTCTAGTGCAGATGGAAAAATTCTCTGGATCACAGCTGCAGGAGAACCTTCTTCGAAACCCTGTTAATGTAATTCAGGCGTGTTGTTGTAACAAACTTATAAACTATCCAAGACTAGTGCAACTAGAGTCTTATCTTTTGCGGGATCCTGTTGGTATAGGGATGCTCGGGCTACGTATACTTGTCTTTTGTAGTATATCTTATTCGCAGTAATAGTCTTGTAGTAAATCTAAAGTACTGTAACTCTGTTCATGGTTGTACCTCATAGTTCTTTTCTTTTCCGAAGAAATCCCCGAAGTACCACTCGTGCAGTACATCAAGTTCAATCCAAGGATCCACACGATTGATCTATCACTGAGGAATGTATACATAAGAGTGAGATATAATCAAGGTTCTATAGGTTTAGAATTGATGATTCCACTTTAGCTTCTTTTTCCACGATGGGATGTGAGCTTAAAGAAGAATTTGTTATTCGACTACCTTTTCAATCTTAATTATATACAACTCGTATACACGAAATTGTGATTGTGAGCCAAGTATAAATTCTAATATGAACTTCAGGACGGAGAACTGCTCAACACTACGAGTAATCACATCGTCATATGAACAAACTTAGAATCCATTATGACTCCCATAAACGGATCGCCCTACAACTTAAACCCCTACGGAGACACAAGAACAGCCCGGACAACTTAACGAACTACAAAGAAATAGAATTAGAAGATTAGGCTTCTCACCTTGGAGAACCCCGTTCATATTCTTCCAGATATAGACGGATCGCATCATATGTTCCTCGGCTATCGAGGACTCTGTCAAGATTTTTCATAAGAAATCGTTATCACTGCCTCGCATAGATGAAATTGTTGACCAAATGCAAGGAAAGAATTACTTTCAAAAATGGATCTGAGATCCGAATATCGCCAGTTCGAGTGTTGGGGAAGGATGTCCGTAAGACTATCTTCCAAACTCGATGCGGACACTTCAAGTCCGTAGTGATACCCTTCGAATAGGACCAGTACACCCATAGTTTTCATGAGTTATATGAGTAGGGTGCGTCTTTCTTACATGGATCAATTCGTCATTTCTCCATGTAATGACTTACTTATCTACCCTTGTAGTATGAAGAAACCCATGGAAACATTTCCTTCAGAGGTACTTTTTGCGAAGTTCTCTGAACCCGAGTTTTGGAATTGAAGAGTCAAAATTTCCTAAGACACACTATTAGTGATGTGGAAATTTTTGAGTACTCTTGCAATTTGTCAAAACTGTTACGAATTTGTTGACACCGGAGACACCGACCTAAACTCGCCAAATTCTAGGTCTTACCGACCTACTGTCATAGTTCATTCAGAACCCCTCACAAATTATAGAAACCTTTACGACTCTAACCCAGCAAGTGGTGGCCCTTGACCGGAAAGTTAATCAAAAAAAAGAAACCTTGGAGATTCCAAGTGAGGGACTAAGTTCTTTAGGATAACTCACTCTGGGAATGGCTTAATACGCTTCGTAGCACGTTGAAAGCTAAATCCAATATAGTTAGGACCTCTGAGATTCTAATACGAATCGGTCCCGTGCCTCGCACAAACTAGACCTACTCCTCGAACTCAGTAGCGTACATTCTACTCTTAGCGTCTCAATCGTGAAACCATACATTTCCATTAGGACTCCTGTAAGTCCACTCGTCGAGATCCTCACCTTTGTATTAGAACAGTAGTGACCCTCAACCAAGAGGTCAAGTGGACGAAGCAACGCTATCTCCAGTTAGTGAAGGTTCTTTAGGATTCCAACCAAGAACCCGATTTCACATAGGAACGCTAGAACCAATCGATTAGGAAGCTTCCTCCTCACGACTCGATCATTTGTACATACTTCCTTGCCTAAATTCTAATTTCAGGACGAAATTTCCATCAACAGGGGGGATGATGTGACAACCCGAAATTTCCATTCCGTACAAACAATATCAACTCAATAGAAGTTATAACAGTCACAGTTAATTTTTAGACTTTTTCGTTTAAGTTTGAATACATCAAGGTTTACACTTCAGGAGATATCAAGAGAGCGGATGCACTAGGGTTTAGTGCAACTCTATTATTCCATCACTCTATTATATTAGAGGTCATTTCAGGAATAAAATTATTTTCTGCCAAAAATATCACAGGACTATACATAGAATTCTGAACCAAATTCATTCATTATTCGCATTTCCAACTAGAGAAAAGTCATTTTCTCTCTCACGGATCTTCGGGTTTTTATTCCAAAACATGAGTAACTCATTCTAGTAGTGTTAGAAAGCTTTAAATGTGTTCATAACATAGATTACATAGCTATATCACTAGATTTAGGAGTTTACTCCCCAAGGTGTTCTTGGGTGGTAAACTCCCGAAACCGAGCCTAAACTGTCCCCCATGATATACTACTGCCTTGGACTTGTATAGGAGTGTATTTGGGACATCAAATCAAGCAAGAATCACCCAAGTTTGGGAGTTCACGGCCCAAGAGTATCTTAGGCCGTAAACTCCAAAGTTCATGCTCAAAATGGTGCTTTTAAGGCACCTAAGGCCTTAGACTTTTACCTAGAATTGTTCCCATTAAATCAACAGCCCTAAACACAACAAAATCACCTTACAAAGTGAGTTTACGGCCATGACATGGTTCATGGGCCGTAAACTGATGAAAAGGGCACCAAAGTGTGTTGAGGTTCTTCATATGCTTGGAATAAAATCCTAGAACCTATACCACTTGTGCATGAGACTTGGAATCATCCAAAACACCAATCCTTAAGAGTTTATGGCTGCAAACTCTAAGGGAAATGGCCTTAGGGCCGTAAACTCCTCAAAGGAGTGTTTCAATGCCTTAAACCCTTCCAAGAATTTAACCACCAAGTTGGAATAATTCTAGGAATCATTTGGAACTTCAAAACACACAATACCCCATGGTTGGGAGTTTACGGCCGTAAACTCAAGAGTTTACAACCATAAACTCCATGTGTGATGATATATGGAGAGTAAACTCATATATAGGGTCCTTTGGAACCCTAAACCCATGTACCTTGTCCCACAATAGCTTAAATGCAATCCTTAGGGCTTAAAGCACTTATATCAAGTGTTTATTATGTTCTAGGATGTCTTAACATTATCAATTAGTAATTTAAGTCTAATTGAGTGCATATATGTGTGATTATATGTTCATTAGGATCGTAGTGTGTGTAAAAGTCCTCACTTGACACCTAACAATCCCACACTGTCCAGTTCATCTAAACTACCAACTACAGGTGAGTTCATACCCCTTAATCAATGTTTTAAACTACTTTTAAATGTTTTATGGGGGTGGGATACAAGTAGAATCATACTAGTTATTATTTCAA
The DNA here is from genome assembly GCF_052625555.1 of Lactuca saligna. Lineage (NCBI taxonomy): Eukaryota > Viridiplantae > Streptophyta > Magnoliopsida > Asterales > Asteraceae > Lactuca > Lactuca saligna. The sequence goes on from NC_136421.1 coordinate 74,500,723, forward strand.
TTACATGTGATTAATAAGTAGAATTATGCTAGTTATTATATCAATCACATGTGATTAATATGCAACATTCAAATGATTTACTACACATTAGCCGTTTTACCAAACAGTTTCCTTCAAATGATTTTGATAAATTGACACCTCACACCCTGAGTTTACAGCCGTAAACTCATGGGGAAGTGGTCCCCAGGACGTAAACTCCATACAAGGCCATTCTAGGACCTAAAACCCCCAATCTCTTGTTTAAGCCTTGGAACACTTAACCACATAAGTTATAATAGCATTAAGACTCGTTTGGTGAGCCAATTGAGAGTTTACGGCCAGGAGTAAACTCCCCTGGGCCGCAAACTCCAACAAAAATGGTCATTTGACCCTTCAATCCCGTATAAGGCCTTACACTCCTTTATCGCAACCCAATAGCCTCCTTGCAATTGACCACAGTGTTTTTCCTCGCATTAGGATGTTTATACGTGTTTAATTGGTGTTTTAATCACTAATTATATGTAAACATATGTCTTCATATGTTACTAGGGTCATTAAGTGTGTTCAACTCTTCACTGACTCCAAGCACTCAACCGACACTTCCATCCGATCCTGTGACAACCCGAAATTTCCATTATGTACAAACAGTATCAATTCAATACAAGTTATAACAGTCAAAGTTAATTTTCAGACTTTTTCGTTTAAGTTTGAATACGCCAGGGTTTACACTTCAGGGGATATCTGGAGAGGGGATGAACTAGGGTTTAGTGCAACTCTATTATTCCATCACTCTATTATATTAGAGGTCATTTCAGGAATAAAATTATTTTCTGCCAAAAATATCTCAGGACTATAAATAGAATTTTGAACCAAATTCATTCATTATTCGCATTTCCAACTAGAGAAAAGCCATTTTCTCTCTCAAGGATCTTCGGTTTTTTATACCAAAACGTGAGTAACTCTTTCTAGTAGTGTTAGAAAGCTTTAAATGTGTTCATAACATAGACTACATATCTAAATCATTAGATTTAGGAGTTTACTCCCCAAGGTGTTCTTGGGCGGTAAGCTCCCGAAACCGAGCCTAGATTGTCCCCTGTGATATGCTACAGCCTTGGACTTGTATAGGAGTGTATTAGGGACATGAAATCAACCAAGGATCACCCAAGTTTGGGAGTTCACCGCCCAAGAGTATCTTAGGTCGTAAACTCCAAAGTTCATGCTCAAAATGGTGCTTTTAATGCACCTAAGGCCTTAGACTTTTACCTAGACTTGTTCCCATTAAATCAAGGGCCTTAAACACAACAAAATGACCTTACAAAGTGAATTTACAGCCATGACATGCTTCAAGGGCCGTAAACTCATTAAAAGGGCACCAAAGTGTGTCAAGGTTCTTCATATGTTTGGAATAAAAGCCTAGAACCTATATAACTTGTGCATGAGACTTGAAATCATCCAAAACACCCATCCTTAAGAGTTTACGGCCGCAAACTCTAAGGGAAATGGCCTTAGGGCCGTAAACTCCTCAAAGGATTGTTTCTATGCCTTAAACCCTTCCAAGAATTTAACCACCAAGTTGGAATAATTCTAGGAATCATTTGGAACTTCAAAACACAGAATACCCCATGGTTAGGAGTTTACGGCCGTAAACTCAAGAGTTTACAACTGTAAACTCCATGTGTGATGATATATGGAGAGTAAACTCATATATAGGGTCCTTTGGAATCCTAAACCCATGTACCTTGTCCCACAATAGTTTAAATGCAATCCTTAGGGCTTAAAGCACTTAGATAAAGTTTTTATTATGTTCTAGGATGTCTTAACATTATCAATTAGTAATTTAAGTCTAATTGAGTGCATATATGAGTGATTATATGTTCGTTAGGATCATAGTGTGTGTACAAGTCCTCACTTGACACCTAACAATCCTACACCGTCCAGTTCATCTAAACTACCAACTACAGGTGAGTTCATACCCTTTAATCAATGTTTTAAACTACATTTAAATGTTTTATGGGGGGATACAAGTAGAATCATAATGGTTATTATATCAATCATATGTGATTAATAAGTAGAATTATGTTAGTTATTATATCAATCACATGTGATTAATATGCAACATTCAAATGATTTACTACATATTAGCCGTTTTACCAAACAGTTTCCTTCAAATGATTTTGATAAACATTTTATATGTTTTAAACTCTTTATTACACTGTACATTTTACTCTGTATATTACATTTCAAACTTATTTACAATTGTGTTTCAAACAAATGTTTCTTTATACTAAACTGTTTTATCAAACCTATGCCTTCAAATGTTTCAAGTCGATCTTTTCTTAAGATAATAATTATGTTTCAAATGTTTTACAAAACTTATTTATGCTTTTATATTATAAATTGCATGCCTCTATATGTATAGTTATATAAGAAATGTTTAAAAGACTTAGGAAGGCTATTCACCCTATTTCCTTTTCAGGCTTGAGGTGTGGTCTGGTGGGATATCGGGTACTCGTCCGAAGGTCGTTTAAATATTAGTTATATGACATATGTACATATATAGTCATAAAGTCCCTTCCAGTTCATCCCATGCCCTTGGGTAGCAAGGGTATACATCCATGTCCATACATACCAGTTAGATTACTAGTAAACTACCATATGGGTAGTTTAGGAAGATACTAGAACTATTACTAGAATACAATATCATACTATGAGTTAGTTCATTCATCAGTCAATACTTACTACTAGAGAAGAACATATACAACTATACTAGAGAAGAACATATACAACGGTACTAGAACGAGTACATCATTATACATGCTAGATAGAGAGAGATCACAATTTACAGCTAGCACACGTGGACCATTACAGTACATTACTATATTATTACGTAGATATGTTTACGTGATCACTTACATGATCACACTTACATGAGAACAACTACATGATCAATTACATGATCACACCTACATATACATAGGACAGACGTCACTAGGTGCTATAGCATGGAACCAGTTCAGGATCTAAATATACCGATGAATCACAATGCAATTTTGATCATTATATCGAGTATACATGATCATAGTAATGTGGATGCTCATGGCTTGCATACATGTAGGGGTCATGGGTAGGTCCCAAAATCCCTTTGATAGGGGAGCGTATAGTCTGGGATCTAGACATCACACTATACCTTATCCCTCAAATAGGGTAGTTGAGTACCGATGTGGTTATTTATTACAAATACTACTATACTTAGAAATATTACCCTAGACTTAAGGTAATTGGTACGGTTGTATTTCGGTGCTACACCATAGTACTATTCCATTTTCCCATTACAGTCACTTCGTGAACATTCACACGACGCACGGTAAGGTAGAAACTATCTTTTTGATTAATGGGAGTAAAACTTGGGAAAATACACACTGCTACAAGAGACACACACAGACACTAGATGCCTTGGTAGAAGGCTATATAGAGATCAGTTAAGTCTTGGTAAAAGACTCCCTATTATAATAGTAGGAATCATAGGGATTTATAGGGTTTTTCAAACGTTTACAGTTGTTTTACAAACATTTTCAATTACTTACTGTTCATATACAAATTCTTACATACAAATACTTATATACAAATTAAGAAACTAAAATATTTATGATCTCACCAGCTTCAAAGCTGATACTCGCTTTGAAAATTACTTGTATCCTCAGGTCATCACAGATAGGTACCGATGCAAGGAGAAAGGAAGATGGAGCTTGTTCAAGACCCATTTTTCATTTTGATTTATGCTTTAGTGTTTATCAAAATTTGACAGAACACATTTGTATAATAATTATATTATTAAATCAATGGATGATGTTGTTTCTTGGTTACTACTTTACATTGTTGTGATATTGTACATGACGTCATACGCCCCAGAACGTTTCCGTCGTTCCTGGTTTTGGGGTGTGACAGATCCACTCGCTACAGGTGAGTTGATACCCCTTAATTAACCTTTCAAATGTTTTTAAATGCTTTTATGGGGGGGGGGGGGGGGTACAAGTTAAATCCAACAAATTAAAGTATCAATCACATGTAATTTATGACTTGCAACTGAAAGGATTTTCTATACTTATAACTGCTTTGACAATAAACTTGCTTTTAATGTTTATCAAACTCGTTTTTCACGTTAAATTGTATTAAAACTAACTCCAAAATCTTTTAAAACTTCTTTATTTATAAACAATATCTACACCAATATATTTATATAAATAATACTTGAAGGAATTAGAACTGATAGTTCACCCTACCTCCTATTCTTGTTTGATTGTGGACTTAGGGTTTATTGCAATCTGTCCGACTGTCGTTGAATTCTTAGTTATATATTGTATATTTGTGTTAGATATATAAGTATCCATCTCATTTCAATACCTTTGTGTATCAAAGTCATGCAACTAGCATTCTATTTAACTATAATAGGTGTAGTTAAGGATTTCCGCTCATTACTATTATTACCATGGCACTTACTATAGTTGGTACTGTTATGAGTCTATACACGTTAAATACTATACAAAGAGAATACCATATACTATATAAGAGAACACTCAATACATTATACCAAGAAGTACATCATACTATAATACAAGAGAATATAATAAAACAGAATGTGACATACTATTCTTCGATACGACACTTCACTGTGCCATCACCGTGTAACTAGAGTCTCCTAGAGCGAGAGCGGGCATTATATGTATAGATCTATACAGGACAGACACTCCCACATCCTAACTGCTAGCTACAGTCCGAGCCTTCTAGGCCCATGGGTGACAAAATGTCAACACACTCCGTGTGACCTGGAGGGTCATCAGTTATCGTCAATCAGCATGGTTACATACAAGTTCACATACAAACCTATAATTAACATAGTAAGAATTAAAGGTAAAATAAACTTCCCGAGGGTTATTGTACATTTTGATACTACCTGGAGTCTGCATTTCATTACATTCATCCGTAGTGACACTGCTGGGGTAAAACATTATTTTTCCCATTTACTTTACATAAATGAAGTCTAAAATATAATATTTAATAACTAATAATTCAATGGGAAAAATTTTACACTTTTAAAGGATCAAACTTTCAAATAACCAAGTCTTGGTAGAAGACTACTTTTACTGGAAAATATAGGATTTCTAGGAATTATACCATTTTCAAACATTGATCACAAATATTATATTACATGATTGTAAACACTATTATACAAGCAATGACACTAAATTCTTATGAGCTCACCAGCTTTATGCTGATACTCATTTTCAAAATAACTTGTATTCTCAGTTCAACAATACACAGGTACTGATGCACCTTTTGAGAAGATGGAGCACATACAAGACCTATCTTTTATTTTTGTTTGTACTTTTGGGTTCTATCAAACTGTACAAAACACACTTGTATTACAATTACTATATTAACGCAATGGATGTTGTCGCTTGTTTTTACTATTATGCATCTGATGATACTATACATGACATCCTCCACCCCAGAACGTATTCCTCCGTTCTCGATTTTGGGGTGTGACAGATTGGTATCAGAGCATTGTTTATAGTGAATCAAGTATATCTGCCCATAAAAGATATACGAACTACAAACACACCGGGATTACAACACTCAGACCATGAATACATACTTTTAAATGCTAAAATATTTAACTAAGTATATATATATATATATATATATATATATATATATACATCCATAAATACAAAGGGCCATTATCATACAAGAACAGAACAAAAGTATTGAGATTGTTGGTTATCGCAATTGGCCTTAGAGACATATAGTCACATCTAGGTGGATGTAGCCTGATCAACTACATTTTCCTAGGAGTGACTAGCATGTGCCTAAGAGTGAATTTGATGTTCCAACAAGTCTAAAAACCCACCAAAACTACGACAAGAACCTTAGAACAAGAATACTACAGGAGTATTCTGCAATCCTATGAATTACATATGTGAGAACTAAAAGGGTCGTTGCGTGTAGGACAATAGCTGCTAAGTGGATACCCTACGGTTACATGTGATTAAGGTGCTATAGACTTGGAATCTGTGATCTTTGCTTTATTTCCTATTCCTTGTTTGGTTGTGGATTTGTGGTTAGGATCACTTATTCAAAGGTCTATCCTATCTCGATTACATGTAATCGGTATGCATTATGCAGGTATTGGGTCGACTAACAATGATCATCCTATAAGTATCTTAGATTTAAACGCCTATTAACTATTCTTTTCCCCATTCTCGCGTAGATAGCATAGTTGGTTTCCACCTTCCCAACGATCTGTACTATCCATACGAAGGCAATAGGGGATGGCTCGATGAAGAACCAGAAGATGATCACCCAATCCCTTTGGATGATCACCGTGCCGAGGGCTTATCGGATAGCTCCGACTCCGAACCAGAAGTCAACAACCTGTCCCCAGTAGCTCCAAACCCTAACCCCCGTCCGACATTTCAAGGTCCACTCCAATATGGGCAATAACCTTTAACCAACAGAACGATGAGCACGGTCAGCCTTTACCTTGCAACGAAGACCGAAGTTTCTACAACTTATGCGACGGAGGTTCAGCTGACAGAGTCTTACCAATCATGGTCCGTAGGATTACTAGGAACATTGAACAAGGTTAAGCAGCTATTGGCAGAGTTATGGAAATTGATGCAACTCCAACCTTAACATTGTTCGCATCCGCCAACTAGAAGAAGCTATGGATAGGACGAGGAGGATCAATGAGGCTCCGCAGCAACAACTAGCTACATCCTGAGCCGAAGTTAGAGAACTCCGAGCACTTCACAGGGCTCATGAACGACATCTTCAGGAAGTTGTACGCTAACTGGCTGATCTGAGGGTTCGCCCGATGGGTACCCGTCGCCAGTAGAAGAAGCCAACTAATCACTCTCTTTTATTTAAGGAATAGCCTTTCCTTTTCTATGCTCAATAGAGCACTTGTATGTAAGCATTACTAACTCTGAAAGTACTCTAACTAGGCTCCTAGGCTGCCAACATTTTCCCTTATGGTTTGATGTAAGACCTACTATTAGGGTGTTTTTCCTGAATTCATTTTACATCATTAATACCAGTAATATTGGCAGTTATCTACTTTATGGGAAAGTCTGTAGTTTCATCTTTTCCTACTATGTTGCTATGATTCTATTTGATAATTGAACTATGTCAGTTTGGTCTGTGAAACTCTCACAACATGTTTACAATCAATTCTTACTATTATCTTCATCTTTATAAATTTCCAGTAAATGATGTCTCCCCGTAAGCATCCGAACAGAGGCAGACGCGCAACTCAAACTCCACCTCCACCACCTCCTCCTCCATAGTTTGATCCGGTGATGTTTCATACAACTGTAACTGTAGCTGTAACAACATCTATGGCTCAAATGAATTCCGGTGATGCAAGTGGAGCTGGAATGGGCATCAACTCCAAATATGGTGAAATCCACCCACGTGCAAAGGGGTGTGCCTATAAGGATTTCATGAACTGCAAATCGACATTTTTCAATGGGACCATAGGGATCCTTGCTTTGTCCCAATGGATCGAAAGAACTGAAGCCGTCTTCGAAATGTGCTCATGCCCCGAAGAAAGGGCCTTGGCATGGTGGAGTGGCAATGTCAAATCACTCTCCTTGGTAACAGCCAACACCATGGGCTGGGATACACTAAAGGACCTGTTGATGAGAGAGTACTGCCCGAGGGGCGATGTTCAGAAACTCGACGAGGAACTCTGGAACCTCAAAATGAAGGGGACCGACGTAGTGTCTTATACGACCAGGTTCTGTGACCTGGTAACTATGTGTCCTAACATGATCCCTACTGAAAGCAAGAAAATAGAATGGTACATCTGGGGTTTAATGCCCCCGTATCGAGAGAATGTTCTGTCATCACACCCGATAACATTTGACAGTGCCAAGGAATTGGCTCAAAGGTTGATTGATCATGAAGTTCCTTCCACCCCATCAATGACCACAACGGTTGCCAATGCACCAACCAAGTCATCCGAAAACAAGAGGAAATGGTGGGAACGAAAGAAGGGAAAGTCAACTCAGTCATCCTCCAAAAACCAACAGACGGCGGCTGTCCATGCTGCCACTACTCCTGCTGCTCCTGTACCAGCCAAAACGTACACTGGAAATCTACCCAAGTGCAGCAAGTGCTCGTTCCATCATCACGGCCCCTGCCATGAAATGCACTGCACTAACTGCGACCGGAAGGGTCATACCGTCCGGTTTTGCATGTCTCAACCCAAACCCAACAATCAAGTTCCCAGGTACGGAGTGAGTCAATCCTGCTATTGCTGTGGCAAGACATGGCACTTCAAAAGAAATTTCGCGAAAGCTGGGAATGCGGGAGGAATACGGAGACTACTTGCTATTGTCCACAATGAAGCAGTAGCAGACCCCACAGTAGTCATGGGAACGTTCCTTCTCGATAAATCTTATGCTTGTATCCTATTCGATAGTGGAGTAGAAAGAAGCTTCGTAAACCAAAACTTTAAACACTTACTTAAGCAATCCCCACAACAACTAAAAGAAACATTCTGTGTAGAAATGGCTAATGGAAAGACAGAGAGTTCTAACGAGATCTACCAGTATCGATCAAGAGTTTCGATATCATTGTGTGCATGGACTGGTTGAGTCTCTATCGTCCTGATATCCTATGCTACGACAAAGCAATCTGTCTAAATCTACCAAATAACGAAACCCTGTTAATCTACGGAGACAAACCCAGTACGAGCCTTCGCATCATCTCGAGTATTCAAGCCCAAAAGTACTTGCTTAAGGAATATTGGGCATTCCTTGCACACATTGTCGACACGAGCCAGAAAATGAAAGATCTAAAAGACTTCCCCATCGTATGCGACTTCCCCGACGTTTTCCAAAGGAGCTACCAGATTTACCTCCCCAACGCCAGGTTGAGTTCAGAATCAACTTAATTGTAGGAGCTACCCCCGTAGCCATATCTACCTATCATCTAGTGCCTGCTGAGATGCAAGAACTATTTGGTCAACTTAACGAGCTGATCAGCAAGGGCTTTGTAAGACTAAGCTTTGTCACCCTGGGGAGCACCGATCTTGTTCGTAAAGAAGACGGATGAATCGTTTCGTATGTGCATCGATTACAAAGATCTCAACAAGCTGACAGTCAAAAATCGCTACCCTCTTCCCCGTATAGAAGACCTATTCGACCGACTGCAAGGCGCGAATTACTTTTCCAAGATCGATCTTGGGTTCGGGTATCACCAGTTATGAGTGCTTGAGGAGGATGTCCCGAAAACAACCTTTCGAACTCGTTACGGACCCTATGAGTTTGTAGTAATGCCGTTCGGACTGACCAACGTGCCCGCGGTATTCATGGATTTAATGAATATGGTGTGTCGTCCTTACTTGGATCAGTTTGTCATCGTCATCATTGATGACATACTCATCTACTCTCGAAGTAAGGAGGAGCATAACGATCACCTACGACAAGTCCTAGAAACCCTACGATCAGAGAAACTATATGCGGAGTTCTGGAAGTGCGAATTCTGGATCCGAAGAGTCGAATTCTTAGGACACGTGGTTAGCGAAGAAGGAATCCATGTGGACCCATCCAAGATTAAATCTATTGAGAACTGGTCAGCACCGAAGACGCCTACAGAAATTTGTCAATTTCTAGGCCTGGCTGGCTACTACCGTAGATTCATTCAGAACTTCTCTTAGATTGCGAAACCCCTTACGACATTGACCCAGAGAGGCATGACATTTGACTAGGAGAGAAGAAGGAGAAGGCATTCCAAACCCTGAAACGAGCCTTATGCACTGCACCAATACTATCCCTCTCCGAAGGGACAGAAGATTTTATGGTATACTGTATTGCATCAAATTAGGGGCTCGATTGTGTTCTGATGCAATGAGGTAAAGTCATCGCCTACTCCTCAAGACAGCTGAAGACACACGAGGTCAACTACACCACACACAACCTCAAATTTGGAGCTATTGTGTTTGCCCTAAAAATCTGGAGACACTACCTGTACGGTATGAAGAGAATGATATACACCGACCAAAAAAGCCTACAACACATATTCAACCAGAAGGAGCTCAATATGAGATAACGACGGTGGGTTGAGCTACTCAATGATTACGAATGTGAAATTTGTTATCATCCGCGTAAAGCCAATGTAGTAGCAGATGCCCTAAGTTGGAAAGAACATTCCGGTCGAAGAATCAAGTCATTAACAATGACTATCCATTCACATCTATCTGCACATATTAAGGAAGATCATCTCGAAGCCTTGAAACCTAAAAATGTGGCGGGAGAATCCCTGTGAGGAATGGATAAGAACTTGGAAGTGAAGGGTGACGGAGCCATATATCTCATGGACCGAATCTGGAGACCGCGACACGGTGGGTTCAGAGACTTGGTCGTGAAGGAAGCCCACAACACTCGATACTCCGTTCATCCAGGATCAGATAAGATGTATTTGTTGGCTTTTGGTATAATACAACATCCTATGGTGCACATACAACCCTAAATATCTTGGATCTATGTTTTCACTAATTATACATGCAAATGGTTTCCAAGGCATTAAACCTATAACTAGCATGCATTTGACATAAACCATATAATATAATAGTTAGGGAAACATACCTTTTATGTGGCTTGAAGTCTTGATGTATTTGGCCTTAAGAGCTTAGCACCAATAGTATGAAATGCCTCAAATGGAATCACAACACACCTAGGACAAAGGTGGCTCTTGAGAGAGAATTCCATGCACCAAAACACCGCCATATTTCTCTAAGAAAAGAAGTGGTGATTTTGGCTATGGAGTAACCTATTTATATGTAGGATTCCAAGGGTCATGGGTATAACCCATAATCCATACCCATGGGTTTTATGATCCATGGTTCATGTGGCCCAACTCTTTATGTATCCATACATAAACTTGGTCCAACATGGATCATAAGCCCAACACATATAAATATAACTAATTTTCACAATTAGTCCCCATAGATTTAATTAGTTTCTTTTGATCACTAAATTAATTCCAAATTAATTCTTGATCGATACTAATTAAAACATATGATTTCATATTAATATATTATAACATATAATATATTAATAAACCATAAATAACCTTCTCTCAAAAGTCCATCCTAACAAATTGTCCTGATGATATGCAACCCAAATGGACCATGCTACTCTCGGGTCAAGTACATACCAATAATAGTTATGGGCTTAGACATCTAATCCAACAGTCTTCCACTTGGATAAGTCTAAAACTATTATTGCAAGTATAACTTCATAACCCGACTAGCAATCGTAGCTCTTAAAGCCGATGTCGAACTCTGAACAAATCAATGACGCGTCCATTAGATAAGGGATCATATATTCCTCCATTCTAAATATCATATGGACTGAGACATGGATTATAATCATTATCTCTGTCCATTTGTTGTTTCCTAATTTCCGATTTATGACGACTGATTAATTGAACAAATCAAATCAGTCTTGGCCCGGCCGAGCACTTCCATTTGTCATCATCAAATCATCGAGGGGCCCACAGATATCGCTTTTATCCTGAAGGTAAAAGGAATGGATAAACTTCGACTCATATGGCTTGTTCTACTACTTGTTGAATCATACACAAAGGCACATTTTATAGCACCGAGTTACCAAATGCGTTTTCGTGCAATCAATGTACAACCAACTCATAGTAACAACTCATATCTCTAGGTTTGAAGAATATAAGATATTATCGTCTCATGATCACTTGTGATAAAATCCATGAAGTGATTCCAATGAGCGCTGGTTGAATCCAATACTCAGAACTTATGAGCACTCATGAGTGTTGTAGCCCTTTGTCCAACATCTTAGACCTCTACAAGCCAACCCATGACAGTCTTGACTCATATCTACTTCCAACATATGACCGACTGTGGATGGTTTGAATAACTTAGTCATTCCAGAAGAATAACCTAGTTTATTCTGGAAGTCAAAACATGCAAAATGAAACACAAGAATAATTGAATCCAATATGGCATCAAAACCTATGAACATAAATAAAACACCTTTTATTTATCACCATATGATTACACATTATTCATTGTATACTGTTTCAGCTATCAACTATATTCTTGAATTTAAAACAATAGTTGTCCCATGCTCCAAGCATGTACACTATGTTTTCTAAACACTAGTCATGTCAATTGAGCATAACTTCAATGATTCTCTTTTCACACTCCCAAATCCTTACTGCAAATACAAGAATTCCAAATTCATGTCATTTACTGAAATATTTTAGATTCTAAACTTATATGCATTGATCCTCTCGTAACGATTATGCACAAATTCACAAAAGACTTGGCAACAATCATTACAGAGTATTCCAAAGGAGATTAATTCCTTGGAAACATCCTTCTTGCATTAAGTTTCCTTAATCTTACACAGATTGAAATTTATGACTTTGAAACATTTCCAGATTCATTTTGACTATCACTTCTGAACAAGAGTTGCCTCCGTACAGATTATGTCAATATGGTCCTTCCAGAATTATCACTATACTTCCAATTGTCCTTGAGCAACCAATCTTTGGTAAACCTTAGATTGTCCTCGACAATTGTTTAATCATTTTAGTCATATCCAATTCTAAACCTTTTCCCTTCTTAATGCCCCAGACATTTAGAAACTTTTAGAAAGGATGAATATAGCACATGTAATCGATCCTATATCCGAAGCATATGGGACACGATTCATGATGTCTCACATAAAGACTAAACCAGTCTTTTGCTATAACATTTCCATTTCTATTTGCCAAGTTCTCATAATTCAGATTATGAAAAAGGATGCCGTAATCATAATCGAATTCAAGAACGCAAATAATGGACCCATATATAGAATTTCCTTATGTAGAGCCATTCCAACATGAAATTCATATATATTTCCTTGACTAAATGATTAAAACCTCACGATCTAAGCTTATAGATTTGAGATGAAGTATAATTTCCTGTCCTTTAATTATAGCAAAACAAGTTTTTCCCAATTGAAACCTTTTGTTTTCTATAATTAACATTGGTAGCTTGCAATACTTATCATAATTATCATGCTCCCACTAACATGATGATTATTAGCATAACACTTATGCTCCCACTAGCTTTGACATGTACTCAGAAATCAGCTGATTTTCTTACCAAAGTTCAGATTTCTAATACTAGATTGTTTTGATAAAACTTTATCAAAAACATACACCTTCCCTTAGATAGCACAGTTGTGTGTCTAAACAATTATGAAGAGGGATGTCGTAATCATAATGGTTAGACCTTTTTGCCACTTCTCACAAGTCCAGGTTAGTGTGCCGGTAAACCACACACGCTCAACTAATGACTTTCAGAATGCAAATATCACAATTGCTATCTAACTACAATCTACTTAGTGAAGGTGTTTCCTCACCATCATTTTCATGAATCGGAGAGAAACCTTATGACACTTAGATTTAATGGTGTATGTGTTCTTATCCATGTGAATTGTCAAAACCATAGTCACAAGACAAGGATAATGACAAATCCAAACTCATATGGACTGAACTCAATCTTAATTTGTTGCCACCTGGCAGCTCAAAGGCCTGCCATTGCTTCCAAGTTGTTGTGCAACCAATTGAGAACTCTAAGAACTCATATGCAAAGCCAACTTTAATTGGAATGGGCACAAAATATGTCAACACGATAGGTTATAAACCTGAAGTCGTGTGCTAGAGAAGAACTCCAGGTTCTATTCTTGATTAGTTCTTGAGACTTTCAAGACCTTTATGACTCCCACTGTCCTCTTGACCTATAAGACTCCCTTGTCAAACATCCAAGAGATAGTGCGGATTCTAATCAAGACAAACACTACACACAATTGGCCTTAGTTGGTCTTTGTTTTATCTAAAACATCACAACTTATCAATTTCAAATGTCCAAGAGTAGATAACTTTTACTCTTACATTTGACTCGTGTTTTTAGACCTTCTCTAAGACTTGTCACTCAAATTACAATCTTGGAGTATGACTCTAAGACTTGTATTGGAACGAAGTATGACTCATCTTCTTGATTAACCACTTCAACAATTCAAGTTTCTCTTCTTTCCTTAGAGAACTAATTTTGATATGGTTTCTTAATCATTAAGATAATCACAAAACTGATACTAAAGTACTCTCCCATCTTTTCAGATTTGAGAAACTTTTATCCTTCTGCCTAATTTGATTCTTCTTATTCGCTCTGCCATACATTGGAACCTTTTCCAATGTCTCAGAGTTACACTTAAGCTTGTAAGTATAATCATATTTACTGAGCTTTAGTAAACTATGACGAAAAGTCTTATCAATCTTTTGTGGTGGACTTAATCAGTGCACATGACTATGTACTCGATCCCTTAGTCCATTACTTGACTCACACATCCATGTGAACAAGTAAGTAGTCTTAATTTTTCCAATACTTGAAGGTTCTCATTCATCATGCTATACGACTTGCATTATTCCAAGTCCCGGTCCAATTGAAACTTGGGTGATGAGAATCTTTCCTTATTTGGTAAATTTAGACATTACCACAAATGAAAGAATCAATTTCATATTTCCACTCTTGCTATTAGTGGAATCATATAAGCAACAATTTTTCCTCAAATGCCATTTTAAGGATATTTTAAAATAACTAAAATCAAAAATTTTCTTTTATTTTAAAACTATGCGGAAAAACTTATCCTTACAATCCATATGAAAACTTGTTGTTATCTATTCCTAAACAATATCTCATAACTCCTAAGAAGTAGCTTAAGAATCCGATTTTCAAACTACGCGATAGAAATCCATCTATGCGATCAGATTCAGCATATACTTTCTTTAAGTTCCATTAGTTTTCATTGATTCTTAAAACATTACCACGTGACCCAGTCACATCATGTATCAGGAATCTCAGAATAGAAACTTAATAGAGTTAGATTAGTGGACTTTACCTGAAGTAGAGTCAACCTTATTGACTTTAACATCCTTAGGTAAATTTGGCAGCTTCGCAACTAATGACCCTTCCTTTGGCAATATAAACATATGGACCCTTTGATAATGGTACACGGGACTATTACAGACTTAGCCTTTTCTCTTTACCATTTGGTCAACCTAGTTGACTATGGTCAATCCCTTTCCTTGGGAAGAGAATGCCTTTTCTGTATTTCCAGTGTCACCATTGTCAATGTCCATAAAGTTTCAGGAAGTTGATCTTAGCAAATAGATAAGATCATTAAGGGTTTTTGTCATAGTCTGTTTCATAGGTGTTCCAAACGAACTCACTATGTGACTTGGAAAGTAGTTGAACCACCAACTTCCTCAAGACTTTGACACCCAACTCTCCCGGCTTGTCAATATGTGACTACATCTCCACGATGTGACCACACCTAGACCTTGCCTTAACAATAGGTCTTGAATGATCTTAAACTTTTCAAGAACTTGTGGGTTAGGGAGAATAATTGGAGGAGGTGAAAGAATTATGATTTCCAAGGGACATCATCTTCATTAGGAAAGCTTGTTTCAAGAGATTTGGGAAGATCATAAATGTCTAAACTAGACATCTTTTGGGAGATATTCAAGATAGTTGATTTAAAGTCCTATGACACCCAATATGAAATATTAAGGCTAGGACCCAACAAACTATTCTATAACTTAGAAGAGGGATGCCGTAATCCAAGCTATAAAATATTTGAAGGTAGGTGAATGACGATTCACCAATTTCCACCATGAAAAACGAAATAATAATTAGGTTTTAATTGGTTTAGAAATTCCTAGATCTTTGAGATTCATTGAACTGTTCAATGGCATGTTTCAATCTCGAGTGTGCCCTTCAGGTTTTGTGACTGGGATGCCGAGGATCACAAAACAAGGTGTGAAGTAACCATGCAAATTACTTGGCACCCTTAAGTGTTTACCCCTCAGTCGATGTGCCGGTTAACCACACACGCTCCATCGATACTATGATAAACATTAAGTTACCCTTTGCCTACCTTGTTAAATAAAAGTTAGTGTGCCAGTTAACCACACACGCTCCACTAACTGACTTAAACAAAGTGTAAAGTGTAACTTCATGGATTAGCACCTTATTCAGATTTTCCTAAGTAACTAAGATTGGGTATTTATAAAAGGTTTAGTTACTTAGTATTTATCATTAATACTTTTAATGAAGGGAGAATTATAGTCCTTGTCCTACCCGTTCGGCTAACGACCCTCCACCAGTCAAGGAAGCGGTGGGTGAGAGTGGAAACCCATTAAACTACCATTTTATAGGCAGTAACCTTATACCCCCCTTATAGACCAGCTTCGTGAATGAGGCCTACTAACGGTAGGACTGACTTTACTCTTATACATATATATAAATATTATTAACTTATAATATTATAAAGTATAAGGGTTGAATTTTAACTTTTGAAAATTCTAAGGTCTAGTTTGGAATTAAAGTATACATGGGGGGTAACTTTACAAATTCCAAAACTTGAGGACAAGTTTTCAAACCTTTCAAAACTCTTGGCTTTTTCATAACTTATGAGTTTAATTAAGGTTTAATGAAAAAAAAAACAAGTTCCATAACTTGAGGACAAGTTATAGAAGACATTAAATCATTTAATGATGACATTAAAAATAGAGACTCTTCTATTTTCATAACCTAGAGTCTTAATGGCACTTTAAAAAGAAAAACTCTTCACTTTCCATAACTTGAGGACAAGTTATGGAGTTCGTAAAAACCATTAAGATCAAATATTCCAATTAACACAATAATCAAATAATTTTTCTATGATCTAGATTAAACTCATAAATAAAGATAATTCTTATCAACAATTTTCAAGAAATTAGATAATCATATAAACTAATACAAATCTTGAAACTTTGATAATTATCCTTTGAAGACTCTTGGACTTCATAACCTAAAGAGTTAACAAATGAGACATTTCACATCCATAACTTATGGAAGTTTCAAAACTCTTAAGATCATAACTTTAAAAAAAACTTTTGAGTTCCAAAATTTTATGACAAAATTTGTAACTCCTTAAAACCACTTAGATCAAACTTTTAAAACAAATAAAATAATCATATCATTCTATCTTTTAATAAATTGATCTAATTTAACTCTTGTAGTAAAGTGACTCAAATTTTACAAATTATTAGTTTTTCATAAAATCAAGTAATTATCATAAAATTTGACAAACTTCATGTTTTTTTTCCATCAACTTGAAAAAAAATACATTTGCATCAAATATAGTAGAAAATAACCCATGGCTCTGATACCACTGCTGGGTTTTGGTATAATACAACATCCTATGGTGCACATACAACCCTAAATACCTTGGATCTATGTTTTCACTAATTATACATGCAAATGGTTTCCAAGGCATTAAACCTATAACTAGCATGCATTTGACATAAACCATATAATATAATAGTTAGGGAAACATACCTTTTATCTGTCTTGAAGTCTTGATGTATTTGGCCTTAAGAGCTTAGCACCAATAGTATGAAATGCCTCAAATGGAATCACAACTCACCTAGGACAAAGGTGGCTCTTGAGAGAGAATTCCATGCACCAAAACACATCCATATTTCTCTAAGAAAAGAAGTGGTGATTTTGGCTATGGAGTAACCTATTTATATATAGGATTGCAAGGGTTATGGGTATAACCCATGATCCATACCCACGGGTTTTATGATCCATGGTTCACGTGGCCCAACTCTTTATGTATCCATACATAAACTTGGTCCAACATGGATCATAAGCCCAACACATATAAATATAACTAATTTTCACAATTAGTCCCCATAGATTTAATTAGTTTCTTTTGATCATTAAATTAATTCCAAATTAATTTATGATTTCATATTAATATATTATAACATATAATATATTAATAAACCATAAATAACCTTCTCTCAAAAGTCCATCCTAACAAATTGTCCTGATGATATGCAACCCAAATGGACCATGCTACTCTCAGGTCAAGTACATACCAATAATAGTTATGGGCTTAGACATCTAATCCAACAGTATCTGGATCTTAAAAAGTCATACTGGTGGCCTGACATGAAAGCAGAGATTGCTAGCTTCATGAGTAAATGCCTTACTTGCGCCAAGGTCAAGGTCGAATACCAGAAACCATCAGGTCTACTACAACAACTGGAGATACCTGAATGGAAGTGGGAACAAATCACTATGGATTTCATAACTAAGCTACACAAGACAACGAGTGGGCTTGATACCATATGGGTCATCGTCGATAGATTAACCAAGTCCGCACGCTTCCTGCCCATCAAGGAAACAGACAAGTTGGAGAAACTCACAAGAACATACATTATGGAGATCGTATGGCTGCATGGTGTCCCTATATCTATTATCTCCGATAGAGATAGTAGGTTTACTTCAAGATTTTGGCAATCACTGCAAAACGCCTTAGGGACGAGGCTGCACATGAGTATAGCCTACCATCCGCAGACCGACAGACAAAGGGAGAGGACTATCCAAACCCTGGAAGATATGTTGAGAGCCTGTGTGATCGACTTTGGTAAGGCATGGGATACTCAATTACCCCTTGTCGAGTTTTCCTACAACAACAGTTATCACACGAGCATCAAGGCAGCTCCATACGAAGCCCTCTACGGCCGGAAGTGCAGATCCCCTCTGTGTTGGGCTGAGGTGGTGAAACTCAGTTAGCTAAAGGACGTGATCCTAAAAGCTCTCTCATGTGTCCAGAGATCATTCGAGAAATGACCGAGAAGATCATACAGATTTGTGAACGATTAAAAGCCGCTAGGGATCGACAGAAACGCTACGGAGATCATTGGAGTTCCATGTGGGAGACTGAGTCCTTTTGAAAGTCTCACCCTGGCACGATACGCTTTGGAAAGCGTGGAAAGTTGAATCCAAGATACATAGGGCATTTGAAAATTCTCGCTCGAAACAGCCCCGTAGCTTACAAACTCAACCTACCCCATGAGCTCACTAACATACATCCTATCTTCCATGTCTCGAACTTCAAAAAGTCCTTATCCGAAGAGACTCTCGTAATCCCACTCGATGAGATCGAGATCAACGAGAGCCTCAACTTTGTGGAACAACCTGTGGAAATTATGGATCGAGAAGTCAAGCGAACAAAGCAAAGCCACATCCCAATTGTAAAGGTTCGCTGGAACGCCAAGCGACAACCGGAGTTCACTTTGGAGCGTGAGAATCAAATGAAACATAAATATCCTCATCTTTTTGCTTAGTTATTGTGTAATAACATAGTTTTTTTAATTCTAATTTCGGGACGAAATTCCCCCTAACTGGGGGATGATGTGACAACCCGAATATTTCATGTATATAATTTCTACGGTCAAACATTTCATAGAAAGTAATTTCATTTCTACCATAATTTATCACAATTAAATGTCCGTTTGAGTATTTCGAGCTTTGTACACTTAAGGATCAAGTGTTAAAAAGCAACCACTAAAGCCCCAACACCAAAACAATGCCTTAAACTCCAGCGACTATATAAATAGCACCTAGACATTTTCCTTTCATTTCTTCAATTTTAACTAAGTGAAAACCAGATTTCTCTCCTAATGATCGTCAAGCTATCGCCCCAAATTTTAAGTACTTCTATCCTAGAGTGTATTAGAGCTTATTACAAGTTCATATATCATTTAAATCACCCAAGAATCACAAGAACAAGGTGTTTACGACCAAAGAACTTCTAAAGTCGTAAACCCTTAATTGGGTGCCAAAAAGTCCCCTAACTCCTTCCTTATGCTTAGAACCTAGCTTAGCTCATACCCTTGTAGCCTTGAGGACCTTAAACATCATGTTTGGAGGGTTGAATTAGGGTTGACAGCCCAAGATCTTCTTAGGTCGTAAACTCCCTCAGATGGTGCAAAGTGTGTCATAATCCCCTTACCTAGCCTTAGACCTTAACCTAGAATTATACCTCAATGAGTTAGGGATTTCAATCAACGAATTGACACCTCACACCCTAAGTTTATGGCCATAAACTCATGGGGAAGTCGTCCCCAGGCCGTAAACTCCATACAAGGCCATTCTGGGACCTTAAACCCCCGAATCTCTTATTTAAGCCTTGGAACACTTAGCCACTTAAGTTATAATAGCATTAAGAATCGTTTGGTGAGCCAATTGAGAGTTTACGGATAGGAGTAAACTCCCTTGGGCTGTAAACTCCAACAAAAATGGTCATTTGACCCTTCACTCCCGTATAAGGCCATATACTCCTTTATCGCAACCCAATAGCTTCCTAGCACTTGACCAAAGTGTTTTTCCTCGCATTAGGATGTTTATACGTGTTTAATTGGTGTTTTAATCACTAATTATATGTAAACATATGTCTTCATATGTTACTAGGGTCATTAAGTGTGTTCAATTCTTCACTGATACCAAGCACTCAATCGACACTTCCATCCGATCCACTTGCTGCAGGTTAGTTCATACCCCTTAATTAACCTTTCAATTTTTTTAAATGCTTTTATGGGGGGGATACAATTTAAATCCAACAAATTACAGGATCAATGACATGTGATTTATGACTTGCAACTAAAAGGATTTTCTATACATATAACTGCTTTGACAATAAAACTACTTTTAATGGTTATCAAACTCGTTTTTCACGTTAAATTGTATTAAAACTAGCTCCAAACTCTTTTAATACTTCTTTATTTCTAAACAATATCTACACGAATATATTTATATAAATAAGACTTGAAGGACTTAGAAATGATAGTTCACCGTACCTCATGTTCTTGTTTGATTGTGGACTTAGGATTTACTGCTATCTGTCCGACTGTCATTGAATTCTTAGGTATATATTGTATATATTTGTGTTATATATATATATATATATATATATATATATATATATATATATATATATATATATATATATATATATATAAGTCTCCATTTCATTTCAATACCTTTGTGTATCAAAGTCATGCAACTAGCATTCTATTTTAACTATAATAGGTGTAGTTAAGGATTTCCGCTCGTTACTATTATTACCATGGCACTTACTATAGTTGGTAATGTTATGAGTCTATAAATTTTAAATACTATACAAAGAGAATACCATATACTGTATAAGAGAACACTCAATACATTATACCAAGAAGTACATCATACTATCATACTAAAGAATATTATAAAACAGAATGTGACATACTATTCTTCGATGCGACACTTCGCTGTGCCATCACCTTGTAATCAAAGTCTCCTGGAGGGAGAGTGGGCATTATGTGTATAGATCTATATGGTACAGACACTCCCACATCACAATTGCTAGCTACAGTCCGAGCCGTCTAGGCCCAGGGGTGACAAAATGTCACCACACTCCAGGTGACCTAGAGGGTCATTAGATATTCGATCGTCAATTAGCATGATTACATAAGAGTTCACATTCAAACCTTTAATTAAAAAAGTAAGAATTAAAGGCAAAATAAACTCCCCAAGGGGTATTGTACATTTTGATACTACCTAGAGTGTGCATTTCATTACATCCAGTCGGCAGTGACACTACTGGGGTCATACATTATTTTTCCCATTTACTTTACATAAATGAAGTCTAAACTATAATTTTTAATAACTAATAATTCATTGGGAAAACTTTTACACTTTCAATGGATCAAACTTTCAAATAACCAAGTCTTGGTAGAAGACTACTTTTACTGGAAAATATAGGATTTTCTAGGAATTATACTATTTTCAAACATAGATCACAGATATTATATTACATGATTGTAAACACTATTATACAAGCAATGACACTAAATTCTTATGAACTCACTAGCTTTTTGCTGATACTCGTTTTCAAAATAACTTGCATTCTCAGGTCAACAGTACACAGGTACCAATGCAGCTTTTGAGAAGATGGAGCACATACAAGACCCATCTTTTATTTTCGTTTATACTTTTGGTGTCTACCAAACTGTAGAGAACACACTTTTATTACAATTACTATATTAATGCAATGGATATTGTCGCTTGTTTTTACTATTATGCGTAGTTATGATACTGTACATGATGTCCTCCACCCCATAACGTATTTCGCCGTTCTCGATTTTGGGTTATTTATTAAGGACTCTATCAATTAACTATCTTGAATTTTTTTCTCCCATTTTGTAGATGTCAAAGTATGACAACTATGGTCTTCCCAAATCCCGTAGAACAAGCTTTCCATATGAAGATGATATTCCACAATATGATCGAGGAACAAGAGATCATGCTTCACTTCCTCCACCTCCTCCAATTGTTCTCCCTAATCCATAAGTTCAAAGGATTGAAAAGTTCAAGCTCACTCAAGCCCTTTTGGTAAGTAAACATGAAGATGGGAAACATGTGTGTGTACACTTCTTAGAGATGGAGTCACACATTGATAGGTTAAGGATGTTGTGTGTCAAGATTTCAGGTGAGTTGACTATTCACTGGGTTCTTCAATCACTTCCTGAATCATATAGTGAGTTCGTTAGAGAGTACTATATGATGGATCACGACGTGACCCTCATTAATCTCACCCATTTACTTATACCTACTAAATCAGCAATGAATTGGCGTGCTGGTCAAGCAAATTTGTCTGGTGAGTCAAACTCGCAAACTGCAATGGACACTGGCAACATCGGAAGTCTAGAAAGAACTAAGTCTATTATTTTCCAATGTGTTGTGCTAAAGGAGTCCATTTGCTTTTATTTCCAAGAGAAGGGGCATTGGAGATGAAGCTGCCCTATTTACCTAAAAGATCTAAGAGACGGGAGAGTCAAAACGGATGGCACTACTTTAGGTGAAATCCATTAACTAACTCTTTTAAGTTCGTAATCTATATTCTTAATACATGATGTGATAAGATTACATTTTGATGTTTTGTAGGATCAAAGAAAAGATAGGAAGCTTAAGGGAAGAAGTGAGTTGAATCTAATCATCAAGAAATGGATTTTGATCGCATTACTTGAAGATATTCTTGAGCTACTACTTGGAGTTAGAATAGATTGCTAAGAAATATGTATTAACACAGTTTTTCAATTGAATTTCATTGTAAGGACAAATTATTACGCAATGAAATAAATTTTGATTTTATATTATTTATTTATCCTTCCAATGGCGTGTATGAAAAATTGATGTTTGAAGGTTTCTATTATTCGCAATAATGGATTTGATTCTTAATTATGTTATTTGTGGAAATGACAATAATTTACCAAATACGGAGAGTTTCTCATTGCCCAAGCTTCAATTGGACAGAAACTTGGAATCATGCAACGAGTATTGTATGATGAATGAAAAACATTCACATTTGGGAAATTTAGACTAATTCCTTGACAAAGTGTGAATTGTAGGACTAGGAGATCAAGTACACTAGGTCGTATGTTTATCAAGTCTAACACAAGAGTGACAAACATATTCCTCATGATTTACTAATCTTTAGTGAATATGGTTATACTTAAAAGATTGAGTATAATTCTGAGTTGATTGAAAGAGTTTCAATCAATAGTAGAACGAATAAGAAAGAATCAAGTAGGTAGAAAGATCCAAGTTTCTCTATTCTAAGAAAAAGGTAGAGTACCTTTTATTATGTTTTATGATAGATCTTAATGATTAAGAACCATAATCCTCTAAGTAAGTCTTAGTGCAATTGTATGTCTGAGAAGAGGAATCGAGAATTGAAGAAATGGTTAAATCAAGAAGTCAATCATACTTCGTTTCAAAAATAAGTCTTAGAGTTAAGATTGTGACATTGAGTGACAAGTCTAAAGAAGGTTTATAACATTCTTTAAATGTGAATTTGGAAAAAGGATTTCTTATTCTTGCACAATTGAAATTGGTAAGTTGTGCTGTCTTGGATAAGACAAAGACCAACTAGGACCAAATTTTATGAAGAAAAAGTTTCTTGACAAGAGAACCTTATATGTCAAGGAGTCAGTGGGAGTCTTAATGGTGGTCTTGAAAAGTTTCCAGAACAAATCAAGAATAAACTTAATTAATCATCACTTGCACACAACTTGAGGTTTATAACCTGTCGTGTTGACATTATTTTGTTTCCACGCCATTCCAATTGAGTTAATTATGCATGTGAGTGCTGTGAGTTCTCATTTGAATGCATAAAGAAAAAGCACCTTAATCGATGGAAAGTACATTGATATGTAAGGGTAAGTTGCTAAACTACATGGAAGACATGGTAGGCACTCATGTTACCATAAGGCAGGAAATCAGGATTGAGAAAGTTCAGTCCATATGAGTTTGGATTTCTCACAAATCTTGTTTTGGCAAATTCACATCGATTGGAACACATACACCATAAAATCCAAGTGTCATAAGATTCCCTCCTTCATGAAAATGACTGTGAGGAAATGCTTTCACTAAGAGAGATTTTAAGAAGATAGCAATTGTGAAAATTGTATCGATTATGGTTACGGAATCCCTTTCCATAGTTCGAATTGTGAGATTTGGCAATTGGCTATTAGAAATATGAACTTAATAAATTCAATAGGTATTGTTTTCTAGAAGTTCAGCTGTTTTCTGAATATATGTCAAAGCTAGTGGGAACATAAGTGTTATGCTTATATGATAATAATCATCATGATAGTGGGAGCATAAATGTTATGCTTGTATGATTATTAAGGCAAGTATTGCAAGTCTGCAATATTAATTATAGAAAAGAAGAGTTATACTTTGCAAAGTCGTAAGGGTTGAAAAGTTATTTTACTATAATTAAGGGAGAGAATATTGTACTCCGTTTCAAAATCTAAAGCTTAGATTGAAATTTTTTAATAAATTTAGTCAAATACGACATCCCTCTTCTTAGTTCGAATTGTAAGAACGTGACACATAAAATATTATGGTAGAAGATTGATAGAGTATCGTATCTTTATGTAAGACATTATGCATCGTGTCCTATACGCTTCGGGTATAGGATCGATTGCAAGTGCCATAATATTTGACCATTCTAAAATTTTCAAATTTCTAGCGCATTCAGAGGGAAAAGGGAGAAGAATCGGTTCCAACTAAGATAATTAAACAACTATGAAAGGACGATCCAAAGTTTGTTGCGGATTTGTCGCTTGTGGGTAGTTGGAAGTATGGTATTGGATGGACCATATCGACATTATTATGAATAGATAAGATTCTATTAAGAATGAGTTGTCATATGAAAAATATGGAAATGTTTCCATATTGGGAGTTGGATATTGAGAGTCTATGTCTAGATTAAAAAAATTATGCAAAAGGATGTTCAAAGGAATGTACTTTGAGTGAGAGACATCGCATCTATGGAATTGTCTTGTAACAATCTCCAATAGAGGACTTTGTAATATCATTGGCAATAGTCATTGTGACTTTAGTGCAGTGACATTACGAAAGGATCGTTGCATGAAACGCTAGACTATAACATATTCTATAAGTGACAAGAATTTGATATTCTTACACTTTTGATAAGGATTGGGAGTTAGGAAATGAATATGATTTGGAATGTGTTCATTTGATCTATTTCACTGTGTAAGGACCATAGGTAAACATTGTGTGCATGGTAAGAGCATGGGACAATTGTAGTAATAATTCAAGTAATACATTAATTAAGAGAAACAACAAATAATGAGTAATCGATATGGTGATGAATAAAAGGTGTTTTGTTTATACTCAAGGTTTGGGACAATATAGGATTAGTATTATTCTTGTGTTTCACTTTGCATGTTTTGAGTCCAGAATAATTAATTATTTACGAATAACCAAATTATTCGAATGGTCCACAGTCGTTCATATGTTGGAAGTAGGTATGAATGAAGACTGTCATGAATTGGTTTGTAGATTGTCTAAAGTGTATTAGACATAACAAAGTTTTGCTGCAACGTTCATGAGTACTTATGAATATGATTTTGAGCATTCGATTAAACCTATGCTCACAAGAATCACTTCATGGATTTTATCACGAGTGATTGTGAATCGATAATATTGTATATTCTTGAAACCGAGACGTGTGAGTTGTTATTTGTTGGTCAGTTGCACATTGATGATAAGTAAACGCACAATAACTTGGTGTTATAAAATTTATTGTTGTGTGTGATTCGATGAGTGAGTACAAGCAAGCATTGAGTCAAAGTTTATCCGTTCCTTTTCCAAAGTGGGATAAAAGTGATATATGTGAGGGCCCCTCGATGATTCAGTGATGACACTCTAAGTGCTTGGCCAACTCGTGACTAATTTGATGTGTTCAATTATAATCTGTTGTCAGTCGTCGTAAATCGGAAATCGAGAAACAACACATAGACTGAGAGAATGATTTTAATCCATGTCTCACATCTACGCAATATCAAGAATGGAGGAATATATGATCCCTTACATAAAGGACACGCTTCTGATAAGATCAGAGTTGATAGCGGCTTTTGAAAGCTCCGATTGCTAATCAGGATCTAAAGTCATACGCAGAATTGTTATTAGACTTATCCAAGTGGGAGACTATTGGATTAGTGTCTAAGTCCATAACTATTTTGGTATGTACTTGACCCGATTGTGCATGGTCCTTTTGGGTTGCCTTCACACTAGTGACTAGACAGGATGATTGTTGAGGAGAGAGGTTGGTTTATTGTTAAGAATAATAAATTAGGGTATAAATATGATTTGTTAATATATTATATGAATAATATATTAATTTGGAATCATATTATTAAGTAGCATTTAATCAGAAATTAATTTAGAATTAATTTTGGGATTAAAGGAACTGATTGAAAGTGCAGGGGCTATTTTGTAATTATTCAATAGTTGAGGCTTTGGTCCATTGGATCACCTTTATTAAGCCTGGAAAAAAAATCCTAGAAGGATTTAGGATTTTTCGTCCAAGGGCTTAAGGAAAGGAGTCCATTGACTTGCTTAGGCCCTAAGCTAAGGGATCAGGGTTTACACCTTGAAACCCTAGTTAGCCTTAAGTATAAATAGAAACCTAAGGCACTAAGATTTCGTCCAAGATTTGGGAAACTGTAAAAGGGACGAATTCTAGGGCAAGATACCCTTCTCTCCTCGCTTCCATATTCATCCTTTCACCTAGTGTGTTTGTGAGCCATTAGAGGTACTACACTTGTGGTACTTGCTTTCAAGAGCTAAGGAAATTCAAGGAACTAGTTGTTATTACTACATAACAAAAAAAGGTATGTATTCTATTCTTCTATGTGGATTTCAAAAATAGTACTAGCATGCTAGGTTTCTCTTTGTGTTCATAAAGTTGTATAACTAATAGTGAAAACATAGATCCAACTCTAGGGTTGCATGCACACATAGGATTGTTTGTATAAAACCCATAAAAACAATACTCCCGCTACAGATCAATCGGAACCCAAGAGAAACCTTAATTTCAGTTGAAGACATCTGGTCATGCAGAATGGCATATAACGACCCCCAATAATCCAAAAAAATAGCTACAAGTTAACCTGGGATATAACTTACCCAAACTAGAAAAATTCTAAAAGAAAAAAATTCCCGATACAACCCCAAAGAATATAGGGGATGAAACACCCTCAAAGCATCCGAAGAAATTATGACCTCCTCCTCCAGAGTTACCCTGACCAACATGAGGGCATGCAGGAAAGCTCCCCTTCATCCCAGGTGATATGAAATAATCCCTGATTGCAATCCCAATGACATTCTGACACCCGACCTACCCGAGATATGGTACCTAACTTGCCTCGCAAGATACTCATGCCACATCGATCCACCTGTGCAATCCATCGCTAACATGCTTTCACCAATCCTTGTGACTACCAGACCCCAAGCTGAAGATACAACCTAACCCTAGAGATAACAAGCCTACTTACCCCTTAGAACTCGAAAAATTGGGAGGCCATAACCCTTTCCCTGGATAACGACATTCCAATTCATCAATCGACTATTCCACTTTCACCTACAAAACTCCAGCTGATCATAATCATCGCTATTTTCCTGAGTCTCGCAACTCGCATTACTAGCCTCGTGCACAACCCCCGAGGCCTCAAACCAAAACTCACTAGATCTGCACCACACAATCCAAAACCCAATATGCCACCAGGCTCAAACCACATACCAGGTCTATCCTCATACATGAGGAGTCATAACTAACAGATTGACAGGAACAGAACCACTGCCGCAAACCATGGTATGTAACCATGCTACCTTCCTTGACTAACCCTTAGAATCCCCAAGATCTTCCTTGATTCGAGTATGGATCATGTGATTTCAGTAGTACGGACCCAATACTACCTTCCAAACATATCCATCCTTTCCTCAAAAATCATCTCGTGTCCTCTAATTCCTAGTCATAAAATATTCCTAAAACTTGCTCAACCGCAAAACACCCGACTAACATACTTTCTAGGCTATCCTAGGACTTACCACACCTCCTTTGCCATCAGCTGCTGAAGAACACCTACCCACGCCAACTAACGACTTCACGAATACAATTACATGCAACCAGGCTTAGATAATCCTTCTGATAAAGGACCCAACCCTACAATAGTTGGACTCAGACAAGAGTCGCGCAATATGTTCAAGTCCTTTATCTTAAGATTATTTAAACCTCATCGCATGTAATCTTATTGTATTTATTTTACGGTTAACTCACGTCAACATGGGCCCCACAAAGCACAAGCCAAGCAACATTCAAGCAGCGAAGCCGACTAGCACAAAGATGCAACAAAATCATACATGTCCTCCTATGAAATCCTCGATCTCAGATTTCCAGCACCTTGAATGCATCTTCCCCTTGCCCTCATTCTCTCTCGAGTAGCTAACCCTTCCTCATGCCGACCCGTTATGAACCACGCCCAAACCATGGAAAACACCGCTACCTTATCTAATACGCGATAGGCCGGCTGACCCCATACGACTCATCTATACCACCTTTTCCACATGACCCTCTGTTAGTTCCATATGACTATCGTATTAATACAATCACATACCCCACCGTTTAAACAATCTTAGGCTAAAATATTCAATCCCACAATGGTGGGACTCAGATGAGAGTTGGAGAACTGGACTATCAGGCTAAGATCCTTTAAACCATGCGGCATGTGACTTAGCGTATCCACTCAATAGCCAGTTCACATGCGAAAGAGTCACATATCATCCAAACAAGAAAATCTAAAGGAATTAAGGCGTTGCATAATCAGATAGTTTTACCATGCAATTCCTGAAGATCCGTAGTGTGTTGCTAGCATCTATTCTAACATATTAAAAGATATGATAAGCTTAAATAACTATGTTGTAATTTGGGGTCTACTTATTGGCTCCGACTAATCATACACATCGCATGCAACTTGATTATTTTGAAAACCATTTGAAATTTTGTTTCGAAAACCCTTTTTCCTTAGCTTAAGACTAGATTCACATAAGTGTTTCTCAAATTCACTCAAGCCAAAGCTCTGATACCAAGTTGTAACATCCAGTAAATTTAAGTAAAATTTAATCTTTACCAAAAAAATCCTTTTTCTATAGAAGTGTTGATAAAACCGTTGTCTCTAAAACATTTATATAATACCGGAATCATTTACACATAGTTTTCAAAACATTCACATTATAGATGTTGTTGGATAAGGTGTCTAAGTCCATAACTAATTTGGTATATACTTGACCCGACCAGCATGGTCCATTTGGGTTGCATCTCATCCAAACTATTATGGATAATTTTATGAGAGTTATACACATATGTTTATTAATACATTATGAGTTATAATATATTAATATGAAGTGTTACGTTATTTAATTAGTTTTAGTCTTAAATTAATTATGAATTAATTTAGAGATTAAAAGGAAGACTGATTAGATTATGGGCTATTTGTTTTATATAGTGTGGGCTACTACTCATTTGTAATGGGCTAGGCTTATGTGGAGGTCCATGGATGATCCATGGAGCTTTTAACCCAAGGATCCTTGGAAAGGAAGAGACATGGATTATTAGGGTTTCACCCTAACCATGCACACTATATATGCATGCTTATGGAGCATGAAATGTAGCCTAAGAGGAAACTAGTGAACTAGTGTGTGTGTGCTTGTGTGTGGCCGATTTTATACAAGGGTGTATACTCTCTCAAAGTTTTCCAAGAGTTTGTGGTGTTTTGTGATTCCATTTGAGGCATTCACCCTATTGGTGCTTGGCCCTCAAACTCCTTAGAACCAAACTCACCAAAAGGTATGTAATCTCTTCTAACTCTTTTATGTTGAAATGTTCCCCATGCCATGTTAGATAGGTTATAAACCTTGGAAAATTTATTATTTTGGATGTATTTAGACAAACGTAGATCCAAGGTTTATTAGGGTTGCATGCACACTTAGGAAGTGTTAGATTGCTCAGAACCCAACAGTGGTATCAGAGCCTAGGCTTGCTTGTTTGATACTTGATGCAAAATAGTGAAAAAAAGTGGAAATCGTTGCTGTCTGCATGGTGGACTCGCCGAGTCCATTGGGGGGACTCGACGAGTCCAAGGCAAACTTCAACCTACTCGACGGGTAAGTTCATGCACTCGACGAGTAGGATTGAAAGAGTGCAGTTTTCCGACTTTTGCTGCTGGAAATGGACTAGAAACATTACCCTAAATTATTTTGGTGTTATAAAACTTATTTTAGTTGGTGTAATGGTTGTTCTAATGCATTTGCAATAGCATATATCAAAATTCCATGATTTTATGTGTTCATTTAATTCTTGAATTTTTGATGATCATGTTCATGTTCTTATGAATTTAGAGAATGATAGGAATTATTTGCTGAATTGTTTAGGATTAATTCTTTATCATTTATGTGTTTTAATGGAGTCCATAATTTGTCCTCAAGTTATGGATTTCCAAAGGTCACTCTTATTTAACACACACTTAAAACACATAAGTTACATGAAAATGAAGAGTCTTCATTTTTATGAACCTTTAATTCATAAGTTATGAAATGAAGAGTTTTGCAAAGTTACAAAACTTGCCCTCAAGTTTTGGAATTTGTAAAGTTTCACACACTTTAATAAACTTTAATTCCAACCCTTAGAGTTTTGATAGTTAAAATTCAACCCTTATACCATTTATAACATTAATGGTTAATTATTATATATATGTATAAGAATAAGTCGTTTTACCGTTAGTAGGCCTCATTCATGAAGTCGGTCTATAAGGTGGGTATAAGGTTGTTGCCTATAAAATGTCGACTTAATTGGTGTATACTCTCACCCACCGCTTGCTTGATCGGTGGAGGGTCGTTAGCCGAACGGGTAGAACAATGACTTTAAATCCTCATTAAAAGTATAATGAATACTATAAAGTAACTAAATTCTTTTAATTCCCAATCTTAGTTATTTTAGGAAAAATGTGAACATGGTGCTAGTCCATGGAATTCACGCTTTGTACCTTACCAAGTCGTTGGTGGAGCGTGTGTGGTTAACCGGCACACTAACTAGGACTAGTAAGGATCACGAAGGGTGACTTAATGTTTGTCATAGATCAATGGAGTGTGTGTGGTTAACCGGCACATTGACTAGGTGATAATATTAAGGGTACCAAGTGAATTAGCATGGTTATTCACACCTTGTTTTGTGATCCTCGGCATCCTAGTCACAAAACTTGAAGGGCAAAATCGAGATTGAAACATGCCATTGAAAAGTTCAATGAATCTCAAAAGAATCTAGGAATTTCGAATCCAATTAAACCTAATAAATCATTTCGTTTTCGTGGTGGAAATTGGTGAATCGTCATTCACCTACCTTTCAAATATATTATTACTTAGATTACGACATCCGTCTTCTAAGTGTAATGTATTGTGATTGGATCGTAGCCTTAATATTACATTCAGGTGTCTTATTAAGGATCCTAAATATCAAATCTAAACTTACTCTCTTCTTTCAGATGTCTTCCAACACTAATGCTTCAGGCTCTAACCCAACTGGTTCTTTCTCTCTCATGAATCTTTGTGGGAGGGTCATCTTTGATGGTTCCAACTTCATGGATTGGATTAGGAACATCTGGATGGTTACTCGTTATGAGGACAAGGAATATGTCCTCGATAAGGAGTTAAAAGAACTTGATGAGTCTACTGCTACTCCTGAGGAGATCGCTAAATTCAGGACTCATGAGAGAGATGCTACTAAGGTGGCATGTATCATGATGGCCACGATAACAGCCGAGCTCCAAGAGTCATATGAAGATTTATACCCTTTTGAGATGCACCAAGACCTGATGGAAAGGTACCATCAGAGTGCTCGTCAGGAGCAGTATGAAATAATCTCCTCCATAATAACAACCCGCATGAAGGACGGTGAATCCGTCACGGGCCACATGCAAAAGATGCAAAGGTATGTAGACTGTTTGCTGAAGCTGAATGTTAACATCCCTAAGGAGTTGGAAATTGACATCATTTTGCACTCCTTGCCTTCTTGTTGTGATCATTTTCGAATGACATATCATATGAACAAGGAGGAATTTACCCTCAGCAAGCTTCAAGGACTCTTGAAGACCGCGAAATACGGTCTTAAGGGTAAGGCGGTTGCTACCTCTACTACTCCTACTCCAACATCTACCCCTGTTTTAGCTATTAGGCAAGGAAAAGGGAAGAAGAGGAAGCACCCTTCGAAGGGTACCAAGGGAAAGTCTCTTGAAGGCTCCTCATCAAAGACCAAGAGCGGTTCTGTCACTCCTTCTGCCATTCCTAAGGATGCTGAATGCTTTTATTGCCATGAAAAGGCACACTGGAAGCGAAACTGCCCTAAGTACTTGCAGGATCTAAAGGATGGGAAAGTGAAACCCACCCATGCAGGTATTTACACTATATTGTCTAATTACTCAACATATTCTAACTCTTGGGTGCTTGATACAGGATGTGGTATTCACATATGTTCTGATTTGCATGGCCTAAGAAGAAGTGAGGATGTGGAGCATGGGAAGATAAACTTAACCATGGGGAATAGGAAGGCTTCACCTGTTTCCAAGATTGGAGTTTATACTTTGTTGCTTAATAATGGGTTAAAATTAGATTTGAATAAATGTGTGTACTCGTCTGAAATGGCGAGGAATATTATTTCTTTTCATGCTTTGTACAAATTGGGTTTTACCTTTTCGTTTGATAATGAATGTGGTGGTATTAATGCTTTCATTAAAAATGTGTTTTATTTTAAACCATTACCTTGTGATGGTGTGTAGCAAACTGTGTCGATTGTAGACAACTTATGAAATAATGTGTTGTATATTGATTCTTCTACTAGCCTAGATAAAGCATCATTGTGGCATTGTCGTCTTGGACATGTAAACAAAAAACGCATAGGCCAACTCCAAAAGAGTGGAGTCTTGGAATCATTTTGTCACAACTGGAAATTTTGTGTCATGTAATCTATACATTCAACCTAATGTGAATCAAAGACTTCAATCAAATACAATATACAAGCACTACAAGTAGTCATCAAACAATTGGAGACCCTAGAAGTTCTTGTTAAGTCCATTTGGACTAGGACTTCCTATTTGGATCCAAATGGACCAATAAGCTTCCAATTGGACTATCATGGGCTTAGGACCCTAATTGGGCTCTAATTGGACCCACACTAATTTATTTCAACATTTTAGGTCATATTGGGCCTAGAATGAAATAAATCACAAGCTTTGATCTATAATTTAACCTAACCTAGCTTAATAAAGCATAAAGATCACAACTTTATTTTATAAGGCCAATAAATACCCTAAACTACCTCTAATAGTGGGCTTAGGGGCAAAAGCCCAAATTTTCCCTTTTTCCCTTCACATTCTCGGCCCAAGCCCAAGGAAAAGGGAGAGTTGACCTTGGGTTGCCACCTCACCTTTATATGTTGGACTTCCATGCATATAACTCATGTTTCCAAGCAAACATCATATCAAGATCACTTCTTTTTCTCTCCTCTCTCCTTGTTTCGGCCGAGAGCAACACCACACACACACAAAACACTCACAAACTCTCTCTAAAATTCACTCAAGGCTTCTTCTTCTTCCCTCTCCAAAATCTCGAGTTCTAGGAAGCATTCAAGAGGAAATCTCCACAAAATTCTTCATCTAAGGTAAGATTATGCATAGATCTATGGTTTAAATTCTTTTGTTATCAAAATCCTTTCCTAATCTATGCAAAAATCGTGATCTTGTATCCTAGAACCATCTCAAAACTCGAGATCTTCATCAAAGGGAGCTAAGGCCAAAAACACTTCATTTTCCTTCCATTTTTCCTTGCAAAACCGAATCAACACCCCAAGGTGAGCTTCATACCCCCTATTTTCTGTTTTTATGAGTTTTGTGGGGGGGGGGGAATACAAGTGAAAGTGTAGATCTATATGTGTTTGTATGCCTTGTATGATTTCCATGCTTATATGTATGCTTTTATGTGTTTTTATGTTGGATCTAGCCTTAAAACCCATCAAAACCGAGATATATCTTGTGTTAAATGATTTTAGCTTCAAATATATTTCTAAACACAAAGTGTTTCAAGAAAAATGGCTAAGTGGTTTAGTAATAATTTTCTTTGGGTTAAAAACACAAATTTTGGGCTTAAAATGCGAAAAATGCAAAAATAAGGGCCCAAATTGACATTTCACAGATTCTGATGGATGAAGTGTGCCAAAACAGTTTCAATAAATAAATTTCTGGAAATATACTCATTTAGGGGATTAAAAACATAAATTCCAAGCTTAATGGGCTAAAAATGAAAATTTCGGCCCAATAAGGCCCATTATGCGAATTTTTCTGTTTTGGAGGGCCAAAACTGTAACTTTCTGTAAAACAGTGGACTATAAGTGTTCCAAATCCTTTTCAAAGGTTTAAAATGCTTTTTGAATTTAAAAAGGACCAAAGTTGCAAAAATTTTCCAATTTGGGCCAAAATTGTCAAAGTTGCGAAAAGAAGGGATTAAAACCGAGAAAACTGCATTTTTAAGGACTTAAACTGTTTTCTACGAAAAATTTGCTGAAAAATATTAATTTCAATAACTTTTGGTGTTAAAATGTCAAGAAAAATAGTTTAAGGACCAAACCGGGAAGTATTTAATAAAAAGGGTTGAAAATGTAAATTTTACAAATAATGAGGGACTGAAAACAGGAATATTTCAAGACTAGTTCAATGTACACAATTTGATCAAATAATTGCACCGCGACTATCGACGAAGTACAATACATTACAATACCCAAAAGTCGTTGTTAAACGAATTGGCTCGGTCTCGAGCCAATAGAAATCTACAACTACTAACACTACGACACTACGATTCATACAAGTAACGTTTGGTAATACATATACATGCGAGTGTGCACAGACGTCTACGCACCATCTTTGGGCCCCACAAGTGTAAAATCTTGTTCGTTGAGCCTAGCTAGCCCAATGACCTGATCTTAAGGCCCGAAGACATTTTTTTTACGGTGTGTTGGGTTTTACCGATCCGACACAACGTAAATGGACTTTCAATGGCTTGTATACCACCGGTCCCCAAGGGTCCTTTGGTATTGCTAGTAAAGTCTACATTTCATGCGAGGCGGGTCGGGGACCCCTCGTACATTTTATCCCCAACCGGCTAATGGAGTTACCGGGGTCTTCGTGACCTCTTTCTCTTCGGATGTGGGACTTCTCCTAGTCAGGGCGATTGGATAACGCGATTAGTATTGACGACGCCTTCGGAGTCGTTAGTATAACTATGAACTGGGCGTTTGTGTAACGCGGGTTTGTAGTAAATAATCCTGCTCGAAAACCTTCCAACGTCGCCTGGGACTGACACTATACGCTATGCAATGGTTTCAATGTAACATCACGTAATTCAAGGAACTAGGAGAACATCGGGTTTTCCTAGGGTTTTCAATACGAACTGATTTGAAATGCATACATTTTCAATGAACATTTTTTTTTACAAGTGTAGAAACGAACAAGCATACCTATGGATCTTCACAAACGTTTTTGAAAACTTATCTTTTCAGAAAATATCGGATTTTCTGGTGGTTCTTCAAACAATACAAACATTCGATTTCAAACACTACTTATGAACTCACCAACATTTCATATGTTGACGTTTTTCAAAATACTTGTATTCTCAGGGAGCCAGTGAATCAAGGGAAATCATATCCAGTGACGGTTGCGGTTTATTTTTGTATGAAATGAACAACTTAATTTTTGGGGAATGTAATGTTTAAACAATGTATGATATGTAAACACTACTGGTTGTACTATGTTGATGAATGGTGGCGAATGTTGTTATGTTTCATATATATTCAATGTTATGGTATTCAATTGAGTCACGACAGCCCCCGGACGTTTCCGCCGTCTGGTTCGGGGGTGTGACAGGTTGGTATCAGAGCTTTGTTTATAGTGAACTAGCATGTCGAGCCATACATTGATATGCAACTATAAACCAAAAAGAGGGACTAACATAACTCTGAACAACACAAGTAAATAAAACACACTTGCTTGCATTAGGGATAAGAACCTAGCGTCGAATCAAACACAATAATGCTGGTATCTTGGTTAATTCGGGACTGTTCTTAGGGATACCAAGGAGTGAATGTAGCCTGATCAACTACATTCTCTCCAAGGTAAAACTAACACACGTCTTGATGAGATCGGGATAGCCAGGGAACCAAAAACTATACCCTTTATCCCCCAAAAGAGAATGTTTGCCTAGTATGTATGATAGACATAGCAACC
The DNA here is from genome assembly GCF_052625555.1 of Lactuca saligna. Taxonomy (NCBI): domain Eukaryota; kingdom Viridiplantae; phylum Streptophyta; class Magnoliopsida; order Asterales; family Asteraceae; genus Lactuca; species Lactuca saligna. The sequence continues at coordinate 74,537,359 of NC_136421.1, forward strand.
TAGGATAATGTAGCATATTTACGTACTCGCACAGACAACATGGCCGGCTTTCATCACCCGGGAGACCCCTACTTCCCTAATCAGGGAAACAACGGGTGGCTGGAGGAGGAGCCTGAGGAGGAGCAGCAGGGTATCCAGTATTATCAGGCCTTAGTAGCTCACGGGATGCTTGTGGATGAGCCAGGAGAGAATCCAGGTGAAGGACACGATGTCGGACCCGATGAATACGTAGACACTGACTACGAGTTTGGAGGAATCGACAGTGACGACGAGGAAGGTCAGGCTGGGGACCAGGACCCCATCCCGCCATATGAGGACGTAGCACAACACGATCACCCCGCGCCACCAGTGAACCCCCCAAGAGAGAACCGTTCCCTCGAAGCTGAGGTCGTCGCACTGCGACAACAGCTGTATGCTATGGAAGCTCGGGCGGTGCGAACAGAGCATGAGAGGGATGAGGTTATTGGAGACATGGCAGAGATGGCGCAGTTACTGGCGCAACATTTCGGCATGTGACTTCGGCACCACCTCCGGACACAGCTCATCGCGGTTAGGGGTAGACTTATCATAGTAGATCATTAGGAACTATGTTATGTACTCCGGCTCTATGTTTAAGTGACTACACTACTCATGGAGCCGTTATGTTGTCGGATTTGCGTTACTTATGTATGCTCCTACGAGCAAATTTTCTTGTACTAAATGCAACAAGTGCGGTTTCCATCACCAAGGAGAATGTAGGGAGTTCCATTGCACCAGTTGCAACCGAAGGGGACACACTGCAAGGTTCTGCAGGACTTATCCTTCTCAGAACCAGAGTCAGGGAAACAACCAGAACAACAACAACAACCACCGCAATACCAACAACACCAATGCCGGCGGCAACAACGCAGGGCCTAGCCACACCTGTTTCGGGTGTGGAAGGACGGGACATTTCCGTCGAGACTGCCCTAACAACAACAACAACTCAGGAAACAGAGGAGCAGGAAGAATGCTGACTATGGGTCAGAGTGATGCAGTTCAGGACCCCGCAGTTGTGACCGGTACGTTCCTCCTAAACCACGCTTATGCATGCATCTTATTTGATACCGGAGCGGAGCGAAGTTTCGTAAGCGAGAAGTTTAAACATTTATTAAAACAACAACCCCAGAAGCTGAATGAAACCTATACGGTAGAAATGGCCAATGGGAAAACCGAATCCACTAGGGAGATCTACATCGGATGTACCCTAACCCTTAACCAACACGTCTTACGAATAGATCTGATGCCAGTGTCAATTAGGAGTTTCGATGTGATTATCGGCATGGATTGGTTAAGCCCCCACCATCCTGAGATTATGTGCCACGAGAAGGCCGTTCGCCTTCGTCTCCCGAATCACGAAACCCTAGTAATTTACGGAGACAAACCTAGCACGATTCTTCGTCTTATCTCATGCATCAAAGCACAAAAACATCTGCGAAAGAACAACTTAGCGTTCTTGGCCCACATAGTGGACAAGGCTAAAGAAGAAATTAACATCCAAGACATTCCGGTAGCGTGTGAATTCCCGGACGTGTTTCCTGAAGATCTTCCAGGAGTGCCCCAAGAGAGACAGGTTGAGTTCCGAATCGACCTCGTCCCAGGAGCAACTCCCCTCGCTAAATCACCGTATCGATTGGCACCTGCTGAAATGCAGGAATTGTCCAGCCAACTCAGTGAGCTTCTGGACAAGGGATTTATCCGACCTAGCTACTCGCCGTGGGGAGCTCCGGTGCTCTTTGTCAAAAAGAAGGACGGATCTTTCAGAATGTGCATCGATTACAGAGAGTTGAATAAACTCACTGTTAAAAACCGCTACCCACTCCCACGAATCGATGATCTATTCGACCAGCTCCAAGGAGCTAGCTATTTTTCTAAAATAGACCTACGGTCCGGATACCATCAACTCAAGGTCCGAGAAGAAGATATTCCTAAAACCGCTTTCCGAACCCGCTATGGACATTATGAATTCGTCGTAATGCCCTTCGGTCTAACAAATGCACCCGCCGCATTTATGGACCTAATGAACCGAATCTGTCGACCATTCTTGGACAACTTCGTCATTGTGTTTATCGATGACATCCTCGTCTATTCTCGAAGCAAAGAGGAGCATGGCCAACATCTCTGACAAGTCCTAGAGACGCTGCGATCGGAAAGGCTTTACGCCAAACTCTCTAAGTGTGAGTTTTGGCTACGGAGCGTGAATTTTCTCGGTCACGTAGTTAGCCAAGATGGAATTCATGTGGATCCCTCTAAGGTCAAAGCTGTGGAAGGATGGGCAACTCCGACTACGCCCACAGAAATTCGTCAGTTCTTAGGCCTAGCAGGTTACTATAGGAGATTCATCCAAAACTTCTCAAAGATCGCCAAGCCACTTACCTTGCTTACGCAAAAGAGTGTGCCATTCAAGTGGACAGACCGACAAGAGATTGCGTTTCGAGCCTTGAAGCAAGCTCTTTGTAGCGCTCCTGTACTATCTCTACCCGAAGGAACGGAAGATTTTGTAGTTTACTGTGACGCGTCAAATCAAGGTTTAGGTTGCGTTCTCATGCAACGTGGAAAAGTGATAGCATATGCGTCCCGTCAACTAAAGACGCACGAAGTAAATTACACAACCCATGACCTAGAACTGGGAGCCGTGGTCTTCGCCCTAAAAATTTGGAGGCACTACCTGTACGGTACAAAGTGCACCATCTTCACAGACCACAAGAGCCTCCAGCACATCTTGAATCAGAAGGAGCTGAACATGAGACAACGAAGATGGGTGGAGTTGTTAAACGACTACGAATGCGAGATCAAGTACCATCCAGGCAAGGCCAACGTGGTAGCTGACACATTAAGTCGGAAGGAGTACACAAATCGCCGTACGAAAACGCACTCGATAACCATTCAGTCTCATCTGACCGCTCAAATTGCATCAGTCCAGGCAGAGGCTATGAAAACGGAAAATAGAACTAGCGAGGCATTACGCGGAATGGAGAAGAACCTGGAAGTCAAAGAGAATGGGGTATACTACTTCATGAACCGTATTTGGATTCCAAAGATCGGAGGATTCAGGGAGATCGTTATGAAGGAAGCCCATAAGACACGATACTCCATTCATCCTGGTTCGGACAAGATGTATTTGGACATTAAGCAGCACTATTGGTGGCCTAACATGAAGGCGGAAATCGCAACTTATGTTAGTAAGTGCCTTACGTGTGCCAAAGTAAAAGCGGAATACCAGAAACCTTCCGGATTGTTTCAGCAAATTTTTCATAGAAAACAGTTTAAGTCCTTGAAAATGCAGTTTTCTTGGTTTTAATCCCTTCTTTTCGCAACTTTGACAATTTTGGCCCAAATTGGAAAATTTTTGCAACTTTGGTCCTTTTTAAATTTAAAAAGCATTTTAAACCTTCGAAAAGGATTTGGAACACTTATAGTCCACTGTTTTACAGAAAGTTACAGTTTTGGCCCTCCAAAACAGAAAAATTCGCATAATGGGTCTTATTGGGCCGAAATTTTCATTTTTAGCCCATTAAGCTTGGAATTTATGTTTTTAATCCCCTAAATGAGTATATTTCCAGAAATTTATTTATGGAAACTGTTTTGGCACACTTCATCCATCAGAATCTGTGAAATGTCAATTTGGGCCCTTATTTTTGCATTTTTCACATTTTAAGCCCAAAATTTGTGTTTTTAACCCAAAGAAAATTATTACTAAACCACTTAACCATTTTTCTTGAAACACTTTGTGTTTAGAAATATATTTGAAGCTAAAATCATTTAAGACAAGATATATCTCGGTTTTGATGGGTTTTAAGGCTAGATCCAACATAAAAACACATAAAAGCATACATATAAGCATGGAAATCATACAAGGCATACAAACACATATAGATCTACACTTTCACTTGTATTCCCCCCCCACAAAACTCATAAAAACAGAAAATAGGGGGATTTCTATGGACTTCGTGACCAAGCTGCCCAAGACGTCGGACGGATTGGACACCATATGGGTAATAATCGACCGACTGACGAAATCTGCCCATTTCCTACCCATCAAAGAGTCCTACAAGATGGAGAGGCTGACGCGTTTGTACCTACGAGAGATTGTAAGACTTCATGGAGTGCCAAAATCTATCATCTCGGATAGGGACAGTAGGTTCACGTCACGCTTTTGGCAGTCGCTCCACAAGGCCATGGGAACTCATCTTGATATGAGCACCGCGTATCACCCACAAACGGACGGTCAAAGCGAACGAACCATTCAGACGCTTGAAGACATGCTTCGTGCATGTGTGATAGACTTCGGAAAGTCTTGGGATACCCACCTACCGTTGATCGAGTTTTCATATAACAATAGTTATCATTCGAGCATTAAGGTGGCCCCTTTCGAAGCACTGTACGGGCGTAAATGTAGATCACCGTTGTGTTGGGCTGAAGTAGGTGACACCCAGCTAGCAAGAACACATACGTCAAACAGGGCATTAACGGGACCGGAAATCATTCGCGAGACCACAGAAAAGATTGTCCAGATCAAAGCTCGATTACAGGCATCGCGTGACCGGCAAAAGAGCTACGCTGATAAACGGCGAAAGCCCTTAGAATTCCAGGTCGGTGATCGAGTATTGTTGAAGGTCTCACCCTGGAAAGGGGTTATACGTTTCGGAAAACGGGGAAAGCTGAACCCGCGATACATTGGACCTTTCGAAATCGTCGCCCGAATAGGTCCAGTAGCATACAGACTACAACTACCCCAGAGCTAAACGGTGTACACCCCGTGTTCCATGTTTCTAATCTGAAAAAGTGCCTGTCAGATGAAACCCTAGTCATTCCTCTTGACAAAATCGAAATCAATGAGAATCTCCTGTTCGTCGAAGAGCCAATCGAAATCATGGACAGGGAGGTGAAGCGTACTAAGCAGAGTCGCATCCCGATCGTGAAGGTACGGTGGAACGCAAAGCGTGGGCCAGAATTCACGTGGGAACGCGAAGATCAAATGAAGCAGAAGTACCCTCACCTATTCTAGCATTCTCAAATCTAGCTTTCAAACATAATTTCGGGACGAAATTCCCTCTAACGGGGGGATGATGTCACAACTGGAAATTTTGTGTCATGTAATCTATACATTCAACCTAATGTGAATCAAAGACTTCAATCAAATACAATATACAAGCACTACAAGTAGTCATCAAACAATTGGAGACCCTAGAAGTTCTTGTTAAGTCCATTTGGACTAGGACTTCCTATCTGGATCCAAATGGACCAATAAGCTTCCAATTGGACTATCATGGGCTTAGGACCCTAATTGGGCTCTAATTGGACCCACACTAATTTATTTCAACATTTTAGGTCATATTGGGCCTAGAATGAAATAAATCACAAGCTTTGATCTATAATTTAACCTAACCTAGCTTAATAAAGCATAAAGATCACAATTTTATTTTATAAGGCCAATAAATACCCTAAACTACCTCTAATAGTGGGCTTAGGGGCAAAAGCCCAAATTTTTCCTTTTTCCCTTCACATTCTCGGCCCAAGCCCAAGGAAAAGGGAGAGTTGACCTTGGGTTGCCACCTCACCTTTATATGTTGGACTTCCATGCATATAACTCATGTTTCCAAGCAAACATCATATCAAGATCACTTCTTTTTCTCTCCTCTCTCCTTGTTTCGGCAGAGAGCAACACCACACACACACAAAACACTCACAAACTCTCTCTAAAATTCACTCAAGGCTTCTTCTTCTTCCCTCTCCAAAATCTCGAGTTCTAGGAAGCATTCAAGAGGAAATCTCCACAAAATTCTTCATCTAAGGTAAGATTATGCATAGATCTATGGTTTAAATTCTTTTGTTATCAAAATCCTTTCCTAATCTATGCAAAAATCATGATCTTGTATCCTAGAACCATCTCAAAACTCGAGATCTTCATCAAAGGGAGCTAAGGCCAAAAACACTTCATTTTCCTTCCATTTTTCCTTGCAAAACCGAATCAACACCCCAAGGTGAGCTTCATACCCCCTATTTTCTGTTTTTATGAGTTTTGTGGGGGGGGAATACAAGTGAAAGTGTAGATCTATATGTGTTTGTATGCCTTGTATGATTTCCATGCTTATATGTATGCTTTTATGTGTTTTTATGTTGGATCTAGCCTTAAAACCCATCAAAACCGAGATATATCTTGTGTTAAATGATTTTAGCTTCAAATATATTTCTAAACACAAAGTGTTTCAAGAAAAATGGCTAAGTGGTTTAGTAATAATTTTCTTTGGGTTAAAAACACAAATTTTGGGCTTAAAATGCGAAAAATGCAAAAATAAGGGCCCAAATTGACATTTCACAGATTCTGATGGATGAAGTGTGCCAAAACAGTTTCAATAAATAAATTTCTGGAAATATACTCATTTAGGGGATTAAAAACATAAATTCCAAGCTTAATGGGCTAAAAATGAAAATTTCGGCCCAATAAGGCCCATTATGCGAATTTTTCTGTTTTGGAGGGCCAAAACTGTAACTTTCTGTAAAACAGTGGACTATAAGTGTTCCAAATCCTTTTCAAAGGTTTAAAATGCTTTTTGAATTTAAAAAGGACCAAAGTTGCAAAAATTTTCCAATTTGGGCCAAAATTGTCAAAGTTGCGAAAAGAAGGGATTAAAACCGAGAAAACTGCATTTTTAAGGACTTAAACTGTTTTCTACGAAAAATTTGCTGAAAAATATTAATTTCAATAACTTTTGGTGTTAAAATGTCAAGAAAAATAGTTTAAGGACCAAACCGGGAAGTATTTAATAAAAAGGGTTGAAAATGTAAATTTTACAAATAATGAGGGACTGAAAACAGGAATATTTCAAGACTAGTTCAATGTACACAATTTGATCAAATAATTGCACCGCGACTATCGACGAAGTACAATACATTACAATACCCAAAAGTCGTTGTTAAACGAATTGGCTCGGTCTCGAGCCAATAGAAATCTACAACTACTAACACTACGACACTACGATTCATACAAGTAACGTTTGGTAATACATATACATGCGAGTGTGCACAGACGTCTACGCACCATCTTTGGGCCCCACAAGTGTAAAATCTTGTTCGTTGAGCCTAGCTAGCCCAATGACCTGATCTTAAGGCCCGAAGACATTTTTTTTACGGTGTGTTGGGTTTTACCGATCCGACACAACGTAAATGGACTTTCAATGGCTTGTATACCACCGGTCCCCAAGGGTCCTTTGGTATTGCTAGTAAAGTCTACATTTCATGCGAGGCGGGTCGGGGACCCCTCGTACATTTTATCCCCAACCGGCTAATGGAGTTACCGGGGTCTTCGTGACCTCTTTCTCTTCGGATGTGGGACTTCACCTAGTCAGGGCGATTGGATAACGCGATTAGTATTGACGACGCCTTCGGAGTCGTTAGTATAACTATGAACTGGGCGTTTGTGTAACGCGGGTTTGTAGTAAATAATCCTGCTCGAAAACCTTCCAACGTCGCCTGGGACTGACACTATACGCTATGCAATGGTTTCAATGTAACATCACGTAATTCAAGGAACTAGGAGAACATCGGGTTTTCCTAGGGTTTTCAATACGAACTGATTTGAAATGCATACATTTTCAATGAACATTTTTTTTTACAAGTATAGAAACGAACAAGCATACCTATGGATCTTCACAAACGTTTTTGAAAACTTATCTTTTCAGAAAATATCGGATTTTCTGGTGGTTCTTCAAACAATACAAACATTCGATTTCAAACACTACTTATGAACTCACCAACATTTCATATGTTGACGTTTTTCAAAATACTTGTATTCTCAGGGAGCCAGTGAATCAAGGGAAATCATATCCAGTGACGGTTGCGGTTTATTTTTGTATGAAATGAACAACTTAATTTTTGGGGAATGTAATGTTTAAACAATGTATGATATGTAAACACTACTGGTTGTACTATGTTGATGAATGGTGGCGAATGTTGTTATGTTTCATATATATTCAATGTTATGGTATTCAATTGAGTCACGACAGCCCCCGGACGTTTCCGCCGTCTGGTTCGGGGGTGTGACACATTTGACCTTAAATCGGATGATAATTGTGAATCTTGTCTACTTGGGAAGATGACAAATCACCCTTCACTGGAACTTGTGAGAGGGGTGAGGGTTTGTTGGACCTAATACATACTGATGTATGTGGACCATTCAAAACCGCCACAAGGGATGCTAATCGGTATTATGTGACTTTTATTGATGATTTTAGTAGATATGGGTATGTCTACTTAATCAAACATAAGTCAGAAACCTTTGAAAGGTTTAAGGAATTCAAACAGGAAGTAGAAAATCAATTGGGAAGGAACATTAAGATGCTTCGATCAGATCGAGGTGGTGAGTATCTTAGTACCGAGTTCCTTGACTATCTTATGGAGTGTGGGATTGTCTCACAATTGACTCCTCCCAGGACACCACAGCTGAATGGTGTAGCTGAGAGGCGTAATCGAACTTTGTTGGACATGGTTCGTTCTATGATGAGTTGAGTTTCGTTACCAGTCTCTTTTTGGGGGTATGCCTTAGAGGCTGCCGCCCATATCCTTAATCTAGTCCCTACAAAGAAGGTTACCAAAACACCTCATGAGATGTGGACTGGGAAGGTTCCTAATTTGGACCACATCAAAATTTGGGGTTGCGAAGCTTTCGTGAGGCGTGAAACTCATGATAAGCTTGAACCCCGAAGTGAAAGGTGTATTTTCATCGGCTACCCACAGAAATCCTTCGGCTACCTCTTCTACAGACCCAGTGAGAATGTGGTCTTTGTAGCACGAAGAGGGATCTTTCGCGAGAAAAAATTTATAAGCCAAGGAGACAGTGGGAGGCAGATTGATCTTGAAGAAATTCAAGAATCAATTAGTGAAGGAACCTCAGACACTAGCAATCAACCTGAGGAGGAAACTCCTGTTGATCCAGCTGACGAGTCTGTACCTCCAAGGCGTTCTACACGGGTTAGGTTCACACCTTCATTTTGTTATGGTTTTCATATTACTACGGAAGGTGATACGTTCATCAGTGATAGTACACTGGTAAATTTGGTTGAACCTAGCAGTGTTAAGGAAGCCATGGTAGGCCCGGAGTCTGCTAGATGGAAGGAGGCTATGGACAATGAGATACAGTCCATGTATGACAATCAAGTTTGGAACTTGGTTGACAATGTACCAGGCCGTAAAATAGTCGGGTGCAAATGGATTTTCAAGAAGAAGACAAACATGGAAGGAAAAGTGCATACTTATAAGGCTCGACTGGTTGCGAAGGGTTTTACTCAAACTCAAGGTATTGATTATGATGAAACCTTCTCGCCGGTAGCAAAGATTAAATCTATTAGGGGTATGTTAGCCATTGCAGCATTTCATGATTATGAAATATGGCAAATGGATGTCAAAACCGATTTCCTTAACGGAAAGCTGGCTGAGGATGTGTACATGAATCAGCCAGAGGGTTTTGTCAGTGAAGAGTACCCCAATAGAGTATGCAAGCTTGAGAAATCCATTTATGGATTAAAACAAGCATCTCGTAGCTGGAATCTTTGGTTTGATGAGAAGGTAAAAGAGTTTGGCTTCTCGAGAAGCGAAGATGAGTCTTGCGTGTATGTCAGAGCTAGTGGGAGTATAGTTAGCTTCTTGGTACTGTATGTGGATGACATAATACTCATAGGAAATGACATCCCAACCTTGCAGGAGGTTAAGTCCTGGCTTGGGAAGTGCTTTGCTATGAAGGACCTAGGGGAGGCTACCTATATCCTAGGGATAAGGATATTAAGAGAAAGGAGTAGAAGACTAATTGGACTTAGTCAGAGTATCTACTTGGATAAGGTGTTGAAAAGGTTCAACATGGAGAATTCCAAGAAAGGAGATTTACCGATCCAAAGCAATACCAAACTAAGTAAGACTCAGAGTCTGAGTACAGAGGCAGAGATAGCTGAGATGAGCCAATTACCGTATGCTTCCGCAGTTGGCTCGATCATGTATGCTATGACTTGTACCCGTCCTGATGTGGCATTTTCTTTGAGCATGGTCAGCAGGTATCAGGGGAACCCTGGCAAGGCTCATTGGACAGCGGTAAAGAACATTCTCAAGTACCTGCGGAGGACTAAGGATTGGATCCTTACCCTTGGTGGCAGTGATGACTTGAGAGTATTAGGGTATAGTAATGTTGGTTTTCAGACTGATAGGGATAATTTCCGCTCTCAGTTGGGCTGGATCTTTACCTTAAATGGAGGGGCAATTTCTTGGAAGAGTTCCAAGCAGGAGACGGTGGCTGATTTGACTTGTGAATCAGAGTATATAGCAGCGTGTGAAGCACCGAAGGAGGCGATATGGCTAAAGAACTTCATCGGAGACCTTGGAGTTGTACCAACTATTAAGGAACCTATGGAGATTTTCTGTGACAACAATAGTGCAGTTACCTTAGCCAAGGAACCAAGAGATCATGGCAGATCTCGAAACATTGATAGAAAATATCACTTCATAAGACACAAGATTGAAGAAGGACTCCTTGTGACAAGGAGGATATCGTCGGATGAGAATCATCCAGATCCCCTTACGAAGGGACTGACGAGGGTTAAGCATTTTCAGCATTCGAGACGCATCGGGCTGAGGGACGATATTAGTTTTACAGATTAGATAGTTTTCCTGAAACTTGTAAAATGTAATCGATGTTTAATGATGAATAAAGTTTGTGATTTATTTATGAGTAAAGTGTTACTATCATTGTCAATTATTTACTATTGTTTCAGTTTTGCATGTTTTGACTTCCAGAATAATTAATTTATTCAAACCTCCACAATCGATCATACGTCGGAAGTAGGTATGAATCAAGGTTGTCATGAATTGGGTTTGTAGATGCCTTAAAGGTGTTCAGACATAGCAATGGTTGCTGCAACATTCATGAGTACTCATAAGTTATGAGTATTGGTATAAACACACGCTCACTTGTATCACTTCATGGAATTTATCTCGAGTGATCGTGAGACGGTAATATCATATAAATCTGCAAACCTAGAGATATGAGTTGTTACCTATAAGTTGGTTGTGCATTGATTGCACGTAAACGCATCAGTAACTTGATGTTATAAAACGTGCCTTTGTGTACAATTCAATAAGTAGTAGAACAAGCATATAAGTCGAAGTTTATCTGTTCCTTCTAGAAATAGAAGCGATATCTGGGCCGCTCGATGATTTTGTGTTGACCCATGTACCAGGCCTGGTCAGAACTAAACCGATGTGTTCAGTGAAGTTCTTCGTCAAACAAATCGGAAAATCGAGAAACAACTGCTAGACAATAAGCAAGACATAGTTCCATGTGTTTGTCCGACTGATATCATGAGAACAGAGGATTATGTGATCACTTATCTAAAATGGCGCTTCATAGTTCAACAGAGTCTTCATAGTTTGAGGGAGTTTTCGAGAGCTACGATTGCTGGTTGGTTCCTGAAGTTATAGGCAAATACAGTTATTAGACTTATCCAAGTGGGAGACTGTTGGATAAGGTGTCTAAGTCCATAACTTATTTGGTATATACTTGACCCGACCGGCATGGTCCATTTGGGTTGCATCTCATCCAAACTATTATGGATAATTTTATGAGAGTTATACACATATGTTTATTAATATATTATGAGTTATAATATATTAATATGAAGTTACGTTATTTAATTAGTTTTAGTCTTAAATTAATTATGAATTAATTTAGAGATTAAAAGGAAGACTGATTAGATTATGGGCTATTTTTTTATATAGTGTGGGCTAATACTCATTTGTTAATGGGCTAGGCTTATGTGGAAGTCCATGGATGATCCATGGAGCTTTTAACCCATGGATCCTTGGAATGGAAGAGACATGGGTTATTAGGGTTTCACCCTAACCATGCACACTATATAAGCATGCTTATGGAGCATGAAATGTAGGCTAAGAGGAAACTAGTGAACTAGTGTGTGTGTGCTTGTGTGTGGCCGATTTTATACAAGGGTGTATACTCTCTCAAAGTTTTCCAAGAGTTTGTGATGTTTTGTGATTCCATTTGAGGCATTCACACTATTGGTGCTTGGCCCTCAAACTCCTTAGAACCAAAATCACCAAAAGGTATGTTGTCACACCCCCAAACCAGAACGGCGGAAACGTTCGGGGGCGGAGGACGTCATATTCAGTATCATAACAGTTCATAGAAAGGAAAGTACACGACACCATATATATTAAAGTTTCCAAGATGTTTACATAATTGTATTCATTACATGTTCAAAAGATAAATACATCAACATCATCTAAAAGAAGTAATTAACGCCAGCGCGTTAATCCCAAAAGTTGATTCCCAAACCTGCTTAGCGGTTCCCTGAGAATACAAGTTATTTCAGAGAAAAAGTGTCAACAATTAAGTTGGTGAGTTCATAAGTAGTATAGAAAAATTGGATGCCATTCCAAAATGGGTGTATATTTTCCAGAAAACGCAGCATTTCAAATGTAAAGAGTTGTGATTTGTTGTGTTGAAAGTGAATGTATTAGATCCAGAAAATCCCATATTTTCCCTAATGGTTGAGATACGAGTTGTTGTGTTTTCCAAGAAAACCCTTATTTTCTTATAAAAGTATGAAATGCATATAAATGTTCGTGTTATAAGTTGTAAATAATTGCACCAGGAAAATCCCTTATTTTCCTATTAGTTGTTTGGTTTGTATGCAGGAGAAACCCTTATTTTCCTAATATAATTGGCAGTCTCTAAGACCGAAAATCGCAAGAAACCGACGTTCTCAAAAGTTGTGTCATAGTTTTATATAGTAAAACTATACGAAGATCGCATTTATTAGATGAAGAATAGTTTTAATAGCTACTCGTTCATAAAAGCATAATACCATAATAATTGTATATCCGATGAGTTTTATAACCATACTAAAAATAATATGCCTGTAACGACGTTCTTCAGGCGTCGCAGCGTTATGACAACTGGCACCCTAAAAGACGGACTGTAGCTAACAGTCAGGGCGCGGGATCATGACTTCCCGTATAGATCTATACACATTTGACACGTTCTCCGAATGGGAGACTCTGGTTATAGACAGGACTTGCAGCATTACTTTCTAATAGAGAAAAGTAACGTTTGAAGATATACACGTCTCATGGATTCTCAACTAAGCCCGTATTAAAGTGATAGTTTTCTATGCAAAGTTTATCCTTTTTCACAATGTTTGACAAAGCAAAATCATAAGTTTTTAGAATGTATAAAACGACTTAACAATGAAAGTTACTTTGAAATCATTATATACTTTGTATAATGTCTAATGCACACAAAGTATGACAAGAGTTTTCCATAATAGTAATGAGTTCCAAGTGATTTATTCGATAAAACAAGTGAAGTGAAACTTTATAAAATACACGATAATAACCGTATGTTTACTTGTATCCCCCCCCCCCCCCTTAAAAGAGTATAAAAGCATTTAAAATGTATTTAAAGTGTGTTTGAAAGGGGTATGAACTCACTTGAAAGTTTGAAGATAGCGAGATGGAAAACTGGGCAGAGTTTCGTCTCGGGAAATGGATTTTCCTCGGAAATCTCGGGATTCCTCGGGAGAAAAATCAACCTTCGGGACTTGCACAAAATGACCAGGGCTTCGGGGTAGTGCGAGCACAGAAAACGAGGTAAAACGCAAGAAAAAGGAGAGAAATGAGCTCTTTTCCAAAACCCAATATGCCACCAGGCTCAAACCACATACCAGGTCTATCCTCATACATGAGGAGTCATAACTAACAGATTCACAGGAATAGAACCACTACCGCGAACCATGGTATGTAACCATGCTACCTTCCTTGTCTAACCCTTAGAATCCCCAAGATCTTCCTTGATTCGAGTATGGATCGTGTGATTTCAGTAGTACGGACCCAATACTACCTTCCAAACATATCCATCCTTTCCTCAAAAATCATCTCGGGTCCTCTAATTCCTAGTCATAAAATATTCCTAAAACTTGCTCAACCGCAAAACACCCGACTAACATACTTTCTAGGCTATCCTAGGACTTACCACACCTCCTCTGCCATCAGCTGCTGAAGAACACCTACCCACGCCAACTAACGACTTCACGAATACAATTACATGCAACCAGGCTTAGATAATCCTTCTGATAAAGGACCCAACCCTACAATAGTTGGACTCAGACAAGAGTCGCGCAATATGTTCAAGTCCTTTATCTTAAGATTATTTAAACCTCATCGCATGTAATCTTATTGTATTTATTTTACGATTAACTCACGTCAACATGGGCCCCACAAAGCACAAGCCAAGCAACATTCAAGCAGCGAAGCCGACTAGCACAAAGATGCAACAAAATCATACATGTCCTCCTATGCAATCCTCGATCTCAGATTTCCAGCACCTTGAATGCATCTTCCCCTTGCCCTCATTCTCTCTCGAGTAGCTAACCCTTCCTCATGCCGACCCGTTATGAACCACGCCCAAACCATGGAAAACACCGCTACCTTATCTAATACGCGACAGGCCGGCTGACCCTATATGACTCATCTATACCACCTTTTCCACATGACCCTCTGTTAGTTCCATATGACTATCGTATTAATACAATCACATACCCCACCGTTTAAACAATCTTAGGCTAAAAGATTCAATCCCACAATGGTGGGACTCAGATGAGAGTTGGAGAATTGGACTATCAGCCTAAGATCCTTTAAACCATGCGGCACGTGACTTAGCGTATCCACTCTATAGCCAGTTCACATGCGAAAGAGTCACATATCATCCAAACAAGAAAATCTAAAGGAATTAAGGCGTTGCATAATCAGATAGTTTTACCATGCAATTCCTGAAGATCCGTAGTGTGTTGCTAGCATCTATTCTAACATATTAAAAGATATGATAAGCTTAAATAACTATGTTGTTATTTGGGGTCTACTTATTGGCTCCGACTAATCATACACATCGCATGCATCTTGATTATTTTGAAAACCATTTGAAATTTTGTTTCGAAAACCCTTTTTCCTTAGCTTAAGACTAGATTCACATAAGTGTTTCTCAAATTCACTCAAGCCAAAGCTCTGATACCAAGTTGTAACATCCAGTAAATTTAAGTAAAATTTAAACATTACAAAAAAATCCTTTTTCTATAGAAGTGTTGATAAAACCGTTGTCTCTAAAACATTTATATAATACCGGAATCATTTACACATAGTTTTCAAAACATTCACATTATAGATGTTGTTAGATAAGGTGTGTAGGTCCATAACTTATTTGGTATATACTTGACCCGACCGGCATGGTCCATTTGGGTTGCATCTCATCCAAACTATTATGGATAATTTTATGAGAGTTATACACATATGTTTATTAATATATTATGAGTTATAATATATTAATATGAAGTGTTACATTATTTAATTAGTTTTAGTCTTAAATTAATTATGAATTAATTTAGAGATTAAAAGGAAGACTGATTAGATTATGGGCTATTTGTTTTATATAGTGTGGGCTAATACTCATTTGTAATGGGCTAGGCTTATGTGGAAGTCCATGGATGATCCATGGAGCTTTTAACCCATGGATCCTTGGAAAGGAATAGACATGGGTTATTAGGGTTTCACCCTAACCATGCACACTATATAAGCATTCTTATGGAGCATGAAATGTAGCCTAAGAGGAAACTAGTGAACTAGTGTGTGTGTGCTTGTGTGTGGCCGATTTTATACAAGGGTGTATACTCTCTCAAAGTTTTCCAAGAGTTTGTGGTGTTTTGTGATTCCATTTGAGGCATTCACCCTATTGGTGCTTGGCCCTCAAACTCCTTAGAACCAAACTCACCAAAAGGTATGTAATCTCTTCTAACTCTTTTATATTGAAATGTTCCCCATGCCATGTTAGATAGGTTATAAACCTTGGAAAATTTATTATTTTGCATGTATTTAGACAAACATAGATCCAAGGTTTATTAGGGTTGCATGCACACTTAGGAAGTGTTAGATTGCTCAGAACCTAACAGTGGTATCAGAGCCTAGGCTTGCTTGTTTGATACTTGATGCAAAATAGTGAAAAAAAGTGGAAATCGTTGCTGTCTGCATGGTGGACTCGCCGAGTCCATTGGGGGGACTCGACGAGTCCAAGGCAAACTTCAACCTACTCGACGAGTAAGTTCATGCACTCGACGAGTAGGATTGAAAGAGTGCAGTTTTCCGACTTTTGCTGCTGGAAATGGACTAGAAACATTACCCTAAACAGTTTTGGTGTTATAAAACTTATTTTAGTTGGTGTAATGGTTGTTCTAATCCATTTACAATAGCATATATCAAAATTCCATGATTTTATGTGTTCATATAATTCTAGAATTTTTGATGATCATGTTCATGTTCTTATGAATTTAGAGAATGATAGGAATTATTTGCTGAATTGTTTAGGATTAATTCTTTATCATTTATGTGTTTTAATGGAGTCCATAATTTGTCCTCAAGTTATGGATTTCCAAAGGTCACTCTTATTTAACACACACTTAAAACACATAAGTTACATGAAAATGAAGAGTCTTCATTTTTATGAACCTTTAATTCATAAGTTATGAAATGAAGAGTTTTGCAAAGTTACAAAACTTGCCCTCAAGTTTTGGAATTTGTAAAGTTTCACACACTTTAATAAACTTTAATTCCAACCCTTAGAGTTTTGATAGTTAAAATTCAACCCTTATACCATTTATAACATTAATGGTTAATTATTATATATATGTATAAGAATAAGTCGTTTTACCGTTAGTAGGCCTCATTCACGAAGTCGGTCTATAAGGTGGGTATAAGGTTGTTGCCTATAAAATGGCGACTTAATGGGTGTATACTCTCACCCACCGCTTGCTTGATCGGTGGAGGGTCGTTAGCCGAATGGGTAGAACAATGACTTTAAATCCTCATTAAAAGTATAATGAATATTATAAAGTAACTAAATTCTTTTAATTCCCAATCTTAGTTATTTTAGGAAAAATGTGAACATGGTGCTAGTCCATGGAATTCACGCTTTGTACCTTACCAAGTCGTTGGGGGAGCGTGTGTGGTTAACCGGCACACTAACTAGGACTAGTAAGGATCACGAAGGGTGACTTAATGTTTTTCATAGATCAATGGAGCGTGTGTGGTTAACCGACACATTGATTAGGTGATAATATTAAGGGTACCAAGTGAATTAGCATGGTTATTCACACCTTGTTTTGTGATCCTCGGCATCCCAGTCACAAAACTTGAAGGGCACAATCGAGATTGAAACATGCCATTGAAAAGTTCAATGAATCTCAAAAGAATCTAGGAATTTCGAATCCAATTAAACCTAATAAATCATTTCATTTTCGTGGTGGAATTTGGTGAATCGTCATTCACCTACCTTTCAAATATATTATTACTTAGATTACGACATCCGTCTTCTAAGTGTAATGTATTGTGATTGGATCCTAGCCTTAATATTACATTCAGGTGTCTTATTAAGGATCCTAAATATCAAATCTAAACTTACTCTCTTCTTTCAGATGTCTTCCAACACTAATGCTTCAGGCTCTAACCCAACTGGTTCTTTCTCTCTCATGAATCTTTGTGGGAGGGTCATCTGGATGGTTACTCGTTATGAGGACAAGGAATATGTCCTCGATAAGGAGTTAAAAGAACTTGATGAGTCTACTGCTACTCCTGAGGAGATCGCTAAATTCAGGACTCATGAGAGAAATGCTACTAAGGTGGCATGTATCATGATGGCCACGATAACAGCCGAGCTCCAAGAGTCATATGAAGATTTCTACCCTTTTGAGATGCACCAAGACCTGATGGAAAGGTACCATCAAAGTGCTCGTCAGGAGCAGTATGAAATAATCTCCTCCATAATAACAACCCGCATGAAGGACGGTGAATCCGTCACGGGCCACATGCAAAAGATGCAAAGGTATGTAGACTGTTTGCTGAAGCTGAATGTTAACATCCCTGAGGAGTTGGCAATTGACATCATTTTGCACTCCTTGCCTTCTTGTTATGATCATTTTCGAATGACATATCATATGAACAAGGAGGAATTTACCCTCAGCAAGCTTCAAGGACTCTTGAAGACCGCGGAATACGGTCTTAAGGGTAAGGCGGTTGTTACCTCTACTACTCCTACTCCAACATCTACCCCTGTTTTAGCTATTAGGCAAGGCAAAGGGAAGAAGAGGAAGCACCCTTCGAAGGGTACCAAGGGAAAGTCTCTTGAACGCTCCTCATCAAAGACCAAGAGCGGTTCTATCACTCCTTCTGCCATTCCCAAGGATGCTGAATGCTTTTATTGCCATGAAAAGGCACACTGGAAGTGAAACTGCCCTAAGTACTTGCAGGATCTAAAGGATGGGAAAGTGAAACCCACCCATGCAGGTATTTACACTATATTGTCTAATTACTCAACATATTCTAACTCTTGGGTGCTTGATACAGGATGTGGTATTCACATATGTTCTGATTTGCATGGCCTAAGAAGAAGTGAGGATGTGGAGCATGGGAAGATAAACTTAATCATGGCGAATAGGAAGGCTTCACCTGTTTCCAAGATTGGAGTTTATACTTTGTTGCTTAATAATGGGTTAAAATTAGATTTGAATAAATGTGTGTACTCGTCTGAAATGGCAAGGAATATTATTTCTTTTCATGCTTTGTACAAACAAGGTTTTACCTTTTCGTTTGATAATGAATGTGGTTGTATTAATGCTTTCATTAAAAATGTGTTTTATTTTAAAGCATTACCTTGTGATGGTGTGTAGGAAACTGTGTCGATTGTAGACAACTTAGGAAATAATGTGTTGTATATTGATTCTTCTACTAGCCTAGATAAAGCATCATTGTGGCATTGTCGTCTTGGACATGTAAACAAAAAACGCATAGGCCAACTCCAAAAGAGTGGAGTCTTGGAAACATTTGACCTTAAATCGGATGATAATTGTGAATCTTGTCTACTTGGGAAGATGACAAATCACCCTTCACTGGAACTTGTGAGAGGGGTGAGGGTTTGTTGGACCTAATACATACTGATGTATGTGGACCATTCAAAACCGCCACAAGGGATGCTAATCGGTATTATGTGACTTTTATTGATGATTTTAGTAGATATGGGTATGTCTACTTAATCAAACATAAGTCAGAAACCTTTGAAAGGTTTAAGGAATTCAAACAGGAAGTAGAAAATCAATTGGGCAGGAACATTAAGATGCTTCGATCAGATTGAGGTGGTGAGTATCTTAGTACCGAGTTCCTTGACTATCTTAAGGAGTGTGGGATTGTCTCACAATTGACTCCTCCCAGGACACCACAGCTGAATGGTGTAGTTGAGAGGCGTAATCGAACTTTGTTGGACATGGTTCGTTCTATGATGAGTCGAGTTTCGTTACCAATCTCTTTTTGGGGGTATGCCTTAGAGACTGCCGCCCATATCCTTAATCTAGTCCCTACAAAGAAGGTTACCAAAACACCTCATGAGATGTGGACTAGGAAGATTCCTAATTTGGACCACATCAAAATTTGGGGTTGCGAAGCTTTCGTGAGGCGTGAAACTCATGATAAGCTTGAACCCCGAAGTGAAAGGTGTATTTTCATCGGCTACCCACAGAAATCCTTCGGCTACCTCTTCTACAGACCCAGTGAGAATGTGGTCTTTGTAGCACGAAGAGGGATCTTTCGCGAGAAAGAATTTATAAGCCAAGGAGACAGTGGGAGGCAGATTGATCTTGAAGAAATTCAAGAATCAATTAGTGAAGGAACCTCAGACACTAGCAATCAACCTGAGGAGGAAACTCCTGTTGATCCAGCTGACGAGTCTGTACCTCCAAGACGTTCTACACGGGTTAGGTTCACACCTTCATCTTATTATGGTTTTCATATTACTACGGAAGGTGATACGTTCATCAGTGATAGTACATTGGTAAATTTGGTTGAACCTAGCAGTGTTAAGGAAGCCATGGTAGGCCCGGAGTCTGCTAAATGGAAGGAGGCTATGGACAACGAGATACAGTCCATGTATGACAATCAAGTTTGGAACTTGGTTGACAATGTACCAGGCCGTAAAATAGTCTGGTGCAAATGGATTTTCAAGAAGAAGACAGACATGGAAGGAAAAGTGCATACTTATAAGGCTCGACTGGTTGCGAAGGGTTTTACTCAAACTCAAGGTATTGATTATGATGAAACCTTCTCGCCGGTAGCAAAGATTAAGTCTATTAGGGGTATGTTAGCCATTACAGCATTTCATGATTATGAAATATGGCAAATGGATGTCAAAACCGATTTCCTTAACTGAAAGTTGGCTGAGGATGTGTACATGAATCAGCCAGAGGGTTTTGTCAGTGAAGAGTACCCCAATAGAGTATGCAAGCTTGAGAAATCCATTTATGGATTAAAACAAGCATCTCGTAGCTGGAATATTTGTTTTGATGAGAAGGTAAAAGAGTTTGGCTTCTCGAGAAGCGAAGATGAGTCTTGCGTGTATGTCAGAGCTAGTGGGAGTATAGTTAGCTTCTTGGTACTGTATGTAGATGACATAATACTCATAGGAAATGACATCCCAACCTTGCAGGAGGTTAAGTCCTGGCTTGGGAAGTGCTTTGCTATGAAGGACCTAGGGGAGGCTACCTATATCCTAGGGATAAGGATATTAAGAGAAAGGAGTAGAAGACTATTTGGACTTAGTCAGAGTATCTACTTGGATAAGGTGTTGAAAAGGTTCAACATGGAGAATTCCAAGAAAGGAGATTTACCGATCCAAAGCAATACCAAACTAAGTAAGACTCAGAGTCTGAGTACAGAGGCAGAGATAGCTGAGATGAGCCAATTACCGTATGCTTCCGCAGTTGGCTCGATCATGTATGCTATGACTTGTACCCGTCCTGATGTGGCATTTTCTTTGAGCATGGTCAGCAGGTATCAGGGGAACCCTGGCAAGGCTCATTGGACAGCGGTAAAGAACATTCTCAAGTACCTGCGGAGGACTAAGGATTGGATCCTTACCCTTGGTGGCAGTGATGACTTGAGAGTATTAGGGTATAGTAATGCTGGTTTTCAGACTGATAGGGATAATTTCCGCTCTCAGTTGGGCTGGATCTTTACCTTAAATGGAGGGGCAATTTCTTGGAAGAGTTCCAAGCAGGAGACGGTGGCTGATTTGACTTGTGAATCAGAGTATATAGCAGCGTGTGAAGCACCGAAGGAGGCGATATGGCTAAAGAACTTCATCGGAGACCTTGGAGTTGTACCAACTATTAAGGAACCTATGGAGATTTTCTGTAACAACAATAGTGCAGTTACCTTAGCCAAGGAACCAAGAGATCATGGCAGATCTCGAAACATTGATAGAAAATATCACTTCATAAGACACAAGATTGAAGAAGGACTCCTTGTGACAAGGAGGATATCGTCGGATGAGAATCATCCAGATCCCCTTACGAAGGGACTGACGAGGGTTAAGCATTTTCAGCATTCGAGACGCATCGGGCTGAGGGACGATATTAGTTTTACAGATTAGATAGTTTTCCTGAAACTTGTAAAATGTAATCGATGTTTAATTATGAATAAAGTTTGTGATTTATTTATGAGTAAAGTGTTACTATCATTGTCAATTATTTACTATTGTTTCAGTTTTGCATGTTTTGACTTCCAGAATAATTAATTTATTCAAACCTCCACAATCGATCATACGTCGGAAGTAGGTATGAATCAAGGT
Source organism: Lactuca saligna (assembly GCF_052625555.1). Taxonomy (NCBI): domain Eukaryota; kingdom Viridiplantae; phylum Streptophyta; class Magnoliopsida; order Asterales; family Asteraceae; genus Lactuca; species Lactuca saligna. The sequence goes on from NC_136421.1 coordinate 74,559,092, forward strand.
TGTCATGAATTGGGTTTGTAGATGCCTTAAAGGTGTTCAGACATAGCAATGGTTGCTGCAACATTCATGAGTACTCATAAGTTATGAGTATTGGTATAAACACACGCTCACTTGTATCACTTCATGGAATTTATCTCGAGTGATCGTGAGACGGTAATATCATATAAATCTGCAAACCTAGAGATATGAGTTGTTACCTATAAGTTGGTTGTGCATTGATTGCACGTAAACGCATCAGTAACTTGATGTTATAAAACGTGCCTTTGTGTACAATTCAATAAGTAGTAGAACAAGCATATAAGTCGAAGTTTATCTGTTCCTTCTAGAAATAGAAGCGATATCTGGGCCGCTCGATGATTTTGTGTTGACCCATGTACCAGGCCTGGTCAGAACTAAACCGATGTGTTCAGTGAAGTTCTTCGTCAAACAAATCGGAAAATCGAGAAACAACTGCTAGACAATAAGCAAGACATAGTTCCATGTGTTTTTCCGACTGATATCATGAGAACAGAGGATTATGTGATCACTTATCTAAAATGGCGCTTCATAGTTCAATAGAGTCTTCATAGTTTGAAGGAGTTTTCGAGAGCTACGATTGCTGGTTGGTTCCTGAAGTTATAGGCAAATACAGTTATTAGACTTATCCAAGTGGGAGACTGTTGGATAAGGTGTCTAAGTCCATAACTTATTTGGTATATACTTGACCCGACCGGCATGGTCCATTTGGGTTGCATCTCATCCAAACTATTATGGATAATTTTATGAGAGTTATACACATATGTTTATTAATATATTATGAGTTATAATATATTAATATGAAGTTACGTTATTTAATTAGGTTTAGTCTTAAATTAATTATGAATTAATTTAGAGATTAAAAGGAAGACTGATTAGATTATGGGCTATTTTTTTATATAGTGTGGGCTAATACTCATTTGTTAATGGGCTAGGCTTATGTGGAAGTCCATGGATGATCCATGGAGCTTTTAACCCATGGATCCTTGGAATGGAAGAGACATGGGTTATTAGGGTTTCACCCTAACCATGCACACTATATAAGCATGCTTATGGAGCATGAAATGTAGGCTAAGAGGAAACTAGTGAACTAGTGTGTGTGTGCTTGTGTGTGGCCGATTTTATACAAGGGTGTATACTCTCTCAAAGTTTTCCAAGAGTTTGTGATGTTTTGTGATTCCATTTGAGGCATTCACACTATTGGTGCTTGGCCCTCAAACTCCTTAGAACCAAAATCACCAAAAGGTATGTTGTCACACCCCCAAACCAGAACGGCGGAAACGTTCAGGGGCGGAGGACGTCATATTCAGTATCATAACAGTTCATAGAAAGGAAAGTACACGACACCATATATATTAAAGTTTCCAAGATGTTTACATAATTGTATTCATTACATGTTCAAAAGATAAATACATAAACATCATCCAAAAGAAGTAATTAACGCCAGCGCGTTAATCCCAAAAGTTGATTCCCAAACCTGCTTAGCGGTTCCTTAAGAATACAAGTTATTTCAAAGAAAAAGTGTCAACAATTAAGTTGGTGAGTTCATAAGTAGTATAGAAAAATTGGATGCCATTCCAAAATGGGTGTATATTTTCCAGAAAACGCAGCATTTCAAATGTAAAGAGTTGTGATTTGTTGTGTTGAAAGTGAATGTATTAGATCCAGAAAATCCCATATTTTCCCTAATGGTTGAGATACGAGTTGTTGTGTTTTCCAAGAAAACCCTTATTTTCTTATAAAAGTATGAAATGCATATAAATGTTCGTGTTATAAGTTGTAAATAATTGCACCAGGAAAATCCCTTATTTTCCTATTAGTTGTTTGGTTTGTATGCAGGAGAAACCCTTATTTTCCTAATATAATTGGCAGTCTCTAAGACCGAAAATCGCAAGAAACCGACGTTCTCAAAAGTTGTGTCATAGTTTTATATAGTAAAACTATACGAAGATCGCATTTATTAGATGAAGAATAGTTTTAATAGCTACTCGTTCATAAAAGCATAATACCATAATAATTGTATATCCGATGAGTTTTATAACCATACTAAACATAATATGCCTGTAACGACGTTCTTCAGGCGTCGCAGCGTTATGACAACTGGCACCCCAAAAGACGGACTGTAGCTAACAGTCAGGGCGCGGGATCATGACTTCCCGTATAGATCTATACACATTTGACACGTTCTCCGAATGGGAGACTCTGGTTATAGACAGGACTTGCAGCATTACTTTCTAATAAAGAAAAGTAACGTTTGAAGATATACACGTCTCATGGATTCTCAACTAAGCCCGTATTAAAGTGATAGTTTTCTATGCAAAGTTTATCCTTTTTCACAATGTTTGACAAAGCAAAATCATAAGTTTTTAGAATGTATAAAACGACTTAACAATGAAAGTTACTTTGAAATCATTATATACTTTGTATAATGTCTAATGCACACAAAGTATGACAAGAGTTTTCCATAATAGTAATGAGTTCCAAGTGATTTATTCGATAAAACAAGTGAAGTGAAACTTTATAAAATACACGATAATAACCGTATGTTTACTTGTATTCCCCCCCCCCCCTTAAAAGAGTATAAAAGCATTTAAAATGTATTTAAAGTGTGTTTGAAAGGGGTATGAACTCACTTGAAAGTTTGAAGATAGCGAGATGGAAAACCGGGCAGAGTTTCGTCTCGGGAAATGGATTTTCCTCGGAAATCTCGGGATTCCTCGGGAGAAAAATCAACCTTCGGGACTTGCACAAAATGACCAGGGCTTCGGGGTAGTGCGAGCACAGAAAACGAGGTAAAATGCAAGAAAAAGGAGAGAAAATGAGCCCTTTTCCCAGGAGCCCTCGCATCCCTTTTATAGGGGGCTGAGCAGCATGCGTACGCGGGGCGTACTCCCGTACGCGGCGCGTACGGGACGTCATCGCTAACCGCATCCTCGGCTGCAGCGTTTCGGACGGGACGGGGGAGGGGGTAGCTCGCATAGGGGCGACGTGGATGATCCGAGGCCGTTGCCTCGGGTACGCGGGGCGTACGAGGGTACGCGGGGCGTACGAGGGTACGCGGCGCGTACTACGGCCCTAGGCTGACTCCCCTTCGGATAATACCGAATTTTTAATAAAAATTATATATAAATTATTTATCAAACTTCAAAAATTCATATCTCCTTCATACGAACTCCGTTTTTGACGTTCTTTATATCCCCGCGAAGGTGAGACTACGATCTACAACTTTCATTTAGATTCCGTTGGCAAATTCCGAAATTATTTTTATTATTTATTTATTAAAATGACGTGATTAAGGAATTTCTTTAAAAATTCATAACTTATTCATACGATGTCCAATTTGAGCGTTCTTTTTATGCATGTTTGTAGTTTAACGATATCTATGACTTTCATTTAGACACCTAAGGTTAGAAAGTGTTTTATTGAAACTTTGCGTTTTTACGCAACTTCGTATTGCCTATTTTTATCGGATAACTTAGAATGGTCATAATTTCTTCGTTATAACTCGGATTTTTGTGTTATTTATATGTTTGGAAACCTTAAGACGATACCTACCACATAGTGTACTCCAAATAGAGTTTTTGAATACTTCATTTTTCGATGATATTCTAATTCCTTCCTCAAAGAGGTTACAGGACTCGATTTTTACTGACTTGAAATAACGGGTTGTTACATCATCCCCCCGTTAGAGGGAATTTCATACCGAAATTTTAATACAAAAGAAGAGTCTTAGGGGCTGGGGAAGAGATGTGGATACTTCTGTTGCATTTGATCTTCTCGTTCCCACGTGAACTCAGGTCCCCTCTTAGCATTCCATCGGACCTTTACTATTGGAATACGACTCTGTTTAGTTCGTTTAACTTCCCTATCCATGATCTCGATGGGTTCTTCCACAAAGTTAAGATTTTCATTTAGTTCGATCTCATCGAGTGGAATTACAAGTGTTTCGTCGGACAGACACTTCTTCAGGTTTGATACGTGGAATACTGGATGTACTTTGTTAAGCTCAATTAGAAGTCGGAGTTTGTAGGCTACTGGACCAATCCTTGAAATGATTTCGAAGGGTCCAATGTACCTAGGATTTAGCTTCCCACGCTTTCCAAAGCGTATCATTCCCTTCCAGGGTGAGACCTTCAGTAGTACCCGATCGCCAATCTGAAATTCCAAGGGTTTACGTCTTTTGTCGGCATAGCTCTTTTGCCTATCCCTCGAGGATTTCAGTCGTTCTCGTATTTGCACGATCTTTTCAGTAGTTTCCCTGATGATCTCTGGACCAGTGAGGGTGCTATCAGGGACTAGACCTTTTGCTAGTTGTGTGTCGCCCACTTCCGTCCAGCACAGAGGTGATCTGCACTTACGACCGTAAAGGGCTTCAAATGGATCAGTATTGATACTAGTATGATAACTATTGTTATAAGAGAACTCAACCTAAGGTAAGTGAACATCCCATGCTTTACCAAAGTCGATTACACATGCTCGCAACATGTCTTCCAAGGTTTGGATCGTTCTTTCGCTCTGTCCGTCAGTTTGGGGGTGATAGGTAGTACTCATGTCCAATCTTGTTCCCATGGATTTTTGCAATGATTGCCAGAATCTAGACGTGAATCTGTTGTCTCTATCCGAGATGATAGACATTGGAACTCCATGAAGTCGTACAATCTCTCGGATGTAGATTCTTGATAGCTTTTCCATTTTATCAGTTTCCTTGATCGGTAGGAAATGAGCGGGCTTGGTTAATCTATCGATGATTACCCAAATAGTATCTTGGCCACCCTGAGTTTTGGGCAGTTTCGTTATAAAGTCCATGGAAATCTGCTCCCATTTCCACTCAGGAATTTCAGGTTGTTGGAGTAGTCCTGAGGGTTTCTGGTGTTCTATTTTGATCTTGGCGCAAGTCAAACACCTGCTCACATATGTAGCGATCTCCACTTTCATGTTTGGCCACCAGTAGAGTTGTTTGAGATCTTGATACATCTTGTCTGACCCAGGGTGTTTGGAGTATGGAGTCTTGTGTGCCTCGCTCATAACTACCTCTCTAAGTCCACCAAATCTAGGCGTCCATATTCGGTTCATGAGGTAGCATGCTCCGTCACTCTTGATTTCTAAATTCTTGTCCATTCCCCTAAGGGTCTCACCTGTCACGTTTTCGGGTTTCAGGGCCTCTATTTGAGCTTCCTTGACTTGTGTCGACAGGTGCGAATGGATTGATATGGCTAATGACTTCACTCTTCTGCCAGAGTACTCCTTACGACTAAGGGCATCTGCCACGACGTTAGCCTTTCCTGGATGATAGCGAATCTCACATTCGTAGTCGTTGATCAATTCGACCCAACGTCGCTGTCTCATGTTCAACTCCTTCTGGTCGAAGATGTGTTGTAGGCTCTTGTGGTCTGTAAAGATAGTGCATTTGGTACCATATAGGTAGTGTCTCCATATTTTAAGAGCGAAGACCACCGCCCCAAGTTCTAAATCATGAGTGGTGTAATTGACCTCATGCGTTTTCAGTTGTCGTGAGGCATATGCAATAACCTTTCCCCTCTACATTAGTACACAACCCAGCCCTTGCTTCGAAGCGTTGCAATACACCACAAAATATTCGGTCCCTTCTGGGAGAGAAAGGATGGGCGCGCTGCAAAGGGCCTGTTTCAAAGTCTGAAATGCAGCATCTTGCTTTTCTCCCCAATTGTAGGTCACACCTTTCTGGGTTAAGGCGGTAAGAGGCTTTGCGATGCTGGAGAAATTCTGGATGAACCTTCGGTAATAACCAGCAAGACCTAGAAATTGGCGAATTTCTGTTGGTGTAGTTGGCGCAGACCAGTTTTTTATAGCCTTGATTTTTTATGGATCCACGTGGATTCCTTCCTTGCTGACCACGTGACCGAGGAAGTCCACCTTTCTAATCCAAAATTCACATTTTGAGAATTTTGCATATAGTTTCTCAGTCTGTAACGTCTCTAAAACTTGCCTCAGATGTTGACCATGCTCTTCTTTATTCTTTGAATAAATGAGTATGTCGTCTATGAATACTATCACGAATTTATCCAAGAATGGACGACATACCCGATTCATTAGATCCATGAACACGGACGGGGCATTGGTTAGTCCGAACGGCATCACTACGAACTCGTAATGTCCGTATCGTGTTCGGAAGGCCGTCTTGGGAATATCACTCTCCAGGACTCGCAGCTGCTGATATCCCGACCTCAGATCAATCTTGGAGAAGTAGTTGGCTCCTTGGAGTTGGTCGAATAAGTCATCGATTCGGGGTAGGGGGTATCGGTTCTTGATGGTAAGTTTGTTGTGTTCTCGGTAGTCGATGCACATTCTGAATGATCCATCCTTCTTTTCCACGAACAGTACGGTTGCTCCCCATGGCGAGAAGCTCGGCCTGATGAATCCTTTTCTAAGTAGTTCATTCAGTTGGCTGGATAGCTCTTGCATCTCTGCGGGGGCTAATCGATAGGGTGCTTTGGCTACTGGGGTAGCTCCGGGAACTAGATCGATTCGAAACTCAACTTGTCTCGTGGGTGGTATTCCCGGAAGGTCCTCGTGAAAAACGTCGGGAAAATCGCGTACGTCAGGCACACTCTTGATGTCTTGGACTTCGCGTTTCACATCTACAACATGTGCCAAGAATGCGTGACACTCCTTGCGTAGGCATTTCCGAGCTTGGATACTTGAGATGATACGAAGAGTGGTACTTGGTTTGTCGCCCAAGACAATGAAAGTTTCGCCGGTTGGCAGATTAAGGCGAACGGCCTTATCGTAACATAGAATGTCCGCATGATGAGAACTCAGCCAATCCATGCCAATGATGACATCGAAACTCTTAATCGAGACTGGCATGAGGTTGATTGAAAAGGGATTATCGTTTAAAGTTAGGGTGCAGTTTAAGTATATCTCCTTAGTGCCTTCGGTTTTCCCGTTGGCCATTTCTACTATGAATGGTTCACTTAGTGATTGTGGTATTGATTTTAGCAGGCCTTTAAAGTCGTGACTCACAAAACTCCTTTCCGCTCCACTATCAAACAAAATGCATGCATACGAGTTATCGAGAAGAAACGTACCCGTAACAACAGTAGGGTCCGCAATGGCTTCATCTTGTCCCATTGCGAAAACTGGCCCACTTCCGCCGGTATTCTGGTTGTTTGCCTTTGGGCAGTCCCTGCGGTAGTGCTCCGTGTCTCCGCACTCAAAGCAGGCGCAGCTTACCCCGGTATTAGTAATGGGGACGAATGGTTGGGTTGGCTCTTTTGCAATAGCGTGATGTATGCCCCTTCTTATTACACTTGGTGCATTGAAGATCAGGGCAAGGACTGTGGTGGTGGAAGCTGCATCGGTTGCATTTAGGAAGTTTCCCATTATATGAGCTTGTGGGGGCAGGGTTCACAGGTACAGTCATAGCGTCGGTCGCTATTACTTGTTGTTTCTTAGGGTTTTCCTGGAGGGTTTGTCCCCTCCTTTTGTTCCAAGGCCTACTCTGGCCCTGAGCCTGCCTAGGTGGATTTGCGGTTGTTGAAATGATACTGGGTTTTACTCCGTGGTCGATGAGTCGCTAAGCCAGGCGTTTGGCGCTGTTGTAGGTAACAGGGCCGAAAGCTAGGACATGCCCTTGAATCTGGGGTGGCAACCCCCAAATGTACCTTTCAACCTTCTTTGATTCTGGGTTGACCATGGTAGGGCACAGTGCAGCGAGGTCGTTGAACCTAGCTGTGTAGGTGACTAGGTCAGACCCATTCATTTTCAGATTCCAGAGCTCCTGCTCCAGCTTTTGCACTTCGCCCCTTGGGCAGTATTCTTCCAGTAGTAGAACCTTTAGATCTTCCCAACTCATGGTGTTGGCGACAGTGAGCGTTACTGAATTCACATGGCTTTTCCACCAAGTGAGGGCTCGATCCACGAAAGTGCAAGCAGCGAACTTGACTTTTCTTGCTTCTAGGCATGAGCAGATCTCGAAGACCGTTTCGGTCTTCTCGAACCATTGCATTAGTGCAATGACTCCCCCAGTTCCATTAAAAGTTTTTGGCTTAGCGTTAGAGAACTCCTTGTAAGTACATTCTCTTCCTTGACCATGACCAGTGCCATGATTCGGATGATTCGTGCTGCTTCCCGCCCCTCCATTTCCGTGAGAGTTTATTTGCGAGAGGGCTGCAGTTACTGCTGCTGTGATAGCAGCCAAGACCATGGCTGGATCATAAGCTAGTGGTGGAGGTGGTGGTGGTACCGTGCCCGGCCTGGGCCTTAGGTTTGGACGAGGAGGCATCGTGCTGCCAAAAGAAAAAAAATATGGAAAAATTTATAAGTTTTGGCAGTTCAGAGTTGAATGATATTGAGTTAACTTCTAATAGTTCTAAGAAGTTGGGTTTGACTGACACAATGTTTTGAGATTGAAAGTAAAGTTTGAATAGCTGTACCAATGAATCGAACGATTTGCGCATGATTAACAACAACAAGAAAAGGGGTATACCCTTATATATATTAAACATATAGTTGTGTTACAGCGGGGTCTAGACAAAATTTCTTGGCCTTTCTAAAGGCCTCCGATTACAGAATAATTTAAAGAAAATAATACTTTTATCCGAAGTCCAAATTTATAACAAAATTTGAGAGTTGGGCAAGTACTACTTGCGGTGCACTTTGCGTTTGGAGCTCGACTCCGTGTCGGACTGCTTCGACTCCATGAGGCGTCTATCAAACGCAACTTGTTGTTCTCTTAATTCTGCGAAGGACACATTTGCTTGTGCTTGAAACGCTTCGGCGCGAATGTGGATGTCGTTCTGCAACAACTCTAGGCGGTTGATATCGGCCGTGTGGATTTGTACTTCCACATGGACCTCTCGGATTCGGTTGGCTTGCACTCCAGATTGATAGCACTGGTTGGCGAGTTTGCCAACCATGACCGGAAGTGCGCGGTCGGCTGATCCCCCGCCTCTCACATCATAGAAGTCTCGGCACATGCCATAAGGAGGGCGTAAGCTTTGTTGTTGGCTCCAATGATGGAGGTGACTTCCCCACACTGGAGTGGGTCCTTGGAAATTCCTCACGTGGACGGGAGATTGTGGGATTGGTGGATTTATAATTTCTGGCTCCGAATCCGTGCCAGAGTCATCCCCTCCCTCCAACTCTATAGGCTCTTCGTCTTCTTCAGGATCTTCTTCAGTCCACCCTGCATTACCTTGGTTGGGGTAGTAGGGGTCATTGGGGTGATGGAATCCTGCCATTTAGACTATACGAGAATAGAGTTAAAAGTTTACTATAAGCTAGAGCACATGAAACTTACCCTTAAGTTTAATGGTTGACCGCACTCGAATACTCCCTCAATATTCTTTAGCGATTTGTTTTTGGTAATTTTTAAATTTGTTGTCCATTACAGACACTCCTTGGCATACGTTAGTCGGCTCTTGGACAAATATAGTTGATCAGGCTATATTCTTCCCAGTTCTGATTACATGTCCCAAGGCGTACCTGTGCTGCACAACTTATTTATAATACTTCTAAAGTTATTTACTATGAAACTGTTATTAGTATAAAAATGAGTGCATGCTTACCTTAAAACTAATTAGGTTTACTTTCAAAAGTATGAATTTTTCTCAGAGTGTTTTTGCCCAGTTGAGTTTATAGTTGTATATCAAAAAGGAATGGTTTTGATGTACTTAATTCCCTATAAACAAAGCTCTGATACCAATCTGTCACACCCCCAAACCAGAACGACGGAAACGTTCGGGGGCGGAGGACGTCATATTCAGTATCATAACAGTTCATAGAAAGGAAAGTACACACCACCATATATATTAAAGTTTCCAAGATGTTTACATAATTGTATTCATTACATATTCAAAAGATAAATACATAAACATCATCCAAAAGAAGTAATTAACGCCAGCGCGTTAATCCCAAAAGTTGATTCCCAAACCTGCTTAGCGGTTCCCTGAGAATACAAGTTATTTCAAAGAAAAAGTGTCAACAATTAAGTTGGTGAGTTCATAAGTAGTTTAGAAAAATTGGGTGCCATTCCGAAATGGGTGTATATTTTCCAGAAAACGCAACATTTCAAATGTAAAGAGTTGCGATTTGTTGTGTTGAAAGTGAATGTAATGCATATAAATGTTCGTATTATAAGTTGTAAATAATTGCACCAGGAAAATCCCTTATTTTCCTATTAGTTGTTTGGTTTGTATGCAGGAGAAACCCCTATTTTCCTAATATAATTGGCAGTCTCTAAGACCGAAAATCGCAAGAAACCGACGTTCTCAAAAGTTGTGTCATAGTTTTATATAGTAAAACTATACGAAGATCGCATTTATTAGATGAAGAATAGTTTTAATAGCTACTCGTTCATAAAAGCATAATACCATAATAATTGTATATCCGATTAGTTTTATAACCATACTAAACATAATATGCCTGTAACGACGTTCTTAAGGCGTCGCAGCGTTATGACAACTGTTACCCCAAAAGATGGACTGTAGCTAACAGTCAGGGCGCGGGATCATGACTTCCCGTATAGATCTATACACATTTGACACGTTCTCCGAACGGGAGACTCTGGTTATAAACAGGACTTGCAGCATTACTTTCTAATAAAGAAAAGTAACGTTTGAAGATATACACGTCTCATGGATTCTCAACTAAGCCCGTATTAAAGTGATAGTTTTCTATGCAAAGTTTATCCTTTTTCACAATGTTTGACAAAGCAAAATCATAAGTTTTTAGAATGTATAAAACGACTTAACAATGAAAGTTACTTTGAAATCATCATATACTTTGTATAATGTCTAATGCACACAAAGTATAACAAGAGTTTTCCATAATAGTAATGAGTTCCAAGTGATTTATTCGATAAAACAAGTGAAGTGAAACTTTATAAAATACACGATAATAACCGTATGTTTACTTGTATCCCCCCCCCCCCCTAAAAGAGTATAAAAGCATTTAAAATGTATTTAAAGTGTGTTTGAAAGGGGTATGAACTCACTTGAAAGTTTGAAAATAGCGAGATGGAAAACCGGGCAGAGTTTCGTCTCGGGAAATGGATTTTCCTCGGAAATCTCGGGATTCCTCGGGAGAAAAATCAACCTTCGGGACTTGCACAAAATGACCAGGGCTTCGGGGTAGTGCGAGCACAGAAAACGAGGTAAAACGCAAGAAAAAGGAGAGAAAATGAGCCCTTTTCCCAGGAGCCCTCGCATCCCTTTTATAGGGGGCTGAGCAGCATGCGTACGCGGGGCGTACTCCCGTACGCGGCGCGTACGGGACTTCATCGCTGACCGCATCCTCGGCTGCAGCGTTTCGGACGGGACGGGGGAGGGGGTAGCTCGCATAGGGGCGACGTGGACGATCCGAGGCCGTTGCCTCGGTTACGCGGGGCGTACGAGGGTACGCGGCGCGTACTACGGCCCTAGGCTGACTCCCCTTCGGATAATACCGAATTTTTAATAAAAATTATATATAAATTATTTATCAAACTTCAAAAATTCATATCTCCTTCATACGAACTCCGTTTTTGACGTTCTTTATATCCCCGCGAAGGTGAGACTACGATCTACAACTTTCATTTAGATTCCGTTGGCAAATTCCGAAATTATTTTTATTATTTATTTATTAAAATGACGTGATTAAGGAATTTCTTTAAAAATTCATAACTTATTCATACGATGTCCAATTTGAGCGTTCTTTTTATGCATGTTTGTAGTTTAACGATATCTATGACTTTCATTTAGACACCTAAGGTCAGAAAGTGTTTTATTGAAACTTTGCGTTTTTACGCAACTTCGTATTGCCTATTTTTATCGGATAACTTAGAATGGTCATAATTTCTTCGTTATAACTCGGATTTTTGTGTTATTTATATGTTTGGAAACCTTAAGACGATACCTACCACATAGTGTACTCCAAATAGAGTTTTTGAATACTTCATTTTTCGATGATATTCTAATTCCTTCCTCAAAGAGGTTACAGGACTCGATTTTTACTGACTTGAAATAACGGGTTGTTACATATGTAATCTCTTCTAACTCTTTTATGTTGAAATGTTCCCCTTGCCATGTTAGATAGGTTATAAACATTGGAAAATTTATTATTTTGCATGTATTTAGACAAACATAGATCCAAGGTTTATTAGGGTTGCATGCACACTTAGGAAGTGTTAGATTGCTCAAAACCCAACAGAAGTTTCCTAGAAATCCATATGTCCAAAATGCGAGGATGTGTACGGACACGACTACGCCTTGACAAAACATCTGAAGCACCTGAAACAATAAACTGAAAGCATAAGCAAAAACTTAGTGACTTCCCCCAAAGTACGAACACACAAACAACGGCACATATACAAATAACAGCATGCATAACGAACCATAAACCTGATTGGACCACCTCGTAGGGCCTACAACCTATTGTTGGATATAGTGTCTAAGTTCATAACTATATTTGGTATGTACTTGAACCGACCCGGCATGGTCCATTTGGGTTGCACTTCACCCGAACAATTTATGGATAATATTTGAGAATAGTACAAGTTATGATTTATTAATATATTATAAGTTCTAATATATTAATATTAGATCATATTATTTAATTAGTAGTGATCTATAATTAATCTACGATTAATTTAGAGATCAAAGATATTACTAATTAAATATGGGCTTCTATATTTATATAGTGTAGGCTAAAGCTTATTGGGAATGGGCTAGGCTTGCATGGAAAAGTCCATGGATACTCCATGGAGCTTTAACCCATGGATCTCATGGAAATGAAGAGACATGGGTTTTAGGGATGTAACCCTAATCCTCCACACTACATAAAGGAGGCTTTGGTTCTTGAAATCACACTAGTTGACACTTGTTGAGGTGAGGGCAAATTTTAAGATAGTAGTGACTATTCTCTCAAAGTTCCAAGTTTATGGTGATTTGTGATTTCCACTTGAGGCATCCACACTATTGGTGCTAGGCTCAAAAACTCCAAGCAATCAACTACAACTTCAAGGTAAGTATTTCTTCTAGCTTTATTTGATTCATGTTCCCCATGCCATGCTAACTAGGATATAAACCTTGGAAAATTAATTATTTGCATGCATCTTAGACAAACATAGATCCAAGGTTTATTAGGGTTGCATGTACACTTAGGAAGTGTTAGAATGCTCAAAACCCAACACCTATTTGGACCGGTCTCAAGCCTTCGGCACGTCTAGACCGCCTCAGAGGGCGTACAACCCATTTGGACAGCTCCTGAGCCTCCGATACGTCTGGACCACCTCGTAGGGCCTACAACCTGCTCATCGGACCTTCAAACGGACTAGACCGCCTCGATCCCTGAACGAAAAACACAGATGATCCCTGACCACTGACTGCCGGATCCTAAACCATCATCATCAAGACAATATCCCAAGAAAAGCTTATTCCATGAATAGCCTCTACCTGCAGATCCGCTAGCATATACCAAAATGACAATCATCATCATCTAGTCACTAACTCATATAATTAGTCCAAAACAGGGTAAAATACCTTTTTACACTTCCTCAAGCTGGGCCCAAAGCCAAGGCCCAAACTATATGACAAAAAGGTCCAATATCAAAATAAACTCTTTAAGTCCAATTACGGCCCAATTTTCCAAATTGGACCTAATGGCCATCACTCAAGAAGATCCAACAAGCTAATAGCCCACATAAGATTGGTATCAGAGCATTGTTTATATTGAACTAAGTATATCGAACCACATAAGATATACAAACTATAAATGAATTGGGACTAAACTGCATTTCATTTAGTTTAAATTATTTGGGTCGTAAAAGCACAAATACATGCATACAACGAGTCATTTTTCTAGTTAGAACTATACAAGAAGTATTAAGACAAGTTGGACACTATGACTAGTCCTCGGAATATGTAATCGGATTTGTGACTAATATAGCCTGATCAACTATATTTATCCGAAATCGGACTAATGTATGTCGGGGAATGGTCGTAGTGAGCAACTAATCAAAACTTACCAAAATGACACTAGTATCAAACATACAAATTTAATACTATAGGAGTATTTGGTAGATGCAATCGTTTAACCTACATATTTTGACTTACATGTTTAAAAATTATACAATTCTTATAACCCTATTCTCGTATAGTCGAAATGGTTGGATTCCATCCACCTGGGACCCATACTACTCGAACCAGGGCAATGGAGGATGGGTAGAGGAGGACCCCAAAGAAGCTGAGGAACCCATGGAGGAAGGGGAAGGTGAAGACTCTAGGACAGACTCAGACCCAAAAATAATCAACCCACTAGTCGCCCAACCTCCCACAACTAGGAGAAACTTTCAATGACCAACTGCTCTCTGGGGAAGCCACATTCAACAATTGAGCCGGCAACAAGGATTACGTCCTCCCTATGGTATGTGTCGGGATTTCTACGAGGTCAGCCGAGGAAGTTTAGCCGACCGAGCACTCCCAATCATGGTGGGCAAACTAGCCAACCAGTCCTACCAATCCAGAGTTCAAGCTAACCGGATTCACGAAGTCAACATGGAGGTTCAAGGTAACACTACTAACATCCGTCGCCTGTACATGTTGCAGGGAATTGCTCATCTCCACACCAACACCCTCCAGGAGCAGTTCACTATAGCTCTCTCTGAGAGAAAAGAGATAAGGGAGCAGCAAGATGCCCTTGACAGGCGTATTACGGGAGCAAATCAATCGGAAGCGGAGTCAAGCTCCAACCGAAACCCGCATCGCAAGTAGTACTTGCCGAAATCCCAAATTTTGATATAGAATAGGTTATCGGCTAAAAGTCTTAATTCTCTTTAACTTTCTTGTAATCGGAGACCTTTGGAAAGGTTAATTTTTCCTAACTTCAAATGTAATCCAAGCATATGTTTAATATATAATGAAATATTCCTTTGGGAATTAATCCTTTGCATATCACACCAATTCATGAGTTTATCTACTATCATATAGACTCTAAATATGAATCAAACTCAAACCCTTGTGGTAGTCAGCCTAAATCATGAATAATTGAAAGTAGCTAACCCTTTTACATTCGGATTTAGATCATCAAAGACTTATGGTGTCTCATTGTTATTTCTGTAGTAGCAAAATGTCGCCTCGTAGATCTACACGCCGTGGTAACAACGTAACGCCTCCACCACCACCATATCCATCAACGGATAATGCTGCCTTGA
Organism: Lactuca saligna; assembly: GCF_052625555.1. NCBI lineage: Eukaryota > Viridiplantae > Streptophyta > Magnoliopsida > Asterales > Asteraceae > Lactuca > Lactuca saligna. The sequence continues at coordinate 74,574,276 of NC_136421.1, forward strand.
TACTTGTTGTAACTGTTGTAGTGACATCAGCAATGGCACAAATAAGTAATAATGGGTCCGTAGGGGGAGTAAATAGCTCTACGAAGGGCCAACACCAGGGTCGTTTAGGGGATTGCACCTTCAAGGACTTCACCAATAGCAAGCCCATATCTTTTAATGGATACAGAGGGATAATGACTCTATCACAATGGATAGAGAAAAAAGATGTGGTTTTCGAGATCTATGCATGTCTGGAAGGCAGCAAGGTAAAGTTTGTTATTTGTACATTCTCCAAGAGAGCTTTGACATGGTGGAATGGCCATGTCAAGTCACTAACTCTAGTAGTGGAAAATTCTATAGGCTGGGAGAATCTAAAGAAAATGTTAATGCAAAAGTACTGTCCAAGGGGCGAAGTACAAAAGCTGGAGTAGGAAGTTTGGGGCCTTACTATGGTAGGCTCGGACATCACAACCTATACCAATAGGTTTAGTGATTTGGCAATCCTTTGCCCAGGAATGGTTGCACTAGAGAGCAAGAAGATCGAGAGGTATGTCTGGGGACTGTCACCCCAGATTCGATGAAGCGTACTAGCATCCAAACTAGTCACTTTCGATAGTGCCAAAAAGTTGGCACAAGCTCTCGCTGACCATGGAGTCTGCCAAGGCTTCGCAACTGCTTCCCCAGAGCAAACCCTCGGAAGCAACAACAACAACAGCAAGAAGAAATTTTGGAACAAGAGGTAGAGTTAGTTTTCATAATAACCTCATAAGAAACAAGAAATGGTGGCAATCCATGCCGCTACTACCCTAGCTGTTGCTCCTGTTACCTCTACACCAACAAGATAATATGCTCGGAGCTTACCAAAATGCAACAAATTCAATCTCCATCACAACGGAAATTGTTGAGAGATACACTACAACAACTGCAACAGGAAAAGGCACACTGCCCATTTGTGTAAGGCACCAGCAAGACGAATCACCTAAGTCGTTGGAGTCGGCGTGAGCCAGATGTGTTATGGGTGCGGTGAGGCCGGAGACTACAAAAAGGACTGACCTAAGGCAAGGACTGCTGCAGCATAGGAAGGGTGTTGGCAATAGGGCAAAACGAAGTAATAGCTGATCCCATGGTGGTTACGGGTACGTTTCTCCTCAATAATGCTTATGCATGCATACTATTTATTGTGGTATGGAGAGGAGTTTCGTAAGTCATAAATTCAAGCATGTACTAAAACAAAACCCTCAATCACTCAACAAGATATTTATAGTAGAAATGGCAAATGGTAGAACAGAAAGCACAAACGATATGTACATAAGCTACATGCTAACTTTAAATGAACATTCATTTCAAATCGATCTAATGCCGATCACCATAAAGAACTTTGATGTCATCATCGATATGGATTGGTTAAGCCTACACCACACTGATATACTTTGTCATGAAAGGGTCATTCGCCTAAATTTTCCAAATGGCGGAACTATTGTCATTTATGGTGACAAACCCTGTACCAATTTAAAAATCATCACTTGCGTCAAAGCCCAACAATACCTACGTAAGGAGTACCATGCCTTCTTAGCCCATGTGGTAGATAAAGAAAAAGAATAAAAAGACATCAAAGGCATTCTAGAAGTTTGTGATTTTCTCGATGTCTTCCCTAAAGATCTTCCATAAGTTCCACCAGAGCGACAAGTCAAGTTTAGAATCGATTTAATTCCCGAAGCTACGCCAGTAGCTAACCCACCGTATCGTCTAGCGCCAGATGAGATGCAAGAATTATCCAGCCATTTAAACGAACTACTCAACAAAGGATTCATCATACTTAGCATCTCACCTTGGGGAACACGAGTCATGTTCGTAAAAAAAAGGATAGATCTTTCCGTATGTGCATCGATTACTAGGAACTCAACAAGCTCACTATCAAGAACCGATATCCCCTACCACGAATTGACGACTTGTTCGACCAACTCCAAGGAGCAAGTTATTTTTCAAAGATCGATTTGAGATCTGGGTATCATCAGTTGTGAGTCTTGGAAGGAGATGTTCCCAAAATAGCCTTTTGAACTCGTTATGGTCACTACGAGTTTGTAGTAATGCCCGTTTGGATTAACAAATGCACCGGCGGTGTTCATGGATTTAATGAACCGAGTGTGTCATTCGTTCCTGGATAAATTCATGATCGTGTTCATAGATGATATACTCATCTATTCGAAGAGTAAAAAGGAACATAGTCAACATCTCCGACAAATCTTGGAAACACTAAGAAAAGAGAAGTTATACGAAAAGTTCTCAAAGTGCGAATTCTGGATTCAATAGGTAGATTTTCTTGGTCACGTGGTTAGCAAAGATGGGATACACTTGACCCTTCCAAAATCAAGGCAGTTGAGAACTGGTCAGCTCCAAGAACCCCAATAGAAATCTGACAATTCTTGGGCCTTGTTGGCTATTACCGAAGATTTATACAAAAATTCTCGAAGATTGCTAAGCCACTTACCACCTTGACCCAGAAGGGTGTAACTTTCAGTTAGGAGGAAAAGCAAGATGTTGCATTCCAGACACTGAAGCAAGCACTATGCTTTTGTCGTTGCCGGAAGGAACAGAAGACTTCGTCGTCTAGTGTGATGCATCAAATCAAGGTCTTGGATGTGTGCTAATGCAACGAGGAAAATTCATCGCCTATGCCTCAAGAAAACTCAAGATGCACGAGGTCAACTACACTACACATGACCTCGAACTAGGAGCAGTCGTTTTGCATTAAAGATTTGCAGACACTATCTCTACGACAGAAAATGCACAATCTTAACCGATCACAAGAGCCTTCAACACATTCTAAATCAAAAGGAACTCAACATGAGGCAAAGACGATGGGTTGAACTATTAAATGAATACGAATGTGAAATTCGTTATCATCCACGAAAAGCGAATGTGGTGGCTGATGCTCTTAGTCGAAAGGAATACTCGGGCCACTGAGTGAAATCCTTAACCATGACGATCCATTCACACATGTCCACGCAAATCAAGGAAGCTCAAAGGGAAGCCTTGAAATCAGATAATATGAAGGGTGAAGCCTTAAGGGGAATGGATAAGAATCTTGAAATCAAGGGCGACAGAGTTCATTACTTCATGGATCGGATCTGGATGCCAAAGTTTGGTGGATTCAGAGTCGTAGTCATGAATAAGGCTCATAAGACTCAATACTCCGTGTATCCAGGTTCGGAGAAGATGTATATTGACCTCAAGAAAGTGTATTGGTGACCGTACATGAAAGCAGAGACTGCTACCTATGTGGGAAAGTGTCTGACTTGTGCCCAAATCAAGGTAGAGTACCAAAAGCCCTCGGGACTACTACAACATCATGAAATACCCAAGTGGAAGTGGGAGCTGATAACCATGGATTTCACAACCAAATTACTCAAGACAACGGGTGGGCTTGACACGATCTGGGTGATGGTGGATAGATTAACAAAATCCGCACACTTTCAACCAATAAAGGAAACCGACAAGATGGAGAAGCTAGCTCGAACGTACATCCGAGAGATTATACAACTACATGGCGTAGCAATATCCATTATCTCTGACAGAGATAGTAGATTCACCTTGCAATTCTGGCAGTCGCTGCAAAAATCTCTAGGAACGAGACCAGACATGAGTACCGCTTACCATCCACAAACCGATGGTCAAAGTGAGAGGACTATACAAACCTTGGAAGATATACTAAGAGCTTGTGTAATAGATTTTCGTAAAGCATGGGATACCCATTTACCACTAGTCGAATTCTTGTATAACAATAGCTATCACTCCAGCATTAAAGTTGCTCCTGTCGAAGCCCTCTATGGCTGCAAGTGCAGATCACCACTGTGTTGGGCTGAAGTGGGTACACTCAACTAGCCAAGGGACAAGTACCCGACAACGCTCTCACCGGCCGGGAAATTATAAGAGAAACAACTGAGAATATTCTACAAATTCAAGAACGACAAAAGGCTTCAAGAGACAGACAAAAGAGTTATGCGGACAAAAGACGGAAGCCCTTGGAGTTTCAGGTTGGGGACCGAGTGCTATTGAAGGTATCGCCTTGGAAAGGGTTAATACATTTCGGAAAACGTGGGAAACTAAACCCAAGGTATATCAGACCATTCGAGATCCATGCAAGGATCGGCCCAGTAGCATACAAACTCCGACTACCAGAAGAACTTAATAACATATATCCTACCTTTCATGTGTCAAACTTGAAGAAATGTTTGTCCAATGATACCTTCGTCATCCCTCATGTTGAAATCAAAATCAATGAGAGTTTCCACTTTATAGAGGAACCAATTGAGGTCATGGATAACAAAATTAAAAGAACGAAAACAAAAACGAATACCCATTGTGAAGGTCTGCTGGAATACAAAACGGGGACCTGAATACACTTGGGAGCGCGAAGATCAGATGATGCAAAAGTATCCACATCTCTTTCCCTAATTCACAAATATTTTCCATACATTAAATTTCGGGATGAAATTCCCTCTAACAGGGGGATGATGAGACAACCCAATATTTCAAATCAATGTAATGACCTAAAAAGTTAAGAATTGTAGTGTCTTTTGATATAATGAAATTAGTGTCAAAAATAAAATGTTCTAAAGCCTCTATTGGGTTGCCTAAGATGATAGTTACCGTGTCAAGGTTTTCAGAAATATAAAGAACACTAAAATCTGAGTTATAACAAAGAAGATATGACCAATCAAAAATTTGTGTCAAAACCGGTAAAACACTGGCAAACGTTAAAAGTGAAATTTCAATATAATACTTTTTAGCCTTAGGTATCTAAACGAAAGTCTTGGATTATACTAAAAGGTGAGCGTGCATAAAAACAACGTCGAAATCTGACTTCGTATGAGGAAGTTATGATTTTTCTATATTTCGGGATAGCGGTAGACAGCTAACAACTCGAAATAGAGATCGAGGGATTTTTGGCTGAAATAACCTAAATGAGAATCGAAGATCTCAATAATAGTAGTGCAACAGTAAAATGTCTGACGAAAAAGGACACCGGATGAAGAAGTTATGGATTTTTAACGGGCATTTCCTGTCCCGGCCTGTTTAAAATATAATATTAAAAATAAATTCAAAACTAGCCGACGAGTCTAAATGAGAGTTATATAGCAAAATCTTGCCTACGCGTGGATATAAAAAACGTCGAAAATGCAACTGGTACACAAAAGTTACAGATTTTACAAGTTCGGGACACAAAACTCGAGGCTGTCAGGCAGCTCACGACGTGAGACACCCATACTCACGATGTGAGCATGTGACTGATGGGTTTCACAGCCTACCAACAAGTTTTCAATTCTACGAGAGGAGGCAGGTCGGACTCATGACGTGAGCCAGCTAAACTCATGATGTGAACCTCAGATTTCACCCCTATAAATAGAAACCAATGGTTTAGGGTTTAGGTGCTCAATTCTATTCTCTCTCAGGCCAAAGCTCTTCGTTTTAACCCCCGAATCCCCGGTCTTCACATCCAAGTCCCGAAGGAAGGTTTTACACTCCCTAGATTTCAGAGATTCCCGAGAGTCTCGAGAAATTCGGTTTCTCCTGTCGAAGTTCTGCTCGGTTTTCTTCTCACCTTCTTCAATCTATCAAGTGAGTTCATACCCCTAAAACTACGTTTTCAAATGCATTTTAAATGCTTTTATACACTTTTAAAGGGGGGGGGGGGATACAAGTAAACACACGATTATCCTCGTTTGAATAACATAAATCTTTTGCTATACTTGTTGTTATAACCAATCATATGAGATTTATAACTATCATACGAAAACATTCTCATGAGACATATCACGATAACACTTTATCCATTTTGAATTGATACATGTTGTTATATAAATATCAAACACATTATTTATATTTTGAGTATAAATGTTCAATGATGCATTACAAATGTTATACATTACATACAAAGTCGACACTACACTAGTGTTTACCATACAAACGGAATACACTTTTTGAAAAACTATAATAGGTATAGTTTACAGGGAAATCATGAGATTTTAAATATTATAGGTACTATATCAAGGAAATACTTTCATATATAAGAACAAATGGACTTTTCATACGTAAATCTATTTGATACTAAGTTTTGTGAGACATTCCACGTCACGTACTTTCATGTATGACGTTAAGGTCTTGTATTATGTAACATAATCTCTTGTAAGGAGAGCATGATCCTTGTGTATAGATCTATACGGGATTGACAACCCCACACCTAAACTGTTAGCTACAGTTAGACGGGCAGGTCTGGGGTGACAAACGTCATAACATTCCAACGCCTGAAGAATGTTGTTACAGGTAGCCTAAGTCTGGGGAGACAAACGTCATAACATAGAATGGTTATAAAACTCACATGGAGTATGAAAAACATAATGAATTACAAGGTTATCATATGTCTTAGTGGCTTTATACATACACAAATTTGTTATTCTAGGTGTGACAACTACTAATGCCTTATAGTTTTGGAACTATTAAACTACCACACACTCATGGAAAAATATTGGATTTTTTAAAAGGAACTCAGTGATTTTATACCAACCATAAAAAATTTATACATAAATAGTTATGAACTCACCAACTTAATTGTTGATACTCTTTCAAAACTACTTGTATTTCTCAGGGATTCAGTAGTACATGTAGGCTTCAGCTTTTGGAGAAGTGACACTAAGTCATCAGTTTAGAACTCATTTCGTCATCATATTGTAATTTGTTTTGAACAAGTGTCTTTCAACAATGTAACTTTTAAATTATATATATTATTGTTGTTTTACTTTGTTTACTATGTATTCAATTGTTACGATACTACATGAAGTCATCCACCCTCGAACGATTCCGCCATTCTGGTTTGGGGTGTGACAGTTGTCACGGATTTTTGCTAATGTTTTCCTTAAGGAGCTACCGGGTGTGCCTCGCGAGAGGTAGGTTGAGTTCATGATTGATCTAGTGCCATGTGTGGCCTTGATTTCCAAGGCGACGTACTGCTTGGCACTACCTGAGATGCATGATTTGTCCTCTCAGCTTCAGGATTTGTTAGTAAAGTTCATCAGACCGAGTGGTTCTCCGTGAGGAGTGTCGATACCAGTTGTTAAGAAGAAGGATGGTTAACAATAGATGTGAATTGATTACCAAGAGTTGAACAAGCTAACAGTCAATAACTATTCTCCCCTTACTTGGGTTGATGACCTCTTTTATTAGTTACAAGGTGCATCTTGGTTATCTATGATGGATCCAGTGTATGGATATCATTAGGTGATGGTGAGAGAAGAGGATATGGAGAAGACCACATTCCAGACTATTTATGGGCATTACTAATGGGTTTTTGAGCATTCTAACACTTCCTAAGTGCACATACAACCCTAATAACCTTGGATCTATGTTTGTCTAATTATCATGCAAAGTTGAATTCCAAGGTTATATTTCTATCTAGCATACATGGGGATCAATTTTTAACTTGAATGGAAGATAGAATAACTTACCTTGTTGTTTCTTGTGATCCTTGAAACCTTGTGAGCCTAGCACCCCAAGTGTGATGCCTTAAATTCTTCACAAAACACCAAATGCAAAGGAGTAAACTTTGAAAGAATCTTACGCTTGCAAAAATCGGCCTAGCCCTCACTTGTTCATGTGTTTAGCCGATTTTGGTGGAGAATGGGTTCCTTATATAGTGTTGACACATCTAGGGTTACACCATGTAAACCCTAATGTGTCATGACTCTTCATTTCCATAACACATGGGTTTGTAACTCCCATGGAGCATCCTATGGGTGGAACCCAACTTGATAATCCATGGAGCCTCATTGCCCACTCTACAAGTTATGGATGATTAACATAATCAACCCATATATTTAATTAGTTATCTTTTGATCACTTAATTAATTCTAAATTAATTATTGATCAAACTAATTAAATAATATTATTAATTTATTAGAACTTATAATACATTAATAATCCATAAGTGTTATTTCTCTCATTTAGTCTATCCAATTGCATGGTGTCATGCAACCCAAATGGACCATGCCGGGTCGGGTCAAGTACATACCAGAAACAGTTATGGACTTAGACACCTTATCCAAGAATTACAAGTTCATGGTGATGTTATTTGGGCTCAACGATGCACCTTCTGTACTTATGGATCTGATGAATCAGGTGTGGAGACCGATGCTTGACCGATCTATTATTATGTTCATTGATGATATCTTCATATATTCCAAGACTAGAGAGCCACATGAGGAGCACATTTGAGAGCTTCTGGAGGTTTTAAGGTGGGATCAACTTTCTGCCAAGTCCTGGCAGTGTGAGTTTTGGTTACAACAGATCCATTTCCTAGGGCACCTCGTTAATCAGGATAGAATTTTGGGTGATCCGGCCAAGGTCGATGCAGTAATGTAGTAGGAGGTTCTGAAATCTCCCTCATAGATCAAGTATTTCTTAGGTTTGGCAGTGTACTATCATAGATTTATTCAGGATTTATCCAAGATTGTGGTCCCCTTACTCGTCTAATGAAGAAGGAAGTGGACTTTGTATGGTGCCCTGAGCAATGGTCGACGTTTGACCCTTCTGAAGGTAGTCGAGGACTTGGGGTATTCTGTGATGCATCCATCACCAGTTTGGGGGCAATCTTTATGAAGATAGGAGGAGTGATTACTTATGCTTTAAGGCAACTAAAGTCGCATGAGACGTGATATCCCACTCATGACCTGGAGTTGGGGGGAGTGGTGTTTTCCCTCAAGATTTGGATACATTATACATATGGGTCCCATTGAACGGTCTAGATGAATCACAAGAGCTTGAGATATCTTTTGGATCAACCGAACCTAAGCATGAGGCATCGTAGGTGGCTGGACATGTTCAAGGATTATGATTGCAAGATCCTTCACCATCCAGGTAAAGTGAATGTGGTTGTGGATGCTTTAAGATACAAGTCGGCTGGGTCTTCAGTTAGGGAGGTGTATATGAGGATATTCATTGTTTCTTTGATTTTAGGATTGATCAGATAGGGTCAGGAAGAGGGAGTTTAGAAGGAGAACTAGAAATAGGAGAGGATCAGGGGTGATATTGATAGGTTTCTCATGGATAATCGAGGGTTGCTGAATCCGTGTGGTCGGATTTGGGTCCCACTTTCTTGAGGGATCAGGCAGATTGTCTTGGATGAGGTTCATAATTCTCGATTTTTTATGCATCTAGGAGCCACCAAGATGTTTCAGGATCTGAGATTGAGTTTTTGGTGGTCGTGTATGAAGAGGGACATAGCCTGGTACGTTGATTGGTGTTTGACCTGTAGGATGGTCAAGGTCGAACATCAGAGGTTGCATGGGAAGTTACAGCCTTTGCAGGTTCCCATTTGGAAGTGGGAATAGACCACTATGGATTTTATCAACAAGTTGTGGAAGATAACTAAGGGTTTTTATGCTATAGGGGTCATTGTGGATTGATTGACCAAGAATTCCCACTTTTTGACCATCCGAGAGAGCTCTTCGACTGAAAAATCCGCTGATGTGTATGTTCTGGAGATTGTCACTCATCATGGGGTTCTTATCTACATTTTTTCATACCGAGATGTTCAGTTCACATCCTGATTCTGGAAGAAGTTCCCCGAGGAAGTGGGCATAAGACTACATTTCAGTACAGCTTATCAGTTGCAAACCGACAATCAGAGTGAGCAGACCGTCCTAACCCTTGGAGATATGTTGTGGGCTTGTGTCATCAATTTTGGTAGTAGTTGGAATTCCTATCTGCCTCTTACAGATTTTTGCTACAACAACAGTTATCACTCCAACATTAATGCCATACATTTTGAGCTCCTGTATCGCTGGAGATGTCATACCCTGATTTGCTGCAGAAGAGCTATGCCGATCGGCATCGATCATAGCTGGAGTTTCAGGTCGGTGATATGGTATTACTGAAGGTCTCACCTTGGAAGGGTGTGATCCGATTCATTAAGAGGGGGAATTTGGGTCCTTGATATATTGGACCTTTCCACGTGATCCTCAGGGTTGGCCGAGTGACTTACGAGTTGGATTTACCAAACGAGCTCAATGAGATCCAAAATAGTTTCCTATCTCTCAGTTGAATAAATGTATATTGGACACTAAGGAAACGGTTCCCTTGGATGATATTCAGGTCGATGAGTTCCTGCATATTATTGAGAGGTCGGTGGAGGTAGTGGAGAGAAAGAGGAAGGTAATATGTAACAAGGGGAAACCTTTGGTGAAGGTTCAGTCGTAGCATCGAAAGGGTTCCGAATAGACCTAGGAGCATGAGTTAGAGATGTGGGAGCATTACCCAGAGTTGTTCACAGCAATTGAATTTGAGGACAAAGTCTAATTCAAGTGGGGGAGAATTGTAACGCTTGGAATAGGTGCACATCATTATATTATTATGAAGTAAATAGTTTTGATATTGGAGCTTCTCAGAACGTAAGGAATGCTTGCTCAAGTTGTGAGGAGTGATTTGGACCCATGCATCATTTTAAGGATAGCGACATGAGCAGTCTAATGCTCATGATGTGAGAGAGACTGGTGACCAAAACCCATACTTTTTAGTATTTAAGGGAATGAGAGTGTTAGGGTTGCTCACCCTCCACCTCTCTTACTCTCTAAACCTCCAAAACCCTAATCATATTCCACCTAAACATCCTTTGTCATTTGGGTGGATCTTTATCTTAAAGAAGAAGAGAAGAAGAAGAAAGAAGTCCTCTAAAGGTGGAGTGGGTAAAGTATCATCATCATTAACATCTTTTCCTACTTTTGGACCTTTGTAAGTATCAAAGGCTCCAACTTTATAGCTTGTTATGGATAGATCTTGAGTATTTTCCATTTTAATTATGCTATTGGATGCCTAAGTGAAGTAAATACATAAAATTGGCAACTATATGGTATTGAAAGGTTCCTAGATCATTATATTGTTTAGATATAAAAGTTGGTATGGATTTATGGCATGCATGAAAGATTGAAGCTTGTTTCTTCACTTTTGACCTAGAAAGTTGATGGATTGTGCTTGGAGCATGCATGACCATAAACGAAACATTTTTATAGACCTTAGGGTTCTGCTCTTACTTCTTGATGAGATGGATTCGAGGTCTTAATGGAATATCGGCATAAAATGATAACTTTTAGATTCAGACTGCAGTCACAACGTGAGATGTAAGATCTCACGACGTGAGATTCGAAGAATCCCCATTTCTTCTAGAATCCTTGGGGCGTACATCCTCAAAATGGGTGCTCATGTTGTGATGCCAGCTCAGGTGGTTTCTTTGACTGAGTTAACCAGGTTTGATCAAGTCGAGTGGGATTCAGACCGAGTATGTTGTCACGACGTGACCAATGCCTGGTCACGTTATGAGGTTGGATATGGTGTTTAAGGACAATTGACTTTGACTTTAACAAAGGTTGACCAAGGTTGACCTAAGGATGCTCTGGGTATTTTGGATTGTGTTAAGAAATGGTCTTATGGTTGGATAGGAGACTGTTAGAGATGAGATGCGGAGTCGAGACTTTCTCAGCTTTTGTCCAAACTGACTGTACTCATGGGTCGAAGGAACCAAGGTTGGCTTATTGGATTAGATATCATTTTATGTGATAGTATGTGATCGTCCTATATTAATTTGTTAGAGTGGTATCCTAGTATATAGGATGATGCTATACTTAGTGATCTATAGATCTGTCAAATTTTTTTATTGTCAGGTTATATGTATGTTTATCTATTATGTATATGTCGACATGTTATCTATGGTTGGGTTAAGGTGGAGTAGGGTAAACTGAAGGCCAAGAAACACAGGGTGGCCCGGATAGACTGAAGGCCTGAGAAGCATACCAGTCAGGCTAAAGGCCTAGATAACGGTCCAGATAGGCTGAAGGCCAGATGAGGCGGTCCTATCATGATGATGGTTCTATGAGCCAACTAAGCGTTGGTTTATAGTTTTGGATTTATGGTTTCAAGTACTTTGGATCTTCGCGTGAAGGCGAAGGCATAAGTATGCACACCTTCTTGTTTATGACTTATGATTTTGGGAGACTGTGGTGTTTGGAAAGATATTTTGAAAACTATGATTTGTAAACAATTTATCATTTTGGGTTGAATTTGAAAGTTTAAATTTCTTGTGATTTTAATGGATGTTACACTAGATTTTTTTGTCCTCTTCCTATTGTCAGATGTTTAAAGGAAAAAGGAAAGAAAGAATTTATAAAAAGTCTTTCATTCTTCTATTATTTATAAACCCATGTAAGACAAAAAAAAAACCTTTTGGTCCAAAAAGATGTACATGACATATTAAGTCATATCATATGATATATTATGTTACTTGCCATTGAAAAATAATATTTCCATGAAATAAATAATTTCCAAATAAGTATAAGAGGTAATTGAATATTTATTAAAATCAATTTCTAATAAATAATCAATAGTATTAACTTGTTATTGTAATCCCTTAGGATCATATATTATCTAGTAAATCATTTTATAATGACTCTTGCGCATGTTGATCTATCAATCTCCTATTTGCACAAGACTCACTATAGAGTGATATAGATAGTGGTGAACATCTTGCGATATTTCACTGCCCCGAGTAGTATATGTCCTTGTGCCACTCTGTTAACATCTAACTCCCCAGAAGCTCAAAGTTGCAATTGATGTATATGGTAAGTCAATCAGTTATCCTTAAGTCATAGATATCATGTTGCAAATGAGATAAAAATGGCAATCAGTATCATTTGGTGCTCAACTTTCGGTAAGAGGAACAAATCCCATCTTGACTACATAATCCTCTTGCAATTCACATCACACCTAAAAATGGATTTTATAACTATCCGGTTAAGGACCAACGTTTGAGCATATCAAAGCATAGCACTCCCTACACTTCAGTCCATCTAGGTATCTCAGGTGTTAAGGATACAAAGATAGTACCTTTTATTCAAGTATCATTCATGATAGTGATCCATTAGGTGATCTTGATGTGGGTCAATTCAATACTTGTTCTCTTACAAGTACCGATGAAACTTTGTTACAACTACTTTCCTAGTTTCATCTGGTGAGAGTCAACCAATCCAATTCAAATTAGTTTTAATTCATAATTGCTCCAACAATAATAAATGAGTATGAACTTTAAGAATAATAAGATTATCCATGGACAAATAATGTTAATATAAAACACAATAAATTATAATTTGATGATCATATCCTAGTATATCAAGACATTATCCAATATTTTTTTTCACAATGTTCCAACTAAATACTAAATCCAAACCAAAATACCATTTATAGAGGAATAAAGTCTTATAACTAAAGTGTGAACACTGATACTTGTTGGGTTTTGAGCATTCTAACACTTCCTAAGTGTACATGCAACCCTAATAAACCTTGGATCTATGTTTGCCTAAGATACATGAAAATAATTATTTTTCTAAGGTTCATATCCTATCTAGCATGGCATGGTGAACATGAATCAAATAAAGCTAGTAGAAATACTTACCTTGTAGTAGTAGTTGATTGCTTGGAGTTTTAGAGCCTAGCACCAATAGTGTGAATGCCCCAAATGGAAATCACAAATCACCACAAACATGGAACTTTGAGAGAATAGTCACTACTATCTTGAAATCGGCCCTCACCTCAACAAGTGTCAACTAGTGTGATTTCAAGAACCAAAGCCTCCTTTATATAGTGTGGTGGATTAGGGTTACATCCATGTAAACCCTAATACCTATGTCTCTTCATTTCCATGAGATCCATGGGTTAAAGCTCCATGGAGTATCCATGGACTTTTTCATGCAAGCCTAGCCCATTCCAAATAAGCATTAGCCCACACTATATAAATATAGAAGCCCATATTTAATTAGTAATATCTTTGATCTCTAAATTAATCCTAGATTAATTATAGATCAATACTAATTAAATAATACGATCTTATATTAATATATTAGAACTTATAATATATTAATAAATCATAACTTGTACTATTCTCGAATATTATCCATAAATTGTTCGGGTGAAGTGCAACCCAAATGGACCATGCTGGGTCGGGTCAAGTACATACCAAATATAGTTATGGACATAGACACTATATCCAACAGTCTCCCTCTTGGACAAGTCTAATGACTATAGTTGCAAGTATGACTTCAGGAACCGATCAGCAATCGTAGCTCTTTAAAATCTGTTGAAATAGAACGCGCCATTTTAGATAAGTGATCATATAATCCTCTGCTCAAGATATCAGCCGGATAAATACATGGAACATGGTCTTACTTATTGTCCAGCATTTGTTTCCCGATTTCCGATTTGTTTGACATAGAACTTAACTGAACACATCAATTTAGTTCTGACCGGGCCCGGTACATAGGTCAAAACACAATCATCGAGGGGCCCATATATCAGCTTCTAATCCTAGAAGGAACAGATAAACTTCGACTCATATGTTTGTTCTACCACTCATTGAATTATACACAAAGGCACGTTTTATAACATCGAGTTACCAATGCGTTTTCGTACAATCAATGCATAATCAACTCGTAAGTAACAAATCATATCTCTAGGTTTGAAGACTTATATGATATTATCGTCTCACGATCACTCGAGATAAACTTCCATGAAGTGATTCCAGTGAGCGTGGGTTGAGTCCAATGCTCAGAACTTATGAGCACTCATGATTGTTGTAGCCATGTCCAACACCTTAGACCTCTGCAACCAAACATGACAATCTTGATTCATACCTACTTCCGACATATGACCGACTGTGGAGGTTTGAATAATATGTTATAGAAAAGATAATTATTCTGGAAGTCAAAACATGTAAAAGAAATATAGTAAACGATCGACAAGAGATAACAACACTTTACTCATAAATAAAACACCTTTTATTCATCATCAAGTGTCAATTACACTTTACAAATTTCATAATTTATTTAACTACTAGAACTTATATCATCCTTCAGCCCTATGCTCCGAGCACGCTGGAGATGCTTAACCCTACTCAGTCCCTTCGTGAGGGGATCTACTGGGTTCTCATCCGATGATACCCTCTTTGCCATGAGGATTCCTTCTTCTATTCGATGTTTGATGAAGTGATATTTTCTGTCAATGTGTTTGGATCTCCCATGATCTCCTGGTTCCTCAGCTAAGGCAACCGCACTATTGTTGTCACAGAAAATATCAATTGGCTCTTTTATAGCTGGTACAACTCCAAGGTCTCCGATGAAGTTCTTTAGCATTATAGCCTCCATTGCTGCCTTGCTTGCTGCTATATACTCTGATTCACAAGTGGAATCAGCCACTATCTCCTGCTTGGAACTCTTCCAAGTGATTGCCCCTCCGTTTAAGGTAAAGACCCAGCCTGACTGAGAGTGGAAATTATCTCTATCTGTCTGGAAGCTAGCATCACTATACCCTACAACTCTCAAGTCATCACTCCCACCGAAGGTATGTACCCAATCCTTAGTTCTTTGCAGGTACTTGAGGATATTCTTTACCGCAGTCCAGTGTTCCTTGCCAGGGTTCCCCTGATACCTGCTAACCATGCTCAAAGTAAAGGCTACATCAGGTCGAGTACTCGTCATAGCATCCATGATCGATCCTACATAGGGATGCGTAAGGTAGTCGACTCATTTCTGGTATCTCAGCCTCAGTACTAGGGCTTTGTGTCTTACTCAATCTGGCATTACTCTGAATGGGTAACTCACCTTTCTTGGAGTTATGCATGTTGAATCTTTTCAACACCTTATCCACATAGGTGCTTTAACTAAGTCCAATTAGTCTTTTACTACTGTTTCTCAAAATCCTTATCCCTAGGATATAGGTAGCTTCACCAAGGTCCTTCATAGCGAAACACTTCCCAAGCCAGGACTTTACTTTCTGTAGGGTTGGGATGTCGTTTCCTATGAGTTGTATGTCATCCACATACAATGCCAAAAAGCTAACTATACTCCCACTAGCCTTGACATAAACACAAGATTCATCTTCACTCCTATAAAAGCCAAATTCCTTGACCTTTTCATCAAAGAAAAGATTCCATCTGCGAGGTGCTTGCTTTAATCCATAAATGGATTTCTCAAGCTTACACACTCTATTAAGGTACTCGTTGCTGACAAAACCTTCTGGCTGACTCATGTAAACATCTTCAGTCAATTAA
Organism: Lactuca saligna; assembly: GCF_052625555.1. NCBI lineage: Eukaryota > Viridiplantae > Streptophyta > Magnoliopsida > Asterales > Asteraceae > Lactuca > Lactuca saligna. The sequence continues at coordinate 74,590,396 of NC_136421.1, forward strand.
GGAAAGTGGTTTTGACATCCATTTGCCAAATTTCATAGTCATGAAATTCAGCTATGGCTAACATAACCCTAATATACTTAATCTTGGCTAATGGAGAAAAGGTCTCATCATAATCCACTCTAGGAATTTGAGAGAAGCCCTTTGCAACCAGTCGAGACTTATAAGTGTGTACATTACCATCCAAGTCAGTCTTCTTCTTAAATATCCATTTGCACCATACAGTCTTACGACCTGGTACATTCTCAACCAAGTTCCAAACTTGATTGTCATACATGGATTGTATCTCGATATCCATAGCCTGTTTCCATTTAGCAGACTCGGGGTCTGCCATGGCTTCCTCGTAGATGTTAGGGTCATCCAGACCTACTAGTGTCTCATCACTAATAAGTGTCTCACCTTCTGCAGTAATATGGAAACCATAGTAATGCTCAGGTGCACTCCTAACTCTCGTGGAATGCCTCAGAGGTACAGATTCATCAATTGGCTCAACAGGAGTTTCCTACTCAAGTTGAGGGCTAGTGTTTGAAGTTCCTTCACCACTTGACTCTTGAATTTCTTCAAGATCAATTTGCCTCCCACTGTCTCCTTGGCTTGTAAAATCTATCTCTCGAAAGACTCCTCTTCTTGCTACAAAGACCACATTATCACTAGGTCTATAGAAGAGGTAACCAAAGGATCTTTGTGGGTAGCCGATGAAAATACACCTCTCGCTTCGGGGTTCTAGCTTGTCATGAGTCTCACATCTCAGAAAAGCCTCGCAACCCCAAATCTTGATGTGGTCTAGTTTACGTACTTTACTAGTCCACATCTCGTGAGGAGTTTTGGAAACTTTCTTTGTAGGGACTAGTTTAAGAATATGAGTGGCAGTCTCTTAGGCATACCTCCAAAATGAGATTGGTAGCGAAGCTCGACTAATCATGGAACGAACCATGTCCAACAAGGTTCGATTACGCCTCTCAGCCACACCATTCAACTGTGGTGTCCTAGGAGGTGTCAATTGTGAGACAATCCCACATTCCCTAAGATAGTCGAGGAACTTTGAACTAAGATACTCACCACCTCGATCGGCTCGAATCATCTTTATGTTCCTGCAAAATTGATTCTCGACTTCCTGTTTAAATTCCTTAAACCTTTCGAAAGTATCTGACTTATGCTTGATTAAGTAGACATATCCATATCTACTGTAATCATCAGTAAAAGTCAAATAATAACGATTAGCATCCCTTGTGGCATGTTTGAATGGTCCACACGCATCCGTGTGTACAAGGTCCAACAAACTTTCACCCCTCTCACAAGAACCTATGAAGGGTGACTTTGTCATTTTTCCAAGTAAGCATGATTCGCAACTATCATCTGACTTAAGGTCAAACAACTCCAAGACTCCATCCTTTTGGAGTTGGCCTATGCGTTTCTCGCTTATATGTCCAAGACGACAATGCCATAACGATGCTTTATCCAAGTTATTATTATTAACAAAATCAATACACAATACATTATTTCCTAAGTAATCAACCACATATATTGTTTCATACACGCCATCACAAGGTAATGCTTTAAAATAAAGAACATTATTAAAGAAAGCATCAATAGAAGCAACTTCATTATTAAATGAAAAGGTAAACCCTTGTTTATACAATGCATGAAAGGAAGTAATATTTCTTGCCATTTCTGGCGAATAACAACATTTATTCAAATCTAAATTTAACCCACTACTTAGCGACAAAGTATAAACTCCAATCTTGGTGACAGGTGTAACTTTCCTATTCCCCATGATTAAGTTTATCCTTCCTTGCTCCACATTCTCACTTCTTCTTAGTCCCTGCAAGTCACAACAAATATGAATACCACAACCGGTATCAAGGACCCAAGACTTATAATGGGGTGAGTTATTAGAAATGATAGTGTAAATACCTGCATGGTTGAGTTTAACTTTCCCATCCTTCACATCTTGCTGGTACTTTGGGCAGTTCCGCTTCCAATGTGCCTTTTCATGGCAATAGAAGCATTCAACCTCTTTTGGGTCAGAAGAAGGAGTGATGAAACCTTTCTTGGTTCCACTTGAAGAAGAGTCATCAAAGGTCCTAACCTTGGTACCCTTCGAAGAACTCTTTCTCTTCTTCCCTCGTCCTTTCCCGATTGCCAAGACAGGGGCGTAGTTTATAGGAGTAAGAGTAGTAACAAGCGTGTTACCCTTAAGACCACTTTCCGCGGTCTTTAAGAGTCCTTGAAGTTTGTTGGGTGGGACCTCTTCCTTGTTCATGTGATATTTCATGCGGAATTGATCATAGCATGAAGGTAAGGAGTGCAAAATTATATCTATTGCAAGCTCCTAAGGGAAGTTCACATTTAGCTTCAGCAAACGGTCCACAAATCCTTGCATTTTCTACATGTGGCCCGTGATGGGTTCACCATCCTTCATACAAGTTGTTATCATGGAGGAGATGATTTCATACCTCTCTTGACGAGCACTTTGATGGTATCTTTCCGTTAAGTCTTGGTGCATCTCATAGGGGTAGAAATCTTCATAGGATTTTTGGAGATCAACGATCATGGTGGCCATCATGATGCATGCCATTTTCGTGGCATCCCTTTCATGTTCCCTAAACTCAGTGATCTCTTGAGGAGTGGCAACTGTCTCATCAATCTCCTTATGCTCCTTATCAAGGACATATTCCTTGTCCTTGTAGCGAGTAATCATTCTGATGTTTCTGATCCATTCATTAAATTTGGATCCATCAAAAGTGACTTTCCCACGCAAATTCATAAGAGAAAAGGAGCCATTAGGATTAGAGCCAGAAGCAGGAGTGTTTGCAGACATCTGAGAAGAAGAAACGTTTAGTTTACAAATAGGAATAGTCCTTAATAAAACACCCAAATGTAGTGTTAAGGCTAGGACCCAATCACAATATATTATACTTAGAATAGGTATGCCGGAATCTAAGTAATAACATATTTGAAAGGTAGGTGAATGACGATTCACCAATTTCCACCAAAGTCGAAATATTAAAATATTTAATTTGGTTCGTAGAAACTCCTAGATTCTTTTGAGATTCAATGAACTTTTCAAGGGCATGTTTCAATCTCGAGTGTGCCCTCCAAGTTTTGTGACTGGGATGCCGAGGATCACAAAACGAGGTGTGAAGTAACCATGCAAATTACTTGGTACCCTTAATAAATTACCCCTCAATCGATGTGCCAGTTAACCCCACACGCTCCATCAATACTATGATAAATATTAAGTCACCCTTTACCTACCTTGTTAAGTCCAAGTTAGTGTGTTGGTTAACCACACATGCTCCACTAACGACTTAGAGAAAGTGTAAAGTGTATTTCCATGGATTAGCACCTTATTCACTTTTTCCCTAAAGTAACTAAGATTGGGAATTTAATAAATCATTTAGTTACTTTATAATATTCATCATACTTTTAATGAGAATTTATAAGTCCTTGTCATACCTGTTCGGCTAACGACCCTCCACTAGTCAAGCAAGCGGTGGGTGAGAGTGGACACCCATTAAGTTGCCATTTTATAGGCAACAACCTTATACCCACCTTATAGACTAGTTTCGTGAATCACGCGTACTAGCGGTGAGACAACTTTGATCTTATACATATATACATAAATATATATATATATATATATATATATATATATATATATATATATATATTATTAACTTATAATATTATAAGTATAAGGGTTGAATTTTAACTTTTTAAATTCTAAGGGTTGTAACTAAAGTTTAATATGACTTTACTTGTTCCAAAACTTGAGGGAAAGTTTTGTAAACTTTCAAAACTTTTCATTTCTTGTAACTTATGAGTTAAATGGAGTAATAAAAATGAAGACTCTTCATTTTTCTAACTCTTGTGTTCTTTTAATGGTTTTAATTCAAGTGTGACTCTTGGTTTTCCATAACTTGAGACAAGTTATGGACTCCATTAAAACACATTATGATCAAGAATTAAACTACCACATAGGTTACAAATAATTCCTATGATCATCTAAACATCATAAGATCAAGAACATGAATATGAACACTTTCATGAATAAAAAAATTACACATAAAACTTTGTAATTTTGATAACAAGTTGTTGTAAATGGATTAACAAAGATATTACACCTTCTAAAACAAGTTTTCAACTTCCAAAATAGTTTAGGGTAATGTTTCTAGTCCATTTCCAGCAACTAAAGTCGAAAATCTACACTCTCTCGCTCTTACTCGTTGAGTTCATAAACCTACTCGCCGAGTAGGTTGAAGATACACATGAACTCGGCGAGACCCCCATGGACTCGGCGAGTGCATTTGGCAGACAGCAAGTTTTTTGACTTTTTCAACTATATTGCATCAAGTATCAAACAAGCAAACCTAGGCTCTGATACCACTGTTGGGTTTTGAGCATTCTAACACTTCTTAAGTGTACATGCAACCCTAATAAACCTTGGATCTATGTTTATCTAAGATACATGAAAATAATTATTTTTCCAAGGTTCATATCCTAACTAGCATGGCATGGGGAACATGAATCAAATAAAGCTAGTAGAAATACTTACATTGTAGTAGTAGTGATTGCTTGGAGTTTTAGAGCCTAGCACCAATAGTGTGAATGCCTCAAATGGAAATCACAAATCACCAAAAACTTGGAACTTTGAGAGAATATTCACTACTATGTTGAAATCAGCCCTCACCTCAACAAGTGTCAAATAGTGTGATTTCAAGAACCAAAGCCTCCTTTATATAGTGTGGTTGATTAGGGTTACATCCATGTAAACCGTAATACCCATGTCTCTTCATTTCCATGAGATCCATGGGTTAAAGCTCCATGGAGTATCCATGGACTTTTCCATGCAAGCCTAGCCCATTCCAAATAAGCATTAGCCCACACTATATAAATATAGAAGCCCATATTTAATTAGTAATATCTTTGATCTCTAAATTAATCCTAGATTAATTATAGATCAATACTAATTAAATAATATGATCTTATATTAATATATTAGAACTTATAATATATTAATAAATCATAACTTGTACTATTCTCAAATATTATCCATAAATTGTTCGGGTGAAGTGCAACCCAAATGGACCATGCCGGGTCGGGTCAAGTACATACCAAATATAGTTATGGACTTAGACACTATATCCAACAATACTTAGCTCAAAAGAAGCACTTTATTGATGGGTTTGACAAAACTTAATTTGTGTGAATTTTGCAAATACTCTCATCTACATATTTTCCTTTACTCTATGTACATTGAAATATCTTGGAGAACATGATCAGTGTTCTTTTGTGAAATAGAGACTCTTAGCTTGATTAAATATTCTCTTTAAGTTATGAAGATTTCTATGTGATCCTTTAGTGTCAAAAAGTCAACATAGTTTTTCAATTAACTCAATTTTCCAATTGTATTTGATTTCAACTTCTAAAGTACTGTATTCTTATTTTGTATTATATCGTGTCATTATGTTTTTGTTGGACCTCATTCCAACTCAGCTCACTCTTCATTCCATAATGAAGTCAAAATCCAATTATAATTCATAATTATCTATATTTGTTTAGAAATTAGAATCCTATGTATCTCTTTACATGAATATTTTATTCTAAACTAATTATCTAATGTATGTTCTCTTAGTTCTTCTTAAGTACTCGTAGAAGTTCCTATAGTCATTTGGTGATTTAACCATGTATATACTAGGTATCTTATGATATGCTCATACTATAATCATATACCAAGTCTTATGGATAATATGGCATAAATGATGGATTCATTTGCCAAGCAAATTGAATATAAATCATTTCAGATAGTTCAAACCTATAAGCTAGTTCCCTCTAAGGTTGGCTCAAACTTAGTACCATATGACAATGCCAATATTCCTCTTAAGGAATCCTCTATCTTGATACCTTTCAAGATATTTTCAATATATGCATAAAGATATAAAACTTTTATCATTCATCTTATATATCTCTATAGATTTTATATTCCAAGGATGTATCTTGTCCTTCCTACGTCTTTCATCTTAAAAACACATTCTAAGTTAAGGTGAAATGGCCTAACATGGTCAGAATGTAATTTTCATGATTACGTATGTCTCATTTACATAAGATAATAAATGTAACTCTACTCCCACTAGTTCTTAGTAAACACACATGTTCTATTCATTTTGATATAAAATCATACCTTATGGTTTTATATTAAAATGCTGATTACAACCTTGAATTATTTACTTTATATCAACAATTGGATTTCAAGCATTACATATTTTTCTATGATAACATGGATCAAGAAAGCCTTAAGGCTAATCTATATAGATATCTTCTAGTATATATCTATTAAGGAAAACAATATTTCTTCAAATCTATTTGCTATATCTCATAATAAGAATATGATTTATAGTAAATAATATCCTTGTTGATCTAATAATAACTACTTTTTAAACGGTTTGTTCATAGTTAATGTCATGAGTATGATGAGCCCCATATTTGTAACACCCCAGTTTTCAAGTAATTTCAAATCCATCCCTTGAGTTTTAATTATGTCACTTTTGGTCATTAGATTGGGGTGAAGTTGCCATGGGAAGCCGTAGTGGAAAAATGGTAATTTATGGAGCAAGAGTTCTATGTTGGGCGTACATGTGAGTACGCTAAGCATACTAGGGCACTCTTAGTATGTTGGGCGTACCCATATGTACGCAGGGCTTACGTTTCTCTGGGTGAAAACCCTAATTCCTAGGGTTTATAGAGTATTTAAGCATCTTATGGACCATTTCTCCTATCTTTTTCCACCCTCCAAGTCCTTGGGTCATTTTGGAAAAACCCTAACTTCCATAAGTGTGTGTTGTGAGGTAAGAGGTGATCCTTGTGTATTTGAAGAGGAAGAAGTTGCATCTAGAAGCTTGCAAATGTGAAGCAAGGATTAGATATGGAGTTTAGGCTTCCTTTTCTATCATCCAAAGGTATAAAGTTCATACCTTTATTATTGTTTTGCTAGATCTCTTATTGGGTTCTTTTATGCTTCCTTTTTGGTCCCAAATGCCCTATTTGAACATGGCATGTTCTGGATGAAATGAGTTGTCCTTTCAGACCTTTGGAGGGGTCCTTAATCATAAACATGAGGTTCCAATGGCTAGAAGTGTCCCATGTATTAAGAACTTTTGGATGTCTAAAGTCATAAAGTTGGAGACTTTATGAGTTGATTTTGCATTTGGACGATGGATCTGTAATTTGGGCTTATGTGCTTAAGCCATTAAGCACATAATGGACTTTTAGATCTGCGAGGGTACGTCCCACATAGGGAGGAGTACGCCCACGTAGTTGGTTAGCCTCCCCGCAACTTGGTCAATGCGAGGTTTGTTGTACGCTGAGCGTATCTCCAGCATACCTCCGCATATGCGACTGTTTTGGACTCCTTTGCTTTGGGCTTCGGGTAATGGCCATTTGTCGGGCTTTGATACTTAGGTCCTAATGGATTATCTGGATAAGGCCCAATAAGGAGGTGGGCCCAATTCGGAAAAACTGAGCCATAATCAAACTCAAGGAGTTTATTTTGATGTTGGCCCTTTTGTGATTAGTTGGGCCTTGGCATTGGGTCATGCTTGAGGAAGGGTAAAAAGGTGTTTTACCCTGAATTGGACTCATAGTATCAGTCAGTGGCTAGATGTTGATGGATTCTCATTTTGATAACTTTTAACGCACGTGTGTTAATGGATTTGCAGTTAGATATTGTTCATGCAATCAGTTACTGATGGGGTGATGTCTTGATGCTGGCGGTTCGAGGATGTAGCAGCCAGCAGTCGGGCATTCCAACGAAATGGTTGATTGGACCCATAGTATGTTGTTATTTGTATATGGTATCTATCTGGGTAATAGTACTTTGGGGGAACTCTCTAAGTTTCATTAATACAGTTTTGATTTACAGTTTTAGGTACTTCAGTGGATCGTGGTAAGGTGAAGGCGTGACCGTACACATCCTCACATGTTAAACTGATGATTTTTGGGAAATTATGATAATGTGTATGTTTTGGAAACTATGTTGAAAGAGATTATGAAATTTAAATAATATTTTGGGAACAAAATTTTTTATTAACACTTCTATTTAAAAACAGATGTTTTGGAAAGTTATCGATATAATGTATTTGTTCCAGAAGAATCACTTACTATTTCTAGCCTTGCTATAGGGAGGAAGTTTAATCAAGACCATACTTGGTTATTATATGTCCCACCCCAAAACCGAGAACGACGGAAACGTTCTGAGGTGGAGGACATCATGTACAATATCATAACAATGCATAATAGTAAGGACAGGCAACAACATCCATTGCATTAATATAATAATTTGTATTACAAGCGTGTTTTGTACAGTTGTAAGACACCAAAAGTATAATCAAAATAAAAGATGGGTCTTGTATGTGCTCCATCTTCTGAAAAGTTGCATCTGTACCTGTCTACTGGTGACTTGAGAATACAAGTTATTTTGAAAACGAGTATCAGCATAAAGCTGGTGAGTTCATAAGTATTTAGTGTCATTGCTTGTATAAAAATGTTTACAAGCATGTAGTATAATAGCTGATATCAATGTTTGAAATTAGTGTGCTCCCTAGAAAATCCTATATTTTACAGTAAAATTGGTCTTCTACAAAGACCCAGTTATTTGCATGTTTGATCCTTTGAAAATGTAAAAGTTTTTCCCCGTGAAACTATCAGTATGAAAATATAGTTTTAGACTTCATTCATGTAAAGTAATTGGGAAAATAATGTTTTACCCAAGTAGTGTCACTGCTAACTGAATGTAATAAAACGCAGACTCCAGGTAGTATTAAATGTACAATACACCTCGGGGAGTTTGTTTTGCCTTTAATTCTTAATGTGTTAGTTAAAGGTCTGAATGTGAACTCGTATGTAATCATGCTGATTGACTATCGAATAACTGATGACCCTCCAAGTCATATGTGGAATGGTGACATTTTTTCACTCCTGGGTCTAGTTGGCTCGGATTGTAGCTAGCAGTCGGGATGTGGGAGTATATGTTCCATATAGATCTATACACACAATGTCCGCTCTCCCTCCAGGAGACTCTAGTTACACGGCGATGCCACTGTGAAGTGTCGTATCGGGAAGTAGTATGTCACATTCTAATGTTAGTATATTCTCTTGTATATTGTATAATGTATTTTCTATTATAATGTGTCGAGTGTTCTCTTGTATAGTATTTCACATGTATTGACTCACAGTTGTACCGATTCTAGTAGGTATCATGGTAATAGTAGGAATGAGTAGTAATCCTTAACTATACCTATTATAGTTAAATAGAAATATTGATTTCATGTCTTTGATATACAAAGGAACTGAATTGAAGCGAAGACTTTTATATCTATCACAAATATATATGATATATATAACTAAGAATTCAACGACGGTCGAACAGATAACAATATACCCTAAGTCCACAATCAAACAAGAACAGGAAGTAATGTGAGCTATCAGTTCTATGTCTTTCAAATCTTACTTATATAAATATATTGGCATAAATATGGTTTAGGAACAAAAGAAGTCTTAAAAGAGTTTGGGAATAGTTTGATAACATTTTAACATCACAATGAGTTTGATAAACATTTACAACAGTTTTGTTGGTAAATTAGTTAAAATATAGAGAATCCTTTTTGGTTGCAAGTTATAAATCACATGTGATTATAACTTATTTGATTCAACTTGTATTCCCCCCCCCCCCCCATAAAAGCATTTAAAAACAATTGAAAGGTTGAGTAAGGGGTATGAACTCACCTGTAGTAAGTGGATTTGATGCAAGTGCCAAGTAGGATGCTAGGTGTCAAGTGAGGACTTGAACACACACCCGGATCCTATGTAACATGTAGTGATACATAAATGTATCTAATTAGTTATTTAATCACTAATTAAGTAAGTAAAGACACTCTAATTAATGAAAACACTTTGTTCCAAGTGTTAGGAGTGCTAAGGTTTGTACCTAATGTCACACCCCGAAAATCAAAGGCGGAAACATTTCCGGGGCGGACTCCACGTTGAGTATCAAATCCAATGCACATAGTAAGTAAAGTAAACAACCATTGCATTACATATAGAAATTTACATTTGTGCCAAAAGTAAATTTGTACAGTGTTATACATATGTATATATAAACAAAATCAAGACGTGTCTTCGATGCACTCCATCTTCGACAAAAGGATCATCGGCTACCTGTCTAAAGCGGACCTGAAAATACAAGCAGTATGAAAATCAACATAAAGCTGGTGAATTCATAAGCGGTTTTGTTTTGTGAAAATGTATGATTTTCCTTTTCATTTCTGAAAATGTTACGACCCAAGAAAATCCCATATTTTCCTAATGTGAAAGATGTATACTGAAAACCTGTTTATCCTTGTAAAGTTTATGTTAGTTCATCCATCCAAATGTAATGAAAAAGATGTACACTAAAAATGTATTAGTTTTAACACGTTTATAAAACTAATAAATATCAAGTAAACTAGTTACTAAATCCATTATTACTTAAAAGTAAATCTCTGTTATCCAAATTGCGAGTTCCATAACCATACAAAAGACTAATTATGGCAATAAGTAGTCCATTTCACTCTTTAACTTTCGTCACCCTTGAACCTTTCGGTTCGGCTGTAGCTAGCAGCCAGGTGTGGGGTAGTCAGCCCCGTATGTATCTATAAATGCAAGTCACACTCCCTATCTAAGAGATTCTTGTTATTGAGGCGGTCCTCCACTCGCGTATCTCTATGGAGTGTTCTCCGAGGACGTGTCTCCAATTTATAGGATTAACAAATTTACTAGTAATAATACTGAAAGATCAAATGACCATCCTCCACTCGCATATCTCTGTGGAGTGTTACCGATGACAAAACCATGTTCAAATGTTATGCTTTTAACTGTTATAATGTGTGAAAACATTTGTGAAAATTTAAATACAACAATTTATAATGTATTTCACAAATAACATGATAATGTGTTCTGTAGGTTGAAATGGTTGTTTGCTACAACTGTCAGTGTTAAAAGCATATGTGATATGAAACACAATGTATATAAAACAAGTTTTGAGTACAAGTATTACTTGTACTTTGCTTGTATTCACCCCCCCTGAAAACAGTGAAAACATTGAAAATGGGTAGGGGTATGAACTCACCAGACGAGAAAACGTGACAGTTTGGATGCTATGTGTCAGTTCGGGCCTTGATAACGCGGGAGGTTCCTATTTAATATGAAATGGTATACAAATGTATCTAATTAGACTTTAAATCACTAATTAGATATGGTTACACACTCCAAGACGCGGAAACACTTAAAATCAAGTGGTTGGAGTGACCCGGGTGACATCTATGGATGTATATGGCTTGGATAATGAGTTTGGACTTCAAGAGTAAACCCCTTAGGGAGTTTGCGGCCCTAAGACCATAACCATATGAGTTCACGGCTGTGAACTCAATAATACGGGTTTTTATGGTGCCAAATGGTCAATTAACACATAGGAAGGCTTGTTATGATTAAATCTAAGGCATAGAAATGAGTTAAACCACCAAAGGGACCATCAAAGGGATTTTACGGTCCTGAACTAGGATTTTACGGCTGTAAGCTCCTATTCCCCTCTTATATTGATGATTTGGTAGTTTTTGATCAATCACATGTGATTCAAACAATTTTTAGAAGCCTTAGGATGAATTTTGGGCACCATTTGACTTATCTTAATGAGTTTACGGCCCTCGAACCTATCCTTGGGGGTTTATGGCCGTAAACTCTCAGTTGAAGGGTTTTTATTATGTTTAAGGTCCCTAAATTGATTTTGTTTGGTTCTAGGATTTATTCCAAGGCTAATGGTATGTTTACATGGCTTTTAAACACTTGAAAATGAGTTTACTCTCCATGAGGATGAGTTTACGGCCCAAGCATGTTATTTGGCAGTAAAATCATGTTTACTCCTCAAAAACCATGTTTAAGGTGTTCCAAGTCCGAATCGGTAAGCCATAAAGTCATATCTAAGTCCTAAAGTTTGTTCGGAGGGGTTTTAAGGGTCAAAAACCCAATTTATTTGAGCTTACGACCCAAGCATGCTCCAAGACCATAAACACATGAAGATGGTCCTAAATCAATGTTTAAACTTGGATTTGAAGGCTAAAGAGGTTGAATAACAAGTTAAGAAAGTTAACTTAAGGATTTGAAGCCTTAAATCAATGTTTTTGGACCTTGAATTTGGATTGAGGAGAGAGGTTAGAGAGAGAGTAGTGAGAGAGAGAAAAAGGTTCAAATGGAACCTTAATCCTCTTTAAATAGGTTCTAAGTTTTGGACACAGTGGAATTCTACTTGATACCGGCGTTATACGTTGCTTTTGGTCGCACCCGATTAAGTTATCGTAACCCGATATGGTCTATTCTAAAATGTTTCCGATTACTAATATGGAGTCTTAATATGAATTCTAAAACATGTTTAGACACTCATTAAGTCATAATAGAATCCCACAATGTCACACCCCGCTAAAGCGGAAACGCAAGGTATGACAACGATAACGGTTTCAATGCAAAAGATAAAGATACATCACCATAGCAGTATTTAAAAGTTTACAACCCATAGCTTCAAAAGAAACAAAATACAAGTTTTTCAAAATAACATTGTTCAAAATATAGCTTCATAATAGCTTCAACACGATACAGCATGCTCTATGATGATGAATCTTTACATCCACTTACTAATTACTTCCTGAAAAAGCATGTAAAACGAGCGTCAACTATGAAAATAGTTGGTGAGTATCACAAGTTTATAAAAATCGAGCGTACAATAAGGCTTTTCGTAAATACAAGTACATTGCTTCAATGATAAACAAGTTGATTGCTATTAATGAATACAAGTTTATTGCTATAACGAGAAACGAGTTTGTATGTGTATGAGCAAACAATGAGTCTCAACCAAACCTATGACTGAAGCCCTATCGAGATCTATGCTTATCGTTCCATAGATGAATATGGTATCATGCATTCCAGCGATTCGGGCGAGTGAGGAGTTGTCAATTCCTAATAGCGTTATCCATAACGACCATTGGCTCAAAGAGTTAATGGTTAGAGATAAGGGAAGGGCCTTAATATGATAAGTTCTCATGTTCCGTGTTGCATGGACATACATAAAGAAACATAGCAATACAATAGCAATCATGTTTGATACAATTCAATTTAAATACAACATGCAAACAGTAGTTTTTCTGGACATGCTTTTCCACCCCAAAACATAAAAACCGAAAATAGGGGAGTGCGTGAATACTCACAATATGCTAAATATAGCAACCAAGTTTATACGAGTTAAATAAATACAACGGATATAAATAGTTTAGGACATGCTTTTCCACCCCAAAACATTTAAAACCATAAAATAGGGGATTGGTGAATACTCACGATGTTTTGTGTAGACACAAGCGGTACTTCGGGATGCACCAACGTCTTACTACCGGGATCCTACGACATCAAACACACGCACTAGTGAGTTTCCATGTCGATATCTAATGCTAATATACTAAACTCTACATATAGGGAAATGCCAATTTATGTTTTAGTATTGGATCTTATATCAATTAGTTACACTTTTTCTGAAGTAATGAAATTCTATATATCGGGCGATTAATTACAACCTTGGAATATAAACTTTCCAAATTTTTAAGTCCTTATTACAACATAAATTCACGAAAATAGCATTCGAGGGATAAAAATTCTCAAACTTTTTATTTAACTGTTATTACACAATACTAAGCTAGGAAAATTATAAAAATGGATTTCCAAGCTGTTTAATTATATTTTATGATTTTTGAGCATTTATTTCAATAAAAATTGAAATAAATAGAAAACAGTTTCCAAAATTACCCAAACTTTTTATTTAATTGTTATTATATATAAATAGGCTGGGAAAAATATAAAAGATATTTTTCAGTGGGTATTTCTATTTTTCTTTGCTTTATTCCTTTAAATAGTCATTAATTAAAGAAATAATATTAAACAGTTAAAATAAATCACCATAAATTTTTGTAACATCATTTACAGTATAAATATCCTGGAAAAAATATCAAAAGTGGTTTTCATAATGTATAAACTAGTTTTGGGTATTTATGTATATTTAAGTGTATTTTAGTGCAATTAACTTTAGAAAATAAGAGAAAAATAGTTTACAGTAGAGACAAATATTCAAAATTTTTATGTGACCTCCTACTCTATAATATAATATCCTGGTAAATTTTCATGAATTTTCGATAATCAGAACTATTTCTCCCATTTTTAGACCATTATAATTACCAAAAATTGGGAAAAATAGTAAAACATGATGGAAAATCTTGAAATTATTTTCTGGAGTCACCCATCACAGGTAAGGTATGCGAAAATTGTTAGATACAATTTTCACATCCTATAAAGTGGTTTTGTAATTTATCATGTCCTAAATAAAAGAAAATTAGAAATCATATGAAACAGTAACAGAAATTGCTGAAATTTGGTGAGGGGTCATTATTCCCCATAAGGATCATCAATGAATTTATTTAGGATTTATTGACCTTTGGAAGTATTTTATATGATTTATGCCCTTGATTTTAGCAATAATTCTAATAAATCAAAGAAATAACAAAAGCTCTTGAAATTTTCCAGATTATCTCATGCATGCAAGGGCTTTCAAAAGGAAAAATGTAAAAAAATGTATTCAGAAGAGAAATGAGGGTAATGATTTCAAACAATTTAAGAAAAGTTACATGCAATAATGCATGAAGTGTAAATGTGGCTGAAGTTCATGAATTTGTGTAGTCCATTCAGTGATGTTTTAAGCCACGAAATTTCAACCATAATTCACTAGATATGTTAAGTTTCTAAGGTATTTTTCCTCAGATTTATGGTTGGGTTTAAGGCCATTGTTTAAGCAAGATAAAAATAGTGATCACAGAAAAAGAGCTGTATGCGCAACCTTTTTGTAAAATCTGCTAAAAATTGGACATTTAATATTTTACAGTGAGACCAGTTGGGTTTGAAAGTTAACTCGTGGAACTAACCAATACAAAAAGAATATAATGATTTGGTTAAGAAATGACTGAGTTATGACTGTTCAAAGTCGAACAAAGTAATCTGGCAGATTGCATGTTTGCTTGTGTGCATTATTAGGGTATTTCAACAAGAACATCATGCATGTCTTTGGTAAGGCCCGATTTCTAACACATGAATGGAATGAATGAGCATCCAAGATGTACTAGAAATGGTTTAAATGCTTTTGTTCATGCATGAACACAAAAGCAATGCAGAAAAACATGAAATATTAGGTTTTGATGTCACATGATCATATGTGCATCTTTTCCACTCCTTGCATGGGTTTGATCCCGGATTTTCACCATCTCTAACACATGCATTGTGTTATGGTGAGAATCTACAAACCACAAGGGGAGAATAAAGATTTCTAGCCATGGAAAGGCATAGAATCCGAAAAGTAGAGAAGACTAAGAAGAAAAAGAGGTTTAACCATGAAACTATGGAAGAAGATGTTGTTGTTTACCTTGGTTTTGACCTTGAGAGAAGTAAGAACACTTCAAGGGCTTCACAATCTCGAAATTTTGCAGAGAAATTAGAGGATTTTCGTGAGTTTAGAGAGAGGGAAGAAGAGAGTGAAGTGTGTGAAGAGAGTGAAGTGAGAGAGTGAAGAGGGAAGAGGTGGAGTAAGGGTTTAAGCTTAATGATTGTGTTTTTGGGAAGAGAGAGGGCATGGGGAGAGGTGATGGCCGGTTTTTGCATGCATTTTGGCCTCCTCTCTCCTAAATTTTGAACTTTATAAACTTCCCTCCTATATTTTATATAAAAACATTCATTTTTATAAAATGTTTATTAAGCAATTTGATTTATTTAAAAATCTTGTTTTCAACAAATAATTTATGATTAATACTTGTAATTTATATTTCTAGTTCATTGGTATAATCTATAATTTGATTAATAAAATTTGATATTAGGAAGTTTATAGCCAAATTTTATAAAGTTTTTAAGCTTTATAATTTATAACTTTGGATTTTTGGCTCTTTAGGGTTTTTGGAATATTGTTTGATATTCAACAACATGTTGAAGTATAATTAGAATGTTTTAATTTATTTTTAGAGTTTTATACCCTATTTCAATTATAACAAAGCTTGAAGCTTTATTCTAATTATAGTATTGGCATTTCCTATTGTAGCTAAGCAAGTTACTAGAATTGTAAGTATCAAGTATATTAGTCCTAGACCTTAGTTGGATCCTAGTTTATGCAAGATTTTTGACCTAATTTATACTACTAGGTCATGGCATGTTGTGCATGAATGGTTATTATAAAGATGCATAAGTCCAAGAATGACCTGAATTGGCAGTTGTCACAGTATCCCCCACTTAAAAAGAATTTCGTCCCGAAATTCATTCTATGTCATCGCTTGTCATCGCAAGGGAAAAGTTGCGGATACTTTTCCATTATGAAGTCCTCGCGCTCCCAGGTTTACTCCGGCCCGCGTTTTGAGTTCCATCAAACTTTCACAATCGGGATCTTACTCCGCTTAAGTTGTTTTACCTCCTTGTCAAGGATTTCTATCGGTTCCTCAATGAAGCTCAGGTTATCATTGATCTTAATTTCCTGCAGGGGTACTATCAATGTTTCGTCGGCTAGACATTTCTTAAGGTTGGAGACGTGGAATGTGTCGTGAATGGTGCTTAGTTTTCCTTTGAAGGATTTCAAAGGGTCCAACATATCTCGGGCTTAGTTTTCCTTTCTTACCAAAACGCACAAGCCCTTTCCAAGGCGACACTTTTAAAAGTACCTTGTCTCATACTTGGAATTCTAATGGTTTTCGATGATTATCCGCATAACTTTTCTGACGATCTCTAGCAGCTTTAAGCTTATCCTTGATGATAGCAATCTTGTCGGATGTTTCCTGGATAAGTTCGACTCTAGTCAACTGTCTGTCTCCGATTTCTGTCCAACATAAGGGCGAACGACACTTGCGTCCATACAATGCTTCATATGGAGCACATTGGATACTCGTGTGGTAACTGTTATTGTAGGAAAACTCAATTAGGGGTAAATGAGTATCCCAATTTCCTTTGAACTCAATGACACACGCTCGTAGCATGTCTTCCAATGTTTGTATTGTTCTCTCTGTTTGCCCATCTGTCTGAGGGTGGTAAGCTGTGCTCAAATCTATCTTGGTTCCTAATGCCCTCTGTAACATCCACCAAAATTGAGATGTAAAATGACTATCTCTATCAGAAATGATAGATAAGGGTACACGAGAAACAATTTTGTCGATGTAGATTTGGGCCAATTTTTCCATCTTGAAATCTTCTCGAATGGAGAGAAAGTGTGCAGATTTCGTCAGTCGATCCACTATGACCCAAATTGAGTCATGACCTTTAGCAGTTCTAGGAAGTTTGGTAACAAAGTCCATAGATATTTTCTCCCATTTCTTGATTGCCTCTATCTTAGCTGGATCTACATGGATTCCTCTTTCACCGATCACATGACCAAGAAAATGTACTTCCCGAATCCAAAATTCACACTTAGTGAACTTGGCATACAATTTCTGTTCCTTCAACAGCTCCAACACTAGCTTTAGATGTCTATTGTGATCTTCTTTGGTCCGCGAGTAAACAAGTATGTCATCGATAAATACAATTACAAACCTGTCTAGGTATGGTCTACAGACCCTATTCATCAAATCCATGAATACAGCAGGTGCGTTCGTTAGTCCAAAAGGCATGACTAAGAACTCATAATGTCCATAACGGGTTCTAAATGTTGTTTTGTGAATGTCCTCTTCGTGAATTATTAGCTGATGATACCCTGACCGAAGGTCGATTTTTGAGAAGTAGGAAGCGCCCTGCAACTGATCGAACAAGTCATCTATTCTAGGGAGGGGATATCAATTCTTGATTGTCAACTTGTTCAATTCTCTGTAATCAATGCACATTCGGAACGAACCATCTTCCTTTTTGACGAATAACACTGGGGCTCCCCAAGGTGAAGAACTTGGTCGAATAAACCCTTTGTCTAGAAGTTCTTGAAGTTGTCCGGATAGTTCTTGCATCTCGGATGGTGCAAGGCGATATGGTGCTTTTGCTACCGGTGCCGCTCCGGGAATTAAGTCTATCCGAAATTCGACCTGTCTATAAGGGGGTAGACCGGGCAATTCCTCCGGAAATACTTCGGGATAGTTTTGAACCACTGGAATCTCCTTGAGTTGCTTAGCTTCAGGTTCTCTTTCTAGCACGTGGGCCATGAATGCAATACAATTCTTCTTCAGGTACTTGTGAACCTTCACGCTTGATACTATGTTTAAACTTCTTCCTGGCTTCTCACCGTGTATGATAAGGGTTTCTCCATTAGGGAGAGGCACTCTAATGACTTTCTCATAACAACCAATGTCCGCTTTATTTTTGGATAACCAATCCATCCCTACTATCACATCAAAACTACCTAGCTCTATAGGAATTAGGTCAATGCTAAAGAGTTTATCAGCTAAATTCAAAGTACAACCAGGAATTATATCACTAGCCCTAATTTCATACCCATCAGCAAGTTCAATAGCATAAGCATTCCTCATCTTTACCGATTTCAAGCCAATTAACGGTCTAAATGCTAAAGAAACAAAACTCCTATCTGCTCCCGCATCGAATATTACTGATGCAAAATGGTTGTTCAGGAGGAACGTACCTGTTATCACTTCAGGGTTCTGACGAGCTTCTTCTGCACCAATCACAAAGGCTACACCTCTTGGCTGTCCAACTTGATTTCCTTGAAAGTTTTTCCTGGCTTAGCCTTGTCCATTGTTAACAGGTCCATTGTTCAGTTTAGGACATGCTCTACGGAGATGATCAGTACTCCCGCACTCGTAACATGTCCTTTTTCCCTCCTTATTCACCTTACAATACTTCGAGTAATGGACTGTTTGCTTACAGTTTTGGCACACCGGGCAAGCTCCCTTGTGATGGAAGTTACACTTATTGCACTTCGGAAGCGGCTCTGAGTACTGCTTCCGCTCCTGCACTTCCCGTTCTTGAGTTTTCACTGGTTCTTTCTCCTGGGCTCTTACCATAAAGTTTCTTGAGACTTTCTGCTTCCTCCCTGACTTGCCTCCATACTTCTTCTCTCCCTGATTTGTTGGCTTCCTCTTGCTACTAGAGCTTTCCTTTGCTGATGCTCCCATCCTTATCACATCATTGGTTAGTCGATTTGCTAGGCTTACTGCACTTTGAATGGTAGTTGGGTTTGCTGAGGTAACCATTCCCCGAATCTCTGGTGCCAGACCCCAGATGTAACGATCTATCCGTTTCTCCTCAGGAGTAACCATGTAAGGTACTCGTTTTGCTAGTTCATGAAATCGGACTGTGTACTTCTCTATTTTTGTTCCAACCATAGAATGGTTCCAGAATTCATATTCAAGTTTCTGAAGTTCATACTTGGGACAATACTCCTCTATCAGCAGCTTCTTTAGGTCTTCCCACGTTAGCTGATATGCTGCTGTATGGCCTCGGGTTTGCACTAGAGTATTCCACCAGGTTAATGCCCTATCTTGGAATAGGCAAGATGCATACTCAACTTTGTTGCGCTCGAGGCATTTGCTAATATGAAGGATCGACTCCATGCTGTCAATCCATTTCAGTAACCCGACCGCACCTTCCTTTCCATGGAACTCCTTAGGTTTACAGGACATAAAGGACTTGTAGTTGCATTCTCTTTCATTGTTTCCCCGGTTTCCTCCACTACTTCCTTGGTTAGCATTAAGTCCTGCAGTTACTTGAGTAACAATGTTTGGGATTGCTTGCATGAGTTGTTGTGCTACGATTTGAGCAACATCGGGCGTTTCGTTCTGTGGGCGCCCGCGATTAGGCCTTCCTGACATGGTTCTATGACACAGGAGAAGAAATACGTATAAATACATAAAATAATGTATAATATGTATTTCACTACCATTTTGAAAACCGTAAGTGTTGTCAAATTAATGGGTTGCATTAATACTATGCATATAGATTTGAGAAAGGAAAGAAAAGAAAAATCTCTTTTATTCAACCATTTACCAAATAAATTTTAGGGTTTGACCTCATAGTAAAAGTTTTCAAACATAAAATAAAATTTTTCATTACCATTTGAAATAATCTTAAAACCAAACCAATACGTCAATCCCAAAATAAAGTTTTAAATATTTTTCCCAAAAGACACCCAACATGGGTTTTCATTTCAAAACAAAATAAAACAAAATACTGAAATCAGAACCAAAAGCCAATCGCTATCCCAACAAGAAGCATCAACACCACAATCAGGAACAGCCCACCAAACACATAATATGCTGTCATCGCATGACCTGCCTCTCGTCTAGCAGCACTAGCAGTGTCAGCAGTCTCCATCGAATGCTGATACAGGATTTCCATTCCTGCCAAGACTTCATCCAAAACTTCTCGATGCCCAGCTATCACAGCGAGACTGTAACGTAGGCCCGCTGCTATCGACTGCAATCTCCGGGACTCCTCCGGGGTCATACCTTGCTGTCTGACAGGTATCCCTATGACTTGCTGAGGTGAGGGTGCTCTCGGTCCTGCATCGCTGGGTTCTGCTCCGCTAGGTCCTACCGTGCCATGTCCTGCTGTGCTGGCGGGTATCCTTCCTGGAATGGGAACACTCTTCCTCGCTGTCCTCCGAATGCGAAGTCCATAGAGCGGTGGCTGTGGCAACACCGATGTCGGTGCCTCGCGTCGTTGACTCGGGGCGTTGTCATTGCTGATCTCCATCGAGTTCCCAGTATCTTCTGTATCCTCTGATGGGTCTTCTTCTACCGAGGCAGGGGGATTACGTCGAGGGATAACAGTGACGTAGCCGGATTCATCGGCTGAGGCGGTAGCGCAGGAAGATGGCGATGTTGACATAGTGGACTGTGACATAGTTTCAATGAGATATGAAATAAATGACAATGCATGCCTATAATATGCAATGCTTACACACACCAAAATTAACCTTTTGAAATTTTGAAATAAAGTTTTCTCAAATATTTTTGTTGAACATATTCCCATTATAATTAGCTAAAGCTTTGTATAAATCTTTTCTTAATTAAACATAGGTGATCAGGCTATGTTTAATCAAGGTCCAATAATACAACTCCCGACCTAATTATACTAGTAATATGTTTGATGTAAAAAGAATTTCTTTGTAAGTTTTAATTATAGGTTGTGTTTTCTTAAAGAAAAACCGATGTTCTCTATAACTTTAGCTCTGATACCACTTCTGTCACACCCCGCTAAAGCGGAAACGCAAGGTATGACAACGATAACGGTTTCAATGCAAAAGATAAAGATACATCACCATAGCAATATTTAAAAGTTTACAACCCATAGATTTAAAAGAAACAAAATACAAGTTTTTCAAAATAACATTGTTCAAAATATAGCTTCATAATAGCTTCAACACGATGCAGCATGCTCTATGATGATGAATCTTTACATCCACTTACTAATTACTTCCTGAAAAAGCATGTAAAACGTGCGTCAACTATGAAAATAGTTGGTGAGTATCACAAGTTTATAAAAATCGAGCGTACAATAAGGCTTTTCGTAAATACAAGTACATTGCTTCAATGATAAACAAGTTGATTGCTATTAATGAATACAAGTTTATTGCTATAACGAGAAACGAGTTTGTATGTGTATGAGCAAACAATGAGTCTCAACCAAACCTATGACTGAAGCCCTATCGAGATCTATGCTTATCGTTCCATAGATGAATATGGTATCATGCACTCCAGCGATTCGGGCGAGTGAGGAGTTGTCAATTCCTAATAGCGCTATCTATAACGACCATTGGCTCAAAGAGTTAATGGTTAGAGATAAGGGAAGGGCCTTAGTACGATAAGTTCTCATGTTCCGTGTTGCATAGACATACATAAAGAAACATAGCAATACAATAGCAATCATGTTTGATACAATTCAATTTAAATACAACATGCAAACAGTAGTTTTTCTAGACATGCTTTTCCACCCCAAAACATAAAAACCGAAAATAAGGGAGTGCGTGAATACTCAAAATATGCTAAATATAGCAACCAAGTTTATACGAGTTAAATAAATACAACGGATATAAATAGTTGAGGACATGCTTTTCCACCCCAAAACATTTAAACCCATAAAATAGGGGATTGGTGAATACTCACGATGTTTTGTGTAGACACAAGCGGTACTTCGGGATGCACCAACATCTTACTACCGGGATCCTACGACATCAAACACACGCACTAGTGAGTTTCCATGTCGATATCTAATGTTAATATACTAAACTCTACATATAGGGAAATGCCAATTTATATTTTAGTATTGAATTTTATATCAATTAGTTACACTTTTTCTGAAGTAATGAAATTCTATATATCGGGCGATTAATTACAACATTGGAATATAAACTTTCCAAATTTTTAAGTCCTTATTACAACATAAATTCACGAAAATAGCATTCGAGGGATAAAAATTCTCAAACTTTTTATTTAACTGTTACTACACAATACTAAACTGGGAAAATTATAAAAATGGATTTCCAAGCTGTTTAATTATATTTTATGATTTTTGAGCATTTATTTCAATAAAAATTGAAATAAATAGAAAACAGTTTCCAAAATTACCCAAACTTTTTATTTAATTGTTATTATACATAAATAGGCTGGGAAAAATATAAAAGATATTTTTCAGTGGGTATTTCTATTTTTCCTTGCTTTATTCCTTTAAATAGTCATTAATTAAAGAAATAATATTAAACAGTTAAAATAAATCACCATAAATTTTTGTAACATCATTTACAGTATAAATATCCTGGGAAAAATATCAAAAGTGGTTTTCATAATGTATAAACTGGTTTTGGGTATTTTTGTATATTTAAGTGTATTTTAGTGCAATTAACTTTAGAAAATAAGAGAAAAATAGTTTACAATAGAGAAAAAGATTCAAAATTTTTATGTAACCTCCTACTCTATAATATTATATCCTGGTAAATTTTCATGAATTTTGGATAATCAGAACTATTTCTCCCATTTTTAGACCATTATAATTACCAAAAATTGGGAAAAATAGTAAAACATGATGGAAAATCTTGAAATTATTTTCTGGAGTCACCCATCACAGGTAAGGTATGCGAAAATTGTTAGATACAATTTTCACATCCTATAAAGTGGTTTTGTAATTTATCATGTTCTAAATAAAAGAAAATTAGAAATCATATGAAACAGTAACAAAAATTGCTGAAATTTGGTGAGGGGTCATTATTCTCCATAAGGATCATCCATGAATTTATTTAGGATTTATTGACCTCTGGAAGTATTTTATATGATTTATGCCCTTGATTTTAGCAATAATTCTAATAAATCAAAGAAATAACAAAAGCTCTTGAAATTTTCAAGATTATCTCATGCATGCAAGGGCTTTCAAAAGGAAAAATGTAAAAAAATGTATTCAGAAGAGAAATGAGGGTAATGATTTCAAACAATTTAAGAAAAGTTGCATGCAATAATGCATGAAGTGTAAATGTGGCTGAAGTTCATGAATTTGTGTAGTCCATTCAGTGATGTTTTAAGCCACGAAATTTCAACCATAATTCACTAGATATGTTAAGTTTCTAAGGTATTTTTCCTCAGATTTATGGTTGGGTTTAAGGCCATTGTTTAAGCAAGATAAAAATAGTGATCACAGAAAAAGAGCTGTATGCGCAACCTTTTTGTAAAATCTGCTAAAAATTGGACATTTAATATTTTACAGTGAGACCAGTTGGGTTTGAAAGTTAACTCGTGGAACTAACCAATACAAAAAGAATATAATGATTTGGTTAAGAAATGACTGAGTTATGACTGTTCAAAGTCGAACAAAGTAATCTGGCAGATTGCATGTTTGCTTGTGTGCATTATTAGGGTATTTCAACAAGAACATCATGCATGTCTTTGGTAAGGCCCGATTTCTAACACATGAATGGAATGAATGAGCATCCAAGATGTACTAGAAATGGTTTAAATGCTTTTGTTCATGCATGAACACAAAAGCAATGCAGAAAAACATGAAATATTAGGTTTTGATGTCACATGATCATATGTGCATCTTTTCCACTCCTTGCATGGGTTTGATCCCGGATTTTCACCATCTCTAACACATGCATTGTGTTATGGTGAGAATCTACAAACCACAAGGGGAGAATAAAGATTTCTAGCCATGGAAAGGCATAGAATCCGAAAAGTAGAGAAGACTAAGAAGAAAAAGAGGTTTAACCATGAAACTATGGAAGAAGATGTTGTTGTTTACCTTGGTTTTGACCTTGAGAGAAGTAAGAACACGTCAAGGGCTTCACAATCTCGAAATTTTGCAGAGAAATTAGAGGATTTTCGTGAGTTTAGAGAGAGGTAAGAAGAGAGTGAAGTGTGTGAAGAGAGTGAAGTGAGAGAGTGAAGAGGGAAGAGGTGGAGTAAGGGTTTAAGCTTAATGATTGTGTTTTTGGGAAGAGAGAGGGCATGGGGAGAGGTGATGGCCGGTTTTTGCATGCATTTTGGCCTCCTCTCTCCTAAATTTTAAACTTTATAAACTTCCCTCCTATATTTTATATAAAAACATTCATTTTTATAAAATGTTTATTAAGCAATTTGATTTATTTAAAAATCTTGTTTTCAACAAATAATTTATGATTAATACTTGTAATTTATATTTCTAGTTCATTGGTATAATCTATAATTTAATTAATAAAATTTGATATTAGGAAGTTTATAGCCAAATTTTATAAAGTTTTTAAGCTTTATAATTTATAACTTTGGATTTTTGGCTCTTAAGGGTTTTTGGAATATTGTTTGATATTCAACAACATGTTGAAGTATAATTAGAATGTTTTAATTTATTTTTAGAGTTTTATACCCTATTTCAATTATAACAAAGCTTGAAGCTTTATTCTAATTATAGTATTGGCATTTCCTATTGTAGCTAAGCAATTTACTAGAATTGTAAGTATCAAGTATATTAGTCCTAAACCTTAGTTGGATCCTAGTTTATGCAAGATTTTTGACCTAATTTATACTACTAGGTCATGGCATGTTGTGCATGAATGGTTATTATAAAGATGCATAAGTCCAAGAATGACCTGAATTGGCAGTTGTCACACACAATTATAACTTAGTTTAATGACGTAACGGAAACGAAATTGAAAACAACGACTTTATTAACGGAAGGGTTACAATTGATGGAACGAACTTCGGGTTGTCACATTGTCCCCCCGTTAGAGGGAATTTCCTCCCAAAATTCAGAATTAAGATACAAATCATGGATCTAAAAAGAGATGTGGATACTTCTATTTCATTGAGTCTTCACGCTCCCAAGTGAACTCCGGTCCCCGCTTGGCATTCCAGCGAACCTTCACTATCGGGATGCTACTTTGTTTCGTTCGTTTGATATCTCAATCCATGATTTCGATTGATTCCTCCATGAAGTTTAGGTTATCGTTGATCTCAATCTCGTCTAAGGGAATCACTAGGATTTCTTCGGATAAGCACTTCTTGAGATTTGAGACATGGAGGACGGGATGGATGTTACTGAGCTCGTGAGGTAATCGAAGTTTATAGGCTACCGGACCGATCCTGGCAAAGATCTCCAAGGGTCCAATGTACCTCGGGTAAAGTTTCCCACACTTTCTAAAGCGTACCATGCCTTTTCAGGGTGAGACCCTTAACAGGACACGGTCTCCAACCTGGAACTCCAGAGGTTTCCGTCGGTTATCAGCGTAACTCTTCTGTCGGTCTCGTGAAGCATTTAGTCGTTCTTGGATCTGGATGATTTTCTCAGTGGTTTCACAGATGATTTCAGGACCAGTGAGAGCACTATCAGGAAACCGACTCTTGGCTAGCTGTGTGTCCCCTACCTCAGCCCAACACAGAGGGGATATGCACTTGCGACCGTAGAGGGCTTTGAATGGCGCAACCTTGATGCTAGTGTTGTAACTGTTGTTATACGAGAATTCGATCAATGGCAAATGTGTGTCCCATGATTTTACGAAATCGGTGACACATACCCTAAGCATGTCTTCCAGGGTTTGGATAGTTCTCTCACTCTATCCGTCGGTCTGAGGGTGATAAGCCGTGCTCATGTCCAGTTTAGTTCCAAGAGCATTTTAGATAGACTGCCAATATCTGGAGGTAAACCTGCTATCTCGATCAGAGATAATGGACATAGGTACACAGTGCAGTCAAACTACATCTTGGATGTAGATCCATGCGAGTCTTTCCATCTTAAACAATTCTTTAATCGGGATGAAGTGAGCAGATTTTGTCAAACGATCGACAATTACCCAAATGGTATCGTACCCAGTCAAAAACTTGGGTAACTTGGTGATAAAATCCATGGTAATCATCTCCCATATCCACTCGGGTATCTCGGGTTGCTGGAGCAGACCCGATGGTTTCTGGTACTCAGCTTTCACCTTGGCGCAAGTCAAGCACTTGCCCACAAATCTAGCAATCTCAACTTTCATGTTCGGCCACCAGTATTGTTTCTTGAGATCTAGGTACATCTTGTGCGAACCTAGGTGAATAGAGTATCTGGTCTTGTGTGCTTCCTCCATGACCATCTCTCTGAATCCTCCCGACTTTGGAATGCAGATTTGGTCCATGAAATAGTAGACTCCGTCACCTCCGATCTCAAGTTTCTTATCCATTCCCCTCAAGGCTTCGCTTGATTTGTTCTCAGGTTTAAGGGCTTCTATCTGGGCATCTCGGATTTGCATGGATAATCATCATCAGTGTCCTCACTTTACGGCTTGAGCTTTCCTTTCGGCTAAGGGCATCTGCTACCACATTGGCCATGTCGGGATGATAGTGAATCCCGCACTCATAATCGCTGAGCAGACCTACCCATCACCATTGCCTCATGTTTAGGTCTTTCTGATTGAGGATGTGCTTTAGGCTCTTATGGTCAGTGAAGATCGTACACTTGGTTCCGTAGAGATAATGTCTCCGAATCTTCAGTGCAAAGACTACAGCTTCTAACTCCAAGTCGTGCGTGGTATAGTTGACCTAATGTGCTTTCAGCTGTCTTGAGGCATAATCAATCACTTTTCCTCTTTGCATAAGCACACAGCCTAAGCCCTGATTAGATGCATCACAATAGACAACGAAGTCTTCTATCCTTTTGGGTAGGGACAGAACAGGTACGCTACACAAGGCTTGATTTAACGTCTGGAACGCGGATTCTTGCTTTTCACTCCAGCAAAAGGGTACACCTTTCTGTGATAGAGTGGTTAGTGATTTGGCGATTTTGGAAAAATTCTGGATGAATCTCCGATAATAGCCGGCGAGACCCAAAAATTGACGGATTTTTGTGGGTGTCTTTGGTGCCGACTAATTCTCTATCGCTTTAATCTTGGAAGGATCCACATGAATACCCTCCTTGGTTACCACGTGATTGAGGAAAGTTACCTTCCGGATCCAGAATTCACACTTGGAAAATTTCGCGTACAGCTTCTCGGATCTAAGGGTTTCCAACACTAATCTCAAGTGTTGCTTGTGGTCTTCTTCACTTCTAGAGTAGAAAAGTATGTCGTCTATGAACACGATGATGAATTTGTCTAAGAAAGGATGACACACCTGGTTCATCAGGTCGATGAACACTGCTGGTGCTTTGGTTAGACCGAAGGGCATCACTACGAACTCGTAGTGTCCATACTGAGTCCTGAAAGCTGTTTTGGAAACATCACTCTCAAGAACTCGTAACTGATGGTACCCTGACCGAAGTTCTATCTTTGAGAAGTAGCTTGCTCCCTGAAGTTGATCAAAGAGGTCATCTATTCATGGAAGGGGATATCTGTTCTTGACGGTCAACTTGTTCAGCTCGCGGTAGTCGATACACATCCGGAAGGATCCATCTTTCTTCTTTACAAATAAAATCGGAGCTCCCCAGGGTGAGGAACTCAGTCTGATGAATCCTTTGCTGAGTAACTCATTGAGTTGGCTGGATAACTCCTGCATTTCTGCTGGAGCAAAGCGATAAGGAGACTTGGCTACAAGGGTAGCTCTATGAATTAGGTCAATGCGAAATTCGACCTCATGTTCGGGAGGAATTCCTGGAAGCTCTTCTGGAAAGACATCAGGAAAGTTACAGACTTCGGGGATGCTCGCGAGGTCTTTAATTTCGTTTTTCTCGTTAATGACATGGGCTAGGAATGCTTGGCACTCCTTTCTCAAGAGTTTCTGAGCTTTGATGCAGGTAATGATGCGAAGTTGGAGCTGAGTTTATCTGCATAGATTATGAGAGTTTGACCCGAAGGAATTTTGAGACGGATGACTTTTTAGTAGCAAAGGATATCAGCATGATTGGGACTCAACCAATCCATGCCAATGATAACATCAAAGCTCTTAATGGAGACTAGCATAAGATCGATGGGAAATGAATGATCGTTCAGTGTAAGGGTACAACCTATGAATACATCGTTAGCGCTTTCTTTCTCACCGTTATCCATGTCGATGGTAAACGTTTCGGTTAATGGTTGGGGGTTAGGATTTAGATTATGTTTGAACGAATGACAAAGAAAACTTCTTTCAGCATCCGAATCAAAAAAAATACTAGCATAATAAGAAGAAACATACCCAAAACAATAGTGGGATCGGCAATTGCCTCCTCCCATCCCATGGCTAGGACTCTCCTGGGATTATCAGTTGTCGCCTTCTTGGGGCAGTTCCTCTTGTAATGCCCAACTTCTCCACAATTATAGCAGGCTTGGCCAACACCTGCTCCCGAAGATTGATTTGCAGATTGGGCTGGTGCCTTGCAAAATCAGACCGTGTGCCCCTTTTTGCCACAATTGGTGCATGTTAGGTCACGGCAGGGGCCAGGGTTATGGTGGTACTTGCACTTTTCAAACAGAGGAAGGTTACCAGCATACCTACTAGTAGGGGTTTGGGCTGTAGATCCCACAACAGAAGCAGCAACAACGGGGGTAGTAGCAACATGGACTACTATTGTCTATTGTTTCTTTGAAGATCCTTGGGAAGGTTGGCCTTTCTCATTCTTCCAGAATTTCCTCTTTTCACCACTAGTCTTGGTCGGTTCGGTGGTGGCGGTTGTTCCCCCAACTTCATCACTGTGATCAATCAGGATTTGAGCTAAGCTTTTGGCACTATCATATGTATCCGGCCTTGCAGATAAGATGTTTCCTTTGGTCGGTTGGGTCAGCCCCCAAATTAATCTCTCTATTTTCTTACTCTCTGAGGTAACCATTCCCGGACAGAGTAGTGACAACTCATCAAACCTCGAGGTGTATGCAACAATATTGGAACCCTTCATCTTCAGGTTCCAGAGCTCATGCTCTAACTTCTGTATTTCGCCCCGAGGGCAGTACTCAGCCAGAAGGAGTTCTTTCATGGCTTCCCAACCCATAGCATTTGCTACAGGTAGGGTCAAGGATTTGACTGGGCCGTTCGACTAAGTCAGGGCTTTGTCGCTGAAAGTACAAGCTACGAACTTTACCTTATCAGACTTCGAACAAGCACATATTTCAAAGATGGATTCGATTTTCTCGAACCATCATGTGAGGGAAATGACACCTCCAGTACCATCAAAGGAAGTGGGTTTTACGCTCATGAAATCTTTATAAGAACCCCCTTTTCGATGTCCTTGACTATCTTCTAGGTTTTTGTGACAACCCGAAATTTCCATTTTATACAAACAGTATCACTTCAATAGAAGTTATAACAGTCATAGTCGATTTTCTGACTTTTCGTATAAGTTGGAGTAATTTAGGGTTTACACTTCTGTAAATATCGGGAGAGTGGATGCACTATGGTTTTGGTTTTGTGCATCACTATTATTCCAACACCCTGATATATTGGAAATCAATTCCGGAATAAAAATATTTTCTACCAAAAATATTTCAGGACTATAAATAGATTTTTGAACTAAATTCATTCATTATTCACATTTCCAACTAGAGAAAAGCCATTTTCTATCTCACGGATCTTCAGGTTTTCGTCCCAAATTGTAACGCCTGTGTTTCTGGGCTTGCCATTTTTAGCAATGTAATAGTCTAGGTTAACCTTTGTAACCTGTTTGGAAATAATAGAAGTGTATTATTTGAGTATTATGTGTTTTGTATTTAATTGCTTAATTATGTGGTTTGATTAACTAAGAATAAAAATAAGCGTCAAAATTTAAGTGTAAAATAAACTTTATATCCTTAGATAATGTGGTAGTAGTTGAAACAAGGTTTCCGAAGATATAAAGAATGCCGAAATCCGAGTTATAACGAGGAATTTATGACCTGTCGAAGTTTCGCGATAGAACCGACAACGTTGAATGACATAAAAAGTGAAATTTACGTTAGAGCAATAGTTAGCCTTAGTGATCTAAATGAGAATCAAAGATATCGTTGTTAGTATCAAAGCGATAAAAAGTTAGGCGAGAACGGACGTCAAACGAAGAAGTTGTGAATTTATAACGAAATTTTCTGTCCCGGCCTATTGAAAATAAATAATAAAAATAAATTCAAATTAGCTGACGGAGTCTAAACGAAAGTTGTAGAGCGTCGTCTCACCTTCGCGTGGATATAAAGAACGTCGAAAACGGAGTTCGTATGAAGAAGATATGAACTTTCGAAGTTTATTTAATAGTTAATAATTAAATTTAATTATTAAAATTCGGTATTATCCGAAGACGAGTCACCGGGCTCATCCGGAGTACGCCCCGCGTACAGCGAAGAGTGTCGACACTCGCACTCGAGGACTTCGGATGACGCATGCGCTTACGATTTCGGAGCAGTACGCCCCGCGTACTGGGAGGTTCCAGCCTCCTATAAATAGGATGCGAGGGCAACCGACTCTTTTGCCATTTTTCACCCTTCTCTCTCCCGTTTTGCATCGTTTTGCACGCCAGAAATACCCCGAAGCCCCGGTAATATTCCCGAGTCCCGAAGCAAGTCTCGAGATCTCGAAGATCCCGAGAAGTGCGGTTTCCGAGCCGAAGCTCTACCCATGATAAGTTCGATTTTTGTAGAGATCTTCCAGATCTGCTGAGGATTACTACTTTTGCAAGTTGTACTGCTGTCCGATCATCTTCTGATCAAGCGATTGTATACTACCTTTCATTAACATGATAATAATACAAGTATGATTTGAGTGTACAAAGTATATTGTTGTTTATATGTGTGAATGTGTGGTTACTTTCTTCTAACGCATAATTATCAAGTATTTAATAGAAAATACGTGTTATGTGTGTGAATGTATATTCACTTTCTTCTATCTCATAGATATGATTTATTCTCTATGAAATACGTGTTATGTGTATGTGTCTCATCTGTTGTTTTGGAATATGTATTGAATGAGAATGCTATGCAGGTTTTAAACTATGTATAAAAATATATATTTTTATCT
This sequence comes from Lactuca saligna, assembly GCF_052625555.1. Classification (NCBI taxonomy): domain Eukaryota; kingdom Viridiplantae; phylum Streptophyta; class Magnoliopsida; order Asterales; family Asteraceae; genus Lactuca; species Lactuca saligna. Next base: position 74,621,799 of record NC_136421.1, read on the forward strand.
ACTAATATGTTCGGTAGAACATGGGTAGATAGTTGGTGTGTAATAAACATATGAGAGGCCTCGATGTTGTTTTGATCCAGTCATCTAGTGGAATTTAGATGACGACCAAGGACTTTTCTAGACAGTCTAGTGGAATGCTAGCAGGCTCATAACCTGTAAGTGTTAATGAACTTGGGTGTTCATTCACTGTATTCCATCCCCCTCATGGTTGCCTTATTTGACTTATATTGCTGAGGAACCCCCGAAGCATGTGTTGTCCCCCCGATGAAATATTCTTAGACTAGGTCCCTTGTGTTAGTTATTTTAGGGACATAAAGTGAGAATAACGGGAATGGGTAATTGGGTTATTTTTGGTTGATAATAATTAATTTAATTATTTATTGTGGGTTGAAAACCCTATATGCTCACCAGGCTCCCAAGCCTGACCCACTGAGTTTTATTTGTATTACATGAAGTGGCGCAAGGGCGTAAGATGGATGAACCGTCAAGTTGTTTTGTTTACAAGTCTGTATATGTATATATTTGTTGAATGACTTGTAATGTTATCGTTTATGCTTATTGGTCTGTATCAGAACATGACACCCCGAGTTTTGATTATATAATGAAAATACGTTTCTTTTATGCAATGTTTGGGTAAACATTGTTTTATCATGTTTTGTTTTTGGGAACAAATTCTGCAACTCTTTCAAATCAAAAGGATTTACTCTGAATTTATTTTAAAAGCATAAATGAAAATCGGTCTTTTTTGGCTGAGATTTTGGGGATGTCACAGTTGGTATCAGAGCATTAGTTTAAGCGAACTAGGAATTTTTAGGATTTCTAGACTTAAACTTAGAATGCTAAGTGAAATTTTGAGATGTGTGTCTGTTACATTTTAGACACGAGCACTAGTTTACTTTAGGAATGTTGCCTAAAATGCTTTATGTGCTAAATGTTATATGTTGCCGACCGGATCTTGAAACTTTATGTGTGTAGGATTCCAAGCATACGTCTACGATATTAGAACTAGCATGCAAACATTTCAGAGTGATAAGGATGATTTGAATATCTATTGTGAATGAGGATCTAATTTCACCTTATTCAGTGTGTAGATCAAAAATGGTGATAACAAGAAGTGGAGTTGGAAATGCTGATGAAAACAGGAATCGACCACCAGAGATTGAACAAAGACCTATCGTAGCAGCAGCACCTGCACCAATAACCATGGCTGGTGTGCAAATGATGACTCAAACAATGTTGGATCGTCAGATGGATGAAACTAGACAGTTGCTTCAACAGAATCGTGAAGAATTGTAAATTCGTGTGGAAGAGCCTGAATTAAATGAAGGGCACCCGGAAGGTGGAAACTTCAGTGGGTCTGTTGGTCAAGCCAACCCGCCAATACTCAGGCGAGACAACCATGATGGAAGGAATGATGGAATGGGATGAAAGTACAACGAATTTCTAACTTGCAAACCATCGACCATCAATGGAAAGGAGGATCCAATAGGAGTGATGGATTGGATCTCTGAAATGGAGTTAGCCTTCATGACTTGTGGCTACAGAGGCAAGTTGCAGACTATCTATGCAGCGCATCAAATTCGAGGTGGAGCGGTTCATTGGTGGAACACTGTAGGGAAGACTTTAAGCCCAAATGTGCCACTGCAATTGACATGGCTAGAGTTCTTGGCGCAGTTCAAGCGCAAGTTCTGCTCGGCTCAAAATCAAATGGAACTAGAGAACAAGTTTCTGACATTGACGAAAGGCAGCATATCAGTTGATGAATACACCAATAACTTCACCGATAAGATGGAGTTTGCCTTGCGTATCCTTCCAGACGTGCTGACAAAGGTGGACCGGTATGCGAAGGGACTCCCATGGGAGTACGAGGTGCCAGTACGTCAGGCACATACTCTAGAGGCAGTTATCTAGGTTGCCAAGTCTGTTGAGAACATGATTAAGGGGAGAACCACCAACAAGGTTGAGGTTGGTGAGAAGAGAAAGTTTGAGGGAACATCTGGTTCCGGTAAGAAAAGAAAATTTTCGAAATCTGATTCGAAAAGGTTTGGTGGGGGAAAAGGAGGCGAAGAGAAGTGGCGTGAAAAGTGTAAGAAAAAGCACTTTGGGAAGTGTAGCGAGGATGTAACTTGCTACAAGTGTGGAAAGGTTGGACATTTTGCCAATGAATGTCCGAACAACAAAAGGATGTGTTTTGGTTGTAATGAAGAGGGACACATTTTGAAAGACTGTCCGAAAAAGGAGGCAGCTAAGCCCAACATTCCACCAAAGCCGAAGGCGAGAGCATTCCAGATGACAGTGGAAGCTGCTAAAGATGACGTTGATGTCGCTTCAGGTACCTTTCTCGTAAACACATTGCCTGCCCAAATTTTATTTGATTTTGGAGCCAACTACTCCTTTATATCGCATGAATTTGGTAGAAAACTAGTCTTGCCTGTTGATAGACTAAATAATGCTTTATTAGTCGAAGTTGCTAGTGGCAAGTTTGTACCTGTTAGTCATCGTATGAAAAAAAAACTTAATCGACCTTAATGGGAATAAGTTTCACAAAGAATTATTACCTATCGAACTTAATGGTTTCGACATCGTGTTGGGAATGGATTGGCTTAGCGCCAATGATGCCAAATTTTATGCAAGAAGAAGATAGTTAAAGTAAAACCGCCTAGAAAAGATTTGTGTATGGTGTATGGGGACAAACATCGAGTGAATTCTGGAATCATTTCCCTAATGAAAGCCAGAATGTGTTTGACCAAGGGATGTACATCATATTTAGCATTCGTGATTGATGCTAAGAAGGAAAAGAAGGTGATCCAGAGTATTCCAGTGGTGTGTGATTATCCAGAAGTATTTCCCGAAGATCTTCCTGTATTACCACCTAATAAACAAGTGGAGTTCTGTATTGACTTGTTACCAAAAACAACGTTAATTGTAAAACCACCTTATCGATTAGCACCGATGGAGATGAAGGAGCTGATGATGCAACTTCAGGAGTTGTTGGATAAAGGTTTAATTAGACCTAGTTCATCACCCTGGGGAGCTCCGATGTTATTACTGAATAAGGCAACAATAAAGAATAGATATCCGTTGCCGAGGATTGATGACCTATTTGATCAATTGCAAGGTTCGAGCTATTTCTCGAAGATCGACCTAAGGTCAGGATATCATCAGCTGAAAGTAAGAGAGCAGGATATAGAGAAGACTGTGTTCAGAACTAGATATGGACACTACGAGTTCTTGGTTATGTCGTTTGGCCTAACCAATGCTCCGGCAGCATTGATGGATTTAATGAATAGGGTTTGTAATCCGTTCCTTGATAAATCTGTGATAGTGTTCATAGACGACACTCTGATTTACTCGAAAATCCAGGAGGAGTAAGGCAGACACTTGCGAGAAGTGTTAGAAGTGTTGAAGAAGGAGAAGTTGTATGCTAAGTTCTCCAAATGTGATATTTGGATTCGTGAAGTCCAATTCTTGGGTCACGTGGTCAACCAAGAAGGGATAATGGTTGATCCAGCAAAGATTGAAGCTATAATGAAGTGGGAACAACCGAAAAGTCCCACGGAGATCCGAAGCTTTTTAGGATTAGTCAGATATTACCGAAGGTTTATCCAGGGTTTCTGTTCGATTGCTACTCCATTGACAGCTTTGACCCACAAAGAAGCTACTTATGCTTGGAATGATAAGCATAAAGAAGCATTCGAGAAGCCAAAGAAGAAACTATTCGAGGCACCGATACTTTCTCTACCCGATGGAGTTGAATACTTTGCTGTTTATAGCGATGCGTCTGGTGTTGGATTGGGTTGTGTTTTAACCCAAAGAGAAAAGGTGATAGCATATGCGTCTCGACAGCTGAAGGAGCATGAAAAGAACTACCTGACTCATGATTTGGAGTTGGCAGCGGTAGTTTTCGCTCTTAATATATGGAGGCATTACCTCTATGGCACGAAGTGCAAACTTTTCACTGATCATAAGAGTCTCCAATATCTCTTTAATCAGAAGGAATTGAATATGAGGCAACGACGCTGCCTGGAATTACTCAAGGATTACGACTGTGAGATACTTTACCATCCCGATAAAGCCAATGTTTTCGCTGATGCTCTCAGTCGGAAAGTCAATCTTGAAAGGAAAAGGCCAAGAGCGTTGAGAATTGAAGTTGTCTCAACCATTGTGGAAAGTATAAAGAAAGCTCAAGAGGAAGCTTCTGAGAAGAATGACCGAAAGGAGGAACGTTTGGGCAAGACGTTGGTGTTCGGTGTAAACAGTCACGGACTGAAGGTGTTCCAAGATCGGATTTGGATACCTAAGACAGGAGGAATCAGAGATCTTCTGATGGAAGAAGCTCACAAAACCATGTGCTCGATTCATCCCGGTAGCACTAAAATGTATAGGGACCTGAAACCCTACTACTGGTGGCCGACGATGAAGCTTGATGTCGCAAAGTATGTAGCCGAGTGTGTGACTTGTGCGAGAGTCAAGACACAACATCAGAAACCATATGAGAGTTTAGAACCTTTACCTGTGCCTATGGGTAAGTGGGAAGACATTGCTATGGATTTTGTCACTAAACTGCCCAGAACAAAGAATGGTCATGACATGATTTGGGTGGTCGTCGATCGATTCACTAAGAGTGCACATTTCATAGCAGCCAGGGAGAAATGGTCTATGGAGAAGCTTGCAAATTCTTACGTCAAGGAAATTGTGAGGCTTCACGGTGTTCCGTTAATGATTGTATCGGATCGTGATAGCCGTTTCACCTCAATGTTTTGGAAAAGTCTACAAGAGGAAATGGGTACCAAGTTATGTTTAAGTACAGCTTACCATCTGCAGACTGATGGTCAGAGTGAAAGAACGATACAAACACTTAAAGATATGCTGAGAGCATGTACCTTGGAATTCCTAGGTAATTGGGATGAACATTTACCACTGGTAGAATTTTCCTATAATAATAGTCTTCACTCGAGCATTAAGATGGCACCTTACCAAGCTTTGTATGGACAAAAGTGTCGTACGCCGTCTTGTTGGCTTGAGGCTGGGGAAAATCAGTTTATGGGACCGGAGTTGGTTCATCAAACTGCTGAAAAGTTGAAAATAATTAGGGAAGGAATGTTAGCTGCTCAGGATCGTCAAAAGAGCCATGCTGACAAAAAGCGAAGACCGATGACTTTTGAAGTTGGGGATTCGGTTTTGCTTAAAGTCTCGTCGTGGAAGGGACTTATAAGATTTGGTAGAAGGGGAAAGTTGAGTCTAAGGTTTATTGGACCGTTTAAAGTTCTTCAGAGGATTGGGAACCAAGCTTACAAGCTCGAACTACCGGAAGAACTGAATGGAATTCATAACACTTTTCATGTGTGTTATTTACGGAAGTTCACGGGGGAAGTTCCCGACATGATTCCACTTTCGGAGTTGAGAATCGATGAGAACAAAAGGTTGATTAAAGAACCAGAAGGAATTGTTGACCGAAAGACAAAGAAGTTGTGACGCAAGATGGTTGAGTTAGTGCTTGTCCGATGGAAACACACGAATGGGCCGAATCTCACATGGGAGACGGAGAGTGACATGATGGGTCGGTATCCGCATTTGTTTGTTGAGGTGTGATTCCGGGGACGGAATCATCCTAAGGTGGGGAGAATTGTAACGCCTGTGTTTCTAGGCTTGCCATTTTTAGCAATGTAATAGTCTAGGTTAACCTTTGTAACCCGTTTTGAAATAATAGAAGTGTATTATTTGAGTATTATGTGTTTTGTGCTTAATTGCTTAGTTATGTGGTTTGATTAATTAAGAATAAAAATAAGCATCAAAATTTAAGTGTAAAATAAACTTTCTATCTTTAGATAATGTTGTAGTAGTTGAAACAAGGTTTCCGAAGATATATACAATGCCGAAATCCGAGTTATAACGAGGAAGGTTTGACCTGTCGAAGTTTCACGAAAGAACCGACAACGGTGAATGACGTAAAAAGTGTAAATTATGTTAGAGAGATAGTTAGCCTTAGTGATCTAAATGAGAATCGAAGATCTCGTTGTTAATATCAAAGCGATAAAAAGTTAGGCGAGAACGGATGTCAAACGAAGAAGTTATGAATTTATAACGAAATTTTCTGTCCCAGCCTATTAAAAATAAATAATAAAAATAAATCAAAATTAGCCAATGGAGTCTAAACGCAAGTTGTAGAGCGTACTCTCACCTTCGCGTGGATATAAAGAATGTCAAAAACGGAGTTCGTATGAAGAAAATATGAATTTTTGAAATTTATTAAATAATTAATAATTAAATTTAATTATTAAAATTCAGTATTATCCGAAGACGAGTCACCGGGCTCATCCGGAGTACGCCCCACGTACAGCGAAGAGTGTTGACACTCGCACTCGAGGACTTCGGATGACGCATGCGCTTACGATTTCGGAGCACTACGCCCCGCGTACTGCTGTACGCGCCGCGTACTGCTGTACGCGCCGCGTACTGGGAGGTTCCAGCCTCCTATAAATAGGATGCGAGGGCAGCCGACTCTTTTGCCATTTTTCACCCTTCTCTCTCCCGTTTTGCATCGTTTTGCACGCCAGAAATACCCCGAAGCCCCAGTAATATTCCCGAGTCCCGAAGCTAGTCCTGAGATCCCGAAGATCCCAAGAAGTGCGGTTTCCGAGCCGAAGCTTTGCTCGCGAGAAGTTCGATTTTTGTAGAGATCTTCAAGATCTGCTGAGGATTACTACTTTTGCAAGTCGTAGTGCTGTCCGATCATCTTCTGATCAAGTGAGTGTATACGACCTTTCATAAACACGATAATAATACAAGTATGATTTGAGTGTACTAAGTATATTGTTGTTTATATGTGTGAGTGTGTGGTTACTTTCTTCTAACGCATAATTATCATATAAAATACATGTTATGTGTATATTTTTTTGTTATGTGTGTGAATGTATATTCAGTTTCTTCTATCTCATAGATATGATTTATTCTCTATGAAATACGTGTTATGTGTATGTGTCTCATCTGTTGTTTTGGAATATGTATTGAATGAGAATGCTATGCAGGTTTTAAACTATGTATAAAAATATATATTTTTATCTACTAATATGTTGGGTAGAACATGGGTAGATAGTTGGTGTGTAATAAATAGATGAGAGGCTTCGATGTTGTTTTGATCCAGTCATCTAGCGGAATTTAGATGACGACCACAGACTTTTCTAGACAGTCTAGTGGAATGCTAGCAGGCTCATAACATGTAGGTGTTAATGAACTTGGGTGTTCATTCGCTGTATTCCATCCCCCTCATGGTTGCCTTATTTGACTTATATTGCTGAGGAACCTCCGAAGCATGTGTTGTCACCCTGATGAAATATTCTTAGACTAGGTCCCTTGTGTTAGTTATTTTAGGGACATAAAGTGAGAATAACGGGAATGGGTAATTGGGTTATTGTTGGTTGATAATAATTAATTTAATTATTTATTGTGGGTTGAAAACCCTATATGCTCACCAGGCTCCCAAGCCTGACACACTCTGTTTTATTTGTATTACAGGAAGTGGCGCAAGGGCATAAGATGGATGAACCATCAAGTTGTTTTGTTTACAAGTCCGTATATGTATATATTTGTTGAATGACTTGTAATGTTATCGTTTATGCTTATTGGTTTGTATCGGAACATGACACCCCGAGTTTTGATTATATAATGAAAATACATTTCTTTTATGAAATGTTTGGGTAAACATTGTTTTATCAAGTTTTGTTTTTGGGAACAAATTCCGCAACTCTTTCAAATCAAAAGGATTTACTCTGAAATTATTTTAAAAGCATAAATGAAAATCGGTCTTTTCTAGCCGAGATTTTGGGGATGTCACACAAATCGTGAGTAAACCTCTCTAGTTGTTATTTAATGCTTGTTATATGCTTAATAACATAGATTACATGTCAAATATGTGAGATTCGGGAGTTTACCACCCAAGAACGTTCTTGGGGAGTAAACTCCAAAACGAAGCTTAAAGGCTATCTAGTCCCATTTCCTTGATAACTAACTAGCTTAGGGTATTATGTATGCATATTTGAGACTAGAAAACAATCAAAAACACATAGCTTTAGGAGTTCACGGCCCAAGAAAGTCTTAGGCCGTAAACTCCAAAATCAAGGGACATAACATGCCCTAATCACTCCTAAGGGTCTAGACTTTAATACCCATTTAATGCTAGCTAATCTATGGACTTTTAAACATCAAGAACACCCCTTAAAGGGAGTTTATGGCCAAGGAACAACTCTTGGGCCGTAAACACCAAGTAAGGGCACCAAAGTGTGCCTAGGGTCTCCTTTAGCCATAAACAAAAGCCTAGAAGTTATCCTACTTGTGCAAGGGACTTGAAAGAATTAAAACACCCATCCCTTGAGAGTTTACGGTTTTAAACCCCAAAAGAAATGGTCTTTTAGCCGTAAACTCCTCAAAGGAGTATTTTAAGTCCCTAAACTACCCGAAGGATTAAACCACCAAGCTAGGCTTATTCTAGAAATCATTTAACACTTCAAAACACACATTACCACCAAGATTAGAGTTCATGGCCGTAAACTCAAGCGTTTACGACCACAAACTCCTTGTGTGGGGTTTATTGGGTGGTAAACTCTTATATAAAGCCCTTTGGTACATTAAACCCCTTTAACCTTGTCCCATAGTAACTTAGATGCAACCATTAAGACCTATAACACTTATACAAAGTGTTTACATGTTCCTAAGTGTCCTAACTTATTTTATTAAGTTATTATTTGGCTAATTAGTTATGTATATACTCATTATATGATAACTAGGCTTGTGCGTGTGAACAATTCTCCGTTTGCCACCTAGCACGGTATCCGATACTTCAATCCCATCCACTCACCTCAAGTGAGTTCATACTCCTTTAATTAACCTTTGAAATGCTTTGAAATGTTTTAAATACTTTATGGGGGATACAAGTTAAATACTTATAGTTATTACATCAATCACATGTGATTACATTAATCAAATGCGATTAATAACTAGAAAACCAATGATTTTATCACTGTTCAAACTATTTATCAAACTGTTTTACTTCAAAATGTTTTACAAACTCTTTTACTTATCAGATGCTTTTATTAAACTTTGTTTTACTTCTTATAAATTGCATGCCCATATATGTATAGATATATAAGAAATGTTTAAAGGTCTTAGGAAGGCCATCCACCCTATTTCCTTTTCACGCTTGAGATTTGGTCTGGTGGGATTTCGGGTAGTCGTCCGAAGGTGGTTTCAATATTAATTATATATCAAATATACATTTATAGACATAAAAGTACTTCCATATTAATACTTATCAGTACATCATCAGTAAGTTACCATCGGGGTAACATAGGATCATACTACTACAATTTCTAGATAAATGAGTCAGTTCATTCATGAGTTAACACTTATTACTACGAGCACTTATTCAACTATACTAGAAAGAGAACATATACAACTATACTAGAAAGAGAACATATAAAACTATACTAGAAAGAGAACATATACAACTATACTAGAAAGAGAACATATACAACTATACTAGAGGAAGAAGATATAAAACTATACTAGAACAGTTCATTTCATTACATATACAAGAATACATTAACAATTGTGATCCACTGTATCGGAGCATGCCTTAATTGTCATGGCCCGAGTTGTAGCCAGAATTCTCTTGGAGGGAGAGCGTGAGTTGGGGTATAGATCTATACCGGATTGACTATGCTACACCTTGCTGCTAGCTACAGCCAGACATGCAGGTCTGCGGGTGCCAAACGTCATTCCGTTATTACGACCACTTGTATGTCGTTGTTACCAGTCGATAGTATGCTGCAATTTATCACATGATACCTTCATATAAATCCGGTTTAAGGTAGTTAGTACAGCAGTAGCTCCTATAATACAACACTACAGTACTACAATAATTTACCCATTACATACTTTTAGTGATTGTTTCACTTAAACTTTAATGTACAAACTATATTTTGTTAAGTGATAGTTACACTTGGGAAATTACACACTTTTACAACAAACGAGCATACAAAACAGTTAAGCCTTGGTAGAAGGCTACTTTAATAGAAAATATAGGTTTTTCTGAGAGATTCAAACTTGTACAAACACTTGCAAACATTTACTTACATTTTACAAACTTACACTTGAGACAAGTTCAAACGTTTTGATGACAAATACCGACACTAAAATAATTATGAACTCACCAGCTTAATGTTGATACTCGCTTTCAAAATAACTTGTATTCTCAGGTTATCAGTAGACAGGTACCGAGGCCATCTTTTGAGAAGATGGAGCGCATCCAAGACTCATCTTATTATTTTGATATATGTTGTTTTTGGTGTCTATACTGTATAGAACACGCTTGTATTACAATTATATATTTAATGCAATGGATGATGTTGTTTGCTTATTTACATTTACTGTGTTGTTATACTTTACATGACGTCCTCCGCCCCAGAACGTTTCCGCCGTTCTTGGTTTTGGGGTGTGATAGATTGGTATCAGAGCATTTTTTATATTGAATCAAGTATATCAACCCATAAAAGATATACTAAACTATAAACCCATTTGGGATTAAACACTCTGACCAAGAGTCTATACTTTAAATACTAAGATATTTAATTAAGTATACTAGTTTGCATTCATACTAAAATCAGTGTCACAATGACAAGAACAAAAGTATTACGATTGTTAAATATCACAGGTAAGTTCGGGGATATATGGTCAGTCCTGGGAATGGCATAGCCTGATCAACTATGCTGGTCTGAGGAGTGATTATCATATGCCCTAGAAGGGTTGTGATGTGTTAACAAGTCTAAAAACTTACCAACCCACAAGAAGATCAATAGAACCTAAACATAAAATACTATAGGGGTATTTGGTAATACTAGCTACATATATACTATATCCTTATACCTCTCTTATTACGTAGATTAAATGGCTAGATTCCATCACAGCGACCCGGACTTTCCGAATGAAGGCAACGCAGGATGGCTCGAAGCAATGTCCGATGTGTTGGGTTTTGAGCATTCTAACACTCCTAAGTGTACATGCAACCCTAAATACCTTGGATCTATGTTTTCTCTATTATACATGCAAATAAGAACATCCAAGGTATTATCCTAATCTAGCATACAAAACAATGAGTGTAACAAGATAGAATACATACCTCTTTGATGTAGAAAGTGTTCATGAAGCTTGAGTGCCTAGCCCTAATAGTGTGGAAGCCTCAAATGGAATCACAATCATCAAAACACTTAGAATAACTTGAGAGAGTTCTACACTTCATGAAATCGGCTAGCCCTCTCTAGAATAATACTAGTGGCCGATTTTGCCAAGAATAAGATCTTTATATAGTGTTACAATTAGGGTAAACCCTAATTGTCATGACTTTCCATTTCCTTGGATCCATGGGTTCAAATACACCATGGAGCATCCATGGACCATCCTATGGGTTTTAGCCCAACTTGATTATCCATGGAGCATTAGCCCACTATATAAGTATGGATGATTTACACAATCAACCCATATATTTAATTAGTCTTCTTTTGATCACTTAATTAATCCTAGATTAATTCTTAATCAATACTAATTAAATAATCTTATTATTCTTATTATTAATATACTAGAACTTATAATATATTAATAACCATAAGTGTCTTATTTCTCTCATTATAGTCTATCCAAGTGCATGATGGTATGCAACCCAAATGGACCATGCCGGGTCGGGTCAAGTCTTACCAATTATAGTTATGGACTTAGACATTAATCCAACAGTCTCCCACTTGGATAAGTCTAAAACTATTATTGCGTATGACTTCATGAACCAATTGGCAATCGTAGCTCTCAAAAGCTTCTGTCAAACTCTAACCTTGTAGATGAACTCTGACCTTATCAATGACTTGTCCATTAGATAAGGGATCATATAATCCTCTGTTATCATGATATCAGCCGGACAAATACATGGATCAACGTCGTACTTATTGTCCAACAGTTTGTTTCCCGATTTTCGATTTGTTTGACAAAGAACTTAATCGAACACATCAATTTAGTTCTGACCGGCCGGTACATAGGTCACAACAAAATCATCGAGGGGCCCAGATATTGCTTCTATTTCTAGAAGGAACAGATAAACTTCGACTCATATGCTTGTTCTACTACTTGTTGAATTGTACACAAAGGCACGTTTTATAACATCAAGTTACTGACGCGTTTACGTGCAGTCAATGCACAACCAACTCATAGGTAACAACTCATATCTCTAGGTTTGAAGACTTATGTGATATTACCGTCTCACGATCACTCGAGATAAATTCCATGAAGTGATACAAGTGAGCGTGGGTTTATTCCAATACTCATAACATATGAGCACTCATGAATGTTGTAGCAATCATTGCTATGGCTAAACCCATTTAGCCATCTACAAACCCGATTCATGACAGTCTTGATTCATACCTACTTCCAACATATGAACGATTGTGGAGTGTTTAAATAACTTAGTCATTCAGAAAGAATAACCTAGCTATTTTCGAAGTCAAAACATGCAAAGTGAAACACAATAATAATCGAATCTAATATGGTCTCATAACCCTTTTAAATATAAATAAAACCACTTTTTATTTATCACCATATTGATTACACATTATTCAATGTTTCAAATAATCAACTTAAGACTTGAATAAAAACAACAGTCGTCCCATGCTCCTAGCATGTACACTTTGTTTTTCGAAAAAATAGTTATGCCATACTCCAAGTATGCACACTATGTTTGTCTATGATCCTTACACTGTAATGTAGATCAATTGAACATGAACCCAATGATACTTATTTCACAATCCCAAATCCTTATTGTAAGTGTGAGAATTCGCGATTCCTATCATTTACCAAAAAAAAAAAAACTGGTAGAATTTAAACTTTTATGCAATGTTCCTCTTGTAATGATTATTCACAAAGTCACCAAAACCTTGTCACTAGTCATTACAGAGTATTCCAAAGAAGGTCACCTTCTATGGAACAAAAGTCTCATATTCAAAGTACATTGCTTTGAACATCCTTCTTGCATTAAGGTTTTCTAATCTTACATAGATTGAATAACTTCCACCTATGGAGACATTTCCATAGTCCCATTTTGAATATCACTTCCGAACAAGAGTTACTTCTTTTCAGAAAATGTCAATATGGTCCTGCTAAAATTAACACTATACTTCCAAATGTCCTTGAGCAACCAATCTTTGGCAAACCTCAGATTGTCCTCGACAAGTGCTTAATTACTTTAGTCATATCCAGTTCTAGACTTTTCCCTTCTAAATGCCTTAAGCATTTGGAAAATTTAGAAAGGATGAATATTATAGCACGTGAAATCGATCCTATATCCGAAGCATATGGGACATGATTCATGATGTTTGACATAAAGACATGATACTAGACCAGTCTTTTGCTACAATATTTTTTATTTACCATGTTTTCAAAATTTAACTATAAAGAGGGATGCCGTAATCATAATCGAATTTTGAAAACGCAATATATATAGAATTTCTTCAAGTCGAACCATTCAGACATAATTAGTCAAGAATATAAAATTCATATATATTCTTGACTAAAGATGATTAAAATCTCATTCTAAGCTTTAGAATTGAAATGAAGTATAATTTCCTCTCCCTTAATTATAGAAAAACAACCTTTCAACCCCTGCAACTTCACGAATTGAAACTTTGTTTTCTATAATTAACATTGCTAGCTTGCAATACTAATCATAATAATCATGCTCCCACTAACACGATGATTATCAGCATAACACTTATGCTCCCACTAGCTCTGACATATTTCCAGAAATCTGCTGGACTTCTGAAATTTAGATTCATACACCCTTTCTTAGATAGCTCACATGTGTGTCTAAACAATTTCTAGAACTATGAAAAGGGATGTTGTAATCATAGTCTCAATTCCTTAGACCTTTTCCATTTCTCACAAGTCCATGTTAGTGTACCGGTTAACCACACGCGCTCCACTAACGACTTTTGAAAATGCAAATAACACAATTGCTATCTACTTAAAATCTACTTAGTGAAAGCTTTTCCTCACCATCATTTTCATGAATCGGAGAGAAACCTTATGACACTTAGATTTTATAGTGTATGAGTTCTTATCCATGTGAATTTGTCAAAACGATAATCACAAGACAAGGTTAGTGACAAATTCAGCCTTACATGGATTAAACATGTTCAATCTTAGTTTCTTGTCACCTTGGTAGCACAAGGCCCACCAATGCTTCCAAGTTGAACTCTGATAACTCACATGCAAATCCAACTTATTTGAAGTAGGTACAGAAATGAGAATTATGTCAACACGATAGGTTGCAAACCTTAAGTCGTGTGCTAGTGATAAATTACAGGTTTCACTCTTGATTAAATCTTGAAACTCTTTTAGGATCTTTAAGGCTCCCACTGTCCCCTTGACATATAAGTTTTCCTAGTCAAGAACCATTCCTTGACAAAACAAATATTCAAGGGATAGTGCGGATTCTTATCAAGACTAACACTTCACACAATTGGTCTTAGTTGGTCTTTGTCTCATCCAAGACATCACAACATACCAATCTCAAATGTACAAGAGTAGAAACATTTCACACTACATTTGATAAGTGTATTAAACCTTACTTTATGTCACTCAATGTTTCAATCTTCGAGTATGACTCTAAGAATTGTTTTGGAACGAAGTATGACTCATCTTCTTGATTTTAACCAATCCAACAATTCATGACCTCTCTTCTTAGCCATAACAATGCACTAAGATGTACTTAGAGTATGAATTTGTGATATGGTTTCTAAATCATTAAGATGATCATAAAACTGATACTAAAGTACTCTCCCATCTTTTCAGATTTGAGAAACTTTTATCCTTCTGCCTAATTTGATTCTTCTTATTTGCTCTGCCATGCATTGGAACCTTTCCAATGTTACAGAATTGTACTTAACCTTATAAGTATAATCATATTTACTAATCTTTAGTAAATCACGACAAATCAATCTTTGTGGTGGACCTTGACCAGTGCACACCCAGTGTACCTAATTCCTTAGTCCTTCAATTGACTCACATATACATGTGATCAAAGAATTAGTCTTAATTTTTCAAAGATGAAAACTCTCATTCATCATACAATACAACTTGTATGATTCCAAGTTTCTGTCCAATTGAAACTTGGGTGATGAAAAACTTTCTTCATTTGGTAAATTCATACACTACCACAAATGAAAAAATCAAATCCACTTTCCAATATTGCTATTACTGCAAACATATAAGCAACAATTTTCCACAGATGCCATTGTAAGGATATTTTTTAAAATAAATAAAATCAAAAATTTTATTTTAAAACTTAGCAGAAAAAACTTATCCTTACAATCCATATGAAAAACTTGTTGTTATTTATTCCTAAGCAACATGTCATAACTCCTAAGAAGTAGCTCAAGAATCCGATCTTCAAACTACGCGTTAGAAATCCATCTACATGACCAGATTCAGCATATTCTTTCTTTAAGTTTCTTTACCTTTTCTTTGATTCTTAAAACATCACCATGTGACCCAGTCACATCATATATCAAGAATCTTAGAATAGAAACTTAGCAGTGTTAGATAGTGGACTTTACCTAAAGTAGAGTCAAACTTATCGACTTTAACATCCTTAGGTAAATTATGGCAGCTTTGCAACCAATGCCCCTTTCTTTGGCAATATAAACATATGGACCCTTTGATAATGGTACATGAGATTATCTCGGACTTAGCCTTTCTCTTTACCATTTGGCCAACCGAGTTGACTATGGCCGATCCCTTTCCATTGGGAAGAGAAATGCTTTTCTAGATATCCAATGCTACCATTGCCAATGTCTATTTAAGATTTGGGAAGTTGTTCTTTTAATCAAATTTGCTTTACTGGTGTTCCAAATCATTGTTGATTCCACAACACCAAGCAAATAGATAACATCATTAAGGGTCATGTCATAGTCTGTCTCATAGTAGTCCCAAAGTGACCCGCTATGTTACTAAGAAAGTGATTGAACATCCAACTTTCATGAGACTTTGACACCCAACCAGGACCTTTACTTGCCAATAGGGCTCGAGTGACTTTAAACTTTTCAAGAACTTGTGGGTGAGGGAGAATAATTGGAGGAGATAGAGGAAGTGAAGCATGATGTTGAGGAACATCATCTTCAAGATATTTGGGAAGATCATAAATGTCTAAACCAGACATGTTTTGGGAGATATTCAAGATAGTTGATTTAAAGTCCTTAATATGACACCCAATATGAAATATTAAGGCTAGGACCCAACACAATATTTTATAATTTGGAAGAGGGATGCCGTAATCCAAGTTATAAAATATTTGAAGGTAGGCGAATGACGATTCACCAATTTCCACCATGAAAAACGAAATGATTTATTAGGTTTTAATTGGATTTGAAATTCCTAGATCTTTTGAGATTCATTGAACTTTTCAATGGCATGTTTCAATCTCGAGTGTACCCTCTCAAATTTTGTGACTGGGATGCCGAGGATCACAAAACAAGGTGTGAATAACCATACCAATTCACTTGGTAACCTTAATATTATCACCTAATCAATGTGCCGGTTAACCACACACGCTCCATTGATCTATGACAAACATTAAGTCACCCTTCGTGGTCCTTACTAGTCCAAGTTAATGTGTCGGTTAACCACACACGCTCCACCAACGACTTGGTAAGGTACAAAGTGTGAATTCCATGGGCTAGCACCAAATTCACATTTTTCCTAAAGTAACTAAGATTGGGAATTAAATAAAAACAATTTAGTTACTTTATAATAATCATTATACTTTTAATGAGAATTTAAAGTCATTGTCCTACCCGTTCGGCTAACGACCCTCCACCGATCAAGCAAGCGGTGGGTGAGAGTGGACACCCATTAAGTCGCCATTTTATAGGCAACAACCTTACACCCACCTTATAGACCGGCTTCGTGAATGAGGCCTACTAACGGTAAAACGACTTGTTCTTATACATATATATGATAATTAACCATTAATGTTATAAATAGTATAAGTGTTGAATTTTAACTCTTTAGAATTCTAAGGGCTAACTTGCAATTAAAGTATTCATAAGAGAAAACTTTTCAAACTCCAAAACTTGAGGGCAAGTTTTGAAACTATTCAAAACTAATTAATTCTATAACTTATGTGTCTAAAGTAGTTTTAATCCAAAAAACTCTTCAAGTTCCATAACTTATAGAAGACTTTAAACTAATAAGAGAATTAACTTTTCTTTATTTTTATAACTTATGGAATTAATTAAGGTTACACTTTTACTCTTTAATGAAGTGACTCTTGAACTTCCATAACTTGAGGACAAGTTATGGAGTCATAAAAAAAATTCAATGACACAAGACTCTTCATTTTGTAACCACTACCAACTTTTATGAGTTTTATGAGTCTTTAATGTGACTCTTCATGTAACTTGAGGATAAGTTACACAAACACATTTTATACTCATCTCTTAGATTAAAATGGATTGAAAGCAACTATTTCAATTAACTTTTCTATTAATCTAAGCAACTCATAAGAACAAGATAATTCATATCAAACTTCTTCATGTAATTAGTCTAAACCTTAAACTAACACAAAACATGAATCTATTGACAATTATCTTTGAAAATGGATTAGCATGAACATTACCACATTAAAAAACAAGTTTATAAGTTCAAAAACAACTTAGGGTAATGTTCCTAGTCCATTTCCAACCAAAAACCTCGAAAATATGTTGTCTGGGGTCCAACTCATCGAGTGCATGAACAAAACTCGGCGAGTTGGATGCATTTTGCCTTGGACTCGTCGAGTCCCTTCATGGACTCGGCGAGTCTGCTGGGCTGACAGCATCAAAACTCGATTTTTTAGCTCCATTTGCAAGTATAACAAGAAAACAAGCCTAGGCTCTGATACCACTGTTGGGTTTTGAGCATTCTAACACTCCTAAGTGTACATGCAACCCTAAATACCTTGGATGTATGTTTTCTCTATTATACATGCAAATAAGAACATCCAAGGTATTATCCTAATCTAGCATACAAAACAATGAGTGTAACAAGATAGAATACATACCTCTTTGATGTAGAAAGTCTTCATGAAGCTTGAGTGCCTATCCCCAATAGCGTGGAAGCCTCAAATGGAATCACAATCATCAAAACACTTAGAAAAACTTGAGAGAGTTCTACACTTCATGAAATCGGCTAGCCCTCTCTAGAATAATACTAGTGGCCGATTTTGTGAAGAATAAGATCTTTATATAGTGTTACAATTAAGGTAAACCCTAATTGTCATGACTTTCCATTTCCTTGGATCCATGGGTTCAAATACACCATGGAGCATCCATGGACCATCCTATGGGTTTTAGCCCAACTTGATTATCCATGGAGCATTAGCCCACTATATAAGTATGGATGATTTACACAATCAACCCATATATTTAATTAGTCTTCTTTTGATCACTTAATTAATCCTAGATTAATTCTTAATCAATACTAATTAAATAATCTTATTATTCTTATTATTAATATACTAGAACTTATAATATATTAATAACCATAAGTGTCTTATTTCTCTCATTATAGTCTATCCAAGTGCATGATGGTATGCAACCCAAATGGACCATGCCGGGTCGGGTCAAGTCTTACCAATTATAGTTATGGACTTAGACATTAATCCAACACGATGATGAGTACCAAATTCCGTTGGATGATCATCAAGCTGATGGCTTCTCGGATGGATCAGACTCTGAGCCCGAAGTCAACAACCTACATCCAGTAGGTCAAGCCCCGAATAACAACCCTCAACTAGCTTTTCCAGGTCCCACTCCCTTGTGCATAAATAACTTGAATCGCTGGAGTGACGAACAGGGTCAACCGTTACCATACATAGGGGACCGAAGCTTTTACAACGTCAGCGAAGGTGGTTCTGCTGACCGAGCTCTACCCGTCATTATCCACAGAATAGCTCGTAATGTTGAGCAGGGTCGAGCAGCCATCGACCAGGTCATGGAGATTGATGCCAACTCTGGTGTCAACACAGTCCGCATCCGCCATCTCGAAGAACACATGGAACAGACCCGAATGACCAATGAATCCCTACAGCAACATCTGGTTGCCTCTTGAGCAGAAGTCATGGAACTTCGAGCTCGTCAAAGGGCTCATGAACGACACCTTCAAGAAGTGATCCGTCAAATGAGAGACCTCAGGGTTCTCCCGAGGAATACTCATTGTCGTTTGATGATGTCTAGTACATCTTTATCTTTTGGGTTAAGGATTAGCCTTTAACATTTGTGCTCTAAGTAGCACTTGTATGTAAAATATTCCTAACTTTCAGTACTCTAATTAGGAATCTAAGATCTGTCAAACTTTTTCGTCTGGTATGATGCAAGACCTATTGTTAGGTTGATTTTCCCTGAACTTATTACATCGGTAATACCAGTACTATTGACATCTATCTAATCTATGGGAAAAATCTTTACACTCTTTTTTTCCTACAAATCTTCTTTGTTATGATCTCAAACACTCATTCAACTATTGGGCTATGGTTAGTTAGTCCATGTGTGACTCTCACCTTACTTAAAAATTGATTCATACCACTTTGCTCATCTTTATAAACTTATAGCTGAAAGATGCCTCCTCGGAAATCTCCCCGGAATAACCCTACACCTACAGCGCCTCCTCCACCTCCGGTTATCGATACAACAGCCCTAAATGCTACCGTAGCTGCAGCAGTGGCAACTGCCATGGCACAGTATCACTCTACTGATGCCAGCAGAGGTGGAACCCCTGTTAACTCTATTCTGGTTGAAACTCCTGTGCGCTCGAGAGAGTGCTCTTACAAGGATTTCACCAACTACAAGCCGAAGTCCTTTCATGGGACCGATGGAGTCATTGCCCTCTCGCAATGGTTCGAGAAGACTGAATCAGTCTTCGAAATTTGTTCATGCCCTGCTGCAAGCAAAGTCAAATATGCCGCATGCACATTTGAAAGAAAGGCCCTGACGTGGTGGAATGGCTACGTTAAAGCTCTAACCCTCGTCGTAGCCAACGACATAGGCTGGGAAACGATGAAAGACCTCATGATTAAGGAATACTGCCCGAGGGCTGAAATCCATAAATTGGAGCAGGAGCTTTGGAGCCTGACCATGAAGGACACCAACATTGTCTCTTATACAGCCAGATTCAGCGAACTGGTGGCCCTCTGCCCCAATATGGTTCCCACTGAAGGGGAAAAGATCGAAAGGTACATATGGGGGCTAGTGCCTCCGTATCAGGGGAATGACCTATCATCAAACCCCGCTACCTTCGACAGTGCCAAGCGACTGGCACAACGACTCATTGACCATGGAGTCAAAACCCCTACAACCACAACCACCCTAGCCATCCCGAAACCCTCCAACCCACTAACACCAAGCGAAAGTTCTGGGATGATAAGAAGAAGCAGCGACCTGCCAAAAAGCAGCAAATTGTGGCAGTGCATGCCACGGTAACCCCTGATGCTGCTACTGCTCCGATGAAGCAGTATGTTGGAAGTTTGCCTAAGTGCAACAAATGCAACTTCCACCACAACGGCCCCTGCCGTGAAATGCAGTGCTCTAACTGCAACAGGAACGGACACACCGTCCGTTTCTGTAATTTCCCATCACAACCGATCACCCAAGTCCCCGGCTCTGGCGCGAGCCCGACCTGCTATGGATGTGGCGAAGCAGGCCACTTTAAGAGGGACTGCCCCAAAGCCAAGAATGCTGGTGGAGCAAGGGGTACTAGCTATAGGCCACGGGGAGGCAGTTTTTGACCCGACAGTTGTGACTGGTACGTTCCTCCTCGATAACTCCTATGCATGCATTTTGTTCGATAGTGGAGCGGAGCGAAGCTTCATGAACCATAAATTTGCTCGCATGCTTAAACAACAACCATACACACTTAAAGAACAATTCATAGTAGAAATGGATAATTGAAAAACAGAAAACACCAGTAGCATATACTTAGGACGTACCCTAACTCTAGATAACCATTCATTCCCAATCGACCTTATGTTGGTCTCGATTAAAAGCTTCGACATCATCATCGGCATGGATTGGTTGAGTCTTCATCGCGCTGACATCATGCGCTTCAAGAAAGCAGTCCGTCTAAACCTCCCGTCTAACAAAACTCTTATCGTCTACGGTGACAAACCCGGTGTGAGTCTCCATATTATATCAAGTATTCAAGCACAGAAATATCTGCGTAAAGAATACCATGCATTCCTTGCTCACATCGTCGACACGAGCCTTGAAACGAAAGAACTAAAGAACATCCCAGTAGTGAGCGACTTCCCCGACATTTTCCCAGAAGAGCTACATGGATTACCTCCGCAATGACAGGTCGAGTTCAGAATCGACTTAGTCCTAGGAGCTACCCCAGTAGCCAAGTCGCCATACCGATTAGCACTAGCAGAGATACAGGAACTATCCGGTCAAATTAATGAACTGCTCAGAAAGGGTTTCATAAGATCAAGCTTCTCACCTTGGGGAGCACCAGTCTTGTTCGTTAAGAAGAAAGACGGATCATTCCGTATGTGTATTGACTACAGAGAACTCAACAAACTGATGGTCAAGAATCTTTACCCTCTGCCTTGCATAGACGATATATTTGACCAACTACATGGGGCGAGTTACTTCTCCAAAATCGATCTGAGATTCAGATATCACCAGTTACGAGTACTAGAGGAGGATGTTCCGAAGACATCCTTCCGAACTCGTTATTGACACTACAAGTTCGTGGTGATTCCATTCGGATTGACCAATGTGCCACCAGTTTTCATAGACCTGATGAACAGAGTATGCCAACCTTACTTGGATCAGTTCGTCATCGTTTTCATTGACGACATCCTGATCTACTCCCGAACTAAGGAAGAGCATGGCGATCACCTGGGACAAGTTTTAGGAACCTTACGAACGGAGAAACTCTATGCGAAGTTCTCGAAATGTGAATTTTGGATCCGAAGAGCCGAATTCTTAGGACACGTGGTAAGCGAAGAGGGAATCCACGTGGACCCATCCAAAATTAAAGCCATTGAGAACTGGTCAGCACCGAAGACGCCTACAGAAATTTGTCAATTTCTAGGCCTCGCTGGCTACTACTGCAGATTCATACAAAACTTCTCCCGAATAGCGAAACCCCTTACAACCCTGACCCAGAAAGGCGTTGCCTTTGACTGGGAAGAGAAACTAGAGAGAGCGTTCCAAACGCTCAAGCGAGTCTTGTGCACCGCGCCAATACTATCCCTTCCCGAAGGAATAGAATACTTCGTAGTCTATTGCGACGCATCGAACCAAGGGCTCGGGTGTGTTCTGATGCAGCGAGGTAAGGTCATCGCCTACGCCTCGAGACAGTTGAAGACACACGATGTTAACTACACGACCCACGATCTTGAACTAGGAGTAGTGGTGTTTACTCTGAAGATCTGGAGACATTACTTGTATGGAACGAAAAGCACTATCTTTACCGACCACAAGAGTTTACAACACATATACGATCAGAAGGAGCTCAACATGAGACAACGACGGTGGGTCGAGCTACTCAGCGACTACGAATGCGATATTCGTTATCATCCGGGTAAAGCCAACGTAGTAGCAGACACCCTAAGTCGGAAGGAATATTCTGGTCACATGGCCAAGTCATTGTCAATAACCATCCATTCAGACTTGTCTAAACAAATTCAGGCGGCCCAACTTGAAGCCATGAAACCTGAAAATGTGACGAGTGAATCCCTTAGAGGAATGGACAAGAATTTAGAAGCCAAGGGTGACAGAACCTTATATTTCATGAACCGGATCTGGACACCGAAGCACGGTGGTTTCCGAGACTTGGTCATGACTGAGGCGCACAACAATCAGTATTCCGTCCACCCAGGTTTGGATAAGATGTATCTGGATCTTAAAAAGCTATACTGGTGGCCTAATATGAAAGCAGAGATTGCTACCTTCATAAGTAAATGCCTTACTTGCGCAAAGGTTAAGGTCGAGTACCAGAAGACCTCCGGTTTACTGCAACAAGCAGAGATTCCAGAATGGAAGTGGGAGCGGATCACTATGGATTTCATAACCAAGTTGCCCAAGACAACGGGTGGACTTGATACCATATGGGTCATCGTCGATAGATTGACCAAGTCTGCACACTTCCTTCCTATCAAAGAAACCGACAAGATGGAGAAACTTACGCGAACATACATTAGGGAAATTGTACGGCTACATGGTGTGCCTATATCCATTATCTCCGATAGAGATAGTAGGTTCACCTCAAGATTCTGACAATCACTACAACATTCCCTGCGAACAAGGCTAGACATGAGCACAACCTACCATCCACAGACTGACGGACAAAGTGAGAGAACCATCCAAACACTGGAAGATATCTTGCGAGCCTGTGTGATTGACTTTGGGAAGGCATGGGATACTCATTTACCCCTTGTCGAGTTTTCCTACAACAACAGTTATCACTCGAGCATTAAGGCAGCACCGTTTGAAGCCCTCTACGACCGAAAGTGCAGATCCCCTCTGTGTTGGGCTGAAGTGGGTGATACCCAATTAGCCAGGGGGCCAACTTCTGACAGTACTCTAACCGGTCCGGAGATCATTCGGGAAACAACAGAGAAAATCATTCAGATTCATGAACGATTGAAAGCCTCTAGAGACCAACAGAAGAGCTACTTCTGACAGTATCACCCTGGAAAGGCTTGATACGCTGCGGTAAGCGTGGGAAGCTTAATCTGAGGTACATAGGGCCTTTCGAGATTCTCGGAAGAGTCGGCCCCGTAGCTTACAAACTCGACCTACCTGACACACTTGGTAACGTACATTCTACATTCCATGTATCTAACTTCAAAAGGTGTCTGTCAAAAGAGACTCTCGTAATCCCACTCGACGAGATCGAGATCAACGAGAGCCTCAACTTCGTGGAAGAACCTGTAAAGATCATGGACCGTGAGGTCAAGAAGACGAAACAAAGCCGTATCCCGATTGTGAAGGTTCGCTGAAACACCAAGCGAGGACCGGAATTCACTTGGGAACGCGAGGATCAGATGAAACTGAAATACCCTCATCTTTTCGCTTAGTTATTTGTAACTTCTTATTTGCTTAAATTCTAATTTCGGGACGAAATTCCTTCTAACGGGGGGATGATGTGACAACCCGAAATTTCCATTCTATACAAACAGTATCACTTCAATAGAAGTTATAACAGTCATTGTCGATTTTCTGACTTTTCGTATAAGTTAGAGTAATTTAGGGTTTACACTTCAGTAAATATCAGGAGAATGGATGCACTATGGTTTTGTGCAACACTGTTATTCCAACACCCTAATATATTGGAAATCAATTCCGGAATAAAAATATTTTCTACCAAAAATATTTCAGGACTATAAATAGATTTCTAAACTAAATTCATTCATTATTCACATTTCCAACTAGAGAAAAGCCATTTTCTCTCTCATGGATCTTCGGATTTTCATCCCAAATCGTGAGTACACTTCTCTAGTTGTTATTTAATGCTTGTTATATGCCTAATAACATAGATTACATGTCAAATATGTGAGATTCGGGAGTTTACCGCCCAAGAACATTCTTGGGGAGTAAACTCCAAAACGAAGCTTAAAGGCTATCTAGTCCCATTTCATTGATAACTAACTAGCTTAGGGTATTATGTATGCATATTTGAGACTAGAAAAAAATCAAAAACACATAGCTGTAGGAGTTCGCAGCCCAAGAAAGTCTTAGCACGTAAACTCCAAATTCAAGGGACATAACATGCCCTAATCACTCCTAAGGCTCTAGACTTTAATACCCATTTAATCCTAGCTAATCTATGGACTTTTAAACATCAAGAACACCCCTTTCAGGGAGTTTATGGCCAAGGAACAAGTCTTGGGCCGTAAACACCAAGTAAGGGCACCAAAGTGTGCCTAGGGTCTCCTTTAGCCATAAACAAAAGCGTAGAAGTTATCCTACTTGCGCAAGGGACTTGAAAGAATTAAAACACCCATCCCTTGAGAGTTTACGATTGTAAACTCCAAAAGAAATGGTATTTTGGCCGTAAACTCCTCAAAGGAGTATTTTAAGGCCCTAAACTACCCAAAGGATTAAACCACCAAGCTAGGCTTATTCTAGAAATCATTTAGCACTTCAAAACACACATTACCACCAAGATTAGAGTTCACGGCCGTAAAATCAAGGGTTTAAGACCGTAAACTCCTTGTGTGGGGTTTATTGGGTAATAAACTCTTATATAAAGCCATTTGGTACATTAAACCCCTTTAACCTTATCCCATAACAAATTAGATGCAACCATTAGGACCTATAACACTTATACAAAGTGTTTGCATGTTACTAAGTGTACCAACTTATTTTATTAAGTTATTATTCAGCTAATTAGTTATGTATATACTCATTATATGATAACTAGGCTCGTGCGTGTGAACAGGTCTCCGTTTGCCACCTAGCACGGTATCCGATACTTCAATCCAATCCACTCACCAGAAGTGTGTTCATACCCCTTTAATTAACCTTTGAAATGCTTTTAAATGTTTTAAATACTTTATGGAGGGGTTACATGTTAAATACTTATAATTATTACATCAATCACATGTGATTACATTAATGACATGCGATTAATAACTAGAAAACCAATGATTTTATCACCGTTCAAATTGTTTATCAAACTGTTTTACTTCAAAATGTTTTAGAAACTCTTTTACCTATCAAATGCTTTTATTAAACTTTGTTTTACTTCTTATAAATTGCATGCCCATATATGTATAGATATATAAGAAACGTTTAAAGGGCTTAGGAAGGCCATCCACCCTATTTCCTTTTCGCACTTGAGGTGTGGTCTGGTGGGATTTCGGGTAGTCATCCGAAGGTGGTTTCAATATTAATTATATATCAAATATACATGTATAGACATAAAAGTACTTCCATATTCATACTTATCAGTACATCATCAGTAAGTTACCATCGGGGTAACATAGGATCATACTACTACAATTTCTAGATAAACGAGTCAGTTCATTCATGAGTTAATACTTATTACTATGAGTACTTATACAACTATACTAGAAAGAGAACATGTGCAACTATACTAGAAAGAGAACATATACAACTATACTAGAAAGAGAACATATACAACTATACTAGACAAAGAACATATATAACTATACTAGAGGGAGAACATATACAACTATACTAGAACAGTTCATTTCATTACATATACAAGAATACGTTAACAATTGTGATCCACTGTATCGGAGCATGCCTTAATTGTCACGGCCCGAGTTGTAGCCATAATTCTCTTGGAGGGAGAGCGTGAGTTTGCGTATAGATCGATACTGAATTGATTATCCTACACCTTGCTGCTAGCTACAGCCAGACCTGCAGGTCTGCAGGTGCCAAACGTCATTCCGTTATTACGACCATTCGTATGTCGTTGTTACCAGTCGATAGGATGGTGTAATTTATCACATATTACCTTAATATAAATCCGGTTTAAGGTAGGCAGTTAGTACAGCAGTAGTTCCTATAATACAACACTACAGCTTAATGTTGATACTCGCTTTGAAAATGACTTGTATTCTCAGGTCATTAGTAGACAAGTACCGAGTCTAGCTTTTGAGAAGATGGAGCGCATCCAAGACTCATCTTATTATTTTGATATACATTGTTTTTGGTGTCTTTACTGTACAGAACACGCTTGTATTACAATTATATATTTAATGCAATGGATGATGTTGTTTGCTTATTTGCATGTACTGTGTTGTGATACTTTACATGACGTCCTCCGCCCCAGAACGTTTCCGCCGTTCTTGGTTTTGGGGTGTGACAGTTTTGGGGCTGGGAACCACCTCCTGAACTACCAGGGTTCATTTGTGACACGGCAGCTGTCACTGCGGTAGTAATGGGTATTTGAAGTGTTACGAGGTCAATTTGAGGAGAAGGTGGTGGTGGAGGGTTGTTGGTCTTTGAGTTGGGTCTCTTTCTTGGAGGCATCTCGATCTAATAAGATCAGGAAAGAGAGGATGATAAGTCCTCCGAATTGAATCGAGAGATATGACAGATATATATTCCGAATAAGCGATAAAGCAGGAAAGAGTTATCAAAACAGATAATTTATCGCTAAGGAATGATCAAGGAACATCGTGTGAATGAGGATTTCTAAAAAGGATTCGCTCGAGAAATACTCCCATAGTATTTCGTGATTCTCTATGACCGTTGTTCGATTTTTGGGAGATTAGGATATGTTTTAGGCATGCTGAACACCACAGTCACTCCCAAGCACATGCTGGTCGTGTCTCGAATGAATATAATTGGCCAGCCTATATTGACCCTAAACACGACTACATAACTGCCCAGGTTTAACCATAGCATACAACACCCATTTACTTCTCTTTTGTTCTACATGTAGTTACGGATCTCGATGGTTAGGTATACTTGTATACTTCTGAAACCACTTATATTTTGAAGTATACTTTTAGTTCAGAGCACTTAGGCCCTTTAATGTTTATAGTTTTATACCATGTAAGGTTTGGTATACTTTGTTCACTATAAATAAGGGCTCAGAAACCAATCTGTCACACCCCGAAAATCGAAGGCGAAAACATTTTCAGGGCGGACTCCAAGTTGAGTATGAAATCCAACGCACATAGTAAGTAACGTAAACAACCATTACATTACATATAGAAATTTACATTTGTTCCAAAAGTAAAGTTGTACAGTGTTATACATACATACATATATATATATATATAAACAAAAGCAAGACGTGTCTTCGATGCACTCCGTCTTCGACAAAAGGATCTTTAGGTACCTGTCTAAAGCGGACCTGAGAATACAAGCAGTTTGAAAATCAGCATAAAGCTGGTGAGTTCATAAGCGGTTTTGTTTTGTGAAAATGTACGAGTTTCCTTTTGGTTTCTAAAAATGTTACGACCCAAGAAAATCCCATATTTTCCTAATGTGAAATATGTATATTGAAAACCTGGTTATCCTTGTAAAGTTTATGTTAGTTCATCTATCCAAATGTAATGTAAAAGATGTACAGTGAAAATGTATTAGTTTTAACACGTTTATAAAACGAATAAAGTTTATGTTACTAAATCCATTATTACTAAAAACTAAATCTCTGTTATCCAAATTGCGAGTTCCATAACCATACTAAAGACTAATTATGGCAATAAGTAGTCCATTTCACTCTATGGCTTTCGTTACCCTTGCACCTTTCGGTTCGGCTGTAGCTAGCAGCTAGGTGTGGGGTAGTCATCCCCATATATATCTATACACGCAAGTCACGCTCCCTATCTAAGAGATTCTAGTTATAGAGGCGGTCCTCCACTCGCGTATCTCTGTGGAGTGTTGTCCGAGGACGTGTCTCCAATTTATAGGATTAGCAAATTTACTAGTAATAATACTGAAAGATCAAATGACCATCCTCCACTCGCATATCTCTGTGGAGTGTTACCAACGACAAAACCATGTTGAAATGTTATGCTTTTAACTATTATAATGTGTGAAAACATTTGTGAAAATTTAAATACAACAATTTATAATGTATTTCACAAATAACATGATAATGTGTTCTGTAGGTTCACATGGTTGTTTTCTACGACTGTCAGTGTTAAAAGCATATGTGATATGAAACACAATGTATATAAAACAAGTTTTGAGTACAAGTATTACTCACCAGACGAGAAAACGTGACGGTTTGGATGCTATGTGTCGGTTCGAGGCTTGATAACGCGGGAGGTTCCTATTTAATATGAAATGGTATAAAAACGTATCTAATTATACTTTAAATCACTAATTAGATATGGTTACACACTCCAAGATGCGGAAACACTTCAAATCAAGTGTTTGGAGTGACCCGAGTGACATCTACGGATGTATATGGCTTGGATAATGAGTTTGGACTTCAAGAGTAAATTCCTTAGGGGGTTTACGGCCCTAAGACCATAACCATATGAGTTCACACCTGTGAACTCGTGAATATGGGGTTTTATGGTGCCAAATGGTCAATTAACACATGGGAAGGCTTGCTATGATTAAATCTAAGGCATAGAAATGAGTTAAACCACCAAAGGAACCATCAAAGGGAGTTTACGGCCCTAAACTAGGATTTTACGGCTGTAAGCTCCTATTCCGCTCTTATATTGGTGATTTGGTGGTTTTAGATCAATCACATGTGATTCAAACAATTTTTACAAGCCTTAGGATGAATTTTGGGCACCATTTGACTTATCTTAATGAGTTTACCGCCCTGGAACCTATCCTTGAGGGGTTATGGCCGTAAACTCCCAATTGAAGGGTTTATATTATGTTTAAGGTCCCCAAATTGATTTTGGTTGGTTCGGGATTTATTCCAAGGCTAATGGTGTGTTTACATGGCTTTTAAACACTTGAAAATGAGTTTACTCTCCATGAGGATGAGTTTACGGCCCAAGCATGTTCTTGGGCAATAAACTCATGTTTAATCCTCAAAAACCATGTTTAAGGTGTTCCAAGTACGAATTGGTAAGCCATAAAGTCATATCTAACCCCCAAAATTTGTTTGTAAGGGTTTTAAGGCTCAAAAACCCAATTTATTTGAGTTTACAGCCAAAGCATGGTCCAGGGCCGTAACTCATGAAGATGGTCCTAAATCAATGTTTAAACTTGGATTTGAAGGCTAAAGAGGTTGAATAACAACTTAAGGAAGTTACCTTAAGGATTTGACGCCTTAAATCAATGTTTTTGGACCTTGAATTTGGATTGCGGAGAGAGGTTAGAGAGAGAGTAGTGAGAGAGAGAAAAAGCTTCAAATGGAAGCTTAATCCTCTTTAAATAGGTTCTAAGTTTTGGACACGGTGGAATTCTAGCCGATACCGGCATTATACGATGCTTTTGGTCACACCCGATTAAGTTACCGTAACTCGATATGGTCTATAATAAAATGTTTCCGATTACTAATATGGAGTGTTAATATTAGTTCTAAAACATGTTTAGATAGTCATTATGTCATAATAGAATCCCACAATGATGACTTAATTTAATGACGTAACGGAAACAAAATCGCAAACGACGAATTTATTAACGGAAGGGTTACAATTATTGGAACGAACTTCAGGTTGTCACACCTAAGGAGAGTATGGTCTCACATTGGAGTTTACTCCTCAAAAGGTGGCCCTTAGGGGTGTTTACGGTTCATGGGCCATTTCCCCCATGAGTTTACGGTCGTAAACTCATGGGAATGGTGTATTTATGTGTTCCAAGGTCTCATGCTTCACAAAGAAGTGCTCTAGGGTTGAACCAAAAGCTTAGGAAGTGGTTAGGGCTCGAAATGGCACTCCTTTGTAGTTTGCGGCCTTTGGACCACTCCATGAGAGTTTACGATCGTAAACCCTTGGGTTGACAGCCATAAACTCTTGGCCACTTCATCCTTTTCGTGTTTTGGTTGTTCTTAGATCATGCATGCAAGTTTCTAGCCTCTTGTTTAAGCATTAAAAGGTGTTAGGGGCACAAAAACACCCTTTGGGGGTGTTTACGGTTTTGGGAGACCCCCAAACCGTAAACATATGTTCTTGGGGATTTTTGGTGTTCATTCCATGGATTTATAAGCACACTAAGCAAATAACTTGTTAGGAAGGGTATACTTACTTATAGGAAGCTTGTAAGACTGTTTAGGACCCAAGAACACTAGTGTGTGTTCTTGGTGTTCTTAGTGTTTTGAAAATCACTTGAAGATCTATGTAAAAGCCAAGAATCCATGGATGAAATGATGTATAAACGCTAGATTAAGTGTTGTATGAACGAATTTAGGAAGAAAACACTTACATTTTGGCGGATTTGAAGAAATGTTGCTTTGATAGTTGAGAGAAAAGGTGGGTGTTCTTAAAGTTGGAAGTGTAGAATGAGAGGGTGGGGAGTAAACTAATGCTATATGTATGAGTTCTTGGGAAAATGGTGTTTACGGCCCAAACACCACTTGTTTGGCCGTAAACACCTTGCTAAGCTGTTGTATGTTTTGTTTGTTATACCTCACTAATAAAGACACCTCCTTTTATTTAAACGTTTGAAGAAATTAAAATAAAACACCCAAACAGGCTTAAAACTGGCCAAAAAAATTCTGGAATGTTTTTGATTAATATTTGAAGTGTTTGACTGTAGAAACTTTACAAATGAAAATTTCGGGTTGTCACGTCATCCCCTCGTTAGAGGGAATTTCGTCTCCGAATTAGAGTTCAAACAACTAAGTATGTACACAAAAACTAAGCAAAAAGAGGAGAATATTTAAGTTTCATTTGATCTTCGCGCTCCCAAGTGAACTCCGGTCCTCGTTTGGCGTTCCAGCGTATCTTCAAAATTGGGATGCGGCTTTGTTTCGTTCGTTTGACCTCTCGGTCCATAATCTCCACAGGTTCTTCTACGAAGTTGAGGCTCTCATTGATCTTGATTTCCTCGAGTGGGATTACAAGTGTCTCATCGAATAGGCACTTTTTCAAGTTCGAGACGTGGAAGTTAGGATGTATGTTATTGAGCTCGTGGGGTAGATTGAATTTGTAAGCTATGAGGCCTATTCTAGCGAGAATCTTGAAGGGCCCTATGTAACATGGATTTAGCTTTCCACACTTTCCAAAGCGTATCAAGCCTATCCACGGTGAGACTTTCAAAAGAACTCAGTCTGTCACCTGAAACTCCAAGGGTTTTCTTCGTTTGTCTGCGTAGCTTTTCTGTCGGTCCCTAGAGGCTTTCAATCGTTCAAGAATCTGAACGATCTTCTCTGTCATTTCTCGAATGATCTCCAGACCCGTGAGAGTGCTGTCAGGAGCTCGTCGTTTAGCTAACTCAGTGTCACCCACCTCAGCACAGCACAGAGGGGACCTGCACTTTCGGCTGTAAAGGGCTTCGAATTGAGCAGTCTTGATGGTCGTGTGATAACTATTGTTGTAGGAAAACTCAACAAGAGGTAAATGGGTATCCCATGCCTTACCAAGTCGATCACACAATCTCCCAACATATCTTCCAGGGTTTGGATAGTTCTCTCACTTTGTCCGTCGGTCTGTGGATGGTAGGTCGTACTCATGTCCAGCCTCGTTCCTAAGGAGCTTTGTAATGACTGCTA
This sequence comes from Lactuca saligna, assembly GCF_052625555.1. Classification (NCBI taxonomy): domain Eukaryota; kingdom Viridiplantae; phylum Streptophyta; class Magnoliopsida; order Asterales; family Asteraceae; genus Lactuca; species Lactuca saligna. The sequence continues at coordinate 74,653,980 of NC_136421.1, forward strand.
GAATCTTGAAGTGGACTTACTATCCCTATCATAGATAGTAGATATAGGAACACCATGCAGCTGTACGATCTCCCTAATGTATGTTCTTGTGAGTTTCTCCATCTTGTATGTTTCCTTGATGGGCAGGAAGTGTGCGGACTTGGTCAATCTGTCGATGATGACCCACATGGTATCAAGCCCACCCGTTGTCTTGGGCAGCTTGGTTATGAAATCTATAGTTATCCGCTCCCACTTCCATTCAGGTATCTCCGGTTGCTGGAGTAGACCTGATGGTTTCTGGTATTCGACCTTGACCTTGGTGCAAGTAACGCATTTACTCACGAAGGTAGCGATTTCCGCTTTTATGTTACGCCACCAGTATGATTTCTTGAGATCCACATACATCTTATCTGAACCTGGGTGGATGGAATATCAAGTGTTGTGCGCTTCCATCATGACCAAGTCTCTGAAGCCACCATGTCGTGGTGTCCAGATCCAGTTCATAAGATATAAGGCTCCGTTACCCTTAACTTCTAGGTTCTTATCCATTCCTCGTAGGGATTCTCTCGCTACATTTTCCGGTTTCAAGGCTTTGAGCTGAGCCTCCTTAATTTGTGCGGATAGATGCGAATGGATAGTCATTGTTAATGAATTGACCCTTCGACCAGAATATTCTTTTCGACTTAGGGCGTCTGCTATCACATTGACTTTACCCGAATGATAACGAAATTCGCATTTGTAGTTAATGAGTAGCTCGACCCACCATCGTTGTCACATATTGAGCTCCTTCTGGTTGAATATGTGTTGTAGGCTTTTGTGGACTGTAAAGATAGTGCTCTTCGTGCCATACAGGTAGTGTTTCTAAATCTTCAGGGCGAACACAACTGCTCCTAATTCGAGGTCGTGTGTGTTGTAGTTGACCTTGTGTGTCTTCAGCTGTCTTTAGGCATAGGCGATGAGCTTACCTCATTGCATTAGAACACAACCGAGCCCCTGATTGCATGAATCGCAGTATATCACGAAATCTTCTATCCCTTCGCGGAGGGATAGTATCGGTGTCGTGCATAAGGCTCGTTTCAGGGTTTGGAATGCCTTCTCTTGTTTCTCTCCCTAGTCAAAGTCCACGCCTTTCTAGGTCAATGTTGTAAGGAGTTTCGTGATTCGAGAGAAGTTTTGTATGAACCTACGATACTAGCCAGCGAGGCCTAGAAATTGGCGAATTTCTTTAGGCATCTTCAGTGCTGACCAGTTCTCAATAGCTTTAACATTGGATGGGTCGACGTGGATTCCTTCTTTGCTAACCATATGTCCTAAGAATTCGACTCTTCGGATCCAAAATTCACACTTACAGAACTTCGTGTATAGCTTCTCCGATCGTATGGTTTCTAGGACTTGTCGTAAATGATCGCTATGCTCCTCCTTACTTTGAGAGTAGTTAAGTATGTCATCAATGAAGACAATGATGAACTGATCCGACTAGGGACGGCACACCCTATTCATTAAGTCGATGAATATTGCGGGTGCGTTGGTTAGTCCGAACGGCATCACTACGAACTCGTAGTGTCCGTAACAAGTTCGGAAGGCTGTTTTCGGGACATCCTCCTTAAGCACTCGTAACAGGTGATACCCAGACCATAGATCAATCTTGGAAAAGTAACTCACCCCTTGCAGTTGGTCGAATAAATCGTCTATACGAGGAAGAGGGTAACGATTTTTGACCGTCAGCTTGTTGAGTTCTCTGTAATCGATGCACAAACGGAACGATCTGTCTTTCTTCTTTACGAACAAGACCGGTGCTCCCCAGGGTGAGAAGCCTGGTCTTATAAAGCCCTTGTTAAGTAGTTCGTTAAGTTGACAGGACAGTTCTTGTATCTCAGCAGGCGCTAGATGATAGGGCGATTTGCCTATGGGGGTAGCTCCTGGAATTAAGTTGATCGTGAACTCAACCTGACGTTGGGGAGGCAAACCTGATAGCTCTTATGGAAAGATGTCGGGGAAGTCGCGTACTACGGGGAAGTCTTTTAGATCTTTTATTTTCTGGCTCGTGTCGACAATATGTGCAACGAATGCACGATATTCCTAACGCAAGTACTTATGGGCTTGAATACATGAGTTGATACGAAGGCTCGAACTGGGTTTGTCTCCTTAGATCATCAAGGTTTCGTTATTTGGTAGCTTTAGACGAATGGCTTTGTTGAAGCACAGGATATCGGTACGATGGAGACTCAACCAATCCATGCCCACAATGACATCGAAACTCTTGATCGATACTAGTATGAGGTCGATCAGGAATGAGTGATTATCTATCGTGAGGGTACATCCTATGTAGATTTCGTTAGAACTCTTTGTCTTGCCATTATCCATTTTTACGACGAAGGTTTCTTTTAGTGTTTTCGTTGATTGTTTGAGTAAGTGTTTAAAGTTTTGGTTTACGAAGCTTCTTTCTGCCCCACTATCGAATAGGATACAAGCATAAAAGTTATCAAGAATGAACGTACCCGTGACTACTGTGGGGTCTGCCACGACTTCCTTGTGGTCAATAGCAAGTAGTCTCCCTGTTCCTCCCGTATTTCCAGCTTTCAGACAGTTTCTTTTGAAGTTCCCTACTTCGCTACAACCATAGCAGGCCTGGCTTCTCCAGAACTGGGGACCTGAGAAATGGGTTTGGGCGGTGTCAGGCAAAACCAGGCGGTATGGCCCTTCTAGTTGCAGTTAGTGCAGTGCATTTCACGGCAGGGGCCGTGATGATGAAAAGAGCACTTGGTGCACTTGGATAGGTTCCCTGCATATGTTTTGTCTGGTACATAGGTAGCAGGAGTAGTGGCAGCATGGACAGCCACATTCTGTTGGTTCTTGGAATAGGATTGAGTTGACTTGCCCTACTTTCGGTCCCACCGCTTTCTCTTGTTGTCGGATGTCTTGGTTGGTGCAGTAGCTACCGTTGTGGTTGTTGATGGAGTGTAAGGAGCTTCATGATCAATCAACTTTTGGGTCAATTCCATGGCACTATCAAAGGTCGTAGGGCGTGATGCTGAAACGTTCCCTCGATATGGGGGCACTAAACCCTAGATGTATCGTTCAATTTTCATGCCCTCAGTGGGGATCATGTTGGGACACAGAGTTATTAGGTCGCAAAACTTGGCCGTATAAGCCACTATGGCGGTCCCTTTCATCTTGAGGTTCCAGAGTTCCTCCTCGAGTTTCTGAATCTCACCCCTGGGGAAGTACTCCCTTGTCAGAAGGTCTTTCAGTGTGTCCCAGCCCATGGCGTTTGCTGTTACCAAGGAGAGTGATTTGACATGGCCATTCCACCACGTCAAGGCCCTTTTAGTGAAGGTGCAAGCTAAGAACTTTATCTTCCTCTCTTCAGGGCACGAGCACATCTAAAAGATGGCTTTAGTCCTTTCGATCCATTAGGACAGTGCAATGATTCCTCCGGTCCTATTGAAGTATGTGGGTATGCAACTCATAAAATCCTTATAGGTACACCCCTATGTACGTTAGTGGATTTCACCATGTCTAGAGTTGGTGCCCATTCCGGCTCCACTTGCATCCTTATAATTTACTTGGGCCATAGCAACAGTCAGAGCTGCGGTTACAGCTGCCTGGAACTTCACCGCATCGAACTGCAGAGGAGGAGGTGGTGGAGGTGGAGTTTGATTCGAAGGCGGGTTTCTGTTTGGACGCTTGGGAGGAGGCATCTTTTGCTGAAATTTTATAAAGATGATGAGAATAGTGAGAAACAATTTTAAGCATGATGGGGCATTTCGTGGAGTAAATCGCCATAATCTAACTGTCAGATAGAGTCGTAACACAAAGTAGGGAAACATAGGAGTATAGACTTTTCCAACTGATTAGATAACTGCCAATATTACTGGTATTACTGATGTAAATAAGTTCAGAAAAACGGCCTAACAGTAGGCCTTACATCAAATCGTATGAGGGAAAATGTTTGATAGTTTAGTAGACTACATAGTGTACTGAAAGATAGGAATATTTTAAAGACAAGTGTTTCAGAAAGCACAAATACAAAAGGCTATTCCTTATACAAAAGAAAATATGTGCTAGACATCTTTTAACGGCGATGGGAATTCCTCGGGCGAACCCTAAGGTCTTCCATCTAACGGACCACTTCTTGGAGGTGTCGCTCATGAGCCCTCTGGCGAACTCGATGTTCTATGACTTCAGCCCGTGAGGCGGCTAGTTTTTGCTGCAGAGTCTCAATAGTCCTTCTGGTCCTCTCCATCGCCTCTTCAAGGTGGCGAATGCGCACCATGTTGACACCAGTGTTGGCATCAATCTCCACTATTCGGCCGATAGTTGCTCGACCTTGCTCCACATTCCGAGGAATTCTACGGACTATGATAGGTAGGGCTACATCAGTCGAACCCCCCTCGCTTATGTTGTAGAAGCTTCGGTCCCCGTTGTAGGGTAAGGGTTGACCTTTTTGATTGCTCCAGCGATTCAAGTTTGTTTCCCACAAGGGTGTGGTACCCTGAAACGCTGGTCTTGGGTTGTTAATTGGGGCTTGACCTACTGGGGGTAGGGTTTTGACTTCGGGCTCGGAGTAAGATCCGCCCGAGAAGCCTTCTGCGTGATGATCATCGAAAGGGATTTGATGCTCATCATCGGACTCTGCTTCATGCCATCCAGCATTGTCGTGGGATGGAAAGTACGGGTCACCATGATGATGGAATCCAGCCATGAAATCTATGCGAGAAAAGGGGTATAAGAATCTTATATAAATAGACATACTACTTAAGATAATTATTAGATGATCTCTATTAGTTATGTCAATACTCGTGTAGTGTATATTAGTTATATGAAATCGAAGTAGGATAGTCCTTCGAATAAGGGGTCCTAGCTCCAAATCCACAACCAAACAAGGACAGGAAATGAAGCGAAGATCACAGATTTTGAGTCTATAACACTTGAATTTCATATAACCTTAGCATATCCACTTAACATCTATTGACCTACTTGATAGAGACCTTTTTTAGTTTTCGCATATGTAATTTATAGTAATGTAGAATACTCTATAGTATACTTGTTCTAATGTTCTTGTAGTAGTGTTAGTAAGTTTTTAGACTTGTTGCAACACCACAACCACTCTTAGGCACATGCTAGTCACTCCTAGGAAAATGTAGTTGATCAGGCTACATCCACCCAAATTTGACTATATGTCGTTAAGCCTAATTGTGTTGTTCAACAATCTTAATACTTTTGTTCTGTTCTAGCATCATACTGACCCTTTCTATGAATGTATGTATATATATACTTAGTTAAATATTTTATTACTTAAAAGTATATATTCTTGGTAAGAGTGTTTTAATCCCGATGTGTTTATAGTTTGTATATATTTTATGGGTTGATATACTTAATTCACTATAAACAATGCTCTGATACCAATCTGTCACACCCCAAAACCGATAACGGCAGAAAAGTCCTGAGGTGGAGGATGTCATGTACAGTATCATAACAATGCATAATAGTAAGGACAATCAACAACATCCATTGCATTAATACAATAATTTGTATTACAAGCGTGTTCTGTACAGTTGTAAGACACCAAAAGTATAATCAAAATAAAAGATCGGTCTTGTATGTGCTCAATCTTCTCAAAAGCTGCATCTGTACCTGTCTACTGGTGACCTGAGAATACAAGTTATTTTGAAAACGAGTATCAGCATAAAGCTGGTGAGTTCATAAGTATTTAATGTCATTGCTTCTATAAAAATGTTTACAACCATGTAGTATAATAGTTGATATCAATGTTTGAAATTAGTGTGCTCCCTAGAAAATGCTATATTTTCCAGTAAGATTAGTCTTCTACCAAGACCCGGTTATTTGCATGTTTGATCCTTTGAAAATGTAAAAGTTTTTCCCCTTGAAACTATCAGTATGAAAATATAGTTTTAGACTTCATTCATGTAAAGTAATTAGGAAAATAATGTTTTACCCCAGCAGTCTCACTGCCAACTGAATGCAATAAAACGCAGACTCCAGGTAGTATTAAATGTAAAATACACCTCGGGGAGTTTGTTTTACCTTCAATTGTTAATGTGTTAGTTAATGGTCTAAATGTGAACTCGTATGTAACAATGCTGATTAACTATCGAATAACTGATGACCCTCCAAGTCATATGTGGAATGGTGACATTTTGTCACTCCTGGGCCTAGTTGGCTCGGACTGTAGCTAGCAGTCGGGATGTGGGAGTATCTGTTCCGTATAGATCTATACACACAATGTCCGCTCTCCCTCCAGGTGACTCTGGTTACATGGTGATACACTATGAAGTGTCGTATCGGGAAGCAGTATGTCACATTCTAATTATAGTATATTCTCTTGTATATTGTATAATGTATTTTCTATTATAATGTGTCAAGTGTTCTCTTGTATAGTATTTATCTTGTATTGACTCACAGCTTTACCGATTCTAGTAGGTATCATGGTAATATTAGGAAGGAGTAGTAATCCATAACTATACCTATTATAGTTAAAGAGAAATATTGATTTCATGTCTTTGATATACACAGGAACTGAATTGAAGCGAAGACTTTTATATCTATCACAAATATATATATATATATATGATATATAACTAAGAATTCAACGATGGTCGGACAGATAACAATATATCATAAGTCCGCAATCAAACGAGAACAGGAAGTAAGGTGAGCTATCAGTTCTATGTCCTTCAAATCTTACTTATATAAATATATTGGCATAGATATGGTTTAGGAACAAAAGAAGTTTGAAAAGAGTTTGGAAATAGTTTTATAACAGTTTAACATGAAAATGAATTTGATTAACATTTAAAGCAGTTTTGTTGTCAAAGCAGTTAAAATATAGACAATCCTTTTTGGTTGCAAGTTATAAATCACATGTGATTCATACTATAACTTGTTTGATTCAACTTGTTCCCCCCCCCCCCCTATAAAATCATTTAAAAACAATTAAAAGGTTGATTAAGGGGTATGAACTCACCTGTAGTGAGTGGATTTGATTGAAGTGCCAAGTAGGACGCTAGGTGTCAAGTGAGTACTTGAACACACACCCGGATCCTATGTAACATGTAGTGATACATAAATGTATCTAATTAGTTATTTAATCACTATTTAAGTAAGTAAAGACACTCTAATGGATGAAAACACTTTGTTTCAAGTGCTAGGAGTGCTAAGGGTTGTACCTAAGGAGAGTATGGCCTCACATTGGAGTTTACTCCTCAAATGGTGCCCCTTAGGGGTGTTTGCGGTTCATGGACGATTTCCTCCATCAGTTTACAGTCGTAAACTCATGGGAATGGTATGTTTATTGTTGGGTTTTTTGCATTCTAACACTCCTAAGTGTACATGCAACCCTAAATACCTTGGATCTATGTTTTCTCTATAATACATGCAAATATGAACTTTCCAAGGTATTCATCCTAACTAGCATAATAACATTGATTCATATGAATATATCAAGTTAGAATTACATACCTCTTTGATGTAGAATGTCTTCATGACACTTGAGTGCCTAGTGCCCCAAGTGTGACACCTCAAATGGTTCACACAACACCAAATACACATGGAATGACTTGAGAGAAATTGGAACACTTCATAAAATCGGCTAGCCCTTTCTATCATGCATAGTAGTCGATTTCTTGAGCCATGGGATTCTTTTATATGGTGGCTATTAGGGTTCCACCATGTAACTCATAACTTTACCCATTCCTTATGCTCCATGGATGTTAACCTCCATGGAGTATCCACGGGTCACCCTATGAACTTAGTCCAACATAAGGAATCTTGGATCACAAGCCCACGTATATAAGAATAAATGATTTACACAATCAACCCAAATATTTAATTAGTCTCCTTTTGATCACTTAATTAATTCCAAATTAATTCTTGATCAATACTAATTAAATAACCTTATTAATATATTGGAACTTATAATATATTAACCAAATTTAATTGTTATTTCTCTCATTATAGTCTATCCAAATGCATGATGCCATGCAACCTAAATGGACTATGCCCGGTCGGGTCAAGTCTCACCAATTATAGCTATGGACTTAGACAGTAATCCAATAGTCTCCCACTTGGATAAGTCTAAAACTATTATTGCGTATGACTTCAAGAACCGACTGGAAATTGTAGCTCTCAAAAGCTTATGTCAAACTCTGACCTTGTCGATGATCTCTGACCTTTGTCAATGACTTTTCCATTAGAAAAGGGATCATATATTCATCCATTCTAGATATCATATGGACTGAGACATGGATTATAATCATTCTCTCTGTCCATTTGTTGTTTCCCGATTTTTGATTTATGACGACTGACTAATTGAACAAATCAAATCAATCCTGGCCCGACCGAGCACTTACATTTGTCATCACCAAATCATCTAGGGGCCCACAGATATCGCTTTTATCCTAAAGGTAAAAGGAATGGATAAACTTTGACTCATATGGCTTGTTCTACTACCTGTTGAATCATACACAAAGGCATGTTTTATAACATCGAGTTACCGAATGCGTTTTCGTGCAATCAATGTACAACCAACTCATAGTAACAACTCATATCTCTAGGTTTGAATAATATAAGATATTATCGTCTCATGATCATTCATGATAAAATCCATGAAGTGATTCCAATGAGCACGATTTAAATCCGATACTGAAAACTTATGAGCACTCATGAGTGTTGTAGCCCTTTTTCCAACATCTTTGACCTCTACAAGCCAACCCATGACAATCTTGATTCATATGTACTTCCAACATATGACTGACTGTGGATGGTTTGAATAACTTAGTCGTTCCGGAAGAACAACGTAGTTATTCTGGAAGTCAATACATGCAAAATGAAACACAAGAATAATTGAATCTAATATGGAATCAAAACCTATGAACATAAATAAAACACCTTTTATTTATCACCATATGATTACACATTATTCATTTTATACTGTTTCAGCTATCAACTTTATTCTGGAATTAAAACACTAGTTTTCCCATGCTCCGAGCATGTACACTATGTTTTCTAAACACTAGTCATGCCACACACCAAGTCTGCATACTATGTTTGTCTATGGTCTTTACTTTGTGAATTACATCAATTGAACATAACTCCAATGGTCCTCTTTTCACAGTCCCAAATCCTTACTGCAAATGCAAGAATTCCAAATTCATGTCATTTACTAAAATCGGTTAGATTCTAAACTTATATGCATTGATCCTCTTGTAATGATTATGCACAAAGTCAGAAAGACTTGACAAAAACCATTATAGAGCATTCCAAAGGAGACCAGCTCCTTGCAAATATCCTTCTTGCATTAAGTTTCCAAATCTCACACGGATTGAATAATTTCTAACTTTGAAACATTTCTATATTCCATTTTGACTATCACTTATAAACAAGAGTTGCCTCCTTATAGATTATGTCAATATGGTCCTTCCAGAGTTATCACTATACTTCCAATTGTCCTTGAGCAACCAATCTTTGGTAAACCTTAGATTATCCTCAACAATTGTTTAATCCTTTTAGTCATATCCAATTCTAGACCTTTTCCCTTCGTAATTCCCCAGGAATTTGGAAAATTTTAGAAAGGATGAATATAGCACTTGTAATTGATCCTATATCCGAAGCATATGGGACACGATTCATGATGTCTCACATAAAGACTAAACCAGTCTTTTGCTATAACATTTCCATTTCTATTTGCCAAGTTCTCATAATTCAGATTATGAAAAGGGATGTCGTAATCATAATTGAATTTTAGAACGCAAATAATGGACCCATATATAGAATTTTCTTATGTTGATCCATTCCAACATAACATTCATATATATACTTGACTAAATATGATTAAAACCTCAATCTAAGCTTTTAGATTTGAGATGAAGTATAATTTCCTCTCCCTTAATTATAGCAAAACAACTCTTTCCCAATTGAAACCTTTTGTTTTCTATAATTAACATTGCTAAATTTCAACCATTATCGTAATTATCATGCTCCCACTATCATGATGATTATTAGCATAACATTTATGCTCCCACTAGCTTTGACATGTACTCAGAAATTAACTGGACTTCTAGAAATCAATACTTCATTGACTTTCTTACCAAAGTTCATATTTTTGATACTAGGTTGCTTTGATAAAACTTTATCAATATCATACACCTTATCTTATATAGCTCACAGGTGTGTCTAAACAATTTTAAGAACTATGAAAAGGGATGTCGTAATCATAGTCTCGATTGTTTAGACATTTTCCACTTCTCACAAGTCCATGTTAGTGTGTTGGTAAACCACACACGCTCCACTAATGACTTTGGGAATGCAAATATCACAATTTCTATCAAGCTAAAATCTACCTAGTGAAAGTGTTTCCTCACCATCATTTTCATGAATCAGATAGAAACCTTATGACACTTAGATTTAATGGCGTATCTGTTCTTATCCATGTGAATTGTCAAAACCATAGTCGGAAGACAATGACAAGTCCAAACTAATATGGACTGAACTCAATCCTAATTTCTTACCATCTGGCAGCTCAAGGGCCTGCCATTGCTTCCAAGTTGTTGTGCAACGAATTGAGAACTCTAAGAACTCATATGCAATGCCAACTTTAATTGGAATAGGCACAGAATATGTCAGCACGATGGGTTATAAACCTCAAGTTGTGTGCTAATGAAGAACTTCAAGTTTTATTCTTGATTAGTTCTTGAGACTTTCAAGAACTTAAAGACTCCCACTGTCCTCTTGACATATAAGACTTTCTTGTCAGATATTCAAGAGAAAGTGTGGATTCTAATCAAGACAAACACTTCAAACAATTGGCCATAGTTGGTCTTTGTTTTATCCAAAACATCACAGCTTACCAATTTCAAATGTACAAGAGTAGGAAACTTTTATTCTTACATTTGACAAGTGTTTTAAACCTTCTTTAAGACATGTCAATCAAGTTACAATCTTGGAGTATGACTCTAAGACTTATATTGGAATGAAGTATGACTCATCTTCTTGATTTAACCATTCCAACAATTCAAGATTCCTCTTCTTAGTCATAAGAATGCACTATGATTTCCTTAGAGAACTAATTGTGATATGGTTTCTTAATCATTAAGATGATCATAAACATAATCCTAAAGTACTCTCCCATCTTTTCAGATTTGAGAAACTTTTATCTTTCTACCTAAGTTGATTCTTCTTATTCGCTCTGTCATACATTGGAAGTTTTCCAATGTTTCATAATTTATACTTAAGCTTCTAAGTATAACCATATTTACTAAACCTTAGTAAATAATGATGAATAGTCTTATCGATCTTTTGTGGAGGACGTAACCAGGGCACAAGAATGTGTACTCGATCCCTTATTCCTTCACTTGACTCACACATCCATGTGAACAAGTAGTTAGTCTTAATTTTTTTCAACGCTTGAAAGTTCTCATTCATCATGCTATACAACTTGCATGATTCCAAGTTTCGGTCCAATTGAAACTTGGGTGATGAGAATCTTTCCTTAATTGGTAAATTTAGACATTACCACAAATGACAAAATCAAATTCACTTTCCAATATTGCTATTAGTGGAATCTTATAAGCAACAATTTCCCACAAACACCATTGTAAGGATACATAAAATAAATAAAATTAAAAATTCCCTTTTATTTTAAAACTTTGCGGAAAAAATTATCCTTACAATCCATGAAAACTTTTTGTTATCTATTCCCAAGCAATATCTCAAAACTCCTAAGAAGTAGTTCAGGAATCCAACCTTCAAACTATGCGATAGAAATCCATCTACGCGATCACATTCAGCATATGCTTTCTTTAGATTTCTTCACCTTTTCTTGATACTTAAAACATCACCATGTGACCTAGTCACATCATGTATCAAGAATCTCATAATAGAAACTTAACAGTTAGATAGTGGACTTTACCTGAATTAGAGTCAAACTTATTGACTTTAACATCCTTAGGTAAAATTGGCAGCTTCGCAACTAATGCCCCTTCCTTTGGCAATATAAACATATGGAACCTTTGGTAATGGTATGCAGGACTATCGCAGACTTAGCTTTTCTCTTTACCATTTGGTCAACCAAGTTCACTATGGCCAATCCCTTTCCATTGGGAAGAGAATGCTTTTTCTGGATTTCCAGTGTCTTCATTGTCAATGTCCATAAAGTTTTAGGAAGTTGATCTTAGCAAATAGATAAGATCATTAAGGGTCTTCTCATAGTCTGTTTCATAGAAGTCCCAAAGGAACTCACTGTGTGATTTATAAAGTAGTTGAGCCACCAACTTTCTCAAGACTTTGACACTTAACTCTCCCGGCTTGTCAATATGTGACTACATCTCCAAGATGTGATCACACATAGACCTTGCTTGCCAATAGGGATTGAGTGACCTTAAACTTTTCAAGAACTTGTAGGTTAGGGAGAATAATCGGAGGAGGTGAAAGAAGTAAAGTTCCAAGGGATTTAGGAAGATCATAATTGTCTGAACTTAGACATCTTTTGGGAGATATTCAAGATAGTTGATCTAAAGTCCTTAATATGACACCCAATATGAAATATTAAGGCTACGACCCAACAAACTATTTTATAAATTAGAAGAGGGATGCTGTAATCCAAGCTATAAAATATTTGAAGGTAGGTGAATGACGATTCACCAATTTCCACCAAGATAAACGAAATGTATTATTAGGTTTTAATTGGATTTGAAACTCCTAAATCTTTTGAGATTCATTGAACTTTTCAATGTCATGTTTCAATCTCGAGTGTGCCATTCAGGTTTTGTGACTGGGATGCCGAGGATCACAAAACAAGGTGTGAAGTAACCATGCAAACTACTTGGTACACTTAAGTGTTTACCCCTCAATCGATGTGTCGGTTAACCACACACGCTGCATCGATAATATGATAAACATTAAGTTACCCTTTGCTTCCCTTGTTAAATACGAGTTAGTGTGCCGGTTAACCACACATGCTCCAATAACCGACATAAACAAAGTGCAAAGTGTAATTTCATGGATTAACACCTTATTCACATTTTCCTAAGTAACTAAGATTGGGTATTTATAAGAGTTTAGTTACTTAGTATTTATCGTTAATACTTTTAATGAAGGGATAATTCTAGTCCTTGTCCTACCCTTTCGGATAACGACCCTCCACCGGTCAAGAAAGCTGTGGGTGAGAGTAGACACCCATTAAACTGCCATTTTATAGGTAGTAACCTTATACCCCCCTTATAGACCGGCTTCGTGGATGAGGCCTACTAACGGTAAGCCTGACTTTGCTCTTATATATATATATATATATATATATATATATATATATATATATATATATATATATATATATATATATATATATATTATTAACTTATAATATTATAAATTATAAGGTTAGAATTTTAACTTTTAAAATTCTAAGGGCTTAACTTGGAATTTAAGTATTCATGGGGAAAACTTTATAAATTCCAAAACTTGAGGGCAAGTTTTGAAACTATTCAAAACTCTTGGATTTTCATAACTTATGATTTTAATTAAAGTATTAAAAATATTAATGAAGACACTCTTGAACATCCATAACTTGAGGACAAGTTATGGAGTCATAAAACAATTTAATGAGGAAAAAAACTCTTCATTTTGTAACCTATGGCAACTTTTATAAGTTTTAAGATTCATAAATGTGACTTTTAAGTTACATAAACACATTTTGTGACCTTCTTTTAGATTAATTTGGATTAAAACCAACTATCACATAATTTTATTCATTAATCTAAATTCACTCACAAAACAAGGTAACAAAAAAAACTTTTGGTGATCCATAACTTATTCTTAAGTTATGGAATTCTTTAAAACATTAACACCAAATTTTGTAATTCCATAAAAACTTTGAATCAATTTTTTTTAAAACCTTTTCATATCCATAACTTATGGAGGTTTCAAAAAATAAAACTCTTTAGATCAAACTTTTCAAACTAATAAAATAATCATATCATTTTATCTTTTACTAAATTTGACCTAATTCAACTCATATGACAAATTATTCAAATTTTACAAATAATTAGTTTTTCACAACAACAAGTAATTATCTTAAAATTTGACAAACTTCATGTTGTTTTATTCCTTTTTTTCAACTTTGAAAATAAAATATTTGCATTAATATAACAGAAAACAACTTGGCTCTAATACCATTGTTGGGTTTTGAGCATTCTAACACTTCTAAGTGTACATGCAACCCTAAATACATTGGATCTATGTTTTCTCAATTATACATGCAAATACGAACTTTCCAAGGTATTCATCCTAACTAGCATAATAACATTGATTCATATGAATATATCAAGTTAGAATTACATACCTCTTTGATGTAGAATGTCTTCATGAAGCTTGAGTCCCTAGTGCCCCAAGTGTGACACCTCAAATGGTTCACACAACACCAAATACACATGGAATGACATGAGAGAAATTGGAAAACTTCATAAAATCGGCTATCCCTTTCTATTACCCATAGTAGTCGATTTCTTGAGCCATGGGATTCTTTTATATGGTGGCTACTAGGGTTACATCATGTAACTTATAACTTTACCCATTCCTTATTCTCCATGGATTTTAACCTCCATGGAGTATCCATGGGTCACAGTGACATCCCCAAAATCACGGCCAGAAAAGACCGATTTCATTTCTGCTTTTTAAAATAATTTCAGAGTAAATCCTTTTGATTTAAAAGTGTTGCGGAATTTGTTCCCAAAACAAAACATGATAAAATAATATTTATCAAAGCATTTCATCAAGAGATACGTTTTCATTATATAATTAAAACTCGGGGTGTCATGTTCCGATACAGACTGTAAAGCATAAACGATAACATTACAAGTCATTCAACAAATATATACATATGTAGACTTGTAAACAAAACAACTTGATGGTTCATCCATCTTACGCCCTTGCGCCACTTCCTGTAATACAAATAAAACTAAGTGGGTCAGGCTTGGGAGCCTGGTGAGCATATAGGGTTCTCAACCCACAATAAATAAATTATATTTAATTTCACCAACCAATCACTATCCCGATTACCCATTCCCATTATCCTCACTTTACGTCCCTAAAACAACATCTATCTCAAGGGACTTAATCTAGGATTTTCATCGGGACGGACATTACTGCTAATGGGTTTCCTCAACAATAGATATCCTAAAGGCAACCATGAGGGGGATAGATGACACTGGTGAACACATCGTTCACAACACCTACAGGTTATGAACCTGCTAGCATTCCACGAGACTGTCTAGAAGGAGTCTGTGGTCGTTATCCATACTCCGCTGAATAACTAGGTCAACAACAACAACAACATTGAGGCCTCTCATCTGTTTATTACACACCAACTATCTACCCATGTTCTACCGAACATATTAGTAGATATATATATATATATATATATATATATATATATATATATATATATATATATATATATATATATATATATATATATATATATACATAGTTTAAAACCTGTATAGCATTTTCATTCAATACATATTTCACATAACAGATGAGGCATACCCACATAACACGTATTTCATAGAAAACAAATCAGATCTATGAGATTAAAGAGAGTGAATATACATTCACGCACATAACAACAAAATTATACACATAACACGTATTTCGTATAAAATACTTCATAATTATGCGTTAGAAGAAATTAACTACACACTCACACGTATAAACAACAATATACTTAATACACTCAAACCATACTTATATTATTATTGCATTTATGAAAGGTAGTATACACTCACTTGATCAGAAGATGATCGGACAGTACTACGGCTCGTAGAAGTAGTAATTCTCAGCAGATCTGGAAGATCTCTACAAAAATCGAACTTCTCGCGGGCAGAGCTTCGGCTCGGAAATCTTACTTCTCGAGATCTTCGGGACCTCGGAACTTGCTTCGGGACTCGGGAATATTACCGGGGCTTCGGGGTATTTCTGGCACGCAAAACGATGCAAAACGGGAGAGAGAATGGAGAAAAATAGCAAAGAAACTCGGCAGCCTCGCATCCTATTTATAGGAGGCTGATGCCTAGGAGTACGCGGGGCGTACGCGTGTACGCGGGGCGTACAGGTCCGAAATCGTCACTGCGTTCGTCATCCGAAGTCCTCGAGTGCGAATGTCGACATCTTCGCTGTACGCGGGCCGTACTCGAGTACGCGGGGCGTACTCCGGATGAGTCCGGTGACTCGCCTTCGGATAAGGCCGGATTTTCCAATTAAAATTTAATTATTAATTATTTAATAAACTTCGAAAATTCATATCTCCTTCATACCACCTCCGTTTTCGATGTTCTTTATATCCACGCGAAGGTGTGACTACGCTCTACAACTTTCGTTTAGACTCCGTCAGATAATTTTGATATACTTTTATTATTTATTTTTAATAGGTCGGGCATAAAATTTCGTTATAAATTCATAACTTCTTCGTTTGACGTCCGTTCTCGCCTAACTTTTTATCTCTTTGATACTAACGACGAGATCTTCGATTCTCATTTAGATCACTAAGGCTAAATATCGCTCTAACGTAAATTCCACTTTTTACGTCATTCAGCATTGCCGGTTCTGTTGCGAAACTTCGACAGGTCATAACTTCCTCGTTATAACTCGGATTTCAGCATTCTTTATATCTTCGGAAACCTTGTTTCAACTACTACAACATTATCTACAGATATCGAGTTTATTTTTCACTTAAATTTTGAAGCTTATTTTTATTCTTAATTAATCAAACCACATAATTAAGCAATTAAGCACAAAACACATAATACTCAAATAATACACTTATATTATTTCAAAACGGGTTACAAAGGTTAACCTAGACTAT
Source organism: Lactuca saligna (assembly GCF_052625555.1). Lineage (NCBI taxonomy): Eukaryota > Viridiplantae > Streptophyta > Magnoliopsida > Asterales > Asteraceae > Lactuca > Lactuca saligna. The sequence continues at coordinate 74,670,835 of NC_136421.1, forward strand.
CACATTGCTAAAAATGGCAAGACCAGAAATACAGGCATTACAGTCACCCTATGGACTTAGTCCAACATAAGGAATCTTGGATCACAAGCCCACATATATAAGAATAAATGATTTACACAATCAACCCAAATATTTAATTAGTCTCCTTTTCATCACTTAATTAATTCCAAATTAACTATTGATCAATACTAATTAAAGAACCTTATTAATATTAGAACTTATAATATATTAACCAACCTTAAGTGTTATTTCTCTCATTATAGGTTATCCAAATGCATGATGCCATGCAACCAAAATGAACCATGCGAGGTCAGGTGTAGTCTCAGCAATTATAGTTATGGAATTAAACACTAACCCAACATTTATGTGTTTCAATGTCTCATGCTTCACAAAAAAGGGCTCTAGGGTTGAACCAAAGGCTTAGGAAGTGTTTAGGGCTCGAAATGGCACTCCTTTGGATTTGCGGCCTTTTGACCACTCCATGGGAGTTTACGGTTGTAAATCCTTGGGTTCACGGCCATAAACTCTTGTCCGCTTCATCCGTTTAGTGTTTTATGGTTCTTAGATCATGAATGCAAGTTTCTAGCTTCTTGTCTAAGCATTAGAAGGTGTTAGGGGCACAAAAACACCCTTTGGGGGTGTTTACGGTTTTAGGAGATCCCCAAACCGTAAAAGCATGTTCTTGGGGATTTTTGGTGTTCATTCCATGAATTTATAAGCATACTAAGCAAATAACTAGTTACGAAGGGTATACTTACGTATAGGAAGCTTGTAAGGGTATTTAGGACCCAACAACACTAGTGTGTGTTCTTGGTGTTTCGAAGATCACTTGAAGATCTATGTAAACACCAAGAATCCATGGATGAAATGATGTATAAACACTAGATTAAGTGTTGTATGAAAGAATTTAGGAAGAAAACACTTACATTTTGGCGGATTTGAAGAAATGTTCCTTTGATAGTTGAGAGAAAAGTTTGGTGTTCTTGAAGTTGGAAGTGTAGAATGAGAGGGTGGGGAGTAAACTAATGCTATATGTATGAGTTCTTGGGAAAATGGTGTTTACGGCCCAAACACCACTTGTTATACCTCAGTAATAACGACACTTCCTTTTATTTAAATCGTTTGATGAAATTAAAATAAAACACCCAAACGGGCTTAAAACCGGCCAAAAATATACTGGAATGTATTTGATTAATTTTTCGAAGTGTTTGATTGTAGAAATTATACAAATGAAAATTTCGGGTTGTCACATTACACATAGATTACATGCCATGTTCATGACTCTAAGTCGTTTATCAGATGCGAGATATGATATAAGATTTTGGTAGTTAACGGATTTTCTAGAAACCATCAAGAAGAGCTCATCAATGAGAGATTCCATATTTGTCAAGTCAATGATGATTTCTAGCACTAATGCGACCAATTTTTCTTTGTAATTAGCAATAATTCTAGTTTAGCAATCCATTGTTAAAACTAGTTCCAACTTTTACTACATCGGGCTATGGTTCTTGAGCTGCTTCAAATTCCATATGCCTCCCATTTGCTCTGTCACTAGAAGCTTTCTTTCTACTAACTTAGCTTTCATCAGAATAAGAGAATTGATTCTTGATGGGTTTGCATGTAATAATCTAATCCAAATTTATAGCATTATACAAATATGTATTGAGTAAATTTTGGGTTTAGAAGCTTTAGTCCAACACAGGCTTCAAATTCACAAAACATTTAAATAAAATACATATGGAGCCTTTCCATACAAAATCTTATAAAGAAAATGTTTCATCTACTTATTAGTTGGTATATGTACTCAAATTACAATTGATAGTGTTCAATGTGTTATCCCAACGAAATAAAAGGTGTATACTTCTAACGCTTAGAAAGTAAATCAGACCAAGTAAGATTTCATTCATCCTTTATAATTATCAGGGCTTTAGATAGTTCTTACCGTTTTGTATCTCAACTTTATATTTGAAAACTTAAAAAAAGATTTCACAAATATTCTTTATCATATAAAATATAATTATAAGTCCTATAGTTCTTCATAAAGTTGATTTGGTATCTTGTGCTAAATCTAAGACATTCAATACAAAGGAAGTCATACATCACAATGTGTAGTCCCTTAATAATTTATTTTTTCTACTTCTTAGTGAAAATATCATTAGGAATCTTTTATGTAAGTAATATTTAAATATGTCATATAAAATACATTATTTGCCTTCACAAGCATAAATACCACATAAGTAACTATAATGAGAAGACTCACCTTGCGAAAACAAGCTAGAAATACAATAACTCTGTCACATGGGGTAAACAGGAGCAACAAGACACATAACAACACTAAAGAAATACCCTCTTCGTCAACACCCTTAAAACCATAATTTGACACAAAATTCAACCATGGTCAACCTTAGTTGATTGTCACGTTGTGGCCTCCCATATGTCACGTCACGATAGGACAAGGCCAAAACAATCGTGGGCACACTCCTCGTCACGACGTCACATTGCATTCGTCACATTATGAGATTTGTTTTGGAAATCTTGTGAATTAGGCTCTTAATCCCATAATTTAATCCTTTATACCTTCCAGATGGTATTCCCCAATCCAAAGGACCATAAAAATCGAATATTTTCAATCATGCATGACTTGAACGCTAAGTAGGTCAATAAAGAGAGAATGAAACCAAAACGCATGCTTGGAGGGTAAAACCACCACCAAACCTCATATCTTGAATCTATACTAAACAAGAGGCATCGATGATCCATAAGGTTACTAACTTTATGGATCCCATGCATGCTATCCAACTTAACCATGAAGAGAAGTGAATAAAACATAGATCTAACATGAAAAATAGAGAAAGTCAAGAGATTTACGACTTATAAAGCTTCAAAAGCAATTCAAGGTGGTGAGGAAGGAACTTGTTTGCAAAAATTATGCACCCAAGGAGTCTTCATCTTCTTCAAGGAGGGAAAATCACAAAATGATCAGTTCATGGTCACAAAGGAGGATAAGTTTGATATGGGCATGATGAAGGTGACGGAGGCTAAGGGTTTGCAAACACTAGCCCCTTACTTCCTTTAAATAAGGCACACATCATGGTATTAGGGTAAATCTATCTTTATGTCATGACCACCCGTGTTTCATGTCATAACCTACGATGATGGACATGTGTTTTAGCCTGATGGGCACGCCGTGAGGCTTCCTTCCTCACATCGTGACCAACTATTAATTGGTATTTTACATTTTTTAACTAAATCAAAAAATTAAAATATCAAATACTTATATTAGATGTTAGTACTAGTCTCCCCAGACTTTCTTCTTGGATAAGGGGCACAATTCCTTTTCCAATGTCTTGTTTATCCTTAATAGAAACATGATCCATCCATGTGTGTCTTCTTGGATCTCTTGGTCTTTAAGATTCCCTTTCCATGAAATAATGGCCATCTAGAACACATAGGGTGACTCTCTTCAACATTGCAATCTTCCCTTGTTTGATCCGGTTTAAAGCAAGTAGCTTTGTATAAGTTGAATATTTGATTTACCTGACAAAACATGTGAAATGCTTCTAAGCCTTCCAGTTCCTCCTAGAGGTTGAGAATTACTGAATACAATATCGCTTAACAAACATCTTCAGAATCATTGTAATGCTTCCACCAAGCATTATACACATGTTTGTTCTTAATATAAGGTTTTCAAAAATATGTCCTTTAATGGTATATAATATTGAATCTCTTTCGAGATTCCCTTTCAAGACGTGAAGCTATTCGTATAAATTATACCATTGAATGTTAATTGTTGACGTTGTTTTTCGAGATCATAATGATGCATGGTAGTAAGATTGGATTTAGTTCTCATTTACAATATTTAACAAAATTCATTTACTATTTTGAATATTTAAACCTTTATTAATTAGTACCCTTTTAGTTTCCAAAAACGATAATTATCAAAGTCAAGGATTCAAGTTGTAAAACAAATATATAGTTAGGTGATCTTTATCCTATTCATTTGAATGCAACACGGTAGATATCGCTTATCAATTACTCCCTCTATCGCAAAATAATTGTCAACATTTTACTTTTGAAGTCTTTTTTCTTCAACTAACCTTAAATATATTTATTTGTGTTATATATTACTTGATGAAACTTATAACAATGAAAATAAATTTAAAATGCAATCCATTCATATATTTTGCATCAAAAACAAAAATATTTAAGGTCAAAGTTTAAGAATAAAGACTTCAAAAGTCAAATGTGGACAATTAATTTAGGACGGAGGTAGTATATTATACTATATAATTCCTAGATTTATGAGATCCTTAATAACAAATTTAATTTAAACATATTTGATCTCATCTATGCTCGAATTTCTCTTTCTTAGGTGACCTTAATCACAAAAGATATCCAATCAAGTCATCCAATATGAAAAACTTGTGTAATCGACTTATAACATGGTTATAGATATCGCAAATAAACCCCGACCATCAAAAGATAACACTAAGCGGTGAGGTGACCTTTATCCAACTAATGCATACAAGTGATGTGCGAGTGTTCTTCAAAATGGATTGCATGAATTTGATATTTGTAAAGGGTCTTTTATGTTTTATAATTTTAGTTTTAAAAACATATGCTATCATGGTTATTATATGCATATAATAAGCCATGGTACGAATTTTTAAAATAAAATCACTTTTAAAGGTAATATATAAAAAAGTTTTTATATAATTTGATGCGATTAAAATTTAAATTTAATAACCAATATTAACTTTGAGTTTGAGCGCATTTGAAACTTTTATATCTTTAATAAAACTTCATTTTATTACTTATATATTTGGAGTTTGTATAAGTTACAAAAATAACAATTTTAAAACTTATAATAGAGTATTTCAAAATTTAAAGTTATTAAGTTTTTATAAAACCGGTTTTTATTTTAAAACAATAACTTGTTACATCTTATGTCCATATTATAAATTTTAAAAACTAAACTCCAGGTGATCTTTATTTTGTCCCAAATTATTTTAGTATGTGAAAACTAATTTATCAACCACACATAGTAATTGCAAAAAAAAAAAAAAAAAAAAAAAAAAAAAAAAAAAAAAAAAACAAGCATGCATAAAACATATGTGCATGAATAACCAATTAATGATATTTTTGTGAGCCAACATAAAATGTGTTAAGTCCATTCCTAAAGGGAGTATTAAAGGTACCAAAAAGTAGTAATGTTATTGTAGAAGCTCCCACTTGAGAAAACACTCATTGCTTGCAAATGTTTGAAAAAAACTTCTTAAAGGTAATAATTCAACAACATGCAAAACTTTCAGAAAGTGTTGTAGAAAGCATCGCAAAAGCTCATCAGCCCTTGGAGGAATCTGCCATAAGTGACATCTTTAGAGACAGTTTACAGAAACTATCAATAATTTCGCTGTACACATAATACTTGCGAAAATTACCCTTCTGTCTTCAAAAAATAACTTCATCTTAATTTCTTGTTATATTTTTGTACAAATAAATTATTTCTAAAAACTAATTTATTTCTTACAAAAATATACTATGAAAACTAATTTATTTAATTTATTACATGCTATATGAATAAATAAATTATCACAATCATTTTTTGTAAAAAAACAACAAACACAACAGCACAAAGGGTCATTGGCTAGTCTATGCGCATCATACATATCAACATACATATAAAATATTTTTGTTTTTCTAAGACAACTTTAAATGACAAAATATGCATGAATTTTTTTTTCACAAGCATAACAATTATAAACTTGTCATAGAAAATATATATGAACCATTTTTCTTACCAAAACAAGTTATCCATCTTTTCGAAAAACTAAGATTTCCAAAAGTCATAAAATCAAACCAAACTTAAAGGATGCCTTTGATACCAATTGTTGGGTTTTTATTCAAAAATTAGTTTCAAAAACAAGATTTTAGGAACGGAAGACTTTAATATGTTTTGAACAATTATAAAATAGTTATAACCATCCATGGATCTTCTTTCAAAGTTTGGAAAGAAAATAAATACCAACGAAGAAGAATATATAACAACCTTTGTAGTCTTTGAATCTTCAAGGGAGGCATGGAAGTTGACGGAAGATATAAGTAGAATTCTTCCTAAGATGGACACCAACAATGAATCAACTTGATTAAGATGCTAATCTTGTGAAGACCATTTAAACTTTAAAATAATACCCAAGTATTAACTTAAAGAGATTTGCAAGTACCATGTTTCTTTCTAACAAAAGCTTAACCCTTTAAGAACAAAAAAAATAGAAAAGGAGGAGGAAAAATAGGCAAATTCACTAGCCAAAACAAGAACAAAAACCAATCATTTATTCACATAAAGCATGGTATTTACCTATTGAGTTTTGGTTCTTTAATAAATCATGTCTCTAGCAACAAAAAGCTTCTAAAGTAGGAGAATGACTTACTGACTAAACAATTACAAGCATGTAGTAACTAGATTTTCTTGTCCCCTTCTTTTTGCTCACGGGTTTTAAAGAAAAAAGCAAAAACATATTTTATAAAAAGTTTTTCAGTCTTTTATTATTTATAAACCCATTAAAACAAGAAATATATTTCAGTCTGAAAAGATGTGCATAACATATTAAATACTACCGTATAATTTATTACGTAACTTTCCATTGAAAAATAATACTTCCATCAACTAAATAATTTCCAAATTTTTATAAGAATTTACTGAATGTTTACTAAAATCAATTTATAATAAATAATCAATCGTATAAAGTGTTTGTTAGTGTGACCCATTATTATCATATATTATCTAGTAATATCATTTTATAATAAATATTAGGCATATAGATCACTCAGGTTTCGCACGTATGTTTTGCATACTTGTGTTATATTAGTTCTCACATGAAAATAATATTTTAAACATAAATAAACTTTACAAAGAGTTGCCTTTTAATGAAATTTACTTTTTAACGTAAGATGGTAAAATAGCTTTGAAAAAAAAAACGAGTTTTATTATTTAAAAACTAGCTAACGGTAAATCTTGAGATTAAAATTATATGAGTTAATTGATATTATAGGAACTTAGCAAACTCCAAAACTTATTTTATAAAATGTAGTTTTATTACAAAGTTTATAAAATTTGTTTACACTAAAACATCCGAACTGAATACTAGTTATTAATCTTTAAAATTTAATCTCATCAATAAATAAAATTTGGATTTTAGAAAACATTGTTAAAATATGATTTTATATTAAAATATACCATGGCTTATTGGATGCATGTAATAAATATGATAGGATATATTTTTTAAACTAGAAATGTAAAAACATCAAAGGTCCCTTATTTATACTCAAATCTATGCAATCCAATTTGAAAGTACTTGCGCATCTCTTGATACGATAGTGGGAAAAACCCACCTAACCTCTTAGTGCCATCTTCTGATGTCCAAAGTGTATTTATATAACCAACTAGTATGCCGATAACACAACTTTTTTCAAATCGGATGATTTGATTGGAAATCTGTTGTGATAAACGATACCTAAGCAATAGAAATTCAAGGCATACATGGGATAAACCATGTCATTTGAATTTCATTATTAGCGATCCTATAAAACAAGGAATTGTGCGCCAACGATTAATTGATAAACGATATCTATGTTGTTTGGTTCGATGAATAGGATAAAGGAAACCTACCCATTTATTTGTTTTACAACTTGGATACTAAACTTTGATAATTAAGGTTTTTGAGACTAAAATGTTATTAATTGATTCAGATAAATATACAAAATACTGACTGACTTTTGCTAAACTTTTGATTAAAAAAAATCCAACCTCATTACCATGCCTAATATTTCATTTGTTGAACTTCATGAAATAATAACATTATTAAAGACCCTATCCCCGACCAACCTGCTTTGAGTAAAATACCTAACATCATATTAGGAATAGTTATTCCTAACTTCCAACTGGATAACTTAGATATACCAAATGTTCTGACATGTTAAGTAGATATTTCAATAATACAATTATATTTTCTCTGAGCCAATTCAAACAATGGAAGAATGCAAGGCTGAAAAGAGTCACCATGTGTGATCTAAGTGACCCAAGTTCATGGAAAGGATACATATAAGCCTAAGAAATCAATAGAGGCCCATAGAGATTGTGACATCCCCTATTTATCATTACAATAAAAGCTTTTCTTTCCTATTTAAAAATCATAATATCTTTGTTTGTGGAAAATTCCAGTACAATAAATATGTTGTTTCTAAATACCAAAACCCCAAGGATGTCACAATGTAACACCCAGTTTCAAATATTTTCATTACTCGGGTATGTGACCCGAATGTTGGTTATCATCAGGCTTAGGGTCATTGTGAAAAATAGATTTACATCCATCTATGTGTGGGAAATGTAACTTAGATGATCTGGGAATTTGATTTGTGTTTTGGAGCCAATCAGTATATCAGTAAAGTCTTAGCTCGGCCTTTAGATGAAATTTGGATTTTAGTTCAGGAAGTTTTAAGGCAAGGATGAGTTTGTAGAAGTGTAGAGCTCCTTTTTACCTTTCTGTAGATATAAGGATCATCAAAATCGTATTTAGAATGAGAAAGATATGACATTCAGAAGTTTTAAGTATTTAGGGCCAACCTAGTACGCGGGGTGTACATGGTGTGACATCCACTAATTTCTCGGCCAGAAAAAACCAATTTAGTTTATCCTTTTAAAATAAAATCAGAGTAATCTCCCAAAATATGTTGTGGAATTTGTTCCCAAAACAAAATATAATAAAAATTTATCAAAGTATTTCTTAAACAAATATATTTTCATTATATACCAAAACCTTGAGATGTCATGTTCCGATATAGACCAAAAGCATAAACATTATATTATAAGCCTTACAATAGTTATGTACAAATACTGGCCTATAATCCAAAAATCTCTCTTCACCGTCCAAATTATGTTTTGGGTTAACTATCTGTAATAAAAAGTTGAGTGGGTCAGGATTTGGAGTCTGGTAAGCATATAAGGTTTTCAACCCACAAATAAATAAAATTATTAATTTCATCAACAAAAAAATAAATTCATTAATTTCATCACCCAACAATAAATTTATTCATTTTATCAACCAACAATAACTCTTATTACCCATTCCCGTTATCCTCACTTTACCACCCTAAACACTTATCACAAGGGACCTAGTCTAAGGATTATCATCAGGTTGACAACACTGCTTTAGGAGATTCCTCAGCAATTTATGTCAAATAATGCAACCATATTGGGGATGGAGTATACCATAGAATACTAAGTTCACAAACACCTACAGGTTGCGAGTCTGCTAGCGTTCCACTTGACTATCTAGAAAAGTATGTTGTTGTCATCTATACTCCGTTAGATGACTAAAACAACAACAATATTGAGGCCTCTCATCATTTTAACACACATCAACTATTTCATCTACCCATGTTTTACCCAACATATATATATATATATATATATATATATATATATATATATATATATATATACAGTTTAAAACTTGTATAAAACATTTATTCAACACCCATCTCAAATAACACAAATATAATTACACATAGCACGTATTTTATAGAAAATACTCCATATCTATGTGTAAGATGAACGTGACAATACACTCACCTGATTTAACGATAATCGGGTAGCACTTCGTTTCTTAAAACAATATTTTTCGATGAAACTGCGATGTTTTCTAATAAAACGGGCTTCGCGTGGGCAAAGTTTCAGCTCGAAAACACTTTTTATCAGGATCTGCAGGCTCTTCCGAGTTTTCTTATGATGCTAAGATGATAAAATAGGCTTGGGGGTAATTTTTGCAATATATAAGAAAGTAGAGCGTGAAAGGATTGAATTTTTGTAAACAATATTCGTCTGGCATCGGTTCCTATTTATAGAAGACCGAAGCACCTTAGTACGCGGGGCATACAACTCAAGTACGTGGGATGTACTGCCTTGCACATCTCTTTGTTGGGTGTAACTTCGTACGTTAGGTGTACGAAGTAGATCAGCTTGGACGCGTCAAGGCTATAACACATGGCTCTCATGTGAAGGAGCAAGGAGGGTGACAGACATCAGAACACTTACATGAGTACGCTGGGCGTACTCCCCCCGACTAACCTTGAAGTTTGTGCCCTAAACTTCAACAATTTGTAACTTTCACATACGAACTCTATTTTTGACGTTCTTTATATACACGCGTAGGTATGACCGTTCCCTAAAACTTTCGTTTAGACTCCGTTGAAAAATTTTGAATTTATTTTCAAAATTATATTTTAACAGGTCGGGACAGGAAAAATTCATTAAAAATTCATAACTACTTCATCTGATGTCTGTTTTCGTCAGTCTTATTACCGTTAAACTATAATTGACAAGATCTTCAATTCTCATTTAGTTTGTTTCGGCTAAAAACACTCAATCTAAAATTCGAGTTTCGAGTTGCATATTATTATGCCAAATCTTAGAAAAATCATAACTTCCTCAAACAAAGCCAGATTTGGACATTCTTTTTATGCACGTTCTCAATTTAACGAATACTACGACTTTCATTTAGATCGCTAAGGCAAAAAAGTGCTTTATCGTAAATTCACTTTTTACGTCATGCAGTGTCGTGTCGGTTCTGTCGCGGAACTTTGACAAGTCATAACTTCTTTGTTATAACTCATATTTCATTATTCTTTATATCTCCGGAATCCTTGTTTCAACCACTATAACTTTCTTCATAGATATCGGGTTTATCAAATGTTTATTTTCGATGCTTATTTTTTTCCTTAATTCATTAAATCATTATAATTACGCAATAAACACAAAATAAGCAAATAATACATCTTTATTATTTGAAAAATAAGTTACAAAGGTTGACCTAGAATATTACATCATTATTAATGACTAGCCTAGAAACACAGGCGTTACACATTGGAAGCACATTGGACGTACTAGGGAAGGGTGTCGTGGGTACTCTTTGGAGTTCGTTGGGCTTACCAGAGTTATGGATGGTGTATTCCAGCCAGAACCAAACCCTAATTTAGGGTCTTTGACCCTATTCAAGCTCTTTAACTCAACACCAGACCCTATTATCTTCAACTTCCATCCCTTTAAAAACTAGAAACAAAACCCTAGTCCTTATTCCTGTGGTTCACGAACTTTTTGTGGTATTTCATGAATTTTGGTGATATTTGAAGAAGAAGGAGTTTCTTGGGGAAGTGTAGGATTTCTTAGAGCTTTTGGATCCAGTCTCTATGCATCTTGATCTATCTTCCGGAGGTATAAAGTTTGGCTGTAGGTGTTAGATCTAGTTTAAGGAGGATGTTGGGTTCATTTTGGTCCTTAGAGTCATCCTTGTGAGTATGGGCTACTCCAAGAGCTTAGTATGTTGGATTTTGGAATTTAAGAGGTCCCTTTTTCATAAAAATGTCATCTTGATGAGTTATTTTGGTGCGGGCATGAGTTTGAGTGTTTACTTTGCATTCTATTAAGGTTTTGGTCACATTAAGCCATGAAAAGGGGTAAAATTTTCAACTTTAGGTCTAAATACATCATTTAGGATCAAGATAAGTGTTTAGATGCTTTTGTGTTAACTATTAAGAGCTTATTATAAAATTTTGGGCCTATGATAAGTACGTTGGGCGTACGTGCGAAGTACGCTTTGCGAAATGCATAGATAGTTTGTACTTTGTGCTTCAAGAGTGAGTGCATGGGGCGTACCCTTCTGGTATGTGAGGTGTGTTCTCCAGAAAGCCAATTTTGGACCTTTTAAGGTTTGGGCCTTGTTAGGCCATTAGACTTCTTACTTTGTGCCATAGATAGTCTGTGGGCTTTCTTGGTATTGGTCCCGTGATGGTTTCGGGGCCTAATTAGGAAGTTGGGCCATATTAGGCTTTGGGTTTCCATTTTGAGACTTGGGCTTTTTTTTGTTAATGGGTTGGATCTTGGTTTTGGGACATGTAAGAAAAGGGTAAAATGGTATTTTAACGTTAAAGAAGTTGGTTTATGAAGTGGACCTCGAATTTTGAGTTATCGAGTTAACTATTAATTAAGGTTGTATTTATTGTTAGTTGGTATGAGGTTATCCGATTCAGCGACCCAAATAGTTAGTTGGTTATCAACAGTTTGAGGTGATTCTTCCTTATAGTAGCCATGGGTTGAAGGAACCAAGGTCATTCAACTAGTTTATGTTATAGTGTGATGATTGTCTTTGTGATAATTGTTCGTTATGCCTTTATTTGCTTGATGACACTGTGATTTCTATTATGATATTATGTGGTAGTAGTAGGAAGAGGTGAAATGAACCCAATATTCGATTGAAATAGACTGAAGGGATTTGCAAGCACCCATATATATTTGATAGCATCTGGTTGAGATTAACCGAGGGGTAGGCAAGCACCCACATATGGTTGGTAGTGTCCGATTGAAATAGACCAAAGGGGTATGCTAGCACCTAGCTATGCTTGGTTGTATGTTTTTTTATTATGTAGTATTTTGAGGGAACTCACTAAGCTTCGTGCTTACACTTTTCAATTTACGTTTCCCATACATCTAGTTCTAAGGGGAAGGGCCCAGCCTAATCGCACCACATCACCCTACATTTTATGCACTTAGAGATTTTGGGGATTTGTACTCTGATAACATGTTACAATTATACCTTGTCGCCTATTTTGATATCAATTTCTTATGGATTGAATAAATTTAAAAATAAAACTCTATCTGACTTTTTGGGATGTTACAAGTTCGTACTTGACCCTTGGTTGGAGGGATTCGGGAACACGCCCCAGTGTGTCCGAACACAAATTGATGGTTTGGTAAAATTTTCATAAAACAAATGTATTATTATAGAATTTTCTAATAAAGAAAAGGGTGAGATACGTGCAATCGACCAGGTTCAAGTAAGTGATTCCCTTAATACCCATACATGTTTGTTATGATTATATGTTATGAGAATTGCAGGTTAGGATAAGGTTAGGGATATTTTTAAGAATTTCATGATAGAATGACCTGATATGTGATGCCTCGTAGCTTAAAAAGTTGTAGATACTATGCTACATTGGGAATATTTATTGGTATCAATAATGGCTACGTGTATGCTTTAAAAATTGTATATAGTTAAGATCATATTTCCCTAGAGTGATTGATTTGCCCTTATTTCATATTCATCGTTTGGTTGTGGTCCTACGGTAGAGTCTTTTATCCGACATCCTATTTGATCTTGTATTTTGTATAATTTGCATGCATAAAGCAACAGATAGTGAGAGTGTAAGTTCCTAGCATGAGTTATAGTATGTGAATCTGAATGTTCTTTAGCTATTCTATGGATTAGAGTGCTACTACACAAATGCTGCTTGCATTGTGCTTTTTGTAACTCATAAATGATGTGAGTTAGATATTAAGTGAATATGTTAAGTCACATGTGACAAAGGTTGAATAATTTCAGAGTGATGGATTTGACCCTATTGTGCAGCTCTCGTTTAAGTCTAACCATTGTAGGGATGGGTCTTTTACTCAAAGGATTATCAAGGCTTTGTTGCATGTGATTGTATTAATAAGGTGACTAACTGACATTATGGGGAGTTCTTCAACAGCTGATGATAGGGTAAGGTTGGCAACCTAGGAAAGCCTAGAAAATGCTTTAGTAAGTTTCGTTACACTATTTAGCAAGAATGAAGAGTTTTAGTTTGAGAAGGTGACTTGATGGATTCATGATAATACTTGAGGAAAGTATGGATATGTGTGGAAAGTAGTATTGGGCCCGTAATACTGAAAGCATAGGATCCATACCCGAATCGAGGAGAATCACGAAGAGTTTGGGAAGCTTGTTGGATGAGGATTTTGATGGGTTTTATACAAACAATCCTATGTATGCGTGCAACCCTAGATTAGGATCTATGTTTTGTCTATTAAATACACAACTTTATGAACACAAGAAGAACCCTAGCATGCATCTATATATTTCAAAGATTATACACTAGAAGAGATTACATACCTCTTGTTGTTATATTGTAATAACAACACAAATCTTCAATCTCTTTGTCTTGAAAGAAAGTACCACAACTGTAGTACCTCTAATGGCTCAAAAACACCACAAGAAAATGGAGAGGAAAGAGAGAGATAGGGGAGAGTCAGGAAATTGGCTCTAAGCTTTCTTAGGATCAAGTGGTCGATTTCCCTTAGCCGAGGGGTGTTTATATATGGTGGAGATTAGGGTTTTAGTCCTTATCCTTATCTAGTTGCTTGCCCACCAAGAAATCCATAAGATAAGTCTAGAACGCTTATCCTTTGATGATTTCTAGGGCCTTATCCCCTTGAATTCGTCCACCCCTTCCTTGGGGCATCCATTGCCCTAATATGTAACTATCACATAATTACAATTCAGCCCCTCTAGTTTTATTAATTACATTTCATCACAAAATTAGTTCATAATTAATTATTGACCAATATTAATTAAACAAATATGATTTCTCCTTTAATATATTATTCTTATAATATTTAATAAATCATAATAACCTCTTTCTCTATAATTTCTCCAATCAAGTTTCTTTGGTGAAGGCAACCCAAAAGGACCATGCACAACTGGGTCAAGTACTTACCAAATATGGTTACGGGCTTAGACACTAATCCAACAGTCTCCCACTTGGATAAGTCTAGTAACCACAAATGTAAGTATAACTTGATTAGCAATTGTAGCTCTCAAAGACGATGTCGAACTCTGATCTTATCAGTAACCTGTCCTTTAGATAAGGGATCGTACAGTCCTCTGTTTTAGATATCGTGTGAACAATCTCATGGAACATAATCTTACTTATTATCCAGCAGTTTGTTTCTCGATCCCAGATTCATTTGACATAGAACTTAATTAAACAGATCAATTCAATCCTAACCGGGCCCGACACATAAGTCAAATCAAATCATCGAGGGGCCCAAATATCGCTTTTAGCCTCTTAGGATAAAAGAAACAGATAAACTTCGACTTATATGCATTTACTACTCACTAATGAAACTAT
Organism: Lactuca saligna; assembly: GCF_052625555.1. Lineage (NCBI taxonomy): Eukaryota > Viridiplantae > Streptophyta > Magnoliopsida > Asterales > Asteraceae > Lactuca > Lactuca saligna. The sequence goes on from NC_136421.1 coordinate 74,685,835, forward strand.
ACACAACAATTTGTTTCATGACATCAATTTACTGATGTGGTTTCACATTATCAATGTACAATCAGTTAGCAAACAATAAACCATATATCTTGGTTTTAAGACCATATGATATTATCGTCTTGCGATCACTCGTGATAGATTCCATGAAGTGATTCCCGCAAACACGGGTTTACTCCAATGCTCAAAACTTATTTATAAGCACTCATGAACGTTGTAACAAACCTTTGTTATGTCTAATACCTTTAACATAATATACACACCAATTCTTGACAGTCTTCATTCATACCTACTTCCAACATATGAACGACTGTGGACCATTTGAAAAATTCGATTATTCTTAATTAACTCAATTATTCACGAAGTCAAAACATGCAAAGCAAAATAATAGTCAACCAATTAACATAAGATAGTAAGTGTACTAATAAATAACACTCCTTTATTTAATAATCAAATGTCAATTACAATTATCTATTAAACATTTCTAAACTATCTAATCCAAACTAACATCGTCCTTCAGCCCAAAGCTCCTAGCGTGCTGCAAATGCTTAACCCTACTCAGTCCCTTCGTAAGCGAATCTGCTGGGTTATCGTCTAATGATATCCTCTTAACTACGAGGAGTCCTTCTTCTACCCGATGTCTAATAAAGTGATATCTTATGTCGATATATCAAGATCTGCCATGATCCCTCGGTTCCTTGGTCAAGGAAACCGCTCCTTCATCATCAAAGAAAATTTCCATAGGCTCCTTTATGGCAGGTACAACTCCAAGGTCTCCAATGAAGTTCTTCAACCATATTGCCTCCTTTGACGCTTCACTCGCTGCAATGTACTCTGATTCGCACGTTGAATTAGCTACGGTTTATTGGTTGGAACTTTTCCAAGTCACTGCTCCTCCATTAAGGGTAAAGACCTAGCCCGACTATGAACAATATTTATCCCTGTCGGTCTAGATACTGGCGTCACTATACCCTCGCACCTTTAAGTCATCACTCCATCCAAGAGCTAGAAACCATTTCTTGGTCCTCCGAAGGTACTTAAGGATATTCATGACTACGGTCCAATGTGCTCTGCCAGGGTTCCCTTGATATCTACTGACCATGCTCAAAGCGAAGGCCACATCCGGGCGAGTACAAGTTATGGCATACATGATTGAGCCAACTGTGGAAGCGTAAGGTACTTGGCTCATCTTTGCTATCTCGGCTTTGGTACTCGGACTTTGAGTCTTACTCAACTTGGCATTACTTTGGATCGGTAATTCTCCCTTCTTCGAGTTTTCCATACTAAAACATTTTAGTACCTTATCCAAGTAAGTATTCTGACTAAGTCCTATTAGTTTCTTACTTCGGTCTCTCACTATCCTTATTCCTAAAATATAGGAAGCTTCTCCGAGGTCCTTCATAGCGAAACACTTCCCGAGCCAGGACTTAACTTCCTGCAGTGTCGGGATGTCGTCTCCTATGAGTAATATGTCATCGACATATAACATGAGAAAGCTAATTATACTCCCACTGGATTTGACATATACACATGATTCATCTTCGGTTCGCAAAAATCCAAACTCTTTGACTTTCTCATCAAAGCAAAGATTTAATCTGCGAGATGCTTGTTTAATTCCATAAATGGACTTCTCAAGCTTGCACACTCTATTGAGATGCTTCGCATTGACAACACCCTAAGGCTGAGCCATGTAAACATCCTCAGCCGACTTCCCATTAAGGAAAGAGGTTTTGACATCCATTTGCCATATTTCATAATCATGAAATGCAGTAATGGCTAGCATCACCCTAATAGACTTAATTTTAGCAACTGTGATAAGGTCTCATCATAGTCAACTCCGGGAGTTTGAGTAAATCCCTTCACACCCAATCGTGCCTTATACGTGTGCACATTCCCATCCATGTCCGTCTTCTTCTTGAAGATCCACTTGGACCCAACTGTCTTACGTCCAAGCACATTGTCAACCAAATTCCAAACTTGGTTGTCATACATGGACTGAATCTCGCTCTCCATCACCTCTTTCCATTTCGCAGACTGCAGGTCTGCCATGGCTTCCTTATAGCTGTTAGGTTCATCTAGATTTACTAGTGTACTATCACTAATATATGTGTCCCCTTCGGTAGTAATATGAAAACTATACAACTGGGGTTGAACTCTAACTCTTTTGGAACGTCTAAGAGGTAAGGATTCGTCAATCGGTTCAACCGGAGTTTCCTCCTCGATTTGGCGCCAGCGTTAGAGGTTCCCTCATCACTCGTGTCTTGAATCTCTTCAAGATCGATTTGCCTCCCACTGTCCCCTTGGCTTATGAGTTCTTGCTCTCGGAAAACCCATCTCCTCGCAACGAAGACAACATTGTCATTCGGTCAATAGAAGAGATATCCAAAGGATTTCTGCGGGTAGTCAATGAAAATACATCGCTCACTACGAGGTTTGAGCTTTTTGTGAGTCTCTCATCTTACGAAAGCCTCACAACCCCAAACCTTGATATGTGCCAACGAGGGAGCTTTCCATGTCCAAATCTTGTGAGGTGTTTTGGTACTTTTCTTTGTAGGGACTAAGTTAAGGATATAGGTGGCAGTCTCTACGGCGTATCCCCAAAATGAGATAGGTAGTGAAGTATGAATCATCATGGAACGCCATGTCCAACAAGGTTCAATTACGCCTCTCAGCCACACCATTCAACTGCGGTGTCCTAGGCGGCGTCAATTGCGAAATTATTCTGCATTCCTTGAGATAGTCGTGGAATTCAAGACTTAGGTACTCTCCTCCTCGATCGGATCAAAGCATCTTGATTTTCCCGCCCAATTGATTCTCCACTTCTTGTTTAAACTCTTTCAACTTTTCAAAGGTTTCTGACTTGTGCTTGATTAAGTAAATGTACCCATATCTACTCTAATCCTCGGTGAAAGTCAACTAGAAGTGGTTCGCGACCCTTGTAGTGGATCTAAAGGGCCCACACACATCGGTGTGTATGAGATCCAATAAACCCTCACCCCTTTCACAAGTGCCAATGAATGGTGACTTGGCCATCTTTCCAAGTAAACAAGACTCGCACACGTCATCATCCCTAAGGTCGAACGACTCAAACACTCCATCCTTTTGGAGTTGGGCTGTAGGTTTCTTGTTAACATGTCCAAGATGACAATTCCACAAGCATTGTAACACCTCGTTCTTTAAGTGTTAAATTATGAGTCCCTGAGATTTAAGAGGAAGGGTAATTCTGGTCATTTTACGAGAAATGAGTTTCACCCGAGAAGGTTTCGGGCTGGTGTATGTTTTAAGCATTGGGCTTCTCGTCACCCCCGTATGAATGTAAAGTTAATTGGGAGCGGGTTTAGATTAGAGGATTTGCGGTGTTTTGAAGTTGATCATTGTTTATAGCTCTTTGTGGTATAAGTGGAAAAAGGGTCCCATGCATGCATGGCATGCATGTGTTTTGAAGTCTGGTTGAGTACACCCAGCATAAGCTGGACGTACGCCTAGTGTAATGGTATGATGTATGCCCACCGTACTCTCGGAAACTCCAAACCCTAATTTAGGGTCAGCCACTATATAAGGAACATGATGGGTCACCCCTTAGCCTCCTTATGCTCATCCTTAACCTCAGAAAACCCTAAACTCGTATTCCCTCCACTATTGGGTGTGTTTGACCTTGGAAAGCTGATTTTGGAAAAAGAAAGGCTTGAAGGAGAAAAGAGAAGTTGTCAAGGAAGAAGAGGAACGATTGGAGCTTGTAGATCTGAAGAGATACCATCCTTTGGAGCTTGTTTGAGGTATAAAGCTTCTTGCTTGACATTCATATTGTGTAGATCTATGTATTTTGAAGCTTTGACACCATTCTTGTCCCAAAGGTCCTTACCTTGTTGCATGTATCGAATTGGTCAAGATTACCTATCCTTTCAGACCTTTGGAGAGGTCTTGAGTGAGAAAAATTAGGTCCCAAGGGCTATAGTTGTTCCATGTTTGAGATATATAGGTCTTAATGGATTAAGACCTTGGATTAAGAGCTTATGAACGTCCCAAGTGATAAAGTTTGAGACTTTATGGATTCTAATCATATTTGGCCTAGGGATCTAAAGTTTGGTCTTAAGAGCTTAAGCCATTAAGAGATTAGAAGGACTTAATGAATCTCGCAGTTACGCCCCACGTAGTGGACTAGTGCCCCGTTTCCTTTTGTGAACAATGTTGTACGCCCCGCGTACCAAGGAGGGTACGGCCATCGTACTCCTCCTGTTGGAATTTCATTTTGGGCTTTTGAGTTTGGGCCGTTGGTGGGCAGTTGGTTATTGGGCCAAGTCTGGGAATTTATGGATAGAGTATTTTGGGCCCAAATATTGTTATGGATATTAGTTCGAGGCCTATTTGGTGAAGTGGGCCTAATTTGGTAAATTGGGCCAATGTTGGACTTTGTATGAGATTTGGACTTTGGTCTTGGCCCGATAAGTGGAAGTATGATTGACCTAATGTTTATTTTGTTATGATGGTTAGTTCGGGATTTGCGGTGAGTTGGTGATTCGAGAGTCTGCTTCTTTAGTTCAAAGTATCGACATTCGCGAGGTGAGTTATCCTCACTATATCGACAGGGTCTAAGGCACCAAGGCCGGCCCTTTATCAGATTGAGATTCAGATATTCGTTGTTATGTTATTGCTTGATATGTCTGCATCCGGATAGCTAGGATGGTATATGATAGAGACCTGGTTAAGGTCGGTTTCCTGATATGTAGGGTGACACTATGCTAGTGACCGGTTAGGTCGGTATCCTGGTTAGGGTAATGATATGTTATGTGATCTGCTTGATCGGCTTGTTGACTATGAACTATTATATGATTGTATGTTATGTGCGCATGGTTTTTTGGACTGGAGTTGGGTTGAGGCGGGTCCTGCTTTGTGCTGTAGGCCAAGATACCCAAGGCGGACCGGTTGTTCCGAAGGCCCAGCGAGCGGTCCGGATAGGCTGTAAGCCCCACAAGGGCGGACCAGACGTCTCGAGGCTCGGAGAGTGGACCATGCCGACTGAAGGCCCGATGCGGGCGGACCATTCATATTGTAGACTCAGAGAGTGGACCAGGTGGGTTGAAGGCCCGGTGCGGGCGGACCAACCACACTGCAGACTCGAAGGACATAACTAGACACAGAGGGTGGACTGAAGGCCAATACGGCGGACCAGTCATACAGTAGACCCGATATGCATGCTTGTTCTATGTTATGTTATGTTATGTATGCTATTTATGTTATGCGCCGGATGGCACTATGTTATAGGCCGGAAGGCAATATGTTTTGGACCGGAAGTGCGTATATGTGTTTGGTATTTTGGGGGTATCTCACTAAGCTTTCGGGCTTACAGTTGTGGTTTAAATGTTTTTCAGGTTCTTCACGAGACCGTGGCAAGGCGAAGGTGTGACCGTACCGCTCCTCGAGTTTATGTTTATGATATGGTTATGGGAATACTCTGATAATAAATGTATTGAAAACCTTTTGGTCATAACATTAATAAAATGGGTTGTTTTTGAAAAGTTTAAATGTCTTGAAATTTTTGGTCGTTACAAGCACGCTTTATCCAAACTATTGGAAGAATCCACACACAATACATCATTTCCTAAGTTATCTGCAGCCATGATTGTTTCATAAATTCCATTACAAGGCAATGCTTCAAAATATAAAACACCATTTAGATAAGTATAAATTGAACCTTTCTCATTATCAAACGAATATCTAAATCCTTGTCTAAACAAACCATGAAATGAAATGATGTTTCTTGCCATATCTGGCGAATAGCAACAATTATTTAAATCTAAACCTAATCCATTACTAAGTGCTAAAGAATACACTCCAATCTTGATGACATGCGATGATGTTCTGTTCCCCATGACTAGATTTTTTCTTCCGCGCTCCACATCTTTGTCTCTTCTTAGTCCCTACAAATCAGAACATATGTGAAAACCACATCCTCTATCAAGAACCCAAGAAATACTATGTGATGAATCATTAAATTTAATTGTGTATATACCTACGAAAGATGGCTTGATCTTCCCATCCTTGATGGCTTGCAAATATTCTAAGTAGCTTCTTTTCCAGTGTCCTATTTTGTGGCAGTGGTGACACTCTGCCTCCATAGGATTTGAGTTGGGCTTAGTAGAACCAACTTTGGTTACATTAGAAGAGGTACCATCTTGGGGCTTTCCCTTGTGGTTTCTCTTTGAAGGAGCCTTCCTCTTCTTGCCCTTCCCTTGCCCAATAGCCAAAACAGAAGCAGCGGGTGGAGTGGGAGTTGGTGCAATAGATTTTTCCTTAAGGTTGCTCTCAGCAGTCCTTGGAGTTTGACTAGGGTGACTTCTTCTTTGTTCATGTGGTAGGTCATCCTAAATTGGTTGTAGTACGAGGGCAAGGATTGGAGAATGATGTCAATAGCCAAGTCTTCCCCAAAGTTAACATTTAACTTGCGAAGACGATCAAAATACCTTTGCATCTTTTGCAAATGCGAGGTTAGGGACTCTCCACTCCCCATCTTAGCAGCGATCATGTTGGTGATGATCTCATAGCGCTCTCGCCTTGTGCTTTGGTGATACCTCTCCAGAAAATCTTGGTGCATTTCATAGGGGTACATCTCCTCATAGGACTTTTGGAGTTCAAGATTCATAGTGGCCAGCATAATGCAATGGACTTTCGTTGCATCACGCTCATGGGCCTCAAAGACGGCCATTTCTTTGGGAGTAGCGATTTCCAGATTGATCTTTTCAATCTTCTCATCAAGGACATATTATTTGTGCTAGTAGCGAGCGATCCGTCAAATGTAACGTTTTGACATAGGCTCATTAGCGAGAATGAACCAGCAGCAGCGGTGTTGGCGTTTGCGTTAGAAATCTACAAATAGAAAGGAACAAAGTTTAATTAGAATATAATCCCTAATTAAACACCCAAAATGAGAAATTAGGGCTAGGATCCAACAACATTATTTACACATTAGAAAATGGATGTCGTAATCCAACATTCAAATAATTTGGAGGTAACTGAATGACGATTCACTAATTGTTCACCATGAAAAACATAAAGGCTTAGGTTTTAAATGTATTGAGAATTCCTAGATTTCTTTTGAGATTCATTAAACTTTTCAATGGCATGTTTAAATCTTGATATGCCCCTCGCGTTTGTGACTGGGATGCCGAGGATCACAAAGCGGGTGTGAATAACCATGCAAATATACATGGTGCCCTCAATGTTACAATTACCTATTCGATATTCCGGTTAAGCACACACGCTCCATAGAAATATGACAAACAATGAGTCACCCTTTGCCACCTTTTCTTAGAACCAATTAGTGTGCCGGTTAACCACACACGCTCCACTAACTTCTTAGCAAGGGTGCAAAGTGTAATGTCATGGGACTGTATCAATTCACTTTTGCCTAAAGTAACTAGGATTGGGAATTTTGTAAAAACGTTTAGTTACTTTATATAGTTTCATTATACTTATTAATGAAGAGAGGATTGCCCTATCCTACCCGTTCGGCTAACGATCGTCCACTAATCAAGGAAGCGGTGGGTAAGAGTGGATACCCATTAAACGGCCATTTTATAGGGCATAACCTTACACCCCCCTTATAGATCGGCTTGGTGAATGAGACCTACTAACGGTAAGACTAGCATTTTAGTTATACATACATACATACATACATACATACATATATATATATATATATATATATATATATATATATATATATATATATATATATATTAATCTTGTAATAATATAATAGTAGATGGTGTATTTTAAACATTTTTAAAATACTAGGGTTTTAATTTCAATTTAAAATTTTTGAAATTTATAACCTTTAAATTAAATTTTAAATATTAAAACTCTTGATTTAATAATTATCTAAATTAAACAATTAATTTGAATTACTAAATCATAAGGGATTATCTAAAATTAAACAACTAATTTTATCCTAATCCCTTAAATCCCTCTAGATTCGAAAATATGGGATGGGATAGTTCAAAATCTTTAATTACCATATTTAACCATTAAAGGATGAATATAAGATATGGGATTATCCAAATCACTAAATTTTAGGATCTTATCTTGGGGAGGAGGCATATCTCGAAAATCCTAGGGTTTGCAAACCCTAGATTTCGAAATCTTGGGCAAAAAGGAAAGGTATTGAAAACTCTTATCAAAAATTCAAAAACTAGGGTTCAAGAACCCTAATTTCGAAACCCTTGCCTCCTAGGGTTTATTTTCCATAAACACTAAATTTTCAAATTCATACAGTTGTATAATTCTAATTGAAAACAATTTAACCATAAGCTCTGATACCACTGATGGGTTTTATACAAACAATCCTATGTGTGCATGCAACCCAAGATTAGGATCTATGTTTTCTCTATTAGATACACAAACTTATGAACACAAGAAGAACCCTAGAATGCATCTATATATTTTGAAATTTATATACTATAAGGGATTGCATACCTCTTGTTGTTATATTGTAATAACAATACAAATCTTCAATATCTTTGTCTTGAAAGCAAGTACCATAAGTGTAGTACCTCTAATGGCTCACAAACACCACAAGCAAATGGAAACGCAAGAGAGAGATAGGGGAGAGGAAGGAAATCGGCTCTAAGCTTTCTTAGGATCAAGTGGTCGATTTCCCTTAGCCAAGGTGTCTTTATATAGGGTAGAGATTAGGGTTTCAGTCCTTATCCTTATCTAGTTGCTTTCCCACCAAGCAATTCATAAGATAAATCCTTGGACAAATTCTAGGGCCTTATCCCCCTCAATTCATCCACCCCTTCCTTGGGGCATCCATTGCCCTAATCTGCAACTATCATATAATTACAATTCAGCCCCTCTAGTTTAATTAATTACATTTCATCACAAAATTAATTCTTATTTAATTATTGACCAATATTAATTAAACAAATATGATTTCTCCTTTAATATATTATTCTTATAATATATTAATAAATCATAATAACCTCTTTCTCTATCATTTCTCCAATCAAGTTGCTTTAGTGAAGGCAACCCAAAAGGACCATGCACAACCGGGTCAAGTACTTACCAAATATGGTCACGGGCTTAGACACTAATCCAACAGATTTTTGGGTTTTTTCTGATCATTTATATGATTGTTTTCAAAATGTTGATGTGCATGTACGAAGAAGGTTCGTGTTTTGGTTTAGGTTCTAATGATGATTCAATTGGTGGGAGGACTACCAAGGTTTTGAATTCGCGATGTATTGAGGATATGGGAACGTGTCTTCTCCACCAGTCCATTTCCCATAGTAGCCAAGGTTTACTTTTCCTTGGATCTATTGCATCATGCATCAAGGAATTGGTGGAAATTGATTGCACAATCTATGATGCTTATTGAGTTGGATACTATGTCTTGGGAAGAGTTTAGGACCTAGTTCTTGGTGGAGGATGCACCCGTTATCTTAGTGCAGCCGTTGGCAAGGGAGTTTGTGAGTGTCTTAGGGTGCAAGGCCCCAAATGAAGGGATTGCTAGAGAGAGTGAGCGGGAGATTGATTTGGAGCACCTCAGGAAGAGGAAGGCAGATCTGTTTCAAACTGTAGTGAGCCAAACAGAAAGGCCCAAAGCCCAAGGTCGGGGTGGACATAGGTAAGGGGTATTTTATTTGGAATCATATGGGTCATGTTTTTAGGGATTGCCCTCTAGAATCAATTTACATATGTTTTTGCTGCAACGAAGTGGGCCATAGGAAGACCGATTATGCAGAGTTGATGAGAGGAATGGTGAGGATGCCCTCTCCCTTTACTATGAGGATTATTGATATCCACGAGTGCAAAGTGGAGGTTCCTATGGTGAGGCGGGAACATTCCAGTCACATGTCGAGGGGATCCGAATTCCATCAGTCGAATCTACATGTATTTATTGTATTATTTTCCTTCATGCTCTTATTATTTATGTTTATCATAGTAGGTGTGAGATGCTATGCGGGGTGTATATAAGTTGCCATATAGAAATTTAGTTTTCTTCATGATGATCTAAAAAAAATATTCTTATGACATTTTGCAAAATATGGACGGTGTTTAGAAAAGGATTCAGTATCCCACTTAGGATTCAGGAGCGCTCCTAGTCGTTAGTGGGATCAGCAAGAATTCTAGGAATTCATAAGGTAGGCATGTCGAGTTTGATTGCAGGAATGTGAAGGTTCTTCATGGTCTGGAGACAATGAGGGATAGGTGTGATCGTGGGTGTAAGATCAGTAGTTTTCAAGTTCCCATGTTTACAACAGAGTTAGTTGTAGGTCCACATGGAAAGTTGCTCTAAGTCCAAGCGGGTCGTGGATAGGTGTGATCATGGATGTAGGATCAGTAGTTTTCAAGTTCCCACCTTCGCAATAGAGTTAGTTGTAGGTTCACATTGAAAGTTGCTCTAAGTGCAAGTGGGTCGTGGAGATGGTTGGGTAACCACTTTGATATTTGAGATGTTCTTCACGAACAATCGACCCATCGCACCAAGGACTAGTTGTTGATTCAACGGAAGGTGCCTAAAGATCTTGAGATTCGATAACGTATTAGGAATGATCACTCAGCCTTGGAAGGTAAAAACGATAGGCATGGTTGGTTAAGGAAGACTAGCTGATGTAAAGCTTAGTATGTCGACTGCTACCATCAGTAGGGATTGCACAGTGGTAAAGCATTCCTCATAGGTAATGGGGAGCATCATTCACATGGGTTACTTTTGTCATTAGGTTTGTCAATGGAAATCAAATGTTATCTTTCGGTGAACTTTAAGTATCTCGAGCCTTTAGCAGGTGATTTATTGAATTGATGATCTATCTGTCCCGATTAAGGGTTATAGTTCCATGCCACAAGGTGGAGTGGATTAAGGATTTGGAGTTGTATTGTGGGAAATACATGGAATTAGCGTGCTCGTTGAGTTTTTGGGGAGTATTCATCTAGTTTTGAAACGTGTGTGATCATTGTGATTGTCTAGTATTGGAATGCTAGTTCTTGTAAGCCCTTGTTGTTAATAAGTTAAATTTATAGGTTGCGAGATAGAGGGGAAATCCATCGAACATTGAGGAGTGGAAGAGCGCAATGAAATCAATGTCGGAGAGAATCATTTGGTCTCAGGGGTTGCACCAAAAAGGACGTTAATGTTTCATTGCTCATTGGTAGTGATGCATGGTGGGTATGTGGATGGATCCAGGTCGAGGGTGATGTTAGAGCTTCCTTGCCTGTTATTCTTTGATTAAGGCTGTTGGGTTCGAAGCACGACCTGAACATTTGGTTGGGATATAGTTAGACGTAGGTTCGACTTAGGACGATTTTGAATGGAATGGTGTATATGTGGTAATACCATTAGCGGTGACCATGGCATAATAGGAGTTTTGTAAGACTACGGGATGGTTGTAACGTTTAATAGTTTGACAGGTTATCTGGTAGAGTTGTAAGATTGTGTGGTGACTCCTAGCCTTTACTTGGTGCGTGAGCAACTATGAGGGTGTAGTGAATCGATAGAAACAATAAAATAATGATCGATAGATTCAAAATAGTTTATATGAATCAAATAACAAGAACAGAGATAGAATATGAATGAAAGGGTGCCAAATGCTTTACTATCAGTATCTTAGAAGTGTTCAAGTATAACTTCTCTATAAATATACGTAGGGAAATCAAACCATTAACCCTAAAAGGGTACATGCATATTAAATTTATATTCTAACCCTAGCACCATAATGACGGATGGACACACCCAAACCGTTAAAAATAAATACTATATACATGCATAATAAGTTTTGACACAACATAATAGATAACCCAAAAATCACCCCTTTTGTCTCAAAATAAGGAAGATTCTTCGATGTTGGAGGTCAACATCATTTTTAGATGTGTGACAATGGGCTCGAATTTCTGTTCATCCTTTAATAAGAGATGGAACAAGGAAATCCAATCAAAAGGGTGAAGACATGGAAGTCTGCGAGTGTAAACTCAAAGACTAAACTTTTTGCTCCACGGATAACTTTGAGTTTGGCATTGATAAAGCTTTTCATTTCAATTAGCTCGATGACTTTCACAGCTGTAATTTTCATTGAACTCCAACTTTAATACTGAGGCTTCCAACATAATAGTCATTAATGGGAGCTTTCTTAATCTTTTCAAAACTACGAAACAGGTAAGCCTTCAGAGTTATCGGTAGATCAAGCTACGAATCCAAAGTGTTCTCTAAATCGAACGAAACAACTGGATCTAACCAATAAATACTTGGATTTTCGACGGCTTCATTCATGATATGCTCTATAGTCAAAGTAGGGAAAATAGACTTTTCGGTTTCTAATGTTACCTGAGCATCACAAAGCTCTTTTTCACGAGCATCAGCTTCTCTCGCAATACGTAGATTTTCATCAAGATCTTTATCATGAGACTTTCTTTATAGCTGTGCCTCTTCATCCTCTTTTTCATCATCATCATCAGTCATCTTTCCTTTTCCTTTTGATCGAGAAGCTTCATTACCCTTCGGATCGTTTGACTTCGGTTTCTGTTCTTGTTCACCAAAACCATCAGTAGAAGGAGTCCTAGGCTACAGAGCGTCCTTTCTGATTTTCTTCTTTGGAGTTTGAGCTAGCTCGGAGGGGCCAACCTTTTCCTGTCACTTACCTCCCTTTTTAGGATTGTTCGCTTCATCCAAAGGCTTTTGCATCTCAGGTGTTAAAGGACGAGGACCAGATGCTGGTTTCTTCTGATACTCGTTGATAAGCTTGTTATTTGTTGGAACATAGTTGATCATTATCTCTGAAATTGAGGCAAGAAAAGTTAACTTCGTAGGATCAGACACAATAATGTTTGAAGTGTGATCCATTGGAATACCTGCTATAATACATCTTTCAGTCACCGAAATGTTGAGTCAATTGATGGCTCACTAGAGGATGACAGACCAGAATCGAGCACATGAGATCTCTAAGTGTCTTGTTGTGGAAACAACGCTTAGATCTAGTTGTTACCAAAGGATAGAACCACAATCTAAGTTAATTCCATGATATAATCCGTAGATAATAGTGTAGAAAACCTTACTTGCATTCTCAGAGCCCGTGACCTGTTATGAAAAACTTTTAAAGAGAAGGGTAAAAAGGCCATTCCACATCAGAGGTAGGTTTGGCTTATAGAACTTTGATAAAATGGCAAGATTTCCCACGTAACCTATCTGGTAAAACACATCTAGAATTGCAGACAAAGAGATGGAATCCAGATGAACCAAATCCATAGCTTGAGATAGCCCTAGCAATCAACTAAAACGGGACTTGGAAATTGAGGTTTTATGAGACTCGATTTCGAAATTAATCACAGACTCACCATCTTGATATCTTGCAGTGGAGAATGTCTTGGATAAATGAGCCAAGGGGACATTCTCAGCCATGGTAAGGGTCGGATAAAAAGGTGAGTGACGAAGGCACTCAACCATCGACTGGAGGGAGACATCATATTGTGATGATTCAAGGTCCATGATGAGATTCTAGTTGGATTTGATGTTTAGTAGCCCCAATGAAGCGGTTTGGTCTCGCATAGATGGTGTTTCAAAAGAACTGGATATTGATGCAGATGGAGAAAACGAAGTGTTTGAGTTAGAGTATTTTCTTAAGAGATTTGAAAGTGATGAGGAAGTAAAGCGTCATTTTTCCTTATATACGCTATGGGTAGATAGAGAAAGCCAGCTGTAAGACTGTTCATTTCCCTGAAAAGTCGCCTGAAAAAGTGTGACTGACATGCATGATGTCAGACGACGTAACTGAAAAAGCGTGCAATCAGGAAAATTTAAAAAGCATGCACCAAATTTTTGAAATAATATCCCTTTAGAACAGTCGTTTTAATTATGCACATTCGGAATTCAGCAACATTCACCATAACCTATTCTCGGAGTTGAAAGTAATCATTCGGAGGTTAGAACCAAAATTTTGGAAAACCAGGAGGATTTTCGTGCAAGAGTGTGCCAAAGATAAAGAAATAAAACAAAATATATTTGGGATTCTATGATGTTAATTAAAATTTAACATAAAGGCAGATGGATCCCGGTGACGATCTCTTTCTTCGGAGTCAAGGGATACTCAAAAGTGCTTGCATGGCTTCCCGTTGAATTACGATCACCTATTTGTTGAAATAGTGAAAGGCTTCTATTCATTAGGCTTTAATGGGTGGCTTTGCTTTAACCAAACTACAAAACTCAACATAAGTCTGAAGGTATGTAAGAAATACTTGTTTGACCAATGTAACAATAATAACAAGTATGCTTTGGATTCATTTAAGTGATTGGATAAAAAATGTCTTTCACTTAGGTCAAGAGCAGTCCATTAAGATCTCGCAAAAACAAAAATGATGAGATTTCAAGGTAAAAACTATGAGGGTTTATTTTCGTCAATTCCATGGTGATAAACTAGAACTTATTAATTGTTCCCCTCAATACATAAATAGGATTCAGATTTTTGGGTTTCACTTAAATAGTGGTGATAATAATTTGAAGGTCATAAACACAGAATTTGTGTAACCATAAAGCTCAGTGGTAATTTCTGAGAGTCTCAAGGGTTACAAATGTGAAAGTGAAGGTAATGGAGAAATGATAAGGTGGTTCCAAAGATAAAAATGTACCTCTGCTATATTGTGAATGGCTAAGCGGTCAACTCTTAACTCAATATGAGAAGAGTAAGGTAGCTTAATGAATTATGTGAATATTGTTGGGTTTTGAGCATTCTAATACTCCTAAGTGTACATGCAACCCTAAATACCTTGGATCTATGTTTTCTCTATTATACATGAAAATATCAATATTCTAAGGTATTACCCTATCTAGCATACAATCTTTTGATACTTGGGTAATATAACAAGTTAGAATACATACTTGTATGATGTAGCTGTTGGGTTTTGAGCATTCTAACACTTCCTAAGTGTACATGCAACCCTAATAACCTTGGATCTATGTTTGTCTAATTATCATGCAAAGTTGATTTCCAAGGCTATGATCCTATCTAGCATACATGGGGGAACAATTTTAACTTGAATAATAGATAGAACTACATACCTTGTTGTTGTAAGTGTTCCTTGAAACCTTGTGAGCCTAGCACCTCAAGTGTGATGCCTCAAATGCTTCACACAACACCAAATGCAAATTATAAACTTGAGAAAATACTCTAACACACTCAAAATCGGCCAAGCCCTCTTGTTTTCTCTAGTGTAACTGATTTTGGGGAGAGACATGGTCCATATATAGTGTGCTGCATTAGGTAAAACCCTAATGTAACATGACTCTTCATTTCTTAATCCATGGGTTAATTCCATGGAGCATCCTATGGGTGGAACCCAACTTGATAATCCATGGAGCGTTTTAGCCCACTATATAAGATATGGAAGATTTACATAATCTACCCATATATTTAATTAGTTATTCTTTTGATCACTTAATTAATTCTAAATTAATTCCTGATCAAAACTAATTAAATAATATTATTAATATATTAGAACTTATAATATATTAATAAACCACATGTGTTATTTCTCTCAATTAGTTTATCCAATTGCATTGTGCCATGCAACCCAAATGGACCATGCTGGGTCGGGTCAAGTATTAACCAGGAATAGTTATGGACTTAGACACCTTATCCAACAGTCTCCCACTTGGATAAGTCTAATAACTATAACTGCAATTCTTCAGGAACCGATCGTCAATCGTAGCTCTTTCAAGGTCTATCGGGACTAAGAAGATGTTGATACGCCATTTAAGATAAGTGATCATATAATCCTCTGTTCTACATATAAGTCGGACAAATACATGGAACAATGTCTTACTTATTATCCAGCAGTTTGTTTCCCAATTTCTGATTTGTTTGACAAAGAACGTAATTCAACACATCAACTTAGTTCTGACCGGACCTGGTACATAGGTCAAAACAAAAATAATCGAGGGGCCCAGATATCATCTTCTAATCTAAGAAGGAACAGATAAACTTCGACTCATATGTTTGTTCTACCACTCCTTGAATTACACACAAAAGCACGTTTTATAATACCGAGTTACCAATGCATTTTCGTACAATCAATGCATAACCAACTCGTAAGTAACAAATCATATCTCCAGGTTTGAAGACTTATATGATATTACCGTCTCACGATCACTCGAGATAAAATTCCATGAAGTGATTCCAGTGAGCGTGGGTTGATTCCAATACTCAGAACTTATGAGCACTCATGAAGAGTTGTCTTATATTCTGACACCTACAACCAACTTCATGACAGTCTTACTTCATATCTACTTGCAACATATGACTGACAGTGGAAAATTTGAATAATATGTGATATCACAACATACTATTCTGGAAGTCAAAACATGCAAAAGAAATTATAGCAAACGATTGACAAAAGATAGTAACACTTTACTCATAAATAAACACAACTTTTATTCATCATCAATTGTCAATTACACTTTACAAATTTCATAATTTATCTAACTACTAAAACCCATATCATCCTTCAGCCCTATGCTCCAAGAATGCTAGAGATGCTTAACCCTACTCAGTCCCTTCGTGAGGGGATCTGCTGGGTTCTCATCCGATGATACCCTCTTTGCTACAAGGATTCCTTCTTCTATGTGATGTCTGATAAAATGATATTTTCTGTCGATGTGTCTGGATCTCCCATGATCCCTTGGTTCCTTGGCTAAGGCAACAGCACTTTCACTATCACAGAAAATTTCCATGGGCTCCTTTATAGCTAGTACAACTCCAAGGTCTCCAATGAAGTTCTTTAGCCATATTTCCTCCTTTGCTGCCTCGCTCGCTACTATATACTCTGATTCACAAGTGGAATCGGCCACTGTCTCCTGCTTGGAACTCTTCCAAGTGATTGCTCCTCCGTTTACGATAAAGACCTAGCCCAACTGAGAACAGAAATTATCCCTATCAGTTTGCAAGCTAACAACACTATACCCTACAACTCTCAAGTCATCACTCCCACCGATGGTAAGGACCCAGTCCTTAGACCTCCGTAGGTACTTGAGGATATTCTTTACCGCAGTCCAGTGTGCCTTGCCAGGATTCCCCTGATACTTGCTAACCATGCTCAAGGAAAAAGCTACATCAAGTCAAGTACACGTCATAGCATACATGATCGAGCCTACTGCTGAAGCATAAGGTACTTGACTCATTTCTGCTATCTCATCCTCGGTACTTGGGCTTTGTGTCTTACTCAATATGGCGTTACTCTGGATGGGTAACTCTCCTTTCTTGGAGTTCTGCATGCTGAATCTCTTCAACACCTAGTCCAAGTATGTACTTTGACTAAGTCCAATTAGTCTTTTACTTTGGTTTCTCAAAATCCTTATCCATAGAATATAGGCAGCTTCTCCTAGGTCCTTCATAGAGAAACACTTCCCAAGCCAGGACTTAACTTCCTGCAGAGCTGGGATGTCATTTCCTACAGGTAGTATGTCATCCACATAAAATACCAATAACTTAACTATATTCCCACTAGCCTTGACATAAACACAAGATTCATCTTCATTCCTAGAACAGCCAAATTCCTTGACCTTTTCATCATAGCAAAGATTCCATCTACGAGGTGCTTGCTTCAATCCATAAATGAATTTCTCAACCTTACACACTCTATTAGGGTACTCGTTGCTGACAAAACCTTCTGGCTGACTCATGTAAACATCTTCAGTCAACTTTCCATTAAGGAAAGCGGTTTTGACATCCATTTGCCAAATTTCATAGTCATTAAATGCTGCTATGGCTAACATAACCCTAATAGACTTAATCTTGGCTACTGGAGAAAGATTATCATCATAATCCACTCGAGGAATTTGAGAGAAGCCCTTTGTAACCAGTTGAGACTTATAAGTGTGTACATTACCATCCATATCGGTCTTCTTCTTGAAAATCGATTTGCACCCTACAGTCTTACGACCTGGTACATTTTCAACCAGGTTCCAAACTTGATTATCATACATGGATTGTATCTCGCTATCCATAGCCTCTTTCCGTTTAGCAGACTCAGGGCCTGCCATGGCTTCCGTGTAGTTATTAGCTTCATCGAGACCTACTAGTGTCTCATCACTAATAAGTGTCTCTCACCTTCTGCAGTAATATAGAAACCATAGTAATGGTCAGGTGCATTCCTAACTCTCGTGGAACGCCTTAGAGGTACAGACTCGTCAATTGGCTCAACAGGAGATTCCTCCTCAAGTTCAAGGCTAGGGTTTGAAGTTCTTTCTCCACTTGAATCTTGAAGTTCTTCAAGGTCAATTTGCCTCCCACTGTCTCCTTGGCTTATAAATTCTATCTCTCGAAAGACTCCTCTTCTTGCTACAAAGACGACATTATCACTAGGTCTGTAGAAGAGGTAACCAAAGGATCTTTGTGGGTAGACGATGAAAATACACCTCTCGCTTCGGGGTTCTAGCTTATCATGAGACTCGTGCCTCACAAAGCCTCACAACCCCGAATCTTGATGTGGTCTAGTTTAGGTAATTTACCAGTCCACATCTCGTGAGGAGTTTTGGTAACTTTCTTTGTAGGGACTAGACTAAGAATATAGTCGGCAGTCTCTAAGGCATACCCCCAGAATGAGATTGGTAGCGAAGCTTGAATCATCGTGGAATGAACCATATCCAACAAGGTTCGATTCCACCTCTCAGCCACATCATTCAACTGCGGTGTCCTGGGAGGTGTCAATTGTGAGACAATCCCACATTCCCTAAGATAGTCGAGGAACTCTGAACTAAGATACTCACCACCTCGATCGGATCGAAGCATCTTAATGTTCCTTACCAATTGATTCTCGACTTCCTGTTTAAATTCCTTAAACCTTTCGAAAGTCTCTGACTTATGCTTGATTAAGTAGACATATCCATATCTACTATAATCATCTGTAAAAGTCAAATAATAACAATTAGCATCCCTTGTGGCATGTTTGAATGGTCCACACACATCCGTATGCACAAGATCCAACAAACCTTCACCCCTCTCACAAGAACCTGTGAAGGGTGACTTTGTCATTTTTCCAAGTAAGCATGATTCGCAACTATCATCAGACTTTAGGTCAAATGACTCCAAGACTCCATCCTTTTGGAGTTGGCCTATGCGTTTATTGCTTATATGTCCAAGACGACAATGCCATAGTGATGCTTTATCCAAGTTATTATTATTAACAGAATCAACACACAATAGATTATTTCCTAAGTTACTAACCACATATATAGTTTCATACACGCCATAACAAGGTACTTCTTTAAAATAAGGAACATTATTAAAGAAAGCATAAATCGAACCAACTTCATTATCAAATGAAAAGGTGAAACCTTGTTTATACAATGCATGGAAGGAAATAATATTTCTTTCCATTTCATGCAAGTAACAACATTTATTCAAATCTAAACTAAACCCACTACTTAGCGATAAAGTATAAACTCCAATCTTGGTGACAGGTGAAGCTTTCATGTTTCCCATGATCAAGTTTATCCTTCCTCGCTCCACATTCTCACTTCTTCTTAGTCCCTACAAATTAGAACATATATGAATACCACAACCGGTATCAAGGACCCATGAGTTAGAATAGGGTGGGTTATTAGATAAGATAGTGTAAATACCTGCATGGTTGGGTTTGACTTTCCCATCCTTCACATCTTGCTGGTACTTTGGGCAGTTCTGCTTCTAATGTGCCTTTTCATGGGAATAGAAGCATTCAGCCTCCTTTAGGTCAGAAGAAGGAGTGATGAAACATTTCTTGGTTCCACTTGAAGAAGAGCCATCAAGGGTCCTAACCTTGGTACCCTTCGAAGAACTCTTTCTATTCTTCCCTCGTCCTTTCCTGATTGCCAAGATAGAGGCAGAGTTGATAGGAGTAGGAGTAGTAACAACCGGCTTACCCTTAAGACCACTTTCCACAGTCTTTAAGAGTCGTTGAAGTTTGCTGAGAGTGACCTCTTCCTTGTTCATGTGGTATGTCATGCGGAATTGATCATAACATGAAGGTAAGGAATGCAAAATAATATCTATTGCTAGCTCCTCGGGGAAGTTCACATTAAGCTTCAGCAAGCGGTCGAAAAATCGTTGCCTTTTCTGCATGTGGCCCGTGATGGGTTCTCCATCCTTCATTCGGGTTGTTGTCATGGAGGAGATGATTTCATACCTCTCTTGCCGTGCACTTTGATGGTATCTTTCCATCAAGTCTTGGTGCATTTCAAAAGGGTAGTAGTCCTCCTAGGACTTTTGGAGATCGGCTGTCATAGCGGCCATCATGATGCATACCACCTTGGTGGCATCCCTTTCATGTGCCCTAAAGTCAGCGATCTCTTGAGGAGTAGCAACTGTCTCATCAATCTCCTTAAGCTCCTTATCGAGGACATATTCTTTATCCTCGTAGCGGGTAATCATTCGGATGTTTCTGATCCATTCTTTAAAGTTGGATCCATCAAAAGTGACTTTCCCACACAAGTTCATAAGAGAAAATGAGCCATTAGGATTAGAGCCAGAAGCAGCAGTGTTTGCAGACATCTGAAAAGAAGAAAAGTTTAGTGTAGAAATAGAGATAGTCCTTTCTAAAACACCCAAATGTAGTATTAAGGTTAGGACCCAATCACAAGATATTATACTCAGAAGAGGTATGCCGTAATCTAAGTAATAACATATTTGAAAGGTAAGTGAATGACGATTCACCAATTTCCACCAAAGTCGAAATATTAAAAATATTTAATGTGGTTCTTAGAAACTCCTAGATTCTTTTGAGATTCAATGAACTTTTCAAAGGCATGTTTCAATCTTGAGTGCGCCCTCCAAGTTTTGTGACTGGGATGCCAAGGATCACAAAACGAGGTGTGAAGTAACCATGCAAATTACTTGGTACCCTTAATAAATTACCCCTCAATCGATGTGTCGGTTAACCACACACGCTCCATCGATACTATGATAAATATTAAGTCACCCTTTACCAACCTTGTTAAGTCCAAGTTAGTGTGCCGGTTTACCACACACGCTCCACTAACGACTTAGAAAAAGTGTAAAGTGTAATTTCATGGATTAGCACCTTATTCACATTTTTCCTAAAGTAACTAAGATTGGGAATTTAATAAACATTTAGTTACTTTATAATATTCATCATACTTTTAATGAGAATTTATAAGTCCTTGTTTCACCCGTTCGGCTAACAACCCTCCACCAGTCAAGCAAGCGGTGGGTGAGAGTGGACACCCATTAAGCTTCCATTTTATAGGCAACAACCTTATACCCACCTTATAGACCGGCTTCGTGAATGAGGCGTACTAGCGGTAAGACAACTTTGATCTTATACATACATACATACATATATATATATATATATATATATATATATATATATATTAACTTATTATATTATAAGTATAAGGGTTGAATTTTAACTTTTAAAATTCTAAGGGTTGGAACTAAAGTTTTAATCAAGACTTTACATGTTCCAAAACTTGAGGGAAAGTTTTGTAAACTTTCAAAACTTTTCATTTCTTGTAACTTATGAATTTATTAGGGTATTAAAAATGAAGACTCTTCATTTTTATAACCCATGTGTTCTTTTAATGGTTTTAAAGCAAAGTGACTTTTGGTTTTCCATAACTGGAGGACAAGTTATGGACTCCATTAAAAAACATAACGATCATGAATTAATCTACCACATAGGTTACAAATAATTCCTATGATCATCTAAACACGATAAGATCAAGAACATGAATATGAACACTTTCATGAATCAAAAATTACATTTAAAACTTTGTAATTTTGATAACTTGTTGTTGTAAATGGATTAGCAAAGACATTACACCATCTAAAATAGGTTTTCAAGTACGAAAATAGTTTAGGGTAATGTTTCTAGTTCATTTCCAACAACTAAAGTTGAAAAACTGCAATCTGAGGCTCCTACTCACCGAGTGCGAACCTACTCGGCGAGTAGGTTGAAGATTCACATGAACTCGGCAAGTCCCCCCATAGACTCGGCGAGTTCATCAGTCAGATTGCAAAAATATTGACTTTTTTCAACTATTTAGCACAAATAACAAACAAACAAGCCTAGGCTCTGATACCATTGTTGGGATTTGAGCATTTTAGCACTTCCTAAGTGTACATGCAACCCTAATAACCTTGGATCTATGTTTGTCTAATTATCATGCAAAGTTGATTTCCAAGGCTATGATCCTATCTAGCATACATGGGGGAACAATTTTAACTTGAATAATAGATAGAACTACATACCTTGTTGTTGTAAGTGTTCCTTGAAACCTTGTGAGCCTAGCACCTCAAGTGTGATGCCTCAAATGCTTCACACTACACCAAATGCAAAGTATAAACTTGGGAGAATACTCTAACACACTCAAAATCGGCCAAGCCATCTTGTTTCTCTAGTGTAACCAATTTTGGGGAGAGACATGGTCCTTATATAGTGTGTTGCATTAGGTAAAACCCTAATGTAACATGACTCTTCATTTCTCAATCCATGGGTTAACTCCATGAAGCATCCATGGATCATCCTACGGGTGGAACCCAACTTGATAATCCATGGAGCCTTTTAACCCACTATATAAGATATGGAGGATTTACATAATCTACCCATATATTTAATTAGTTATTCTTTTGATCACTTAATTAATTCTAAATTAATTCTTGATCAAAACTAATTAAATAATATTATTAATATATTAGAACTTATAATATATTAATAAACCATATGTGTTATTTCTCTCAACTAGTTTATCCAATTGCATGGTGCCATGCAACCCAAATGGACCATGTCGGGTCGGGTCAAGTATTAACCAGAAATAGTTATGGACTTAGGCACCTTATCCAACAGTAGCTTGTCTTCATTAAGCTTGAATTCCTAGTGCCACAAGTGTGACACCTCAAATGGTTCACACAAAACCATGAACACTTGGAATAACCTTGAGAATAAGGATACTTTGGTTCTCTCTACATAAATCGGCCTTACCCTTTTGTGTATACACACTAGTACCATTTCACAAACCAAGGACATCTTTATATAGTGTGGATACTAGGATTAAACCCATGACCCTTCATTTCATATAATACGTGGGTTAAACACTCCATGGACTATCCTTGAAAGCTTAGCCCAACCTAAATGAATTTGGCCCATCACATACATACATATATATATATAATAGTCCATACTTAATTAGTTCCTTTTGATCACTTAATTAATTATAAATTAATTCTTGATCAATACTAACTAAATAATATGATTATGTATTAATATATTAGAACTTATAATATATTCGTATAAATCACTACTATCCTTTTTCCATATCTTGTGTATCCAATTGTCCTGATCACATGCAACCCAAATGCATCATGCCGGGTTGGGTCAAGTCTTACCAATTATATTTATGGACTTCTACATTAATCCAACAGTCTCCCATTTGGATAAGTCTAAAACTATTATTGAGTATGACTTCAAAACCCGACTAGCAATTGTAGCACTCAAAAGCTTCTATCGAACTCTGATGTGTTATTTGAACTCTGATCTTGTCAATGACTTGTCCATTAGATAAGGGATCATATATTCCTCCAATATAGATATCATACGGACTGAGACATGGGTTATAAATCATTCTCTCTGTCCATTTGTTGTTTCCCGATTTCTGATTCATGACGACTAACTGATTGAACAAATCAAATCAATCCTGGCTTGGCCAAGCACCCATATGTATCATCATTAAATCATCGAGGGGCCCACAGATATCGCTTTTATCCCAAAGGTAAAAGGAATGGATAAACTTCAACTCATATGGATTGTTCTACTACTTGTTGAATCATACACAAAGGCACGTTTTATGACATCGAGTTACCAATGTGGTTTCATGCAATCAATGTATAAACAACTCATATCTCTAGTTTTGAAGAATATAAGATATTATCGTCTTATGATCACTCACGATAAAATCCATGAAGTGGTTCCAATGAGTGTGGGTTGAATCCAATACTCAGAACTTATGAGCACTCATGAGTGATGTAGTACCACTTTGTCCAGCATCTTAGACCTCTACAAGCCAATCCATGACAGTCTTCATTCATATCTATTTCCAACATATGACCGACTGTGGATGATTTGAATAACTTAGTCATTCAGGAAGAATAACCTAGTTTATTCTGGAAGTCAAAACATGCAAAATGAAACACAAGAATTATTGAATCTAGTATGGTATCCAAACCTGTGAATATAAATAGAACACTTTTTATTTATCACCATACTGATTACTCATTATTCATTGTTTCACTTTTATCAACCTTGTACTTGAAATAAAAACACTAGTTGTCCCATGCTCGAAGCATACACACTATGTTTTTCTAAACAGTAGCTTTGCCATACACAAAGTATACAATCTATGTTTGTCTATGATCCTTACTTTGTGAAATAAACCAATTGAACATAATTTCAATGATTCTAATTTCACACTCCCAAATCCTTATCGAAATGTAAGAATTCCAAATTCCTATCATTTATCGAAATCTTTTAGATTTTAAACATATATGCACAGATCCTCTTGTAATGACTATGTAAAAAGTCACAAAGACTTGTCAAAGGACATTACAGAGTATTCCAATGGAGAGCGATTCCATGGAAACATCCTTCTTGCCTTAAGCTTCCTAATCATACACAACTTCCACATTCTCATATTCCCATTTTGACTAGCACTTCTAAACAAGAGTTGCCTCTTTTCAGAATATGACAATATGGTCCTTCCAAAATTAACACTATACTTCCAACTGTCCATGAGCAACCAATCTTTAGTAAACCTTATATTTCCCTCGACAATTACTTAATCCTTTTAGTCATACCCAATTCTAGACCTTTTCCCTCTTAATGCCTCAGGCATTTGGAAAATTTAGAAAGGATGGATAATATAGCACATGCAATCGATCCTATATCTGAAGCATATGGGACATGATTCATGATGTCTCACATAAAGAAATGATACTAGACCAGTCCTTTTGCTACAATATTTCTATTTGCCAAGCTCTCATAATTCAGATTATGAAAAGGGATGTCGTAATCATAATTCAACTTTAGAACACAAGTAATAGACCCATATATAGAATTTCCTTATGTTGAGCCATTCCAACACAAAATTCATATATATCCTTGACTAAATATGATTAAAACCTCATTTAAAGCTTTTACAATTGAAATGAAGTAGAATTTCCTCTCCCTTAATTATAGCAAGACAACTTTTCAACCCCTGCAAATCCACGAATTGAAACTTTTGTTTTCTATAATTAACATTGCTAACTTGCAACCTTTATCATAATTATCATGCTCCCACTAACATGACGATTATTAGCAATACACTCATGCTCCCACTAGCTTTGACATGTACTCAGAAATTAACTGGACTTCTAGAAATCAATACTTTATTGACTTTCTTACCAAAGTTCAGAATTCTGATATGAGATGCTTTGATAAAACTTTATCAATATCACACACCTTTAATTAGATAGCATACATGTGTGTCTAAACAATTTCAGAAAAATGAAAAGGGATGTCGTAATCATAGTCTCAATTGTTTAGACCTTTTTCCATTTACTTCAAATCTACTTGGTGGAAGTGTTTCCTCACCGTCATTTTCATGAATCGGAGAGAAACTTTACGACCTTTAGATTTTATGGTGTATTTGTTCTTATTTATGTGAATTTGTCAAAACCATAATCACAAGACAAGGATAATGATAAATCCAAACTTATATGGACTAAACTCGATCTTAATTTCTTGCCACCTGGCAGCTCAAGGGCCTTCCATTGCTTCCAAGTTGTCATGCAACCAATTAAGATCTCTAAGAACTCATATGCAAAGCCAACTATAACTGCATTGGGAACAAAAATAGAAATATGTAAACATGATAGGTTATAAACCTCACGTCATGTGCTAGTGTTAAACTACAAGTTTTTATTCTTGATTAGATCTTGAAATTCTTCTAGGATCTTTAAGACACCCACTATCCTCTTGACATATAAGATTATCTTGCCAAATATTCAAGTGATAGTGCATATTCTTTATCAAGACAAACACTTCACAACAAGTGGTCTTAGTTGGTCTTTGTTTTATCCAAAACATCAGAACTTACAATTTTCAAATGTACAAGAGTAGGACACACTTTACTCTTACATTTGACTAGTGTTAATAAACCTTCCTTTAAGATATGTCACTCAAGTTACAATATTGGAGTATGACTCTAAGAATTGTTTTTGGAACGAGGTATGAATCATCTTCTTGAATTGACCACTTCAACAATTCATGATCATTTTCTTAACTATAAGAATGCACTTAGAGGATAAATTGTGATAAGGTCTCTTAATCATTAAGATAATCATATAACATTATACTAAAGTACTCTCCCATCTTTTCAGATTTGAGAAACTTTTATCCTTTCTGCCTAATTTGATTCTTCTCATTCGTTATGCCATACATCGAAAATTTTCCATTGTATCAGAATTACACTTAAACTTGAAAGTGTAACCATATTAACTAAACGTTAGTAAATCATGAAGAATAGTCTTATAGATCTTTTTTGGTCTACTTGATCAGTGCACAAGAATGTGTACTTGATCCTTTAGTCCTTCACTTGACTCACATATACAGGTGAACAATGAACTAGTCTTAATTTTCCCAAGCTGAAAGTTCTCATTCATCATACTATACAACTTGTATGATTCCAAGTTTCTATCCAACTGAAAACTTGGATGATGAGAGGCTTCCCTTATTTGGTAAATTTATACACTGCCACAAATGAAAGAATCAAATTCATATTTTAATAATTGCTAGAAACATATCAACATCAAGTTTTCATAAATCCTATTACAAGGAGATATAAAATAAAGTAAAACAAACTTTTATTCATAAAATGCGGAAAAAAACTTTTCCTTACAATGGAAATTTAAATGAAAACTATGCTATTACATGTTTCCTTGCAATCTATCATAACTCCTAAGAGTAGCTCAAGAATCCGATCTTCAATCAAGCAATAGAAATCCATCTTCGCGATCAGATTTAACGTACTCTTTCTTTAAATTTCCTTCACTTTTTCCTTTGATTCTTAAAACATCAACATGTGACCCAGTCACATCATGTAATAAGAATCTCAAAATAGAAACTTAATCAAGTTAGATAGTGGACTTTACCTGAAGTAGAGCCAGCCTTATGATCTTTCAGGTAAATTTGGCAGCTTCGCAACTAATGCCCTTTCCTTTTGGAAATAAAACCATATGGACCCTTTGAGAATGGTACATGAGACAATCTCAAATTTATCCATTCTCTTTACCATTGGGTCAACCAAGTTGACTATGGCCAATCCCTTTACATTGTGAAGCGAAGGCTTTTACTGGGTATCCAATGCAACCACTGTCAATGTCGATTAAGGGTTTGGAAAGTTGATATACTAATCAAATTTGCTTTACAAAATCTCCAAATCATTTCTGATTCAACAGTACCAACCAAATACATAAGATCATTAAGGGTCATGTCATAGTCTATTTCATAGTAGTTCTAAAGGTAACTCTCTATGTCACTTAGAAAGTGATTGAACATCCAACTTTCTTAATACTTTGACACCCAACTCTCCTGTCTTGTCAATATGTGACTTCATCTCCAAGATTTGAGCACACATATACCTTGCTTTCCATTAGGTCTTGAGTGAGCTTGAACTTGTGGGGTAGGGAGAATAATTGGAGGAGGCGGAGGAAGTGAAGTTCCAAGAGATTTGTGAAGATCATAGATGTCTGAACTAGACATCTTTCGGGAGATCTTCAAGATAGTTAATCTAAAGTACTTAATATAACGCTCAATATGAAATATTAAGGCAAGGACCCAACACAATATTTTATAACTTGGAAAAGGGATGCCATAATCCAAGTTATAGAATATTTTAAAGTAGGTGAATGACGATTCACCAATTTCCACCATTGAAAAACTAAATAATTTATTAGGTTTTTTAATTGGATTTGAAACTCCTAGATCTTTTGAGATTCATTGAACTATTTAATGGCATGTTTCAATCTCGAGTGTGCCCTTCAGGTTTTGTGACTGGGATGCCAAGGATCACAAAACAAGGTGTGAAGTAACCATGCAAATCACTTGGTAGTCGTAAGTGTTTACCCCTCAATCGATGTGTCGGTTAACCACACACGCTTCATCGATACTATGATAAACACTAAGTTACCCTTTTCCTACCTTGTTAAACACGAGTTAGTGTGTCGGTTACCACACACGCTCCACTAACCGACTTAAACAAAGTGCAAAATGTAATTTCATGGATTAGCACCTTATTCATATTTTCCTAAAGTAATTAAGATTGGGAATAATAAAAAAACATTTAGTTACTTTATATTTATCATTAATACTTTTAATGAAGGGAGAATTATAGTCCTTCTCCTACCTGTTCGGCTAACGACCCTCCACCAGTCAAGGAAGCGGTGGGTGAAAGTGGACACCCATTAAACTACCATTTAATAGGTAGTAACCTTATACTCCCCTTATAGTCCAGCTTCATGAATGAGACCTACTAATGGTAAGAAGACTTGCTCTTATACATACATATATATATATATATATATATATATATATATATATATATATATATATATATATACATATATATATATATATATATATATATATATATATATATATATATATATATTATTAACTTATAATACTATAAAGTATAAGGGTTGAATTTTAACTTTTAAAATTCTAAGGGCTTAACATGGAATTAAAGTATTCATGGGAAAACTTTACATATTCCAAAACTTGAGGGAAAGTTTTTGAAACTACTCAAGACTTTTCATTTCGTAACTTATGAGTTTAATGGTTCATTAAAACGAATGCTCTTCATTTTTTATGTAACCTCTTATTCTTTAATAACACTTTTAAAGAAGTGACTCTTAAACATCTATAACTTCAGCACAAGTTATGGAGTCATAATACTATTTAATGAAAAAGACTCTTCATTTTTTATGTAACCTATGACACTTTTATGAGTTTTAAGATTCATAAATGTGACCTTTTATGTAACTTGGGGACAAGTTACAAAAACACATTTTATGAGCTAACTCTATATTAATTAGGATTGAAAACAACAAAAACACAAGTTTTTTTCATTAATCTAAACTAACTCATAAATCAAGGAAACATAAAACTTTTGGTAATCCATAACGTATGGAGTTAAATGCGTGTTTTATGATGAAACTCTTCATGTTCCATAACTTAAGAATAAGTTATGGAATTCTTTTAAAACTTTAACACCAAATTTTGTAACTCCATAAAAACTTTGAATCAATTTTTTTGTAACCTTTTCATATCCATAACTTATGGAGGTTTAAAAAAAAAACTTTAGATCAAACTTTTAAAACTAATAAAATAGTCATATCATTTTATCTTTTACTAAATTTGACCTAATTCAACTTATATAGCAAATTATTCAAATTTTACATTTGCATCAACATAATAGAAAATAACCAGTCTCTGATACCACTGCTGGGTTTTGAGCATTCTAACACTCCTAAGTGTACATGCAACCCTAAATAACT
The DNA here is from genome assembly GCF_052625555.1 of Lactuca saligna. Classification (NCBI taxonomy): domain Eukaryota; kingdom Viridiplantae; phylum Streptophyta; class Magnoliopsida; order Asterales; family Asteraceae; genus Lactuca; species Lactuca saligna. Next base: position 74,715,402 of record NC_136421.1, read on the forward strand.
TGGGTAATATAACAAGTTAGAATACATACCTTCTTGATGCGGCTTGTCTTCATGAAACTTGAGTGCCTAGTGCCCCAAGTGTGACACCTCAAATGGTTCACACAACACCATGAACACTTGGAATAACCTTGAGAATAAGGATACTTTGGTTCTCTCTAGTGAAGTCGGCCATGCCCTTTTGTGTACACACACTAGTGCCATTTTACTAACCAAGGACATCTTTATACAGTGTGGACACTAGGGTTAAACCCACGACCCTTCATTTCATATGATACATGGGTTAAACACTCCATGGACTATCCATGAAAGCTTAGCCCAACCTAAATGAACTTGGCCCATCACACACACACACACACACACACACACACATATATATATATATATATATATATATATATATATATATATATATCTAAGAGTGCATACGTAATTAGATCCTTTTGATCACTTAAGTAATTATAAATTAATTCTTGATCAATACTAATTAAATAATATGATTATATCATAATATATTAGAACTTATAATATATTAATATAAATCACTAGTATCCTTTTTCCACATCTTGTCTATCCAATTGTCCCGATGCCATGCAACCCAAACGGACCATGTCGGGTCGGGTCAAGTCTTACCAATTATAGTTATGGACTTAGACATTAATCCAACAAATATTACCCTAATTGGGAAGAAACATTCAGAGTGATAGTTATATTAATGCTTCAACATAGTGTCTTAGAGGCCTTGCTCAACATGCATCAACATGCTTCTAGGGAGACTTAGCCAATACAGAGAATCAGAGTTATATACCTGCCCCATTATTTCGAATTGAGATGACGAAATAGTACATATGATAAAACAAATTTGAAAAATAATCACACAAATAAACAAAACAAGAATATTTTTGGAGTTTTTGATTTTCTAAAAAGATAAAGCATAAACAAGAAAGAAAATATTTTTGTATTTTCGATTTTCGTCAAAAAGAAATAAACACGGAAAATAAAATAACAAAAATACATAATATACAATGGATACATGATGTTCCGAGTCCCATATGAATAGTAGACTCCGAGCCGTTGCGAGTGCTCAGACCTGTTCGGAGTGTGAACAATGACTTACAAATACCAAAGAGGGTTCGGACGGGTTCGAAACATAAGAGATTCATTCCGATTTTAATGTCATTTTGGAATAGATTCTGCTTCTATCATTCCTAAGCCTTGTAGAATTCGGTTGAAGGTTGTTTAACATAAGGCTTTCGTGAAGATATCAGAAAGTTGATCAGAGGATCTTACGAAATGCACTTCTAGATTCCCATCTTCTACGTGATCCGTTATAAAATGATACCTTAGTACAATATGTTTCATCTTTGAGTGTTGCACTAGGTTCTGACAAATCTGAATAGCACTTTTTGAATCACAATAGACTGCAATCCTTTTCATATTGATGTCATAGTCAAGAAGTTGGCTTTAGATCCAGACGACTTGCAAAGTGCATGATGCAGCTGTGATGTATTCAACTTCTGTAGTAGATAAGGATACATAAGTCTATTTCAATGATTTCCAACTTACTAGTTTTCCATCTAGAAACTGACATCCCCCAGAAGTGGTTTTACGATCCAGACCGCATCCACCTATATAAACATCCGAAAATGCTTGAACAAAGAACCCTGAGTTTGTCGGATACCATATTCCTAGAGAAGATGATATTTTGATATATCTCAAAATATTTTTCACAGTAGTCATGCGTGGTTCATGAGGATTCCAATGAAACCTAGCACAATATCAAACATCAACATTATATTTGGTCGACTAGATGTTAGATACATTAAAGATCCAATTATTTGCTGATATAGAGTAATATCCACAACATGGTTGTCTATGGACGATGTTAGCCTTGTTCTGAATGACATCGGTACCTTGACTCGTGAATCTCCTACCATTCTGAATTTTGCAAGAAGAGACTTTGTGTAGGCTTCTTGATTTATGAATACGCCCTCTGAACTTTATCTAATATTCAATCCAAGTAAAAATTTAATAAGACTCATTATGCTCATTTCAAATTTAGTCTCCATTAATTTTTTGGATTTTGTCAATTAATCTAGGATTAGTGGATCCGAAATGATGTTATCAACATAAATATGAACGATCATATGGTGGTCACCATATTTCTTGTGAAAGAAGGTTGGGTTGACTGATACTTGTTTAAACTTAGATCTCTTTAAAAAACGAGTTAAAGTTTCATACCATGCTTGAGGAGCTTGTTTTAAACTGTACACATCCTTATCCAAAATGTAGCAATGGTTTAGATATTTCTCGTTCATAAAATCTAAAGGTTGTTCTACGTAGACTGTTTCCTCTAACTCACCATTCAGAAACACATATTCAACATCCATATGATATACTTCAAAATTCTTATGAGCTGCATAAGCGAGGAAAATGCAAATAGATTCAAGCCTTACAACTGGTGCGGATGTCTCTTTGTAGTCTATGCCTTCTTTCTGGCAGTAACCTTTCACAACCAACCGAGCTTTATTCCAGATAACATTCCCTTCCTTGTTAAGCTTGTTTCGAAACACCCATTTTAAACCAACCAATAAAACATCCTTCAGAGTTAGAATCAGTCTCCATACTTTGTTCTGTTCGAACACAATAAGCTCATGCTGAATAGCTTGTCCCTAATCAGAGTGAGCAAGAGCAACATTTAAAGTTTTTGGCTCAACTGTGGAGATAAACAAATTGAACATACAAAATTCCATTTTTGAAAATAATGCAGTTTGATTTTCTTTTTGATGAGCTTTCGTGAGAACTCCTAAAGATGCTGCTCTGATAACTTGAGTTTTGGGATGATCTTTGGATTATTTGGTTAATGGTAGGTAGTTTGGATCATAAGCAGGGTCCAATTCGGCATTTACATCATCGAATTTGATTGAACATCGTTAGAGTTGTTATTTTCATTGTCGTCTCCCCCCTGGGAGTTTGCATGTGACCCAACATTCGGACTCGGATTCTCCACCTGGTTTAGAATATCAGTGATGAATTCGGGGTTTGAATTTTCCCCCTCAATAGATCTATCAGATGTGGAGGTTGAAGTGGAATCCTCCCCCCTGAAATGTAGTAAAAGTTGGTTGTGTTTGGGGTAATACTTCAGACGTCTTCGGAATATTAGTGTTAACTACTGGATCCATCAGAATTTGTGGTTGGGATTCAAGATCTTTTGCGGCATCGTCGATGATCTTCTTTCACTTATCCTCTTGATTATCCTTAGCGGTTGATTCAGTGGTGATGGATTTTTCAGGCTCGTTAACAAATTCATGAATTCCTTGTACATGTTAATCAGAGGAATCGTATGAGAGGGTGTAGATGGAAAAATCTCTTCAGATCGACTATTAGACTTCTGATATTTCTTTAGATAATTGTCATCAAAAGTTATATAATAGGTTTCTTCAATTATTTAGTACTTCTTGTTTATAACCCTGTATGCCTTTGATGTAAGAGAATACATGAAGAAGATTCCCTCATCTGGTTTCACGCCCAATTTGTTCCTTTGCTCTTTGGAGTTGAAAATGAAAAACCTAGAACCAAAAATATGATAGAAATTAATATTATGTTTTCGTTTATTGAGAATCTCATAAGGAGTGATTGAGAATCTTTTGATCATTAAGGAGCAAATCTGAGTAAAGCAGGCGGTTCCAATCACATCAACCCAAATATAGAGTGGTAGGTTTGCAAATGAAAACATGGTCCTCGCAGCTTTGCAAAGAGATCGATTTCATCTTTTAACGACTCCATTCTGCTGAGGTGTGTGAGGCATAGAGAAGTTGTGAGCAACTCTCTTTTCAATTTAGAATTCTTCAAACACTTGGTTTTTGAATTCAGAACCGTTATCACTGTGAACGTTCCAAACCGACTTTCAAAATTAAAGTTTGATCAGCTTAATAAAATCATTTAGCCTCAAGGTAAATATAGATATGTTCATTAATGATTATAGGTAAGAAATAAATGTTCGAATGAATAAAGCACCATACAACGATAAAAAGAAACAATACGATTATAATCATAAATTTATAAAATACATTACATTAATTGAAAAAACAATACATTTGTAATCAAATGAATAAATGACAGCATGAAGATAAAAAATAAAAAAAATAAAAAATAAAAAAAAAAAAATAAAAAACTAATTTAATTTTAATCACAACTAAATGCAGAGGATAAAAAAATGTAGTTTGTTGTAATTTTTCTTGAGGCTACCATATCACACAAAAGCAAAAAAAAAAGGGGCACATTTGATAATTCTTATTCTTGGATTCACACCTGCAAAATCTAGTTCAATAATATTAAAATAAATTACAAACTATTCTTCACTAATTCACAAATGAGTGTTTGTGTGTCTCTTTTTATAATCATATAAAAAAAGTAATAATTAACTATAACATTTTATATTATGATATTATTCATTTATGATTTATAGTTATATTTATTTATGATGAAAATCCCTTTAAAACCATTTTAAAGAAAATTACTCTAAGAGTGTTTTTTAATTATTTTACACAAATGATTGGTTACCTTTAAAATACCATCATAAATGAATAATATTTTAAGTTATATATATATATATATATATATATATATATATATATATATATATATATATATATATATATATATATATATATATATAATTTAGCAACAAGCTGTTGAAATCGAGTCTCAACCCTTCACACACATGTCCACAATTGAAAAAATTTTAAAAACACATGTCCACAATTGAATAAATTTAAAATTATAAACGATTAACAATTATGAGACTAACTATCTATTATAATCTTTTGGCTTAATTAATTTGGAACCTAAAATCTTTCATGAATGAAACTGAGCAACATAATCATACTTTAAAAAATAAAAATCATTAATGACCAATTTATAAACTAATCATAAATTTGCATACACTTATGTCCAAAACAAATTAATAAAGCACAATCACGATAAAATATGGAAATTGGAAGATTTACCGTGACTCCATTCTAAAACTTATTCACGTCATTGGACTTTGTCAAATATGTTTTAAGCACCATGAACACTATAAAAAATTAAAAAATAAATACATATATGAGCATGATAACAAAGAAACTTGTAAAGAAAAAACGAACACCAGAAAGGGGAATCCGGTGACGATTTTGAAGATCAGTTAAGGAGGAGGAGAAGGCAGACCATAAGTGTGGCAGAGGTGAATGGATGCGTCTTGGTTGGTGGTGCTTGTTCAAAAGCGGCCAGTGGTAGTGGCAAGTGATGATGACAGCACACTACAATGGTGGTGATTGTTTTCCAGCGTCTTTTTTGTTTCAAAACCTGCTCTCCTCCGATCAATGATGAAGGCAGCCGAAAGAGGATGAAGGCATACGACGGTGGGATGTGGATAGCAATGGCAATGGCGGCATTACATGAAAAATGGGGCTGTATGGCCGATAATAATAAAAAAAAAAAAACAAATAGATTAGGGGTATATATGTAGGTCAGTTGAGAGAAACAATGATTCAAATTAATATTATACCTAAATTATAGAAATTACCAATTATTTATATTATTTGGATTTCCTATTATATCCTTATCATCATTTCAAAGTTATATATTTCACCCATTAGCTTTATAATTTACATAAATGACCCGGTTTTTAATAGTCATAGATCTAATTATTTAGAATGTTATTATCTGTTCTCGCGTTCTCAACCTTTTAGGTGTTCTTATTTGATCCTATATATATATATATATATATATATATATATATATATATATATATATATATATATATATATATATATATATATATATACATATATATATATATATATATATATATATATATATATATATATATATATATACACACACACACACATACTAAAGTTCAAATATGATCAAATATGTTTTACGATCTTTAGGATCACACTTTTTCAACTCTTATTTTAGTGCTTATCTTATACTCAAGAAAAATATCTAAAAATATGTAAATTCATCATTTTCAACCTCTTTCCATATTATTATTCGAAAAAATCTATCAAAAATTAGCACATATGCACATTTTTCATAAAAAAACCCATATTTTTTTATGAATTTTTTTTCAACGAATCACCTTTAAGATAAACATCTTAGACAATTACGACATTTATATATATATATATATATATATATATATATATATATATATATATATATATATATAGTAGTAGTAGAGTACCCGCGCGATGCAGCGGTCCTTATTGCTCTTTTCGATGGATAGTTTTCGTACGTCGATTTGTTTACTTTTGGTTCCATATGATTCCTTTCAACGTTTTTGTAGACTATTTTGTGTCAAATAGACGTGCAATACGTTAGGTGGCAAATAGTGTTCTCGTGAATGTTATCTATTGTTCAAGTTGTTAGAATATGATTAAGCGGTAGCATTTATAAGAAACAAAATTGGAAAAAAAAAAAAAAAAAATACCGAAAGGATTATCTTATTTGAAAATTTAAAGAATTGTTTGTTGGGTGTCATCTATTGCTGAAACTATTAGTATGAAACTATTATTATATGATTAGTTGGTAGGGAGTGCAATATATATATATATATATATATATATATATATATATATATATATATATATATATATATATATATATATATATATATATATTTGAAAAAATGAAGGGATTTGAAAAACTAAAAGGTATGTTTTTCTTTAAAAAAAACAAAATTTGATTTTTTTTGGCCCACTGCGGCTTTTATATATGTGTAAACAAAATAAATCAAAATTAAATTATCCAAATTTAAATTATTTTATGTTTATGTTTAATTGTTTAAGAATATTAAAAATTAAATAATTACCATGTATACATGGCTGAACTGAAAAGGAAAATAAGAAACCTATATTTATAATTACAAAAACATTTTTCAAAAACATATCATATTCAACTATACTCTTCGTTGGTGAATATATATATTTTTTTAAAGGGAAAATGACTTATTAAGGTAACTAACTATTTCAGTTGTCCATATATAGGTAATGTTCTTTTTTTTGTACACATTGGGGTAGCTAACTTGTTTTGTTTGTTCATATTTAGGTAATATGACCGGCTATCACCTGTTTTTGCTTATGTGGCATCCACCTATCATATGACTTGAATACGTTGCACTTACGTGGCATGGTGCATATATGGGAAAATGACTTATTAAGATAACTAACTATTTCAGTTGTCCATATATAGGTAATGTTCTTTTTTTTTTGTACACATTAAGGTAACTAACTTGTTTTATTTGTTCACATTTAGGTAATATGACTGGCTATCACATGTTTTTGCTTATGTGGCATCCACCTGACATATGACCTAAATACGTTGCACCTACGTGGCATGGTGCATATGTTGTCTTCATTCGATTACACTATAATTGTGTCATACAATTCCACCCCTAATTCTAAACCCTAGATCGATCGACGATGGCTTCTTTTTCCTCATCTTATTCTTCAAAATGACAAGATGAATTTCAAGCTGATCATCTATATGATTGCGGTTTACCATCTTGTGTGAAGATTTCAAGAACTCCTGCAACATATTCAACAATATTGATTTACCATCGAGTTTTGACAAACTCTAAATTTTCTTCAATGGTTGTCAGGAGCTCTTGAAATCTTCGCACGAGATGGTAAGCCGCAATCACATGGATGATCAGCTTGAAATTCATCTTGTTGTTTTGAAGAATAAGATGAGGAAGAAGAAACAAAACAAGTCATATGCCAGGTGGATGTCACGTAGGTGCAACGTATTAAAGTCATATGCCAGGTAGATGCCACATACGTAAAACCAGGTGATAGCCGGTCATATTACCTAAATGTGAACAAACACAACAAGTTAGTTACCTTAATGTGTAAAAAAAAAAAAAGAACATTACCTATATATGGACAACTAAAATAGTTAGTTACCTTAATAAGTCATTTTCCCATATATATATGCACCATGCCACGTAGGTGCAACGTATCCAAGTCATATGTCAGGTGGATGCCACATAAGAAAAAATAGGTGATAGCCGGTCATATTACCTAAATGTGAACAAACAAAACAAGTTAGTTACCTTAATGTGTACCAAAAAAGAACATTACCTATATATGGACAATTGAAATACTTAGTTACCTTAATAAGTCATTTTCCCTTTTTTAAATATTTCATATTACAATAAAAGATACAATCTGTCTCTTTATCAAGGTAATGAAACTAAAAAAGGATTTTCTATTCTTCAGTATGTGTATTTTTGTTTGTCTTTGTTTTTTTTTGCTTTTTCATGACTAATGAACCAGTGAAATCATTTTTTATAAACAACTACAAATCATTTTTTATAAACAACTACAAATTTGTATCGGTTATATAAACCAATAAAATCATAAATTAAGATCTATTTATATGAACTATTTCAAAGAATGAATAATAATATATTTTTTAATTAATTAAACTAATTATCAAACCAAATTATAAGAAAATACAAAACCCATGTAAACCATAACTAAGAAGCTAAAAAGAAACTTTGGTTTATAATGAATATATTAACAAAGTAACACTTATATTTATATTTTTCAAATGCTAAAAGGGTAACATATCCCAATTTAACACACAAAGCATACAAAAATCTTTAAACCATTGTAACTCCGAACTAATTCTTTGTTGTCTTGTTTATAATGACAAAGTTTCAAATCTACTCCATCTTTAAACCTTCACCCTACTAAGGAAAATGTTGTGACAACACATCTGGTAATGGGGATGGTGGAGGCTGCCTTTAGAAGAGAAGATCAACAGTAGAAGCAACTAACTTGACTGAAGCACCAAGGAAACTAATACACACCAGGAGTTCATACAACCAAACTAACATAAGCACATGAAAACACTAGAGCTCCCAGTCGAACAGAGTAGGAAAGCAACAGAGGCAAAACCAAAATCACCAACATTAACCACTACAAAAAAATGCCACAACTGTAAAAGAGCATAGGGGTAAAATCGTCCAGACCCCCTAAAACACAACAAAGCACCAGTAGAGCACATTCAAACAACAACATAGCAACAAAGAAGTCCAACAAACACACACACCCCCTGCTAGCTTTTGTTTAAATCAGGAAAATCAACCCATATCTTCGTTTCACTTCGAGCATACGGTGGCAAACCATCGTGGTGGTGGGTGTGCTCGCAAAAATACTTCTAAAGAGAGAAATAAAGAGGAATATCTACAAAATAATATAGGAAATAACCATTTTTAGAACTTCAACTTGAAAGATGTCGAGTAAAAACACAATGTAATGACCAAAATTTTCAACAAAATTTAAACATTTCAAAAACATCCTAATTCATTAAGTCATTACAAAAAGGTTTCCAATACATTTATTTTCAGAGTATTCCCAGGTCCATATCATAAAACATAAACACGAGGAGTGGTACAATCACGCATTTGCCTTGCCACGGTCTCCTAAAGAACCTGAAAAACATTAAACCACAACTGTAAGCCCGAAAGCTTAGCGAGATACCCCCAAGATACCAACCACATATACCATACACATAACATGCTATATCACATCGAATCACTAAACAGCCATGCATATCGGTTCTGCTGTGTGACTGGTCCGCCATGTCAGGCCTTCAGTCCACCTGGTCCACCCTCCAAGTCCAGTCATGTCCCTCGAGTCTGCAGTGTGGTTGGTCCGCCCGCACCGGGCCTTCAACCCACCTGGTACTCTCTGAGTCTACAGTATGACTGGTCCACCCGCATCGGGCCTTCAGTCGGTGTGGTCCACTCTTCGAGCCTCGGCACGTCTGGGCCGCCCTCGTTGGGCCTTCGGAACAACCGGTCCGCCCTGGGTATCTTGGCCTACAGCACAAAGCAGGTCCTGCCTCAACCCAAATCCAGTCCAAACAACCATGTGCACATAAACATACAATCATATAAGAGTTCACAGTCAACAAGCCGATCAAACAGATCACATAACATATCATCATCCTAACCAGGATACCGACCTAACCGGTCACTAGCATAGCACCACCCTACATATCAGGAAACCGACCTTAACCAGGTCTTTAACATATATCACCCTAGCTACTAGGATGCAGACATATCAAAGCAATAACATAACAACAAATACCCGGATCTCAATCCGATAAAGGGCTGGCCTTGGTGCCTTAGACACTGTCGATATAGTGAGGATAAATCACCTCGCAACTGCTGACTGGAAAGATAGATCACGCTGCTCCAACCTCCGCCACGAACTTCACCACTGATAATACCAAAAGACTGAACTCAATAAATACCAATAATTACCCAAATACCCCTGGAAGTCAACTGGTCAACCCTTGGTCAAAGTCAAAGTCAACGTCTACCCCTGACTGACAATACTCGCTGAGTCAACCTGATGACTCGCCGAGTCCCCATACACAGAACCTCCTTCAATTCGCGACCCAACTCGCCGAGTCACCGCGAGACTCGCCGAGTCCAACAACTCTGATTCCACTCGCACACAACTCACCGAGTCACAGCCCATCCAAAAGAAACTTGGAACCTACGACCAGACTCGCCGAGTCCAAGAACAAACTTGCCGAGTCCACGACTATCTTCAACCTACTCGCCGAGTTGTTCTTACAACTCGCCGAGTTCCAGGCCATCTTCATCCAACTCGCCGAGTTGTTCTTCCAACTCGCTGAGTTCCAGCCTTTCTTCAAGCAACTCGCCGAGTCCACCCATGTGACTCGTCGAGTACCACCGGGTCTGAATCCATACATAGGCTTTCCAAGCCATGCAATCGATCCAAAACATAGATCTACCCTTCTACAACCCATCCATCACGTAAAGTGGCAAACTTTACGTGAATCTAAAGAGATCTAGGCATTTACACTCTAGGGCTAGGGTTTGGGACAAGATAGCTTCACCAATCACTCAATAATAGGGACTTTTATGCATTCTAACCCTTCTCCATTCCAGATCTGAGGTAGCAACCTCAGATCTAACCTCTAAACTCCAATACATCAAAAGATATGATCTCAAACACCTCCAAAAATGATGAATAGAGATAATAGTAGCTCAAACAATGAAATAATACCTCAAAAGGAAGCTCCAAGAGAAGGTTAATCTGAATCCTTGCACAGCCCTTTGATCTAAGTCTCTTCTCCTTCAAGATTTCTTCAACAATCACTTCCCCAAGCTCCAAATGCACTCTGCTCCCTCAAGTTCGTGCCTTAGGGATTTCTAGACTTCTACAGAGGGTAAAGAGGCTGGGGAGAGGGTATAATGTCCTTTAAATAGGGCTCATCCTCTGGATTTAGAGTTTTCTCCCGTCAGCACCTACTCGTCGAGTCCATCCTTGGACTCGTCGAGCTGGCCATTTAACACGCGACGTGAGTCACAACCCTACTCGCCGAGTCCACCCATGGACTCGCCGAGTTGCCCCTTCAAATTTACACTTTTAGCCCTTCAACTCTACTCTTGATATTCCGGGATGTTACAATTCTTCCCGACTTAAATTAGGCTTCATCCTCGAAGCCTGCGGCAACTCAACTCTAGAAATTCTCTCGCATTACAACTCCTGGCATTAACCTAACCAGGCTCCTCAAAGCACAACCATGGAAACCAGAAACTCACTTTCTCCTTTCTCGCGGTGTCCTGACCACCCTCACAAGTCGTCCACCGGCTTTACCCTCTGATAACCACACCTAACAACTGAGTACCACCCATGATGCAACACTGCTCCAAATCACAACCGTCACTCGACCCATATGAGCTATAAATAACTATGCACCACCGGATTCCCGATCCAAGTCCAACTCTATCCATTCCATGCTGATAGAAAGACACATTCTTCAGAGAAACTCCCTTGAGTTCTCCTCTTGCAATCACATGCACACGCTGAACTAGCTCTAGCACCCTCGAGTTAGGAATACCCATCACACTGACAACCCTCAAAACATCACTCAAGATGAACCACTACTACACAAATCCATGATCAAAATCAAGCTGGGAATCCAAGACTCCATCCATGCATCCCTTCTGTTCCTTTTCACTTTACATCCTCGGAATTTCTTCTGTAACCTCGACAGACATCCAAACTGGATGTGACTCCATATCACCGCCGCACACATTGCACAATAACCATAATTGGAACACCCCAATCATAACTTCGTACTACTAATTCACTTTCGTGACTTTACACTCCCTCTCGGAGCTACATTCCTTTCCCTTTTTCCTTACTAAGGAGATCCACTTGGCAGTCTTGGCACTACCACAAGTGCCACGGTGCTCACCCACTACTACACCATTTCCTTATAGCATAACTACTATCCATGCAACACATATGCTTTGAATCTGCTCGCAAGGACTCTCGAGTCCATGCACCATCTCCACTAATCAAGATCAATATTTGGGGCCAGACCTTACAACGCTAACATTTCGCGACATACTCAATCCATTTCCTCGCACCGATCGAACGACACATGTGGAGTCTTCAGAATGACTGGACTGCCTTACCAGGCCTTCAGCCAAACTGGACCACTCTGTTAACCTTCAGCAGACCTGGACCTCCCTCTAGGGCCTTCAGTCTAGCTGGACCATTCACCGAGCCTTCAGCCTGACTGGTACGCCTACTGGCCTTCAGTCTATCCAGACCGCTCAACTAGCAATCAACATTCCGAGTAACTCCTTCGGGAAACTCCTCCTATGCATACTGTTCTAGCCCTCTAGGGTTCCGAACTCTACCGCCATCCCATATACTTAGTCCCGGCCCAATCCTACGCCTTCCACAATCAATCGTTAATGGTCTGTATCCCGCCCCGGATGCCTGCCATTTACTCATACAAGCTAATGCCCTTGGCTGACCGAGACACTACTGAATCCCATGCAGCTAAACAACCTTTCATACTCGTCGATCCTCCAGAGAATTCTCCAATTCTCCACCACTTAGAGCACTAACTATCAACCACTGGTCGCCATCACCGACCTCCCTCAACAACCCTTCACGACACATACTCTTTCACGCGAACCGTTTCCCACTAACACGAACAACCTTCACCAATCGCATAAGAATACTGATGATCCCGGCATGAAAGAACTCGGTCCTCAGCTAACCACTCCTCATACTGCAAATGCAACCCGATATCCAGACCAACACCCGATTCCCACGAACAACCCTCATGAAAGATAACCAACGACTTTCCCAACACTAAATCCATAACCAAGCTATAACCCTCAAAACCAGAGAATACAATACCAAAATCCACGCAAAAAGACTAGCAGATAAACAATACTCCACAATAATCATAAAATAATAAGACATCAAGAAGAACATACCCGTAGCTGCATCCGGCACTGCCCTGACCTCCTCCACTGTAAGCTGAAAAGCACGACCCTGAACCCTTGGGAACTCCGCTCCACCCTGACCTCCACCCGTGATCCTTAACGCGGCCGGTGCTGAAGCCTGCACTGGTCATGCAGTAAGTTCTGGACAGTTGACCCTCAAGTGCCCAACCTGATGACAATGATAACAAATCCTCAAATCCCGAACCGGCGCTGACTACCGATAATCCCTCGCATAGTGCCCCTCCTTTCCGCACTTGCGGCATGCATCACCGGACCTACAAAATCCGGTGTGACCCTTCCCACACTTCCCACAAGTGTGGCTGCTATGATCTCCCAATCTAGAATCGACGGTCTTAAACCGTTTCGGTGCTGGCTGCGACTGCATCGGAGCCTGTCTCTGCTCTCGTAACTGCAACTCAATCTCCAACTCACGCCATCTGGCGGCCTCCTGCAACTCTAACAAGGTCTCGCATCTCTGCGTAGACACGAACTGTCTGATATCCCTCTTAAGCATACTCAGATATCGGGACATCTTAGCCTGCTCCGAAGCAAACTCGGGGCAAAACATCGCCCTCTCAGTGAACATCCTGGTGATCTCCTTCACCGACTCCGAATCCTGCTTCAGCTCAAGGAACTCCTGAGCCAATCTCTCCCTCTCAACCTGCGGAACATAATGAGTGCTAAACATCTCTCAGAACTCATCCCATGAAACCGCAGCCCTATGAGCATCCGAATATGACCCCATGTTCAATCTCCACCAATCCTTCGCCCCAAGCCTCAACAGGTTCAGAGCACACCTCACCCTCTGATCAGCAGGACATGAACATGTGAAGAAATATCCCTCCACGTCCGATAACCATCTCATACAAACGATCGGGTCCTAAACTCCATCAAAGGTGGGAGGCTTCATATTATCGAAGTCCTGATATTGAAAACCTCTACCAGCTCCTCCCCCTGCCGCTGCTACAGCCGTTGTAACTGCTGCGACAACCGTCTCAGTGAGAGCCGCATAGCGCTCATCAAAATACTCCACCATGGCGGTCTTGATCGACCCAAACAGTTCCGGCAGCTCGGCCCAGAACAACGCAGCAACCTCATCATGCAGGATCTCACGAATCCTAGCATCCAACTCGCCCGTGCTCAACTGACCAACAACCTCGGGCGGTACAGACCCGCCCTGACCGCCCTCTCCTGCTCCCGATCCCGACCTGGATCCGCTCCCATCATGCCTCGTGACCACCATACTGAAAAACACCACAATATCTCAGATACTTCCCACTATCCCAGGAACCAACTCTCAACCCAACCCTAGAGGTGATGGTTTCCCTCATACGCGTATGGGTCCTGTGCTTTCAGTAGTACGCACCCATACTACCTTCCACACCTACCCATATCTGTATGAAGTACTACCACAACACCCTAATAACAAATCTACATAGCAAGCGCTCAATCCTCACTCCTAGAGGAACACTGGAAATCTCATACAGAAGGAAACCCTTGGCTAACAGACATCATAAATCAGGCAACACATCAAGAAATCCTGAAGATCCCTAGCCTAGCACTAGCATGCTATTCTAACAAAGCTCAATAAAAACAAATATCATGTATTGTATTTTGGGGTTACTTACTGGCTCCGGTTGATCGTACCTTCGCGTCCTCCTTTTACTCAATTTGAAAACCATTTTAAATTCTCTTTTAAAAACTCTCCCTGATTTGAGACTGCATTCACACGAATGTTCCTCCAATTCACTCAAACCAAGGCTCTGATACTAACTTGTAACGACCAAAAATTTCAACAAAATTTAAACTTTTCAAAAAACATCCCAATTCATTAAATCATTACAAAAAGGTTTCCAATACATTTATTTTCAGAGTATTCCCAGGTCCATATCATAAAACATAAACACGAGGAGTGGTACGATCACGCCTTTGCCTTGCCATGGTCTCCTGAAGAACCTGAAAATCATTAAACCACAACTGTAAGCCCGAAAGCTTAGTGAGATACCCCTAAGATACCAACCACATATACCATACACATAACATGCTATTTCACATCAAATCACAGAACAGCCATGCATATCGGGTCTGCTGTGTGACTGGTCCACCATGTCAGGCCTTCAGTCCACCTGGTCCACCCTCCGAGTCTAGTCATCTCCCTCGAGTCTGCAGTGTGGTTGGTCCGCCCGCACCGGGCTTTCAACCCACCTGGTCCACTCTCTGAGTCTATAGTATGACTGGTCCACCCGCATCGGGCCTTCAGTCGGCATTGTCCACTCTCCGAGCCTCGACATGTCTGGTCCGCCCTCGTGGGGCCTACATCCTATCCGGACCGCTTGTTGGGCCTTCGGAACAACCGGTCCGCCCTGGGTATCTTGGCCTACAGCACAAAGCAGGTCTCGCCTCAACCCAACTCCAGTCCAAACAACCATGTGCACATAAACATACAATCATATAAGAGTTCACAGTAAACAAGCCGATCAAACAGATCACATAACATATCATCGTCCTAACCAGGATACCGACCTAACCGGTCACTAGCATAGCACCACCCTACATATCAGGAAACCAACCTTAACCAGGTCTCTAACATATATCACCCTAGCTACCAGGATGCAGACATATCAAGGCAATAGCATAACAACAAATACCCGAATCTCAATCCGATAAAGAGTCGGCCTTGGTGCCTTAGGCCCTGTCGATATAGTGAGGATAACTCACCTCGCAATTGCTGACTGGAAAGATAGATCACGCTGCTCCAACCTCCGATACGAACTTCACCACTGATAATACCAAAAGACTGAACTCAATAAATACCAATAATTACCAAAATACCCCCCTGGAAGTCAACTGGTCAACCCTTGGTCAATGTTAAAGTCAAAGTCTACCCCTGACTGACTCTACTCACCGAGTCAACCCGATGACTCGCCGAGTCCGCATACACATAACCTCCTTCAATTCGCGACCCAACTCGCTGAGTCACCCCGAGACTCGCCAAGTCTAACAACTCTGATTCTACTCGCACACAACTCACCAAGTCATCCCTTGACTCACCGAGTTACAACCCATCCAAAAGAAACTTGGACCCTACGACCAGACTCGCCGAGTCCAAGAACACTCTCGCCGAGTCCACGACTATCTTCAACCTACTCGCCGAGTTGTTCTTACAACTCGCCGAGTTCCAGGCCATCTTCATCCAACTCGTCGAGTTGTTATTCCAACTCGCTGAGTTCCAGCCTTTCTTCAAGCAACTCGCCGAGTCCACCCATGTGACTTGCCAAGTACCACCGGGTCTGAATCCATGCAGAGGCTTTCCAAGCCATGCAATCGATCCAAAAGATAGATCTACCCTTCTACAACTCATCCTTCACGTAAAGTGGCAAACTTTACGTGAATCCAAAGAGATCTAGGCATTTACACTCTAGGGCTAGGGTTTGGGACAAGATAGCTTCACCAATCACTCAATAATAGGGACTTTTATGCATTCTAACCCTTCTCCATTCCAGATCTGAGGTAGCAACCTCAGATCTAACCTCTAAACTCCAATACATCAAAAGATATGATCTCAAACACCTCCAAAAATGATGAATCTAGATAATAGCAGCTTAAACAATGAAATAATACCTCAAAAGGAATCTCCAAGAGAAGGTTAATCCGAATCTTTGCAAAGCCCTTTGATCCAAGTCTCTTCTCCTTCAAGATTTCTTCAACAATCACTTTTCCAAGCTCCAAATGCACTCTACTCCCTCAAATTCGTGCCTTAGGGCTTTCTGGACTTCTACAGAGGCAAAAGAGGCTGGGGAGACGGTATAATGTCCTTTAAATAGGGCTCATCCTCCGGATTTAGGGTTTTCTCCCCTCAGTGCCTACTCACCGAGTCCAGCCTTGGACTCGCCGAGTTGGCCACTTAACACGCGACCTGAAACGCGACCCTGCTCGCCGAGTCCACCCATGGACTTGCCGAGTTGCCCCTTCAAATTTACACTTTTAGCCCTTCAACTCTACTCTTGATATTCCGGGATGTTACACACAAAACCCAATCCGAAAGAAAAATTGAACACATATCTAACCTTCAAATGTAAATTTTGATTAACGAACCTATAGTTTTTTGGGTTTATCAAGAATCATTTCAAAAAGACATCCAAAATATCAAAATATTAAAGAATCACAAATGGCTTTGATCTATATGCCATAAAATATTCCACGAAGCGACATCGGCTGTACGGGCGCAATATTAAAGAAACATACCCTGATTCTATGGATTTGTGTTCGATTTAGGAATTGATGAGTAAGATCGATCAGCCTTCAAACCTTCACAAAGCAAAAGTAATCAAAAGAAAAACAAAGTATCGATTTTTGTTTTCTTTCAAAAGTGAAGTGGTTTAGTGGGCATAAATACTCACAAAAAACACATAGATCCCCACACAAATGAGTTTCAGGTGTAGGAGAAAGGAATGAGAATACGAAACCTGAAATTGAAGTGGTTAAGAAAAATTCCAGATCTTACTTACTTTAGATGGGCTCTTCACCATGTGGATATGGTTGCTTTAAAAGAGGGCATTGGAATTGAAGAGACAGGATGATTACACTTCCATCGATGGGATTTCAAAAAAATTTGGATTGCCCGCTCCAAATCATCCATTTCTCTTATTTCAATTTTGATGAGCTGGAGTTTGAAAACGTTGTTGATAAAAAAGACTTATTTCTCAAACTATGCATTGTGATTTGTACCTCTTAGCCTAATTGTCTTAATTTTAAGACATTTGTACAGTGAGGGACTTGTAAATTATCCACCCTATATATATATATATATATATATATATATATATATATATATATATATATATATATATAAAAGTTTAGAAAATGTACATATATGCAAAAACTCAAATGTGCATGATTTTTCATCTTTGGTTTTAGTGGTTATTTTTATTCGAAAAAAAAATAACTAAAAATATCTAAATTCATCGTAGCTTAATCTCCTTCCATATTGATATATTTGGAAAAAAAATATGTAAAATATTCACCATATGCACATATACAAAAAATAAAAATATGCATATATGAAAATCTGCATATATGTAAGTTAATGTACAGATAGATAATATATTAATATGTTAGGACACTCTTATAGAATGTGATTTTTTGAAAAATAGAAATTCAAAACAAATGTTTTTCTACATATTTTCACATATGCGCATATGGTGCATACTTTAATGTGCATGTGATGCACACGGTACAAATTTTTTTTGAACGTCAATATACAAAGAGCTTAAATTATAATGAATTTATATATATTTATTAATTTTTTAGTTATAAGATAAACTTTAAATAAAAAAATGATTGTTCAATCCTAAAAAATTAGTAATCCTAATATATATATATATATATATATATATATATATATATATATATATAAAAGCTTAATCAAGAAAAAATAAAAAAAAAGGTGAAAATGAAGAAATCATTCTCAGCAAATTATATATTTTTGCCACAAAACACTCCAAAATTTGAATTGAATACACATGTATTTTCAAATCAAATATGTTACCTTAAACTACGCTTATCTTTATCTTAATATATACAAAAAATTAGTATTTATTTTAATTTTTAAGGAGCTATTTTTATCGAAAATATTTTTTAAATATACAAAAATTCATAATATTTTATTCTCTATAATTAGACATGTATATTGATATAGTTTTAAGATAAATAAAATTCTAGTTTTTTATAGTTTCAGCTCTCGTTATTCATAAGTGAAGAAAAATGCATTAGTTTTTTATTACTTTACAATTGTTATTCACTTATATATATATATATATATATATATATATATATATATATATATATATATATATATATATATATATATATATATATATAAAAGTTGAAGTATCATTCTTATATAAATATAACATGTAATAAACTTTTTACAGCTTACATACGCTCTCGTCAAATCTTATATTTACATATGAATAAAACATTATTGGATCTGCTCACAAGTTATATTCATATATGAATAAGACATTTATCAGCTTGTTACAATTTATTTGTTATTCATATATGAATAAGAAGTTCAACTTTTCAAAACATTTCGTCTTTTATTAATATTGTACTTATTCATATATAAATAACAAATGAATTATAATAAAAATCTGATAAATAGTTTATTTAGAGATGAATATAACATATAACAAGAACTAATAGACATTTTAAAAATATATGAATAGAAAATGAGACGAAAGATAATGTAAAAAAATATAATTTAACTAAGGAAAATTTATTACGTATTATGTTTTTATAAGAATGATGTTCAAACTATAAACAAATATACATACGTATTATTCATAAGTGAATAACGAATGTGTTATAATAAAAGTACGA
This sequence comes from Lactuca saligna, assembly GCF_052625555.1. Lineage (NCBI taxonomy): Eukaryota > Viridiplantae > Streptophyta > Magnoliopsida > Asterales > Asteraceae > Lactuca > Lactuca saligna. The sequence continues at coordinate 74,735,128 of NC_136421.1, forward strand.
TGCATTTTTAATTATTTATGAATAACAAGAGCTGAAACTATAAAAAAAATAAAAAATAAAAAAAAAAACTAAAAACTTTATATTATTTTAAAACTACATCAATACTGATGTCTATTTACAGAAAAAATTTAGAATTTTGATGTATATATATAAAATAATTTTCAATAAAATGCTCATTAAAAATAAAAAAAATAAAAAAATACGTTTATATATATATATATATATATATATATATATATATATATATATATATATATATATATATCAGTGTTGTAGAAATCGGCCTAATCGGCCAATTAATCGCTAATCGGACCTCCACCGATGAGACTTATTGCTAATCGGTCACTATAATTGGGTTTGGTCAATACATGTTAAAATCGGAATTAATCGGACCTAATCGGTTTGGTCAACGCAGGTCAAAATCGGATCTAATCGCCGATTAATCACTTTTTTTGTAGGACTAAAATTAGATTTATAAATTTTTGAATAAGTTTCTTAATAATTAATGGTCACCGATTAATCTTCGCCTTATCGATTAATCCCTAATCAATAGTCCACCGATTTGCGGCCGATTATCGATTTCTGCAACCATGATATATATATATATATATATATATATATATATATATATATATATATATATATATATATATATATATATATATATATATATATATATATATATATAGGGTGAATATTATAAAAGCCCTAAATTTTTAACGCGTAATTAGAAAAAGCCCCGATATTTTTATTATTATTGTTGTAGACCCAACTTTCTCGCAGAATAATCACTCTAGCCCACTTAACGAGTTTCATGATTAAGTTGGTTAACTTTTTTACAAAATTAGTCATAAAAAGTTCAAATTTAGTCCCTGAGGTTTGAAAACAAATACACCACATGGTTTTTTAAAACTTTACTTAGAAAACACTAATAATTAAAACATTGTTTAATTAAACCATTTCACATTGAAAACCCAAATTTGAAATCCACCACATGTAAACAACCAAAATATCAGAGTATCAATCCCAGAATAAACTCATAATTGCGGAAACAAGAGTGTGTGTGATATGCTGCTACCGCGCCGGCTCCTTTCCCTTAGCTGAAGAGGTACCTGAAACCAAAACTAAAAACTGTAAGCACGAAGCTTAGTGATTTCCCCCACTGTACCACATACCATATAATCACATAACATACATAAATTGTTGGGCATATCTGGGTGCCTGACCTACCCTTTCGGTCCTCTCGACCGGATACTGCCTAACATATCTGGGTGCTGGCCTCCCCTTCGGTCCTCTCGACCAGGTACTACCTAGCATATCTGGGTGCTAGCCTCCCCTTCGGTCCTCTCGACCGGATACTGCCTAGCATATATGGGTGCTGGCCTCCCCTTCGCTCCTCTCGACTAGATACTGGGGAAACTATTTCTCCCCTCTACTACTACCACATAACATGTATCACAATATCATAATCTATCTAACATGTCTGGGTATGACTATCCCTTCGGCCCTACCGACCGGATATCTTGGGGACTATCTCCCCCTACTGTCACTAGCACATAAATACAACACAGGTAGTAGTAATCCCTTAGATGAATATCACAGAGACAATCATCTACATACAACTCCTACTGGTGGGCCAGCATTGTGGTCGTAGACCCACCTCTACTGGAAGGTGACTCACCTCAAAGTAGCGGCTGAACTGATCGCAAACTGACTGTCTACTGCTGCTGCGGACGCCCTCCGGCTATAATTCCCACAAAACGATCAGTCAAACATAGCTAGATGTACTTAGGGTAAAATGACCCTTTTATCCTTGACCAAGTCGAAATCTAAGTCAAAGTCAACTTCCAGTTGACTGGACTCGCCGAGTCCGCAAGCAACTCGCCGAGTCCTTCCCTTACTAATCCGATCCTACTCGCCAAGTCCCTCTCCCCACTCACTAAGTCACCCTTGACTCACCACTCGGGACTATGGGGCCGACTCGAGTACCGACTCGCCGAGTCCGCGAGCAACTCGCCGAGTTCCTCGAGCGGATCCCCTACTCGCTTCCAATCCACACCAGAACACCCCGTACGAGTGTTTGGGGTTTTGGGGACTTCGCTACACGGTTAATTCCACGTGCGGTTACGAAGGGTTGACCCTTCAACGCTTAAACCCCTCTTGCTCTGCAAAAGTTCATATGACTCGCCGAGTTTGAAGAACAACTCGGCGAGCTCCAGGCAATCTTCATAGGACTCGCCGAGTTGTTCATCCAACTCGCCGAGTCTAAGACCATCTTCATAGAACTCGCTGAGTTCCACTTTAGGACTCGCCGAGTTCCTCGACCCATTTCCCAAGTAGGCCAGATCTGAGACATGTAATGGTTCAAAACCCCATATCTAAGGTCCTAGGGCATGTTTACCACATAAAGTTGCAAACTTTACGTGCATGCACGACCCTATGAGCTCAAACATGCAATTCCAAGCTCTTTAAGAGGTCCTACACTCAATAAGGACCTCAATCACCTCAACCACAGAGACTTTATGCTACTAGGATGTCCTAAAGGTCCAAATCCGAAGTCCTTGCAGAACATTAACCATAAACACATAGAGATTTAGGTTCTTAGGGCTTAAAACCTCTTTTTAGGGACAAGAAGGGGGTTCAATGAACTAAAGATCAAGGTAGGAACTTTTCTACCTGAATAGAAGCCCTTCACAGAGAAGATTCCGGATCTTCTTCCCTTCATGCACTCTTCAACCTTCACCTTCTTCTCCTAAGCTCCAAACCACCTCCACAATGCTAAAAATCACCCACAACGACACAAAGGGGATAGGATTTCGTTCTACAGATCTCTGGGAGTGCTAGGGGAAATGGAGGCTGGGTTAGATCATTTAAATAGGGTGCAAACACTCGGGTTAGGGTTTCAGTCCAGACAGGGTCTACTCACCGAGTCCCACGAGCCTACTCGCCGAGAAGACAGAGTTGATCTCGTGTCTAGTCCTGCTCCTACTCGGTGAGTAAGCCCTTCAACTCGCTGAGTCCAAGATTAAAATGCAATACATAAGGAGAGTTAATAATCAAGAATATATACCAGGAACCAGGTGCTACAAATCTGCCCACTTATTTTAGACTTCGTCCTCAAAGTCTGCTGCTCGATCCTGAAACAGCTCGGGGTAATGCTCCATCATTGTTTAATTAAACCATTTCACATTGAAAACCCAAATTTGAAATCCACCACATGTAAACAACCAAAATATCAGAGTATCAATCCCAGAATAAACTCATAATTGCGGAAACAAGAGTGTGTGTGATATGCTGCTACCGCGCCGGCTCCTTTCCCTTAGCTGAAGAGGTAGCTGAAACCAAAACTAAAAACTGTAAGCACGAAGCTTAGTGATTTCCCCCACTGTACCACATACCATATAATCACATAACATACATAAATTGTTGGGCATATCTGGGTGCCTGACCTACCCTTTCGGTCCTCTCGACCGGATACTGCCTAACATATCTGGGTGCTGGCCTCCCCTTCGGTCCTCTCGACCGGATACTGCCTAGCATATCTGTGTGCTGGCCTCCCCTTTGGTCCTCTCGACCGGATACTGCCTAGCATATCTGGGTGCTAGCCTCCCCTTCGTGTCCTCTTGACCGGATACTGGGGAAACTATTTCTCCCCTCTACTACTACCACATAACATGTATCACAATATCAAAATCTATCTAACATGGCTGGGTATGACTACCCCTTCAGCCCTACCGACCGGATATCTTGGGGACTATCTCCCCCTACTGTCACTAGCATATAAATACAACATAGGTAGTAGTAATCCCTTAGATGCATATCATAGAGACAATCATCTACATACAACTCCTACTGGTGGCCCGGCATTGTAGCCATAGACCCACCGCTACTGGAAGGTAACTCACCTCAAAGTAGCTGCTGAACTGATCGGAAACTGACTGTCTACTGTTGTTGCAGCTGCTGCGGACGCCCTCTGGTTATAATTCCCACAAAACGATCAGTCAAACACTGCTAGATGTACTTAGGGTAAAATGACGCTTTTATCCTTGACCAATTCGAAATCCAAGTCAAAGTCAACTTCCAGTTGACTGGACTCGCCGAGTCCGCGAGCAACTTGTCGAGTCCTTCCCTTACTAATTCGGTCCTACTAGCCAAGTCCCTCTCCCCACTCACTGAGTCACCCTTGACTCACCACTCGGGACTATGGGGCTGACTCGAGTACCGACTCGCCGAGTCCGCGAGCAACTCGCCGAGTTCCTCGAGCGGATCCCCTACTCGCTTCCAATCCACACCAGAACACCCCATACGAGGGTTTGGGGTTTTGGGAACTTCGCTACACGGTTAATTCCGTGTGCGGTTACGAAGGGTTGACCCTTCAACGCTTAAACCCCTCTTGCTCTGTAAAAGTTCATATGACTCGCCGAGTTTGAAGAACAACTCGGCAAGCTCCAGGAAATCTTCATAGGACTCACCGAGTTGTTCATCCAACTCGCCGAGTCTAAGACCATCTTCATAGAACTCGCTGAGTTCCACTTTGGGACTCGCCGAGTTCCTCGACCCATTTCCCAAGTAGGGCAGATCTGAGACATGTAATGGTTCAAAACCCCAGATCTAAGGTCCTAGGGCATGTTTACCACATAAAGTTGCAAACTTTACGTGCATGCACGACCCTATGAGCTCAAACATGCAATTCCAAGCTCTTTAAGAGGTTCGGCACTCAATAGGGACCTCAATCATCTCAACCACAGAGACTATATGCTATTAGGATGTCCTAAAGGTCCAAATTCGAATTCCTTGCAGAACTTTAACCATAAACACATAGAGATTTAGGTTCTTAGGGCTTAAAACCTCTTTTTAGGGACAAGAAGGGGGTTCAATGAACTAAAGATCAAGGTAGGAACTTTTCTACCTGAATAAAAGCCCTTCACAGAGAAGATTCCGGATCTTCTTCCCTTCTTGCACTCTTCAACCTTCACCTTCATCTCCCAAGCTCCAAACCACCTTCACAATGCTAAAAATCACCTACAAGGACACAAAGGGGCTAGGGTTTCGTTCTACAGATCTCTGGGAGTGCTAGGGGAAATGGAGGTTGGGTTAGATCGTTTAAATAGGGTGCAAATACCCGGGTTAGGGTTTCAGTCCAGAACGGGTCTACTCGCTGAGTCCCACGAGCCTACTCGCCGAGTAGACAGAGTTGATCCCGTGTCTAGTCCTACTCATACTCGGCGAGTTAGCCCTTCAAATCGCCGAGTCCAAGATTAAAATGCGATACATAAGGAGAGTTAATAATCAAGAATACATACCAGGAATCAGGTGCTACAAATCTGCCCACTTATTTTAGACTTCGTCCTCAAAATCTGCTGCTCGATCCTGAAACAGCTCGGGGTAATGCTCTATCATTTCTTCCATCGGGCGCTCAATGTAATTCAGGCTGTCATCAACCTGTATATCCTCTAATGGTACCACCGTTGAATCATCCACGAGACACTTCCGCAGCTGGGAGACATGGAATGTGTTGTGGATCTGGCTGAGCTCGGCTGGCAGATCCAGTCTATATGCCACCTTGCCCACCCGGGCTACAACCCTGAACGGATCAATGAATCTCGGGCCCAACTTTCCCCACTTCCTGAATCGAATGATGCCTTTCCAAGGCGACACCTTCAGGAGAACCATATCCTCGACCTAGAACTCCAGGTCTGATCGACGCTTGTCGGCGTAACTTTTCTGCCGACTCTGCGCAGTCTGCAGCATGCTCTGAACCTGTTGAATCCTCTCGGTAGTCTTGAGCACCACTTCGGTGCTCCCCATAACTCTCTGACCAACCTCTCCCCAGCATATCGGGGTCCTGCACCTCCGTCTGTACCACATCTCGAATGGAGGGCGGTCGATACTCGCGTGGTAGCTGTTGTTGTACGAGAACTCAGCCAAGGGAAGATAAGTATCCCAGCTACCACCGAAGTCTAGCACGTACACCCGCAACATATCCTCCAGAGTCTGGATGGTCCGCTTGCTCTGACCATTTGTCTGCGGGTGAAAGGCGGTGCTAAAATGCAAACGAGTACCCAACTCGTCATGAAACCTCTTCCAAAACCTAGAAGTAAAACGCACATCCCTGTCCGAGATAATAGATACTGGCACCCCGTGCCACACCACAATCTCCCTAATATAGATGTCGGCCAATTTCTCGGCCGAAATGCTCTCCTGAATCGGAATAAAATCGACACTCTTGGTCAATCGATCCACGATGACCCAAATCGAATCTACTCCACGCGCGGTCTTGGGAAGCTTCGTGTTAAAATCCATCGTGATATCTTCCCATTTCCATAACGGGATGTCCAACGGCTGCATCTTTCCATGCGGTCTCTGATGTTCGGCCTTGACCTTCCTGCAGGTCAAGCACCGCTCGACATACCAAGCCACATCCCGCTTCATGCAGGGCCACCAATAATCTAGATGAAGATCCCTATACATCTTCATTGCCCCTGGATGAATAGAGAATCGGGATTTATGCGCCTCCTCCTTCAAGATCTGGCGCACGCCTCCGTGATACGGCACCCACACCCTTCGGAGTAGTGTCAATAGTCCTCGGCTATCATAATCGAAGGAGGAAACCTGACCCACCACACGCTCGCTCTTCCGATGCTCCTCCTTGATAGCCTCCTATTGAGCCTCCCGAATCTGCTCCAACAGAGGAGTCACCACAGTCATCCTCATTCAAACATCCCTGATCGGCGCCGCCTTGCGGCTAAGCGCATCGGCCACCACATTGGCCTTCCCCTGGTGGTAAAGGATCTCACAATCATAATCCTTCACCACGTCCAACCACCGACGTTGCCTCATGTTCAGATTCGGCTGATCCATGAGGTACCTCAAACTCTTGTGGTCCGTGTAGATGGTACAACGAACCCCGTAGAGGTAATGTCGCCAAATCTTGAGAGCGAAAACCACCGCCCCCAACTCCAAATCATGCGTCGGGTAGTTCGCCTCGTGAGGCTTCAACTGCCTCGAGGCATAAGCAATGACATGCCCCCTCTGCATCAATACTGCACCCAGGCCTGAGATCGACACATCACAATATACCACAAAATCCTCTACGCCCTCGAGCAGGGCTAAGATTGGCACCTCGCACAATCTCTATCTCAGCGTCTCAAACGCAACCTGCTGGTCGGGTCCCCACCGAAAGACCACAACTTTCTTCGTCAGCCGCATTAGGGGTACGACTATCTTGGATAAATCCTAAATGAATCTCCGATAGTAGCCTGCTAATCCTAGGAAACTACAAATCTCGGATGGAGACTTAGGAACCTCCCATCGGCCTCAACCTTGGCCGGGTCGACTAGAATCCCGTTCTGGTTGATAAGGTGTCCGAGAAATTGCACCTCGCGCAACCAAAACTCGCACTTGGAGAACTTGGCATACAAGCTCTTCCTCCTCAAGGTCTCCAAAACCTCTCTCAGATGCTCCTCATGCTCCTCCTGTGTCTTGGAATAAACCAAGATGTCGTCAATGAAAACTATCACAGACCGATCTAGCATCGGTCTGCATACGCGGTTCATGAGGTCCATGAACGCGGCAGGAGTGTTGGTGAGCCCAAACGGAATCACCACGAACTCATAATGGCCATAGCGCGTCCGAAACGCTCCTCTCTGAACCTCATCTGATGATAACCCGAACGCAAATCGATATTGGAAAACCAAGACGCTCCCTGAAGCTGGTCAAAGAGATCATCAATCCTTGGAAGTGGGTATCGGTTCTTCACCGTTACCTAGTTCAGCTCCCAGTAATCTATACACATTCGATGCAACCCGTCCTTCTTTTTCACGAACAGAATCGGGGCTCCCCAGGGTGAACTGCTCGTCGAATGAATCCCTTGTCTAACAGCTCCTGTAGCTGCGTAGACAACTCCTGCATCTCAGGAGGAGCCAACCTATACGGTGCCTTGGCTATTGGAGCCGCACCAAGAACGAGGTCAATCCTGAACTCCACCTGTCGCTACGGAGGTATCCCAGAAGCTCCTCTGGAAAAACATCTGCGAACTCTCGCACCACCGGAACCTCGCTCACCGTCACCTTACCCGCCTCCCGGGTATCCATCACATACGCGACATAACCTGTGCATCCCTGTTGAAGGTATCGTCTAGCCCTCGCAGCTGAACAGACTGAGGGTCCACACTGTGGCCTCTCGCCATGAATCACTAACTCTCCCCCACTTGGGGTCCTGACTCGCACTAGCTACTGTGCGCAATCTATCACCGCCCCATTGGGGCTCAACCAATCCATGCCTATAATCCCCTTGTTCCCACGCAATGGAATGGTTACCAGGTCCACCAGATAACGCTCCTCAAATAACCTCAAAACACAATCCCTCAACACTGCTGATGCTTGCACCGATCGATCATTGGCAATCTCTACCTCTAAAGGGAAATCCAACATGCCTGAAGTCTCAACGAACTTCTTGCTAAGCGCAAGGGAAACAAACGATCGGGTAGCACCCGAGTCGAACAACGCCTGGACTAGGATGCCGTTCACATGGAACGATCCTAACACATATAGATACATAAACCGAGCACATATCAATATCATAAGATCATATAAATAATGAGAAGGAAAGAATCATACCCGTCGCCACATCGGGTGTAGCGCGTGCCTCCTCGACGGTCAGATGAAATGCCAGGCTCCTCACCACTGGAGCCTCTGCCTTGCCCTGTCAGTCATCCGTGATCCGTAGGGTCACTGGAGCTGGCGCCTTTACTGGCGCTGGAACTGTTAACTGGGGGCAATTGGCCTTCTTGTGGCCCATCTGGTTGCAGTGGAAACACAGCAACTCAGATGTCTGAAAAATTGTTATCGAAGTAGTGCAATCCCTGCTATAATGCCCAGACTTGCCGCACATGTAGCAGCCTGATAATCTCGACCTGCACGCCCCCTCGTGCGTCTTGCCGCATTTCCTGCAGCGGCCCCGTCCCTGTTGGCCTTTCGGCCCCACATCTGATCCCTTGGGCTTCTTCCCCGAAGCCCCTCCTGACTGTCCCTCTTCCGCCTTCCATTTCTGGATGTGCTCCAAATCTATCTCCCTCTCCCTCGCCCTGGCAATCATGGAGTCCAAGGTAGGGCAAGCTGAAAAACTAACGTGCTCCCGAATATCAGCCCGGAGCATATCATGATAACGGGTCCTCCTCATGTCCTCATCGCCTGCATATTGGGGCACCAACTGTGACAATCGTCAACCTTGATTCAAGTCAAGTCATCAAGTCAAACCGGTCAACTCGATTAAACCTTGTGTATTAGGGTTTGTGTTATGTTCATACTGTATAACTTGCTATATTAATGGGAAAACATCACTTGGGAAAATTCTTGTGTTAAAATTTCCTAAGCCTTAGTGCTAATCAATGAACTAAACTGATAAAAACCATGTTGCATACTCATCGGAAGTGTGTAGGATCCTTAATCATGACTTAACGGGGCTCAAGAACCTTGCATTGCAGAGCCAAACACTCACAATTGTCACACATGGAACCTCCCTCAATCGTTTTTATTCTATCTCTCTCTATGATAAATCTCTCCCAAATCTCTCCAAGTATGTGAAATCTCTCTCAAATATCTCTTTGTATGAGAAATCTCTCCAAGAATGTCAAATCTCTCCCAAATCTCTCCAAGTATGTGAAATCTCTCTCAAATATCTCTTTGTATGAGAAATCTCTCCTAGAATGTCAAATCTCTCCCAAATCTCTCCAAGTATGTGAAATCTCTCTCAAATATCTCTTTATATGAGAAATCCCTCCAATAATGTCAAATCTCTCCCAAATCTCTCCAAGTATGTGAAACCTCTCTCAAATATCTCCTTGTATGAGAAATCTCTCCAAGAATGTCAAATCTCTCCCAAATCACTCCAAGTATGTGAAATCTCTCCCAAATCTCTCTCAAAAGTTTCCCGTAACTTTTTAGAATCATTCGGGTCATTCTAACCCTTAACCGAGTCAAAAAAAACGGCTTAAAACGGGGTAAAAACGAGAAAAATAGGCTTTAGGAACCGAAACCCTTCTTAGGAACCGAAACCAAGAAGAGAGGCCTCTCGGGCCGAAACTCGCAAGGACAGAGCCTCTGTTCTCGGTCTCTGTCCCTTCTCGGTTCCCATGCCCTTCTCTCGGTCTCTGTTCTCTTCCCTCCTCCCGCTCTCTGTCGCTTCTCTCCTCTATGTCGCCTCTCTGCTTCTGTTCGCCTCCCGCCTCTCTGCTCTCTCTTCTCTTCTCCCGGTCTCTGTTCTCTCCCCTCCTCTCGGTCTCTATCTCCTTCTCTCCTCTCTATCTCTTCGCACCTCTCTGTTCTCTCTTCTCCCCTCTCGGTTCCTGCTCTCCCTCTTCTCCCCTCTCGGTTCCTACTCTCCCTCTTCTCCTCTGATGAGAATTGTTATCGAGAATTTAGAAAAGAAAAGATAGATTTGAATGATTTAAGATGAAGAACACAAAGAGTAAATATTAATCAGATCTCATATTGATTAAGACTGATTACAGAATAAGTAGAAGTGAGTTCTAGCATTCGTCCCTCTACTTCAAGCCTAAGTCCCTATTTATAGGGAACAAACAAAAAATATACTAAGTCTATACATTTTCACTTCACACAAAAAAAATGACTTAGTAAAATAATACAAAATGCGAAACAACACAAAACACTCTATTCGACTTTTTACAATATACATCAACATTCTCCCCCTTTGTAAACAGTCGATACAATTCAACTCATAAGCTTTTGAATTGGAGAGTGAATAGTCTTTCGCACTTCTCCATACCAGGAGATCACCTTCTTCAAATCTTTCTTGTCTCCTTCGTTATTCTTCTTGCAATTATTCATACGTACAATGAAGTGCGTATATTGCGAAGAATTATATCTTTCAATCTCTGAGACTTTGAACAAAAACTTCTTCGGATTTCCTTTTGTATCCCTTCCAGAAAACACCATGCCAAAAGGTTTCAGGCATATTTCACCAACACCATACTTTGACAAAGTAGATTGATTCAAAGTCTCCTCCCATGGAACCTTCACTTCCCTTCCCAGCACATTTGCTAATTCATCATCTGTAAGAGCTAGACAATCAAAATAGTTGTCGATGAAAGTCTTCACATGTGCGAAGCCAACCTTGAATACTTCTGTATCAGAGCCTTTAAGATTGTTTTCTTCCATATGCTTCAGGATCAGTGCTACTTGAATTAAATCATTGCAATTCATCAATGGAAAGTCAGCAACTGTGAAGTTATATTGTTTGATGTTAGTTCTGATAACAAAATATCGAAAATTTTGTAGCATCTCTTCAAACAAAATATCCTTCTTTATTGTCACCACCTTTTTGATTTTCATCAAGGACCAAACTTCATCTGGATTCTTCCCCAAGACAGCATGAAATCTGATTTTCATTTGAGTATAATTATTCGAATTATCAAATTTCTCACTGATCTTGTATTGAGCATTGATGAACAACATTTCATTTATAGGTAAATCCAATTGGCAATGATCTGAGTTCGCAATATCATAACTTCTTTTTGGCTTCTTCTCGAACTCATACATCTCCCTACACACAACTTTTAACTCTATTGTTTCATAGGAGTAAAGTTTTGCAGGATCTCCTTTGTTCATGGAGGGAGGATCACTTGCCCTTTGTCTCATTATACTCAGAACTTGTCTCATCCTCTCCATTTCAGCCTCAGCCTCAGCTTTCAACTCTTCTTTTGATTTTTCATATAATATTCCTTTTCCTCTTCCTACAACATCTTTTTCAGGTTTTGAGCTTGAACCTCCTTCGTTTCTTCCAATAACAATACCTTTGGTAATTGTTTGTGTGGTAATTGTTGTTGCAGAAATCGGTTTCAAAGGAATTGGAAGAGTAGCTACAAGTTGAGTTGATATCACTTTTCCAACAGTTTTCGCATCCTCTTCTTTATTTCGACATTCCTCTCCCCCTTGCACCCCTGTGGAAACAGGCGGAGCACCCCTCGGTAGTAAAGAAGTAAAACTTGTAAGTTGGGCAAGAGCTTTTTGAATAGCTTGTTCTAAAGTATTAATCTTTAGAGACAAGAATTCAAGAGTAAGGATTTGAGTGGATGAAGAATGCGAAACTGCTGTTTTAAGATCAGTGACTAACTGTATTAGCTGATCAAACTTCTTCATTGTTTCGGCTTTATGATCTTGAAGAACAGGAATATCATTGAGCTTTTGTAGTTGAGAAGAAATGTCCAAAATTTGCTTTTGAACTTCTTCTTGTTTCATGTGAACATCCTGAAGATCCTTCGCAAGGTCAGACTTCAACTCCTGAATCTTGAAGTTGACATCCTCACGAACTTTCTTAACATCTTGTACAAAAAGAACATGATGTTCTTTTGTAACAGCTCTAAGATCTTGAACAACAGAAGTAAAATTACTCCATTGTGATGTAATTCTGAGTTCATTATTTTTATCGGATTGAGCAATCTTTTCCATGATTCTTTTCTCATCTCCTTTGATCATAATATCAACCTCCATGGCAGATATTGAAGACATTCTACCAGAATCAGCTTGTGATTGAATAATGGTCTTTAACTTCTGATTCAGAATTTTAAACTGTTTTCCTTGTTGGGCTATGAGCATTCTAACACTCCTAAGTGTACATGCAACCCTAAATACCTTGGATCTATGTTTTCTCTATTATACATGCAAATATGAACATCCAAGGTATTGTTCTAAACTAGCATACAAAACTATCAATATAACAAGATAGAATACATACCTCTTTGATGTAGAATGTCTTCATGAAGCTTGAGTGCCTAGTGGCCCAAGTGTGACACCTCAAATGGTTCATACAACACCAAATACACTTGGAATAACTTGAGAGAATTCTACACTTCATGAAAATCGGCTAACCCTTTGTTACTCTCACTAGTGGCCGATTTTGGTCAAGAATAAGATCTTTATATAGTGTTACAATTAGGGTAAACTCTAATTGTCATGACTTTCCATTTCCTTGGATCCATGGGTTCAAATACCCCATGGAGCATCCATGGACCATCCTATGGGTTTTAGCCCAACTTGATTATCCATAGAGCATTAGCCCACTATACAAGTATGGATGATTTACACAATCAACCCATATATTTAATTAGTCTTCTTTTGATCACTTAATTAATCCTAGATTAATTCTTGATCAATACTAATTAAATAATCTTATTATTCTTATTATTAATATACTAGAACTTATAATATATTAATAACCATAAGTGTCTTATATCTCTCATTATAGTCTATCCAAGTGCATGATGCCATGCAACCCAAATGGACCATGCCGGCTTGGGTCAAGTCTTACCAATTATAGTTATGGACTTAGACATTAATCCAACAGTCTCCCACTTGGATAAGTCTAAAACTATTATTGCGTATGACTTCAGGAACCAACTGGCAATCGTAGCTCTCAAAAGCTTCTGTCGAACTCTGACCTTGTCGATAAACGCTGACCTTTGTCAATGACTTGTCCATTAGATAAAGGATCATGTATTCCTCCATTCTAGATATCGTATGGACTGAGACATGGATTATAATCATTCTCTCTGTCCATTTGTTGTTTCCTGATTTCCGATTTATGACGACTGACTAATTGAACAAATCAAATCAGTCCTGGCCCAGCCGAGCACTTCCATTTGTCATCATCAAATCATCGAGGGGCCCACAGATATCGCTTTTATCCCGAAGGTAAAAGGAATGGATAAACTTCGACTCATATGGCTTGTTCTACTACTTGTTGAATCATACACAAAGGCACGTTTTATAGCACCGAGTTACCAAATGCGGTTTCGTGCAATCAATGTACTATCAACTCATAGTAACAACTCATATCTCTAGGTTTGAAGAATATAAGATATTATCGTCTCATGATCACTCGTGATAAAATCCATGGAGTGATTCCAATGAGCGCGGGTTGAATCCAATACTCAGAACTTATGAGCACTCATGAGTGTTGTAGCCCTTTGTCCAACACCTTAGACCTCTACAAGGCAACCCATGACAGTCTTAATTCATATCTACTTCCAACATATGACCGACTGTGGATGGTTTGAATAACTTAGTCATTCCGGAAGAATAACCTAGTTTATTCGGGAAGTCAAAACATGCAAAGTGAAACACAATAATAGTTGAATCCAATATGGTATCAAAACCTATGAACATAAATAAAACACCTTTTATTTATCACCATATGATTACACATTATTCATTGTATACTGTTTCAGCTATCAACTTTATTCTTGAATTTAAAACAATAGTTGTCCCATGCTCCAAGCATGTACACTATGTTTTCTAAACACTAATCATGCAATACACCAAGTATGCATACTATGTTTGTCTATGATCTTTACTTTGTGAACTAGATCAATTGAACATAACTTCAATGATTCTCTTTTCACACTCCCAAATCCTTACTGCAAATGCAAGAATTCCAAATTCATGCCATTTACTGAAATCTGTTAGATTCTAAACTTATATGCATTGTTACTCTTGTAATGGTTATGTACAAAGTCAGAAAGACTTGACAACAATCATTACAGAGCATTCCAAAGGAGATCAACTCCTTGGAACCATCCTTCTTGCATTAAGTTTCCTTAATCTTACACAGATTGAAAATTCTAACTTTGAAACATTTCCAGATTCCATTTCGACTATCACTTCTGAACAAGAGTTGCCTCCTTACAAATTATGTCAATATGGTCCTTCCAGAATTATCACTATACTTCCAACTGTCCTTAAGCAACCATTCTTTGGTAAACCTTAGATTGTCCTCGATAATTGTTTAATCCTTTTAGTCATATCCAGTTCTAAACCTTTTCCATTCTTAACGCCCCAGGCATTTGGAAAATTTTAGAAAGGATGAATATAGCACATGTAATCGATCCTATATCTGAAGCATATGGGACACGATTCATGATGTCTCACATAAAGACTAAACCAGTCTTTTGCTATAACATTTCCATTTCTATTTGCCAAGTTCTCATAATTCATATTATGAAAAGGGATGCCGTAATCATAATCGAATTTTAGAACGCAAATAATGGACCCATATACAGAATTTCCTTATGTTGAGCCATTCCAACATGAAATTCATATATATTCTTGACTAAATGATTAAAACCTCATGATCTAAGCTTATAGACCATATACAGAATTTCCTTATGTTGAGCCATTCCAACATGAAATTCATATATATCCTTGACTAAATGATTAAAACCTCACGATCTAAGCTTATAGATTTGAGATGAAGTATAATTTCCTCTCCCTTAATTATAGCAAAACAACTCTTTCCCAGTTGAAACTTTTGTTTTCTATAATTAACATTGCTAACTTGCAATACTTATCATAATTATCATGCTCCCACTAACATGATGATTATTAGCATAACACTTATATTCCCACTAGCTTTGACATGTACTCAGAAATCAGCTGGACTTCTAGAAATCAATACTTTATTGACTTTCTTACCAAAGTTCAGATTTCTGATACTAGATTGTTTTGATAGAACTTTATCAAAATCATACACCTTCCCTTAGATAGCACACTTGTGTGTCTAAACAATTATGAAGAGGGATGCGTAATCATAATGGTTAGACCTTTTTGCCACTTCTCACAAGTCCAGGTTAGTGTGCCGGTAAACCACACACGCTCCACTAACGACTTTGAGAATGCAAATATCACAATTGCTATCTATCAAAAATCTGCTTAGTGAAAGTGGTTCCTCACCATCATTTTCATGAATCGGAGAGAAAACTTATGACACTTAGATTTAATGGTGTATGTGTTCTTATCCATGTGAATTGTCAAAGCCATAGTCACAAGACAAGGATAATGACAAATCTGAACTCATATGGACTGAACTCAATCTTAATTTCTTGCCACCTGGCAGCTCAAGGGCCTGCCATTGCTTCCAAGTTGTTGTGCAACACCTTGAGAACTCTAAGAACTCATATGCAAAGCCAACTTTAACTGGAATGGGCACAGAATATGTCAACACAATAGGTTATAAACCTCAAGTTGTGTGCTAGTGAGGAACTTTAGGTTTCATTCTTGATTAGTTCATGAGACTTTCAAGACCTTTAAGACTCCCACTGTCCTCTTGACCTATAAGACTCCGTTGTCAATCATCCAAGACATAGTGCGGATTCTAATCAAGACAAACACTTCACACAATTGGCCTTAGTTGGTCTTTGTTTTATCCAAAACATCACAACTTACCAACTTCAAATGAACAAGAGTAGGACACTTTTACTCTTACATTTGACACGTGTTTTAAACCTTCTTAAAGACATGTCACTCAAATTACAATCTTGGCGTATGACTCTAAGACTTGTATTGGAACGAAGTATAACTCATCTTCTTGATTTAACCATTTCAACAATTCAAGGTCCCTTCTTCTTAGTCATAAGAATGCACTAAGACTTCCTTATAGAACTAATTTTGATATGGTTTCTTAATCATTGAGATGATCACAAAGCTGATACTAAAGTACTCTCCCATCTTTTAAGATTTGAGAAACTTTTATCCTTCTGCCTAATTTGATTCTTCTTATCCGCTCTGCCATGCATTGGAACCTTTTCCAATGTCTCAGAGTTACACTTAAGCTTGTAAGTATAATCATATTTACTGAGCTTTAGTAAACTATGACGAATAGCCTTATATCTTTTGTGGTGGACTTAATCAGTGCACATGACTATGTACTCGATCCCTTAGTCCATTACTTGACTCACACATCCATGTGAACAAGTAATTAGTCTTAATTTTTCCAATACTTGAAAGTTCTCATTCATCATGCTATACAACTTGCATGATTCCAAGTTCCGGTCCAATTGAGACTTGGGTGATGAGAATCCTTCCTTTCTTTGGTAAATTTATACATTACCACAAATGAAAGAATCAATTTCATATTTCCACTCTTGCTATTAATGGAATCATATAATCAACAATTTTTCCTCAAGTGCCATTGTAAGGATATTTTAAAATAACTAAAATCAAAAAATTTTCTTTTATTTTAACACTATGCGGAAAACTTATCCTTACAATCCATATGAAAACTTGTTGTTATCTATTCCTAAGCAATATCTCATAACTCCTAAGAAGTAGCTCAAGAACCTGCTCTACGCGATAGAAATCCATCTATGCGATCAGATTCACCATATTCTTTCTTTAAGTTTCTTCATTTTTCTTTGATTCTTAAAACATCACCATGTGACCCAGTCACATCATGTATCAAGAATCTCAGAATAGAAACTTAACAGAGTTAGATTAGTGGACTTTACCTGAAGTAGAGTCAATCTTATTGACTTTAACATCCTTAGGTAAATTTGGCAGCTTCGCAACTAATGACCCTTCCTTTGGCAATATAAACATATGGACCCTTTGATAATGGTACACGGGACTATTACAGACTTAGCCTTTTTCTCTTTACCATTTGGTCAACCTCGTTGACTATGGTCAATCCCTTTTCTTGGGAAGAGAATGCTTTTTCTGTATTTCCTGTGTCACATTGTCAATGTCCATCAAGTTTTGAGGAAGTTGATCTTAACAAATAAATAAGATCATTAAGGGTCTTGTCATAGTCTGTTTCATAGGTGTTCCAAAAGAACTCACTATGTGACTTAGAAAGTAGTTGAACCACCAACTTTCTCAAGACTTTGACACCCAACTCTCCCGGCTTGTCAATATGTGACTACATCTCCAAGATGTGATCACACCTAGACCTTGCCTTGCCAATAGGGCTTGAGTGACCTTAAACTTTTCAAGAACTTGTGGGGTAAGGAGAATAATTTGGAGGAGTTGAAAGAAGTATGATTTCCAAGGGACATCATCTTCATTAGGAAAGCTTGTTTCAAGAGATTTGGGAAGATCATAAATGTCTAAACCAGACATCTTTTGGGAGATATTCAAGATAGTTGATTTTAAAGTCCTTAATATGACACCCAATATGAAATATTAAGGCTAGGACCCAACAAACTATTTTATAACTTAGAAGAGGTATGCCGTAATCCAAGCTATAAAACAATTTGAAGGTAGGTGAATGGCGATTCACCAATTTCCACCAAGATAAACGAAATGTATTATTAGGTTTTAATTGGTTTTGAAACTCCTAGATCTTTTGAGATTCATTGAACTGTTCAATGGAATGTTTCAATCTCGAGTGTGCCCTTCAGGTTTTGTGACTGGGATGTCGAGGATCACAAAACAAGGTGTGAAGTAACCATGCAAATTACTTGGTACCCTTAAGTGTTTACCCCTCAATCGATGTGCCGGTTAACCATACACGCTCCATCGATACTATGATAAACATTAAGTCACCCTTTGCCTACCTTGTTAAATACGAGTTAGTGTGCCGGTTAACCACACACGTTCCACTAACCGACTTAAACAAAGTGCAAAGTGTAATTTCATGGATTAGCACCTTATTCACATTTTCCTAAGTAACTAAGATTGGGTATTATTAAGAGTTTAGTTACTTAGTATTTATCATTAATACTTTTAATGAAGGGAGAATTATAGTCTCGTCAAACCCGTTCGGCTAACAACCCTCCACCGGTCAAGCAAGCGGTGGGTGAGAGTGGACACCCATTAAGCTGCCATTTTATAAGCAACAACCTTATACCCACCTTATAGACCGACTTCGTGAATGAGGCGTACTAGCGGTAAGACTGACTTTACTCTTATACATATATATATTATTATTAACTTATAATATTATAAAGTATAAGGGTTGAATTTTAACTCTTAAAATTCTAAGGGCTAACTTGGAATTAAAGTATTCATAAGAGAAAACTTTACAAATTCCAAAACTTGAGGACAAGTTTTGAAACTATTCAAAACTAATTAATTCCATAACTTATGTGTTTAAAGTAGTTTTAATCCAAAAACTCTTCAAGTTCCATAACTTATGGAAGACTTTAAACTAATAAAAGAATTAACTTTTCTTTATTTTTATAACTTATGGAATTAATTAAGGTTACATTTATTATTATTATTATTATTATTATTTTTTATTTATTTAGTGAAGAGACTCTTGGTCCTCCATAACTTGAGGACAAATTATGGAGTCATAACTCCAATTAATTAGAACTAGACTCTTCATTTTTTTGTAACCTTTGCCAATTTTATGAGTTTTATGAGTCTTTAATGTGACTCTTCATGTAACTTGAGGAAAAGTTACACAAACACATTTTATACTCAACTCTTAGATTAAAATGGATTGAAAATAATTATTTCATTCAACTTTTCTATTAATCTAAGAAACTCATAAGAACAAGATAATTCAAATCAAACTTTTTCATGTAATTAGTCTAACTTTTAAACTAATACAAAACATGAATCTATTGACAAATATCTTTGAAATTGGATTAGCATGAACATTACCACAACAAAAACAAGTTTATAAGTTCAAAAACAACTTAGGGTAATGTTCCTAGTCCATTTCTAGCCAAAAAAAACTCGAAAATATGTTGTCTGGGGTCCAACTCGTCAAGTGCATGAACACAACTCGGCGAGTTGGATGCATTTTGCCTTGGACTCGTCGAGTCCCTTCATGGACTCGGCGAGTCTGCTGGGCTGACAGCATCAAAACTCGATTTTTCAGCTCCATTTGCAAGTATAATAAGAAAACAAGCCTAGGCTCTGATACCACTGTTGGGTTATGAGCATTCTAACACTCCTAAGTGTACATGCAACCCTAAATACCTTGGATCTATGTTTTCTCTATTATACATGCAAATATGAACATCCAAGGTATTGTTCTAAACTAGCATACAAAACTATCAATATAACAAGATAGAATACATACCTCTTTGATGTAGAATGTCTTCATGAAGCTTGAGTGCCTAGTGCCCCAAGTGTGACACCTCAAATGGTTCACACAACACCAAATACACTTGGAATAACTTGAGAGAATTCTACACTTCATGAAAATCGGCTAGCCCTTTCTTACTCTCTCTAGTGGCTGATTTTTTCCCAAGAATGTGATCTTTATATAGTGTTACAATTAGGGTAAACCCTTAATTGTCATGGCTTTCCATTTCCTTGGATCCATGGGTTCAAATACACCATGGAGAATCCATGGAGCATCATATGGGTTTCGGCCCAACTAGATAATCCATGAAGCATTAGCCCACTATACAAGTATGGATGATTTACACAATCAACCCATATATTTAATTAGTCTTCTTTTGATCACTTAATTAATCCTAGATTAATTCTTGATCAATACTAATTAGATAATCTTATTATTCTTATTATTAATATACTAGAACTTATAATATATTAATAACCATAAGTGTCTTATTTCTCTCATTATAGTCTATCCAAGTGCATGATGCCATGCAACCCAAATGGACCATGCCGGGTCGGGTCAAGTCTTACCAATTATAGTTATGGACTTAGACATTAATCCAACATTCCTGTCATCAGCATATGATCAGGAATATCTTCTTCATCTGAATCAAAAGGAATATCATCAGGTATCCCACCAAAGGCACCTCCTTCGACTTCAATATTTGACAATGGTTGCGAAGGTTGAGGATTTTCGGGTGATTGAGAAGGAAAAAGTGTGGTGAATGGGTTTTGAAGAGCATGATCAAAAATGGATGAGGTGGTGGATAAAGTTGTAACTGGTAATGAAATGGGTAAAGATGTTTGAATTGATGGTGCAACACTCAGGATAGGTGCCCCCGTATCAGATACGTTGACAACCATATCGGAAATAGGAACCTCCTCAGTAACTGATTTGGTGAGAACTATTTCGAGTGGTTTGGTTTGTCGAATAGTGGTACAAATTTGCGAAGTGTGTATGATAGGTAAAGAAACAGGTACCATAGTTGTGACTGGTGGAGTTTCTGGAACTATTTCTTCTTCAGATGATTCATTGTGAATCACCATCTTCCTTCTTTTGACCATCGTACGTTGCATATTTTTCGCAACGTCTTCAGCTCGTTGTCTTTTCTGTCCTGGAGATACTGGCGCAGGAATATTGCGAATAGTAACACCTTTACTACTCACTTCAGCTTTGCGAATTTGCTTCAGTACCCTAGACTTAGAAGGTAAGAGTTCCTTCTTCGATTTCTTTGAAGTTTCTTCGGTTGGCATTACTTCATCTGGTACGGTTGGTGAGGATGAACCCTTCGCACTTTTCTTGTGAGCCTTCCTTGTCATAGATGGAGTAGCAACATCTGGTAAGACTCCAGTCTAATCTGCTGTATTAACAGTTCGCAAATATCTCACCAAAACTTTGTGAGTTGGAGAAACTTTGCGAAGCATCGCATCTGGAATACGAGCCACATGAGAAAATATTGCTTCATCATCTTCTACAGTTTTTAGGAATTGATAGAAAGAAAATTCAGCAACTTCAACATTTGTCAGCATTGGAATTTCTTCTTTTTCATACACGTTTTCAAGAATTAAGCTCTAGTATCTTGCACAAGAAATTCCCTTCTCCGAATTTGTATTTTCCAGGGTTTTAACAAATTCCTTCCACAACTGAGTTGCATAATCAACATTAATATCATTGTATATGCCCATTACCATAGCATATACTTCCATTCTTCCTCTATCCAATCCGACTGTTCTTCCTGTAAGACACCTTAGAAAAATGCCAAATAGGAAATTCCATATACATGGCAAGCCAGACTTTTTGAAATCACTTATTTTTGTCAACTCCGGTTGATGCCCCATCTCATTAAACATATGAATGACCTGCGAGTTGACAGGTTTGATAAACGGAGGGTTGTTTGGAATCTGCAGAATTTCCACAAACAAGTTCTTGGACAGTTTAACTCGTTTGTTGTTGGTTAAATTGAAAGTAATCACATTCGTCGTGTGATTGTATGAAGCCGTTGAAGCGGCACGAGATAACTACACCATTGGGACCGGGAATGAACTGAACATGGCAGTTGCTAAAGGTGATCGTTTCAGAGCAACAATAGCATCTTCAATTCTTCTGGATAACCGGAAACTTTCGGATCAACTTGGTAATTAGTGCTTTGAATCTTCATCAGGGATTGAGAAAGAACCTCATCAGTGTTGGAAGTAGTGGCTGCCATTGTTAGGGTTTTGAAAAAGAAAGTTGAAGTTTGGATCAAGGTTTAATCTTGGAAGTGTTGTGAGAGTTCTTGTTTGCATAACCGTACACAGTGTTCTTTAACCCCCTTTTATAGGTTGCTCAAAATTGATTTGAAATTGAAGCGGGATACATTTAATGTTATCCAACGTGACACCTTGAAACTCGGATCATGACTGCAAAAGGTAACAACATTCCAAAAACTAACTGTCACATCTCCTCGAAAACCGGACAGAATACCAACGATTTTGAGTATGCAGCCTGTCAAGTATCTGTTATAGAATTCGAACCGGTAAAACCCTTCGCATGGAAGCAAGGCTCATTCACTTTTGGGATTTAAAGTGAAGTCATATGCCAGACTTGCGAAATCATCAGTCTGAATTGGTTTTACTCAGAACGTCAAGGATTTCGTGTGTACATTGTGCCAACGAAATAAGATAAGAAACAAAGATATTTGTAATGTTGTGATGTCAAAAATTCAATTTGACATGAATGCAGTAAAACCCCGGGCAAAGGTTGCTTCGTTAATTATCAAGAGAGATAATCAACTGCTTGTGTAGTTTCCCGTGCATTACAATCGAATACTTGTAGAGAAGTATCAAAGGGCTTCTTTTAAAAGTCATTTTGGATTGGTTTGAAATTTCATTACATATCAACCTTAACATAAGGTGAGAAATTGTAAATGAAATTACTTGTTTGACCAGTGTAGTCAGTGACAAGTTGGCTTTTGAAAATATTTATCATGACAATGATTTGCGAATAAAACTTTCACTGAAATCATATTCAAAAGAAAAATTTGTTCTGGATCTTGTTGGGTAACAAACATTCTTGGTTCGGAATATTTGATCAAGACCACACATGCAAATTGAATATGATTTGAAGTTTCGAAATTTTTTGATACTGAAACAAAGGTTTCGTAAAAATCTGGAACAAAGTTCCCCGTCAATTCTTTAAGGTTTATGATTTTTGGGTTACACTTTCATCACGGACTCATGATGATAGATCATAAACACAGAGTTGTGATTTGTCTAGGTTTTGATTGGTTTGATCAAAAACCTCAAGGACAAATCTTTTGAAAAAAAAATTGGAGTGTAAGAATTGTTTGGTTTAAAAAAGGTTGGATAAGAATCGAAGTGTACCTCTGTTATAATGGACAAAACAGAAAACTCTTAACTCATTTGAGAAGAGTAAGGTAGCTCATGTTGACTTATGCGAATATAAGCCTTTTGGGGAAGAAATTTTCATGTGATAATTTCATTAAGGCTTTCTTTTCACACATAGAGTCGTGTTGAGGCTTTTGGTCTACATACAGCTACATGCTTCTAGGGACATCCTAACTAGTCTTAAAATAAATCTAATACCTTCCCATAGAAACAAAATGTATGACCTCTTTGCATTTTAGCCCTGCATTAAATTCTCAGCACACAGTTGAAAGAATGAAGAAAAATAAAATCTTTTTGGATTTTTGATTTTTCAAAAGAAAATACAAAAAAATAAAATCTTTTTGGATTTTTGATTTTTCAAAAGAAAATACAAAAAAAATAAAATCTTTTTGGATTTTTGATTTTTCAAAAAAAAATAAAGTAATATTCGTAAGACTTACCTTAGTTGTTATGACCTCAGATGCGAAAAGATATAGATGCGAAGCCATGCGAAGCCTCTGAATGAACAGTAACCTCTGAATAATGTTGAGTCATATCTACTGAACAAAACGTTTATTCTTGTGTTGATGAAATTGAATTCGCATTAATCATCCCCAAACCTGCTAAAATTATAACTAATGATTTTTCATCAAGAGGTTTTGTAAAAATATCAGCAAGTTGTTCAGTTGTTTTGAGAAAATGAATTTCAATATTCCCATCTTCCACATGATCTTTGATAAAATGATATCGAAGAGCAATGTGTTTTGTCTTTGAATGTTGCACTGGATTATGACAAATGCGAATCGCACTTTGTGAATCACAATACAAAGGAATCTTTTTCATATTTATTGCATAATCACGAAGTTGACTCTGAATCCAAATAATTTGCGAAGTACAAGCAGCCGCAGATATGTATTCTGCCTCAGCAGTTGATATAGCCACACAAGTCTGTTTCTTTGATTGCCAGCTCACCAACTTTCCATCCAATAGTTGACATCCACCAGTCGTACTTTTTCTATCCAAGGTACATCCTCCTAGATCAGAATCTGAAAAAGCTTGAATGAAAAATCCTGTTTTCGCAGGATACCAAAGTCCTAAAGAAACGGTTCCCTTTAGATATCGTAAAATATTTTTCACTGCCGTCAAATGTGGTTCTCTTGGATTTGCTTGATATCTAGCACAACAACAAACCGAAAACATAATATCAGGTCTACTTGCAGTTAAGTACAATAAAGACCCTATCATGCTACGATACAATGTTAAATCAACAGCAGGAGTGTCTAACGAAGGAGTTAGTCGTGTTCCTACTGCCATAGGGACTCTGAGCTTCGTGCTATTAAGCATTCCAAACTTTTCAAGCAAGTTCTTCGTATATTTTTCTTGATTGATTAAGATTCCTTGCCTGTTCTGTCTTATGTTTAAACCAAGAAAATTATTAATTTTTCCCACCATGCTCATTTCGAACTGACTTTTCATTAAATTTTCAAATTCAAGTGACAATGCATTCTTTACTGTTTTTCGTTCAAATTCAGCCAATTCAGATTGCATAGCAACAACCCAATCTGAGTGTTCCATAGCATTCTTTACTGTTTTTGGCTCTATTTTCGAAATAAAGACATTAAACATACAAAGTTCTTGGTTAGTATTCAGTACCTCATTTTTTGCACGAATTTGAGCTCTAGTCAACACACCTTCTAGTAGATTACCAATTACCTGTTCTTTTGGATGATTTCTTGTCCATTTCGCAAGTGGTGGATAATTTGGATCATATTCTAATGGTGCATCTTCATGCATATCTTCATTTTCAGATCCTGCAACAGAAAAGTTATTATTAAATTCATGAAATTCTGCATTTTTATCAAGATTATTTGTCTCTGTTTCATCATGCTCTCCCTCAACATGATCTGCATTTGGATACTCCCCCTCAAAATTATGTTCCTGTTGATTTTGCGAATGCTCCCCCTCAACTTGATGTTCTATAATGTCTTTCTCCCCCTCAAAAGTTGGTATACAATCTTCATGGATACTTGTGTGTTCCTCCTCCATATGAACATTTGGTGTGCTTTCACAAGTTATCGACGTTGTAGTTATTGATGATTCATCAGTATGTTTTGAGGATTTTGATGTGTGATTATCAGGAGCATTATTTTCTGCATCAATTGCCCTGTCAGGAATTCCAAAAATTAAGTCATAATCAAAATCATTAATTTCAGAATTATCAATTTGAGTATTTGAATCCACAAGTATTGGTTTCTTATCGAATTTACTATCAATTTGTTTAAGATAGTAATCGTCAAATGTTAAATTGAAAGTTTCTTCAATTTTTCTTATTCGTTTATTAAACACTCTGTATGCAATTGAATTCTGTGAATATCCTAAGAAGATGCCTTCATCAGCTTTTGCTTGAAACTTGGACAAATTGTCTTTGAGATTCATAATAAAGCACCTGCAACCAAAAACATGAAAGAATTTTACATTAGGTTTCCGATTATTGATTATTTCATATGGAGTAACATTGAATCTTCGATGAATGTGTGATCGATTCTGAGTAAAACATGCTGTGGACACAGCTTCTGCCCAAAGATATTGAGGTAGATTCGCATATGTTAGCATGGTTCTGCCAGCTTCGCATAGAGATCGATTTCTTCTTTCAATTACACCATTTTGCTGTGGAGTATATGGTGATGAGAAATTATGCGAAATACCTTTGTTTGTAAGAAAATTGTTAAGAGTTTGATTTTTAAACTCCAAACCATTATCACTTTTAATTTTTCGTACATTCTTCTTCAGACTAATTTCAATCTTTTTGATAAAATCAATCATCATCTGAGCAACTTCAGCTTTCAACCTGAGAAAAAACACCCATGTGAATCTAGAGAAATCATCTACAACAACTAAAATATACCACTTTTTATTTATTGTTGCAATAGTTGATGGTCCACATAGATCAATGTGAAGAAGTTCCAATGGATCTACTATTTTTGAATCTATCACAATCGGATGACCTTTTCGATGTTGTTTTCCTTGTTCGCAAGCTGCACACAAAGAATCATTGTCAAATTTTAGTACTGGTAACTCGAACTAAATCTTCAGTTACAAGTTTATTTATATTTCGAAAGTTCAAATGTGACAATCTTCTATGCCAAAACCTGCTGACATCATTAGATGCTTTTGATAGTAAACACACAGCTGGTTTTCCCACAATTGGTTTGATGTCCAGTGTAAACATATCACCATATCTTTTGGATTTGAGAAGTATTTCATTTGTCTTTGCATTTGAGATGATACTTCCTGCTTCATTAAACACAACTTGATTTCCAGTACCCACAACAAGTTGTGATACACTTATTAAACTATGTTGAAGTCCTTCAACATAAGCAACTCTGTTTACTGTGAAGTTTCCATTTGTGACTTTCCCATATCCTTTCACTTGACATTTGTGATTATTTCCAAATTTGACTACTCCAGCATTTTCCAAGCTTCTGTAATCTCGCAAATTTTCATTTCTTCCAGTCATATGACGAGAGCAACCACTATCAATATACCATTTCATATCATATTGCTCGTCACAAATCACCTGCATTTATTGAAAAAATTTAGGAACCCAAGACTTATTGGGTCCATCATTAGTAGAATTAAACAACTTTTTGGAATTTAAAAACCATGTTTTCACTTTGTGTGTAACAGAATCCATTATATCAACATCATCAGTTCTAGATATTGAGATATAGTCATTCAATAATTTTGGATTCTCATTGATTGTAATCTTATCCTTCACAACATTCGCATTTTTGACAACTGGTTTCCATTTTTGAACCGGAACTTGCGAATTATGAGATGATGTACTAGCAGTTGAAGAATTATTTGTGAACTTATCAAATGCACTTTTGATTTGTTGTTCTGAAAACTTTCACTTTGATATTTCTTTCCTTTCCCTTCGAACCAATGATTGATCATACTTACATCAGACTTTCCTTTGATGTATGAAACTTTGGTTGGTTTTGATATTGAAGGATTTGGAAAATTTGGTTGTTTTGGTGAAAATTTCACTTTGACTTGAGTTGAGTTTTTCAAACTAGATGAAGTATTCGTGAATTTGCCAACATTTGGAAACTTTTGATTATTTGCAAATTTTTGCGAATTCTCAAATTTTCGATTGTTGTCATATTTGCGAATAGATGGAACTTTGTCAACAGAGTTTATTTGTTTATGAAAACTTGAATTTGTTTGAGTGTTTTTATTTTGAAATTTTGATGATGTCTTTGAAATTTGTTCTTTTTCATCTCTTGATTTTTCATTTGTCACAACTTGCTAGAATATTGCTTTTCTTGCTTGTCTTCTTGAAACATTATTTTCTGTTGAATAATTTCCAACCATCAATTTGAATTTTTTAGAATTTAATTTCACTTCAACCTTTGAGTTCTCAGCTTTTTTAAATGTTTTATTTGATTTTTCACCTTTAACCACCCATTTTTGTAATGATTTTTTGTTTTTGAAACACATAAGAATTTTGGGTTAAATTGTTTTCTTCTGTGTTTTGATTTGCGAAAAAACCTTCAATTGTGGACTTTTGATTATCTTTTTCAATCATTTTATTAAACTTAGGATGAATTTTCTCAGCATTTCCAGTAGTGACAAAAACTTGATTTGGAAAAATAGTTTTATCAGTCCATACAAAATTTGGATATACCACTGTGTTGGTTTCCAAATAATGTGTGCCTTTGTCATTTAAAATTTTTTCAAATTCTTTTGTATTTTCAAACACTTGATCAACCACAACCCTTTGATGTGTTTCAGTTGAAATTTTCTTTTCTTCTTTATTTTCATCAATATCATTAGATTTCCAGCTTTCAACTTCCACATTATCAATCTTACAATGTTGCGAAGTTGAAGATTTATCAATTTCATCCTCTACTATTGAATCAACTATTATTTCTTTACCTTTGATCTTAGATGTGATATTAATGATCGACAATTGAGAACAATCAATCTCTTCTTCTTCTTCTATCTCACTGATTTCACTAACATTATCAAAATTTTCATCAATATCAGCATAATTTAATTGTGAAGTAAGAGTTCAATTTTCGGTTTTCTTTAAGATTTTCACTTGTTCACTTTTTGTCAAACTTTCATTTACAATGTTAACTAACTCATCAGCATTCAGAAATTCATCAATTTTGACAATACCATATGAATATCTATCATCAGGTACTTTGTCAACCTGAGCAATTGTACTTTTGCAATCATAAGAAACAACATCAACTTTTTCACGTTCATACTCAAGAAAAGGTAAAAGTTTCCTATGTTGTTCTTTGCTAATATCAGAAGAATGATGTAAAGCTATTAATTTTGCATACAATCGTTTTGCTGAATTACAATATATGTTTCTTTGTGCTAGCAACAACCTAACATCATTAGAAAGATTATTCCTATCACAATCTATATTTTTGACTTGCATTTCCAATTTTTCAACTCTGCTCTTCTTTATTTCTAAATCTCTTCGTGTCTCACTAAGTTGCACATCCAATTTCTTAGCTTCATTACTAGCAGACACAATAACAGAATCAAAATAAGCCACAGTATCATCAAATGAAACAATTTCAGTATCATAAGCAGTTAATGGAATATTAAAAGATTCAAGAATTGCACGTACCTTGGTTGTCATGTGTGATTTGTCAGTGGATTTAGACACAAAACATCGCCCTAAAATGTTCTCTTCGCAATCCTCAAAACTTGCGAACATTTCTCCATGTGTGGGATGCCTCATTTCTTTGTCATCAGATCCTGAAGATCGGATCTGATAAGTTCCACTTTCTTCTTCATCAGATTCTCCCTTAGCAACTAAAGACACTCCTTTGGTCTTTGCACGTAATTCTTCAATCTTTTCGGAATAGTAAGCTTCATCTTTAACTTTTTCTTTCTTTTCTTCTTTCTTTCGCAACATGCAATCAGCTGCGAAATGATTCGCACCATTGCAATAGTGATAATAAATTCCTGAATCACCCTTCAACTTTTTCTCTTCTTTCGCATTTTTCTGTTTTTCATCTATTTTCTCTATTTTCTTCCTCTCCTCTCCTCCAGTTCTTGTGACATCATTTTTCACATCACTATTCTTTCCTTTTGGATTAAAAGGCTTTTTGAAAAACTTTTTAACTCTGTTGTTTGAATAGTATGCTACAGCTTCATCATCGGAGTTTATCAAAAATCCTTCTACATCTGAACCATCTTTTTCATCAGTTTCTGATACCTTTGAAACAAGAGCCAAAGGACCACCAATAGCTTGTTTTGATTCTTCATACATTTCTGTGACCTCACATTCATGTGTTTTCATTTGATTGTAGAGATCATTCAATGTAGTTGTATCAAAACTTTGTTGATTCTTAATCATCATGCTCACACTTCGCCATTCCTTGCGAAGACCCATAATGAAAGTTAAATTGAACTCCATGAGAGATCTAGTGATACCATACCTATTGCAGTGAAACATAAGCTCATTCAGATGATCATAACAATTTTCGGGTGTTTCTGTATCCTTTTGTCTGAATTCCTTCAGTTCAACTAGACATTGCTTCACAGAGTTGATCTTTGTCTTTTCACTACCTTGATACTTTTCTTTTAGAGTATTCCAGATCTCTTTTGCTGTTTTACAACTACGAATGTAATTGTAAACCACAGGAGGTAGAGCACCTCTTAGTTCTCTCATGCATCTCTTTTCATTATTCTTCAGTCGATTTCGTTGTTCTTCAACATCACTAGATGCAGTGGATGAACCAATTTGTTGAACATTAGCAGGAGCTTGTACTGTTCCATCGATACACTTCCAAAGTTCTTCATCAATTCCATTTAAGTAATCTTCCATTCTATCAGCCCACTGATCATAGTATTCTGGAATTAACATCGGAATTTTGGTTGAGGAACCAAGCAAGTGAGAAAAAGAAGTCATTAAATTCATGTTGAAGTTCGCCATTGATGAACACAATAAATATCTAAAAACTTGAAAACTTGATGAATTTCAGAATTTTATCAAATGTATTGATCACAAATCACAAATCGATTACTCGACTTAACAATTCAAATACAGAATCAATACAAATCTGAAGATCAATAGTGATTTTCAAAACCAAAAATGCGCGGAAAATTTTGAGTAAATTTGTAACTCAAAAAGAAAATGATTCTTATACGAAAATCAGATCTAAGCAGTTTGAATCCGGCTCTGATACCAATTGATGAGAATTATTATCGAGAATTTAGAAAAGAAAAGATAGATTTGAATGATTTAATATGAAGAACACAAAGAGTAAATATTAATCAAATCTCATATTGATTAAGACTGATTACAGAATAAGCAGAAGTGAGTTCTAGCATTCATCCCTCCACTTCAAGCCTAAGTCCCTATTTATAGGGAATAAACAAAAAATATACTAAGTCTATACATTTTCACTTCACACAAAAAAAATGACTTAGTAAAATAATACAAAATGCGAAACAACACAAAACACTCTATTCGACTTTTTACAATATACATCAACATCCCCTCTCGGTTTCTGCCCTCTCTCCTCTCGGCTTCAGCACCAGAAGGCCGAACCTCGGCCAGAATTCGGAAAATTGTCACTTTTAGCCCCTTTTTGATATTTTTAACATTTTAAGCCCGTTTTTCGTGATTTTAAAGCGGGATTTTCTCCAAAAATTATATTTTAACATAAGAAACCCTAAATATTCATAATTTAAACATATTTTGATGAAAATCATTATCTAAATAATAAAGATCTAATGGGGGATTTATTTAAGGTGGAGTGTTGACCTTGCCTTAACTTATGTCACAAGCAACCACCCCACACCCACTCTATGACCAGCCATACCTCCCCACCTTACCTAGGTCACTTCAACGTCCCTTGCACTCAATTTACACTCATTCCCACATTTTTAGAGCTGGAACAAACATCCTCTCTCCTCATTTCTCTCATTTGCTCTCATTTCACTAAGTATCAAACACCACTTTTCTCTCAAAGTTTTTCTACACCAATTTCGAGATTCAAGGCTGATTTTCAAGTGTTCTTCCACTCTTAGTAAGTATAATTCATCCTCCTTATGATTATTTCACTTCATTCTACTCAAATCATTGATTGCTTACACAGACTCCATAACTATGATGTTAGATTCTCAAAAATCTTCAAGGCATCTCCAAGTGTTCTTGAGTTAAACACTTCCATTCTTCAACAATCATTTACTGAAATCACTTAAGGTGAGTTCATACACCTACATTTTCATGTTTTCTCAAGTTTTCAGGGGGGGGGGGGGGAATACAAGTTAAAACACCAAGAACATAACTAAATTTTTCTAACAGCCTTCATCAGAAAATTTCAAGTCCATTCACGGACTGTTGTGGGAATCTTAAACATTTTTGTTTTCAAAACTGTACAAGGTCCAAATAGTTGAAGTTCTTAGCTTTAAAATGACTACTTGCACATCTCCATATGATTTTTCTACAATTTATGGTGATTTTTACAAAACTGCCTATCATTTCAAACAACAATCCAGAACAGTCTGTGATTATGGACTTTTTCACCCAAGTTGGAGGTCATTAAAAATTGTGATGTAAATTATGACTAAACTAGACACATTTTTTGAACTCTCAGAATTTACGGATCTAGTTTTCGACTTTGTATGATTTTTCCAAAACAGTGCAAAATGGCTAAAGTTAGCCAACAGCATGTAAATATCATAACACTTTGTATTATGTTGAGCAAAGTGTATAATCATAAGTTCTAATTATTGAATGTGTTTCTTGTTAGTTTATCATCATGAACTGAAACTAAGTCATTCATAATAAATATTATTCATTCATTTTAGAACACGTATATTAAACTATAAAAAGTATAGTTTAATAAATTCATAACACTAATACATTTCCATAAAAGAGTTCTTACATATTACAAACATTTTAGATAAACTATAATAGGTATAGTTTATGATATATTGCATAACACACTCGTACTAAAAGAGTACATTCATACAGAAAAGGTTTACACTCACACACATTATATGTAAACTTGTTACCCTAAATTGTGAGACATTCTCTCTTTCCGTACATCCGAGTGCGGAATATAATTCCTGGTAGTTATAATCAGAGTCTCCTGGAGGGAGAACGTGATACTTGTATATAGATCTATATTGGGTTTGACACCCCACACCTTGCTGCTAGCTACAGTAGGACATGCAGGTCTACGGGTGACAAATGTCATTTCATTTTCGCGACGCCTGAGAAACGTCGTGGTAGGTTCACATAGTCATAGTATGATTATAGCAACTCACATAGGGAGATAACAATTCATAAAGTTTACGGGATTTCATAAAACCTAAGTAGGTTTTAGGTTGATTCAAATTCACTTTTTATATCAATTCAAAATCATGACATTTCTACTAAGTAAGAATCATTTCTTATACATTTTGGTCTTTGGTCATAAGGCTACATTATACGGATTTTAAGGAAAATATCGGATTTTTCTGAAACAAACGCGACATTTACATGAGAAAGACTTCTATTAAGTTTTATAGCAAAAACTTATGAACTCACCAACCTTTGTGTTGACGCTTTTCAAACAACTTGGATTCTCAGGAAATCACTAAACAGGTAATCAAGTGCTTTTGAGGATGGGACGTTAAGGCGTCAAACTTTTCATAGTTTCTTGTTTTAAAGTATACTTACATGTATCATATACTCGCGTAGTGTCATCACTAAGGAGAACATAAATTGAAAGAGGAGGAGTCAAACATTATTAGTACGCCTTAGCATGTGTAGTCAATTCTGGGAAGGATATAGCCTGATCAACTATATCCGTCCAAGAAGTAACTTACGCACACTAAGAAATAGTCGTAATGAGCGACAAATCTAATAACCTAACTACACTCTATAAAGAACACGCTAAGAACCAAATATAAACATTTAAAAATACTATAGGAGTATTTGTACGTTTCTATAGCGCCATGTTATTATTTTCCGATATATGCTTCTTAACCCCCCCCCCCCCCCCCGTTTCTCGTGCAGACGACATGGCAGGATTTCACATACCCGGGGACCCATATTTTCCCAATCAGGGAAACGCGGGGTGGATCGATGATGAGCCCGAGCAACAAATCGAAGAGGATCCCGAGGAGGATCCCGAAGAGGATCCCGAAGAGGAACCCGAGGAGGAAGACGAACAAGAAGAAGAAGAGGAAGACGACCAAGAAGAAGAAGAGGAAGACGAATAAGAAGAAGAGGAGGAAGACGAAGAAGAAGAAGAGGAAGATGATGAGATAGTCATGTTTGGGAACGAAATGGAGGAACCACCGGAAGTATTCAACCCTCCTTACATCGCGAGGGTACTCGCGCACCGTTTTGGATACAACGGACCTGAACCCCCTTGGGTAACGACGATCGAAAGGTGGAGCCGACAACAATGCCAGCGGTCACCATACGGCTACCAATGAGGTTATTATGATCTCACTCATGGTGGACCGGGAGCTAGGCGCCATCGTACAGTCTACCACTGATCGTACCAGAGACCTGAAACGGGACTCCCACCACAGAGACCAACTCATTCAAGACCTTCTCGCTGCTCGAGTGGAAACAAGAGAGTATCGGGAAAGATATATGGCACTCGAAGAGAGAATGGTAGCAGCCGAACGGAGATTGGCAGAACTACAGGTCACATCGACATCATCGCAGCCTCCGTCAAAGAAGGGTCGTAGTGATTAGAATTCGTTACTATTCTCACGTCTTGGTAGTAAAAATTTATGAGTACGCGTTGGTGCTGCTCTCTGTATGTAGGTTGACCCTGCGACTAAGTGATTACACTATTCAAAGGGCTTTTGTAATGTCAAAGCTATCTTTTGAAACGATGTAATGTAGACCCTTATGTGGTCAAACTTTTCCCTCTAAACGTTATGTACTAAAAGTTATCAATGAAATTTGGCATGAGTTTTATTTATTGAATGTTTGGCACTAGACATCATAACCTGATCACACAAACAGTATATGAATAATAAAGTTTTGATAAAATACAAGAGAGATGAAACCAGTAACACTCGACTCGTTATCACTATTGAAGTCTTACCGACTGGTCATTTTTTTTATTATTATGACAGAACCATGCCACCAAGGAGAAGACCAAGACCTTCCGACAACACAGTGCCGCCTCCACCACCACCTCCGCAGTTTGATCCTGCGATGTTTCAGGCTGCAGTAACGGCAGTCGTGGCGGCAGCAATGTCGCAAATGGGTACCAATGGTTCTGGTGGTTCTGGATCCGGAGCTACCAATTCCATTCATGGGGACAGCACGGGGCGTACGAGGGAGTGCTCTTACAAAGACTTCACGAATGGCAAGCCCGACCCTTTCAATGGAAGCGGGGGCGTCATCACACTGGTGCAATGGTTCGAAAGGACCGAGGTAGTTTTCGAAATCTGCGCTTGTCCCGAAGCGAGTAAAGTCAAGTATCAGGCATTCACTTTCACTGGAAAAGCACTTACTTGGTGGAATGGCCGAGTTAAATCACTTACTCCTGCAGTAGCTAACAGTATCAGCTGGGAGGATTTGAAAGCTTTAATGTTAAAGGAATATTGCCCGAGGGGAGAAATACAAAAACTTGAAGAGGAACTTTGGAACCTCAGGATGTCCGGCACTGATGTTGAAACTTATACTGTCCGTTTCAATGACCTAGCACTTCTCTATCCAACAATGGTCACTCCAGAGGAGAAGAAGGTGGAACGATACCTCTGGGGGATGTCATCCCAGATTCAAGATAGTGTATTGGCCTCAAAACCCACTACCTTTGAGAGTGCCAAGGAATTGGCACAACAACTCATAGATCACAGGGCTAGCCGTGGTACCGTGATAACCACCACCGACCGAACAAAAGGAGGGAACAACAAGAGGAAATTCTGGGGCAATAAAAAGAAACAACCGATGCAGGACCCCACCAAAAAGCAACAGATTGTTGCTGTCCGTGCCGCAACTACTGCTGTCACTCCAGCGCCGCCGAAACAGTACACGGGAACTCTTCCTAAGTGCAACAAGTGTAACTACCACCATAACGGTGCTTGTCGAGAGTTACACTGCAATAACTGCAACAAGAAGGGACACACTGCACGATTTTGTAGAGCGACTACCCAACCCGCCACTCAAGCCACTACGACCGCCAACACCGGAGCAAGTCAAACCTGCTATGGGTGTGGTGAAACGGGACACTTCAGGAGGAACTGCCCCAAGGCACGAGCCCCTAATGCTGGGGGTGTAGGAAGACTCCTAACTTTAGGGCATGGAGAAGCAGTCAAGGATCCCTCTGTGGTTACTGGTACGTTCCTCCTCAATAACTCTTATGCATGCGTACTTTTCGATAGTGGGCCATAAAGAAGTTTCGTAAGTCACCAATTCAAACATATACTTAAGCAAAATTCCCAACCACTAGAAGATTCTTACATCGTAGAAATGACAAATGGAAAGGTTGAGCGCGCTAACGATATTTACATAGGGTGTACTCACACTCTAGACAACCATTTGTTCAAAATTGACCTTATGCCGGTCACCATAAAAAGTTTCGACATAATCATTGGTATGGATTGGTTAAGCCTTCATCGTGCCGACATTCTATGTTACAAAAGGGCCATCCGCCTCAATCTGCCGAATGGCAACATTCTCACCGTTTATGGCAATAAACCTAGTGCGAACCTACAAATCATCTCTTGTGTTAAAACCCAAAAGTACCTCCGAAAGCAATACCATGCATTCTTAACCCACGTCATAGACAAGAAACAAGAGGTGAAGGACATCAAAGAAATTCCAGAAGTATGCAACTTCCCTGATGTATTCCCAGACGATCTGCCAGGTGTACCACTCGCACGACAAGTCGAATTTCGGATCGACTTAATCCCAGGAGCTACCCCCATCGCCAGGGCTCCATACCGCTTAGCACCGGTAGAAATGAAAGAACTATCCAGCCAATTGAATGAACTACTGAGTAAAGGATTCATCAGGCCAAGCTTCTCACCCTGGGGAGCACCAGTCCTATTTGTAAAGAAGAAGGATGGACCTTTTTGCATGTGCATAGACTACCAAGAACTAAACAAACTCACTATCAAGAACCGTTATCCCCTACCCAGAATCGATGACCTCTTCGACCAGCTCCAAGGAGCCAGCTACTTTTCAAAAATCGACCTGAGGTCGGGCTATCATCAACTACGAGTTTAAGAAGAGGATATCCCCAAGACGGCATTCAGAACTCGCTATGGACACTACGAATTTGTAGTGATGCCATTCGGATTAACAAACGCGCCTGCGGTGTTCATGGATTTGATGAACCGAGTGTATCGACCCTTCTTGCATAAATTCGTCATCGTATTCATCGATGATATCTTGGTCTATTCAGGAAGCGAAGAAGAGCACAGACAACACCTACGACTAGTTCTGGAGATATTAAGAACGGAGAAGCTTTACGCCAAGTTTTCAAAGTGTGAATTTTGGCTCCGTGAAGTAGGATTCCTTGGCCATGTAGTAAGCAAGGAAGGAATCCATGTGGATCCCTCAAAGATCAAAGGAATCGAAGATTGGTCAGCACCTACAACGCCAACAGAAATCCGACAATTTTTGGGACTTGCAGGCTACTATCGAAGATTCATACAAAACTTCTCCAAGATCGCCAAGCCCCTCACCACCTTGACTCAGAAAGGCGTGGTGTTCAAATGGGAAGATAAACAAGAAGTCGCCTTCCAGACACTAAAGCAAGCCCTATGCAGCGCACCAGTCTTGTCTCTTCCAGAAGGAACTAATGATTTTGTGGTGTATTGTGATGCTTCAAATCAAGGCCTCGGCTGTGTGCTCATGCAAAGGGGAAAAGTCATCGCTTACGCATCAAGGCAACTTAAGACACACAAATTTAATTATACCACCCACGACCTTGAACTAGAAGCAGTGGTGTTCGCCCTAAAGATCTGGAGGCACTACCTCTACGGCACCAAGTGCACCATCTTCACTAATCACAAAAGTCTTCAGCATATTCTAAATCAGAAAGAACTTAACATGCGCCAAAGAAGATGGGTAGAATTGCTGAATGACTACGAATGTGAAATTCGCTACCACCCGGGCAAAGCTAATGTAGTAGCCGATGCCTTCAGCAGGAAAGAATACTCGGGTCGCCGAGTAAAATCCCTAGTCATGACCATCCACTCCCAACTGGCCACGCAGATCAAGGATGCCCAGTTAGAAGCCTTGAAACCAGAAAACGTGGAAAACGAAGCACTAAGAGGGATGGACAAGAACTTTGAAATCAAAGAGGATGGAACTCGTTATCTCATGAACCGAATCTGGACACCGAAATTCGGTGGGTACCGAGACGTTGTAATGAACAAGGCCCACAAGACTCGATACTCCATTCATCCTGGGTCAGATAAGATGTGTCTAGACCTCAAAAGGTTATACTGGTGGCCAAACATGAAGGCTGAAATTGCTGCTTATGTGAGCAAGTGCCTCACTTGCGCCAAGGTCAAGGTAGAATATCAGAAGCCATCAGGTTGTACTTCAACAACCGGATATACCCGAGTGGAAGTGGGAGCGAATAACCATGGACTTCATAACCAAACTGCCTAAGACATCAGGTGGGCTGGATACCATATGGGTTGTCGTGGACAGATTGACCAAGTCCGCGCACTTTCTGCCAATAAAGGAAACAGATAAGATGGAGAAGTTAACCAGGACGTACATTAAAGAGATCGTGCGACTGCATGGTGTACCTATATCCATTATCTCTGACCAAGATAGTAGATTCACCTCGCGGTTCTGGCATTCCCTACAGAAGTCTCTAGGAACTAGGCTTGACATGAGTACGACCTACCATCCACAAACCGACGAGCAAAGCGAGAGAACCATCCAGACATTGGAAGACATGCTGAGAGCCTGTGTGATAGATTTTGGTAAGGCATGGGATACCCATCTGCCGCTTATCGAATTCTCTTATAATAACAACTATCACACTAGCATTAGAGTCGCTACATTCGAAGCTCTCTAAGGTCACAAGTGTAGATCACCTTTGTGTTGGGCCGAAGTCGGGGATACTCAGCTAGCTAGAGGGCAAATCCCTGATAGCACCCTTACTGGGCCTGAAATCATAAGGGAAACCACAGAAAAGATCATTCAAATTCAGGAAAGACTGAAGGCGTCTCGTGATCGACAAAAGAGTTACGCGGATAAGCGACGCAAACCTTTAGAATTCGAGGTCGGAGACCGAGTACTACTAAAAGTTTCCCCCTGGAAAGGGATGATACGTTTTGGTAAACGTGGGAAACTAAACCCAAGGTACATCGGACCGTTCGAAATCCTTGCTAGGATTGGTCCTGTGGCGTACAAACTCCAACTACCACAAGAACTTAGTAACGTACACCCTACCTTCCACATATCTAACATAAAGAAGTGTCAGTCTGACGAGACACTCGTAATACCGCTCGACGAAATCGAAGTTAATGAAAATCTCCACTTTGTGGAGGAACCCGTCGAGATCATAGATCGAGAAATCAAGAGAACGAAACATAGTTGCATTCCCATAGTGAAGATTCGTTGGAACGCGAAACGAGGGCCTGAGTGTACCTGGGAACGCGAAGATCAAATGAAGCAAAAGTATCCGCATCTTTTCCCAAACCCTGGAAATCCCATCCGAATTTAAATTTCGGGACGAAATTCCCTCTAACGGGGGGGATGATGTGACAATCGTCAACCTTGAGTCAAGTCAAGTCATCAAGTCAAACCGGTCAACTCGATTAAACCTTGTGTATTAGGATTTGTGTTATGTTCATACTGTATAACTTGCTATATTAATGGGAAAACATCACTTGGGAAAAGTCTTGTGTTAAAATTTCCTAAGCCTTAGTGCTAATCAATGAACTAAACTGATAAAAACCATGTTGTATACTCATCGGGAGTGTGTAGGATCCTTAATCATGACTTAACGGGGCTCAAGAACCTTGCATTGCGGAGCCAAACACTCATAATTGTCACACATGGAACCTCCCTCAATCGTTTTCACTCTATCTCTCTCTATGACAAATCTCTCCCAAATCTCTCCAAGTATGTGAAATCTTTCTCAAATATCTCTTTGTATGAGAAATCTCTCCAAGAATGTCAAATCTCTCCCAAATCTCTCCAAGTATGTGAAATCTCTCTCAAATATCTCTTTGTATGATAAATCTCTCCAAGAATGTCAAATCTCTCCCAAATCTCTCCAAGTATGTGAAATCTCTCTCAAATATCTCTTTGTATGAGAAATCTCTCCAAGAATGTCAAATCTCTCCCAAATCTCTCCAAGTATGTGAAACCTCTCTCAAATATCTCCTTGTATGAGAAATCACTCCAAGAATGTAAAATCTCTCCCAAATCTCTCCAAGTATGTGAAATCTCTCCCAAATCTCTCTGAAAAGTTTCCCGTAACTTTTTAGAATCATTCGGGTCATTCCGACCCTTAACCAGGTCAAAAAAACGGCTTAAAATGGGGAAAAAACAAGAAAAATAGGCTTTAGGAACCGAAACCCTTCTTAGGAACCGAAACCAAGAAGAGAGGCCTCATCGGGCCGAAACTCGCGAGGACAGAGCCTCTGTTCTCGGTCTCTGTCCCTTCTCGGTTCCCATGCCCTTCTCTCGGTCTCTGTTCTCTTCCCTCCTCTCGCTCTCTGTCGCTTCTCTCCTCTCTGTCGCCTCTCTGCTTCTGTTCGCCTCCCGCCTCTCTACTCTCTCTTCTCTTCTCTCGGTCTCTGTTCTCTCCCCTCCTCTCGGTCTCTGTCTCCTTCTCTCCTCTCTGTCTCTTCGCGCCTCTCTGTTCTCTCTTCTCCCCTCTCGGTTCCTGCTCTCCCTCTTCTCCCCTCTCGGTTCCTGCTCTCCCTCTTCTTCCCTCTCGGTTTCTGCCCTCTCTCCTCTCGGCTTCAGCATCAAAAGGCCGAACCTCGGCCAGAATTCAGAAAATTGTCACTTTTAGCCCCTTTTTGATATTTTTAACATTTTAAGCCCGTTTTTCGTGATTTTAAAGCGGGATTTTCTCCAGAAATTATATTTTAACATAATAAACCCTAAATATTCATAATTTAAACATATTTTTGATGAAAATCATTATCTAAATAATAAAGATCTAATGGGAGATTTATTTAAGGTGGAGTGTTGACCTTGCCTTAACTTATGTCCCAAGCAAGCAACCACCCCACACCCACTCAATGACCAGCCATACCTCCCCACCTTACCTAGGTCACTTCAATGTCCCTTGCACTCAATTTACACTCATTCCCACGTTTTTAGAGCTGGAACAAACATCCTCTCTCCTCATTTCTCTCATTTGCTCTCATTTCACTAAGTATCAAACACCACTTTTCTCTCAAAGTTTTTCTACACCAATTTCGAGATTCAAGGCTGATTTTCAAGTGTTCTTCCACTCTTAGTAAGTATAATTCATCCTCCTTATGATTATTTCACTTCATTCTACTCAAATCATTGATTGCTTACACAAACTCCATAACTATGATGTTAGATTCTCAAAAATCTTCAAGGCATCTCCAAGTGTTCTTGAGTTAAACACTTCCATTCTTCAACATTCATCTACTGAAATCACTTAAGGTGAGTTCATACCCCTACATTTTCATGTTTTCTCAAGTTTTCAGGGGGGGAATACAAGTTAAAACACCAAGAACATAACTAAATTTTTCTAACAGCCTTCATCAGAAAATTTCAACTCCATTCACAGACTGTTGTGGGAATCTTAAACATTTTTGTTTTCAAAACTGTACAAGGTCCACATAGTTGAAGTTCTTAGCTTTAAAATGACTACTTGCACATCTCCATACGTTTTTTCTACAATTTATGGTGACTTTTACAAAACTGCCTATCATTTCAAACAACAATTCGGACCAGTCTATGATTATGGACTTTTTCACCCAAGTTGGAGGTCATTAAAAATCTTGATAAAAATTATGAGTAAACTAAACACATTTTGTGAACTCTCAGAATTTACGGATCTAGTTTTCGACTTTGTATGATTTTTCCAAAACAGTGCAGAATGGCTAAAGTTAGCCAACAGCATGTAAATATCATAACACTTTGTATTATGTTGAGCAAAGTGTATAATCATAAGTTCTAATTATTGAATGTGTTTCTTTGTTAGTTTATCATCATGAACTGAAACTAAGTCATTCATAATAAATATTATTCATTCATTTTAGAACACGTATATTAAACTATAAAAAGTATAGTTTAATAAATTCATAACACTAATACATTTCCATAAAAGAGTTCTTACATATTACAAACGTTTTAGATAAACTATAATAGGTATAGTTTATGATATATTGCATAACACACTAGTACTAAAAGAGTACATTCATACAGAAAAGGTTTACACTCACACACATTATACGTAAACTTGTTACCCTAAATTGTGAGACATTCTCTCTTTCCGTACGTCCGAGTGCGGAATATAATTCCTGGTAGTTATAATCAGAGTTTCCTAGAGGGAGAACGTGATACTTGTATATAGATCTATATTGGGTTTGACACCCCACACCTTGTTGCTAGCTACAGTGGGACATGCAGGTCTACGGGTGACAAATGTCATTTCATTTTCACGACGCCTGAGAAACATCGTGGCAGGTTCACATAGTCATAGTATGATTATAGCGACTCACATAGGGAGATAACAATTCATAAAGTTTACGGGATTTCATAAAACCTAAGTAGGTTTTAGGTTGATTTAAATTCACTTTTTATATCAATTCAAACTCATGACATTTCTACTAAGTAAGAATGATTTCTTATACATTTTGGTCTTTGGTCATAAGGCTACATTATACGGATGTTAAGGAAAATATCGGATTTTTCTGAAACAAACGCGACATTTACATAAGAATGACTTCTATTAAGTTTTATAGCAAAAACTTATGAACTCACCAACCTTTGTGTTAACACTTTTCAAACAACTTGTATTCTCAGGAAATCACTAAACAGGTAATCAAGTGCTATTGAGGATGGGACGTTAAGGCGTCAAACTTTTCATATTTTGTCAACATATTGTAATTGATTTTGAAACATGTAATTCATACAAGTGATGTAACTTTCTCAATTATGTATATGTTGGTTGTGTTTGCTTAAATTACTATTGAAATTGTGGTTATGATACTATACATGAAGTCCTCCACCCACAGACGTTTCCTCCATCCTTGGTTTGGGGGTGTGACACCAACAGTGCCCTCTCCCGGAACTTGGTGGTGATCTCCGCCACAGTCTCCGTCGTCTATCTCATGTCCAAAAACTCCCTGGACAGCTGTTGAAGCTCGACAGCCGGTGCAAATGCTGCCCTGAATCTGGTCACAAAATCTGACCAGGTCATAGCCTCCATT
This sequence comes from Lactuca saligna, assembly GCF_052625555.1. Taxonomy (NCBI): domain Eukaryota; kingdom Viridiplantae; phylum Streptophyta; class Magnoliopsida; order Asterales; family Asteraceae; genus Lactuca; species Lactuca saligna. Next base: position 74,777,760 of record NC_136421.1, read on the forward strand.
GTTGGGGCTCCCAACGAGTTACCCACTGACTCCCACCAGTCCCGAGCTCGGTCTCATAAGCACCCTGCCGCATAGCTCACCTTTGACCCCTCGGGGCAGAAGCTAGTCAGGTGTGCAGACTCAATGTCTGCAATCCATCGTCTGGCAGCTATGGGGTCCTTCGCCCCATGAAAGTCCGGTGCACCACTGCCCCAAAAGTCCTTGAAGGACAGTGTGCGAGATCCCGAATGACCAGATGCCATGTCACACCCCCAAACCAGAACGGCGGAAACGTTCAGGGGCGGACGACATCATATTCAGTATCATAACAGTTCATAGAAAGGAAAGTACACACCACCATACATATATAAAGGTTTTAAAAATGTTTACATAATTGTATTCATTACATGTTCAAAAGATAAATACATAAACATCTTTCAAAAGAAGTAATTAACGCCAGCGCGTAAATCCCAAAAGTTGATTTCCAAACCTGCTTAGCGGTTCCCTGAGAATAAAAGTTATTTCAAAGAGAAAGTGTCAACAATTAAGTTGGTGAGTTCATGAGTAGTGTTTTGAGAAAATGTACGCCATTCGAAAATTCGTGTATGTTTTCCAGAAAATGCAGTATTTCAGATGTAAAGAGTTATGGTTTGTTATGATGTAAATGAATGTATTAGATCCAGAAAATCCCATATTTTCCCTAATGGTTGAGATATGGAATGTTGTGTTTTCCAAGGAAATCCCTTATTTTCTTATAAAAGTATGAAATGCATATGAATGTTCGTGTTATAAGTTGTAAATAATTGCACCAGGAAAATCCATTATTTTTCTATTAGTTGCTTGGTTTGTATACAGGAAAAACCCTTATTTTCCTAACATAACGGGCAGTCTCTAAGACCAAAAATCGCAAGCAACCGACATTCTTAAAAGTTGTGTCATAGTTTTATATAATAAAGCTATACGAAGATCGCATTTGTTAGATGAAGAATAGTTTTAATAGCTACTCGTTCATAAGGGAATAATACCATAATAATTGTATATCTGATGAGTTTTATAACCATACTAAACATAATATGCCTGTAACGACGTTCTTCAGGCGTTGCAGCGTTATGACAACTGTCACCCCAAAGGATGGACTGTAGCTAACAGTCAGGGCGCGGGATCATGACTTCCCGTATAGATCTATACACATTTGACACGTTCTCCTAACGGGAGACTCTGGTTATAGATAGGACTTGCTGCGTTACTTTCTAATAAGGAAGTAGTGTTTGAAGATATACACGTCTCATGGATGCTCAACTAAGTCTGTATTAAAGTGATAGTTTTGTATGCAAAGTTTATCCTTTCTCACAATGTTTGACAAAGCATAAATCATAAGTTTTCAGAATGTATAAAACGACTTAGCAATGAAAGGTACTTTGAAATCACTATATACTTTGTATAATTCTAATGTACACAAAGTATGACAAGATTTTTCCATAGTAGTAAGGAATTACAAGTGATTTATTCGATAAAAACAAGTGAAGTGAAACTTTATAAAATACACGATAATAACCGTATGTTTACTTGTATTCCCTCCTTATAGAGTATAAAAGCATTTAAAATGTATTTAATGTGTGTTTAAAAGGGGTATGAACTCACTTGATTGATTGAAGAAGGTGTGACGAAAATCGAGCTGAACTTTGGCTTGAAAAGGCGGATTTTCTCGGGATTTCTCGGGAGCAATATCGACCTTCGGGACTTACACAAAATGACCAGGGCTTCGGGGTAGTGCGAGCACGGAAAACGAGGCAAAACACAAGAAAAGTGAGAGAGAATGAGCAATTTTTCTGGGAACCCTCGCATCCCTTTTATAGGAGGCTGGAACCGCCTCGGTACGCGGGGCGTACGCGTACGTCACACATGACCGAGTCCTCGACTGCCTCGGACTTCGTATGGGATGGGGGGGGGGGGGTAGGCTCGCATAGGGGCGACGTGGACGATCCGAGGCCAAGGCCTTGAGTACGCTGGGCGTACTTGTGTGACTCAGACTTCGGATAATACCAAAGTTTTGAATAAAAATATATATTAATTATTTATCAAACTTCAAAAATTCATATCTCCTTCATACAAACTCTGTTTTCGATGTTCTTTATATCCACGCGTAGGTGAGACTATGATCTACAACTTTCGTTTAGATTCTATCGGCAAATTCCGAACTTATTTTTATTATTTATTTATTAAAATGACATGATTAAGGAATTTCTTTAATAATTCATAACTTTTTCATACGATGTCCGATTTGAGCGTTCTTTTTATGCACGTTTGTAGTTTCACGATATCTATGACTTTCATTTAGACACCTAAGGTCAAAAAGTGTTTTATTGAAACTTTGCGTTTTTACGTAATTTCGTATCGCCGGTTTTTTTTTGTCGAAAAACATAGAATGGTCATAACTTCTTCGTTATAACTCGGATATTTGTGTTATTTATATGTTCGAAACCTTAAGATGATATTTACTACATAGAGTACTCCAAACAGAGCTTTTGAATACTTCATTTTTCGATGATATTCTAATCCCTTTTTCAAAGAGGTTACAAGACTCGATCTTTGATGACCTGAAATGACAGGTTGTTACATCATCCCCCCGTTAGAGGGAATTTCGTCCCGAAATTTTAATACAAAAGGAAAGTTTTAGGGGCTGAGGAAGAGGTGTGGATACTTCTGTTGCATTTGATCTTCTCGTTCCCATGTGAACTTACGTCCCCTCTTAGCATTCCATCGGACCTTCACTATTGGAATGCGGCTCTGTTTAGTTCGTTTAACTTCCCTATCCATGATCTCGACGGGTTCTTCCACAAAGTTAAGATTTTCATTTAGTTCGATCTCATCGAGTGGAATTACAAGTGTTTCGTCGGACAAACACTTCTTCAGGTTCAATACGTGGAATACTGGATGTACTTTGTTAAGCTCGATTGGAAGTCGGAGTTTGTAGGCCACTAGACCAACTCTTGAAATGATTTCGAAGGGTCCAATGTACCTAGGATTTAGCTTCCCACGTTTTCCAAAGCGTATCATGCCCTTCCAGGGTGAGACCTTCAGTAGTACACGATCGCCAATCTGAAATTCCAAGGGTTTACGTCTTTTGCCGGCATAGCTCTTTTTCCTATCCCTTGAGGATTTCAGTCGTTCTCGTATTTGCACGATATTTTCAGTAGTTTCTCTGATGATCTCCGGACCAGTGAGAGTGCTATCAGGGACTAGACCTTTTCCTAATTGTGTGTCGCCCACTTTCGTCCAGCATAGAGGTGATCTGCACTTACGGCCGTAAAGGGCTTCAAATGGAGCAGTCTTGATACTAGTATGATAACTATTGTTATAAGAGAACTCGACCAAAGGTAAGTGAACATCCCATGCCTTAGCAAAGTCTATTACACATGCTCGCAGCATGTCTTCCAAGGTTTGGATCGTCCTCTCACTCTGTCCGTTAGTTTGGGGGTGATAGGCTGTACTCATGTCCAATCTTGTTCCCATGGATTTTTGCAATGATTGCCAGAATCTGGAAGTGAATCTGTTGTCTTTGTCCGAGATGATATACATTGGCACTCCATGGAGTCGTACGATCTCTCGGATGTAGATTCTCAATAGCTTTTCCATTTTATCAGTTTCCTTGATCGGTAAGAAATGAGCGAACTTGGTTAATCTATCGACGACTACCCAAATAGTATCTTGGCCACCCTGAGTTTTGGGCAGTTTCGTTATGAAGTCCATGGAAATCTACTCCCATTTCCACTCAGGTATTTCAGGTTGTTGGAGTAGCCCTGAGGGTTTCTGGTGTTCTGTTTTTATTTTGGCGCAAGTCAAACACTTGCTCACATATGTAGCGATCTCCGCTTTCATGTTTAGCCACCAGTAAAGTTGCTTGAGATCTTGATACATCTTGTCTGACCCGGGGTGTACGGAGTATGGAGTCTTGTGTGCCTCGCTCATAAATACATCTCTAAATCCACCAAACTTGGGTGTCCATATTCGGTTCATGAGGTAGCGTGCTCCGTCACTCTTGATTTTTAAGTTCTTGTCCATTCACCTAAGGGTCTCACCAGTCACGTTTTCAGGTTTCAAGGCCTCTATTTGAGCTTCCTTGATTTGTGCTGACAGGTGCGAATGGATCGACATGGCTAATGGCTTCACTCTTCGGCCAGAGTACTCCTTATGACTAAGGGCATCCGCCACGACGTTTGCCTTTCCTAGATGATAGCAAATCTCGCAGTCATAGTCGTTGAGCAATTTGACCCAACGTCGCTGTCTCATGTTTAACTCCTTCTGGTCGAAGATGTGTTGGAGGCTCTTGTGGTCTGTAAAGATAGTGCACTTGGTACCATATAGGTAGTGTCTCCAGATTTTAAGAGCGAAGATCACCGCCCCAAGTTCGAAGTCATGAGTGGTGTAGTTGACCTCATGCGTTTTCAGTTGTCGTGAGGCATATGCAATAACTTTTCCCCTCGGCATTAGCACACAGCCCAGCCTTTGCTTCGAAGCGTCGCAATACACCACCAAATCTTCGGTCCCCTCTGGAAGAGAAAGGATGGGTGCACTGCAAAGGGCCTATTTCAAGGTCTGAAATGCAGCATCTTGCTTTTCTCCCCAGTGGTAGGTCACACCTTTCTGGATTAAAGCGGTAAGAGGCTTTGCGATGCTGGAGAAATTCTGAATGAACCTTCGATAATAACCAGCAAGACCTAGAAATTGGCGAATTTCTATTGGTGTAGTTGGTGCAGACCAGTTTTCGATAGCCTTGATTTTTTATGGATCCACGTGGATTCCTTCCTTGCTGACCACGTGACCGAGGAAGTCCACCTTTCTAATCCAAAACTCACATTTTGAGAATTTTGCATACAGTCTCTCAGTCCGTAACATCTCTAAGACTCGCCTCAGATGTTGACTATGCTCTTCTTTATTCATTGAATAAATGAGTATGTCGTCTATGAATACTATCACAAACTTATCCAAGAATGGACGACATACCCGATTCATTAGATCCATGAATACGGCCGGGGCATTGGTTAGTCCGAACGGCATCATTACGAACTCGTAATGTCCGTATCTCGTTCGGAAAGCCGTCTTGGGAACATCACTCTCCAGGACTCGCAGCTGGTGATATCCCGATCTTAGATCTATCTTGGAGAAGTAGTTGGCTCCTTGGAGTTGGTCGAATAAGTCATCGATTCGGGGTAGGGGTATCGTTTCTTGATGGTAAGTTTGTTGAGTTCTCGGTAGTCGATGCACATTCTGAATGATCCATCCTTCTTTTTCACGAATAACACGGGTGTTCCCCATGGCGAGAAGCTCGGCCTAATGAATCCTTTTCCAAGTAGCTCATTCAGTTGGCTGGATAGCTCTTGCATCTCTGTCGGGGCTAATAGATAGGGTGCTTTGGCTACTGGGGTAGCTCCGGGAACCAGATCGATTCTGAACTTGACTAGTCTCGCAGGAGGTATTCCCGGAAGGTCCTCGGGAAAAACGTCGAGAAAATCGCATACGTCGGGCACATTCTTGACGTCCTGGACTTCGCGTTTCACATCTACAACATGTGCCAAAAACGCGTGACACTCCATGCGTAGGCATTTCTGATCTTGGATACTTGAGATGATACGAAGAGTGGTACTGGGTTTGTCGCCCAAGACAATGAAAGTTTCGTCGGTTGGCAGATTAAGGCGAACGACCTTATCGTAACATAAAATGTCCGCATGATGAGAACTCAGCCAATCCATGCCAACGATGACATCGAAACTCTTAATCGAGACTGGCATGAGGCTGATTGAAAATGGATTATCGTTTAAAGTTAGGGTGCAGTTTAAGTATATCTCCTTAGTGCCTTAGGTTTTCCCGTTGGCCATTTCTACTATGAATGGTTCACTTAATGATTGTGGTATTGATTTTAGTAGGCCTTTAAAGTCGTGACTCACAAAACTCCTTTCCGCTCCACTATCAAACAGAATGCATGCATACGAGTTATCAAGAAGAAACGTACCCGTAACAATAGTAGGGTCCGCAATGGCTTCATCTTGTCCCATTGCGAAAACTCGGCCCCTTCCGCCGGTATTCCGGTTGTTTGCCTTTGGGCAGTCCCTGCGGTAGTGCCCCGTGTCTCCGCACTCAAAGCAGGCACGGCTTACTCCGGTATTAGCAGTGGGGGCGGATGGTTGGGTTGGCTCTTTGCAATAGCGGTCTGTATGTCCCTTCTTATTGCACCTGGTGCATTGAAGATCATGGCAAGGACCCTGGTGGTGGAATTTGCATTGGTTGCACTTAGGAAGTTTCCCATTATATGAGCTTGTGGGGGCAGGGTTGGTACGTACAGTCATAGCGTGGGTCGCTACTACTTGTTGTTTTTTGGGGTTCTCTTGGAGGGTTTGTCCCCTCCTCTTGTTCCAAGGCCTACTCTGGCCCTGAGCCTCCTTAGGTGGATTTGCGGTTGCTGCAATGGTACCCTGTTTTACTCTGTGGTCGATGAGTCGCTGAGCCAGGCGTTTAGCGCTGTTGTAGGTAATAGGGTTGGAAGCTAGGACATGCCCTTGAATCTGGGGTGACAACCCCCAAATGTACCTTTCAACCTTCTTTGATTCCGGGTTGACCATGGTAGGGCACAATGCAGCGAGGTCGTTGAACCTAGATGTGTAGGCGACTAGGTCAGACCCAGTCATTTTCAGATTCCAGAGCTCCTGCTCAAGCTTTTGCACTTCGCCTCTTGGGCAGTATTCTAACAGTAGTAGAACCTTCAGATCCTCCCAACTCATGGCATTGGCGACAGTGAGCGTCACCGAATTCACATGGCTTTTCCACCAAGTGAGGGCTCGATCTATGAAGGTGCAAGCAGCGAATTTAACCTTGCTTGGTTCTTGGCATGAGCAGATCTCAAAAACTGTTTCGGTCTTTTCGAACCATTGCATTAGCGCACTGACTCCTCCAATTCCATTAAAAAATTTTGGCTTAGCGTTAGAGAACTCCTTGTAAGTACATTCTCTTACTTAACCACGACGAGTGCCATGATTTGAATGATTCGTGCTACTACCTGCCCCTCCATTTCTGTTGGAGTTTATTTGCGAGAGGGCTGCAGTTACTGCTGCTGTGATAGCATCCTGGACCATGGCCGGATCATACTTTGGTGGTGGAGGTGGTGTCGTGCCCGGTCTGGGCCTTAGGTTTGGACGAGGCATCGTGCTGCCAAAAGAAAATGAAAGATTTATAAGTTTTGGTAGTTCAGAGTTGATTGATATTGAGTTAACTTTTAATAGTTCTAACAAATTGGGTTTGACCAACACAGGGTTTTGAGCTTGAAAATAAAGTTTGAATAGATGTACTTATGAATTGAAAGAACTACACATAATTAACAACAAGAAAGGGATATGCCCTTAATATATATATATATATATATATATATATATATATATATATATATATATATATATATATATATATATATATATATTCAACATATAGTTGTGTTACATCTGAGTCTAGACAAAGGTTCTTGACCTTTCTAAAGGTCTCCGATTACAGAAAATTTTTAAAGAAAATAATAATTTTATCCGAAGTCCTAATTTATAACAAAAATTGAGAGTCGGGCAACTACTACTTGCGGCGCGGTTTGCGCTTGGAGCTCGACTCCGTGTTGGACTGCTTTGACTCCATGAGGCGCCTATCAAACGCAGCTTGTTGTTCCCTCAATTCTACGAAGGCTGCATTTGCTTGTGCTTGGAATGCTTCGGCGCGAAGGTGGATGTCGTCCTGCAACATCTCTAGGCGGTTGATATCGGCCGTGTGGATTTGTACTTCCACGTTGACCTCTCGGATTCGGTTGGCTTGCACTCCAGATTGATAGCACTGGTTGGTGAGTTTTCCAACCATGACCGAAAGTGCTCGGTCTGCTGATCCCCCGCCTTTGACATCATAGAAGTCTCGGTACATGCCGTAGGGGGGGCGTAAGCTTTGTTGTTGGCTCCAATGATGGAGGTGACTTCCCCACATAGGAGTGGGTCCTTGGAAGTTCCTCACGTGGATGGGAGGTTGTGGGATTGGTGGATTGATAATTTCTGGCTCCGAATCTGTACCAGAGTCATCTCCTTCCTCCAACTCTATAGGCTCTTCGTCTTCTTCATGATCTTCTTCGATCCATCCTCCATTACCTTGGTTGGGGTAGTAGGGGTCATTGGGGTGATGGAATCTTGCCATTTAGTTTGTACGAGAATAGGGTTAAGAATTTACTATAAGCTAGAGCACATGAAACTTACCCTTAAGTTTAATGGTTGATGACAACACAAAAACTCCCTTAGTATTATGTAATGATGTGCTTTTGGTAAGTTTTAAAATCGTTGTCCACTGCAGATAGTCCTTGGCATACGTTAGTCGTCTCTCGGACAAATATAGTTGATCAGGCTATATTCTTCCTAGTTCCGATTACATGTCCCAAGGCGTACCTGTATTGCACAACTTATTAATAATGCTTCTAGAGTTATTCGATATGAAACTGTTATTAGTATGAAATGAGTGCACGCTTACCTTAAAACTAAATAAATTTAATTTCAAAAGTATGACTTTTCTCATAGTGTTTTTGCCCAGTTGAGTTTATAGTTGTATACCAAAAAGAAATGGTTTTGATATACTTAATTCCCTATAAACAAAGCTCTGATACCAATCTGTCACACCCCCAAACCAGAACGGTGGAAACCTTCGGGGGCGGAGCACGTCATATTCAGTATCATAACAGTTCATAGAAAGGAAAGTACACACCACCATACATATATAAAGGCTTTAAAAATGTTTACATAATTGTATTCATTACATGTTCAAAAGATAAATACATAATCATCTTTTAAAAGAAGTAATTAACGTCAGCGCGTCAATCCCAAAAGTTGATTTCCAAACCTGCTTAGCGGTTCCCTGAGAATACAAGTTATTTCAAAGACAAAGTGTCAACAATTAAGTTGGTGAGTTCATGAGTAGTGTTTTGAGAAAATGTATGCCATTCTAAAGTTCGTGTATGTTTTCCAGAAAACGCAGTATTTCAGATGTAAAGAGTTATGGTTTGTTGTGTTGTAAATGAATGTATTAGATCCAGAAAATCCCATATTTTCCCTAATGGTTGAGATATGAAATGTCGTGTTTTCCAAGGAAATCCCTTGTTTTCTTATAAAAGTATGAAATGCATATGAATGTTCGTGTTATAAGTTGTAAATAATTGCACCAGGAAAATCCCTTATTTTCCTATTAGTTGTTTGGTTTGTATACAGGAAAAACACTTATTTTCCTAACATAACTGGCAATCTCTAAGACCAAAAATCGCAAGCAACCGACGTTCTTAAAAGTTGTGTCATAGTTTTATATAATAAAGCTATACGACGATCGCATTTATTAGATGAAGAATAGTTTTAATAGCTACTCGTTCATAAAAGCATAATACCATAATAATTGTATATCCGATGAGTTTTATACACATACTAAACATAATATGCCTGTAACGACGTTCTTCAGGCGTCGCAGCGTTATGACAACTGTCACCCCAAAGGATGGACTGTAGCTAACAGTCAGGGCGCGGGATCATGACTTCCCGTATAGATCTATACACATTTGACACGTTCTCCTAACAGGAGACTCTGGTTATAGACAGGACTTGCTGCGTTACTTTCTAATAAGGAAGTAGTGTTTGAAGATATACACGTCTCATGGATTCTCAACTAAGTCTGTATTAAAGTGATAGTTTTGTATGCAAAGTTTATCCTTTCTCACAATGTTTGACAAAGCATAAATCATAAGTTTTCAGAATGTATAAAACGACTTAGCAATGAAAGGTACTTTGAAATCACTATATACTTTGTATAATTCTAATGTACACAAAGTATGACAAGATTTTTCCATAGTAGTAAGGAATTACAAGTGATTTATTCGATAAAAACAAGTGAAGTGAAACTTTATAAAATACACGATAATAACCGTATGTTTACTTGTATTCCCCCCTTATAGAGTATAAAAGCATCTAAAATGTATTTAAAGTGTCTTTGAAAGGGGTATGAACTCACTTGATTGATTGAAGAAGGTGTGACGAAAATCGAGTAGAACTTTGGCTTGAAAAGGTGGATTTTCTCGGGATTTCTCGGGAGCAATATCGACCTTCGGGACTTGCACAAAATGACCATGGCTTCGGGGTAGTGCGAGCACGGAAAATGAGGCAAAACGCAAGAAAAGTGAGAGAGAATGAGCAATTTTTCCGGGAACCCTCGCATCCCTTTTATAGGAGGCTGGAACCGCCTCAGGACGCGGGGCGTACGCGTACGTCACGCATGACCGAGTCCTCGACTGCCTCGGACTTCGGATGGAACGGGGGGGGGGGGGGGGGGTAGGCTTGCATAGGGGCGACGTGGACGATCCGAGGCCAAGGCCTTGAGTACGCTGGGCGTACTTGTGTGACTCAGACTTCGGATAATACCGAAGTTTTGAATAAACATATATATTAATTATTTATCAAACTTCAAAAATTCATATCTCCTTCATACGAACTCCGTTTTCGACGTTCTTTATATCCACGCGTAGGTGAGATTAAGATCTACAACTTTCGTTTAGATTCCGTTGGCAAATTCCAAAATTATTTTTATTATTTATTTATTAAAATGACGTGATTAAGGAATTTCTTTAATAATTCATAACTTTTTCATATGATGTCCAATTTGAGCATTCTTTTTATGCACGTTTGTAGTTTCACGATATCTATGACTTTCATTTAGACACCTAAGGTCAAAAAGTGTTTTATTGAAACTTTGCGTTTTTACGTAACTTCGTATCGCCGGTTTTTTTTTTTGTCGAAAAACTTAGAATGGTCATAACTTCTTCGTTATAACTCGGATTTTTGTGTTATTTATATGTTTGAAACCTTAAGACGATATTTACTACATAGCTTACTCCAAACAGAGCTTTTGAATACTTCATTTTTCGATGATATTCTAATCCCTTTTTCAAAGAGGTTACAAGACTCGATCTTTGATAACCTGAAATGACGGGTTGTTACATGCCATGTCACTCCTGAATGCCCGGAGGCGATCCTCCATCATCTCCAATATCCCCTCCTTGATCGACCCGAAGATAATGGGGGTCGATTCAAGGATACCTCCGGTGATCTTAGACGCGATGAACTCGCGCAGCCTCTCATCTCCTGGCTCGGAACCTGATCCTGAACCCGATCCCTCTCCTGAACTGCCAACTGTTGTCCTTGGGCATAGTACCACCATTCTGAAATACAAAGAAATAACAACTATTAGCGATACTGATACCCCTAGAGGGATCCCAACCACTACAAGTTCCATGGTCTTATCTTAGCCTTCCTCGATTCGGGTACGGATCCTCTTCTTTCAGTAGTACGGGCCCATACTGTTGGGTTATGAGAATTCTAACACTCATATGGTGTACATGCAACCCTATAAACCTTGGATCTATGTTTTCTCTATAATACATGCAAATAAGAACTTTCCAAGGCTTTAATCCTAACTAGCATATTATGAAGCACTTATACTACAAAGTACTAGTTAGATGACATACCTTTTTGATGTAGCTTGACGTCTTCAATCTTTAAGAGCTTAGCCCCAATAGTGTGGAAGCCTCAAATGGAATCACAAATCACCAAAACACCTTGGAAGACCTTAGAGAATATGGATACTTGGTTCTCTCTTGTGAAATCGGCTAGCCCTTCTTAGTGTACCACACTAGTGCCCATTTCACCAACCAAGGACATCTTTATATAGTGTGGAGGATTAGGGTTAAACCCTAATACCCATGACCTTTCATTTCCTAGGATCCATGGGTTAAAAACTCCATGGACTATCCATGAAAGCTTAGCCCAACCTAAATGAACTTGGCCCATTCCATATATATAAGAGTCCATATTTAATTAGTTCCTTTTGATCACTTAATTAATTATAAATTAATTCTTGATCAATACTAATTAAATAATATGATTCCATAATAATATATTAGAATTTATAATATATTAATATGTAATTATAAACATACTATTCTCAAAAGATTATCCATATAAATTGTGTCGGTGAAGTACAACCCAAATTGACCATGTCGGGTCGGTTCAAGTACATACCAAATATAGTTATGGACTTAGACATTAATCCAACACATACTACCTTCCACATCTATCCGTACCTTCCCCAAAGACCGCCTCGACTCAACCAGGTCCCTTCCACTACCGCTGATCATAGCTACTCTTTATCCTAGGCTTACCCTAGGAAACCTCTGACTCCACCCAACCCAGTCCTCAGATGCTGAAGGCCTGTTGGTGATTTCAATTAACTATTACCTGAATACAATCACATGTGATGAGGCTCGGATAATCCTTCGAGTAAGGGACTCATCTCTACAACGGTTAGGAATCAAACAAGAGCTACGCAATAGAGTCAAATCTAACACTCTGAGATTATTCAACCCTGATCACATGTGACTTTAACGTATTCACCTAACAGTTAACTCATATCACTTCAAATCCCACATAGCACAAAGCAAAAAACATTTGGACATAAGGAAAACAATCTCAAGCAACTCTATCCTCGTAGAGAAAACTAAACTAGCATATAGTGCTAAACTCGTACTATCAGAAATAACCTAAACAGGCTACCCTACTGCTATCTACTCAACTCTAGCATGCAACTCTTTCATATACTGAAGCACATAAAGTAGGCACATAAGTCATCACTCCTAGATCCTTAGTCCTATTCTAGCATGTTGTTCTACAGAAACTGATAACATAAATAAACTTGTATGGGTACATTGGGGAATACTTACTTGAGCTCGGTCGGTTGCGCACACCACACACTTTGTTCTTTCTTACAACCCTTTACTTAGCCTTTTAGAAAACATTTTCTCTTTCCAAAATCTTTTAATCCCTCGATTTGAGTTCAAACACCCCTGAAGGTGTGTCTGAATCCCTCAAACCAGGGCTCTGATACCAACTTGTAACGTCCCAATTTTCAAGTCCAGAAATTTCGTTTTTAAAACTTTACTTAGAAAACACTAATAATTAAAACATTGTTTAATTAAACCATTTCACATTGAAAACACAAATTTGAAATCCACAACATGTAAACAACCAAAATATCAGACTATCAATCCCATAATAAACTCATAACTGCGGAAACAAGAGTGTGTGTGATATGTTGCTACCGCGTCGGCTCCTTTCCCTTAGCTGAAGAGGTACCTGAAACCAAAACTGAAAACTATAAGCACGAAGTTTAGTGAGTTCCCCCACTGTACCACATACCATATAATCCCATAACATACATAAATTGTTAGGCATATCTGGGTGCCCGACCTACCTCTTCGGTCCTCTCGACCGGATACTGCCTAACATATCTGGGTGCTGGCCTCCCCTTCGGTCCTCTCGACCGGATACTACCTAGCATATCTGGGTGCTAGCCTCCCCTTCGGTCCTCTCGACCGGATACTGCCTAGCATATATGGGTGCTGGCCTCCCCTTCGCTCCTCTCGACTAGATACTGGGGAAACTATTTCTCCCCTCTACTACTACCACATAACATGTATCACAATATCATAATCTGTCTAACATGTCTGGGTATGACTATCCCTTCGGCCCTACCGACCGGATATCTTGGGGACTATCTCCCCCTACTGTCACTAGCACATAAATACAACACAGGTAGTAGTAATCCCTTAGATGAATATCACAGAGACAATCATCTACATACAACTCCTACTGGTGGGCCAGCATTGTGGCCGTAGACCCACCTCTACTGGAAGGTGACTCACCTCAAAGTAGCGGCTGAACTGATCGCAAACTGACTGTCTACTGCTGCTGCGGACGCCCTCCGGCTATAATTCCCACAAAACGATCAGTCAAACATAGCTAGATGTACTTAGGGTAAAATGACCCTTTTATCCTTGACCAAGTCGAAATCTAAGTCAAAGTCAACTTCCAGTTGACTGGACTCGCCGAGTCCGCAAGCAACTCGCCGAGTCCTTCCCTTACTAATCCGATCCTACTCGCCAAGTCCCTCTCCCCACTCACTAAGTCACCCTTGACTCACCACTTGGGACTATGGGGCCGACTCGAGTACCGACTCGCCGAGTCCGCGAGCAACTCGCCGAGTTCCTCGAGCGGATCCCCTACTCGCTTCCAATCCACACCAGAACACCCCGTACGAGTGTTTGGGGTTTTGGGGACTTCGCTACACGGTTAATTCCGCGTGCGGTTACGAAGGGTTGACCCTTCAACGCTTAAACCCCTCTTGCTCTGCAAAAGTTCATATGACTCGCCGAGTTTGAAGAACAACTCGGCGAGCTCCAGGCAATCTTCATAGGACTCGCCGAGTTGTTCATCCAACTCGCCGAGTCTAAGACCATCTTCATAGAACTCGCTGAGTTCCACTTTAGGACTCGCCGAGTTCCTCGACCCATTTCCTAAGTAGGCCGGATCTGAGACATGTAATGGTTCAAAACCCCATATCTAAGGTCCTAGGGCATGTTTACCACATAAAGTTGCAAACTTTACGTGCATGCACGACCCTATGAGCTCAAACATGCAATTCCAAGCTCTTTAAGAGGTCCTACACTCAATAAGGACCTCAATCACCTCAACCACAGAGACTTTATGCTACTAGGATGTCCTAAAGGTCCAAATCCGAAGTCCTTGCAGAACATTAACCATAAACACATAGAGATTTAGGTTCTTAGGGCTTAAAACCTCTTTTTAGGGACAAGAAGGGGGTTCAATGAACTAAAGATCAAGGTAGGAACTTTTCTACCTGAATAGAAGCCCTTCACAGAGAAGATTCCGGATCTTCTTCCCTTCTTGCACTCTTCAACCTTCACCTTCTTCTCCTAAGCTCCAAACCACCTTCACAATGCTAAAAATCACCCACAAGGACACAAAGGGGATAGGATTTCGTTCTACAGATCTCTGGGAGTGCTAGGGGAAATGGAGGCTGGGTTAGATCATTTAAATAGGGTGCAAACACTCGGGTTAGGGTTTCAGTCCAGACAGGGTCTACTCACCGAGTCCCACGAGCCTACTCGCCGAGAAGACAGAGTTGATCTCGTGTCTAGTCCTGCTCCTACTCGGTGAGTAAGCCCTTCAACTCGCTGAGTCCAAGATTAAAATGCAATACATAAGGAGAGTTAATAATCAAGAATATATACCAGGAACCAGGTGCTACACTTTTTTTTAAATATATATAGTTTACTTATTTTCATTTTTTAACTTTATTTTTCAACAATTTTTTTGAACCTTTTTACCTTTTGTTTTCTATTTTTTAGTGTATATATAGAGTATATTAGAGTTTTTTTTAGGTTTTTTCATATTTCTTTTGGTATTATAATTTATTTTTTTCATCTTTTTAGTTTTTAATTTTTTTTCTTATTTGTTTTCCAATTATTTGTTTATTTGTTTTTTTTTTTTTTTTGTATTTTTATCTTTTTATTGACATTTTTCAAAAAATATAAAATGTATTAATATATTAGAGTATATTACAATTTTGATAATTTATAGTTTTTGTAATTGTTTTTTATTTTTATTCAAGTAAATAAAGTAGTTATGTTTATATTTGTAATTTCGATCCAACTTATTTTCTTTTTTTTATTTTTTTTTTCTTTTTGTTCTTTAGTGCTATTATATTTATGTTATGAAAAAATGAAAATTAAAAAGATAGTTTGTTTACTAAGAATTAGTGTTTCAATGTGTTATATAACTTGCAAATTAAATCATATTTCTATATGTGATATCAATAGATTAAATTCAAGATAATATTTTTCAATTTGATAATAGACTAAAAAAATAAAATAAAAAATAATAATAATCGATCTTTATAAAAAAAAAAAAAAAAAAAAAAAAGAAAACATGTTATAGTAATTTATATTAAATTCAAGTTCGTTTACTTGAATCAAAGTAAATAAAAGCATTAGAAAACCATAAATAACTAAAGTAGGAAAAAAAAATAGAAAACAAAAATTGTAATATGAAAAAACCTTAGAAAAATATTAGAAAAACCATAAATAACAAAAAATAGAAAAAAAAAAAAAAGGTGAAAAAATTAAAATATAATACGAAAAGAAATATGACAAAACCTAAATATATATATATATATATATATATATATATATATATATATATATATATATATATATATATATATATATATATATATATATATATATATATATATATATATACACACTAAAAAATAGAAATCAAAAGGTAAAAAGGTTAAAAAAATTGTTGAAAAACAAAGTTAAAAACTGAAAATAAATAAAGTATATATATAAAAAGAAAATAAAAATGTACATATATTTATAAAAAAATCAAAAAAAAATAAAGTATACAAAAAACGAATAATAAAGTTAAAAAACCATGTGGTGTAATTTTTTTCAAACCTCAGGGACAAAATTTGAACTTTTTAGGACTAATTTTGCAAAAAAGTTGACCAACTTAACCATGAAACTCGTTAAGTGGACTAGAGTGATAATTCTGTGAGAAAGTTGTGGCCACAACAATAATAAAAAAAATATCAGGGCTTTTTCCAATTACGCGATAAAAATTTAGGGCTTTTATAATATTAACCCATATATATATATATATATATATATATATATATATATATATATATATATATATATATATATATATATATATAGGAGTAGGATAAAATGAGAACGCCTAAAAGGTTGAGAACGCGAGAACACATCTGGACTATCTAAATACTAAGATCTATGGTTACTATTAAATGGGGGATTTATGAAAAATTCTAAAAGTACTGGCATTTAAGTGTAACATTTGATTGGTCAGAAGGACATAATAGGAATTGCAATTTTACCTGATTCTTATAATTTCTCACCCTCACCTCTTACCTTTCTTATTCTCGTATCTATATCCTCTCACTCTCTAGGGTTTTATAAGATGCATCTACTGTGAATGCCATAGCCGACCTTCCCCTGGTCTAAACAACATCACTTGCAAGAGGATTCGGAGAAAGAGAAAGAGAGATTGAGAATGCAAAATGTCCGCTGATTTAGGTTGTAAGTGGCGAATAACACAGTAGGATTCAAAGAGATATTGAGAAGGGGAAGTAAATTTTCGTTTGTGTTCCCCCATTTTGCGCTGCTGATGACGACGATTAAGCCACAAGGGTCGCCGGAGAATCGTCGCCCTTCCTGTCGCCCTATTGCTGCCGTCGCTGGTGAGCCTTCACACTCTCTGCCCCTTTGACTTCCACCATCGCCAATTCCATCGAAGGCCAAGAGACCGCCTCGATTTCTCGTAAGCCCCAGGACTTGCAATCCCGATTCAGGGCTTGAAGAATGACTGCAAAAATCACGATTGGTAATCGCAATCCGGGGCATTTTTGGTACTTTTCTTTTTCTAAACATGTCTGGTCCTACTGTGTTATTCGCCACTATCAGTATCTCTTTGAATCCTACCAAGTCCGAACCCGAACACAGAGAGGTTGAACGTTGAAGATACAAGAGGGGTTTTTACTTTTTACGATTTGCTATGAATCGATTATCGAAGTAGAATGAGCGGCTCTGGAACTGTAGATTTCTTCTACAGAGAAGCTCAGCGACTTGGTTATGTTGCTCGCTCGGCCTTCAAGGTAATATACTAGTTAGGTTTCATTTTTTCACAATTTGAAGATTAAAACTGGTATATTATATTTATATTCGGATGAACTTTAATTTAACCAAAATATGATATGAATATCACCATTACTATTTCATTAGTTTTTGTTTAATTATGGTTGGAACTTGGAAGTGCAGCTACTCCAGATTCAGAAACAGTACAGATTGATAACACCTTGTTCCTCTGTTGTTGGCCTAGGTTGTGCTCCTGGTGCTTGGCTTCAGGTCTCCTTCTTTTGATCTTTCTGATGGCTTTATTGGTTGGTTGGATCAGAATTATATGGCGAAAGAGGGAAGAATTAATTGTATAAAGAGAGATCCATATGGGGATTTTTTGACTGAAGGGTATTTTGGGAAAATTGTTTTTTATTTTTATTCAAGTAAATAAAGTTGTTATGTTTATATTTGTAATTTCGGTCCAACTTATTTTCTTTTTTTTCTTTTTTTTTTCTTTTTTTTTCTTTTTTTTTTCTTTAGTGCTATTATATTTATGTTACGAAAAAATGAAAATTAAAAAATAGTTTGTTTACTAAGAATTAGTGTTTCAATGTGTAGATTTCTTCTACAGAGAAGCTCAGCGACTTGGTTATGTTGCTCGCTCGGCCTTTAAGGTAATATACTAGTTAGGTTTCATTTTTTCACAATTTGAAGATTAAAACCGGTATATTATATTTATATTCGGATGAACTTTAATTTATCCAAAATATGATATGAGTATCACCATTACTATTTCATTAGTTTTTGTTTAATTATGGATGGAACTTGGAAGTGCAGCTACTCTAGATTCAGAAACAGTACAAAATGATAACACCTCGCTCCTCTATTGTTGACCTAGGTTGTGCTCATGGTGCTTGGCTTCAGGTCTCCTTCTTTTGATCTTTCTGATGGCTTTATTGGTTGGTTGGATCAAAATTATATGGCGAAAGAAGGAAGAATTAATTGTATAAAGAGAGATCGATATGGGGATTTTTTGACTGAAGGGTATTTCGGGAATAAGGTTAAGTGTGAATGTTTGTAGTTATGAATTTATTCATGTGTATTCATTTATGAATAATGTTGTAGTTATGAATTTATGATCATTCTACTATGAATTTATGAATTTATGAATAACGTTGTAGTTATGAATTTATGGTCATTCTAGTTGGAAGCAGGGGCTTTGTGGTCATTCTACTATGAATTTATTCATGTGTGTTCATTTATGAATAACGTTGTAGTTATGTGTGAATGGTTGTATTCATTTATAAATAGCACGTGTATTCATTTATGATAGAATGTGTATTAATTTATAAATAACAGTGTATTCATTTGTGAATTGCAATGTATTCGTGTGTGAATGATTGTATTTATTTATGAATAGTAGTGTATTCATGTGAATGAGTGTATTTATTTATGATTAGAGGTATCCATTTTATGAAAAAATGATAATTTCTATATTATTTTTTATTTTCAATTTATGAAAAATGCATTGAATTATTTGTAATTTGATGTGTTTTCATTTATGATTGGAAGTGTATTGAGTTGGAATTGGATTTCTATTCATTTTTTTTTTTGAAAAACAAAAACGTGAAATAGTAGAAAATAATATTTTTTTTTTTAAGATTTTCAATTCAGATTTAAAATAAAAGGAAATATTAATATTTTTGATAATTTATTTTTTGAAATGGTCATAAATAATTTTTTGAAAACATCAGAAAAAAAAATTTATATATATTTCATTAACTAAAAGGAAATATTAATTTTGTTAGGTAATTAAAATCATTATCCCTAGATTTTAGGAAATCATTAATTAATATTTATATAAAGTTACTAATATACCCTTATAAAATGATTGGTCCAGAACTATTCTCGCGTTCTCAACCTTTTAGCCGTTTTCATATATATATATATATATATATATATATATATATATATATATATATATATATATATATTTTAAGCTAACGATTATAATAGTTTAAAAAACACATATATATTTACATCCAAATGTTTTGTAGCAAAATAAATATTTGGATGACATTGATTTTCATTTTCAACTTTTTTTTTTTTCAATTTAACATTGTGTCACTCACTCTCTCTCTTTCTCTCTCTCTATATATATATATATATATATGTGTGTGTGGTGATTAGCCCTTTAACGAAAACTCAAAAATAGTTTTTGAATACTAAGCAGTCCATTCTCATCCCTACCTCGTGGTACGCACGATGTATGAGACACGTGTCTCGTTATTACTAAAATGTTTTTCAAAAAGAGCAAAAGGTGTAGGGTCGGTGAAAACTATGACGAGTCAGCATCACCCTTCCATTGAGTACCTTCTCCATCTTATGAACTGCACAAATAGTATGCCACGCGTCCAACCATCCCCATACACAACTCACCATCACCTTATTTTTGGCTCTATAAATTATAACCCCTTCTAAAAGTTTCTTGAACAAATACTTTTCCCCATACACAACTCACCATCACCTTATTGTTAGCTTTTTAAATTATAACCTCTTCTAAAAGTTTCTTGAACAAATACTTTTAATTTGCCTGTCAAAGCATCCAATTTTGATAAACACATAAATTATATTTTGAGAAAATAAATTAAATATACCATAACTTAACTGTATGACCTATGGATTTAGTTGGTTCCTTGCGATTTTTGTAGCTACGACAAGACTCCGGTCATTGTTCGCATCAGCCACCAAACCACCACCGGTTTCATCGAGATTACCGGAACCACCATCATCTTCAACACCCATTTTTCTGCCACCATCGAGCCTTGTTCCAGCCTCCTTAGAATAACCATAAGACCGGAGGGTGTGAGAGGGATGTTTCCCTCGTTTTTTGTGGGTGATACCACTCTTTCGCTTACTTTTTTTTCCCTCACCTAAAACCGAAGAAATGGGTGGGAAGCTTCTCTCTCTCTATTTTTTTTTATATTTTAAAAAAAATATATATTGCATACTTATATTATACTCATTTTGTAGGAAATTAAAAACAATGAATTTTAATATATTTTTTATAATTTTATATATATATAATTTTATAATATATATATATATATATATATATATATATATATATATATATATATATATATATATATATATATAAAACTATCCATTAGCATGAAAAGAGAGAGAGAGAGAGAGTACGACACTCCCTCCCCCGACCTCTTTTCCGCGGGATGTTTTTCTCACCTAAGGAGTGGTGTTCAAGAGTGAGGGAAACTTTCCTCACTCCCTTTCCCGCTTCCACTCCGTGCAGCCTAACACCGTCATTTTATCTTATGTTTTTACAAAAGCTTTAAAATTTGCTTGCAAACAAACGTAATCATTTTATGGAAATAATATTTATCGTTTATTCGAAATTTTCTTAGAATAAATATCTGTTTATGTGAGAAAATAAATCTAATATAATAGTTCAAGATACTTGATATTATAATCTGATTCCAAAACGTAGTGGGGTAGCTCGCAATTTTTATATGTGGGTACACGCATTATTAATAAATATTATATGTAGTTAATATATTCGAGGAATTAAAAAACATGATTTAATCTTTTTAGTTTTTTTTTGAATATTATATTACCTCTAACGTCTCACATAGCTCCGTTACTGTTGAAACTTAATATAAATTTTAATTATTGATTCTTATAATATCACTGTCTGCTAAAACCTGTATAAATTGATAAAACTTGTTGCTCAAAATCATAGTATAATCGGTTTCTTGTAATCATTTTCAATAAGAAGACGGTTAAATCTAAAAGTCAAATATTAATATATTACTAAAAACTATTTCTATTTTGGTCGAAAATGCATGGATGGAATATTTGGGTAATTTAAAAAAAGAAAAAAAAAATAGTACTCCAAGCAAAATTAACATCTAAGAATCAATTATTATATTAATTATAAAAAATATATATCTTAGTATCCATATATAACGAAGCTACATGTATCTATACGGAGTGTATATGAAGATCATTTACGTGAAGGCGTGCCACGTCATCCAAAAATTCAAGTCCCTAGCTTCTTACAAGATATAAAATAAGAGAGAGAGAGAGGGAGGTTGGGCTGGGATTTGTAGGAAAATCATGCATCATTTGGGTGTGTCAAGCCACCTAACGTGTGATTTGTGAAAAATGGGAAGACTCCGTGTATCCTAGACTTTTTTTTTTTTTTTTTTTTTTTTTTTTTTTTTTTTTTTTTTTTAATGATATGTTTCTAGATTTTTTTAATAAATATTCAATCCAGGAGTATATAATTTTTTTAGTTTTTTAAGAGTATAATACACGAAATGGTCCCGATGGTTTGAGATAATTTTCATGTTTGGTCCATAACTTACTTTTTTAATTCCGAAGGTCCATACTATTTGTTTTTGTTACGTGTTTGGTCCCTAATATATGTTTTTGTTACGCTCTTGGTCTTTGTCTTACCTGAAAAAACTATTATTTAAATAGAAAAAATAGTATGGTAACCAATGTAAAGCTAGATGTGTGTGGTTGGGGAGTGTTTATTTAAATAAATTAAAAAATAAAAGGAAAAATAATATTTTTAGAAAAGACAGAGACCAAACGCGTAACAAAAATAAATAGTAGGAACCTTCCAAGTTAAAAAAATAAATTAGGGACTAAACATGCAAATTACCTTAAACCATAGGGATCATTTGTGTAATTTACTTTTTATTAATCATTTGATATAGATTATAGACAAAATTACAAAAATGGTCCCTGTGGTTTGTGAAAAGTAACAAACTTAGTCCCTATCTATTTTTTTTTGATGTATTTGGCCATTGTGGTTTGTAAAAGTTGCATTGGAGGTCCTTTTTCTTAATACCGTCAATTTCAGCCGTTTGGGGTCATTAAGTTGGGGGGTATATTCGTCTTTTTACATTTGGCGCTCATTAAAGATGGATTAGGCAACGATACGTCATTAATTTATCCTCATTAAGCAGATCCAAGAAACCCCATTCTTCTCCTCTTCACCTTAGCCTATTGATCATCTTGACGATCTTCATCCTTCATCCATCCCATCCGATTTTAGGTTTTATCAACTGAAAATGGTACTTTGTATGTGGAATTTACGTGGTCCTCATACGATTGCACCCGACCTTGATAAAGATTACAGCAATATGGGAACATATTCAAAATGGTGAAAAAGCCCAACAACCTGAATATTGGGTGCATCCTTGTTATAAGCTAGAAACATGGAGGGCAATGTACTGTAACAAAATAGATCCAATCAATGGCAGGAGCATGTGGCCAAAATCTAGATGTCCAACCACTCTTATACCACCTACACATCACACACAAGTAAGTTGAATGTTAGTTAACATAGTTTATTATTCATCCAGTTTTAACATTTCCTTAATATTTTTGTAGCTTGGAAGGCCAAAGAAAAAGAAGAGGAGGGTTATAGATGAGGCTAGTAGCCAATCAAAAAACCTATCTAGGAAATTCTTGATTGTTACTTGTTCCAAGTGTCATAACAAAGGACATAACTCTAGAACATGTAAGGGGCAAGGGGGGTCAAGTCAGAGAGTAGTGGGTGGATCAAGTCAAGGTGGTGTGGGTGGATCAAGTAAAGATGCATTTAGTGGAACAAGTCAAGGTTCAGTGGGTGGATCAAGTGAAGATTTCATGGGTGGGTTAAGAGCAAAGAAGATAGACAAGGGAAAAAAAGCCTCAAGTAGGACCTAAGTGAAGTTGGATACAAATGAAAGCATGACTAATCAAGTTATTTGGCTACCTTTTGTTTAAGATTATAAACTTGTGTTGATGCTTTGGTTAAAACATGTTTAATCTAGATAATTACATCTTTTTGCAACTACCTAAATTAGTGATGTAATTAAGTTGATACTAGCTATATGTCATGCTACATTTCTGGTTATAATGATCTCAATTATCATGTTTTGATATGGTGTGTTTCTCATTCCATTCCATTCTTTAATAATGACCAAAACTCATTCCATTCCATTGTTTGATAATGTCCAAAACTCATTCCATTCCATTGTTTGATAAATGACCAAAACACATTCCATTCCATAGTTTACTTATAGGGTTTTGATTTTGTATTTTTCTCATTCCATTCCAATCTTTGATAAATTGACACAACTCATTCCATTCCAATCTTTGATAAATGGACACAACTCTTTCCATTCCATTCCAAGATTCCTAATCAATAATAAAAAAACAATGCTTTATAATTAACATAAGACAAAATGCCATTAAACTGATTAACTAAAACCATACATTACATTAACATTCTAATACATGACATCCCATCCCAAAATCAACTGGTAATATCCCATTCCAGTTCTACACACCATCCGACATTACATATCCAAAATACACTGACCAAATACATCCCCAAATCCAACTACTACTTAGTGCATACGTATATAAACGAAAAAAAAAGAACCAAGACAGAATAAGCATCCACTTGAGCTTCACAACATCTGCACGAGCTTGAATCAACATCATTTGAACATTGTTCATTCTCCTCAGCAAGCCAGGAATCACCTCCACAACTTTATGGCACATCAGATCATCCACCCACCCAAGAAATGGACAGCTTCGACCATTTCGAGCACAAGACCAGAATCGCCTTCCTGGGTTGAGGTCCGTCCAAGATGTGATTCTCACAACAACACTTCCACACGTACAAATCACCATTCTTTCAAGAGAGGAGAGCTTCGATCTTTCAGAGATGCTAGCTTGATTTTTGTGAGCGTTGGTTAGGGCTTATTAAAGGGGGTGGAGAAGCAAATGTAAAAAGACGAATATACCCCTAACTTAATGACCCCAAACGGCTAAAATTGACAGTGTTATGAAAAAGGACCTCCAATGCAACTTTTACAAACCACAATGGCCAAATGCACAAAAAAAATAGATAGGGACTAAGTTTGTTACTTTTGATAAAACACAGGGACCATTTTTGTAATTTTGTCTAGATTAAATGTTTAATATTTTTTATATTTTATCTTTATCATTTAATCATATTTCATAATTATATTTTAGTATTAATTTTTTATTTTCTTACTAGTTAATTATTTCTAACAAATGTTTAATTGTATTTTATTTATAAAATAACACTTATAACGATTATATAAAATTTCTAATTTTTTTATAACATTGAGATTAATTTTTTTCTTCTTATTTTATGTCTATAAGAAAAAAAATATGTTCAATTTTATATATATATATATATATATATATATATATATATATATATATATATATTGTAGCATTCAAAGTTTATTAAATATGGTGAATATTTAAAAATTGACAAATTAAATATGGGATGTTTTATAAAACATTTTAAATAGATAAACATAGATTGGTTAAAATTTTACAAAAATAAAATAAAAAACTATTTAACAGGTTAACCATTACGAAATGTCATTTAATAGATGTTAAAATTAATGGAATGATAATGTAACAATGATTTTAAATCATACAATGATCCTTCAAAACAATGATTTTAAATCATTCATTAGAATTATCATTTAAGATACCTTAAATAAATAAATTTGATATTGCAATATTTCCTTATTTACATATATATTTTGGCCAATCTCTTAATAAAATAATCTATGATTTGATATATTTAAAGATTAATGATATTGATAATATTTTGAATTAGATAAATACAAAATAATAATAATAATAATAATAATAATAATAATAATCAACATTGAGTAGTATAAGGAGAGGGTTGGAACTAAATAGAGATGATAAATTCCAAAGTTGCCAAATTTGCCTAAGGCGCGCCGCGATTTAGTAGTAGATGTCTTGCGACCAAGCCCTAAACTTATACAATAACATAAAACGCGACGATATGCGACACAAAAATGATGCGGTCCCATACAAATCTAAGTATTTTCAATCTCCTATAAATAGATGTCCTCTTTATAATGATTTTAAATACCAATTTGGAAGACAAGTTATATTACGATATTAAAAGACAGAAAGGGAATTCAAAGCTGAGGAACACACTTAAATCAAGTGTTTGAAGATCAACGCTTAGAATAATTATAAACTTCAATTTATTTTGTTTTAGACTATCTCCAATCCATCTCCATTTCCCTCCAAAAAATGGAGTAAAAAATGGGAGCAAATAGTATGTCAATTCCAACCCTACTTCATTTTTACCCCTAAAAAATATTTTCCTAGTATATTCCATTATTCCAACTTACATAGATTGTCAAACACACCTTTCTATTAATTTAGTTTTAACAAATATATAATCTATATTTTTTTGATTACATTAATATTAAATACAAACGATTATATTTATAATAAACTTATAACTAAATATTATACATGCATTTATAAAAATATTAGATATACACACTTTTAAATAAATAAATAATAGTATTATCAATTGTTGGTTTTTATTAGATTATTATTGTAATATATAGGTTAACTACAAGTTTAATAGCATATATTATCGTGTTTGTAATATATATTTTAATTATAAATTTTTATAAAATACGTTATCGTTTTTTAAAATTTCAATATGTATTTAAATTTTTATATGAATTTGATGAACAAAAAACAAACTTTAGATTTATAATTAATTAATATAATTTAATATATAACAAAATATTATAAGTATTAAATATTATATTTAATTTATAATTAGTAGGTAAAAATGAATTAGAAATTTAAAAATATATAACAGAGGGATTAAAACCGACAATACAAAATTCACCCCTATTTTAAGATAAATGAATACTATAACACCATATTTGATGTAATACTATTCATATCCCCAAAATAGGGAAATAAATGAAAAAGGGTTGGAGAAGAATAAGGAAAGAAATGGAGAAAAAAATAAAAAATAAGAGTGGGTTGAAGATGCTCTTACTATCTTTTGCAAAAACTTTGATGTCTTTTTGTATTCTAACCATAATTATGGGTTACAACCCTTTACTTCCATTTTTAATGTAAATGAACCCCTTGATTCTATGGTTTGATAAATGATATTGGATTTTAATTAATTTCTTATTTATTATGTGTGTTTGATTATAAATCATTAATATTAAAGTTTTGATATTTATAGCTTATAATTGAGTTTAACATAGTTTAGAGCATCAATATGATTTTATTAACTTGTATTTTATTCAATTTATAACAGTAAATTGTTCGGACTAATGATCGACCAAATCTTAAGATAAAGAAACTAAATTGAGAACTAAAACATAAAAGATTGCATTAGATGACCATTATGTGCATAGATTGGTTTTCATGACTATTGAAGACTACTTAGTAGATCAAATCTTTTATAGTACGATTATTTAATTAATTATTTAGATAGTTAATCAAATAAACATTGTGTTAATTGTTTATAATTATTAGCATGGTTTAATCGAAAAAAACATAGGAAATTAATACAGAAATCGGTAACTGAAGACATAAATCAATTAAACTTCTTATTGGTCAATGACAGAAAATGGAGGGGAGGGGGGTTGGGGGGGGGGGGGTGTTACTTGTTTGATACCCGATCTTAACTCAACAATACTACTAGATGATAATTTATATTGTCTATGTTGGAGAGAGTGTCCAAGGTTATTAACTATTGATAATTTTACTAAATAATAACAATGTTCTTTTGTGTTGGCTTCATGATATAAGTAGCAATGAGAAAATGGAGAAAATTAAGATATTAATTTATTATTAGTTAATAAAGAAATTTGAAATTATTTTATTAATTAATTTAATTGTTTTAATTAATTAAAAGATTAGAATATTAATTTATTGGAATATTGATTCCAATATTCTAGAAGCCTCTTGGAAATATGGTAAGGATGAAATCTAGGAGATTTTCTAGGCAAATGCAGGTTCTGATAACGATAACGATTATTCTTATGTAACACCCTATTTGGAGTCGTTTCATAAATTCAGGGTTGTAACCTAAAGATCAAGTATTATAAGGCTTCGGGCTTTGGGAAAGAGAGGTTTAGACACATTTGGATGTGGTTAATGAAGATTATGTGATCAAAGAGTTTGGTTTGTTCTTTGGAGTCAAAGGGTAAAATTGGAAAAGTGGTGTTTTAAACTTATTTTCTGAATTAAGGATTTTAGTTCGATATATTTTAAGTCAAACGTAATTACATAGGGTTGTAGGCTCCTCAATACCTTTTCATGTATATAAAAATCGTTGAGAACGGATTTGCAACGAAGAAGTTATGATTGTTAGAAGTTAGGAAGGTTTTGGACACAGTCTAGTATGCTAGGAATACAAGAAGTAGGCTCGGCATACTAGGGCATCCCTGGTACGATCAGTGTATTAGGAGTATGTTGGGTGTACGAGATTAGTGCCCAAACCGTATTGTTGTGGTTTGAGCCCTATTTAACCTCCTTAACTTCCCCAAACCCATTCTATACTCAGCCTCCACCTCTCTATCACCCTCCCTTGAAAACCCTAATCCTAGTTTGATCTTTTTGAATAAAAAAAGGTGTGATTAAGTTGTTTGGAGAGTTCTTGGTGAATCTTTGAGAAGAAGGAGCTCTTTGGAGAATTGTTGGTTGCATTGGAGGTTGTAGATCTATAATTTGTTCATGTTGAACTTTCTTCGAGAGGTATAAAGTTTGAATCTTTATGATGCATTTGATAGATCTAGCTAGTCTTGGGTGTTATGAGCTTTTGGTTACTTTAGTGCATAAAGTTTAGCTCGTGAAAGTTTGTGACCTTGTTATGGATAAAGTTGGAAACTTTATCCATTTAAACATTATATTGATTAAATATATAAAGGCTTGAGACTTAAACTTGATGAATTAAGATGGAAATGATGCACTTTTGGTCCCTTTGAGACTTAAAGACTAGATATAGGTTGGTTGGACCATTCTAATGGATAAAGTTGGAAACTTTATCCATTATGGAGTTATTAGGAACCATAAAAATGTAATCTTGGACTCTAGTTTCCTTCCATGCATGAGCTAGGATGTCTTAAAGAATTAAGAAGTTATGGTTTTTGGTACTGATCTCTTAATGGCCATGCAAGACCATAAAGTTGGAAACTTTATGGTTAAGGACATCATTTGATGACTAGATTTGGAATTTCGATGAAAGAGCTTATGAGATTAAAATCTTAATAGAAGGAAATGATGGTTGCAGGTAAGTTGGGCGTACACTATGGTACGCAACGTATACGAGGTCAACGCCCCATTTCTGTTAAATGCTTGTGTATGCTAAGCGTACAACCTGAGTACGCTCGGCGTACTCAGCTGAGTTGACTCAGTTGACTTTTTGAGTTTTTGACATTAACCTATTTTTTACCAAGTTGACTTAGGGGTGTTTTGGGTATTTTAATTATAACTTAATTTTGGCCATTTTCTAAAGAATAAGTGTTAAGTAGAGTTGATATTTGGAGTAGTGTCTTGTTCATCGATCTTTCAGAGTGAGAGGTGAGTTTACTCACTATACTGTAGGACACCAAGGATTATGTGTGCTTGTAGTCTTTATGATTCCTGATGTATGTGTTGTATGCATGTGTGTCTGTTTGCTATATGTATGTGGGGTGAAACAGACTCTGGGGTGAAATAGATACGATACAGCCTTGTACTAACATATGAGTTGAAACAAACTTGGGGGTGAAATAGAACCGAGGGTGAAATAGACCTAGTACAACCTTGGGCTAATATATGAGTTGAAATAGACTCAAGGATGAAATAAACCCTAGTCTGAAATAGACCCGGTATAGCCTTGAGGTGACACATATGTACGGTATGAGGTATTTTAGGGAACTCGCTAAGCTTTGTGCTTATGGTCTTTAGTTTATGTTTTAGGTACTTCTGGTTCGATCGGGAAGAGCTTGGGATAATCACATTGCATACACCATGATTTTCCGCTTCATTGACTCTGATGTACTTTTGATATTTTTATTGATATTCTCTAAATACTTTATGGTTTTGACAAACATGTTGGTTGATGATTTATTTAATATATTTTTTTGTTTATGAGTTTTGGGACGTTACACCTTGATAATCTGATATTTTAGAAAGAGTGTCCAAGATCATTAACTATTGGTAATATTTCTAATAATAACAGGGTCCTTTTGGGTTTCCCTCAAGACCCAAATTGAGTAGATTAAATAAACGAGAAATTGGTTTATTATTTATTATGGCTAATAATTAATTAGAAACTAATTGGAAAATATTTTAGGAATTATTTAACAGTTTAATTAATTAAAGGGTTGAGTATTCATTAATCAATAGTTGGTTAATCAGGAATGTTCTAGAACCCTTATGGAATTAGGGTTGGATGAAAATCACTCCATCCCACATGGGAAAAGGAGTGAATTTCGTTATTGGCCTCCCATCCCACATGGAAAAGATTATAAAACCTAGGAAGGGATCCATGGCTATAAATAAGGCCTTAGGGGATTTCATTCTTCCTAGAACCTTGGCTTGATGTTTAACCAACCCTTCTTCCACCTTCTCGTAGGGGCGATTTCTAACCATCTTAGGGTTTGTGAAATTGACCATTCTCCTAGTTATTTTTATTCCACTCTGTGGTGTCATTGGGCGTGATACCATTAGAGGGATTCTGATTTGGATCCTCTCATCCAAGCAACTTCGTGGAGGACGAGATCTCATTCATGGAGATCAAAGGTGTAACACCCACAGATTCAGGCTAGTCAATTTAGAGACAATAAGCATTAAAAACTACTTGTTGATAGAATATTATTTAGAGTAAACAATCTTAATCAAAGTATAGTATATGTCACAAGGATTCCGTACATATAAAGAACGCTGAAATCCAACTTATAATGAAGAAGTTATGACCCATCGAAGTTTTGTGACAAAACTGGCACAATGTCGCGTATCGTAAAAAGTGAATTCTAGATAAACTACTTTTTGGATTTAGCGATATAAACAAAAGTCATAATATACGTTAAATCGAGAGTGTGCATATAGAGAATGTCCAAATCTGACTTCGTTTGAGGAAGTTATGATTTTTCTATGAGTTAGCGTAGGAGTACACAATCCGAAAATAAAATTTTAGATCAATCGATCATTAGCCCACACAAACTAAACGAGAAGTGAAGATCTCATCAATAGGAGCTCAACGATATAGAGACAGTCGGAAATGGACGTCGGATGATAAAGTTATGAATTTTTAACGGACTTGAACTGCCTAAGACTGTTAAAATATAACTTCAAAAAAAGCTCAAAATTAGCTGAGGGAGTCTAAACGAAAGTTGTATATCATGCCGCTACATACACGTGGATATAAAGAATGTCAAATTGGAGATCGTATGTGAAAGGTACGAATTTTAGAAGATAATTAACTTTTTGATTAAACCTCGGAGTGACACGTGGCAAGATCTGGGCCACTACTCTTCCCCACGGCTTGGAACGAGATCGCGACACCTAGACTCGGTATGCCCAACATAGCTTGAAGTAGGTCCAACATACTGCTTTTTATGGAATGCCTAGTGTACCTCTTGAGTACCCCCCGCATACTCAAGCGTTGGTAACTATAAATATAGCTTATTTCTCACTCTTTTCTTCACACCCTCTCATCTAATTCTCTCACAATAAACCCCTAAAA
This sequence comes from Lactuca saligna, assembly GCF_052625555.1. Lineage (NCBI taxonomy): Eukaryota > Viridiplantae > Streptophyta > Magnoliopsida > Asterales > Asteraceae > Lactuca > Lactuca saligna. The sequence goes on from NC_136421.1 coordinate 74,808,937, forward strand.
CACCTCCTAGGTGTTAGTAGTGAGTCCTGGAGTGCCAGAAGGCCACGAGAAGAAGAGCTTTCGGCTCAGAAGCTTTGCCCACACAGAGTCTGGTTTCTCGCTAAACCCCATTGTAAGTGAGTTATGCTTACCATACTTTTGGTATCACTTATGTTTAAGTTCATTATCGTTATTACGAACCAATAAAAAAGATTTATCAGTGATTCCAAGTGGTTATACTGATTGATCTACTTACAAGGATGATATCTAGGTGTGATTTAGTGAGATGTTTAAAGTGGGAATATCCAAACAGTATACTTCGTATACCAAATGGACCCTACCTCCGATATGACCCTGCCTAGTTGTTCGTTACTTGATAGATCATGAAAGTAGACTGTGGATTAATGATGAATCTAGACTAATTATTAGTCGCAATAAATATTAGACTAAAACTTAGCGATAATAATGCCAGGTTATGTCAAAGGAAAAGACAGTTGCTAGAAGCGAAGCGCTGCCCAAATTTCAAGTCGTCACTTTAACAAGTGAGTGCATAGTCCCTTTAATGAACATGATTTTAATACAAGTATTAATAAAATTATTAAATATATGTTGAAAGTTTATATGTGAGTTATATGCTTATTTTTTGGAAATATGTGTTATACGTATATTTGATAATATACGCTATGCGAACCAGACCTGATTCTCTATGTATTGAGATGTATTTACATGATAATAATAATATAAGTATTATAAATGAGAAGATAAATTTGTTGGGTTTTGTACAAAAGAACATCCTATGTGCTCATGCAAACCCTAATGCTTGGATCTAGGTTTCTCTATTGTACATGCAATTCATCCAAGACTCAAGAAACCTAAGCTAGCATATGCATTTCGAAATTATCATATAAGAGCATATCTAGATGATTACCTCTTCTTCAATGGCTTGAACCTTATTGTCTTTGGAACTTAGAGTCACAAGTGTCACTCCTCTAATGGTTTACAAACACCAAGAGCAAGAGCATGACTTATAAGATGGAAGAGGAGCACCAAAAACGACCTAGGGTTCTTCTAAGAGAGTTGCACATGTTTTTAGGGCTATAGGGGTCCTTATATAGTGAGGCAATTAGGGTTATTAGCTAGGAAACCCTATTTTGACTGCTTAGGCCCTAAGTAGCCCATGGACTCCCTTTAGAACAGTCCTTGGACGAATTCCTTATGGGCTTCCCATAGAATTCATCCAACCTATGCTCCAAGGTGATCCATAGCCTAATTGCAATTATCTTATAATTACAATTCTAGTCCCTTAAGTTTAATTAATATATTTTAGTCACAAAACTAATTATTAATTAATTCTTGACTAATATTAATTAAACAATATGATTTTTCCTTTAATATATTATTCATATAATATATTAATAAATCATAATTAATCCTCTTTCTTCATAAATCATCCTATCAAGTTGCTTTGGTGAAGGCAACCCAAAAGGACCATGCAAAACTATGTCAACTACTTACCAAATATAGTTACGAGCTTACACTAATCCAACAGTCTGCCACTTGGATAAGTCTAGTAACTAAAAATGCAAGTACATTCTGATTAGCAATCGTAGCTCTCAAAGACATTATCAAACTCTGATCTTATCAACAACCTGTCCTTTTGATAAGTGATCATATATTCCACCATTCTAGATATGGTATGAACTGAGACATGGAATTAAATCATACTCTTTGTTCATGTGTTGTTTCCTGATTTTCGATTTATGACGAATGACAACAGACTACAATTGAACACATCAACTTAGTCCCGGCTTGGCTAAGTGCTTAAGGGGTCATCACTAAATCATCGAGGGGCCCACATATATCGCTTTTATCCCACTTTGGGTAAAAAGAACGGATAAACTTCGACTCAATGCTCGCTTTTACTCACTCACTGAATCATACACAACAATATGTTTTATAACACCAAGTTATTGGTGCGTTTACATATTATCAATGTGTAACAAACTCGTTAGATACAACTCACACATCTCGGTTTCAAGAATATAAGATATTATCATCTCACCAATCACTCGTGATAAAATCCATGAAGCGATCCAAGTGAGAGTGGGTTTAATCCAATACTCTAATCTTATAGCAACACTCATGAACCCTGCAGTAAACTTTTGCTATGTCTAAAACACTTTAGACAATCTACAGTAAGATTCATGACATTCTTCTTTCATACATACTTCCAAAGTACGAGTGATTGTAGAGGGTTTGAATAATCTTATTATCCAGGAAGTCAAAACATGCAAAATGAAACACAAGAATAATACTAATCTTATATGGCCCCCAAACTTTTGAGTATAAATAAAAATTTTTATTTAATCACCATATTGATTACTCATTATTTGTTGTTTCAGGTAATCAACTTCTTACTTGAATTATAACAACAATTGTCCCATGCTCTTAGCATGCACACTATGTTTTCCTATGGTCCTTACTGTGTGAAATAGTATAATTGAATAACATTTTCAATCACACTCATTTCATAATTCCTAATTCTTACCACAAGTGTGAGAATACCAAATTCTTGCCACTTATAGAATATGTTAAATTCTAACATTTTATGCAACGATCCTTTCGTAATAACACAGCGCCAAAAGTCACCAAGACCATTGCCAATGAAATTACAAAATACTTTATTGGAGATTGTTACAAGACAATTCTATTTTCATGAAGTCTCACATTCAAAGTACATTCCTTGAACATCTTTCTTGCATAAAAGTTTCTAATCTAGACATTGATTCTCGATATCCTACTCCCAATATGGAAACATTTCCATATTTTCCATATGACAACTCATTATAAATAGAATCTTATCTATTCATAATAATTTCAATATGGTCCATCCATGAATATACTTGTAATTGTCTACAAGCGACCAATCCTTGGCGAACCTTAGATTGTCCTTGACAATTGTTTAATTATTTTAGTCAAATCCGGTTCTATTCCCCTTTTCCCTCTAAATTCCCTAAGCATTTGGAAAATTTTAGAACGGTTGAATATTACAACATATGCAATCGATCCTATACCCAAAGCGTATGGGATACGATTCATGATGAAAAACGTGATACTTTACCAGTTTCTTGCTATAATATTGCCATAATATTTCAATTTTCCATGTTCTCAAAATTCGAACTACAAAGAGGGATTCTGTAATCATAATCGAACTATGAGAATGCAAATAATAAATATATCTTTGACTAAATTCAATTAAATTTCTTGATCTAAGATTTTAGATTGGAAACGAAGTACAACATTCTCTCCCTTAATTATAGTAGAAACAACTTTTCAACCCCTGCAACTTTGCAAAGTGAAACTTTTGTTTTTCTATAATTAATACTGCCAACTTGCAATACTTAAAATAAGAATAATCATGCTCCCACTAACATGATGATTATATCCTTTCCAGCATAGCATTTATGCTCCCAGTAGCTTTGACACGTATTTAGAAAACAGTTGGACTTCTAAAAGACAATACTTATTGACTTCCAAAGTTCATATTTCAATTACGATGTGCTTCGATAAGCCTTTATCTAAGCTTCTCAAACTCATACACCTTTCCTTAGATAGCTCACATGTGTGTCTAAACTAATTCAGAACTTATATTACTAAGTCCTAAATGTTCAGACTAATTGCCAAATCTCACAATTTGAACTATGAAGAGGGATGTCGTAATCATAATCGAATTTGAGAATGCAATTTACATAATCGCTATCTCCTTAAAATCTATCTTAGTGAAAGTGTTTCCTCACAATCATTTTCATGTAGAAGAGAAACCTTATGCCACTTAGATTTTATGGTGTATTTGTTCCTATCCATGTGAATAGCCATAACCATAATCATAAGATAATGTTTGTGACAAATTCAAACTCTTATGGACAACACTTGTTCATTCTTGATTTCTTGCCATCAAGGGTCCCACCATTGCTTCCAAGTGATTTAGCAGATCACCTATATTAGTCAATGTACTCTCATTGAACATGGTGCTTGCCTTATGTAGTCTATTGAGAACTCGTAGAACTCATATGCATAGTTTGCTAAACCAGAATGGCACAGAAACAAGAATATGTCAACACGATAGGTTACAAACCCTAAGTCGTGTGCTCGTGTTTAATAATAGGTTTACTCTTGATTAGTTCTTGAAAATTTTCAAGATCATTTGGACTCTCACTGACTTCTTGACATATAAGATTCTCTTGTCAAGAAAAAACATTTCTTGACAAACAAATATTCAAGAGTTAGTGCGGATTCTTATCAAGACAAACGCTACACACAATTGGTATTAGTTGGTCTTTGTCTTATCCAAGACATCACAATTTACCAATTTCAAACGTGAAAGAGTAAGAAAAACAATTTTCTACTTCACATTTGATGAGTGTGTTAGAACTTCTTAAGATGTGTCACTCAATTCATAATCTTGGAGTATGACTCTAAGACTTGATTTGGAACGAAGTATGACTCATCTTTTTGACTTAACCATTTCAACAATTTATGATTCCTCTTCTTAGCCATACTAGAGCACTAAGATGTCCTTAGAGGATTAATTGTGATATGGTGCTTAATCATTAAGACAATCACAAAACACGATACAATGGTACTCTCGCTTCTTCTTAAATTGGAGAAACCTTTTATCTTTCTGCATAATTGCTTCTTCTTATTCGTTCTGCCATTCATTCAAACTTTTCAACGATTTAGAATTATAATTAATATTGTAAGCATAACTACATTTACTATACTTTTAGTAAATTATAACGAACAATCTTATTGTTATTTGTGGTGGACTTGACTAGTGGACAACATTGAGTCCTATTCCTTTAGTCCTTCACTTGACTCACATACTTGTGTGATCAAGGTATCTAGAGCATCACACAAAATAAGATTTCCATACATCACACAATACAAGTTGTGTGATTCCAGGTTTCTGTCTAATTGAAACTTGGGCGATGAGAATCTTTCCATACTTAATTTTTTTTGATACTTACATAAATATCATAACTAAGAATTACATCCATTTATAGAAATACACAAACATCAATTTTTCACAACAATTTCATTGCAAGGATATATATAAATAAGAGAAACCAAAAATTTATTTTATTTATAAAAGTAGCGAAAAACACGTCCTTACAATGCAAAAATCAACTGAAAAACTATGTAATCAAATATTCCTAACAAATATATCATAACTTCCTAAGCTCAAAATATGATCTTCAAATCCATGTGATTGTGATCCATTTCTTCATGATCAGACTCATCTTACTCTTCCATCAAGCTTCCTCTATTTTCTCTGATCCTACAAAAACATCCAAATGTAATCTTATCACATCATACATTAAGAATCAATAAATAGGATCTTAACAGAGTTAGATAGTGGATTTTACCTGAAGTAGAGCCATACTCCTTGACTCACCCATCCCTTGGATTCTTTAGATCCTATGGGCAACTTCGTAGCCAACGCCCCTTCTTTTGGCAACAGAAACAGGTGGCTTCTCCTGGAGCGACCACGGAAGCATGGTTGGTTGAATTACCAGAGAAATATGCTCCATTACTTTGCCAAATCATTTTTGATTTAGCAGTAATAAGCATGTAAGTTAGGTCAATGAAGGTCGCATCAAGATCCATCATATAAACTCTCTTATGAACTTATCATGTGATTTAGGGAGTGACTGAAGAACCCAGTCTACAACCAACTTCTTTGGAAAATTTGCACCCAACATTATCAACCTATCGATGTGTGATTTCATCTCTAGGACGTGAGCACACATGTGTTTTCCATCTTCATGTTTCATTGCCAACAGGGCTTGAGTGATTTTGAACTTTTCAATTCTTCGATCTTGTGGGTTTGGGAGAACAACAGGTTTGGGTGGAGGAAGTGAAACTAAGCTAGTCCAAAAGGAAGGGATCGATCTTTCACCTTTCATTGTGGAACAGACTTTCACTTTGAGCAGGAAAACCTTTTCCATGCGATTCGCGAAGACCACGGTTAGATTCAGACATCTACAAAACGGGAGAAAATTCAAGTTAGTTAATTTATTGAGTCCTTAATAAATCACCAAAATGAGATATCAAGGTTAGGACCCAACACAATACTCTACAACTTGGGAGAGGGATACCGTAACCCAAATTGCAGAACATTTGAAGGTAAGTGAATGAAGATTTACTAATTTTCCACCATGAAAAATGAAAATTGAGATTGAGTTTTATATGTATTGAAAACTCCTAGATCCTTTGAGATTCATTGAACTCTTCAATGACATGTTTAAATCTCGATATGCCCCTCGATTTGTGACTGGGATGCCGAGGATCATAGAACAGGGTGTGAATAACCATGAAAATATACATGGTGCCCCTAATGTTACAGCCACCTATTCGATGTGCCGGTTAACCACACACGCTCCATCGAACTATGAAAAACATCGAGTCACCCTTTTCCACCTTTGCTTAGATCCCATTTAGTGTGCCGGTTAACCACACACGCTCCACTAACGTCTTTGCAAGGGTACAAAGTGTAATTTCATGGAATTGCATCAAATTCACTTTTGCATAAAAGTAACTAAGATTGGAAATTTTGTAAAACATTTAGTTACTTCACCAATCAAGGAAGTGGTGGATGAGAGTGGACACCCATTAAACTGCCATTTTATAGGCCATAACCTTATACCCCCCTTATAGATCGGCTTCGTGATTGAGGTTACTAATGGTAAGACTAGCATTTAAGTTATACATATATAATATTAGAATTTTAATTTTATATATAGTATAAGGGTGTATTTTACACTTTTAAAATACTATGTGGTCTAATTTAATCAATTACACTTTTAATTTAATTAGCTGTAAACCATATCACTATGAATTTATTAACTTTCTTTTAATTATACACTTAATTAATTTAATAAAACCATGAGAGTGTAATTTGAACATTTCAAAAACTAGGGTTTTAGAATTTAATATTTTCAAAATTAATACCTTTTAATTAAATGTTAAATTCCAAAATCTTGAGGATAAATTTTGAAACTTTTCAAAACTTTAGGGATTAAGTTTTAAATAATTCAAAATTAAAATTTTAATCAAAAATTTAAATTTCAAAACTTGACGGCGAGTTTTGAACTTTTCAAAACATAAAAGATCAAATAGCAGATAATTCAAAATTAAACAAATAATTTAATGATTAGCTATATTTGACCTAATCTATTTTATTTGCAAGATAATTCACTAAATAATTTAAATATTTAACTTTTATCATATAAGGAAATTATTATTCAAACAATTTGAAATTATCTTTTGTTTTGATAAGGATAATCACATAGAAACAATAAAATTTGGATTTTATCATATAAAAACGATTTTAGCAATTATCCTTCAGCAAACAGCAATAAATCACGAAATATCCTCTACCTGACTCCCGGACTTGCTGAGTCCAGGTACTGACTTGCCCAGTCAGGTTGGGCAGAGGCCAGAAACTCAATTTTCAGCAGATAAACAATCATTGCATCACATACAACAGAAACGAATTAAGGCTCTGGTACCACTGATGGGCTTTGTACAAAAGAATATCCTATGTGCTCATGCAAACCCTAATGCTTGGATCTAGGTTTCTCTTTTGTACAGACAATTCATCTAAGACTCAAGAACCCTAATCTAGCATATGCATTTCGAAATTATCATATAAAAGCAGATCTAGATGAGTACCTCTTCCTCAATGGCTTGAATCTTCTTGTCTTTGGAGCTTAGAGTCACTAGTGTCACTCCTATAATGGTTTACAAACACCAAGAGCAAGAGAATGACTTATGAGAAGGAGGAGGAGCACCAAAAACAATCAAGGGTTCTTCCAAAAGAATTCCACACGTTTTTGCTGCTATATGGGTCCTTATATAGTGAGGCAATTAGGGTTATCATCTAGGAAACCCTAATTTGACTGATTAGGCCCTAAGCAGCCCATGGACTCCCTTTAGAACAACCCTTGGATGAATTCCTTATGGGCTTCCCATAAAATTCGTCCAACCTATGTTCCAAGGTGATCCATAGCCCAATTGCAATTATCTTATAATTATAATTCTAATCCCCTAAGTTTAATTAATGTCTTTTAGTCACAAAACTAATTCTTAATTAATTCTTGACTAATATTAATTAAACAATATGATTTCTCCTTTAATATATTATTCATATAATATCTTAATAAATCATAATTAAACCTCTTTCTTCATAAATCATCCTATCAAGTTGCTTTGGTGATGGCAACCCAAAAGGACTATGTACAACCGGGTCAAGTATTTGTTGGATTAATTTCTAAGTCCATAACTATAATTGGTAAGACTTGACCCGACCCAGCATGGTCCATTTGGGTTGCATGGCATCATGCACTTGGATAGACTAAAATGAGAGAAATAACACTTAAGGTTTATTAATATATTATAAGTTCTAATATATTAATAAGGTTATTTAATTAGTATTGATCAAGAATTAATTTGGAATTAATTAAGTGATCAAAAGGAGACTAATTAAATATATGGGTTGATTGTGTAAATCATTCATTCTTATATATGTGGGCTTGTGATCCAAGATTCCTTAAGTTGGACTAAGTCCATGGGGTGACCCATGGATACTCCATGGAGGTTAAAATCCATGGAGCATAAGGAATGGGTAAAGTCATGAGTTACATGGTGTAACCCTAATAGCCACCATATAAAAGAAACCCATGGCACAAGAAATCGAACTAACGATGTGTGAGGGCTAAACGATTTCATGGAGTGTTCAAGTTTATCTCTAAGTTATTCCAAGTGCTTATGGTGTTGTGTGAACCATTTGAGGTGTCACACTTGGGGCACTAGGCACTCAAGCTTCATGAAGACAAGCACCAAAAAAAGGTATGTTATTCTAACTTGTCTTATTCAAAGCTTTGTATGCTAGAATAGTACAATACCTTGGAAAGTTGATATTTGCATGTATAATAGAGAAAACATAGATCCAAGGTATTTAGGGTTGCATGTACACTTAGGAGTGTTAGATTGCTCAAAACCCAACAGTGGTATCAGAGACTAGGCTTGTTTTCTTGTTGTACTTGCTTAAACTTCTTAAAAATCGACTTTTGGTGCTGTCAGCCCAGCAGACTCGCCAAGTCCATGAAGGGACTCGACGAGTCCAAGGCAAAATGCATCCAACTCGCCGATTTTTGTTCATGCACTCGACGAGTTGGACCCCCAAACAACATATTTACGAGTTTTGGTGCTGGAATTGGTCTAGAATCATTACCTTTGACTGTTTTGGGCTTATAAAACTTGTTTTGAATGTGGTAATGATTATGTTAAACCAATTTCAATGCTATAATAAAAGTTTCAAGTTTATATGTGTTCATGTTATTCTTGAAAATTGTTGATTATGAATAATCATGCTTATGAGTTTTGCTAGATCATAGGAATTGTGTGCAAATTGTTTGTTGATATAATTCATGATCTTGTTGAAAAATTGTATGGAGTTCATAACTTGTCCTCAAGTTATGAATTTTCAAGAATTTTATGTTTCCTTGATTTATGAGTTAGTTTAGATTGATAATGAAAAAATTATGTTTTAGTTGTTTTCAATCCATATTAGTCTAAAAGAAGTTCATAAAATATGTTTTTGTAACTTGTCTTCAAGTTATGTGAAAAGTCATATTTATGAATCTTAAAAACTCATAAAAGTTTTGTAGGTTACATAAAATGTAAGAGTTTTTTCCATTAAATAGTTTAATGACTCCATAACTTGTCCTCAAGTTATGGATGTTGAAGAGACACTTCTTTAAAGTGTTTTTAAAGAATAAGGGGTTACATTAAAATGAAGAGTCGTCATTTTAATGAAACATTAAACTCATAAGTTATGATTTAAAGAGTCTTGAAATAGTTTCAAAACTTGCCCTCGAGTTTTGGAATTTGAAAAGTTACTCCTCATGTATACTTTAATTCCAAATTGAACATTGAATTTTTAAAAGGTTTAAAATTCAACCCTTATACTATTATTATAATTTTAGTTATATAGATATGTATAAGAGGAAGTCAATCTTACCGTTAGTAGGCCTCATTCACGAAGCCGGTCTATAAGGGGGGTATAAGGTTACTGCCTATAAAATGGCAGTTTAATGGGTGTCCACTCTCACCCACCGCTTCCTTGACTGGTGGAGGGTCGTTAGCCGAACGGGTAGGATACGACTTTAAATATTCATTAAAAGTATAATGAAAAATACTAAGTAACTAAACACTTATAAATTCCCAATCTTAGTTACTTAGGGAAATGTGAAAAGGTGCTAGCCCATAAAATTACACTTTGTACCTTACCAAGTCGTTAGTGGAGCGTGTGTGGTTAACCGGCACACTAACATGGACTAGTAAGAGTGGCAAAGGGTAACTTGACTTTATTATAGATCGGTGGAGCGCGTGTGGTTAACCGGCACATCGATTAGGTAATATTGTTAAGGGTACCAAGTCAATTTGTATGGTTATTCACACCTTGTTTGTGATCCTCGGCATCCCAATCACAAATTTGAAAGGGCACAATCGAGATTCAAACATTCCATTGAAAAGTTCAATGTATCTCAAAAGATTTAGGAGTTTCAAAACCAATAAAACCTAATAATAAAATATTTCGTTTTCATGGTGGAAATTGGTAAATCGTCATTTGCCTACCTTTAACTATTTTATAACTTGGATTACAGCATCCCTCTTCCAGTTATAAATAGGTTATTGGGTCCTAGCCTTAATACTTCATATTGGGTGTTGTATTAAGGACTTTAAATCAACTAACTTGAATTTCTCCCATTATAGATGTCTAGTTTAGACAGCTATGGTCTTCCCAAATCTTTAGGAACAAGCTTCCTAATGAAGATGATATCCCAAATGGCAATGAAGGTGAAAGATCAATCCCTTTGTTGGGCATTTGTGGGACCAGAAATCATACTTCACTTAATCCACCTCCTCCAATAAATCTCCCTATCCCACAAGTTTTGAGACTTGATAAGTTCTAAGTCACTCAATCCCTATTGGCAAGCAAAGTTTATATGTGCTTAGATCTTGGGGATTAAGCCACATATTGACAAGTCGGGAGAGTCGGGTGTCGAAGTCTCGAGGTAGCTGGCTGCTGACTTGGTTCTTCAACAAGACCCTTAATGATCTTACCTATTTGCTCGAAGATGCTAAATCAGCAATGATTTGGAGCATTAGTAAATCAAATTGAATTGGAAGATCTACTTTCCAAACCTATTTGGACATTGAAAATGGTGACAGTGGAGGTCCAGGAAAAACTTTCTCTTCCCAATGGAAAGGGATCGGCCATAGTCAACTCGGTTGACCAAATGGTAAAGAGAAAGGTTAAGTCTGTGATAGTTCCATGTACCGTTTCGAAAGAGTCCATATGATTCTGTTGCCAAAGGAAAGACATTGGTTGCGAAGCTGCTAAATTTACCTGAAATGTCTTAAGGATGGTAAAGTCAATAGGTTTGACTCTACTTCAGGTAAAGTCCATTGTCTAACTCTATTAAGTTTCTATTCTGAGATTCTTATTGCATAATGTGACGAGGTCACATGTTGATGTTTTAAGAATCAAAGAAAAAGTGAAGAAACCTTAAGGAAGTATATGCTGATTCTGATCGCGAAGATGGATTTCGATCGCATGGTTCGGTGATCAGAATTTTGAGCTGTTACTTAAGAGTTATGATATATTGCTTAGGAATAGATAACAACAAGTTTTCCATATGGATTGTAAGGATTAATTTTTCCGCACAGTTTTAAAATAAAAGAAAAATGGTTTTGATTTTATTTATTTTAAGTATCCTTACAATGGCATTTGTGAAAAATTGTTGATTATATGTTTCCATTGATAAGCAATATAGGAAATGGATTTGATTCTTTCATTTGTGGTAGTGTCATAGTTTACCAAATAAGGAAAGATTCTCATCACCCAAGTTTCAGTTGGATAGAAACTTGGAATCACGCAAGTTGTATTGTGTGATGAATGAGAATTTTCATCTTTGGTAAATTAAGACTAATTCCTTTTTCACATTCGCATGTGAGTCAAGTGAAGGACTAAAGGATTGGGTACACTTGGTTGTGTACTGGTTAGGTCCACCACAAAGGTTGATAAGATTTACTAAAGTTTAGTAAATATGATTATGCTTACAAGTTTAAGTGTAATTCTGAAACATTGGAAAAGTTTCAATGTATGACAGAATGAAAAAGAAGAATCAAATAAGGTAGAAAGATAAAAGTTTCTCCAATCTGAAGAGATGGGAGAGTACTTGTGTATTTTGTGTTATGATTATCTTAGTGATTATGAAACCATGTCACAATTGATCCTCTGAGGACACCTTAGTTCATTTTGTTTGACTAAGGAGAGGAATCGTGAATTGTTGAAATGGTTAGATCAAAAGATAAATTATACTTCGTTCGAAAATTAAATCGTAGAGTCATACTCCAAGATTAAGCCTTGAGTGAAATAATCTTAAGAAAGGTTTAAAACACTTGTTAAATGTAGAGTAAAATGTGTTCTTACTCTTGTACATTTGAAATTGGTAAGTTGTGATGTTTTGGATAAAACAAAGACCATCTAAGACCAATTGTGAGAAGTGTTTAACTTGATAAAAATCTGCACTAACTCTTGGATATTCGTTTTGTCAAGGAATGGTTCTTGAAAAAAAGATAGTCTTATATGTCAAGAGGTTAGTGGGAGCCTTAAAAGGATCTTAAGATAGATTCAAGAACTAATCAAGAGTTTTGTTAATCACTAGACCACGACTTGAGGTTTGTAACCTATCGTGTTGACATATTCTGTGCCTATTCCAGTTAAAGTTGGTTTTGCATTGGCGTTATAAGAGTTCTGAACTGGTTGCATAACAACATGGAAGCAATGGCAGGCCCTTGAGCTGCCAGGTGGCAAGAAATTAGATTGAGTTCAGTCCATATGAGTTTGGATTTGTCATTATCCTTGTCTTGTGACTATGGTTTTGACAATTCACATGGATAAGAACACATACACCATCAAAATCTAAGTGTCATAAGGTTTCTCTCTGATTCATGAAAATGATAGTGAGGAAACTCTTTCACTAAGTAGATTTAAGTGGATAGCAAGTGTGAAGTTTGCATTCTCATGTCGTTAGTGGAGCGTGTGTGGTTAACTGACACACTAACTAATGAGAATGGCAAAGGTTTTGACTCACATGTGAGCTATCTAAGGAAAGGGTTAGACTCCAGGTGTATGATTTGATAAAGTCTTATCAAGATGATCTAGTATTAGAAATCTGACTGATTTCTAGGCACATGTCAAAGCTAGTGGCATCATAAAGTGTTATGCTAGATAGATAATAGTCATTACGCTAGTGGGAGCATGATGATTATGTTGCAAGTTAGCAATGTTAATTATAGAAAACAAAAGTTTCAACTCGCTTGAAAAAGTTGTTTTACTATAATTAAGGGAGAGAAATTTATACTTCATTTCAATTCTACAAGCTTAGATTGAGATTTTAATCAACTTTAGTCAAGAATATATATGAATGTTATGTTGAAATGGTTCAACATAAGGAATTTCTATATATGTTGCTTTCTCAAAATTCGATTATGATTACGGCATCCCTCTTCATAGTTCGAATTATGAGAACATGGCAAATAAAAATATTATAGCACGAATCGTATCCCATATGCTTCGGATATAGGATCGATTGCATGTGTTATAAGATTCATCCATTCTAAAATTTCCTAATGCTTAGGGCGTTAAGAAGGGAAAAGGGATTAGAACTGGATATGACTAAGATGATTAAGCAATTGTCGAGAACAATTTGGGGTTTTCCAAGGTTTGGTTACTCATGGACAATTGGAAGTATAGAGTAAGGATCTTATTGACATATTTTGGAAAGAGGAAACTCTTGTTCAAAAGTGATGGTCAAGATGGGAATATGGAATGGTTTCCATAGGTGGAAGTTATTCTTTGAATCTATGCAAAGAAGGATGTTCAAAGGAATGTACTTTGAATTTGAGACTTCATCTCCATGGAATTGCTTTCCATTGGAATACTTTGTAATGTTTGTTGCCAAGTCTTTGAGACTTGTGTGAATATCATTACAAGAGGATCATTGCATAGATTACGGTAAATGACAAAAACTTGGTATTCTTACATTTACAATAAGGATTGGGATTGTGAAATGAGAATCATAGAAGTCATGTTCAATTGATATACATTTCACAAAGAGATGACCATATGTAAACATAGTGTGCATACTTGCAGTATGGCATAGCTATTGTTTAGAGAAACATAATATGCATGCTTGGAGCATGGCATCACTACCGTTTCAATTCAAGTATTAAGTTGATTAATCGAAACATGAATAATGAGTGATCAATATGGTGCTTAGATAAAAAGTGTTTTATTTACGCTCAAAGTGTTGAGGCCATATAGGACTAGTATTATTTTGTGTTTCACTTTGCATGCTTTGACTTCCAGAATAACTAGGTCATTCTCCCGAATGAACAGGTTATTCAAATCATCCACAGTCGGTCATATGTTGGAAGTAGATATGAATCAAGACTGTCGTGAATTTGGCTTGTATGATTTGTCTAAAGTGCTTTAGACAATGCAATAGTTGCTACAACGTTCATCAGTACTCATAAGGGCTGAGTATTGGATTCAACCCATGCTCATTTGGATTCACTTCATGGATTTTATCACGAGTGAATCATGAGACGATAATATCTTATATTCTTCAAACCTAGAGATATGAGTTGTTGACTATGAGTTGGTTTTACATTGATTGCACGTAAACGCATTGGTAACTCGATGTTATAAAACATGCCTTTGTGTATGATTCAACAAATAGTTAGTACAAACATATGAGTCGAAGTTTATCCATTCCTTTTACCTTCGAGATAAAAGCGATATCTGTGGCCCCCTCGATGATTTGATGATGACAAATGGAAGTGCTCGGCCGGGCCAGGACTGATTTGATTTGGTCAATTAGTCAGTTGTCATAAATCAGAAATCGGGAAACAACAAATGGACAGAGAGAATGATTATAATCCATGTCTCAGTCCATATGATATCTAGAATGGAGGAATATATGATCCCTTATCTAATGGACAAGTCATTGACAAAGGTCAGAGTTCATCTACAAGGTCAGAGTTCGACATAAGCTTTTGCGAGCTACGATTGCCAGTCGGGTTTTGAGGTCATACTTGCAATAATAGTTTTAGACTTATCCAAGTGGGAGACTGTTGGATTAATGTCTAAGTCCATAACTATAACTGGTAAGACTTGACCCGACCCGACATGGTCCATTTGGGTTGCATGGCATCATGCACTTGGATAGACTAAAATGAGAGAAATAACACTTAAGGTTTATTAATATATTATAAGTTCTAATATATTAATAAGGTTATTTAATTAGTATTGATCAAGAATTAATTTGGAATTAATTAAATGATCAAAAGGAGACTAATTAAATATATGGGTTGATTGTGTAAATCATTCATTCTTATATATGTGGGCTTGTGATCCAAGATTCCTTAAGTTGGACTAAGTCCATGGGGTGACCCATGGATACTCCATGGAGGTTAAAATCCATGGAGCATAAGGAATGGGTAAAGTCATGAGTTACATGGTGTAACCCTAATAGCCACCATATAAAAGAAACCCATGGCACAAGAAATCGAACTAACGATGTGTGAGGGCTAAACGATTTCATGGAGTGTTCAAGTTTATCTCTAAGTTATTCCAAGTGCTTATGGTGTTGTGTGAACCATTTCAGGTGTCACACTTGGGGCACTAGGCACTCAAGCTTCATGAAGACAAGCACCAAAAAAAGGTATGTTATTCTAACTTGTCTTATTCAAAGCTTTGTATGCTAGAATAGTACAATACCTTGGAAAGTTGATATTTGCATGTATAATAGAGAAAACATAGATCCAAGGTATTTAGGGTTGCATGTACACTTAGGAGTGTTAGATTGCTCAAAACCCAATAGTATTTACCAAATATAGTTACGGGCTTACACACTAATCCAACAAAATTTATGTTAATACTTAATACTCTGTATAAAATACTACATTAAATTAAGATAGTGTTGCCATAACAGAGTTAGTATTGAAAGTTGATTATAATAATTTTAGGTTTGCTTAGTGATGAAATAAGACTTAAAAAGATGCTTAGTTCAATTAAGTTTGAATATTGGATAGTATCTTATTAAGGGTACGCGTGTGATGGAAATAAAGAGTAGAAATTCTATTCGAGGAGATGATGATCCGTGAAGTATGTCCTATGTACAAAAGTACTTTCTAAGTACCGAATCTTTTCCAAAGCTTTGTGTCTTAGGTGTTGCTTGTGCTCGGGTATTATTATGTTATAAGGTACGAGTCCTACTCATACCAAGGTACTATAATGTGCCATAAGTACTATCATGTACAAAGTATCTTTTTCACACTATTGTGTGTCGAGGTACGAGAGTACTTTATTAGTATTTCCCCATACTTTTTCTTTTGATGATCTTTGTGTGTCAGCTTTTCCTTTTACAAAGTAATTGAGGGAACTTAGTAGACTGCGTAATAGAGTGTGTCAGTAATAGACCACTACTAGTTACATCTGATGTTGTATTGCCGGATAGGGTGAGTCTGGGGGTTGAATATCTCACTGTGTCAAACCACTGCTAGGCACAAGTATCAACCACCTCTGACTTAAATGCTGTGTTTTTTTTTATGAACGGAGGTTGGTGGTGAAACTCATTCCATTCCCCTCATTGGATGTATTTGTTTTAGAGATATGACATATATGTGTTAATGATAATAGATGGATTTGCAGGTTTGTGATATACATTATTATCACATTGTAGGATTGAAATCTCTATGTTCTCACCAGGTTTCCCAACCTAACCCACTTAGTTTATTATATCACAAGTGGCTATATGAAAGATAAATTCTTCTTAGAGATTCAAGGAGTATTAGGCCACTAATTTAATTACTATAAGGTTTGTAATATTTCGTTATGCTTACGTTTATCTATTGACGATGACATCCCAATGTTTTCATATAAATAAAATTCATTTGTTCGGAAAAGCATTGATAATATCATTATCATGTTTTCTGGGAACAAATTCCGCAATATTATTTTTCAAAAAAAGGATGCTCTAATTTTTAAATAAGCATAAACAAATCGGTCTTTTCTGACTGTGAAAATCGGGATGTCACAGTTGGTATTAGAGCATTAGTTTAAGCGAACTAGGAGTGAGGGTTTATTTCTAGGCTTAAAATTAAAATGAAAAGCGATGATCATGAGGAGTTTGTCTAATATATTTTAGGTAGTACATCTGAATAGACACGAGCACTAGCTTATTTAGGGAAGATGCCTAAAATGATTTTATATGCTAAATGATTTGTGATGCTTTATGATGTCATTATTTGATTAGATCTATGGTTTGTTGCCGACCGAATCTAGAAATTTTATGTGCTTAGGTTTCTAAACGTTTAATTATGATGTTAGAATTGGCATGTAACTTTTCAGAGTGATAAGGAGTTTTCTATGTCTTTCGTAATAAAGATTTCTCAATCTCAATTCTCTTCACTGCACATTGAACGCATGATTTGACGTATAGATCAACATGGTGAGAACTCAAAGTGGATTAGGAAATGTTATGGAAATGCTAATAGAAACCATCATCCTGAGCCACAAGTGATTGAGCGTGGACCAGAAGTAACAATTGCACCCGAGCCAATCACGATGGAAGGAGTACAAGCAATAATACAAATGATGTTGGATCGTCAGATAGAAGAGACAAGGAATCTACTACAACATAATAGGGATGAACATAGTATGTGTATTGTGTAGCCTGAATTGAACATCAAACAATCAGAAGAAGGGAATTATAGTAGAACTCTTATTCAAGATGAACTGCTAGCGATTAGAAGAAATAACCAAGACGAAGGAATTGTAAGGAATGGATGCAAGTGTAATGCTCGATAATTTCCAAGGTATTTATAGTATTTTGGGTTAATTAATTTTTATGATTTGGAACTTCATCCATTGGATCCTTTCATATTGAGCTTAGGGGTGCCGTACGCGGGATATACCACCCTATGTACGTTGGGTGTACTGGTGAGGAATGAACATGGATGCCATGCACGTATGCGCTGCGTACAAGGTAGTACACGTAACGTATGTGGCCAGTCCCCAAAACCCTAATATTTAGTATTTGATCACTATTTAAGGACATTATGACCTAAGGATCTTCTTTAACAACCTCCTTCTTGTCCCTAAACATCCTCCACAAAACCCTAACCCCATTGTTAAGTGTTCTTGAGCTTCAAAGGTCCTTTAAGTGAATTTTGGTGTGAATTTATGGTTTTGGGTCTTAGTTGTGGATCAAGCTAGGACATTGGTAAAATGGTCATTTTACCCCAAGTATAGATTCTTGGTTATAGTTTGGAACCCAAGTTTTGATTGGGTGTTATTTTTCTCAAATAGCTCGGGGAGTCATCAGGGCCGGAGCTAAGGGTTTTCTTCTGTGAGATTCAGCTTTCGAGTGAGTTCTCCTCATTGGGTTTAGCGGGTCTAAAGCACCAATGCTGTCCCTTGTTGATATTTTAGGATGCTATGAGCTTGTGAGACCCTTTCATTTGTTATGTACTGCTTTGCGTACCGGGCGAGGCTCGATGCCAGGCGAGGCCTGAGTGTTGGAACATATGCTACTATTTATGATTTCTATATGTGTTAGCATGATTAATTGATTATATGTTATTGATTGTATGTGTATAATTGGTGAGGCCCACTAACAAGTGAGGCCTGGGAATAATAGATATGTATACCGAGCGGGGCTCGATGGCGTGCGGGGGCCCAACATGTGATTTATTATGTGTGGTATAGGGTAGTGTTGGGAACTCACTAAGCTTTGTGCTTATTGTTTTTAGTTTATGTTTCAGGTACATCTGGTTGCAAGGTAAAGAGATCGGATTGACTGCATCGCACACATCATTAGGATTCGTCATATGATGTTTTACTCTAATTAACACATTGGTTTTTATTTGAAATGTTTGGATTATATTTGAAATACTATTTTATCTATTATTAAAAATGAAATTTTCGGACAATATTTAGGGATGTTACAAGTTGGTATTAGAGCCTTGGTTTGAGGGATTCAGACAAACTCTCGGGGGTGTCTGAACGCAAACTAAGGATGTGGTAGAATTTTCAAAAGAAAAACATTTTATAAAAGGAGATAAAGGGGTGTGGTGTATGTAATGGACTGAGCTCAAGTAATTTTTCCCAAATTACCCATACATGTTATTTAATATGCTTGAATCTGTGAATCGCGTGCTAGTTAGGGCTAAGGATCTGCTCAATTTTGCGTGATAGAATTCTAGGAGAGATGCCTTTTTATTCATGTTGTATGAGCTTGTAGACTTGCATGCTAGTACTAATAAGTTAATAATAGGATGTTCTGATTAGGTTATGCTTGGTTCTGATACTTGATGCTTGAATGTTGCTTCCTTTTTGCATTATGGAGT
Source organism: Lactuca saligna (assembly GCF_052625555.1). Taxonomy (NCBI): domain Eukaryota; kingdom Viridiplantae; phylum Streptophyta; class Magnoliopsida; order Asterales; family Asteraceae; genus Lactuca; species Lactuca saligna. The sequence continues at coordinate 74,828,464 of NC_136421.1, forward strand.
TCTGGCTAGCTTCAACAAACTAGTAAACGAATATGCTAAGTTACAAACTATGGGAACTAAATAATTTTAGCAGGTTAGTTTTTAACTCTATTGTGCAACTCTTATTTGAGTCCAACCGTTGTAGTGTGAGACCTCCCATTTGAAGAATTATATAGTTCTAAGTGATATGTAATTGTATTCACGAGCTAGTTTGAGGAAGTTGGCAGGAGTTCCTTTTGCAGCTGATGGCGGAGAGTAGTGTGGATTTGCCCTATGAAAAACCTACGATGAGATCTAGTGCTGGGAGCCTTATCAATTAGGGATGGGTAGATGGATTTGAAGTAACCTAATTGAGTCAAAGCAATTCGTGAGGAAAGTACGAATAGATGTGGAAGGTAGTATAGGCCCGTACTACTGGAAGCAGAGGATCCGTACTCGATCCAAGGAGGGATACTATAAAATAAGGAAACTTGAAGGGTTGTGGATTCCCTTGTATATTCTGATAGTTTTTGTGGTCTGTTTATTCAGTATGGTGGTATTGCGAGGCAGACCAATCAGCAGTTCTGGTGCCGAGGAGGGTTCAGGCTCAGGATCCGGAGTCGGGAAGCTTGATGAGCAGACTAGGTTGTTTCTCTCATCAATGATTACTCATTGCATTCTCGATCAGAATCCTGTGATCTTCATCTCGGTCAAGGAGGGCATTTTGGAGGTTTTGGAGGAGCGATTGAGCTTCTTTCATTTTGAGATGATGGCTGCAGTAGGAGCTCGATCTTTGACATTCAGTGAGTTTCGGGTATGTGGAGCTCCAGACTATCATCGGGAGAAAGATCCCATTGAGAGTAGGCATTGGTTAGTAGATGTTGCTAACACCTTCAGCACCAGTCATTGTCCCGAGGGGGACAAGGTCAGGTTAGTCTCCAGCCTCTTGAAGGACAGGGTGCAAGACTAGTGGGAGGAGGTCGGTAATGTTGTGGGTGATGATGATGTTTCTGGTATGACCTAGGATGATTTTTCGACCAGATTTAGAGCTGAGTTTTTTGCCAGTTATTGAGGTGAAGCACCTGGCTCAGGTGTTCTAGGATCTCTGCCAGACTACTGAGATGGTGGCTGAGATCATCGCCATGTTCAGGGAGAGGGCGATTCTGGTTCCGCAGTATGTGGTTGACGAGGAAATGAAGATTGCCCGATAACATGAGATGCTGAGGAGCAACATCCGATAGCTTGTCAGCCGATCCAGCTGCAAGATACTGGAGGATATGATTGCTTGAGCCAGGGAAAGTGAGATTGACTTGGAGATGGAGAGGAAGAGGAAACTAGATGAGGTTCAAACATTAGTGGGTTCGGGCAAGAGGCCTAAGGTATTGAATTCTAGATCGAGGGAATATCCGGGTCATAGCCACTGTGGCAAGTGCGGCAGGACGCACGAGGGTGCATGTAGGAGTGGTAGTGGTGGTGGTTTTGGCTGCTTCAAGTACGGCCTGATTGGTAATTTTAGTAGGGATTGTATTGTTGGGTTTTGAGCATTCTAACACTCCTAAGTGTACATGCAACCCTAAATACCTTGGATCTATGTTTTCTCTATTATACATGCAAATAAGAACATCCAAGGTATTATCCTAATCTAGCATACAAAACAATGACTATAGCAAGATAGAATACATACCTCTTTGGTGTAGAAAGTCTTCATGAAGCTTGAGTGCCTAGTGCCCCAAGTGTGACACCTCAAATGGTTCACACAACACCAAATACACTTGGAATAACTTGAGAGAATTCTACACTTCATGAAAATCGGCAAGCCCTTTCTTACTCTTTCTAGTGGCCGATTTTTTTTCCCAACAATGTGATCTTTATATAGTGTTACAATTAGGGTAAACCCTTAATTGTCATGGCTTTCCATTTCCTTGGATCCATGGGTTCAAATACACCATGGAGCATCATATGGGTTTTGGCCCAACTAGATAATCCATGAAGCATTAACCCACTATACAAGTATGGATGATTTACACAATCAACCCATATATTTAACTAGTCTTCTTTTGATCACTTAATTAATCCTAGATTAATTCTTGATCAATACTAATTAAATAATCTTATTATTCTTATTATTAATATACTAGAACTTATAATATATTAATAACCATAAGTGTCTTATTTCTCTCATTTTAGTCAATCCAAGTGCATGATGCCATGCAACCCAAATGGACCATGCCGGGTTGGGTCAAGTCTTACCAATTATAGTTATGGACTTAGATATTAATCCAACAGTCTCCCACTTGGATAAGTCTAAAACTATTATTGCGTATGACTTCAGGAACCAACTGGCAATCGTAGCTCTCAAAAGCTTCTGTCGAACTTTGACCTTGTCGATAAACGTTGACCTTTGTCAATGACTTGTCCATTAGATAAGGGATCATATATTCCTCCATTCTAGATATCATATGGACTGAGAAATGGATTATAATCATTCTCTTTGTCCATTTGTTGTTTCCCGATTTCCGATTTATGACGACTGACTAATTGAACAAATCAAATTAGTCCTGGCCCGACTGAGCACTTCCATTTGTCATCATCAAATCATCGAGGGGCCCACAGATATCGCTTTTATCCTGAAGGTAAAAGGAATGGATAAACTTCGACTCATATGGCTTGTTCTACTACTTGTTGAATCATACACAAAGACACGTTTTATAGCACAGAGTTACCAAATGTGGTTTCGTGCAATCAATGTAAAACCAACTCATAATAACAACTCATATCTCTAGGTTTGAAGAATATAAGATATTATCGTCTCATGATCACTCGTGATAAAATCCATGAAGTGATTCCAATGAGCGCGGGTTGAATCCAATACTCAGAACTTATGAGTACTCATGAGTGTTGTAGCCCTTTGTCCAACATCTTAGACCTCTACAAGCCAACCCATGACAGTCTTGATTCATATCTACATCCAACATATGACCGACTGTGGATGGTTTGAATAACTTAGTCATTCCGGAAGAATAACCTAGTTTATTCGGGAAGTCAAAACATGCAAAATGAAACACAATAATAATTGAATCCAATATGGTATCAAAACCTATGAACATAAATAAAAATCCTTTTATTTATCACCATATGATTACAGATTATTCATTGTATACCGTTTCATCTATCAACTTTATTCTTGAATTTGAAACAATAGTTGTCCCATGCTCCAAGCATGTACACTATGTTTTCTAAACACTAGTCATGCCATACACCAAGTATGCACACTATGTTTGTCTATGATCTTTACTTTGTGAACTAGATCAATTGAACATAACTTTAATGATTCTCTTTTCACACTCCCAAATCCTTACTGCAAATGCAAGAACTCCAAATTCATGTCATTTACTGAAATCTGTTAGATTCTAAACTTATATGCATTGATCCTCTTGTAATGATTACGCACAGAGTCATAAGGACTTGACAACAATCATTACAGAGTATTCCAAAGGAGATCAGCTCCTTGGAAACAACTTTCTTGCATTGAGTTTCCTTAATCTTACACAGATTGAAATTTCTGACTTTGAAACATTTCCAGATTCATTTTGACTATCGCTTCTGAATAAGAGTTGCCTCCTTACAGATTATGTCAATATGGTCCTTTCAGAATTATCACTATACTTCCAACTGTCCTTGAGCAACCAATCTTTGGTAAACCTTAGATTGTCCTTGACAATTGTTTAATCCTTTTAGTCATATCCAGTTCTAAACCTTTTCCATTCTTAATGCCCCAGGCATTTGGAAACTTTTAGAACGGATAATTATAGCACATGTAATCGATCCTATATCCGAAGCATATGGGACACGATTCATGATGTCTCACATAAAGACTAAACCAGTCTTTCGCTATAACATTTCCATTTCTATTTGCGAAGATCTCATAATTCAGATTGTGAAAAGGGATGCCGTAATCATAATCGAATTTTAGAACGCAAATAATGGACCCATATACAGAATTTCCTTATGTTGAGCCATTCCAACATGAAATTCATATATATATATATATATATATATATATATATATATATATATATATATATATATATATATATATATATATATATATATATATCCTTGACTAAATGATTAAAACCTCACGATCTAAGCTTATAGATTTGAGATGAAGTATAATTTCCTCTCCCTTAATTATAGCAAAACAACTTTTCCCAATTGAAACATTTTGTTTTCTATAATTAACATTGCTAGCTTGCAATAATTATCATAATTATCATGCTCCCACTAACATGATGATTATTAGTATAACACTTATGCTCCCACTAGCTTTGACATGTACTCAGAAAGCTCGACTTCTAGAAATCAATACTTTATTGACTTTCTTACCAAAGTTCAGATTTCTGATACTTGATTGTTTTGATAAGACTTTATCAAAAACATACACCTTCCCTTAGATAGCACACTTGTGTGTCTAAACAATTATGAAGAGGGATGCCGTAATCATAATGCTTAGACCTTTTTGCCACTTCTCACAAGTCCAGGTTAGTGTGCCGGTAAACCACACACGCTCCACTAACGACTTTGAGAATGCAAAAATCACAATTGTTATTTAGCTAAAATCTACTTAGTGAAAGTGTTTCCTCACCATCATTTTCATGAATCGGAGAGAAACCTTATGACACTTAGATTTAATGGTGTATGTGTTCTTATCCATGTGAATTGTCAAAACCATAGTCACAAGACAAGGATAATGACAAATCCGAACTCATATGGACTGAACTCAATCTTAACTTCTTGCCACCAGGCAGCTCAAGGGCCTGCCATTGCTTCCAAGTTGTTGTGCAACCAATTGAGAACTCTAAGAACTCATATGCAAAGCCAACTTTAACTGGAATGGGCACAAAATATGTCAACACGATAGGTTATAAGACTTAAGTCGTGTGCTTGAGAAGAAATCCATGTTCTATTCTTGATTAGTTCTTGAGACTTTCAAGACTTTAAGACTCCCACTGTCCTCTTGACCTATAATACTCCCTTGTCAAACATCCAAGAGATAGTGCGGATTCTAATCAAGACAAACACTACACACAATTGGCCTTAGTTGGTCTTTGTTTTATCCAAAACATCACAACTTACCAATTTCAAATGTACAAGAGTAGATAACTTTTACTCTTACATTTGACTTGTGTTTTTAGAACCTTCTCTAAGACTTGTCACTCAAATTACAATCATGGAGTATGACTCTAAGACTTGTATTGGAACGAAGTATGACTCATCTTCTTGATTTAACCACTTCAACAATTCAAGTTCCTCTTCTTTCCTTAGAGAAATTATTTTGATATGGTTTCTTAATCATTAAGATGATCACAAAACTGATACTAAAGTATTCTCCCATCTTTTCAGATTTGAGAAACTTTTATCTTTCTGCCTAAGTTGATTCTTCTTATTCGCTCTGCCATACGTTGGAACCTTTTCCGATGTCTCAGAGTTACACTTAAGCTTGTAAGTATAATCATATTTACTGAGCTTTAGTAAACTATGACGAATAATCTTATCAATCTTTTGTGGTGGACTTAATCAGTGCACATGACTATGTACTCGATCCCTTAGTCCATTACTTGACTCACACATTCATGTGAACAAGTAATCAGTCTTAATTTTCCAATACTTGAAAGTTCTCATTCATCATGCTATAGAACTTGCATGATTCCAAGTCCCGGTCCAATTGAGACTTTGGATGATGAGAATCATTCCTTATTTGGTAAATTTAGACACTACCACAAATGAAGGAATCAATTTAATATTTCCACTCTTGCTATTAATGGAATCATATAAGCAACAATTTTTCCTCAAATGCCATTGTAAGGATATTTTAAAATAAATAAAATCAAAAATTTTCTTTTATTTTAAAACTATGCGGAAAAACTTATCCTTACAATCCACATGAAAACCTTGTTGTTATCTATTCCTAAGCAACATCTCATAACTTCTAAGAATTAGCTCAAGAATTCGATTTTCAAACTACGCGATAGAAATCCATCTATGCGATCAGATTCAACATATTCTTTCTTTAAGTTCCTTTACTTTTCTTTGATTCTTAAAACATTACCATGTGACCCAGTCACATCATGTATCAGGAATCTCAGAATAGAAACTTAACAGAGTTAGATTAGTGAACTTTACCTGAAGTAGAGTCAACCTTATTCACTTTAACATCCTTAGGTAAATTTGGCAGCTACGCAACTAATGACCCTTCCTTTGGCAATATAAACATATGGACCCTTTAATAATGGTACACGGGACTATCACAGACTTAACTTTTCTCTTTACCATTTGGTCAACCGAGTTGACTATGGCCGAGCCCTTTCCATTGGGAAGAGAATGCCTTTTCTGTATTTCCAGTGTCACCATTGTCAATGTCCATAAAGTTTCAGGAAGTTGATCTTAACAAATAGATAAGATCATTAAGGGTCTTGTCATAGTCTGTTTCATAGGTGTTCCAAAAGAACTCACTCTGTGACTTAGAAAGTAGTTGAACCACCAACTTTCTCAAGACTTTGACACCCAACTCTCCCGGCTTGTCAATATGTGACTATATCTCCATGATGTGATCACACCTAGACCTTGCCTTGCCAATAGGGCTTGAGTGACCTTAAACTTTTCAAGAACTTGTGGGTTAGGGAGAATAATTGGAGGAGGAGAAAGAAGTATGATATCCACAGGACATCATCTTCATTAGGAAAGCTTGTTTAAAGAGATTTGGGAAGATCATAAATGTCTAAACCAGACATGTTTTGGCAGATATTCAAGATATTTGATTTAAATTCCTTAATATGACACCCAATATGAAATATTAAGGCTAGGACCCAACACACTATTTTATAACTTAGAAGAGGTATGCTGTAATCCAAGCTATAAAATATTTGAAGGTAGATGAATGACGATTCACCAATTTCCACCAAGATAATCGAAATGTATTATTAGGTTTTAATTGGATTTGAAACTCCTAAATCTTTTGAGATTCATTGAACTGTTCAATGTCATGTTTCAATCTCGAGTGTGCCCTTCAGGTTTTGTGACTGGGATGCCGAGGATCACAAAACAAGGTGTGAAGTAACCATGCAAATTACTTGGTACCCTTAAGTGTTTACCCCTTAATCGATGTGCCGGTTAACCACATACGCTCCATCGATACTATGATAAATATTAAATCACCCTTTACCTACCTTGTTAAGTCGAAGTTAGTGTGCCGGTTAACCACACACGCTCCACTAACGACTTAGACAAAGTGTAAAGTGTAATTTCATGGATTAGCACCTTATTCAAATTTTCCTAAGTAACTAATATTGGGTATTTATAAGAGTTTAGTTACTTAGTATTTATCATTAATACTTTTAATGAAGGGAGAATTCTAGTCCTATCAAACCCGTTCAGCTAACGACCCTCCACCAGTCAAGCAAGCGGTGGGTGAGAGTGGACACCCATTAAGTTGCCATTTTATAGGCAACAACCGTATACCCACCTTATAGACCGGCTTCGTGAATGAGGCGTACTAGTGGTAAGACTGACTTTACTCTTATACATATATATATTATTAACTTGTAATATTATAAAGTATAAGGGTTGAATTTTAACGTTTAAAATTCTAAGGGCTAACTTGGAATTAAAGTATTCATAAGTGAACACTTTTCAAATTCCAAAACTTGAGGGCAAGTTTTGAAACTATTCAAAACTAATTAATTCCATAACTTATGTGTTTAAAGTAGTTTTAATCCAAAAACTCTTCAAATTCCATAACTTATGGAAGACTTTAAACTAATAAAAGAATTAACTTTTCTTTATTTTTATAACTTATGGAATTAATTAAGGTTACACTCTTATTCTTTAATGAAGTGACTCTTGAACTTCCATAACTTGAGGACAAGTTATGGAGTCATAAAAAAATATATTCAATGACACAAGACTCTTCATTTTGTAACCAATGCCAACTTTTATGAGTTTTATGAGTCTTTAATGTGACTCTTCACGTAACTTGAGGACAAGTTACACAACCACATTTTATACTCAACTCTTAGATTAAAATGGATTGAAAAAAACTATTTCAATTAACTTTTCTATTAATCTAAGCAACTCATAAGAACAAGATAATTCAAATCAAACTTTTTCATGTAATTAGTCTAACCTTTAAACTAATACAAAACATGAATCTATTGACAATTATCTTTGAAAATGGATTAGCATGAACATTACCACATCAAAAAACAAGTTTATAAGTTCAAAAACAACTTAGGGTAATGTTCCTAGTCCATTTCTAGCCAAAAACCTCGAAAATATGTTGTCTGGGGGTCCAACTCGTCGAGTGCATGAACCAACTCGGCGAGTTGGATCGAATTGATCACATTTTAGGCATGGACTCGCCGAGTCACCTGATGGACTCGCCGAGTTTGATGATCAGACAGCAACAAATTCGTTTTTTCAGCTTCTATTGCAGGTATAACAAGAAAACAAGCCTAGGCTCTGATACCACTGTTGGGTTTTGAGCATTCTAACACTCCTAAGTGTACATGCAACCCTAAATACCTTGGATCTATGTTTTCTCTATTATACATGCAAATAAGAACATCCAAGGTATTATCCTAATCTAGCATACAAAACAATGACTATAGCAAGATAGAATACATACCTCTTTGGTGTAGAAAGTCTTCATGAAGCTTGAGTGCCTAGTGCCCCAAGTGTGACACCTCAAATGGTTCACACAACACCAAATACACTTGGAATAACTTGAGAGAATTCTACACTTCATGAAAATCGGCTAGCCCTTTCTTACTCTTTCTAGTGGCTGATTTTTTCCCAAGAATGTGATCTTTATATAGTGTTACAATTAGGGTAAACCCTTAATTGTCATGGCTTTCCATTTCCTTGGATCCATGGGTTCAAATACACCATGGAGAATCCATGGAGCATCATATGGGTTTCGGCCCAACTAGATAATCCATGAAGCATTAGCCCACTATACAAGTATGGATGATTTACACAATCAACCCATATATTTAATTAGTCTTCTTTTGATCACTTAATTAATCCTAGATTAATTCTTTATCAATACTAATTAAATAATCTTATTATTCTTATTATTAATATACTAGAACTTATAATATATTAATAACCATAAGTGTCTTATTTCTCTCATTTTAGTCTATCCAAGTGCATGATGCCATGCAACCCAAATGGACCATGCCGGGTCGGGTCAAGTCTTACCAATTATAGTTATGGACTTAGACATTAATCCAACATGTATTACTACCACCACCCAGGGATCAGATATGATTTGCTTTAATTGCAATCAGAGGGGCCACAAGAAGGCGCAATGTTTGAGTTTGACTGTAGTAGGGCTGACGTCAGCACCCATTCTTATGACCTTGAGGATTACTGACGGCTATCACGGCTGGACAAATGCACCTATGTTGAAGAGCAAGGCTTTCCAACTATCAAAAGAGGGGGCGCATGCAAATCCTGATGTTGTGATGGGATCGTTCCTTGTGAACGGTATCTCTACTCTGGTATTGCTCGATTCGGGGGCTACCTAATCATTTATGTTGCTTGCGCTTAGCAAGAGATTTGCTAGAGCTATGCGGAAGCTAGATCGTCCTCTCGATGTGGAGATTTCTGATGATAGGATGGTTAGGGTTGAGAGAGTTCATCGGGATTGTACTCTCCAGTTGTTCAGTGAGTGGTATCCGGCTGATCTGGTTCTTATACCTCTGCGTGGGAACAAGGTCATTATGGGCATGGATTGGTAGAGCTCTAATGGGTCAGCAAATGACTGTGAGTAATAGCTACTATGGGTTCGAAACCCAAGTGGGGGAGATTTGGTGATTCAGGGTGAGAGACTACAACGTGGGCCGATTATATGCTGTGCAGCGAGGGCCAGATGCTACCTTCATCATGTCTGTTCATGTTTTTTCACCTATGTCATGGAGAACCGAGATAAGGGTAAGCTGACCATGGAAGATGTACTGATTATGCGACATTATCCGGATGTGTTTCCGGTGGATTTGTCAGGAGTACCTCCAGAGAGACAGGTGGCATTCAGGATTGAATTGGTTCCAATTGAGGCTCTAATAACCAAATCACCATATCGGTTGGCTCCTCCCGAGATGCAGGAGTTGTCTATACCATTACAGGAGTTGTTAGATTAGGGATTCATTAAGTCGAGCAATTTTCCTTGGGGTGCACTGATTCTATTTGTAAGGAAGAAGGATGGGTTCTATCATTTGTGTATTGATTACCGGGAGTTGAATAAGGTAATAGTGAAGAACCGTTACCCCCTTATGAGGATTGATGATATTTTCGACCAACTTCAGGGTGCATCTTGGTTCTCCAAGATTGGTCTGCGATCGAATTATCATCAAATGCAATTCCAAGATGAGGATGTGCAAAAGACAGCTTTTTAGACATGATATGGTCATTATGAGTTCATGGTGATGCCATTTGGGATCACCAATGCTCTTGCCGTGTTCATGGATCTCATGAACCGCATGTGTATACCGATACTGCATCGGTCTATGATAGTATTTATTGATGATATCTTGGTTTATTCCAAGACTCAGGATCAACGTGACGAGCATTTGAGTGAGGTGCTCTAGATTTTGAGGAGGGAGAGACTCTTCACAAAGTTCTCTAAGTATGAGTTCTAGTTGTGCGAGGTGTAATTTCTAAGGCACCTTGTCAACCAAAAGCGTATTATGGTCGATCCGGCCAAGGTCTTGTGTGACATCCCCAAATTCAGGGTCATTTTAAAAATTTTATTTATGCTTATTTTAAAATCAGAGTATCCTTGTTAAAGAACAATGTTGCGGAATTTTGTTTCCAGAAAACATGATAAAGGTTTTATCAAAGCATTTATGAAGAAATGTATTTTCTTTATATTAAAACATTGGGATGTCATTGTCAATACAAAAACATAAGCATAAACAGACCTTACATTCTTTTACACTAGTGATTTACATCTCCTTTAATCTCTCAGTGTAATGTAGCTACGCATTGACACATGTGATACAAATAAACTGAGTGGGTTAGGTTGGGAAACCTGGTGAGTACGTAGGGTTTTCAAACCACAATGATAAAGTTACCATGTTTAATCATCAAACAATAAACCCAATTACCCATCCCCATTATCTTCTTTATTCTTAAGTATCTTCCCTAAGAATCATCTATTCCTCATTATTTATTCCTAATGACTATGCTAAGGAATAGGCACGAAGTCCATCATTGTCAAAGTTTATATAACAGGCACTAAGTCCATAATTGCTAGCGTTCATCTAACAGGCGCTAAGTCCATAGCTGCTAGGGTTTATCTCATTTATTGATAGTATTATTTTCAGGAGTCCACCTGCAATACATGTCAATGGGTTTTTAGAGTACACCAGGTGAAGACATCATTCACCACACCTACAGGTTGCGAGCCTGCTAGTGTTGCACTAGACTGTCTATAATAGTCCATGGTTTCCATCTATACTCTGCTAGGTGATGGGGCCATCGCTTGGCTCATCGCTTATCACTATCTTTTGCCACTCATATACCATCGCTCGTCATTCATCTCATCTTTCATCGCTCATCATTCATCTCATCTTTAATCTACCAATCTTTTACCCATGATAATTATTGATATAAAATACATGTACAGTTAAAAAAAAAGAATTAAAACATGTATATTTTTGTTCATCCATGATACATATTAGGAACACAAATAATATGCACACATAGCACGTAATTTATATTAAATACTTAATATCTATGTGTAAGATGAACGTAACTATGCACTAACTAGTTAAGGTGATGATTCCAAAATCGGACAGCGCTTCGCTTCTTAACAATATAATTTCTTTCGACGTAAAAAGGGGGTTTTAGCTAGGAGTCGGGCTCTGCAGGGGCATAACTTCATCAATGAATCTTTCTAAAAAAGATTTTTGCAGTGCTTCAACGCTCACCTTACTATACGAAAACTATAGAAAGAGAACTCGAATCACGAGGGACCGAAATTCTCGGGGGATAAGAAGAGAAAGACTCTTGAATCAAGAGAATGGTGCAATATATATGAGAGCCTAGAGGCTCTTATTTATAGTAACTAAATTTTCAAAACCACCCTCTATATTTATTTAAATGACTAAACATCCATTTATAATACTATTTTAAATAGATTTAATGATATTTGTACTGAACTAGTGTAGAAAGTACTCAACACTAGTCTTATAACGACCGCATTGTGGATACCTTTCTAATGACACACACACACACACACACACACACACACACACACACACACATATATATATATATATATATATATATATATATATATATATTTACACGTATATATGATTTACACTTTATTTTAATACGTAAATATGCTATTAATGATTATAACTCGTTCATATGAACTCCGTATTTGACGTTCTTTATATTCACGCGTAGCTATCGACGTGATCTACAACTTTCATTTAGACCCCACCGGCTAATTTTGAATTTATATTTTTGTCCATATTTTTATAAAATTAAATGATATTTGCTAAAATCATAACTTTCTCGTACGAAGTCTGTTTTTGACATTCTTTTCTCAAAGTTCCTATTTTAAGTAGTACTATGATTTCCTTTTTGGGCTGCATTAGCTAAAAGTCAACCATTCTTTTCGTAACTTTTACGTCAATCATTCATTGTGCGCAACTGATTTTTATATCTTATAAAATTCATATCTAATTCATATGGAGTCGGAGTTTTACGAAATTTATATTTTTGGGATCGGGAGGACATGTACTTTCTATATATATATATATATATATATGTATATGTTTTGGCACACTTATTTCTACGATGTACGAACGATTCGACTGATTTTTCCTATTTTATTATATTATAATAATAATGAAACATATAATATTCACACAATTCTTCTTTATTAACTCAAATAGGTTCGAGTTGTTGACCATAACTATTACTTTGGTTAAGATTATTTATCCTAGATAAAAACAATCATTTTTAACGCTTGTTATTGGCTAGCCTGAATCCGTGGGTGTTACAATTATCTCTCCATTAGGATGATTATGTTCTGGAATCATCAAGAAAACAGGGCTTGTATAATGACTCCGTACATTTCCTTTCCATCCTAGGTAGTAATCGTAACTGTTATATCCTTTCAAATGAGTATCTAACTCTAGGACTCCTTAACTGATGGCTGTATGCAATGTTGCACCCACTCTTTATCCTATGTTGGACTTTCAATCTTTACCTTCGAGTTACAAATTCAGTCCTTATTGGAGACTCCTTCTTCTTCTTAAACATACTTAACTTACGATAAGGTCTTTACTTCGATTACCGTAACAGATTGATGGGTCATGTTCTAATGAACTGTCATCGTATGATGCAATGCTTAGGCTCAGGTCTTTTTTTAGTCAAATTCTATAATGAAATATACCTTCCTTCAGGTTCTAATATGATATAATCACATTCTAGCATGTAGTAGTTTTATCTACAAGCTTCTTACTTTAACAATGATCGCGATACTTCTACTGGCAGCTTCGATTATATTTACCTTCAATCTTCTGCCTTAAGTTGGATACTACATCGAACTTGGTTATCTGAACCACATAACACACTCATCTTAGTCGGAATGGATTTGACATGACCACTAGGGTCAGAATAACAATCATCTTCTTAGGCATTACCATAATGATGGTAATGACACACTTGAACAAAACAAAATCAATTACTAGTACCTTCCTAACCTTGTGACTTTCCTTGATCCAAGTGTGAGTCCTATGCTTCCGGTAGTATAGGCCTCTGTTACTATTCACACCTACTTATACTCATCTCAAGTATTGTCTCACAGTTTTTCAATTCACCATACAAGAAAATCACATAACAACTTAACACACTAGATAACAAAACCAAGGTTCATATTACTTCTTGAAACGATTACACAGATGTTCATGTTTAACCTATATTATGCTTCTAATAGGCTACACCACCGGATACTATCTGCATGGCTACTTCATATATTGATATTGGGATATATAGTCCTCACTTATGATTCCTTGCATTATTATCTGCTTCGTCAAGGATCATGTGGAATGCCCTTGGCTTTGGTGGTGCATTTGGCCTTGCTGCTTCATTTTTCTTTAGGCAGTCTCTAGAAATATGACCTTCATTGTTACATCTGAAACATGCCTTCTTGTTGAATGTGCACTCATTGGCATAATGCCCAAACTTTCCACACTTGAAACATGTCACCTCTTCACCATTTTTTCCCAAGTGTTTCTTCTTAAACTTATCGTACCATGTTGATTCACCTCCTCCTCCTCCTCCTCCTCCTCCTCCTCCATACTTTGAGAAATTTCTCTGCTTGTTGGACTTTGAAGATCCTTCAAATTCCCTCTTCTTGCCAACTTCGGCTCTCTCCAGACCCTTTTCCCTTATCTGGGTCTCAACATTCCTAGCTGCCCAGACGGTGACTAATCAGTTGTACCAAAGTCTGCTAGTAATCCATTGGCAAACTTGTTGACCATGGAGAGTTCAGTTGGAACTAGGTAAGGAACAAGCTTCATCTTCTCTGTAAAACATGCATCATACTCGGTGACACTCATCCTTCCCTTCTTCAGGTTCTAGAACTGATTGTTGATCTACAGAATATCCTGCTTATAGAAGTACTGTATTTTTGGTTGCACCAAGAAATCCCCAGAAGATTGTCACACCCCCGAACCATCAAACGAACTGTGGAAACATTCGAAGGTGGATGACGTCATATGTAGTATCACAACAATTGCATCATAGTAATCAAAGTAACACAACCATTACAATATAATATAAATGTTTGCATTGTTGTTTGGTGCAAGTTTGTATATATCAAAAGTAGCAAAAGATAAAGATGAGCCTCCAGAATGCTCCATCTTCTCCAAAAGTTGGCAAAAGTACCTGTCTATTGTTATCCTGAGAATACAAGCGATTTTGAAAGTGTATCAGCATAAACTGGTGAGTTCATAAACATGTTTTTGTAATGAAAATTAGTCACTGAATTTGTATAAATGGTTGTTTGCTTTCCCAGAAAATCCAATATTTTCTTTAGTAAAAATAAGATGAAACAAGCTTCCTTCTATCACCTCTTAGTTCATTCCAGTCACGTATAAACCAACATCGAACAGACAGTGGATTATGCGGATCTTCCTTAAGCTCACAACAAAACAAGGAACAGGAAATGAGGCGGAAGCCACATACTTTACGATCTATCGAATATTCTTTACAAGTAACCCTGATGTATAAACTAAGGGGTTATAGAACTAATCATGAATGTTTGTTGCTGTGTCCTTTGTAGTGTAAGAGACGTGATAGTTTGTATATTTGGTTATTACTAGTATGTAAGTTCTTGTTTGAAAACCCTGGCTCTCACCAGTATGTAAGGTACTAGAAGTTTGACTGGGAAAATCCCTTATTTTCCCTTGTATTTGTTTTGTTGCTTTAATGATTCGGAAATGATGAGGCATAAGTATTATTCATACCTATGTTATTAAAGCAATTGTTCGTGAGATGTGTATTATTATGTAAATCTGTAGTACTATTGGCGAGTTTTATGACCATACTTAAACTTAATACGACGTGTAACGGATGCCGATATACTTTATGACATTTGTCACCCGTAGACCTTCCAGTCCGACTGTAGCTAGCAGCAAGGTGCGGGATAGTCAGTCCCATATAGATCTATACACAAAAGCTACATTCTCCCGCAAGGAGAGTCTGGTTCATAAGAGTAGTCCTACACTTAGGTTAATGTTATAAGCGTCTAAGGATGTGTCTCCCAACTATGTTAACATCTTTACGAATAATAATATGAAAACGAAATGTTCCTTTGTGTTTGAATTCGAGGGGAGTCTTGTAGAGTAGAAATAATTATACTTAAATAGGTATTAACTGTTGTACTCTTGTAATGAGTGTCATAAACTAAATCTGTCATAGTTTATTTGTTCAACCATGTAAGCAATTCGTATCTATAAAACCGGTAAAGAAGTTCCCAAACTATACGTATCATATTTTGACTGAAAAGTTATGTTCTTGATATGTTCTTAAAACTATGCAATTTTTATTAGAAAATGACCCTTATGCTCTGCATGATACAAAAGGGATAAGTATCTGAATACATTATGAAAACCGTTGGTTTTTATGAATTGCATAAGTTTTTTGATTTATTGAAAATCATTTATGTTTGGCTTGTATTCCCCCCTGAAAATGTTTAAAAATCATGAAAAGCGTAGGGGTATGAACTCACTGCTTGACTTAGGATTCGAGTGTACGATAGGTATGGATGTTGAGTGTCAACTGAAAGTTCGAACGCAAACGGATCCTATTGACTTATAGTAACACATATATGTATTAGATTAGGGTATTTCATGACTAAACATGATATAAAACCACTCTAAAGACCTGGAAATGCTTGAACTAAGTGTCGAAACCATATGTGATTGAATAAGGGAGGTGTACGACCACCCTAGGGGTGTGTACGGATATAGGTGTACGACATATGAGTGTACGGACGTACACTCATGATGGGGAGTGTTTTTGAGGTGTTTCCAAGGTCCTAAAAGCATCCAAGGAGTGTTCAAGGTCCCATACTTAGTGGTTTTGCAAGTTTAAGGCCAAATATGAACATCAAAGTGGGTGTACGGCCCTAAGGGTGTGTGTGCAGCCGTACAAAGGGGTGTACGGCCATACAGAGGAGTGTCTGACCGTACACTCTCCATGTTCTTGCCTAAAATGTCGATTTTGAGGTGCATTAAGGCTAATACCAAGTCCAATTAGAAGATAGGGGCCAAACACTCACTTTGGAGAGCCTTTAAGGTGTGTATGGCCGACCTTATAAAGGTGTGCAGCCGTACACCTTCAAAGGGTGAAGAACAAGGCTAAAAACATGAAGAATTAAGGGATCTTTGAAGTATAACCAGCTTGAGGATGAATTAATTAAGTTTTTGAAGCCTTTGGAAGGTTCTTGGATGAAGATTCTGTTGGATAAGGTGTCTAAGTCCATAAGTTATTTGGTACATACTTGACCCGACCCGGCATGGTCCATTTGGGTTGCACTTCACCCGAACAATTTATATGGATAAACTTATGGGAATAGTATGTTTATGATTTATTAATATATTATAAGTTATTATATATTAATATAAAGTCATGTTATTTAATTAGTTTTAGTCTTAAATTAATTATGAATTAATTTAGTGATTAAAAGGAAGACTAATTAAACATGGGCTATTGAATTTAATATAATGTGGGCTTAAACTCATTAGGAATGGGCTAAGCATGCATGGGGGGTCCATGGATGATCCATGGAGCTGTTAACCCATGGATCCTTGGAAAGGAAAAGACATGGGTTGTTAGGGTTTACCCTAATACTTTACACTATATAAAGATGCACATATTGCAAGAAATGGCAACTAGTTGTGTGAGAACTAAGGGTGGCCGATTTCTACATAAGCATATTATTCTCTCAAGGTTTTTCCAAGTTTGTGGTGATTTGTGATTCCACTTGAGGCATTCACATTATTGGTGCTAGGCTCTCAAACTCCAAACAATCAACCACCATCAAAAGGTATGTATTTCTACTAGTAGTTTTATGATTCATAATCCTTATACTATGCTAGTTAGGAAGAAACCTTGGAAATTATTATTTTCATGTATTTTAGAAGAAAACATAGATCCAAGGTTTATAGGGTTGCATGCACACCATAGGAGTGTTAGAACGCTCAAAACCCAATAGATTCTAGAGAGAGAAAGTTGTAGAGTGGAGCCAAAAGAAGAAAAGAATGAAAGAGAGGGAGTCTCCTTATTTATATAGGGGTGGGTGACCCACCACCCCCTGTGTGCGGTTATAGGGTGGGTGTGCGGCTACACACCCATGTGTACGACCGTACACTCGTCCCAAAAGGGGGTATCGCCCGAATGTTGTGCTATGACTTGGAATAACTCGACCTAGAACCCAAACATTGATTGTACTAGGCTTAAGATACTTTAACAAACCTTTAAACGGTGTTAAAAGGTGACAAAATCGAGTTTAACATTGATAGAACTGACCAATTGTACAAGATATAAGTTTTGGATTATCATAAAGATCATTCTTCAGCACCTGGAACTCATTCTTGTTTCCATTCACATTTCCAACTCTGCTTCGGGTTCTTGCCATTTCGATCTATACACCAAATCAGATGTTTGGTGTGTAACGACGAGAATTATGATAGGAAAGGTTTTATTTACGATAGACATATAAACCTCCTTATCACTGTAAAAAGTTACATGCCAATTCTAATACCGTAGTTAAATGTTTAGAAATCTGAACACATAAAATTTCCAGATCCAATCGGCAATAAACCACGGATCCGATCAAATAATACCACATAAGGCACCTTTATAGCTATAACATAAATCATTTAGCATATAAAAGCATTTTAAGCATCTTTCCTAAAATAAGATAGTCCTCGTGTCTATTCCAGCATACATCCTAAATATAGTAGACACTCATCTCACAATCATCGCTTAGCATTCTATGTTTAAGTCTAGAAATTTCCTAGAATTTCTAGTTCGCTTAAACTAATGCTCTGATAACAACTATGAGATCTCCAAATTCACAATCATTTTAAAAATTTTATTTATGCTTATTTTAAAATCAGAGTATCCTTTTTAAAGAACAATGTTGCAGAATTTTGTTTCCCAGAAAACATGATAAAGGTTTTATCAAAGCATTTCTGAAGAAATGCATTTGTTTATATTAAAATATTGGGATGTAATTATCAATACATCAACATAAGCATAAACAGACCTTACATTGTTTTACACTGTTGATTTATATCTCCTTTACTCTCTTTGTGTAATGTAGCTTCGTATCAAAACCTGTGATACAACTAAACTGAGTGGGTCAAGTTGGGAAACATGGTGAGTATATAAGGTTTTCCACCCATAAAATAAAGTTATTATATTTAATCATCAAACTATAAACCTAATTATCCCCATTATCTTCTTTATTCTTAAGTATCTTCCCTAAGAATCATCAATTCCTCATTATTTATTCCTAATGATTGTCCATAGCACGTAATTTAATATTAAATACTTCATATCTATGTGTAAGATGAAAGTAACTATGCAATTACTTGCTACAAAAATGATTCCAAACTCGAACAGTGCTTCGCTTATTAACTATATAATTTCCTTTGACGAAACAAGGGGTTTTATATAGGAGTCGGGATCTGTCGGGGCAGAACTTCGTCGCTAAATCTTTCTAAGAAAGATTCTTGCATCACTTCAACGCTCACCTTACTATACTAAAACTACAGAAAGAGAAGTCGAATTACGACAGACCGAAATGCTTGGGGAATAACAAGAGAATGACTCTTGAATCAAGTGTATGGTGCAAGAAATATGAGAGTCTAGCGGTTCTTATTTAAAGTAATTGAATTTTCAAAACCATCGTCTATATTTATATAAATGACTAAACACCCTTGTATGATACTATTTTAAATAGATTCAATGATATTTGTAGTAAACTAGTGTCGAAAGTACTCAACACTAGTCTTATAACGACCGCATCGTTGATACCTTTCTAATGATATATATATATATATATATATATATATATATATATATATATATATATATATATAATTTAAACTTTATTTTAATACGTAAATGTGTTACTAAAAATTATAACTCATTCATACGAACTCCATTTTTGACGTTCTTTATATCCACGCGTAACTATCGACAAGATCTACAACTTTTATACAGACTCCACCGGCTAATTTTGAATTTATATTTTTTTTTCCATATATTTATACAATTAAATGATTTTGCTAAAATCACAACTCTCTCGTATGGACTCCGTTTTGACATTATTTTTCTCAAAATTCCTATTTGAAGGAGTACTACGATTTTATTTTTGGTTGCATTCGCTAAAAGTCAATCATTCTCTTTGTAGCATCTTACATCATATATTTATTGTGCGCGACTGATTTTTATATCTTATAAAATTTATATCTTATCATACGGAGTCGGATTTCTACGAAATTTATATATTTGCGATCGGGAAGACGCGTACTTTCTAAATATATAATAATATGCATATATATGTTTTGGCGCACTTATTTTTACGATTTATAGACGATTCGACTGATTTTTCCTATTTTATTATATTATAATAATCATGAAACATATAGTATTTACATAGTTCTTATTTATTAAATCAAATAGGTTACAATTGTTGACCATAACTATTACTTTCGCTAAGATTATTTATCCTAGATAAAATCATTTTTAATGGTTATTATTGACTAGCCCGAATTTACGGGTGTTGCATTGAGGCCGTGATGTTATTGGAGGTTATGAGATCTCCATCTGAGATTTGGAGTTTTCTTGGTTTGGATAGTTACTATCGAAGATTCATTAAGGATTTTTCCAAGATCACTGTTCTCTTGACCCGACTGACTAAGAAGTCGGTGACATTTTGCTGGGGGCCTGAGCAACAGGTAGCTTTTAAGACTCTTCGACAGTGGTTGTGTGAGGCACTGCTTCTGAGCTTGCTTAAGGGCGTTGCTGATTTCATGGTTTATTTTGATGCCTCAATCATGGGTTAGGGTGCGGTGTTTATGCAACGAGGTCACGTGATCGCTTACGCTTCGAGGCATCTAAAGCCTCATGAGGCGAACTATCCGCGCACGATTTGGAGTTAGGGACCATTGGTTTCACCCTCAAGTTTTAGGGGCATTACCTCTATAGGGTTCGTTGTATTATTTACATGGGCCATAAGAGCCTGAAATATTTGATGGATCAGCGAATCTTGAATATGAAGCAACATCGTTGGTTGGATGTAGGGAATGATTATCATTGTGAGATCCATTACCACCTGGGGAAGGCTAATGTGATGGCCGATGCTCTTAGCCACAAGGAAGTCGCGACTCCGATCAAGAATGTGTGCTTGAGGATGACAGTGATTACTCTATTGCTGGAGCAGATCCGCAAGGCTCAAGTCAAGGCTATGAAGGAAGAGTGCCAAAAGAGTGAGCGCATTATAGGTCTGGTGGCTTCCTTTGATTTTGATAGCCATGGGTTGTTGACCCTGCATCGGAGTGTCTGGATTCCATATTGGGGCAATGTGTACTAGTGTGACATCCCCATTTTCACGGCCATAAAAGATCGATTTTGCTTATGCTTTATAAAAATCAGAGTACCTCTTTTAATAAAAATATTGCAGAATTTGTTCCCAGTAAAACATGATAAATACGTTATCAAGGCATTTCATAAGAAAAGTATTTTTATTCATTTTAAAACATTTGCGATGTCATTGTCAATACAGAAACATAAGCATAAACAGAACTTATATTCATTATCGCTAGTGATTTATATCTCCTTAATCTCTCAGTGTAATGTGACTTCATATCAACACCTATGATATAAATAAACTGAGTGGTTAGGTTAGGAAACCTAGTGAGTACATAAGGTTTTCAACCGACAATAATATAATTATTATGTTTAATCTTCAAACAATTAATCAACCCAATTACCCATCCCCATTATCTTCTTTACTCTTAAGGATCAACCTTAAGAATCAACTATTCCTCGTTCATTTATTCATAACCATCATCCTAAGGAATTGGAATGAAGTCCATCGTTACCAAGGTTTATAGATTATAATTGGTGAACACGTAGTCCAAAACATCTGGTAAACACTTAGTTCAAAAATACATAGTGAACACACTTAGTTAAAAAATATCTAGAGAACACAATTAGTTCAAACATACATAGTGAACACACTCAGTTCAAAAATACCTAGTGAACACACTCAGTTCAAAATACCTAATGATCACCTCGTTCAAAAACACCGACAGGTTACGAGCCTGCTAGCTTTCCACTGGACTGTCTAGTATAGTCCGTGGTCGTCATCTATACTCTGCTAGATGACTGGATCATCAATAACATCTATATCGAGGCCTCTCGTTATTTTATTTTGTCACACAACAACTAATACATCTACCCATGTTTTACCCAACATGTTTTGTAGATATAAAATACATATACAGTTTAAATCATTTAAAACATGTATAAGAATCTTTCATCCAGCATATACATCAAGTATTCAGACAATATGCACATATAGCACGTAATTTATATAAAATACTTCATATCTATGTGTAAGATGAAAGGGACTATGCACTCACCTGTTGAGGTGGGGATTCCAAATTTAGACAACACTTCGTTACTCTTAAAATAATTTCCTTTGACAAAACAGTGGGTTTTTATTAAAAAACCAGGTTTCGCTGGAGCAGCTTTTTCGACCCGAAAGCTTTTCTTTTCGAAGTCGTCGGATGCTCCGGGGCTTCCTTCTCGTGCTAAGGAGATTCCCTAGACTTGGGAGGGACTTAAGGAGGTTAGAGAGTAGTTAGAAAGAGAAAGAGAAGCTTATGGTGTGAAGAAATTATGAAAAGTTCATCTCTTATTTATTGGGATTTTATCGTAGAGTAGCCCCTAAGTTCGTCCATATATTCCATGTACGAGCTCCGTTTTCTGTGTTATTTATATCCACGCATTGGTATTTATGAGTATTACAACTTTCATTTAGTCCCCTTCGGCTAATTCTCATTCTATCTCAGATTTACAAAACTGTATTCGAATTCGTCGCGCTTGAAGAGTAGAGACTAAGTTTTGTCCATATCTTTAACATACGAGCTCTATTCTCGACGTTATTTATATCCACGTGTTGGTATTTATGAGTAATATAACTTTCATTTAGACACCGTTGGCTAATTCTCATTCTATCTCATATTTACAAAACTGTGTCAAATTCGCCGCACTCGAAGAATAGAGACTAAGCTTTGTCTATATCTTTCGCATACGAGCTTCGTTTTCGACTGTCTTTTTATCGTTTAACTCCTATTAATGATATATTCATTTCTTATTTAGATTATTTTGGCTAAAAATCGACCAAACTAAAATTCGAATATTCGGGCTGTGCACTATTATGCTAAATCTTTAAAAAATCGTAACTTCCTAATACGAAGTCAGATTTGGACGTTCTTTTTACGTACGCTCTCATTTTAGCATATACTATGACTATTGTTTAGATCACTAATGCTAGAAAGTATTTTATCATAAATTCACTTTTTACGATTCCCGGTGTCATGCCGGTTTTGTCATAAAACTTCGGCGGGTAATAACTTCTTCGTTATAACTCGGATTTCGGCGTTCTTTATATGTATACAACCCTTATAACTTATTCTACCACTTGGTTAAGATTATTCCTTATAAGTAATCTTCCATCAAAAACTCATTTTTGATGCTCTTTGTCTCTAAATTGACTAGCTCGGATTTACGGGCATTACAATTATCTCCCGCTTAGGATGATTACGACACAGAATCATGAACGAAACATGATTGTGTAATGACTCCATACATTATCTCTTCATCCTAGGTAATAACCATAACTTCTATGTTGCTTTGAATGAGTATCTACCTCTTGGACTCCTTGACTGTAAGCTATTCTTTATCTTGCACCTGCTCCCTATCTCACGTTAAACTCCAAATTATGACCTTCAAGTCACAATCTCAATCCTTACTGGAGACTCCTTCTTTTTAACAAACTTAATATAAGTTCTTTTATTTTTACCATGGACCATTGTGTCATATTCTAATAACCTATCATCGTATGTTGCAACGTTTAGACTCAGGTCTCTTAGAGTCAAATTCCAAAGCAGACTATACCTTCCTTCATGTTCTAATGTGAGATAATCGTATTATAGCATGCAACACTTGTAGCTACAAGCTTCTTACTTTAAAAACGATCACGGAACTTCTATTGACTGCTTCGATTATCTTTCACTTCAATCTTCTGGCTTAGGTCAGATGCTACATCGAACTTGGTTCTTTAAACCATGTAACATACACATTTTAGTCGGACTCAATTTGATATGACTAGTTGGGTCGGAATCATAATATTCTTCTTAGTCATTATCGAAAAGATGGTAAGGACATACTTGAACAAAATGGAATCAATTACTAGCTTCTTGGTAACCTTGTGACTTTCCCTGATCCAAGTGTGAGTCATGTGCTTCCGTTAGTATAGGCCTCGACTACCATTCACACCAACTCATACTCGTCCTAAGTATTTTCTCGCAGTTTTCCATGTCATTATAAAAAAACAATTTTAACACATACAAATGTGTCCAAACAATCATATACTTTTCTCTAGACTCTACTAGGACTTCTTCCATTCGTAACTTCGATCATAAATTCTGCTTCAACTCGGTTGGTGATGGAAATTTCAGATGATGGGATAACTTCATGGATTATACCAAGAATCTTTCATTCTGCTAATTGAAAGTGTACTTCTCCAACACTAAACGTATTATTTATTAGATGCATTCTAAAGGAGAGATATCAGTCTTACGATATCTTCCGATAGGTATCATTCACTATCGTAAACCTTCTCATTTCCTCCATTTACTCAATTCACTACGAGTCTTCACCATAATGTTATGCACACCAAATCAGTCGTTTGGTGTATCGAGGCAATAATATAGATATAGAAAGGTTTAGAAGCTTATTCCTCTTTATTACCTCAAAAAATTACATGCTAGTTCTAATATCGTAATTAAACGTTTAGAAATCTGAACACATAAAATTTCTACATCCGGTCGGCAACAGACCATAGATCCGATCAAACGATAGCATAAAGCATCACAAATTATTAAGCACATAAAGCATCTTAGGCATCTTCCCTAATTAAGCTAGTGCTTATGTCTATTTAGGCGTACTTCCTACAATATATTAGACACACTCCTCATGATCATCGCTTAGCATTCTAAGTTTAAGTCTAGAAAAAAATCTTTATTCCTAGTTCGCTTTTACTAATGCTCTGATACCAACTGTGACATCCCCATTTTCACGGCCAGAAAAGACCGATTTTGTTTATGCTTTATAAAAATCAGAGCACCTCTTCTAATAAAAATGTTGCAGAATTTGTTCCCAGTAAAACATGATAAATACGTTATCAAGGCATTTCCGAAAAAAAAATATTTTTATTCATTTTAAAACATTTGGGATGTCATCGTCAAACAGAATCATAATCATAAACAGAACTTACATTCATTGTCACTAGTGGTTTATATCTCATTAATCTCTCAGTGTAATGTGACTTCATATCAACACCTGTGATATAAATAAACTAAGTGGGTCAGGCTGGGAAACCTGGTGAGTACATAGGGTTTTCAACCCACAATAATATAATTATTATGTTTAATCTTCAAACAATTAATCAACCCAATTACCCATCCCCATTATCTTCTTTACTCTTAAGGATCAACCTTAAGAATCAACTATTCCTCATTCGTTTATTCATAACCATCATCCTAAGGAATTGGCACGAAGTCCATCGTTACCAAGGTTTATAGATTACAACTGGTGAACACGCAGTCGAAAACATCTGGTAAAAATTTAGTTCAAAAGTATGTAGTGAACACACTTAGTTCAAAAATATCTAGTGAACACACTCAATTCAAAAATACATAGTAAACAAACTCAATTAAAAAATTCCTAGTTGTTGAGTCTTAGAGGTTGCGTCGTTGGGCTTAGTACTTAGGTCCATTTTGTATACTCGGTTTGGGCCTGTCCAACCGTGTTTTGTTTTAGGGTTTAGTATATACAGTGCATGCATGCACTATGTGAAACATGATTTTAATAATTATTTTCTAGCCAGAGCATTGTAACCTGTCACACCCCAAAACCGAGAACGGCGGAAACGTTCTGGGGCGGAGGACGTCATGTAATGTATCACAACAATGTAAAGTAGTAAACAAGCAACAACATCATCCATTTCATTAATAGTATAATTTTAATTACAAGTGTGTTCTTTCATAATATACAACAATAAAATGAATAATCAGAAAATAAGACGAGTTTGGACTGCTCCGTCTTCACCAAAAACCTGGTCGTCGTACCAGTCTATTTGCGACCTGAGAATACAAATTATTTTGAAAGCGAGTATCAGCCAAAAAGCTGGTGAATTCATAAGTATTAATGTGTTTTTGATTTGTAAAACTTGTAATGAAAGACTTGATATTGTTCTAAAAGAAAATTTGTATAAGTGTGGAAATGTTTATAAGTAATCGAAACTGTTTGGTAAACCCTAGAAATCCCTATGATTCCTATTAGTATAGATGAAATCTTCTACCAAGACCTAGTTGTTTTGAAAGTAGTCTTCTACCACGACCCGACTGTTTTGAAAGTAGTCTTCTACCAAGACCCGACTGTTCGACAATTATTATTAATATTAGAAATTGCATCCTTTAGTACTAGGATACTCAAATACGATTCACCTCATTGGTTATGTGGATGAGCTACAAGATAATGGTAATAATATAACTGACTTACGTATTATCCCTTTATACTAGGATAACTAACAGTGTTAACTTTAGACATCCGTAGATGTACATTTACCTCTGTTGCTAACAGCTGGGTGTAGGAATAGTTAGTCCCTTAAAGTATACCTGTAATGGTATCAACCGAAGACATCCGTGGATGTGCATTTACCTCTGTAGCTAACAGAGATTCTAGGAATGGTTAATCCCGTAAAGTATCCTTTGGTACTAGGATATAAAGTCCAATCTATCTCGTCGATGATGTGATTGTATCACAAGGTAAAGATAGAAAGGAGAACTATATAACAGTATCTAGACATATAATATGTAATAGTAATTTGCCATATAATATCTATGTAAAAGTATTCATGTGAAACTATTCATGTAAGCGTATCTATGTAAGAGTATTCATGTATAAGTATTCATGTAAAAGTATTCATGTAAACGTATCTATGTAAGAGTATTTATGTATAAGTATTCATGTAAAAGTATTTATGTAAAAGTATTCATGTAAACATACTCATGTAAGCGTATCTATGTAAGAGTATTCATGTATAAGTATTCATGTAAAAGTATTCATGTAAAAGTGTTCATGTAAACATACTCATGTAAGCGTATCTTTGTAAGAGTATTCATATAATTATATCCATGTAAGAAGAATCTCTGTAAGAGTATCTCCTCATATAGCATGTAGTCTAGACTCATGAATGAATTGACTCTGGTGTAATTTCTTGTAATAGGGATAATGTTTTGTATCCCCTAAACTATTCCTATAATAGTGTACTAGAATGTAATTGATGAGTGTCCAAGTAGGTTTATACACCCTTGCTACCCAAGAGCGTCAGAACCGAGTTAACTGATGGAACATTTATGACTATATATGTACACATGATATAAAACTAATATTTAAACGACCTTCGGATGGGTACCCGATATCCCACCAGACCACATCCAAATCGAGGAAAAGGAAACAGGGTGGATAGCCTTCCAAAGTCTTTTAAACATTTCTTATATAACTATACATATAGAGGCATGCAATTTATAATATAAAAGCATAAAAGAAGTTTTGTAAAAGCGCTGAAAAGTCTAATAAAGAATTTGTGACTTGATGTCAGTTTATAAAACGATTGAAAGTATTTTGTTTGATAAGACAGTTCAAGTACACGGAAAACCACTGTTTGAAAACACCTTTGTAACCGAGTTTGAAAGGAAGCTTATAGTGTGTAAGACAATTTGATAAAGAGCTTTAATCATGTAAAAACGTTTAAGAAAGTTATTTGAAGTAATATGTTTAGTAAAAATGCTAAACCTGTAGTGAATCCATTTGTATACTAGTCATAAATCCCATATGATTGATTTATTAACAGCAAGTATCGCAAAAGATTGATGTGTTTCGTGTCAAAATAATCGTATGTTTGTAGTACCAAAGATGGACACATATACATACCATATAAGCAAAGTGTTTGATTTATATATATAACAACACTTTTCATCTCAAAAATTATGATGTTATCGTGATATATTTTTCATATGAAAGTTTCCCTATAATTGTTATACATCACATATTATTCCGTTGATAAAAAGCGTATAATGAAACTTTATTATATAACACACGATAATAATCGAGTATCTTAGTTGTATCCCCCCCTTAAAAGCATATAAAAGTATTTATAAAACATTTAAAAGTGTAGTTTATAAGGGTATGAACTCACATGATTGATTGAAGAAAGCATGACGAAAACTGAGCAGAACTTCTACTCGAGAGAGTAGATCTCTCAAGATCCTCGGGAATCTCGGGAGCGTAAAACTTCCTTCCGAGCTTGGATATGAAAACCGGGACCTTGGGATGGCTCCGAGGGTTGAAACGCAGAGTTTCAGCACGAGAAGGGAAGGAAATTAGCAAGAATGGCCGGCACCCTCGCATCCTTTTTATAGAGGCTGAAAGCCTCGCGTACGCTGGGCGTACGAGACGTCATGCATGACCGCATCCTCGGTTGAAGCATCGGAGCGACGTGGAAGAACCGGAGCCTAGCATCCGAGTATGCTGGGCGTAACCTAGATTGGTCCGCTGACTCCTCCTTCGGATAATACTGGATTTTAATTAAATTAAATGTTTTAATTATTAATAAACTTCAAAAATTCATATCTTCTTCATACGAACTCCGTGTTCGACGTTCTTTATATCCACGCGTAGGTGAGACTACGATCTACAACTTTCGTTTAGACTCCGTGGGCTAGTTTTGAATTTATTTTTAATATTATATTTTTAATAGGCCAGGACAGGAAAAGTCAGTTAAAATTTCTTAACTCCTTCATCCGCTGTCTGTGTTCGCCAGAATTTTTACCGTTGTAATACCATTGATGAGATCTTCGATTCCCGTTGAGATCATGTTGGCAAAAATCCGCTCGATCTCGATTTCAAGTTTTTAGCTGTCTACTGCTATATCTGAAACTTCGAAAAATCACAACTTCCTCATACGAAGTCAGATTCGGACGTTCTTTTTATGTACGTTTATGGTTTAATTATATCTAAAACTTTCATTTAGATACCTAAGGCTAAAACTATTGTATTAAAATTTCGCGTTTTACGTCTATCAGTGTTGCCAATTTTCGCTGCGAATCTTAGATTGGTCATAACTTCTTCGTTATAACTCGGATTTTAGTGTTCTTTATATGTACGAAAACCGTGATACGATTCCTGCCATTTTATTTAACCCAAATAAGATTTTAGGAAAGTTAAATTTTTACCTATATTGTACTGGTGTTACATTTCATTGCCTCGAAATATCGGGTTGTCACATAACCCTAACACATCTCTACAGTAGAAGTTCTCATTGAATTCTTCTGAGGTGTGGAATATTAATCATTCGACGCTCGTTTGATTCATTGTGGTGTTTATTATCTTTTATTTATTGTCATTGTTTTATTGATATCTGTTTGAATCTATCAATCTTAAAGAGTTTTATTCTCATCAATTGGTATCAGAGCAGGAGACTGTGTAATTCATACGCATCTCTTCTGTTAGAAAAATTTGTTCTGGGTTTTCACTTTTGTCGAACTTGTGGGAGCCGTCATCTGTTCATTGACGCTGTTTCTTGATTTTGATAAAACCCTAATTAAATATTTACAAGTCTGATTCTTTGCAGATATCTGTAAAAGGTTATCATGTCTCACGATGATTCACAAACCAATCCGATCAATATTTCCAAGAACATTGGATCTACAACTAGGATTCCAATCCAATACACTCAATATTATGAAGTTTGGGTGCATCACTTTGAAGACTATGTAGTTGGATCTGAAGACAATGGTTATCTAATCTAGGAGGCGATAACATTGGGTCCTTTTGTTCATTATGGAACGAATAAAACCATTAAGACTCAAACGGAGTACAACAAACTCTTTACTGATGTGGACAAGATTTCTCAAGACAAAAAGGATAAGTTGTTGTGTAATGTTAAAGCCAGGGAATGATAATATTTGCTTTATAGTATGACATTTTCGTTTGGTAAGCCCATGCACGACTGAAAAAGAGATCTGGGATAGACTTAAAGAGCTGTATTCCACCATGAGGACCTAGAACATTCCATACAAACTCTAATGCTCTCTGACTTTGGTGCTTTCCAACAAAAGGCTGATGAAAAGCTGATTCAGAAATTCGATTGTTTCAACCATCTTTTGAGCAAGATGATCAAGCATGATATTGGAAGAGAAGTGAGCGAACAGAAGGTTACATTTCTGAATGGATTAAGACCCGAGTGGATGGCTGTGGCATCAACTGTGAAGGCTCACGAGCAGTTTAAAACCTATTCACTGGCGAAGATGGTGGGTATTCTCAAATCTCATGAAAGTGTTGTGTCTAAGGAAGCAAAAGTGGTGTCTAGTACGGGATCCTTGTCCCTTCTATCTAAGGCAAAGAATGTGGCAGAAGATGAGGAAGAGTCATAAATTTCAGAATGTGATCTGATAAGGAAGCAAAAGTGGTGTCTAGTATGGTGTCTAGTATGGGATCCTTGTCCCTTCTATCCAAGAACCGAAACTGGCAGGGGAGCTATAACTCAATAAAAGCGAAAGAGGAGATCAAAAATCATCCTCAGAAAGAAGAAGAGAAGAAGGATAGAAAACTGGTACGAGACTCTGGATACGATTACAACTTCTGCCATGGCAAAAACCACTTTTCCAAAGATTGCATGTTAAGAAAGCTATCGGAGAAGAAGGATGGTGAAGATGATGAAGCATACCATATGCACAAGCTGGAGGAGATAAAGAAGAAGAAAGCCTATAACAATACTATGAATGTTTTGGTTGTGCAGGAGAATGTTGTTGATGATGAGTTTGGTGGCATAGAGGTCTGGTCGACAGACTATTAAGATGAAGAAGTATGTAAACCCACGCATAGCAGGGCATTTGTGGCCAAGGCAGATAATACTAAGTTTGCTGGGAGATGCTTGATGGTGACTGCTGGAGTGTCACAAATGAGGGGCTACACAAGAGAAGGCGAGTATAATGAGGCAAATTAGTATGAAGATAAGTGTTTTGTTTCCATGCCTGTGCGCGAAAGGATCAGCGACTATGATCAGTTGATCAAGAAGGTACAATCCGTTCTCGAATCACTTAAAATACCTGTAACAAGCTAGGAAAAGGAATTTAACGAATTAAAATTCAAGTTTTCTAGTTTAAGTGGTAGTCTAATGCAAACACGCCTCACAAATGCAAACCTAACCGATCAAATTAGTAGGGTGACTTCCAAAAGTGAGGATCGAAGGATGTGGATAGAGAAGATGGAGTTAGACTTAACTAGAGTGAGAGATGAGTTGATATATTTGCAACGTGACAATTTGAAGTTTTTAAAACAAAGGAATATTTTTTGTTTGATTACTAAACGTCTTTACACTAATATTACTCAGTTACATTTAAATTGTGATCTTGGCAAAAAGGTTCACAAAATGATTTTGCCCTTTCGTGAATTAAAGGAGGATGAAGTCGATGTTGATTGCTATAATGGTGAATCTATTGTATCACCAGACAAGATTTTGGATGCTTACAGAATTGGTCTGGACAAAATTGAGTCCTTTATTAAGTCCAAAGACCATAAGGACATGCTTCGGAATTTATTGGACGAAAATGACAAATTGAAAATAAAGACCAAAACCATGCACAAATTTGACTCATTGAGTACCAAATTAAGTTCAGAAAATAATATGAATGTGGAAAATTCTTCTGAATTTAATGAGGACAGTGATATGAGTGAAATTTCTGTAGAGGATGAGGTTGACTACTCTGAATTTCTCAAAAGCGAACCCAAACCAACAAAGCCACTCATATCTGAAAATTCAGTTGAGTTCGCTCGCATGGCCAAGAACAAGTCCAAAGTCCTTAGATAAAAGGCGAATGTATATCAAAAAGTGCAAATTGAACCGAATCAAGTATATGCCACCACTGGAGTTACCAAGAAGCAAACAGTTGAGCTAACTTCCTTGGTTGATGAAGACAACACTAATGGGCATGATCACTTTTTCTGGTTAGCTCCCATTGACAATGCAGACGAAACAGTAGGTCTTTCAGAACAAACCTCTTAGAGAGTCAAGGGTAGATATGTGGTTGAGCCACTTAACAAGCATTCAAGCGTTGATAAGACAAGTACAAGTGGTACTAAAGAAATTCAAAGCGAACTGGTAAAGGCATCAACATAACGTCTCCAAGCGAAGATAGTGAAGAGAAACCATAACCAAAAGAAAATATTCACAAATCTCAAAAGCAACTTGCTAAACAAACATGTCAAAGGAACAGAAGGTACCAGAAAAATCACAAAGAGAGAATGCAGTTTTGGAATTCTCAAAACGCCAATCACGTTCACAAGGTATCGAATCCACAGGTGAAAGGAAGGCCTCAGGCAAATAAAGTCCATGCTCTCACTGTTAGTCGTGCAGTCCAACTAACCGAAGGAATTAATGAAATGATAATCGAGTAAAGAGAGTCAAATCAGAGTAAAAATGAATATGAAATGAACACGAGGAGTAAATATAATCTTGTTTCAGTTCAATTATACTTCCAACTGGTTTATAGAGAGTAAAGTAGACAAATTCTGTAAAGATTCTTAACTAACTCTAAGTAATGTCTATATTTATAGGAGACACGAAAGTATACAAAAAATACTAAGGCATAGACATTAAGCTTCAAACATAAGACACCTTAGTAAATACATTACAAAATATACGAAGGGTACAGACTTTGACTCATTACAATATAATTTCGACCCTTATAATCTCCCCCTTTGTAATGAAGTCCAGTTCTCTCAGTTTGTGAGAATCTGTATGGCATACATCATCACCCTTCGAATTTCAGTGTACCAAGAAATAATCTTCTTTAGCTCCTTCTGTCCCCTTCATTATTCTTTTTTCAATTATTCATACAAACAATGAAGTTCGTATACTGGGACGTCATATACCTTTCAACTTCTCAAGCTTGGAACAAAAATCTTTTGGCTTTTCCACCTTTATCCTTTCCAGCGAAGACCATTCTAAATGGTTTTAAACAGATCTCCCCATCTGCATACTTCTTCAATTCTTATTGTGACTTTTTCGGTTCCATGGGAGCTTTAACTTCTAAACCCTTCACAGTTGCTAATTCCACGTCGGTAAGCGCCAAACACTCGTAGTAATTTTCCAAAAATATCGTGATGTGAGAAACTCCAAGTCGAAAAACTTTAGGATCGGTTTCTCGAAGATATGAAGAATTTTTATCCTTTAAGAGTAATGCAACTTGTATAAGATCATACAAGTTCATCAGTGGAAAGTCTGCCACAGTAAAATCGCAAACTTGTGCATTTGCCCTCGTCACATGAAATCGAAGATTCTACATCATGTGTTCGAATAAAACATCCATCTTGATCTTGATCACTTTCTTTATTTTGATCAAGGACCATACTTCCTCTAAAGCCTTCCCAAGAACAGCATGAAAACGAATATTCATGTAGTTATATTCATCTTCACTCTTGAACTTATCAGAAATCTTGAACTGAGGCATTAAGAACATCATTTCATTGATTGGGAGGTCAAGCTGGTTTCATATCTACATTCAAAACCACATAACTTTGCTTTGGTTTCTTCTCAAATGCATACATGTGGTTATATGCCACCTTTGCCTCTATGGTGTCATAGTTGTAATGTTTCACATGATCTCCCTTATTTATTCCAGGAGGATCATTTAATCTTTGCCTCACGATGCTTTGAACAACTCTTAATTTATCTATCTCAGCTTCAGCCTCAACTTTCTTCTCCTCTTTTGACATTTCAACAACAATTAGCTCCCCTTTGTCTGTTGAAATATCTAGAACACCCTTTGTTTTTGAAGCACCACTTGGACCAGTAGATGAACCAATTATAATCCCTTTCGAAATTGGCTTTATAGTTGGCATCGAAGTCACAATGGTTGAAGTAACTGTCCCAGCAGTAGAAATGACTGCTTTAGTTGATGGAAGTTTCGAAAGAAAATTTTTGCCAACAACTTTAACATCTCCATGTGAAGCTTCACCACCAGCCTTCTCATGCGAATCTTCACCAACTTTCTTCTCTCCCCATTGCACCCCTATGCGAACAGGTGGGGCATCCGTTGGTAGAAGAATTGAAATTTTGGATAGGGGATCCAATTGCTTATGTTGAACTGCTTCAAATTGAGAAAATTTATGAGGCATGAACTCCGGGGTAATAATTGAAGATGAATCTGGCTTCAGCACTGAATCCTTTAATTCTTGTAATAACGAAAGAACCTCCCCAAACTATTGACTATCACTTGTAGAAAGTTGAGTAATTTGAGGACTCAAACTTTCATACAACTTTACATACTTTGTGACTGCATCACAAATAATATCAACCTTCTTATGTAGATTTGCATAGTCTTGTTGAACACTAGCAACCTCTTTGACCATATCATTATCAAGTTCTTGAAGCTTAAAATTGACATCCTCTTGAACCTTTTTCACATCAAGAACAAATAATACATGTCTTTCTTTTTGAACATTTGTCAATTCCTTTACTGCTCCCACAAATTTTGAATCAAGATAGTTCACTCATAACTCATTTGTTTGATCAACATGATCCACCTTCTCTAATATTCTTACCTCTGAGTCTTTAAGCATGCCCAACACTTTGCTCACCATCCGAGCTTCAAATGCCTTCATCAGACCATCAAGTTCAAAACTGGAAACTGAACTACCTCCCCCCAATATCTGCTTGAGTCAGAATAATGGAATTCATCTTCTTATTCAGAGTTTTAAACTGCTTCATGGACATAAGCATATGGTAAGGAAAGTCTTCGTCATCATCATCAAATTGTAGGGCTTCAAAACTTCCTCCAAAATCTCCTTCTTCATTTTCAGATTCTTCCATGGGTTTTGGTGGATCAGTGGATTGGGATGAGAAAATAGATGTGAAAGCTTGATTGATAATTTTTTTAAAAGTAGGTGACTCAGTGGTTGAAGTGGTAGGTATCATATAAAGAGGTAAAGAAACAAAAGCACTAGAAACAGTTTTGATAGGAAGAACAACCGGAATACCTTGGGAAGATTTTGGTGCTTCTTGATGCAAATATCCTTCACCCATGTTGACAATTACATCCATATCAGATACGTTTGTAGTGATGTTTGACATTCGTAGCTTCTCATGTAATGATTTGGCAGAGGAATCTCCGGGTGGTATGACTATAGTCTTCTCAGGAGATGAAGGTTCGATGATAGGAATAACTTCGGGAGTTTCAAACACTTCTTCGTCTCCAGAAGATGGAATTGGAATAACCAACTCATTTTTCTCTATCTTTTTCATCTTCTTAGAAATCCTCTTGGCCATGTCTTCAGCTCTTTGTTTCTTAGATGAAGGAGAAATAGGAGCTGGAACTTCACGTATAAGAACGCCTTGATAATTAAGATGAGGTTTTCGAACCACACTTAAAGATGGAGATCTTTGTGAACCACTATACTTATTCTTAAGTCTTCGAAAAACACCAGACTTTGATGGAATAGTGAAAAAACTGGTTCCTTAACAAGAGGTTCAACTGGCTTAACCGAAACAGTCGAAACTTGGTCATCTTGTTTCGTTGGTATCTTAGGAGACTTCGTGTTCTTTGGTTCTTAAACTATTTGCTCAGGAGTAATTGTTACATTCTTCTTTGATTGTTTGGATTCCTTTGAAGGACATGCAGCTTCTATGGTTAATAACTCCCCAGTTTCAATTCGAGGATCAGTAGTCGTCATATATTACACTAACACAGAATTTGTTGGATCAACACAGTTTAACGTTGCATCTGGAATTCTTACAATGTGTGTAAATATCTCAGGATCATCAGAAACCTCCTTAGGAAAGCAGACAACTGAATCCCTTCTTTATCATAGAAATATCGAAGAATAGGACTTCAATATCTTGCACATAAAATACCTTGCACAACGTTCGTGTTTTCGACACGCTTATCAAATTCCTTCCACAACTGTGTTAAGTAGTCCACAGGAAGATCATAGTGTACATCTACAATCATGACATATACTTCCATCGTTCCTTTATCAAGACCAACATTGCAACTAGTCAAGCAACATAAGAAGATTCCGAATAGAAAATTCCAGAAAGTCGGAAGACCAGAATTCTTAAAATCACTTATCATAGTGAGTGGGGGTTGATGACCCATCTCATTAAACATATGATTGACTTGAGCAAAAGAAAGAGCGTTAAATGGTGGTGTATTAGGAATTTCCAGAATTTGACAGAACAATTTCTTCGTCAAATGAACCTTCTTGTCACTAACCAGATTAAAGGTAATGACATCTAGGGCTTTGATATATGTTGTAGTGGATCCTGCTATTGAAAGCCAAGATAGAGGAACTGCAAAAGAGTTGAACATGGCGGTTGAAAGAATACAAGTTTTAAGAGCAACCACCAACATCTTCATATCATCAGGATAGAGTGATACGCCTTCTTTGAATTGATAGTTGGTTCCTTGGATCTTCATGATCGGTTGAGAAGTAATGTCTTCTATGGTTTGTGATGGTGCATTAACATTAGCATGAGTAGCATGATTAGGGTTTTGATTGCTTCTAAAGAACAAATTGATTTTTGTTGAGAGAATTTGGGAATTTTTCTTTTGAAAGCGTAAACTGATCAAGAACCCCTGAATCCCCTTTTATATGTATCTTTGATGTTTGAATTTGAAGCGGGACATGCATTTAATGAAATCCAACTTGTCACCTTGAAACTCGCACCACTATTCCGATTAAGTAGCCACGAGTGAAAAAGTAACTATCACTTCTCCTTGAAAACACGATAGAATACAAGAAGCCACTTCAATCAACCTGTTTATTTCACCCAATAGAATTTGAATCGTCATCATCCTTCAGATGGAGGTAAAGCTCTTTCACTTTTGTGATTTAAAGTGAAGTCATGTGCCAGATGTTTGAAATCATCAGCCTGAGTTGGTATTACTCAGAACCTCAAGGATTTTGTGGGTTTAGTGTTCAAAAGAAAAAGATAAGAATCAAATAAATAAATAAATAAAAACTTTGGATTTGTGACGTCAAAATCATCTTGACACGAAAGCAGTTAAACCAAAGGCAAAGGTTACTTCGTTAATTATCAAGAGAGATAATCAATTGCTTGTGTGTTTTCTCGTGAATTACAATTGAAAACTTATAGATAAGTTTCGAAGGGCTTCTCTTCCAAGGCTTCGTGGGCGGTGTACACGATTTCATTACATATCATCCAAAACATAAGGTGAGTAATTGTAACATAAATCACTTGTTTAATCAATGTAATCAGTGACAATTATACTTTGAATTAATTCTGAAACAGACTTGGAAATCGAATGAAACTCATACGGAAATCATATTCATGAAAAGAATTTGTGTTCGATCCTGTTGGGTAACAAACATCGTAGGTTTCGATAGTTTGATCAAGATCACGCATACGAAATGAATATGAATTGGAGTTTTGAATCTAGGTGTAGAAAATAATGTTTCATTAGAAACTAGAACAATGTTCCCCATCAATTCCTTAAAAATTTATAGATTTAGGTTTCACTTTCATCACGGTCTCATGATGTCAGATCTAAAACATAGAGTTTTTATATGTCTAAGTCTTTAACAGGTTTAATCAAAGACCTCTTGGATATATGTCTTCGTGTGTGATAGTGTAAGAACTTTTGGATGCAAAAGATTTGTTTAAGAAACAATTTGTACCTATGTTATTCCGGAAAAAACAGTAAACTCTTAACTCATGTGAGAAGAGTCAGGTAGCTCATGTGACTAATGTGAATACAAGCCTGACTTGGGAAGAAATTTTCGTATGAAATATTTCATTAAGGCTTTCGTTAAACACACATAGAGTCTATAGAGGTTTTGGTCAACATGCTGCAACATGCTTCTAGGGATACCCTAACTACTACAAAAGTTTTGAAATATTTACCTGGCCCTAGAACTACAAGCATCAACCATTGAAATTCATCTTTGTTATCTAAAATAAAACACTAAAACAAAACAATACAAAACAAAATATTTTTGTGATTTTTGATTTTTCGAAAATAAAAGATAAAACAAATAAAAATCTTTTTGTTGTTTTTGTATTTTTCGAAAACAAATAACAAAAGAAATGAAAAATCTTTTTGTTGGTTTTGTATTTTTCGAAAGGAAATGACAAAACAAATGAAAAATCCTTTTGTTGTTTTTGTGTTTTTCGAAAAAAAAAAAATCAAATTGACGAAAATATTTAGAATGTACCATACACACAAAATTTTTAGCTCCTATTTACAAAAACGAAGGATGTCGAAGCATTGACTATGAACAGTAACCTTTGAATTTTGACAGCTGTCCAATGTTCGCTATTCTTTCGAAAAAGACTCCCCTTCGACCATTCCAAGTCCTCCTAAAACTCTCACAAATCATTTTTCATCTAATGGTTTTGTGAAAATATCAGCGAATTGATCAGTGGTTTTCACGAAATGCCCTTCAATATTACCATCCTCTACATGATCTTTTATGTAATGGTAACGAAGAGCAATATGTATGGTCTTTGAATGTTGCACAGGATTATGAAAAATATGAATTGCACTTTGAGAATCACAATATAATGGAATTATCTTCATACTTATTGCACAATAATGCAATTAACTTTGAATCAAAATTATTTGTGATGTGCAAGCTGCAGCAGCAACATATTTTGCTTCAGCAGTCGAAATTGAAACACATGTTTGCTTCTTCGATTGCCAGCTCACCAGTTTCCCATCAAGTAATTGACATCCTCCACTCGTGCTTTTTCGATCAATATTGCAACCTCCCAAATCAGCATATGAGAAAGCTTGAATAAAGAAACCTGTTTTTGAAGGATACCAAAATCTTAACGAAATCGAAACTTTGAGATAACGAAAAATATTCTTGACTGCAAAGAGATGTGGTTCTCGTGGATTTGTGTGACAATCGTCAATCTTGAGTCAAGTCAATTCATCAAGTCAAACCGGTCAACTCGATTAAACCTTGTGTATTAGGGTTTGTGTTATGTTCATACTGTATAACTTGCTATATTAATGGGAAAACATCAATTGGGAAAAGTCTTGTGTTAAAATTTCCTAGGCCTTAGTGCTAATCAAAGAACTAAACTGATAAAAACCATGTTGCATACTCATCGGGAGTGTGTAGGATCCTTAATCACGACTTAACGGGGCTCAAGAACCTTGCATTGCGGAGCCAAACACTCACAATTGTCACACATGGAACCTCTCTCAATCGTTTTCACTCTATCTCTCTCTATGTCAAATCTCTCCCAAATCTCTCCAAGTATGTGAAATCTCTCTCAAATATCTCTTTCTATGAGAAATATCTCCAAGAATGTCAAATCTCTCCCAAATCTCTCTAAGTATGTGAAATCTCTCTCAAATATCTCTTGGTATGAGAAATCTCTCCAAGAATGTCAAATCTCTCCCAAATCTCTCTAAGTATGTGAAATCTCCCTCAAATATCTCTTTGTATGAGAAATCTCTCCAAGAATGTCAAATCTCTCCCAAATCTCACCAAGTATGTGAAACATCTCTCAAATATCTCTTTGTATGAGAAATCTCTCCAAGAATGTCAAATCTCTCCCAAATCTCTCCAAGTATGTGAAATCTCTCCCAAATCTCTCTCAAAAGTTCCCGTAACTTTTTAGAATCATTCGGGTCATTCCGACCCTTAACCGGGTCAAAAACAGCTCAAAACGGAGAGAAAACGAGTAAAATAGGCTTTAGGAACCGAAACCCTTCTTAGGAACCGAAACCAAGAAGAAAGGCCTCTCGGGCCGAAACTCGCGAGGATAGAGCCTCTGTTCTCGGTCTCTGTCCCTTCTTGGTTCCCATGCCCTTCTCTCGGTCTCGGTCTCTGTCGCTTCTTGCTCTCTGTCGCTTCTCCTCTCTGTCGCCTCTCTGCTTCTGTTCGCCTCCCGCTTCTCTGCCTCCTCTCGGTCTCTGTTCTCTCTTCCCCTCTCGGTCTTTGTTCTCTCTTCTCTCCTCTCTGTCTCTTCTCTTCTCTCGGTCTCTCTTCTCCCCTCTTGGTTCCTACTCTCTCTCTTCTCCCCTCTCGGTTTCTGCCCTCTATCCTCTCGGTTTCAGCATCAGAAGACCGAAACTCGGCCAGATTTCGGAAATTTGTCACTTTTAGCCCGTTTTTGATATTTTAAACATTTTAAGCCTGTTTTTCGTGATTTTAAAGCAGGATTTTTTCCAAAAAGTATATTTTAACATAATAAACCCTAAATATTCATAATTTAAACATATTTTGATGAAAATCATTATCTAAATAATAAAGATCTAATGGGGGATTTATTTAAGGTGGAGTGTTGACCTTGCTTTAACTTATGTCACAAGCAACCACCCCACACCCACTCTATGACTAGCCACACCTCCCCACCTTACCTAGGTCACTTCAATGTCCCTTACACTCAATTGACACTTATTCCCACGTTTTTAGAGCTGGAATAAACATCCTCTCTCCTCATTTCTCTCATTTGCTCTCATTTCACTAAGTATCAAACACCACTTTTCTCTCAAACTTTTACTACACCAATTTCTAGATTCAAGGCTGATTTTCAAGTGTTATTCCACTCTTAGTAAGTAAAATTCATCCTCCTTATGATTATTTCACTTCATTCTACTCAAATTATTGATTGCTTACACAAACTTTATAACTGTGATGTTAGATTCTCGAAAATCTTCAAGGCATCTCCAAGTGTTCTTGAGTTAAACACTTCCATTCTTCAACAATCATCTATAGAAATCACTTAAGGTGAGTTCATACCCCTACATTTTCATGTTTTCTCAAGTTTTTAAGGGGGGAATACAAGTTCAAACACCAAGAACATAACTAAATGTTTCTAACAGCCTTCATCAGAAAAGTTCATCTCCATTCATGGACTGTTTTGGGCATCTTAAGCATTTTTTTTTTCAAAACTGTAAAAGGTGAAAATAGTTCAAGTTCTTAGGTTTAAAATGAATACTTGCACATCTCCATACGATTTTTCTACAATTTATGGTGATTTTTACAAAACTACCTATCATTTCAAACACCAATCCGGACCAGTCTATGATTATGGACTTTTTCACCCAAGTTGGATGTCATTAAAAATCGTGATAAAAATTATGAGCAAACTAGACACATTTTGTGAACTCCCAGTATTTATGGATCTAGCTTTCGATTTCGTATGATTTTTCTATGATTTTTCCAAAACAGTGCAGAATGGTTAAAGTTAGCCAACAACATGTAAATATCATAACACTTTGTACTATGTTGAGCAAAGTGTATAATCATAAGTTCTAATTATTGAATGTGTTTCTTTGTTAGTTTATCATCATTAACTAAAATTAAGTCATTCATAATAAATATTATTTATTCATTTTAGAACACATATATTAAACTATAAAAAGTATAGTTTAATAAATTCATAACACTAATACATTTCCATAAAAGAGTTCTTACATATTACAAACGTTTTAGATAAACTATAATAAATATAGTTTATGATATATTGCATAACACAATCGTACTAAAAGAGTACATTCATACAGAAAAGGTTTACACTCTCACACATTATACGTAAACTTGTTACCCTAAATTGTGAGACATTCTCTCCCCGTACATCCGAGTGCGGGATATAATTCCTGGTAGTTATAATCAGAATCTCCTGGAGGGAGAACGTGATACTTGTATATAGATCTATATTGGGTTTGACACCCCACACCTTACTGCTAGCTACAGTGGGACCTGCAGGTCTACGGGTGACAAATGTCATTTCATTTTCGCGACGCCTGAGAAACGTCGTGGCAGGTTCACATAGTCATAGTATGATTATAGCGACTCACATAGGGAGATAACAATTCATAAAGTTTACGGGATTTCATAAAACCTAAGTGGGTTTTAGGTTGATTTAAATTCACTTTTTATATCAATTCAAACTCATGACATTTCTACTAAGTAAGAATGATTTCTTATACATTTTGGTCTTTGGTCATAAGACTACATTATACGGATTTTAAGGAAAATATCGGATTTTTCTGAAACAAACGCGACATTTACATGAGAAAGACTTCTATTAAGTTTTATAGCAAAAACTTATGAACTCACCAACCTTTGTGTTGACACTTTTCAAACAACTTGTATTCTCAGGAAATCACTAAACAGGTAATCAAGTGCTTTTGAGGATGGGACGTTAAGGCGTCAAACTTTTCATATTTTGTCAACATATTGTAATTGATTTTGAAACATGTAATTCATACAAGTGATGTAACTTTTTCAATTATATATATGTTGGTTGTGTTTGCTTAAATTACTATTGAAATTGTGGTTATGATACTATACATGAAGTCCTCCACCCCCGGACGTTTCCACCATCCTTGGTTTGAGGGTGTGACAGATTGGTACCAGAGCACGGTTTATAGTGAATTAAGTATGTCAAACCACATAAGATATAGAAACTATAAACACATTTGGGACTAAAAGTCTCTGATTCTTAAAATGCTTTAACAAGTTGTACTTTTAGAAAACAAATAGTTCTTGTTTTAAAGTATTCTTAGATGCATTATATACTCGCATAGTGTCATAACTAAGGAGAACATAAATTGAAAAAGGAGGAGTTGAACATTACTAGTACGCCTTAGCATGTGTAATCAGTTCTGGGAAGGATACAGCCTGATCAACTATATCCGTCCGAGAAGTGACTTATGCACACTAGGGAATATTCGTAATGGGCGACAAATCTAATAACCTAACTACACTCTATAAAGAACACGCTAAGAACAAAATATAAACATTTAAAAATACTATACAAGTATTTGTACGTTCTATAGCGCCATGTTATTATTTTCCGATATGTGCTTCTTAACCCCCGTTTCTCGTGCATACGACATGGCAGGATTTCACATACCCGGGGACCCATACTTTCCCAATCAGGGAAACGCGGGGTGGATCGATGATGAGCCCAAGCAACAAAACGAAGAGGATCCCGAAGAGGAACCCGAGGAGGAAGACGAACAAGAAGAAGAAGAGGAAGACGACCAAGAAGAAGAAGAGGAAGACGAACAAGAAGAAGAGGAGGAAGACGAAGAAGAAGAAGAGGAAGATGATGAGATAGTCATGTTTGGGAAAGAAATGGAGGAACCACCGGAAGTATTCAACCCTCCTTACATCGCGAGGGTACCCGCGCACCGTTTTGGATACAACAGACCTGAACCCCCTTGGGTAACGACGATCAAAAGGTGGAGCCGACAACAACGCCAGCGGTCACCATATGGCTACCAACGAGGTTATTATGATCTAACTCATGGTGGACCGGCTGACAGAGCTCTCCCCGTCACGATACAGCGAATAGAAAGTATGGATGATCGTGGTAGGACGACGACCGATCAAGTCTGGGAGCTAAGCACCATCGTACAGTTTACCACTGATCGTACCAGAGACCTGGAACGAGACTCCCACCACAGAGACCAACTCATTCAAGACCTTCTCGCTGCTCGAGCAGAAACAAGAGAGTATCGGGAAAGATACATGGCACTCGAAGAGAGAATGGTTGCAACGAACAGAGATTGGCAGAACTACAGGGCGCATCTACATCATCACAGCCTCCGTCAAAGAAGGGTCATAGTGATTAGAATTCATAACTATTCTCACGTCTTGGTAGTAAAAATTTATGAGTACGCATTGGTGCTGCTCTTTGTATGTAGGTTGACCCTGCGACTAAGTGATTACACTATTCAAAGGGCTTTTGTAATGTCAAAGCTATCTTTTGTAACGAAGTAATGTAGACCCTTATGTGGTCAAACTTTTCCCTCTACACGTTATGTACTCAAAGTTATCAATGAAATTTGGCATGCGTTTTATTTTTTGAATGTTTGGCACTAGACATCATAACCTGATCACACAAACAGTTTACGAATAATAAAGTTTTGATAAAATACAAGAGGGATGAAACCAGTAACACTCGACTCGTTATCACTATTGAAGTCTTATCGACTGGTCATTTTTTTTATGACAGAACCATGCCACCAAGGAGAAGACCAAGACCTTCCGACAACACAGTGTCGCCTCCACCACCACCTCCGCAGTTTGATCCTGCGATGTTTCAGGCTGCAGTAACGGCAGCCGTGGCGGCAGCAATGTCGCAAATGGGTACCAATGGTTCTGGCGGTTCTGGATCCGGAGCTACCAATTCTATTCATGGGGACAGCACGAGGCATACGAGGGAGTGATCTTACAAAGACTTCACGAATGGCAAGCCTGACCCTTTCAATCGAAGCGGGGGCGTCATCGCGCTAGTGCAATGGTTCGAAAGGACCGAGGCAGTTTTCAAAATCTGCGCTTATCCCGAAGCGAGCAAGGTCAAGTATGCAGCATTCACTTTCACTGGAAAAGCACTTACTTGGTGGAATGGCCGAGTTAAATCACTTACTCCTACAGTAGCTAACGCTATGAGTTGGGAGGATTTGAAAGCCTTAATGTTAAAGGAATATTGCCCGAGGGGCGAAATACAAAAACTTGAAGAGGAACTTTGGAACCTCAGAATGACAGGCACTAATCTTGAAACTTATACTGCCCGTTTCAA
The DNA here is from genome assembly GCF_052625555.1 of Lactuca saligna. Lineage (NCBI taxonomy): Eukaryota > Viridiplantae > Streptophyta > Magnoliopsida > Asterales > Asteraceae > Lactuca > Lactuca saligna. The sequence goes on from NC_136421.1 coordinate 74,872,952, forward strand.
TGACCTAGCACTCCTCTGTCCAACAATGGTCACTCCACAGGAGAAGAAGGTGGAACGATACCTCTGGGGGCTGTCATCCCAGATTCAAGATAGTGTATTGGCCTCGAAACCCACTACCTTTGAGAGTGCCAAGGAATTGGCACAACAACTCATAGATCACAAGGCTAGCCGTGGTACTGTGATAACCACCACCGACCGAACAAAAGGAGGGAACAACAAGAGGAAATTCTGGGGCAATAAAAAGAAACAACCGATGCAGGAACCAGCCAAAAAGCAACAGATTGTTGTTGTCCGTGCCGCCACTACTGCTGTCACTCCAGCGCCGCCGAAACAGTACACGGGAACTCTTCCCAAGTGCAACAAGTGTAACTACCAGCATAACGGTGCTTGTCGAGAGTTACACTGCAATAACTGCAACAAGAAGGGACACACTGCACGATTCTATAGAGCGACTACCTAACCCGCCGCTCAAGCCGCTACGACCGGCCACACCAGAGCAAGCCAAACCTGCTATGGATGCGGTGAAACGGGACACATCAGGAAGAACTCCCCCAAGGCACGAGCCCCTAATGCTGGGGGTGTAGGAAGAGTCCTAACTTTAGGGCATGGAGAAGCAGTCAAGGATCCCTCTGTGGTTACTGGTACGTTCCTCCTCAATAACTCTTATGCATGCGTACTTTTCGATAGTGGGGCAGAAAGAAGTTTCGTAAGTCACCAATTCAAACATATACTTAAGCAAAATTCCCAACCACTAGAAGATTCTTACGTCGTAGAAATGGCAAATGGAAAGGTTGAGCGCGCTAACGATATTTACATAGGGTGTACTCTCACTCTAGACAACCATTTGTTCAAAATTGACCTTATTCCGGTCACCATAAAAAGTTTTGACATAATCATTGGTATGGATTGGGTAAGCCTTCATCTTGCCGACATTCTATGTTATGAAAGGGCCGTCCGCCTCAATCTGCCGAATGGCAACATTCTCACCGTTTATGGCAATAAACCTAGTGCGAACCTACAAATCATCTCTTGTGTTAAAACTCAAAAGTACCTCCGAAAACAATACCATGCATTCTTAGCTCACGTCGTAGACAAGAGACAAGAGGTGAAGGATATCAAAGAAATTCCAGAAGTATGCAACTTCCCTGATGTATTCCCAGACAATCTGCCAGGTGTACCACTCGCACGACAAGTCGAATTTCAGATCGACTTAATCCCAGGAGCTACTCCCGTCGCCAGGGCTCCATACCGCTTAGCACCGGCAGAAATGCAAGAACTGTCCAGCCAGTTGAATGAACTGTTGAGCAAAGGGTTCATCAGGCCAAGCTTCTCACCCTGGGGAGCACCAGTCCTATTTGTAAAGAAGAAGGATGGATCTTTTCGCATGTGCATAGACTACCGAGAACTAAACAAACTCACTATCAAGAACCGTTATCCCCTACCCCGAATCGATGACCTCTTCGACCAGCTCCAAGGAGCCATCTACTTTTCAAAAATCGACCTAAGGTCGGGCTATCATTAACTACGAGTTCAAGAAGAGGATATCCCCAAGACAACATTCAGAACTCGCTATGGACACTACGAATTTGTAGTGATGCCATTCGGATTAACAAACACGCCTGCGGTGTTCATGGATTTAATGAACCGAGTGTGTCGACCCTTCTTGGATAAATTTGTCATCGTATTCATCGACGATATCTTGGTCTATTCGGGAAGCGAAGAAGAGCACAAACAACACCTACGACTAGTTCTGGAGATTTTAAGAACTGAGAAGCTTTACGCCAAGTTCTCAAAGTGTGAATTTTGGCTCCATGAAGTAGGATTCCTTGGCCATGTAGTAAGCAAGGAAGGAATACATGTGGATCCCTCAAAGATCAAAGCAATCGAAGATTGGTCAGCACCTTGAACGCCAACAGAAATCCGACAATTTTTGGGACTCGCAGGCTACTATCGAAGATTCATACAAAACTTCTCCAAGATCGCTAAGCCTCTCACCACCTTGACTCAGAAAGGCGTGATGTTCAAATGGGAAGATAAACAAGAAGTCGCCTTCCGAACACTAAAGCAAGCCCTATGCAGCGCACCAGTCTTGTCTCTCCCAGAATGGACCGATGATTTTGTGGTGTATTGCGATGCTTCGAATCAAGGCCTCGGCTGTGTGCTCATGCAAAGGGGAAAAGTCATCGCTTACGCATCAAGACAACTTAAGACACACAAAGTTAATTATACCACCCACGACCTTGAACTAGGAGCAGTGGTGTTCGCCCTAAAGATCTGGAGGCACTACCTCTACGGCACCAAGTGCACCATCTTCACTCATCACAAAAGTCTTCAGCATATTCTCAATCAGAAAGAACTTAACATGTGCCAAAGAAGATGGGTAGAATTGCTGAATGACTACGAATGTGAAATTCGCTACCACCCGGACAAGGCCAATGTAGTAGCCGATGCCTTAAGCAGGAAAAAATACTCGGGTCGCCGAGTAAAATCCCTAGTCATGACCATCCACTCCCAACTGGCCATGCAGATCAAGGATACCTAGTTAGAAGCCTTGAAACCAGAAAACATGGAAAACGAAGCACTAAGAGGGATGGACAAGAACTTGGAAGTCAAAGAGGATGGAACTCGTTATCTCACGAACCGAATCTGGACACTGAAGTTCGGTGGGTACCGAGACGTTGTAATGAACGAGGCCCACAAGACTCGATACTCTATTCATCCTGGGTTAGATAAGATGTATCTAGACCTCAAAAGGTTATACTGGTGGCCAAACATGAAGGCTGAAATTGTTACTTATGTGAGCAAGTGCCTCACTTGCACCAAGGTCAAGGTAGAATATCAGAAGCCATCAGGACTACTTCAACAACCGGATATACCCGAGTGGAAGTGGGAGTGAATAACCATGGACTTCATAACCAAGATGCCTAAGACATTAGGTGGGCTGGATACCATATGGGTTGTCGTGGACAGATTGACCAAGTCCACGCACTTTCTGCCAATAAAGGAAACAGACAAGATGGAGAAGTTAAGCAGGACGTACATTAAAGAGATCGTGCGACTGCATGGTGTACCTATATCCATTATCTCTGACCTAGATAGTAGATTTACCTCGCGGTTCTGGCCGTCCCTACAGAAGTCTCTGGGAACTAGGTTTGACATGAGTACGACCTACCATCCACAAACCGATGGGCAAAGCGAGAGAACCATCCAGACATTGGAAGACATGCTGAGAGCCTGTGTGATAGATTTTGGTAAGGCATGGGATACCCATCTGCCTCTTATCGAATTCTCTTATAATAACAGCTATCACACTAGCATTGGAGTCGCTCCATTCGAAGCACTCTACGGTCGCAAGTGTAGATCACCTCTGTGTTGGGCCGAAGTTGGGGATACTCAGCTAGCCAGAGCGCAAATCCCTGATAGCACACTTACTGGGCCTGAAATCATTAGGGAAACCACATAAAAGATCATTCAAATTCGGGAAAGACTGAAGGCGTCTCGTGATCGACAAAAGAGTTACGCGGATAAGCGACGCAAACCTTTAGAATTCCAGGTCGGAGACCGAGTACTACTAAAAGTTTCCCCCTGGAAAGGGATGATACGTTTAGGTAAACGTGGGAAGGTAAACCCAAGGTACATCGGACCGTTCAAAATCCTTGCCAGGATTGGTCGTGTGGCGTACAAACTCCGACTACCACAAGAACTAAGTAACGTACACCCTACCTTCCACGTATCCAACTTAAAGAAGTGTCTGTCTGACGAGACACTCGTAATACCGCTTGACGAAATAGAAGTTAACGAAAATCCACACTTTGTGGAGGAACCCGTCGAGATCATGGATCGAGAGATCAAGAGAACGAAACCTAGTCGCATTCCCATAGTGAAGGTTCATTGGAACGCGAAACGAGGGCCTGAGTTTACCTGGGAACGCGAAGATCAAATAAAGCAAAAGTATTTACATCTTTTCCCAAACCCTTGAAGTCCCATCCAAATTTAAATTTCGGGACGAAATTCCCTCTAACGGGGGGATGATGTGACAATCGTCAATCTTGAGTCAAGTCAAGTCATCAAGTCAAACCAGTCAACTCGATTAAACCTTGTGTATTAGGGTTTGTGTTATGTTCATACTGTATAACTTGCTATATTAATGGGAAAACATCACTTGGGAAAAGTCTTGTGTTAAAATTTCCTAGGCCTTAGTGCTAATCAATGAACTAAACTGATAAAAACCATGTTGCATACTCACCGGGAGTGTGTAGGATCCTTAATCATGACTTAACGGGGCTCAAGAACCTTGCATTGCGGAGCCAAACACTCACAATTGTCACACATGGAACCTCTCTCAATCGTTTTCACTCTATCTCTTTCTCCATGTCAAATCTCTCCCAAATCTCTCCAACTATGTGAAATCTCTCTCAAATGTCTCTTTGTATGAGAAATCTCTCCAACAATGTCAAATCTCTCCCAAATCTCTCTAAGTATGTGAAGTCTCTCTCAAATATCTCTTGGTATGAGGAATCTCTCCAAGAATGTTAAATCTCTCCCAAATCTCTCTAAGTATGTGAAATCTCCCTCAAATATCTCTTTGTATGAGAAATCTCTCCAAGAATTTCAAATCTCTCCCAAATCTCTCCAAGTATGTGAAACATCTCTCAAATACCTCTTTGTATGAGAAATCTCTCCAAGAATTTCAAATCTCTCCCAAATCTCTCCAAGTATGTGAAACATCTCTCAAATACCTCTTTGTATGAGAAATCTCTCCAAGAATGTCAAATCTCTCCCAAATCTCTCCAAGTATGTGAAATCTCTCCCAAATCTCTCTCAAAAGTTCCCGTAACTTTTTAGAATCATTCAGGTCATTTCGACCCTTAACCGGGTCAAAAACGGCTCAAAACGGAGTGAAAACGAGTAAAATAGGCTTTAGGAACCGAAACCCTTCTTAGGAACCGAAACCAAGAAGAGTGGCCTCTCGTGCCGAAACTCGCGAGGACAGAGCGTCTGTTCTCAGTCTCTGTCCCTTATCGGTTCCCATGCCCTTCTCTTGGTCTCTGTCGCTTCTTGCTCTCTGTCGCTTCTCCTCTTTGTCGCCTCTATGCTTCTGTTCGCGTCCCGCCTCTCTGCCTCCTCTCGGGGTCTGTTCTCTCTTCCCCTCTCGGTCTCTGTTCTCTCTTCTCTCCTCTCTGTCTATTCTCTTCTCTCGGTCTCTCTTCTCCCCTCTCGGTTCCTACTCTGTCTCTTCTCCCCTCTCGGTTTCTGCCCTCTCTCCTCTCGGTTTCAGCATCAGAAGACCGAAACTCGACCAGATTTCGGAAATTTGTCACTTTTAGACCCTTTTTGATATTTTTAACATTTTAAGCCCGTTTTTCGTGATTTTAAAGCGGGATTTTCTCCAAAAATTATATTTTAACATAATAAACCCTAAATATTCATAATTTAAACATATTTTGATGAAAATCATTATCTAAATAATAAAGATCTAATGGGGGATTTATTTAAGGTGGAGTGTTGACCTTGCTTTAACTTATGTCACAAGCAACCACCCCACACCCACTCTATGACCAGCCACACCTCCCCACCTGACCTAGGTCACTTCAATGTCTCTTACACTCAATTTACACTCATTCCCACGTCTTTAGAGCTGGAACAAACATCCTGTCTCCTCATTTCTCTCATTTGCTCTCATTTCACTAAGTATCAAACACCACTTTTCTCTCAAAATTTTTCTACACCAATTTCGAGATTCAAGGATGATTTTCAAGTGTTCTTCCACTCTTAGTAAGTAAAATTCATCCTCCTTATGATTATTTCACTTCATTCTACTCAAATCATTGATTGCTTACACAAACTTCATAACTATGATGTTAGATTCTCGAAAATCTTCAAGGCATCTCCAAGTGTTCTTGAGTTAAACACTTCCATTCTTCAACAATCATCTACAGAAATCACTTAAGGTGAGTTCATACCCCTACATTTTCATGTTTTCTCAAGTTTTTAAGGGGGTAATACAAGTTAAAACACCATGAACATTACTAGATGTTTCTAACAGCCTTCATCAGAAACGTTCAGCTCCATTCACGGACAGTTTTGGGCATCTTAAACGCTTTTGTTTTCAAAACTATACAAGGTGAAAATAGTTCAAGTTCTTAGCTTTAAAATGACTACTTGCACATCTCCATACGATTTTTCTACAATTTATGGTGATTTTTACAAAACTTCCTATCATTTCAAACAACAATCCGTACCAGTCTGTGATTATGGAATTTTCACCCAAGTTGGAAGTCATTAAAAATCGTTATAAAAATTATGAGTAAACTAGACACATTTTTTGAACTCCCAGACTTTACGGATCTAGTTTTCGACTTCGTATGATTTTTATATGATTTTTCCAAAACAGTGCAGAATTGCTAAAGTTAGCCAACAACATGTAAATATCATAACACTTTGTACTATGTTGAGCAAAGTCTATAATCATAAGTTCTAATTATTGAATGTGTTTTTTTGTTAGTTTATCATCATGAACCGAAACTAAGTCATTCATAATAAATATTATTCATTCATTTTAGAACACGTATATTAAACTATAAAAAGTGTAGTTTAATAAATTCATAACACTAATACATTTCCATAAAAGAGTTCTTACATATTACAAACATTTTAGATAAACTATAATAGGTATAGTTTATGATATATTGCATAACACACTCGTACTAAAAGAGTACAATCATACATAAAAGGTTTACACTCACACACATTATACGTAAACTTGTTACCCTAAATTGTGAGACATTCTCTCCCCGTACGTCCAACTGCGGGATATAATTCCTGGTAGTTATAATCAGAATCTCCTGGAGGGAGAACGTGATACTTGTATACAGATCTATATTGGGTTTGACACCCCACACCTTGCTGCTAGCTACAGTGGGACCTGCAGGTCTACGGGTGACAAATGTCATTTCATTTTCGCGACGCCTGAGAAACGTCGTGGCAGGTTCACATAGTCATAGTATGATTATAGCGACTCACATAGGGAGATAACAATTCATAAAGTTTACGGGATTTCATAAAACCTAAGTGGGTTTTAGGTTGATTTAAATTCACTTTTTATATCAATTCAAACTCATGACATTTCTACTAAGTAAGAATGATTTCTTATACATTTTGGTCTTTGGTCATAAGACTACATTATACGGATTTTAAGGAAAATATCGGATTTTTCTGAAACAAACGCGACATTTACATGAGAAAGACTTCTATTAAGTTTTATAGCAAAAACTTATGAACTCACCAACCTTTGTGTTGACACTTTTCAAACAACTTGTATTCTCAGGAAATCACTAAACAGGTAATCAAGTGCTTTTGAGGATGGGACGTTAAGGCGTCAAACTTTTCATATTTTGTCAACATATTGTAATTGATTTTGAAACATGTAATTCATACAAGTGATGTAACTTTTTCAATTATATATATGTTGGTTGTGTTTGCTTAAATTACTATTGAAATTGTGGTTATGATACTATACATGAAGTCCTCCACCCCCGGACGTTTCCGCCATCCTGGGTTTGAGGGTGTGACAATTTGACTGGTACCTAGCACAATTACAAACATCAAACATGATATCAGGTCTACTTGTTGTGAGATAAAGTAATGAACATATCATGCTTCTGTAAAGAGTTAAGTAAATAACAGGTTTATCTAACGAAGGTGTAAGCCTTGTTCCAATTGCCATTGGTACTCGTTATTTTGTGCTATTCGTCAATCCAAACTTTTCATGCATATTCTTTGTATATTTTTCTTGATTGATAAATATTCCTTCTCTTCTTTGAAAAATATTTAGACCAAGAAAATTATTAATTTTCCCGTCATACTCATCTCAAATTTGCTTTTCATTAGATTTTCGAATTCATTTAGACAAAGCAGGGTCAGTAGATCCAAAAATAATATCGTTGACATAAATTTGAGCAAGCATAAGATGATTCCCAACTTTCATTTTGAAATAATGTGGGGTCAACTGATCCTTGTTTAAATTTTGATTGTTTTAAGAAAGAGGTAAGAATTGCATACCAGGCTCTTGGTGCTTGTTTTAACCCATATACTTCCTTATCTAGTATATAACAATAATCAGGATGATGCTTATTAATAAAACCTGGAGGTTGTTCCACATATACAGTTTCTTCGAGTTCTTCATTCAAAAATGCACACTTCACGTCCATTGATATACATCGAAATCTTTGTGAGCTTCATAAACCAGAAATATACGAATAGCCTCAAGTCTTGCGACATAGGCGAAAGTTTCTTCATGGTCTATTCATTCTTGTCGTGAGTAACCTTTCACATAAGCCTGACTTTGTTTCGAATAATGTTTCCATCTTTATCGGTTTTATTTTTGAAAATCCATTTTAACTCGACAATCGAAATATTTTCAGGTTTAGGAATTAATCTCCAAACCTTTATTTGTTCAAACTCAACCAATTCAGATTGCATTGCAACAACCCAATTAGAGTGTTCCATTACAACCTTAACTATCTTCGGTTCAATTTTTGAAATGAAAACATTGAACATGCAATATTCTTAATGAGTATTCAGTACCTCATTCTTTGCACGAAGTTGAGCTCTTGTTAAAACTCCATCTTGTGGATTCCCAATTACTTGTTCTTTCAAATGATCTTTTGTCCTTTTTTCGAGTGGTGGATATGCCAGATCAAAATCCAAATGTATATCTTGGTATAAATCTTCATTTTATGAACCTGCAACAGAAAGATTATCATTAATTTTGTGAAATTCATCATTTTGATCAAGACTTATCGTATCTTTGTCATTATTATTCTGTTGCTCCCCCTTAACTAGATGCTCCCCCTCAACATCTTCATTCATTCTCCCATTCTCTCCCTCAAAAGAATGCTCCCCCTCAATCTGAGTATTCAAATCCAAGTGCCCCCCTCTACTGGATTATTTAGCACACTTTTGCCAATTCTTATAGCAATCGATGTTGAATTACTGTCATCAAGAATTTGAGTAAGATCCGAGTCATAAATATGCTTTGAAGATTTAGATTGATGATTATCATTTGCATGATCTTCAGCATTCACAACCCTATTAGGAACACCAAAGATAAAATCATAATCAAAATCAGATGAACTCACAATTTCAGATTCATCATTTGATTCATTAATAATCGGCTTTTGTTCGAAAACTTTGTCAACTTGTTTGACATAATAGTCATCAAAAGTAAGATTAAATGTCTCTTCAATTTTTCGTGTATGCTTATTTAACACTTTGTATGCAACCGAATAGTGCGAATAACCCAAAAGTATTCTTTCATCAGCCTTAGCTTGAAACTTCGAAAGATTATCCTTAAGATTTATGATAAGGCACCTATAACCAAACACATGAAAAAATTTAACATTTGGTTTTCGATTATTGATAATTTCATATGGAGTGATATTGAAACATCGTTGAATAAAATAATGATTATGAGTAAAACATGTTGTTGACACCGCTTCAGCCCAAAAATATTTTGGAAGATTCACATAAGTCAAAATAGTTCTTGCAGCTTCGCATAAAGAACTATTTCTTCATTCAACTACACCGTTTTGTTGTGGTGTATATGTTGACGAGAAATTATGCGGAATTCCTTTTTCAATTAAGAACGAATCAAGCATTTTGTTTTTAAACTCTGACCCATTATCACTTTTGATCTTTCGAACACTCTTCTTCAGACTTTTCTCAATTTACTTGATAAATGCGATCATTGTTTGAGCGAATTCAAATTTGAATATTAGAAAATACAACCACGTAAATCGTGAAAAATCATCAACAATAACAATAATGTATCGTGTCTTGTTGAGAGTTTCAACAGTTGATGGTCCACAAAGGTCAATATGATGAAGTTCCAACGGCTCTACAATTTTCGAATCTATCACAATTGGATGGCCTTATCGATGTTGTTTCCCTTGTTTGCAAGCTGCACATAAAGTATCATTATCAAATTTTAACACTGGTAAGCCTCAAACAAGATCTTCAGTGACCAACTTATTTAAATTTCGAAAATTTAAATGTGATAAACGACGATGCTATAACCAGCTAACATCAGATTTAGCTTTCGAAAGTAAACAAATTGAAGGTTTCCCAACATTTGGGTTGATATCAAGAGTAAACATATCGCCATATTGTTTTGATGTCAGCAACACTTCATTCGTTTCAATCTTTGATATAATACTTCCTGCTTCATTAAACACAACTTGATTGCCAGTGCCCACAAATAGTTGCGAAACACTTATCAAATTATGTTTAAGGCCTTCGACATAAGCAACACGATTTACAGTGAATTGTCCATTCGTTACTTTGTTGTATCCTTTGACTTGACATCTGTGATTGTTTCCGAACTTAACAACTCCAACATTTTCCAAACTTCTAAAATCTCCAACATATCGTTTTGATGTCAGCAACACTTCGTTCGTTTCAATCTTTGGTATAATACTTCCTGATTCATTAAACACAAATTGATGGCCAGTGCCCATAAATAGTTGTGAAACACTTATCAAATTATGTTTAAGGCCTTCGACATAAGCAATACGATTTACAGTGAATTGTCCATTCGTTACTTTGCCGTATCCTTTGACTTGACATGTGTGATTGTTTCCGAACTTAACAACTCCAACATTTTCCAAATTTCTAAAATCTCTGAAATTTTCCTTTCGTACAGTCATGTGATGTGAGTAACCACTATCGATATACCATTTCTCATCATATCGCTCATCACATAGTACCTGCGATCATTAAAAGGATTTAGGTACCCAAGACTGTTTGGGTCCTTGGAAATTAGTTTTAAGAACATAATAAATGCAGATGTCTTAACCCAATCATAAACATTAGTTTTGAAACTATCACTTAAATCCACATCACTAGCTAAAGGAACCGAAACATAAGTTTTTGTTAGTTTGGGATTGTCACTGACAAAGGCCTTAGCCCTTTTAGGTTGTAACTCAACATTCTTTTCTTTCAAAACTGGTATCCATGTCTTTACTGAAACATTCTAATATTTTGAAGATGAGCTTTCAGTTGACGAAGTATTCACATACATCTCATAAGATTCTTGGATTTGTTGTTGAGAATAATTCCTTGATTAATACATTCGTCCTTTTCCTTTAAGCCAGTGATCAATATTTTTCTCTCAAGACAACCCTTTTGTGTACAAAACTTTTGAGGGTTGTTTTACCGAAGGATTTGGAAAATTCGGTTTCTGTGGAATAAAATCAACATTGGATTTTGGAGAAAATGCCGGAGCATATCTACTATGAACTTTATTTTCATCATTTGTTTGTGGACTATATCGATTTTGAACATGTTTTGTTTGATTCGAAAATGATTTTTGTTTTCAGGTTTGATTATGAGAAAATCTTTGTTATGGATGATATGAAAAACGATTTCCAACTTTTTGATTTTGAAACTTGTTTGAAGAATTATTAGCACTTGAGGAAAATGATGTTTCCTGATCTTTTGAAAACTTGTTTAGCAGATTGAATTCAGACATTGATTTATTTCTTTGAGCGAATTTTTCCTTTTTGTCTAAATACGAAGACTTGTTCTTAACAACTTTAGTCGTTGTGTTTTCATATGTTTTCAGTGTCAAACCATTTTGTTTCTTTCGAGACTTAATGGTTTGCTAGAAAATCTTCTTTCGTACTTTCCTTTTTGAGATTTCATTTTATTTCGAAAATTTATCAATTTGTTCTTTGAATTCTTTTGAATTTAATTTGACAACATTTTCTTTTTCCACAACAGCTTGTTTTAAAACCACTTTCACAACTTTAGATTTCTCAACCCATTTTCGTTGAGGTTTTTGTCTTTGAAAAACATACGAATTCTTTGTTAGATTATTTTCGATAGTGCTTGGGTTTGAAAAGAATCATTCGTCAGTTGTTTTCTTGTTGTCTTCTTCAACTAATTTCTTGAATTCCGGTTTGACATTCTCAACATTCCCAGTGGTAGCAAATACTTGATTTGGGAATATAACATCATCAGTGCACTTGAAATTCGGATAAACCATGGTGTTGATTTCCAAATAATGAGCACCTTTCTCAGACAACACTTTCTCGAATATTTCAGTATCTCCAAAGACTTGATCAACAACAATTCTTGGAATTTCTGTTTCTTTTTAATCGTTGTTTGAAGTAAGTTCTTATTGAACTTTGTCATCATTTTCATCATCACTATCATCCATTTGACTATCTTAGAAAACCACAAAATCATGATCACAAACTTATGAAGTTGAAGGTTTGTCAGTGTCAATCTTAACATTCGAATCCTTACATATTTCTTTTCCTTTAGATTTTGATGCAGCATTAATAACAGACAACTGAGAACAATCAACATCCTCAAGCTCACTAATTTCACTAATATTATCAGGATTATCATCAATATCATCAAAATTAGAATAAGAATAAGATGTCAAATTCTCAGTCTTTTTCAAAAATTTGATTTGTTCAGATTTAGTCAAATTTTCATTCACTATATCAACTAATTCATTCGAATCAAGACATTCATCTATTTTCACGATACCATAAGCATATCTATCATCTGGAATTTTATCAAACTCAACAATAGTTTTCTCAAAATCATACGAAATATTATCAACCTTCTCTATTTCATATGCTAGATAAGACAATAATTTTCTATGTTGTTCTTTGCTAATGTCACTCGAATGATGCAATGCAGTAAGTTTCCCATAAAGACGTTTCATAGAGTTACAGTAAATGTTTCGTTGAGGTAATAAAAGTTTTACATCACTAGCAAGAGAATCTCTATCACACATGATGTTTGTAACCTGCATTTCTAAACACTCTATTTAGGTTATTTTCAAATCTAGCTTCTTCTGAGTCTCTAACAACTGTGTGCTTAATTTCTTAGCTTCGTTACTAGCAAACACCAAGAGAATCTCTATCACACATGATGTTTGTAACCTGCATTTCTAAACACTCTATTTAGGTTATTTTCGAATCTAGCTTCTTCTGAGTCTCTAACAACTGTGTGCTTAATTTCTTAGCTTCGTTACTAGCAAACACCACAATTGAATCAAAATAAGAAAGAGTATCATCAAAAGCAACAATTTAAGAATTAGATGCACTCAAAGGAATGTTGAAAGATTCAACAATAGAACGTACCTTAGTTGTCACTGGAGACTTATCAGTAGATTTGGATACGAAGCATCGACCCGTCACCTCTTTGTCCGAATTGTCCTCTAGTTTCACATACATGGCACCATGCGTAGGATTACACATTTCATCATCATCTGAGCCCAAAGACCAAATTTGATAAGTTCCATCTTCCTCCTTTTCAGCTCGAGCCACCAAAGACATCCCCTTTGCCTTAGCTCTCACTTCATCCGCCCTCTCTGTGTAGTACGACTCATCCTTCACCTTATTCTTTCTCTCATCTTTCTTCGGAATCATACAATCATTTGCGAGATGATTTGCTCTGTTGCAGTAATGGCAATCTACACCCAAATGTCCTTTCAACTTCCTCTCACTCTTTTCCTCAGCAACTGTCCTATCTTTCTTTTCAATCTTCTTATTCTCCTCTCCAATAGCCTTTTTCACAAAACTTCCTTTTCCTTCAGTCTGCATCACTTTTGGATTGAATAGTTTCGTGAAAAAAAATTTGTCTTTGTTATTCGAATAAAAAGCTATTGCCTCATCATCCAAATTCATTAAAAACCCCTCTTCATCATCCGAATCTCCTTTTTAAACTTCTTCCTTTTTCAGTTACTTTTGAGAAAAGTGCTAACAGACCTCCTAGACTGAGCTTCGACTCTTCAGCCATTTCATTTACCTCACTTCGTGAGTTTTCAGTTGATTATACAAATCGTTTAAAGAAGATGTGTTGAAACTTTGTTGATTCATCACCATCATGCTTACACTCCTGCATTCTTTACGGAGTCCCATAACAAAGTTATGATTGAATTCCATAGCAGACCTTGTGATTCCGTATGGATTGCATCGGTAAATAAGCTCATTTAGGAGATCATAATAAACATCAATTGTTTCACTCTCCTTTTGTTAGAATTCTTTAAGCTCCACAAGACATTATTTTATAGAATTGATTTTCGTCTTCTCGCTTCCCTGATATTTCTCATTGAGACTATTCCAGATTTCTTTTGCACTTTTACAACCACGGACATAATTGTAAACCACAGGTGGCAGTGTACCTCTGAATTCCATTAGACAATGTTTTTCGTTCTTTTTCATCCTTGTGGATTGTTCATCAACAACAGTAGTGGAATTCAAATATCCGATGTTTTGAACATTTAATGGAGGTTGAGCAGCTCTTAAGATGCAATTATAGAGTTCTTCATCCAAACCATTCAGATAATCCTCCATGCGATCAGCCCATTGATCATAATACTTCAGAATTAACATAGAAATTTTCGTAAAAGATCCTAACAGGTGTGAGAAAGAAGTCATTGTGTTCATGTTGAAATTCGCCATTATCGTACGGATAAGATTTTTCAAAAAAAACTTGAAGAAATTTGAATATGATTGAAAAACTGAATAAAAACTCAAAATTAAACACTCGATTATGCTAATCAAATGCAAAATAAAATCAAAACTGATGATCAGAGATGATTTTCTGAATCTAACAATGTGGAAACTTTTAAATCAAAATTTACGACTCAAAATCAAAAGATTCAACTGAAAATCTGATCGCAGTATTGATTCCTGCTCTGATACCAATTGATGAAATGATAATCGAGTAAAGAGAATCAAATAAGAGTAAAAATGAATATGAAATGAACACAAGGAGTAAATATAATCTTGTTTCAGTTCAGTTGTACTTCCAACAGTTTTATAGAGTGTAAATTAGACAAGTTCTGTAAAGACTCTTATCTAACTCTAAGTAATGTCCCTATTTATAGGATACGTGAAAGTATACAACAAATACTAAGGCATAGACATTAAGCTTCAAACATAAGACACCCTAGTAAATATATTACAAAATATACGAAAGGTACAAACTTCGACTCATTACAATATAATTTCGACCCTTACAGGAATAGTGTTCGTGCCGAATCCAACAGTGATAAGAACCGAAAGACCAGTTTCGGTCCTTAACCCCATCATATTCTTCAACAACCAAAGCTGAACCCAATAAAGGATATCAAAGGAAAGGGAAAACTAGTCTCGCACTCTGAAGCTCATGCCAAGAAGACGTTAGCTAACCCTATGAATCTAAAGACTAGTTTAAATGAGAATCAAAACAAAAATAAACAGTTTGATTCAAATAAACCAAGACGCTAGATAACCCTAGGAATATAAATACTAGTTTGGTTGATCTTTCTATTGCAATTCCTTGTCATCTAAAAGGCTCACGAGGACCCAAGAAACTTTGGGTTCCTAAATCTTCTTGAATTTTGCAGTTTATAAGTGACGAGCAATTCAAGGACGAATGGTCATTGATTGTGGCTGCTTACGTCACATGACATGAGGGAGGGAAGAGCTAAGGGAGTTTCAGGCCCTTAGGGATGGTGGATGTGTCAAATACGGGAATAACTCATATGACACGATCAAAGGCTACAGAATGATCACAAATAGGGAATTCTCATTCAAGAAAGTAGCATATGTAGAGGGATTTCAACACAATCTAATCAGTGCTCTTAACTTGTTGTGGGAACTAGTTTGAAGGTTTTGTTCAATGATGACGATTCATAGATTGTTGAAAAGAAGATGAAGATAGTCCTGTTGAAATCCAAGTAAAAAGGAGAGATGTACCCTCTTAATCTCAATCCAATTCAAGGAAAGCCAATTGTATTCCTTTTATTGAAAGCACACTCTGACGAAAGATGGCTATGGCACCGAAGGCTCTCACATATCAACTTCAAGGATATCAACAAGTTGATTATTGGTGATCATGTATAAGGACTTCCACTTCTCAAATTTGATAATAAACACTTATGCGCTGCATGTAAGATGGGAAAGCAAAGTCAAATGAGTCATCCCACACGTGTTAACACAAAGATCATCGAACCACTTGAACTACTACACATTGATTTGTGTGGACCTTCAGCAATTGAAAGTATCGGTGGAAGTAAGTACATTTTAGTAATTGTTGATGACTTTTCATGTTTCACATGGGTTTTCTTTCTTAAACAAAATTCAAAATCGACCCCAAAGCTCAAAGTATTTATTAAGCAAGTGGAACTTCAATTGAGAAAAGTTTGGAGAATTTCTTGTTGATAAGGAAGTGTCTCACAACTTCTCTACTCCATACACTCCACAATAGGACGACATAGTTGAAAGGCGAACCCGCTCTTTGTGTGAAGCAGCCCGAACCATGTTCAGCTTCACTTCCTTATCAATATACTTCTGAGCCGATGCAATAGCTTCTTCCTGCTATACCCATAACCGATACTTCCTCAATAAGAGATTTTCCATCACTCTGTACGAAATCTTGAATCATTGCAAGACAAATGTAAGGTTCTTCCATGTGTTCAGTTCAAGATGCTTTATTTTCAATTCCAAATAGAATCGAAACAAGTTTGATGTAAAGGCAAATGAAGGGATTTTTCTTGGTTACTCGCTAACTTCAAAGGCATATAGGGTTCTCAACAAACGCTCAAAGAAAATTGAAGAAACCTACTATGTCACCTTTGATGATGCTTACGTGAAGAACCTTCAATCAAGCACAGGACAAACGGGGGAAATTTTTCCAAAATCAGGTCAAGTCTCGGTCCCAATTTCCAATCTATTTGAAGAATATATGTTGCTCTTTGATGAACCAGAGAAAGCAATTCATTTTGAGGCAAAGGCTGCTGACAACAAGATCAAAAACTTGAAGAAAATTATCGATGAAGCAACAAAAGAAATGGAAAGCGAACATCAAGGACCAACCGAACAGCCAGGTCCATGCGAACCTTGAAAAGATAGTTATATATTCTAGTAGGAAAATTCATCACCAGCAAAAACCCATGACGTTCCATTCGAGGTGGAGCAATCAGACCCTGATGTTGGAAACGTCTCATCATTCGAGGGAGAGAATCCAACTTCAAATTTAAACCATGGAAGTCCAAACGAGGGGGAGTATTCTGAATCGGATGTTCAAATAGTCTCGTCATTTGAGGGGGAGAATAATCAAACAAGTGACAAAGACTCTCAATCAGAGTTTGAAGAAGAAATAAATGCTGAATTGGATCTGGATTATGATCAAAACTACCCACCTCTCACAAAATAGACAAGAGATTATCCAAAAACTCAAGTAATTGGTGAATCATTTAAGGGAGTTCTAACTCGGTCTCAAATAAAACCGAAGCAAACTGCTCTATTCTCTCAAGTAGAGTTTTGCAAGTTTGATTCATTTGTCTTGAAAATAGACCCGAAAACAGTTAATAATGCACTTGATCATTCCGATTGGGTACAAGCTATGCAAGACGAACTCAATGAGTTTGAGAGAAACCGGATTTGGAGGTTGATTCCCACACCTAAAGATGCATTTGTAGTTCGGTTAAAATGGGTTTTCAGAAACAAGATGGACAAGAGGGAAATATAATTTTCAACAAAGCTAGGTTGGTGGTGAAGGGATACTATCAAGAAGAAGCAATTGACTATGAAGAGAGTTTCACTCCAGTAGCTAGGTTAGAATTGGTGTGAATCTTTCTGGCACATGCTGCACACAAAAACTTTGAAGTATTTCAAATGGATGTCAAGTGTGCATTCCTGAATGGAGAACTAGAGGAGACTGTGTATGTTAAGCAACCACCAGGATTCATGAACGAAAGGTATCCTGATCATTGCTATATTCTGGACAAAGCCATCTATGGTTTGAAGCAAGCTCCTAGAGCCTGGTATGAAACCCTTACTTGATTTCTAAAAATGTCCCAGTTTAAACAAGGTTCAGTTGAACTAACCTTCTTTCGCAAGATAGAGGGTAAACACTTGATGATCGTCCAAATCTATGTCGATGACATCATCTTCGGTTCCATGAATCCCAGCCTAATAGTTGAGTTTAGGAAATTGATGGAGACTAAGTTTGAGATGAGCTCAATGGGTCCAATTAACTTTTTCCTTGGCTTGAATATTAGATAGGGACCCAAAGGCATACTTATAAATCAGGAAGCTTACATGAAGACCTTGCTGGCTATGTTTGGCATGATGGGAGATTCCAAAGTGAAGGTTCCTATAGCATTTGGAACGAAGCTAACACCATCTTTGGAGAAACTAGCTGGTGATATGACCCTCTATCGACAAATGAGAGGGTCTCTTAAGTATCTAACAGCTAGTAGACCAGATATTATGTTTTATGTTTGTTATTATGCCATGTTCCAAGCTAATCCAGGAGAACCTCATATGGTGGCTGTTAGGAACATCTTCAGATACTTGAAGAGAACCTTGTCTCTCGGTCTTTGGTACCCAGCGAAATCAGGTATCTTTATTCAAGCATTCTATGATGCTGATCTTGGAGGATGTGGTGTTGACCAAAAAAGCACCACTGGTGGTTGTCAATTCCTCGATGGTAAACTCGCCAGCTGGCAGTCCAAGAAACAAACATGTGTTTCACTCTCTACAGACGAAGCTGAGTATATTGCTGCAACATCTTGCACCTCACAGGTCATTTGGATCCAAAGTCAATTATGATATTATGGCCTAAACATGAAAAAGATTCCTCTTTATTGTGACTCAGAAAGTGCTATTCGGATATGTCACAATCTAGTGCATCACTCTAAAACGAAACATATGGCACTAAGATATCACTTCATTAAAGATCACGTTGAAGATGGTAACATTGAAGTCCACTTTGTTCGATTAGCTGATCAACTAGCTGATATTTTCACAAAAGCCTTACCTGAAGCAAGTTTTAATAAAATTCTCCAAGGCTTAGGAATGATGGAAGCTGAGTCGGTACCGAAACATCCTTCTCTTAATTAAAATCGGTCAAGCGAAATAGAGCGAACGCTTGATCTATTTCGGTTCCGGAATTTTCGGGAACTGAAATGAACCGAACGCTCGGTCCATTTCGCATCATAATTTCTAAGGTATAGTTTCAGTTGTATATTTTGTATATCCTTTTTTATTATCTTTTATGTTTTTCTTTCTTTTCAGAAAATCTAAAAAAAGTTTCTTTTTGTTTTTATTTCTTTTCAGAAAATTCCTAAAATTCCAAAAATATATATTTTTTTCTTTTCATATGTCTTTCAATAAAATCAAAATACCAAAATTATTATAATAATGGACTGACTCATATCCCTCATTAATATACAAACTTTACACAATGGTAAATTATGTCCTCTATCATGGTTATTCGAAAGAGTTAGAGGTATGACCATTTCTTTGATAACTCTTTCAAACTTGAACTGAAAGTTAGGACTAACTTTAGGTTCTTTGTTGGTTGACTCTTGATTCTTATCAAGATCAGTGTAGCTCCCACTAATTGTTTTGGAAATCATCTCCCTGTATTGTACTACATTCCTTCTAGAAAGAAACATTTATTCTTAAAAGGTTTATAAAATAATTACCCAAAGGTTATATTGGGATGTCCAACGACAAAACACATCTCCAATATAAGTCCTAGATTCTCAAGCACTTCACAAAAAATGTAAACCTTATAATCGTAGAATTCAAAATGTACTAAGTGAGGTATGAACCCTTACTCCACATTTCAAAGAGTGTTTCATAACCTTATAAATTGTTACAAGGTCAAGGACTCTTACAAAACTATTCATGGTACAATCCATGAGTTGTTATTTTAAGTATCACATCAAAAAATGATTTGTTTCTTATTTCCATCAACACTCCATAAAATATTATTTTGGGTAGAAAATTTTTATGAAAACCATTTCATAAATCCTCATATGATCGATATCATTTTGACTAAGATGCTCACCAATCCTATTAGATCTGAATATCATATCTTTTTTTCCTATTTGATTCTCAACTTAGTTTTTATGAAAAAAAGATACCTTGAAGATTTCAATTTCAATGTTTATGTAGATAAACATGTTCACAAAAATCTAGTTTTACTATGTATTGTGGTTTATCTGAAAGGTCTACTTGTGTAAACTAATTCCAACAGATATTCACATCACCAACTAATGTATTTATCATCTATCTTGAAAAACATGATTTTCATTATCGCAAGACTTGCAATCAAATGATATCTAAGATTCGATCCAACTTCATACTTGGTAATGAATTTCATGTTTACATGTTCAAGCAAACGATCAAAAAATGCATTTTTATCAAACTTTTGGATGTATTCAAATTAGTGCGTATTGTTAACAGTCTGAATTGACTATTACTCAAAACTAATTCCAACATATATTCACATGACTTTATAGTGTTTTTATAATTTTTCTTAACAAATAAGACTTACATTTATCATAATAGTTGTGGTCAAATGAATTCCAAGGTTTTATCTATATGGATATTTGGCAATGCAATTCATATTTTCAAATATATGAATCAAGTTTTTGAAGTGTATCTCAATATTACATGCCAAACTAATCTAAAGTATGAGAAAACAAACATAACAAAATATCCAGGTATTCTTGCCGACCAACCTGCTCAACTTTTTCCTGAGAATACAAGTTAATTTAAAAAGGTTAACATATATAATGTTGGTGAGAACATAAGCATGTTTGAGAAAAATGTTTTGTATTACCTGTAAACACTAGAAAATCTAATATTTTCTGAAAAACGGTTTGAAATGTTTGTGTCTGATCTTGTATTAATGCATGTGTGTTAGTGTTTGTGAGAATATAAAGAGAATGACCCAAGACAACCCGATGTTGTCTGTTAATGAAAATGTTGGAATCTCAACACCCGAGGTTGAGTACCAGTGCGTATAGGTTACCATGTTTCCATAAAATATTGTTTCCCATAAATTTTATAATGATGTTAATTACTCTAAATTAGCCATTATAACTATACTTGATAATGACAATTTCGCATGTCATGACGTCTGTCAGACGCCGACTTATTTGAGTTATCGTTTGTCACCATAGACTGGCCTAGTCTAACTGTAGCGAACAACTCAGGTGTGGGGTGTCACTCCCATATAGATCTATATACAACTCTCGCTCTCTCTTTCTCTCTGGAAGACTCTGGTTATAACTACATGCTATGTTTACACACTCATTTGGTGCCCAATGAAACGTCTCACTAGATCCTTATATTCCATGCCCAATAAACATGTAAATGGACAACTAAGGCTCACTAAGCATGTAAATTATATTCCAGGCCCAATAAGCATATAAGGTATATTTCAGGCCCAATAAAAATGTAAGTGGACAACTAAGACCCACTAAGCATGTAAATTATATTCCAGACCCAATAAAAGTATAAATGACATGATTGATTAGTGGGTTGTTACGTTGGTTGTATAAGCTTTGTTGTTTACCAAAATGACATAAAAATCCCACTTTTTGTATAAAGACATTTTTGGTCCTAAAAACCCGAAATTTACAATTATGACACATTTTTGGTAAAAATGACATTTTAGGTCCTTTAAAGCCAAAATATCATTTTTGGCTTAGTTTTATGAAAATGTGCATTCTCGACACATTTATAAATAAAAGTATCTTTTTGGCCCAAGTTTTAATAAATTTACATTTTCAGTCTTGGCCCAAGTTTTAATAAATTTATCTTGTTGAAAATGACACTTAAGCCCACAAACGTCCAAAAATTTAGAATCTTGGCCCAAGGTCCATAGAAGCCCAAATGAGGCCCATTTGTGATGATTTTACACTTTTAGCCCTTTTAAAAACTCAAATACCATAAAGATTCATGTTTATAAAAAATAAATCCTTTTTGGTCCATTAAAACTCGTGAGTCACATATAATGATCCCATTTTTTTTATTTTGTCATTTTTGGCCCTCTTATGCAATTTTCTTAGTTTTAAACAACTTTGAAATGTTTAATACATTTTCTTTGCAAAATAAGTTGTATTAAGTGTTGTGTTATACAATTATCCTCATATTTAAACATATTTTCAACTTCATGGAGTTTATGCGTACACACATAGATCTACACAAAACAACTTGTATTCTCCCCCAAAGCATAGTAAATACCGAAAATAGGGGGTATGAACTCATCTAAGGGTGTTGGATTCGGTTTTGGTGAAGAGCATGGAGAAGATATGATGATTCTAGGAGTATAAACATGAGATTTGTGATTTGTTGAGGAAGATCTAAACATAAGATGCATTTATTCAAGTTAATAATGAAGTAACTTACCTATAACGTGATCTTGAAGTGATCTACTTTGACCTAACCCACATAAATCATAATTTTTAGAGAGAAAATAGGAGGATTTTTCTTTGTCTCCTTGAGAGATTTGATAGGATTTCTTACTGAGTTTGAAGTGGAAATGAAGGTGGTGGTGAAGTGTTTAGACCGAGAATAAGAAGAGGAAAGAGAGAGGTTAGATGGTTTTTACTTAATGGTTAATCTAACGCTTGTGTTTCTGTGCTTGTCATTAATCTTGATATAATAGTTTAGGTTAACCTTTGTAACCCATTTTAAAATAATAAAGATGTATTATTTGAGTATTATGTGGTTTGTGATTAGTAGTGTCACTTAAATGAATTAAGGATAAAAATAAGCTTCAAAATGAAATGTTAGATAAGCTCGATGTCTATGAGTAATGTTATAGTAGTTGAAATGAGGTTTCTGAATATATTAAGAATGCCGAAATCCGAGTTATAACGAAGAAGTTATGACCTGTTGAAGTTTCGCGACAGAACCGGTAACGCTGAACAACGTAAAAAGTGAAATTTATGTTAGAGCGATATTTAGCCTTAGTGATCTAAACGAAATTTGTAGAGTTCGTTAAACCGAGAGCGTGCGTAAAAAGAACGCCCAAATCTGACTTCGTATGAGGAAGTTATGATTTTTCTAAGTTTCGACTTAGCAATATGCAGCCCGAATACTCGATTTAAGACCGAGCAGTTTTTAGCCGAAACAATCTAAACGAGAATCGAAGGTCTCGATAAATTTAGTGAAACGATAAAAAGATAGGCGAAAACGGACGTCGGATGAAGAAGTTATGAATTTATAACGGAGTTTTCCTGTCCCGACCTACTAAAAATAAATAATGAAAATAAAGTCAAGTGGTTTTTAGCCTAGCGTACCTAGATTTATACACATCGTAAATTGAGGATCCAGACCCAATAAAAGGGAGTTGAGTGCAGTTGATTCATTTGCTCATTTTCTCTTCTCTCTCTCTCTCTCGTTTTGCATCGATTTACGTGCAAGAAATATCCCGAAGCCCCGGGATCAACCCTAAGCCCCGAAGCAAGTCCCAAAGCCCCGAAGATCACGAGAAGTGTGATTCCCGAGCCGAAGCTCTGCCCGCGAGGAACCCGGTTTTTGTGAAGATCTTCCAGATCTACCGAAGAATACTACTTCTAGAAGTCGTAGTGTTGTCCGATCATCTTCTGATCAAGTAAGTGTGTAGTTACTTTCTTGTAACGCATAATTATGAAGTATCTTATATAAAATACATCTTATGTGCCTATTTTGTTGTTATATGTGTGAATGTACATTCAGTTTCTTCTATCTCAAAGATCTGATTTATTCTCTATGAAATACGTGTTATGTATGTGTGCCTCATCTGTTATGTGGAATATGTATTGATTGAACATGTTATACAGGTTTTAAACTATGGATAAAAATATATATTTTTATATACTAATATGTTGGGTAGAACATGGGTAGATAGTTGATCTGTGATAAACAGACGAGAGGTCTCAACGTTGTTGATCTTGACCTAGTCATCTAGCCGAGTATGGATGACGACCATAGACTTTTTCTAGACAGTCCAGTGGAACGCTAGTAGGTTCATAACCTGTAGCTGTTGTGAACGATGTGTTCACCAGTGTAATCTATCCCCCTTATGGTTGCCTTTAGGATATATATTGTTGAGGAAACCCCTTCGCAGTAATGTCTGTCCCGATGAAACTCCTAGATTAGGTGCGTTGAAATAGATATTGTTTTAGGGACATAAAGTGAGGATAACGGGAATGGGTAATCGGGTTATTGTTGGTTGGTGAAATAAAATATAATTATTTATTGTGGGTTGAAAACCCTATATGCTCACCAGGCTCCCAAGCCTGACCCACTCAGTTTTATTTGTATTACAGGAAGTGGCACAAGGGCATAAGATGGATGAATCATCAAGTGGTTTTGTTTACAAGTCTGTATATGTATATATTTATTGAATGACTTGTAATGTTATTGTTTATGCTTTATAGTCTGTATCGGAACATGACATCCCGAGTTTTGATTATATAATGAAAATGCATCTCTTGATGAAATGCTTTGATAAATAATATTTTATCATATTTTGTTTTTGGGAACAAATTCCGCAACTCTTTTAATTCAAAAGGATTTACTCTCAAATTATTTAAAAAAGCATAAATGAAATCGGTCTTTTCTGACCGTGATTTTAGGGATGTCACAGTTAATTACCTCTTGATCTAGATATTTGATGGATAATTTGCATGGATATCCTCCATGCAAATATTATGTGTAATCTCTAAAACTAATTCAACATTTTCCTTTTTTTTGAAAAAGCTGAGAATGAGGGGGAAGGAAAAGAGAAGGAAAGAGTTTTGGCTTTTTCTTGATTATGTTCGAAAATATGAGGCCCAAGTTGAAGATTTTCAGCCCGTTGGGCCCTTATGGGGTTTATAGCCCAATAGTTATGGAGAAACATGAGTTTATAGTCCATTAGGGCTCAAGAAACCATTTACTGCCCAATTAAGGCCCATGATGACAAAGTGAGACATTTTAGGCCCAATAAGGCCCATGAGAAGTCCTATGGTCCAAAATGTTATTATTTAATGAATATGGGTCTATTTAAGTCCCAATTAGGGTTCCTTACCCAAAAATAACCAAATTGAGAGTTTAATGGCCCATTAGGCCCAACAAGAGGATCTTGGTCCATTCTGAGTTTGAACTGGGATATTAGGGTTTCAAACCCATAGTTGGGTATATAAGATACATTGAATTAGGTTTTGAACTTCACTCGTGAGTTTTGATTAAAAAGGTTGATTTTGAATGAGCATAGTACATGACATCAACTTTGATTTCAAGTTATACAAGAGTTGATTTTTACTTGATGATAGAATTTCCTAGCCAAAAATGCTAGTTGTGACATCATCCCCCCGTTAGAGGGAATTTCATCCCGAAATTATTTTGAAAGATAGAACTATGAACGAGAGAATAGGTAAGGGTACTTTTGCTTCATCTGGTCTTCACATTCCCACGTGAATTCTAGTCCACACTTAGCGTTCCATCGAACCTTCAAAATGGTATGCGATTCTATTTCATATGCTTCACTTCTCTGTCCATTATCTCAATCAGTTCCTCAACGAACATGAGATTCCTGTTTATTTCGGTCTCCTCGAGAGGAGTGAAAACAGTTTCATCTGATAAGTACTTTTTCAGGTTTAAGATGTAGAACACGGTGTGTGCATTGTTGAGCTCCACAGGTAGCTGCAACTTATATGCCACCAGACGAATTTGGTTTAGAATCTCAAATGGTACGATGTATCGCCGATTTAGTTTTCCCCGTTTCCCAAAGCGGATCACCCCTTTCCAGGGAGAGACCTTTAATAGCACCTGATATGCAACTTAGAATTCTAGAGGCTTTCATCGTTTGTGATCATAACTCTTTTTTCGGTCTCGCGATGCTTGGAGTCGGGCATTCATTTGAATTATTTTTCTTGTCGTTTCTCAAGTGATCTCTGGTCCTGTAAGAGTGTTGCTTGGTGATTGCCCATTTGCTAGCTGGGTGTCACCCACTTCAGCCCAGCAGAGAGGTGATCTGCATTTGCAACCATACAAAGCCTCAAAAGGAGTAACCTTTATGCTCGTCTGATAGCTGTTGATGTATGAGAACTCAATTAAAGGCAAGTGAGGATCCCATGATTTTCCAAAATCAATCACATAGGCTAGGAGCATATCCTCAAGTGTCTGGATGGTTCGTTCTCTCTGGCCATCGGTTTGAGGGTGGTAAGCAGTGCTTATGTCTAGTTATGTTCCCATTGCCTTCAGGAGCGATGCCAAAACCGTGAAGTAAATATAGTATCCCAATCCGAGATAATAGATACAGGCACCCCATGAAGTCTCAATATCTCTTTCATATAGATTTGTGTTAATCTTTCCATCTTGTACGATTCTTTTATTGGCAGGAAATAAGCGGATTTGGTTAACCTATCAACAATCACCAGGATAGCATCCAGTATGTCTGCTATCTTAGGTAATTTGGTTATGAGGTCCATTGTAATCCTTTCCCATTTTCACTCGGGTATCACTGGCTATTGTAATAACCTTGAGGGCTTCTGATACTCCGCTATCACTTTGGCACAAGTGAGACACTTGCCCATGTAAGTGGTGATCTCGACCTTCATATTTAGACACCAATAATGTTGTTTGATGTCCAGGTACATTTTATCCGATCCTGGATGAAATGAATATTGTGTTTTATGAGCCTCGTTCATGACTATCACTGTGAATCCCCCAAATTTTGGGACCCAGATTCTATTCATGAAGTAGTAAGCTTTGTCATCTTTGGCTTCCAGGTTTTTATCCATCCCATGCAGCGTTTCATTTGCGGCATTCTATGGCTTCAATGCCTCTGGTTGGGCTCCCTTGATCTGTGAGGTTAGGTAGGAGTGGATGGTTATCAATAATGTCTTCACCCGATGACCTGCGTATTCTTTCCTGCTCAGGGCATCGGCTACCATGTTAGCCTTGCATGGGTGGTATTTAATCTCACATTCATAATCATTTAGCAGGGCGCCAAGCCGCCATGTCACCAAGTCTTTCTGGGAGCCCGAAGCCTGTTGAGATTACGGATTGGATCTCCGAAATGGAGATGGTATTTGAAAGTTGCGAATGTAGCAACAAACAGAAGACTATCTTTGCAGTTAGATAACTGAATACTAGAGTCCTGAGTTGGTGGAAGTTGTTGGCAGATACTATGCCACGAGGAGAAGCCTTGAAAATGTCATGAGAGGAGTTCTTGGAACAGTTAAGGGTGCAGTGTTGTTCATAGATAGATCTGATTGATCTGAACAATGAGTTCCAAAACTTGAAGAAGGGGAGGATGAGCATAGATGACTATGCTACTGCATTCACTGAGAAAATGAAGTTACTTCTGTACCCAGTTCCAACGGAACTCTCCAAGATTGAGAGGTTCGCTAATGGACTGCCTGCCGACTTTGGCCCGAAAGTCAACATGGCAACCACTCTGAAAACAGCTGTTCGATCAGCTAAGAATGTAGAGGCCCAGCAGAAGGAAAAGGGTATGGAAAGGATAGAGGTTGGTGAAAAGAGGAAATTCGATGGATCTTTAGGGTCCAACAAGGAAAACAAGTTCTCGAAGTCTAGTTCAAGAGGAGGAGGAGGTGAAGTGAAATGGTGCGAAAAATGTAAGAAGAAGCATCATGGAAAATGTGAGGTAGTGGCCACATGTTTTAAATGTGGAAAGCCAGTGCACTATGCCTATGAATGCACCCTCGCTAAGAAAGTTTGCTATGGTTGGGGTGAGGAGGGACACATGTCGAGGGACTGCCCGAAAAAGAAGGAAGCAGCAAGACCCAATATTCCGCCAAAGCCAAAGGCGAGAGCATTCCAGTTGCCACTGGAAGTTGCTAAAGGTGAAGCTGATGTCGCTTCAGGTACCATTCAGGTAAACAAATTGCCTGCCCAAATTTTAGTTAATTCTAGAGTCAACTACTCCTTTATTTCACATGAATTTGGTAAGAAACTAGCTTTGCCTGTTAATAGACTAGATAATGCCTTATTAGTCGACGTTACTAGTGGCAAGTTTGTACCTGTTAGCCATCGTATGAAAAACATCTTAATTGACTTGAATGGGAATAAATTCCACGAGGAATTATTGCCTATTGATCTAAACGGTTTCAATATCGTGCATGGAATGGATTGGCTTAGCGCCAATGACGCCGAGATATTGTGCAAGAAGAAGATAGTCAAAGTAAACCCACCTGGGAAAGAGTCGTTTATGGTCTATGGAGATAAACGTAGAGAAAATTCTGGAATCATTTCATTGATGAAATCTAGAAAGTGTTTGGCCAAAGGATGTACATCGTATCTAGCATTCGTGATCAATGCTAAGAAGGAGAAAAAGGAGATGCAGAGCATTCCTGTCGTATGTGATTATCCGGAAGTATTTCCCGAAGATCTTCCCCAATTACCGCCTGATAGATAAGTGGAGTTTAGAATAGACTTGTTACCAGGGACGACGCCAATAGCAAAAGCACCTTATCGATTAGCACCGACGGAGATGAAGGAACTGATGATGCAACTTCAGGAGTTATTGGACAAAGGTTTCATTAGACCTAGTTCATCACCTTGGGGAGCTCCGGTGTTATTCGTGAAGAAGAAATATGGAATTATGAGAATGTGCATCGATTACAGAGAGTTGAACAAGGAAACAATAAAGAATACATATCCATTGCCAAGGATTGATGACCTGTTCGATAAACTACAAGGTTCGAGCTATTTCTCGAAGATCGATCTTAGGTCAGGAAATCATCAGCTGAAAGTAAGAGGACGGGATATAAAGAAGACTGCATTCAGAACACGATATGGACACTATGAGTTTTTGGTTATGTCGTTTGGACTAACCAATGCTCCAACAGCATTCATGGATTTAATGAACAGGGTTTGTAATCTATTCCTAGATAAATCTATGATAGTGTTCATAGATGATATTTTGATTTACTCGAAAAGGGCAGAGGAGCATGGCAGACACTTGCGAGAAGTGTTGGAAGTGTTGAAGAAGGAGAAGTTGTATGCAAAGTTCTCCAAATGTGATTTTTGGATTCGAGAAGTCCAATTCTTGGGTCACGTGGTCAACCAAGAAGGGATAATGGTTGATCTAGCAAAGATCGAAGCTGTGATGAAGTGGGAACAACCGAAAAGTACCACGGAGATCCGAAGCTTTTTGGGATTAGATGGATATTACCGAAGGTTTATCCAAGGTTTTTCTTCGATCACTACTCCATTAACAGCTTTGATCCACAAAGGAGCTACTTATGCTTGGAATGATAAGCATAAAGAAGCAGTTGAGAAGCTAAAGAAGAAACTATTTGAGGCACCGATACTTTCTCTACCCGATGGAGTTGAAAAATTCGCTGTTTATAGCGATGCATCTGGGGTTGGATTGGGTTGTGTTTTGACCCAAAGAGAAAAGGTGATCGCATATGAGTCTCGACAATTGAAAGAGAATTAAAAGAACTACCCGACTCATGATTTGGAGTTGGCAGCGGTAGTTTTCGCTCTGAAAATATGGAGGCATTACCTCTATGGAACGAAGTACAAACTTTTCACTGATCATAAGAGTCCAATATCTCCTTAATCAGAAAGAGTTAAATATGAGGCAACGATGCTAGCTAGAATTACTTAAGGACTACGATTGTAAGATACTTTACCACCTCGGTAAAGCAAATGTTGTTGCTGATGCAATCAGTCGGAAGGTCAATCTTGAAAGAAAAAGGCCAAGAGCATTGAGAATATAGAAGTTGTCTTGACAATTGTGGAGAGTATAAAGAAAGCTCAAGTGGAAACTTCTGAGAAGAATGACCGAAAGGAAGAACGTTTGGGAAAAATGTTGGTGTTCAGTATAAACAATCATGGACTGAAGGAGTTCCAAGATTGGATTTGGATACCTAAGACAGCAGGAGTCATAGATCTTCTGGTGAAAGAAGCTCACAAGACCATGTACTCGATTCATTCCGGTAGCACTAAAATGTATAGGGACCTGAAACCCTACTACTGGTGGCCGACGATGAAGCTTGATGTTGCAAAGTATGTGGTTGAGTGTGTGACTTGTGCTAGAGTCAAGACACAACATCAGAAACCGTATGGGAGTTTAGAACCTTTTCCTATGCCAATGGGTAAGCAGGAAGACATTTCAATGGATTTTGTCACTAAACTGCCCAGAACAAAAAGTGGTCACGACATGATTTGGGTGGTCGTTGATCGATTCACTAAGAGTGCGCATTTCATAGCAGCCAAGGAGAAATGATCTATGGAAAAGCTTGCAAATTCTTATGTGAAGGAAATTGTGAGGCTTCATGGTTTTCCATTAACGATTGTGTCAGATCGTGACAGCCATTTCACCTTGAGGTTTTAGAAGAGTCTACAAGAGGAATTGGGTACCAAGTTGTGTTTGAGTACAGCTTACCATCCACAGACTGATGGTCAGAGCGAACGGATGATACATACACTTGAAGATATGATGAGAGCATGTACCCTGAAATTCCAAGGTAATTGGGATGAACATTTACCTTTGGTAGAATTTTCATACAATAATAGTTTACAATCGAGCATAACGATGGCACCCTATCAAGTTTTGTACGGACAGAAGTGTCGTATGCCGTCTTGTTGGCTTGAGGCTGGGGAAAATCAGTTTATGGGACCCGAGATGGTTCATCAAACTGATGAAAACTTGAAAATAATTAGGGAAAGAATATCAGCAGCTCAGGATTGTCAAAAGAGCTATGCTGACAACAACCGAAGACCGATGACTTTTGAAGTTGGAGATTCGGTTTTGCTTAAAGTCTCGTCGTGGAAGGGACTTATAAGATTTGGAAAAAGGGGAAAGTTGAGTCCAAGATTTATTGGACCATTTAAAGTTCTTCATAGGATTGGGAACCAAGCTTACAAGCTCGAACTACCAGAAGAAGTGCATGGAATTCATAACACTTTCTATATGTGTTATTTGAGGAAGTTCACGGGAGAAGCTCCCGACATGATTCCACTTTCAGAGTTGAGAATCGATGAGAACAAAAGGTTGATTGAAGAACCAGAGGCAATCGTTGACCAAATGTCTAAGAAGTTGCGACACAAGATGGTCAAGTTAGTGCTTGTCCGATGGAAATACACGAATGGGCCAAATCTTGTGTTTCTGGGCTACCCGCATTTGTTTGTTGATGTGTGATTTCGGGGATGGAATTATTCTAAGGTAGAGAGAATTGTAATGCTTGTGTTTCTGGGCTTGTCATTAATGTTGATATAATAGTCTAGGTTAACCTTGGTAACCGGTTTTGAAATAATAAAGATGTATTATTTGAGTATTATGTGTTTTGTGCTTAGTTGTGTGATTTAAATGAATTAAGGATAAAAATAAGCGTCAAAATTAAATGTTAGATAAGCTCGATATCTATGAGTAATGTTATAGTAGTTGAAATGAGGTTTCCGAATATATAAAGAATGCCGAAATCCGAGTTATAACGAAGAAGTTATGACCTGTTGAAGTTTCGCGACAGAACCAGCAACGTTGAACGATGTAAAAAGTGAAATTTAGGTTAGAGCGATATTTAGCCTTAGTCATCCAAATGAAAGTCGTAGAGTTCGTTAAACCGAGAGCGTGCATAAAAAGAACGCCCAAATCTGACTTTGTATGAGGAAGTTATGATTTTTCTAAGTTTCGACTTTGCAGTATGCAGCCTGAATACTCGATTTAAGACCGATCGGTTTTTAGCCAAAACAATCTAAACGAGAATCAAAGATCTCGATAAATGTAGTGAAACAATAAAAAGATAGGCGAAAACGGACGTCGGATGAAGAAGTTATGAATTTATAACGGAGTTTTCCTGTCCCGGCCTACTAAAAATAAATAATAAAAATAAATCAAAATTAGCCGACGGAGTCTAAATGAAAGTTGTACAGCGTTGTCTCGCCTATGCGGGGATATAAAGAACGTCGAAAACGAAGTTTGTATGAGGGAGATATGAATTTTTTAAGTTTATTAAATAAATAAAATATTAAATTTAAATATAAATTTCGAATATTATCGAAAGTGGGGGGGAGTCAACGATCGTATTCAGGTTACGCCCAGCGTACCTAGATTTACGCGCATCGTAAATCGAGGATCCAGACCCCATAAAAGGGAGTCGAGTGCAGCCAATTCATTTGCTCATTTTCTCTTCTCTCTCTCTCTCTCCTGTTTTGCATCGATTTACGTGTAAGAAATATCCCGATGCCCCGGTATCAACCCCGAGCCACGAAGCAAGTCTGGAAGCCCCAAAGATCCCGAGAAGTGTGATTCCCGAGCCGAAGCTCTGCCCGCGAGGAACCCGGTTTTTGTGAAGGTCTTCCAGATCTACCGAAGAATACTACTTCTACAAGTCGTAGTGTTGTCCGATCATCTTCTGATCAAGTAAGTGGGTAGTTACTTTCTTCTAACGCATAATTATGAAGTTTTTATATAAAATACATGTTATGTGCATATTTTGTTGTTATATGTGTGAATTTATATTCACTTTCTTCTATCTCAAAAATCTGATTTATTCTCTATGAAATACGTGTTATGTGTGTGTGCCTCATCTGTTATGTGGAATATGTATTGATTGAACATGTTATACAGGTTTTAAACTATGTATAAAAATATATATTTTTATCTACTAATATGTTCCGTAGAACATGGGTATATAGTTGATGTGTGATAAATAGATGAGAGGCCTCGATGTTGTTGATGTTGACCTAGTCATCTAGCGGAGTATAGATGACGACCACAGACTCTTTCTAGACAGTCCAGTGGAACGCTAGCAGGTTCATAACATGTAGGTGTTGTGAATGATGTGTTCACCGGTGTACTCTATCCCCCTCATGGTTGCCTTTAGGATATCTATTGTTGAGAAAACCCCTTAGCAATAATGTCCGTCCCGATGAAAATCCTAGATTAGGCCCCTTAAGATAGATGTTGTTTTAGGGACATAAAGTAAGGATAACGGGAATGGGTAATCGGGTTACTGTTGGTTGGTGAAATTAAATATAATTGTTTATTCTGGGTTGAAAACCCTATATGCTCACTAGGCTCCCAAGCCTGACTCACTCAGTTTTATTTGTATTACAGGAGTGGCGCAAGGGCATAAGTTGGATGAATCATCAAGTTGTTTTGTTTACAAGTCTGTATATGTATATATTTGTTGAATGACTTGTAATGTTATCGTTTATGCTTTATGGTCTGTATCGAAACATGACATTCCGAGTTCTGATTATATACTGAAAATGCATCTCTTGATGAAATGCTTTGATAAATATTATTTTATCATATTTTGTTTTTGGGAACAAATTTCGCAACTCTTTTAATTCAAAAGGATTTACTCTCAAATTATTTTAAAAAGCATAAATGAGATCGGTCTTTTCTCACCGTGATTTTGGGGATGTCACAGTTAATTACCTCTTGATCTAGATATTTGATGGATAATTTGCATGGATATCCTCCATGCAAATATTATGTGTAATCTCTAAAACTAATTCAACATTTTCCTTTTTTTTGAAAAAGCTGAGAATGAGGGGGAAGGAAAAGATAAGGAAAGAGTTTTGACTTTTTCTTGATTATGTTCGAAAATATGAGGCCCAAGTTGAAGATTTTCAGCTCGTTGGGCCCTTATGGGGTTTATAGCCCAATAGTTATGGAGAAACATGAGTTTATAGTCCATTAGGGCTCAAGAAACCATTTACTGCCCAATTAAGGCCCATGATGACAAGGTGAGACATTTTAGGCCCAATAAGGCCCATGAGAAGTCCTATGGTCCAAAATGTTATCATTTAACAAATATGAGTACATGGTCCAATTAGGGTTCCTTACCCAAAAATAACCAAATTGAGAGTTTAATGGCCCATTAGGCCTAACAAGAGGATCTTGGTCCATTCTGAGTTTGAACTGGGATATTAGGGTTTCACACCCATAGTTGGGTATATGAGATGCATTGAATTAGGTTTTGAACTTCACTTGTGAGTTTTGATTAAAATGTTTGATTTTGAATGAGCATAGTACATGACATCAACTTTAATTTCAAGTTATACAAGAGTTGATTTTTACTTGAAGATAGAATTTCCTAGCCAAAAATGCTAGTTGTGACATCATCCCACTGTTAGAGGGAATTTCGTCCAGAAATTATTTTCAAAGATAGAACTATGAATGAGAGAATAGGTAAGGGTACTTCTGCTTCATTTGGTCTTCACATTCCCACGTGAATTCTAGTCCACACTTAGCATTCCATCGAACCTTCACAATCGGTATGCAATTCTATATCATATGCTTCACTTCTCTGTCCATTATCTCACATTCATAATCATTTAGTAGGGCGCAAAGCCGCCAAGTCTTTCTGGGAGCCCGAAGCCTGTTGAGATTATGGATTGGATCTCCGAAATGGAGATGGTATTTGAAAGTTGCGACTGTAGCAAAAAACAGAATACTGTCTTTCCTATTAGACAACTGAAGACTGGAGTCTTGAGTTGGTGGAAGTTGTTGGCAAATACTATGCCACGAGGAGAAGCCCTGAAAATGCCATGAGAGGAGTTTTTGGAACAGTTAAAGGTGCAGTATTGTTCAGAGATAGATCTGATTGATCTGAACAATGAGCTCCAAAACTTGAAGAAGGGGAGGATGAGCATAGATGACTATGCTACTGCATTCACTAAGAAAAATGAAGTTATTTCCGTACCCAGTGCAAACGGAACTCTCCAAGATTAAGAGGTTCGCTAATGGACTGCCTGCCGACTTTGGCCTGACAGTCAAGACGGCAACCACTCTGAAAACAGCTGTTTGAGCAGCTAAGAATGTGGAGGCCCAGTAGAAGGAAAAGGGTCTGGAAAGGATAGAGGTTGGTGAAAAGAGGAAATTCGATGGATCTTTAGGGTCCAACAAATTGCATGCCCAAATTTTATTTGATTCTGGAGCCAACTACTCCTTTATTTATCATGAATTTTGTAAGAAACTAGCTTTTCCTGTTTATAGACTACATAATGCCTTATTAGTCGAAGTTGCTTGAGGCAAGTTTGTACCTGTTAGCCATCGTATGAAAAACGTCTTAATTGTCTTGAATGGGAATAGATTCCACGAGGAATTATTGCCTATTGAACTAAACGGTTTTCGACATCGTGCTAGGAATCGATTGGCTTAGCGCCAATGACGCCGAGATATTGTGCAAGAAGAAGATAGTCAAAGTAAACCCACCTGGGAAAGAGTCGTTTATGGTGTATGGAGATAAACGTAGAGTAAATTCTAGAATCATTTCATTGATGAAAGCTAGAAAGTGTTTGGCCAAAGGATGTACATCGTATCCAGCATTCATGATCGATGCTAAGAAGGAGAAAAAGGCGATGAAGAGCATTCCTGTCGTATGTGATTATCCGAAAGTATTTCCCAAAGATCATCCTGGATTACCGCCTGATAGAAAAGTGGAGTTTAGAATAGACTTGTTACCAGGGACGATGCCAATAGCAAAAGCACCGTATCGATTAGCACCGACGAAGATGAAGGAGTTGATGATGCAACTTTAGGAGTTATTGGGCAAAGGTTTCATAAGACCTAGTTCATCACCCTGGGGAGCTCTGGTGTTATTCATGAAGAAGAAAGATGGAAGTGTGAGAATGTGCATCTATTACAGAGAGCTGAACAAGGAAACAATAAAGAATAGGTATCCATTGTCGAGGATTGATGAGTAGTTCGATCAACTACAAGGTTCGAGCTATTTCTTGAAGATCGATCTTAGGTCAGGATATCATCAGCTGAAAGTAAGAGAACAAGATATAGAGAAGACTGCATTTAGAACACGATATGGACACTATGAGTTTTTAGTTATGTCGTTTGGACTAACCAATGCTCCAGCAGCATTCATGGATTTAATTGTACCAACCCGAAGTTTTCCATTGTCGAAAACCCATTCTACTCGTAAAAATTAGCCGTTTGTCAATTCGTTCCGTTTTCGTTTTGGGTTAAACTATTTAAAAATTATGTGCTTATTATAATCTAATGAGTGTCCAAACCCATTTGGAACTCATGAAATTAGCCCAAAAATGTTTATTTCAAAAAGTTTGAAACGTCCCCGCCGGCTTATGGAAACTTAATTGGGTGCAACCTAAAGCCCCGTTTAATGTCGGTATCGGGTAGAATTCCACCATGTCCAAGTGTTAGGACCTATTTAAACGTGTTTAAACATTCATTTGAAGCTTTTGCTTCCTCTCTCTCTACTCTCTCTCTCTAACCTCTCTCCCAAATCCAAGTTTAAGGGTCCAAATCATCAATTTAAGGCTCCAAATCTTTGAGTTACCTTCCCTAACTTGTTATGCAACTTCTCTAGCCTTCAAATTCAAGATTAAACCATGAATTAGGACCATTATCATGAGTTTACGGCCCTAGAACAGTCCTAGGCCGTAAACTTATCTAAATGGGGTTTTTGGAGCAACAAAACCCTTCCAAACCACAGTTGGACCTTAGATATGGCTAGATGACTTTATGGAATGGACCTAGAATGCCTTAAACCATAATTTAGAGCCTTGTTCATGTGTTTATGGCCCTAGAATAGTGCTAGGCCGTAAACACATATAAATGGGGTTTTTATGCCATTAAACACTTCCAAAACACCAATAAGGCTTAGATACGACTTGTAGAATTATGGTTTTGGCCTTGGAACACCTTGAACATAAATTTTGAGGGGTAAATGGGATTTTATGTCCAAGGCACATGCTTGGGCCGTA
This sequence comes from Lactuca saligna, assembly GCF_052625555.1. Lineage (NCBI taxonomy): Eukaryota > Viridiplantae > Streptophyta > Magnoliopsida > Asterales > Asteraceae > Lactuca > Lactuca saligna. The sequence goes on from NC_136421.1 coordinate 74,909,461, forward strand.
AACTCAATGTTCTTGGGGAGTAAACTCCTCTAAAGGTGTTAAAATGCCACTTTAACACACCTAAAGCCTTGGAATAAATTCTAGAAGTGTTTACAAACAAGTATTGGACCTTAAAACATATTAAATCACACATCAAGGGAGTTCATGGCCATGAGGGGGGTTCATGGGTAGTAAACACCAAAAGCCTTGCCAAAAGTCCTTCAAAAATCCACAAAAGGCTAAGAAAAATCATTAGAATCACATGTGATTGATTAAGGACCTAAAACATTAAGGATTCTATGTATGGGGGAGTTTACGGCCGTAAACTCCATGTTTACAGCCGTAAACTCCAATAAATGGTCCCTATGTGAAGTTAATCCATTCCAAGGACTTAGATTTAATCCTAGCAAATTTTCCCTAGTCATATGAATCCATTTAACAACCAAAAACACCCCACCATGAGTTTACGGCCGTAAACTCATGGGGAATGGGTGTTATGGGCCGAAAACTCTTGTATGAGTTTACTCTTGGGGAGTAAACTCAAATTCCAAGTCCCTAGTGCCATTACATGTCCGTAGATGTCACCAGGGTCCCTCCAAACGCTTGCAATGGGGTGTTTCCGCAACTAAAAGTATTTGTCCCTAACAATTACGTAATCTAAGTCCTACTTAGATACAAATGTGTATCTTTTCATTATACATACGAATCTCGTATGTTTGCAAGCCCCGAACCAACGTTTAGCATCCGAAATCTTCACATTTCTCGTCCGGTGAGTTCATACCCCTACCCTTTTTCAATGGTTTTTCAATGTTTCCAGGGGGGAATACAAGCAAACTACAAATGTTTTCAATACATAATGTTGATGTATTTCAAATAATATCTAGCAAACTATAAATACCTTTACCCCTTATGTATTATGCTGAGCGTAAAGGATGATTTATCAACTACAACTATATGAATTTCAATTAAGGAAATAACCAAACTAATCAAATTATAATGGGAATAATTTGGGGTTCATTAGTTCTTGTTTCATCACGTACCGATATGTATACAAAGTAATTAGATAAACTATATTCGGTTCAGTTTATCTCCGTTTCATTTTGAGTGTATTGCCAGATGATTTCATTGTATATAGCTGTATTCACTGTATTATGTTTCATAATATTTTGTGTGTTTGATATCATATGAGAACCCTGCAAATAGTTTAGTACTAGCTTGTGAGTTCGTCACTACCCTTTATGGATGATCAGTAAATCCTCCCCAGAAGTGTAACCACAGTCTCCTGGAGGGAGAGCGAATAATTTGTGAATAGATCTATTCGGGACTGACAATCCCACACCTTTACTGCTAGCTACAGTTAGGCGGGCACGCCTGGGGTGATAAATTTCTGGATATCATTCGACGTCTAACAAACATCAAGGAGGTCTCGTTGTCGTATCAACATGGTTACCCGACTCACAATACGTATTAATATAAGTTTATTCACAATATTGCTTTGGATTTTGGTTTAGACTTTGTTTCAATTCCATATCTACTTTTTGTCTATAGTTTCCATATCTAGTACGGGATGGTAGTCCCATGGTTTTCAGTCTATTGATCTTATATCTAATGTGAGATGGTAGTCCCAGGGTCTTTAACTTATATCTAGTATGGGATAATAATCCCATGATTTCAACCTATATCTTGTACGGGATGGTAGTCCTATGGTTTTGAAACTATATCTAATACGGGATGATAATCCCATGGTTTTGAACCTATATCTAGTACGGGACGGTAGTCCTATGGTTTCCAATCTATATTTCCATGAATATTAAACTATACTGTATCTAATACGGGATGGTAGTCCCAGGGTTTTCAATCCATGTTTCCATGAATATCAAACTATATCGTATCTAGTACGGGACAGTAGTCCCATGGTTTTCAATTTATATTTTCATGTATATCAAACTGTCTTGTACTTAGTACGGGATGTAAGTCCCATGGTTTTCAAACTATTCTCTATCTATAGATCGCACATTTCAAACTAATTCGTATCTAGTTCGGGATAGTAATCCCATGATCCTCAATATATATAGTTTTATGTATTAAACTATACTCTATAATATTCAACCGGTCTTACATTTAGAAAAATATGGGATTTTCCTGGGGTAAAATACAACACATAAACGAATTGGTAACAAGTGATAACTAAAACAAATTTACATAAGAAAATATGGGATTTTCTTGGATAACAACCTCTTCGGTAAACCAACTTTACATAAGAAAATATAGGATTTTCTTGGATAACAACCTCTTTGGTAAACCAACTTTACATAAGAAAATATGGGATTTTCTTGGATTACAACCTCTTTGGTAAACCAACTTTACATAAGAAAATATGGGATTTTCTTGGATAATAACCTCTTTGGTAAACCAACTTTACATTAGCAAATATGGGATTTTCTTGGATAACAACCTCTTTGATAAACTAAAGGAAACTAGTACATTTTCAGAAAAAAAACATCTTATGAACTCACCAGCTTTATGCTGATTTTTAAACCGCTTGTATTCTCAGGTCAGTGATAGACAGGTACCCAACAATCCTTTTTGGAGAAGACGGAGCATACTGAAGACCTCGTCTTTACTTTTGTTAATATGATGCATATGTATATCACTTGTACAACTTTACTTTTAAAACAAATGTAAATTCTATATGTAATGTAATGGTTGTTTACTTTACTTAGTATGTGCATTGGATTTGATACTTAATGTGGAGTCCGCCCCGGAAATGTTTCCGTCTTCGGTTTTCAGGGTGTGATAGATTGGTATCAGAGCCCTTGTTTATAGTGAATGAAGTATACCAAACCTTACATGGTATAAAACTATAAACACTAAAGGGCCTAAGTGCTCTAAATTAAAAGTATCTTCAAACTACAAGTATTTTCAAAAGTATACAAGTATGCCGAACCGTCGTGATCCGTAACCAAAAGTAGAACAGAACATAAGTAATTGGGTGTTGTGTACTACGGTTAAACCTGAGCAGTTATGTAGTTGTGTTTAGGATCAATATAGTCTGGCAAACTATATTCATTCGAGACACAGCCAACATGTGCTTGGGAGTGACTGTGGTGTGCGGCATGCCTAAAACTTACCAAATACCCAAACAATGAGTCGTCATTGCAACGATACAAGAAATACTATGGGAATATTTCTCGAGTCAATCCTTTGTAGAAAATCCTCGTATACGCATTATTACTTGATCATTCCTCTAGCGATAAAATGTTCTGCCTTGATAACTCTTTCCTACTTTATCGCTTGATATAATGCTATATTTGTCTTGATGAGATATCCCCTGGTCCATATCTCTTGATTCAATTAAGAGGACTTATGATCCTCTCTTTCATGATCTTTTTAGATCACGATGCCTCCAAGAAAGAGACCCAAATCGAAGAACAACGACAATCCTCCTCCGCCACCACCTCCTCCTCAATTTGATCTCGCATCACTTCAGACAGTTCTGACTGCCGCAATGGTGGCAACCACGTCCCAAATGAACCCCGGTGGCTCAGGTGGTGGTCCCCAGCCCCAAAATCCAGAAGATAGCCAGGGACACCGAAGAGGGGGTTCCTATAAAGACTTCATGAACGCGAAACCCACATCGTTCGATGGCACTGGAGGTGTCATTTCCTTAACTCGATGGTTCGAGAAAATCGAATCAATTTTCGAGATATGTGCCTGTTCGGAGTCTGACAAAGTAAAGTTTGCGGCCTGCACCTTCCTTGACAAAGCCCTGACTTGGTGGAACGGCCGAGTCAAATCCTTAACTCTACCTGTAGCAAATGCCATGGGTTGGGAAGCCATGAAGGAGCTTCTGCTTGCAGAGTATTGCCCTCGGGGCGAAATTCAAAAGCTAGAACATGAACTCTGGAATCTAAAGATGAGGGGCTCCAACATAGCTGTTTATACCTCAAGATTCGATGATCTAGCGTTACTCTGTCCGGGAATGGTTACCCCGGAAAGTAAAAAGATTGAGAGACTCATCTGGGGATTGACCCAGCCAACAAAAGGGAATGTCTTGGCTGCGAAGCCAGACACCTACGACAGCGCTAAGTGTCTTCCACAAATCCTAATCGATCACGAAGACAACTCTGATGAGGAGGACACCACTCCTGAGCAAGCCTCAAGTGGAGGTGGAATTAAAAAGAAATTCTAGAATAAACGGAAAGCCCAGAGTACGCAAGGTTCCTCTAAGAAACAGCAAACAATAGCAGTTCATGTTGCTACTGCCCCTATTGTTGTTTCAGCTGTCGGGTCCACGGTCCAAACTCCTACCAGTGGATACACCGGTACCCTTCCTTGGTGTGGTAAGTGCAGCTACCATCACCGTATCCCTAGTCCATGTCGTGAAAGGATCTATGACAACTATGGCAAAAAGGGCCATCTTGCTCGAACCTGCAAAAAACCAGCCAAATCAACAAACCAATCATCCGGAACGGGAATCAGTCCAGCCTGCTACAATTGTGGCGAAGTAGGCCACTTCAAAAGAAATTGCCCTAAAGCAGCAACAACCAGCAACACCGAAAGAGTCCTAGCAATAGGATGATAGGATACAGCTACTGATCCTACTGTCGCCGCAGGTATACTCCTCTTTGACAACTCTTATACCTGCAACTCTTTTTGATTCTAGTACCAGAAGGGTAACCTTTTATCTATCTATTCGAACACCTGTCTAAACTTAATCTTTTGCTGGTAATCGAAAACGTGTACCATCGAGACAGCTAACCAATCAGATAGAGAACGCTAACTTCGTACCTATAGATCGTATTCTCAGTTCGGAGGATCATTCTATTCCATTCGATTAAATGGGAAACTTTTCACGAAATACTTTGATGCCATGTTTGACATGATATGACCGAGCTTCATTCATGTTGTTATCCTTGGTTTCGAAAGGGTCGCCCGTCTAGATCTTTCCCCCGACCCAAGTCTCGTGATCTTCAGCATCAAACCTTCGTATCATTTCATACTTTAAAGCTCGAAAAGTTTTCTTGATAAGAATTGACACATATCCCTCGTTCCTGTGATCATCGGGAAACGAGAAGTCTGCAGCTCTTTTTCCTAAATGTCTTTCCCGAAGGATTCCGGGAATTCCTTCCGAACATATAGCCAAGTCTCACGCCGGTCTAATCTCTGAAACTACCTCGTGACCAAACCTCAATAAGAATGACGTATTCAAGACGGTGACCAAAAATTGATATGATCACTACGGGTTAGTAGTGGTACCCTTTCAGTCAAATCATTCTCCTTGATCATATAGCTAAGTAAAGCAGTCATACTCGTGAACCTTTCCAACAAACTAACGCGATAGGGAATTAGTCGGCATCATAGATACCCATAGAAACCCGTCGATTCTTGGATCCCATCGATTATTATCGCCTGCATATCCATAAATTTCTTTTAGAACCATCAGACCCCTCGTGATCCTCGTAGAATCGATTCCACAATCTTCAAACTTCGGCTACCCTCAGAACTTAGTAACATACACACCCAGTACTTCACGTCTCGAATCCTTAGAAGTACCTACCCGACGAAACCCTAGTGATTCCTTTGAGGAGATCGAAATCATCAAGGGTTGGAACCTCCATGGGATAACCAATTGAGATTATGGATTGAGAGAGTTAATGTACGAAACCAAGACATGTTTCGATAGTGAGGGCTCGCTGGAGCGCCCAGTGGAGACTCGATTCCACTTGAGAGCGTGAAAATCCGAGGCAACAAATCTATCCATATCTCATTCCAATTCATGATCTATATCTTAATCTTTGAATTTCGGGACGAAATTCCCTCTAACGGGGGGATAATGTAACAACCCGAAGTTTTCCATCGTCGAAAACCCATTCTACCCGTAAAAATTAGCCGTTTGTCAATTCATTCCGTTTTCGTCTTGGGTTAAATTATTTAAAAATTATGTGCTTATTATAATATAATGAGTGTCCAAACCCTTTTGGAACTCATGAAATTAGCCAAAAAAATGTTTATTTCAAAAAGTTAGAAACGTCCCCGCCGGGTTACGGAAATTTAATCGGGTGCGACCTAAAGCCCCGTTTAATGCCGGTATCAGGTAGAATTCCACCGTGTCCAAGTTTTAGGACCTATTTAAACGTGTTTAAACATTCATTTGAAGATTTTTCTTCCTCTCTCTACTCTCTCTAACCTCTCTCCTAAATCCAAGTTTAAGGGTCCAAATCATCAATTTAAGGCTCCAAATCTTTGAGGTACCTTCCCTAACTTGTTATGTAACCTCTCTAGCCTTCAAATTCGAGATTAAACCATGGATTAGGACCATTATCATGATTTTACGGCCCTAGAACAGTCTTAGGCCGTAAACTCATCTAAACGGGGTTTTTGGAGCAACAAAACCCTTCCAAACCACAATTGGACCTTAGATATGGCTAGATGACTTTATGGAATGGACCTAGAATGCGTTAAACCATAATTTAGAGCCTTTTTCATGTGTTTATGGCCCTAGAATAGTGCTAGGCCGTAAACACATATAAATGGGGTTTTTACGCCCTTAAACACTTCCAAAACGCCAACAAGGCTTAGATACGACTTGTAGAATTATGGTTTTGGCCTTGGAACACCTTGAACATAAATTTTCAGGGGTAAACTTGAGTTTACGGCCAAGACATATGCTTGGGTCGTAAACTCAATGTTCTTGGGGAGTAAACTCCTCTAAAGGTGTTAAAATGCCACTTTAACACACCTAAAGCCTTGTAATAAATTCTAGAAGTGTTTACAAACAAGTATTGGACCTTAAAACATATTAAATCACACATCAAGGGAGTTCACAGCCATGAGGGGGGGTTCATGGGCCGTAAATTCCAAAAGCCATGCCAAAAGTCCCTCAAAAATCCACACAAGGCTAAGAAAAATCTTTAGAATCACATGTGTTTGATTAAGGACCAAAAACATTAAGGATTCTATGTATGGGGGAGTTTGCGGCCGTAAAATCCTTGTTTATAGCCGTAAACCCCAATAAATGGTCCCTATATGAAGTTAATCCATTCCAAGGCCTTAGATTTAATCCTAGCAAATTTTCCCTAGTCATATGAAGCCATTTAACAACCAAAAACACCCCACCATGAGTTTACGGCCGTAAACTCATGGGGAATGGGTGTTATGTGCCGAAAACTCTTATATGAGTTTACTCTTGGGGAGTAAACTCAAATTTTAAGTCCCTAGTGCCATTATACGTCCATAGATGTCACCCGGGTCCCTCCAAACGCTTGCAATGGGGTGTTTCCGCAACTAAAAGTATTTGTCCCTAACAATTAAGTAATCTAAGTCCTAATTAGATACAAATTTGTATATTTTCATTATACATAGGAATCTCGTACATTTGCAAGCCCCGAACCAACGTTTAGCATCCGAAATCTTCACATTTTCTCGTCCGGTGAGTTCATACCCCTACCCTTTTTCAATGGGTTTTCAATGTTTTCAGGGGGGGGGGGGGGAATACCAGCAAACTACAAATGTTTTCAATACATAACGTTGATGTATTTCAAATAATATCTACCTTTACCCCTTATGTATTATGCTGAGCATAAGGGATGATTTATCAACTACAACTATATGAATTTGAATTAAGGAAATAACCTAACTAATCAAATTATTATGGGAATAATTTGGGGTTCTTTAGTTCTTGTTTCATCACGTACCGATATGTATACAATGTTATTAGATAAACTATGTCCGGTTCAGTTTATCTCCGTTTCATTTTAAGTGTATTGCCAGATGATTTCATTATATATAGCTGTATTCACTGTATTATGTTTCATAATCTTTTGTGTGTTTGATATCATATGAGAACCCTTCGTCACTACCCTTTATGGATGATCCGTAAATTCTCCCCGGAAGTGTAACCAGAGTCTCCTAGAGGGAGAGCGAGGAATTTGTGAATAGATCTATTCGGGACTGATAATCCCACACCTTAACTGCTAGCTACAGTTAGGCGGGCACGCCTGGGGTGACAAATTTCTCGATATCGTTCGACATCTGACAAACGTCAAGGAGGTCTGGTTGTCGTATCAGCATGGTTACCCGACTCACAATACGTATTAATATAAGTTTATTCACAATATTGCTTTGGAGTTTGGTTTAGACTTTGTTTCAATTCCATATCTACTTTTTATCAATAGTTTCCATATCTAGTACGGGATGGTAGTCCCATGGTTTTCAGTCTATTGATCTTATATCTAATGCGGGATGGTAGTCCCAGGGTCTTTAACTTATATCTAGTACGAGATAATAATCCCATGATTTCAACCTATATCTTGTACGGGATGGTAGTCCCATGGTTTTGAAACTATATCTAATACGGGATGATAATCCCATGGTTTTGAACCTATATCTAGTATGGGACAGTAGTCCGATGGTTTCCAATCTATATTTCCATGAATATTAAACTATATTGTATCTAATACGGGATGGGAGTCCCATGGTTATCAATCCATGTTTCCATGAATATCAAACTATATCGTATCTAGTACGGGACGGTAGTCCCATGGTTTTCAATTTATATTTTCATGTATATCAAACTGTCTTGTACTTAGTACGGGATGTGAGTCCCATGGTTTTCAAACTATTCTCTATCTATAGATTGCACATTTCAAATTAATTCGTATCTAGTTCGGGATAGTAATCCCATGATCCTCAATATATATAGTTTTATGTATTAAACTATACTCTATAATATTCAACTGGTCTTACATTTAGGAAAATATGGGATTTTCCTGGGGTAAAATACAACACATAAACGAATTGGTAACAAGTGATAACTAAACCAACTTTACATAAGAAAATATGGGATTTTCTTGGATAACAACCTCTTTGGTAAACCAAGTTTACATAAGAAAATATGGGATTTTCTTGGATAACAACCACTTTGGTAAACCAACTTTACATAAGAAAATATGGGATTTTCTTGGATAACAACCTCTTTGGTAAACCAACTTTACATAAGAAAATATGGGATTTTCTTGGATAATAACCTCTTTGATAAACCAACTTTACATAAGAAAATATGGGATTTTCTTGGATAACAACCTCTTTGATAAACTAAAGGAAACTGGTACATTTTCAGAAAACAAACATCTTATGAACTCACCAGCTTTACGCTGATTTTCAAACCGCTTGTATTCTCAGGTCAACAATAGACAGATACCCAGCAATCCTTTTTGGAGAAGACGGAGCATACTGAAGACCTCGTCTTTACTTTTGTTAATATGATGCATATGTATATCACTTATACAACTTTACTTTTGAAAAATATGTAAATTCTATATGTAATGTAATGGTTGTTTACTTTACTTACTATGTGCATTGGATTTGATACTTAACGTGGAGTCCGCCCCAGAAATGTTTCCGCCTTCGGTTTTCGGGGTGTGACATTAATGAACAGGGTTTGTAATCTATTCCTAGATAAATCTATGATAGTGTTCATAGATGACATTTTGATTTACTCGAAAAGCCAAGAGGAGCATGGCAGACACTTGCCTGGTAGTAGTTTGTGTAATTGAGGCTAGAGCATGTGGTGCTGAGGCGACCTGGGCAGAAGCAGCGTGGTCTGCTGCAATTTGCTGCCTTTTGATGACTCTTGGCTTTGTCACCCCTTTCGTTTGTTGTCTTTGTTTTTCTTGTTATCCTTTCCCTCTTTCTTAGCTTTAGTTTCTCCAGCTTTGTCACCCTTCTTGTTGTTGTGGTCGTACAACTTCTTGGCTAGTCGTTTAACACTGTCGTACATTACCGGGTTTCCTGTGATTACATTTCCTTGAATTAGAGAGGTCAATCCCCAAATGAATCTTTCAGTCTTCTTTCGTTCATACGTGATCATGCCTGGATACAAGAAGGACAACTCACTAAACCTTGAGATGTAAGCATCGATGTCAGAGTTTTGAACTGTGAGATTCCACAGCTCCTGCTCCATTTTTTTGGATCTCCCCTCTTGGACAACATTCCACCATTAGCATTTCCTTCAGCTCCTCCCAAGGCATAGGATTCGCCACAAGGAGTGTTAGGGCCTCCACGTGACCATTCCACCTGGAAAGCGCTTGGTCAACAAATGTGAAGGATGCAAACTAAAACTTGCACTCTTTGGGGAATCCGTAGATCTCGAATAATGATTCTACCTTCTCTTTCTATCGCTTTAGGGTTATGACGCCTCTTGTCCCGTTGAAGGTTCGAGGCTTGGCATTCGTGAAATCTTCGTAAGTGTAGACCTTTATAGGTCCTTGGTTCATCCCTTGATTTGAACTTCCAACCCCTTTCCCGTTACCTCCTCCATTATTCCCGGTGTGAATCAGTGCTAGTGTAGCGGTGACTACAATTGACACTACTACTTGGAACGCATCCGAGTTCACCTCTGGTGGTGTTGGTGTTGTGTTATTTCCGCGATTTGGTCTTTCAGGCATCTTTCTTTCATGGAACGGAAAGATGTTGAGTATTTAGTGCATTCTATTTTCGAGATTCTATAATTATAGAATAGTTCTGGTGATTCGGTTGTACATATAAATGAGTGCATACAATTAGTTTGAAATAAAAATAATATAACACATAGCAAATAACAACATCACGATAATATATATATATATATATATATATATATATATATATATATATATATATATATATATATATATATATATAACTGCTTTCATTAGTAATAATCTTTTTGATACATGAAAATTTGCGTTTATAAGATATACAATACATGAAAGAACTAATTTAAAAAAAAAAATTAAATATAAAGATCAAAATACTTGAGAAATTTGAATTTATAATGAAAATAAGAAAAATAATGATTTATTATTATGAAAATGTTTTTTATCTTTTAAATTTAAAAAAATAATTTAAATAAATAAAAAAAACTAATGAGCTTTAATTTTGGGAATTTTGAAAATTAAAAGGTAAGTTTATTTATGAAATGAATATTCATTTATTACTATATTTATTGTAATTATTATATTAAAATATTATGTGGAATTTAATAAAATAGAAAAACTTATAAATTGACATGTGAAAAAAAAAAATTAATTCAAAATAACCACAAAATAACATTTGATAAATTGAACGAGAATGTAATAAGTGGTAAATAAAAACATTCATTTATTCGAAACGATATATGTCCCATTTCAATTTATGGGTCGTATATTTAATGAAGTTAGTATCACGATGAGAGAGACTCCAAATAGTTAAAATTCATATATAAAAGTATCCTGAAATTGCAAGTAGTTAAAAGGTTCTAGCACACTATGATACAACTTTAAATAAAAAAATATATTATAAATTAAAATGGGAAATGGGAAATCTTTTAGAAAAAATGTGTTTTTATCCACATCTCATGATAGTCATTCAATACATCAACTTCGTTGTCGAATGTTAGTAATCCATCTCCAGGAAATTAGTACATTGGAATCAGAAATTGTTGTGGTAATTAGCTAGAAGTAAAGAATATTAGAGTAATAGTATGTACCTCAATTCTGGAAGGAGAATGTATCCATACACTATTCTGTTCACATATGAGATTCTAGCTGTGCAGTCACTTTGTTAAAAAATATGTTACATTTTTTTATAAAAAAAAAAGTATAATATAAAATAATAAAAAGTACTTGTCAAATGTTTGCATGAAGAAATAAAAAAAATAACCCATTAATTAAAAAAATATTATACAAACCTTTCATTGTTTGAAGGTTGATAGTTGCTATGAATCATGTTGGAATTGGATCTACAGATCAATTATACTTGAAGTTAATTGGTAGATACCTTAAATGGTATTACATGAGTACATGGAATTAATTTAGATGTCAGATGATGGGTATTGTGTGAGTATCCACTTAGTGGATCTAAGATGTCATTAAAAATGATATAATATAGTATAATGTTTCCAATGAATGTTTACAAATTACAATAATTATTGTGATATTACTTAATGAAATTGATTATGATTGTATTTAGAAGATTGTAGTTTTCAAGTAAACAATCAAATTTGATTGCAACGGGTAACAAAAAGTTACAAAATTACAATTTTAGACTTATAAACAAAATTTAAGAACCAAATTTGTTCAAATATGCAATGTAATTGTATTGTGTCAGTTATGAACTTGCCCAGAGTAGTTCTCAATCATTTTTCATAATTTTTTAATTGAGTAGATTTTTCAAAATACAATGTTGTAATAAAAAAAAATACAATGTTGTAGTAGAACAAAAAAAACAACAATATTTAATTATAAAGAAATAAAAACAAGATACTACGATGCACAAATAAATAAAAGTTATTTTCTAATTATTGCAATTAGCCATTTCAAGTTTTGCTAGGTGTAAGTGATAGCAATGTATGTTCAATTGATAAATGAGGCCCATCTCTCTTTTGGTATTCTTTTGTTCATAAAAATTAATTTTATAGAAAGCTGTCTATTAATAAAGGCTTAACATAAACACAATTTTTTTAAGTGCTAAATACAAGTTAGAAAAATAAAGTTTTTGTTCACATTCATAAATATTTATGGTTTATATTTGTTATGTATACATGTGAGATATATGCCTTTTTTTGAAACTAGATGAACCGTTGGTTGAAGAAACATGGTTTAAAGTTCTTCTTGGAGTATTTCAAAAAAATCTATGACAAGAAATTGAGTGAATTTTTATAGGCTCAAAAATTCAAGAATCTATACCGATTTATCCTCCTTAACATCAATGCTCTAAATTCAACTCTATTTGACATTGTTGTCATCAATGGTCACATGTCAACTAAACCTAAATCGATTTTGTGAATGAATTTGATTTTCATTCATGTTTTATTTTCCTATTTGTTGATTTGTAGATGTTGGCGAACTTTTGGGAGACTTTGAATAACAGTTCTTGTACACATAATATTTGTAGAGAGGATATGCATCGATCTTGCAACGCTTTCCTTGGAACATTTTCTAACTCTAACTCCCGCAATGCGATGATCATTCCCTAGTTTAAAGGAAAAGAACGATATGGAGTGTATTACGTTTTAAGTTATGACGAATCAATTCTATTTTTGTCTATAAATGTATGATGCTTTTTTTATTCACATGTCAAAAATTTATTTTTATTTAGTTTCAACTAAATTAAAAACTATGACTTTATACAATATCTAGAAACAATCAAATTAATTTTTAAATAAATTAATGAAATTTAAAAAGGGATATCTTCAGAAAAGTCCCGATATTTTGGGTAAATTTTTAAAAAAGTCCTAAATTTTATTTTTTGAATAAAAAAGTCCTGACTTTTTCATCTTTTGAATAGAAAAGCTAAAAAAACCAGCTAATTTATTCACTTTAGTCATTTTTGACCTGTTCAGCAGGTCATGGGACCAAATTGTTAATTTTTCGAAAATAAAGGGACTTTTTTACAGATTTTATCAAAAAATTTATATAATGTATAAACATATTTTTTACATATCTATATCTATTTTTACGTATTTTTGTATTTTTTATATTTTTATAAGTATATATTTACGTATTTTAAATGTATAAACGTATTTTTTACATAGTTAGACGTATTTTTAACCATTTTACATATTTTTTTATGTATTTTTATGTGTTATTTTTTTATATATTATGTATATATATATATATATATATATATATATATATATATATATATATATATATATATATATATATATTTAAAGCTTTTTATATAGATGTTTATGTATTTTAAGTGTATAAACATATTTTTGACGTATTTATATCTATTTTTAAGTATTTTACATATCTTTAATGTATTATGTATTTATATATATTTTTAAATTTTTTATATAGATGTTTTGTATATTTATGTATTTTAAATGTATAAACGTATTGTTTTACATATTTATATGTATGTTTGAAGTACTTTACATATTTTTTTGTGTATTTTTATGTGTTTTTTTATGTATTATGTATTTATCTATATATTTTCGTATTTATGAATGTTTTTACTTTTCTTATATAGATGTTTATGTATTTTTTTGTACATTAAATGTTAAAGTCTATTATTTTTACGTAAAAATATATAAACACTTAAAAATAATACAATTAAACATTTAATATACATAAGAATACATAAACATCTATATAAGAAAACTAAAAGAATACATAAATACGCAAAAATACATATAAATACATAATACATAAAAAAACACAAAAATATGTAAAATAGTTTAAAAAAAACATATAAATACTTAAAACAATACATCTATACATTTAAAATACATAAATATAGAAAAACATCTATATAAAACACTTAAAGGAATACATAAATACATAATACATAAAAAAATATTTAAAATATTTAAAAATAGATGTAAATACGTAAAAAATACGTTGATACATTTAAAATACATAAACATATATATAAAAAGCTTAAAAATACATAAATACGTAAAAATACATAATACATAAAACATTACACATAAAAATACATAAAAAAATGTAAAATGGTCTAAAATACATATAAATAAGTAAAAAATACGTTCATATATTTAAAAAAACATAAAAATATGTAAATGTATACATATAAAAACATAAAAAAAATACACAAATACGTAAAAATTGATACAGATATTTAAAACAAAATATGTCTATGCATCATATAAAAATTTTGACGAAATCTACAAAAAAGTACCGTTATTTTCGAAAAATTAACAATTTGGTCTCATGACCTGCTGAACAGGTCAAAAAGGGCTAAAGTGAATAAATTAGCCGCTTTCTTGGGCTTTTCTATTCAAAAGATGAAAAAATCAGTATTTTTTTATTCAAAAAATAAAATTTAGGATTTTATTAAAAATTTGCCTAAAATATCGAAACTTTTCTGAAGATATCCCATTTAAAAATGGACGAGATAACTATTAAACAAAAACTATACATTTAATTACATTATACAAATCAATATAATGTAACAATTTCTAGGCTATTTTGCACAAATACAAAATAATAATAGAAACCTTCTGCCATTTAAACAAGTGGCTTCCTTCAAATATATTTAAACAAGTGGCTTCCTTCAAATATTTAGTCACTAAAATTTTCTATTTTTATTAGTACATTTAAGATCTTTCTAAATTAAAATCTCTTCAAAATATAAATGAAATGATTAAAAAAACAATTCGTACAAACAAAGATACTTTCGGTGATAATAACGTAGTTTTTATTAAAAAAGGGAAATCTGTGAAAAAGTTTCAATATTTTATGTCAGTTTACGGTTTAGTTCCAAATTAAATTTTATATACAAAAAAGGATAGATTACCGGCTAAAACTTTGGATTAACCCTTCGTGACCGATTTCATAGATTTAGCCGGTATCTCATCTTTATTCGTTAATTAATCCACATTTTGGGGCTTTTTCATTAATTAATCAAAAATTTAGGGCTTTTTCATTATTTATTACCAATAAACCAAAATATTTGGACTTTTCTGAAGATTACCTTTAAACTAATATGTATTATATGATCAAATTTTATATGTACTATTCCATGTCTTCTTTCTTATGTTCTTCTAGGTTCACCGTATGTTTTTATCCATGTCGTCAAACCTAACAACAAAAATCTTACCTACAAGCCTCGTTAACTCCATTGATTTTCCAAAATTACCCATTCATAACTCTATGATCATCTTTCAATCTCCAAATAAAGAACGGAGAAAATCTTTATTGATTACGTAGATGTCCCTACTAGCTAACCATGAATTAAACCGTGGTTCCAACACTTGGATGTTCCAGTTACCTAACCATGACTTGAATCCTATTTCGAACCCATACACTATTCGCATTAGCCATAGTGTTGTTCACAACAAAATACAAATCTCACATGGTTTAACCACTGATACCTTGGTTCAAGTCTTACATGAACCCTATTTCTGTACAATATGTCACACACCAAAACCGGAACGTTGGACACGTTCGGGGGTGGAGGACGTCATGTCAAGTATCACAAGATATGTATATGGTAAGCAAGTAATGAGCAACCATTTCATTTAGAAAGAAGGCGTTTACAATGTACGTGTTCACAAAACATAGAAGTCATAAACAAATAACAAAACAAGACTTGAAGCTATAATGCTCCATCTTTTGAAGTCCCAGCATGAGCACCTGTCTAATAGTCTCCTAAGAACACAAGTTATTTGAAAGAGTTGATCAACAATTAATGTCGCACCCCAAAACCACGAACGACAGAAACGTTCAGGGGTGGAGGACGTCATGTATAGTATCACAACAGTGTAAAATAGTAAACAAGCAACAACATTATCCATTGCATTATAAGTAATGTTTTAATACATATGTGTTCTTTCATTGTAGAGACCCAACATATAATCAAAATAAAAGACGAGACTTGTCTGCTCCGTCTTCTCAAAACCTGGCCACCGTACCTGTCTACTGATGACCTGAGAATACAAGTTATTTTGAAAGAGAGTATCAACTTTAAAGCTGGTGAATTCATAAGTATTTAAGTGTCATTGACTTGCTTTGAAAAGCTATTTTAAAAGTCATGTAAATCTTTAAATGAAAATGTTGATATAAGTATGAAAAGCCCTAGAAAATCCCTTATTTTCTATCAGTGTGAGATGTAGTCTTCTACCAAGACCCGAATGTTTTGTAAGTAAAATGATAGTTTTTCCTTCTAGTGACTAGTACTAAAGTACTTAGTCTAACTCATCGTTTATGTGAAAGTATCACAAAATAAAGTAAACAGGAAAATGTACTACTGTAAGTGTTGTCACTGGGTACTAGGACTAAAACGACATCGCGTTAAGGGAAAAATGCAACCTAATGAACATCCGAAGATTGTCCAGAAAAGTAATAATGTAAGTGTCATTGCTGGGTACTAGGAGTAACACAACATCGCAATAAGCGAAAAGTATAACCTTATGAACAATCGAAGATTGTCCACTTGTCCTCTGTAGCAGTAGCAGGTGGGTGGAGGGGTTAGCCCCTAATATCGATCTTCCTAATATAAATGGTAACCTTAGACCTCCATAGATGGTCATCGACCACTGGTGCTAATCAGTGGGGTTCAGAATGGTAAGTCCCGCCGAGATATCCCATCCCCGGTGGATAGGAAAGATAGTTTACACAGAAAGTACTAATAAATCATCCTCGTAGTTCTAAGTACAAGTATCCAGGTAAGTGAATACAGGATAATGCATCTATATAATAGTGTTCATGTATGGTATTCATGTATGTGTGTTCATGTATCAGGTAAGTATATGTAAACATGTTCAGGTATCAGGTAAGCATATGTATATGTACTCATGTATCATGTAATGTACTGGTATAGACTCATGAATGAACTGACTCTTGTGTGATTCCTTGTAATAGGAATAATGTTTGATAACTTCAAATTATCCCTATGATAATTTACTGAAATGTAAATAGTTGCTCAAGTAGGTTTATACACTCTTACTACTCAAGGGTGTGGGAATCTAATTGAAAGATGTAAACTATAACATTAGCACATATATACAATATAAGTGTACATGCATAGTTTAGTTCAAGAATGTTAAATGGTTTTGTAAGACATCCAAAGGGTTTTTGAACAAACTATAACGTGACTTGATTTCATTTTGATAAACATTTCAAATGTAATACATTTGATAACAAAGTATTTTTACAGATAGAAAACCATTTCATGCATCACATTTTGTAGTATGTGAAATCTGTTGAACGAAAACACAGTTATAAATTACATATAGATGATTTAATAACATGCTGTTTTCTACTTGTATTTCCCCCCCCCCCCCCCCATTAAAGCATTTAAAATCATTTAAAACATTGATTAGGGGTATGAAATCACCTGGAGATGGTAGTTTAGATGAACTGGACGGTGTAGGATTGTTAGGTGTCAGGTGAGGACTTGTACACACACTACGTTCCTAATGAACATATAATCACACATATATGCACTCAATTAGTCTTAAATTACTAATTGATAATGTTAAGACATCTTAGAACATAATAAACACTTTATATAAGTGTTTTAAGCCCTAAGGATTGCATTTAAGCCATTATGGGACAAGGCACTTGTGTTTAGGGTTCCAGGGGACCACATATATGTGTTTACTCTTCACATACCAACACACATGGAGTTTACGGTTGTAAACTCTTGAGTTTAAGGCCGTAAACTCCCAACCATGGGGGTATTGTGTGTTTTGAAGTTTCAAATGATTCCTAGAATTATTCCAACTTGGTGGTTAAATTCTTGGAAGGGTTTAAGACCTAGAAACACTCCTTTGAGGAGTTTAAGGCCCTAAGGACATTTCCCTTAGAGTTTATAGCCATAAACTCTTAAGGATGGGTGTTTTTGGATCATTTCAAGTCTCATGCACAAGTGGTATAGGTTCTAGGCTTTTATTCCAAGCATATGAAGACCCTTGACACACTTTGGTGCCCCTTTAATGAGTTTACGGCCCATGAACCATGTCATGGCCATAAATTCACTTTGTAAGGATATTTTGTTGTGTTTAAGGCCCTTGATTTATTGGGAACAAGTCTAGGTAAAAGTCTAAGGCCCTAGGTGCCTTAAAAGCACCATTTTGAGCATGAATTTGGAGTTTACGGCCTAAGATATCTCTTGGGCCGTGAACTCCCAAACTTGGGTGGTTCTTGCTTGATTTCATGTCCCTAACACACTCCTATACAAGTCCAAGGCAGTAGTATATCATGGGGGACAGTCTAGGCTTCGTTTTGGGAGTTTACCGCCCAAGAACACCTTGGGGAGTAAACTCCTAAATCTAGTGATTTAGCCTTCTAAATCATGTTATGAACACATATAAAGCTTTCTAACATTACTAGAAAGAGTTACTCATGTTTTGGTATAAAACCCCGAAGATCCGTGAGAGAGAAAATTGATGAGAATTGTTATCGAGGATTTAGAAAAGAAAAGATAGATTTGAATGATTTAAGATGAAGAACACAGAGAGTAAATATTAATCAGATCTTATATTGATAAAGACTGATTACAAAGTTAAGCAGAAGTGAGTTCAAGCATCATCCTACAACTTCTAGCCTAAGTCCCTATTTATAGGGAACAATCAAAAAGTATACTAAGTCTATACATTTTAACTTCGCACAAAAGATGACTTAGTAAAATAACACAAAATGCGAAACTATACAAATCACTCTATTCGACTTTTACAATATACATCAACATTCTCCCCCTTTGTAAATGGTCGATACAATTCAACTCATAAGCTTTTGAATTGTAGAGTGAATTGCCTTTCGCACCTCTCCATACCAGGAGATCACCTTCTTCAAATCTTTCTTGTCTCCTTCGTTATTTTTCTTGCATTTGTTCATGCGTACAATGAAGTGCATATATTGCGAAGAATTATATCTTTCAATCTCTGAGACCTTGAACAAAAATTTCTTTCGATTGCCTTTTGTGTCTCTACCTGAAAACACCATACCAAATGGTTTTAGGCAGATTTCTCCAACAGCATACTTTGACAAAGCAGATTGTGTCAAAGTCTCCTCCCATGGAACTTTCACTTCCCTTCCCACAACATGTGCTAATTCATCATCAGTAAGGGCTAGACAATCGAAGTAATTGTCTATGAAAGTCTTCACATGTGCGAAGCCAGCTTTGAACACATCTGTATCAGAGCCTTTGAGATTGTTTTCTTCCATATGCTTCAAAATCAGTGCTACTTGAATTAAGTCATTGCAATTCATCGAAGGAAAGTCAGCAACTGTGAAGTCATATTGTTTGTTGTCAGCTCTGATAACAAAGTATCTGAAATTCTGTAACATCTCTTCAAACATAATATCTTTCTTTATCATCACAACCTTCTTGATCTTCATTAACGACCAAACTTCATCACGATTCTTCCCCAAGACAGCATGAAATCTGATTTTCATTTGAGTATAATCATTCGGATTATCAAATTTCTCACTGATCTTGTATTGTGCATTGATGAATAGCATTTCATTAATGGGGAAGTCCAACTGGCAATGATCTGAGTTCACAATATCATAACTTCTCTTCGGCTTTTTCTCGAACTCATACATCTCCCTACACACAACTTTTGACTCTACGGTTTCGTAAGAGTAAAGTTTTGCAGGATCTCCTTTGTTCATGGAGGGAGGATCACTTGCCCGTTGCCTCATAATGCTCTGGACTTGCCTCATCTTCTCCATCTCAGCCTCAGCCTCTGCTTTCAACTCTTCTTTTGATTTTTCATATAAAATTCCTTTTCCTCTTCCTACAACATCATGTTGGGGTTTTGAGCTTGAACCACCTTCATTTCTTCCGATAACAATACCTTTGGTAATGGTTCTTGTGGTGATTGTTGTTGCAGAAATCGGCTTTGAAGGAATTGGAAGAGTAGCAATAAGCTGAGTCGATATCACCTTTCCCACAGTTTTCGCATCCTCTTCTTTGCTTCGTCCTTCTTCTCCCCCTTGCACCCCTGTGGAAACAGGCGGAGCACTCTTTGGAAGTAAAGAAGTGAAATTTGTGAGTGGAGTAAGGGCTTTGTGAATAACTTGTTATAAAGTATTAATCTTTAGAGAAAAGAATTCAGGAGTAAGAATTTGAGATGATGAAGAATGCGAAAGAGCTGCTTTTAGATCAGTGACCAACTGGATGAGCTGATCAAACTTCATCATTATTTCTGCTTTGTGATCGGCAAGAACAAGAATATTAAGCAGCTTTTGAAGCAGAGAAGAAATATCCACAATTTGCTGTTGAACTGCGTCTTGTTTGTTGTGGACATCGTGAAGATCCTTCGCAAGTTCAGACTTCAACTCCTGAATTTTGAAGTTGACGTCTTCACGAACCTTTTTAACATCTTGTACAAAAAGAACATGACGTTCTTTTGTAGCTGCGCGAAGATCTTGAACTACAGAATTAAAATTATTGCCTTGAGACACAATTCTGAGCTCATTGTTTTTATTAGATTGAGCAATTTTCTCCATTATGCGTTTCTCTGCTCCTTTGATCATGATATCAACCTCCATGGCAGATATTGAAGACATTCGACCAGAATCAGCATGTGATTGAATAATGGTCTTCAACTTTTGATTCAGTATTTTAAACTGTTTTCCTGTCATCAACATATGATCAGGAATATCTTCTTCATCTAAATCAAAAGGAATATCATCAAGTATCCCACCAAAGGCACCTCCTTCGACTTCTAGATCAGACATTGATTGCGAAGGTTGAGGATTTTCAGGTGATTGCGAAGGGAAAAGTGTGGTGAAAGGGTTTTGAAGAGCATGGTCAAAAATGTTTACAGTGGTAGATAAAGTGGTAACAGGTAATGAAATGGGTAAGGTTGTTTGAATGGATGGTGCAACACTCAGGATAGGTGCCCCCGTATCAGATACGTTGACAACCATATCAGAAAGAGGAACCTCCTCAGTAACTGATTTGGTAAGAACTGTTTCGAGTGGTTTGGTTTGGGAGAGAGTGGTAGAAATTTGCGAAGTGTGAATGATAGGTAAAGAAATAGGTACCATTGTGGTGACAGGTGGAGTTTCTGGGACAATTTCTTCTTCAAATGATTCATTGCGAATCACCATCTTCCTTCACTTTACCATTTTACGTTGCATATTTTTCGCAACGTCTTCAGCTCTTTGTCGCTTCGTTGTGGGAGATACTGGCGCTCGAATATTGCGAATAGTAACACCTTTACTACTCACTTCCGCTTTGCGAATCTGCTTCAGTACCCCAGACTTGGAAGGTAACAGTTCCTTCGTCGACTTCTTTGAAGGTTCCTCAGTTGGAATGACTTCAGTTGGTACTGATGATGATGAACTCTTCACAAGTTTCTTGCTAGCCTTCTTTGTTTTAGATGGAGTAGCAACATCTAATAAAACTCCAGTTGGCTCATATGTATTAACAGTTCGCAAATATCTCACCAAAATTTTGTGGGTGGGAGAAACTTTGCGAAGCATCGCGTCTGGAATACGAGCCACATGTGTAAAGATCGCTTCATCATCTTCTACAGCTTTGGGAAATTGATAGAAAGAAAATTCAGCAACTTCAACATTTGACAGCATCGGAATTTCTTCTTTCGCATACACGTGTTCAAGAATCAAACTCCAGTATCTTGCACACGAAATTCCCTTCTCCGAATTTGTATGTTCTAAACTTTTGACAAATTCCTTCCACAGCTGTGTTGCGTAATGAACATTAATGTCATAGTATATGCGCATCACCATGGCATATACTTCCATTCTTCCTCTATCCAACCCAACTACTCTTCCTGTAAGACATCTGAGAAAGATTGCAAAAAGAAAATTCCACATACACGGCAACCCAGATTTTCTGAAATCACTGATTTTTGTTAACTCTAGTTGATGCCCCATTTCATTAAACATATGAATAACCTGGGAGTTGACAGGTTTGATAAATGGAGGGTGTTCGGAACTTGTAGAATTTCCACAAACAAGTTCTTCGACAGTTTAACTCGTTTGTTGTTGATTAGATTGAAAGTAATCACATCCGCTGTGTGATTGTATGAGGCCGTTGAAGCGGCACGCGATAACCATACCATTGGAACCGGAGATGAACTGAACATTGCAGTTGCTAAAGAAGAACGTTTCAGAGCAACAATCAGCATCTTTAACCCTTCTGGATAAGCGGAAACTTTGGGATCAACTTGGTAGTTAGTGCTTTGAATCTTCATCAGAGACTGAGAAAGAACCTCATCAGTGTTGGAAGTAGTGGCCGCCATTGTTAGGGTTTGGAAAAAGAAAGTGGAAGTTTGTATCAAGGTTTAATCTTGGAAGTGTTTGTGAGAGTTCTTGTTTGCGTAACCGTAACCAGTGTTCCTTAACCCCCTTTTATAGGTTGCTCAAAATTGATTTGAAATTGAAGCGGGATACATTTAATGTTATCCGACGTGGCACCTTGAAAGTCGGATCATGACTGCAAAAGGTAACAACATTCCAAAAAGTAACCGTCACATCTCCCTGAAAACCGGACAAAAAACAAACGATTTTGAGTATACAGCCTGTCAAGTATCCGTTATAGAATAGTAACCAATAAAACCCTTCGCATGGAAGCAAGGCTCATTCACTTTTGGGATTTAAAGTGAATTCATATGCCAAATTTGCGAAATCATCAGTTTGAGTTAGTTGTACTCAGAACCTCAAGGATTTCGTGTGTGCATTGTGCCAAATGAAATAAGATAAGAAACAAAGATATTTGGAATGTGGTGATGTCAACAATTCAATTTGACATGAATGCAGTAAAACCCCGAGCAAAGGTTACTTCGTTAATTATCAAGAGAGATAATCAACTGCTTGTATAGTTTCCCGTGATTTACAATTGAATACTTATAGAAAAGTATCGAAGGGCTTCTTTTTAAAAGTCATTTTGGATTGGTTTGAAATTTCATTACATATCAACCTTAACATAAGGTGAGAAATTGTAAATGAAATTACTTGTTTGACCAGTGTAGTCAGTGACAAGTTGGCTTTGGAAAATATTTATCATGACAAGAATTTGCGAATGAAACTTACACTGAAATCATATTCAAATGAAAAGTTTGTTTAGGATCTTGTTGGGTAATCAAACATTCTGGGTTCGGAATATTTGATCAAGACCACACATGCGAATTGAATATGATTTGAAGTTTCGAAATTTTGATACAGAAACAAAAGTTTCGTAAAAATCTGGAACAAAGTTCCCCATCAACTCCTTAAGGATTATGATTTTTGGGTTTCACTTTCATTACGGACTCATGATGATAGATCATAAACATAGTGTGGTGATTTGTCTAGGTTTTGATTGGCTTGATAAAAAACCTCAAGGACAAATCTTTTCAAAATTTTTTTTTGGATTGAAATAATTGTTTGGTTTCAAAAGGTTGGATGAGAATCGAAGTGTACCTCTGTTATAATGGACAAAACAGAAAAACTCTTAACTCATTTGAGAAGAGTAAGGTAGCCCATTTTTGACTTATGCGAATATAAGCCTTTATTGGAAGAAATTATCATGTGATAATGTCATCAAGGCTTTCTTTGCACACATAGAGTCATGTCGAGGCTTTTGGTCTACATACAGCAGCATGCTTCTAGGGACATCCTAACTAGTCTTAAAAAAATTTAATACCTTCCCATTGAAACAAAATGTATGACCACTTCGCATTTTAGCCCTGCAGTAAATTCTTAGCACACAATTGAAAAAACAAAGAAAAATAAAATCTTTTTGGATTTTTTATTTTTCAAAAGAAAATACAAAGAAATGAAAATCTTTTTGTATTTTTGAATTTTTCAAAAGAAAATACTAAAAAAATGAAAATCTTTTTGTATTTTTTATTTTTCAAAAGAAAATACTAAAAAAATGAAAATCTTTTTGTATTTTTGATTTTTCAAAAGAAAAGAAAGTAACATATGTAAAACGTTCCTAAGTTGATATAACCACATATGCGAAATTATATGGATGCGAAGCCTCTGAATGAACAGTAACTTCTGAACAATGTGAACGCATCTTCTAAACAAAAAATTTATTCTTGTGTGGATAAAATTGAATTCGCATTAAGCATCCCCAAACCTGCTAAAATTCTAACAAATGATTTTTCATCAAGAGGTTTTGTAAAAATATCAGCAAGTTGTTCAGTTGTTTTGACAAAATGAATTTCAATATTCCCATCTTCCACATGATCTTTGATAAAATGATATCGAAGAGCAATGTGTTTTGTCTTTGAATGTTGCACTGGATTATGACAAATGCGAATTGCACTTTGTGAATCACAATACAAAGAAATCTTTTTCATGTTGATTGCATAATCACGAAGTTGACTCTGAATCCATATAATTTGCGAAGTGCAAGCAGCTGCATAGATGTATTCTGCCTCAGCAGTTGAGATAGCCACACAAGTTTCTTTCTTTGATTGCCAGCTTACCAACTTTCCATCCAATAAATGACATCCACCAGTCGTACTTTTTCGATCTAAGGTACATCCTCCTAAATCAAAATCTGAAAAAGCTTGAATGAAAAATCCTGTTTTCGCAGGATACCAAAGGCCTAAAGAAACAGTTCCCTTTAAATATCGAAAGATATTTTTCACTGCCGTCAAATGTGGTTCTCTTGGATTTGCTTGATATCTAGCACAACAACAAACCGAAAACATAATATCAGGTCTACTCGCAGTTAAGTACAATAAAGACCCTATCATGCTACGATACACTGTTAAATAAACAGCAGGAGTGTCTAACGAAGGAGTTAGTCGTGTTCCTACTGCCATAGGGACTTTGAGCTTCGTGCTATTAAGCATTCCAAACTTTTCAAGCAAGTTCTTTGTATATTTTTCTTGATTAATGAAAATTCCTTGCCTGTTCTGTTTTATGTTTAAACCAAGAAAATTATTAATTTTTGCCATCATGCTCATTTCAAACTAACTTTTCATTAAATTTTCAAATTCAAGTGACAATGCTGGATCAGTTGAACCAAAGATAATATCATCAACATAAATTTGAACAAGCATTAAATGACACCCAACTTTCTTGCAAAATAATGCAGGGTCGACTGATCCTTGTTTAAATTTAGATTGTTTCAAGAAATTTGTATGTGTTGCGTACCAGGCCCTTGGTGCTTGTTTTAACCCATATACAACTTTATCTAAAATATAAACATGATCAGGATGTTCAGTGTTTACAAAACCTGGTGGTTGTTCAACATACACTGTTTCTTCGAGTTTGCCATTTAAGAATGCACATTTAACATCCATTTGATAAACATCAAAATCTTTGTGAGCTGCATAAGCTAAGAATATGCGAACTGCTTCAAGTCTTGCAACAGGTGCAAATGTTTCTTCATAATCAATGCCTTCTTGTTGCGAATATCCTTTAACCACTAGTCTTGCTTTATTTCGAATAATATTGCCATCTTTGTCAGTTTTGTTTTTAAAAATCCATTTTAATCCAACAATTGAAACATCAGAAGGTTTAGAAACTAATCTCCAAACCTTGTTTCGTTCAAATTCAGCCAATTCAGATTGCATAGCAACAACCCAATCTGAGTGTTCCATAGCATTCTTGACTGTTTTTGGCTCTATTTTCGAAATAAAAACATTAAACATACAAAGTTCTTGGTTAGTATTTAGTACCTCATTTTTCGCACGAATTTGAGCTCTAGTCAACACACCTTCTTGTAAATTGCCAATTACCTGTTCTTGTGGATGATTTCTTGTCCATTTCGCAAGTGGTGGATAATTTGGATCATAGTCTAATGGTGCATCTTCATGCATATCTTCATTTTCAGATCCTGCAACAGAAAAATTATCATTAAATTCATGAAAGTCTGCATTGTTATCAAGACTATTTGTCGCTGTTTCATGAAGCTCTCTCTCAACATGATCTACATTTGGATACTCCCCCTCAAAATTATGTGCATGTTGATTTTTCGAATGCTCCCCCTCAACTTGATGTTCTTGTTGATTTTGTGAATGCTCCCCCTCAACTTGATTTTCTTGTTGATTTTGTGAATGCTCCCCCTCAAACGTTCGTATAAAATCTTCATGGACACTTGTGTGTTCTTCCTCCATATGAGGATTTGGTGTGTTTTCACAAGTTATCGATGTTGAAGTGATTGTTGATTCATCAATATGTTTTGAAGATTCTGATGTGTGATTATCAGGAGCATTATTTTCTGCATTAATTGCCCTGTCAGGAATTCCAAAAATTAAGTCATAATCAAAATCAATAATTTCAGAATTATCAATTTGAGTATTTGAATCCACAAGTATTGGTTTCTGATTGAATTTACTATCAATCTGTTTAAGATAGTAATCGTCAAATGTTAAATTGAAAGTTTCTTCAATTTTTCTTGTTCGTTTATTAAGCACTTTGTATGCAATTGAATTCTGTGAATATCCTAAGAAAATGCCTTCATCAGCTTTTGCTTGAAACTTTGACAAATTATCTTTGAGATTCATAATAAAGCACCTGCAACCAAAAACATGAAAGAATTTTACATTAGGTTTCCGATTATTGATTATTTAATATGGAGTAATATTGAATCTTCTGTGAATGTATGATCTATTCTGAGTAAAACATGTTGTGGACACAGCTTCTGCCCAATGATATTGAGGTAGATTCGCATATGTGAGCATGGTTCTGGCTGCTTCGCATAGAGATCGATTTCTTCTTTTAACTACACCATTTTGTTGTGGAGTATATGGTGATGAGAAATTATGCGAAATACCTTTGTTTGTGAGAAAATTGTCAAGAGTTTGATTTTTAAACTCCAAACCATTATCACTTTTAATTTTTCGTACATTCTTTTTCAAACTAATTTCAATCTTTTTGATAAAATCAATCATCGTCTGAGCAACTTCAGATTTCAACCTGAGAAAAAATACCCATGTGAATCTACAGAAATCATCTACAACAACTAAAATATACCTCTTTTTATTTATTGTTGCAACAGTTGATGTTCCACATAGATCAATGTGAAGAAGTTCCAATGGATCTATTATTTTTGAATCTATGACAATCGGATGACCTTTTCAATGTTGTTTTCCTTGTTCACAAGCTGCACATAATGAATCATTATCAAATTTTAATATTGGTAACCCTCGAACTAAATCTTCAGTTACAAGTTTATTTATATTTCGAAAGTTCAAATGTGACAATCTTCGATGCCAAAGCCAGCTGATATCATTGGATGCTTTTGATAGTAAACACACAGCTGGTTTTCCCACAATTGGTTTGATGTCCAATGTAAACATATCACCATATCATTTGGATTTCAGAAGTATTTCATTTGTCTTTGCATTTGAAATGTTACTTCCTTCTTCATTAAACACTACTTGATTTCCAGTACCCACAACAAGTTGTGATACACTAATCAAATTGTGTTGAAGTCCTTCAACATAAGCAACTCTGTTTACTATGAAGTTTCCATTTGTGACTTTCCCATATCCATTCACTTGACACTTGTGATTATTTCCAAATTTGACAACTCCAGCATTCTCCAAGCTTCGATAATCTCGCAAGTTTTCCTTCTTCCAGTCATATGACGAGAGCAACCACTATCAATATACCATTTTGGATCATACTGCTCGTCACATAGCACCTGCATTTATTGAAAAAATTTAGGAACCCAAGACTTATTGGGTCCATCATTAGTAGAATGAAACAACTTTTTAGAACTTAAAAACCATGTTTTCACTTTGCTTGTAACAAAATCCATTATATCAGCATCATCCGTTCTAGATATTGAAATATAGTCATTCAATAGTTTTGGATTCTCATTAATTGTAATCTTATCCTTCACAACATTCGCATGTTTGATAACTGGTTTCCATTTTTGAACCAGAACTTGCGAATTATGTGATGATGTACTAGCAGTTGAAGAATTATTTGCGAACTTATCAAAGGCACTTTTGATTTCTTGTTCTGAAAACTTTGCACTTTGATATTTCTTTCCTTTCTCTTCAAACCAATTATTGATCATATTTACATCAGTCTTTCCTTTGATGTATGAAACTTTGGTTTTTTTTGATATTGAAGGATTTGGAAAATTTGGTTGTTGTGGTGAAAATTTCGCTTTGACTTGATTTGATTTCTTCAAACTTGATGAATTATTCGTGAATTTGTCAATAGTTGGAAACTTTTTATTATTCGCAAATTTTTGCGAACTCTCAAATTTTCTATTGTTGTCATATTTGCGAATATATGGAACTTTGTCAACATAATTTATTTGTTTATTAAAACTCGAAGTTTTGTGAGTGTTGTTATTTTGAAATTTTGACGATGTTTTTGAAATTTGTTCTTTTTGATTATTCAGAACTTGTCAGAATATTGCTTTTCTTGCTTGTCTTTTGGAAACATTATTTTCTGTTGAGTGATTTCCACCCATCAATTTGAATTCTTGAGAATTTAATTTCACTTCAACCTTTGAGTTTTCAGCTTTTTCAAAAGATTTGTTTGATTTTTCACCTTTAACGACCCATTTTTGTAATGATTTTTGTTTTTGAAACACATACGAATTTTGAGTTAAATTGTTTTCTACTGTGTTTTGATTTGCGAAAAAACCTTCAGGTGTTGACTTTTGATTATCTTTTTCAATCATTTTATTGAACTCAGGATGAATTTTCTCAGCATTTCCAGTAGTGACAAAAACTTGATTTGGAAAAATAGTTTTATCAGTACATACAAAATTTGGATATACCACTGTGTTGGTTTCCAAATAATGTGCGCCTTTGTCATTTAAAATTTTGTCAAATTCTTTTGTGTTTTCAAACACTTGATCAACCACAACCCTTTGATGTGTTTCAGTTAAAATTTTCTTTTCTTCTTTATTTTCATTAGTATCATCAGATTTCCAGCTTTCAACTTCCACATTATCAAACTTACAATGTTGCGAAGTTGAAGATTTATCAACTTTATCCTCTACTATTGATTCAACTATTATTTCTTTACCTTTGATCTTAGATGTGATATTAACGATTGACAATTGAGAACAATCAATCTCTTCTTCTTCTTCTTCTTCAATTTCACTGATTTCACTCACATTATCAGAATTTTCATCAATATCAGCATAATTGAATTGCGAAGTAAGAGTTGAATTTTCGGTTTTCTTTAAGATTTTCACTTGTTCACCTTTTGTTAAACTTTCATTTACAATGTCAACCAACTCATCAGCATTCAGAAATTCATCAATTTTGACAATACCATATGAATATCTATCATCAGGTATTTTGTCAAACTGAGCAATTGTACTTTCGCAATCATAAGAAACAACATCAACTTTTTCACGCTCATACTCAAGAAAAGGTAAAAGTTTCCTATGTTGTTCTTTGCTAATATCAGAAGAATGATGTAAAGCAGTTAATTTTGCATACAATCTCTTTGCTGAATTACAATAGATGTTTCTTTGTGCTAGTAAGAATCTAACATCATTAGAAAGATTATTCCTATCACAATCTATATTTTTGATTTGCATTTCTAATTTTTCAACTCTGCTCTTCTTTATTTCTAAATCCCTTCGTGTCTCACTAAGTTGCACATTTAATTTCTTAGCTTCATTACTAGCAGACACAATAACAGAATCAAAATAAGCCACAATATGATCAAACGAAACAATTTCAGCATCATAAGCAGATAAAGGAATATTAAAAGATTCAAGAATTGCATGTACCTTGGTTGTCATGGGAGACTTGTCTGTGGATTTAGACATAAAACATTTCCCTGAAATGTTCTCTTCGCATTCCTCAAAACTTGCGAACATTGCTCCATGTGTGGGATGTCTCATTTCTTCATCATCAGATCCTGAAGACTAGATTTGATACGTTCCACTTTCTTCTTCATCAGATTCTCCCTTAGCAACCAAAGACACTCCTTTGTTCTTTGCACGTAATTCTTCAATCTTTTCAGAATAGTAAGCTTCATCTTTGACTTTTTCTTTCTCTTCTTCTTTCTTTCGCAACATGCAATCAGCTGCGAAATCATTCGCACCATTGCAGTAGTGACAATAAATTCCTGAATCACCCTTTAACTTTTTCTCTTCATTCACATTTTTCTGTTTTCCATCTGTTTTCTCCATTTTCTTCTTCTCTTCTCCTCCTATTCTTGTTACATCATTTTTCACATCACTATTCTTTCCTTTTGGATTAAAAGGCTTTTTGAAAAACTTTTTAGCTTTGTTGTTTGAATAGTATCCTACTGCTTCATCATCGGAGTTCATCAAAAATCCTTCTAAATCTGAACCATCGTTTTCATCAGTTTCTGTTACTTTTGAAACAAGAGCCAAAGGACCACCAATAGCTTGTTTTGATTCTTCATACATTTCTGTGACCTCACATTCATGTGTTTTTTGTTGATTGTAAAGATCATTCAATGTAGTTGTATCAAAACATTGTTGATTCTTTATCATCATGCTCACACCGCGCCATTCCTTGCGAAGACTCATAATGAAAGTTAAATTGAACTCCATGGTTGATCTAGTAATTCCATACCTATTGCAGTGAAACATAAGCTCATTCAGACGATCATAACAACTTTCAAGAGTTTCTGTATCCTTTTGTCTGAATTCCTTCAGTTCAACTAGGCACTGCTTCACAGAGTTGATTTTCTTCTTTTCACTACCTTGATATTTTTCTTTTAGAGTATTCCAGATCTCTTTTGCTGTTTTACAACTACGAATGTAATTGTAAACCACAGGAGGTAGAGCACCTCTTATTTCTCTCATGCATCTCTTTTCATTTTTCTTCAATCGATTTCGTTGTTCTTCAACATCAGTAGATGAAGCGGATGATCCAATTGGTTGAACATTAGCAGGAGCTAGTACTGTTCCATCGATACACTTCCAAAGTTCTTCATCAATTCCATTTAAGTAATCTTCCATTCTATCAGCCCACTGATCATAGTATTCTGGAATTAACTTCGGAATTTTGGTTGAGGAACCAAGCAAGTGAGAGAAAGAAGTCATTGAATTCATGTTGAAGTTCGCCATTGATGAACACAGAAAATATTTGAAAACTTGAAACCTTGATGAATTTCAGAATTTAACAAACGAATTGATCACAAATCACTAATCGATTACTCGATTTAACAATTCAAATGCAGAATCAATTCAAATATGAAGATCTAATGTGATTTTCAAAACCAAAAAATGTGCGGAATATTTTGAGTTAATTTGTAACTCAAAAAACAAATGATTCTTATACGAAAATCAGATTTAAGCAGTTTGAATCCTGCTCTGATACCAATTGATGAGAATTGTTATCGAGAATTTAGAAAAGAAAAGATAGATTTGAATGATTTAAGATGAAGAACACAGAGAGTAAATATTAATCAGATCTTATATTGATAAAGACTGATTACAAAGTTAAGCAGAAGTGAGTTCAAGCATCATCCTACAACTTCTAGCCTAAGTCCCTATTTATAGGGAACAATCAAAAAGTATACTAAGTCTATACATTTTAACTTCGCACAAAAGATGACTTAGTAAAATAACACAAAATGCGAAACTATACAAAACACTCTATTCGACTATTACAATATACATCAACAAAAATGGCTTTTCGCTAGTCGGAAATGCGAATAATGAATGAATTTGGTTCAGAATTCTATTTATAGTCCTGAGATATTTTTTGGCAGAAAATATTGTTATTCCTGAAATGATCTCTAATATAATAGAGTGTTGGAATAACAGTGTTGCACAAAACCGTAGTGCACCCACTCTCCTGATATTTCCTGAAGTGTAAACCCTGAATTACTCAAACTTACACGAAAAAGTATGAAAATTAACTATGACTGCTATAACTTCTATTGAAGTGATATAGTTTGTACAGAATGGAAATCTCAGGTTGTCACAATTAAGCTGGTGAGTTCATAAGATTTTAGTGATGTGAGTAAGCTGTAAAGTGTTGTTGAAAATGTATAAGTAAAGTGATGTAATCTGTAAGTTTTGTTTTGTAAAGTTTTCCTGTTCCTCTAGAAAATCATATATTTTCTACTTTAATGGGAGTTGAGTAAAATGACACTACAAGCCTTTCTATCCATAATAAGTTGGTATAAGTTATATATACTTGGAGTAAACAAACAATCGATTGTGCGCATATGCTCTCAACTCACAACCCAACGGGGTATAGTAAGTAAGGCTGATAGCACACATTCCATTGGTTGTTAGATCGTTGTCATATATAACCATGGTGTATTCACTTGTTACTCATGGAGTTATTTGTAATGGTTCCTTTATATCTAATGGAGAGTTCCTTTTAAGAAAACCTATATTTCTTATAATAAAATATTGACTATGGTGATTACTTTTATAATAGCTTTGTTTATACTGCTATATATAATTTGATATTGGGTAGATAGTACATTGGGTGACCTCGGTGTAAACCCACATGCAACGGGAACAGGACGTACACCGAAGAGCACACATCCTACTAGCTGCCGGATACTAGTTTTATATATAAACATGGTGTATAAACTAAGGTGTTATAGAGTTAACTCACTTAAAGTCTTTAAAACTGTACTGGCTTAATAAAATGGATTAAGCCCTTAACTAGGAAATCGCTAGTTTTGTATACCAAAAGTACTGACTTTGAAACGAAAGTTTTGTACTATAAAAACTGTGCATTGACCTTGTGTCCTATAACCTGATCCATACCTGGTACCCTTATGATGACTTAATGTATACTAAGCATAAATATGTATAGATTCAGGTAGATAATAGATTGGGTGACCTCGATGTAAACCCACATCCGACGGGAACACGATGTACCGCGAAGAACACACATCCTATTAGCTGTCGGAATCTACTTAGCATATATGTATCCTATAGTGTATATATTAAGGAATCATAAAGTTAGCATCATGGTACTAACTTTTAAAAGTAGCCTTCTACCAAGACTCGATTATTATGAAAGCAGTCTTCTACCAAGACTCTATTGTTCCTTAGTCAACTGTAAAGTACATTCTCCTTAGTTTATAACCTATCTCGAATAGAGAATAGATTAACCTTCAAGTGTTACTGACACTTTATGAAAGTAATGGGAGAAATGATGTGACGAAACGAAATTTTCATTTGATCAAACCCTAAAAGTAAACCACTTTGTATCATAAATTAATATCATTATTTCTTATTTTTAAGAAATATAAAGTTCGTTTGATTATTTTAATATTATTTTTAAACGAACGGGTGAAAGAAAGTGTCGTCTCGAGTTTTGATTTTTGAAAACCGCAAACACTTCACGTATTAGAAACACCCGACCAAACTTTATGTTTTGGGTTTATAACTCACCCAAAAACCGTGAACTCATACATATGTATGAGTTTACTCCCCAAAAACTAGCCACTTGTGTTTACTCCCCAATAGTCAAAAGAGTAAACTCCAAAAACTCTCTCAAGTATCATCCAAGATTTAATTCCAAATCTTCAAACTTGTAAGTGTTCTAACCATTTCAAGTTAGTAAAACACTTAATCTAGTGTTTGTGCATCTATTCATCCATTCATTTCCGGTTTTTTGTTTAGATTTTCCAAAACACCAAGAACACCAAGAACACACATTAAGTGTTCTTGGCCTTTTAGCTCAAATCAAGCAACATTATAGTAAGTACTTCCATCCTTGAGTGCTTGTAACCTAGTATATCAATTAATCACCAAGAAATTCGGTCAAGAACACCATGCTTGATGCGTTCACGGTCCAAGATGATGCTTGGGCCGTAAACACCATAAAGTCCCCCAAAATTTACTTAAGTCCCATGTTTAGCCCTAGTTTGAAGTTTAAGACTTACCTTAACATATTTAGACCTTCCATTGATATGTTTAAGCTTTGAAAAACACCAAACATCACCATTTATAGGTGTTTACGGTCTAAGGATAACCCAAAAACCGTAAACATCCAAAGAGGTGTTTAAATGAGTCATATTATTTTCTTAGCCCTAAAAGCTAACTTAGACATTTACCTAGTTGTGATAAGGACTTGAAATAAAGGCAATATCTTTTCCCATAAGGGTTTACGGTAGTAAACCCAAGCGAAAATACCCTTAGGCCGTAAACACCTCAAGGAGGATGTTTTGTGGCCCTAGTCCATTCCAAAGGCTAAACTACTTAGCAAGATTGCTTCAAAGGACTTATTAAACCTCCAAACAACTCATGGTGCAAAGAAATGGAGTTTATACTCCTAGTGTAGTGGTCATTTAGACCGTAAACTCCCAAGGAGTTTCCCCTTGGACCCCAAACACCCTAGTTTTGCCTTACTAGCAGTTGGATGCAATCCTTGTGATCTTTAACACTTGAAAAAAAGTGTTTTCATGTTCTAAAGTTTCCCAACAAATTTTATTAGTTATAATGAGGCTAATTAGTTATATATATTCATTATATGATAACTAGGCTCGTGCGTGTGTACAAGTCTTCATTTGTCACCTAGCCCCGTAACCGACACTTCAATCCAATCAACTCACCACAAGTGAGTTCATACCCCTTTAATTAACCTTTGAAATACTTTTAAATGTTTCAAATGCTTTTATGGGGGGGGGGGGGAACACAAGTTGAACACTTATTGTTATTACATCAATCACATGTGATTAATAACTATAAAACCAATGATTTTACTACTATTCAAACTGTTTATCAAAGCTATTTTACTTCCAACTATTTTACAAACTATTTTACTTATCAAACACTTTTACTTATACTTTGTTATGCATATTATAAATTGCATGCCCGTATATGTATAGTTATGTAATCAATGTTTAAAAGGCTTAGGAAGGCCGCACGCCCTATTTCCTTTTCCTCGATTTGGATGTGATATGGTGGGATATCGGTTAGCCGTCCGAAGGTCGTTGAGTAAAATGACACTACAAGCCTTTCTATCCATAATATGTTGGTACAAGTTATATATACTTGGAGTAAACAAACAATCGATTGTGCGCATATGCTCTCAACTCACAACCTAACGGGGTACAGTAAGTAAGGCTGATAGCACACATTCCATTGGTTGTTAGATCGTTGTCATATATAACCATGGTGTATTCACTTGTTACTCATGGAGTTATTTGTAATGGTTCCTTTATATCTAATGGAGAGTTCCTTTTAAGAAAACCTATATTTCTTATAATAAAATATTGACTATGGTGATTACTTTTATAATAGCTTTATTTATACTGCTATATATAATTTGATATTGGGTAGATAGTAGATTGGGTGACCTCGGTGTAAACCCACATGCAACGGGAACAAGACGTACAACGAAGAGCACACATCCTACTAGCTGTCAGATACTAGTTTTATATATAAACATGGTGTATAAACTAAGGTGTTATAGAGTTAACTCACTTAAAGTCTTTAAAACTGTACTGGCTTAATAAAATGGATTAAGCCCTTAACTAGGAAATCGCTAGTTTTGTATACCAAAAGTACTGACTTTGAAACGAAAGTTTTGTACTATAAAAACTGTGCATTGACCTTGTGTCCTATAACCTGATCCATACCTGGTACCCTTATGATGACTTAATGTATACTAAGCATAAATATGTATAGATTCAGGTAGATAATAGATTGGGTGACCTCGATGTAAACCCACATCCGACGGGAACACGACGTACCGCGAAGAACACACATCCTATTAGCTGTCGGAATCTACTTAGCATATATGTATCCTATAGTGTATATATTAAGGAATCATAAAGTTAGCATCATGGTCCTAACTTTTAAAAGTAGCCTTCTACCAAGACTCGATTATTATGAAAGCAATCTTCTACCAAGACTCTATTGTTCCTTAGTCAACTGTAAAGTACATTCTCCTTAGTTTATAACCTATCTCGAATAGAGAATAGATTAACCTTCAAGTGTTACCGACACTTTATGAAAGTAATGGGAGAAATGATGTGACGAAACGAAATTTTCATTTGATCAAACCCTAAAAGTAAACCACTTTGTATCATAAATTAATATCATTATTTCTTATTTTTAAGAAATATAAAGTTCGTTTGATTATTTTAATATTATTTTTAAACGAACGGGTGAAAGAAAGTGTCGTCTCGAGTTTTGATTTTTGAAAACCGCAAACACTTCACGTATTAGAAACACCCGACCAAACTTTATGTTTTGGGTTTATAACTCACCCAAAAACCGTGAACTCATACATATGTATGAGTTTACTCCCCAAAAACTAGCCACTTGTGTTTACTCCCCAATAGTCAAAAGAATAAACTCCAAAAACTCTCTCAAGTATCATCCAAGATTTAATTCCAAATCTTCAAACTTGTAAGTGTTCTAACCATTTCAAGTTAGTAAAACACTTAATCTAGTGTTTGTGCATCTATTCATCCATTCATTTCCGGTTTTTTTTTTAGATTTTCCAAAACACCAAGAACACCAAGAACACACATTAAGTGTTCTTGGCCTTTTAGCTCAAATCAAGCAACATTATAGTATGTACTTCCATCCTTGAGTGCTTGTAACCTAGTATATCAATTAATCACCAAGAAATTCGGTCAAGAACACCATGCTTGATGCGTTCACGGTCCAAGATGATGCTTGGGCCGTAAACACCATAAAGTCCCCCAAAATTTACTTAAGTCCCATGTTTAGCCCTAGTTTGAAGTTTAAGACTTACCTTAACATATTTAAACCTTCCATTGATATGTTTAAGCTTTGAAAAACACCAAACATCACCATTTATAGGTGTTTACGGTCTAAGGATATCCCAAAAACCGTAAACATCCAAAGAGGTGTTTAAATGAGTCATATTATTTTCTTAGCCCTAAAAGCTAACTTAGACATTTACCTAGTTGTGATAAGGACTTGAAATAAAGGCAATATCTTTTCCCATAAGGGTTTACGGTAGTAAACCCAAGCGAAAATACCCTTAGGCCGTAAACACCTCAAGGAGGATGTTTTGTGGCCCTAGTCCATTCCAAAGGCTAAACTACTTAGCAAGATTGCTTCAAAGGACTTATTAAACCTCCAAACAACTCATGGTGCAAAGAAATGGAGTTTATACTCCTAGTGTAGTGGTCATTTAGACCGTAAACTCCCAAGGAGTTTCCCCTTGGACCCCAAACACCCTAGTTTTGCCCTACTAGCACTTGGATGCAATCCTTGTGATCTTTAACACTTGAAACAAAGTGTTTTCATGTTCTAAAGTTTCCCAACAAATTTTATTAGTTATAATGAGGCTAATTAGTTATATATATTCATTATATGATAACTAGGCTCGTGCGTGTGTACAAGTCTTCATTTGTCACCTAGCCCCGTAACCGACACTTCAATCCAATCAACTCACCACAAGTGAGTTCATACCCCTTTAATTAACCTTTGAAATACTTTTAAATGTTTCAAATGCTTTTATGGGGGGGGGGGGGGGGGAATACAAGTTGAACACTTACTGTTAGTACATCAATCACATGTGATTAATAACTATAAAACCAATGATTTTACTACTATTCAAACTGTTTATCAAAGCTATTTTACTTCCAACTATTTTACAAACTATTTTACTTATCAAACACTTTTACTTATACTTTGTTATGCATATTATAAATTGCATGCCCGTATATGTATAGTTATGTAATCAATGTTTAAAAGGCTTAGGAAGGCCGCACGCCCTATTTCCTTTTCCTCGATTTGGATGTGATATGGTGGGATATCGGTTAGCCGTCCGAAGGTCGTTGAGTAAAATGACACTACAAGCCTTTCTATCCATAATATGTTGGTACAAGTTGTATATACTTGGAGTAAACAAACAATCGATTGTGCGCATATGCTCTCAACTCACAACCTAACGGGGTACAGTAAGTAAGGCTGATAGCACACATTCCATTGGTTGTTAGATCGTTGTCATATATAACCATGGTGTATTCACTTGTTACTCATGGAGTTATTAGTAATGGTTCCTTTATATCTAATGGAGAGTTCCTTTTAAGAAAACCTATATTTCTTATAATAAAATATTGACTATGGTGATTACTTTTATAATAGCTTTATTTATACTGCTATATATAATTTGATATTGGGTAGATAGTAGATTGGGTGACCTCGGTGTAAACCGACATGCAACGGGAACAAGACGTACAACGAAGAGCACACATCCTACTAGCTGTCGGATACTAGTTTTATATATAAACATGGTGTATAAACTAAGGTGTTATAGAGTTAACTCACTTAAAGTCTTTAAAACTGTACTGGCTTAATAAAATGGATTAAGCCCTTAACTAGGAAATCGCTAGTTTTGTATACCAAAAGTACTAACTTTGAAACGAAAGTTTTGTACTATAAAAACTGTGCATTGACCTTGTGTCCTATAACCTGATCCATACCTGGTACCCTTATGATGACTTAATGTATACTAAGCATAAATATGTATAGATTCAGGTAGATAATAGATTGGGTGACCTCGATGTAAACCCACATCCGACGGGAACACGACGTACCGCGAAGAACACACATCCTATTAGCTGTCGGAATCTACTTAGCATATATGTATCCTATAGTGTATATATTAAGGAATCATAAAGTTAGCATCATGGTCCTAACTTTTAAAAGTAGCCTTCTACCAAGACTCGATTATTATGAAAGTAGTCTTCTACCAAGACTCTATTGTTCCTTAGTCAACTGTAAAGTACATTCTCCTTAGTTTATAACCTATCTCGAATAGAGAATAGATTAACCTTCAAGTGTTACCGACACTTTATGAAAGTAATGGGAGAAATGATGTGACGAAACGAAATTTTCATTTGATCAAACCCTAAAAGTAAACCACTTTGTATTATAAATTAATATCATTATTTTTTATTTTTAAGAAATATAAAGTTCGTTTGATTATTTTAATATTATTTTTAAACGAACGGGTGAAAGAAAGTGTCGTCTCGAGTTTTGATTTTTGAAAACCGCAAACACTTCACGTATTAGAAACACCCGACCAAACTTTATGTTTTGGGTTTATAACTCACCCAAAAACCGTGAACTCATACATATGTATGAGTTTACTCCCCAAAAACTAGTCACTTGTGTTTACTCCCCAATAGTCAAAAGAGTAAACTCCAAAAACTCTCTCAAGTATCATCCAAGATTTAATTCCAAATATTCAAACTTGTAAGTGTGCTAACCATTTCAAGTTAGTAAAACACTTAATCTAGTGTTTGTGCATATATTCATCCATTCATTTCCGGTTTTTTGTTTAGATTTTCCAAAACACCAGGAACACCAAGAACACACATTAAGTGTTCTTGGCCTTTTAGCTCAAATCAAGCAACATTATAGTAAGTACTTCCATCCTTGAGTGCTTGTAACCTAGTATATCAATTAATCACCAAGAAATTCGGTCAAGAACACCATGCTTGATGTGTTCACGGTCCAGGATGATGCTTGGGCCGTAAACACCATAAAGTCCCCCAAAATTTACTTAAGTCCCATGTTTAGCCCTAGTTTGAAGTTTAAGACTTACCTTAACATATTTAAACCCTCCATTGATATGTTTAAGCTTTGAAAATCACCAAACATTACCATTTATAGGTGTTTACGGTCTAAGGATATCCCAAATACCGTAAACACCCAAAGAGGTGTTTAAATGAGTCATATTATTTTCTTAGCCCTAAAAGCTAACTTAGACATTTACCTAGTTGTGATAAGGACTTGAAATAAAGGCAATATCTTTTCCCATAAGGGTTTACGGTAGTAAACCCAAGCGAAAATACCCTTAGGCCGTAAACACCTCAAGGAGGATGTTTTGTGGCCCTAGTCCATTCCAAAGGCTAAACCACTTAGGAAGATAGCTTCAAAGGACTTATTAAACCTCCAAACAACTCATGGTTGCAAGAAATGGAGTTTAGACTGTAAACCCTTGAGTTTACTGCCGTAAACTCCTAATGTAATGGTTATTTAGACCGTAAACTCCTAAGGAGTTTACCCTTGGACCCCAAACACCCTAGTTTTGCCCTACTAGCACTTGGATGCAATCCTTGTGATCTTTAACATTTGAAACAAAGTGTTTTCATGTTTTAAAGTCTCCCAACAAATTTTATTAGTTATGATGAGGCTAATTAGTTATATATATATATTCATTATATGATAACTAGGCTTGTGCGTGTGTACAAGTCTTCATTTGTCACCTAGCCCCGTAACCGACACTTCAATCCAATCAACTCACCACAAGTGAGTTCATACCCCTTTAATTAACCTTTGAAATACTTTTAAATGTTTCAAATGCTTTTATGGGGGGGGGGGGGAATACAAGTTGAACACTTATTGTTATTACATCAATCACATGTGATTAATAACTATAAAACCAATGATTTTACTACTATTCAAACTGTTTATCAAAGCTGTTTTACTTCCAACTATTTTACAAACTATTTTACTTATCAAACACTTTTACTTATACTTTGTTATGCTTATTATAAATTGCATGCCCGTATATGTATAGTTATATAATCAATGTTTAAAAGGCTTAGGAAGGCCACACGCCCTATTTCCTTTTCCTCGATTTGGATGTGATATGGTGGGATATCGGGTAGCCGTCCGAATGTCGTTTCAATATTAATTATATATCATGTGTACATATATGGTCATAAAAGTTCTTCCATGTTAATACATACTAGTTACATCATTTGTAAGTTACCATCGGGGTAACACATGATCATACATATACTATTGTTAGATCAATGAGTCAGTTCATTCATGTGTCAATACTTATTACTATGAGAACATATACAACTATACTAGAAGGAGAACATATATAACTATACTATCAGAACATATACAACTATACTAGAAGGAGAACATATACAATTATACTATAAGAACATATACAACTATACTAGAAGGAGAACATATACAACTATACTAGGAGAACATATACAATGATACTAGAACGAGTAAACAATACATTACATATACATATATACATTGACAGAATTGTGATCCACTATATTGGAGCATTCCTTAAATGTCATGGCCCGAGTTGTTGCCAGAGTCTCTTGGAGGGAGAGCGTGATTTTGCGTATAGATCTATACTGGATTGACTATCCTACACCTTGCTGCTAGCTACAGCCGGACCTGCAGGTCTGCGGGTGCCAAACGTCATAACATTTTACGACCTACATTTGTCGTTGTTTATCCAGTCTATAGTATGGTACAACTAATCACATGATACCTTAATATAAAGCTGGTTTAAGGTAGTTAGTACAGCAGTAGTTCCTATAATACAACACTGCAGTACTACATTAATTTACCCTTTACATATTTAGTGATCTTTTCACTTAAACATTAATGTACAAACTATATTTTGAGAATGATAGTTACACTTGACTAAATTACACACTTTTACAGTAAATGAACATACAAAACAGTTAGGCCTTGGTATTTTAAATAGAAAATATAGGTTTTTATACGAGATTCAAACATTTACAAACACTTACAAACGTTTACAAATTCATACTTATAACTACGTTCAAACATTTTGATACAACCACCGACACTAAAATACTTATGAACTCACCAGCTTAATGCTGATAAACTCTTTCAAAATAACTTGTATTCTCAGGTCATCAGTAGACAGGTACCGAGGCCAGCTTTTGAGAAGATGGAGTGCATTCAAGACCCATCTTATTATTTTGATTTACATTTTTGGTGTCTATAACTGTACAGAACACGCTTGTACTAAAATTATATATTTAATGCAATGGATGATGTTGTTTGCTTATTTACGTTATACTGTGTTGTGATACTTTACATGATGTCCTTCGCCCCAAAACTTTTCCGCCATTCATGGTTTTGGGGTGTGACAAATGAGTACCCTGATGTCGTTTATAATGACATGCAGAGGTACTATTAACCTAAACACATATTTGTTTTATTACGATCATAATGTGAAACCTGGAACCCCTACTAACCGCTCTCATGTATGGAGATTGAGTGAACGAAATGCGACCCGAGAAAATCCATGCAAGCTGTGTAATTGACATTAAAGTTAAATCCTGTCTGCGTGTTGTCATGCTATAGAAAATTTACTTGTTTGTTATGTTCTGTTATGGTATTGTTTGATTCTCTTCACTTGTTTGTTCTGTTCTGTTCTGTTCTGTGTGTGCTTCATTGTACTAGAAGTAATGAATATCATTCTCTTAAACTATACCTATAAAAGTTTACTAATGCTCTAACTGGACTGTTACTGAAAATACTCATTTATCTACAAAGTTATGCTTATACTTTTAAAAATGGAGTTTCGTATAACTATAAAGTAACATAACCTTTAAAAGAGTTTTGAAATGTTTTAACAACTTATAAATAACATAAGTAACATTTTGAAATATGTTTATAACAAACATTTACACATTTATCATTGTGTTCAACTTGTATTCCCCCCTAAAACAATTAAAATAGTTAAAAGATTCATTACGGGGTATGAACTCACCTGATGTGGGTGATTCAAACGGATATGCGTTGGAATGAAATGTGATTCCACATAGAAAGGTATAAAGGCACTTAAATGAGTTTACAACCATGAGTTCACGGCCCAATGGAGTTTACGGCCGTAAACTCATGGTTACTCATGGGTTAGTGCAAGTTTGAAGTCAAGGGGGTGATTTAGGCACATTAGCTTTAACCTAGGATGAGAAAGACCACTTCTTTTGGCACTTTTGGGGTGTTCACGGCCCAAATGAGTTTACAACCATAAAATCATGGCCAAATATTCTTATGAGGGTCCTAAAGGTCATAAAGAAGCATTCTAAATTCATGCCTAAGCCCTTAAAAGTGTTTGTGGCATCAAAACACCCCTAACTCGAGTTTTCGGCCCATAGACCATTTGGTCATGTGTTTGTGGCCGTAAACACTTGTGGGTGATTATATTTTAATTGTTTTTGGTCCAAGACACATAAAGGTGAGAGGCTATGCTAGTCTCTTGGCTTAAGGGTGGCATTTAGGGCATTTTAAGACCCTAAAATGGAGTTTACTCTCCAAATGGAGTTTACTCTCCAAGATGTTCTTGGGGAGTAAACTCTCAAATCTTGTTGTTTTGAGTTTGTTTTTTGTTCCAAAACTCATTTGTGTACAAGTCCAAACTAGTTTCATGGATTAAGGAAAGGCTAGGCTCCATTTGGCTCCTGAAAAGGAGTTTACTCTCCAAGATGTTCTTGGGGAGTAAACTCATAGATCTTGATGTCCTGTTGTGATTTTGATGTTATTAAGCACAATCTAAGCTATATAATACAACTAGATTGAAGTACTCACAATTTGGGATAAAAACCCGAAGATTCGTGAGAGAGAATTTGGCTTTTCTCTAATTGGGAATGTAACTAATGAATAATTTGGTTCAGAATCCTATATATAGTCCTGTGATTTTTGGCAGAAAATATTTTATTCCCGGAATGAACTCTAATATCATAGAGTTTTGGAATAACAGAGTTGC
The DNA here is from genome assembly GCF_052625555.1 of Lactuca saligna. NCBI lineage: Eukaryota > Viridiplantae > Streptophyta > Magnoliopsida > Asterales > Asteraceae > Lactuca > Lactuca saligna. Next base: position 74,953,289 of record NC_136421.1, read on the forward strand.
ACAAAACCCAAGTGCAACCTCTCTCCTGATATCTCCTTAAGTGTAAATCCTGAATTGCTCAAACTTGTCCCAAAACTTTGAAAGTTAGCAGCAACAGGCTTGTCTTCTATTGAAGTGGATGGTTTCACTTAATGGAAATTTTTGGGTTGTCACATCATCCCCCCATTAGAATGAATTTCGTCCTGAAATTAGCTCTCTTAGCATTACTACTGGGGTTGCGCTCTTCTGATTTGCAGAATACTCACTCGTAGGCCTGGCAACTTGCCCTGGTGTTCTTGATAGGATTCATACTTGGTCCATCTATCATTACCTCATGTATGCAAGCCGTATATAATTAGGATTAGTAGGACTGTCGGATGTGCGACTCCGCTTTAGGTCCACAACTCAACGGAGAACAGGAGATAGGGCGGAAACACACATACTAGATCTGCGTAATCATAATCATATACCACCCTCGCGTATAACCTAAATAATAATAGGCGGGCTGTATTCATCCTTAGCCTCTGTGCTCGAACATTGGTCTGTTGGATGAGTGGTATTTCGTGACAGTCTGCGGACGTCTGACGATAAGGCTTCAGAGGACAAAGTACTCTTTGCACGAGTACTTCGGGGGTTTAGAATGCGAAAGATAAAATTTTTGATTCAGGTCGGGCTTTCGATATGAATGATGAAAGTTTCGAGAACTTGTCGATCGAGGCAATAAAAACATATGAACTCAGTATGGTGAGGAGCACACCAACTCATGACGAAAGAAAACAATGGACTCTATACTGAACAAAGTTTCTGGTCAAATGAAACAAACGTCTGATATATGATGATGTATCATTGGTATGATTTGTACTGTACTCCTAGTATGTCCAACAATGTACTCCTTGTAGCTGTTCTCATGTTTCATTTTTCTATTTTGAAATTAGCACTCCTATGTATCGTACCGCTATGTGCGCATACATACAAATAAAAGTTCTTTATTTACTGAAGGGATACCTTTATACCATGATCCCCCATGGTACCACTACCATCGCCCGTCATATACAAGTTACGAATACTTAAGATGAGCCAGGCAGTCGACTGAGCATCTCTCCTTCAAATCCTCTACCAATTAAGGAAGGAGACCTAAGCGGAGTCACTCACTCTAAGTCTGCAACCTATCAGTTGCACACAACCCTGATGTATATGGTGAGCCATAATAGCTTCTCTAAGGGATCTTTTAGTTCTCCTGAATATTATGACCTATTTCAACATGTGAGTTGTTATTGTTACTTTTAAGTGTTTATCCCCAACGTTTAATCTTATATAAATATAATATTAATTTTAAAAGAAATTACCATTATCAAAACATACCACTACTCGTCGACGAATCTGGGGTAGATTCTCCTGCGGTGATCATCAGAATGCGTCCATCCGTGCCTGAGTTCTTGATTATCGAGCAGTTCTTCTGACGGTGTCCAGTCTCACCACAACCATAGTAGGCTTGGTTTTATTCAGCTCCGGGGACTTGGGAGATTGGTTGAGCTGGTGCCCTGCAGTAATGGATAGTGTGTCCTTTTCTATGGCAGTTCAGACACTGCATTTCTCTACATACTCCGGTGTGGTGAAAGTTGCACTTTCCACACTTCGGAAGGTTTCCAGCATAACGATTGGAAGGTGCTGAAGCAGTAGGTGTCGTAGCGGCGTACATAGTACTCGCTTGTTGCTCTTGTGGGATGTCTTGTGTTGTTCGCTTCTTCTTTCTCTTGTTCTCCGATCTTGTAAGTGTTCTAACCATTTCAAGTTAGTAAAACACTTAATCTAGTGTTTGTTCACCTATTCACCCGTTTATTTGTGTATTTTGATTAGATTTCCAAAACACCAAGAACACACACTAAGTGTTCTTGAACCTTTTAGCTCGAATCAAGCACCATTATAGTAAGTACTCTCATCCTTAAGTGCTTGTAAGCTAGTATATCAAACAAACACCAAGGAAATCAGCCAAGAACACCAGGTTTGAGGTGTTCACGGTCCAAGAAGATGCTTGGACCGTAAACACCATAAAGTCCCTCAAATTTGGCTTAAGTCCCATTTTAAGCCCTAGTTTGAAGCCCTAGACTTACCTTAACATATCTAAACCTTCCATTGATATGTTTAAGCATTTTAAAACATCAAACACCACAAAATATTGGTGTTTACGGCCTAAGGATATCTCAAGGCCGTAAACACCCAAAAGGTTGTTTAAATGGGTCATATTCCTTACTTAGCCCTAAAAACTAACCTAGACTTTTACCTAGTGGTGTTAAGGACTCAAAACAATGGAAATACCACTTCCCATAGGGGTTTACGGTATTAAACCCAAGGGAAATTACCCTTAGTCCGTAAACACCTCAAGGTGGGTGTTTTGTAGCCTTAATCCATTCCAAGAGCTAAACCACTTAGCAAGGTTGCTTCTAGGGACTTGTTAAACTCCAAAACAACTCATGGTTGCAATATTTGGAGTTTAGAATGTAAAACCTAGAGTTTACTACCATAAACTCCAAGGGTAAAGGTCATTTAGACCGTAAACTCCCAAGGAGTTTACCCTTGGACCCCAAACACCCTAGTTATGCCCTACTAGCACTCGGATGCAAACCTTGTGAACTTTAACACTTGAAACAAAGTGTTTTCAGGTTCTAGAGTGTCCCAACTCATATTATTAGTTATAATAAGGCTAATTAGTTATACATACGTTCATTATATGATAACTAGGCTCGTGCGTGTGTAGAAGTCTCCAATTGTCACCTAGCACCGAACCCGACACTTCAATCCAATCCACTCACCACAAGTGAGTTCATACCCCTTTAATTAACCTTTGAAATGCTTTTCAATATTTTAAATACTTTTATGGGGGGAATACAAGTTGGATACTTATGGTTATTACATCAACCACATGTGATTAATAACTATAAAACCAATGATTTTATCACTGTTTCAAACTATTTATCAACTGTTTTACTTCAAAATGTTTTACAAACTCTTTTCTTACCAAATACTTTTATTTAAATTTTATTATACTTCTTATAAATTGCATGTCCATATATGTATAGATATATAAGAAATGTTTAAATGGCTTAGGAAGGCCGTCCGCCCTATTTCATTTTCCTCGATTTGGATGTGGTTTGGATGACGGGTAGCCATCCAAAGGTCGTTTCAGTATTAATTATACATCATATGTGCATATATAGACATAAAGGTAATTCTACATTCATGGGTATCAGTTACATCATTAGTGAGTTACCATAGCTGTAACACAGGATTACATTTATACTATTGCCAGATCAATGAGTCAGTTCATTCATGAGTCATATACTCTACATTACTATAAGAACATATAATTTACATTACTATGAGAACATATACAACTATACTAGACAAAGAACATATACAACTATACTAGACGAAGAACACATACAACGATACTAGAACAAGTAACAGTACATTACATATATATATATACTTTTACAAAATTGTGATCCACTGTATCGGAGCATGCCTTAAATGTCATGGCCTGAGTTGTCGCCCGAATTCTCTTGAAGGGAGAGCGTGAGTTTACGTATAGATCTATACTAGATTGACTATCCTACACCTTGCTGCTAGCTACAGCCGTACCTGCAGGTCTGCGGGTGCCAAACGTCATTTCTTTTTACGACCTCTCATTTGTCGTTGTTATCCAGTCGATAGTATGGTACAACTAAATCACATGATACCTTAATATACGTCCAATTTAAGGTATATAGTGCAATAGTAGTTCCTACATTATAATACTACAGTGCTACAGTAATTTATCCTTTATATACATTTAGTGATTATTTCACTCAAACAATAATGTATAAACTATATTTTGATAATGATAGTTACACTTGGAAAATTACATAGTTTTACAATAGTCAAACATACAAAACAATTATGCCTTGGTAGAAGGCTACTTTTAATAGAAAATATAGGTTTTCTGTGAGATTCAACCTTTTACAAACACGTACAAACATTTACATACTTTTATCACAAATGTTTACAACTATTGTTTATAACTATGTTCAAACGTTTTGATACAAATACCGACACTAAAATACTTATGAACTTACCAGCTTAATGCTGATAAACTCTTTCAAAATAACTTGTATTCTTAGGTCATCAGTAGACAGGTACCGATACCAGCTTTTGAGAAGATGGAGCGCATCCAAGACTCCTCTTATTATTTTAATTTACATTATTTTTGGTGTCTATAACTTTAAAGAACACACTTGTATTATAATTATATATTTAATGCAATGGATGATGTTGTTTGCTTGTTTACTTTTACTTTGTTGTGATACATTACATGACGTCCTCCGCCGAAGAACGTTTTCGTCGTTCTTGGTTTTGGGGTGTGACAATATTTTTCCCGCATTAACTCCTTTAGGTTTTACCAACCTATGTAGTTTGCCACTGATAGGTTCAGTGACTTAACATGGATGTTCCACCATGTTAGGGCCTTGCCATCGAAGGTGCAGGCAGAAAACTTCACTTTGCTTCCTTCTGGGCATAAACAGATTTCAAAAATCGACTCTGTTTTCTCTAACCATTGCATGAGAGCAATGATTCCTTCAGTCCCTTTAAAGGACAATGGTTGGGATCTGGTGATGTCCTTGTAGGAGAACTCTCCCTGGTACACAGGGACCTCACCTTGAGTAGAATCGGTAGGTGCTTCGCCTCCACCTGTATTGGTGGAGTGATATTGTGCCATGGCTGTTGCCACAGCCTCAGCCACTGCAGTGTTCAAAGTTGCTGCATCGATTTGTGGAGAAGGTATTGGAGTTATCGGAGTAGCGCGTCTTGGTGATCTGTTAGGAGGCATCTTTGCTAAAAGAAAACAAAGATGAGACAGAATAAGTCTATAGCAACGGACACAAGCCGAAATCTGAAAAGACAAGGTTATCCTAGTTCTGGATGTATCGGGTCCTGACTTCCACAGGGTTCTAGAAATAATTCATAAGTGAGTCTACACCAAATAAACTCTATGAATTTGAAATAACTATCCTCGAATGAATATCTGTTTCCTAAATAACTGTTACCAGTTCCATGTAAGAAAAGAATTCTAACACATGTAATGTGAGCAGTGTTTCCACTTACTCGCTAAATTAACCTAGTTAATATTTATTAGTGTGACGCGTAAGACGTTTTTGGTTACATTGGCTGATTTTTCCTTGAAATCTTCTCATTGGTTTGTCCTTGTTCCTCCTGAACTCTTTTGTTGTCTATTATGAGGAAGTGGTTACATTTATCTGGGCTTGTCGTGCGTGAATGAAAGTGACTAAAGAACCTATGAGATTTTAAGGTAACTTTATGGGGTGATCCTTACGGAATCTTCCTATAATTATACTAGGTATACCAGTTAGTATTGTATATAATTGAAGATCAAATAGACCTTCGAACAATTGATCCCACCTCAACACTAATTCCTTAAAAGGAATGGATAGCGAAGCGTCGATCATACATTCTATGTCTATAAGATCTTGATTATATATAAAACTTTATGAATATACCCTATAAGATTATAGGTCTATCCGCAAGGGTCTTTTAAGTTATCACATAAGTTATTTATCTGGACTAAAATACTCCTATAGTATTCTAACGTAATGTACTTGGTATGTTCTAAACTTGTTATCGTGCTATCGTATCATAGAATACTCCCATAGTACTCTAACTCTAACTGTACTTGTTCTGGCGTTCTCTTGGCTGGTGTTTTGGTAAGTTTTAACTCTATTGCAACACCACATCATTCCCAAACACATGTCGGTCACATCTCGAATGAATATAGTTGATCAGGCTTTATTGATCCTAGCTATGATTACATAATTGTTCAGGTTGACGATAGTGTCCAACCTTTAAATACTTTTAGTTCTGTTCTCCTCGTGATCCTAGTTCTATTATGTACATGTATGAGCAAGTAGGTATATTTCTATAACTTGTAGTTATACTCTAAAATATATCATTATCCAGAGCACTTAAGCCCCATTGTATTTATAGACGTATATCTTTTATCGTTTGATATACTTAGTTCACTATAAACAATGCTCTGATACCAATCTGTCACACCCCAAAACCAGAACGGCGGAAACGTTCGGGGGTGGAGGACGTAATGTCAACTATCACGAGATATGTATATGGTAAGCAAGTAATGAACAAGCATTTCATTTAGAAAGAAAGTGTTTACAATGTATATGTTCACAAAACATAGAAGTCATAAACAAATAACAAAACGAGACTTGAAGCTATAATGCTCCATCTTCTGAAGTCTCAGCACGAGCACCTGTCTAATAGTCTCCTGAGAATACAAGTTATTTGAAAGATTTGATCAGCAATTAAGCTGGTGAGTTCATAAGATTTTAGTGATGTGAGTAAGTTGTAAAGTGTTGTTGAAAATGTATAAGTAAAGTGATGTAATCTGTAAGTTCGGTTTTGTAAAGTTTGTCTGTTCCTCTACAAAATCATATATTTCCTACTTTAATGGGAGTTGAGTAAAATGACACTACAAGCCTTTCTATGTGTAATAAGTGGGTACAAGTTATATATACTTGGAGTAAACAGACAATCGATTGTGCGCATATGTCCTCAACTCACAACCCAACGGGGTACAATAAGTAAGGCGGATAGCACACATTCCATTGGTTGTTAGATCCTTGTCATTTATAACCATGGTGTATTCACTTGTTACTCATGGAGTTATTTGTAATGGTTCCTTTATATCTAATGGAGAGTTCCTTTTAAGAAAACCTATATTTCTTATAATAAAATATTGACTATGGTGATTACTTTTATAATAGCTTTGTTTATACTGCTATATATAATTTGATATCGGGTAGATAGTAAATTGGGTGACCACGGTGTAAACCCACATCCAACGAGAACAGGACGTACAATGAAGAGCACACATTCTACTAGCTGTCGGATACTAGTTTTATATATAAACATGGTGTATAAACTAAGGTGTTATAGAGTTAACTCACGTAAAGTCTTTAAAACTGTACTGGCTTAATAAAATGGATTAAGCCCTTAACTGGGAAATCACTAGTTTTGTATACCAAAAGTACTGACTTTGAAATGAAAGTTTTGCACTAGAAAAACTGTGCATTGACCCTGTGTCCTATAACCAGATCCATACCTGGTACCCTTATGATGACTTAATGTATACTAAGCATAAATATATATAGATTTAAGTAGATAATAGATTGGGTGACCTCGGTGTAAACCCACATCCGACGGGAACAAGACGTACAGCGAAGAAATGAGTACCTTGATGTCATTTATAATGACATGCGGAGGTACTATTAACCTAAAAACATATTTGTTTTATTACGGTCATAATGTGAAAGCTGGAACCCCTACTAACCGCTCTGATGTATGGAGATTGAGGGAACCAAACGCGACCCGGGAAAATCCATGCAAGCCGTGTAATTCACATTAAAGTAAGATCATGTCTGCGTGTTGTCATGCTATAGCAAATTTACTTGTTTGTTATGTTCTGTTATGGTATTGTTTGATTCTCTTCACTTGTTTGTTCTGTTCTGTTCTGTGTGTGCTTCATTGTACTAGAAGTAATGAATATCATTCTCTTAAACTATACCTATAATAGTTTATAATTCTCTAACTGGATTGTTACTGAAAATACTCATTTATCTACAAAGTTATTTTTATACTTCTAAAAATGGAGTTTCGTATAACTATAAAGTAACATAACCTTTAAAAGAGTTTTGAAATGTTTTAACAACTTATAAATAACATAAGTAACATTTTGAAAGATGTTTATAACAAACATTTACACAATGATCATTGTGTTCAACTTGTATTCCCCCCCCCCCCCTAAAACAATTAAAATAGTTAAAAGATTCATTACAGGGTATCAACTCACCAGATGTGGGTGATTCAAACGGATATGCGTGTAAGGATGAAAAGTTCCACGAATGAAACCCGAGACACAATAAGTCCTAAATTACATATAAGGACACATATTGACATGAATATAGTGTTTATAACAACTATATGAAAGAAAACACTTCCGGGACTAGGAAACACCTTCCGGGACTAGGAAACACCTTGACCAAGTGTTGGACTCACATGTTATTCAACATAGGAAGGTATAAAGGCACTTAAATGAGTTTACAACCATGAGTTCATGGCCCTAGGGAGTTTACGGCCGTAAACTCATGGTTACTCATGGGTTAGTGCAAGTCTAAAGTCTAGGGGGTGATTTAGGGACATTAGCTTTAACCTAGGATGAGAAAGACCACTTCTTTTGGCACTTTTGGGGTGTTCACGGACCAAATGAGTTTACAACCGTAAAATAATGGCCAAATATTCTTATGAGGGTCCTAAAGGTCATAAAGAAGCATTCTAAATTCATGCCTAAGCCCTTGGAAGTGTTTGTGGCATCAAAAGACCCCTAACTTGAGTTTTCGGCCCATAGACCATTTGGTCATGTGTTTGCGGCCGTAAACACTTGTGTGTGATTATATTTTAATTGTTTTGGGTCCTAGACACATAAAGGTAAGAGGCTATTCTAGTCTCTTGGCTTAAGGGTGGCATTTAGGGCATTTTGAGACCCTAAAATGGAGTTTACTCTCCAAATGGAGTTTACTCTCCAAGATGTTCTTGGGGAGTAAACTCTCAAATCTTGTTGTTTTGAGTTTGTTTTCTATTCCTAAACTCATTTTTGTATAAGTCCAAACTAGTTTCATGGCTTAACGAAAGGCTAGGCTCCATTTGGCTCCTGAAAAGGAGTTTACTCTCCAAGATGTTCGTGGGGAGTAAACTCACAGATCTTGATGTTCTGTCGTGATTTTGATGTTATTAAGCACAAAGCTATATAATACAATTAGATTGAAGTACTCACGATTTGGGATAAAAACCCAAAGATCCATGAGAGAGAATTTGGCTTTTCTTTAATTGGGAATGTAACGAATGAATAATTTGGTTCAGAATCCTATATATAGTCCTGGGATTTTTGGCAAAAAATATTTTATTCCCGTAATCAACTCTAATATCATAGAGTTTTGGAATAACAGAGTTGCACAAAACCCAAGCGCAACTTCTCTCCTGATCTCTCCTTAAGTGTAAATCCTGAATTGCTCAAACTTGTCCCAAAAGTTTGAAAGTTAGTAGCAACAGGCTTGCTTCTATTGAAGTGGATGGTTTCACTGAATGGAAATTTTTGGGTTCTCAGACAATAGGGCTTGAAAACCATGAAGAATGAACCATTAATCTTAAAAAACTCAACATAGGTAAAAAAAAATCAACTCGATATTATGTACTGAAAACCATGAAGAATGTTAACTCTAATTGTGAAAAAAATGTCAACAAGCTATCCATCATAAACTATTAAAAGATTAATTTGGTATACCTACGAGCTATGGTTCCAACACTCGGATGTTCCTATTACCGAACCATGACTCGAACCTTATTTCGAACCCATACACTAATGGCATTGTCCATAGTTTTTTTAATAACAAAATTCGAATCCCACATGCTTTAACCACAGATACCTTGGCTCAAGTCTTACTTGACCCTTGTTTCCTTACAATAGGTGTAACATCCCGACTTCTAGGTATGATATTTAATTAATTTATATTCTTGTTGTCTGATCAACTTGACGAGTTGGAGGCCGCAACTCGCCGAGTAGAGAGTGTTAATGGTCGCGTAATCTCTAGAGTCTAATCGACGAGTAGGAGCTGAGTGTGAAAACCCTAATTTTTAGGGTTTCTGCCCTATTTAAAGCACCTTAAGCCTTCATTTCTACCTCCCTTATCATCTTAACACTCTGAGAAAAACCCTAATTGAGCTATATGCTTGTAGGAGAGAAAGAAGGGCTAGTATTGCATATTGTAGTGCATTTTTTTGGAAGAAGATTGAGGAGAAAACGGCTGGGAACGAGAAGGAGATCTTGGATCCATCAATAAGATTGTGTTCCGATCTTTATCAAAAAGTTCATCATTTATTGGTTTTTATCTTGCCAAAAACTAATGCATTCTGGAAGCCCCAAATAGACTAAAATGTAATAGTGAAAATTGTTGTGATGTTACGTTTAGGTCATAATGACAATTGTGTGATATTACAATAATTGTCATTATTACGTTTTGGTCTATTTGGGGCTTCCAAAATGATTTACTTTTTGACAAAAAAAAAACCAATACATGATGAACTATGTGAGATTCATCTTACATTAGGGCTTCTATAGTGTTGTAAGGAAACAAGGGTCAAGTAAGACTTGAACCATTGTATTAGTGGTTGAACATGTGAGATTTGTTTTCGGTTGTTAACAACACCATGGATAATGCCATTAGTGTATGGGTTCAAGTCATGGTTAGGTAATAGGAACATCCAAGTGTTGGAACCACGATTTAAGTCATGGTTAAGTAATAGGGATATCCATGTAATCAACAAGGATTTTCAATGTTCTTTATTTGGAGATTGAAAGATTATCATAGAGTTGTGAATGAATAATTTCAGAAAATTGATGGAGTTAACGGAGCTTGTGAGTGAAATTTTTGTTGTTAGGTTTGATGACACCGATAAAAACACACGGTGACCCTAGAAGAGGATAAGAAAGAAGACATGGAATAGTACATATTAAATTAGATCATATAATATATATTAGTTTAAAGGTAATCTTCAGAAAAGTACATATATTTTAGTTTATTGGTAATAAATAATGAAAAAGCCCTAAAATTTTGATAAATTAATGAAAAGACGAGATATCGGCTAAATTTGTGAAACCGGCCACAAAGGGTTAATCTGAAGTTTTAGCCAGTTATTTTTCCGTTTTTGTAAATTTTTTTTATTTGGGACTAAATCGTAAACAAGCCTAAAATATTGGGAGTTTTACGCAGATTTCCCTACTAAGAACTACAAGACCATGTGTCAGCATGATTATTATTTTAATTTGGGAAATTTGCAAAAATTATCCTTGTGTATACTTTTTTAGGTTTAATCTAAATCTCGATTTTTTTTTGTTTCATGGTCCTTTTGAGCTATTTTGGTTGTGTATTTGGTCTCTTCAAAAATTGAAATTACTATAATAACCTTGGTATCTTTATTTTCCATTTTTCTTTTATTTTTTAAAAATTTAGTACTTATTTAATGTATTTTAATAATTTAAAATTAACAGAGTGTCCAACTTACCTCTCTCTCTCTCTCTCTCTCACTCTCTCTCTCTCTCGATGAGACAAAATCATCCACTTTCTCCAAATTTGTAGCTTTTCCGTTTTGTAAACCAGATCTTCAACTTTCAGAAAATCAAGAAACATTATAACTTGATTATTTAGCTGATCTTTCATTTTCATGGATGCGTTCACTATATTTATACATGTTCTAGAGTTATTATAATTATGATCTTCCAATTTCGAGTTTCAAAAATCATGAACGCAAAGATACCTTCATTATATTTTCGATTTTCAAAAATTCTTTGATTTCTTTGTAGTTTTTAGTAAACCTGCAACATTTTACTCGTGCCAACTTTATGGGTATTTTTCTTTGGATTTAAGTTGTAGGGTTATTAGATTTAATTTTGTAGATTTTATGTATATACCTTGCGGTTTTAGCAACGATTGCATTATTGCATTTGGGTTTTTATTTTTTGGATTCATGTGGTTTTTTTTGTGGTAAAAGATTGTATTTGGAAGAAGGAAATAAGGACTAGAAGAAGATGATAAGGGCTTGTTGGCCTTGCTACCAGATTGAGAGAGTTCTCAACTTCGTTTCTGATTTGTAGGTGTGGTAAAGAAAGAAACAAAAAAGATTAGTACGTGGATTTTCAAAAATCGAACACATATGTTTGAGTTCATCTCCTCCATCAGGTGATTTTGAGAAATTGATAGTTCTGAAACAAACCCAAAAATCAATTTTTTGCATTTGCTTCCTCCCACGTCTTGTTGTAACCCCAATGAATGAGTCAAACAGCTTAGATTTGAGATCAAATAGGTTGAAGGATGTATTGAGTCGAGTAGCCAGTTAAAAATATAGGATTTATCTAATCGATTCGATTTGGGAATTCAATCATTTTTGGTTTCTTTTGGTTTATAAGCATAATTAATGTTTTGGAGTTTCAACCAGGTGGTTTTGTTGGGAGAGAGAGAGAGAGAGAGAGAGAGAGAGAGAGAGAGAGAGAGAGAGAGAGAGAGAGAGAGAGAGAGAGAATATGGGCCCTTTCTTATTCTTTTGATTATCAAAATAAATAAATTAGTATTATATTTAAAAAGAAATGAAAGAAAAATAGAAACTAAATAACCTAAAGGCATTACTATCATTTCACTATTCGAAAGGACCAAAAACACAAATAAACTAGTTCAAAATGACCATGAAGCCAAAAAGATCGAGGTTTGGACTAAATCTCGGAAAAAATGCATACAATAGAGACCATTTTTATAATTTTGTCTATTAATTTCAAGTGATAACCATTAATAAAAAAATAAATATTTTTACCCTTTTAATTTAACTAAACATAGACAAAAAAAATATCATTTTAATTATGTAAGTTTGGTTCATATTTTTCGAGTTTTATAAATACAAAATCAAACAAAACTTAAAATTTTTATTTTATTTGAAGGTCAAAAACAGTTTGAGCCATGTTAATATTGATTTTAAAATTTATTAGTGCAACACCCCGATTTGCTGGAGGTGGAACTTAACAATTTTATTCACATTAGAGGACCTACTCGACGAGTTGGTTGGTCACTACTCATCGTGTAGAGAGTTGATCAGGACGTGTAGAATATGAAGTCTACTCGTCGAGTCGGAAGACTGGACTCGGCGAGTTGAGTCTGTTTAATGAAACCCTAAGTATTTGAGCTTGCCCCCTATTTAAAGGACTTTAACTCCTTTACACTGCCTCCCTCATCATTTTACCACCTTGAGACAAACCCTGATCGAGTACCTTCCATTTGAGAGTGTTTATAGCTAACAGAGGGTGGGTTTTTGTGCATTCCTTGAAGAGAACAAGCTTGGAACAAGAAGGAGTCTTTGGATTCGGCATAATTTTAGTGGTAGCAGTCATTTGTAGGTAAAAAGTTAACACCTTGACTTATTGTTTGTTAGATCTCTCCATTACAGAGTTTATGTCCCTTTCTAGCTTCACCTTGAATCATTAATGCTCATGAGCATGCTATCGTGTTGAGACCTCAAATATGGACACTACTAGGCCATTTAGGCAAAAAGCATTAAGCTTTATGAAGCTTTGACCCGTCTAAATGTCCTAAACCTTTTCTTGAACTTAGTATTGGGTGTTTTAGCCCTTTAAGGCCTTGCATGATTGTAAAGTTAGCCACTTTATGTGGAAACTGTTGGATAAGGTGTCTAAGTCCATAACTATATTTGGCATGTACTTAACCCGACCCGGCATGGTCTATTTGGGTTACAATTCAACGAAACAATTTATATGGATATTCTTTTGAGAATAGTGTATTTATGATTTGTTAATATATTATTAGTTGTAATATATATATATATATATATATATATATATATATATATATATATATATATATATATATATATATATATATATATATATGGAATGGGCCAAGTTCATTTAGGATGGGCTAACCTTGCATGGATAATCCATGGAGTTTTTAACCCATGGATCCTATGGAAATGAAAGGTCATTGGTATCAGGGTTTACCTAAATGTAATCCTAATCCACCATACTATATAAAGAGGTCTTGGGCACTTGAAATGACACTAGTTTGTGTGATAACATAGAGTGGGCTGATTTCTACTTAGTGCATACTATTCTCTCAAGTTTCCAAGTTGGTTTGGTTATTTGTGATTCCACTTAAGGCATCCACATTAATGGTGCTAGGCTCTTATAACTCCAAGCAATCAACCACAAAGAGAAGGTATGTTATTCCATCAAGTTTTTATATTACAAGTACCCTAGAACATGCTAGTTAGGCTAAGAACCTTGGAAAATCAAATTTGAATGTACAATAAAGAAAACATTGATCTAAGGTTTCTAGGGTTGCATATACACCATAGGAGTGTTAGAATGCTTAAAACCCATCATTGGTATCAAAGCCTAGGATTGTTTTCATTATACTTGATGCAAAATGTTTGAAAAAGTCGAAAATATGTTCATTGATCAGTGGACTCGCCGAGTCCATGGGGGGACTCGACGAGTCCAAGTGTAAATTCAACCTACTCATCGAGTAGGTTTTTGCACTCGACGATTAGATGGTCATGTGTGCAGATTTTCGAGTTTTGCTACTGCAAAATGGACTAGAATCATTACCTTAAATTGTTTTGTACTTGTAAAACTTGTTTTTGATGTGGTAATGATTATGCTAATCCATTTACAATGGTTATTATCAAAATTTCAAGTTTTATATATGTTTATATGATTCTTGAAATTATTGATATGAATGTTCATGCTTATGAGTTTAGTAGATCATAGGAATTATTTGCAAATTGTTTATTAGTGTAATTCTTGATCTAAATGAAAATTATTAGACTCCATAACTTGTCCTCAAGTTATGGAATTCCATAAGTTTTTTCTTTAAAGAACCATAAAAACTCAAAAGTTATTGAATATGAAAAAGTCTTGAATAGTTTCAGAACTTGCCCTCAAGTCTTGGAAATTGTAAAGCCTGACATACACTTTTAATCCAAACCCTAGAGGTTTAAAATTTAAAATGCAACCCTTATACTTTATAATATTAATGGTTAATATATATATATATATATATATATATATATATATATGTATATGTATAAGAACAAACTTAGTCTTACCGTTAGTATTCCTTATTCATAAAGCCAATCTATAAGGGGGCACAAGATTGTTGCCTATAAAATGGTAGCTTAATGGGTGTCCACTCTCACCCACCGCTTCCTTGACTGGTGGAGGGTCATGAGCCGAACGGGTAGGACAAGGACTATAATTCTCATTAAAAGTTTAATGATAAATAAAAAGTAAGTTAACCTTTTATAAATTCCCAGTCCTAGTTACTTTAGGAAAATGTGAAATTGGTGCTAACCCATGAAATTACACTTTGTGCCTTACCAAGTCGTTGGGGGAGCGTGTGCGGGTAACTGGCACACTAA
Organism: Lactuca saligna; assembly: GCF_052625555.1. Taxonomy (NCBI): domain Eukaryota; kingdom Viridiplantae; phylum Streptophyta; class Magnoliopsida; order Asterales; family Asteraceae; genus Lactuca; species Lactuca saligna. The sequence goes on from NC_136421.1 coordinate 74,968,367, forward strand.
CATAGACTATTAAGAGTGGCAAAGGGTGAGTTAATGTTTATCATAGATTGGTGGAGCGCGTGTGGGTAACCGGTACATCAATTAGGTGATAAAGATTACGGGTACGCAGTTAATTTGTGTGGTTATTCACACCTTGTTTGCGATCCTCAGCATCCCAGTCACAAACTTGAAAGGGCACAATCGAGATTTAAACATGCCATTGAAAAGTTCAATTAATCTCAAAATATATAGGAGTTTAAATCCAATTAAAACCTAATACTTTATTTCGGTTTTCATGGTGGAAATTGGTGAATCGTCATTCGCCTACCTTCAAATATTTTTTTAGCTTGGATTACGGGATCCCTCTTCCAAGTTATAAAATATTGTGTTGGGTCCTAGCCTTAATATTACATTTGGGTGTCATATTAAGGATTCCATATCTAATCTAAACTTGTCTTTCTTGTTTTCAGATGTCTTCAACCAATGCAGCTTCTGTCTTAAACCCTACCGACGCGTTCTCTCTCATGAACCTTTATGGGAGAGTCATATTTGATGGTTCCAACTTTATGGATTTGATCGAGAACATTAGGATGATCACGCGTTACGAGGACAAGGAATATGTCCTCGACAAGGATCTGAAAAGATTAATGAGTCTACTGCTACTCTAGAGGAGATCACTAACTTTAGGGAACATGAAAGAGATGCTACCAAACTGGCATGTAGCATGTTGGTCACAATGAAAGCTGAGATCTAGAAGTCCTATGAGGACTTTTACCCTTTTGATATGCATATGGATCTGATGGACCGCTTCCATCAGAGTGTTCATCAAGACAGGTATGATATCATATCTTCTATGATAACGAACCGGATGAAGGATGGTGAATCCGTCACGGGCCACTTGCAGAAAATGAAAAGGTTTGTAGACTATTTTTTAAAATTGAATGTGAACTTCCTTGAGGAGTTGGCTATTGACATGATACTGCACTCCTTACCTACTTTTTATGATCAATTCTGAATGACATATTACATGAATAAGGAGTAAGTCACACTCATCAAGCTTCAAGGAGTTTTGAAGACCGCCAAAAGTGGTCTCAAAGTTAAATTGGGTGTTACTACTCCTACTCCTAACACCGCCCCTCTCTTGGCAATCGGGCAAAGTAGAGGGAAAAGAGGAAGACCCCCTTCGAAGGGAACCAAGGGAAAGTCTCTTGATGGCTCCTCTTCGAGTGGAACCAAAGGTGGTTCTGTCACTCCTTCTTCCAAACCAAAAGAAGTTGAATGCTTCTATTGTCATGATAGAGGGCACTGGAAACGAAATTGCCCTAAGTACTTGCAAGATGTTAAGGATGGAATGGTCAAACCTACCCATGCAGATATCTACACTATATTGTCTAATAACTCATCACATACTACTTCTTTGGTTCTTGATACAGGTTGCGGTATTCACATATGTTCTGATTTGCTGGGCCTAAGAAGAAGTGAGGATGTGGTGCACAGAAAGATAAACTTGATCACGGGGAATTGGAAAGCTTCACCTGTCACCTATATTGTAGTTTATTCTTTGTTGCTAAGTAGTGGGTTAGTGTTAGATTTGAATAAGTGTTGTTACTCATCTGAAATGGTGAGAAATATTATTTGTATTCATGGCTTTTACAAACAAGGATTTACTTTTTCATTTGATAATGAATGTGGTGGTATTAATGCTTTTTATGATGGTGTTCTTTATTTTAAAGCATTTCCTTGTGATGGTGTATATGAAACTGTGTCGGTCGTAGACAACTTAGGAAATAATGTGTTACATATCGATTCTTCCACTAGTTTGAATAAGGCATCCTTGTGGAATTGTCGTCTTGGGCATGTCAACAAGAAGCTCATAGGCCAACTCCAAAAGGCTAGAGTCTTGGAGGCATTTGACTTAAAGTCGGATGATAGTTGTGAGTCTTGTTTTCTTAGAAAAATGAAAAAGTCACCATTCACTGGTACTTGTGCTAAGGGTGAAGGTTTGTTGGACCTCATACACACAGATGTGTGCGGACCCTTAAGAATCGCAACAAGGGATGCGAAACGCTTCTATGTGACTTTTACTAATTATTACAGTAGATATGGTTATGTCTACTTAATCATGCATAAGTCAGAAACCTTTGAAAAGTTCAAAGAGTTTAAACAAGAAGTGGAGAATCAGTTGGACAAGAACATTAAGATGCTCTGATCCGATCACGGAGGAGAGTATCTTAGTACAGAGTTCCTTGAATATCTTAAGGAATGTGGAATTGTTTCACATTTGCGAATGGCTTCACTAAAACTAGGGGAATTGATTGTGATGAAACCTTCTCACCAGTAAAAAGGATTAAGTCTATTAGCGTTATAATAGCTATTGTTGCATTTCATGATTATGAAATATGGAAAATGGATGTCAAAACCGCTTTCCTTACTGAAAGTTGGTTGAGGATGTTTACATGAGTCAACCAGAGGGTTTTGTCAATGCAAAGTACCCTAATAAAGTGTGCAAGCCTAAGAAATCCATTTATGGATTGAAACAAGCATCTCACAATTGGAATCTTTGTTTTGATGAGAAAGTCAAAGAGTTTGGTTTTTCGAGAAGCGAATATGAGTCTTGTGTATATGTTAGAGATAGTGGGAGTATATTTATCTTTTTGGTACTGTATGTGGATGACATACTACTCGTGTGAAATGACATCCCAACTTTGGAAGAGGTTAATGTTGGATATAGTGTCTAAGTCCATAAATATATTTTATATGTACTTGACCCGACCCGGCATGGTCCATTTGGGTTGCACTTCACCCGAACAATTTATGGATAATATTTGAGAATAGTACAAGTTATGATTTATTAATATATTATAAGTTCTAATATATTAATATAAGATCATATTATTTAATTAGTATTGATCTATAATTAATCTAGGATTAATTTAGAGATCAAAGATATTACTAATTAAATATGGGCTTCTGTATTTATATAGTGTGGGCTAATGCTTATTTGGAATGGGCTAGGCTTGCATGGAAAAGTCCATGGATACTCCATGGAGCATTAACCCATGGATCTCATGGAAATGAAGATACATGGGTATTAGGGTTTACATGGATGTAACCCTAATCCACCACACTATATCAAGGAGGCTTTGGTTCTTGAAATCACACTAGTTGACACTTGTTAAGGTGAGGGCCGATTTCAAGATAGTAGTGACTATTCTCTCAAAGTTCCAAGTTTGTGGTGATTTGTGATTTCCATTTGAGGCATTCACACTATTGGTGCTAGGTTCCAAAACTCCAAGCAATCAACTACTACTACAAGGTAAGTATTTCTACTAGCTTTATTTGATTCATGTTCCCCATGAGATGCTAGTTAGGATATGAACCTTGGAAAAATAATTATTTGCATGTATGTTAGACAAACATAGATCCAAGGTTTATTAGGGTTGCATGTACAGTTAGGAAGTTTTAGAATGCTCAAAACCCATCAGTGGTATCAGAGCCTAGGCTTGTTTGTTTGAGACTTGATGCAATATAGTTGAAAAAGTCGAAAAACTTGTTGTCTGCTAGTTGAACTCGCCGAGTCCATGGGGGGACTCGCCGAGTTCATGTGTATCTTCAACCTACTCGGCGAGTAGGTTTATGCACTCGACGAGTAGAAGCGACAGAGTGCAGATTTTCGACTTTAGTTGCTGGAAATGGACTAGAAACATTACCCTAAACTCTTTTGGTACTTGAAAACTCGTTTTAGATGGTGAAATGTCTTTGCTAATCCATTTACAACAACTAGTTATCAAAATTACAAAGTTTTATGTGTAATTTTTGATTCATGAAAGTGTTCATATTCATATTTTTGATCTTATGATGTTTAGATGATCATAGGAATTATTTGTAACCTATGTGGTAGTTTAATTCTTGATCATAATGTGTTTTAATTGAGTCCATAACTTGTCCTCAAGTTATGGAAAACCAAGAGTCACACTTGAATTAAAACCATTAAAAGAATACAAAAGTTAGAAAAATGAAGAGTCTTCATTTTATTACTCTATTTAACTCATAAGTTACAAGAAATGAAAAGTTTTGAAAGTTTACAAAACTTGCCCTCAAGTTTTGGAACAAGTAAAGTCATATTAAAAATTTATTTCTTACCCTTAGAATTTTAAAAGTTAAAATTCAACCCTTATACTTTTAATATTATAAGTTAATAATATATATATATATATATATATATATATATATATATATATATATATATATATATATATATATATATGTATGTATGTATAAGATCAAATTCGTCTTACCGCTAGTACACCCCATTCACGAAGCTAGTCTATAAGGTGGGTATAAGGTTGTTGCCTATAAAAGGGCAACTTAATGGGTGTCCACTCTCACCCACCGCTTGCTTGACTAGTGGAGGGTCATTAGTCAAACGGGTAAGACAAGGACTCATAAATTCTCATTAAAAGTATGATGAATATTATAAAGTAACTAAATGTTTTATTAAATTCCCAATCTTAGCTACTTTCGGAAAAATGTGAATAAGGTGCTAATCCATGAAATTACACTTTACACTTTGTCTAAGTCATTAGTGGAGCGTGTGTGGTTAATCGGCACACTAACTTGGACTTTACAAGGTAGGTAAAGGGTGACTTAATATTTATCATAGTATCGATGGAGCGTGTGTGGTTAACCGACACATCGATTGAGGGGTAATTTATTAAGGGTACCAAGTAATTTGCATGGTTACTTCACACCTCGTTTTGTGATCCTAGGTATCCCAGTCACAAAACTTGGAGGGCACACTCGAGATTGAAACATGCCTTTGAAAAGTTCAATGAATCTCAAAAGAATCTATGAGTTTTTAAGAACCAAATTAAATATTTTAATATTTCGACTTTGGTGGAAATTGGTGAATCGTCATTCACCTACCTTTCAAATATGTTATTACTTAGATTATGGCATACCTCTTCTAAGTATAATATATTGTGATTGGGTCCTAGCCTTAATACTACATTTGGGTGTTTTACTAAGGACTATTCCTATTTCTAAACTAAATGTTTCTTCTTCTCTGATGTCTGCAAACACTACTGCTTCTGTCTCTAATCCTAATGGCTCCTTTTCTCTTATGAACTTGTTGTTGGATATAGTGTCTAAGTCCACAACTATATTTGGTATGTACTTGACTTGACCCGTCATGGTCCATTTGGGTTGCACTTCACCCGAACAGATTATGGATAATATTTGAGAATAGTGCAAGTTATGATTTATTAATATATTATAAGTTCTAATATATTAATATAAGATCATATTATTTAATTAGTAGTGATCTATAATTAATCTAGGATTAATTTAGAGATCAAAGATATTACTAATTAAATATGGGCTTCTATATTTATATAGTGTGGGCTTGTGCTTATTTGGAATGGGCTAGGCTTGCATGGAAAAGTCCATGGATACTCCATGGAGCTTTAACCCATGGATCTCATGGAAATGAAGAGACATGGGTATTAGGGATTACATGGATGTAACCTTAATCCACCACACTATATAATGGAGGTCTTGGTTCTTGAAATGACACTAGTTGACACTTGTTGAGGTGAGGGAAATTTCAAGATAGTAGTTACTATTCTCTCAAAGTTCCAAGTTTGTGGTGATTTGTGACTTTCATTTGAGGCATCCACACTATTGGTGCTAGGCTCTAAAACTCCAAGCAATCAACTACAACTACAAGGTAAGTATTTCCTCTAGCTTTATTTGATTCATGTTCCCCATGCCATGCTAGTTAGGATATGAACCTTGGAAAATTAATTATTTGCATGTATCTTAGACAAACATAGATCCAAGGTTTATTAAGGTTGCATGTACACTTAGGTGTTGGATAAGGTGTCTAAGTCCATAACTATTTCTGGTATGTACTTGACCCGACCCGGCATGGTCCATTTGGGTTGCATGGCACCGTGCAATTGGATAGACTAAATGAGAGAAATAACACTTGGAGATTATTGATATATTATAAGTTCTAATATATTAATAATATTATTTGATTAGTTTGATCAAGAATTAATTTAGAATTAATTATGTGATCAAAAGATAACTAATTAAATATATGGGTTGATTATGTAAATCATCCATATCTTGTATAGTGGGCTAAGAGGCTCCATGGATTATCAAGTTGGATTCCACCCATAGGATGCTCCATGGATGCTCCATGGGAGTTACAAACCCATGGGTCATGGAAATGAAGAGTCATGACACATTAGGGTTTAACCCTAGATGTGTCAACACTATATAAGAAACATGTTCTCCACCTAAAATCGGATACACTAAGAAACAAGAGGGCTTGGCCGATTTTGAGAAGTGTGTGTTCTCTCATAAGTTCTTCCAAGAGCATTTGGTGTTGTGTGAAGCATTTGAGGCATCACACTTGGGGTGCAAGCCTCACAAGGTTTCAAGGAACACAAACAACAACAAGGTAAGTTATTCTATCTACTATTTTAAGTTAAAATTGTTCCCCATATATGCTAGATAGGAATATAACCTTGGAATTCAACTTTGCATGATAATTAGACAAACATAGATCCAAGGTTATTAGGGTTGCATGTACACTTAGGAAGTGTTAGAATGCGCAAAACCCATCAGTGGTATCAGAGCCTAGGCTTGTTTGCTTTTTATTTGTGCTTAAAAGTTGAAAAAAAGTCGAAAATCCTGCTATCTACGAATGGACTCGTCGAGTCCATAAGAGGGACTCGTCGAATTCACGTGTATCTTCAACCAACTCGACGAGTAAGTTCATGCACTCGGCGAGTAGGGTCGACTGGTTGCAGAATTTCGACTTTAGTTGCTGGAAATGAATTAGAAACATTACCCTAAACTTTTTGGTACTTGAAAAACTTGTTTTGGGTGGTGTAATGTCTTTGCTAATTCATTTACAACAACTAGTTATCAAAATTACAAAGTTTTAAGTGTAATTTAGATTTATGAATGTGTTCATATTCATGTTCTTGTTCTTATGATGTTTTAGATGATCATAGGAATTATTTGTAACCTATGTGGTAGATTAATTCTTGATCATAATGTGTTTTAATGGAGTCCATAACTTGTCCTCAAGTTATGGAAAACCAAGAGTCACACTTGAATTAAAACCATTAAAAGAACACAAGAGTTAGAAAAATGAAGAGTCTTCATTTTATTACTCTATTAAACTCATAAGTTACAAGAAATGAAAAGTTTTGAAAGTTACAAAACTTGCCCTCAAGTTTTGGAACAAATAAAGTTAAGTTAAAACTTTAGTTCCAACCCCTAGAATTTTAAAAGTTAAAATTCAACCCTTATACTTATATTATGATGATTTAATAATTATATATATATATATATATATATATATATATATATATATATATATATATATATATATATATATATATATGTATAAGAACAAAGTCGTCTTACCGCTAGTACGCCTCATTCACGAAGCCGGTCTATAAGGTGGGTATAAGGTTGTTGCCTATAAAATGGTGACTTAATGGGTGTCTACTCTCACCCACCGCTTGCTTGACTGGTGGAGGGTCGTTAGCCGAACGGGTAAGACAAGGACTTATAAATTCTCATTCAAAGTATGATGAATATAATAAAGTAACTAAATGTTTTATTAAATTCCCAATCTTAGTTACTTTAGGAAAATGTGAATAAGGTGCTAATCCATGAAATTACACTTTACACTTTGTCTATGTCGTTGGTGGAGCGTGTGTGGTTAACCGGCACACTAACTTGGACTTAACAAGGTAGGTAAAGGGTGACTTAAGGTTTATTATAGTATCGGTGGAGCGAGTGTGGTTTACCGGCACATCGATTGAGTGATAAACTTTATGGGTACCAAGTGATTTGCATGGTTACTTCACACCTCGTTTTGTGATCCACGGTATCCCAGTCACAAAACTTGGAGGGCACCCTCGAGATTGAAACATGCCTTTGAAAATTTCATTGAATCTCAAAGAATCTAGGAATTTCTAAAAACCAATAAAACCTAATGTCTAATATTTCGGTTTTCGTGGTGGAAATTGGTGAATCGTCATTCACCTACCTTTCAAATATGGTATAGCTTAGATTACGGCATACCTCTTCTAAGTTATATTATATTGTGATTGGATCCTAGGCTTAATATTACATTTGGGTGTTTTATTAAGGACTCTCTTAAATCTATACTAAACTTGTTCTCCTCTTTCAGATGTCTTCAAATAATGCTTCTGGCTCGAATCCTAATGGCTCCTTTACTCTTATGAGTCTGTGTGGGAAAGTCACCTTTGATGGATCCAACTGCAATGAATGGATCAGAAACATCAGGATGATTACCCACTACGAGGACAAAGAATATGTCCTTGACAAGGAGCTTAAGGAAATTGATGAGTCCACTGCAACTCCCCAGGAGATCGCTGACTTTCATACTCATGAAAGAGGTGCAACCAAGGTGGCTTGCATCATGTTGGCCACAATGACAGCAGAACTCCAAAAGTCCTATGAGGATTTCTACCCTTATGAAATGCACCAAGATTTGATGGAAAGATACCATCAAAGTGCACGACAAGAGAGGTACGAAATCATCTGCTCCATGATAACAACCATGATGAAGGACGGAGATTCCGTCACGAGCCACATGCAGAAAATGCAAAGGTATGTGGATCGTTTGCTGAAGCTTAATGTGAACTTCCCTGAGGAGCTTGCAATAGATATCATTTTGCACTCCTTACCATCGTGCTATGATCAATTCTGCATGACATATCACATGAACAAGGAAGAGGTCACCCTCAGCAAACTTCAGGGACTTCTCAAGACCGCAGAAACAGGTCTTAAGGGGAAGTCGGTTGCTATCACTCCTACTCCAAACTCAACTCCGGTTTTGGCAATCGGGAAAAGTCGAGGGAGGAAGAGAAAGAGATCTTCGAAGGGTACCAAGGCTCGAACCCTTGATGGCTCTTCTTCAAGTGGAACCAAGAAAGGTTTCATTACTCCTTCTTCTGACCCAAAAGAGGCTGAATGCTTCTATTGCCATGAAAAAGCTCATTGGAAGCGGAACTGCCCAAAGTACCAGCAGGATGTGAAGGATGGGAAAGTCAAACCCAACCATGCAGGTATTTACACTATCATTTCTAATAACTCACCCCATTCTAAATCTTGGATCCTTGATACCGGTTATGGTATTCATATTTGTTGTGACTTGCAGGGACTAAGAAGAAGTGAGAATGTGGAGCAAGGAAGAATAAACTAGATCATGGGGAATAGGAAAGCTTCACCTGTCACCAAGATTGGAGTTTATACTTTATCGCTAAGTAGTGGGTTTAGTTTAGATTTGAATAAGTGTTGTTACTCGCCAGGAATGGCAAGAAATATTATTTCCTTTCATGCTTTGTACAAACAAGGGTTTACCTTTTCGTTTAATAATGAAGTTGGTTCTATTGATGCTTTCTTTAATAATGTTCTTTATTTTAAAGCATTACCTTGTGATGGTGTGTATGAAGCTGTGTCTGTTGTAGATAACTTAGGAAATAATGTTTTGTGTATTGATTCTACTAATAATAATAACTTGGATAAAGCATCATTATGGCATTGTCGTCTTGGACATATAAGCAAGAAACGCATAGGCCAACTCCAAAAGGATGGAGTCTTGGAGTCATTTGACCTAAAGTCAAATGATAGTTGCGAATCATGCTTACTTGGAAAAATGACAAAGTCACCCTTCACAGGCTCGTGTGAAAGGGGTGAAGGTTTGTTGGACCTTATACACACGGATGTGTGTGGGCCATTCAAACATGTCAAAAGGGATGCTAATCGTTATTATTTGATTTTTACTGATGATTACAGTAAATATGGATATGTCTACTTAATCAAGCATAAGTCAGAGACTTTCGAGAAGTTTGAGGAATTTAAACAGGAAGTCGAGAATCAATTGGGCAGGAACATTAAGATGTTTCGATCCGATCGGGGTGGTGAGTATATTAGTTCAGAGTTCCTCGACTATCTAAGGGAATGTGGGATTGTCTCACAATTGACACCTCCCAGGACACCACAGTTGAATGGTGTGGCTGAGAGGCGTAATCGAACCTTGTTGGACATGGTTCGTTCCATGATGAGTCGAGCTTCGCTACCAATCTCATTCTGGAGGTATGCTTTAGAGACTGCCGCCCATATCCTTAATCTAGTCCCTACAAAGAAAGTTGCCAAAACTCCTCACGAGATGTGGACTGGTAAAGTACCTAAACTAGACCACATCAAGATTTGGGGTTGCGAGGCTTTCGTGAGACACGAGACTCATGATAAGCTTGAACCCCGAAGCGAGAGGTGTATTTTCATCGGCTACCCACAACAATCCTTTGGTTACCTCTTCTACAGACCTAGTGACAATGTGGTCTTTGTAGCAAGAAGAGGAGTCTTTCGAGAAAGAGAGTTTATAAGCCAAGGAGACAGTGGGAGGCAAATTGATCTTGAACAAATTCAAGAGTCAAGTGGTGATGGAACTTCAAAATCTAGCCCTCAACTTGAGGAGGAAACTCCTGTTGAGCCAATTGACGAATCTGTACCTCTGAGGCGTTCCACGAGAGTTAGGAGTGCACCTGAGCATTACTATGGATTCCATATTACTGCAGAAGGTGAGACACTTATTAGTGATAGGACACTAGTAAGTCAAGATGACCCTAACAGCTACGAGGAAGCCATGGCGGGCCCCGAGTCTGCTAAATGGAAAGAGGCTATGGATAGCGAGATACAATGCATGTATAAGAATCAAGTTTGGAAATTGGTTGAGAATGTACCAGGTCGTAAGACTGTAGGGTGCAAATGGATCCTCAAGAAGAAGACCGACATGGATGGTAATGTACACACTTATAAGGCTCTACTGGTTGTAAAGGGCTTCTCTTAAATTCCTGGAGTGGATTATGATGAGACCTTTTCTCCGGTAGGCAAGATTAAGTCTATTCGGGTTCTGTTAGCCATAGCCGCATTTCATGACTATGAAATTTGGCAAATGGATGTCAAAACCGCTTTACTTAATGGAAAGTTGGCTGAAGATGTTTACATGAGTCAGCCAGAGGGTTTTGTCAGCAACGAGTACCCTAATAGAGTGTGTAAGCTTGAGAAGTCCATTTATGGATTAAAGCAAGCACCTCGCAGATGGAATCTTTGCTTTGATGAAAAGGTCAAGGAATTTGGCTTTTCTAGGAGTGAAGATGAATCTTGTGTGTATTTCAAGGCTAGTGGGAGTATAGTTAGCTTTTTGGTATTGTATGTGGATGACATACTACTCATAGGAAACGACATTCCAACCCTACAGGAAGTAAAGTCCTGGCTTGGAAAGTGTTTCGCTATGAAGGACCTTGGTGAAGCTGCCTATATTTTAGGGATAAGGATCTTGAGAGATCGGAGTAAAAGACTAATTGGACTTAGTCAAAGTACCTACTTGGATAAGGTGCTGAAGAGATTCAGCATGCAAGACTCCAAGAAAGGTGAGTTGCCCATCCAGAGTAACGCCAAACTGAGTAAGATACAAAGCCCTAGCACCGAGGCTGAGATAGCACAAATGAGTCGAGTACCTTATGCTTCGGCTGTAGGATCGATCGTGTATGCTATTTCGTGTACTCGACCTGATGTAGCTTTTGCCCTGACCATGGTTAGCAGGTTTCAGGGGAACCCTGGGAAGGCACACTGGACTGCGGTAAAGAATATTCTCAAGTACCTACGAAGGATTAAGGACTGGGTCCTTACCCTCGGTGGGAGTGATGACTTGAGAGTTGTAGGGTATAGTGATGCTAGCTTCCAGACTGATAGGGATAACTTCCGCTCTCATTCGGGCTGGGTCTTTACCCTAAATGGAGGAGCAATTTCTTGGAAGAGTTCCAAGCAAGAGACAGTGGCAGGTTCTACTTGTGAATCAGAGTATATTGCAGCTAGCGAGGCGGCAAAGGAGGCGTTATGGCTGAGGAACTTCATTGGAGACCTTGGAGTTGTACCAGCTATTAAAGAGCCAATGGAAATTTTCTGTGATAGTGAAAGTGTTGTTGCCTTAGCCAAGGAACCAAGGGATCACGGGAGATCCAGACACATCGACAGAAAATACCATTTCATCAGACATCGGATCGAAGAAGGACTCCTCGTGGCAAAGAGGGTATCATCAGATGAGAATCCGGCAGATCCCCTCACGAAGGGACTGACTCGGGTTAAACATCTCCAGCATGCTCGGAGCATAGGGCTAAAGGATGATATTAGATTTAGTAGTTAGATAACCTCGAAATTTGTAAAGTGTAATTGACATCTGATGATGAATAAAAGTGTTTTATTTATGAGTAAAGTGTTGCTATCTCTTGTCGATCGTTTACTATATTTCTTTTGCATGTTTTGACTTCCAGAATAATTTTTGTTTGGTATAACATATTATTCAAACCTCCACAGTCGGTCATATGTCGGAAGTAGATATGAATCAAGACTGTCATGTTTGGTTGTAGAGGTCTTGGACAAGGCTACAACAATTATGAGTGCTCAAAAGTTATGAGCATTGGACTCAACCCACGCTCGCTGGAATCACTTCATGGAATTCTATCTCGAGTGATCGTGAGACGGTAATATCGTATAAGTCTTCAAACCTAGAGATATGATTTGTTACTTACAAGTTGGTTATGCATTGATTGTACGAAAAACGCATTGGTAACTCGATGTTATAAATCGTGCTCTTGTGTGTAATTCAATGAGTGGTAGAACAAACATATGAGTCGAAGTTTATATGTTCCTTCTTGGATTAGAAGCTGATATCTGGGCCCTCGATGATTTTGTTTTGACCTATGTACCGGGCCCGGTCAGAACTAAGTTGATGTGTTCAATTAAGTTCTTTGTCGAACAAATCGGAAATCGGGAAACAAACTGTTGGACAATAAGTAAGACATTGTTCCGTGTATTTGTCCGACTGATATCTAGAACAGAGGATTATATGATCACTTATCTTAAATGGCGTACCATCATCTTCTCAGTTCCGAGAAACCTTGTAAAGAGCTACGATTTCCGATCGGTTCCTGAAGTCATACTTGCAGTAATAGTTATTAGACTTATCCAAGTGGGAGACTGTTGGATAAGGTGTCTAAGTCCATAACTATTTCTGGTATGTACTTGACCCGACCCGGCATGGTCCATTTGGGTTGCATGGCACCGTGCAATTGGATAGACTAAATGAGAGAAATAACACTTGGAGATTATTGATATATTATAAGTTCTAATATATTAATAATATTATTTGATTAGTTTGATCAAGAATTAATTTAGAATTAATTATGTGATCAAAAGATAACTAATTAAATATATGGGTTGATTATGTAAATCATCCATATCTTGTATAGTGGGCTAAGAGGCTCCATGGATTATCAAGTTGGGTTCCACCCATAGGATGCTCCATGGATGCTCCATGGGAGTTACAAACCCATGGGTCATGGAAATGAAGAGTCATGACACATTAGGGTTTAACCCTAGATGTGTCAACACTATATAAGAAACATGTTCTCCACCTAAAATCGGATACACTAAGAAACAAGAGGGCTTGGCCGATTTTGAGAAGTGTGTGTTCTCTCATAAGTTCTTCCAAGAACATTTGGTGTTGTGTGAAGCATTTGAGGCATCACACTTGGGGTGCTAGGCTCACAAGGTTTCAAGGAACACAAACAACAATAAGGTAAGTTATTCTATCTACTATTCTAGTTAAAATTGTTCCCCATATATGCTAGATAGGAATATAACCTTGGAATTCAACTTTGCATGATAATTATACAAACATAGATCCAAGGTTATTAGGGTTGCATGTACACTTAGGAAGTGTTAGAATGCGCAAAACCCATCATTAGGAAGTGTTAGAATGCTCAAAACCCATCACTTGTGTGGGAAAGTCACTTTGGATGGATCCAACTTTAACGAATGGATCAGAAACATCAGAATGATTACTCGCTAAAGGACAAGGAAATATTTCCTCGATAAAGAGCTTAAGGAGATTGATGAGACAGTTGCAACTCCTCAAGAGATCACTGAGTTTAGGGCACATGAAAGGGATGCCACGAAAGTAGCATGCATCTTGATGGCCACTATGACCGCGAATCTCCAAAAATCCTATGAAGATTTCTACCCCTATGAGATGCACCAAGACTTGATGGAAAGATACCATCAAAGTGCTCGTCAAGAGATGTATGAAATCATCTACTCCATGATAACAACACGCATGAAGGATGGTGAACCCATCACGGGCCACATGCAGAAAATGCAAAGATTTGTGGACCGTTAGCTGAAGCTAAATGTGAACTTCCCTGAGGATCTTGCAATAGATATAATTTTGCACTCCTTACCTTCATGTTATGATCAATTCCGCATGACATACCACATGAACAAGGAAGAGGTCACACTCAACAAACTTCAAGGACTGTTAAAGACCGCGGAATGTGGTCTTAAGGGTAAGGCGATTGTTACTCCTACTCCTACCAACTCCGCCCCTGTCTTGGAAATCGGGAAAGGATGAGGGCAGAAGAGAAAGAGTTCTTCGTAGGGTACCAAGGTTAGGACCCAAGAAAGCTTCCACACTCCTTCTTCTGACCCAAAAGAGGTTGAATGCTTATATTGCCATGAAAAGGCACATTGGAAGCGGAACTGCCCAAAGTACCAGCAAGATGTTAAGGATGGGAAAGTTAAAACCAACCATGCAGGTATTTACACTATCATTTCTAATAAGTCACCCCATTTTAAATCTTCGTTCATTGATACCGGTTGTGGTATTCATATTTGTTGTGACTTGCAGGGACTAAGAAGAAGTGAGAATGTGGAGCAAGGAAGGATAAACTTAATCATGGGGAATAGGAAAGTTACACCCATCACCAAGATTGGAGATTATACTTTGTCGCTAAGTAGTGAGTTAAACTTAGATTTGAATAAATGTTGTTATTTGCTAGAAATGTCAAGAAATATTATTTCCTTTCATGCATTGTATAAACAAGGGTTTACCTTTTCATTTAATAATGAAGTTGCTTCTATTGATGCTTTCTTTAACAATGTTCTTTATTTTAAAGCATTACCTTGTGATGGCGTGTATGAAACAGTATCTGTGGTTGATTACTTAGGAAATAATGTATTGTGTATTGATTCTATTAATAATAATAACTAGGATAAAGTATCACTATGGCATTATCGTCTTGGACATATAAGCAAGAAACGCATAGGCCAACTCCAAAAGGATGGAGTCTTGGAGTCGTTTGACCTAAAGTCAGATGATAGTTGCGAATCATGCTTACTTGGAAAAATGAAAAAGTCACCATTCACAGGTTCTTGTGAGAGGGGTAAAGGTTTGTTGGACCTTGTACACACGGATGTGTGTGGACCATTCAAACATGCCACAAGGGATGCTAATCGTTATTATTTGACTTTTACTGATGATTACAGTAGATATGGATATGTCTACTTAATCAAGCATAAGTCAGAGACTTTCGAAAGGTTTAAGGAATTTAAACAGGAAGTCGAGAATAAATTGGACAGGAACATTAAGATGCTTCGATCCGATCGAGGTGGTGACTATCTTAGTTCAGAGTTCCTCGACTATCTTAGGGAATGTGGGATTATCTCACAATTGACACCTCCCAGGACACCACAGTTGAATGGTGTAGCTGATAGGCGTAATCGAACCTTGTTAGACATGGTTCGTTCCATGATGAGTCGATCTTCGCTACCAATCTCATTTTCGGGGTATGACAAAACTCCTCACGAGATGTGGATTGGTAAAGTACCTAAACTAGACCACATCAATATTTGGGGTTGCGAGGCTTTTGTGAGATGCGAGACTCATGAAAAGCTAGAACCCCGAAGCGAGATTTGTATTTTCATCGGCTACCCACAAAGATCCTTTGGTTACCTCTTCTACAGACCTAGTGATAATGTGGTCTTTGTAGCAAGAAGAGGAGACTTTCGAGACAGAGTGTTTATAAGCCAATGAGATAGTGGGAGGAAAATTGATCTTGAAGAAATTCAAGAGTCAAGTGGTGAAGGAACTTCAAACGCTAGCCCTCAACTTGAGGAGCAAACTCCTGTTGAGCCAATTGACGAATTTGTACCTCTGAGGCGTTCCACGAGAGTTAGGTATGCACCTGAGCATTACTATGGTTTCCATATTACTGCAGAAGGTGAGACTTATTAGTGATGGGACACTAGTAGGTCTGGATGACCCTAACAGCTACGAGGAAGCCATGGCAGGCCCCGAGTCTGCTAAATAGAAAGAGGCTATGGATAGCGAGATATAATGCATGTATGACAATCAAGTTTGGAAATTGGTTGAGAATGTACCAGGTCGTAAGACTGTAGGGTGCAAATGGATCCTCAAGAAGAAGACCGACATGGATGGTAATGTACACACTTATAAGGCTCTACTGGTTGTAAAGGTCTTTTCTTAAATTCCTGGAGTGGATTATGATGAGACCTTTTCTCCAGTAGCCAAGATTAAGTCTATTAGGGTTATGTTAGCCATTGTTGCATTTCATGACTATGAAATTTGGCAAATGGATGTCAAAACCGCTTTCCGTAATGGAAAGTTGACTGAAGACGTTTACATGAGTCAGCCAGAAGGTTTTGTCAGCAACGAGTACCTTAATAAAGTGTGTATGCTTGAGAAATCCATTTATGGATTAATGCAAGCACCTCACAGATGGAATCTTTGCTTTGATGAAAAGGTCAAGGAATTTGGCTTTTCTAGGAGTGAAGATGAATCTTGTGTTTATGTCAAGGCTAGTGGGAGTATAGTTAGCTTTTTGGTATTGTATGTGGATGACATACTACTCATAGGAAATGACATCCCAACCCTGCAGGAAGTAAAGTCCTAGCTTGGGAAGTGTTTCGCTATGAAGGACCTTGGTGAAGCTGCCTATATCCTAGGGATAAGGATTTTGAGAAATAGGAGTAAAAGACTAATTGGACTTAGTCAAAGCACCAATGTGGACAAGGTGTTGAAAAGATTCAACATGCATAACTCCAAGAAAGGTGAGTTACCCATTCAGAGTAACGCCAGAATAAGTAAGACACAAAGCCGTAGTACTGAGGCTGAGATAGCATAAATGAGTCGACTACCTTATGCTTCAGCTATAGGATCGACCATGTATGCTATGACGTGTACTCGACCTGATGTAGCCTTTGCTTTGAGCATGGTTAGCAGGTATCAGGGGAACCCTTACAAGGAACACTGGATTGCGGTAAAGAATATACTCAAGTACCTGCGAAGGACTAAGGATTGGGTCCTTACCTTCGGTGGGAGTGATGACTTGAGAGTTGTAGGGTATAGTGATGCGAGCTTCCAGACTGATAGGGATAATTTCCGCTCTCAGTCCGGCTGGGTTTTTACCTTAAACGGAGGAGCAATCACTTGGAAGAGTTCCAAGCAGGAGACAGTGGCTGATTCCACTTGTGAATCAGAGTATATAACAGCAAGCGAGGCAGCAAAGGAGGCTATATGGCTAAAGAACTTCATCGGAGACCTTGAAGTTGTACCAGCTATAAAGGAGCCAATGGAGATTTTCTGTGACAGCAATACTACGGTTGCCTTAGCCAAGGAACCAAGAGATCATGGGAGATCCAGACACATTGACAGAAAATATCACTTCATCAGACATCGAATAGAAGAAGGAATCCTCGTGGCAAAGAGGGTATCATCGGATGAGAACCCAGCAGATCCCCTCACGAAGGGACTGAGTAGGGTTAAGCATCCCCAGCATGCTCAGAGCATAGGGCTGAAGGACGATATAAGTTTAAGTAGTTAGATAAATTATGAAATTTGTAAAGTGTAATTGACATTAGATGATGAATAAAAGGTGTTTTATTTATGAGTAAAGTGTTTCTATCTCTTGTCAATCGTTTACTATATTTATTTTGCATGTTTTCACTTCCAGAATAATTATGTTTGGTATATCATATTATTCAAACCTCCATAGTCGGTCATATGTCGGAAGTAGGTATGAATCAAGACTGTCATGATTGGTTGTAGAGGTCTACGGTGTTGGACATGGCTATGAAAATCATGATTGCTCATAAGTTCTGAGCATTGGACTCAACCCTCGCTCACTGGAATCACTTCATGGAATTTTATCTCGAGTGATTGTGAGACAGTAATATCATATAAGTCTTCAAACCTAGTGATATGATTTGTTACTTACGAGTTGATTATGCATTGATTGTACGAAAACGCATTGGTAACTCAATGTTATAAAACGTGCCTTTGTGTATAATTCAATGAGTGGTAGAACAAACATATGAGTTGAAGTTTATCTGTTCCTTCTAGGATTAGAAGCTAATATCTGGGCTCCTCGATGATTGTGTTTTGACCTATGTACCGGGCCCGGTCAGAACTAAATTGATGTGTTCAGTTAAGTTCTATGTCAAACAAATTGGAAATCGAGAAACAAATGCTGGACAATAAATAATACGATATTCCATGTATTTGTCTGGCTGATATCTTGAGCAGAGGATTATATGATCACTTATCTAAAATGGCACGTTCTAGTTCAATAGAGTTTAAAGAGCTACGATTTCTGATCGGTTCCTGAAGTCATACTTTCAACTATAGTTATTAGACTTATCCAAGTAGGAGACTGTTGGATATAGTCTAAGTCCATTACTATATTTGGTATGTACTTGACCCGACCCGGCATGGTCCATTTGGGTTTCACTTCACCCAAACAATTTATGGATAGTATTTGAGAATAGTACAAGTTATGTTTTATTAATATATTATAAGTTCTAATATATTAATATAAGATCATATTATTTAATTAGTATTGATCTATAATTAATCTATGATTAATTTAGAGATCAAAGATATTACTAATTAAATATGGGCTTCTATATTTATATAGTGTGGGCTAATGCTTATTTGGAATGGGCTAGGCTTGCATGGAAAAGTCCATGGATACTCCATGGAGCTTTAACCCATGGATCTCATGGAAATGAAGTGACATGGGTATTAGGGTTGACATGGATGTAACCCTAATCCACCACACTATATAAAGGAGGCTTTGGTTCTTGAAATCACACTAGTTGACATTTGTTGAGGAGAGGGCCGATTTCAAGATAGTAGTGACTATTCTCTCAAAGTTCCAAGTTTGTGGTGATTTGTGATTTCCATTTGAGGTATTCACACTATTCGTGCTAGGCTCTAAAACTCCAAGCAATCAACTACTACTACAAGGTAAGTATTTCTACTAGCTTTATTTGATTCATGTTCCCCATGCGATGCTAGTTAGGAAATGAACCTTGGAAAAATAATTATTTGTATGTATCTTAGATAAACATAGATCCAAGGTTTATTAGGGTTGCATGTACACTTAGGAAGTGTTAGAATGCTCAAAACCCATCAGTTAAGTCCTAGCTTGGGAAGTGTTTCGTTATGAGGGACCATGGAGAAGCTGCCTATATCCTACGGATAATGATCTTGAGAGAAAGTAGTAAAAGACTAATTGGACTTAGTCAAAGCACCTATGTGGAAAAAGTGTTGAAAAGGTTGAAGATGTAGAATTCCAAGAAAGGTGACTTACCAATCCAACAGAATGGCAAACTAAGCAAGGCTCAGAGTCCGAGTACAGAGGCTAAGATAGCTGTGATGAGTCGATTACCATATGCTTCCACCGTTGGCTCGATCATGTATGTTATGACTTGTACCTGCCCTGAAGTGACCTTTACTTTGAGCATGATCAGCAGATATCAAGGGAACCCTCAAAAGGCTCACTGGACTGTGGTGAAGAACATTGTCAAGTACCTACGGAGGACTAAGGACTGGGTCCTTACCCTTGGGGGGAGTGATGAGTTGAGAGTAGTGGGGTATAATGTTGCTAGCTTTCATACTGATAGGGATAATTTCTGCTCTCATTCGGGCTGGATCTTTACCATGAATGGAGGAGCAATTACTTGGATAATTTCCAAGCAGGAGACGGTAGTTGACTCGACATGTGAATCATAGTATATAGCAGCGAGTACAGCAGCGAAGCATGCGATATGGCTGAGGAACTTCATCGGAGACCTTGGAGTTGTACCAGCTATAAAGGATCCTATGGAGATTTTATGTGAAAGCAATAGTGTGGTTGCCTTAGCTAACCAAGAGATCATGGCAGATCCAGACACATTGAAAGAAAATATCACTTCATAATATAAAAGATAGAAGAAGGATTCCTCGTGGAAAAGAGGATATCTTTAGAAGAGAACCCAGCAGATCCCCTCACGCAGGGACTGACTATGGTTATGCATCTTCAGCTTGCGAGGCATATCAAGATGAAGGATGGTATTAGTTTTACAAATTAGATAACTCTGAAACATGTAAAATGTAATTGACATTTGATGATTGAATAAAAGTTGTTGTTTATTAATAAGTAAGGTGTTGCTATCTTGTGTTAATTTTTTGCTATTCAATTTTGCATGATTTGACTTCTAGAATAACTACTTTATTCAAATTCTCCACTGTCAGTCAAATGTGAATCAAGACTATCGTGAAGTTGGCTTGTAGATGTCTAAGGTGTTGCATATAGCAAGAGTTGCTACAACATTCATGAGTGCTCATAAGTTCAGAGTATTGAATTAAACCCATGCTCACTTGTATCACATAATGAATTTATCTCGAGTGATCATGAGACGGTAATATCATATAAGTCTTCAAACCTAGAGGTATGTGTTGTTTCCTATAAGTTGATTGTGCATTAATTGTACGAAAACGCATCAGTAACTTGATGTTATAAAATGTACCTTTGTGTATGATTCAACAAGTAGTAGAACTAGTATATGAGTCAAAGTTTATCTGTTCCTTCTAGTCCTTGGAGGATTAAAAGCCATATCTGGGCCCCTCAATGATTTTGTTTTGAATTATGTCTCGGGCACGGTCAGAACCAAATTGATGTGTCAGATTATCTCTATGTCAAACAAATCGGAAACTGCAAAACAAACTCCTGGACAATAAGTACGACATTGTTCCATGTATTTTTCCGGATGATATCTACAATAGAGGATTATATGATCACTTATCTAAAATGGTATTTCATAGTTCAATAGAGTTTTAAGAGCTATGATTGCTGATCGGTTCCCGAAGTCACACTATTATTAGCAGACTTATCCAAGTGGCAGATTGTTGGATAAGGTGTCTAAGTCCCTAACTATATTTGGTATGTACTTGACCCGACCCGGCACGGTCCATTTAGGTTGCACTTCATCTAAACAATTTATATGGATAATCTTTTGATAATAGTGTATTTATGATTTATTAATATATTATTAGTTGTAATATATTAATATAATTAGTATTGATCAAGAATTAATTTGGAATTAATTTAGTGATCAAATGGAACTAATTAAATATTGGACTCTTATATATATATATATATATATATATATATATATATATATATATATATATGGAATGGCTCAAGTTCATTTAGGATGGAATGTAACCCTAATCCTCCATACTATATAAAGAGGTCTTTAAAACTTGAAATGCCAGTAGTGTGTGTAATAACATAGCGTAGGCCGATTTCTACTTAGTGCATACTATTCTCTCAAGTTTCCAAGTTGGTTTTGTGATTTGTGATTCCAGTTGAGGCATCCACATTATTGGTGCTAGGCTCTCCTAACTCCAAGCAATCAACCACAAAGAAAAGGTACGGTATTCTATAAAGTTTTTATATTACGAGTACCATATAACATGCTACTTAGGTTGAGAACCTTGGAAAATCAAATTTGCATTTATAATAGAGAAAACATAGATCTAAGGCTTCTAGGGTTGCATTTACACCATAGGAGTGATAGAATGCTCAAAACACATCCGAAACTTCATCCTAGGAGGTTGGATCTAGATTTTGGAGTGTTGGAATCGATTGAAATGAGATTAAGGTGAAATGGATTAAGAACTCGACGAGTTGGGAATCCAACTCGATGAGTTGAGTAGGGTTCTCATATTTTTGTATATAGAGTAAACTAAACGAGTTGGTGGAACGATTCGATGAGTGGTTAGGGTTTTCGCCGATCTTTTGGACTCTGCATGGACTCGACGAGTTGGCTAGCAACTCGGCGAATTGACTCGCGCTTTCTTGATTTACTGAGTACTGAGGAACTCGACGAGTTGGGTCATCTTTGATCGTTGACTTCCATTGTCTTTAGGGTTTTGGTAAAGGTACGTATTTTTAAGACTAAGGAAGGATGGAGTTTAGACTAGGAGTTCGAGTGTGGGATATATTACGTTACTCTGCAAGGTGAGTCTTGTCACTATACTTACCTGAGTGGTAATATTATGCGACTGGAGGGTCTTATGCGTTTATATTGAGTTATGTGATATTATGCATTTTGTCTTGGTGATTGTGTTGTATATTACTTTGTGCCTTACTGAGTCAGGACCGGTGGGTCCAAACCGAGATACGAGACTCGAGGGTCCAACTCGAGTTGTGAGACCGGGGTGCCTTCATTAAGATACAGGACTGGAGTGTCCAACCTAAGCTGTAAGACCGGAGGTTCTTTAATGAGACACATCACCAGAGGGTCAATACCTAGCCGTGAGACAGGAGGGTTTTCATTGAAACGCATGAACGAAGGGTCTATGCCGATATATAGCCATGCGAGGCTTATTATATTTGTATGTGGTAGTTTGGGGAATTCAGTAAGCTTCGTGCTTATATTGTTTGTGTAAAATTTGTGTCAGGTACATCTCAGGATTGCGGGAAGGCACCGACGTGATTTTACACACCAGCTATAGATTATGTTTTTGAGGATTCTAGGAAATTATCAAACAAATTGTTGTCTTGTGTTTTGAACAACTTATAGATTTTGTGTTTTGAGAAATGTGAGATTGTGTCTTTATGTGGTTTTAAAACTTAAAATTTCGTTTCATAATTTAAAGTGTTACAAATTGGTATTAGAGCCTTGGTTTGAGGGATTTGGATGTACTCTCAGGTATATTTGGAACCAAACTGAGGATTTGAGAAAATTTTCTAAAGGGAAATGATTTTTTTTCTAAAATGAGTAACAACTTTTAAGAGGAAACGAGATGGAGCAGTGTGTACAATCATCCAGAGCTCGAATGATAACTTTCTAAAATACCATTACTTGTTATGGTGTAAGATACTTATGAGATGTTAGTGTTGCATGCTAGAGGATAGGCTAGGTATTTCGGAAATTTAGAGCAAGAGTTGCCTGATTCATGATGCCTTAGCTAAGGGGATACTATTGATTGATATTTTCTGCTATTTTCTATGTGTATGTGCTACGTAGCAATACCTAACACAAATCTTTTAGAGAAAGCTTTGAGTTTAGGAGTAATCTAGGAGAGATACCTCGATGTGCATTCGAGGAATCTACTGAGAAAGTAGTTAGATGCCTATGAGAGGTAGGATTACCTGAGTTAGATGATGCCTTTTGAGTTGTGGATAGAGCAAGTGGAGTTGTATGCATGAGTGGTTTTATGTGCTGGTGGAGGTTATTTGAAGCCCAAATGCCGCTTGATTTGTGCTTTGTGGAACTCTTGAATGATAGGAGTCTGATACTAGGTGAATATGATGATATTCAGGAGGTAGATGGTTGGCATCATGAGGAGTTCTTCAGCAGCTAATGGTACAGTAGTGTGAGAACCTAGGAGAGCCTAGGGAGTAATTTTAGTCCAATGAGTATGCCGTTTAGAGGTGAGTATTTAATGGAGAGAGAACATTTGTAATGGGACTGGTGATCAAGAAGGTTGAGCAACTACTTAGGAAATCAAGGACAATCGTGTGGAAAGTATGGGTAGACGTGGTAGGTAGTATGGGCCCGTACTACTAAACGCAGAGGACCCATACTCAAAACAGGGAGAATTCTAGAGATTCTAAATAGCAGAATGAGGGGAGATTACATGGTTCGGTACCATGATTTGTAGCAGAGTGTGCTTCCACCCTTACCAGTTATCCAGCTGTGATTATTCATACAGAGAGTGGATATGGTGGATTATGGGGCCAGAAGGCCAGGTCGGTCGAGCTTCAATGGAGTGTACTTTATGGGGAAAATTTAGTTTAGATCCTGAGGGATTTGACTGGTGAGGTGCCAGTTGGAGTCGCAGGACTCAACAAAAATTGGAGATGATGTTTTATGGAGGATTATTGTATGGGTTCAGTGATGGGCCCATGGTTGAGATGTCACTTTCTATTACTAGAATTACAATATTTTTGCTTCCCGTGTGGAGGGAAAGAGGTAACAAACTTCCGGTTTCAGAGTTTGTAGGTAAACCCCATGGGGTAGCATATAGTTGTGATATTTTCACCAGAGCATTTTGTAATATTTCTGCTGCGAGGTTTTTCTTATACCACGAGAGAGTTATCAATGGAGATTAAGATGGATGAGGACAAGGAAATGCCTTAGCTGGGTTTAGTAAGGCATATTTTAGTAGCAGATCCAGGTAATCAAGAGGCGTATATCGGGGCTGCGACCCTCGTTGTTTACATTATATATTGAATGTGAGAGTGAGGTCTCTTGCTTCTACGATAATTCAAACGATGGAATGTTGGATGAGGAATCAGAGATGAGGTGTGTCTGATAGTTAATTATTTTTAGGTTGAGAGTCGAAACTAATTTGGGACAGTCGAGATGCCCGGTGAAGTGTCGGTATGAGATTTAGGGTGACTAGAGGCAGTCACATCAGGAGAATTTCGAGGTTTTCATATGAGATTCGGGATACTTGGAGTTATTTCGTAATTATCTGAAAGGTCATCGAGTATTGTGTGTACGTTCAATGAGTTAGGAATAGTGCATCTGGTAAGACATTCTGAAGTGTGGGACGTTGGTATGTCCATGGACGATAGTTCGAACCCTAAGTAGGGGAGAATTGGGTATTCTGTGAGAAGGATCCTTAATCTGATGTGGTACAAAAGTTCCGGTTATGGGGATTCTCGGTCTGAATATATGAATTTGGGGTCATGTGGTAGTCTAGGCAAAATACGGAGCGAAATGATGCATTTCGCACATGCTCAGGGGAGAATGAATGTGTTCACAACAAGTGACCGTTAGATAGGAATCAGATTATGGTCCGCATTTCTTTGGGTATGCCAATGTTTGAGTTTCGAGATAGTTGGGTTACTGAGGTCAAGTTTTGATTGCTGAGAGATTGATAGTTCAACATATAGATTGTTATTTGTACTTTAGGAAGGGTGGCAGTTGATTTGTCGATCAACTTCAGAGTCGATATGAATAACTTTGCATGGGCTTGATCGGTAGAGTATGGGGCCTTGGATTGTCGTCGACATGTTCTCAGTCATTGATGACTCCTCCGTGCGGCAAATTGTAAGTTGGAGTACTTCAAGTTTTCGAGTTGTGTGAGTGGAAGATCAGCGGTCGTGGCAAGACATCGTGAGATTTTGTGATGGTGTATTAAGGTATTTGAGTATGATGCCCTAAAATTGTTAGATGACTATGAGACTTGGGTTTGTCAGACGGAAAGTGGAACATCAAACGAATGTTTTTCTAGATGTGAGATCATCAGTTAATTGTCACCAGATAGGGATTGTTAGAGGGTGTAAACTGTATTGAGGAAAGTGCCTTGTCTACAAGAATTATTGTCAAGAGTAGTGATGCATAATCTGGGTAGGTGGTGCACCTATCTATATTGGATCGTGGAGCAAGAGTTAGTGAAATCAGTATGCTGATAGCTTGATGAGGACATTATCGGGTGATAAGAGAGTAAGTAGATCCAGGTGGGAGTAATCACTTAGGACTGTTAGGGAAAACCATAGGATGAGCCCATGGTGAGTCAGAGAGTGTTATAAGACTACGGAGAGCCATAACATTCACAATTCAGAGAGAGAGAGGGTATCGTGAGACTGCTGGGAGCCGTAGCATACACGAGTCAGTGAGAGATTATCATAAGACTATGGGGAGTCGTATCATTCACGAGTTAGTATGAGAGAGAGAGAGAGTATTGTATGACTAACGGGAGTCGTAGCATACACGACTTAGTGAGAGAGTATCATAAGACTGTGGGGAGCCATAGCATACACGAGTTAGTGAGAGAGTATCGTAAGACTACGGGGAGCCGTAGCATACACGAGGCAGTGAGAGAGTATCGTAAGACTGCGGGGAGGCGTAGCATTCACAAGTCAGTGACAGAGAGTGGCATAAGACTGTCGGGAGCCATAGCATTCACGAGTCAGTGAAAGAGAGTATCATATGAATGCGGGGAGCTGTAACATACACAAGGCAGTGAGAGAGTGTCATAAGACTACGTGGAGCCATAACACTTATTAGTCAGTGAGAGAGTGTTGTAAAACTGCGCAGTGCCGTAACATTCGCTAGTCAGGGTGTGACGCATATGGGTTCTTAGGCCTGGGTAGCCTTGTAAATTGAGTCTATGGGAACCTGGTGGCTGGACCAGGGGCGAGACTATGGTTTTCATGATGGTTGGAAACCGTATTATCTCGATTGGGGGAGGTTTATCACAAATTGAAAGGATGGGAGGAGTAATGTACGCATGGATTCGCAGATCTCGGGTCATGAGTCTAGTATCAGATTGGATACGAGTGGTTCCAATTCTGTGTCCGACCAGACTCTTGAGTTGAGTTTAGGCTTTATCTGTAAGGAGGATGGGCAGGTTGGGATTTCGGAGTTTTCAGATGGATTTCATTGTGAGTGGGGATGTTTCCCATCTAATGCTTTAGACCTGGGTGAATTAATTCATTGGTTGAGGAGAACCACGACACACATGAAGTAGCAAGTAGTAAACTATCGAGGTCGGAGGTAAGGTGCGACTTCAAAGTGGATGTAGTAATTGATTGGTGTAAAGCGAACTTGGTAATTGTGAATCCAGTGTGATGGGCTGAGATAGCTTGGTTGGATAGAAAAATTGTGAATTTGTATTGCTGGATGTGTTAAGGTAGCCTTAGAGGTTTAAATCTTAGCTTGGGAGCTGACCTGGTACTCAATGTTGGAAGGAACATTTGGAGGGAAACCAGGGCTTATTGTTATGGATATTAGATGATATTACCGACCGAGCACGGTCATTCATCTAGTGTCAAAGGGCAGATCGTTGAGATTCATTCATCAGATTGGTTCTAATAGCATTACCGGTGGTTGATAGTTGGTGAGATGTGACCCTCCGTTCCTTATGAGCTACGATTTGGATCGACTGGTATGCCTGGCATGAGTGATCAGCAACCAACTATGATCAGGGAATTGTTCCTATCAGTCTCAATGAGATAATCAGAGTTCGAAGTAGTTTATCGGTCCTTGATTCGATGATCGGTTGACATGGTGATACTCTGCATGGGAGGTCTATAAGGGAGACAGACCACTATAGTTTTCGAGTTCTAAAGAGTCAGAGTTGATGTTGTAATGACAAAAGGGTCCGTCCTTCTTCAAGTTGAGGGTTCCTATTTGGTTTCGGATGTCTTGGGAGGGGGATCGTGGTATGTTATGAGATTATTTGGTGGTGCGTCTCGGAATATTTGTTTCAATCTACGTGTCGATAGAGAGCGATTTCGAGGCCAAAATCTAATTTAAGTGGGAGAGAATTGTAACAACTTGCTTTCCTGGAGGTGGAACTTGAGAATTATATTAACATTAGAGGACCTACTCAATGAGTTGGTTGGTCCCAACTTGTAGTGTAGAGAGTTGATCAGGGCTCGTGGAATATGAACTCTACTCATCGAGTCGGAGGACTAGACTTGACAAGTCGAGTCTGTTTGATGAAACGCTAAGTATTCGGGCTTACACCTTATTTAAAGGACTTTATCTCCTTTACCCACCTCCCTCATCATTTTACCACCCTAATACAAACCCTAATCGAGTACGTTCCTTTTAAGAGTGTTTAGAGCTAATAGAGGTTGGTTTTTTGTGCATTCCTTGAAGAGAAGAAGCTTGGAACAAGAAGGAGTCTTTGGATCCGACATCATCTCAGTGGTAGCAGTCATTTGAAGGTAAAAATTTAATACCTTGACTTCTTGTTTTTTAGATATCTCCATTAGAGAGTTTATGGCCCTTTCTAGCTTCTCCTTGAGTCATTAATGGTTGTGAGCATGCTATGGAGCTAAGACCTCAGACCTGGACACTATTAGCCCCTTTAGGCCTAAAGCCTCAAGCTTTATGAAGCTTTAACCCATGTTCATGCCCTATACCTTTTCATTAGCATAATATCTTGAAGGTAGCCACTTTATCTGGAAACTTCATCCTAGGAAGTTGGATTTTGGAGCATTGGAATCGACTGGAATGCGATTAATGTGAAATGGCTGAAGAACTCAATGAGTTGGGCATCAAACTGGACGAGTTGAATTGGGTTCTCATGTTTTTGTATGCAGAGTAAATCAACGAGTTGGTGGAGTGACTCGACGAGTGGTTAGGGTTTTACCCGATCTTATGGACTCTATATGGACTTGACGAGTTGGCTAGCAACTCGGCGAGTTGGCTCGGGATTTCGTGATTTACTGAGTACTAAGGAACCCGACGAGTAGATGAGTCGCACTAGACGATTTGGGTCAGCTTTGATTGTTGACTTCCATTAACTTTAGGGTTTTGGTCAAGCGTTGGAGTTTGGAGGCTAAGGAGGGGCGTAGTCTAGACCAGTAGTTCAAGTGTGGGATATATTGCTTTACTCTGCGAGGTGAGTCTTCTCACTATACTTAGTTGAGTGGTAATACTCTGCGACTAGAGGTTCTTATTTGAGTTATCGACCTGAGGGTCTTATGTGCTTATACTGAGTTATGTGATATTATGCATTTTATCTTTGTGATTATGTTGTATACTATTTGTACCTTACTAAGTCAGGACCGATGGGTCCAAACCGAGATACAGAACTGGAGGTTCCAACCCGAGCTATGAGACCGGAGGGTCTTCACTGAGACACATGATCGGAGGGTCAATACCAAGTCGTGAGACCGGAGGGTCTTCATTGAGATGCATGACCGGAAGGTCCATGCCGAGATATAGCCATGAGAGACCTATTATATGTGTATGTGGTATTTTAGGGAACTCACTAAGCTTCGCGCTTACTGTGTTTGTGTAAAATGTGTTTTCAGGTACATCTTAGGATCACTGGAAGGCACCGACATGATAGTACACACTAGCTATAGATTATGTTTTTGAAGATTTTGAGAAATTACCAAACCATTTATTGTCTTGTATTTGAACAACTTATACATTTTTTGTTTTGAGAAATGTGAGATTGTGTTTTTACGTGGTTTTAAAAATGAAAATTTTGTTTGAAAATTTAGAGTGTTACAATAGAAAGTAATACAGTAACGAAGTTGATGACGTGCCCTAGCGTGCACGGAGGAGTCACGCCAAAAATTTCCCACGGCATGACGTGCACGAAAGGCTAAGCCCAAAGGAATTCAGCACCCGTCAGCGCCCCTGAGAGCAGGGTGCTCGCAGAGAAAGGCTCGGCCCTACCCGCGAATCCTTCCACTCCGAGAAAAATATAATGGTCAGGCGACAAAGCAGATGCTCAGACCATTACCTCCTGAACCAATCGTTAGCTGTGATAGATTAAGCACTACGAACCACAAATTAGCATCTCCGATGTTGTCTGGTCTGATCCTCTTATCCCATACGGACTAACAGAAGGCTCTAGTATAAAAGGCCACCCCAAGTGTCTTGGGAAGTAAGTGATTCTCTCTCAGTTTTACCCAAAACACAATCCTAAGTCTATCCACTGATAGTTTCCTTTTATTATTTCTTTTTATAGTTTATTTTTAGTTAAAACCATCTCATGTTAGTTAATATTCATGCATATTTTCTCTTTTTTGTTATTTTCTCATTTATCGGGTCCTTTCTAGTCTTTTGAGCATATTTGCAGGATTTATCGAAGACTATTTGTTAATGGAGGTATGGAAGGAGTGTGGGACTATTGGAGACTTGCAATTCGTTTACGGACTTGGAGTAGTGTGATTGGGCTTGTTGTCAACATAATCAAAGGAACAAGTTGGTCTTAATTTTAGATGAAGAATGATGACGAGGTGAAGAGAACTCGAGCTATGGAATATTAAAGGAGCATTGGAGTATCTATGGAGGCTATGTAATAGTGCAATTGGGTTCCCAAGAGTTATACATGTGGGCTGAAGTGTGAATGAAAAGATTGGGTTGGAATATATTTTAAATGCGCTAAGTCCCACAATCAGTGAGACCCACGCGGTCCGTGTGGATCCACAAACAGTCCGCGTAGATCGTGTTGAGGTGATTCCAGGCTTTGACTCTTTGACCCTATTTTTGGAAGGTTGGTGGATGGCTTTTGGGGAGCATTTGAATATGGGAATAAACACTTTTTGCTGGGGATTTGAAGCATTCTTCATCATCAAAACATCGAAGGAACCACTCACTTTTCTCTTAAAAAGGCTTTGAAAGAATTGAAGATTTTGAAGACTAGTGTTATTTATTTCCATCTTGCACTTACAACAATGTTTGGTATTTCTAAACATCCTTATATTTCTCTTATCTTGGCCAGGCTTGGCTAGATTTTCATTTGGTTGATTAGGGTTTAATCCCATGGATGATTGGTTGTTTTAAAGAATATTATTGCCTTGTGTTTGAAGTTTATGGAAATGTTTTCTAGTTAAACATCTTTTTATGTTTGTTTATCTTAGATCATGAGCTTGGATGAATAAACATATATATATATATATATATATATATATATATATATATATATATATATATATATTTGTTGATTAGTTTCTTGGTTAAGTAATGGACTTTGAGATTGGTAAGCAACAAATGGTTTCTATGTTTGTTTTCATTTCATTTAAACCATGGGAATGTTTCCTCCATAATGATAATTTAATCATTTGATTATCTTATGGACTTGGTAACTCTTAGAACTCAAACCTAATTGATTTTCATAAGATTATAAGCTTCATTGATTTTGTGACTTTAATTAAGGGAATGTGTTAGAGCTCCTCTAACCATTTTAATATCTAAGATGATTTAAGGTAATTTGTGTTTATGAATTGCTATAGCCAAGTTAAACCAAATCACAAGTGTTGTTCCTTTTAGAAAATGATAAGTCAACTATGTCATCCATGTGGTGTATCCTAGACCAATTCCACTTCGTTGAATTTAATCAAATCTTTTACTTGTTTGCTTGTCATATTTACATCCTAGCTAGTTTTAATTTTGTCAAACAATCAAAAAAGAATTAACCTCCCCCCCCCCCGCCCCCCCCCCCCCCCCCCACCATTTTACTTTTACTTTTGTTTTACAAGTTCTTGAACAAGTGATTTACATAGAGACTGAAATTGAACCAATCTTCGTGCATAGGATCTCTTTACCACTATACACTATTTTAGTGTGTAATATTTAGGGTATTAATGTTGTTGGCCTCGACAACCACCAAATTTTGGCGCCGTTGCCGAGGACTGGTTTATTTTTAATCAATTCGTTTTTCTATGCCCAGATCTCAACTTACAGGTGGTTTGATTTACAACCCAGAAATTGAAAAGGAAGCAAGGTGTTTTTGTTGGGTTTTGAGCAATCTAACACTTCCTAAGTGTGCATGCAACCATAATAAACCTTGGATCTATGTTTGTCTAAATACATGCAAAATATTAAATTTTTCAAGGTTTATAACCTATCTAACATGGCATGGGGAACATTTCAACATAAAAGAGTTAGAGAGATTACATACCTTTTGATGAGTTTGGTTCTAAGGAGTTTGAGGGCCAAGCACCAATAGTGTGAATGCCTCAAATTGAATCACAAAACACCACAAACTCTTGGAAAACTTTGAGAGAGTATACACACTCTTGTATTTTCGGCCACACACTTGCACACACACACTAGTTCACTAGTTTTTCCTTAGGCTCCATTTCATGCTCCATAAGCATGCTTATATAGTGTGAATGGTTAGGGTGAAACCCTAATAACCCATGTCTTTTCCTTTCCAAGGATCCATGGGTTAAAAGCTCCATGGATCATCCATGGACTTCCACATAAGCCTAGCCCATTAACAAATGAGTATTAGCCCACACAATATAAAACAAATAGCCCATAATCTAATTAGTCTTCCTTTTAGTCTCTAAATTAATTCATATTTAATTTAAGACTAAAACTAATTAAATAACGTAACTTCATATTAATATATTATAACTTATAATATATTAATAAACATATGTGTATAACTCTCATAAAATTATCCATAATAGTTTGGATGAGATGCAACCCAAATGGACCTTGCCGGTCGGGTCAAGTATATACCAAATATGTTATGGACTTAGACACCTTATCCAACAGACTCGCACTTGGATAAGTCTAATAAATATATTTGCCTATAACTTCAGGAACCAACCAGCAATCGTAGCTCTCGAAAACTCCGTCGAACTATGAAGCGCCATTTTAAGACAAGTGATCACATAATCCTATGTTCTCATGATATCAGCCGGACAAACACATGGAACTATGTCTTGCTTATTGTCTAGCAATTGTTTCTCGATTTTCCGATTTGTTTGACGAAGAACTTCACTGAACACATCGGTTTAGTTCTGACCGGGCCCGGTACATGGGTCAACACAAAATCATCGAGGGGCCCAGATATCTCTTCTATTTCTAGAAGGAACAGATAAACTTCGACTGATATGCTTGTTCTACTAGTTATTGAGTTGTACACAAAGGCACGTTTTATAACATCAAGTTACTGATGCGTTTAGGTGCAATCAATGCACAACCAACTCATAGGTTACAACTCATATCTCTATGTTTGAAGATTTATATGATATTATCGTCTCAAGATCACTCGAGATAAATTCCATGAAGTGATACAAGTGAGCGTGGGTTTATACCATTACTCATAACTTATGAGTACTCATGAATGTTGCAGCAACCATTACCATGTCTAAACACCTTTTAGCCATCTACAAACCCAATTCATGACAATCATGATTCATACCTACTTCCTACGTATGATCGATTGTGGAGGTTTGAATAAATTAATTATTCTGGAAGTCAAAACATGCAAAACTGAAACCATAGTAAACAATTTACAATGATAGTAACACTTTACTCATAAATAAATCACAAATTTTATTCATCATCAAATTTCGATTACATTTTACAAGTTTCAGGAAAACTATCTAATCTGTAAAAACTAATATCGTCCCTCAGCCTGATGCGCCTCGCATGCTGAAAATGCTTAACCCTCGTCAGTCCCTTCGTAAGGGGATCTGCAGGATTTTCATCCTACGATATCCTCCTTGCCATGAGGAGTCCTTCTTCAATCTTGTGTCTTATGAAGTGAAATTTCATGTCAATGTGTCGGGATCTGCCATGATCTCTTGGTTCCTTGGCTAAGGCAACCGCACTATTGTTGTCACAGAAAATCTCTATAGGTTCCTTAATAGCTGGTACAACTCCAAGGTGTCCGATGAAGTTCTTTAGCAATATCGCCTCCTTCGTTGCTTCACTCGCTGCTATATACTCTGATTCACAAGTTGAATCAGTCACCGTCTCCTGCTTGGAACTCTTCCAAGAAATTGGCCCTCCATTTAAGGTAAAGATCCACCCTGACTGAGACCGGAAGTTATCCCTATCAGTCTGAAAACTAGCATCAATATACCCTAATACTCTCAAGTCATCACTCCCACCAAGGGTAAGGATCCAATCCTTAGTCCTCTGCAGGTACTTGAGAATGTTCTTTACCGCGGTCCAATGAGCCTTGCCAGGGTTCCCCTGATACTTGCTGACCATGCTCAAAGCAAATGGCATATCAGGACGGGTACAAGTCATAGCATACATGATCCAGCCAACTGCGGAAGCATACAGTAATTGGCTCATCTCAGCTATCTCTGCCTCTGTACTCGGACTCTCAGTCTTACTCAGTTTGGTATTGCTTTGGATCGGTAAATCTCCTTTCTTGGAATTCTCCACGTTGAACCTTTTCAGCACCTTATCCAAGTAGGTACTCTGACTAAGTCCAATTAGTCTTCTACTCCTTTCTCTTAATATCCTTATCCCTAGGATATAGGCAGCCTCCCCTAGGTCCTTCATAGGAAAGCACTTCCCAAGCCAGGACTTAACCTCCTGCAAGGTTGGGATGTCATTTCCTATAAGTAGTATGTCGTCCACATACAGTACCAAGAAGCTAACTATACTCCCACTAGCTCTGACATACACGCAAGACTCATCTTCACTTCTCGAGAAACCAAACTCTTTGACCCTCTCATCGAAACAAAGATTCCAGCTAGGAGATGCATTTTTTAACCCATAAACGGACTTCTTAAGCTTGCATACTCTATTTGGGTAATCTGCACTGACAAAACCCTCTGGCTGATTCATGTACACATCCTCAGCCAACTTTCCATTTTCCATATTTCATAATCATGAAATGCGGCAATGGCTAACATAACCCTAATAGACTTAACTTTTGCTACCGGCAAGAAGGTTTCATCATAATCAATACCTTGAGTTTGAGTAAAACCCTTCGCAACCAGTCGAGCCTTATAAGTATGCACTTTTCCTTCCATGTCGGTCTTCTTCTTGAAGATCCATTTGCACCCGACTGTTTTACGGCCTGGTACATTGTCAACCAAGTTTCAAACTTGATTGTCATACATGGATTGCATCTCGCTATCCATAGCCTCCTTCCATTTAGCAGACTCTGGGCCTACCATGGCTTCCTTGACACTGCTAGGTTCATCTAAATTTACCAGTGTACTATCACTGATAAACGTATCACCTTCTGTAGTAATATGAAAACCATAATAAAACGAAGGTGTGTTCCTAACCCATGCAGAACGCCATGGGGGTACAGATTCGTCAGCTGGATCAACAGGAGTTTCCTCCTCAGGTTGATTGCTAGTGTCTGAGGTTCCTTCACCAATTGATTCTAGAATTTCTTCAAGATCAATTTGCTTCCCACTGTCTCCTTGGCTTATAAATTTTCTCTCGCGAAAGACTCCTCTTCTGGTTACAAAGACCACATTCTCACTGGGTCTGTAGAAGAGGTAACCGAAGGATTTTTGTGGGTAGCCAATGAAAATACACCTTTCGCTTCGGGGTTCAAGCTTATCATGAGTTCACGCCTCACGAAAGCTTCACAACCCCAAATTTTGACGTGGTCCAAATTGGGAACCTTCCCTGTCCACATCTCAAGAGGTGTTTTGGTAACCTTCTTTGTAGGGACTAGATTAAGGATATGGGCGGCAGTCTCTAACGCATACCCCCAAAAATGGATTGGTAACGAAACTCGAATCATCATAGAGCGAACCATGTCCAACAAAGTTCGATTACTCCTCTCAGCTACACCATTAAGCTGTGGTGTCCTGGGAGGAGTCAATTGTGAGACAATCCCACACTCGTTAAGATAGTCAAGGAACTCGGTACTAAGATACTCACCACCTCGATCGGATTGAAGCATCTTAATGTTCCTGCCCAATTGATTTTCTACTTCCTGTTTGAATTCCTTAAACCTTTCAAAGGTTTCTGACTTATGTTTGATTAAGTAGAGATACCCATATCTACTAAAATCATCAATAAAAATCACATAATACCGACTAGCATCCCTTGTGGCGGTTTTGAATGGCCCACATACATCAGTATGTATTAGGTCCAACAAATCCTCACCCCTCTCACAAGTTCCAGTGAAGGGTGATTTTGTCATCTTTCCAAGTAGACAAGATTCACAATTATCATCCGATTTAAGGTCAAATAATTCCAAGACTCCACTCTTTTGGAGTTGGCCTATGCGTTTCCTGTTTACATGTCCAAGACGACAATGCCACAATGATGCTTTATCTAGGCTAGTAGAAGAATCAATATACAACACATTATTTCCTAAGTTGTCTACAATCGACACATTTTCATACACACCATCACAAGGTAATGCTTTAAAATAAAACACATTATTAAAGAAAGCATTAATACGACCATATTCATTATCAAACGAAAAGGTAAAACCTTGTTTGTACAAAACATGAAAAGAAATAATATTCCTCACCATTTTAGACGAGTACACACATTTATTCAAATCTAATTTTAACCCATTATTAAGCAACAAAGTATAAACTCCAATCTTGGAAACAGGTGAAGCCTTCCTATTCCCCATGATTAAGTTTATCTTCCCGTGCTCCACATTCTCACTTCTTCTTAGGCCCTGCAAATCAGAACATATGTGAATACCACATCCTGTATCAAGCACCCAAGAGTTAGAATATGTTGAGTAATTTGACAAAATAGTGTAAATACCTGCATGGGTGGGTTTCACTTTCCCATCCTTTAGATCCTGCAAGTACTTAGGGCAGTTTCGCTTCCAGTGTGCCTTTTCATGGCAATAAAAGCATTCAGCATCCTTGGGAATGGCAGAAGGAGTGACGGAACCGCTCTTGGTCTTTGATGAGAAGCCTTCAAGAGACTTTCCCTTGGTACCCTTCGAAGGGTGCTTCCTCTTTTTCCCTTTGCCTTGCCCGATAGCTAAAACAGGGGTAGATGTTGGAGTAGGAGTAGTAGAGGTAACAACCGCCTTACCCTTAAGACCGGATTCCGCGGTCTTCAAGAGTCCTTGAAGCTTGCTGAGGGTAACTTCCTCCTTGTTCATATGATATGTCATTCGAAAATGATCATAACAAGAAGGCAAGGAGTGCAAAATGATGTCAATTGCCAACTCCTCAGGGATGTTAACATTCAGCTTCAGCAAACGGTCCACATACCTTTGCATCTTTTGCATGTGGCCCATGACGGATTCACCGTCCTTCATGCGGGTAGTTATTATGGA
The DNA here is from genome assembly GCF_052625555.1 of Lactuca saligna. Taxonomy (NCBI): domain Eukaryota; kingdom Viridiplantae; phylum Streptophyta; class Magnoliopsida; order Asterales; family Asteraceae; genus Lactuca; species Lactuca saligna. The sequence goes on from NC_136421.1 coordinate 75,005,055, forward strand.
GGAGATTATTTCATACCGCTCCTGGCGAGCACTCTCATGGTACCTTTCCATCAGGTCTTGGTACATCTCAAAAGGGTAGAAATCTTCATATGACTTTTGGAGCTCGGCTTTCATCGTGGCCATCATGATACATGCCACCTTAGTAGCATCTCTCTCATGAGTCCTGAATTCAGCGATCTCCTCAAGAGTAGCAGTAGACTCATCAAGTTCTTTTAACTCCTTATCGAGGACATATTCCTTGTCCTCGTAACGAGTAACCATCCTGATGTTCCTAATCCAATCCATGAAGTTGGAACCATCAAAGATGACCCTCCCACAAAGATTCATGAGAGAGAAAGAACCAGTTGGGTTAGAGCCTGAAGCATTAGTGTTGGAAGACATCTGAAAAGAGAGTAAGTTTACATTAGATATATATATATATATATATATATATATATATATATATATATATATATATATATATATATATAGGATCCTTAATAAGACACCCAAATGTAATATTAAGGCTAGGATCCAATCACAATATATTACACTTAGAAGAGGGATGCCGTAATCTAAGTAATAATATATTTGAAAGGTAGGTGAATGACGATTCACCAATTTCCACCATGAAAATGAAAAGATTTATTAGGTTTAATTGGATTTGAAATTCCTAGATTCTTTTGAGATTCATTGAACTTTTCAATGACATATTTCAATCTCGATTGTGCCCTTCAAGTTTTGTGACTGGGATGCCGATGATCACAAAACAAGGTGTGAATAACCATGCTAATTCACTTGGTACCCTTAATATTATCACCTAATCAATGTGCCGGTTAACCACACACGCTCCATTGATCTATGACAAACATTAAGTCACCCTTCGTGATCCTTACTAGTCCTAGTTAGTGTGCCGGTTAACCACACACGCTCCACCAACGACTTGGTAAGGTAAAAAGTGTGAATTCCATGGACTAGCACCATGTTCACATTTTTCCTAAGGTAACTAAGATTAGGAATTAAAAGAGTTTAGTTACTTTATAATATTCATTATACTTTTAATGAAGATTTAAAGTCATTGTTCTACCCGTTCGGCTAACGACCCTCCACCTATCAAGCAAGCGGTGGGTGAGAATGGACACCCATTAAGTCGCCATTTTATAGGCAACAACCTTATACCCACCTTATAGACCGGCTTCGTGAATGAGGCCTACTAACGGTAAAACGACTTATTCTTATACATATATATAGTAATTAACCATTAATGTTATAAATAGTATAAGGGTTGAATTTTAACTATTAAAACTCTAAGGGTTGGAATTAAAGTTTATTAAAGTGTGTGAAACTTTACAAATTCCAAAACTTGAGGGCAAGTTTTGTAACTTTGCAAAACTCTTCATTTCATAACTTATGAATTAAAGATTCATAAAAATGAAGACTCTTCATTTTCATGTAACTTATGTGTTTTAAGTGTGTGTTAAATAAAGGTGACCTTTGGAAATCCATAACTTGAGGACAAATTATGGACTCCATTAAAACACATAAATGATCAAGAATTCATCCTAAACAATTCAACAAATAATTCCTATCATTTTCTAAATTCATAAGAACATGAACATGATCATAAAAACTTTCAAGAATTATATGAAGACATAAAATCATGGAATTTTGATATATGCTATTGTAAATGGATTAGAACAACCATTACACCAACTAAAATAAGTTTTAAAACACCAAAACAGTTTAGGGTAATGTTTCTAGTCCATTTCCAGCAGCAAAAGTCGAAAGTATGCACTCTTTTGATCCTACTCGTCGAGTGCATGAACCTACTCGACGAGTAGGTTGAAGTTTGCCTTGGACTCGTCGAGTCCCCCCATGGACTCGGTGAGTCCATCATGCAAACAGCAACAATTTTGACTTTTTTCACTATTTTGCATCAAGTATCAAACAAGCAAGCCTAGGCTCTGATACCACTATTGGGTTTTGAGCAATCTAACACTTCCTAAGTGTGCATGCAACCCTAATAAACCTTGGATCTATGTTTGTCTAAATACATGCAAAATATTAAATTTTCCAAGGTTTATAACCTATCTAACATGGCAGGGGGAACATTTCAACATAAAAGAGTTAGAAGAGATTACATACCTTTTGATGAGTTTGGTTCTAAGGAGTTTGAGAGCGAAGCACCAATAGTGTGAATGCCTCAAATGGAATCACAAAACACCACAAACTCTTGGAAAACTTTGAGAGAGTATACACACTTTTGTATTTTCAGCCACACACATGCACACACACACACTAGTTCACTAGTTTTTCCTTAGGCTCCATTTCATGCTCATAAGCATGCTTATATAGTGTGCATGGTTAGGGTGAAACCCTAATAACCCATGTCTTTTCCTTTCCAAGGATCCATGGGTTAAAAGCTCCATGGATCATCCATGGACTTCCACATAAGCGTAGCCCATTAACAGATGAGTATTAGCCCACACTATATAAAACAAATAGCCCATAATCTAATTAGTCTTCCTTTTAATCTCTAAATTAATTCATATTTAATTTAAGACTAAAACTAATTAAATAACGTAACTTCATATTAATATATTATAACTTATAATATATTAATAAACATATGTGTATAATTCTCATAAAATTATGCATAATAGTTTGGATGAGATGCAACCCAAATGGACCATGCCGGTCGTGTCAAGTATATACCAAATAAGTTATGGACTTAGACACCTTATCCAACAGTTTTGTGAAGGAAAAGAGAATAGAATGTGGTCAAACTTCCATCCCTAACGGGGATCCGGAGGTTAAACCCGCTTCCTCAAGTGACACGACAACCGATTCTAGTCCCGACCCTCGCCAAAAAATTCCTGAAACGCCAACTCTACAGCAAAATCCACCCATTATTGAACCAATTTCAATGGCGGACGGAGGAGAAGTTCCTGAAAGAACTTTGTGGAAAATGATGGAAACCGATGTTACAGAAACTCCAACCGATATCAATTACCCGGTTTTAGAAGGGGGTTCAGAATTAAATTCAAGTTTAGTCGATCATCTTCCAACTTTTCATGGATTAGAAAATGAAGACCCTCATAAGAACTTAAAGATGTTTCACATTATTTGCACTAGTATGAAGCCACAAGGGTCAACCGATGGCCTAATCAAGCTAAGGACATTCCACTTTTCATTGGCCGATAGAGCAAATGATTGGTTATTCTATCTTCCCCCAGGGTCAATCAACTCATGGACCAACATGGCAAAAGCTTTTCTTGACAAGTTCTATCCCACTTCAAGAGTCTCAAATCATAGAAATGAGATTTGCGAAATCCGCTAAGGTCAAAATGAAACTTTTCATGATTATTGGGAGAGGTTCAGCAACTTGTGCTATAGTTTCCCACAACACCAAATTCTGGAACAACCCCTCATTCAAAAATTCTATGAGGGATTGTTGCCAATGGAGATAAAACTAGTTGATGCCTCAAGTGGTGGAGATGTCTTTAGCAAAACTCCACAACAAACAAGACAACTCTTCAACACTATAGCTGCGAATTCCCAACATTTTGGTCCGCGCCAAGATACACAATGAGACATACAAGACAAAGTCAACGATGTGGGAACATCAAATCTCGAGTCTCGAACCAAAGATTTAACCTCCGTTGTCCAAAAGTTAGCCATGGGACAAACTCCACAAGTGACGGTTTGTGGAATATGTGCAAAAGTGGGACACCCTACGGATATGTGTCCCATTCTTCAAGAAGATATAGAACACGTGAATGCCACAGAAGAGTTCCAAAACTACCACAACAAGCCATCCGATTACCAAAATGCTTACAATTCAAGTTGGAAGCCAAATCCGAACATAAGCTACAACCCAAGACCATTGCCTCAAAATGCATTGGTTAGAGCATCCTATCGACCACAAAAACCTCATTACCAACATCCACAACCACACTGTCAACCCAAACCACACCCTCTACATCATCATTAACAACCTATCCAATACCAACCAAGTAACTCCGAAATGTCTCTTGAAGACATTCTCAAATCCTTAGCCACTAGTACCCAACAATTCCAAAATGTGACAAGAACTAGTATCTCCAACCTTGAAGCACAAATGGGAGATATAGTTACATCCATAGGCAAGTTGTATTTGTTGGGTTATGAGCATTCTAACACTCCTAAGTGTACATGTAACCCTAAATACCTTGGATCTATGTGTTCTCCATTATACATGCAAATATCAACTTTACAAGGTATTGTTCTATTCTAGCATACTAAACTTTGAATAACATAAGTTAGAATAACATACCTTTTGTTAGTGCTTGTCTTCATGAAGCTTGAGTGCCTAGTGCCCCAAGTGTGACACCTCAAATGGTTCACACAACACCATAAGCACTTGGAATTACTTAGATAGAATTCTACACTTCTTGAAATCGGCTAGCTCTCTCTAGAATGATACTAGTGCCGATTTTGTCAAGAATAAGATCTTTATATAGTGTTACAATTAGGGTAAACCCTAATTGTCATGACTTTCCATTTCCTTGGATCCATGGGTTCAAATACACCATGGAGCATCCATGGACCATCCTATGGGTTTTAGCCCAACTTGATTATCCATGGAGCATTAGCCCACTATACAAGTATGGATGATTTATACAATCAATCCATATATTTAATTAGTCTTCTTTTGATCACTTAATTAATCCTAGATTAATTCTTGATAAATACTAATTAAATAATCTCATTATTCTTATTATTAATATACTAGAACTTATAATATATTAATAACCATAAGTGTCTTATTTCTCTCATTATAATCTATCCAAGTGCATGATGCCATGCAACCCAAATGGACCATGCCGGGTCGGGTCAAGTCTTACCAATTATAGTTATGGACTTAGACATTAATCCAACAGTCTCCCAATTGGATAAGTCTAAAACTATTATTGCGTATGACTTTAGGAACCAACTGGCAATCGTAGCTCTCAAAAGCTTGTGTCGAACTCTGACCTTGTCAATAAACTCTGACCTTTGTCAATGACTTGTCCATTAGATAAGGGATCATACATTCCTCCATTCTAGATATCATATGGACTGAGACATGGATTATAATCATTCTCTCTTTCCATTTGTTGTTTCCCGATTTCCGATTTATGACGACTGACTAATTGAACAAATCAAATCAGTCCTGGCTCGGCCGAGCACTTCCATTTGTCATCATCAAATCATCGAGGGGCCTACAGATATCGCTTTTATCCCGAAGGTCAAAGGAATGGATAAACTTCGACTCATATGGTTTGTTCTACTACTTATTGAATCATACACAAAGGCACGTTTTATAGCATCGAGTTACCAAATGTGGTTTCGTGCAATCAATGTACAATCAACTCAAAGTAACAACTCATATATCTAGGTTTCAAGAATATAAGATATTATCATCTCATGATCACTCGTGATAAAATCCATGAAGTGATTCCAATGAGTGCGGGTTGAATCCAATACTCATAACTTATGAGCACTCATGAGTGTTGTAGCCCTTTGTCCAACACCTTAGACCTCTACAAGCCAACCCATGATAGTCTTAATTCATATCTACTTCCAACATATGACCGACTGTGGATGGTTTGAATAACTTAGTCATTCCGGAAGAATAACCTAGTTTATTCGGGAAGTCAAAACATGCAAAGTGAAACACAATAATAATTGAATCCAATATGGTATCAAAACCTATGAACATAAATAAAACACCTTTTATTTATCACCATATGATTACACATTATTCATTGTATACTGTTTTAGCTATCAACTTTATTCTTGAATTTAAAACAATAGTTGTCCCATGCTCCAAGCATGTACACTATGTTTTTCTAAACACTAGTCATGCCACACACCAAGTATGCATACTTTGTTTGTATATGATCTTTACTTTGTGAACTAGATCAATTGAACATAACTTCAATGATTCTCTTTTCACACTCCCAAATCCTTACTGCAAATGCAAGAATTCCAAATTCATGCCATTTACTGAAATCTGTTAGATTCTAAACTTATATGCATTGATCCTCTTGTAACGATTATGAAAAATTTCACAAAGACTTAGCAACAATCATTACAGAGTATTCCAAAGGAGATCAACTCCTTGGAAACATCCTTCTTGCATTAAGTTTCCTTAATCTTACACAGATTGAAATTTCTGACTTTGAAACATCTCCAGGTTCATTTTGACTATCACTTCCAAATAAGAGTTGCCTCCTTACAGATTATGTCAATATGGTCCTTCCAGAATTATCACTATACTTCCAACTGTCCTTGAGCAACCAATCTTTGGTAAACCTTAGATTGTCCTCGACAATTGTTTAATCCTTTTAGTCATATCCAGTTCTAAACCTTTTCCCTTCTTAATGCCCCAGGCATTTGGAAACTTTTAGAACGGATAACTATAGCACATGTAATCGATCCTATATCTGAAGCATATGGGACACGATTCATGATGTCTCACATAAAGACTAAACAAGTCTTTTGCTATAACATTTCCATTTCTATTTGCCAAGTTCTCATAATTCAGATTATGAAAAGGGATGTCGTAATCATAATCGAATTTTAGAACGCAAATAATGGACCCATATAAAGAATTTCCTTATGTTGAGCCATTCCAACATGAAATTCATATATATCCTTGACTAAATGATTAAAACCTCGCGATCTAAGCTTATAGATTTGAGATGAAGTATAATTTCCTCTCCCTTAATTATAGCAAAACAACTTTTCCCAATTGAAACCTTTTGTTTTCTATAATTAACATTGCTAACTTGCAATACTTATCATAATTATCATGCTCCCACTAACATGATGATTATTAGCATAACACTTATGCTCCCACTAGCTTTGACATGTACTCAGAAATCAACTGACTTTCTTACCAAAGTTCAGATTTCTAATACTAGATTGTTTTGATAAAACTTTATCAAAAACATACACCTTCCCTTGGATAGCACACTTGTGTGTCTAAACAATTATGAAGAGGGATGCCGTAATCAAAATGGTTAGACCTTTTTGCCACTTCTCACAAGTCCAGGTTAGTGTGCCGGTAAACCACACACGCTCCACTAACGACTTTGAGAATGCAAATATCACAATTGCTATCTAGCTAAAATCTACTTAGTGAAAGTGTTTCCTCACCATCATTTTCATGAATCAGAGAGAAACCTTATGACACTTAGATTTAATGGTGTATGTGTTCTTATCCATGTGAATTATCGAAACCATAGTCACAAGATAAGGATAATGACAAATCCATACTCATATGGATTGAACTCAATCTTAACTTCTTGCCACCTAGCAGCAAACGGGCCTGCCATTTCTTCCAAGTTGTTGTGCAACAAATTGAGAACTCTAAGAACTCATATGCAAAGCCAACTTTAACTGGAATGGGCACAGAGTATTTCAACACGATGGGTTATAAACCTTAAGTCGTGTGCTAGTGAAGAACTTTAGGTTTTATTCTTGATTAGTTCTTGAGACTTTCAAGACCTTTAAGACTCCCACTATCCTCTTGACCTATAAGACTCCCTTGTCAAACATCCAAGAGATAGTGCGGATTCTAATCAAGACAAACACTACACACAATTGGCCTTAGTTGGCCTTTGTTTTATCTAAAACATCACAACCTACCAATTTCAAATGTCCAAGAGTAGATAACTTTTACTCTTACATTTGACTCGTGTTTTTTTAAACCTTCTCTAAGACTTGTCACTCAAATTGCAATCTTGGAGTATGACTCTAGGACTTGTATTGGAACGAAGTATGACTCATCTTCTTGATTTAACTTTTTCATCTTGCGCTACATCTTTAACATCTTTCAGGAGATCATTATACTCCTTTTGAGTTTTAATAATCCTTGAAGTTGCTGAATGAGAAAACGGTCGAGAGATAATTGCTTCCCAGATGAGGTATCCATTATCCTCAGATCCTATGATATAATCTTCAAAGTGATTCGCCCAGACTTCATAATCATGGGTGTAGAGGATGGGAATCTTTGTCATTGATCCAATGCTGTTTGAAATATTGATGGGATTGGATTGTGACTCGTCCATAATTGATCGAATAGCCTGTTCAAAGATCAGAGTTGTAATATATCGAATTAGGGCAAAGATAATAAATATTGAGATACGTCAATTAAGAGATGATGGCTTAATAAATATCAATGAATGCGGAATAACCCTAATCGAAGCTTTTTCACAGAAAAGAAGTGTATGAATTACACAGCCTCCCGCTCTGATACCAATTGATGAGTTTAAAATTAACTTAAAGATCGATTAGATCTATGAAACAGGTAAACGAATGACTAAGTAAACAATTAAGAACAAGCTAATGAATCAAAAAGTGTCGAATGATTCAATAAACAATCCTCAAAAGAGCTCGATAAAGAACATCAACTGTAGAGGATTTTAGGGTTTACAATATTCAATGAGAGTGACGACCGTTACTGTACGCATACATGCATGCATATATTTATAATGAAACCCTAACAGTTTTTGTAATAAAAATAAGGCTAATCTAGTTGACCACGGATTGACAAGCCCAATCCGGTTGTTAAACAAAAGGGCCCAAGACGCAATTCTAAAATTAACTTAAAGCTCGATTAGATCTATGAAACAGGTAAACGAATGACTAAGTAAACAATTAAGAACAAGCTAATGAATCAAAAAGTGTCGAGTGATTCAATAAACAATCCTCAGAAGAGCTCGATAAAGAACATCAACTGTAGAGGATTTTAGGGTTTACAATATTCAATGAGAGTGACGACCGTTACTATATGCATACATGCATGCATATATTTATAATGAAACCCTAACAGTTTTTCTAATAAAAATAAGGCTAATCTAGCTGAACACGGATTGACAAGCCCAATCCGGTTGTTAAACAAAAGGGCCCAAGACGTAATTCTATTATCTTCAACAATCTCCCCCTTTGCGTCTTTGGCACAAAATCTTCATTCTCTTTTGACAGCAGAAGGCTTCTTTACCGTCTCAAAAATCCTCGGTATTATAGCCAGAATGTGTTGCCTGAAGGTGATATACCAACGAAGCATATCAGTGAAGTTCTTCTTGTCTGCTGTTGAGTTCTGCTTGCATCGGTGAATGATATTTATAATATGCTCCAGACAATCTGTTGAAAACAGATGTTTTTCTACCAAAGCAAACAGAAACTTATGCTTGTCGCCTCTGGTGAACATGACCGTCAGATTGGAAGAATCAATTTGCCCTACCTTCATTTTATGAACATCTCCTGTCTTGGAAGTAGGCTTGACGGTCGGTTTCTTCTTCATAATCTTTGCTATTTCCTGATCCATAGTGGTGAGCTCATGGATGTAGGAAGCCAACATTATTTTAAGATGTTTAAGAATCGGTTCATACTCTCTATGATTAGAGAGAAGAATGTTGTATAGCAGAATCCAATCATGCGGATTCAGACTGGGAAGATCTGCCAGAGAAATGAGATGTTCTGTGTTGGTCGTTCCTCTGTTGATTTTGAAATTAACGTTCACAATTTTCCCAGCCTGTGTCGGTTTCAGTACCTTGACTTTAATAATCTTCTGAGCACTCCATGTCAAGTACTGCGGTTGACCATACTTCAGATAGAAATCTATTAACTCTCTGTCAACCTTCAAGTTCGGATGAGGGACATCGGCAGTGACATCAAAGCAATGAAATGTAAAAGCTTTTCGCGTGATTGGCATGTCAAACTGCGAGTCTTTTGTATTTTCACACTCGAAAGATGCAATCGGTTCCAACCAATATATGGAGGGAAACTCAATCGCTTGAGTGATGAGTGTGTCTCTGTCCCATTCTGGGAACAGAGTCTTCTTGGCATGAATAGCATCCTCATCCTCCTTGATCTTTCTTTCCCTGGCCTCGGCCTCTCGAGCTATTTTAAGAGTTTCATCTAGCTCTTTGTCCCTTTTCTTTCGTTGAAGAGCTTCAGTGATAGTTTCATCTGAATCTGATTCGCTCTCAACAAGGACTTGTTTCCCAGAACCCGAAGCTACATTAACCTTCGGTTCTGTCTTTGATACACCTTCCTCTCCCCCTTGTCGCGGAAGAACAAGCTTCTCCGAGACACCCTTCATTTCACTCAAGATGTTAATAGCAGGAAGGAGTTTAGCCTGGAGATGCTATCTGATAGTAAGGGTAAGGAAGGGATCATGAGTGTTAAGAACATTTGTTAACATATTCTTAACATCACCAGCGCAACCTTGAAGAACTACCCGTTGAGTCTTTAGCAAAGAAATTTCTTGTTGTACCTGGGCCAGTTGGATATTTTGTAGGTCGATGGTTGCCTGATGCTTGACAAGATCTTCCTTTAGGGTGCTCTCGGCTGCCAGAGAAGCAAAACGTGAATCCAAAGATTTGAAAAATGATGTGGATTCAGTTTTGAGATCAGCACGTAGAGCCTCAAATTTGGAGGTTTCACCCTGAAGGGTAGCCGAGAAAGAGTCAACGGACGTCAGAAACCTGGCCGCACTAGAATCAGCATGAGCTTTTAGAGAATCAAGAAAGATCTGAGTTGTGTGAACAACCTCAGAAACTTCGTTGGTGGCTTTGGAGCATGAAGCAGTTGAGTTGTCGATGGCATCCGTTGAACGATCCAGGGCGTCAGTGTACGTCTTGATCGCAGACTCAATGAAGGCTTTTAGGACGACACCCCCGTAGGCTTTATTATCAGCCAGCAGACTATCTAGTTTGTCGTGAATTTCCTGAATCTGCTTACTAGTAACAAGGGTATCGGCATCAGTATCTGTGGGAATCCGGTAGGGGCTATAATAAAGAGAGTCGAACTCTTCATCATCACCGCCCAAGGTAGCACCGGAGTTGGAGGATGGAGAGGGAGATGGTGGAATGTTGATGACGGGGGTTTCAACCATAGTAGCAGCCCCTGTATCAGATACATTGACTATTACTGGTGGTTGGGAAGAGGTGATAGTAACTGATTCGGTGATAATTGGGATGGGGATAGAGGATGAAGGTTGAGTAACAGAGAAGGGAATGGTTGGTTCTGTTGTAGTGGGAGGGATGGTTATAGGAACAGAAAGTGGGACCTTCTGTGCTGGTGATTGGGTGGGGTTGGAATTTTAGGAGAAGAGGGAGGAGTAGGTGATTTGGTAATTTTGGGAGATGTAGGTGGAGAGGGTGATTTGGGAAGTTTGGGAGATGGTGGTGGAGAGGGGAGATGAGAGCCTGCGGGAGAAGATGGTTGTTGAGGAGACTGAGCAGTTGTAGTTTCGGTTGGAGGAGCAGCAACCTCTGTGTCAGATGGGTCATTAGGGACAGAGCCAGGAGAAGGAGACCCTTTGGCTCTTTTAACCATCTTCTTGACCTTCTTGGACTTGGACTGAGAAGGTTCCTCTGCATCAAATTTGCGTTTGGAGGATCTTCGCTTTCTCTCCTTCTTTGGTTCAGGTTCTTTCTTCTCTGTTTTCTCCATTTTGCTTGCCCTCTTGCCACGGTTGGCAGGTTGATCGAGGGCGTCGAGGGCAGCTCTTTGTTCATCCGATAGAACCCTTGGAGGCAAGGGTGTGCTGGTGCTATAGTCAGCCATGATTTTGCTGTGAGGCGTGACGCACCTATACATGGATTCAGGGATCAATCCATAATGGAGAAACTTACTTGGATCAGAGATGATGATCTTCTTGGTGTGGTAAGAGGCAATTGAAGCCATAAGAGCATCCTTCATCACCGGGATTTCAAGGGACTCCATGGCCCTTTTGGTAATAAGCGTCCAGAAACGGCCGCATGATATCTCGGAGTACCGTGTAGTGGTGTTGAGACTCTGAACGACTTGAGACCAGATTATGGAGCCATAATCCAGATTGATGCCGTTGTAAAGACCATACAGGATGGTGAGAAACCCTTTACTCGTGGTGTCAGAACCACCACACCTCTCCGCAAAACCCTTAATCAGAAGGGTAAGCAATCCGTTCCACTGAGACGGAAGACAGGATTTCTTGACTTTGGCAATGGTAGTAAGAACATCCGTATACCCCATTTCGTACATCATTGAAAAGAGTTGAGTAGTGGTGATAAAATCCGGTGAGATGACGGAAGAGTCGACGGCAAGCCCTAGAAGAGAGCAAAACCTTGTTTTGGACACAGAGGTTTTCTTGTCGTGAATGGTGAAGAAGATGTGATCTTTGTGTTTGTCGTAGTTGGCCGTTGTGTAGACTTGAGAGAGCACGGACATGGGAACCGCCTCCACCTGCGTGAGTGCCAACAACAATGGGGAATATTTTAGGCATTCCACCACGTGTAGCATGTATGAATCATATAAGAATGGGGTCATCTCTATAATCAAATTTTGATTAGGTTTGATTGAGAGCAAAGACGAAGATGCAGTTTGATCTTGTGCAGAAGAAGAAGTCGCCATTGTTGAGTTGTGGAAGAAGATGAACAGTGGATACTTTTCAGAGAGATAATTCATGGGAGGTAAATGCCAAAGAACACGATCACCCCTTATTTATACCGGTTACTGGAGAGAGAAAATCGTGATGATGAGGAAACCAAAACGTCGCCTGAAAAAGCGCGATTGGAAGTTATGGTGTATCCCAGGAATACGTCAGCACACGTTGGTGTGAAAGGAATCAATTGCACGCGCCTAAATCATTTTTGTACTGTTTGAAATTCCTTGTGCCCTTGTTTGGTTACATCTGAAACTTAAAACCATATACCAAACAGTAATCAGAATGTTGGAAAAAATTAATTTTCGTGCATAGGAGTGTGAAAGATAAAGAAATAAATCAAAGGTGTTTGGGATGTGAGTGTTGTCTAGTAAGAAGACAAAAAGCAGAAGATTCCGGGCAAAAATCGCTTCCTTCAAAGCCAAGAGAGACTTGAAGTGCTTGTGTGGTTTCCCGAGAAATACGATCAGTTGTTTTTTAATAAACAATGAAAGGCATCTTTTGATCATGGGCTGAAGGGTGGCTGACCTCTAACCGAACATCAAGTCTTAACATAAAACTGAGTGTTGGTAGAGATACCTGTGAGACCGATGTGATCTATTGAACAGGTAGGTGGGAATTATCGCGTGACAAGAATGGGATAGACAGAAATCTCAAAGATAAATAAACTGGACCTCTTTGGGAAGAAATGTCTTAGGTGGAGACAATTTCATAAAAGATCACACAAAAACAAAATGAGATTTCCAAGTAATAGCTTGAGTTTATCACTCACCGTCAATTCATTGCAGGTATTGGATTTTGGGTTTTACTTAGAACGTGGTAATCGAATCCAAGATCATAAACACAGAGGTTGTGTAACCATAAGCCTCAGTGGTAAAGACCGAAAGCATCAAGGGTTACGTTGGGGAATCGAAGGTAAATGAAGAAGTTAAGGAGATGGTTAAGAGACCGAACGTACCTTCTGCTACAGAATAGGGACAAAGCAGAGCAACTCATGTTTCAGATGAGTAGAGTAAGGTAGCTCTAGACCGAGTGTGAGAGAATAGCCTGATTGGGAAGAAACGATAGGTATTGATCGAATCATTAAGGCCTGCTCGAGGTCATAGAGGCTTGCGACAACATACAGCAGCATGCTTCTAGGGACGTCTAATTAGTCTGATAATGATAAAACATACCTGGGTAAACACTACAGAAGGAGATGCTTGTATTCACCTGTGCAAAACGTACACCGACCAAGGCTTGCAAGTAGTGAAAGTAAGTAAGAAACCGGAATAAAACAGAAGAATAAAATGTTTTTGTAATTTTGTGATTTTTCTGAAAAATAAATAAAAACAGAAAGATAAAATGTTTTTGTAATTTTGTGATTTTTCTGAAAAATAAATAAAAACAGAAAGATAAAATGTTTTTGTAATTTTGTGATTTTTCTGAAAAATAAATAAAAACAGAAAGATAAAATGTTTTTGTAATTTTGTGATTTTTCTGAAAAATAAATAAAAACAGAAAGATAAAATGTTTTTGTAATTTTGGGATGTTTCTGAAAAATAAATAAAACAGAAAGATAAAATTGTACAACATAAAAAAAAAGAGGAAGCAGAGATAGACCGAGTGATCTGTGTATTTCGGTGACACTTTCAGAACCGAGAGGAACCGAGCGGTCTGTCAAGTTCGGTTCAGTAATTCATTGGAGCAGAGATAGACCGAGCGGTCTGGTTGTTCGGTTTCTTTAAATCTCCAGAACAGAGAGAGACCGAGTGGTCTGTTTGCTTCGGTTCCTTTAAATCACTAGAGCAGAGAGCAACCGAGCGGTCTGTTTGCTTTGGTTCCTTTAAATCACCAGAGCAGAGAGCAACCAAGTGGTCTGTTTGCTTCGGTTCCTTTAAATTACCAGAGCAGAGAGCAACCGAGCGGTCTGTTTGCTTCGGTTCCTTTAAATTACCAGAGCAGAGAGCAACCGAGCGGTCTGTCTCTTTCGGTTCTTGATTCTTAGATGGAGATTTGAGGATTTGGGACCGACTCTCCAACCATCATACCCAAGCCTTGTAGAATTTTATTGAAAGTCGTTTCAGGAAGAGCTTTGGTAAAAACATCGACCAATTGATCAGTGGTTCTAACAAAGTGTACTTCAACGTTTCTGTCTTCCACGTGATCTTTGATGAAGTGATACCTCAGTGCGATGTGCTTGGTCTTGGAATGCTGCACTGGGTTATGACAGATCCTAATTGCAGTTTCAGAGTCACAATATAGTGGGATCTTTTTCATATTGAGTCCATAGTCTCAAAGTTGACTCTGGATCCAAATCACTTGAGAGGTACAGGAAGCAGCGGCAATGTATTCGGCTTCAGCAGTAGACAGTGACACGCCGGTTTGTTTCTTTGACTGCCAGCTAACTAACTTCCCATCGAGGAATTGGCAACCACCAGTGGTGCTTTTCCTGTCGAGACCACAACCACCAAGGTCTACATCTGAGTAGGATTGAACGAAGAAGCCTGAATTAGAAGGGTACCACAGACCTAAAGAGGTAGTTCGCTTGAGATATCGGAATATGTTTTTCACTGCAAGCATATGAGGTTCCCTTGGATTTGCCTGAAATCGAGCACAGTAACAAACGGAAAACATTATGCCAGGTCTGCTAGCAATAAGATACATTAGAGAGCCTATCATTTGACGATAAAGTGTAAGATCAACGGCTGGTTTGTCCAGGGATGGAGTGAGCTTAGTGCCGAATGCCATTGGGACTTTGACTTTTGAATCTCCCATCATGCCAAATTTTGCTAAGAGATTCTTGGTGTAAGCTTCCTGGTTGATAAAGATGCCTTCGGGTCCCTGTCTGATATTTAAACCAAGGAAAAAGTTAATGGGACCCATTGAGCTCATTTCAAATTTAGTCTCCATCAGCTTTCTGAATTCAGCTGTTAGGCTTGGATTCGTGGAGCCGAAGATGATATCATCGACGTAAATTTGAACTATCATAACGTGGTTACCTTCCTTTTTGCGAAAGAAGGTTGGGTCAACCGAACCTTGTTTGAATTTGGACATCTTTAAAAATTTAGTCAGCGTTTCATACCAGGCCCTCGGTGCTTGTTTCAGACCATACACAACTTTATCCAAAATGTAACAGTGATCAGGATGCTTTTCATTCACAAATCCAGGAGTTTGCTCCACATACACAGTTTCTTCGAGATCTCCATTGAGAAAGGCACACTTGACGTCCATTTGAAAGAACTCAAAGTTTTTGTGAGCAGCATAAGCAAGAAATATTCTTACTGATTCCAGCCTAGCTACCGGAGCGAAAGTCTCTGCATAGTCAATGCCTTCCTCTTGACAGTATCCTTTGACTACCAGACGAGCTTTGTTTCTGATAACATTCCCTTCCTTGTCGAGTTTGTTCCTAAAGACCCATTTGAGACCAACAACTGAGGCATGAGGAGGAGTTGGAATAAGACGCCAGACCTTGTTCCTTTCAAATTCATTCAGTTCATCTTGCATTGCCTAAACCCAATTAGAGTGATCAAGAGCAGTTTTAACTGTCTTTGGTTCAACTTTGGAAACGAATGAGTTACACATGCAGAATTCAACTTTGGAGTACAAGGATGCTTGTTTTGCCTTGAGTTGTGATCGGGTCAGAACTGTTTCTGAGATATCACCGACAACTTGAGAAATAGGATGATTTCTCGTCCATTTGGTGAGAGGAGGGAAGTTTGGATCAAAGGATGGATCCAATTCAGCATTTATCATTTCTTCTGGTTCGGACAGACTGTCGAAGTCGTATGACATATCAGCATGCTCCCCCTCGACATGTGATCTTGCAGGAATGTCTTGTGAATCTTGACCTATAGGGGTTGACTGAGGTGATGATCTTTCGGGTGTTGATGAACCTACGGTTGGAGAGACTCTGTCGTTTGGTGAGACACTTTCGGTTGGTGAGACACTCTCGGTTGGCAAAGCACTCTCGGTTGGAGAAGCACTCTCTGTTGGAGGTTGAGACCTTAGCTCCCGCTAACCTTGTGAACTTGACTGGAATTCAGGTGGATCCTCCCCCTCTACTGATGCATTGTGTTGAGGAGGGTCTTGTGAACTCAATTCTTCTTCATTCAGTCTTCTTGCAGCATCGTCAATAAGTTGCTTCAATTTATCTACCCTGTTTGTCTGCTGCATTGGCTTCAGAAAGAGTGGCCTTCTCTGGTTCATCAAAAAGCTCCATGAATTTCTCGAATAGATTGGCGACCGAGGCTGTGACTTGGCCAGTTTGAGGAAAGATTTCTCCAGCTGTGTCTACGTTGGCCTGTAGCTTCTTAACATAGCTATCATCAAAAGTCACGTAGTAAGTTTCTTTGATCTTCTTTGAGCGCTTATTTAACACTCTGTATGCTTTGGAAGAAAGAGAATAACCCAGAAATATCCCTTCGTCAGCTTTGACATCAAACTTGTTTCAGTGTTCTTTGGAATTGAAAATGAAGCATCTGGAACCGAACACATGGAAAAACTTCACATTTGGCTTCCTGTTATTGATGATCTCATAAGGAGTGAGAGTGAAGTGTTTGTTAAGATACGACCTGTTCAATGTAAAACAAGCACCAGAAATAGCATCAGCCCAAAAATATAAAGGTAAGGAAGCGAAACTTAGCATTGTCCGGGCAGCTTCACATAAGGATCGGTTTCGTCTTTCAACAATTCCATTCTATTGAGGTGTGTAAGGAGCGGAGAAGTTGTGACTGATCCCTTTTTCTTCCAGGAATTCTTCAAATTCTTTATTTTTGAACTCCAACCCATTGTCACTTCTGATGTTGTGAACGACCTTCTTCAGCTGTACTTCAATCTGCTTGATGAACACTTTTAGCTTGTGAGTTGCTTCAGATTTAAGCTTCAGAAAGAACACCCATGTAAAACGTGAAAAGTCATCAACAATAACAAGAATATACTTGCTACCACCAATGCTTTCTACAGAAGATGGACCACATAAGTCAATATGAAGTAATTCCAGTGGTTCAACGACTTTAGTGTTTATTATGGATGGGTGACTTTGACGACTCTGCTTTCCCATTTCACATGCAGCACACAGATGATCTCTATCATATTTGAGCAATGGGAGACCCCTCACATGACTTCCAGTGACAAGTTTGTTGATATCTTTGAAGTTGAGATGAGAGAGTCTTCTGTGCCACAGCCAGCTTTCATTAGATGGTGCCTTTGTGCTCTGATTGGAGAATTACTTTGTTCGTCTTCTTCTCAATAATTTCCGAACCTTCATCATCGAATGAGACTTTGAGACCAGTACCTCCAACAAGCTGAGATACACTGATGAGATTGTGTTGTAATCCCTTTACATATGCAACTTTCCTAATTGAGAAATCACCATTTGTAATCATCCCGTAGCCTTTGATTGTTCCAAAGGAATTGTTCCCAAATTTGACATTACCACCATTGGAAAGAGATCTGAATTCCCTAAGTTCTTCCTTCCTCCCTGTCATGTGACGCGAGCAGCCACTATCAATGTACCATTCTTCGTCATACTGCTCGTCACTAATAACCTGCAAAAATTAAGCAGATTTAGGAACCCAGAGCTTTTTGGGTCCTTGT
Source organism: Lactuca saligna (assembly GCF_052625555.1). NCBI lineage: Eukaryota > Viridiplantae > Streptophyta > Magnoliopsida > Asterales > Asteraceae > Lactuca > Lactuca saligna. Next base: position 75,023,071 of record NC_136421.1, read on the forward strand.
GAGTTGTTTGCGGGAATAGTAAGAGAGATGTCAACAACATATGTTCTTTTAATTAATGTTGTATTATCTTTTCTTTTGATGGTGTAAACTTTGATTTTATCTGGATTTGATGGTTTCAGTATTGATTTTGATTCAGTATTTGAAACCTTCTGTTTCCATTTTTTATCAGCTGAAGACTAAGATTTTTGAGAAGAGTGGACTTGAGGACGAGAAGAGACAGGGGATTGTGAGGAATTAGAAGTGTTAGGATGAGATGACTTAGAACGGTATGACTTCTTGATTGAAGATTCTGGGTGACTCTTTTGCTTTTGATTATCGGAAGGACCAACTTTAGAGTTTTGACCTCTTTTAATTCCCAAACCGAACCTGTGCTTTTGGTTGAAATCATTCTCTGAACCGAATCTATACGTTCGGTTGTTGTTGTGCTCTGAGCCGAACATCTGCTTTTGGTTGTTGTTCTGCTTAGAACCGAACCTCTGCTTTCGGTTTTTGTTCTACTCAGAACCGAGACTCTGTGTTCGGTTATTGTTGCTCTCCGTTGATCCATCAGGATTTTTCGCTGGTTTTAAATTCCTGTCTTGATGTGAGAAATAGGCATTTTGCGATCGCCAAAACTATTTTCTTTCGGAGAGATTTTTCCTGTATCTCTGATTCCTTTCCCGTTTTTGACTTCTCATCTGCTTTGGTTGATGATGGACGTTAGCTTTATGTTCATTAGTTGAACCACTCTGCTCTGATGTTGCTTTGCTTGGAGATTTGACTTATTTTGCAGGAATTTCTTTCTCTTTAGGAACATCTTTCGTTCCACTGGTACTTGCCACGTTAAAGCAATCAGGTTTATTTAAAGGTTCTGGAACGTATCTGCCTTTGCTTTTCCATGAAGTCCTTTCAGACAGACCTACTGTTTCATCAGCATTGTCAATGGGAGCCGACCAGAAGAACTCATCACACCCATCAGCATTGTCTTCGTTCATAATAGTTGTTAGTTCAACAGTCTGATGTTCGGTTACACATAGTGACTTTGTATACCTGATTCGGAGTGGTCCTAACTTTTTGGTATACAACTGCCTTCTCTACAAGAATTGGGGACTGTTGTTGGGACAACCGAGCGAATTCCACAGAATTTTCTGAGATGAGATTTTTGTGGTTCTCGGGTTCATTTTTGACAAATTCTGAGCAATCAACTGTGTCTTCTACAGAAATTTCACTCATGTTATCGTCCTCATTAAGCTCAGATGCATTTTCAACATCAATTTTATTTTTCGAGCTTAAGTTGACATTCAGTGAGTCAAATTTTTGTATAGTTTCGGTTCTAAGCTTCAGTTTATCATTTTCATCCAAAAGATTTTTGAGCATATTCTTGTGGTCCTTGGATTTTATGAAAGATTCAATTTTGTCCAGTCCATATAAATATGTTGGATTAACATCCTCAGACGAAATAATACTCTCACAATTGAATGCATCAGCATCAATTTCATCTTCCTTAAACTCAAGAAAGGGTAAAATCATGCGATGAATCTTCTGCCCTATTTCGCAATTTAAATGAAGCTGAGTAATATTAGTATAAAGACGTTTGGCAATCAGACAAAAAACATTTCGCTGTTTCAAAAGCTTTAAATTATCTCTTTGCAAATAGATGTTTTCATCTTTTATTTTGATTAACTCTGACTCCTTCAGTTCGATCCACATCCGCCGTTCCTCACTCTTCGAAGACACCCTGCTTAATTGATCAGTTAGGTTAGAATTGGTGACCCGAGTTTGAGTTAAGCTACTATCTAGATGAGAGATTCTAAAATTAACACTTTTTAATTCCTTTTCATATGAACATTGTGGGACTTTAAATGAGACAAAAACTGATTGTACCTTCTTGATCAGTTCATCAAGTTCGTTGAACTGCTCGCTGAGTGGTTTAGCGGTAAAGCATAGATTCTGTCGTTCTTTGTCATCATTCCCACCATCTGTGTTGTATCCTCTCATCTGCGAAACGTCAGACACCATCAAGCATTTTCCTCCACTGATCTCTTCTTTCGCTACATAGGCCTTTCCATGTGAAGGCTTCCTCACTTCATCATCTTCAGAGTCGGTTGACCAAACCTCCACGCCACCGAACTCATCATCAGCTACCGAGCCGTGCACAATTAAAGCATTCATGGAAGGGTTAGCAGCAGATTTCTTCTTCCTTAACTCATCAAGCTTTTTCATCAACACAGCTTCTTCATCATTTTCTTCATTCTTTTCTGCCATCTTTTTGAGGACGCAATCTTTTGCGTAATGGTTCTTTCCTCCACAATAATAGCAGCTCACTCCAGAATCTCCTTCAGCCTTCGGTTCCTTCTTTGCTTCTTCAGCTTTCGGTTCATCTTTGACCTTTTCAGTGCTATAGCTTCCTTGCCAGTTTCGGTTCCTATTGGTGGGGAATTTCTTCTTGATGAATCTCTTAGGGTTTGACACCATCATATCATAGTCTTCAGATGTGAGATCATAATCATCCAAGTTGAGATCTTCGTTCTCTATCACAGCTTTGCTTTTCGACAGGAGTGCTAATGAACCCAGACTTGAAACCACGGTCTTCTCCTGCAGCACGATCTTTTCCTGAGATTTTAGGATGCCCACCAGTTTCGACACAATTGCTCTCCACTCAGACCTGAGTCCATTTAAAAAAGTGACCTTCTGTTCAATTAGCTTCCTTTCGATGTCATGCTTGATCATCTTGCTAAGAAGATGATTGAAGCGATCAAACGTTTGAGTCACTGTTTCTTCTGTTCCTTGCTTGAATTCACCAAACTCAGACAAAAGTAAGGTTTGAATGGAGTGTTCAAGGTCTTCATCTGTAGAGTACAATTCACGTAGCCTGTCCCATATCTCTTTAGCAGTTGTGCATGAACTTACCAGCCTAAAGGTATCGGATTGAAGAGCAAATCTAATCAATCTTAGCGCTTTGATATTGCATTGAAATTTAAGTTTTTCATCTTGCGCTACATCTTTAACATCTTTCAGGAGATCATTATACTACTTTTGAGTTTTACTAATCCTTGAAGTTGCTGAATGAGAAAACGGTCGAGAGATAATTGCTTCCCAGATGAGGTATCCATTATCCTTAGATCCTATGATATAATCTTCAAAGTGATTCGCCCAGACTTCATAATCATGGGTGTAGAGGATGGGAATCTTTGTCGTTGATCCAATGTTGTTTGAAATATTGATGGGATTGGATTGTGACTCGTCCATAATTGATCGAATAACCTGTTCAAAGATCAGACTTGTAATATATCGAATTAGGGCAAAGATAATAAATATTAAGATACGTCAATTAAGAGATGACAGCTCAATAAATATCAATGAATGCGGAATAACCCTAATCGAAGCTTTTTCACAGAAAAGAAGTGTATGAATTACACAGCCTCCTGCTCTGATACCAATTGATGAGTTTAAAATTAACTTAAACATCGATTAGATCTATGAAACAGGTAAACGAATGACTAAGTAAACAACTAAGAACAAGCTAATGAATCAAAAAGTGTCGAATCATTCAATAAACAATCCTCAAAAGAGCTCGATAAAGAACATCAACTGTAGAGGATTTTAGGGTTTACAATATTCAATGAGAGTGATGACCGTTACTATACGCATACATGCATGCATATATTTATAATGAAACCCTAATAGTTTTTGTAATAAAAATAAGGCTAATCTAGCTGAACACGGATTGACAAGCCTAATCCGGTTGTTAAACAAAAGGGCCCAAGACGCAATTCTAAAATTAACTTATAGATCGATTAGATCTATGAAACAGGTAAACGAATGACTAAGTAAACAATTAAGAACAAGCTAATGAATCAAAAAGTGTCGAATGATTCAATAAACAATCCTCAGAAGAGCTCGATAAAGAACATCAACTGTAGAGGATTTTAGGGTTTACAATATTCAATGAGAGTGACGACCGTTACTATACGCATACATGCATGCATATATTTATAATGAAAATCTAACAGTTTTTCTAATAAAAATAAGGCTAATCTAGCTGAACACGGATTGACAAGCCCAATCCGGTTGTTAAACAAAAGGGCCCAAGACGCAATTCTATTATCTTCAACATTACTACACATGAAAGAATCAATTTCATATTCCCACTCTTGCTATTAATGGAATCATATAAGCAACAATTTTTCCTTAAATGTCATTGTAAGGATATTTTAAAATAAATAAAATCATCATTTTTCCTTTTATTTTAAAAACTATGTGGAAAAACTTATCCTTACAATCCATATGAAAACTTGTTGTTATCTATTCCTAAGCAATATCTCATAACTCCTAAGAAGTAGCTCAAGAATCCGATCTTCAAAGTACGCGATAGAAATCTATCTATGCGATCAGATTCAGCATATTCTTTCTTTAAGTTTCTTCAGTTTTCTTTGATTCTTAAAACATCAACATGTGACCCAGTCACATCATGTATCAAGAATCTCAGAATAGAAACTTAGCAGAGTTAGATAGTGGTCTTTACCTGAATTAGAGTCAAACTTATTGACTTTAACATCCTTAGGTAAATTTTGGCAGCTTCGCAACGAATGCCCCTTTCTTTGGCAATATAAACATATGGACCCTTTGATAATGGTACACGGGACTATTACAGACTTAGCCTTTTCTCTTTACCATTTGGTCAACCTAGTTGACTATGATGAATCCCTTTCCATTGGGAAGAGAATGCTTTTCTGGATTTCCTGAGTCACAATTGCCAATGTCCATCATGTTTTGAGGAAGTTGATCTTAACAAATAGATAAGATCATTAAGGGTCTTGTCATAGTCTGTTTCATAGGTGTTCCAAAAGAACTCACTATGTGACTTAGAAAGTAGTTGAACCACCAACTTTCTCAAGACTTTGACACCCAACTCTCTCGGCTTGTCAATATGTGACTACATCTCCAAGATGTGACCACACCTACACCTTTACTTGCCAATAGGGCTCGAGTGACCTTAAACTTTTCAAGAACTTGTGGGGTAGGGAGAATAATTGGAGGAGGTGAAAGAAGTATGATTTCCATGGAACATCATCTTCATTTAGGAAAGCTTGTTTCAAGAGATTTGGGAAGATCATAAATGTCTAAACTAGACATGTTTTGGGAGATATTCAAGATAGTTAATCTTAAAGTCCTTAATATGACACCCAATATGAAATATTAAGGCTAGGACCCAACAAACTATTTTATAACTTAGAAGAGGTATGTCGTAATCCATGCTATAAAATATTTGAAGGTAGGTAAATGACGATTCACCAATTTCCACCAAGATAAACGAAATGTATTATTAGGTTTTAATTAGATTTGAAACTCCTAGATCTTTTGAGATTCATTGAACTGTTCAATGGCATGTTTCAATCTCGAGTGTGCCCTTCAGGTTTTGTGACTGGGATGCCGAGGATCACAAAACAAGGTGTGAAGTAACCATGCAAATTACTTGGTACCCTTAAGTGTTTACCCCTTAATCGATGTGCCGGTTAACCACACACGCTCCATCGATACTATGATAAATATTAAGTCACCCTTTACCTACCTTGTTAAGTCCAAGTTAGTGTGCCGCTTAACCACACACGCTTCACTAACGACTTAGACAAAGTGTGAAGTGTAATTTCATGGATTAGCACCTTACTCACATTTTTCCTAAGTAACTAAGATTGGGTATTATTAAGAGTTTAGTTACTTAGTATTTATCATTAATACTTTTAATGAAGGGAGAATTATAGTCCTGTCAAACCTGTTCGGCTAATCACCCTCCACGAGTAAGCAAGCAGTGGGTGAGAGTGGACACCCATTAAGTTGCCATTTTATAGGCAACAATCTTATACCCACCTTATAGACCGGCTTTATGAATGAGGCGTACTAGCGGTAAGACTGACTTTACTCTTATACATATATATATATATATATATATATATATATATATATATATATATATATATTAGTAACTTATAATATTATAAAGTATAAGGGTTGAATTTTAACTTTTAAAATTCTAAGGGCTAACTTGGAATTAAAGTATTCATAAGAGAAAACTTTACAAATTCCAAAACTTGAGGGTATGTTCTGAAACTATTCAAAACTAATTAATTCCATAACTTATGTGTTTAAAGTAGTTTTAATCCAAAAACTCTTCAAGTTCCATAACTTGGACAAGTTATGGAAGACTTTAAACTAATAAAAGAATTAAGTTTTCTTTATTTTATGACTTATGGAATTAATTAAGGTTACACTTTTTTTTATTTATTATTTAATGAAGACTCTTTGTCCTCCATAACTTGAGAACAAATTATGGAGTCATAACTCCAATTAATTAGAACTAGACTATTCATTTTGTAACCTTTGCCAACTTTTATGAGTTTTATGAAACTTAAGTGTGACTTTTCATATAACTTGACGACAAGTTACAAAAACACATTTTACAATCAACTCTTAGATTAATTTGGATTGAAAACAACTATTTCACTCGACTTTTCTATTAATCTAAGTAACTCATAAGAACAAGATAATCCAAATCAAACTTTTTCATGTAATTAGTCTAACCCTTAAACTGATACAAAACATGAATCTATTGACAATTATCTTTGAAATTGGATTAGCATGAACATTACCACATCAAAACCAAGTTTATAAGTTCAAAAACCTCTTAGGGTAATGTTCCTAGTCCAATTCTAGCCAAAAAAGTCGAATTTATGTTGTCTGGGGGTCCAACTCGTCGAGTGCACTAACCAACTCGGCGAGTTGGTTGCTTTTTTCCTTGGACTCGTCGAGTCCCTTCATGGACTCGGCGAGTCTGTTGGGCAGATAGCATCAAAACTCGATTTTTCAGCTCCATTTGCAAGTATAACAAGAAAACAAACCTGGCTCTGATACCACTGTTGGGTTATGAGCATTCTAACACTCCTAAGTGTACATGCAACCCTAAATACCTTGGATCTATGTTTTCTCCATTATACATGAAAATATCAACTTTCCAAGGTATTGTTCTATTCTAGCATACTAAACTTTGAATAACACAAGTTAGAATAACATACCTTTTGTTAGTGCTTGTCTTCATGAAGCTTGAGTGCCTAGTGCCCCAAGTGTGACACCTCAAATGGTTCACACAACACCATAAGCACTTGGAATTACTTAGATAGAATTCTACACTTCTTGAAATCGGCTAGCTCTCTCTAGAATGATACTAGTGCCGATTTTGTCAAGAATAAGATCTTTATATAGTGTTACAATTAGGGTAAACCCTAATTGTCATGACTTTCCATTTCCTTGGATCCATGGGTTCAAATACACCATGGAGCATCCATGGACCATCCTATGGGTTTTAGCCCAACTTGATTATCCATGGAGCATTAACCCACTATACAAGTATGGATGATTTACACAATCAATCCATATATTTAATTAGTCTTCTTTTGATCACTTAATTAATCCTAGATTAATTCTTGATAAATACTAATTAAATAATCTCATTATTCTTATTATTAATATACTAGAACTTATAATATATTAATAACCATAAGTGTCTTATTTCTCTCATTATAGTCTATCCAAGTGCATGATGCCATGCAACCCAAATGGACCATGCCGGGTCGGGTCAAGTCTTACCAATTATAGTTATAGACTTAGACATTAATCCAACAGTATTCCCATGGGAAATTACCTTCTCAAACTGAAAAGAACCCAAATGTCAATGTAGTGACCTTGAGAAGTGGCAAATAAACCGGAGAATATATTTCAAATAAGAAGCCAAGGGAAGAAGAGGAAGAAATAGAAGTGATTCCAATTGAAGATCCAGTAGCCAAGAATGCCACACAAGTCGGAGTTCCAAAGAATACCATTCCCTTAGTGACACCAATAGCCACTCCACCACCATTCCTCTCTCGACTTGCGACTTTGAAGAAGAACATGGAGGAGAAAGAGATTTTGGACACCTTCCGAAAGGTGGAAGTAAACATTCCTTTACTTGATGCAATCAAACATATTCCTAGATATACAAAATTCCTGAAGGAGCTTTGCACCAACAAGAGAAAGTTGAAGAGAAATGAGAAAATCTCTATGAATGAAAACACATCTGCAGTTTTACAAAGGAAACTTCCACCCAAATGCAAAGATATCGTATTGTTTATGGTTCCTTGCAAGATTAGAGATGTCACTTTTAGTAATGCCATGCTTGATCTTGGTGCTTCTATCAATGTCATGCCCAATTCAGTATATGAATCATTGAATGTTGATCCTTAAAGTGAAACCGGGGTCATAATCTCTCTTGCGGATAAATCAAGTGTCTTTCCTAAAGGTGTTTTGGAAGATGTCTTAGTGCAAGTGAGCCAATTGGTCTTCTTGGCGGATTTTTATGTGATTGAATTAGAAGAACAAGTGTCCTCCAAGTCGGGTATAATTTTACTTGGGGGACAATTTTTAAGACGACTAGAACGAAGATTTACGTGTATGCGGGAAGCTTAATGATGGAGTTTGATGGGGAAACAATAAGTTTCAATATCTACGATACTATCAGATATCCTAGCGATGTTTCATCTTTGTGTTTTGTTGATGTTGTTGAACCATTGACCCAAGAATTGTTTGAATTGTCTAATGCCTACATGTTGTAGATCATTTTGATCAAAGGATTTGATTATGGAAAATTAGCCAAGAAGTTGAAGCTCTACTCACTTGACCCCCAAAGTTGAAAGATTAGTTAACAATTTTGGAGATCAAGAAAACCACTCAATTCAGTGTGAAGCAAATTGAATTACCTCATATTCATACAAGATTGCCACCCTCCCTTGTTCAATCATCAGAATTGGAATTAAAGGTCCTTTCTCAACATTTCAAGTATGTGTACTTGGGAAACAACGAAACTCTTCCTGTCATCATTTCAACCCACTTAACCGAATGTGAAGAAGAGCAACTCCTCAAAGTGTTGATAGAACATGAAGAAGCAATGGGTTGAACAATTGTGAATATCAAAGGGTTGAGCCCCACCACTTGTATGCACAAGATTTTGATGGAGGAGGAATGAAAGCGAAGTCGGGATGCGCAAAGAAGGTTGAATCTGCCAATGATGGTGTAACATCCTGTTTAAAATAAGATAATTAAATAATGAGATTGGAAACTGAGAAGTAATTTTCATTATTATTATATGTTATTATAGCCCAAAATCAGATAATAAGTATTGGAGCGTTGATCTCGGGGTGCCAAATGATATTTTTTATTTCCAAGCGTTAAAGAGTAAATATCGAACTTATTTTGAGATGGATTCTTGAAGCTGGGGTAGAAATGGTAATTCATGGATCTTAATTGAGAATAAATTGTTGAGGAGGGGTTATTTTGTAACTGATGGACTTCTTATGAAAAGGAATTATGGATCAGGGGTTTAAAGGGTAAATTTCGGATCGAAATTAAGGAGGGACCAAAGGTGTTGTTATGGATTGAAGTTTGAAGGGATCGGGTATATGAACCCGTCACCTTTACAAACCCTAAACCTAACCCCTCATATTGTAGCCACCATCTCTTTCCTTCATCTCTCGGCCACCACCACTTTGTTACTTCCTGTTCCGATCAACCCAAGGTCACCGGTGGACCGTTGCTGCCGGCGGAGACATCCTTTCCGCTTTCTCCTTACCGACGATGACGATCGTGGTGGAAGCTGTCGTCGTTCGTGGTTGGGAAGACCGGACCTCCTTCTCCGATTGTATGCTAGTGCTCTGTCGCACTCCTCATTGCATATTTCAGTTGCTGCTGCTGCTCGGCTCCGTTGAAGAGAGATGTTGCCATTCCCGTTTGTCACACCCCAAAACTGATAATGTCGGAATACGTTTCGAGGTGGATGACATAGTGTACGGTATCGTCACAATTGCATAATAGTAAAAGCAAGAAACATATAACCATTTCATTTACATAGTGAGTGTATTTACAAGTGTGTTTTGTAATGTTCAACAAACACCAAAAGTAAACAAAAATAAGATATGGGTCTTGCATTCTCCATCTTCTCCACAAATGTTGCAGTTGTACCTATCTATCTTTGACATGAAGATACAAGTTATTTTGAAAAGAATATCAGCATAAAGCTGGTGAGTTCATATATAAAAAGCATTAGAATCGTTAGTATGAAAGCTGAAGTTTATAGTCAAAAGTAGTAGTAAAACCTAGAAAATCCTATATTTTCCAGAAATGTATAGTAAGTGAAAACCTTTAAGAAATATGATATTTCCATCTTTGTAAACCATTTATCGTGGAGGTATAATAGTGACTCACCAATAAGTAAAGCAATATAGTAAGTTATACTTGAAGTAAATAATAGTGGTGCAGCTTCCCTTAGTATTAGATACTTATTTACTTCGGGATATTAACTTTATCTTTTGTTTAGTGTTTTAGTGCGGTTATAGTGTATTTCTTGTATGTTGCCAATAGTGTGAGTAATAGCGGACCCCCATGACCTTCCCGGTCATATATAGTGTAGTGGAGTAAAGGCATCCCTGGAACTGAGCGGCTCGGACTGAAATAATCAGTCGGGATGTAATAGCGTCTGCCCTGTATAGATCTATACATATAGTGTCGTCTTCCTATCGGAAAACTTCGGGCGTAGTGTGTAGCGAATAGAGTATCTCGTAGTGGGTAAATGAGTTATCTTATGATTTGTACTTTCTCTTGTATTATAGTGGAGTAGTCTTCTGTATAACTTGTATTGTATTCTCTTATTAGTGTATAATTTCATAATAGAGAGAATTATAGTAGTGTAGAGTAGTGATTTAAAAACAAGGGATAGAGACCTTAACTATATCTATTATAGTTAACTTGGTGTGTGTGGTTCTAGTTAGGTTATTGATTTAGGCATCAGATGAAATAAGAAGTACTCGTAATCCGTACCAATATAAGAAATATATAACTAAGAAATGAACGATAGTCGGACGGATAACCACTACCCTATGTCCACAATCAAACAAGAACAGGAAATAAGGCGAGCTATCGGTCCTAAGTCCTCCAAGTCTTACTTATCTAATTATATCAGTGTGGTTACATTTTTATAAAGAAATTTATTAAATAAAAGTATTGTACAAAAGAAACATTTACAACTTGTTTGTTTATCCACAATAGTTTTGAAAACAATTGATTTATTTATAAGGCATAGTGATAAATCACATGTGATTTGAACTACAGGTAGTGAATCACATGTGATTAATTCTGTAATATGTTTAACTACCCTGAATAACTTTTCATAAACATGTATATTCAACTTGTATCACCCCCTAAAACAATTAAAACATTTGAAAGGTTCATTAAAGGGGTATGAACTCACCTGAAATCGCGTAAATCGGGTGAATCGTGTAAATCGGGTAAAAGTGTTGGTTGAGCGTTTTGTTCCAAATAATGACTTGTACACCTTTTAGGACCCTAATTTCATATGAAAACATGTGTTTTACAAGAAATTAATCATTTTATGCTTTTCGTTTAAGTATTGAGGCATTCCAGCATCAATTCGGGTTTTTAGGGCCTAGAAGGGGTTCCCGGGAGTGGTATATGGCTAGGAAAGATTTACGGGAGGGTCCATGAGCTCACTCCCTTGGATTTTACGGCCCAAAGGCCACTCCTTGGGATTTTACGGCCGTAAGCCCGCTAGGCTTGGCCGTAAACTCATGTGGTCTTCCAAATTGCATGTTTAAGGCCTTATTTCACTTCCTTAATTAAATGGTATGTGTCTTAAACTAATATGGAGGGATTAAACTCTCATTTTTGTGACATTTTGGGGAGTTTACGGCCAAGACTTGTGCTTGGGCCGTAAACTCCATTTAATCCCTCAAAATGGATGTTTAAATGGTACAACACACTCCCATTCACCTTAGATAAATTCTAGAAGGCCTTAGATGGAGTTTTAGGACATTTTGGCATGAAAATTGGGGAGTTTACGGCCCAAGAATATCCTTGGCCATAAACTCTTCTTTTAGCCTCAAAATGGGAAGTTTAATGGTACAACACACATCAAAGGTCCTTAGCTAAATACCTTACATGCATTAGATAAGTTTTGGGACTTGTTTGACACAAAAATTTGGGTGTTTACGGCCCAAGCTTAGCCTTGGCCGTAAACTCCTCTTTTTGTCCTCAAATGATGTTTGTAACATCATAAAATTCCAAACCATTTTTTTTTTATTTTTGCAATCATCAAAACATGAGTAATAAGTTTAGGTTCCAATGTAACAATTTAGTCACAACCGATTACATAACAAAAGATCACAAAATGGTTTCCCCGAGTGTGTGTACGATCACGCCGGCGCCTTCCCACGGTCCACGCTAGTACCTGAAACACATAACACAACAACTGTAAGCATAAATGCTTAGTGAGTTCCCCAAAATACAACCTACGCACGTACGCCATTCCAGGCCTTGACCTTCCGGTCCATGTGTCTCGGGGGACTTCCGTCCCGACTAGGTAAACCTTCCGGTCCTACCCACATCAACCTCACGGTCCATATGACCACGCCTTCCGGCCCATAACATGTTGCCTGCCGGCCCAAATCAAGTATATCATACATGGCACATATAACGAATAACTTGACACACATAAGGCATATATCTCATATCATATTTGACCTTCCGGTCACACAGTCAAAACCCTTCTGGGTACAGTATAGTGAGAAGACTCACCTCGTATGCCTTGCTAAGTCGCTAATCGTGAATCCTGGAATCACTCATGCTCGAACCCTCGAGCTATAATCCTCCTATGATATCGTGAATCTATGATTATTACTTGTACCACTAAGGTTGACCATCCATATCAAGTCAACACAGATTGACTTGGTCAACAGTCATTGGTCAAGTGGACCGGACTCGGCGAGTGCACTATAGTGACTCGGTGAGTCTACGCGTTTTAACCAACTCGCAAGGATTTTCCCTTTGACTCGTCGAGTAATCCCCCGACTCGACGAGTTCCACCTGGGCCTGAATCACAGGGCCACTGCGACTCAACTCGCCGAGTCGCAAGGACAACTCGGCGAGTCCCAACTTGAATCGGTCCACCTGTCAAAACCTTTCTAACTCTCTGCGACTCACTGAGTCACCCACAACTCGGTCAGGATTACACACTGGGTGGTCTCAAGGATAATCTTCAAGCGACTCGTCGAGTCTGTTCTTCAGACTCGGCGAGTCCATGCCATGCACCAGCTAAAACTGGTTTTTACGGTCAGATCCGTTCCATACACACATAGATCTGGCCTTCCCAAGCTTATTCATCACGTAAAGTCCCAGTCTTGGTCGCCATGCAATGCATACAAGGCTTATTTTGGAGAAACAACCTCTAATATGGCAACCCTAGCTTCTAACTCAAAGGAATGGACATAAAGCTTGTCATATGGGGTCCCCTGGACCTGCTAAGGTCCAGATCTAGGTTCCATATCTTCATGGGACCTTTCATACTTCCAATTTAAGCCAAGAAATGCAAGAAGAAACCCTAGATTTGACACATCAACCCAAAATACGAAGTTTGGCTCTGAAGTTACCTCAAGAAGGCTCCCTTGATGAAATAGCAACAGATCCAAGCTCCCCAACTCTTCAAGCTTGATCCTCTCCCTCCTTTCTTGCAATAACACACAAAATGATGAACAAATGGCCTCCAAACACACTCACAAGGGTTCACAGTCGTATGGGTGCTCTTAGGGTTCAAGGTGGCCGCAAATGAAGGCCATAAGGTCCTTTAAATAGGGCTTAGGACCGGGAAATTAGGGTTTCATTAAACAGCACGGACTCGCCGAGTCCATCCCTTGGACACGCCGAGTCCGGACGCGAACCTCCGCCCAAAACCGCGACCCGACTCGGCGAGTTCGACCTCCAACTCGCCGGGTCCCCTCACAGAATATCAAAAATATTAAAATGAAGTTACCTGGGGATCCGTGCTGTTACAATTCTCCCCCACTAGAATAAGACTTCGCCCTCGAAGTCCCGCTAGGAAAATAGCTCCGGATGCTGCTCCCGCATCTCACGTTCTGGCTCCCAGGTCATCTCTGATTCCTTCCGATGTTGCCACTGAACCAATACCAGGGGTACCTCCTTGTTTCTCAAAACCTTGATTTTCCGATCTCTGATGGCTACAGGTCTTTCAGCATAATTCAGGCTTGCATCCACCTGAATATCCCCTAATGGAACCACCGCTGATTCGTCAGCTATACACTTCCTCAACTGTGACACATGGAAAGTGTCGTGAATCTGGTTCAACTCTGCTGGCAAGTCTAAACGGTAGGCTACCCGGCCCACCCTCGCGATCACACGGAAAGGACCAATATATCGGGGCCCCAATTTGCCCCTCTTCCTGAACCGAATCACTCCTTTCCAAGGAGAGACCTTCAGGAGTACGAGATCACCAACTTGAAACTCAAGCTCGGACCGTCGCCTGTCTGCATAACTCTTCTGTCGGCTCTGAGCGGTCAACAACCTCTGCCTGACCATCTGAATTTGCTTGGTCATCTACAGCACGATCTCCGTGCTACCCATAACTTGCTGTCCCACCTCACCCCAACAGATGGGGGTGCGACACTTCCGCCCATACAACAGCTCAAAGGGCGGCATACCAATGCTCGAATGATGGCTGTTGTTATACGAGAACTCTGCTAAAGGTAGATAGGTGTCCCAGCTCCCTCCGAAGTCCAACACACATGCTCGAAACATGTCCTCGAGCGTCTGAATCGTCCGCTCACTCTGACCGTCTGTCTGGGGATGATATGCAGTATTGAAATGTAACCTAGTACCCAACTCCTCATGGAACTTCTTCCAGAACCTGGAAGTGAAACGCACGTCACGGTCCGAAATAATCGAGATCGGCACCCCGTGCCGAGATACTACTTCCCTCACATATAACTCGGCCAACTTCTCCGCAGAAGAGCTCTCGCTAATGGCTAAAAAATGAGCGCTCTTCGTCAGCCAATCCACGATCACCCAAATCGCATCAACTCCCCTCGCCGTTCGCGGTAACTTGGTGATGAAATCCATAGAGATTTGTTCCCACTTCCATTCGGGAATCTCTAGCGGTTGCAGCTTACCGTGCGGTCGCTGCTGCTCGGCCTTGACCTGCCGACAAGTTAAGCACCTCTCGACAAACCAAGCGACATCCTTTTTCATACATGGCCACCAATACCCCTTCTTGAGATCCAAATACATTTTCATAGCACCAGGATGAATCGAGAATTTCGATCGATGTGCTTCCTCCATCAAAATAGTGCGCGCACCGCCCACAAACGGCACCCAAATCTGACCCTGAAAAGTCATAAGCCCTCGACCATCCGTGACAAATCCTGATACCTGGCCTACAACCCGCTCCTTCTTATGATGTTCTGGCTTTGCAGCCCCCACCTGAGCTCCTCGAATAATATCCAGAATCAGGGTCAAAACCGTCAATCTCATACAAATATCTCGGATCGGGGCTCTATCCGCCCTATGGCTCAACGCGTCGGCTACCACATTAGCCTTGCCCGGGTGGTACAGGATCTCACAATCGTAATCCTTCACCACATCCAACCATCTTCTCTGTCGCATATTCAGGTTTGGCTGATCCATCAAGTACTTCAAGCTCTTATGGTCCGTGTAAATCGTACGCCGAACCCCATACAAATAGTGTCGCCAGATCTTGAGGGCAAACACCACCACCCCCAATTCCAGGTCGTGCGTGGGATATCTCGACTCATGAGGCTTTAACTTCCTCGAAGCGTACGCTATCACATGGCCCCTCTGCATAAGCACCGCCCCCAAACCCGATATAGAGGCATCACAGTATACCACAAAATCCTCCATCCCTTCCGGGAGTGCAAGCACTGGAGCCTCGCACAATTTCTGACGAAGCGTCTCGAATGAGGACTGCTACTCCGGTCCCCATGAAAACGTAACACCCTTCCGGGTCATCCTAGTAAGTGGCACAGCGATCTTGGAGAAATCCTTCATAAATCTGCGATAATATCCAGCCAAACCCAGAAAACTCCTGATCTCGGTGGGCGATCTCGGTATCTCCCACCTCAACACCGCCTCAATCTTGGTCGGGTCGACCAATATCCCTTTCTGGTTCACAAGATGCCCGAGGAACTGGACCTCTCGTAACCAGAAATCACACTTGGAGAACTTGGCATACAGTCTCTCTGATCTCAAAACCCCAAGAATCTCCCTCAAATGTTCCTCATGTTGGTCCCTACTCCTCGAATACACCAAAATATCATCGATGAATACGATCACCGACCGATCCAGCATCGGTCGGCACACCCGGTTCATGAGATCCATGAATGCGGCCGGGGCATTGGTGAGCCCAAAAGGCATCACCACAAACTCATAATATCCATAACGAGTTCTGAAAGCAATCTTTTGGATATCCTCCTCGCGAACCCTCATCTGACGATATCCCGACCTCAAGTCAATCTTTGAAAACCAAGATGCCCCATGCAATTGATCGAACAGATCGTCGATCCTAGGTAACGGATATCGGTTCTTAACCGTCAACTTGTTCAACTCCCGATAATCGATACACATCCGATGTGAACCATCCTTTTTCTTGACGAACAAAATCAGCGCTCCCCAAGGTGAGCTACTCGGTCGAATGAATCCCTTTCCCAATAGCTCCTGAAGCTGCGAGGATAATTCCTGCATTTCCGGCGGAGCGAGACGATAAGGCGCCTATGTGATGGGCGCCGCTCCTGGAACCAAATCAATATGAAATTCCACTTGCCTCTCCGGAGGCACACCTGGTAACTCTTCGGGGAACACATCCGAAAACTCGCATACAACCGGAACGTCATCAATCGAATTGGGCCTCTCCACGGTCACACGAGTATCCATCACATAGGCTATGAATCCATCACAGCCCTGCTGCAAACTCTGCTTTGCCCTGGCAGCCGAACAAAACGCCGACCCACACCGGGTCCCCTTGCCATAAACCGTTAGCACTCCCCTACTGGGGTCTCGAATCATCACCAGCTGTCTCTCGCAATCAATGACTGCTCCAAACTTGCTCAACCAATCCATGCCCACGATAACGCAAACATCCCCCATAGCTATAGGGACCAAGTCTATAGGAAACCCGACCTCAAAAATCTCGAGCACACATCCTCGAATCACCTCGGTGGCGTATACCGCTTTCTCATTTGCTATAGCAACTCGCAGGGGACGACTCATCGCTTCCCGATCGATACCGATATGTTGGCTAAAAGCCAACGAGACAAAATACCGACTCGCACCCGAGTCGAACAATACCAAAGCAGGCACATGATTCACAAGAAAAGTACCTACGCATATGATATTATAAGCACAATATCTCAGTATAAATGTAAATACATGAAAGAATACATACCGGCCACGACATCAGGCGCCGCGCGGACCTCCTCCGCAGTCAACTGGAAAGCTCTCCCACGAGCCTTCGGAGCCTCGGCCTTCACTGGCCGAACCTTGGGAACCTAGCAGCAGGCATAGTTCCCTGGCGCAGCTGGGGGCACTCGGCCTTCCGATGGCCAGTCTGGTTGCAATGGAAGAAAACCATGAATCCCTTGGGGAAATCTCTAGCAATGTGCCCCTCCTTGCCACATTTGTAGCAAGCACCCGATCGACATGCCCCCTCGTGACCCTTGCCGCACTTCCCGCAAGTGCGGCTCTTCTGACCTCCGAATCTCAAATCAGTGGACTTGATCCGCTTGGCTGCCGGCTGAGACTGAGTCGGCTGCCGATCCACCCGTTGAGACTTGGCCTCCTCCCTAGCCTGGGTCTCCAACTCGATCTCATGCTTCCTGGCATTCGCCTGAAGCTCAGAAAAAGTTTGATATGACGAGTTCGATACGAACTCCCGGATATCCCCCCTCAGCACTCCCAAATACCGACTCATCCGAGCCTGCTCCGTGGACACCTGCTCAGGGCAGAACATCGCCCTCTCATGAAACTTCCGCGTGATCACCGTAACAGAATCATTACCCTGCTTGAGGGTCAAGAACTCCTGAACCAACCGTTCCCTCTCCACTGGAGGAACATACTCGTCTCTGAACATATCAGTAAACCTCTCCCAAGTCACAGCTGAGACCTCTGCCAGATTGAAGTTCGCCGTCACGAACTTCCACCAATCCTTTGCTCCCAGGCGGAGCTGGTTCAGGGCGAACCGAACCCTCAGATGCTCCGGACATGAGCAAGTATAGAAGCATCCCTCAATATCAGCAATCCATCTCATCGCAGCTATCGAATCCTGCGTCCCGTCAAACTCTGGTGGCTTCGTGTTGCTGAACTCCCGGAACAGCAACGAGTCACCCCCCTGTGGTCTGGCAGCGGCCACGGCTGCGGTAGCTGCAGCGGAGGCAACCTCAGTCAACGCGGCGTACTGCTCATCAAATGTCTCCATCAGCGTGGTCTTAATAGACCCAAACATCTCCGGAATCTCGGCCCGGATCGCTGCAGCTACCTCCTCATGAATCATCTGACGAAGCTCCTCGTCAGTCACACCACTCGTACCAGGTCTGTGTCGTGGTCCAACCATGATGTCTCTGAAATACAACATAAAAATATCAGAGACCCTATCGGGCATAATTGCACTCGATAACACATTCCTACTCAGTCTCCGATGCCCAGGGATTCTTACTTGGGTTGCCCACTGACCCGGTGTCCTTGGTAGTACGAGCCCAATACTACCAATTACACCGCGTCGGTATTCACCCCAAGTCCTCCTCCCCAAACCCCGAATCCTGAGTACTCTATTCTTGCCATACACAAGTTACCCACTCGCTCTCAAGCACGTCATAGAAGCAGGTTTCCCTAGACTAAGGCATCACAAAATCAGGCCACTCTAGTCCTAATATGTATACCTAGTCTACTAGCATGCGTATCATATCATATCATATCACATAATACATATTGTAAGAGTATTTTGGGGATTTTACCGTTCGGGCGCTGGCTGACTGTACACACTCTTTCTTCTTTGGTTGTCTCAAAATCACTTATCAAATTTTTTTATTGATTTATTAATTAAAATTTTCTCAAATCCCCGGTTTGAGTTCAGTTACGCCCGAAGGTGTACCCGAATCCCTCAAACCAAGGCTCTGATACCAACTTGTAACATCATAAAATTCCAAACCAATTTTTTTTTTTATTTTTGCAATCATCAAAACATGAGTAATAAGTTTAGGTTCCAATGTAACAATTTAGTCACAACATATTACATAACAAAAGATCATAAAATGGTTTCCCCGAGTGTGTGTACGATCACGCCGGTGCCTTCCCACGGTCCTCGCTAGTACTTGAAACACATAACACAACAACTGTAAGTATAAATGCTTAGTGAGTTCCCCAAAATACAACCTACGCACGTATGCCATTCCAGGCCTTGACCTTCCGGTCCATGTGTCTCAGGGGACTTCCGTCTCGACTAGGTAAACCTTCCGGTCCTACCCACATCAACCTTACGGTCCATATGACCACGCCTTCCGGCCCATAACATGTTGCCTTCTGGCCCAAATCAAGCATATCATACATGGCACATATAACGAATAACTTGACACACATAAGGCATATATCTCATATCATATTTGACCTTCCGGTCACACAGTCAAAACCCTTCCGGGTACAGTATAGTGAGAAGACTCATCTCGAATGCCTCGCTAAGTCACTAATCGTGAATCCTGGAATCACTCGTGCTCGAACCCTCGAGCTGTAATCCTCCTATGATATCATGAATCTATGATTATTACTTGTACCACTAAGGTTGACCATCCATATCAAGTCAACACAGATTGACTTGGTCAACAGTCTTTGGTCAATTGGACCGGACTCGGCGAGTGCACTATAGTGACTCGGCGAGTCTACGCGTTTTAACCAACTTGCAAGGATTTTCCCTTTGACTCGTCGATTAATCCCCCGAATCGATGAGTTCCACCTGGGCCTGAATCACAGGGCCACTGCGACTCAACTCGCCGAGTCGCATGGACTACTCGGCGAGTCCTAACTTGACTCGGTCCACCTGTCAAAACCTTTCTAACTCTCTGCAACTCACTGAGTCACCCACAACTCGGTCAGGATTACACTCTGGGTGGTCTCAAGGACAATCTTCAAGCGACTCGTCGAGTCTGTTCTTCAGACTCGGCGAGTCCATGCCATGCACCAGCTAAAACTGGCTTTTGCGGTCAGATCCGTTCCATACACACATAGATCTGGCCTTCCCAAGCTTATTCATCACGTAAAGTCCCAGTCTTGGTCGCCATGCAATGCATACAAGGCTTATTTTGGAGAAACAACCTCTAATATGGCAACCCTAGCTTCTAACTCAAAGGAATGGACATAAAGCTTGTCATATGGGGTCTCCTGGACCTGCTAAGGTCCAGATCTAGGTTCCATATCTTCATGGGACCTTTCATACTTCCAATTTAAGCCAAGAAATGCAAGAAGAAACCCTACATTTGACACATCAACCCAAAATATGAAGTTTGGCTCCGAAAGTTACCTCAAGAAGGCTCCCTTGATGAAATAGCAACAGATCCAATCTCCCCAACTCTTCAAGCTTGATCCTCTCCCTCCTTTCTTGTAATAACACACAAAATGATTAACAAATGGCCTCCAAACACACTCACAAGGGCTCACAGTCGTATAGGTGCTCTTAGGGTTCAAGGTGGCCGCCAATGAAGGCCATAAGGTCCTTTAAAGAAGGCTTAGGACCGGGAAATTAGGGCTTCATTAAACAGCGCGGACTCGCCGAGTCCATCCCTTGGACTCGCCGAGTCCGGACGCGAACATCCGCCCAAAACCGTGACCCGACTCGGCGAGTTCGACCTCCAACTCGCCGAGTCCCCTCACAGAATATCAAAAATATGAAAAAGAAGGTACCTGGGGATCCGGGCTGTTACAATGTTGTTTAATGCATTTAAACATTCCCTAGTGTCAAGACTAAATTACCAAACACCTTAGATGAGTTTTTGGGGCTTTTAACAAGGGTTTTTGGGGTTTTTGGGGTGTTTACGGCCTAAGCATAATCTTAGGCCGTAAACTCCTTTTTAAGCTTCAAATCCTTGTGTTTTAATGTCCAAACTCTCCTAGGTATATCTCTTGATTAGTCCATAAGCATAAAGGAAGGACAAATGAGGTTTTTGGCAAGTTTTTAGGTGTTTACGACCTAAGGGGCTTCTTAGGCCGTAAACTCCTTTTTGGTCCTTGTTTTCTATGATTTTGGTCTCTAAATACCATGATGTATGATTAGACTAAGATAAGGAATGAGTCCTTACGTTTGGAAGCCAGAATTCGCGGATTTGGGGTTAATTTCGGGTCTAGAGAGAGAAAGTAGTGAGAGAGAGGTGAAGGTGTGGTAAAAGAGTTAAATTGTAGTGCCCATTTGTTTATATATGTCTCGGGTATTGCACCCGATACACGGCTACCCGATGCTAAAGTTTAACGGAGTTAAAACTTTTTACTCGGGTGAAGTGGTTGAAAAGTAATATAATTCTATTTAGTTAAACGGGGTTAACATTTACAAGTTATAATTACTCATGATAATATCGGAACATATAAATAACTAGATATTTGTTTATTGACGACTCCAAACATTACCGAAAATAACATACAGTGACGCATTCCGTTAGTGAAAATAGGGTTTGTAACGGCAATATATTTGGGGTTGTCACATCATCCCCCGTTAGGAGAATTTCGTCTCGAAATTTAAAATTCATAAAGATAAGAATTATAGTACTACTACGCGAAGAGATGGGGGTATTTGAGTTTCATTTGGTCTTCGCGCTCCCAAGTGAATTCCGGTCCTCGTTTGGCGTTCCACCAAACTTTCACAATTGGGATACGGCTTTGTTTCGTTCGTTTTACTTCCCGATCCATAATCTCCGCAGGCTCTTCCACGAAGTTGAGGCTCTCATTGACCTCAATCTCATCAAGGGGAATTACGAGGGTCTCGTCTGACAGGCATTTCTTCAAGTTCGAGACGTGGAAGGTAGGGTGTATGTTGCTTAGTTCGTGAGGTAGGTTGAGTTTATAAGCTACAGGGCCGATTCTAGCGAGAATATCAAAAGGCCCTATGTACCTTGGGTTCAGCTTTCCAAGCTTTCCAAAGCGTATCGTGCCCATCTAGGGTGAGACCTTCAACAGGACTCGATCTCCCACCTGGAATTCCAAGGGTTTTCTTCGTTTGTCGGTGTAGCTTTTCTGTCGATCCCTAGCGGCTTTCAGTCGTTCACGTATCTGTACAATTTTCTCGGTCGTCTCTCGAATGATCTTCGGGCCAGTGAGAGAGCTGTCAGGAACTCTTCCTTTAGCTAGCTGAGTGTCACCCACCTCAGCCCAGCACAGAGGGGATCTGCACTTACGACCATAGAGGGCTTCGAACGGAGTTGCCTTGATACTTGTATGATAACTATTATTGTAAGAAAACTCCACAAGAGGTAAGTGTGTGTCGCATGATTTTCCGAAGTCAATCACACAAGCTCGCAGCATATCTTCTAAGGTTTGGACCGTCCTCTTACTTTGTCCCTCGGTCTGCGGATGGTAGGCTGTACTCATGTCCAGCCTCGTCCCTAGTGCCTTTTGCAACGATTGCCAAAACCTAGAGGTGAATCTACTATCTCTGTCTGAGATAATAGATATAGGGACTCCATGTAGTTGTACGATTTCTTTAATGTATGTTCTAGTGAGTTTCTCCATCTTGTCCATTTCTTTGATGGGTAGGAAGTGTGCGGACATGGTCAACCTGTCAACAATGACCCAAATGGTATCTAATCCACCCGCTGTCTTGGGTAGTTTGGTTATAAAGTCCATTGTGATCCACTCCCACTTCCATTCTGGTATCTCAGGTTGTTTGACGAGTCCTGATGGCTTTTGGTATTCGACCTTAACCTTCGCGCAAGTAAGGAACTTACTCACAAAGGTGGCGATCTCCGCTTTCATGTTCGGCCACTAGTATAGCTTTTTGAGATCCAAATACATCTTATCCGAACCCGGGTGGACGGAGTAGCGAGTGTTATGTGCTTCTCTCATAACCAAATCTCTAAAACCTCCATGGCGTGGAATCCAGATTCGGTCCATGAAGTAGTAGGCTCCGTCACCCTTAACCTCCATATTTTTATCCATTCCTCGCAGGGAATCTCCCATTACGTTCTCAGGCCTTAAGGCTTCCAGCTGAGCCTCTTTGATTTGTGTGGATAAATGCGAATGGATAGTCATCGTCAATGACTTGGCCTTTCGACCAGTATACTCCTTCCTACTCAGTGCATCTGCTACTACGTTGGCTTTTCCCGGGTGATATCTAATTTCACAATCATAATCGTTAAGTAGCTCAACCCATCGCCGGTGCATCATGTTGAGTTCTTTTTGGTTCAGTATGTGTTGAAGGCTTTTATGATCAGTGTACACCACACTCTTCGTCCCGTAAAAGTAGTGTCTCCAGATTTTTAGTGCGAAGACAACCGCTCCTAACTCGAGGTCGTGAGTAGTGTAGTTCGCCTCATGGGTCTTTAGCTGCCTCGAGGCATAGGCGATAACCATACCTCGTTGCATTCAGACACAACCGAGCCCTTGATTGGATGCATCACAATATACAACAAAGTCCTCTGTCCCTTCGGGAAGGGATAATACTGGTGCGGTGCATAGGGCTCGCTTTAGGGTCTGGAATGCCTTCTCCTGTTTCTCTTCCCAGTTGAAGGATACACCTTTCTGCGTTAGCATAGTGAGAGGCTTCGCAATCCGAGAAAAGTTTTGGATGAATCAATGGTAGTAACCATCGAGGCCTAGAAATTGACGAATTTCCGTAGGCGTCTTCGGTGCTGACCAGTTCTCAATAGTTTTAATTTTGGAGGGATCCACATGGCTTCCCTCTTCACTAACCACGTGACCTAGGAATTCAACTCTTCGGATCTAAAACTCGCACTTAGAGAACTTCGCATATAACTTTTCGGATCGCAATGTTTCCAGGACTCGTCATACGTGATCCCTGTGTTCTTCTACGCTCCGAGAGTACACGAGGATATCGTCAATGAAGACGATGACGAATTGATCCAGATATGGATGACACACCCTATTCATCAAGTCCATGAATACTGCGGGGGGCGTTAGTCAGTCCAAAGGGCACCACTACAAACTCAAAATGTCCGTAGCGGGTTTGGAAAGTTGTCTTCGGAACATCTTCCTCAAGTACCCGTAACTGATGATACCCATATCTAAGATCAAATCTTGGAGAAGTAACTTGCTCCTTGTAGTTGGTCGAATAGATCGTCGATACGTGGGAGAGGGTAGCGATTTTTAACCGTAAGTTTATTGAGTTCTCTATAATCGATGCACATTCGAAACGATCCGTCCATCTTCTTCACGAACAAGACCGGAGCTCCCCAAGGTGAGAAGCTCGGTCTTATAAAGCCCTTGTTGAGCAGTTCGTTGAGTTGACCAGATAGTTCTTGCATTTCGGCGGGCGCTAGATGGTAGGACGACTTAGCTACGGGGGTAGCTCCTGGAACTAGGTCGATTCTGAACTCAACCTGACGTTTGGGAGGTAGGCCGGGAAGATCCTCCGGGATGACATCAGGGAAATCGCATACTACGGGAATGTCTTTTGGATCTTTCGATTTCTGGTTAGTGTCAACGATGTGAGCAAGAAAGGTGCGATATTCCTTGCGTAAGTATTTCTGAGACTGAATACTGGAGATGATACGAAGACTCGTACTCGGGTTATCTCCATATATCAATAGGGTTTCGTGATTTGGAAGGTTCAGGCGAATGGCTTTGTCGGAACATAGGATATTTGCGCGATGGAGACTCAACCAATCCATACCAACAATGTCATCGAAATTTTTGATTGAGACTGGCATAAGATCGATTGGAAATGAGTGGTCGTCTAACATGAGAGTGCAACCTACGTAGATTTCGCTAGAGCTTTCTGTTTTCCCATTAGCCATTTCTACGATGAATGTTTCTTTTAGTGGTTGAGGGGTTTGTTTGAGTAAGCTTTTAAAATTATGATTTACGAAGCTTCTTTCTACACCACTATCAAATAAGACACAGGCATAGGAGTTGTTGAGAAGAAACGTACCCGTGACTACCGTGGGATTTGCTACCACTTCATTGTGACCAATAGCGAGTAGCCTTCCAGTTCCCCCAGCATTTGTGGTCTTTGGACAATTTCTCTTAAAATGACCCGCCTCTCCGCAGCCATAACAAGTTGGGGTCACTCCCGTACCAGGAACCTACGTGATAGGTTTAGGAGGGGCCTTACAAAATCGGATAGTATGGCCCTTTCGACCACAGTTGGAACACTGCAGTTGACGGCAGGGGCCGTTGTGGTGGAAAGGGCACGTGGGACACTTGGGCAAGTTTCCACTGTAAGCTTTCGACGGGGTGGGGCTGCTGGAGCGACTGGGGTGGTGGCAGCATGGACCGCCGCAATTTGCTGGTCCTTTGAGGAGGTTTGAGTTTTCTTGCCCTTCTTCTTATCCCATCGCTTCTTCTTTCTGTCAGATGAAGCGGGTGGTGCAGTGGTTGTTGTGGTTGTTGTTGCTGGAGTGGAGGAGATTTCGTGGTTGATCAGACTCTGGGCCAATTCCTTGGCGCTATCAAAAGTGGTAGGGCATGAGGCTAGAACATTTCCTCGATACGGGGGCACTAAACCCCAGATGTATCGTTCAATCTTCTTGCTTTCGGAGGGGATCATATTGGGACACATAGCCGCCAAGTCACAAAACCTGGCCGTATAAGCCGTCATGTCAGTCCCCTTCATCTTGAGGTTCCAGAGTTCTTCCTCAAGTTTCTGAACTTCGCCCCTAGGGCAGTACTCTCCTCTCATGAGATCTTTTAGAGTGTCCCAGCCCATGGCATTGGCTGTGACCAAGGAGAGTGAACTGACATGGCCGTTCCACCATGTCAAGGCCCTGTTAGTGAGGGTAGCAGTGGCGAACTTGATTTTGCTCTCTTCGGGACAAGAGCACATCTCAAATACAGCTTTGGTTCTTTCGAACCATTGGGATAATGCCAGAATTCCTCCGGTACCGTCGAAGAAGGTAGGTTTACAGTTCATGAAATCCTTATAATCCCTGCACCCTATTATGGACTTCACCGAACCTGGAGCTACCATCACTCGCGTCCCCAGAGGTCATTTGGGCCATGGCTGCTGTCACGGCCGCGGTCACTGCTGTTTGGAACAACACCGGGTCGATCTGTGGAGGAGGGGGTGGTGGAGTAAGGGTTTGGGTTGCTGGTCTTCCTCTGCTTGGACGCTTTCGTGGAGGCATCCTTCACTGGAAGATCATAGAAATGATAGCAATAGTAAGAGCCTATTGCGAATACGAATAGAGTGCTTCGTGGATTAAATCAACATAATCCAAGATCAGAATGAGAGTTATAGCAATAGATAAATCAACTGCCAACATACTGGTCTTAATGATGCAACACAAGTTCAGGAAAATTGACCTAATAGTAGGTCTTACATCATACCATAGAGAAAATGTTGGCAGTTTAGAGGTTTAACTAGAGTACTTTCAACCTAGGAATGTTTACAGATGATAGACCTACAGAACATAGAGAGGAAAGGCTAATCCTTTAAACAAAAGATTGAGGTAACTAGACATTTTTTACTGGCGACGATTACTTGTTGGGCGAATCCTCTGATCCGCTAGTTGACGCATAACTTCTTGAAGATGTCGATCATGAATCCTTTGGCGTGCACGGAGTTCCCCAACATCGGCCCGGGATGCAGCCAGCTGATGCTGCAGAGCCTCGTTGGTCCTCCTTGTCCTGTCCATGGCTTCTTCGAGTTGGCCGATGCGAACCTTGTTGAGATTTGAGTTGGCATCCACTTCTACAACTCGACCTATAGCAGCTTGGCCTTCCTCGACGTTCCTAGCAATCCTTCAGATCATGATGGGCAGAACCCGATCCGATGATCCTCCTCCGCTTATGTTGTAGAAGCTTCGGTCTCCATTGTATGGCATAGGCTGACCCTGCTCCTCGCTCCATCTGTACAAGGATATGGCCCACATAGGAGTGGGGCCCTGAAATGTCGGACGGGGGTTGGGGTTCGGAGCTCCGGGAGGTAGGTTATTAACTTCTGGCTCGGAGTCGGAGTTATCCAGAAAGCCTTCTGCTCGGTGGTCATCCAAAGGGATTGGGTGATCATCGTCCGACTCTTCGATGAGCCATCCTCCATTACCCTGGTTTGGGTAGTGCGGGTCACTAGGAGGGTGGAAGCCAGCCATGATATCTATGCGAGAAAAGGGAAAAGAAGATTAATAGGCGCACTAACCTAAATTACTTATAAGATGATCGTCACGAGTTAGACCAATACTTGAATAATGCATACTAATTACATGTGACTTGAATAATGCATACTAAATCCTTTAGATACTTAACAGTATATATTCTTGGTCAGAGTGTTTTAGTCCCGAAGTGTTTATAGTTCGCATATCTTTTATAGGTTGATATACTTGATTCACTATAAACAATGCTCTGATACCAATCTGTCAGACCCCAAAATCGATAACGGCGGAATACGTTTCGGGGTGGATGACATAGTGTACGGTATCATCACAATTGCATAATAGTAAAAGCAAGAAACATACAACCATTTCATTTACATAGTGAGTGTATTTACAAGTGTGTTTTGTAATGTTCAACAAACACCAAAAGTAAACAAAAATAAGAGATGGGTCTTGCATGCTCCATCTTCTCCAAAAATGCTGCAGTTGTACCTATCTATCTTTGACCTGAAGATACAAGTTATTTTGAAATAAATATCAGCATAAAGCTCGTGAGTTCATATATAAAAAGCATTAGAATCGTTAGTATGAAAGCTGAAGTTTATAGTCAAAAGTAGTAGTAAAACCTAGAAAATCCTATATTTTCCAGAAATGTATAGTAAGTGAAAACCTTTAAGAAATATGCTATTTCCATCTTTGTAAACCATTTATCGTGGAGGTATAATAGTGACTCACCAATAAGTAAAGCAATATAGTAAGTCATACTTGAAGTAAATAATAGTGGTGCAACTTCCTTTAGTATTAGATACTTATTTACTTCGAGATATTAACTTTATCTTTTGTTTAGCGTTTTAGTGCGGTTATAGTGTATTTCTTGTATGTTGCCAATAGTGTGAGTAATAGCGGACCCCCATGACCTTCCCGGTCATGTATAGTGTAGTGGAGTAAACGCATCCCTGGACCTGAGCGGATCGGACTGAAATAATCAGTCGGGATGTAATAGCGTCTGCCCCGTATAGATCTATACATATAGTGTCGTCTTCTTATCGGAAAACTTTGGGCGTAGTGTGTAGCGAATAGAGTATCTCGTAGTGGGTAAATGAGTTATCTTATGATTTGTACTTTCTCTTGTATTATAGTGGAGTAGTCTTTTGTATAACTTGTATTGTATTCTCTTATTAGTGTATAATTTCATAATAGAGAGAATTATAGTAGTGTAGAGTAGTGATTTAAAAACAAGGGATAGAGACCATAACTATATCTATTATAGTTAACTTGGTGTGTGTGGTTCTAGTCAGGTTAGTGATTTAGGCATCAGATGAAATAAAAAGTACTCGTAATCTGTGCCAATATACGAAATATATAACTAAGAAATGAATGACAGTCGGACGGATAACCACTACCCTAAGTCCACAATCAAACAAGAACAGGAAATAAGGCGAGCTATCGGTCCTAAGTCCTCCAAGTCTTACTTATCTAATTATATCAGTGTGGTTACATTTTTATAAGGAAATTTATTAAATAAAAGCATTGTACAAAAGAAACATTTGCAACTTGTTTGTTTATCCAAACTAGTTTTGAAAACAATTGATTTATTTATAAGGCATAGTGATAAATCACATGTGATTTGAACTATAGGTAGTGAATCACATGTGATTAATTCTGTAATATTATTAACTGCCCAGAATAAGTTTTCATAAAAATGTAAATTCAACTTGTATCCCCCCCCCCCCTAAAACAATTAAAACATTTGAAAGGTTCATTAAAGGGGTATGAACTCACCTGAAATCGCGTAAATCGGGTGAATCGGGTAAAAGTGTCGGTTGAGTGTTTTGTTCCAAATAATGATTTGTACACCTTTTAGGACCCTAATGTCATATGAAAATATGTGTTTTACAAGAAATTAATCATTTTATGCTTTCCGTTTAAGTATTGAGGCATTCCAGCATCAATTCGGGTTTTTAGGGCCTAGAAGGGGTTCCCGGGAGTGGTATAAGGCTAAGAAAGATTTACGGGAGGGTCCATGAGCTCACTCCCTTAGATTTTAAGGCCCAAAGGCCACTCCTTGGGAGTTCATGGCCGTAAGCCCCCTAGGCTTGGTCGTAAACTCATGTGGTCTTCCAAATTGCATGTTTAAGGCCTTATTTCACTTCCTTAATTAAATGGTATGTGTCTTAAACTAATATAAAGGGATTAAACTCTCATTTTTGTGAAATTTTGGGGATTTTACCGCCAAGACTTGTGCTTGGGCCGTAAACTCCATTTAATCCCTCAAAATGGATGTTTAAATGGTACAACACACTCCCATTCACCTTAGATAAATTCTAGAAGGCCTTAGATGGAGTTTTGGGACATTTTGGCATGAAAATTGGGGAGTTTACGGCCCAAGAATATCCTTGGCCGTAAACTCTTCTTTTGGCCTCAAAATGGGAAGTTTAATGGTACAACATACATCCTAGGGCCTTAGCTAAATTCCTTACATGCATTAGATAAGTTTTGGGACTTGTTTAACACAAAAATTTGGGTGTTTACGGCCCAATCTTAGCCTTGGCCGTAAACTCCTCTTTTTGTCCTCAAATGACGTTGTTTAATGCATTTAAACATTCCCTAGTGTCAAGACTAAATTACCAAACACCTTAGATGAGTTTTTGGGGCTTTTAACAAGGGTTTTTGGGGTTTTTGGGGTGTTTACGGCCTAAGCATAAGCTTGGGCCGTAAACTCCTTTCTAAGCTTCAAATCCTTGTGTTTTAATGTCCAAACTCCCCTAGGTATATGTCTTGATTAGTCCATAAGCTTAAAGGAAGGACAAATGAGGTTTTTGGCAAGTTTTTAGGTGTTTACGACCAAGGGGCTTCTTAGGCTGTAAAATCCTTTTTGGTCCTTGTTTTCTATGATGTTGGCCTCTAAATACAATGAAGTATGATTAGACTAAGATAGGGAATGAGTCCTTACGTTTGGAAGCCGGAATTCGCAGATTTGGGGTCGATTTCGGGTCTAGAGAGAGAAAGTAGTGAGAGAGAGGTGAAGGTGTGGTAAAAGAGTTCAATTGTAGTGTCCATTTGTTTATATATGTCTTGGGTATTGCACCCGATACACGGCTACCCGATGCTAAAGTTTAACGGAGTTAAAACTTTTTACCTGGGTGAAGTGGTTGAAAAGTAATATAACTCTATTTAGTTAAACGAGGTTAACATTTACAAGTTATAATTACTCATAATAATATCAGAACATATAAATAACTAGATATTTGTTTATTGACGACTACAAACATTACCGAAAATAACATATAGTGACGCATTCCGTTAGTGAAAATAGGGTTTGTAACGGCCGCCATCCCGTGTTCTTCTTCTCCTCCTAATTCTCCAGTTGTCTTATTAAGGTTAGTAGCCACCAGTAGCACCACTATATCGCTATCATGAAGTCTGTTTTCTACTTCTCCGGTGGAGTGCTTCAGCCTCGTCTGACCCCACCCGCCACCAAGGGTCGCCGTTGTTGTTGTTTTCCAGTACTGTTGCCATCATCACCCACCACATGTTGGTGTTGAGTTCATTCATCTGAGCAAAGGGATGTGTATAATGTAGGGTTTGTGTGTGAGAAACTCTTGGACAGAATCTAATGTGAAACGACCACTGTGAGGTGGTGGCTGGCACTTCCGACCACCACCTGCTGCCATAAGGCGGCTATATGCTTGTGTTCGGGTTTAATTAGTATGTGTATGTAGCTTAGTGTGTTGGTTTGTGTGTTGGATTTGTTATTGTTAACTGTATTTGGTGTCGGATTAATATTAGAGAAACTCCAAACCACCACCGTGAGGTGGTGGTTACCGCCTCTTGTCGCCACCGGCCGTCGTGTCGAGTGGCGGTGTGTTTTGATTGCGTTTGGACCCCATTCGGGGGATGTTTGGATAATGTGGAATCAAGGAAAACCGTAATGGGCCCAAAGAAGCCCTAGTAGGCCCAATGAAACCCTAATGGGCCTATAAGCCCCAATGTAACCTTAAAGCCCAACCAATGGACTAATGGGCTAATATTAGATTGGGAAAACCCTAATTAGGGATTGGGAAACCCTAAGAGAATATAACTCTAATTGTGGGAATCGTTGGGGCACGCACACGAAAGTTAATTATTAAACTTAAAATAATAATTAATAATCATTTGCAAACTAGTTTAAGGCAATAATGGACATAATGGCTTAAGTCCTTATTGAATTAAGTCCTTAATGGGTTAAGTAAGAAACACTTATCCCTAATCATCATTTCATGTGAAAACCCTAATCTCACTCAGGACTTGAATTGGGGCCTTCTTGTTGGGCTTTGGTGATTCGACTAATATTGGGCTTTCCAAGAATAAGTAAATGGACTAACTAATTGTATGGGCTTTA
The DNA here is from genome assembly GCF_052625555.1 of Lactuca saligna. Taxonomy (NCBI): domain Eukaryota; kingdom Viridiplantae; phylum Streptophyta; class Magnoliopsida; order Asterales; family Asteraceae; genus Lactuca; species Lactuca saligna. The sequence goes on from NC_136421.1 coordinate 75,054,625, forward strand.
GGATAAGGCCCATGTGAGAGTCTTGGGCATAATTTGGAAAATTGGGTCATAGATGGGCCATAATTGGCCCTTTATGATTATGTGATATTGGGCCATGGGAATTGGATTGGAATAATTAGGTGGGCCTTAAGGAAAGACCATAAAGAGTTCTCAGCCCAATTTGGAAAATTGGGCCATATGTTAGGCTTTGGCCCATGACTTGACTATTGTGCCTTTAGTGTGTGTGTTGGACTTTGGGCTTGGAACCCAATTATTAATTGGGTGTTGTTTGATGTTGACAGTTCAAAAATCTGTCAACCAGCAGCTGGAGTTTTATCTGCGGGACTTCAGTAGTGCCAAGTAAGTTCTCCCCACTATATCAACAGGGTCTAAGGCACCAAGTTCGGCCCTTTATGGATTTTATTTGGATTATTTCATGTTATGCATACTGATTTATATCTTGGTAGTTAGGATGGTGATATGCTATGCTTTAGTGACCTGTTAGGTCGATATCCTGGTTATAGGATTGTTGTTATGCTTTGTGATCTGTTTGACTGTTATATATATAGATGCTAGTGTTATATGATGTGTATGTGCACATGATTGTCCTGGTTATTGGATGATGCTATGTTAGTGACCGGTTAGGTCTGTATCCCGGTTATTAGGAGATTGCTATGATTGGTGATCTGTTAGATCAGTTTCACCGTTATATGAAATGAGCTAGCATATGATATTTATGTGCACATGTTTGTTTTATTGGGGGTTGCTTTGAGGTGGTCCTACTTTGTGTTGTAGGCCAACATACCCGGCGATCGGTCCGGATAGGTTGTAGGCCCTGCGTGGCGGTCCAGACATACCGAAGGCTTGAAGAGCAGTCCAGATAGACTGAAAGCCTATGAGGCGGTCCAGTCAGGCTGATGACTCATTATGCATGTTGTTCTGTATTGGTTATATGATATGGTTATGTGTGTATGGTGTTGGTATTTTGGGGAAACTCACTAAGCTCCAGGCTTATAGTTGTTGATTTTGTTTCAAGCACTTCGGATGATTGCGGGAAGGCGAAGGTGTGATCGTGCACCTCGTCATATTTTCATGATTGATTCTGGGAATTCTTTGATGTCTAAACTATTTTGAAAACAACCTGTAATAACTTAACGGTTTTAAAATGTGTTAAAAACTCTAAATTTGGCTTGAATTTTATGGGTGTTACTAGTTGGTATCAGAACCTTGGTTTGAGTGAATTGGAGGAATATTCGTGTGAATCCAGTCTCAAATCAAGGAAAGGTTTTCAAAATGATTTCTAAAATGGTTTTTAAAATAAGTAAAGGAGGATGCAGGTGGTACGATCTGCCGGAGCCAGTAAGTAGACCCCAAAATACCATACAATTATTTGATTAAGTGATATGTTAGAACAGCATGCTAGTACTAGGCTAAGGATCTTCAGAAATTGCATGATAGAATTGCCTAATTACATTATGCCTGCTAGCCTAGGGTTTTCCTTATATGAGATTGACATCATTACAGTAGTTACTTGTGTATGCATCACGGCTGTATATAATTAAGATTATATATCCTGAGAATGTTTGATTTGGCCTTATGTTCTATTCTTATTTATTAAGGCTTAGGGTAGGATCGAATATACAAAAGTCTATGGGTCCAACGTTATGTATGGCTAGCATACACTAGTGCAGCAGGGTTGGTGGAAGTTTCATGGATGGGTGGGTTGTGTGAGGCCGGGAGGCCAGTTATGAGATATTTAGTAATCCTCTAGGAGTGAGGATTTAGCGCTCGCTATGTTTATGTATATTATTAGGGCGTTGTGATGATACTTGGGACAAATATGGGTAGGTGTGGAAGGTAGTATGGACCCATGCTACAGAAAGCACAGGACCCATACGCGTAGCAAGGAATTCACAACCCCTAAGGTTGGGTAGGGAGTTGGTCCCCTATTATATTATGGATTATCATAGATCATTCTAGTGTCTTACCAGAAAGGCGGTTTTGAGACAACTTGAGACCGAATCCAGGTTAGGATCGGGAGTTGGCAGCTAGGATAGGCCAACATTGTTAGAGGATCGTGTCAGTGAGATCATCCGGGAGGAGGTGATTGAGATTGTTCAGGGACATTTTTTGGATATTTTTGGGTCTATCAAGACCGTTATGGTCGAGTATTTCGACTAGTGCTATACAGCTAGTGCTGAGATGATTGTCGTGGCATCTATAGCAGTTGTAACAATGGCAGGGGGAGGAGCCAGTTAGGCTTTCTAGTATCGGGACTTCGATGATGCGAAGCCTCGACTTTTGATAGGGTTTAAGACTTGGTTATAGCCATGAGGTACCATATGATGTGAACGGATGTTGCTTCACATGTTCATTTTCTACTGACTAGAAGGTCAGGCACGCTCTGAACCTGCTATGGTCCAAGGTGAAGGATTGGTGGGGACTTTTTATTGGGACATATTCTAAGGAGCAGGGAGCTGCAGTTACTTGAGATCAGTGAGGTGTTCTATACTTGTTACAGTCTGCGGGTTAAGTGAGAGAATCTAGCACATGCGATTCTAGATTGAGGCTACGGGGGTTTTGCTCACGGCTGGAATGTGAGTCGTGGGGACCCCGGAAAGGAGTAATGATTGTGTTCAGGTGGAGTTATGCAACTGGAATTAAAAATTATTTAATGAGAGGATTGGAATGTCCTTTTCTACGGCAAGGATTGTGCCCTTTCAGTTTACGAGCTCGAAGAATTAAGCAGGCTTGTAACCCCAGGATCAGGTTGTATTCTAACTCAGGGTTAGTTGGTCGCTGGGATTGGCGACGGTGGTTTAGCGTTGGTCAGTGCAGGTGGTTCGATGTAGCATAAGTATTTTGGAGGTCCATTGCGCCTTGGATCTCTTATATCGGATGGTAAGGACTGATTGTGTGATCTATTGCACTTTCGGGATTGTAGACTATGTCTTGGGAGTGGTTGTATCCTGGTTTAGGGAAAAGGTTGTTTCAGCTACTGCAGTTCAACTATGGATGATTGAGCTGGTGAGTGAGTCAGGGTGCGAGGCCTTAAATGATATGATTTCTAGAGCTGAGAGCGGGAGATTTGTTGGAGCACCTTGGGAAGAAGGGTATTATATTGGAAGCCTACGGACAGGGTCCCAAATGATGGTTATTCAACATTGTCAAGATTCAATTGTTTTAGTAAGCGTTGTTGATTGGCAGAGGATAGCACCAAGGGAAGTAGCTCATTGTTGAGACATTAGTTGAGGTATCTATCTTTGGACTTTAAGATTTTGGAATGGGATCATTCGAGCATTAGGGACTATTGGTGTCCCTTGGATTCAGAAAGTGTTTAGCTAGTTGTTAGAAGTGTGTGATTACTAGGGATTGGCTGGTAATGCAGCACTAATGTAACACCCCGTTCTTTAAGTGTTTAATTATGAGTCCCTGAGAATTAAGAGAAAGGTAATTCTGGTCCCTTTCGAGAAATGAGTTTCATCCGAGCAGGTTTCGGGTGAGTGTATGTGTTAGAAGTATTGGGCTTCTCGTCACCCTCGTATGAATGTAAGTTATTTGAGAGTGGGTTTAGATTAGAGGAGTTGTGGTGCCTCGAAGTTGATCATTGTTTATAGTTCTTTGTGGAATAAGAAGGAGATGGTCCCATGCATGCATGCATGCTTTTGATTTTCGAAAGGTGGTTGGGTATGCCCAGCGTAAGCTAGACGTACACCAAGCGTAATGGGATGAAAGGTTGCGGGTGGCCGGGTGAGTACGCCCAACATACCAGGGAGGTACGCCCAGCGTACTCTCAGAAACCCCAAACCCTATTTTTAGGGTCAGCCACTATATAAAGAACATGTTGGTTCACCCCTCAGCCCCTTATGCTCATCTTCAACCTCAGAGAAACCCTAGATCTCGTATTCTCTCATTTTTGGGTGTGTTTGGCCGTGGAAAGCTCTTGTTGGCAAAAGAAGGGCTTGAAGGAGAAAAGGGAAGTTGTCAAAGAAGAAGAAGAATGTGTGGAGCTTGTAGATCTGAAGAAATACCACCCTTTGGAGCTTGTTTGAGGTATAAAGCTTCTTGCTTGACCTTCATATTGCATAGATCTTTGTATTTTGAAGCTTTGTTATCAATCTTGTCCCAAAAGTCTTCATCTTGTTGCATAGTTCGATTTGGTCAAGTGTATCTGTCCTTTTAGACCTTTGGAGAGGTCTTGAGTGATAAAAATGAGGTCCCAAGGGTTGTAGCTATTCCATGTGTATGAGATATATAGGTCTTAATGGATTAAGACCTTGGATTAAGGGCTTAAGGATGTCCGGAGTGATAAAGTCTGAGACTTTATGAATTCTAATCATATTTGACCTTTGGATCTGAAATTTGGGCTTAAGAGCTTAAGCCATTAAGAGGGTAGAAAGGCTTAATGGATCTCGCAGTTACGCCCCGCGTAGCGGGCCAATGCCCGTTTTCTTTTGGTGATCATGGCAGTACGCCCAGCGTTCTCCTCCTGTGGACTTTCATTTTGTGCTTTTGAGTTTGGGCTAATTGCGGGTTGTTGGTTATTGGACCAAGTTGGGGAAATTATGAATAAAGTGTTTTGGGCCCAATTATTGCTATGGTCTTTGGATCTAGGCCCATTTGGTGACGTTGCCCTAATTTGGTAAATTGGGCCAGTGATTGGACTTTGTGTGAGATTTGGACTTTGGTCTTGGCCTGATAAGTGAAAGTATGATTGACCTTATGTTTATTTTTGTGATGATGGTTAGTTCGGGATTTGCGGTGAGTTGGTGATTCGAGAGTCTGCTTCTTCAGTTCAGAGTATCGTCGATCGCGAGGTGAGTTATCCTCACTATATCGACAGGGTCTACGGCACCAAGGCCGACCCTTTACCGGATGGAAATCCGGATAGTTGTCTGTTATGGTATTGCTTGATATGGGCCGGAAGGCATTATGATATGGGCCGGAAGGCATTATGAGATGGGCTAGAAGGCATTATGATATGGGCCGGAAGGCATTCTATGTTATGTGGACAGGAAGGTCATGGCCTGGAAAGGCGTATGTGCGTAAGTAGTATTTTGGCTGAGACGTAGGGTGATGTTATGCTCATGATCGGTTAGGTCGGTATCCTGGTTAGGGTGATGATATGTTATGTGATCTGTTTGATCGATTTGTTGACTGTGAACTGTTATATGATTGAATGTTATGTACACATGGTTGTTTGGACTGGAGTTTGACCCGATATGCATGGCTGTTCTATGTTTTGTTATGTTATGTATGCTTTTTATGTTATGGGCAGGAAGGCAATATGTTATGGGCCGGAAGGTAATATGTTTTGGACCTGAAGGTCGTGGCCTGGAAGGGCGTATATGTGGTTGGTATTTTGGGGGTATCTCACTAAGCTTTCAGGCTTACAGTTGTGGTTTAATGTTTTTCAGGTTCTTCATGAGACTGTGGCAAGGCAAAGGCATGATCGTACCGTTCCTCGCGTTTATGTTTTATGAAATGGACCTGAGAATATTCTGATAAATAATGTATTGAAAACCTTTTTGTATAATGTTATTAAAATGAATTGTTTTGAAAAGTTTAAATTATGTTGAAATTTTTGGTCGTTACAAGTTGGTATCAGAGCCTTCGTTTGAGTGAATTGTAGGAACACTCGTGTGACTCCAGTTTCAAATCGAGGAGGGTTTTAAAAAGAGAAATTAAAATGGTTTTCAAATTAAGTAAAAGGAGGACGCGGAGGTACGATCAACCGGAGCCAGTAAGTAACCCCAAATTACCATTCCTGATATTTGTCTTATTGAGCTTGATAGAATAGCATGCTAGTGATAGGCTAGGGATCTTCAGGATTTCATGATAATGTTGCCTGTTTTATGATGCCTGCTAGCCTAGGTTTTTCCTCTGATGAGATTTCCAGTGTTCCTCTAGGAGTGAGGATCGAGCGCTTGCTATGTATATTTGTCGCTAGGGTGTTGTGGTAGTACTTCATACAAATATGGGTAGGTGTGGAAGGTAGTATGGGCCCGTACTACTGAAAGCACAGGACCCATACGAATATCAGGGAAACCATGACCTCTAGAGTTGGATTGAGAGTTTGTTCACGCGATAGTGGGAAGTGTCTGAGGTTTTGTGGTTTATTTTGAGTATGGAGGTTTCGAGGCATGCTGGGAGTGGATCCGGGTCAGGATCGGGTGCAGGAGACGGAATTCCAGACGGGTCAGTACCGCTCGAGGTTATCGGTCAGATGAGTACGCACGAGTTGGATGCGAGGATTCGTGAGATCCTGCACAATGAGGTTGCTGCATTGTTCCGGGTCGAGATGCCGGAACAGTTTGGGTCGATCAAGACCGCCATGGTGGAGTATTTTGATGAGTGCTATGCGGCTCTCACAGAGACGGTTGCCGCGGTAGCTATAGCGGCTGTAGCAGCGGCAGGGGGCAGCTAGTAGAGGTTTTTAGTATCGGGACTTCGATAATACGAAGCCTCCCACCTTTGATGGAGTTCAGGATCCGATCGTTGCTATGAGATGGTTATCAGACGTGGAGGGGCGTTTATTCACGTGTTCATGCCCTGTTGATCAGAGGGTGAGGTGTGCTCTGAACCTGTTAAGTCTCGGGGCAAAGGATTGGTGGAGATTGACCACGGAGTCATACTCGAATGTGCAGAGGGTTGCGATTTCATGGGATCAGTTCATAGAGATGTTCAACACTCGTTATGTTCCGCAGGTCGAGAGGGAGAGGTTAGCTCAGAATTTCCTTGAGCTGAAGCAGGATACGGAGTCTGTGATGGAAATCACCAGGATGTTTACTGAGAGGGCGATGTTTTACCCTGAGTTTGCTTCGGAGCAGGCTCAGATGTCCCGATATCTGAGTATGCTAAAGAGAGATATCAGACAGTTTGTGTCCGCGCAGAGGCGCGAGACCTTGTTGGAGTTGCAGGAGGCCGCCAAGCGGCGTGAGTTAGAGATTGAGTTGCATTTGCGAGAGTTGAGGCAAGCTCCGGTTCAGTCGCAGCCGGCGACGAAACGGTCTAAGACCGTTGATTCCAGGTTAGGAGATCAGGGTAGCCACGTTTGTGGTAAGTGTGGGAGGGGTCACGCTGGAGTTTTTCGGTCCGGTGGTGCATGCCGCAAGTGCGGAAAGGAGGGGCACTATGCGAGGGATTGTCGACAGTCAGTGCCGGTTCGGGATTAGAGGATATGTTATCATTGTCATCAGGTTGGACACTTGAGGGTCAACTGTCCACAGCTTGCTGCAGGACCGGTTCAGACTCCAGCACCGGCCATGTTGAGGATCACGGGTGGAGATCAGAGTGGAGCGGAGCCCCCAGTGGCTTAGGGTCATGCTTTTCAGCTTGCGGCGGAGGAGGTTAGAGCAGTGTCGGATGCAGCTGCGAGTATGTTTCTTTCTTGTTGTCTTGTTGATTTATGATTATTGTGGAGTATCGTTTATCTGCTAGTCTCGTTGGATGGTTTTCGTTTTGGTATCCGTTGTTCCTTGAGGGTTTGGCATGGTTATGGATTTGTGTTTTGGGTTTTTGTTTTGGTATTCGTTGTTCCTTCAGGGTTTGGCATGGTTATGGATTAGTGTTTCGGGTTTTCTTTTTGGTATTCGTTGGTCCTTGAGGGTTTGGCATGGTTATGGATTAGTGTGTCGGGTTTTCGTTTTCGTATCCGTTGTTCCCTAAAGCTTTGGTATGGTTATAGTTTGGTGTTTCGTGCTATCGTTGGTTATCATTCGTGAGGGTGATTAGTGGAGATATGGCGTTGGTTGAATGTCGGGTAGCATCTTCAGTCTCAGGAGTGGTTAGCTGAGGAATGAGTACTTTTGAACGGATTGATCAGTGTGGAAATGTGTTTTGCGAAGGTTGCTAGTGCTAGTGGGAATCAGTCTGCGTGTAAGTGTTGGGTTTCGTGCAAGGTTATTTTTGGGAGGTCGGTGTTAGTGGCCGGGGGTTGATAGTCAGTGCCCTAAGTGGGGGAGAATTGGAAATTCTCCGGATGATCAATAGACTTGAGAGGTTGTTTAGCTGCTTCGGTTTCGGTGGTATTTCTTTCAGCCGAGAGCAGGCTAGTATGGATGAGTAGCAGGCGTACGGGGCGGATTACAGACCTATGGCATTGATTGTGTAGGACCTGGGATCAGGCTGGGATCGAGTATGTATGATACAGATAGAGTTCGGAATCCCTGAGGGGCTAGAACAGTATGCAGGGGAGGATTTCCTAGAGAGATAACTAGGAATGATGAATGCTAGTTGAGCGGTCCGGATAGACTGAAGGCCGCAAGGCGTACCAGTCATACCGAAGGCTCGGGGGACGGTCCATCCAGACTGAAGGACCTGGAGGGTGGCCCAGATTGGCTGAAGGTTTTGAGAGTGGTCCAGATTAACTAAAGATCTGGTGAGGTGGCTGAGTCATGCTGAAGACTCTGTAGGTATTATCGGATCGGTTCGAGGAAATGGGTTGGGTGTGTTGTGATGTGCTAGTATTAGGAGGTCTGGCCCCGGGTATTGATTCTGAGTAGTAGAGGTGGTGCATGGACTCGAGAGTCCTTGAGAGCAGGTTCAGGACATGTATGTCTCATGGTTAGCGGTCATGCTAAGGGAATGTAAATCCATGGAAGTGGAAGCAGCAGCGCAGGTTTGCGATGGGAGTGGCCCAATTACGGACATTGAGCAGCGAGATTTTGGTAGTGGTATGAGCACATCCGGGTTGGATGGTTGTTGAGGCTCGGCAAGAATGCATGGATGGAATTTCGGAATTTCAGATAGATTTGTTTATGTGGTAAAAATGCATCTGGAAGGGTGTTTGGAAGTGTCATCAATGTATCGGGATTTTCCTAACCCGAGGACACTAGAGCCAGTTTGGTGCGGTTATGAGATTGCGATGGAGAACTCGTGGGAGTTGCTCTAGGGCTGAAGCTCATTTCATTCGGTCGGCAAGAAAGGTAAGTTGGGTTTCGGATCTCGATGGTCGAGTCTTCGGAAGCTTGGTCCGGTGAGTGCCAGGCGGAGCATTGCAGGGTTAATTCGTAGCAGAGTTGTCGCAGGCTTTGAGGGTGAAGCCTAATTTAAGTGGGGGAGAATTGTAACACCCCATTCTTCAAGTGTTTAATTATGAGTCCCTGAGAATTAAGAGAAAGGTAATTCTGGTCCCTTTCGAGAAACGAGTTTCATCCGAGAAGGTTTCGGGCGAGTGTATGTGTTAGAAGTATCGGCCTTCTCGTCACCCTCGTATGAATGTAAGTTATTTGAGAGTGGGTTTAGATTAGAGGAGTTGCAGTGCCTCGAAGTTGATCATTGTTTATAGTTCTTTGTGGAATAAGAAGGAGATGGTCCCATGCATGCATGGCATGCATGCATGCTTTTGATTTTTGAAAGGTGGCTGGGTACGCCCAGCGTAAGCTGGACGTACGCCTAGCGTAATGGGATGAAAGGTTGCGGGTGGCCGGGTGAGTACGCCCAGCGTACCAGGGAGGTAGGCCCAGCATACTCTCAGAAACCCCAAACCCTATTTTTAGGGTCAGCCACTATATAAAGAACATGATGGTTCACCCCTCAGCCCCCTTATGCTCAACTTCAACCTCAGAGAAACCCTAGATCTCGTATTCTCTCATTTTTGGGTGTGTTTGGCCTTGGAAAACTCTTTTTGGCAAAAGAATGGCTTGAAGGAGAAAAGGGAAGTTGTCAAAGAAGAAGAAGAACGTGTGGAGCTTGTAGATCTGAAGAAATACCACCCTTTGGAGCTTGTTTGAGGTATAAAGCTTCTTGCTTGACCTTCATATTGCATAGATCTTTGTATTTTGAAGCTTTGTTATCATTCTTGTCCCAAAAGTCTTCATCTTGTTGCATAGTTCGATTTGGTCAAGTGTATCTGTCCTTTCAGACCTTTAGAGAGGTCTTGAGTGATAAAAATGAGGTCCCAAGGGCTGTAGCTATTCCATGTATGAGATATATAGGTCTTAATATATTAAGACCTTGGATTAAGGGTTAAAGGACGTCCCAAGTGATAAAGTCTGAGACTTTATGAATTCTAATCATATTTGACCTTTGGATCTGAAATTTGGGCTTAAGAGCGTAAGCCATTAATTGGCTAGAAAGGCTTAATGGATCTCGCAGTTACGCCCCACGTAACCTTCGAGTACGCCCCACGTAGCAGGCCAATGCCCCGTTTTCTTGTGATGATCATGGCAGTACGCCCAGCGTACCAAGGAGAGTACGCCCAACATACTCCTCCTGTGGACTTTCATTTTGGGCTTTTGAGTTTGGGATAATTGTGGGTTGTTGGTTATTGGGCCAAGTCGGGGAAATTATGAATAAAGTGTTTTGGGCCCAATTATTGTTATGGTCTTTGGATCTAGGCCCATTTGGTGAGGTGGGCCCAATTTGGTAAATTGGGCCAATGATTGGACTTTGTGTGAGATTTGGACTTTGGTCTTGTCCCGATATGTGAAAGTATGATTGACCTTATGTTTATTTTTGTGATGATGGTTAGTTCGGGATTTGCGGTGAGTTGGTGATTCGAAAGTGTTCAGAGTATCGGCAATCGCGAGGTGAGTTATCCTCACTATATCGACAGTTGTTGTTATGGTATTGCTTGATATGGGCTGGAAGGCATTATGATATGGGCCGGAAGGCACTCTATGTTATGTGGACCGGAAGGTCATGGCCTGGAAAGGCGTATGTGCATAAGTAGTATTTTGGCTGAGACGTAGGGTGATGTTATGCTCGTGATCGGTTAGGTTGGTATCCTGGTTAGGGTGATGATATGTTATGTGATCTGTTTGATCGATTTGTTGACTGTGAACTGTTATATGATTGAATGTTATGTACACGGGGTTGTTTCGACTGGAGTTTGACCCAATATGCATGGTTGTTCTATGTTCTGTTATGTTATGTATGCTTTTTATGTTATGGGTCGGAAGGCAATATGTTATGGGCCGGAAGGAAATATGTTATGGGCCGGAAGGCAATATGTTTTGGACCGGAAGGTCATGGCCTGGAAGGGTGTATATGTGGTTGGTATTTTGAGGGTATCTCACTAAGCTTTCGGGCTTACAGTTGTGATTTAATGTTTTTCAGGTTCTTCAGGAGACTGTGGCAAGGCAAGGGCGTGATCGTACCGTTCCTCTCGTTTATCTTTTATGAAATGGACCTGGGAATATTCTGATAAATAATGTATTGAAAACCTTTTTGTATAATATTATTAAAATGAATTGTTTTGAAAAGTTTAAATTATGTTGAAATTTTTGGTCGTTACAACTAATTGGTAAGAGTTGATTGTATTTGGATCGATCGTTGGTAGTGAGAAAGATTGGGAATTCTCCAATTTTCATTTATTGTGAAGACTTAGTCGAATCTAAGTGCGGGATAATTCTCCTGTGATATAGAGGCAGGATTGTTTTGGAAATGGGATAAGTTTCGTATCATTTCCATGAAGGAAGACAACCTAAGTGGCTGTTTGGTTTGTGGGTTGTGTGAATTGGGAGTTCAGTAAAACTATCGAGCATGTGTATCACGTTTTCCTGGTGCTCGATAGCAGGAGTTGGGAAACCAGGTTGGAGTTCTAGTCATCCATTGTGTTCAGTTCGAGTATTCTGCCAAGGGTTTGGTTGACTCTGAAAGTTTTGGATTGATAGGTTGAGGGTTTTGATAGCTGTTAGGACTCGATAGTACACGCATGTCAGGGAATAGACCACCGATTTCCTAGAGGATGGACGATCAACATGAGGTCTAGGGTTAGGTCGGGGTTAGAGTCGACGAAATGGATCAGGAGCTTGGAACCCTAAGTGGGTGAGAACAGTCTACATGGGAAAGATCACCAGAGAGTGGTCCAAGGAGATGCTCAATAGTTTAGTGTGGTCCAAATGACTTAAGGCCTGGTAAGGTGGTCCAGTCATGCTGAAGACTCTGGATGTGTTTGTAGATTTATGTGCGGTATTGAGTATGTTGCTATGCTATATTAATTAGTAGGTTTGTTCCCAAGTAGTGAACATGTTACTGGAGTAGGCTAAAGTCTCTGGTGTACTTTTGGCTTGATCGGAAGTCATTATTAGAAATCGGATAGAGTACAGAGGATCTTGGTGATCTCATCAGTTCGAAGTGTCTCATAGGATTAATCTGTTCGAATCTAGTAATACTCCAGTTGGGGACTGGGAGTAGATTTGAATGGGTATCCGTCATTTTTAGGAAGGATTGGGATTAGAATGTTCTGTCGTTCAGGTTCTGGGAACCGGATTAGACCTGTTCAACCTAGTGATAAGACTGTAGGAACACCACTACACTTATGAGACCAAGGAAGCAATGAATTGCTTAAGGTTCTGTGTGATTTAAGGCTACCATTAGTCATGTAGCAATTTCTTTTAGTTGTGGATTTGGCAACATTAGGATTCGATGCGTAGATCCGATCGGTTGGATCAGGAGGTTGTTAGAGGCGTCGTGGCAGGATAAATAGTAGCAACTAGTTCCAGGGGAAAATTTCCATGCGGAAGTCGTGTGAGGCAAATATATAGGAGTCCTTTAGCTTCGCGACCAGGCCAGGACCGGTATGTTAGATGATTGGTGAACGAATTGAGACCAGGGAGGTCTCAATAGAATTTTGGAAGGCAACCATGTGGCAGCATAGTGCTTCAGGCACATCAGTGTTCAAACAGTTTTCGTGTCTAGGGTGGTATTGACGAATTGAGTCTTCAGGTATATAAATAGTATCTCAATGTTGGAAACCGAAATATCAGAAGTTGAACAGTCAGATGAGAGACAAATAGACTAGGTTCAACAATAATGATTTAGTATGAGAGGTCTGTCAAGGGACGAGACCATCTCGAGACTTCAGGTTTCAGATCGAGTAAATGTGGTCATATTGCAAGGGATTCGATATTTTCTGGTTTTAAAACACCGTGAGGATTGGTTATGGTTGCCTTGGAAAAGCTAGGATTACGTTTGCGATTGTAGTTCAGTTTTTCAGGCGTGTAAGGAATGATAAGAAACGATTTCGAGGACAAAATCAAATTTAAGTAGGGGAGAGGTGTAACATCCTGTTTAAAATAAGATAATTAAATAATGAAATTGGAACCCGAGAAGTCATTTGCATTATTATTATATGTTATTATCGCCCAAAATCAGATAATAAGTAGTGGAGCATTGATCTGGGGGTGCCAAATGATATTTTTTTATTTTCGAGGGTTAAAGAGTAAATATTGGACTTATTCTGAGATGGATTCTTGAAGTTGGAGTAGAAATGGTAATTCATGAATCCTAATTGAGAATAAATTGTTGAGGAGGGGTTATTTTGTAACTGATGGACTTCTTATGAAAAGGAATTATGGATCAGAGGTTTAAAGGGTAAATTTCGGATCGAAATTGAAAGAAAAGGGTGAAGGATGGACCAAAGGTGTTGTTATGGATTAACGTTTGAAGGGATCGAGTATATGAACCCATCAACTTTACAAACCCTAAACCTAACCCCTCATATTGCAGCCGCCAACTCTTTCCTTCATCTCTCGGCCACCACCACTTCATTCCTTCCTGTTCCGATCAACCCAAGGTCATCGGTGGACCGTTGTTGCCGGTGGAGATGTCCCTTGCCGCTTTCTCCCAACCGAAAACGACAAACGTGGCGGAAGCTGCTGCCGTTCATGGTTGGGAAGACCGTACCTCCTTCTACGGTTGTATGCTGGTACTCTGTCGTACTCCTTGTTGCATTTCTTGGTTGCTGCTGCTTCTCGGCTCCGTTGAAGAGAGATATCGTCGTTCCCGTTGTTGCTGTCCAGGTAGAAAATAACCGTCGCCATCCCGTGTTCTTCTTCTCCTCCTAATTCTCCATTTTCCTTATTGAAGTTAATAGCCACCAGTAGCGCCACTATGTCGCTATCATGAAGTCCGTTTTCTACTTCGTCGGTGGAGTGCTTCAGCCTCGTCCGCCACCACCTGCCGCCAAGGGCCACTGCTATTGTTGTTTTTCGGTACTGCAGCCATCATCACCCACCACAGGTGGGTGTTGAGTTTATTCTTCCGATCAAAGGGACGTGTATAATGTAGGGTTTGTGAGTGGGAAACTCTTGGACAAAATCTGATGTGAAACCACCATCGTGAGGTGGTGGCTAGCACTTCCGACCACTACTTGCTGCCATAGGGCGGTTGTGTGCGTGTGTGCGTGTTTAATTAGTATGTGTGTAGCTTAGTGTGTTGGTTTGTGTGTTGGATTTGTTATTGTAAACTGTATTTGGTGCCAAAATAATATTAGAAGAACTTCTAACCACCACTGTGAGGTGGTGGTTTCCGCCTCCTACCGCCACCGGCCACCGTGTCAAGTGGCGGTGTGTTTTGATTGAGAGTGGACCCCATTCAGGGGATGTTTGGACAATGTGGAATCAAGGAAAACCCTAATGGGCCCAAAGAAGCCATAGTGGGCCTAATGAAACCCTAATGGGCCTATAAGGCCCAATGTGACCTTAAAGCCCAACCAACGGACTAATGGGCTAGTATTGGATTGGAAAATGCTAATTAGGGATTGGGAAACCCTAAGAGCATAAACTCCAATTATGGGAATTGTTGCAGAACGCGCACGAAAATTAATTATTACACCTGAAATAATAATTCATAATCATTTGCAAACTAGTTTAAGGCAATAATGGACTTAATGGCTTAAATCCTTAATAGATTAAGTAAGAAACACTTATCCCTAATCATCATTTCATGTGAAAACCCTAATCTCACTCGGTACTTGAATTCCGGCCTTCTTGTTGGGCTTTGGTGATTCGACTAATATTGGGCTTTCCAAGAATAAGTAAATGGACTAACTAATTGTATGGGCTTTAGGATAAGGCCCATGTGAGAGTCTTGAGCCTAATTCGGAAAATTGGGCCATAGATGGGCCATAATTGGGCCTTTACGATTATTTGATATTGGGCCATGGGAATTGGATTGGAATAATTGGGTGGGCCTTAAGGAAAGACCATGAAGAGGTCTGGGCCCAATTTGGAAAATTGGGCCATATGTTAGGCTTTGGCCCATGACTTAAATATTGAGCCTTTAGTGTGTGAGTTGGACTTTGGGCTTGGAACCTAATTACTAATTGGGTGCTGTTTGATGTTGACAGTTCAGGAATCTGTCAACCAGCAGCTGGAGTTTTATCGGCGGGACTTCAGCAGTACCAAGTGAGTTCTCCTCACTATATCAACAGGGTCTAAGGCACCAAGGTCGGCCCTTTATGGATTGTATTTGGATTATTGCATGTTATGCATACTGATTTATATCTTGGTAGTTAGGATGGTGATATGCTATGCTTTAGTGACATGTTAGGTCGATATCCTGGTTATAGGATTGTTGCTATGCTTTGTGATCTGTTAGATCGGTTTGGCTGTTATATATATACAAGCTAGTGTTATATGATGTGTATGTGCACATGATTTCCCTGTTATTTGATGATGTTATGTTAGTGACCGGTTAGGTCTGTATTATGGTTATTAGGAGGTTGCTATGATTGGTGATCTGTTAAATCAGTTTGACCGTTATATGAAATGAGCTAGCATATGATATTTATGTGCACATGTTTGTTTGATTGGAGGTTGGTTTGAGGTGGTCCTACTTTGTGTTGTAGGCCAACATACCCGACGAGCGGTCCAGATAGGCTGTAGGCCCTGCGTGGTGGTCGAGACGTGCCGAAGGCTCGAAGAGTAGTCCAGATAGACTAAAAGCCTATGAAGCGGTCCAGTCAGGCTGATGACTCATTATGCATGTTGTTCTGTATTGGTTATATGATATGGTTATGTGTGCATGTGTGACAACCCCAAATATATTGCCGTTACAAACCCTATTTTCACTAACGGAATGCTTCACTATATGTTATTTCTCGGTATTGTTTGGGTCGTCAAAAAATAAATATGTAGTTAATTATATGTTCTGATATTATCATAAGTAATTATAACTTGCAAATGTTAACCCCGTTTAACTAAATAGAGTTATATTACTTTTCAACCACTTCACCCGGGTAAAAAATTTTAAGACCATTAAACTTTAGCATCGGGTAGCCGTGTATCGGGTGCAATACACGAGACATATAAAAACGATTGAACACTACAATTGAACTCTTTTACCACACTTTCACCTCTCTCTCACTACTTTCTCTCTCTAGACCCGAAATCGACCCCAAATCCACGAATTTCCGACTTCCAAACGTAAGGATTCATTCCCTATCTTAATCTAAGCATACTTTACTGCATTTAGAGTCCAAAATCATAGAAAACAAGGAACAAAATGGAGTTTACGGCCTAAGAAGCCCCTTAGGCCGTAAACCCCCAAAATCATGCCAAAGACCTTGTTTTTCCTTCCTTTAAGCTCATGGACTAATTAAGGCATAAACCTAGGGGAGTTTAGACACTAAAACACAAAGAATTGAAGCTTAAAAAGGAGTTTACGGCCCAAGCTTGTGCTTAGGCCGTAAACACCTCAAACACCCCAAAAACCCTTGTTTAAAGTCCCAAAAACTCATCTAGGGTGTTTGGTAATTTAGGCTTGACAACAAGGAAGGATTAAATGAATCAAACAACATCATTTGAAGTCAAAAAGAGGAGTTTACGGCCAAGGCTAAGCTTGGGCCGTAAACACCCATGTTTTTGTGTCAAACAAGTCCCAAAACCCCTCAAATGCATGTAAGGATTTTAGCTAAGGCCTTTGGATGTGTGTTGTACCAGTAAACTTCCCATTTTGAGGCCAAATGAAGAGTTTATGGCCAAGGATATTCTTGGGCCGTAAACTCCCCAAATTTCATGCCAAATTGCCCCAAAACTCATTGTAAGGCCTTCTAGAATTTACCTAAGGTGAATGGGAACATGTTGTACCATTTAAACATCCATCTTGAAGGATTTAATGGAGTTTACGGCCCAAGAACAAGTATTGGCCGTAAACTCCCCAAAATGTCACAAAACAAGAGTTTAATCCCCCCATATTGGTCCAAGACACATACCATTAAAGTAAGGAAGTGAAATAAGGCCTTAAACAAGCAATTTGGAAGACCACATGAGCTTACGTCCAAGCCTAGGGGGTTACGGCTGTAAACTCCCAAGGAGTGGCCTTTAGGCCGTAAACTCCAAGGTAGTGAGCTCATGGACCCTCCCATAAATCCTTCTTAGCCTTAAACCACTCCCGGGAACCCCTTCTAGGCCCTAAAACCCCGAATTGATGCTAGAATGCCTCAATACTTAAACGGAAAGCATAACATGGTTAACTTATTGTAAAACACATATTTTCATATGACATTAGGGTCCTAAAGGTGTACAAGTCATTATTTGGAACAAAACGCTCAGCCGACACTTTTACCCGATTTACCCGATTCACCCGATTTACGCGATTTCAGGTGAGTTCATACCCCTTTAATGAACCTTTCAAATGTTTTATATATTTTAGGGGGAGATACAAGTTGAATATACATGTTTATGAAAAGTTATACAAGACAATTTTTCAGATTACAGAATTAATCACATGTGATTCACAAACTATAGTTCAAATCACATGTGATTTATCACTATGCTTAATAAATAAATCAATTGTTTTCAAAACTATCTTGGATAAACAAACAAGCTTTAATTGTTTCTTTTGTACAACACTTTTGTTTAATAAAACTCCTTATAAAAATGTAACCATACTAATATATTTATATAAGTAAGACTTGAAGGACTTAGGACCGATAGCTCGCCTTATTTCCTGTTTCTTGTTTGATTGTGGGCTTAGGGTAGTGGTTATCCGTCCGACTGTCATTGATTCCTTAGTTATATATCTCGTATATTAGTACGGGTTACGAGTACTTCTTATTTCATTAGATGCCTAAATCACTAACCTAACTAGAACCACACACACTAATTTAACTATAATAGGTATAGTTAAGGACTCTATCCCTTGTTTTAACTACTACTCTACACTACTATAATTCTATCTAGTAGGAAGCAATACACTAATAAGAGAATACAATACAAGTTATACAAAAGACTACTACACTATAATACAAGAGAATGCACTAATCATGAGATAATTCATTAATCCACTACGAGGTACTCTATACGCTACACACTACGCCCGAAGTTTTCCGATAGGAAGACGACACTATATGTATAGATCTATACGGGGCAGACGCTATTACATCCCGACTGATAACTTCAGTCCGAGTCGATCAGGTCCAGGGATGCCTTTACTCTACTACACTATGCATGACAGGGAAGGTCATGAGGGTCCGCTATTACTCACACTTTCGGTAACATACAAGAAAGACACTATAATTGCACTAAAATACTAAAAGAAAGATGAAGTAATATCCCGAAGTAAATAAGTATCTAATACTAAAGGATGTTGCACCACTATTATGTACTCCAAGAATAACTTACTATATCACCTTACTTAATTATCAGACACTATTACACTTCTACGATAAATGACTTTCAAAGATAGAATCAACATATTTCTTAAAGATTTTCATTTACTATACAGTTCTGGAAAATATAGGATTTTCTAGGTTTTACTATTACTTAAGATTACAAACTTCAGTTTACATACTAATGATTCTAATGCTTTTTATACAAGAACTCACACTAAACTCTTATCAACTCACCAGCTTTATGCTGATATTCTTTTCAAAATAACTTGTATCTTCAGGTCAAAGATAGACAGGTACAGCTGCAGCATTTTTGGAGAAGATGGAGTATGCAAGACCCATCTCTTATTTTTGTTTACTTTTGGTGTTTGTCAAACATTACAAAACACACTTGTAAATACACTTACTATGTAAATGAAATGGTTGTATGTTTCTTGCTTTTACTATTATACAAATGTGATGATACTGTACACTACGTCATCCACCCCGAAACATATTCCGCCATTATCGGTTTTGGGGTGTGACATATTGGTATCAGAGCATTGTTTATAGAGAATCAAGTATATCAACCTATAAAAGATATACGAACTATAAACACTTCGGGACTAAAACACTCTGACCAAGAATATATACTGTTAAGTATCTAAAAGATTTAACTAAGTATATATATACACACATCACTATAAAACACAGAAGTCAGTATCATCCTAGAACAAAACAAAAGTATTAAGATTGTTGGATAGCACAATTGGGCTTAGAGACATATAGTCACATCTAGGGGGATGTAGCCTGATCAACTACGTTTTCCTGGGAGTGACTAGCATGTGCCTAAGCTTGGTTGTGGTGTTACAACAAGTCTAAAACTTACTGACACTGCCACAATAACGTTAACATTAGAATACTATAGGAGTATTGGGTACCTCTAAAAATATACATCTGTGAGAACTAAAAAGGGTCGTTACTGATGGAGCAATAGTTGCTAAATGGATACTTTCCGGTTACATGTGACTACGGCGTTATAGACTTAGAATCTGTGATCTTTGCTTTACTTCCTGTTCCTTGTTTGGTTGTGGATTTAGAGTTAGGATCATTTATTCGACAGACTATCCTGACCCAGTCACATGTAATTAGTATGCATTATGCAAGCATTGGTCCAACTCGTGACGACCATCTTATAAGTAATTTAGGTTAGTGCGCCTATTAATCTTGTTTTCCCCTTTTTTCTCGCATAGATACCATGGCTGGCTTCCACCCTCCTGATGACCCGTACTACCCAAACCAGGGTAATGGGGGATGGCTCAGTGAAGAGTCGGACGATGATCACCCAATCCCTTTGGATGACCACCGAGCAGAAGGCTTTCCGGATAACTCCGACTCCGAGCCAGAAGTTAATAACCTACCTCCCGGAGTTCCGAACCCCAACCCCCGTCCGACATTTCAGGGCCCCACTCCTATGTGGGCCATATCCTTGCACAGATGGAGCGAAGAGCAGGGTTAGCCCATGCCATACAATGGAGACCGAAGTTTCTACAACATAAACGAAGGAGGATCAGCAGATCAGGTTCTGCCCATCATGATCCGAAGAATTGCCAGGAATGTCGAGCAAGGTCAAGCTGCAATAGGTCGAGTTGTAGAAGTGGATGCCAACTCAAATCTCAACACAATTCGCATCTGCCAACTCGAAGAAGCCATGGACAGGACAAGGAGAACCAATGAGGCTCTGCAGCACCAGCTGGATGCATCCCGAGCCGAAGTTGGAGAACTCCGTGCACGCCAAAGGATTCATGATCGACACCTTCAAGAAGTTATGTGTCAGCTAGCAGATCTGAGGATTCGCCCAACAAGCAACCGTCGCCAGTAGAAGACGTCTAGTTACCTCAATCTTTTGTTTAATGGATTAACCTTTTCACTCTATGTTCCATAGATCTATTATCTGTAAACATTCCTAGCTTGAAAGTACTCTAGTTAAACCTCTAAACTGCCAACATTTTCTCTATGGTATGATGTAAGACCTATTGCTAGGTCAAATTTTCATGAACTTGTGTTGCATCATTAATACCAATATATTGGCAGTTGATTTCTCTATTGTTATAACTCTCATCTTGATCTTGGATTATGTTGATTTAATCCACGAAACACTCTATTTATATTCACAATAGGCTCTTACTATTGCTATCATTTCTATAATTCTTCTAGTAAAGGATGCCTCCACGAAAGCGTCCCACCAGAGGAAGGCATGCAACTCAAACCCCTACTCCACCACCTCCTCCTCCACAGATCGATCCGGTGCTATTCCAAACAGCGGTGACTGCAGCCGTGACAGCAGCCATGGCCCAAATGAATTATGGGGATGCGAGCGGTGGTAACTCCAGGTTCGGTGAAGTCCATCATAGAGTGCAGGGATGCACTTATAAGGATTTCATGAACTGTAAACCTACCTTCTTCGACGGTACTGGAGGAATCCTGGCATTATCCCAATGGTTCGAAAGAGCCGAAGCGGTGTTTGAGATGTGCTCTTGTCCCGAGGAGAGCAAAATCAAGTTCGCTACTGCTACCCTCACTAACAGGGCCTTGACATGGTGGAACGGCCATGTTAGTTCACTTTCCTTGGTCACAGCCAATGCTATGGGCTGGGACACCCTGAAAGACCTCATGAGAGGAGAGTACTGCCCTAGGGGCGAAGTTCAGAAACTTGAGCAAGAACTCTGGAACCTCAAGATGAAGGGGACCGACATAACGGCTTATACGGCCAGGTTTTGCGACTTGGCGGCTATGTGTCCCAATATGATCACCTCTGAAAGCAAGAAGATTGAATGATACATTTGGGGTTTAGTGCCTCCGTATCGAGGAAATGTTCTAGCCTCACGCCCTACAACTTTTGACAGCGCCAAGGAATTGGCCCAGAGTCTGATCAACCACGAAATCTCCTCCACTCCAGCGACAGCAACCACAACAACCACTGCACCACCCGCTTCATCTGACAGAAAGAGGAAGCGATGGGATAAGAAGAAGGGCAAGAAAACCCAAAACACCTCAAACGATCAGCAAATTGTGGCGGTCCATGCTGCCACCACCCCGACTACTCCAGCTGCTCCAGCCCCGCCGAAAGCTTACAGTGGAAACTTGCCCAAGTGTCCCAAGTGCCCTTTCCACCACAACGGCCCCTGCCGTGAACTGCAGTGTGCCAACTGCGGTCGAAAGGGCCATACTGTCCGATTTTGTAAGGCCCCTCCCAAACCTATCACGCAGGTTCCTAGTACAGGAGTGACCCCAACTTGTTATGGCTGTGGAGAGGCGGGTCATTTTAAGAGAAACTGTCCAAAGACCACAAATGCTGGAGGAACTGGAAGGCTACTCGCTATCGGTCACAATGAAGCGGTAGCAGATCCCACAGTAGTCACGGGTACGTTTCTTCTCAACAACTCCTATGCCTGTGTCGTATTTGATAGTGGTGCAGAAAGAAGCTTCGTAAATCATAACTTTAAATACTTACTCAAACAAACCCGTCGACCACTAAAAGAAACATTCGTCGTAGAAATGGCTAATGGGAAAACAGAAAGCTCTAACGAAATCTACATAGGTTGCACTCTCATGTTAGACGATCACTCATTTCCAATCGATCTTATGCCAGTCTCAATCAAAAATTTCGATGTCATTGTTGGTATGGATTGGTTGAGTCTCCATCACGCTGATATCCTATGTTCCGACAAAGCCATTCGCCTGAACCTTCCGAATCAAGAAACCCTCTTAATATATGGAGATAAGCCGAGTACGAGCCTTCGTATCATCTCCAGTGTTCAGGCTCAGAAATACTTACGCAAGGAATATCGCGCCTTCCTTGCCCACGTCGTCGAATCTAACCAGAAATTGAAAGATCCAAAAGACATTCCCGTAGTATGCGATTTCCCTGATGTCTTCCCGGAGGATCTTCCTGGCCTACCTCCCAAACGTCAGATTGAGTTCAGAATCGACCTAATTCCAAGAGCTACCCCCGTAGCTAAGTCGCCCTACCGTCTAGCGCCCGCCGAAATGCAAGAACTATCCGGTCAACTCAACGAACTGCTCAGCAAGGGCTTTATAAGACCGAGTTTCTCACCTTGGGGAGCTCTGGTCTTGTTCGTGAAGAAGAAAGACGGATCGTTTTGGATGTGCATCGATTATAGAGAACTCAATAAACTCACAGTTAAAAATCGCTACCCTCTCCCTCGTATCGACGATCTGTTTGATCAACTACAAGGAGCAAGTTACTTCTCCAATATTGACCTTAGATCTGGGTATCATCAGTTACGGGTACTTGAGGAAGATGTTCCGAAGACATCTTTCCGAACCCGCTACGGACATTTTGAATTCGTAGTGATGCCCTTTGGACTGACTAACACCCCTGCAGTATTCATGGACTTGATGAATAGAGTGTGTCGTCCATACCTGGATCAGTTCGTCATTGTCTTCATTGATGATATCCTCGTTTACTCTCGGAATGAGGAAGAACACAAGGATCACTTACAACGAGTCTTGGAAACGTTGCGATCCGAAAAGTTATATGCGAAGTTCTCTAAGTGCGAGTTCTGGATCCGAAGAGTTGAATTCTTAGGTCACGTGGTTAGTGAAGAAGGAATTCATGTGGATCCCTCCAAGATTAAAGCTATTGAGAACTGGTCAGCGCCAAAGACGCCTACAGAAATTCGTCAATTTCTAGGCCTCGCTGGCTACTACCATAGATTCATTCAAAAATTTTCTCGGATTGCGAAGCCTCTCACTAAGATGACACAGAAAGGGGTACCGTTCAACTGGGAAGAAAGACAGGAGAAGGCATTCCAAACCCTGAAGCGAGCCTTATGCACCGCACCAGTATTATCCCTTCCCGAAGGGACAGAAGATTTTGTTGTATACTGTGATGCATCCAATCAGGGGCTCGGTTGTGTCTTGATGCAACGGGGTAAGGTTATCGCATATGCCTCGAGACAGCTAAAGACCCATGAGGCGAACTACACTACTCACGACCTCGAGTTAGGAGCGGTTGTCTTTGCACTAAAAATCTGGAGACACTACTTATACGGGACAAAGAGTGTGGTGTACACTAATCATAAAAGTCTTCAACACATACTGAACCAAAAAGAACTCAACATCAGACAGCGTCGATGGGTCGAGCTACTTAACGATTACGACTGCGAAATTAAGTATCACCCGGGAAAAGCCAATGTAGTAGCAGATGCACTGAGCAGTAAGGAGTATACTGGTCGAAAGACCAAATTGTTGACGATGACTATCCGTTCGCATCTCTCCACACACATCAAAGAGGCTCAGCTGGAAGCCTTAAAGCCCGAGAACGTGTTGGGAGAATCTTTGCGCGGAATGGATAAAAATCTGGAGGTTAAGGGTGACGGAGCCTAGTACTTCATGGACCGAATCTGGACTCCGCGCCATGGAGGTTTTAGAGATTTGGTTATGAGGGAAGCGCATAACACTCGCTACTCCATCCACCTGGGTTCAGATAAGATGTATCTGGATCTCAAAAAGCTATACTGGTGGCCAAACATGAAAGCGGAGATCGCCACCTTTGTGAGTAAGTGCCTTACTTGCGCAAAGGTCAAAGTCGAATATCAAAAGCCATCGGGACTCCTTCAACAACCTGAGATACCAGAATGGAAGTGGGAGCGGATCACAATGGACTTTATAACCAAACTTCCCAAGACAGCGGGTGGATTAGATACCATTTGGGTCATTGTTGACCGGTTGACCAAGTCCGCACACTTCCTACCCATTAAAGAAACGGACAAGATGGAGAAACTCACTAGAATATACCTTAAAGAAATAGTACGACTGCACGGCGTCCCAATATCTATTATCTCAGACAGAGATAGTAGATTCACCTCTAGGTTCTGGCAATCATTGCAAGAAGCACTAGGGACGAGGTTGGACATGAGTACAGCCTACCATCCGCAGACCGACGGACAGAGTGAGAGGACAATACAAACCTTAGAAGATATGTTGCGAGCTTGTGTGATTGACTTCGGCAAATCATGGGACACACACTTACCTCTCGTGGAATTTTCTTACAATAATAGTTATCATACAAGTATCAAGGCAGCTCCATTCGAAGCCCTCTACGGCCGTAAGTGTAGATCCCCTCTGTGCTGGGCTGAGGTGGGTGACACTCAGCTAGCTAAAGGAAGAGTCCCTGACAGCTCTCTCACTGGTCCGAAGATCATTCGAGAAACGACCGAGAATATTGTGCAGATACGTGAATGACTAAAAGCCGCTAGGGATCGACAGAAAAGCTACGCCGACAAACGAAGAAAACCTGTGGAATTCCAGGTGGGAGATCGAGTCCTGTTGAAGGTCTCACCATAGAAGGGCACGATACGCTTTGGAAAGCGTGGAAAGTTGAACCCAAGGTACATAGGGCCTTTTGAGATTCTCGCCAGAGTCGGCCCCGTAGCTTATAAACTCAACCTACCTCACGAACTAAGCAACATACACCCTACCTTTCACGTCTCTAACTTGAAGAAATGCCTGTTAGACGAGACACTCGTAATTCCCCTCGACGAGATTGAGGTCAATGAGAGCCTCAACGTCGTGGAAGAGCCCGCGGAGATTATGGATCGAGAAGTAAAACGAACGAAGCAAAGCCGTATCCCAATTGTGAAAGTTCGGTGGAACGCCAAACGAGGACCGGAATTCACTTGGGAGCGCGAAGATCAAATGAAACTCAAATACCCCCATCTCTTCGCGTAGTAGTACAAAAATTTTATTATGTATGAATTCTAAATTTCGGGATGAAATTCCCCTAACGGGGGGATAATGTGACAACCCCAAATATATTTCCGTTACAAACCCTATTTTCACTAACGGAATGCTTCACTATATGTTATTTTTCGGTATTGTTTGGGTCGTCAATAAATAAATATGTAGTTAATTATATGTTCCGATATTATCATAAGTAATTATAACTTGCAAATGTTAACCCCGTTTAACTAAATAGAGTTATATTACTTTTCAACCACTTCACCCGGGTAAAAAGTTTTAACACCATTAAACTTTAGCATCGGGTAGCCGTGTATCGAGTGCAATACACGAGACATATAAAAACGATTGAACACTACAATTGAACTCTTTTACCACACTTTCACCTCTCTCTCACTACTTTCTCTCTCTAGACCCGAAATCGACCCCAAATCCGCGAATTTCCAACTTCCAAACGTAAGGATTCATTCCCTTTAATCTAAGCATACTTTACTGCATTTAGAGTCCAAAATCATAGAAAACAAGGAACAAAATGGAGTTTACGGCCTAAGAAGCCCCTTAGGCCGTAAACCCCCAAAATCATGCCAAAGACCTTGTTTTTCCTTCCTTTAAGCTCATGGACTAATTAAGGCATAAACCTAGGGGAGTTTGGACACTAAAACACAAAGAATTCAAGCTTAAAAAGGATTTTACGGCCCAAGCTTGTGCTTAGGCCGTAAACACCTCAAACACCCCAAAAACCCTTGTTTAAAGTCCTAAAAACTCATCTAGGGTGTTTGGTAATTTAGGCTTGACAACAAGGAAGGATTAAATGAATCCAACAACATCATTTGATGGCAAAAAGAGGAGTTTACGGCCAAGGCTAAGCTTGGGCCGTAAACACCCATGTTTTTGTGTCAAACAAGTCCCAAAACCCCTCAAATGCATGTAAGGATTTTAGCTAAGGCCTTTGGATGTGTGTTGTACCATTAAACTTCCCATTTTGAGGCCAAATGAAGATTTTACGGCCAAATTGCCCCAAAACTCATTGTAAGGCCTTCTAGAATTTACCTAAGGTGAATGGGAACATGTTGTACCATTTAAACATCCATCTTGAAGGATTTAATGGAGTTTACGGACCAAGAACAAGTCTTGGCCGTAAACTCCCCAAAATTTCACAAAACAAGAGTTTAATCCCCCCATATTGGTCCAAGACACATACCATTAAAGTAAGGAAGTGAAATAAGGCCTTAAACAAGCAATTTGGAAGACCACATGAGCTTACGACCAAGCCTAGGGGGATTACGGCCGTAAACTCCCAAGGAGTGGCCTTTAGGCCGTAAACTCCAAGGGAGTGAGCTCATGGACCCTCCCGTAAATCCTTCTTAGCCTTAAACCACTCCCGGGAACCCCTTCTAGGCCCTAAAACCCCGAATTGATGCTAGAATACCTCAATACTTAAACGGAAAGCATAAAATGGTTAACTTATTGTAAAACACATATTTTCATATGACATTAGGGAGCTAAAGGTGTACAAGTCATTATTTGGAACAAAACGCTCAGCCGACACTTTTACCCGATTTACCCGATTCACCCGATTTACGCGATTTCAGGTGAGTTCATACCCCTTTAATGAACCTTTCAAATGTTTTATATGTTTTAGGGGGGAGATACAAGTTGAATATACATGTTTATGAAAAGTTATACAAGACAATTTTTCAGATTACAGAATTAATCACATGTGATTCACAACCTGTAGTTCAAATCACATGTGATTTATCACTATGCTTAATAAATAAATCAATTGTTTTCAAAACTATCTTGGATAAACAAACAAGCTTTAATTGTTTCTTTTGTACAACACTTTTGTTTAATAAAACTCCTTATAAAAATGTAACCATACTAATATATTTATATAAGTAAGACTTGAAGGACTTAGGACCGATAGCTCGCCTTATTTCCTGTTTCTTGTTTGATTGTGGGCTTAGGGTAGTGGTTATCCGTCCGACTGTCATTGAATCCTTAGTTATATATCTCGTATATTAGTACGGGTTACGAGTACTTCTTATTTCATTAGATGCCTAAATCACTAACCTAACTAGAACCACACACACTAATTTAACTATAATAGGTATAGTTAAGGACTCTATCCCTTGTTTTAACTACTACTCTACACTACTATAATTCTCTCTATTAGGAAGCAATACACTAATAAGAGAATACAATACAAGTTATACAAAAGACTACTACACTATAATACAAGAGAATGCACTAATCATGAGATAATTCATTAATCCACTACGAGATACTCTATACGCTACACACTACGCCCGAAGTTTTCCGGTCGGAAGACGACACTATATGTATAGATCTATACGGGGCAGACGCTATTACATCCCGACTGATAACTTCAGTCCGATCCGCTCAGGTCCAGGGATGCCTTTACTCTACTACACTATGCATGACAGGGAAGGTCATGAGGGTCCGCTATTACTCACACTTTCGGTAACATACAAGAAAGACACTATAATTGCACTAAAATACTAAAAGAAAGATGAAGTAATATCCCGAAGTAAATAAGTATCTAATACTAAAGGATGCTGCACCACTATTATGTACTCCAAGAATAACTTACTATATCACCTTACTTAATGGTGAGACACTATTACACTTCTACGATAAATGACTTTCAAAGATAGAATCAACATATTTCTTAAAGATTTTCATTTACTATACAGTTCTGGAAAATATAGGATTTTCTAGGTTTTACTATTACTTATGATTACAAACTTCAGTTTACATACTAATGATTCTAATGCTTTTTATACAAGAACTCACACTAAACTCTTATGAACTCACCAGCTTTATGTTGATATTCTTTTCAAAATAACTTGTATCTTCAGGTCAAAGATAGACAGGTACAGCTGCAGCATTTTTGGAGAAGATGGAGTATGCAAGACCCATCTCTTATTTTTGTTTACTTTTGGTGTTTGTCAAACATTACAAAACACACTTGTAAATACACTTACTATGTAAATGAAATGGTTGTATGTTTCTTGCTTTTACTATTATACAAATGTGATGATACTGTACACTACGTCATCCACCCCGAAACGTATTCCGCCGTTATCGGTTTTGGGGTGTGACAGTATGGTGTTGGTATTTTTGGGAAACTCACTAAGCTTCGAGCCTACAGTTGTTGATTTTGTTTCAACCACTTCGGATGATTGCGTGAAGGCGAAGGCATGATCGAGCACCTCCTCATATTTTCATGATTGATTCTCGGAATACTCTGATGTTTAAACTATTTTAAAAACAACCTATAATAACTTAACGGTTTTAAAATGTGTTAAAATGTTTAAATTTGGCTTGAATTGTATGGGTGTTTGTGACAACCCAAAATTTCCATTCTGTACGAACTTTATCAGATCATTAGAAGTTATAACAATCACATTAAATTTTCAGACTTTTCCGTATAAGTTTGAGTATTTCGGGATTTACACTTAAGGAGATATCAGGAGAGTCGACGCACTAGGGTTTTGTGCAAAACTGTTATTCCAAAACTCTATTACATTAGAGTTCATTACGGGAGTAAAATATTTTCTGCCAAAAATCTCAGGACTATATATAGATCTTCGGTTTTTCATCCCAAATCATGAGTACCTTTCTCTAGTTGTATTATATGGCTTATAACATGTTTAATAACATAGATTACATAGCAAAACTGCAAGATTCGGGAGTTTACCGCCCAAGAACATATTGGGGAGTAAACTCTTATATAAGGCTTATATGATGCCTAGTCCCTTCCACTTGTTAAATAACGAAGTTAGGCTTGTATATAGGTGAATTTAAGACAAGAAAACATCAAAGAAACACCAAAGTTTAGGTGTTCATAGCCCAAGAATTTCTTGGACCGTGAACTCCAAAAACAAGGACCAAAGAGTGCTTTTAACACTCCTAAAGCTTTGGACAGTTACCTAGATTTACTCCTAGTTATTTGAGGGACCTTAAAACATCAAAAACCCCTCCCAAAGATAGATTACAGTTGTAATCTTTAAGGGAAAAGGCTCTTGGGCCGTAAACATAAAAGAAGGCCAGCAATGTGTGCCTAAGGCCTTCATTAGCCTTAGATAAATGTATAGAACCTATCCTACATGAGTTTGGGACTTGAAAGCACAAAAATATCCACTTCCATATGAGTTTACGACAGTAAACTCAAAAGGAAATGTCCTTTGGGCCGAAAACTCCTAAAAAGAGTGTTTTGATGCCCTAAACCCTTCCAAGGATTAAACCACCAAGTCAAATTGCTTCTAGAAATCATTTAGGACTTTAAAACACAAAATGACACTAAGCCTCGGAGCTCACGACCGTAAAATCAAGGGTTTACGACCGTAAACTTCTTGTGTGTGGTTATATGGAGAGTAAACTCAAGTGTGAGGTCCCTTGGAATCCTAAACTCACCAGCCTTGTCCCACAACAACTTAAATGCAATCCTTAGGGCTTATAACACTTATATAAAGTGTTTATTATGTTCTAGGATGTCTTAACATTATCAATTAGTAGTTTAAGACTAATTGGATACATATATGTGGAATTATATGTTAACTAGGGCTATAAAGTGTGTTCAAGACTTCACTTGTCACCTAGCGATCCTACATCTTCAGTTCATCCATACGACTCGCTACAGGTGAGTTCATACCCCTTAACCAATGATTTAAATGTTTTAAATGCTTTATGGGGGGATACAAGTTAAATACTTATAGTTATTACATCAATCACATGTGATTAACAACTACAAAACCAGTGATTTCTTACCGTTCAAACTGTTTATCAAACCGTATTGTTTCAAACTGTTTTACAAACTCTTTTAATTATCAAATACTTTTACATAAACTCTATAATACTTGTTATCAATTGCATGTCTATGTATGTATACTTGTATAAGAAATGTTTAAAAGTCTTAGGAAGGCCTGTACGCCCTATTTCCTTTTCGCGCCTGAGATGTGGTCTAGTGGGATATCGGGTATCCGTCCGAAGGTCATTTAAATATTAATTATATATCATGTGTACATATATAGTCATAAAGGTCCTCCCAGTTCATTCAGTATCCTTGGGTAGCAAGGGTATACTTCCATGTTCATACGTACCAGTTACATCATTAGTAAGTTACCATAGGGGTAGCACAGGAGAATACTAATACTATAACTAGAACAATGAAGCGTACAATGAGTCAGTTCATTCATGACTCAGTTCGAGTAGTACACACAGTACATTACTATAAATGCTAGATAGAGAGAACATACATTACAGCTAGCACACGCAAAACATTTCAGTACACACAGGCTACATAGAGAAAGATTACACTTTCAGGTAGCACATTCATTATATATATATTTATGCGGTTATGTGAACCAGTGAGCGGGTCATGGCACTTCCTGCCACGACCGCTCTTGTATCCCGAATCTCCTTAATTGGAGAGTGTATGAGTTTGCGTATAGATCTATACTTGATTGACTATCCTACACCTTGTTGCTCGCTACAGTGGGACTTGCAAGTCTACGGATGCCAAATGTCATTTCTTACGGCTTCTTACATCGTCGTTTTACTAGATTCGGTAGCAGGATACAGGTCGATCACATGTTATTTGGAACACCTTTTTGTATTAAGGTACTTAGTACCATGGTAGTCACTTATTACAAATACTATGGTACGATAATATTTTCCCATTACATTCACTTTGTGAATATTCACAAGATGCATGGTAATGTAGTAACTATATTTTTGGTTAATGATAGTCGAAATCAGGAAACACACACTCTAACAAGATACATACACGCGGACACAAGATGCCTTGGTAGAAGGCTGTAGTTAGTAGGAAGCATAGGGTTTTCTAGGAGAGTTCAAACATTATACAAAACATTGTACAAAACATCTTACAGAAACAACTTTCAAACGTTTTCATACAAACTCAGACAATAATATACTTATGATCTCACCAGCATTAAGCTGATACTCGCTTTCAAAATAACTGTATTCTCAGGTCACCAGTAGACAGGTACAGGTGCTAGGCTTTTGAGAAGATGGAGTTTGTTCAAGACTCATCTTTTATTTTGATATGTATATTTTTGGTGTCTATAACTTTGACCGAACACACATGTATGAAATTATATTATTAATGCAATGGATGATGTTGTCGCTTGTTAACTACTATTCATTGTTGTGATACTATACATGACGTCGTCCGCCACACAATGTTTCTGCCATTCATGGTTTTGGGGTGTGACAGATTGGTATCAGAGCATTGTTTATAGTGAATTGAGTATATCAACCCATAAAAGATACACTAACTATAAATACATTGGGATTAAAATACTCTGACCAAGATTCTATACTTTAAATACTAAAATATTTAATTAAGTATACAAGTATGCATTCATACTAAAATCAGTGTCACTAGGATAGTACAAAAGAATTACGATTGTTGAACAACGCAGGTGGACTTAGAGACATATAGTCAAAACTGGGAAGATATAGCCTGATCAACCATATTATCCGAGGGTTGACTAGCATGTGCCTAAGTGTAGTTGTGTGGTTGCAACAAGTCTAAAATCTTACCAACAACCCCACAATGCGAACACTAGAACATAAAATTGAACTTAAAATACTATAGGGGTATTTTACATTACTATTAGTTACTTATGTGCTAGATTCTTATACCTCCCTTCTTGCGTAGATTTAATGGCTGGATTCCACATTCCCGTAGACCCGTACTTTCCACCCAACGGAAATGCTGGATGGCTTGAGGCAGAGTCTGATGATGAGCATCAAATCCCTTTTGATGATCATCAAGCAGAAGGCTTGTCGGATGGATCTGACTCTGCGCCCAAAGTCAATAACCTACCTCTAGTAGGTAAAGCCCCGAATAACAACCCCCGACCCGTATTTCAAGTACCCACACCTCTGTGGGCAACAAACTTGAATAGATGGAGCCATGAACAGGGTCAACCCATTCCCTACAATGGGGACAGAACTTTCTACAACCTCACTAATGGAGGTTCTGCTGACAGAGTCTTACCCATCATGGTTCGTAGGATTTCTCGGAACACAATATTGGGTCAATAATCTATCAATCGAATCTTGGAGATTGATGCCAACACTGGTTTAACACTGTCCGCATTCGCCAACTAGAGTCTGCTCATGAAAGGAATCTGGTCCATAATACAGCTCTTCAGAGGGAACTCACTGAAACGCGAGCATAAGTCAGAGAACTTCAAGCTCAGCAAGCAAGGGCTGATAGGTGTATGAGGGACCTAGAACACCTTCTGTCAGGATCAAGGACTCACGTTGGCAGTTCTCGTCGCTAATATATCCTTATCAACTTCTCTTTTTGGATATAACCTATTTATGTAAAACTTTGGTCTATTTTCCTACCTTGTAAATCATAGGTCTGTTAGGCCTTGGTTAGGTTGTAATTCTGTCAAATTTTTTACATTTTGGTTGATGTAATGCCTCTTACTGTAGGTCGTTTTTCCTGAACTCTTTACATCAGTAATACCAGTAATATTGATAGGTGCCTAATCTTATGGGAATTATTATCTAAATATAATCATCTATTAGTTTAGATCTTCATTCAATCGTATTGTTGGGCTATGGGGAGTTAGTCCATGAGTCATTCTCATCAATTCTTCCATTGAATTCTTATCAATTCTTTCATCTTCATAAACTTATAGATCAAAGATGCCACCTCGCAGAAATCCAAGGAGAAACCCAAATAACGAAACACCACCTCCTGCACCTCCACAACCACCTACTCCTCAGTTTGGTACGACAGCTCTAAATGTTGCCGTAGCTGCGGCTGTGGCTTCCCCCATGGCCCAATATCATTCATCTGGTTCCACTAGAGGAGGAACCCCTGTTCAGTCAGTTCAAGTTGAAGCTCCTATGCGCTCGAGAGAGTGCTCCTATAAGGACTTCACGAACTGCAAACCATTATCCTTCAATGGGACTGGTTGAGTCATTGCCCTCTCGCAATGGTTCGAGAAAACCGAATCGGTTTTCGAAATCTGCTCTTGTTCCGAGGATAGCAAGGTGAAGTACGCTGCTTGCACCTTCGAAACTAAATCCCTAACATGGTGGAATAGCCATGTAAAGTCACTATCTCTAATAGTGGAAAATGATATGGGTTGGGGATCTTTAAAAGACCTCATGATTGAGGAATACTGTTCGAGGGGAGAGATCCAAAAGCTGGAGGAAGAACTGTGGGGCCTAACCATGAAGGACTCCAACGTAGTCACCTACACCACCAGATTCTGTGAATTGGTGGCCCTCTGTCCAAACATGATTCCTTCAGAGGGAAAGAAGATTGAAAGATACATATGGGGACTGGTGCCCCCATACCAAGGAAATGTTTTGGCATCACACCCCACTACATTTGATAGTGCCAAACGATTGGCACAGCGGTTCATAGACCATGGGGTTCGTACCCCGGCTGCAACAACTACCCTGGCCATCCCAGAACCTGCAAGAACTGCTAATTCCAAGCGGAAGTTTTGGGATGACAAGAAGAGGTAGGTCGTGGCCGTACATGCTGCGATAACACCTACCACTGCTGCTCCGATAAAGCAGTATGCTGGAAGTTTGCCTAAGTGCAACAAGTGCAACTTCCATCACAACGGCGCCTGTCGGGTGATGCAGTGTCTGAACTGCAACGGGAAGGGGCACACAGCCCGTTTCTGTAAATCTCCAGCGAGACCAATCAACCAAGCCCTCGGTGTTGGAGTGGGCCAAACTTGCTATGGATGTGGCGAGGTAGGCCACTTCAAGAGAAACTACCCAAAGGCATGGTTTGCCGGTGGAGCGGCAAGAGTTCTGGCCATAGGCCATGAGGAAGCAGTTGCCGACCCCACGGTGGTCACTGGTACGTTCCTCCTCGATAACTCTTATGCATGCATTCTATTTGATAGTGGAGCGGAGAGGAGTTTCGTGAACCAAAAATTTGCTCACTTACTTAGGTAAAAATCATGAGCACTTAATGAACCGTTCACTGTGGAAATGGCTAATGGAAAGATAGAGAGCACTAGCAGTATATTCATAGGGTGTACCCTAACTTTAGATAACCGTTCATTTTCTATCGATCTTATGCCGGTCTCAATTAAAAGTTTCGACGTCATTATCGGCATGGATTGGCTAAGTCTTCATCGTGCCGGTATCATATGTTACGAAAAGGTTGTTTGCCTTAATTTGCTGTCTGGCGAAACCTTAGTAGTTTATGGTGACAAACCCGACATGAACCTTCGTATCATCTCGAGCATCCAAGCTCACAAATTCTTACAAAAGGAATGTACAATGTTCCTTGCTCATGTGGTCGATGTGAGCCAAGAAACGAAAGACATCCAGAACATTCTAGTAGTACGCGACTTTCCAGACATCTTTCCAGAAGAACTCTCAGGATTACCTCCACAACGCCAAGTCGAGTTCCTAATCGACTTAGTTCCAGGGGCTACCCCAGTAGCCAAATCGCCCTATCATCTAGCACCTGCAGAGATGCAAGAACTGTCCGGTCAACTTAACGAACTGCTCAGCAAGGGCTTTATAAGACCAAGCTTCTCACCCTGGGGAGCTCCAGTCTTGTTCGTCAAGAAAAAAGACGGATTGTTTTGCATGTGCATCGACTACAGGGAGCTCA
This sequence comes from Lactuca saligna, assembly GCF_052625555.1. NCBI lineage: Eukaryota > Viridiplantae > Streptophyta > Magnoliopsida > Asterales > Asteraceae > Lactuca > Lactuca saligna. The sequence continues at coordinate 75,089,352 of NC_136421.1, forward strand.
ACAAGCTGACGGTCAAAAATAGTTATCCTTTACCTCGGATCGAGGATTTGCTTGACCAACTACAAGTGGCGAGCTTCTTTTCAAAAATTGACTTAAGATCCAGATATCACCAATTACGAGTACTAGGGGAGGATGTTCCGAAGACAGCATTCTGAACTCGTTATGGGCACTACGAATTCGTAGTGATGTCATTCGGATTAACAAACGCGCCCGCAGTATTCATGGACTTAATGAATCGGGTGTGTCGTCCTTTCTTGGATAAGTTCGTCATCGTTTTCATTGATGACATACTTATCTACTCTCGTAGTAAGGAGGAGCATAGCCAACATCTGCGACAAGTCCTCGAAACTTTACGATCGGAGAAGCTCTACGTGAAGTTCTCGAAATGCGAATTTTTGATTCGACGAGTCGAATTATTAGGGTACGTGGTTAGCGAAGAGGGAATACACGTGGATCCTTCCAAAATCAAGGCCATTGAGAACTGGTCAGCACCGAAGATGCCTACGGAAATTCGTCAATTTCTAGGCCTCGCTGGCTACTATCGCAGGTTCATTCAGAACTTCTCCCGCATAGCGAAACCTCTTACAACGCTGACCTAGAAGGGCGTGGTCTTTGACTGGGAAGAGAAGCAGGAAAGAGCGTTCCAAACGCTCAAACGAGCCTTGTGCACCGCACCAATACTATCCCTTCCCGAAGGAATAGAAGACTTCGTAGTCTATTACGATGCATCGAATCAAGGGCTCGAATGTGTTCTGATGCAGCGGGGTAAGGTCATCGCCTATGCTTCGAGACAACTAAAGACACATGAAGTCAACTACACAACCCACGATCTTGAACTAGGAGCAGTTGTGTTTGCTCTGAAGATCTGGAGACATTACTTGTACGGAACGAAGAGCACTATCTTTACAGACCACAAGAGCTTACAACACATCTTCGACCAGAAGGAGCTCAACATGAGACAACGACGGTGGGTCGAGCTACTCAGTGATTACGAATGCGAAATTCGTTATCATCCGGGTAAAGCCAACGTAGTAGCTGACGCCCTGAGTTGGAAGGAATATTCTGGTTGTAGGGTCAAATCATTAACTATGACTATCCATTCACACTTGTCCACCCAAATTAAGGCAGCTCAGCTTGACTCTTTGAAGCCTGAAAATGTGGCGGGTGAATCCCTAAGAGGGATGGATAAGAACTTGGAGGTTAAGGGTGACGGAGCTTACTATTTCATGGACCAGATCTGGACCCCAAACCTAGGTGGTTTCAGAAAGTTGGTCATGAACGAGGCGCACAACACTTGTTATTCTGTACACCCGGGATCAGATAAGATGTATTTGGACCTCAAAAAGTTATACCGATGGCCTAACATGAAAGTAGAGATTGCTACCTTTGTGAGTAAATGCCTTACTTGAGCCAAGGTCAAGGTCGAATACCAGAAACCCTCCGGTCTTTTACAACAGCCATAGATACCAGAACGGAAGTGGGAGCGGAAAACTATGGATTTCATAACCAAGTTGCCCAAGACGACAGGTGGACTTGATTCCATATGGGTAATCATCGATAGACTGACCAAGTCTGCACACTTCCTGCCGATCAAAGAAACAAACAAGATGAAGAACCTTACAAGAACTTACATTAGGGAGATTGTAAGACTGCACGGTGTTCCCTTATCTATTATCTCAGACAGAGATAGTAGATTAACTTCGAGGTTCTGGCAGTCATTACAAAGTTCCTTAGGAACTAGGTTGGACATGAGTATAGCCTACCATCCGCAGACTGACGGGCAATGTGAGAGAACTATCCAGACCTTGGAAGATATGTTGCGAGCCTGTGTGATCGACTTCAGCAAAGCATGGGATACCCATTTACCCCTTGTCGAATTTTCCTATAATAACAGTTATCACACAAACATAAAGGCTACTCCATTCGAGGCCCTTTATGGCCGAAAGTGCAGATCCCCTTTGTGCTGGGCTGAGGTGTGTGATACCCAGTTAGCTAAAGGACGAATTCCTGAAAGCACTCTCACAGGTCCGTAAATCATATGGGAAACGACGGAGAAGATCGTTCAGATCCGTGAATGATTGAAAGCCTCTAGAGAGCGACAGAAAAGCTATGCTGATAAACGTAGGAAACCATTGGAATTCCAGGTGGGCGACCGCGTTCTATTGAAGGTCTCACCCTGGAAGGGCTTGATATGCTTCAGAAAGCGTGGAAAGCTAAATCCAAGCTACATTGGGCCTTTTGAGATTCTTGCAAGAATCGGCCCTGTAGCTTACAAACTTAACTTGCCACGCGAACTCAGTAACGTACATCCTACCTTCCACGTCCCGAACTTGAAAAAATGTATGTCCGACGAGACTCTTGTTATTCCACTCGACGAGATCGAGATCAACGAGGGCCTCAACTTCATGGAGGAACCAGTAGAAATCAAGGACCGAGAGGTCAAGCAAACGAAACAAAGCCGTATCCCAATAGTGAAGGTTCGCTGGAAAGCCAAACGAGGACCTGACTTCACTTGGGAACGAGAGGATCAGATGAAACAAAACTATCCTCATCTTTTCGCTTAGTTATTTGTAACTTCTTATTTGCTTAAATTCTAATTTCGGGATGAAATTCATTCTAACGGGGGGATGATGTGACAACCCGAAATTTCCATTATGTACGAACTTTATCAGATCAATAGATGTTATAACAGTCACAGCAAAATTTCAGACTTTTTCATATAAGTTTGAGTATTTCGGGATTTACACTTAAGGAGATATCAGGAGAGTGGATGCACTAGGGTTTTGTGCAACATTGTTATTCCAAAACTCTATTACATTATAGTTCGTTACAGGAGTAAAATATTTTCTGCCAAAAATCTCAGGACTATATATAGAATTTTGAGCCATATTCATTCATTATTGACATTTCCAACTAGAGAAAAGCCATTTCCCTCTCACGGATCTTCAGGTTTTCATCCCAAATCGTGAGTACCTTTCTCTAGTTGTATTATATGGCTTATAACATGTTTAATAACATAGATTACATAGCAAAACGGCAAGATTCGGGAGTTTACCGCCCAAGAACATCGTGGGGAGTAAACTCTTATATGAGGCTTATATGATGCCTAGTCCCTTCCACTTGTTAAATAACGAACGTAGGATTGTATATAGGTGAATTTAAGACAAGAAAACATCAAAGAAACACCAAAGTTTAGGTGTTCACGGCCCAAGAATTTCTTGGACCGTGAACTCCAAAAACAAGGACCAAAGAGTGCTTTTAACACTCTTAAAGCTTTGGACAGTTACCTAGATTTACTCCTAGTTATTTGAGGGACCTTAAAATGTCAAAAACCCCTCCCAAAGATAGATTACGGTTGTAATCTCTAAGGGAAAAGTCTATTGGGCTGTAAACATGAAAGAAGGGCACCAATGTGTGCCTAAGGCCTTCATTAGCCTTAGATAAATGTATAGAACCCATCCTACATGAGTTTGGGACTTGAAAGCACAAAAATATCCACTTCCATATGAGTTTACGGCAGTAAACTCAAAAGGAAATGTCCTTTGGGCCAAAAACTCCTAAAAAGAGTGTTTTGAAGCCCTAAACCCTTCGAAGGACTAAACCACCAACTCAAATTGCTTCTAGAAATCCTTTAGGACTTCAAAACACATAATGACACTAAGCCTAGGAGTTCACAGCCGTAAAATCAAGGGTTTACGACCGTAAACTCCTTGTGTGGGGTTATATGGAGATTAAACTCAAGTATGAGGTCCCTTGGAACACTAAACTCACTAGCCTTGTCCCACAACAACTTAAATGCAATCCTTAGGGCTTATAACACTTATATAAAGTGTTTATATGGAGAGTAAACCAATGATTTAAATGTATTTAAATGCTTTGTGAAGGGGGGAATACAAGTTAAATACTTATAGTTATTACATCAATCACATGTGATTAATAACTACAAAACCAGTGATTTCTTACCGTTCAAACTGTTTATCAAGCCGTATTGTTTCAAACTGTTTTACAAACTCTTTTAATTATCAAATACTTTTACTTAAACTCTTTAATACTTCTTATCAATTGCATGTCTATGTATGTATACTTATATAAGAAATGTTTAAAAGGCTTAGGAAGGCCTACCCGCCGTATTTCCTTTTCGCGCTTGAGATATGGTTTGGTGGGATATCGGGTATCCGTCCGAAGGTCATTTAAATATTCATTATATTTCATGTGTACATATATAGTTATAAAGGTCCTCCCAGTTCAATCAGTAACATTGGGTAGCAAGGGTATACTTCCATGTTCATACGTACCAGTTACATCATTAGTAAGTTACCATAGGGGTAGCACATGAGAATACTAATACTATAACTAGAACAATGAAACATACAATGAGTCAGTTCATTCATGAGTCAGTTCGAGTAGTACACACGGTACATTTTTATACATGCTAGATAGAGAGAACATACATTACAGCTAGCACACGTAGAACATTTCAGTACACATAGGCTAGATAGTGAAAGATTACACTTTTAGTTAGCACATTCATTATATATACATTTATGCAGTTATGTGAACCAGTGAGTGGGTCATGGCACTTCCTGCTATGACCACTCTTGTATCCTGAATCTCCTTAATTGGAGAGCATATGAGTTTGCGTATAGATCTATACTGGATTGACTATCCTACACCTTGCTGCTCGCTACACTGGGACTTGCAAGTCTACGGGTGCCAAATGTCATTTCTTACGGCATCTTACATCATCATTTTACTAGAGTCGGTAGTAGGATACAGGTCGATCACATGTTATTTGGAACACCTTTTTGTATTAATGTAGTTAGTACCACGGTAGTCACTTATTACAAATACTACGGTACGATAATATTTTCCCATTACATTCACTTCGTGAATATTCACACGATGCACGGTAATGTAGTAACTATATTTTTGGTTAATGATAGTCGAAATCGGGAAACACACACTCTAACAAGAGACATACACACGGACACGAGATGCCTTGGTAGAAGGCTAAAGTTAGTAGGAAACATAGGGTTTTCTAGGAGAGTTCAAACATTATACAAAACATTGTACAAAACATCTTACAGAAACAACTTTCAAACATTTTCATACAAACTCAGACATTAATATACTTATGATCTCTCCAGCAATAAGCTGATACTCGCTTTCAAAATTACTGTATTCTCAGGTCACCACTAGACAGGTACAGGTGCCAGGCTTTTGAGAAAATGGAGTTCGTTCAAGACTCATCTTTTATTTTGATATGTATATTTTTGGCGTCTATAACTTTACAGAACACACATGTATGAAATTATATTATTAATGCAATGGATGATGTTGTTGCTTGTTTACTACTATTCATTGTTGTGATACTGTACATGACGTCCTCTGCCGCAGAATGTTTCCACCATTCATGATTTTGGGGTGTGACAGTGTTACAGATGGAAGTAGTCAAGAAAGACATTTTGAAGCTCCTTCATGTGGGAATTATCTATCCAATCTCGAATAGCAAATCGGTGAGCCTGGTGTAAGTCGTACCAAAGAAGATAGGGATCACGGTGGTCGAGAACAACAAAGGTATGATGGTGCCCACCTGTGTGAAATACGGGTGGAGAGTATGTATTGACTACCGCAAACTATATGCAAGCACAAGAAAATATCATTTCCCATTACCTTTCATTGACCAAATGTTAGAAATTTTGGCCAGAAAATCACATTATTATTGCCTAGATGGGTATTCCAGTTTTCACCAAATCCCAGTGGCACCGGAAGACCAAGAAAAGACAACCTTTACATGTTTATTTGGCACTTTTGTATACCGGAGAATGCCATTTTGATTGTGTAATGCCCCAACCACATTCCAACTTTGTATGGTTAGTATCTTTTCCGAATATGTTGAAAATGTAATTGAGGTGTTTGTGGATATATTTACGGTATATGGCAACTCCTTCCAAGAATGTTTGACCAATCTCACAAAGATTTTCAAAAGATGCATTGAAACGAATTTGGTTCTAAATTTTGAGAAATATAATTTTATTGTGAGTCAAGGTCTCATCTTGGGTCACATTGTGTCAAAGAAAAGAATTGAAGTACATAAGGCTAAAATAGATGTTATTCAAAGCTTACCTTACCCGACTTGTGTTCGGGAAGTTCGTTCTTTTTTGGGCCATACCGGTTTCTACCGACGATTCATCAAGGACTTTTCAAAGATAACAAGACAAATGTGCCAAATCTTGCAAAAGGATGTTGATTTTGAATTCAATGAGGCATGCAAAGAAGATTTCGACAAGCTTAAGGAGTTACTTACATCCGCACCTTTCATGCAAGCACCAAATTGGGATCTCCCCTTTGAGATCATGTGTGATGCAAGAACCTACGCTATAGGTTTCGTTTTGGGTCAAAAGAATGGAAGAGCATCCCATGTGATCTACTATGCATCGAGAACACTAGACAATGCTCAAAGCAACTACTCTACCACGGAGAAGGAGCTATTGGCCATAGTGTCCGCTTTGGAGAAGTTTAGACAATACCTACTCGGTACCAAAGTTAAAGTGCATTCGGATCACGCTGCACTCAAGTACTTAATTACAAAGAAAGATGCGAAGCCAAGACTCATCCGGTGGATCTTATTATTGCAAGAATTTGATTTAGAAATTCAGGACAAGAGTGAATACGAGAATCTTGTTGATGATCATCTAAGTCAGACCAATTCAAATGAAGCTCCTCTCCCATTACGGGACGAGTTTTCGGATGAGCATCTCTTTTACCTTACTCAGTCTACTCCTTTGTATGCCGATATAGTTAACTTTTTGGTCACGAAAAGGTATCCCAACACATTCACACGTGCTCAAAAAGACAAATTAAAAAGTGATGCAAAGTATTACGTGTGGGATGAACCTTATTTTTGGAAACATTATTCCAATCAAATCATTAGGCGATGTGTGCCCCAACAAGAACATCAATCCATTTTTCAATTTTGTCATGAATTTGCTTGTGGGGGACACTTCGGACCTAGTCAGACCTTGAGAAAGGTCCTTGAGTGTGGACTATTTTGGCTAACCATGTCACGTGACTGTTACTTGTTTTGAAAAAGTTGTGAACGGTGCTAAAGGACGGGGAACATTTCACAAAAGAACCAAATGCCACAAAATCCAATCCTTGTTTGTGAATTTTTTGACGTATAGGGGATTGATTTTATGGGTCCATTTTCCGTTTCATTTGGCAACGTTTATATTTTTCTCGCGGTTTACTATGTCTCTTCGTGAGTTGATGCCAAAGCCAAACGGTCAAATGATGCCAAAACAATTATCGAGTTTTTAAAGTCTGATGTTTTTGTGAGATTTGGTGTGCCTAGGGAACTGATTAGTGGTCGAGGGACGCATTTTTGCAATAAGATGATGGAGGCCTTACTAATAAAGTACAACGTGACCCATCATGTCTCTACTGTTTGCCACCCTCAAACGAATAGTCAAGCGGAGGTTTCGAATCTTGAAGTCAAGTCTATCCTCGAGCAAACAGTGAATCCTTTAAGAAAAGATTGGAGTTCGAGGCTTGATGATGCCTTGTGGGCCTATCATACCGCGTACAAGACCCCAATAGGAATGTCCCCATTTAGGTTGGTATTTGGAAAACCATGTGATGTTCTCGTGGAATTAGAGCACCGTGCACTTTGGGCAGTCAAGCAATGCAACTTCAACATTGATTAGGCGGGAAGGCATAAGAAGCTTCAACATCAAGAGTTAAAAGAATTTAGAAATGACTCTTATGAAAACCCAAGAATCTTCAAGGAAAAAACGAAGCTTTTTCCATGATAAGTCCAATACCCGCAAGCATTTTGAGTTAGGGCATAGGGTTTTCTTTACCATTCGTGATTAAAGTTATTTCCCAGAAAATTGAGGTCAAGATATATAGGTCGATTTTTTATGCTAAAAGTCTTTGAGCATGGAGCGGTTGAGATCCAAAGTGAAGAAATGGGGAAAATCTTTAAAGTTAATGGGCATCGTTTGAAACCTTTCTATGAAGGTTTAATGCAAATGTCCTGGATGTCATCCAATTGGATGCCCCGGTATACTGAAATTGAAAGGAAAGGACGTCTCACCAAAGACGTTAAAGAAGGGAATTTTTGGAAAACTTAAAGTTTTCATATTTTCTAATTCCGAATAAATGTCTTAGATAAATCCTTTTTTCATTTCACATTTCTTCTTCTTCCTTCTTACAGTAAAAGTGTGTTGGATTTTAATCCCTGGTATTCGTTTTGGTCAAAGGGGGAAATTGGGAAATTGCAGCAGGACACATGCGGTCCGCGTGTGGTCCCCAAAAATGTCCACCTCCATTTTCGAATTTAGGGGTTTAGAGAACATTTTACGCGGACCGCGTGTGGTCGCGAAGACGTCCGCGTGTTTATACAAACGGACCACGTGCACTCGGAAATTCGACTACGTGAAAAAATCGAAAGTAGAAGTGTTCCAGGTCAATTCACGCGGACCGCGTGTACTCACAGATCCGTCCGCGTGGGTTGTTGACTTTTATTGACCTGCATTTTGACCAGGTTTGACCACGACTCAACCCCCCATATCACCAGTCGACCCTTTTCTTCCCCACTTCCTCTTCTTCTTTTCCCTAAACTCCATTAGAATATTACCCACCTCCATCACTAAAACTCGATTTCCCGTCAAACCGCTGGCCGGAATTACGTGAAACCATAGCCATTCTCTCCTATTTTTCGAGTTCTACAAACCCCACCCAAAGTCCGGTCCGATCTATTGCTGCAATTTCAAGTGCCACCACCACCATCTTACCACTTTCCCGCCATTTTCTTGCCAACTCCGGTCACCTCTCACGATTCTGACACCACCATTGTGCTCCTCTTGATCAAGGCTACAAACCCCATTAAAAATATTCCTCAAAGCTCGCCAGAAAATTTTACTAGAATCTTAAGCCATTGCCGGATTTCTTGGGTTTTAGCAGTCAAATGTTTATCACAGGGTATTGAGCAAAGCTTTAAGCTTAGGGTGGAGCGTTGCAAGATTTTCAAATCCTGGAATTTCGCGCGCAAATTTTCAACTTTCAAAAAACTGTGATCACCAATGGGTACATTTTTTCCTTGACTTTAATTGACCAATATGTATATTTTAGAACAACAATTTATATGGTATTGCATCTATTAAGTCTAGGAAATGTTCTTGCATTGATTGATGAATTGTTTTAAAAGTCGATAGGGAGTCGATTAGTGATTTGGATTGAAATATCAATTGTTGGGATTGTGGTTGGTGTAGTGTTAGTTTTCTTGCAGGTTGATCATCTCCATATCAAAAAATGCTCGGCTACCACCAGAGGCAAAGCCCCCACTAGAGCTCAAAATGATGAACCTCACATTCTAAGGTTTCAGGATGCAAAGGCGACCGAAAATTACAGGAAGAGTTTGCCTAGAAAGTTCGCCTCTACCAAATTTATGTGTAAACCCACGCTCATTTCATTAGGGGTTCTTGAGGGGGTCACTCAATTGTTCCGTAACATCAGGTGGGAAAACCTTCTCAAACTCATGGCAAACACTTACGAACTCCCTACTAGAGAGTTCCTTGCCGACTGCGGGTTAGGCAGTGAGAAAAAAAATGTTGCATTCTAACTTATGGGGGACTGGGCGTACATTGATTTTTCAATTATAAATAACATCTTGGTCTTACCTTCCTCGAACACTTTCACGGTTTTCGATGCCTTGCCTTTCGAATTCCACCACGAGACTTTTTGGACGAAAATCACCGAGGAGATCTCTTCATATGTCGGTCGCAATAAGGCAACCACGAGACTTTGGTGCATGATGCGATGTGAAAACCCACCGATCCTAGATTTTGCCTCGTTCTTCTTCCATAGATGCGCACTCATGAGAACCAAAACAACTGGTGATATTTGCAATGGAGTATTTGTCACACTTTTAGCCCACGGCCTTGACGTTGAGCTTCCGGACGACTGTACGCCCGTCGACAACAAAATTCTCTTAGATTAGTAGGTCCTCACAAACATGCATCACATTCGTCGTAGGAACAGGAGCAGTTTCACATGGTATTATCCTCAAGGGGTTGGATATTTCATTCTTCCTGACCCCGAGTCACCAACTTCACCTTCCACGATCGTACTCAGTGGAGACTCGTGAGGACCATCATTCAGTCAGTCAATGAGGATGCACTCCAGACCCAAGATGATGACGAGATTCATGTGGACGACGAGCCCGACAATGAGCCCACCCATAGTCCACAGCAAGCCCAACCCCAAGCACCTCCCGGATATTACCCGCTTCCCCTTAATTTTTCCGATCGATTTGAGGCTCCTTGTGTCTCCAACCAAATCATGTACCAACAGATGCACCATATGTGGGGGTAGCACCAATCATAAAACCATTTTGAGAACGTTCCACTTCCACCTCCATATCCATACCCTCCACCCACCCACCCTTATCCACATCCACCTTACCCCTACCCTTACCTCCCCCCCCCCAAATACCCTTATCCTCCTCCAGATCCCCCGGTTAAGGTACTTTCGCCTCTCCCCGAGCATTGAGGACAGTGCTTATTTCTAATCTTGGGGTGGGGTGTTCCCTTTTCTTTTTTATTTCTCATGCATTTTAATTAGGTTGCATAGCATTATAGCCTTAAATTGCATTTATTTTTTTATTTTTTTTTTATAAAATCCCAGAAAGATTTTATTTTCTTCTTTTTCACTTTTCATTTTTGCATGGCATTTAGCTTAGAGCATAAGCATTCATGCACTTTTATTATCATCTCCAAACATCTTTACTTGAAAGACACGACAAGCCTTAAATACAATTCTTTTGGAAACTCACATAACAAATAAGAATCGTTCTTAGATACTTTCAGTTGTTGCGCCTTCTCTTATATATACGTTGAGTGCAATTAGTTATGTATATGAATAGACTCATGTCAAGTGTGGCATAAGTAGGGGGACAAATTAGCCTCGTGCCGATTAGTCCCTCACATGAACTTTCCTCGCCAGCCGCAATCAAACCCCAAAGAAAGGAATAAAAGATAGATTTTTCTATTTTGAGATCTTTAATGTCTAACTGCTGCAATTCACATCATATCTCATTACTTTATGATTTAGACACACTTTTCCCACTTGATCTCGAATTTGCCTTAGTGTAGTTGTGCTAATTTGGCCTCTTGTTTGGGTTAGACTTAGATTCTGCTTATAGTTGTATATAGTTATGTTTTGTATTTTTATTTTCAGCCTATACATGTAAAACTCCTATGGTAAACCAAAATGCGAGCCTAAAAAAAGAAAGAGACAACGACCCCTTTTCTGGTTTTGTTTTGTGAATCAAAAGTAAATTGTTTTAAAGTTTCATTTGAATTTTTTTTTCCCTCAATTTACCCAAAAATTTCAATAAAGTCTAGTATTTAGTTTGTGTACGTGAAAATTTCATATGCATCCAATTTGTTTGGAGAAGTCAAATCTTTGACCTTTCATGAAATTTGAACTTTATTTTTGTTGGTTCTAGTGTTAATGTGTAAAAAAAATAAAAAAAATTAATAATAATAAAAGAAAAGGTTTTGAAAAGTCGGATATTATTGCAATCATAAGATGCGAATGTAGTTATGTATTTTTAGTGTTTTACTCGTTGTCTCTTAAGTATTTGTACTTGTACCTGTGTTCTTTGGGTTTTGTTGTCCACAAAAAAAATCAAAAGAAAAGGCTGGGCCACGGAGTTATATCCATTTTTTTTGATTTTGTAGATGTTTAGTCTTTTTGGATTTTAGCTCATGTAATTTGTTTCTAGTTTGATGTTTTTCTAGTTAGATATCATTTTTGTTGCCAACTACGATGGTGCGTTTAACTCATCGCGTGCTCGACTCTTTGCTCTACATGGATCTTATTTTGGTGGAAGCACTTACTCTTCTAGATGATCGTAGTTTGCCAACTTTTGTACATAGCTCGTTTCTTTCCATTTTTGGCCCGAGTTATCTTTTTCTAGGTTTTATTTCTCTTACATGGGGTTGAAGTTGTGAGGAGTGAGGAATGTTCTAACCGAGGGATACTTTCTTATGGCTAGTGGGCTAGATCAAACCACGAAATAATGTCACATAAACCATACTAGTGAAGTATGCATGCTCGTTTTGCATCTTGATCAACATGTATCCCTTGCTAGAACGGTAACAAAGGCTCGTCCCTTAAAGTGATTCTTACCCTGAAAATGGATTATATGTCACATCAACCATACTAGTGAAGTATGCATGCTCGTTTTGCATCTTGATCAACATGTATCCCTTGCTAGAATGGTAACAAAGGCTCGTCCCTTAAAGTGATTCTTACCCTGAAAATGGATTATATGTTTTTATTTTGAGGGCGTGTTGTGAATTTTCACCTAAGATGTTAATTCCTTTTTTCTTTTTAGGATAGTTCGTCCCAAGTTCATTTTAGTCTTGTCTTACTTGATGACAAGTAAGGTTCAAGCTTGGGGTGATTTGATAGTTTCATTTTATTATTTCTTTTCATAGTTTATTTTTACTTAAAACCATCTCATTTTAGTTAATCGCCATGCATATTTTCTCTTTTTTGTTATTTTTCTCCTTTACCGGGTGCTTTCTAGTCTTTTGAGCTTATTTGTAGAATTTATCAAAGACTATGTGTTAATGGAGGTATGGAAGGAGTGTGGGACTATTGGAGGCTTGCAATTCGTTCACGGACTTGGAGTGGGATGATTGAGTTTGTTGTCAACATAATCAAAGGAACAAGTTGGGTCTTAATTTTAGATGAAGAATGATGACGAGGTGAAGAGAACTCGAGCTATGGAATATTAAAGGAGCATTGGAGTATCTATGGAGGCTTTGGAATAGTGCAATTGGGTTCTCAAGAGGTACGCATGTGGGCTGAAGTGTGAATGAAAAGATTGGGCTGGAATATATTTTAAATGCGCTAAGTCCCACAATCAGTGAGACCCACACGGTCCGCGTGGATCGTGATGAGGTGATTCCGGGCTTTGACTCTTTGACCCTATTTTTGGAAGGTGGTGGATGGATTTTGGGGAGCTTTTGAATCCGGGATTAAACACTTTTTGCTGGGGATTTGAAGCATTCCTCATCATCAAAACTTAGAAGGAACGACTCACTTTTCTCTCAAGAAGGCTTTGGAAGACTTGAAGATTTTGAAGACTAGTGTTATTTCTTTCCATATTTCACTTAGAACAATGTTTGGTATTTCTAAACTACCTTGTATATCTCTTATCTTGGCCATACTTGGCTAGATTTTCATTTGGTTGACTAGGGTTTAATCCCATGGATGATTGGTTGTTTTAAAGAATATTATTGCCTCATGTTTGAAGTTTATGGAAATGTTTTCTAGTTAAACATCTTTTTATGTTTGTTTATCTTAGATCATGAGCTTGGATGAATAAACATATATTTTTGTTGATCAATTTCTTGGTTGAGTAATGGACTTTGAGAGTGGTAAGCAACAAATGGTTTCTATGTTTGTTTTCATTTCATTTAAACCATGGGAATGTTTCCTCCATAATAATTTAAGCATTTGATTATCTTGTGGACTTGGTAACTCTTAGAACTCAAAGCTAATTGATTTTCATAAGATTATATGCTTCATTGATTTTGTGACTTTAATTAAGGGAATGTGTTAGAGCTCCTCTAACCATTTTAATATCTAAGAAGAGTTGAGGTAATTTGTGCTTATGAATCGCTATAGCCAAGTTAAACCAATTCACAAGTTTTGTTCCTTTTAGCTAATGATAAGTCAACTATGTCATCCATGTGGTGTATCCCAGACCAATTCCACTTCATTGAATTTAATCAAATCTTTTACTTGTTTTCCTGTCATATTTACATCCTAGCTAGTTTTAATTTTGTCAAACAATCAAAAAGAATTAACCTCCCCCCCCCCCCCCCACCATTTTACTTTTACTTTTGTTTTACAAGTGCTTGAACAAATGATTTACATAGAGACTGAAATTGAACAAATCTTCGTGCATACGATCTCTTTACCACTATACACTATTTTAGTGTGTAATATTTAGGGTATTAATGTTGTTGGCCTCGACAACCACCAAATTTTGGCGCCGTTGCCGAGGACTGGTTTATTTTTAATCAATTTGTTTTTCTATGCCTAGATCTCAACTTACAGGTGGTTTGATTTACAACCCAGAAATTGAAAAGGAAGCAAGGTGTTTTGTGAAGGAAAAGAGAATAGAATGTGGTCAAACTTCCAACCCTCACGGGGATCCGGAGGTTGAACCCGCTTCCTCAAGTGACACGGCAACCGATTCTAGTCCCGACCCTCGCCAAGAAATTCCCGAAACACCACCTCTACAGCAAAATCCACCCATTATTGAACCAATTTCAATGGCGGACGGAGGAGAATTTCCTAAAAGAACTTTGTGGAAAATGATGGAAACCGATGTTACATAAACTCCAACCGATATCAATTACCCGGTTTTAGAAGGGGTTTCAGAATTAAATTCAAGTGGTGTATCCCAAAATCAACCAATTCCACTTCATTGAATTTAATCAAAATCATTTAATTGTTTGCTTGTCATATTTACATCCTAGCTAGTTTTAATTTTGTTAAACAATCAAAAAGAATTAACCCCCAACCTCCCCCCCCCCCCCCCCCCATTTTACTTTTACTTTTGTTTTACAAGTACTTAAACAAGTGATTTACATAGAGACTTACATTGAACCAATCTTCGTGGATACGATCCCTTTACCACTATACACTATTTTAGTGTGTAATATTTAGGGTATTAATTTTGTTGGCCTCGACAACTACCATCCACTGACTTGACTGTTGGAGTGTTTTCCTGGAGCCCCTCCTGAAGAACGGCCGACAGCCCTTTGTTGCTGTGATCTCACATGTTCATCGAAACTACCAAGAGTGAAGAACATTACTGAGCAGCACCCATATCACATCAGAAGTAATATCATAAATTCTGGTCTAAAAATCATGCCTCAATCATTCCAAATAGGAAATATGTTGTACTCAAAAATATAAAATAAAAAAAAACTTACGTATATCCTACTATTTTGTACATTCATTAAAATATCACACATTTCGATAAAAAAAGATTTGACAAGGCACTTAAATATGCTACATCACCCATCCCCTAAACCATAATCCATAACCACCAAAACGGACCTATTTTTCAGCATCAGAGCTGCCTTACTATATATGAAATTAAACCCTTGCTTAGGGCCCCCAATTCTAAGGAGACCCACTTAACCCAAACATCAATTTAGGATACTATGAATTATCAATTAGGATTCTCCATTCACGAACATCAGTTGTAGAAACCATTTGGCAGAAACGAGAAACCATTGTCAATTGAATCTGACTTATTGATTTTTCTTCACTTGTTCTTCTTTCTCTGTCCTCTGAATCAGATTAACTAATATCATTCTTCAATCTTCATGCTCCTCAAAACAACAGAAAGCCAGAAACCATTACCAGTGATTCTCTGATTCTTGATTCTTCTTCCTTGCTCTAAAATTTGATTGATTCAATTTCTTGATTGTTCAAAAATCAAAAACGAGGTTAGCTCCATTGTTGATTCTTCTTCAGAAAGGTTGTCAAGTGTCAAGAACACCCTGAATCTTGAAAGCTTGAATTCTGAAAAGTATGTTCTTCTTGAAGTTGTGATAATCTGATAATCTGTTATATTTGATAAATTTTGTCATTTTGATGAACTTAAATCTATTATGATTTAGAAAAATATTTTTTTTTTTATTTTCTTCACAAAAGAAGAAATAAATATGCTTTCTGAAAGGCCCTAAATTTTTTGGAGGAGAGTTTATAACAATAAGTATAGTCAGCAAAGGGCCCCATATTTTTTATTTGCTTAGAGTCCCCAAACTGGTTGAGCCGCCCCTGGTCGGAATAACACAATAAACCAAACTGATAAGTTTACATTTAATTTTAACCAAAATAGCCCCAACAGAAAAGTTATTAGCACTGAGAACCTATTCACCAATAAAAAGTCTTCGTCTTCACTGCATCACGTAGATATGCTACTAGTATATATATATATATATATATATATATATATATATATATATATATATATATATATATATATCCAAGTTCATTTGAGACCACGCTAAATTTATGAGACTGTGAGACTGTGAGACCAAATCTAAAAATACTTTTAAAATGCAAAATGAAAGAAAAAATCCAAAAATTCATTTTTTAATTATTATTTTCGTCACTTTAATTACCTAAAAAATAAAAATAATTTTTTTTTTTTGAAAAATAAGTGAAATATTCTAATAGAATATTACATTGTAAATTCTCTAATTTAATTTTTATAATGTTAGAATATTCTGCTAGATTTGTTAGATATGTAAAATATTCTAATATTCTACTAGAATATGTAAAAAAGAAAATGTACTTATTTTATTTTTTTTGTGAAATTTTTATTAGTTTTTTTGGTAAATATAAATGACGATAATAATATTTGATTTTTTTTTCGAAAACTTTCATTTATGTTGCATTTTAAAAATGTTTCTTTATCTATAGAATGAGTTGCTAGGATTGCGTCTCACAGTCTCACATATTAGGCCATCTCACATGAACCTAACCATATATATATATATATATATATATATATATATATATATATATATATATATATATATATATATATATATATATATCGTCGTAACGCCCTTAATGCTAGGTTTTGAAAAAGACTTTTCATGTCAATCCCATTTAGGTCCGATTCAGATCCCTCCGTTGTTTGCTTTTCGTTCCGCACCTTTTCCTCGAAATGAGAAAGAAGATGGTACAATTGAATTGTATTATTTAAGTGCTTATTGCTTGCCAAAAATCCTACTCTCTTTACCTTTACTGGCTTTAATGACACTGCAAGGGACACATCAACAGACTCTTTCCCCTCAATCGTCGGGGGCTATTATCCAATCACTCCCTTGCTTTTAGAGAACTCCCTCAGTTATAGATAGATAGTCAAAATGGGCTTTCTTACTCACAGGATTTCAGGATACTCGTTAATGCCTCACTCTATTCTTCTTCTTCTGACATTCTACTTTAAAGTCTGATATCTGATCAACTAGGTTTAGCTTGAATGTCTTAGTTCACATACTCTACGAGATTTGTTCTTTACTTATATATATATATATATATATATATATATATATATATATATATATATATATATATATATATATATATATAGAGAGAGAGAGAGAGAAGTTCAATAAAGAATCATAATTATTGGTTCTCCAAGGAACCAAATATTTTTTTTCAAGTTATAGAGCTTATTCTTTATCGAAAAAAAAACTAAAAATATCTAAATTCATAACTTAATATTGTGAATGTTAAATATATTTTTCGGATTCACCGTGTGAATTTATATTTACATTGTGAAATTTCAAAGATTCACATTGTGAATTTGACGAAAAATTTGTTTTATCGAATTTGAAATCATTAGAAAAATGACAAAAGGGTATGAATTTCTGTACTTTAAGTTTTTTTTGATAAAAAATAAGTTTAAAAGTTCAAAAAAAGATTGGTTCCTTGGTTAGTTATAGTTCTCTATTGAATCTCACTATATATATATATATATATATATATATATATATATATATATATATATATATATATATATATATATATATATAGAGAGAGAGAGAGAGAGAGGCTTAGGTTATAATGTGGATTATTGTGTGGATGTAAGGGGAGTTTGTGGGCCAAGTGTTTTTCTTATATTAAAGTAATTGTTTTTATTTAAAAAAAATATTAATTTAGAACAATTTATTAAATATGAACGGATACCACTCCATCTAATTAGGAAATATATAAGTTATTTTGTAATAGATTAATCCCCAAATTAATGGAATCAAAAGCTACATTTGTGTTTATCATAGCTCAAAGTTTCTTACGATTGTTTATAATCAAGAAAGAAGAACCAATTTCAGAAGAGGTATTACATTTACTAATCCTTTTTTATTTGAAAAGTGATTTTTTTGAAAATGACCAATAAGGTTTGTTTGTGATACAGTTTCTAGAAGAATGCGAGAAATAAGGTCGTTTTCATTCAAAAAGAAGTTCACGAACATGGCAAAAACGGCTTTAAAGTTAGACGATGATGATGATTTCGTTTCCCCAACTCCAGATATTAAACGTATTGTAAAAAAATGAGAACTTTATGAATATTTTTTTACGAAAACTAGAAGGTTTTGTCATAGGGTTTTTCAGTTAGATATTAGTTGGTCCATTTGTTGTCATGTGTGTTAATTTTTTTCTAGTATATGAAACATATATTGGTATATTGTTCTTCTGGATTTAGTAAGATTCGAATGGAATATAATTTACTCTGTTAGAATATTGTGGGTTTTGTGTTGAATGAACGTAGAATAATATTGTAGTTTCAATGGTGTGATAAGTTGGTTCATAATGTTAATAATTGAAAGTGATTATTTCTGTTTATAATCATAATATCTGTTTAATTTCTTATGAATGTAAACTTATTCTTGTAGAATTTGTATGTTTGTTCTCGAAACATGATATTACATTCAGAAAACTTGTGTATATAAACTTGTTTCATTATTAAATTCCTATAAAATTGTATATTGTTTGTTAATGAAATTTTTTTGTAGTGTTTGTATTAATGTGTTTTGGTGAACTATTTATTGAATAAAGGTTAATGTTGTAGATTGTTTTTGGGTTAATTAGTTTCCAGCATTGTTACAATGCTCTGTTTACCAAATATTATATGTTAATCAAGAATATTAGTAGAATGGAAAGTGATTATTTTTTTGTAATGTTAATGTAATGATTTGAAGATGTTGTTTGTCATGGAGTGATTGCAGAAACAATAGTAATTCCAAGTACAAGTGTGAAAAAGAGGAAACATCACAACTTCATAATGTTAGTATCAATAATTAAAACATAAACTCCAAACAACTAAAGTTCTAGGTTGATTTCCTAGCAAATGGGCAATTTCGCATGTCATGATCAATGTTCTAAATAACGTAAGGCGTGATTTGGTGGCACTGTCAAGCTTCAAGCTTTTCCAAGTCTTGGCTAGTCACGACGTTTGTAAGGCGTGACTTAAGGCGGCAATTTTCTATATAATTAATATTTTTATATGTATTTTCAACTATTATTCATTTTTATACACATATATGAGTTAAGGCGGCGTTTTGACAAAGCTTGGCGGCATGTGCAAGCATTGGAGTTGTGGCGCGCCATGACGAGATTTTTAGAACATTGGTCATGATTCACCTACTTATTACAAATCAAACATCTTCTTTTTTGAATCCTACTTGCATTCGTCGGAGGAGGATCCATTTGAACATTGAAATTCTTGTTTGGTTGTTGCTGAAAAAAAATATGATACTAACACATATTTTATCGAATTTGTTAATTATATAAACACAAACTGTAATTCATTTGTACATGATCTTGATTATTGTTCGGATGCTCCATTGCAATTTCAAAGAAAAAATAACAAATGAGGATGATATACATGAAGTCAGATATATACAGATTATATATGGGTTAAAGTATAATCAATACAAATAAGACTTATATCTCTAATTAGGCTAAAAACAAAGGATTTTAGTGGGAATAATATCTTATTTAATTAATGAATTATTTTGGTCTAGAATCCCTATAGCCACACAATATTTGTGGATCCACCTTTATATATATATATATATATATATATATATATATATATATATATATATATATATATATATAGAGAGAGAGAGAGAGAGAGAGGATGGTTCATTTGAGAAAAAAAAGGTTGAGAATGGCGGAATTATTCTCAGTCAATCATTTATTTTTCCCGCAAAAGACTCTAACGTACCGGCGGAAATAGAAAATGAATGCACATGTGTTTTCCAACAAAACATATTTCCTTAAACTATGTTAATAATTACCTTAATATATACAAAAACATAGTTTTTTCGTTTTTTTATTTTTAGAAATTATTTTTATCGAAAAATGATTTTAAATATACCAAAATGAATGATTTTTTATTCTCTACAGATAGACATCAATATTTATATAGTTTTAAGATAAAATAAAGAAATTATTTTTTTTTATATATTTTCAACTATCATTATTCATAAGTGAATAAAAATGCATCAGGTTTTATTACAGTACATTCGTTATTCACTTATGAATAAAAAGTATGATTTTTTTTTTACAATTTAAGTATCATTCATATATGAATATAACATATAATAAACATAGTATATTCATATTTTAATATAGGACGATGCATTCACTTGTGAATATTAACATAGTATATTCACTTGTGAATATGAGATAGTATATTCACTTATGAATATTAAATGATATTTCATATGTGAATATTATATAATATTACATTGTATATCACATGTGAATATTACATAATATATTCACTTGTGAATATTAGATGATATATTCACTTATTAATATTACACAATACATTCACATATGAATATTACAAGGTATATTCACTTGTGAATATATTCACTTATGAATATTTGAAGGTATTTTGACAAATATATATAATTTTTATATGTTATTCACATATGAATATCATACAGACTTACATATTTGTTAATAATTATATACTAATTCAGGTGAGAAAACCTATTCATATGTAAATATAGCGTGGTAATTTAATTTATGCATTTCATCAAACAATTGGAGTGCATACAAATTAACTATTTAAAAAATGTTAAAACATCAAGTTATCAATTCCAAATCATCATATACTTTCGATTTCGACTTCAGATGCGACATCCTATGTCTGATCGATTTCTCATTTTGATTTTGATTTCCGAAAATCCGATTGGGAACCTGTGAGTACCAATTCTAAGTCCTTCATTGTCGACTGTGACTGCGAGTACAGAACTCCGATACCAATTTCATGAACAACGAAGAAATTCTGGTTTAATTGAAGAAATCTGGATAATTATTGAAGGTTGGAGGAAAAATTTTGATGATGAACGAACTGTTATCGAATTCTCTATAGTTACGTATTTGAGATTGAATGTTATGAACATATTTACAAGTTTATCACCGTACTTTTTTATGCTTAGATTAAATGAGTGGCTAATAATGATTCCCCCATTCTCAATCTTTTTTATTTTCTCAATTGAACCCACGTCTATATATATATATATATATATATATATATATATATATATATATATATATATATATATATATATAATCGGGTTTAAATTTTAACATAATAGTTCTAATGATAGTGTCATAGTGGATTCTCGACATTTTGAAAAGTGATTTGTCGTATCTATAGAAAGAAAATAACTTTGCTAATTTTCACGTGAAAACTATTCATGCATACTATTTTGGTGTGGCCCAGGGTCGGCCCATATTTTGATGTAAGAAGAAACCTGTAGCTTTTGGAGGGACCTCGTGGCTCGTGCACCTAAGCCAGAGTTCCCCATGCATTTGGGTGCCTCTTGGCCACTCAAGCGAAGCGCACCAACTTCACCACAAACCAATCTTGTGGCCATCACTCTTTGATAAGCAAGTTTTGGCATTTTATCTCTTGGACAACAAGTGATTTTGACATATTAACTACCAACTACTTTTTTACATAGATAAGTCCCCACCCACCACCCCATAAGTTATGTTGGTTGTAAATTAAATCAATGGAAATGATTTTAACTATTGCATTTTTTAATGCGTCGTGACTAGGGATGAGCAAAAGGACCGAACCGGCCGGAACCGGGAACCGGCTTCGGCCAAAATCAAGAACCGAATCGGCCCGGCGGTTCTACCGGTTCCGGTTCCTACCGGTTCTTGTCGTGTCTTCAAATGTTGGAACTGACCTTCGAAAAATAGCATCATATGGTTCCGGTTTTTACCGGTTCTACCGGTTTTTGCCGGTTCTACCGGTTCCGGTTATATCGGTTCCGGTTCCTACCGGTTCCCGGTTCCAAAAATCAACAAAAATAATGTCCCGGTCCCGGCCTGACCGGTTCCATCGGGTTCCGGTTCCGGTGCCGGTTCCCCGGTCCATATGCTCATCCCTAGTCGTGACAAAATAAAAGGAAGAGTAAATTACTGAAAAGGTCCCTAAAGTTTGGTCAAAATTACACGTTTGATCCCTATCTTTATTTTGCATTCGGATCATTATTGTGGTTTAATTTTGTTGCGTTTTTCGTCTCTATGGTTTTGTCAAAATTGCACGTTTGATCCCTAACATTATGTATGTAAAGGACGAAAAACGCAACAAAATTAAACCACAGGGACGATCCGTGCAAAAAAAAAGTTAGAAACCAAACGTGTAATTTTAACCAAACCATAAGGATTATTTCAGTAATTTACTCTAAAAGGGAAAATATCAATGGAAAAAGAAGAAGCCAATATTGGTATGGGTTGATGGTTGCTTAACGTCGCATTTTTTTATGATAAGATTTAGGATATAATAAAATGATAATCATAGGTGGATGGAAAACACGAACTCGTTAGAAAGTGAAATGGATTATCTCGACAAGAATCTTATATTCTTATTCAATCAAATATTGTGTTTTTCATGTTCCTTAAAGGAGAAGACTTTTCGTTTTAATCATCCAAAAATGAAATTATTACCCACGTGATGCAGTGTCAATGAAGATTTTCTATCGGTGAATAGTTTCTCAGCGGCAATTAATTTTCTGTTGGGTCTATTTTGGTTAAAATCAAATGTAACGTTATTGTATGGCTTATTGTGTTACACTGAATATTGTTTTGTTTACTGTGTTACACTGACAAATAGGTTCTTTTCGCTGGTTGGCGATTATTGTTTTTAGATTTCCAAATCCAACGTAAATCGGATTTGCTATGGTTAACTTTTAGACCAAAATTTATGATATTACTTCATTGAAGTGTATTATTACTTTCTATTCGATTTTAAGATCAATATTAGCACAACTCAACTTGGTTTTTGAACTTTAGATAAAGTCAAAATTTTGGGTTTTGTATAATTATTTATTTATAAAACTCGAAAAACATGAACCAAACTGAAATACTTAAAATTATAAATTTTTCTGTGTGAGTTTAGTTGACTAAGTATACTAAAAGATAAAATATTTATCGATTACTAATGGTTATCACCAAGGTTCTAAATAACGTAAATTATGATTTGGTGATAATATCAAGCCTCAAGTTTTTCCGAGTCTTAACGAGTGACGTTGTTTGTAAGGTGTGACTTAAGACGACAATTTTATATATAATTAATATATTTTTTCTTTATGTATTTTCAACTATTATTCTATTTTGCATATAATTAATATATGAGTTAAAGTGATGTTTTTTGATAAAGCTCAGCGACAAATACTAGTATTCGAGCTATGATCACCATGACAGAGCCTTTACAAGCTTCTTAGAACCTTGGTTATTACCGAAAATTAAAATAATAATCATGCTACACGTGGACTTGTAGTTTTCAGTAAAGGCATGGTTATTATCACAAGAAAGTATTTTCGTTTGTATGGATATTTATTTTTTCTTAATTGGGTTCGTTTATATTTTGAATAAATTGTTAATTAGAAAGATTTTCAACGTACTGTTTTAGTTTACCCAAATAAAAGTAGAACGTTTTAATGACTAAATATATGAAGATAATAACTTGTTTAACTCGTAGGAAGTTTCTATTACTATTTTTTATTTGCGTCACTTAGACTATTTTTTATTTGCGTCACTTAGACTAAGTTGTTACATTATATTGATTGTAAAATACTAAAATATAATTAAATTCATACTTTTTGTTTAATAGTTATCTCGTCTATTTTTGAACTTTTATTATTTTATTCAGAAACTAGCTTACAACATGTGGAAACCACGGGTAAAACATTTATAAAATTTTATGAAACTAATAAAACATAAGTTTTATTTACAGTTTTATATTGATTATTTAAAATTAATATATATATATATATATATATATATATATATATATATATATATATATATATATATATATATATATATATATATATATATATATATATCCGATATATGTTATGTGAGCACATTTAATATAATTATGATTTTTAGAATAGAATATAAATTTTAGATTCATTTATAGGTAAAAACTCGTATAATACACAGGTTGATAACATAAACGAGCAAAAATAACAATTTACTTTGAAAGTATGTTGGTATAAATGATAGGAATGGTTCTTCTTACTATTTTTTGAGGAAAAAAAGTTTGTAAAGGTCATCAAAATGTCATATTTTGGGACATAACTCTAAAATAACAGTTATAGTTGGAAATATCTATTCACGACGAATAAAGCATAAAAACACTATAGCATTCTACTCTATGAAAAATGTCATGTAATATTATACTTTCAATATGTTACTCATTATTTATTGAGTGGAAAACATGCATATACCTATATACATAAAAAGCACAGTCACAATCATGTAACCCATCATCCGTCTACCAATTCCTAACTCCTCTTCCAAGTAGATCACATATTTCCTTTTTGGTATGTTAGTTTGTTCATTTTCAAAAAATTGATTCCAATAGTGATAATAATATAACATGTATTTTTAATATGTATTAAAATACCATTGTTTTATTTAAAATTTAATAGACTGGAAAATAAAGACAACCATCACTAAAATGTTGTTATATTTAAAATTAAAAAGTAAGATAACGATTAAAACACACACATGAACACAAAATGATAGAAAAATTGAAAGTTGAACGTTGTAATTGCAAAAAATGCTATAATTGACATTTTTAATGAAAGTTAAAATGCTATAATCGAAAAAAAAAAAAAAAAAAAAAAGTAAAATGATATAACATAGGGGTGAGCATTTGGACCGAACCGGATCAGATCGGCTCTTGGACCGGACCGGTTATGGAGAATATTGTGGACCATGGACCGGACCGGATGAGTCGTATCCGTGTCCTGATCCAGGTCCGGGTTTTCCGGTTCTTGGACCCGTTTGGACCAGTACAACTTTAAATGCATAGAGTACAAGTCATTAAAATAAGTTTTTGGGTTTGATAGAACTCGTTAAAACGAATATGTTATTGGGTTTGATACGATATAACTTGTAAAAATGGTTACGTTTCCGTTTCATGCATAACTAATGTACCTTGATGTTATAATATTATAACTTGCAAAATTAATTTTCAAAATAAAAGCAACTAACATATAAATTAAGTTCACCAAGATCCCCTTCATATAATTTATCTATCAAAGATACATAAAATTCAGAATTATAGTTTAAAATAATAGTTAGGAAGTTGAAATATTTTAGCTTTGATAGTTCAACTTTGAAGGATTGTAACTCACTGAATATAATACCAAAACCAACAAAATTATAGTCTAAATTTATCTACAAACTTTAAATTAAACGTTAGAAAAAACCGCATATCAATCCGACTTAAAACGAATGAGTTATAACTGTTTAAAAATTTTCAGAAATTATAAAATTTTAAGAATGTTGCTAAAAAGCTGAAAATTTTCAAGTTTGATAGCTCAACTTTAAAAGACCGTAACTCATTGAATATAATACCAAAATTAACAAAATTATAGTCGAAATTCATCTACAAATTGTAAATTAAACGTTGAAAAAAACCGCATGTCAATCCGACTTAAAACGAATGAGTTATAGTTGTTTAAAAATTTTCACAGATTACAATTTTTTTTAAAATCAGGTCCAACCGGTTCTAAACCCCGTAAAAATTGAACCGGTCCGGAAAAAAACCAGACCGGTTTTGATGGATTCCAAGAACCGAGAACCTCCTCGGGGGTCCAAAAAAACGGTCCGGACCGGTTCACCGGTTTGGTCTGGTCCACCAGTCTGAATGCTCACCACTAACAAATATTTACATGAAAGTAGATTTCTATAAACTGAATAAAAAAATAAAATAATATGATATAATCAAAAAATAATCAAAAACTATTTATTTAAGAAAATAAACCATTTCTAATTTATTTAATCTAAACACTCAAAAGTGTTTATTTAAGTTAAAAAAGTATAATGCACATAAATACGTCAGTCATTTGGTAAGCAAGTGAAGCAACCACTACTACACTTAACTTATTTCTCACCAATGTCGTTTCCCATAAATGCATAACTACAAAAACATTAGTCACCCTAGTATTTAATAAAAACTATTAAATAAAAAATTCTATAAATTTGATTCTAATATCGATAATAATAATAAGTTGTATTATTAACATGAAAATAATATTAAAGGGATAAATCAACATACCATTGTCGAAGGGTTGCATGGTGTTAGGAGCTCAAACTCTAGGGATAAGTGTAAATTAAAGCTTAGAATATGATTTTATTATAAAGTTGTAATATTAATAAAAGAGACTATCATAAAGAAAGTCTATAAGGAATTCAGCATAACAATTTAAATTAAAAAAACCTATCTTAGATACACTTCCTTAAGTGATGTTTTGTTTCTTGTAAGTATGCAAGGTACCAAATTTGTTTTTTTTTTTTTTTTTTTTTTTGTTTTGTTTTTTTTTTTTTTTGTAAAATTGTTTATTCAGAATTAAAATTACATATCTAGTAATAAAACTAAATAACTGAAGTGTGATGTTATTGTAGTGGGCACATTTGAATCTAGCTTATTTTTGAAACTTTTGGTGTCACAACTAGCATTTTAGGGCTATGTTTTCCTATTCATGTACAAGATAGTTCTTTGTGTAACTGTGTAACGCTATGTTTAAATGTGAACCAAACTCCAATGATATATCAGTCTATACAACCAAAACTTGAATCGACTCGCAACTTCCTTGTGAAAGCGCTAAACCTAATCCAGTAAACTTTAATCACTCAACTTGGGGTTTTGACCTTGATTTCTCGGTTCAAACCTCTTAGTGGAACAAAACTTCCTTATTGGGCCCTAATGGGCCGATAACCTCTCAAATTGGTTATTTTGGGTCGAGGACCCACATTTAGGCCCTAGTTGGACCGAAATTAATTATACAATAGTATTCTGGGCCATAAGACTCTTGTTGGGCGTTATTGAGCCGTAAACGTCTTTCTACCAAAATTATTTGCAAGTTTTGACGATGTTCTTCCTTAGTTCGTCAATGTATAAATATATCATTGATAAATACGATCACAAATTTATTCAAGTATGGTTTGCAAACATGATTCATGAGATCCATAAACACTATTATGGCGTTGGTCAATCCAAAAGACATAACTAAGAACTCATAATGACCATAACGAGTTCTAAATTTAGTTTTCAGAATATCGTCTTCTTGTACCCTAAGTTGATGGTATCCTGATCTGAGTCTATCTTCGAGTAGTATCTCGATCCTTTAAGATGATCAAATAGATCGTCAATTCTTGGAAGCCGGTAACGATTCTTGATCGTTAATTTGTTTAGCTCCCTATAATCGATATACACATTAGAAAGGATCCATCGTTCTTCTTAACAAACAAGATTGGTGCTCCCCAAGGTGAAAAGCTTGGTATGATAAAGCCTTTGTCAAGAAGTTCTTGTAATTGGCTGGATAGTTCTTGCATTTCAGATGGAGCTAACCGATAAGGAGATTTCGCTACTGGTGCTGCTCTTGGAATTAAGTCAATTTGGAATTTGACTTATCGGACGGGTGGTATTCCAGGTAGATCTTCAGGAAACACATCCGGGTAGTCACATAATTGAGGTATGTCGTTGATTTCTTTTGTTTTTATTTTCTTATCTATAATGTTATCCAAGAATGAGCTACATCTCTTATGTAGATATTTCTGCGTCTTGGTGCAAGAAATGACTTTGAGGTTCTTTCCAGAATTATCACCATAGATAATCAGGGCTTCACCGTTAGGTAAGGGTAATCGTATGGATTTTTCATAACATAGGATTTTAGCGTGATATAAAGATAACGAATTCATGCCAATTATGACATCAAAACTACCAATAGACATTGGCATGAGGTTGACGTGATATAAATTTTCTAGAATTTCATGTGTTCTCTCGGTTTGACCGTTAGCGATTTCTACTTCATTGATTTCTTTTAATTTGCTAGACTCATGACTTAACAATTTTCTAAACGTCAGGGTTATAAAACTTCTATCAGCTCTAGAGTTGAAGAGTATAGTAGCATATAAATTATCTATGAGAAATGTACCAAATACCACTAAAGGGTCCTAGATAGCTTCCCTGATTCCGATTACGAATGCGTTTCCGCAGCCGAAACCTCCTTGACTTCTTAATTTTGGACATCCCCTCCTGTTGTATCGAATCTCACCACACTCAAAACTTGCTCTTCTTCCACCATAGTATGTTCTAGTATTTGTTCTCTAATTTGTTGTTGCAGGTATTGTGCTCCTACAGAAATTGGCGGTGTGTCCGTTCTTTTTTCACTTCATGCAAACAAAACAGTCACCTAGGTGCTGACGGTTACACTAACTACACCATGACAATTTTCCATCATTCTTCCTTGGTTGTATGGGTAGTGCTGTTGTGGCTGCATTTTTCGTTTGTAACACCGTAAATTTTCAAACAAAATTCATTTAAAATCAAATTAATCTCATTAACACAATCACAAAATCCCAAAAAATATCGAATCATCAAAACACATGATCATAAATTGTTTTAAAACATAATCCAGGATCCACTAAAACATATCTCCAACTCGTGTGTACAATCAAGCCGATGCCTTCCTGTGATCCTGAGAAGTACTTGAAACACATAACACATAACATGGTAAGCATCAAGCTTAGTGAGTTCCCCAAAATACCACACATATCTCATTAGCCTCTCATGGCTATACTTAAATAAGACCCTCCGGTCAATGTGTCTTAGTGGGACCCACAGTCCCACGACTCGGGTGGACCCTCCAGTGCTAACTCAGTAAGATCAGAATAATACACATCATAAATCACAAAGACATAATGCAGGATATCACAATACTCAATATAAGTACATAGGATCCTCCGGTCACACACATATTACCACTCTAGGTAAGTATAGTGAGAAGACTCACCTCGTAAGCTAACAAGCAAATAAACCTCGTACACAAATCTCTGAACTAGCCTCCGCCTAACACATAGGATAATTATCACTAATTAACACTTAAATCAATACTTCTAAATAAGCTAAGTTATTTTCTCTTTCAAACTCTTGGGATGGGTAGAAGACCAATTTACCCCTCCATGGTCCTCATAATCCATATTTTGATGAAACCCTAAAGTCAACAGAAGTCAACACTCGAGTTAATAGTCTATGTGGACCCGACTTGCCGAGTGCATCCATGTGACTCACCGAGTCCCCTCGTTTCCTCAGAAATCTTGTGACAATCCAACTTAACTCGTCGAGTTGTATCATTAACTCGCCGAGTTACCCATGTCCAAACTCATCAGGGAAAACCCTAGCCGACTTGTCGAGTCCATTCAATCTATATTCTCATTCAGATATTTTAAGGTAGATCTACAACCCCAAACTCTAGATCTAGCCTCCCAAGGCTTGAATGTCACGTAAAGCTGTGAGCTTTTACGTTCATGCATGGCATATTAGGCTCATAATGCCAATAAAAGCTCAAACAAGGGTTAGATGCACAAAAGTTTGCCGCTAACGCAATAAAATTCATGTCTTTGGACTCACCAGACCACCTATAGTCCATATCTGAGGTTTCAACCTCGAGACATGCTCAAGTGACTCAATATCACCAAAATGGATGGAAGAAAACACTAAAAACTCCCTAATCCAAGATCTCACAAAGAAATGATCAAGTTAGCATCTTTTTACGTCCAAATGAAGCAAAACACTAAAGAATCTCCAGCTCCAAGCTTTGATGCTCTCCACTTTTCCTCCAAAAATGCACTAAAATCACAAGATTAGTTTCTCTTTTTCACATACAAGGTTAGGACTCGATTAGGGTTCTTCATAGAGTGGCGGGATGATAAAGGAGGATGAAATGAGGGCTTAAGGCCATTTAAATAGGACACAAGCCCGGAAGATTAGGGTTTCCACTCACAGCGCCAACTTACCGAGTTGTTAACTCTCAAAGTTGCCGAATTTGTTGTACAACCCACATGGATAATTTGTCTCTACTCGACGAGTTGGGGCACCCAATCGTTGACTTGCTCAATTAACTCATAAATAACTATATAAATACTATACTTGGGAGTTGGGATGTTACATAGTTGCCACATTTTGACTCAATATCACCAAAATGGATGGAAGAAAACACTAAAAACTCCCTAATCCAAGATCTCACAAAGAAATGATCAAGTTAGCATCTTTTTACGTCCAAATGAAGCAAAACACTAAAGAATCTCCAGCTCCAAGCTTTGATGCTCTCCATTTTTCCTCCAAAAATGCACTAAAATCACAAGATTAGTTTCTCTTTTTCACATACAAGGTTAGGACTCGATTAGGGTTCTTCATAGAGTGGCGGGATGATAAAGGAGGATGAAATGAGGGCTTAAGGCCATTTAAATAGGACACAAGCCCGGAAGATTAGGGTTTCCACTCACAGCGCCAACTTACCGAGTTGTTAACTCTCAAAGTTGCCGAATTTGTTGTACAACCCACATGGATAATTTGTCTCTACTCGACGAGTTGGGGCACCCAATCGTTGACTTGCTCAATTAACTCATAAATAACTATATAAATACTATACTTGGGAGTTGGGATGTTACATAGTTGCCACATTTTGTCCCTTCTCAAATGATTGTTTGGGATTCTTCACATTAAAGTTGTGCTTGTACATTCCAGATTTGGGAGGTTCAACTTTTGAGAGCATAAATTTTCCTTGGATCTCTGTGTTAGTTAGTTGATGAGCTATTCTCTTTATACTATCATATGTTGTAGGCTTTGATGCGACCACTATCCTTTTGATTTGTGGTGCGAAACCCCAAATATATCACTTAATCTTCCTATATTTAAGGGTTACAAGTGCTGGAGACATCATCGCAAGGTCATTGAATCTAACGGGATAATAATTTATCTTTAAACCCTTCATTGTTAGGTTCCACAATTCATGTTCCAACTTTTGTATTTCTAGTCAAGGATAATACTCGTCTACTAGTATTGTCTTCAAATCCTCCTATTTCATGGAACTTGA
The DNA here is from genome assembly GCF_052625555.1 of Lactuca saligna. Classification (NCBI taxonomy): domain Eukaryota; kingdom Viridiplantae; phylum Streptophyta; class Magnoliopsida; order Asterales; family Asteraceae; genus Lactuca; species Lactuca saligna. Next base: position 75,120,395 of record NC_136421.1, read on the forward strand.
AACATCAATTCCCATTGTATTTACATGGTTGTTCCACCATGTTAACGCCACATTAGTGAAAGTACATGCTGTAAATTGTACTTTACACGCATCTGGACATAATCTTATTTGAAATACGGATTCTACTTTTTCAATCCACCTAGTTAAATTAACAACCCCTTCATTTCCATGGAAGCTCTTAGGTTTTCAATTCATAAAGTCCTTGTAGGTACACATTCTGGCGGTTCCTACATTAACTTCATTTCTGATTCCACCTGTTGTGATGTTAGATAGAGTTGCAACAATTTTTTGAGCTATAATTTCTTCAAGTTCTACTGAAGTTATTGAGGGGTTTATTTTTGGTGGTGGTTGTTGTTGCTGTTGTTTTTGTTGTAGTTCTGATCGTTGGTTAAGGTTTAGCCGAGCACACTACTCCTTTAGGCATTTTATTTAGTTCCTTTTATAACTAGTAGAAATATTATGAGTTTTAGGAAGTTTAGTCGTTAAAATATGAGTACTAAACACTTCAATTATTCTTCAAAGTGTAAAACATAGTGAATGCCACAATGATTACTGTCATATAAGGTTCATATTATTACCTGCGGTTACATCAGTTTATTTTAGGCTTATAGGAGAAAAGTTTCTAAAAACATTGTAAAATTTTCAAGGTTTAATACACCCTTGCTAAAAACTTTTCCCTTTTGCCTTACCTAGTCTGATTTTCATCTCCTATTTCACATAACCACTAGCTCTACTCTTATCTACCAGTACAGTAGGTGATGATCTAGCATGTTAGTAACATGAGTCATTTCCTCCTCAAGTGCTTGATTCTTTCTTCAATCTCTCCAGTGCATTCTTCATTTCTTGAGGTTTGATTGTAGAGCTCTAGCTCTACAATCCTTGAGTCATGAGTAATCATGTCATTGTAATCAAATTTAATACAATGATTGACATCCATCACCGCCTCTTGGTCTCTGGTTATCTGTCCTTCTAGCCTTCGCATCCTTCCTGAGATGTGTGTAGTCTTTCCTTCGACAATTTTAATTTTATCTTCGATTCTCATACTTTTTGTCAAATAGTTTAGACAAGGTGTTAACTTTGGAAAAATGTGGGGGATGTTGTCGGGACGCTTCACCAATCTCATATTTGTTACCAGCTCTTTCTTCTGCTACCTACCCATCAACCGTTTGTGCTATCCTCTCAAGTTCATCTTGAACTCTATGGGTATCCGAAGATGTCCCGTTTTGAATATTTTGAACCTTTAGCTATCTCGGTATGGATTTACGAGTTGTAAGTTTCATCTTCGCTCCTCCTGGAACTTGACTGTAAAGGGTATTCATGGGTGGTAAGGAAGATGCAACTGATTTTGTCTCTTCCATAGGCTTGATTTCTTCTGTGACAACCCGATATTTCGAGACAATGTAATGTAAAACCAATCAAATTTAGGTCAAAATTTAACTTTTCTAAAATCTTATTTGGGTTAAATAAAGTAGTAGGAATCGTATCAAGGTTTTCGTACATATAAAGAACCCTAAAATCCGAGTTATAACGAAGAAGTTATGATCAACCGAAGATTCTCGGCAAAATCGGCAGCACCGATTAAACGAAAAACGCGAAGTTTCAATACAATAGTTTTTAGCCTTAAGTATCTAAATGAAAGTTATAGATAACCTCAAACCGTGAGCATACATAAAAAGAACATCCAAATCTGACTTCGTATGAGGAAGTTATGATTTTTCCAAGATCCGGGTATAGCAGTAGACAGCTAAAAACTCGAAATAGAGCTCGAGATACTTTTGACCAAAACAACCTAAATGAGAATGTAAGGTCTCAACATTAGTAGTGCAACGATGAAAAGTCTGACAAAAACGGACATCGGATGAAGAAGTTATGGATTTTTAACGGAATTATCGCGTCCCGGCCCGTTAAAAATAAATAATTAAAAATAAAGTTAGAATTTGCCGATGAAGTCTAAACGAGAGTTGTAGATCATGTTTTTAGCTACACGTGCATATAAAGAACGTTGAAAACGGAGCTCGTATGAGAAAGTTACGGATTTTACAAGTTCGAGGTCCGAAATCCGAGGCTGTCAGGCTTGCCACGACGTGGCACAAGCTTGCCGCGACCCGGCAAGTGACTGAGGGCGACCAATCAATGGAAGAGGATAATTTTGACTCCCCACGACGTGGCCATCACTTGCCACGACGTGGCACACCCCAAACACGCCCCTATAAGTAGATTTCAAGGGTTCCGAGCTCCATTGCTTAGTTCCTTTCTTTCTCGCGCCGAAACTCTGCGTTTAAGCCCCCGAGACCCTCCCAAAGCCCCGGTTTTTCACCTTCAAGTCCCGAAGGGAGGTTTTTTGTTCCCGAGATTCCCGAGAATCCCGAGATTTTCCCGCGTTTTCAACTCTTCCTGTCGAAGTTCTGCTCGATTCTTCTCTCGACTACTTCAAACCGACCACTTCAATCAAGTGAGTTCATACCCCTTAACTAATGTTTTAAACTACTTTTAAATGTTTAATGGGGGGGGGGGGGAGATACAAGTAGAATCATGCTAGTATTATATAAATCACATGCGATTAATAAGTAGATTACGCTAGTTATTACATCAATCACATGTGATTAATATACAGCATTCAAAAGATTTAGCTACTCATTAGCCATTTTACCAAACAGTTTCCTTCAAATGATTTTAAAAACATTTTATATGTTTTAAACTACTTGATACACTGTACATCTTACTCGGTACATTACCTTTTAAACTTATTTACAACTGTGTTTCGATCAAATGTTTCCTTATACTCAAAACTGTTTTATCATACTTATGCCTTCAAATTGTTTTATAGATCGACATCAAGTCGATCTTTTCTTGAAATAATATTTATGTTTCCAATGTCTTACAAAACTTATTTATGCTTTTATATTATAAATTGCATGCCTCTATATGTATAGTTATATAAGAAATGTTTAAAAGTCTTAGGAAGGCTATCCACCCTATTTCATTTTCGCGCCTTGAGATGTGGTCTGGTGGGATATCGGGTAATCGTCCGAAAGTCGTTTAAATATTAGTTATATATCATGTGTACATATATAGTTATAAAAGGTCCTTCCAGTTCAACATATGCCCTTGGGTAGAAAGGGTATACATCCATGTCCATACTTACCAGATAGATTACTAGTAAACTACCATATGGGTAGTTTAGGAAGATACTAGAACATTTACTAGAACGCGATATCATACAATGAGTCAGTTCATTCATGAGTCAATACTTTCTAGAACGATTACATTACTATACTTGCTAGGTAGAGAGCACGTACATTTCAGCTAGAACAGTTCATTACGTTACACTTACATTAATACGTTAATAAAATTGTGATCCACTGTATGGGAGCATGCCTTAATTTTCATGACTCGGGTTGTAGCCAGAGTCTCTTGGAGGGAGAGCGTGAGTTTGCGTATAGATCTATACTGGATTGACTATCCTACACCTCGCTGCTAGCTACAGCAGGACCGACAGGTCTGCGGGTGCCAAACGTCATACCTTATTTTTCGACTATACGTTGTCGTTGTTACCAGTCGATAGTATGGTGCAATTTATCACATAATGCCTTAATATAAATCCGGTTTAAGGTAATTAGTACAGCAGTAGTTCTTATAGCGCTACGTTTTAGTACTACATTAATTTTCCCTGTTCAGATATTTAATGATCTTTTCACTTAAACTATAAATGTAAAAACTATATTTTGATAATGATAGTTACACTTGGGAAAATTACACACTTTTACAAGAAACGAACATTTAGAACAGTTAGGTCTTGGTAGAAGACGCACTTTATATAATAGTAGGAATCATAGGGATTTCTAAGGTTTTTCAAACGTTTACAGTTGTTTTACAAACATTTTCATACTTACAGTTCACTTACAAATTCTTACATACAAATTAAGACACTAAATACTTATGATCTCACCAGCTTCAAAGCTGATACTCACTTTTAAAATTACTTGTATCCTCAGGTCATCATAGACAGGTACCGATGCAAGGAGAAAGGAAGATGGAGCTTGTTCAAGACTTATCTTTCATTTTGATTTATGCTTTAGTGTTTATCAAAATTTGACATAATACAATTGTATAATAATTATTTTATTAATGCAATGGATGATGTTGTTGCTTGTTTACTACTTTACATTGTTGTTGATATTATACATGACGTCCTCCGCCCCAGAACGTTTCCGCCGTTCCTGGTTTTGGGGTGTGACAGATTGGTATCAGAGCATTGTTTATAGTGAATTAAGTATATCAACCCATAAAAGATATACTAACTATAAATACATAAGGGATAAAAAATACTCTGACCAAGAGTTTATGCTTTAAATAGTAAAATATTTAAGTAAGTATACGTGCTGCATTCATACTAAAATCAGTGTCACTAGGACAGTACAAAACAATTACGATTGTTGGACAACACAAGTGGGCATAGAGACATATGGTCAAAACTGGGAAGATATAGCCTGATCACCTATATTATCCGAGGGTTGACTAGCATGTGCCTAAGCTTAAGTGTGTGGTTGCAACAATGCTAAAATCTTACCAACCCTACCACAATGAGAACAATAGAACATAACATTAAATTTTAAAATACTATAGGAGTGTTTGGTGTTACTAGAAGTACTTTATACTTGAGAACTAAAACGGGATCTTCATTTCTAAGTTGATAGTTGCTAAGTGGATACACTAAGGCTATATGTAATTAGGATGTTATAGACTTAGAATCTGTGATAAGTTTGCCTTACCCCTATTCTGTGTGAATTTGGAAATTAAGGTCACTTATTCGAAGGTCTATCCTATTTAGATTACACATAGCTGGTATGCACTTCACAAATAGCGATGTAACTAATGAAGGTTTTCTAAATAATTATCTAGATAGCTCGTCTAATAATTATTCTCTTACCCTTAAATTCTCGCATAGAAAACATAACTAGACTCCATCCCCTTGAGAACCAATACCTTCCAAATGAAGTCATAGCTGGTTGGTTTGGAGAATAACCAGAGAATGATCATCCTTTTCCTCTTGAATGATCACCATGATGAAGACTTTTCGTATGATGCTAACTCCGAAGCAGAGGTTGAAAACCTACCCCGAGCAGCTCCCTTTCCAATTCCTAACCCTCGTCCGGCTTTTTCATGGCCCGACCCTGAGTGAGTGGAATGCTTGGAAATATGGAGCCAAGGACAAGATCAATCTATGCTATTTGATGGCGACCGAAGCTTTTCCGACTTGAGAAATGGGGGCTCAGCAGATAGAGTCTTGCCAATCTTGGTCCGCAGAATGGCCCGAAAGGAGATTCAAGGCAGGACAGCCCTAAATCAGATTACAGAAGTATTCGTCTATGCTAGAATGCATACCCTCCGCACCGTTCGTCTAGAAGATGCTCACGAGAGGTCAGAGAGAAACCATGAAACCCTGCTGCAAGCACTAGCTGAATCACGAGCTGAAGTCATAGGGCTCCGAGTACGCCAGATGGTGTACGAAAGACACCTACTTGACATGAAACGTCAATTGGCTGAACTAAGAGTTCACCAGAGTGATGATCGTCGCCAGTAGTAGACGCTTTACTTTATTTCCTTATAAAGAAGAATCGTAATTTTCTGTCTATACCTGATGTGGCATTTCTAGGAAATTTTCTTGTTCCGTAAGTACTTTAGCTAGGTCTTTATGCTGTCAGGAACTATCTTCTGCGGATATGATATAAGACCTTTACAAGGTCATTTTCCAGAATCTTTACATTGTGAATATCAAAGATATTGACAGCCGGCTAACTTCTGTGTCATTCTTCATTCAAGTACTCTTATCATACTTTCATTGGAGTCTATATGAAACATGCTTTAGTCAAGTCATTGGACTATAGCGATTTATCTCCGGAGACACTTCCAAGCCTCTTTCCGTGGTTGGATCTTGTTATTCACCAACCCATGATACCTTAGCTCGAACGACAAACGTCTTGTGACCATTCTACGAACATACTCCCATTCCGTACTAGGACTGCATCATAGGGATGTAGGTCAAACCTTCGCGAACATACTTTCATTCTTTACTAGGACTGCATCATAGGGATGTAGGTCAAACTTTCGAGATCATACTCTTACTCTTTTGAAGAACAATCTAAGTACATAAAGGGTCAACCAGAATAGCTCACAAAATCTTTATTCTTTCGTGTTAACAGAATCATGTCGTCATCCGGAAACAACCAGCCAAGCAACGAGACCTCTACTTTTCCTATGGACGCTGCTACCTTTCAAACAACAATTACAGCTGCCGTAACCGCGGTCCTTGCACACCGTAGCGCTAACAGCACAGTCAATGCAACTGATGGGAGCGAAGTTTCAAATCGTGGTATCCATCCAGGAGGTCGTCAAACAGTAAAAGTCACAGGCTCGCAAAGCCGAAAAACAGAAAACAAGAAACGAAAGCGTCAAGCTCGGAAGGAACACAAGAGATCCCAAAAGCTGGCTATACAACAGCAGCAAGTGGAAACCCCTGCCATCCCAGTACCGAGCAGGCCATACGAGGGAAAACTCCCGAAGTGTGATAAGTGTAGTTTCCATCATCATGGGGCTTGCCGTGAGATGTAGTGTTGCAATTGCCTAAACATAGGGCACCATGCTCGTAACTGTGGAGCACCGATGCGACCTATCACTCAAGTCCCTTTCATCGCCCTAAACCCGCACACAAGATTTGTTATAGCACCGAGCGATTTAAGAAGCAGTTTTCAAAGTGGAGTAACGAGGAAGGCACTCGTGTCCACATAACATTGGCTAAACACCGCAATCCCGTCTCCAAGACTAGTACTAGCTAGTCATGCCACCAATGCGGTGAGGTAGGGCAGTTCAAGAAAGATTGCCCGATAACAAAGAACTCTGGCGCAGATGGGAAAATTCTCAGGATCACAGCTGTAGGAGAGCCTACTCCGGAACCACGTTAAATGTAATTTGGTCGTTTCGTTGTAACAAACTTATAAACTATCTAGAACTAGTGCAACTAGAGTCTTACCTTTGGCGAGATCCTGTCTGTATAGGAATTCTCGTGCTGCGTATACTTGTCTTTTGTAGTATATCTTATTCGCAGCATAGTCTTGTGGTAAATATAAAGTACTGTAACTCTGTTCATGGTTGCACAATTGTGTTTTGTCTGTAATCGTCTATGTTTAATTCTAATGTCTTTAAAGTTTCTGTATGATTCCGACATTATCATACAATCAGATTCAATTTGATCCTCACGAAAACAACTTCATACGTACATCTCTTTCTTCAAGATCACTTTTCCAGCAAAACCGTCACATCAGAACACCGAAGTACTCATTCCAGGAGTACCTATTAGTTATTTTCTTTCCGAAGAAATCCCCGAAGTACCACTCGTGCAGTACGTCAAGTTTAATCCAGGGATTCATGCGGTTGATCTATCACTGAAGAATGTATGCATAAGAGTGATATATAATCAAGGTTCTACAGGTTTAGAATTGATGATTCCACTTTAAATTCTTTTTCCCCTATGGGATGTGAACTTAAAGAAGAACCAGTTATTCGACTACCTTTTCAACCTTAATTATATATGACTCGTATACACGAAAGGGTGATTGTGAAACTAGGTATGAATTCTAATATGAACTTCAGGACGGAGAACTGCCTAAGTACGAGTAATCACATCATCATGAGAACAAGCATAGAACCCAGTACGACTCCCATAAACAGATCACCTTATAGTTTAAACACCCACGGAGATACAAGAACAGTTTGGACAACTTAGCGAACTACACATAAATCGAATTAGAAGACTAGGTTTCTCACCCTAGAGAACCTCGGTCATATTCTTCCAGAGATCAACGGATCGCATTGCATGTACCTCGGTTATCAAAGACTCCGTCGATATTTTTCATTAGAAATCATTATCTCTGCCGTGCGTAGACAAAATGGTTGAGCGAACGCAAAGAAAGAAACTACTTCGAGGAATGGATCCGGGATCCGAATATCACCAGTTTGAGTGTTAGGGAAAGATGTCCGGAAGACTATCTCCTGAACTCGATGCGGACCCTTCGAGTCCGTAGTGATACCCTTCGGATAGGACCAACACACCCATAGCTTTTATGAGCTAAACGAGTAGGGTACGTCTTTCTTACCTGGATCAGTTCGTCATTTCTACATGTAATGACTTACTTATCTACCCTTGTAGTAAGAAGGAACCCATGGGAAAACATTTCCTTCAAAGGAACTTTTAGCGATGTTCTCAAAGCACGAGTTTTGAAATTAAAGAGTCAAATTTCCAAAGACACACTATTAGTAATGTGAGAAATTATGAGCACTCTCGCAATTTGTCAAAACCGTTGATCATTTATCGACATCAGAGACACCGATAGTCTTTCGCCAAATTCTAGGTCTTACCGACCTACCGCCTTAGTTCATTTAGAACTCCTCGCAAGCTACAGAAACTCATACGACTTTGACCCAGCAAGGGATGGCCTTTGACTGGGAGGTTACGCAAGAAAAGGAACCTTAGAGATTCCAAGTGAGTGACCAAGTTCTTTAGGATAACTCACTCTAGGAATGGCTTAATACGCTTCGTAAAGCATGGAAAGCTAAATCCAAGGTAGACAGGACCTCCGAGATTCTTATAAGAATCGGTCCTGTGCCTCACACAAACTAGACCTACTCCGCGAACTCAGTAACATACTTTCTACTCTTCGCATCTCGATCGTGAAACCATACCTTTTCGTTACGATTCTTGCAAGTTCACTCATCGAGATCCTCGCCTTCGTATTAGAACCGTAGTGACCCTCGACCGAGAGGTCAAGCAGACGAAGAAACGTCATCGCCAGTTAATGAAGCTTCGTTGGAATGCCAACCGAGAACCCGTTATCACTTAGGTGCACTAGAACCAATCGATTAGGAAGTTTCCTCCTCACGACTCGATCATTCGTGCATACTTCCTTGCTTAAATTCTAATTTCGGGACGAAATTCCTTCTAACGGGGGGATAATGTGACAACCCGATATTTCGAGACAATGTAATGTAAAACCAATCAAATTTAGGTCAAAATCTAACTTTTCTAAAATCTTATTTGGGTTAAATAAAGTAGTAGGAATCGTATCAAGGTTTTCGTACATATAAAGAACCCAAAAATCCGAGTTATAACGAAGAAGTTATGACCAACTGAAGATTCTCGGCAAAACCGACAGCACCGATTAAACAAAAAACGTGAAGTTTCAATACAATAGTTTTTAGCCTTAAGTATCTAAATGAAAGTTATAGATAACCTCAAACCGTGAGCATACATAAAAAGAACGTCCAAATCTGACTTCGTATGAGGAAGTTATGATTTTTCCAAGATCCGGGTATAGCAGTAGACAGCTAAAAACTCGAAATAGAGCTCGAGATACTTTTGACCAAAACAACCTAAATGAGAATGTAAGGTCTCAACATTAGTAGCGCAACGATGAAAAGTCTGACAAAAACGGACATCGGATGAAGAAGTTATGGATTTTTAACGGAATTATCGCGTCCCGGCCCGTTAAAAATAAATAATTAAAAATAAAGTTAGAATTTGCCAATGAAGTCTAAACGAGAGTTGTAGACCATGTTTTTAGCTACGCGTGCATATAAAGAACGTCGAAAACGGAGCTCGTATGCGAAAGTTACGGATTTTACAAGTTCGATGTCCGAAATCCGAGGCTGTCAGGCTTGCCACGACGTGCCACAAGCTTGCCGCGACCCGGCAAGTGACTGAGGGCGTCCAATCAATGGAAGAGGATAAGTTTGACTCCCGACGACGTGGCCATCACTTGCCACGACGTGGCACACCCCAAAAACGCCCCTATAAGTAGATTTCAAGGGTTCCGAGCTCCATTGCTCAGTTCCTTTCTTTCTCGCGCCGAAACTCTGCGTTTAAGCCCCCGAGACCCTCCCAAATCCCCGGTTTTTCACCTTCAAGTCCCGAAGGGAGGTTTTGTGTTCCCGAGATTCCCGAGATTTTCCCGCGTTTTCAACTCTTCCTGTCGAAGTTCTGCTCGATTCTTCTCTCGACTACTTCAAATCGACCACTTCAATCAAGTGAGTTCATACCCCTTAACTAATGTTTTAAACTACTTTTAAATGTTTAATAGGGGGGGATACAAGTAGAATCATGCTAGTATTATATAAATCACATGCGATTAATAAGTAGAATTACGCTAGTTATTACATCAATCACATGTGATTAATATACAACATTGAAAAGATTTAGCTACTCATTAGCCATTTTACCAAACAGTTTCCTTCAAATGATTTTTATAAACATTTTATATGTTTTAAACTACTTAATACACTGTACATCTTACTCGGTACATTACCTTTCAAACTTATTTACAACTGTGTTTCGATCAAATGTTTCCTTATACTCAAAACTGTTTTATCATACTTATGCCTTCAAATTGTTTTATAGATCGACATCAAGTCGATCTTTTCTTGAAATAATATTTATGTTTCCAATGTCTTACAAAACTTATTTATGCTTTTATATTATAAATTGCATGCCTCTATATGTATAGTTATATAAGAAATGTTTAAAAGACTTAGGAAGGCTATCCACCCTATTTCATTTTCGCACCTTGAGATGTGGTCTGGTGGGATATCGGGTAGTCGTTCGAAAGTTGTTTAAATATTAGTTATATATCATGTGTACATATATAGTCATAAAAGGTCCTTCCAGTTCAACATATGCCCTTGGGTAGCAAGGGTATACATCCATGTCCATACTTACCAGATAGATTACTAGTAAACTACCATATGGGTAGTTTAGGAAGATACTAGAACATTTACTAGAACGCGATATCATACAATGAGTCAGTTCATTCATGAGTCAATACTTTCTAGAATGATTACATTACTATACTTGCTAGGTAGAGAGCACGTACATTTCAGCTAGAACAGTTCGTTACGTTACACTTACATTAATACGTTAATAAAATTGTGATCCACTGTATGGGAGCATGCCTTAATTATCATGACCCGGGTTGTAGCCAGAGTCTCTTGGAGGGAGAGCGTGAGTTTGCGTATAGATCTATACTGGATTGACTATCCTACACCTCGCTGCTAGCTACAGCAGGACCGACAGGTCTACGGGTGCCAAACGTCATACCTTATTTTTCGACTATACGTTGTCGTTGTTACCAGTCGATAGTATGGTGCAATTTATCACATAATGCCTTAATATAAATCCGGTTTAAGGTAATTAGTACAGCAGTAGTTCTTATAGCGCTACGTTTTAGTACTACATTAATTTTCCCTGTTCAGATATTTAATGATCTTTTCACTTAAACTATAAATGTAAAAATTATATTTTGATAATGATAGTTACACTTGGGAAAATTACACACTTTTACAAGAAATGAACATTTAGATAAGTTAGGTCTTGGTAGAAGACGCACTTTATATAATAGTAGGAATCATAGGGATTTCTAAGGTTTTTCAAACGTTTACAGTTGTTTTACAAACATTTTCATACTTACAGTTCACTTACAAATTCTTACATACAAATTAAGACACTAAATACTTATGATCTCACCAGCTTCAAAGCTGATACTCGCTTTCAAAATTACTTGTATCCTCAGGTCATCATAGACAGGTACCGATGCAAGGAGAAAGGAAGATGGAGCTTGTTCAAGACTTATCTTTCATTTTGATTTATGCTTTAGTGTTTATCAAAATTTAACAGAATACAATTGTATAATAATTATTTTATTAATGCAATGGATGATGTTGTTGCTTGTTTACTACTTTACATTGTTGTTGATATTATACATGAAGTCCTCCGCCCCTGAAGGTATCCGCCGTTCCTGGTTTTGGGGTGTGACATCTTCCATTTGTTCTCTTTCGTACGGTTCCTCGGAAGGTAAAGGTGCTCCATTGTCTGAGGGTATATGGTTGAAATTAATTGGATTCATGGGGTAGTAAGGATCACCTGCCAATATAGGGAATGAAAGTTCTTTCTCTTCATTTGTATCTTCTATGATTATCCATTATCGATAATGAGCCTTGTCGAATTCCTATACTTTTTGGATCACCAATTGTTTAGTATATCAAATATTACTTCCAAATTAAATAGTCCATATGTTCTTATCATACTAAAATGTAGTTGCACACCTACACCTAGTTGTGATAGTATCTACACACATATAAACTTTAGCTGGAATATTTGATCTAAATCCGTGAGATCAAAAACTTTTTTGGTGTTAAGTTGTATTCTCATCGCGGGTCTGAGCCATTATATATGACTCTATATTTCTTATTTGTTGTATTCACACTCTATTTAATTATTGTTTGTTACACCAGCCAGTCTGGGCAGTCGACAGGACAAGATCGTTTTAGCATATAGTCATTCTAAAATCCAACAACTGAAAATGACATGTCCATCATACAGAGTTATAGCCTCGAGTGGCTAATATGTGTATGTGGTATTTTGGGGAACTCACTAAGCCTCGTGCTTACCGTGTTATGTGTTATGTGTTTCAGGTTCGTATCAGGATCACGGGAAGGCAACGACTCGATTGTACACACAAGTGAAAGAATTATGAAAGAGGATCCTAGATTTTTACAATTACTTTTGAAAATTATTTTAAAATATGTTATGAAATCGACACTTAAGATTTTGTAAGTTATTATATGTGATGTTGGTAAATTTTGAATTGAAAATTTTGGTTTGATAATTTACGGTGTTACATAGCACCCCAAGTGTTGTGTCTTAAACAAGTCACAAACACCAACAAATAACTAGATGAATATGAGAGAGGTTTAAGAGACTAGAAATCAGATTCTCTACTTGAAATGCAAGGTGGTAACCGATTTTAGTGAATAGGGTTACATATTTATGGTGTAGAATTCCAAAAGCCATGTTTAACCGTAATCTTGCACTTAAGCTTATGATCCATGCATTTGATTTGGATTAACATTTCATGGATTAACCCATAAGCCTAGCCCATCACAAATTAATCATGGATCATTAGCCCAATTCATATGTTTTACTTGATTTACATAATCAGTCCCTATTAAATCAATTAGTCTCTTTTGATCACTAAATTAATTCCAAATTAATTATCGATCAATACTAATCAAATAATATGATTTCTTAATAAATATATTATAGTTATAATATATTAATAAATCATTAATAACCCTTACTCAAATATCCATCTATCAAATTGTTTTAGTGAAGGCAATCCAAAATGGACCATGCTACTGTCGGGGCAAGAACATACCAATTATAGTTATGGGCTTAGACACATAATCCAACAGTCTCCCACTTGGATAAGTATAATAACTATAACTTCCATTGTAACTTAAATATGATTAGCAATTGTAGTTCTCATAAAGACGCTGTCGAACTCTGATGTGTCCATTAGATAAGGGATCATATAATCCTCTATTCTACAAGATATCGTGTGGAGAAAGACATGGAATCAAAGTCATACTCATTGTCCAACATTTTGTTTCCCGATTTTTGATTTGTTTAACATAGAAATTAATTGAACACATCATATTAGTTCTAACCGGGCCCGACACATAAGTCAAAACAAAATCATCGAGGGGCCCAAGATATCGCTTTTAATCTTCTTAGGATAAAAGTAATAGATAAACTTCAACTTATATGCTTGTACTAAATACTTGTTAAATCATACACAACATCACGTTTTATAACACCAAGTTACTGATGCATTTTCGCACTATCAATGTAGAACCAACTCATAATTAATAACTCATATATTTTGGTTTGAAGACTATATGATATTATCATATCACAATCACTCATGATAAATTCCATGAAGTGATTCATGTGAGTGTGGGTTAAATCCAATACTTATTTCAAAAGCACTCATGAATGTGTGTAGCAAAACTTTGCTATGTCTAACTCCTTAGATAATCTTACAAAAACCCATTCATGACAGTCTACTTTCATAAGCTACTTCCAAAGTATGATCGAATGTTGATAGTTTAAATAATTTAATTATTCTGGAAGTCAAAACATGCAAATTTAAATAATTGTAAATAATTGACACAGGATGGTAAGTTTACTTATAAATAAAACTCCTTTTATGCAATCATCAGATGTCAATTACAATTTAGTTATTACGAGTTTCTAAATATCTATCTAATCATTAAAACTAATATCAACCTTTAGCCTAATACACCTAGCGTGCTGCAAGTGCTTAACCCTGCTCAATCCCTTTGTAAGGGGATCTGTTGGGTTCTCCTTTGACGATACCTCCTTCATTACAAGAAGTCGTTCTTCTATTCAATGTCTTATGAAGTGATATTTTCTATCGATATGCCTAAATCTTCCATGATCCCTTGGTTCCTTGGCTAATGCGATTGTACCCTCATTGTCACAAAAAATCTCTATAGGCACTTTTACAGCCGGTACAACTCCAAGGTCTCCGATGAAGTTCTTTAGACATATCCCCTCCTTCTACACTTCACTTGCTGCTATGTACTCTGATTCGCATGTTGAATTAGCCCATTTTCCTATTCTAAGTTATTGCTCCTCTATGCAGGGTATATACCCAACCTGACTGAGAGTGGAAATTATCTATGTAGATCTAAAAGCTAGCATCACTATACCCTATCACTCTCAAGTCATCACTCCCACTGAGGGTAAGGATCCAATCCTTAGTCCTCTGCAGGTACTTAAGAATGTTCTTTACTACAGTCCAATGAGCTTTACCATAACCCCCCTGATATCTACTAACCATGCTCAATGCAAAGGCTACATCAGGACGAGTACATGTCATAGCATACATGCTTGAACTAACGGCGGAAGCATATGGTATTCGACTTATTTCTGCTATTTTAGGATTTGTACTCGGACTTTGAGTCTTACTCAGTTTGGTATTGCTCTGGATAGATAGTTCTCCTTTCTTAGAAGCCTCCATGCTGAAACATTTCAACACATTATCCATGTAAGTACTTTAACTAAGTCCTATTAGACTTTTACTCATGTTTCTCAATATCCTTATCCCCAGAACATAATCAGCTTCTCCGAGGTCCTTCATAGCAAAACACTTCCCATGCCAGGACTTAAACTCATGTAAGGCTGGGATGTCATTTCCTATGAGCAGTATGTCGTCTACATACAACACCAAAAAGCTAACTATGCTCCCATTATCTTTGACATATACACAGGATTCATCCTGACTTCTCGAAAACCAAACTCTTTGACTTTCTCATCAAAACAAAGATTCCATCTGCGAGATGCTTGCATCAGTCCATAAATGGAGTTCTCAACCTTACACACTCTATTCGGATACTCTGCATTGACAAAACCCTCTAGCTGATTCATGTAAACCCATTAAGGAAAGCGCTTTTGACACGTGTTTTCCATATTTCATAATCATAAAATGCAGCAATGGCTAGCATGACTCTTATAGATTTAATCTTAGCCACTGTTGAGAAGGCCTCATCATAGTCAACTCTAGGGGTTTGTGTAAAGCCCTTCGCAACCAATTGTGCCTTATAAGTGTGTACTTTCCCATCCATGTTGGTCTTCTTTTTGAAGATCCATTTGCACGTGACTGTCTTACGGTCTGGTACATTGTCAACCAAGTTCCAAACTTGATTGTTATACATGGATTAAATCTTGCTATCCATCGCCTCTTTCTATTTTGCACACTCGGGGCATGCAATGGCTTCCTTATAGTTGTTAAGTTCATCCAAATTTACCAGTAACCTATCACTCATAAATGTATCTTCAGTAGTAATATGGAAACCATAAAATTCAGGTGTGATCCTAACTCTACTGGAACGCCACAGAGGTAAGTGCTCGTCAATTGGTTCAATAGGAGTTTCCTCCTCAGGTTGAGCACTAGTGTTTGAAGTTCCTTCATCACTTAACTCTTGAAGCTCTTCAAGGCCAATTTTCCTCCCACTTTCCTCTTGGAAAATGAGTTCTCTCTCGCGAAGACTCATCTCCTAGAAACGAAGACAACATTGTCACTCGGTCTATAGATGTGACAACTGCCAATTCAGGTCATTCTTGGACTCATGCATCTTTGTAATAACCATTCATGCACAACATGCCATGACCTAGTAGTATAAATTAGGTCAAAAATCTTGCATAAACTAGGATCCAACTAAGGTCTAGGACTAATATACTTGATACTTACAATTCTAGTAAGTTGCTTAGCTACAATAGGAAATGCCAATACTATAATTAGAATAAAGCTTCAAGCTTTGTTATAATTAAAATAGGGTATAAAACTCTAAAAATAAATTAAAACATTCTAATTATACTTCAACATGTTGTTGAATATCAAACAATATT
Source organism: Lactuca saligna (assembly GCF_052625555.1). Lineage (NCBI taxonomy): Eukaryota > Viridiplantae > Streptophyta > Magnoliopsida > Asterales > Asteraceae > Lactuca > Lactuca saligna. The sequence continues at coordinate 75,136,716 of NC_136421.1, forward strand.
CCAAAAACCCTAAAGAGCCAAAAATCCAAAGTTATAAATTATAAAGCTTAAAAACTTTATAAAATTTGGCTATAAACTTCCTAATATCAAATTTTATTAATCAAATTATGGATTATACCAATGAACTAGAAATATAAATTACAAGTATTAATCATAAATTATTTGTTGAAAACAAGATTTTTAAATAAATCAAATTGCTTAATAAACATTTTATAAAAATGAATGTTTTTATATAAAATATAGGAGGGAAGTTTATAAAGTTTAAAATTTAGGAGAGAGGAGGCCAAAATGCATGCAAAAACCGGCCATCACCTCTCCCCATGCCCTCTCTCTTCCCCAAAACACAATCATTAAGCTTAAACCCTTACTCCACCTCTTCCCTCTTCACTCTCTCACTTCACTCTCTTCACACACTTCACTCTCTTCTTCCCTCTCTCTAAACTCAAGAAAATCCTCTCATTTCTCTGCAAAATTTCGAGATTGTGAAGCCCTTGAAGTGTTCTTACTTCTCTCAAGGTCAAAACCAAGGTAAACAACAACATCTTCTTCCATAGTTTCATGGTTAAACCTCTTTTTCTTCTTAGTCTTCTCTACTTTTCGGATTCTATGCCTTTCCATGGCAAGAAATCTTTATTCTCCCCTTGTGGTTTGTAGATTCTCACCATAACACAATGCATGTGTTAGAGATGGTGAAAATCCGGGATCAAACCCATGCAAGGAGTGGAAAAGATGCACATATGATTATGTGACATCAAAACCTAATATTTCATGTTCTTCTCCATTTCTTTTGTGTTCATGCATGAACAAAAGCATTTAAACCATTTCTAGTACATCTTGGATGCTCATTCATTCCATGCATGTGTTAGAAATCGGGCCTTACCAAAGACATGCATGATGTTCTTGTTGAAATACCCTAATAATGCACACAAGCAAACATGCAATCTGCCAGATTACTTTGTTCGACTTTGAACAGTCATAACTCAGTCATTTCTTAACCAAATCATGATATTCTTTTTGTATTGGTTAGTTCCACGAGTTAAATTTCAAACCCAACTGGTCTCACTGTAAAATATTAAATATCCGATTTTTAGCAGATTTTACAAAAAGGTTGCGCATACAGCTCTTTTTCTGTGATCACTATTTTTATCTTGCTTAAACAATGGCTTTAAACCCAACCATAAATCTGAGGAAAAATACCTTAGAAACTTAACATATCTAGTGAATTATGGTTGAAATTTCGTGGCTTAAAACCTCACTGACTGGACTACACAAATTCATGAACTTCAGCCACATTTACACTTCATGCATTATTGCATGCACCTTTTCTTAAATTGTTTGAAATCATTACCCTCATTTCTCTTCTAAATACATTTTTTTACATTTTTCATTTTGAAAGCCCTTGCATTCATGAGATAATCTGGAAAATTTCAAGAGCTTTTGTTATTTCTTTGATTTATTAGAATTATTGCTAAAACCAAGGGCATAAATCATATAAAATACTTCCAGAGGTCAATAAATCCTAAATAAATTCATGGATGATCATTATGGGGAATAATGACCCCTCACCAAATTTCAGCAATTTTTGTTACTGTTTCATATGATTTATAATTTTCTTTTATTTAGGACATGATAAATTACAAAACCACTTTATAGGATGTGAAAATTGTATCTAACAATTTTCACATACCTTACCTATGATGTATGACTCCAGAAAATAATTTCAAGATTTTCCATCATGTTTTACTATTTTTCCCAATTTTTGGTAATTATAATGGTCTAAAAATGGGAGAAATAGTTCTGGTTATCCAAAATTCATGAAAATTTACTAGGATATAATATTATAGAGTAGGAGGTTACACAAAAATTTTGAATATTTTTCTCTATTGTAAATTATTTTTCTCTTATTTTCTAAAGTTAATTGCACTAAAATACACTTAAATATACATAAATACCCAAAACCAGTTTATACATTATGAAAACCACTTTTGATATTTTTCCTAGGATATTTATACTGTAAATGATGTTACAAAAATTTATGGTGATTTATTTTAACTGTTTAATATTATTTCTTTAATTAATGACTATTTAAAGGAATAAAGCAAGGAAAAATAGAATTACCCACTGAAAAATATCTTTTATATTTTTCCCAGCCTATTTATGTATAATAACAATTAAATAAAAAGTTTGGGTAATTTTGGATACTGTTTTCTATTTATTTCAATTTTTATTGAAATAAATGCTCAAAAATCATAAAATATAATTAAACAGCTTGGAAATCCATTTTTATAATTTTCCCAGCTTAGTATTGTGTAATAACAGTTAAATAAAAAGTTTGAGAATTTTTATCCCTCGAATGCTATTTTCGTGAATTTATGTTGTAATAAGGACTTAAAAATTTGGAAAGTTTATATTCCAAGGTTGTAATTAATCGCCCGATATATAGAATTTCATTACTTCAGAAAAAGTGTAATTAATTGATATAAAATCCAATACTAGAACATAAATTGGCATTTCCCTATTTGTAGAGTTTAGTATATTAGCATTAGATATCGACGTGGAAACTCACTAGTGCGTGTGTATGATGTCGTATGATCCCGGTAGTAAGACGTTGGTGCATCCCGAAGTACCGCTTGTGTCTACACAAAACATCGTGAGTATTCACTAATCCCCTATTTTATGTTTTTAAATGTTTTGGGGTGGAAAAGCATGTCCTAAACTATTTATATCCGTTGTATTTATCTAACTTGTATAAACTTGGTTGCTATATTTAGCATACTGTGAGTATTCACCAATCCCCTATTTTATGTTTTTAAATGTTTTGGGGTGGAAAAGCATGTCCGAAACTATTTATATCCGTTGTATTTATCTAACTCGTATAAACTTGGTTGCTATATTTAGCATACTGTGAGTATTCACACACTCCCCTATTTTCGGTTTTTATGTTTTGGGGTGGAAAAGCATGTCCAGAAAAACTACTGTTTGCATGTTGTATTTAAATTGAATTGTATCAAACATGATTGCTATTGTATTGCTATGTTTCTTTATGTATGTCTATGCAACACGGAACATGAGAACTTATCGTACTAAGGCCCTTCCCTTATCTCTAACCATTAACTCTTTGAGCCAATGGTCGTTATGGATAGCGCTATTAGGAATTGACAACTCCTCACTCGCCCGAATCGTTGGAGTGCATGATACCATATTCATCTATGGAACGATAAGCATAGATCTCGATAGGGCTTCAATCATAGGTTTGGTTGAGACTCATTGTTTTCTCATACACATACAAACTCGTTTCTCGTTATAGCAATAAACTTGTATTCATTAATAGCAATCAACTTGTTTATCATTGAAGAAATGTACTTGTATTTACAAAAAGCCTTAATGTACGCTCGATTTTTATAAACTTGTGATACTCACCAACTATTTTTATATTTGACGCTCGTTTTACATGCTTTTTCAGGAAGTAATTAGTAAGTGGATGTAAAGATTCATCATCATAGAGCATGCTGCATCGTGTTGAAGCTATTATGAAGCTATATTTTGAACAATGTTATTTTGAAAAACTTGTATTTTGTTTCTTTTGAAGCTATGGGTTGTAAACTTTTAAATATTGCTATGGTGATGTATCTTTATCTTTTGCATTGAAACCGTTATCGCTGTCATACCTTGCGTTTCCGCTTTAGCGGGGTGTGACAGAAGTGGTATCAGAGCTAAAGTTATAGAGAACATCGGTTTTTCTTTAAGAAAACACAACCTATAACTAAAACTTACAAATAAATTCTTTTTACATCAAACATATTACTAGTATAATTAGGTCGGGAGTTGTATTATTGGACCTTGATTAAACATAGCCTGATCACCTATGTTTAATTAAGAAAAGATTTATACAAAGCTTGAGCTAATTATAATGGGAATATGTTCAACAAAAATATTTGAGAAAACTTTATTTCAAAATTTCAAAAGGTTAATTTTGGTGTGTGTAAGCATTGCATATTATAGGCATGCATTGTCATTTATTTCATAGCTCATTGAAACTATGTCACAGTCCACTATGTCAACATCGTCATCTTCCCGCGCTACCGCCTCAGCCGATGAATCCGGCTACGTCACTGTTATCCCTCGACGTAATCCCCCCGCCTCGGTAGAAGAAGACCCATCAGAGGATACGGAAGATACTGGGAACTCGGTGGAGATCAGCAATGACAACGCCCCGAGTCAACGACGCGAGGCATCACCGACATCGGTGTTGCCACAGCCACCGATCTATGGACTTCGCATTCGGAGGACAGCGAGGAAGAGTGTTCCCATTCCAGGAAGGATACCCGCTAGCACAGCAGGACATGGCACGACAGGACCTAGCGGAGCAGAACCCAGCGATGCAGGACCGAGAGCACCCTCACCTCAGAAAGTCATAGGGATACCTGTCAGACAGCCAGGTATGACCCCGGAGGAGTCCCGGAGATTGCAGTCGATAGCAGCGGGCCTACGTCACAGTCTCGCTGTGATAGCTGGGCATCGAGAAGTTTTGGATGAAGTCTTGGCAGGAATGGAAATCCTGTATCAGCATTCGATGGAGACTGCTGACACTGCTAGTGCTGCTAGACGAGAGGCACGTCATGCGATGACAGCATATTATGTGTTTGGTGGGCTGTTCCTGATTGTGGTAATGATGCTTCTTGTTGGGATAGCGATTGGCTTTTGGTTCTGATTTCAGTATTTTGTTTTATTTTGTTTTGAAATGAAAACCCATGTTGGGTGTCTTTTGGGAAAAATATTTAAAACTTTATTTTGGGATTGACGTATTGGTTTGGTTTTAAGATTATTTCAAATGGTAATGAAAAATTTTATTTTATGTTTGAAAACTTTTACTATGAGGTCAAACCCTAAAATTTATTTGGTAAATGGTTGAATAAAAGAGATTTTTCTTTTCTTTCCTTTCTCAAATCTATATGCATAGTATTAATGCAACCCATTAATTTGACAACACTTACGGTTTTCAAAATGGTAGTGAAATACATATTATACATTATTTTATGTATTTATACGTATTTCTTCTCCTGTGTCATAGAACCATGTCAGGAAGGCCTAATCGCGGGCGCCCACAGAACCAAACGCCCGATGTTGCTCAAATCGTAGCACAACAACTCATGCAAGCAATCCCAAACATTGTTACTCAAGTAACTGCAGGACTTAATGCTAACCAAGGAAGTAGTGGAGGAAACCGGGGAAACAATGAAAGAGAATGCAACTACAAGTCCTTTATGGCCTGTAAACCTAAGGAGTTCCATGGAAAGGAAGGTGCGGTCGGGTTACTGAAATGGATTGACAGCATGGAGTCGATCCTTCATATTAGCAAATGCCTCGAGCGCAACAAAGTTGAGTATGCATCTTGCCTATTCCAAGATAGGGCATTAACCTGGTGGAATACTCTAGTGCAAACCCGAGGCCATACAGCAGCATATCAGCTAACGTGGGAAGACCTAAAGAAGCTGCTGATAGAGGAGTATTGTCCCAAGTATGAACTTCAGAAACTTGAATATGAATTCTGGAACCACTCTATGGTTGGAACACAAATAGAGAAGTACACAGTCCGATTTCATGAACTAGCAAAACTAGTACCTCACATGGTTACTCCTGAGGAGAAACGGATAGATCGTTACATCTGGGTTCTGGCACCAGAGATTCGGGGAATGGTTACCTCAGCAAACCCAACTACCATTCAAAGTGCAGTAAGCCTAGCAAATCGACTAACCAATGATATGATAAGGATGGGAGCATCAGCAAAGGAAAGCTCTAGTAGCAAGAGGAAGCCAACAAATCAGGGAGAGAAGAAGTATGGAGGCAAGTCAGGGAGGAAGCAGAAAGTCTCAAGAAACTTTATGGTAAGAGCCCAGGAGCAAGAACCAGTGAAAACTCAAGGACAAGAAGTGCAGGAGCGAAAGCAGTACTCAGGGCCGCTTCCGAAGTGCAATAAGTGTAACTTCCATCAAAAGGGAGCTTGCCCGGTGTGCCAAAACTGTAAGCAAACAGGCCATTACTCGAAGTATTGTAAGGTGAATAAGGAGGGAAAAAGGACATGTTACGAGTGTGGGAGTAATGATCATCTCCGTAGAGCATGTCCTAAACTGAACAATGGACCTGGTAACAATGGACAAGGCCAAGCCAGACAAAACTTTCAAGGAAATCAAGTTGGACAGCCAAGAGGTGCAGCCTTTGTGATTGGTGCAGAAGAAGCTCATCAGAACCCTGAAGTGATAACAGGTACGTTCCTCCTGAACAACCATTTTGCATCAGTAATATTCGATGCGGGAGCAGATAGGAGTTTTGTTTCTTTAGCATTTAGACCGTTAATTGGCTTGAAATCAGTAAAGATGAGGAATGCTTATGCTATTGAACTTGCTGATGGGTATGAAATTAGGGCTAGTGATATAATTCCTGGTTGTACTTTGAATTTAGCTGATAAACTCTTTAGCATTGACCTAATTCCTATAGAGCTAGGTAGTTTTGATGTGATAGTAGGGATGGATTGGTTATCCAAAAATAGAGCGGACATTGGTTGTTATGAGAAAGTCATCAGAGTGCCTCTCCCTAATGGAGAAACCCTTATCATACACGGTGAGAAGCCAGGAAGAAGTTTAAACATAGTATCAAGCGTGAAGGTTCACAAGTACCTGAAGAAGAATTGTATTGCATTCATGGCCCACGTGCTAGAAAGAGAACCTAAAGCTAAGCAACTCAAGGAGATTCCAGCGGTTCAAAACTATCCCGAAGTATTTCCGGAGGAATTGCCCGGTCTACCCCCTTATAGATAGTTCGAATTTCGGATAGACTTAATTCCTGGAGCGGCACCGGTAGCAAAAGCACCATATCGCCTTGCACCATCCGAGATGCAAGAACTATCCGGACAACTTCAAGAACTTCTAGACAAAGGGTTTATTCGACCAAGTTCTTCACCTTGGGGAGCCCCAGTGTTATTCGTCAAAAAGAAAGATGGTTCGTTCCGAATGTTCATTGATTACAGAGAATTGAACAAGTTGACAATCAAGAATCGATATCCCCTCCCTAGAATAGATGACTTGTTCGATCAGTTGCAGGGCGCTTCCTACTTCTCAAAAATCGACCTTCGGTCAGGGTATCATCAGCTAAGAATTCACGAAAAGGACATTCACAAAACAGCATTTAGAACCCGTTATGGACATTATGAGTTCTTAGTCATGCCTTTTGGACTAACGAACGCACCCGCTGTATTCATGGATTTGATGAATAGGGTCTGTAGACCATACCTAGACAGGTTTGTAATTGTATTTATCGATGACATACTTGTTTACTCGCGGACCAAAGAAGATCACAATAGACATCTAAAGCTAGTGTTGGAGCTGTTGAAGGAACAGAAATTGTATGCCAAGTTCACTAAGTGTGAATTTTGGATTCGGGAAGTACATTTTCTTGGTCATGTGATCGGTGAAAGAGGAATCCATGTAGATCCAGCTAAGATAGAGGCAATCAAGAAATGGGAGGCCCCCAAAACCCCGATAGAAATACGATAATTCCTAGGATTAGCTGGGTACTACAGACGCTTCATTGAGAATTTCTCTAGGATTGCTCAACCATTAACATCTTTGACCCAAAAGGATAGAAAATTTCTCTGGGAAGAGAAACACGAAGAGGCGTTTCAAATCCTGAAAAACAAGCTGTGCAATGCACCAATTCTGGCTTTACCAGAAGGATTAGAGAACTTTGTGGTGTATTGTGATGCGTCTCATCAAGGATTAGGATGTGTGCTAATGCAAAAAGATAAGGTCATTGCATATGCTTCCAGACAACTCAAACCACACGAGAAGAATTATACCACCCATGATCTAGAACTAGGAGCAATAGTTTTCGCCCTTAAGATATGGAGGCATTATTTGTACGGAACCAAGTGCACCATTTATACCGATCACAAAAGCCTTCAGCATATCCTGGATCAGAAAATGTTAAACATGAGGCAGAGAAGATGGGTAGAGTTGTTTAGTGATTATGATTGTGAGATACGATATCACCCAGGGAAGGCTAACGTAGTAGCCGACGCTCTTAGTAGGAAAGAAAGAGTGAAACCTTCCCATGTGAGAGCTTTGGGAATGGTAATTCAGACAAGCTTGAAATCTCAAATCATTAATGCCCAGGAGAAAGCGTTATGCAAGGAAAATCTTCCAGGCGAAACTTTACATAGTTTGGAAGAAAGATTTGAAACCAAACCTGATGGAGTTCGTTATTTTAAAGACAGGGTCTGGATTCCAAGGGTTAACAACCTGAGAGACATGGTACTAGAGGAGTCTCATCGATCTAAATACTCCATCCACCCTGGAGCAGATAAGATGTACAAGGATCTTAAAGAGTACTATTGGTAGCCTGGAATGAAAAAGGATATTGCCTTGTACGTTGGGAAGTGTTTGACATGCTCAATAGTCAAAGCTGAACATCAGAAACCATCCGGGTTGTTGCAACAACCTGAAATTCCCCAATGGAAATGGGAGCAAATATCTATGGACTTTGTTACCAAACTTCCTAGAACTGCTAAAGGTCATGACTCAATTTGGGTCATAGTGGATCGACTGACGAAATCTGCACACTTTCTCCCCATTCGAGAAGATTTCAAGATGGAAAAATTGGCCCAAATCTACATCGACAAAATTGTTTCTCTGCATGGTGTACCCCTATCTATCATTTCTGATAGAGATGGTCGTTTTACATCTCGATTTTGGTGGATGTTACAGAGGGAACTAGGAACCAAGATAGATTTGAGCACAGCTTACCACCCTCAGACAGATGGGCAAACAGAGAGAACAATACAAACATTGGAAGACATGCTACGAGCGTGTGTCATTGAGTTCAAAGGAAATTGGGATACTCATTTACCCCTAATTGAGTTTTCCTACAATAACAGTTACCACACGAGTATCCAATGTGCTCCATATGAAGCATTGTATGGATGCAAGTGTCGTTCGCCCTTATGCTGGACAGAAATCGGAGACAGACAGTTGACTAGAGTCGAACTTATCCAGGAAACATCCGACAAGATTGCTATCATCAAGGATAAGCTTAAAGCTGCTAGAGATCGTCAGAAAAGTTATACGGATAATCGTCGAAAACCATTAGAATTCCAAGTAGGAGACAAGGTACTTTTAAAAGTGTCGCCTTGGAAATGGCTTGTGCGTTTTGGTAAGAAAGGAAAACTAAGCCCGAGATATGTTGGACCCTTTGAAATCCTTGAAAGGATTGGTCCAGTAGCGTATAAACTCCAATTACCCCAGGAGTTAAGCGCCATTCACGACACATTCCACGTCTCCAACCTTAAGAAATGTCTAGCCGACGAAACATTGATAGTACCCCTGGAGGAAATTAAGATCAATGATAAGCTGAGCTTCGTTGAGGAACCAATAGAAATCCTTGACAGGGAGGTAAAACAACTTAAGCGGAGTAAGATCCCGATTGTGAAAGTTCGATGGAACTCAAAACGCGGGCCGGAGTACACCTGGGAGCGCGAGGACTACATAAAGGAAAAGTATCCGCAACTATTCCCTTGCGATGACAAGCGATGACATAGAATGAATTTCGGGACGAAATTCTTTTTAAGTGGGGGATACTGTGACAATTGCCAATTCAGGTCATTCTTGGACTCATGCATCTTTATAATAATCATTCATGATCAATATGCCATGACCTAGTAGTATAAATTAGGTCAAAAATCTTGCATAAACTAGGATCCAACTAAGGTCTAGGACTAATATACTTGATACTTACAATTCTAGTAAGTTGCTTAGCTACAATAGGAAATGCCAATACTATAATTAGAATAAAGCTTCAAGCTTTGTTATAATTGAAATAGGGTATAAAACTCTAAAAATAAATTAAAACATTCTAATTATACTTCAACATGTTGTTGAATATCAAACAATATTCCAAAAACCCTAAAGAGCCAAAAATCCAAAGTTATAAATTATAAAGCTTAAAAACTTTATAAAATTTGGCTATAAACTTCCAAATATCAAATTTTATTAATCAAATTATGGATTATACCAATGAACTAGAAATATAAATTACAAGTATTAATCATAAATTATTTGTTGAAAACAAGATTTTTAAATAAATCAAATTGCTTAATAAACATTTTATAAAAATGAATGTTTTTATATAAAATATAGGAGGGAAGTTTATACAGTTTAAAACTTAGGACAGAGGAGGCCAAAATGCATGCAAAAACCGGCCATCACCTCTCCCCATGCCCTCTCTCTTCCCCAAAACACAATCATTAAGCTTAAACCCTTACTCCACCTCTTCCCTCTTCACTCTCTCACTTCACTCTCTTCACACACTTCACTCTCTTCTTCCCTCTCTCTAAACTCACGAAAATCCTCTCATTTCTCTGCAAAATTTCGAGATTGTGAAGCCCTTGAAGTGTTCTTACTTCTCTCAAAGTCAAAACCAAGGTAAACAACAACATCTTCTTCCATAGTTTCCATGGTTAAATCTCTTTTTCTTCTTAGTCTTCTCTACTTTTCGGATTCTATGCCTTTCCATGCCTAGAAATCTTTATTCTCCCCTTGTGGTTTGTAGATTCTCACCATAACACAATGCATGTGTTAGAGATGGTGAAAATCCGGGATCAAACCCATGCAAGGAGTGGAAAATATGCACATATGATCATGTGACATCAAAACCTAATATTTCATGTTCTTCTCCATTTCTTTTGTGTTCATGCATGAACAAAAGCATTTAAACCATTTCTAGTACATCTTGGATGCTCATTCATTCCATGCATGTGTTATAAATCGGGCCTTACCAAAGACATGCATGATGTTCTTGTTGAAATACCCTAATAATGCACACAAGCAAACATGCAATCTGCCAGATTACTTTGTTCGACTTTGAACAGTCATAACTCAGTCATTTCTTAACCAAATCATGATATTCTTTTTGTATTGGTTAGTTCCACGAGTTAAATTTCAAACCCAACTGGTCTCACTGTAAAATATTAAATATCCGATTTTTAGCAGATTTTACAAAAAGGTTGCGCATACAGCTCTTTTTCTGTGATCACTATTTTTATCTTGCTTAAACAATGGCCTTAAACCCAACCATAAATCTGAGGAAAAATACCTTAGAAACTTAACATATCTAGTGAATTATGGTTGAAATTTCGTGGCTTAAAACCTCACTGATTGGGCTACACAAATTCATGAACTTCAGCCACATTTACACTTCATGCATTATTGCATGCACCTTTTCTTAAATTGTTTGAAATCATTACCCTCATTTCTCTTCTAAATACATTTTTTTACATTTTTCATTTTGAAAGCCCTTGCATTCATGAGATAATCTGGAAAATTTCAAGAGCTTTTGTTATTTCTTTGATTTATTAGAATTATTGCTAAAACCAAGGGCATAAATCATATAAAATACTTCCAGAGGTCAATAAATCCTAAATAAATTCATGGATGATCATTATGGGGAATAATGACCCCTCACCAAATTTCAGCAATTTTTGTTACTGTTTCATATGATTTATAATTTTCTTTTATTTAGGACATGATAAATTACAAAACCACTTTATAGGATGTGAAAATTGTATCTAACAATTTTCACATACCTTACCTATGATGTATGACTCCAGAAAATAATTTCAAGATTTTCCATCATGTTTTACTATTTTTCCCAATTTTTGGTAATTATAATGGTCTAAAAATGGGAGAAATAGTTCTGGTTATCCAAAATTCATGAAAATTTACCAGGATATAATATTATAGAGTAGGAGGTTACACAAAAATTTTGAATATTTTTCTCTATTGTAAACTCTTTTTCTCTTATTTTCTAAAGTTAATTGCACTAAAATACACTTAAATATACATAAATACCCAAAACCAGTTTATACATTATGAAAACCACTTTTGATATTTTTCACAGGATATTTATACTGTAAATGATGTTACAAAAATTTATGGTGATTTATTTTAACTGTTTAATATTATTTCTTTAATTAATGACTATTTAAAAGAATAAAGCAAAGAAAAATAGAAATGCCCACTGAAAAATATCTTTTATATTTTTCTCAGCCTATTTATGTATAATAACAATTAAATAAAAAGTTTGGGTAATTTTGGAAACTGTTTTCTATTTATTTCAATTTTTATTGAAATAAATGCTCAAAAATCATAAAATATAATTAAACAGCTTGGAAATCCATTTTTATAATTTTCCCAGCTTAGTATTGTGTAATAACAGTTAAATAAAAAGTTTGAGAATTTTTATCCCTCGAATGCTATTTTCGTGAATTTATGTTGTAATAAAGACTTAAAAATTTGGAAAGTTTATATTCCAAGGTTGTAATTAATCGCCCGATATATAGAATTTCATTACTTTAGAAAAAGTGTAACTAATTGATATAAAATCCAATACTAAAACATAAATTGGCATTTCCCTATTTGTAGAGTTTAGTATATTAGCATTAGATATCGACATGGAAACTCACTAGTGCGTGTGTTTGATGTCGTAGGATCCCGGTAGTAAGACGTTGGTGCATCCCGAAGTACCGCTTGTGTCTACACAAAACATCGTGAGTATTCACTAATCCCCTATTTTATGTTTTTAAATGTTTTGGGGTGGAAAAGCATGTCCTAAACTATTTATATCCGTTGTATTTATCTGACTTGTATAAACATGGTTGCTATATTTAGCATACTGTGAGTATTCACCAATCCCTTATTTTATGTTTTTAAATGTTTTGGGATGGAAAAGCATGTCCTAAACTATTTATATCCGTTGTATTTATCTAACTCGTATAAACTTGGTTGCTATATTTAGCATACTGTGAGTATTCACGCACTCCCCTATTTTCGGTTTTTATGTTTTGGGGTGGAAAAGCATGTCTAGAAAAACTACTGTTTGCATGTTGTATTTAAATTGAATTGTATCAAACATGATTGCTATTGTATTGCTATGTTTCTTTATGTATGTCTATGCATCACGGAACATGAGAACTTATCGTACTAAGGCCCTTCCCTTATCTCTAACCATTAACTCTTTGAGCCAATGGTCGTTATGGATAGCGCTATTAGGAATTGACAACTCCTCACTCGCCCGAATCGCTGGAGTGCATGATACCATATTCATCTATGGAACGATAAGCATAGATCTCGATAGGGCTTCAGTCATAGGTTTGGTTGAGACTCATTGTTTGCTCATACACATACAAACTCGTTTCTCGTTATAGCAATAAACTTGTATTCATTAATAGCAATCAACTTGTTTATCATTGAAGCAATGTACTTGTATTTACGAAAAGCCTTAATGTATGCTCGATTTTTATAAACTTGTGATACTCACCAACTATTTTCATAGTTGACGCTCGTTTTACATGCTTTTTCAGGAAGTAATTAGTAAGTGGATGTAAAGATTCATCATCATAGAGCATGCTGCATTGTGTTGAAGCTATTATGAAGCTATATTTTGAACAATGTTATTTTGAAAAACTTGTATTTTGTTTCTTTTGAAGCTATGGGTTGTAAACTTTTAAATACTGCTATGGTGATGTATCTTTATCTTTTGCATTGAAACCGTTATCGCTGTCATACCTTGCGTTCCCGTTTTAGCGGGGTGTGATAATAGAAGAGATATCTAAAAGATTTATGTGGGTAGCCGATGAAAATACATCGCTCACTACGAGGTTCGAGATTTTCGTGAGTTTCTTGTTTCACAAAGGCCTCGCAACCCCAAACCTTGATGTGGTCTAACAGGGGAACCTTCCCTATCTACATTTCGTGAGGTGTTTTGAAAACCTTTTTAGTTGGGACTAGATTAAGGATATGGACAGCAGTCTCTAAGGCATACCCCCAGAATGAGATAGGTAACGAAGCCTGGCTCATCATGGAATGAACCATGTCCAACAAGGTTCTATTGCACCTCTCAGCCAAACCATTAAGCTATGGTGTCGTAGGTGATGTCAATTGTGAAACAATTCCATATTTTTTAAGATAGTCGTGGAACTCAATACTAAGATACTCTCCTCCTCAATCGGATCGGAGCATCTTTATCTTCCTGCCCAATTGATTCTCCACTTCTTTCTTAAACTCTATGAACTTTTCATAGGTTTCTGACTTATGCTTGATTATGTAGACATACCTATATCTACTATAATCATCAGTAAAAGTCACATAGAAGCAGTTAGCATCCCTTGTGGTGGATCTGAAGGGTCCACACTGTAACACCATGATTTTCAAGACAAAATTTTCATTTAAAATAATCATTTTTAATATTAAACACTTGTTTAAAATCTCATTCATAATTGAATTACAAAACATAGCTTCATTTTCACTTGAATGGAAGACCAGGATCCTCTAAAATACAACTCTTTCTCTGGTGTGTACAATCGAGCCGGTGCCATCCCGCGTTACTGAAAGAACCTGAAACAACATACATAAAACACTGTAAGCACGAAGCTTAGTGAGTTCCCCAATATACACATTACGCACATACGCCTTTCCAGGCCCTGACCTTCCGGTCCACTGCATAATGCCTTCCGGCCCATGAGATAATCGCCTTCCGACCCATAACGTGTTGCCTTCCGGCCCTTAGTACATTGCCTTCCGGCCCATAACATATTGCCTTCCGGCCCATAATATATTGCGTTCCGGCCCATAACATATTGCCTTCCGGCCCATAATATATTGCGTTCCGGCCCATAACATATTGCCTTCCGGCCCATAACATATTGCCTTCCGGCCCAAAAACATATACGGCACATAATACATTTACTCTAACACATAAAGCACATATATCATATATCATACCTGACCTTTCTGTCACATAACACCTTGCCTTCCGGCCCATATAAACATGCATATCACGCGTAACAACTAACTTTCCATTTATAGCATATATAAATAACACATAATATATTCGACCTTCCGGTCACACAATCAAACCCTTCCGGGTACAGTATAGTGAGAAGACTCACCTCGTGGATGCTGGAAGTTAGCAACTCCTGAAATCACTTGCACCTGATCCGCCGAGCTACAAGCTCCCTATAACAATATATCTCTTATTAATACTTTTATCTTCCACGTTAACTGACCCTAAGAAATCACACACAGGTCAACTCTGGTCAACGGTCATCTCGATTGGACTCGGCGAGTGCCCTGGCGACTCGGCGAGTCTAGTCGTCCTCCAATCCTCTAAGTTTCCCCTTCTACTCGTCGAGTATCCTCCTTGAATCGACGAGTTACTCCTGGAAGAATCGCGGGGCCACCCCGACTCCACTCGTCGAGTCTGAAGAACAACTCGACGAGTCCCAGTTATTCTTCAAGCTACTCGCCGAGTCTGCTCATCGGACTCGGCGAGTCCATGCCATGCAGTCGATCAAACTGCTTCCTGAGATACGTATTTTTCCGAATACACAAACATGGGACCTTCTGGACCTCTAAGGGTCCTAATACAGGTTATATTCGTTTGGGTAACAAGGTAATAATCCATCTACTCATCAAATGGGTTTCATAAACCCTAAATCCATATACACATCAATCACAGAAGAATGTAATCCGAGCTATTACCTGAATGATGTACCTTCTGTGTCCCCAAACTTCAGAACTCGAATCCCTTGCAATTACTTTAGCCAAAAGCCTTCTCCTCCTTGCACAACAATTCCTTCAAGGTCACCAATGGCCTACAAGCTTGCTCTAGATGCCACAGCCGCTTAGGGTTCTTCTCAATCGACCAAAAGACGAGCAATGATGGCATAAGATCCCTTATATACGACCCAAAACTGAACGGCTAGGGTTTTTCGCTGAACAGCATCGACTCGCCGAGTCCATATCTGGACTCGTCGAGTCCAGTCGCGAACCCGCGACCAAGTCTGCGACCCTACTCGGCGAGTCTGGCTCTAACTCGCCGAGTCTCTCCTTTAAAACACCCCAAAATGCAATTTAACAATACTTGAGATTTTGGGCTGTTACAATTCTCCCCCACTAGAATCAGACTTCGCCCTCGAAGTCTCACTCTGAAAATAATTCTGAATGCTGCTCCCGTATCTCACGTTTCGGCTTACCTAAACACTTCCGATCTCTTCCGAGGTTGCCACTGAATCAATACCAGAGGTACCTCCTTGTTCCTCTGAACCTTGATCTTCCGATCCCTGATGGCCACTGGCCTCTCGGCGTAACACATGCTCGCATCCACCTAATTGTTCTCTAGTGGAACCACTGCTGACTCATCTGCTATACACTTCTTCAATTGCGACACATAAAAAGTGTCATGGATCCATACCAATTCCGTTGGCAGCTCCAAACGGTAGGCCACCCGTCCTACCCTCGCATTCTCATGAAAAGGCCCAACATATCGGGGACCCCAACTTGCCCCTCTTCCTGAACCGAATCACCCCTTCCCAAGGAGAGACCATTAGAAGTACGAATTCGCCGACCTGAAACACATGCTCGTAACGGCGTCTGTCTGCATAACCTTCCTGTCAACTCTAGACGATCATTACCCTCTGATTAACCTGCTGCATCTGCTCTGTCAACTAAAGCACGATCTCTGTACTGTCCACCACTCCCTGCAACCGAGAATTACCCAAGATGCAACTCTGCTCTAAATCTCAATGATCACTCGACCCATAAGGGTTATGAAACCCTGAATCACCGGGTCCCCGATCCAAAGCCCACTTTATCCATTTCGGAACGACTGAGAGACCCATTCTTACTCTCAGAGCAACTCTCACGAGTTCTCCGCTTGCAATCGTATACACATGCTGCACTAGCCCCCAACATACCTTCCTCTTCCCTTACTTAGGGAAATCCGCTTGACGACCTTGTCACTACTCCATGTATCGCACATGCTCTGGATCTGCTCGCAAAGACTCTCGGGTCCATGCGTTACCTTTCCTCAGCAAATGAGGATCCGACACCACCTCCTATGCAACAGCTCATAGGGTGGCATACTAATGCACTAATGATGGCTGTTGATATGAGACAACTCAACCAAGGATCAATACGTACCGCGGCTTTCTCAGAAATCTAATGCACATGCCCGAAGCATGTCTTCGAGCGTCTGGATCGTTTACTCTCTCTAAAGTGTCCTCAGATATCATCATGCTAAGCTCCTTTCCCATATTCCTCCTCAAGACTGAGTACTGGATCAGCTTTTGGCTTCACATCTGAGCCCCCAACTGTCACCCATCTCATGACCCAAATATTCCACTAACTTTCTCCCCGTGACCACTATCCCGACCCAGTGACGCGCAAGTCACAAAATTCTCTTTTCCTCGAGCGAGCAATACAATCCAACCGAGGATCGTCTCAACTCTAATCTCTGGGTTTTGCTGCGCATATTCGTCGCGTATTTCTTCCGCATCTCCCGACAGGGACGGATACCCCCGTCTTGCCCCCGACTCAACATCTAGGCTCCAAAACTCAATAATAGGACTACTCAAACCCAAAACTCTTCCACACCATAAACTGCTCAGAAAACATTCCAACATCGTATTCTCTTGCCATTTAATGAGTACTGCGACTCCACGCGGTATCA
Source organism: Lactuca saligna (assembly GCF_052625555.1). Classification (NCBI taxonomy): domain Eukaryota; kingdom Viridiplantae; phylum Streptophyta; class Magnoliopsida; order Asterales; family Asteraceae; genus Lactuca; species Lactuca saligna. The sequence goes on from NC_136421.1 coordinate 75,154,272, forward strand.
CAACATCTTCTGAATAGTGAGTACTGCGACTCGAATATCCACCACAGACTATGGAGACAATCAACATAACAACTGTCCATCTCTGCGAATATCCACTCTCTCAAATAATCTCCCTAAATACCCATACTCGAAGGGCTCCCACTAGATCCACAGATACTTGATATGCCACACGTCGATTCAATTCAGGATTCACGAGTAACTCCGAAATAGAAATATCATACCCGAATAGCCCAGAATACTGCCACAACCACTGATCTCCTGCCCCAAACATCACGTATATACAATAATACATCTCCTCGGAATCCCATAAATAGATCTACATTTTCCCACATTACAACTCCGACGCATATAATTTCCCGATTGGAATACGAGAAAACGCTGACGCTACGAAATATGCTGATAATTCCCCGAAACCCTTCTTCCGACGTTCAAAATCCAAACAAGGATGCGCATACCGACACAAACATTCTCTATCTACTTGTAACGACACCAGACACCTGCCATGGATACATTCGTTCTCCTCCTCGAGTACTTCCCGCATTAACTCACTCTGACCCTCTTCCTCAATCACTGACACCTCTGGTCTCATGATTTCTTATAGCATATCTCTATACTTCACTTATAACTACTCTTGGAAAATCCTTGCTTTCCTACATACTGCACCCGGTTCTCCCCCACTAGGGTTCGAACCATCGCCAATTAGCACACACCCAACCCACAACTATTTTTCACCAGTGACATCGCATCTGCTCCAGGAAAGTGCTACGCAACGCCCGGTAATTCCCCCTTAAAGAAATCAATCAACCCTCTATACTCTGAACCTCTGATTAACTCTCCAAGAACTTCTCATCACAACCGCCTCTAATCGATCCAAATCCCATGCCAAACTGGCACTAAGCATCTAAACTGTCCAATGACATCCCTGGCTCATATAATGCACCGCCAGATGATCGTTCCTCTCACCTCGACTCATCAACCAATGTCCCAACACCGGAATTGTCCCAAGGACAAGGATCCACTCCCAACATAGACGAAAACTCTCTGCACTGCAAAGCTCGACTGAACTCTCCGCTGCTACCACTATGACGTATCCTACTATCCTCACTTAGGTGTAGTGTGGTTTTCGACTACCTCAGTCCCAACTGACTGTCTGCTCACGATAAGTCACTGCCTCGCGGCACACCTGCTACCTGATACTCTGAGGGAAAACATTGCCGATAACTACCTGTAGGGTGTACTCCCAAATCCACCACTGAAACATCAAGCCCCTCGTGTATTGCTCACAAACATAAATGGCACCACCCTTCTAGAAGATGGCCTCCCCCTTATCACCTGATTGTTTGACTCAACCGAAATTTTCCTCTGTCTTTAACTTCTTACCAAAATACTCCGATGGGCACTCGCCTTTCCTCTCGGGGAACGCCTCCCCATACTCAATCATGGTCTATAGGCCTAAACCCATAGCATCCGATCTCTACCTCATCGATCATGACCCGATAGCAAGATAGTCACAAGCATCATCCGCTACGAACCCTGGTACTCATCCCATGACGTCCCTTCTCAATCTGTTCTGGTGTATGGTACCCGAACCATAACATCACTCCTCAATCTGCTCCGATGTATGATACTCGAACCATAACATCTACCCTCAAGCTGTCCCGATGTATGGTACCCTGACCATAACATCACTCCGTACTCCGCTCCGAAGTATGGTACTCGAACCACAACATCTATCCTCAATCTGTTCCGATGTATGATACTCGAACCATAACATCTATCCTCAAGCTGTTCCGATGTATGGTACCCTGACGATAACATCACTCCGCACTCCGCTCCGATGTATGGTACTCGAGCCACATCATCTATCCTCAATCTGTTCCGATGTATGGTACTCTGACCATAACATCACTCCGCAATCTGCTCCGATATATGGTACTCGAACCATAACATCACTCCTCATCCCGTTCCTTAGGACCTTCAGAATGCTCCCTGTATCAAGTATGGGTCCTCTGCTTTCAGTAGTACGGGCCCATACTACCTGCCACATCTACCCATACTTTCCACACGGACTATCCCAGAGTTCCTAAGTAGCTGATCGACCTGCTCTTTCACCCATCTCATCGTGCATGCTCGCTCCCCAGCGAAATCCTCTACTCTACCAGCGCACTCATCTGGCTAGGTTTACTCCCTAGCCCCTTCTGCCGTCCTCCCACTTCTTTGCTATCAGCTGCTGAAGAGCTCCTAATGATGCCAGCCATCTACCTCCTGAATATCGTCATACTCACTTAGTAGCTGACTCCCATCATCGAGAATTCCACAAAGCACAAAGCAAGTAGCATTTGAGCATCGAAGATTACATAGGACTCCCTATCTGTGATAGCTCCACCTTCTCGGCTCATCCTCGGAAGTACCACTGAACTCTGTAGCTCTACCCCTCGTGCGTCCTAACTGGATATTCTCGCTCATCACATACACAAAAGCATAACGCACATATAACAACAAACCCTAGGCTAAGGCATCACAAATCAGGCCACTCTAGTCCTAAGATATGAAATACCTAGCCTGTCTCTAGCATGCAATAATATCTCATAAAGTGCATAATAGATATTTCATAACACAAAAGTAAGGGTATTTTGGGAAATCACCGTTTGGCTCTGGCTGATTGTACACACTGCTCTTTCTTGCTTTCTCTTTAAACTCTTATCCACTTTTAGAAAACTGTTTATTTGAAAACTTTTTCTTATTTCCTCAGTTTGAGTCCAGATTTACCCGAAGGCGCATCCGAATCCCTCAAACCAAGGCTCTGATACCAATTTGTAACACCATGATTTTCAAGACAAAATTTTCATTTAAAATAATCATTTTTAATATTAAACACTTGTTTAAAATCTCATTCATAATTGAATTACAAAACATAGCTTCATTTTCACTTGAATGGAAGACCAGGATCCTCTAAAATACAACTCTTTCTCTGGTGTGTACAATCGAGCCGGTGCCATCCTGCGTTACTGAAAGAACCTGAAACAACATACATAAAACACTGTAAGCACGAAGCTTAGTGAGTTCCCCAATATACACCTTACGCACATACGCCTTTCCAGGCCCTGACCTTCCGGTCCACTGCATAATGCCTTCCGGCCCATGAGATAATCGCCTTCCGGCCCATAACGTGTTGCCTTCCGGCCCTTAGTACATTGCCTTCCGGCCCATAACATATTGCCTTCCGGCCCATAACATATTGCGTTCCGACCCATAACATATTGCCTTCCGGCCCATAACATATTGCCTTCCGGCCCAAAAACATATACGGCACATAATACATTTACTCTAACACATAAAGCACATATATCATATATCATACCTGACCTTTCTGTCACATAACACCTTGCCTTCCGGCCCATATAAACATGCATATCACGCGTAACAACTAACTTTCCATTTATAGCATATATACATAACACATAATATATTCGACCTTCCGGTCACACAATCAAACCCTTCCGGGTACAGTATAGTGAGAAGACTCACCTCGTGGATGCTGGAAGTTAGCAACTCCTGAAATCACTTGCACCTGATCCGCCGAGCTACAAGCTCCCTATAACAATATATCTCTTATTAATACTTTTATCTTCCATGTTAACTGACCCTAAGAAATCACACACAGGTAAACTCTGGTCAACGGTCATCTCGACTGGACTCGGCGAGTGCCCTGGCGACTCGGCGAGTCTAGTCGTCCTCCAATCCTCTACGTTTCCCCTTCTACTCGTCGAGTATCCTCCTTGACTCAACGAGTTAATCCTAGAAGAATCGCGGGGCCACCCCGACTCCACTCGTCGAGTCTGAAGAACAACTCGACGAGTCCCAGTTATTCTTCAAGCTACTCGCCGAGTCTGCTCATCGGACTCGGCGAGTCCATGCCATGCAGTCGATCAAACTGCTTCCTGAGATACGTATTTTTCCGAATACACAAACATGGGACCTTCTGGACCTCTAAGGGTCCTAATACAGGGTTATATTCGTTTGGGTAACAAGGTAATAATCCATCTACTCATCAAATGGGTTTCATAAACCCTAAATCCATATACACATCAATCACAGAAGAATGTAATCTGAGCTATTACCTGAATGATGTACCTTCTGTGTCCCCAAACTTCAGAACTCGAATCCCTTGCAGTTACTTTAGCCAAAACCCTTCTCCTCCTTGCACAACAATTCCTTCAAGGTCACCAATGGCCTACAAGCTTGCTCTAGATGCCACAGCCGCTTAGGGTTCTTCTCAATCGACCAAAAGACGAGCAATGATGGCATAAGATCCCTTATATACGACCCAAAACTGAAAGACTAGGGTTTTTCGCTGAACAGCGTCGACTCGCCGAGTCCATATCTGGACTCGTCGAGTCCAGTCGCGAACCCGCGACCAAGTCTGCGACCCTACTCGGCGAGTCTGGCTCTAACTCGCCGAGTCTCTCCTTTAAAACACCCCAAAATGCAATTTAACAATACTTGAGATTTTGGGCTGTTACAATTACATCAGTGTGTATGAGATCCAACAAACCCTTTCATAAGTACTAGTGAAGGGTGACTTGGTCATTTTCCAAGCAAACAAGATTCAAAAGTGTCAACCGCCTTTAAGTCAAATGACTCCAAGACTCCATCCTTTTGGAGTTCGGCTATCTGCTTCTTGTTCACATTTCCAAGACGACAATGCCATAAGCATGATTTATCCAAACCATTGGGTGAATTGATGTGCAATACTTTATTTCCTAAGTTATCTACAACCATCACAGTTTCATATATATAACATTACAAGGTAATGCTTCAAAATAAATTGAACAATTATAATAAGCATTAATACTACCAATTTCATTATTAAAAGAAAATGTAAAACCTTGTTTATACAAACTATGAAAAGAAATAATATTCCTCACCATATCTGAAGAGTAGCAATAATTATTTAAATCTAAATTTAAACCACAACTAAGTTAAAAATAATAAACTCTAATCTTGGTAACATATGACTTTTTCCAATTCCCCATGATTAAGTTCTTATTCCGGTGCTCCACATCTCGACTTTCTTTTAGACCCTGCAAATCAGAACAAATGTGAAAACCACATCCTGTATCAAACACCCAAGAATTAGCATGTGATGAGTTATTAGACAGAAGAGTATAAATACCTACGAAGGAGGGCTTGATCTTCCCATCCTTTATGTCCTGCAAGTATTTTGGGGCAGCTTTGCTTCCAATTCCCTTTTTCATGAGAATGGAAGCACCCTGCTTTCTTTGGATTTGGATTGGGGGTGACAGAACCACCTTTGGTCCCACTAGAAGAGGATCTAACATGGGAATTTTCCTTGTGGTGGTTCTTTGAGGGAGCCTTCCTCTTCTTTCCCTTCCCATGTCCAATTGCCAACAAAGGGCAGCAGGAGTAGGAGTAGGTACAATATATTTGCCTTTCAAACGGCTTTCAGCAGTTCTGAAGAGACCTTGAAGCTTGCTTAGAGTGACCATCTCTTTGTTCATATGATAGGTCATACGAAACTGATCATAACAAGGAGGTAAAGAGTGTACAATAATGTCAATGGCCAATTCTTCATCGAAGTTGACATTCAACTTCAACAAGCGCCCCACAAACCTTTGCATCTTTTGCAAGTGGGCCATGATGGACCCTCCGTCCTTCATTTTGGTCATGATCATGGAAACTATGATTTCATACGTTTCCTCCCTTGCACTTTGATGGTACCTTTCCATCAAATCTTGGTGCATTTCATAAGTCCAAAAGTCCTCATATGACTTTTGAAGCTTAGCAGTCATGGTAGCAAAGATTATACATGACACTTTGGTCGCATCCCTTTCATGAGTCTTATACTCAGCAATGTGTTCGGGAGTAGCAGTAGATTCATCAATCTCCTTAAGCTCTTTATCAAGGAAATATTCTTTGTCCTCATAACAAATAGCCATTCGGATGTTTCGAATCTAATCATTGAAGTTCGATCCATCAAATATGACCCTCCCACATAGGTTCGTGAGGGAGAAAGAGCCAGAAGCAGTTGAGTTTGAAGCATTGTTTGAACTAGACATCTAAAAAGAAGGACAAAGTTTAGAATAGATAAGGATCCTTAATATAATACCCAAAAAATTGAATTTTAAGGCTAGGACCCAACACAATATTTTACAATTCGAAAGAGGGATGCCGTAATCGAATTGAAAAATATTTGAAGGTAGGTAAATGATGATTTACCAATTTTCACCTTGAAAATCGAAATTTATTATTAAGTTTTAATTGGATTGAAATTCCTAGATTCTTTTGAGATTCACTGAACTTTTCAATGACATGTTTAAATCTCGATTAAGCCGTGCAATTTTGTGACTGGGATACCGAGGATCACAAACAAGGTGTGAATAACCATGCAAATTAGCTTGGTACACTTAATGTTACAAATCATCCAATCAATGTGTTGGTTAACCACACACACGCTCCATTGATCCATGATTAACATCAAGCTATCCTTTGTCACACATTGTCAGTCCCAAATTAGTGTGCCGGTAAACCGCACACGCACCATTAACGACTTAACAAGGTGCAAATTGCAACTTCATGGAATAGCGCCATTTTCACATTTTTCCTAAACTAACTAAGATTGGGAATTTATAAAATTTTATTTACTATAATAATTATCATTATACTTATTAATGAGAATTAATGTCCTATCCTACCCATTCGGTTAACGATCCTCCATCAGTGAAGGAAACGATGAGTGAGCATGGATACCCATTAAACCACCATTTTATAGAAAGTAACCTTATACTCCCTTATAGGGCGGCTTCATGAATGAGGTCTAGTAACTGTAAGACTGACTTGTCTTATATATATATACATACATATACATATATATATATATATATATATATATATATATATATATATATATATGTATGTATTAAACTCTTAATATTATAATAGTATAAGGGTTGAATTTTAAACTTTGAAAAGTCTAGGGTTTGGAATTAAAGTTTCATAAATGAGACACTTCATGTTCCAAAACTTGAGGGCATGTTTTGTAATTTGTCAAAACATTTGATTTCTGTAACTTATGGATTTTAACGTTCCATGAATGAGAGCTTTTAAATTCCAAACTTGAGGACAAGTTATGAAACCTTTCAAGATCTCTTAAATTCTATAACTTACAAGAGTTAATAGTTTCATGAATAAGGACTTTTCATATTCCATAAGTTTAGGAAAGGTTATGGAACTTTTCAAGAAACATATAGATCAAATTTAACTAATCTAATTATCACATAATTCATCATTTACCAATTTGACTTAGTTTGATTCATATTACAAGATAACTTCAAATTATTACAAATAATTAGTTTTTCACAAAATCAAGTAATTATCTTAAAATTTGACAACATTCATGTTTTTGGATGGGGATAAACATTACCATATTAGTAAACAAAAATTTATGAACAAAAACAGCTGTGGTAATGATCCATATCCAAAACAGGTAAAAAACTCAAAATTTTTGCCACTTGATGAACCAACTCGCCGAGTGCACTAATGAACTCAACGAGTTCATCTTCATAAGGAACCTACTCGTTGAGTTTATAGATGGACTCATTCAGTAGGCCATGGTAGAATCCAAAATTCTGATTTTTCAGCTTTTGAAAATCACACAATTGCATCAATATAATTGAAAACACGCATGGCTCTAATACTACTATTATGTTTTATATACTCTAACGTCCCTATGGTGCATATACAACCCTAATTCTTTGGATCTAAGTTTTCTCTAATTATACATTCAACATTGGTTTCCAAAGCATCAAGCCAAAACTAGCATACAAAATTTGTCATATGAATCATAAAATAAGTTAGAAGATTACCTCTAGATGTGGCTACTAGGACTTTGGCCTTAAGTGAGCTTAGCACCCCAAGTGTTGTTCCTTAAACAAGTCACAAGCACCAATAAAACAACTAGATGAATATGAGAGAGCATAGCCCAATCCATATGTATTAGTTGATTTACATAAGCATTAGCCCATCACAAATCAATCATGGATAGTTAGCCCAATCCATATGTATTAGTTGATTTACATAATCAGTCCTTATTAATTCAATTAGTCTTTCTTCATCACTAAATTAATTCCAAATTAATTCTTGATCAATACTAATCAAATGATACGATTTATCAATTAATATATTATACTTATAATATTAATTACCTGTTACTCAAATATCCATCTATCAAATTGTTCTGGTGAAGGCAACTTGAAATGGACCATGCTACTATCGGGTCAATTATGTACCAATTATAGTTATCGGCTTAGACACCTAATTCAACAAAAAGTTCATTGGGGAATATTCTCCTTAGACGTCTAAGTGAGAAATGCATTACCAAATATCTAGGTGGATAAGATTTTGGGAATCATTTGACGGTAACTCTTATGATAAATGCAAATCTTGTTTATCAAGATGGATGATGAATACATTAGTTGGTGATATGAATTTCTGCTGGACTTAGTTCATACATATAGACTATTCAAATTAACCACAGTACATGAAAAGGCCAACTTCATTACCTTCAAAATATATGAAGATGTTTGTAACGTCCCAAAAATTAATACTAAAAATATCATTATTAAATTAATAAAAATGTAATCCAAAACATCATCACAAAACCGAAGTGGAACCAAATATATCAATATATCATAAAATATCAGAGTAAGTCATAAAATGTGGAATAAGGCGGTGTGTGCTCTACAATCATCCCGAGCTCTTCCCTTTCAAAGCAGAAGTACCTGAAACATACATTGAAAACCATAAGCACAAATCTTAGTGAGTTCCAAAAATACGATATACCATACATAATAATCATATACTGGGCCCCCGCCCTAAATCAGGCCTTGCTCAATTTTGGGTACCACTAGGCATCAGGTCCGCCCGACTCGAGTTCTGCTCGGCATACAAATCTGTCAGTCTCCAGGCCCTTCCTAACATTGGGCCTCGCCCAGTACACATATACTCGTATAAACATATAATCATAAGAAAAAAAAAGCAATAATCACAAAGACAATAGCATACCATATAGTCATCAAGCCCCACCCTACATCTGGCCTTACATAGTAAACATAAAACACATATTGATAGTTGGCATAAAATATACTCATTAGGGCCAGCCTAGCTGTGAGAACCCAAAATTTCCATTCTGTACGAACTTTATAAGGTCAATAGAAGTTTTAACAGTCATAGTAAAATTTCAGACTTTTCTGTATAAGTTTGAGTATTTCGGGATTTACACTCAAGGAGATATCAGGAGAGTGGATGCACTAGGGTTTTGTGCAACACTGTTATTCCAAAACTCTATTACATTAGAGTTCATTACGGTAATAAAATATTTTCTTCCAAAAATCTCAAGACTATATATAGAATTTTGAGCCATATTAATTCATTATTGACAATTCCAACTAGAGAAAAGCCATTTCTCTCTCACGGATCTTCGGGTTTTCATCCCAAATCGTGAGTACCCTTCTCTAGTTATATTATATGGCTTATAACATGTTTAATAACCTTGATTACATAACAAAACTGTGAGATCTGGGAGTTTACCGCCCAAGAACGTTCTTGGAGAGTAAACTCCTATATGAGGCTTATATGATGCCCAGTCCCTTCCTCATGTTAAATAACGACCTTAGGATGGTATGTAAGTGTATTTAAGACAATAAAACACCAAATAAACACCCAAGTTTAGGTGTTCATGGCCCAAGGAGTTCTTGGACCGTGAACTCCAAAAACAAGGACCAAAAGGTGTTTTTAACACTCCTAAGGCTTTGGACATTTACCTAGAATTGTTTCCACTTAAATCAAGGACTTAAACACATCCAAAAACCCCACTTTTGAGAGTTTACGGACCTATGATTGTTCTTGGGCCGTGAACATCAAATTAAGGCACCAAAGTGTGCCGAACGCCTTCATTTGCTTAGGGTAAAAGTCTAGAACCTATCCTACATGTGTATGAGACTTGAAAACATCAAAAACACCCTTCCATAAGAGTTTACAGCAGTAACTCAAAGGAATTTGGTCTTTGGGCCATAAACCCCTCAAAGGAGTGTTTCTATGCCCTAAACCCTTCCAAGAATTATTCCACCAAGTTGGAATACTTCTAGGGATCATTTAGAACTTCAAAACACCAAATGTCACCAAGCTTGAGAGTTCACGGCCGTAAAATCATGAGTTTACAACCATGAACTCCTTGTGTGATGTCCATGGAAGAGTAAACTCAAGTATAGGGTCCTTTGGAACCCTAAACCCAAGTGCCTTGTCCCACAATAGTTTAGATGCAATCCTTAGGGCTTATAACACTGATATAAAGTGTTTATTATGTTCTAGGATGTCTTAACATTATCAATTAGTAGTTTAAGACTAATTGGATACATATATGTGGTATTATATGTTAACTAGGGTTATAAAGTGTGTTCAAGACTTCACATGTCACCTAGCGATCCTACATCTTCAGTTCATCCATACCACTCACTACAGGTGAGTTCATACCCCTTAACCAATGATTTAAATGTTTTTAAATGCTTATGGGGGGGGGGGGGGGGAATACAAGTTAATTACTTATAGTTATTACATCAATCACATGTGATTAATAACTACAAAACCAGTGATTTCTTACCGTTCAAACTGTTTATTAAACTTTTTTACAAGCTCATTTACTTATCAAATACTTTCATTTAAACTCTTTAATACTTATTATCAATTGCATGCCTATGTATGTATACTTATATAATAAATGTTTAAAAGGCTTAGGAAGGCCTGCCCGCCTTATTTCCTTTTCGCGCTTGAGATGTGGTCTGGTGGGATATCGGGTATCTGTCCGAAGGTCATTTAAATATTAATTATATATCATGTGTACATATGTAGTCATAAAGGTCTTTCCAGTTCATTCATTACCCTTGGGTAGCAAGGGTATACTTCCAGGTTCATACGTACCAGTTACATCATTAGTAAGTTACCATAGGGGTAGCCCAGGAGAATACTAATACTATAACTAGAACAAAGAAACATACAATGAGTCAGTTCGAGTAGTACACACAGTACATTACTACACATGCTAGATAGAGAGAACGTACATTACAGCTAGCACACGCAAAACATTTCAGTACACACAGGCTAGATAGAGGAAGATTACAATTTCAGTTAGCACATTTGTTACATATACATTTATGCAGTTATGTGAACCATTGAGCGGGTCATGGCACTTCCTGCCCCGACCGTTCTTGTATCCCAAATCTCCTAAATTGGAGAGTGTATGAGTTTGCGTATAGATCTATACTGGATTGACTATTCTACACCTTGTTTCTCACTACAGTGGGACTTGCAAGTCTACGGGTGCCAAATGTGATTTCTTACGGTGTCTTACATCTTCGTTTTACTAGAGTCGGTAGCAGGATACAGGTCGATCACATGTTATTTGAAAACTCCTTTTTGTATTAAGGTAGTTAGTACCACGGTAGTCACATATTACAAATACTACGGTACGATAATATTTTCCCATTACATTCACTTCGTTGATATTCACATGATGCACGGTAATGTAGTAACTATATTTTTGGTTAATGATAGTCAGAATTTGGGAAACACACACACTCTAACAAGAGATATATACACGATCACGAGATGCCTTGGTAGAAGGCTACAGTTAGTAGAAAACATAGGGTTTTCTAGGAGAGTTCAAACATTATACAAAACATTTTACAGAAACAACTTTCAAATGTTTTCACACAAACTCAGACATTAATATACTTATGATCTCACTAGCATTAAGCTGATACTCGCTTTCAAAATAACTTGTATTCTTAGGTCGCCACTAGACAGGTACAGGTGCCAGGCTTTTGAGAAGATGGAGTTCGTTCAAGACTCATCTTTTATTTTGATATGTATATTTTTGGTGTCTATAACTTTGACAGAACACACATGTATGAAATTATAATAGTAATGTAATGGATGATGTTGTTTCTTGTTTACTACTATTCATTGTTGTGATACTGTACATGACGTCCTCCGCCCCAGAATGTTTCCGCCATTCATGGTTTTGGGGTGTGACACTAGCATCGAGCCATTCCCAGTAAGCATACCATCATATAACATACGCAAGTGTAACAATTACATCTAGTACCCTAACATATTAACCTTGGTCCAATAATGGTGCCGTCGACCTGCTAAACCTAGTGAGGAAGCTCACCTCAGAATCTAAACAATATTTGATGAGGACTCGACACCGAATCTCAAATTTAACTGACACCTAACCATCAAAAGAACAATTCTAATCCAAAATACTCAAAATGCTCCCATGGGTCAAACTGGGTCAAATGGTAAAAAGTTTCAATAAGATTCAACTCAGCTAATCGCCACGTCGTGGAATCCCATACCACTTCATGACGTCGAATATGACAAAATAGTCGCGACCATCCCTGGTACTATCTCATGGTGGCTTTATAACATCGTGGTAGCTGGATTTTCAATAGCTTAACATATTCATCCATTTCCTTCAATCCAAAAGGGGTCTCTAAGTCAGATGTGGTCCAAAATAGGGTGTATATGCATAAAGTTTCCACTTTATCTAATAGAACCCTCCAAAGTGCATATATCTCAACTTTAAGGTCCAAAACATCACATAACTTAATCAATATTCACTCAATCATTAAAATTACATGCTCAATGGCTACTTAATAGATTTAACACAAAACACATCATAAAAATCAGTGCTTTTCAGAAATGCATGTGCAATGCATGTCTAGAACTCTTAATAGGTCAAAATTAGGTTAAAAGGGCCAAGATTCAATGCATGGCCTCAAAACTCCAATCTAAATCAGGTCCAAAGAGCCAAATTCTCCAAATGGCATGGAGATTCATAAAGTTGCAAGCTTTATGAGATTCAACCTCCCAAAGCAACAAGGCATAGAGAAAGGTGGACAAAATCCATAGATCTATCAACTAACTCATCAAGATGATGTCTTTATACCTCTTTGAGATGCTTGAGGAAGATAAACTCTTGACCCCATGTTGCTTTAGATTCCTAGTATGATCTTGTTCCACCTTCTTCCTTCACAAGAACCAAACATACACACTTTAAGGCTAAAAGATCATACAAGGGATCTAGGGTTGCAAGGGACGATTTGGAGAGATAGAGGCTAATAGGAGGGAGGCTATGAGAGGTTATGGAGTATAAATAGGGCACAACCCCTACACTATAGGGATTTCTCGAACAACTGCCACCACGTCATGGTAAAATAACCAATAGTGGCGGGTCATTAAACTTTCATTGCCTAAAAGTTTATTGCCACGCCGTGGTGAGGCTTCACCATGTCGTGGCCAAAAAAGAAATCCAAAATTTTTACCCTCTGAAACACTAATTCAATTCATCGAAGAAAATGGATGTTACAACTCTCCCCCACTTAAATTAGATTTCATCCTTGAAATCAGTCCTTACGACCTTCGAGTCACACCGGACAACAAAAACACTTCTTTCGCTACCCCTAAAGAATAACCACTGCTACTCTGGCTAAAATACGAAATAATAAACCTTGTCTGACCCCCCTGATAGATAGCCCATATTGTAACACTGACATTAAAATTCCACTTCTTAATCCAATTGATCCTAACACTTCCATTCCTTGACTATCTTGTTGTTTCCACTAATAACAGAATCGCTGCCCGATCGTTGTTGCTGAAACTTTTCACTTGGTAGAGGGCTTAGATAATCCTTCGATTAAAAGAATCAATATGAAGTTAATGTATACATGAACACAATGTGCAACAAGAGACAATTTGGGAGTTCAACCTTCTAGTGTCGAACAAGTCACTGATTCCTTAACAGCCAGGCTAATATGCTACTACTATAATTCTTAAGGCCCATAACTTGCCAGACCTATGCATAGGTAGAACCATTCCAAAGTAGAATCATAAGAGCCTTTTCTACCATCAGAAGTTAAAACATCCCTTTTTTCCCTGAATCCTTCAGCTGATGCCCTTGTCATACAGATTCCTTAATTCATATTTTACTTAAATAAAGACATTGCACATATACACCCATGATTCCCAGAGCAAGTTTCAACCAAAAGCCAACCCGATATATAATTTATAACTGGAGATCCAAGGATTTACACTTGCATTTCACTCGAAATATTTTGATTCACGACAACTATTCACTAAACCGAGATATAAAGATCCCCAAACCACCGTTGAGAAAGCCATTCTCACACCTAGTCCTGCCATCAGGTTCCGGAGAGTACAACTGAGAAGGCTACCCTAGCCTATGCATCACCGTTTGCCATTTACTAACTACATAATCATCCCACTAAAACCATGATCCAAAACCTTGACCCAACCAGTCACTACTAGGTCTCGCCTACACTACCTTAATAATGAGGGCCTCACCCACAGGTGTCACCAAGTCTGTACAAATGAGCGGCCCATGCCCACGGGTCTCACCCCCATTGAGAGCTACACATGCCTAACCTCGCCTCAGACCCTAATGGTCCTCCTCATATAATAGAGAAATGCTCTCTGACAATCTTGTCTTCCTTGCCCAAGGTACAGGCCAATCCTCCTTTATACACATGACCACCCCAATGATAGTCTACCTAGATCTGGTGAACGCTACAATACCATCACAGTCTTACAACACTTCCATAGTATCTACCAATCAAGTGACTGCTACGGCGAAACTATAGTCTTACGACACATTTAACCCACCATGGTAATTACCCATGGCCTTACCACACCTATACCATATCAACCCCAATCATCTCGATTCGAACCCACATCTGACTCAATTCCAATCAGGTGTTCGCGTCATGTTTCGAACCCAAAGCCTTCATCAAACAAGAATAGGTAGCGAGGCTCTAACACATCCCTCAACCTGGATCCACCCACGTGCCTGCTATACATTACAAACAAGACACCGAAAACAATTGTTGGAAGTTTCCTGAACTTTGAACTTACATAATCTCAATCCAAATTGCCAGTTGAGTCGTCTGCCCTCCTGACTGGTATGTGAAAGTTACCCTAGTTTTACACTTGATACAGTTCCCAAAATTTTGAATGATACTCCCCACTTGGATTCATCGAAGCTCACCTAACCCATAAAATTTGATGGATCCTCAACCCGTTCTACCTCCTTATATTTCAACCTGGATCCACCCACGTGCCTGCTATACAGTACAAACAAGACACCGAAAACAGTTATTGGAAGTTTCTTGAACTTTGAACTTACATAACCTCAATCCAAATTGCCAGTTGAGTCTTCTGCCCTCCTGACTGGTATGTGAAAGTTACCCTAGTTTTACACTTGATACAGTTCCCAAAATTTTGAATGATACTCCCCACTTGGATTCATCAAAGCTCACCCAACCCATAAAATTTGATGGATCCTCAACCCGTTCTACCTCCTTATATTTCAAACCGCCATCGACATGCGCTTACAAATTCTAGTGTTCCATTACTTTCCAATCTAGATGATCCTACAACTCTCGAAATCTAGATGAATACTCTCTAAATTCTTAGCAAGTCCGATAACGCCAATCACTTCCCATGATACAACACCAAATCCATCAGTTCTTTACGCTAGTGACAAAGACTATAACCCTCGACCTAAGCTGGTGAATCTTCACTCCAACTTCCCTTCCTCAGAAGGATCTCTGACTTCTAACCATCTTCCACCCTTATGATTATCAAATTCCCCTGGTACTTCCAATGACCAAACAAACTGATGCGGCTTCCATCCACATCTTTTTGCTACCGGTCCTTCCCTATCAACGGTAGTGATTGGACCCAAAGATCTTACCATAGGCGACTATCAATCCTACTTAAACAATTGCTATCTCATCCGAACCCCGAATTCGGTAATGAACTATTCCTACTGATTCAAACATTGATCTTATAATCCATACACTTGAATTGATCCATCAAAGTGTTGGGTTTTGGTATAATACAACATCCTATGGTGCACATACAACCCTAAATACCTTGGATCTATGTTTTCACTAATTATACATGGAAATGGTTTCCAAGGCATTAAACCTATAACTAGCATGCATTTGACATAAACCATATAATATACTAGTTAGGGAAACATACCTTTTATGTGGCTTGAAGTCTTGATGTATTTGGCCTTAAGAGCTTAGCACCAATAGTATGAAATGCCTCAAATGGAATCACAACACACCTAGGACAAAGGTGGCTCTTGAGAGAGAATTCCATGCACCAAAACACCTCCATATTTCTCTAAGAAAAGAAGTGGTGATTTTGGCTATGGAGTAACCTATTTATATGTAGGATTCCAAGGGTCATGGGTATAACCCATAATCCATACCCATGGGTTTTATGATCCATGGTTCATGTGGCCCAAATCTTTATGTATCCATACATAAACTTGGTCCAACATGGATCATAAGCCCAACACATATAAATATAACTAATTTTCATAATTAGTCCCCATAGATTTAAGTAGTCTCTTTTGATCACTAAATTAATTCCAAATTAATTCTTGATCGATACTAATTAAAACATATGATTTCATATTAATATATTATAACTTATAATATATTAATAAACCATAAATAACCTTCTCTCAAAAGTCCATCCTAACAAATTGTCCTAATGATATGCAACCCAAATGGACCATGCTACTCTCGGGTCAAGTACATACCAATAATAGTTATGGGCTTAGACATCTAATCCAACACAAAGAACCGGAACAATCAGCCAAACAACTGAAACCTGGTCAGGAAGATACGACCAACTAATAACTCTTGGTAAGAAAAATGGCATATAACAATTCTTGATGATATAACCCAAACAATAATAGAGAACTAAACTAGAGATAATGCTTACCCATACACAACAATATTCCAAAGAAATATAAATACCGATAAGAATCAAGAGGAAAGCAAAAGACAATATAGACGCAATAGCATCTAATAAATTCCTGACCTCCATTTCTTGTCAAACCACCTGCGATGGAACCTGAGCTATCGCAACCACTAAGCATGGGAAATTCACACTAATATGGCTAGGATGATGACAACGATTACACAATTCTACATCCAGGTTGCATTCTTTATGGAGGTGGCCCTTTCATCCGCACCAGCCACGTTTAGACTTGTCGTGCACACGCTCATATGATCCTTCATCCTTCATGTAAATATCACAGCCCCTCGGGTATTTAACACTAGCCATGCAAACATCCAACTACTCACATAGATGAGTCAGATCATGAGTCCGTTTCCTCTTCCCTAGTTGCATTTCTGAACCAATCTCCTACTCTTAAGTCACCTTAACCATCCCATCAACCGCCTAAATAACCAGGATCCTACCCCCGAACCTGATGGCCAATCTATTAGTGACACGACCATTGATGTTGGGTAACTCATCACGTAAATCTCACGAAACCTCTGTGGCAACCCAATCATGGGATCAATCTCATGGGAAACACGATGCATAACCTAACTCCGATCCAATACGACAAGAGCTAGTCGTATCTCTCTCCTTCCTAAAGGATTCTAGAGCTCCATATGCTTTGAGCTCTAGATGGGCCCCCAACTGTCTTGCTACAATATTGGTTTAAAAAATCCCTAAGATGGCCATCCAAGAGTTCTAAAATCCTCCCCTTGACCAAACCAAAGATCATAGGAGTCCAATCCAAAATACTGCGGGTAATCACCAACGAGATGAACTCCCACATCTGCTCATTGATTGGATCAGTACATGCACCTGATCCTAAAACCAAACCCAAACCCCCTTCTTGAGTGCTCATCACCATTCTGAAAAACCACCACACAAATGATCATCACATAACCAAGAATGCTCATCCCATAGGCTTCCTAGATTCTCCGAGACTCTCCTCGATTTGAGTATGGGTCCGATGCTTTTAGTACTATGGGCCCAATACTACCTTCCATGCCTATCCTTACCTTCCTTAAGAATCATCCTGAATCCTCCAAGTTGCCTTCTCAATTGATACTCCAAATGCTTGTTGGACAGTGCATCTAAACCCACCGAAGCACTTCCAAGGCTTTCCTAGGTTTCTGACCTCACCCTGCCATCAACTACTGAAGAACTCCCCATAATGTTTGTTAACCACGTCATGAACACAATCACATGTAAAACATTATGACTCAAACCCTAGCCTCCTTACTAGCCTCTCAACTACATAAAAACCCTAGAAAGCCTAATACTCTCATTCTTGTGTGATTTTGATCTTGTAAAGCTCATCTTGCTAGTTATATGCTTGGAAAGAGAAAAAAGGAGTCCGTGAAGAAGAACTTGATTATCTTGAGCTCAAGGATCCGAGTTTACATCACTATTTGGCACTCATTAGAGGTAAAAAGCTTTCATGAATGCATTTTTATGATTCAACTTCGTTTACATCACTTTTGGTCCCGAGAATCGATTTTTATGATTTAACTTCGTTTCCAGGCTTATGGTTTCTACCCTTAATGCTAAATATGCTAAATTGGGCCATTAGTGGGCTTGGAAAGATTAGATGGAATTGGGCCTAGGATATTGTCCAAATTAGACCAGGGGTAAAATGGTCATTTTACCCTAAGAAGGATTATGGGATTGTGAATAAGCATTGTTGTGGTAAGAATTGTCGAGATTTGTTAGAGCAGCCACTAGATATTCCTTACCATGAGATTCAACACTTAGCTTTACAAGGTGAGTTTTCCTCTAGTAGAAACGGGTCGAAGGCACGAATATCAAACCATTTGTGTATGTTATTATATTCCAGCTTAAGGTTTGATGCCGAGCAGTGCCTGATGTAGGTTTATATGTTTCTGGACTTCGGTCTGATGCTGGGGAAATCTCAAGGAATGTATGTATGCATGATGTCTTCATGATTGTTGCTTGTACTTGTTTTATATTTTTCTGGATTTCGATTCGATGTCGGGCAGGGCCCGAGGAATGTAAATATGTTTTTGATATGTGATTGATTATATGTATATGTTAATATTTTAATATGTGTACCGAGCTCTTCTTGATGTCGGGCGGGGCCTGATGCCGGACTTCTGTATGATGCCTGGTGGGGCCCGATATAGTGGGCAAGGCCCATGTTATGTTACTATGTGATTATGTGATTATGTGTATGGTATGTGGTAGTTTAGGGAGACACACTAAGCTTCATGCTTACAGTTTTTAGTTTTTGTTTCAGGTACTTTTGGTAGCAAGGGGAAGAGCTCGAGATGACTGCAGTGCACCCACCATTTTGTTTAGCTTGGGATGTTTTAGTATGATATTTGGACATGTGTTTTGATATGATACTCTGATTTTATATGATGATTTATGTTTTTCGATGGAATGATTTGATAACTATGGTTTATTTAATAATTTAAAATGATATTTTAGGACCGTATTTTTGGGATGTTTCAAGTTGGTATCAGAACCTTGGTTTGAGGGATTCGGATACACTCTCAAGTGTGTCTGAACTCAGACAAAGGACTTGGCATAAAGATTTTCAAAAGAAAACAATTTTTATTAAAAAGGATTTTGAAAAGAGAAAATGGTGTGGCGTATGCAATCAGCCGAGCTCAAGTAAGTACTCCCGAATTACCCAAACAAGTTTATGTTACAATATGATTATGAGAATTGCATGTTATATTAGGGCTAAGGATCTAGGAATGATGCCTTGTATGTCTGTTATATGTGTTTGAGAACTGCATGCTAGTTAGAGCTAATGATCTAGGAAGGATGCTTTATACGCCTGCTATATGAGCTTATTGAACTGTATGCTTGTACTTATTAGTCAGTAATATGATAGCCTGAATAGGACATGCTTGATTATAGTTACTCAATGCTGGAATGATGCTTGCTTTGTGCTTTTATGAGTTATAGCTATCTTTAACTAACTAGTAAACGAATACATTATGTTAGATATTGCGAGGACTACATAATTTTAGAAGATTAGGCTTAGCGTTATATCGTAGCTCTTGTTTGAGTCCAGCCATTGTAGAGTAGGACCTCTCATTCAGAGAATTATCTAGTCTTAGTGATATGTAATTATATTCGTTAGCTAGTTAGGGGGAGATAGCATGGTGTCACACCCCAAAACCAAGAACAGCGAAAACGTTCTGGGGCGGAGGACGTCATGTAAGTATCACAACACAGTAAATGTAAATAAGAAGACAACATCATCCATTGCATTAAATATATAATTTTAATACAAGTGTGTTCTGTACAGTATAGACACCAAAAATAATGTATATCAAAATAATAAGATGAGTCTTGAATGCACTCAATCTTCTCAAAAGCTGGCCTCGGTACCTGTCTACTGATGACCTGAGAATACAATTTATTTTGAAAGAGTTTATCAGAATTAAGCTGGTGAGTTCATAAGTATTTTAGTGTTGGTATTTGTCATTCAAAATGTTTGAACATGTATCAAGTATAAGTTTGTAAAATGTATGTAAAGGTTTGCAATTGTTTGTAAAAGTTTGAATCTCTCAGAAAAACCTATATTTTCTATTAAAGTAGCCTTCTACCAAGGCTTAACTGTTTTGTATGCTCGTTTGATGTAAAAGTGTGTAATTTCCCAAATGTAACTATCATTTAACAAAATATAGTTTGTACATAAACGTTTAAGTGAGGTTATCACTAAAAATATGTAATGGGTAAATCGTTGTAGTACTGTAGCCTTGTATTATAAGAACTACTGCTGTACTAACTACCTTAAACCGGATTTATATTAAGGCATTACATGATAAATTGCACCATACTATCGACAAGTAACAACGACATAATGAATGGTCATAATAACGGAATGACGTTTGGCACCCGCAGACCTGCAGGTCCGGCTGTAGCTAGCAGCAAGGTGTAGGATTGTCAATCCAGTATAGGTCTACATGCAAACTCACGTTCTCCCTTCAAGAGAATTCTGGCTACAACTCGAGCCATGAAAGTTAAGTCATGCTCCGATTTAAATCACAATAATAAAGTATTCATGTATATGTACAGTTCCTCGTTCTAGTATAGTTGTATATGTATTGTTTCTAGCATCATTGTATATGTATTGTTTCTAGCATCATTGTATATGTATTGTTTCTAGTATAGTTGTATATGTATTGTTTCTAGCATCATTGTATATGTATTGTTTCTAGCATCATTGTATATGTATTGTTTCTAGTATAGTTGTACATGTATTGTTTCTAGCATCATTGTATATGTATTGTGTTACCCCGATGGTAACTAGCTATTGATGTACTGGTAAATATGAATATGGAAGTACTTTTATGTCTATACATGTATATATGATATATAACTAATATGGAAACGACCCTCGGATGGTCACCCGAAATCCCACCAAACCACATCTAAATCGAGGAAAACGAAATAGGGCGGATGGCTTTCCTAAGCCCTTTAAACATTACTTATATATATATATATACATATATGGGCATGCAATTTATAAGAAGTAAAACAAAGTTTAATAAAATCATTTGATAAGTAAAAAGAGTTTGTAAAACATTTGAAGTGAAACAGTTTGATAAACAGTTGAATAGTGGTAAAATCATTGGTTTTCTAGTTATTAATCACATGTGATTAATGCAATCACATGTGATTGATGTAATAACTATAAGTATTTGACTTGTATTCCCCCCCATAAAGTATTTAAAACATTTAAAAGTATTTCAAAGGTTGATTAAAGGGGTATAAACTCACTTGTGGTGAGTAGATTGAATTGATGTATCAGGTACCGTGCTAAGTGGCAAACGGAGACTTGTTCACACGTTCGAGCCTAGTTATCATATAATAAGCATATATATAACTAATTAGCCAAATAATAACTTAACAAAGTAAGTTAAGACACTTAGGAACATATATACACTTTATATAAGTGTTATAGGTCCTAATGGTTGCATCTAAGTTGATACGGGACAAGGCAAAAAGGGTTTAAAGCACAAATGGCCTTGTATATGAGTTCACCACCCAACAAACCCTACCCATTGGAGTTTACGGCCATGAACCCATGGGTTTACGGCCGTGAACTCCTCACATGGAGGTTTTGGGTGTTTTGAGGTCTTATCTTGGTCCTAGAATAAGCCTAGCCTTGTTGGAATAATACTTGAAGTAGTTTAAGGCCTTGGAATGCTCCTTTGGGGGGTTTACGGCCAAAGGACCATATCCCCTAGAGTTTACGGTCGTAAACTCCTATGGGGTGTTGTTTTAAATTCATTTGAGGCCCTTGCATGTGTAGGATAGCTTCCATGCTTTTATCTAAGGCTAATGGGGACAAGATGCACACATTTGTGTCATTACTTGGAGTTTACGGCCCAAGATATGTTCCTTGGCTATAAACTCCTTTTAAGAAGTGATTTTGATGTCTTTTGTTCTCCATTCAAGTCCCATGTGTTCAAGGTAAATTGTCTTAAGCCTTAGGGGTGTTTGTGGCATATTTAACACATGAAAAAGGGGTGTACGGCCCAAGATATTTCCTTGGCCGTAAACTCCTAAAACCCTAAGATCTTGAAGTGTTTTGGTGTCCAAAATAAGCACAAGCATTAGTGGTTAAAGTCCTTAGGCTTAAGGAGGTGAGTTAAGGCATTTTTGACCCTTAAAAAGGGGTTTACGGCCCAAGAAAGTTCCTTGGCTGTAAACTCCTATAACTTGTGTTTCTTGATTGCTTTTTAGTCCCAAATGTTTATACACTAACCCCTAAACAAGTTGTCTAACAAGGAATCGGGACTAGGAAGCCTTTAGGCTCCGTTTTGGAGTTTACTCCCCAAGAACGTTCTTGGGCGGTAAACTCTCGGATTTTGCAGTTTAGACATATAATTGATGTTATAAAGCATATAACAAGTATTAAAATGCATTTAGGAAAGTAGACTCACAATCGGGACGAACACCCGAAGATCCGTCATAATGTTAGAATTGTGAATAATGAATCAATTAAATTCAGAAATCTATTTATAGTCAGGGAATATTTTGACAGAAAATATTTTTATTCCGAAAGTCGGACTATAACATTATGAAACTTACAATGTTCAAGTTTCACAATTACAGGAGCATCCACTCTCCTGATATGTCCAGAAATGTAAACCCTAATGTACACAAACTTGTTCGGACAAGTCTGAAAATTACAGAAACTGGACTAGCTTCTATAGAATAGCTAATGTTCGTGCAAATGGAAATTTCAGGTTGTCACATCATCCCCCCGTTAGAAGGAATTTCATCCCGAAATTAGAATTTAAGCAAATAAGAAGTTACAAATAACTAAGCGAAAAGATGAGGATATTTCAGTTTCATCTGATCCTCGTGTTCCCAAGTGAATTTCGGTCCTCGTTTGGCGTTCTAGAGAACCTTCACGATAGGGATACAACTTTGCTTCGTCTGCTTGACCTCACGGTCCATGATCTCTACAGGTTCTTCCACGAAGTTGAGGCTCTCGTCGATCTTGATCTCGCCGAGTGGGATTACGAGAGTCTCGTCGGATAAACACTTTGTCAAGTTAGATACGTGGAATGTAGAATGTACGTTACGAAGTGTGTCGGGTAGATCAAGTTTGTAAGCTACGGGGCCGACTCTTGCGAGATTCTCGAAAGGCCCTATGTACCTAGGATTAAGCTTCCCACGCTTACCGAAGCGTATCAAGCCCTTCCAGGGTGAGACTTTGAGAAGGACTCGGTCTCCCACCTAAAATTCCAAAGGTTTTCTGCGTTTGTCAGCGTAGCTCTTTTGTCGGTCTCTAGAGGCTTTCAATCGTTCACGAATCTGAACGATCTTCTCTGTCGTTTCCCGAATGATTTCCGGACCAGTGAGAGTACTATCGGAAGCTTGCCCCCTAGCTAATTGGGTATCACCCACCTCAGCCCAGCACAGAGGGGATCTGCACTTTCGGCCGTAGAGAGCTTCAAATGGTGCTGCCTTTATGCTCGTGTGATAACTGTTGTTATAGGAAAATTCGACGAGGGGTAAATGAGTATCCCACGCTTTTCCAAAGTCAATTACACAAGCACACAACATATCTTCTAAAGTCTGGATTGTCCTCTCACTCTGTCCGTCAGTCTGTGGATGGTAGGTTGTGCTCATGTCCAGCCTTGTTCCTAGGGAATGTTGCAGTGATTGCCAGAATCTTGAGGTGAACCTACTATCTCGATCGGAGATAATGGATATCGGTACACCATGTAGCCGTACAATTTCCCTAATGTATGTTCTCGTAAGTTTCTCCATCTTGTCGGTTTCTTTGATAGGCAGGAAGTGTGCAGACTTGGTCAATCTATCAACGATGACCCATATGGTATCATGTCCACCCGTTGTCTTGGGCAACTTGGTTATGAAATCCATAGTGATCTGCTCCCACTTCCATTCTGGAATCTCTGATTGTTGCAGTAAACCGGATGGCTTCTGGTACTTGACCTTTACCTTTGCGCAAGTAAGGCATCTACTTACGAAGGTAGCAATCTCTGCTTTCATATTAGGCCACCAGTATAGCTTTTTAAGATCCAGATACATCTTATCTGAACCTGGGTGGACGGAATACCGAGTGTTGTGCGCCTCGGTCATGATTAAATCTCGGAAACCACCGTTGTTCGGTATCCAGATCCGGTCCATGAAGTATAAGGCTCCGTCACCCTTGGCTTCTAATTTCTTGTCCATTCCTCTAAGGGATTCACTCGTCACATTTTCAGGTTTCATGGCTTCAAGTTGGGCTGCCTGAATTTGGTTAGACAAGTGTGAATGGATGGTTATTGATAATGACTTAACCTTGCGACCACAATATTCTTTACGACTCTGGGCGTCTGCTACTACGTTGGCTTTACCCGGATGATAACGAATATCGCATTCGTAATCACTGAGTAGTTCGACCCACCGTCGTTCTCTCATGTTGAGCTCCTTCTGATTGAATATGTGTTGTAAACTCTTGTGGTCGGTAAAGATAGTGCTCTTCGTTCCATACAAGTAATGTCTCCAGATCTTCAGAGCAAACACCACTGCTCCTAGTTCAAGATCGTGTGTCGTATAGTTAACTTCGTGTGTCTTCAACTGTCTGGAGGCGTAGGCGATGACCTTACCTCGCTGCATCAGAACACACCTGAGCCCTTGGTTCGATGCATCGCAATAGACTACGAAGTCTTCTATCCCTTCGGGGAGAGATAGTATTGGCGCGGTGCACAAGGCTCGTTTGAGCGTTTGGAACGCTCTCTCTTGTTTCTCTTCCCAGTCAAAGGCCACGCCTTTCTGGGTCAGGGTTGTAAGAGGTTTCGCTACTCGGGAGAAGTTCTGAATGAATCTGCGGTAGTAGCCAGCAAGACCTAGAAATTGATGAATTTCTGTCGGCGTCTTGGGTGCTGACCAGTTCTCAATGGCTTTAATTTTGGATGGATCCACGTGTATTCCCTCTTTGCTTACTACGTGTCCTAAAAATTCGACTCTTCGGATCCAAAATTCACATTTCGAGAACTTCGCATAAAGTTTCTCCGTTCGTAAAGTTCCTAAAACTAGTCGTAGGTGATTGCCATGCTCTTCTTTACTTCGGGAGTAGATCAGGATGTCGTCAATGAAAACGATGACGAACTGATCCAAGTAAGGTCGGCATACTCTGTTCATTAGGTCCATGAAAACTGCTGGCGCATTGGTCAATCCGAATGGCATCACCACGAACTCGTAGTGTCCGTAACGAGTTCGGAAGGCTGTCTTTGGAACATCCTCCTCTAGCACTCGTAACTGGTGATATCCGGACCTTAGATCAATTTTGGAAAAATAGTTCGCCCCTTGCAGTTGGTCAAATAGATCGTCTATGCGAGGCAGAGGGTAACGATTTTTGACCGTCAGTTTGTTGAGTTCTCTGTAGTCGATACACATACGGAATGATCCGTCTTTCTTCTTAATGAACAAGACCGGTGCTCCCCAAGGTGAGAAGCTTGGTCTTATGAAGCCCTTGCTGAGTAGTTCGTTAAGTTGACCAGATAATTCCTGCATCTCTGTTGGTGCTAAGCGGTAGGGCGACTTGGCTACTGGGGTAGCTCCTAGGACTAAGTCGATTCGGAACTCGGCCTGTCGTTGCGGAGGTAATCCAGGTAGTTCTTCTGGGAAAATGTCGGGGAAGTCGCTCACTACTGGAATGTTCTTGAGTTCTTTCGTTTCGAGGTTCGTGTCGATGACGTGAGTAAGGAATGCGTGGTATTCTTTGCGTAGATATTTCTGTGCTTGAATACTTGATATAATGCGAAGACTCGCACCAGGTTTTTCGCCGTAGACTATAAGAGTTTCGTTAGACGGAAGGTTTAGTCGGACTGCTTTCTCGAAGCACATGACGTCGGCGCGATGAAGACTCAACCAACCCATGCCGATAATAACGTCGAAGCTTTTTATTGAGACCGTCATGAGGTCGATTGGGAATGAATGGTTATCTAGGGTTAGGATACATCCTAAGTATATGCTACTGGTGTTTTCTGTTTTTCCATTAGCCATTTCTACTGTGAATTGTTCTTTAAGTGCGTGTGGTTGTTGTTTAAGCATGCGAGCAAATTTGTGGTTTACGAAGCTTCGCTCCGCTCCACTATCGAACATAATGCATGCATAGGAGTTATCGAGGAGGAACGTACCAGTCACCACTGTCGGGTCAGCGAATGCTTCCCCGTGGCCTATAGCTAGTACCCTCCCTGCTCCTCCTGCATTTCTCTCTTTGGGGCAATCCCTCTTATAGTGGCCTGTTTCGCCACATCCATAGCAAGTTGGGCTCGCGCTACAGTCAGGGAATTGCGTGATCGGTTGCGCCGGGAATTTACAGAAACGGACGGTGTGTCCTTTCCTGTTGCAGTTAGAGCACTACATTTCATGGCAGGGGCCGTTGTGGTGGAAGTTGCATTTGTTGCACTTCGGCGAACTTCCAGCATACTGCTTTGTCGGAGCAGTAGCAACAGGGGTTACCGCGGCATGTATTGCCACAATTTGCTGCTTCTTGGTAGCTCGCTGCCTCTTCTTGTCATCCCAGAACTTCCACTTGGTGTCAGCGGGTTTGGAAGGTTCCGAGATGGCTAGGGTTGTTGTGGTTGCAGAGGTTTTGACACCATGGTCAATGAGTCACTGTGCCAGTCACTTGGCACTGTCGAAGGTAGTGGGGTTTGATGATAGGACATTCCCCTGATACGGAGGCACTTGCCCCCATATGTACCGTTCGATCTTCTTCCCTTCAGTGGGAACCATATTAGGGCAGAGGGCCACCAGTTCGCTAAAACGGGCAGTGTAATCAATAATGTTGGTGCCCTTCATGGTCAGGCTCCAAAGTTCCTGCTCTAGTTTCTGGATCTTGCCCCTCGGGCAGTATTCCTCAATCATGAGGTCTTTCATCGTATCCCAGCCTATGTCGTTGGCCACGACGAGAGTTAGAGATTTAACGTGGTTGTTCCACCACGTCAGTGCCTTTCCTTCGAAGGTGCATGCGGCATATTTGACCTTGCTCGCAGCAGGGAAAGAACAAATCTCGAAGATTTATTCAGTCTTTTCGAACCATTGCGAGAGAGCAATGACTCCGCCGGTCCCATGAAAGGGTTTCGACTTACAGTTGGTGAAATCCTTGTAAGAGCACTCTCTCGAGCGCACGGGAGTTTCAACCAGAATGGAGTTAACCGGGGTTCCACCTCTGCTGGCATCAGTAGAGTGATACTGTGCCATGGCAGTTGCCACTGCTACAGCTACGGCAGCATTTAGGGCTGATGTATCAATGACCGGAGGTGGTGGAGGTGTAGGGTAATTCCGGGTAGATTTGCGAGGAGGCATCTTGCAACTATAAGTTTATAAAGATGAGAAAAGTGGTAAGAATCAATTTGTACGTAATGTGCGAATAACACATGGACTAACTAACCATAGCCCAACAATTGAATGAGTGTTTGTGTTCATAACCAGAAAGATGTGTAGGAAATCTCAAATGTAAAGATTCTTCCCACAGAGTAAGTAGTTGTCAATAATACTGGTATTATTGATGTAACGAGTTCAATGAAAATTGACCTAACAGTAAGTCTTACATCATACTATATAGAATGTTTGACAGTTCTTAGATTCCTAATTAGAGTACTGAAAGTTAGGAATATTTTACAGATAAGTGCTACTTAGAGCACAGATGTTAAAGGCTAATCCTTAACCCAAAAGATAATGATGTACTAGACATCATCTAACGGCGATGAGTATTCCTTGGGAGAACCCTGAGGTCTCTCATTTGACGTACCACCTCTTGAAGGTGTTGTTCATGAGCCCTTTGACGAGTTCGAAGTTCCATGACTTCTGCTTGAGAGGCAACCAGACGTTGTTGTAAGGTTTCATTGGTTCTCTGGGTCTGTTCCATGTCTTCTTCGAGACGGCGAATGCGGACTGTGTTGACACCAGAGTTGGCATCAATCTCCACGACCCGGTCGATGGCTGCTCGACCTTGCTCGACATTACGAGCTATTCTGCAGATAATGACAAGTAGAGCTCGGTCAGCAGAGCCACCATCGCTAACATTGTAAAAGGTTCGGTTCCCAAAGTATGATAAGGGTTGACCCTGTTCGTCACTCCAGCTATTCAAGTTATCTACCCACAAGGGAGTGGGAACTAGAAAAGCTGGTCGAGGGTTGTTGTTCGGGGCTTGACCTACTGGAGGTAGGTTGTTGACTTCAGACTCAGAGTCTGATCCATCTGAGAATCCTTCATCTTGATGATCATCCAACAGAATTGGGTGTTCATCGTCAGACTCTGCTTCGAGCCATCCTGCGTTGCCTTCATTTGGAAAGTACGGGTCGCCGTGATGGAATCCAGCCATTTAAATCTACGCGAGAAGAGAGGTATAAAGATATAGTATACAAGTAGTTGGTAGTACAAAATACACCTATATTATTTTAAGTTTAGGTTCTATTGATCTTCTTGTGGTATTGTTGGTAAGTTTTTAGACTTGTTAAAACATCACAACCATTCTAGGGCATATGCTAATCACTCCTCGGACCAGCATAGTTGATCAGGCTATGCCATTCCCACGACTGACCATATATCCCTGAGCTTACCTATGATATTTAACAATCGTAATACTTTTGTTCTTGTCGTTGTGACACTGGTTTTAGTATGAATGTAGATTAGTATACTTAATTAAATATTTTAGTATTTTAAGTATAGACTCTTGGTCAGAGTGTTTTAATCCCAAATGGGTTTATAGTTTAGTATATCTTTTATGGGTTGATATAGTTGATTCACTATAAACAATGCTCTGATACCAATCTGTCACACCCCAAAACCAAGAACGGCGGAAACGTTCTGGGGCGGAGGACGTCATGTAAGTATCACAACACAGTAAATGTAAATAAGCAGACAACTTCATCCATTGCATTAAATATATAATTTTAATACAAGTGTGTTCTGTATAGTATAGAGACCAAAAATAATGTATATCAAAATAATAAGATGAGTCTTGAATGCGCTCCATCTTCTCAAAAGCTGGCCTCGGTACGTGTCTACTGATGACCTGAGAATACAAGTTATTTTGAAAGAGTTTATCAGCATTAAGCTGGTGAGTTCATAAGTATATTAGTGTCGGTATTTGTCATTCAAAATGTTTGAACATGTATCAAGTATAAGTTTGTAAAATGTATGTAAAGGTTTGCAATTGTTTGTAAAAGTTTGAATCTCTCAGAAAAACCTATATTTTCTATTAAAGTAGCCTTCTACCAAGGCTTAACTGTTTTGTATGCTCGTTTGATGTAAAAGTGTGTAATTTCCCAAATGTAACTATCATTTAACAAAATATAGTTTGTACATAAATGTTTAAGTGAGGTTATCACTAAAAATATGTAATGGGTAAATCGTTGTAGTACTGTAGCCTTGTATTATAAGAACTACTGGTGTACTAACTACCTTAAACCGGATTTATATTAAGGCATTACGTGATAAATTGCACCATACTATCGACAAGTAACAACGACATAATGAATGGTCGTAATAACAGAATGACGTTTGGCACCCGCAGACCTGCAGGTCCTGCTGTAGCTAGCAGCAAGGTGTAGGATTGTCAATCCAGTATAGATCTATATGCAAACTCATGCTCTCCCTTCAAGAGAATTCTATCTACAACTCGAGCCATGACAGTTAAGTCATGCTCCGATTTAAATCACAATAATAAAGTATTCATGTATATGTACAGTTTCTCGTTCTAGTATAGTTGTATATGTATTGTTTCTAGCATCATTGTATATGTATTGTTTCTAGCATCATTGTATATGTATTGTTTCTAGTATAGTTGTATATGTATTGTTTCTAGCATCATTGTATATGTATTGTTTCTAGCATCATTGTATATGTATTGTTTCTAGTATAGTTGTATATGTATTGTTTCTAGCATCATTGTATATGTGTTGTTTCTAGCATCATTGTATATGTATTGTTTCTAGTATATAGTTGTATATGTATTGTTTCTAGCATCATTGTATATGTATTGTGTTACCCCGATGGTAACTAGCTATTGATGTACTGGTAAATATGAATATGGAAGTACTTTTATGTCTATACATGTATATATGATATATAACTAATATGGAAACGACCCTCGGATGGTCACCCGAAATCCCACCAGACCACATCCAAATCGAGGAAAAGGAAATAGGGCGGATGGCTTTCCGAATCCCTTTAAACATTACTTATATATATATATATATATATATATATACACACATATATGGGCATGCAATTTATAAGAAGTAAAACAAAGTTTAATAAAAGAATTTGATAAGTAATAAGAGTTTGTAAAACATTTGAAGTGAAACAATTTGATAAACAATTGAATAGTGGTAAAATCATTGGTTTTCTAGTTATTAATCACATGTGATTAATGCAATCACATGTGATTGATGTAATAACTATAAGTATTTGACTTGTATTCCCCCCCATAAAGTATTTAAAACATTTAAAAGTATTTCAAAGGTTGATTAAAGGGGTATAAACTCACTTGTGGTGAGTAGATTGAATTGATGTATCGGGTACCGTGCTAAGTGGCAAAGGGAGACTTGTTCACACGTTCGAGCCTAGTTATCATATAATAAGCATATATATAAATAATTAGCCAAATAATAACTTAACAAAGTAAGTTAAGACACTTAGGAACATGTATACACTTTATATAAGTGTTATAGGTCCTAATGGTTGCATCTAAGTTGATACGGGACAAGGCAAAAAGGGTTTAAAGCACAAATGGCCTTGTATATGAGTTCACCACCCAACAAACCCTACCCATTGGAGTTTACGGCCATGAACCCATTGGTTTACGGCCGTGAACTCCTCACATGGAGGTTTTGGGTTTTTTGAGGTCTTATGTTGGTCCTAGAATAAGCCTAGCCTTGTTGGAATAATACTTGAAGTAGTTTAAGGCCTTGGAATGCTCCTTTGGGGGGTTTACGGCCAAAGGAACATATCCCCTAGAGTTTACGGCCGTAAACTCCTATGGGGTGTTGTTTTAAATTCATTTGAGGCCCTTGCATGTGTAGGATAGCTTCCATGCTTTTATCTAAGGCTAATGGGGACAAGATGCACACATTTGTGTCATTACTTGGAGTTTATGGCCCAAGATATGTTCCTTGGCCGTAAACTCCTTTTAAGGAGTGATTTTGATGTCTTTTGTTCTCCATTCAAGTCCCATGTGTTCAAGGTAAATTGTCTTAAGCCTTAGGGGTGTTTGTGGCATCTTTAACACATGAAAAAGGGATTTACGGCCCAAGATATTTCCTTGGCCGTAAACTACTAAAACCCTAAGATCTTGAAGTGTTTTGGTGTCCAAAATAAGCACAAGCATTAGTGGTTAAAGTCCTTAGGCTTAAGGAGGTGAGTTAGGGCATTTTTGACCCTTAAAAAGGGGTTTACGGCCCAAGAAAGTTCCTTGGCCGTAAACTCCTATAACTTGTGTTTCTTGATTGCTTTTTAGTCCTAAATGTTTATACACTAACCCCTAAACAAGTTGTCTAACAAGGAATCGGGACTAGGAAGCCTTTAGGCTCCGTTTTGGAGTTTACTCCCCAAGAACGTTCTTGGGCGGTAAACTCTCGGATCTTGCAGTTTAAACATATAATTGATGTTATAAAGCATATAGCAAGTATTAAAATGCATTTAGGAAAGTAGACTCACAATCCGGGATGAAAACCCGAAGATCCGTCAGAGAGAATTGGCTTTTCTTTAGTTAGAATTGTGAATAATGAATCAATTAAATTCAGAAATCTATTTATAGTCTTGGAATATTTTGACAGAAAATATTTTTATTCCGAAAGTCGGACTATAACATTATGAAACTTACAATGTTCAAGTTTCACAATTGCAGGAGCATCCACTCTCCTGATATGTCCAGAAATGTAAACCCTAATGTACACAAACTTGTTCGGACAAGTCTGAAAATTATAGAAACTGGACTAGCTTCTATTGAATAGCTAATGTTCGTACAAATGGAAATTTCGGGTTGTCACACATGGACCTCTTATGCAACTGATGGTGGAGATTGGAGCGGAGATTACCCTAGGGCAAGCCTAGGATGAGATTAGCATGTGAAGTAGTAGTAGTAGAAGGGACTTGGTGGAGTAAAGGTAGTTCTTGAGGAAAGTATGGATAGATGTTGAAGGTAGTATGGTTCCATACTACTGAAAGCAGAGGATTTGTACTCTAATAAAGGAAGACTTAGATGAACCTAGGAAAATTGTAGTATGTGTGATCCCTTGAGTTATGATGATTATACCGATGTTTGTTATGGTGTGTTTTTAGTATGGTGCCGCCACAGATTAGACCAGTTGGCAGTTCAGGTGTTGGTGATGGATCAGGCTCGAGATATGGAGTTGGGCAACTCGACGAGCAAATGAGAGATTTCATTTCATCTAAGGTCACGCCCAATATATTAGACCAGACTCCTATTATATTCGGTACGGTCAAGGAGGGCATATTGGAGATACTTGATGAGAGATTAGGTGCATTCCACACCAAGATGGAGGACATGCTAGGGGTGCATACGATGACATTCTGGGAGTTCCGAGTTTGTGGAGCTACAGACTATCATGGGGCTCAGTGCCCCATTGCTAGCAGCAGGTCGTTAGCTGATGTCACCAACGCCTTCCATATGAGTAGATGTCCCGAGGGGGAGAAGGTCCGACTTGCTTCCTATCTTCTAAAGGACAGAGCACGTGACTTACGGGAGTAGGTCGGACATGTCATTAGAGATGATGATGCTTTATATGCGATGACCTGGAGTGACGTCTCGGCCAGGTTCAGGGCTGAGTTTGCATCTGTGATTGAGGTGCAACAGCTTGCTAGGGAGTTCTAGGATCTCCAACAGAGGATTGAGATAGTGATTGAGATCATCACCACTTTCAGGGAGACGGCCCTTCTCGTTCCACAGTATGCGGTGGACGAGGAGATGAAAAGTCCCGATACCATGAGATGTTATAGAGTAATATTCACCAGTTTGTGAGCCGATCCAACTAGAAGAAGATGGAAGATATGATTACGAGGGCTTGAGAGAGAGAGAGAGAGAGAGAGAGAGAGAGAGAGAGAGAGAGAGAGAGAGACAGAGACAGAGACAGAGAGAGAGAGGGATTTGGAGATGGAGAATAAGAGGAAACCAGAGGGGGTTTAGTCACGGAATGTGGGCAAGAAGCCCAAGGTACCAGATCACCGATCGAGGAGCCAGTAGGGCCATAACCACTGTGGCAAGTGCGGTGGGTTGCACGAAGGGACAAATCATGGCGAGTAGTTCGGTCTACTTTAAGTGTGGCCAAACTAGTCATGTTAGCAGGGATTGTACTACTACCACCACCACCATGAAAGTATCACATCTCATTTGCTTCCAGTGTAATCAGAGGGGGCACAAGCAGTCCTAGTGCGTGAGTTTAGCAGCAGCAGGACAGGTGATGGCACCTGCTCCTACTACATTAAGGATTGCTGATGGCCATCTGGGTGGGTCAGAGGTGCCTCGGGTGAAGAGTAGAGCCTTCCAGTAGACAGCATATGATGCATATGTAGCTCTCGATGTGGTGACAAGATCGTTCCTTGTGAATGGTATATCTACTCCGGTATTGTTTGATTTGGGGGCTACCTGATCTTTTGTGTCGCTCGCTCTTAGCAAGCGATTTTTTGGAGCTTTGGGGAGCTACACTGTCCTGTTGATGTAGGCATTGTGGATGATAGGACGGTATGAGTTGTGAGGGTTCATTGGGGATGTACACTGCAGTTGCTCGATGAGCAGTTTTATGTGGATCTAGTCATTATTCCCCTATGAGGGAAAAAGGTCGTAGTGGGTATGGAATAGGGTAGCCCCAAAGGTCTAGTGATCGACTGCGAGCAGCAGGTTGTGCGTGTTTAGATTCCCAAGTGGGGGAGGTCTAGTGATTCAGGTCGAGAGGCTGCAGGGTAAACTAACTTTATGTACTACAACACTCCTATGGTGAACATACAATCCAAAATGCTTTAGATCTAAGTTTTCTTTTGTTATACATGCAATAAAATATATGATGAATCAAATAATCGAGTATGAAATGAATCAGAGTAGATGATTAAGAATGAACTAGTAATTGAATTGAGGATGTAAATAAGATTTTCACTTTAGCTCAATTATGCTTTTAGAGTTTTTACAGAGAGAATAGACAATGTTGTTCCAGTTATCTACCTCTAGTAAATGATCTTATTTATAGAATACATAAAGCATACAAAAAATATACTTAGGCTAAAACACTTAAGAATCGAATCAAAGGAGCCCTAGTAAAATACATTATAGACCTTATGAAGAGTACAAAATAAGCTTCGACTCATTACAACAAAACTACCCTTACATCTCCCCCTTTATAATCAGAGTT
Organism: Lactuca saligna; assembly: GCF_052625555.1. Taxonomy (NCBI): domain Eukaryota; kingdom Viridiplantae; phylum Streptophyta; class Magnoliopsida; order Asterales; family Asteraceae; genus Lactuca; species Lactuca saligna. Next base: position 75,189,110 of record NC_136421.1, read on the forward strand.
AAAGACTTCAATTCAAAAGCAGTTGAATGGAGAACAACATCACTCTTCGTGTCTCAGTGTACCATGAGATAATCTTCTTGTGTTCCTTTTTATCTCCTTCATTATTCTTCTTACAATGATTCATACGAAAAATTAAGTTCGTATATTTCAAAGTTCAGTACCTTTCTACCTCACTCACCTGTAACAAAAAACGTTTTGATTTCCCAGACTTGTCCTTCCCAGAGAAGACTAAACCAAATGGCTTCAAGCAGATTTCACCATCAACATACTTCTTTAATTCTACTCGTGTTTTCGAAGGAGCCATGGGTGTTGTAATTTCCAGTCCTTTAGCTATAGCCAACTCCACATTAGTTAATACTAAGCATTCATAATAATTTTCAATAAAAATCTTGATGTGAGTAACTCCCAGCTTGTACTCATCTGGATTCGTGTTCTGAAGATACAAAAAAGATCTTTCCTTCAGTAGTGATGCAACTTGTATAAGATCATACAAGTTCATTAAAGGAAAGTCAACAATTGTAAACTCACAAACATTCTCACTCACCCTGGTCACCACATACTTCATATTTTGGACTATGTTTTCGAAAACCACATCCTTCTTTATGCTGATAACCTTCTTTATCTTTGTCAATGACCATATTTCTTCAGCAGGTTTCGCAAGAACTACATGAAACCTGATTTTCATGCGACTTCCTTCATCCTTCTCCTTGAACTTGCTTTCAACTTTGAACTGGAGCATGATGAACATCATTTCATTCATTGGAAATTCCAACTGGCTTGCATCAGTATTCGTGACAATGTAACTTTGTTTTGGCTTCTTTCGAACGAATACATGTGATTAAATGCAACCTTCTCTTCAATTGTTTCATAATTGTAATGCTTTGATGGATCACATTTGTTCACGCCAGGAGGATCACTTGCCATTTGATTCATTATACTTTGAACCAGCCTCATCCGTTCCAGTTCCACCTCAGCCTCTGCCTTCTTTTCTTCCTTAGATTTTTCTATCAGAATTGATTTTGCTCTTGCCTTCGAAGCTGATTCTTCTATCACTTCTTTTTCCTTCGAATCACTCCCACCAATATAAGCATATTTACCGATCACAATTCCTTTCGAAATTTGTCTTGTGATTGGCATAGTCGTTACTACTGTCGAAGAAACAGAACGAGCAGTTGCTATAACTGGTTTTGTTGTTGGAATTTATGAAGGAAATACTTTTCCCATCACTTTCGCATCATCACCTCCAGCCTTCGAGCCTTCACTTTTCCTTTCTCCCCCTTGCATCCCTATACTAGCAGGTGGGGCATTTGTTGTGGAAAAAAGGTTGGATATACAGGAAAGAGGAGCCAATTATTGGAGAAGTAAGGCTTTTAATTGAGAAAACTTCTTGATAAGATCTTCTGAAAATAGAAGAGAAGACGAAGCTGGTGTTGAAGATAAGGCTTTGAGCTACTTTAACAATTTGAAAACTTCCATAAAATTCTTGTTTTCAGTTTTAGAAAGTTGAGCTATTTAAGGACTGAAGCTTTCATACAACTCGGAAAATTTGTTATAGCATCACAAATGATATCCACCTTCTGATTGAGAGATGCAAATTCGGTGCGAACAACTACAATCTCTTTTTCCATGTCTCGGCGAAGCTCTTGAAGTTAAAAATTCACATCTTCTTTCACCTTCTTAACATCTTGAACAAATAAGACATGACATTCCTTTGCCACCAATTTTAACTCTTTCAAATCACTTTCAAAAGTAGACTTCTGAGACGAGACTCAAAATCTTTGATCATTCCCTAAACTTTTAAAGAAATCCTCCCTTCAAGCAGTTTTCACAAACCATCAACTTCTAAACTGGTCATTGAATTACCTCCCCCAAGATCTACCTGTGATTAAAGAATTGAATTGAGATTTGTATTCAGTATCTTGAACTGCTTCATGGTCATTAGCATGTGATCTGGGAAATCAGTTTCTTCTTCATCAAACTGCCAATTTTCAAACGACCTTCCAAAACGTTCTGATTCATGCTTAGTTTCCATAAAAATAGAATCTTGAATTGGTGAAGTTGTGGTGGGTGGATCAGTGGATTGTGAAGAAAAAAGAGATGTAATTGGGTGTTTGATAATGTTTTCGAAGGTAGGAGAATCAGTGGTGGAAGTAGAAGGAATGATAGTTGTGAGTTGTGGAGGAAAAGAAACAACAATTTCTAAGGTAACATCCGAAGTTTTACCTTGGTCAGCTTTATGCGAAGCATCCTCACCCATGATGACATTTGCATCCGTATTAGATACGTTTACAAGAATGTCAGAATTTTGTGCCTCCTCAGAAATTGACTTGGAAACCGAATCTTTGGGTGGTATAACATCTGTTGGTGCAGGTTAGAAGATTCTTTGTGAAGATCAACTTTTGGAGTTTGAGGAATTGTTTCATCTTCATCATTAGTAGACTCAGAAGAGATGATCATTTTTCTTTTCTTCTTCTTCTTCTTAGAAATGTGTTTGGCCATATCAATTGCCCTTTGTTTCTTTGAAGATGGTGAAGTAGGTGCAGGAATCTCATGAAATAGAAGTGCTTGATGAGTAACTTGTGGTTTTCGGATAACATTTATGAGTGGAGATCGACTCTTATGTTTGGATTTCATTTTTATTCTGTGAAAAACACCAATCTTTGAAGGAATGATTACTTTTTGAGTTGATGGTGTATCAGTAACTGAAACTTCGGGTTTTTTTGGCTTTGCTTCTGTAATCAGTAACTTCTTCGGAATCTTCGTAGATTTAGACTCCTTGACTTGTTTCTCAGAAGAACCAGCAACAGTCTTCTTCGAATGTTTGGACTTCGTCTCTTCTTTTCTTGCCAAAAGAATTCCAGTTTCAACAGTGGTATCGATTGTTTGCAAGTAAGTGTAAGGTCGAACCTTGAAATATGATTATGTTTAAAATAAACTCAGCGTCAGCACGTGTATCAGCGTCGGCTTTATCATATTTTCGCTGTGTCTATATTAGCTTAGTTTTCTCAATGTATATGTATTTGATGTAACAGATTCAGTATTTATCTTGTTTCCATAGTTATCATGTATAAGTTAGCTGTAATATCCCTGATTTGTAGGGATTGTCTATAATTGTTCTATATAGTCTTTTGTACGGGTTTGTAAAGACGTGGTCCTTTCACAAACCCTAATCGTCGCTTTGTGCACACGATAATCTCTTTGTGAGATTATCTTTCTTAGTGAAAGTTTTCTTCGTGAATTTCTCTTGTTCTTACTCATTGTCTTTCTTTGATATATCGATTGATCTTAAGGTTTCTTCAATTGGTATCAGAGCATGTTTCTTTTATCAAACAAATGGCTTCATCTTCTTCTTCATCAAACTCATCAAATCATCCCTCTGCTAAAATCCCTCCTTTCGATGAAACGAACTTTGCTATGTGGAAAATAAAGGCTCTATATGCATTAGAGTCTGTTGATGAAGATATACTGGACATCGTTGAAAAAGGTCCTTATGTTCCGATGTATCAGCCTCCCAAAAACAATGTTCCTGATGGTACTATGAAGAAAACTCCCAAAGAGAACTGGACGGCAGATGACAAGAGAAAACATGGTCTAGATGTTCGTGCTCGTGCTGCAATTAGCTATTCTCTGCCATACAATATCTTTGGGTTGGTTCAAAACTGCATCTCAGCAAAGGAGATGATGGACACTCTGACTGTATCCTTTGAAGGAACTGAAGAAGTTAAGGCTACTCAAATAAGTGATCTTAATCGAAGGTATGAACATTTTTTTGCTAAGAAAGGTGAAACCTTGACTCAAACTTTCAACAGATTCAATACTCTTGTTAATGATCTTCGGAGACTAGATCAGTTGAAGCATAGAACTGTCCTAGTGCAAAAGTTTTTGGATTCACTGGGTGCAGGTTGGGAAAATCATGTTGACGTGCTGAAAAATAGTGAGAAGATAAATTCTATGGATCTACAAAGTCTCTATGGAAATCTTCGATACTATGAAGAATCAAAACTTCAAAGAAAGGAACTGATGAAAGATTCTCAGCGTGAATCCTCTGTAGCCTTGTTCTCCAACAAAAAGTTGGTGTCAGATTCAGGCACTGAAAGTGATTCAGATATTGACTCATATAAAACTGACACTGATGATCTTGAAAAGGTTGTGGCAAGTGTACCCTTGATTGTGAAAACCTTTGAAATATCAGGTCGAAACTTCTCTAAGTTTCAAAAGAAGATGGGTGGAAAGTTCACAAAAGGTTCAGGAGCTGATAAAAGGACTGGTGCTGATAAGAAAGAGAAGGCTCAGTGCTTTAACTGTGGAAGCACTGATCACTTTGCAAAGGATTGTAAACAAAAGAAACAAGGATCAGACGAATACTGGAAGCAGAAGTACAACAAGCTGGTTGAGAAGCTGAAAGCTGTAAACTTGGAACATAAAGTGCTTGTAGCTGAAGAAGAAAAATGGAAAACTGATGAAGAATCATCAGATGATGAAGTCAAGTGTCTAATGGTCAAAATGGAGGAACCAACTATTTCTGATAAAGACGAAAGCACTTTTGACACTGATATGTCTGATGCTGAAAATTCCAGGAAGTACAACATTGATTCTTCTTCAATGTACCAGGTTAAAAACTTTGTTTCCTATTCAATGAATGAAAAAATTAAAATGTTTGAGTATTTGGGTGTCATTGATTCTAAGAAGAATCAAACCATAAGAAACTTGCAAAATCAAATTGATCTTCTTAAAACTGATATTTCCATGAAAAACAGTATTATTGAGTCCACTCAGGAAAATCTCAGAATTACTAGTTTGTCAAACTCATCTTTGTCTGCTGAAATTGATGATGGTAAAAATCTTTTGATCAAAGAACAAACTGTGCTTCACACTTGGGCAAAATCCCATAAGAATGCTAATTACATCATTTCAGCTCAAATTCCTCATTCTTGTGAGAAAATTCTTGGGGGTAATTTTGCAGAAGCTGAAAAAGTTTTTAAAACACAAGAAAAGGGATCTGAGGTTTATTCCATGAATGAGATGAGAAATAATTTCAAAAATAAGTTTGTCAGTAACTCTTTTATTAATCAAAGTTTAATTGATAAATATTGCATTACCAATTCTGATGGTATAACTGAGTGCAATGTTGAAATTACCGGAATTGATCCTACCTCTTATCCTGGACATCTTGCTAGACCAATCCCTTTAACTGAGAATATTATTGCTTTTCCTATCTCAAATGGAGTGTTTCATGCTGTTCATGAACAACTCAAGCACTGCCCTGATTGCAATCCATCTGTGAATGAGTCAAAATTAGATACTGATAGTGTATCTCCTGAAACTGATAATGTGTCAGCATCTATATCTCCTGAATCAGCATCAGTTATTGAACATCGAGATCATCCTGTTGATCGAATTATAGGGAATATTCATGATGGTGTCCGAACCAGATCTAGTGCACTCAATAACTTTTGCATGTATGTTAACTTTGTTTCAATGATCTTACCTGATAAAAATACACGCAGCTCTTCAAGATGCTGATTGGATCAAAGCCATGCAAGAAGAACTGAATGAGTTTGAAAGGCACAAAGTTTGGACTCTTGTTCCAAGACCATCCGGGAAAACTATAACTGAAACTCGTTGGGTCTATCGTAACAAGGTTGATAAAGATGGAATCATCACTCGCAACAAGGCAAGGCTTGTAGCTCAAGGGTTTACTCAAATTGAATCCATCGACTACGGGGAAACTTTTGCTCCAGTTGCTCGCATTGAAGCTATCAGACTGTTTCTTGCATATGCATCTTACATGAACTTCATTGTCTATCAGATGGATGTGAAAACAGCATTTCTACATGGTGTGTTAGAAGAAAAGGTATTCTTAAATCAGCCCCCAGGCTTTGTGGACAAAGATCATCCTGATTACGTGTACCGGTTAGACAAAGCAGTCTATGGGCTGAAACAAGCTCCCAGGGCCTGGTATGAGACGCTAACATCATATCTGCTTGAGAATGGATACAGACGAGGAGCAATCGACAATACTCTCTTCAACAAAAACAAAGGATCATACATGGTTCTTGTTCAAATTTATGTCGACGACATCATTTTCGGCTCTCCAAATGAGACACTAAGCAAGGAATTTGCAGAGATCATGTCTCAAAGGTTCGAAATGAGCATGATGGGGAAGATGACCTTTTTCTTAGGTCTTGAAGTTCAGCAACAAAAGACAGGTATTTCCATTTGTCAAAGTAAATATATATCTGACCTGCTTGTTAAGTATTCTCTCAGTGACTGCAAACCAGCCTCTACTCCAGTGTCCAAGACTGATAAGATACACGCTGATCCAGCTGGAACTGATGTCAATCACTCCCTGTATCGAGGAATGATTGGATCCCTCCTATATCTCACAGCAAGTCGTCCTGATATTATGTTTGGCACCATTCTCTGTGCTCGATTCCAAGCTAATCCAAAGGAATCTCACCTCATGGCTGTTAAACGTATATTTCGATACTTGAAGGGAACTCAAAACCTTGCTTTATGGTATCCTCGTGACTCAGCATTTGAACTTTATGGTTACACTGACTCAGATTATGCTGGATGCAACTTAGACAAAAAGAGTACATCTGGTGGATGTCATTTCCTCGGAAATCATCTCATCAGTTGGTCCAGCAAGAAACAAACATCAGTCGCCATCTCAACTGCAGAAGCTGAGTATGTTGCCGCCGGAAGATGTTGTGCTCAGCTCTTATGGATTCAAAATCAGCTTCTCGACTATGGATTCAAGTTCTCAAAGACTCCCATATATTGTGACAACACCAGTGCCATTCAGATCACACAAAATCCTGTTCATCACTCCAAGACAAAGCATATTGAAATCCGACATCATTTCATCAGAGATAATGTTGAAAAAGGAAAAGTTGTTCTTGAACATGTCAAGACTTCGGAGCAACTAGCTGATATCTTCACAAAGGCACTGGATTCTCTATCAACTGCTTATATTATCGGAGAACTGGGAATGATTTCCTTATAATTAAATTTTACATTTAATTGTGCTAATGTTTGCAATTGTCTTATAAGCTGATGTACATTGTGCTGATGATGACATTCTGATGATATTTGATTTCTTATCTTGATCTCTTCTTCAAATCTTCTAAACAAAAGTTGAATGATTCACTGTATTAAAACCATACACTGATAACGACTTGAAACTCTTTGCCGATGGTTAAATCAAAATACCAAGATTTATCACACGCAACTACCCTCTTCTCACCAATCTTACACTGATTCTGTGATTCAGCGTGCCAAAAACACACGCTGATGAGGGTCTAAAATCTTTGCCGATGGTTAGATCAAAATACCAAGATTTATCACACGCAACTACCTCTTCTCACCAATCTTACACTGATTCTGTGATTCAGTGTGCCAAAACACACACTGATGAGAGTTTACAGATCTTTGCCGATGGTTAGACCAAAACACCACGGTCTATCACACGCAACAATCCATTCTCTACCCCCTTCTTATTCAGTGTCTAATGATTCAGTAAGATAAACCACTTACTGATGAACTCACAACAATCTGTGCCGATGGTTAGATAATGTAACTAGTATCTATCACACGCACCAATCTGCTTGCTAGCCCAGTTTATGCAAGTTGTACCTTGAATTAATGGAGAATTTCTCAGCACATAACCTTTGTGACTATGAACTCAGCGCTTCCGCAACCTCTGATTGACGCTACACCTTCAGTCAACGGCTCTTTTCTCCAACGGCTATTTTCTATTCTGACAGATTGTTACCCTGCGCCGTTATTTTTTTCGTAAAGATAATTATTACCTTTTTCGAATAAAACACATAAAAGGAAACCCCTCTTCATTCCATACTTAACTCACTTTATCCCTTGGTTTCATTTTTCCTCCCAAAACCTTTCTCCCAAAACCCTAGATTTCTCAAATACTCTCCAATGGTGGCATCTCTGTTCACCTACTCATCAACATCTCGAAGAGTCACTCCTGCCCCAAACTCTCCTCCACTTCCAATTCACATCAAGGCCACCAATGTCGTATTCAACCCTGACATTCCAGAGGTTCATCGAGGTCTTGGACTCGATGATTTCGTCAATTTCTTGACATCTTGCCGCCTCCGATACGCAATCAGTGACGTACCATCCGAGTTCTTCCCTGAACAAGTATGTGAGTTTTACTATACTGCAACAGTTAATGAAGAAAACAATGCCATCACCGGAACAATTGGCCATGGCAGACACTCCGTCTTTATCACTGCAGAGCTTCTCAGCGCTGCTTTACGATTACCTCTGTTCGAACCTTTTTCTGAACCTCCAACTATTGAAAGATGTAAACGCATGTTTGATCAACTGGGGTATGATCATTCAAAGGCTGGTACTCGATCAGCCCTTATTTTGCGTCAGTGCATGACCCCAGGATGGAAGTTTTTCACTGGTGCCTTGTGTAAGTGTGTGGGCCACAAGTCTCGGAGTGGTGATCAATTGAGTAATTATGAGCAACAAGTCGTCTGCTCTCTTCTTCTCAACAAAACACTGGATTATGGGGCACTATTCTTTGATCAGCTTGTTCAACTTCTACGTGCAAATGTGCGTGCTGATCATGTTCCCTTTCCTCGCTGGATTGCCCTGGTGTTCGACAAATTCTTCGCTGCTGATTATTTTTCTCACTCTGGGAATCCAATCCAATGCCCTCGCATGTCCGTTCGCATGTATCAGGATGATCCTTTGGATTCAGACATTGGGATCTCAGATAGGATGAGAGAATGGATTGCTCATCCATACACTATGCCTTCTCTCTCAGCTGATACTGATGACGGAGGTGCTGATGGTGATCATGTGGATCATGCTGATCAAGAAGTGGATCGTTATGATGGCGGCCATTCCTCCCCTCCACCTTCTCCTCACCTTATCCCTATCACTGGTCCTGCCTCCTCAGCTCCACAGGATCCCATGTCTCAAGGGGAGCAACCATCTCAGGGGGATCATCAGTCTCAGGGGGAGCATTCTTCTCAAGGGATGCCTCACTCTCCGGGGGAGCATTCATCCCCAGCAGCTCGCCACTTCTCTCCAAGGATGCAATCCAGCTTTCCAGTTGCTCCAGATACATCCGTGATTCAAATTCCTGCTTCCGCATTCTCTGAACTGATGTCACTGTCTCGGGACATGAGTCAGCGTCTGCTTAATATTGAGGCTGATGTTCAGCAAATCAAGGAGGTTCTTTTACTTACTCCTGCTTCTCGTCCCATATTCAATGATGTTCAAAAAGGGGGAGATACTGATGATCACGCTGATGATCATGCTGATAGCGATCAAAATGCTCATGATGATGAAGATCAAAATGAAAAAGACACAGCAACTGGTGACAACACTATTCTTCAGTATGACTCACTCAACCCCGTTGAGGAAGCTGATCCTGCGGGACATGATAGTCCAGCAGCTACTGAAAGATTATCTGATGATAGTGAGCATAATGATGAACACGAATCTGATTCTGCGAGGCATAGCAGTCCAGCAGCCACTGAGAAATTATTTGAAGATAGTGATGATGACGAAGAGCGTGATGAACCTGATGATGAATGTCAAATTTTTGACATGAACTTTATTGATCCTCTCATTCCAGTTCAGCAAGAAAGCCTAGATGATCTTGAAGAATCTATTCCGATACTTGCCGATCCTATTGCTGATTCAATCATTCCGGTCCAAGGAGAAGATTCGGACATTGCCAGTGAAGAATCTCATTCGTTGTCTCGAAAGCGGAAAATAGAAGATACTAACTTGGATCATTCACAAACTGATACTTCTTCAACTGTGAAGAGACCAAAGTCCATCGTTAGTATTTCAAATCTTGCCACTGAATGGAACATGTCCCCTAATCAAGTTAAGCAAATTCTTGATGAAGCAAATCAAGCTCAGCTTCTAAAGAACATTGCTCAAGCTGATGAATATCTCATTCAGCACGAGCTTCAGGCCAAGGGATCTTTTGAAGCTCAAATGCAAAAGTTTCTTGAATTTCAGTTCAGGGCTCAGTCTTCTCAACCTCCTCCTAGTTCTAGCAAGCCCAAGACTGACAGTGTTCATGACCAGATTGATCGAAAGAGATTTGAAGATGTTCTCAACCGGCGGATGTGTGGAGATAAGATCATCGAAGTCAAAGCTTCTAAGCCTCGAAACGAGAAAATTCTTACATTGCTGATCACTCGTCAAGGTCGTCAGCACTCTTATACTGAAGTTGTTAAGAGAGATGAACTGATCAGGTATGGGTATTCGGAATGGAAGGAACTGCTTAATCTTGCATCCAAGCAAACCTCAGCTCATTCTTCTGAACTGACTTGTGCTCTTCACTTGCTGATTAAGAAAGTTCAGCGTTTGGATCTTGTTCCTAAGGAACGATCTCAGCATCAAGGCCAAAGGTTGTCAGCTCATAAATCTCGAAGAACCAAGTTTCATGTCGATGGCGAAGATGTGTTGGTTCTAGACTTTGGTGCTGGTGCAATTAACAATTCACTTCCTCTGGGTGTTGATCTGGTTCAGCATCAATTCATCTCAGCTCCTGAGCACGGAATGTTCTATCTGGATAAAAACAGGAGGATGTGCTTTCAAAGAACCACTAAGATCCCAAAGGCTCCAATCACTCACCTTGTTGGGTTAAGGAAAATGTGCATGAGTCATCAAGATCTATCTGGAGAATTTCACATCCTTATTGCCATGGAGCTGCTGAACAGAAGACAAGAGTTGCTGGACAGTCCTTACTGGCCAGTTAAAATTGAAGCTGAAGCTGAGTATGAAGAATTTCTCTCAAGAGGTGTATTTATTTAGTTTGTTTTGAACATCATCATATTGGGGGAGATTGTAAGGTCGAACCTTGAAATATGATTATGTTTAAAATAAACTCAGCGTCAGCACGTGTATCAACGTCAACTTTATCATATTTTCGTTGTGTCTATATTAGCTTAGTTTTCTCAATGTATATGTATTTGATGTAACAGATTCAGTATTTATCTTGTTTCCATAGTTATCATGTATAAGTTAGCTGTAATATCCCTGATTTGTAGGGATTGTCTATAATTGTTCTATATAGTCTTTTGTACGGGTTTGTAAAGACGTGGTCTTTTCACAAACCCTAATCGTCGCTTTGTGCACACGATAATCTCTTTGTGAGATTATCTTTCTTAGTGAAAGTTTTCTTCGTGAATTTCTCTTGTTCTTACTCATTGTCTTTGTTTGATATATCGATTGATCTTAAGGTTTCTTCAGTAAGTACTAAAACTGTGTTGGTAGGATCAACTCATTTAAGCATGGCATCTGGAATACGAGAAACAACTCGAAACCCTTAAGTATCATCAGTTGCACCCTTCAGACAACTATACACATGGAAAACGACTTTTTCTTCATCTGCAGGAACTAGAACCCCCTCCTACTCATATAAATATTGTAAAATCAAGCTCTAGTATCAGGCACACGAAATGCCATGAAGAGCATTCATGTTTTCAATACTCTTCAAGAATTCTTTCCATAACTGAGTAGAGTAATTAATTTGAAGATCATAATATAAGCCTGCTACCATGGCTTAAACCTCCATTCTCCCCTTGTCCAAACCAACGGTTCTTCCAGTTAAACACATCAGGAAAATGCCAAACAAAAAATTCCAAACACTTGGAAGACCCAACTTCTTGAAATCACTTATCTTTGACAGTTGAGGTTGATGACCCATTTCATTGAACATATGTACAATTTATGGAAAGGTAAAATTGACATTTGGTGGGGAATTAGGGATATCGAGAATCTGACAGAAAAGCTTCTTTGAGAGTCTAACCTTTTTATCAGTCACCAGATTGAACGCAACTGCATCCAAAACATTCAAATAAGTAGTTGTTGATCTAGCTTGAGAGAGCCAGGAAAGGGGACTAGAAAACGAGTTAAACATGGATTTTGATAGTACAGAGAGTTTCATAGCAACGATTAGCATCTTAAGTTCTTCAGGATATTGAGAAACATTCGCCTCGACTTGGTAATTTGTACTCTGAATCTTCATAATTGGCAACGAGGTAACATCATCTGTGGTGTGAGAAAGAGTTGCATCAGGATTAGAAGCAGTCGCCATTGTTAGGGTTAGAGAGATGGATTTTTATCAGAGAGTATTTGGGAATATGAAAGTGTAAACTGATAATAAACCCTTGACTCCCTTTTATATGTAACTCTTGATTTTGAAATCAAAGCGGGATGAGCATTTAATGAACTGTGACGTGTCACAGAGAAAACCACATCATGATGACGAAAAAGTAACCATGTGTGATAAAGTAACTGTCACGTCTCCTCAAAACCCGCACAAAATACAAACAGCCCCTTCAAACAGGCTGGATTGTTTTCCCCAATGGAATAGTAACCGTCTGAACACTTCGGATGGAAGTATGGCTCTTTTACTTTAGGGTTTCAAAGTAAAGTCATTTTCCAGATTTTTGAAATCATCAGCCTGAGTTGGTGTTACTCAGAACCTCAAGTATTTCGTGTGTGTAGTGTTTGAAAGAATATAGATGATAAGCAACAAAAAAAAAATTGGGATAGTCAGTGATGTCAAAAAAAAAATCAATTTGACACAAAGGTAGTTTAAAACCCAGGCAAAGATTACTTCATTAATTATCAAAAGAGATAATCAACAGCTTGTGTATGTTCCCATGAATTACAATCGAATACTTGTAAAGAAGTATCGAAGGGCTTCTGTTAAAAGGCTTTTGAGGTGGTTTAATGAATTTCATTACATATCCACCTAAACATAAGGTGAGTAAGTGTAACAGAAATTACTTGTTTGACCAGTGTAGCCAGTGACAAGTTTGCTTTGAAAAACTTTTAAGTAACATGTAATTTCTGATAAAACTCACACTGAAATCATATTCAAGAAAAAATTGTATCCTGGATCCGGTTGGGTAACAAACAACGTGCGTTTTGAATGTTTGATCAAGACCACTCATTAGAAATGTATATGATTTGGAGTTTCGAATGAAGGTATAGAAACAAATGTTTCGTTAATGTCTGGAACATAGTTTCTTGTCAATTCCTTAAAGATTGATTGATTTGGGATTCACTTTCATCACGGTCTCATGATGTCTGATCATAAACACAGATTTGTGATATATCCAGATTTCGATTGGTTTGATCAGAAACCTCTTAGACAAATGTCCTCATGTGTGATAGTGTAAGAAGTTTAAGATAAAAAAGATTGGTATAAGAAAGAACATGTACCTCTATTATTTTGGACCAAACAGTAAACTCTTAACTCATGTGAGAAGACTAAGGTAGCTCAGAAGACTAATGTGAATTCACGCTTGATTGGGAAGAAATCTTCATATGAAAATTTCATTAAGGCTTTCGAACATTGAATCAATTAGAGGCTTTAGTCAACATGATGTATCATGCTTCTAGGGACATCTTAACTAGTTCAATGTGTGTGAAAACTACCTGACCCTAGAACTGCAAGCACTGCTCCAAGTGATTGAGTATGAAACTCTGCAACAAAAAACTAAAAAGTAAGAAATAACAAAAATATTTTTGTTGTTTTTGAATTTTTTGAAAGCAAAAAAATCTTTTCGGTATTTTTGATTTTTCGAAAATAGAAAAAATATATTTGTTGCAAACATATGAAATTTAAAACACTCAAAAAAAAAAAGAAAATTATACGAATTCGAAGGATTCAAAGAGTTGACTATGAACAGTAACCTTTTTCTTTGATTAATTGTCTCTGAACCAATTCTTTCTGACCATCAGTCTCCTTTTTCGTATGGAAAAGAATTTCCATCTATCATTCCAAGTCCTTCCAAAATTTTTACAAAAGATATTTCATCTAAAGGTTTTGTGGAAATATCAGCTAACTGTTGTGTTGTTTTCATAAAATGTACTTCAATATTTCCATCTTCCACATGATCCTTGATAAAATGATAACGAAGAGCAATATGTTTAGTCTGCGAATGCTGCACAGGATTATGACAAATTCTTATAGCACTTTGATAATCACAATATAAAGGAATCTTTTTCATACTAATTGCAGGATCCCATAATTGGCTTTGAATCTAGATGATTTTTGAAGTACAAGCAGCAACAGCTACATATTCTGCTTCAACAGTTGAAATTGAGACACATATTTGCTTCTTCGACTGCCAAGTCACTAATTTTCCATCAAGCAATTGACAACCACCACTTGTACTTTTCCTATCAAGACTATAACCTCCCAAGTCTGCATCCTAATAAGCTTGAACAAAGAACCCATTTTTCAAAGGATACCACAATCCTAACGAAATTGTTCTTTTAAGATAACGAACTGTATTTTTTTACAGTAGTGGGATGTGGTTCTCTTGGATTTGACTGGTACCTAGCACAATTACATACATAAAACATAATGTCAAGTCTACTAGCAGTAATATAAAGTAACGAACCTATCATGCTTCATTAAAGAGTTAGATCAACTGCAGGTTTATCTATCGAAGGTGCCAGCTTTATGCCAGTTGCCATCGGAACTCGTAATTTTATGCTATTCGTCAATCCAAATTTCTTTAGCAAATTCTTCGTGTATTTTTCTTGATTAATAAAAATACCTTATCTATTTGTAGGAATATTCAATCCAAGAAAATTATTGATTTTTCCCATCATGCTCATTTCAAACTCGCTTTTCATCAGATTTTCAAATTCACTTAACAAGGCAGGGTCAGTTGAGCCAAAAATAATATCATCAACATAAATTTGAAAAAGCATTAGATGATTCCCAACATTCTTTCAAAATAATGTGGGATCAACTGATCCTTGTTTGTATTTATTTTATTTCAAAAATGAAGTTAGCATTGCATCCCATGCTTGTGGTGCTTGTTTGAAACCATAAACTGCCTTATCTAAGATATAAACATGATCAGGATGTTCTTCGTTAATAAAACTTGGGGGTGGTTCAACATAAAAAATTTCTTCAAGCTCTCAATTTAAAAATTCACACTTCACATCCATTTGGAAAACATCAAAGTCTTTATGAGTTGCATAAGCCAAAAATATACGAACAGCCTTGAGTCTTGCGACAGGGGCAAAAGTTTCTTCGTAATCTATTCCTTCTTGTTGAAAATATCCTTTAACAACAACCTTGGCTTTGTTTCTAACAATGTTTCCATCTTTGTCGGTTTTATTTTTGAAAATCCATTTTAACCCGACAATCGAAACATCATTTGGCTTAGCAATTAATCTCCAAACCTTATTTTGTTAAAACTCAGACAACTCAGATTGCATTGCAACAACCCAATCTGAGTGTTCCATTGCAATCTTAATTGTTTTTGGTTCAAGTTTAGAGATAAAGACATTGAACATGTAAAATTCTTGATGAGTATTTAATACCTCATTTTTTGCAAGAATTTGAGCTCTTGTTAAGACTCCCTCTTGTGGATTACCAATTATTTGCTCCTTCGGATGATCTTTTGTCCATTTTTCCATTGGTGGATAAGCTAAATAAAATTCCAAAGGTGCATCTTCGTATAAATCATCATGTTCTGAACCCGCAATTTAACATGCATCATTAAGATCATGAAAATCTTCAATTTGCTCCCCCTAAACATTGGAATTTACTCTCTCATTATCCCCCTCGAAAGAATGCTCACCCTCAACAATAGTGTTCGAATCCAAGTTCTCCCCCTCCATTGGATTAATATGCATACTTTCGTCCATTCGTTGATGATGTGATGTTGAACGATCATTGAACTTCGTTGATTCAAGAATGTGATTGTCATTGGCATTAACTTCATCATCAACAGCCTGATCTGAAATTCCAAAAATCAAATCATAATCAATGTCAAATGGTTGTAAAGGTTCAGATTTGTCAGGAATTTATTTCAAAATAGGATGATTTTCAAAATGCTTTTTAGTTTGTTTGATATAATAATCATCAAATGTAAGATTGAATGTTTCTTCCACTTTTCATGTTCTTTTGTTTAGCACTCGATAGGTGATTGAATTATGCGAATATCCAAGGAAAATCCCTTCATCAGCCTTTGCTTGAAATTTCAAAAGGTTGTCCTTAAGATTCATAATAAAGCACCTGCATCCGAAAACATGGAAAAATTTCACATTAGGTTTTCTATTATTGATTATTTCATATGGAGTGATATTAAATCGACGATGAATAAAAGATCTGTTTTGAGTAAAACGTGCAGTGGATACAGCTTCAGCCAAAGGTATTGTGGAAGATTCGCATATGCCAACATTTTTCTTGCGGCTTCGCATAGAGATCTATTTCTTCGTTCAACAACACCATTTTGTTGTGGTGTATCTGGAGATGAAAATTTATGCGAAATTCCTTTATCCACCAAAAATGAATCAAGAACATTTCTCTTAAATTCAGTTCCATGATCACTCTTTATCTTTCGAACCATCTTCTTCGGCATCGTTTCCATTTTCTTGATAAAATCAATCATGATTTGTGCAACTTCGGATTTAATCCTGAGAAAATAAACCCACGTGAATCTTGAAAAATCATCAACAATTTTTAAAATGTATTGTTTCTTGTTGAGAGTAGATACAGTCGATGGTCCACACAAATCAATGTGTAAAAGCTCCAAAGGTTCAACCATCTTCGAATCAATTATGATTGGATGACCTTGCTTATGTTGTTTTCCAACTTCACAAGCTGCGCATACAGAATCATTAGAAAATTTAAGTACAGGTAAACCTCTTGCCAAATCTTGCACAACAAGTTTGTTGATATTTCGAAAGTTGAGATGTGAAAGTGTTCGATGACAAAACCAGCTTAGATCTGATGTAGCTTTCGAAAGTAGAAATATAGTTGGTTTACCCACAGTTGGATTGATGTCTAATGTAAGCATGTCACCTTTTCATTTAGATTTAAGCAAAACTTCATTTGTGTTGACATTCGAAATAGTACTTCCTTCTTCGTTGAAAAGTACTTGATTACCAATGCCTACCACAAGTTGTGGTACACATATCAAGTTGTGTTGAATACCTTCTACATAAGCAACCCGATTCACTGTAAATTGACCATTCGTTATTTTCCCATATCCTTTGACTTGACACTTTTGATTGTTTCCAAACTTAACCACTCCAGCAGTCTTCAAGCTTCAAAAATGCCTCAAGTTCTCCTTCTTTCCAGTCATGTGATGAGAGCAACCACTATCAATGTACCATTTGTTATCGTATTGCTCGTCACAAAGTACCTTCAATTATTGAAAAATTTTAGGTACCCAAGGCTTTTTGGGTCCTTGGTTATTAGCTTGAAACAAAGAATGAATTGTAGAACTAAAAGCCCAAGTTTGAACTTGTGTTTTGATATTATCAATTAAATCAACATCATTTTCTAAAGATATTGAAATGTAATTTTTTGATAGTTTTGGATTTTCACTAGATTGTAGCTCGGGCTTCTCTATTTTTGTTACTTTGTTGATTGGTTTCCATCTCTGAATTGGAGTATTCGAATCTTGAGAAGATAAACTGCCAGTTCTGGACGTATTCAAATATTTTTCATAGGCTAATTTGATTTGACCTTGAGAAAACTTTCCAGACTGAAATCTTTTTCCTTGTCCCTAAAACCAATGATTAACTGAATGAACTTCTGATTTTCCTTTTGTGCTTGAAACCTTTGGTGGTTTGTGATTGAAAGATTTGGAAATTTTGGCTTTTGTGGAGTATATTTTGTGGATGATTTGAAAGCTTCATGCAAAGGTGGTTAACTATTCGATATTTTCAAACATTGTTAAGTTTTTGATCGTTCACAACGTTTTGTGAAGTCTTATACTTTCGAATGTTTTCAGATTTTCGAACATATTCAACCTTTTGATTAATTGTAAAAGTGTCTATTACATTCATTAGTTGATGAAAATACGTTTTTTTTGGTTTTTCTTTGAATAATGTCTGTTGAGCACTCGTTGATTTTGTAATATATGTTGAGTTGGATTTTGAAACACTGTTTTTCTTATCTGAAACTATGGATTAGGTTAAAGAAATTTTTTCCTTAGACACAACTTGCCAAAAAATTACCTTTCGTGCTTTTCTCTTTGAAACTTTATGACTTTTCGAAAACTTATCAACAAGCTCTTTGAATTCATTTGAATTAAGTTTCACAATTGGATTTGAATTAACAACTTCTTTTGTAACAACATCATTTTCCTTTTTTCAGATTTAACAATCCATTTTTGTTTTGGTTTCTGTTGTTGAAAAACATATGAATTTTTAGTGAGGTTGTTTTCAATGATATTCTGATTTGCATAGAATCCTTCGTCTGTTAAACGTTCGTTGTCCTCTTCGACCAATTTGTTGAATTCTGGCTTTATATTCTCTGAATTTCCAGTGGTGATGAAGACTTGATTTGGAAACACTACATTATCAGTGCATGTAAAATTTGGATATACAACTGTGTTAGTTTCCAGAAATGTGCTCCTTTGTCACTCATTACTTTGTCAAACTTTTCAATGTCTCCATACACTTGTTCAACAACAGATCTTGGAATTAAAGTTTCGTTTAAAAGTTTCTTATCTTCCTTACAAACATTCAAAGCTATATCTTCGTCCTCCTCATCATTACTACTATCAGACTGACTGTCTCGGACTTCCACATCTTCCAAGTCAATTTTTTTTGAAGTAAAGGGTTTTCCAATGTCATCCTCAACCATCGAATCATTAACAATTTCTTTACCTTTGACCTTAGATGTGATATTAATGATAGATAACTGAGAATAATCAATACTTTCTTCTTCTTCAATTTCACTGATTTCGCTAAGAATATCTGAATTCTCATTGACATCAGCAAATTTTTTTTGGGAATCAAGTTTCGAATGTTTAGTTCGTTTGAAGATTTTCACTTGTTCATCTTTTGTTAAACTTTCATTAACAAGATTAACCAATTTTTCTTCATTTAAAAACTCGTCTATCTTAACAATGCCATATGCAAACCCATCATCTGGTACTTTGTCAAAATAAATTATTGTATGTTCACAATCATATGACATGACATCAAAAATTTCTCTTTCAAATGCAAGAAAAGGTAGCAATTTACGATGTTGTTCTTTGCTAATGTCAGAAGAATGATGTAAAGCAGTTAATTTTGCATATAAATGTTTGGCTGAATTACAGTAAATGTTTCGTTGTGTCAACAACAACTTGAAATCTTTGTCTAGATTCTCCCTATCTTTATTTACATTTTGTAACTTTAATTCTAGATACTCTACTCAGCTACGTTTCGTGTCTAACAACTTTTGTGTCTCAAGCAATTGATTATTAAGTTTCTTTGCCTCTTTACTAGCAGACACAACAATAGCATCAAAGTAAGCAACTGTATCATCAAATGCAATTATTTCAGAATAATATGCATGTAAAGGAATATTAAAAGATTCAAGTATCGAACGTACCTTGGTTGTCATAGGAGATTTTTCACTTGTCTTCGTAACAAAACAACGTCCAGTTATCTCTTCCTCTTCTTCCTCCTCAAAACTTGCAAACATGACACCATGAGTTGGATGCCTCATCTCTTCATCATCAGAACCAGATGATCAGATCTAATACGTGGCACTTTCTTCATCTTCACTCTCCCTTCTTGCCAATAGAGACAAACCTTTCGCCTTTTCACGAACTTCCTCCTATTTCTTCACATAATACAATTCGTCCTGTTTTTGTTCTTCTTTTCTTCTTTCTTACGAAGCATACAGTCAACTGCAAAATGATTCGAACCATTGCAATAATGAAAGTCGATGCTAGAATCCCCTTTCAACTTCTTTTCACCTTTAAACTCCTTCATCTTTTCATCCTTCTTCTCATATTTTTCAAACTTCTTCTTCTCTTCTTCACCAAACTTCGTAGAGTTTCCTTTTAGCTCACTCTTCTTCCCTTTAGGATTAAATGGATTTTTGAAAAACTTGTTAACTCGATGATTCAAGTAAAAAGCTACAACTTCATCATCAGAATTCAACAGAAAACCTTCTTCATCCGAATTTTCTTTTTCGGAAGCCTCCACTTCAGACACCTTCGAAACTAACACCAGTGGTCCTCCAAGACTCATCTTTGATTCTTCAGCTATTTCAGAAACTTTACTTTCGTGTGTCTTTAGCTGATTTTAAACATCATTCAAAGACGATCAATCGAAGCTCTGCTGATTTTTGATCATCATGCTTACACTTCTCCACTCCTTTCTTAGTCCCATCACAAAAGTAAGATTATACTCCATTAATGACCTTGTTATTCTGTAGAGGTTGCACCTGTAGATCAACTCATTTAGACGATTGTAATAGCTTTCAATTGATTTTGTATCCTTCTGTCTTAATTCCTTCAGTTCAACCAAACATTGCTTTACAGAATTGATCTTTGTCTTTTCTTTCTTTTCTTTGTTCTCCACTCTTGCTTGTTGATCTCCAACAGCAGAAGTAGTTCCAGACGAACCTAAAGTTTGAACATTTGCTGGTGGTTGAATTGATCCATTGATGCAAGTCCATAACTTTTCATCTATCCCATTGAGATAATCCTGCATACGATTAGCCCACTGATCATAGTATTCAGGAATTAACATAAGAATTTTGGTTGATGATCCAAGTAGATGAAAAAATGAAGTCATTGAATTGATATTGAAATTCGCCATTGATGAACAAATGAAGTTTTTCGAGATTTTTGAATTAATGACGAGAATTTGAAAAACGATTATCGGAAATGATTCAAAAATTCCAGTAAATCACTCGATTCAAAAATTCAAATGCAAAATCTAATCACAATCTTAGATCTAAAAGAATTTTCCAATTTCAAAAAGCGCGGAAACTTTTGAACCAAAAAGTTGATAAAAAAACTTTTTGAACAATTGAAAATCAGATCACAGAGATGATTCCTGCTCTGACACCAATTGATGAATCAAAGAATCGAGTATGAAATGAATCAGAGTAGATGATTAAGAATGAACTAGTAATTATACACACGATGTAAATAAGATTTTCACTTCAGCTCAATTACGCTTTTAGAGTTTTTACAGAGAGAATAGACGATGTTGTTCCAGTTATCTAACTCTAGTAAATGATCCTATTTATAGGATACATAAAGCGTTCAAAAAATATACTAAGGCTAAAACACTTAAGCATCGAATCAAAAGAGCCCTAGTAAAATACATTGCAGACGATACGAGGAGTACAAAATAAGCTTCGACTCATTACAATAAAACTACCCTTACAATATCCAATGCATGAAGCCTACAACTAGCATACAATATGGCATATGAATCATAGAAATAAGTTAGTTGATTACCTCTTGTTGTAGTTTTTTGAATTTTTTCCTTTAAGAACTTAGGTCAACAGAATTTCGCTTAGGGGTAACATATATATAATGTAGGATTCCAAGGGTCATGTGTATACCCTAATGCGTACACATTGGCTTGTGATCCATAACTCATCTGGACTAACTCTTTATGGATTCTTACATAAACTTAGTCCACCATGGATCAAAAGCCCAAACCATATGTATCATTAATTTATATAATTAGTCCCTATTAATTTAATTAGTCTCTTTTGATATCTAAATTAATTTCAAATTAACTCTTTATCAATACTGATTAAATATTATCATTTCTCAATTAAGATATTATACTTATAATATATTAGTATATCATAAATATCCTCTTAATCAAATATCAATTTTATCAAATTGTCATGGTGATATGCAACCCGAAAAGGACCATGCTACTCTCGGGTTAAGTACATATCAATTATAGTCATGGGCTTACACACCTAATCCTACATTGTGAACCACCCAAATCCTTTGATGTAGAGAGAACAATCCCCGACTATCATAATCAAAAGTGGAAACTAGACCGACTATGTGCTCACTCACCCAGTGCTCCTCTTTCCTAGCCTAAATTTGTGCCCTGTGAATCAGCTCCAAAAGCGGGGTAATTACTGTCATTCTCAAGCACAAATCTATGATAGGAGTAATAGACGTCTGGTGGCTAAAGGCATCGGCCACAACGTTGGCCTTCTGAGGATGATAAAGGTTCTCACAATTGTAATTCTTCACCATGTCGAACCACCTGCGTTGTCTCATGTTCAGATTTGGTGGATCCATCAGGTATCTCAAACTCTCGTGGTCAGTATGTATGATACAACATACCCCATACAAGAAGTGATACCAAATTTTGAGGGCAAAGACCATTGCCCCCAACTCCAAATTATTAGTAGGATAACTCGCCTCATTAGGCTTCAGCTGCCTTGAAGAAAAGGAAATCACATGGCCCCTCTGCATGAGTACTGCATGGAAACCTATGATCAAAGCATCACAATAAACCACGAAATCCTCCATGCCCTTGACTAAGGTCAATATTGATGCCTCGCACAATTTCTGTCATAAAGTCTGAAATTTCGCCTAGTGCTCAGGCCCTCAACGGAAAGTGATAGTTTTTCTTGGTCGGATCGACCACTATACCCTTCTCAATGAACCTTCAATGATACCTTACTAACTGAAGGAAACTATGAACTTCATAGGGCGACCTCGAAACCTCTCACTGCACCATGGGCTCGATCTTGGCCGGATCGATCAAAATACCATTCTGATTGGCGAGGTGTCCCCTGAAATGCACCTCGAGCAACCATAAATCATACTTGTGGAATTTGGCATAAAGCCTCTCAATCCTCAAAATATCCAAATCCTCTCGCAAGTGATACTCATGTTGCTCCTTGGTCTTAGAATAGACACAAATATCATCAATGAAAATGATCTCTGAATGATCGAGCATCGGCCTCTAAACCCTGTTCAAGAGGTGCATGAATGCAAATCGAGAATTGGTGAGCCCAGAAGGCAACTCTAAGAACTCATAATGACCATAACAAGTCATGAAGGTCGGCTACTAAACATCCTCATCCCAAACCCTCAACTAGTTGTATCCTAAATGTAGATCAATCTTGGAGAACCAATACACACACTACAACAAGTCAAACAAATCATCAATCCTTGGAAGCAGATAACGTTTCTTCACTGTTAACTTGTTTAGCTCCCGATAGTCGTTAAACATCTTGTGGAAACTATCCTTCTTCTTCACAAACAATATTGTTGCTCCCCAGGGTGAACTTCTCAGCCTGATAAACCCTATGCCTAACATCTCCTACATTTGGGTAGATAAAACCTTCATCTCCAGTAGCACTAATTGATAAGGTGCCTTGGCTATCGGAGCCGCACTAGGAACTAGATCAACATGGAACATAACCTGCTTCTCAGGAGGCATGCTAAGAAAGTCCTCCTGGAACACGTCAGAGTACTCTCGAATGATTGGCACTTCATCAATCGTCACCTTCTCCTCCTTTATGGTATCTAATACATATGCTACAAAACCAGAACGAAACTAGTAATGTTACCTCATAGCTCTCACAGCTGAACAAATAGTTGGCACTCGTTGAGCACCCTCACCATGGATAACTAGTTCTCCCTCACTTGGGGTTCAAACCCGAACTAACTAGAGCTTGCAATCAATCAGTTCCCCATTAGAGCTCAACTTATCTATCCCCATGATAACCCCAAATCAATCTGACATTTCTCAATAAATAACTCAAGCACACAACCCCGATGAACCCTCAACATTCACACTTGACGATCGTCGGCGATCTCTACCTCTAACGGATAATCAAGCTCCCCAGGAGCATCATCGAATCTCTTGCTAAGCGTAATAGATACAAATGATCGGGTGGCTCCTGAATCAAAAAGAACTAAAGTTGGAATACCATTCACTAAGAACGTCCCTATATAATAATACATATATATATATATATATATATATATATATATATATATATATATATATATAATGCATAAAATCAAAGTAATAAATGAAATAAGGAGAACCTGCATACCAGTAACCACATCTGGTGTTGTGTGAGCCTGCTCAGTTGCTTGGTTGTCAGCTGGAAAGGACGGCTCCTCCCTACTAGCACCTCCGCCAGGTCCTGGCGTCCGTCAATGATCCTCAATGTTGTCGGCGCAGTTTCTGCCACAGCTTTTAATGTTAAATTCGGGAAATTGGCCCTCTTATGACCCTTATGGTTTCAATGGAAAAAAATTGAATCAGATACATGGTTGATGGTGTGGGTGGTGCAATCCCTACTGTAGTGACCTGTCTTGTCACACCCGAAGCATCCAGAAACGACCTACCCTGCAAACACCATCATGCGCCCTTCCGCACTTGCCACAGTGGCTCCGGCCTTGCTGGCCCCTCGATCGAGAATTGTCACAACTGGAAATTTTGTGTCATGTAATCTATACATTCAACCTAATGTGAATCAAAAACTTCAATCAAATACAATATACAAGCACTACAAGTAGTCATCAAACAATTGAAGACCCTAGAAGTTCTTGTTAAGTCCATTTGGACTAGGACTTCCTATTTGGATCCAAATGGACCAATAAGCTTCCAATTGGACTATCATGGGCTTAGGACCCTAATTGGGCTCTAATTGGACCCACACTAATTTATTTCAACATTTTAGGTCATATTGGGCCTAGAATGAAATAAATCACAAGCTTTGATCCATAATTTAACCTAACCTAGCTTAATAAAGCATAAAAATCACAATTTTATTTTATAAGGCCAATAAATACCCTAAACTACCTCTAATAGTGGGCTTAGGGGCAAAAGCCCAAATTTTTCCTTTTTCCCTTCACATTCTCGGCCCAAGGCCCAAATCCAAGAGAGAATGGACTTGCAAGTGACACCTCATCTTTACCCATAGGATATCCATGCATTAATCTCATTTCTCCATGCACATCACCTCAAATATCACCTCTCTTCTCTTCTCTCTCTCACTCTCGGCCATACACACATACACACACCAAAAATATCTCAAATTCTCTCTAGATCACTCAAGAACAACTCTCCCTCTCCACTCAAAAATCTCGAGTTCTAGGAAGCATTCAAGAGGAAATCTCCACAAAATTCTTCATCTAAGGTAAGATTATGCATAGATCTATGGTTTAAATTCTTTTGTTATCAAAATCCTTTCCTAATCTATGCAAAAATCGTGATCTTGCATCCTAGAACCATCTCAAAACTCGAGATCTTCATCAAAGGGAGCTAAGGCCAAAAACACTTCATTTTCCTTCCATTTTTCCTTGCAAAACCGAATCAACACCCCAAGGTGAGCTTCATACCCCTTATTTTCTGTTTTTATGAGTTTTGTGGGGGGGGAATACAAGTGAAAGTGTAGATCTATATGTGTTTGTATGCCTTGTATGATTTCCATGCTTATATGTATGCTTTTATGTGTTTTTATGTTGGATCTAGCCTTAAAACCCATCAAAACCGAGATATATCTTGTGTTAAATGATTTTAGCTTCAAATATATTTCTAAACACAAAGTGTTTCAAGAAAAATGGCTAAGTGGTTTAGTAATAATTTTCTTTGGGTTAAAAACACAAATTTTGGGCTTAAAATGCGAAAAATGCAAAAATAAGGGCCCAAATTGACATTTCACAGATTCTGATGGATGAAGTGTGCCAAAACAGTTTCAATAAATAAATTTCTGGAAATATACTCATTTAGGGGATTAAAAACATAAATTCCAAGCTTAATGGGCTAAAAATGAAAATTTCGGCCCAATAAGGCCCATTATGCGACTTTTTCTGTTTTGGAGGGCCAAAACTGTAACTTTCTGTAAAACAGTGGACTATAAGTGTTCCAAATCCTTTTCAAAGGTTTAAAATGCTTTTTGAATTTAAAAAGGACCAAAGTTGCAAAAATTTTCCAATTTGGGCCAAAATTGTCAAAGTTGCGAAAAGAAGGGATTAAAACCGAGAAAACTGCATTTTTAAGGACTTAAACTGTTTTCTACGAAAAATTTGCTGAAAAATATTAATTTCAATAATTTTTGGTGTTAAAATGTCAAGAAAAATAGTTTAAGGACCAAACCGGGAAGTATTTAATAAAAAGGGTTGAAAATGTAAATTTTACAAATAATGAGGGACTGAAAACAGGAATATTTCAAGACTAGTTCAATGTACACAATTTGATCAAATAATTGCACCGCGACTATCGACGAAGTACAATACATTACAATACCCAAAAGTCGTTGTTAAACGAATTGGCTCGGTCTCGAGCCAATAGAAATCTACAACTACTAACACTACGACACTACGATTCATACAAGTAACGTTTGGTAATACATATACATGCGAGTGTGCACAGACGTCTACGCACCATCTTTGGGCCCCACAAGTGTAAAATCTTGTTCGTTGAGCCTAGCTAGCCCAATGACCTGATCTTAAGGCCCGAAGACATTTTTTTTACGGTGTGTTGGGTTTTACCGATCCGACACAACGTAAATGGACTTTCAATGGCTTGTATACCACCGGTCCCCAAGGGTCCTTTGGTATTGCTAGTAAAGTCTACATTTCATGCGAGGCGGGTCGGGGACCCCTCGTACATTTTATCCTCAACCGGCTAATGGAGTTACCGGGGTCTTCGTGACCTCTTTCTCTTCGGATGTGGGACTTCACCTAGTCAGGGCGATTGGATAACGCGATTAGTATTGACGACGCCTTCGGAGTCATTAGTATAACTATAAACTGGGCGTTTGTGTAACGCGGGTTTGTAGTAAATAATCCTGCTCGAAAACCTTCCAACGTCGCCTGGGACTGACACTATACGCTATGCAATGGTTTCAATGTAACATCACGTAATTCAAGGAACTAGGAGAACATCGGGTTTTCCTAGGGTTTTCAATACTTACAAATTTGAAATGCATACATTCTAAACGAACATTTTTTTTTACAAGTATAGAAACAAACAAGCATACCTATGGATCTTCACAAACGTTTTCGGAAACTTATCTTTTCAGAAAATATCGGATTTTCTGGTGGTTCTTCAAACAATACAAACATTCGATTTCAAACACTACTTATGAACTCACCAACATTTCATATGTTGACGTTTTTCAAAATACTTGTATTCTCAGGGAGCCAGTGAATCAAGGGAAATCATATCCAGTGACGGTTGCGGTTTATTTTTGTATGAATTGAACAACTTAATTTTTGGGGAATGTAATGTTTAAACAATGTATGATATGTAAACACTACTGGTTGTACTATGTTGATGAATGGTGACGAATGTTGTTATGTTTCATGTATATTCAATGTTATGGTATTCAATTGAGTCACGACAGCCCCCGGACGTTTCCGCCGTCTGGTTCGGGGGTGTGACAGGTTGGTATCAGAGCTTTGTTTATAGTGAACTAGCATGTCGAGCCATACATTGATATGCAACTATAAACCAAAAAGAGGGACTAACATAACTCTGAACAACACAAGTAAATAAAACACACTTGCTTGCATTAGGGATAAGAACCTAGCGTCGAATCAAACACAATAATGCTGGTATCTTGGTTAATTCGGGACTGTTCTTAGGG
Organism: Lactuca saligna; assembly: GCF_052625555.1. Taxonomy (NCBI): domain Eukaryota; kingdom Viridiplantae; phylum Streptophyta; class Magnoliopsida; order Asterales; family Asteraceae; genus Lactuca; species Lactuca saligna. The sequence goes on from NC_136421.1 coordinate 75,216,492, forward strand.
ATACCAAGGAGTGAACCAAAAACTATACCCTTTATCCCCCAAAAGAGAATGTTTGCCTAGTATGTATGATAGACATAGCAACCTAGGATAATGTAGCATATTTACGTACTCGCGCAGACAACATGGCCGGCTTTCATCACCCGGGAGACCCCTACTTCCCTAATCAGGGAAACAACGGGTGGCTGGAGGAGGAGCCTGAGGAGGAGCAGCAGGGTATCCAGTATTATCAGGCCTTAGTAGCTCACGGGATGCTTGTGGATGAGCCAGGAGAGAATCCAGGTGAAGCACACGATGTCGGACCCGATGAATACGTAGACACTGACTACGAGTTTGGAGGAATCGACAGTGACGACGAGGAAGGTCAGGCTGGGGACCAGGACCCCATCCCGCCATATGAGGACGTAGCACAACACGATCACCCCGCGCCACCAGTGAACCCCCCAAGAGAGAACCGTTCCCTCGAAGCTGAGGTCGTCGCACTGCGACAACAGCTGTATGCTATGGAAGCTCGGGCGGTGCGAACAGAGCATGAGAGGGATGAGGTTATTGGAGACATGGCAGAGATGGCGCAGTTACTGGCGCAACATTTCGGCATGTGACTTCGGCACCACCTCCGGACACAACTCATCGCGGTTAGGGGTAGACTTATCATAGTAGATCATTAGGAACTATGTTATGTACTCCGGCTCTATGTTTAAGTGACTACACTACTCATGGAGCCGTTATGCTGTCGGATTTGCGTTACTTATGTATGCTCCTACGAGCAAATTTTCTTGTACTAAATGCAACAAGTGCGGTTTCCATCACCAAGGAGAATGTAGGGAGTTCCATTGCACCAGTTGCAACCGAAGGGGACACACTGCAAGGTTCTGCAGGACTTATCCTTCTCAGAACCAGAGTCAGGGAAACAACCAGAACAACAACAACAACCACCGCAATACCAACAACACCAATGCCGGCGGCAACAACGCAGGGCCTAGCCACACCTGTTTCGGGTGTGGAAGGACGGGACATTTCCGTCGAGACTGCCCTAACAACAACAACAACTCAGGAAACAGAGGAGCAGGAAGAATGCTGACTATGGGTCAGAGTGATGCAGTTCAGGACCCCGCAGTTGTGACCGGTACGTTCCTCCTAAACCACGCTTATGCATGCATCTTATTTGATACCGGAGCGGAGCTAAGTTTCGTAAGCGAGAAGTTTAAACATTTATTAAAACAACAACCCCAGAAGCTAAATGAAACCTATACGGTAGAAATGGCCAATGGGAAAACCGAATCCACTAGGGAGATCTACATCGGATGTACCCTAACCCTTAACCAACACGTCTTACGAATAGATCTGATGCCAGTGTCAATTAGGAGTTTCGATGTGATTATCGGCATGGATTGGTTAAGCCCCCACCATGCTGAGATTATGTGCCACGAGAAGGCCGTTCGCCTTCGTCTCCCGAATCACGAAACCCTAGTAATTTACGGAGACAAACCTAGCACGAGTCTTCGTCTTATCTCATGCATCAAAGCACAAAAACATCTGCGAAAGAACAACTTAGCGTTCTTGGCCCACATAGTGGACAAGGCTAAAGAAGAAATTAACATCCAAGACATTCCGGTAGCGTGTGAATTCCCGGACGTGTTTCCTGAAGATCTTCCAGGAGTGCCCCCAGAGAGACAGGTTGAGTTCCGAATCGACCTCGTCCCAGGAGCAACTCCCCTCGCTAAATCACCGTATCGATTGGCACCTGCTGAAATGCAGGAATTGTCCAGCCAACTCAGTGAGCTTCTGGACAAGGGATTTATCCGACCTAGCTACTCGCCGTGGGGAGCTCCGGTGCTCTTTGTCAAAAAGAAGGACGGATCTTTCAGAATGTGCATCGATTACAGAGAGTTGAATAAACTCACTGTTAAAAACCGCTACCCACTCCCACGAATCGATGATCTATTCGACCAGCTCCAAGGAGCTAGCTATTTTTCTAAAATAGATCTACGGTCCGGATACCATCAACTCAAGGTCCGAGAAGAAGATATTCCTAAAACCGCTTTCCGAACCCGCTATGGACATTATGAATTCGTCGTAATGCCCTTCGGTCTAACAAATGCACTCGCCGCATTTATGGACCTAATGAACCGAATCTGTCGACCGTTCTTGGACAACTTCGTCATTGTGTTTATCGATGACATCCTCGTCTATTCTCGAAGCAAAGAGGAGCATGGCCAACATCTCCGACAAGTCCTAGAGACGCTGCGATCGGAAAGGCTTTACGCCAAACTCTCTAAGTGTGAGTTTTGGCTACGGAGCGTGAATTTTCTCGGTCACGTAGTTAGCCAAGATGGAATTCATGTGGATCCCTCTAAGGTCAAAGCGGTGGAAGGATGGGCAACTCCGACTACGCCCACCGAAATTCGTCAGTTCTTAGGCCTAGCAAGTTACTATAGGAGATTCATCCAAAACTTCTCTAAAATCGCCAAGCCACTTACCTTGCTTACGCAAAAGAGTGTGCCATTCAAGTGGACAGACCGACAAGAGATTGCGTTTCGAGCCTTGAAGCAAGTTCTTTGTAGAGCTCCTGTACTATCTCTACCCGAAGGAACGGAAGATTTTGTAGTTTACTGTGACGCGTCAAATCAAGGTTTAGGTTGCGTTCTCATGCAATGTGGAAGAGTGATAGCATATGCGTCCCATCAACTAAAGACGCACGAAGTAAATTACACAACCCATGACCTAGAACTGGGAGCCGTGGTCTTCGCCCTAAAAATTTGGAGGCACTACCTGTACGGTACAAAGTGCACCATCTTCACAGACCACAAGAGCCTCCAGCACATCTTGAATCAGAAGGAGCTGAACATGAGACAACGAAGATGGGTGGAGTTGTTAAACGACTACGAATGCAAGATCAAGTACCATCCAGGCAAGGCCAACGTGGTAGCTGACGCATTAAGTCGGAAGGAGTACACAAATCGCCGTACGAAAACGCACTCGATAACCATTCAGTCTCATCTGACCGCTCAAATTGCATCAGTCCAGGCAGAGGCTATGAAAACGGAAAATAGAACTAGCGAGGCATTACGCGGAATGGAGAAGAACCTGGAAGTCAAAGAGAATGGGGTATACCACTTCATGAACCGTATTTGGGTTCCAAAGATCGGAGGATTCAGGGAGATCGTTATGAAGGAAACCCACAAGACACGATACTCCATTCATCCTGGTTCGGACAAGATGTATTTGGACATTAAGCAGCACTATTGGTGGCCTAACATGAAGGCGGAAATCATTCGCGAGACCACAGAAAAGATTGTCCAGATCAAAGCTCGATTACAGGCATCGCGTGACCGGCAAAAGAGCTACGCTGATAAACGGCGAAAGCCCTTAGAATTCCAGGTCGGTGATCGAGTATTGTTGAGGGTCTCACCCTGGAAAGGGGTTATACGTTTCGGAAAACGGGGAAAGCTGAACCCGCGATACATTGGACCTTTCGAAATCGTCGCCCGAATAGGTCCAGTAGCATACAGACTACAACTACCTGCAGAGCTAAACGGTGTACACCCCGTGTTCCATGTTTCTAATCTGAAAAAGTGCCTGTCAGATGAAACCCTAGTCATTCCTCTTGACGAAATCGAAATCAATGAGAATCTCCTGTTCGTCGAAGAGCCAATCGAAATCATGGACAGGGAGGTGAAGCGTACTAAGCAGAGTCGCATCCCGATCGTGAAGGTACGGTAGAACGCAAAGCCTGGGCCAGAATTCACGTGGGAACGCGAAGATCAAATGAAGCAGAAGTACCCTCACCTATTCTAGCATTCTCAAATCTAGCTTTCAAACAGAATTTCGGGACGAAATTCCCTCTAACGGGGGGGATGATGTCACAACTGGAAATTTTGTGTCATGTAATCTATACATTCAACCTAATGTGAATCAAAAACTTCAATCAAATACAATATACAAGCACTACAAGTAGTCATCAAACAATTGAAGACCCTAGAAGTTCTTGTTAAGTCCATTTGGACTAGGACTTCCTATTTGGATCCAAATGGACCAATAAGCTTCCAATTGGACTATCATGGGCTTAGGACCCTAATTGGGCTCTAATTGGACCCACACTAATTTATTTCAACATTTTAGGTCATATTGGGCCTAGAATGAAATAAATCACAAGCTTTGATCCATAATTTAACCTAACCTAGCTTAATAAAGCATAAAAATCACAATTTTATTTTATAAGGCCAATAAATACCCTAAACTACCTCTAATAGTGGGCTTAGGGGCAAAAGCCCAAATTTTTCCTTTTTCCCTTCACATTCTCGGCCCAAGGCCCAAATCCAAGAGAGAATGGACTTGCAAGTGACACCTCATCTTTACCCATAGGATATCCATGCATTAATCTCATTTCTCCATGCACATCACCTCAAATATCACCTCTCTTCTCTTCTCTCTCTCACTCTCGGCCATACACACATACACACACCAAAAATATCTCAAATTCTCTCTAGATCACTCAAGAACAACTCTCCCTCTCCACTCAAAAATCTCGAGTTCTAGGAAGCATTCAAGAGGAAATCTCCACAAAATTCTTCATCTAAGGTAAGATTATGCATAGATCTATGGTTTAAATTCTTTTGTTATCAAAATACTTTCCTAATCTATGCAAAAATCGTGATCTTGCATCCTAGAACCATCTCAAAACTCGAGATCTTCATCAAAGGGAGCTAAGGCCAAAAACACTTCATTTTCCTTCCATTTTTCCTTGCAAAACCGAATCAACACCCCAAGGTGAGCTTCATACCCCCTATTTTCTGTTTTTATGAGTTTTGTGGGGGGGGGGGAATACAAGTGAAAGTGTAGATCTATATGTGTTTGTATGCCTTGTATGATTTCCATGCTTATATGTATGCTTTTATGTGTTTTTATGTTGGATCTAGCCTTAAAACCCATCAAAACCGAGATATATCTTGTGTTAAATGATTTTAGCTTCAAATATATTTCTAAACACAAAGTGTTTCAAGAAAAATGGCTAAGTGGTTTAGTAATAATTTTCTTTGGGTTAAAAACACAAATTTTGGGCTTAAAATGCGAAAAATGCAAAAATAAGGGCCCAAATTGACATTTCACAGATTCTGATGGATGAAGTGTGCCAAAACAGTTTCAATAAATAAATTTCTGGAAATATACTCATTTAGGGGATTAAAAACATAAATTCCAAGCTTAATGGGCTAAAAATGAAAATTTCGGCCCAATAAGGCCCATTATGCGAATTTTTCTGTTTTGGAGGGCCAAAACTGTAACTTTCTGTAAAACAGTGGACTATAAGTGTTCCAAATCCTTTTCAAAGGTTTAAAATGCTTTTTGAATTTAAAAAGGACCAAAGTTGCAAAAATTTTCCAATTTGGGCCAAAATTGTCAAAGTTGCGAAAAGAAGGGATTAAAACCGAGAAAACTGCATTTTTAAGGACTTAAACTGTTTTCTACGAAAAATTTGCTGAAAAATATTAATTTCAATAATTTTTGGTGTTAAAATGTCAAGAAAAATAGTTTAAGGACCAAACCGGGAAGTATTTAATAAAAAGGGTTGAAAATGTAAATTTTACAAATAATGAGGGACTGAAAACAGGAATATTTCAAGACTAGTTCAATGTACACAATTTGATCAAATAATTGCACTGCGACTATCGGCGAAGTACAATACATTACAATACCCAAAAGTCGTTGTTAAACGAATTGGCTCGGTCTCGAGCCAATAGAAATCTACAACTACTAACACTACGACACTACGATTCATACAAGTAACGTTTGGTAATACATATACATGCGAGTGTGCACAGACGTCTACGCACCATCTTTGGGCCCCACAAGTGTAAAATCTTGTTCGTTGAGCCTAGCTAGCCCAATGACCTGATCTTAAGGCCCGAAGACATTTTTTTTACGGTGTGTTGGGTTTTACCGATCCGACACAACGTAAATGGACTTTCAATGGCTTGTATACCACCGGTCCCCAAGGGTCCTTTGGTATTGCTAGTAAAGTCTACATTTCATGCGAGGCGGGTCGAGGACCCCTCGTACATTTTATCCCCAACCGGCTAATGGAGTTACCGGGGTCTTCGTGACCTCTTTCTCTTCGGATGTGGGACTTCACCTAGTCAGGGCGATTGGATAACGCGATTAGTATTGACGACGCCTTCAGAGTCGTTAGTATAACTATAAACTGGGCGTTTGTGTAACGCGGGTTTGTAGTAAATAATCCTGCTCGAAAACCTTCCAACGTCGCCTGGGACTGACACTATACGCTATGCAATGGTTTCAATGTAACATCACGTAATTCAAGGAACTAGGAGAACATCGGGTTTTCCTAGGGTTTTCAATACTTACAAATTTGAAATGCATACATTCTAAACGAACATTTTTTTTTACAAGTATAGAAACAAACAAGCATACCTATGGATCTTCACAAACGTTTTCGGAAACTTATCTTTTCAGAAAATATCGGATTTTCTGGTGGTTCTTCAAACAATACAAACATTCGATTTCAAACACTACTTATGAACTCACCAACATTTCATATGTTGATGTTTTTCAAAATACTTGTATTCTCAGGGAGCCAGTGAATCAAGGGAAATCATATCCAGTGACGGTTGCGGTTTATTTTTGTATGAATTGAACAACTTAATTTTTGGGGAATGTAATGTTTAAACAATGTATGATATGTAAACACTACTGGTTGTACTATGTTGATGAATGGTGACGAATGTTGTTATGTTTCATGTATATTCAATGTTATGGTATTCAATAGAGTCACGACAGCCCCCGGACGTTTCCGCCGTCTGGTTCGGGGGTGTGACAAGAATCAACACCCTTGAGCTTTTTTGGTGAGACATCTGATACTTGATCCTGAACTAACTTTCTCTTCCTCTCAGTCTCTAAATCAATATCCTGTTCTTAAGCCCTCGCTATTATGTCCTCCAAGGTCCTGCAACTGTACATGTTCACAAACTCCCGCATCTAGTCCTTCATCATCATGATATATTTCCTTGTTCATCTCCTCGTCCCCCACATACTGTGGAACCAGTAAAGACCTCTCACAGAACATGGCAGTGATCTCCACCATAGTATCTGTAGTCTAGCAAAGGTCCTAAAACTCCCTCGCATTTGATGGACCTTGATCACTAGTGTAAAATCAGCTCCGAAAGTCGTAACCAAATCATCCCATGTCATCGCCTCATTTTCCTTGACTCTCAAGGTATGCCCTTCCTCCTCCCACCAATCATGACCTCTGTCTTTTAGTAGACATGATGCAAGTCTGACCTTTAACTCCTTGGGGTATGAGCTAGTTTGTAAGGCCTTCTCAATGTCCACCAACGATTGGTAGCTAACAATAGGGTCCTTCTTCTCGAAGAACTCAGGATCCCCATATGCATGAAACACTTGGAAGGTGAGAGTACACACTCCCACCATAGCCGCTATCTCAGTATGGAGTGTGCCCAGACGCTCATCCGAAATCTCCATAATGCCCTCCTTGATTGTACCAAAGATCATAGGAGTCTGCTCCAGAATACCATGGGTAATCTCAGACGAGATGAACTTTTGCATCCTCCCATCATTCGGGTCGGCCCTGGAGCCCAAACCCAATCCATCACCAAAACCAAAACCTCCTCGAGTGACCACCATACAAAAAATAAACAATAAAAATATCAGAAGACACTTGAAGAATCCCACACCCTGCAAGTTCATTAGCATCATCATGACTTCCCTTGACTTGAGTATAGATCTTGTGCTTTTAGTAGTACGAGCCCAATACTAACTTCAACGCCTATCCATATTCTCCTCAAGATTCGCCTCGATTCCCCTAAATGACTCCCTTACTACCAAACATTCGCCACTCCTATTAATCAATGTATCTAAAAACGATATCATACTTCCTAGGTTCTCCTAGGATTCCCTTCACACCACCTTATCTGCCATCGGCTACAAAAAAACTCCAACTAACACCCGTAAACTACCTTACATGCAACAAACACTAGATATTTCTTTGACTTCAAGGTCTCACCAAACTAAGGCTTTGACACCAACCTGTGATGTCCCAAAAAAAAATACTAAGTAAAATATTTTATTTAAATCAAACAAAATAGTCATTCATTCATTCTAAATACCAATATCATGTGAGAGGAATTGTATCAAAATTATCATAGGATAAAACAAAATCATAGAATGTCGAACATTGGAGGATGTTGTGTGATCATGTCGGGCCCTTCCCCTTCCAACTAGAGGTACATGAAACAATAATCATAAACTGTAAGCACAAATCTTAGTGAGTTTCCCCCAAAATAACAAATATCACACATATATCGTGCCCCACCCAACATCAATCGGGCCCGCCTGGTACTGATCGGGCCCCACCCGATTAACAATCCTATCTGTAACATGTAGTGGGCCCCACCCAAACATACATACAAATAAATGCAATAGTCACAAAGATAGCTAGCATCCTATAAATATAATCCAATGGATCGACATTGGTGCCTTTGACCCGCAGATACTATGAGGAGACTCAAGTCAATCTGAAGATAATTGAATCTCACACTTGCGGTAACTATAAAAGCTCCTCACACTTAACATATCAAAATAATTATTAGTTAAGTTGATAACCCATAATCAATGGTCTAGTTTATACACTCTTTCACTAATGTAAAAGACCATTTTACCCTTCCAAGGTTACACCCCACCCAACATGGCCAAAAAGCTTAAAAATGACTAATAATGCATCTTGGTCATACTTCATGCGTACTCTAGCTTTTTGCCATGTGTAGAGCCTTCCCACAAAAAACGGAGCAAAGTCACACTATGCACTAGAACTCAGAGGTTTCACCCTATGTAACTGAGCAGTTTGCCAACTTCCTCATTAATCCCTTAATATCTTAAGACTAAACATACAACACTCAGATCTAACTCTAATGGAAGTGTAAGTCATAAACTTCCAGGCTTTATGCGTTTTCATGGCTTAATGGAGTCCTAAACCAATCCCTCGTTTCTTAACATCCTCTAATGACTCCAAACCCTTGCATGAGTAAAAAGCAACCATTAAGAACTCATTTTTATGACTTAAAATCCTCAAAATGACAAGATATGACAATCATAAAATCTAGAGTAGATTTTAACCAAAAGCATGCAAAACACAAATCTATCTTAGATCCAAGACATAGAAACATAACGGTAAGAGCTTTATACCTCCAAAAGTTTGCAAAGGAGATGAAAGCTCTGGATCTTCACACAATGATAGACTTCACTTCTTCCAATATCCATCAAGAACACATAAAAGAGGCTCACACAAGCTAAACAAGGAATAGGGTTTCGATTCACTTTTGGGGAGAGTAGAGGATGACCTTGAAGAGGTCTCAAGGGATTTATCTCTTTTAAATAGTTTTTCAACCCAAAAAAATAGGTTTTAAGGATCAGCATGAGTCCAACCTAAATAGGGATTATATGCCCCGCCTAGGGTATAAAGTCCTCATGCTCTACTTTATTGAGTTACGCCTTGCGTACACATTATGTACACCCAAAGTAAGGACCAACTTAGAAAGAATTAAATATTTTGAGACAAGATTGAAATTTACCTAAGAACCAGTTGTTACATCAAGCCTCGGAGGGGCTTACCTCCGGCAGACATCAACCAAGTCTAACCAAGCTTGAGCTTCTCTGTGCTAAACAACTTTGTTAATATGTATGTAGGATTCACCATGGCATCAATCTCTAGTATTGAAAATCTATATATTTCATGAATCTCACTAGTAAAATTTAGTTTGACATCAATATGTTTGTCTTCACATGATACATAGGATTCCTTACAAGATTCAATGCACTACAATTGTCACAGTACAATATAGGCTTTTCCACCTTCAAACCAAGATTCTAAGTTACACCATGTAACCATATCTCATCCTTTATTCCTTTAGTCATAGACATGTACTCAGATTTAGTTGTAGACAAAACAACAATATCTTGTAACTTTGACTTCCAATAGATAACATATCCAAACAAAGTAAAAATATAACATGTCCATGACATGCAATTCAACAAATCACCTCCATGATCAGATTTAGCATATCCAACCAAATCACCTTCAAGTATCGCATGATCGACTTGACAACATCCCAATACGCCTTCCTTGGATTGCTCATAAACCTACTTACCATACTAACTGAATGAGCCAAATCAGGTCTGGTATAAACCATAACATACATAAGGCTTCCAACATCACTAGAGTAAGGAACCTTACTCATGTACTTGCTTTCTTCGTCAGTTGTGGGTATAGTGTCTCGACCAAGTTTAAAGTGAGCTTCCAAAGGGGTTTCAACTAATTTAGACTGATCACAATTGAAAGACTACCAAAATTTCTCAAAGTACTTTTGTTGAGAAATTCATAACCTCCCTAATCTTTTATCCCTTTCAATATATGTTCCTAGTATGATCTTTGTTGTTCCTAAATCCTTCATCTCATGCTCATTCTTAAGGATTTCCTTCAAGTCATTTATTCCAACCATATCCTTGGCTATGAGGAGCATATCATCAACATATAGCAACAGATATATGTAAGAATCTTTTGACAATTCCTTTGAGTATATATAATTGTCAAACTAGTTGTGAGCGTAGCCATGTGTGATCATTAATGAATCAAATCTCGTGTACCATTTTCTTGGAGACCGCTTCAAACTATATAGAGATTTCTTTAGCAAACATACGTAATCCTTCTTAGAATCAAGAGACCCTACTAGATGGGACATATAAATCTTCTCTTCTAAGATCCCATGAAGAAATGTAGTTTTCACATCTTACTGGTCAAGCTCTAGATCAAATGCACTTACCATGGCCACAAGAACCCAAATTGTCTTATGCTTCACGACCATTGAGAACATCTTGTGATAATTAATTCCTTATTTCTGAGAAAACTCTTTCACCACCAACCCTGCCTTGAACCTAGTTTGTTCAACTACTGGTGTCCATTCCTTCTACTTAAAGATCCATTTGCATCCCATTAGCTTTTCTCCCTATGGTAATGGAACTAGATCCCATGTTTCATTCTTCTCCAATGATTGCATTACTTAATGCATGGCCATCAGCCAATTTGTTACTTCTTTATGCAAAACTACCTCTTTATACGATTGAGGCTCCTTAGTGTCAATGTCTTCTCCAGTTGCTAAAGCAAAAGCAATGGAGTAAAGATCACCATTGTTGACACATCCCAAATATTAATTATGTTGTCGAGTAACCCTATTTGATCTCCACCTTAATATAGTTTCTTTCCCATCATCCCTTCTGGCATCGACACTACTATACGAAGAGCTTATTGGTTACTCTTGGTTTTCATCTTGTCTAGGTTGTCCATTGACACCTTCATCCTCATTAGTTGTCATAACTTTGTCTAGATTTTGAGGTGCAAACTACACCATCTGGTCTTCACCCTGATCTTTGTTCTCTTATTGACATGTACCAACTCCTCCTTGGTTACCCATGGCAGATCCATCAAAGGTTGCATCTCTACTCTTGATAAATTTAGGATTTCTTCCTAGTTTTGTACACAACAGTCAATAACCTTTTACTCATGTCACATATCCTAGAAATATGCATTTCATTTCCCTTGGCTCATGTTTACCATCATTCACATGAGTATACTGGGTGCATCCAAATATACATAAACCAGAAAAGTTATATGGTTTCCCAGACCATACCCCTTGGGGAGTCTTCAAGTGTCTAGCAGTTGATGGTGATTTGTGTTGGATAAGGTGTCTAAGTCCATAACTATTTCTGGTATGTACTTGACCCGACCCGGCAGGGTCCATTTGGGTTGCATGGCACCGTGCAATTGGATAGACTAAATGAGAGAAATAACACTTGGAGATTATTAATATATTATAAGTTCTAATATATTAATAATATTATTTGATTAGTTTGATCAAGAATTAATTTAGAATTAATTATGTGATCAAAAGATAACTAATTAAATATATGGGTTGATTATGTAAATCATCCATATCTTGTATAGTGGGCTAAGAGGCTCCATGGATTATCAAGTTGGGTTCCACCCATACGATGCTCCATGGATGCTCCATGGGAGTTACAAACCCATGGGTCAAGGAAATGAAGAGTCATGACACATTAGGGTTTAACCCTAGATGTGTCAACACTATATAAGAAACATGTTCTCCACCTAAAATCAGCTACACTAAGAAACAAGAAGGCTTGGCCGATTTTGAGAAGTGTGTGTTCTCTTATAAGTTCTTCCAAGAGCATTTGGTGTTGTGTGAAGCATTTGAGGCATCACACTTGGGATGCTAGGCTCACAAGGTTTCAAGGAACACAAACAACAACAAGGTAAGTTATTCTATCTATACTTTAAGTTAAATTTGTTCCGCATGTATGCTAGATAGGAATATAACCTTGGAATTCAACTTTGCATGATAATTAGACAAACATAGATCCAAGGTTATTAGGGTTGCATGTACACTTAGGAAGTGTTAGTATGCTCAAAACCCATCAGTGGTATCAGAGACTAGGCTTGTTTGCTTCTTATTTGTGCTTAAAAGTTGAAAAAAAAGTCGGAAAACTTGCTGTCTACGAATGGACTCGTCGAGTCCATAAGAGGGACTCGTCGAGTTCACGTGTATCTTCAACCAACTCGGCGAGTAAGTTCATGCACTCGGCGAGTAGGGTCGACTGGTTGCAGAATTTCGACTTTAGTTGCTGGAAATGAATTAGAAACATTACCCTAAACTTTTTGGTATTTGAAAAACTTGTTTTGGGTGGTGTAATGTCTTTGCTAATTCATTTACAACAACTAGTTATCAAAATTACAAAGTTTTAAGTGTAATTTAGATTTATGAATGTGTTCATATTCATGTTCTTGTTCTTATGATGTTTTAGATGATCATAGGAATTATTTGTAACCTATGTGGTAGATTAATTCTTGATCATAATGCATTTTAATGGAGTCCATAACTTGTCCTCAAGTTATGGAAAACCAAGAGTCACACTTGAATTAAAACCATTAAAAGAACACAAGAGTTTTGAAAGTTACAAGAAATGAAAAGTTTTGAAAGTTACAAAACTTGCCCTCAAGTTTTGGAACAAATAAAGTTAAGTTAAAACTTTAGTTCCAACCCCTAGAATTTTAAAAGTTAAAATTCAACCCTTATACTTATATTATGATGATTTAATAATTATATATATATATATATATATATATATATATATATATATATATATATATATATATATGTATAAGAACAAACTCGTCTTACCGCTAGTACGCCTCATTCACGAAGCCGGTCTATAAGGTGGGTATAAGGTTGTTGCCTATAAAATGGTGACTTAATGGGTGTCTACTCTCACCCACCGCTTGCTTGACTGGTGGAGGGTCGTTAGCCGAACGGGTAAGACAAGGACTTATAAATTCTCATTCAAAGTATGATGAATATAATAAAGTAACTAAATGTTTTATTAAATTCCCAATCTTAGTTACTTTAGGAAAATGTGAATAAGGTGCTAATCCATGAAATTACACTTTACACTTTGTCTAAGTCGTTGGTGGAGCGTGTGTGGTTAACCGGCACACTAACTTGGACTTAACAAGGTAGGTAAAGGGTGACTTAAGGTTTATTATAGTATCGGTGGAGCGTGTGTGGTTTACCGGCACATCGATTGAGTGATAAACTTTAAGGGTACCAAGTGATTTGCATGGTTACTTCACACCTCGTTTTGTGATCCTCGGTATCCCAGTCACAAAACTTGGAGGGCACCCTCGAAATTGAAACATGCCTTTGAAAAGTTCATTGAATCTCAAAGAATCTAGGAATTTCTAAAAACCAATAAAACCTAATGTCTAATATTTCGGTTTTTGTGGTGGAAATTGGTGAATCGTCATTCACCTACCTTTCAAATATGGTATAGCTTAGATTACGAAATACCTCTTCTAAGTTATATTATATTGTGATTGGATCCTAGCCTTAATATTACATTTGGGTGTTTTATTAAGGACTCTCTTAAATCTATACTAAACTTGTTCTCCTCTTTCAGATGTCTTCAAATAATGCTTCTGGCTCGAATCCTAATGGCTCCTTTACTCTTATGAGTCTGTGTGGGAAAGTCACCTTTGATGGATCCAACTTCAATGAATGGATCAGAAACATCAGGATGATTACCCGCTACGAGGACAAAGAATATGTCCTTGACAAGGAGCTTAAGGAAATTGATGAGTCCACTGCAACTCCCCAGGAGATCGCTGACTTTCATACTCATGAAAGAGATGCAACCAAGGTGGCTTGCATCATGTTGGCCACAATGACAGCAGAACTCCAAAAGTCCTATGAGGATTTCTACCCTTATGAAATGCACCAAGATTTGATGGAAAGATACCATCAAAGTGCACGACAAGAGAGGTACGAAATCATCTGCTCCATGATAACAACCATGATGAAGGATGGAGATTCCGTCACGAGCCACATGCAGAAAATGCAAAGGTATGTGGATCGTTTGCTGAAGCTTAATGTGAACTTCCCTGAGGAGCTTGCAATAGATATCATTTTGCACTCCTTACCATCGTGCTATGATCAATTCCGCATGACATATCACATGAACAAGGAAGAGGTCACCCTCAGCAAACTTCAGGGACTTCTCAAGACCGCAGAAACAGGTCTTAAGGGGAAGTCGGTTGCTATCACTCCTACTCCAAACTCAACTCCGGTTTTGGCAATCGAGAAATGTCGAGGGAGGAAGAGAAAGAGATCTTCGAAGGGTACCAAGGCTCGGACCCTTGATGGCTCTTCTTCAAGTGGAACCAAGAAAGGTTTCATTACTCCTTCTTCTGACCCAAAAGAGGCTGAATGCTTCTATTGCCATGAAAAAGCTCATTGGAAGCGGAACTGCCCAAAGTACCAGCAGGATGTGAAGGATGGGAAAGTCAAACCCAACCATGCAGGTATTTACACTATCATTTCTAATAACTCACCCCATTCGAAATCGTGGGTCCTTGATACCGGTTGTGGTATTCACATTTGTTGTGACTTGCAGGGACTAAGAAGAAGTGAGAATGTGGAGCAAGGAAGAATAAACTTGATCATGGGGAATAGGAAAGCTTCACCTGTCACCAAGATTGGAGTTTATACTTTATCGCTAAGTAGTGGGTTTAGTTTAGATTTGAATAAGTGTTGTTACTCGCTAGGAATGGCAAGAAATATTATTTCCTTTCATGCTTTGTACAAACAAGGGTATACCTTTTCGTTTAATAATGAAGTTGGTTCTATTGATGCTTACTTTAATAATGTTCTTTATTTTAAAGCATTACCTTGTGATGGTGTGCATGAAGCTGTGTCTGTTGTAGATAACTTAGGAAATAATGTTTTGTGTATTGATTCTACTAATAATAATAACTTGGATAAAGCATCATTATGGCATTGTCGTCTTGGACATATAAGCAAGAAACGCATAGGCCAACTCCAAAAGGATGGAGTCTTGGAGTCATTTGACCTAAAGTCAGATGATAGTTGCGAATCATGCTTACTTGGAAAAATGACAAAGTCACCCTTCACAGGCTCGTGTGAAAGGGGTGAAGGTTTGCTGGACCTTATACACACGGATGTGTGTGGGCCATTCAAACATGCCACAAGGGATGCTAATCGTTATTATTTGACTTTTACTGATGATTAAAGTAGATATGGATATGTCTACTTAATCAAGCATAAGTCAGAGACTTTCGAGAAGTTTAAGGAATTTAAACAGGAAGTCGAGAATCAATTGGGCAGGAACATTAAGATGCTTCGATCCGATCGGGGTGGTGAGTATCTTAGTTCAGAGTTCCTCGACTATCTAATGGAATGTGGGATTGTCTCACAATTGACACCTCCCAGGACACCACAGTTGAATGGTGTGGCTGAGAGGCGTAATCGAACCTTGTTGGACATGGTTCGTTCCATGATGAGTCGAGCTTCGCTACCAATCTCATTCTGGGGGTATGCCTTAGAGACTGCCGCCCATATCCTAAATCTAGTCCCTACAAAGAAAGTTGCCAAAACTCCTCACGAGATGTGGACTGGTAAACTACCTAAACTAGACCACATCAAGATTTGGGGTTGCGAGGCTTTCGTGAGACGCGAGACTCATGATAAGCTCGAACCCTGAAGCGAGAGGTGTATTTTCATCGGCTACCCACAGCAATCCTTTGGTTACCTCTTCTACAGACCTAGTGACAATGTGGTCTTTGTAGCAAGAAGAGGAGTCTTTCGAGAAAGAGAGTTTATAAGCCAAGGAGACAGTGGGAGGCAAATTGATCTTGAAGAAATTCAAGAGTCAAGTGGTGATGGAACTTCAAAATCTAGCCCTCAACTTGAGGAGGAAACTCCTGTTGAGCCAATTGATGAATCTGTACCTCTGAGGCGTTCCACGAGAGTTAGGAGTGCACCTGAGCATTACTATGGATTCCATATTACTGCAGAAGGTGAGACACTTATTAGTGATGGGACACTAGTAAGTCAAGATGACCCTAACAGCTATGAGGAAGCCATGGCAGGCCCCGAGTCTGCTAAATGGAAAGAGGCTATGGATAGCGAGATACAATCCATGTATGACAATCAAGTTTGAAACTTGGTTGAGAATGTACCAGGTCGAAAGACTGTAGGGTGCAAATGGGTCTTCAAGAAGAAGACCGACATGGATGGTAAAGTACACACTTATAAGGCTAGACTGGTTGCAAAGGGCTTCTCTCAAATTCCTGGAGTGGATTATGATGAGACCTTTTCTCCGGTAGCCAAGATTAAGTCTATTCGGGTTCTGTTAGCCAGAGCCGCATTTCATGACTATGAAATTTGGCAAATGGATGTCAAAACTGCTTTCCTTAATGGAAAGTTGGCTGAAGATGTTTACATGAGTCAGCCAGAGGGTTTTGTCAGCAACAAGTACCCCAATAGAGTGTGTAAGCTTGAGAAATCCATTTATGGGTTAAAGCAAGCACCTCGCAGATGGAATCTTTGCTTTGATGAAAAGGTCAAGGAATTTGGCTTTTCTAGGAGTGAAGATGAATCTTGTGTGTATGTCAAGGCTAGTGGGAGTATAGTTAGCTTCTTGGTATTGTATGTGGATGACATACTACTCATAGGAAACGACATTCCAACCCTGCAGGAAGTAAAGTCCTGGCTTGGAAAGTGTTTCGCTATGAAGGACCTTGGTGAAGCTGCCTATATTTTAGGGATAAGAATCTTGAGAGATCGGAGTAAAAGACTAATTGGACTTAGTCAAAGTACCTACTTGGATAAAGTGCTGAAGAGATTCAGCATGCAAGACTCCAAGAAAGGAGAGTTGCCCATCCAGAGTAACGCCAAACTGAGTAAGACACAAAGCCCTAGCACTGAGGCTGAGATAGCACAAATGAGTCGAGTACCTTATGCTTCGGCTGTAGGATCGATCATGTGTGCTGTGACGTGTACTCGACCTAATGTAGCTTTTGCCCTGAGCATGGTTAGCAGGTTTCAGGGGAACCCTGGCAAGGCACACTGGACTGCGGTAAAGAATATTCTCAAGTACCTACGAAGGACTAAGGACTGGGTCCTTACCCTCGGTGGGAGTGATGACTTGAGAGTTGTAGGGTATAGTGATGCTAGCTTCCAGACTGATAGGGATAACTTCCGCTCTCAGTCGGGCTGGGTCTTTACCCTAAATCGAGGAGCAATTTCTTGGAAGAGTTCCAAGCAAGAGACAGTGGCAGATTCTACTTGTGAATCAGAGTATATTGCAACTAGCGAGGCGGCAAAGGAGGCGTTATGGCTGAGGAACTTCATTGGAGACCTTGGAGTTG
Source organism: Lactuca saligna (assembly GCF_052625555.1). Lineage (NCBI taxonomy): Eukaryota > Viridiplantae > Streptophyta > Magnoliopsida > Asterales > Asteraceae > Lactuca > Lactuca saligna. Next base: position 75,234,316 of record NC_136421.1, read on the forward strand.
TACCAGCTATTAAAGAGCCAATGGAAATTTTCTGTGATAGTGAAAGTGCTGTTGCCTTAGCCAAGGAACCAAGGGATCACGGGAGATCCAGACACATCGACAGAAAATACCATTTCATCAGACATCGGATCGAAGAAGGACTCCTCGTGGCAAAGAGGGTATCATCAGATGAGAATCCAGCAGATACCCTCACGAAGGGACTGACTCGGGTTAAGCATCTCCAGCATGCTCGGAGCATAGGGCTGAAGGATGATATTAGATTTAGTAGTTAGATAACCTCGAAATTTGTAAAGTGTAATTGACATCTGATGATGAATAAAAGTGTTTTATTTATGAGTAAAGTGTTGCTATCTCTTGTCGATCGTTTACTATATTTCTTTTGCATGTTTTGACTTCCAGAATAATTTTTGTTTGGTATAACATATTATTCAAACCTCCACAGTCGGTCATATGTTGGAAGTAGATATGAATCAAGACTTTCATGTTTGGTTGTAGAGGTCTTGGACAACGCTACAGCAATCATGAGTGCTCAAAAGTTCTGAGCATTGGACTCAACCCACGCTCACTGGAATCACTTCATGGAATTCTATCTCGAGTGATCATGAGACACTAATATCGTTTAAGTCTTCAAACCTAGAGATATGATTTGTTACTTACAAGTTGGTTATGCATTGATTTGTTATTTCTCGCATTGTGTGTAATTCAATGAGTGGTAGAACAAACATATGAGTCGAAGTTTATCTGTTCCTTCTTGGATTAGAAGCTGATATTTGGGCCCCTCGATGATTTTGTTTTGACCTATGTATCGGGCCCGGTCAGAACTAAGTTGATGTGTTCAATTAAGTTCTTTGTCGAACAAATCGGAAATCGGGAAACAAACTGTTGGACAATAAGTAAGACATTGTTCCGTGTATTTGTCCGACTGATATCTAGAACAGAGGATTATATGATCACTTATCTTAAATGGCGTACCATCATCTTCTCAGTTCCGAGAAACCTTGTAAAGAGCTACGATTGCCGATCGGTTCCTGAAGTCATACTTGCAGTAATAGTTATTAGACTTATCCAAGTGGGAGACTGTTGGATAAGGTGTCTAAGTCCATAACTATTTCTGGTATGTACTTGACCTGACCCGGCATGGTCCATTTGGGTTGCATGGCACCGTGCAATTGGATAGACTAAATGAGAGAAATAACACTTGGAGATTATTAATATATTATAAGTTCTAATATATTAATAATATTATTTGATTAGTTTGATCAAGAATTAATTTAGAATTAATTATGTGATCAAAAGATAACTAATAAAATATATGGGTTGATTATGTAAATCATCCATATCTTGTATAGTGGGCTAAGAGGCTCCATGGATTATCAAGTTGGGTTCCACCCATAGGACGCTCCATGGATGCTCCATGGGAGTTACAAACCCATGGGTCATGGAAATGAAGAGTCATGACACATTAGGGTTTAACCCTAGATGTGTCAACACTATATAAGAAACATGTTCTCCACCTAAAATCGGCTACACTAAGAAACAAGAGGGCTTGACCGATTTTGAGAAGTGTGTGTTCTCTCATAAGTTCTTCCAAGAGCATTTGGTGTTGTGTGAAGCATTTGAGGCATCACACTTGGGGTGCTAGGCTCACAAGGTTTCAAGGAACACAAACAACAACAAGGTAAGTTATTCTATCTATACTTTAAGTTAAAATTGTTCCCCATGTATGCTAGATAGGAATATAACCTAGGAATTCCACTTTGCATGATAATTAGACAAACATATATTCAAGGTTATTAGGGTTGCATGTACAGTTAGGAAGTGTTAGGATGCTCAAAACCCATCAATTTGTTCACTAGATAGTAAGCAGTTTTAACCGTTTCCATCCATAATTACTTGGATAAGTTAGGAAATATGCACATGCACCAATCATGTTGCATGGGTGTTTGGTTCATCCACTCTTCTAATCCATTTTGATGTGGCGTGTTTCGTACAGTGTGGTGCCTCACTATACCTACTAACTTGCAGAAGTTATCAAGTGGAGTATTGTAGAACTCCAAACAATTGTCAGTGCTTAGAGTCTTGACCTATTTTCTAGTCCTTTTCTCAAGCATTTTCTTCTAATCCTTGTACTTCCCAAACACCACCTCTCTAGTCCTTAGAAACTACAATCAAATATTCATTGAATAGTCGTCAATGAGAGTCATAAAGCATGATTGTCCTCTTTGATATTTACTAGTGTAGGAAGCCACACATTTAGTGAACATATGATAGGATTTCCTTGGTTATATATTGATCAGTACCAAACTACATATTGATCGGTACCAACCAGCCCTTTTTCACTTGAAGAATCCCACACCCTGCAAGTTAGCATCATCACGAGTTCCCTTGACTTGAGTATGGATCATGTTCTTTCAGTAGTATGTGCCCAATACTAACTTCAACGCCTATCCATATTCTCCTCAAGAGTCGCCTCGATTCCCCTAAATGACTCCCTTACTACCAAACATTCGCCACTCCTACTAATCAATGTATCTAAAAAAGATATCATACTTCCTAGGTTCTCCTAGGATTCCCCTCACACCACCCTATCTGCCATCGGCTACAAAAAAACTCCAACTAACACCCGTTAACTACCTTACATGCAACAAACACTAGATAATTCTTTGACTTCAAGGGCTCGCACTACGACGGTTGGAATCAAACAAGAGTTGTGCAATAAAGTTAAACCTAACCTTCTAAAATTATCTAATTTCTGTAACATGTAACCTAGTGTATTCACTTGATAGTTACCTAGTACAAATGGTGGTTCCTAAGAGAACAAAGCAAGCAGTATTAGAGCATCGAGTTCTAACCAATGCACGGTCTAATCAGGCCACTATATCCAATCATCTGTAATTCATTCTAGCATACAGTTCTAAAATTTCTTACAACAGGCATACAAGGCATCTCTCCTAATGATCCGTCATACAATTCTCATTAGATCCTTAGCCCTAATCTAGCATGCTATACATATATACACATACTGAACCAAATAAACTTGTATAGGTATTTTAGGAAATACTAACTTGAGCTCGGCCAATAGCATTCATCATACCCCTTCTTTTATAAAAAAAAAACCATTTTGGAAAAATCGTTTCTTTTCATTACTTCCTCAATTTGAGTTTAAACACACTCAAGAGTGTGCCTAAATCCCTCAAAGTAAGGCTTTGACACCAATCTGTGACGTCCCAAAAAAAATACTAAGTAAAATATTTTATTTAAATCAACCAAAATAGTAATTCATTCATTCTAAATACCAATATCATGTGCAAGGAATTCTATCAAAGTTATCATAGTATAAAACAAAATCATAGAATGCGGAACATTGAAGGATGTTGTGTGATCATGTCGGGCCCATCCCCTTCCAACCAGAGGTACATGAAACAATAATCATAAACTATAAGATCAAATCTTAGTGAGTTTCCCCCAAAATAACAAATAGCACACATACATCGTGCCCCACCCAACATCCATCGGGCCCGCCCGGTACTGATCGGGCCCCACCCGATTAACAATCCTATCTGTAACATGTAGTGGGCCCCACCCAAACATACATAAAAATAAATGCAATAGTCACAAAGAGAGCTTGCATCCTATAAATATAATCCAATGGATCGACATTGGTGCCTTTGACCCGCAGATACTATGAGGAGTCTCAAGTCAATCCGAAGATAATTGAATCTCACACCTGCTGTAACTATAAAAGCTCCTCACACTTAACATATCAAAATAATTATTAGTTAAATTGATAACCCTTAATCAATGGTCTAGTTTATACACTCTTTCACTAACGTAAAAGACCATTTTACCCTTCCAAAGTTACACCCCACCCAACATGGCCAAAAAGCTCAAAAATGACTAATAATGTGTCTTGGTCATACTTCATGCGTACTCTAGCTTTTTTCCATGTGTAGAGCCTTCCCACAGAAAACGGAGCAAAGTCACACTATGCACTAGAACTCAGAGGTTTCACCCTATGTAACTGAGCAGTTTGCCAACTTCCTCATTAATCCCTTAATATCTTAAGACTAAACATACAACACTCAGATCTAACTCTAATGGAAGTCTAAGTCATAAACTTCCAGGCATTATGCGTTTTCATGGCTTAATGGAGTCCTAAACCAATCCCTCGTTTCTTAACATCCTCTAATGACTCCAAACCCTTGCATGAGTAAAAAGCAACCATTAAGAACTCATTTTTATGGCTTAAAATCCTCAAAATGTCAAGATATGACGATCATAAAATCTAGAGTAGATTTTAACCAAAAGCATGCAAAACACAAATCTATGTTAGATCCAAGTCATAGAAACATAAAGGTAAGAGCTTTATACCTCCAAAAGTTTGCAAAGGAGATGAAAGCTCTGGATCTTCACACAATGATAGACTTCACTTCTTCCAATATCCATCAAGAACACATAAAAGAGGCTCACACAAGCTAAACAAGGAATAGGGTTTCGATTCACTTTTGGGGAGAGTAGAGGATGACCTTGAAGAGGTCTCAAGGGATTTATCTCTTTTAAATAGTTTTTCAACCCAAAAAAATAGGTTTTAAGGATCAGCATGAGTCCAACCTAAATAGGGATTATATGCCCCACCTAGGGTATAAAGTCCTCATGCTCTACTTTATTGAGTTACGCCTTGCGTACACATTATGTACACCCAAAGTAAGGACCATCTTAGAAAGAATTAAATATTTTGAGACAAGATTGAAATTTACCTAAGAACCAGGTGTTGCATCAAGCCTCGGAGGGGCTTACCTCCGGCGGACATCAACCAAGTCTAACCAAGCTTGAGCTTCTCTATGCTAAACAACTTTGTTAATATGTATGTAGGATTCACCATGGCATCAATCTCTAGTATTGAAAATCTATATATTTCATGAATCTCACTAGTAAAATTTAGTTTGACATCAATATGTTTGTCTTCACATGATACATAGGATTCCTTACAAGATTCAATGCACTATAATTGTCACAGTACAATATAGGCTTCTCCACCTTCAAACCTAGATTCTAAATTACACCATGTAACCATATCTCATCCTTTATTCCTTTAGTCATAGACATGTACTCAGATTTAGTTGTAGACAAAACAACAATATCTTGTAAATTTGACTTCCAATAGATAACATATCCAAACAAAGTAAAAATATAACATGTCCATGACATGCAATTCAACAAATTACCTCCATGATCAGATTTAACATATCCAACCAAATCACCTTCAATTATCGCATGATCGACGTGACAACATCCCAATATGCCTTCCTTGGATTGCTTATAAACCTACTTACCATACTAACTGAATGAGCCAAATCAGGTCTGGTATAAACCATAACATACATAAGGCTTCCAACATCACTAGAGTAAGGAACCTTACTCATGTACTTGCTTTCTTCGTCAGTTGTGGGTATAGTGTCTCGACCAAATTTAAAGTGAGCTTCCAAAGGGGTTTCAACTAATTTAGACTGATCACAATTGAAAGACTACCGAAATTTCTCAAAGTACTTTTTTTGAGAAATTCATAACCTCCCTAATCTTCTATCCCTTTCAATATATGTTCCTAGTATCATCTTTTTTGTTCCTAAATCCTTCATCTCAAGCTCATTCTTCAGGATTTCCTTCAAGTCATTTATTCCAACCATATCCTTGGCTATGAGGAGCATATCATCAACATATAGCAACAAATATATGTAAGAATCTTTTGACAATTCCTTTGAGTAGACATAATTGTCAAACTAGTTGTGAGCGTAGCCATGTGTGATCATTAATGAATCAAATCTCGTGTACCATTTTCTTGGAGACCGCTTCAAACTATATAGAGATTTCTTTAGCAAACATACGTAATCCTTCTTAGAATCAAGAGACCCTACTAGATGGGACATATAAATCTTCTCTTCTAAGATCCCATGAAGAAATGTAGTTTTCACATCTTACTAGTCAAGCTCTAGATCAAATGCACTTACCATGGCCACAAGAACCCAAATTGTCTTATGCTTCACGACCGTTGAGAACATCTTATGATAATTAATTCCTTATTTCTGAGAAAACTCTTTCACAACCAACCCTGCCTTGAACCTAGTTTGTTCAACTACTGGTGTCCATTCCTTCTACTTAAAGATCCATTTGCATCCCATTAGCTTTTCTCCCTATGGTAATGGAACTAGATCCCATGTTTCATTCTTCTCTAATGATTGCATTACTTAATGCATGGCCATCAGCCAATTTGTTACTTCTTTACGCAAAACTACCTCTTTATACGATTGAGGCTCCTTAGTGTCAATGTCTTCTCCAGTTGCTAAAGCAAAAGCAATGGAGTAAAGATCACCATTGTTGACACATCCCAAATATTAATTATGTTGTCGAGTAACCCTATTTGATCTCCACCTTAATATAGTTTCTTTCCCATCATCCCTTCTGGCATCGACACTACTATACGAAGAACTTATTGGTTACTCTTGGGTTTCATCTTGTCTAGGTTGTCCATTGACACCTTCATCCTCATTAGTTGTCATAAATTTGTCTACATTTTGAGGTGCAAACTACACCATCTGGTCTTCACCCTGATCTTTGTTCTCTTATTGACATGTACCAACTCCTCCTTGGTTACCCATGGCAGATCCATCAAAGGTTGCATCTCTACTCTTGATAAATTTAGGATTTCTTCCTACTTTTGTACACAACAGTCAATAACCTTTTACTCATGTCACATATCCTAGAAATATGCATTTCATTTCCCTTGGCTCATGTTTACCATCATTCACATGAGTATACTGGGTGCATCCAAATATACATAAACCAGAAAAGTTATATGGTTTCCCAGACCATACCCCTTGGGGAGTCTTCAAGTGTCTAGCAGTTGATGGTGATTTGTGTTGGATAAGGTGTCTAAGTCCATAACTATTTCTGGTATGTACTTGACCCGACCCGGCATGGTCCATTTGGGTTGCATGGCATCGTGCAATTGGATAGACTAAATGAGAGAAATAACACTTGGAGATTATTAATATATTATAAGTTCTAATATATTAATAATATTATTTGATTAGTTTGATCAAGAATTAATTTAGAATTAATTATGTGATCAAAAGATAACTAATTAAATATATGGGTTGATTATGTAAATCATCCATATCTTGTATAGTGGGCTAAGAGGCTCCATGGATTATCAAGTTGGGTTCCACCCATACGATGCTCCATGGATGCTCCATGGGAGTTACAAACCCATGGGTCATGGAAATGAAGATTCATGACACATTAGGGTTTAACCCTAGATGTGTCAACATTATATAAGAAACATGTTCTCCACCTAAAATCAGCTACACTAAGAAACAAGAAGGCTTGGCCGATTTTGAGAAGTGTGTGTTCTCTTATAAGTTCTTCCAAGAGCATTTGGTGTTGTGTGAAGCATTTGAGGCATCACACTTGGGGTGCTAGGCTCACAAGGTTTCAAGGAACACAAACAACAACAAGGTAAGTTATTCTATCTATACTTTAAGTTAAAATTGTTCCGCATGTATGCTAGATAGGAATATAACCTTGGAATTCAACTTTGCATGATAAGTAGACAAACATAGATCCAAGGTTATTAGGGTTGCATGTACACTTAGGAAGTGTTAGTATGCTCAAAACCCATCAGTGGTATCAGAGACTAGGCTTGTTTGCTTCTTATTTGTGCTTAAAAGTTGAAAAAAAAGTCGGAAAACCTGCTGTCTACGAATGGACTCGTCGAGTCCATAAGAGGGACTCATCGAGTTCACGTGTATCTTCAACCAACTCGGCGAGTAAGTTCATGCACTCGGCGAGTAGGGTCGACTGGTTGCAGAATTTCGACTTTAGTTGCTGGAAATGAATTAGAAACATTACCCTAAACTTTTTGGTATTTGAAAAACTTGTTTTGGGTGGTGTAATGTCTTTGCTAATTCATTTACAACAACTAGTTATCAAAATTACAAAGTTTTAAGTGTAATTTAGATTTATGAATGTGTTCATATTCATGTTCTTGTTCTTATGATGTTTTAGATGATCATAGGAATTATTTGTAACCTATGTGGTAGATTAATTCTTGATCATAATGTGTTTTAATGGAGTCCATAACTTGTCCTCAAGTTATGGAAAACCAAGAGTCACACTTGAATTAAAACCATTAAAAGAACACAAGAGTTTTGAAAGTTACAAGAAATGAAAAGTTTTGAAAGTTACAAAACTTGCCCTCAAGTTTTGGAACAAATAAAGTTAAGTTAAAACTTTAGTTCCAACCCCTAGAATTTTAAAAGTTAAAATTCAACCCTTATACTTATATTATGATGATTTAATAATTATATATATATGTATAAGAACAAAGTTGTCTTACCGCTAGTACGCCTCATTCACGAAGCCGGTCTATAAGGTGGGTATAAGGTTGTTGCCTATAAAATGGTGACTTAATGGGTGTCTACTCTCACCCACCGCTTGCTTGACTGGTGGAGGGTCATTAGCCGAACGGGTAAGACAAGGACTTATAAATTCTCATTCAACGTATGATGAATATAATAAAGTAACTAAATGTTTTATTAAATTCCCAATCTTAGTTACTTTAGGAAAATGTGAATAAGGTGCTAATCCATGAAATTACACTTTACACTTTGTCTAAGTCGTTGGTGGAGCGTGTGTGGTTAACCGGCACACTAACTTGGACTTAACAAGGTAGGTAAAGGGTGACTTAAGGTTTATTATAGTATCGGTGGAGCGTGTGTGGTTTACCGGCACATCGATTGAGTGATAAACTTTAAGGGTACCAAGTGATTTGCATGGTTACTTCACACCTCGTTTTGTGATCCTCGGTATCCCAGTCACAAAACTTGGAGGGCACCCTCGAGATTGAAACATGCCTTTGAAAAGTTCATTGAATCTCAAAGAATCTAGGAATTTCTAAAAACCAATAAAACCTATTGTCTAATATTTCGGTTTTCGTGGTGGAAATTGGTGAATCGTCATTCACCTACCTTTCAAATATGGTATAACTTAGATTACGACATACCTCTTCTAAGTTATATTATATTGTGATTGGATCCTAGCCTTAATATTACATTTGGGTGTTTTATTAAGGACTCTCTTAAATCTATACTAAACTTGTTCTCCTCTTTCAGATGTCTTCAAATAATGCTTCTGGCTCGAATCCTAATGGCTCCTTTACTCTTATGAGTCTGTGTGGGAAAGTCACCTTTGATGGATCCAACTTCAATGAATGGATCAGAAACATCAGGATGATTACCCGCTACGAGGACAAAGAATATGTCCTTGACAAGGAGCTTAAGGAAATTGATGAGTCCACTGCAACTCCCCAGGAGATCGCTGACTTTCATACTCATGAAAGAGATGCAACCAAGGTGGCTTGCATCATGTTGGCCACAATGACAGCAGAACTCCAAAAGTCCTATGAGGATTTCTACCCTTATGAAATGCACCAAGATTTGATGGAAAGATACCATCAAAGTGCACAACAAGAGAGGTACGAAATCATCTGCTCCATGATAACAACCATGATGAAGGATGGAGATTCCGTCACGAGCCACATGCAGAAAATGCAAAGGTATGTGGATCGTTTGCTGAAGCTTAATGTGAACTTCCTTGAGGAGATTGCAATAGATATCATTTTGCACTCCTTACCATCGTGCTATGATCAATTCCGCATGACATATCACATGAACAAGGAAGAGGTCACCCTCAGCAAACTTCAGGGACTTCTCAAGACCGCAGAAACAGGTCTTAAGGGGAAGTCGGTTGCTATCACTCCTACTCCAAACTCAACTCCGGTTTTGGCAATCGGGAAATGTCGAGGGAGGAAGAGAAAGAGATCTTCGAAGGGTACCAAGGCTCGGACCCTTGATGGCTCTTCTTCAAGTGGAACCAAGAAAGGTTTCATTACTCCTTCTTCTGACCCAAAAGAGGCTGAATGCTTCTATTTCCATGAAAAAGCTCATTGGAAGCGGAACTGCCCAAAGTACCAGCAGGATGTGAAGGATGGGAAAGTCAAACCCAACCATGCAGGTATTTACACTATCATTTCTAATAACTCACCCCATTCGAAATCGTGGGTCCTTGATACCGGTTGTGGTATTCACATTTGTTGTGACTTGCAGGGACTAAGAAGAAGTGAGAATGTGGAGCAAGGAAGAATAAACTTGATCATGGGGAATAGGAAAGCTTCACCTGTCACCAAGATTGGAGTTTATACTTTATCGCTAAGTAGTGGGTTTAGTTTAGATTTGAATAAGTGTTGTTACTCGCCAGGAATGGCAAGAAATATTATTTCCTTTCATGCTTTGTACAAACAAGGGTATACCTTTTCGTTTAATAATGAAGTTGGTTCTATTGATGCTTTCTTTAATAATGTTCTTTATTTTAAAGCATTACCTTGTGATGGTGTGCATGAAGCTGTGTCTGTTGTAGATAACTTAGGAAATAATGTTTTGTGTATTGATTCTACTAATAATAATAACTTGGATAAAGCATCATTATGGCATTGTCGTCTGGGACATATAAGCAAGAAACGCATAGGCCAACTCAAAAAGGATGGAGTCTTGGAGTCATTTGACCTAAAGTCAGATGATAGTTGCGAATCATGCTTACTTGGAAAAATGACAAAGTCACCCTTCACAGGCTCGTGTGAAAGGGGTGAAGGTTTGTTGGACCTTATACACTCGGATGTGTGTGGGCCATTCAAACATGCCACAAGGGATGCTAATCATTATTATTTGACTTTTACTGATGATAAAAGTAGATATGGATATGTCTACTTTATCAAGCATAAGTCAGAGACTTTCGAGAAGTTTAAGGAATTTAAACAGGAAGTCGAGAATCAATTGGGCAGGAACATTAAGATGCTTCTATCCGATCGGGGTGGTGAGTATCTTACTTCAGAGTTCCTCGACTATCTAATGGAATGTGGGATTGTCTCACAATTGACACCTCCTAGGACACCACAGTTGAATGGTGTGGCTGAGAGGCGTAATCGAACCTTGTTGGACATGGTTCGTTCCATGATGAGTCGAGCTTCGCTACCAATCTCATTCTGGGGGTATGCCTTAGAGACTGCCGCCCATATCCTAAATCTAGTCCCTACAAAGAAAGTTGCCAAAACTCCTCACGAGATGTGGACTGGTAAAGTACCTAAACTAGACCACATCAAGATTTGGGCTTGCGAGGCTTTCGTGAGACGCGAGACTCATGATAAGCTCGAACCCCGAAGCGAGAGGTGTATTTTCATTGGCTACCCACAGCAATCCTTTGGTTACCTCTTCTACAGACCTAGTGACAATGTGGTCTTTGTAGCAAGAAGAGGAGTCTTTCGAGAAAGAGAGTTTATAAGCCAAGGAGACAGTGGGAGGCAAATTGATCTTGAAGAAATTCAAGAGTCAAGTGGTGATGGAACTTCAAAATCTAGCCCTCAACTTGAGGAGGAAACTCTTGTTGAGCCAATTGATGAATTTGTACCTCTGAGACGTTCCACGAGAGTTAGGAGTGCACCTGAGCATTACTATGGATTCCATATTACTGCAAAAGGTGAGACACTTATTAGTGATGGGACACTAGTAAGTCAAGATGACCCTAACAGCTACGAGGAAGCCATGGCAGGCCCCGAGTCTGCTAAATGGAAAGAGGCTATGGATAGCGAGATACAATCCATGTATGACAATCAAGTTTGGAACTTGGTTGAGAATGTACCAGGTCGAAAGACTGTAGGGTGCAAATGGGTCTTCAAGAAGAAGACCGACATGGATGGTAAAGTACACACTTATAAGGCTAGACTGGTTACAAAGGGCTTCTCTCAAATTCCTGGAGTGGATTATGATGAGACCTTTTCTCCGGTAGCCAAGATTAAGTCTATTCGGGTTCTGTTAGCCATAGCCGCATTTCATGACTATGAAATTTGGCAAATGGATGTCAAAACTGCTTTCCTTAATGGAAAGTTGGCTGAAGATGTTTACATGAGTCAGCCAGAGGGTTTTGTCAGCAACAAGTACCCCAATAGAGTGTGTAAGCTTGAGAAATCCATTTATGGGTTAAAGCAAGCACCTCGCAGATGGAATCTTTGCTTTGATGAAAAGGTCAAGGAATTTGGCTTTTCTAGGAGTGAAGATGAATCTTGTGTGTATGTCAAGGCTAGTGGGAGTATAGTTAGCTTCTTGGTATTGTATGTGGATGACATACTACTCATAGGAAACGACATTCCAACCCTGCAGGAAGTAAAGTCCTGGCTTGGAAAGTGTTTCGCTATGAAGGACCTTGGTGAAGCTGCCTATATTTTAGGGATAAGAATCTTGAGAGATCGGAGTAAAAGACTAATTGGACTTAGTCAAAGTACCTACTTGGATAAGGTGCTGAAGAGATTCAGCATGCAAGACTCCAAGAAAGGAGAGTTGCCCATCCAGAGTAACGCCAAACTGAGTAAGACACAAAGCCCTAGCACTGAGGCTGAGATAGCACAAATGAGTCGAGTACCTTATGCTTCGGCTGTAGGATCGATCATGTGTGCTGTGACGTGTACTCGACCTAATGTAGCTTTTGCCCTGAGCATGGTTAGCAGGTTTCAGGGGAACCCTGGCAAGGCACACTGGACTGCGGTAAAGAATATTCTCAAGTACCTACGAAGGACTAAGGACTGGGTCCTTACCCTCGGTGGGAGTGATGACTTGAGAGTTGTAGGGTATAGTGATGCTAGCTTCCAGACTGATAGGGATAACTTCCGCTCTCAGTCGGGCTGGGTCTTTACCCTAAATGGAGGAGCAATTTCTTGGAAGAGTTCCAAGCAAGAGACAGTGGCAGATTCTACTTGTGAATTAGAGTATATTGCAGCTAGCGAGGCGGAAAAGGAGGCGTTATGGCTGAGGAACTTCATTGGAGACCTTGGAGTTGTACCAGCTATTAAAGAGCCAATGGAAATTTTCTGTGATAGTGAAAGTGCTGTTGCCTTAGCCAAGGAACCAAGGGATCATGGGAGATCCAGACACATCGACAGAAAATACCATTTCATCAGACATCGGATCGAAGAAGGACTCCTCGTGGCAAAGAGGGTATCATCAGATGAGAATCCAGCAGATCCCCTCACGAAGGGACTGACTCGGGTTAAGCATCTCCAGCATGCTCGGAGCATAGGGCTGAAGGATGATATTAGATTTAGTAGTTAGATAACCTCGAAATTTGTAAAGTGTAATTGACATCTGATGATGAATAAAAGTGTTTTATTTATGAGTAAAGTGTTGCTATCTCTTGTTGATTGTTTACTATATTTCTTTTGCATGTTTTGACTTCCAGAATAATTTTTGTTTGGTATAACATATTATTCAAACCTCCACAGTCGGTCATATGTCGGAAGTAGATATGAATCAAGACTTTCATGTTTGGTTGTAGAGGTCTTGGACAACGCTACAGCAATCATGAGTGCTCAAAAGTTCTGAGCATTGGACTCAACCCACGCTCACTGGAATCACTTCATGGAATTCTATCTCGAGTGATCATGAGACGGTAATATCGTATAAGTCTTCAAACCTAGAGATATGATTTGTTACTTACAAGTTGGTTATGCATTGATTGTACGAAAAACGCATTGGTAACTCGATGTTATAAATCATGCTCTTGTGTGTAATTCAACGACTGGTAGAACAAACATATGAGTCGAAGTTTATCTGTTCCTTCTTGGATTAGAAGCTGATATCTGGGCCCCTCGATGATTTTGTTTTGACCTATGTACCGGGCCCGGTCAGAACTAAGTTGATGTGTTCAATTAAGTTCTTTGTCGAACAAATCGGAAATCGGGAAACAAACTGTTGGACAATAAGTAAGACATTGTTCCGTGTATTTGTCCGACTGATATCTAGAACAGAGGATTATATGATCACTTATCTTAAATGGCGTACCATCATCTTCTCAGTTCCGAGAAACCTTGTAAAGAGCTACGATTGCCGATCGGTTCCTGAAGTCATACTTGCAGTAATAGTTATTAGACTTATCCAAGTGGGAGACTGTTGGATAAGGTGTCTAAGTCCATAACTATTTCTGGTATGTACTTGACCTGACCCGGCATGGTCCATTTGGGTTGCATGGCACCGTGCAATTGGATAGACTAAATGAGAGAAATAACACTTGGAGATTATTAATATATTATAAGTTCTAATATATTAATAATATTATTTGATTAGTTTGATCAAGAATTAATTTAGAATTAATTATGTGATCAAAAGATAACTAATAAAATATATGGGTTGATTATGTAAATCATCCATATCTTGTATAGTGGGCTAAGAGGCTCCATGGATTATCAAGTCGGGTTCCACCCATAGGACGCTCCATGGATGCTCCATGGGAGTTACAAACCCATGGGTCATGGAAATGAAGAGTCATGACACATTAGGGTTTAACCCTAGATGTGTCAACACTATATAAGAAACATGTTCTCCACCTAAAATCGGCTACACTAAGAAACAAGAGGGCTTGACCGATTTTGAGAAGTGTGTGTTCTCTCATAAGTTCTTCCAAGAGCATTTGGTGTTGTGTGAAGCATTTGAGGCATCACACTTGGGGTGCTAGGCTCACAAGGTTTCAAGGAACACAAACAACAACAAGGTAAGTTATTCTATCTATACTTTAAGTTAAAATTGTTCCCCATGTATGCTAGATAGGAATATAACCTAGGAATTCCACTTTGCATGATAATTAGACAAACATATATTCAAGGTTATTAGGGTTGCATGTACAGTTAGGAAGTGTTAGTATGCTCAAAACCTATCAATTTGTTCACTAGATAGTAAGCAGTTTTAACCGTTTCCATCCATAATTACTTGGATAAGTTAGGAAATATGCACATGCACCAATCCTGTTGCATGGGTGTTTGGTTCATCCACTCTTCTAATCCATTTTGATGTGGCGTGTTTCGTACAGTGTGGTGCCTCACTATACCTACTAACTTGCAGAAGTTATCAAGTGGAGTATTGTAGAACTCCAACCAATTGTCAGTGCTTAGAGTCTTGACCTATTTTCTAGTCCTTTTCTCAAGCATTTTCTTCTAATCCTTGTACTTCCCAAACACCACCTCTCTAGTCCTTAGAAACTACAATCAAATATTCATTGAATAGTCGTCAATGAGAGTCATAAAGCATGAGTGTCCTCTTTGATATTTACTAGTGTAGGAAGCCACAAATTTAGTGAACATATGATAGGATTTCCTTGGTTATATATTGATCAGTACCAAACTACATATTGATCGGTACCAACTAGCCCTTTTTCACTTGAAGAATCCCACACCCTGCAAGTTAGCATCATCACGAGTTCCCTTGACTTGAGTATGGATCATGTGCTTTCAGTAGTATGTGCCCAATACTAACTTCAACGCCTATCCATATTCTCCTCAAGAGTCGCCTCGATTCCCCTAAATGACTCCCTTACTACCAAACATTCGCCACTCCTACTAATCAATGTATCTAAAAAAGATATCATACTTCCTAGGTTCTCCTAGGATTCCCTTCACACCACCCTATCTGCCATCGGCTACAAAAAAACTCCAACTAACACCCGTTAACTACCTTACATGCAACAAACACTAGATAATTCTTTGACTTCAAGGGCTCGCACTACGATGGTTGGAATCAAACAAGAATGTGCAATAGAGTTAAACCTAACCTTCTAAAATTATCTAATTTCTGTAACATGTAACCTAGTGTATTCACTTGATAGTTACCTAGTACAAATGGTGGTTCCTAAGTGAACAAAGCAAGCAGTATTAGAGCATCGAGTTCTAACCAGTGCACGGTCTAATCAGGCCACTATATCCAATCATCTGTAATTCATTCTAGCATACAGTTCTAAAATTTCTTACAACAGGCATACAAGGCATCTCTCCTAATGATTCGTCATACAATTCTCATTAGATCCTTAGCCCTAATCTAGCATGCTATACATATATACACATACTGAACCAAATAAACTTGTATAGGTATTTTAGGAAATACTAACTTGAGCTCGCCAATTGCATTCATCATACCCCTTCTTTTATAAAAAAAAACCATTTTGGAAAAATCGTTTCTTTTCATTAGTTCCTCAATTTGAGTTTAAACACACTCAAGAGTGTGCCTAAATCCCTCAAAGTAAGGCTTTGACACCAACCTGTGATGTCCCAAAAAAAAATACTAAGTAAAATATTTTATTTAAATCAACCAAAATAGTCATTCATTCATTCTAAATACCAATATCATGTGCAAGGAATTCTATCAAAGTTATCATAGTATAAAACAAAATCATAGAATGCGGAACATTGGAGGATGTTGTGTGATCATGTCGGGCCCATCCCCTTCCAACCAGAGGTACATGAAATAATAATCATAAACTATAAGATCAAATCTTAGTGAGTTTCCCCTAAAATAGCAAATAGCACACATACATCGTGCCCCACCCAACATCCATCGGGCCCGCCCGGTACTAATCGGCCCCACCCGATTAACAATCCTATCTGTAACATGTAGTGGGCCCCACCCAAACATACATACAAATAAATGCAATAGTCACAAAGATAGCTTGCATCCTATAAATATAATCCAATGGATCGACATTGGTGCCTTTGACCCGCAGATACTATGAGGAGACTCAAGTCAATCCGAAGATAATTGAATCTCACACCTGCTGTAACTATAAAAGCTCCTCACACTTAACATATCAAAATAATTATTACTTAAATTGATAACCCATAATCAATGGTCTATTTTATACACTCTTTCACTAACGTAAAAGACCATTTTACCCTTCCAAAGTTACACCCCACCCAACATGGCCAAAAAGCTTAAAAATGACTAATAATGCGTCTTGGTCATACTTCATGCGTACTCTAGCTTTTTTCCATGTGTAGAGCCTTCCCACAGAAAACGGAGCAAAGTCACACTATGCACTAGAACTCAGAGGTTTCACCCTATGTAACTGAGCAGTTTGCCAACTTCCTCATTAATCCCTTAATATCTTAAGACTAAACATACAACACTCAGATCTAACTCTAATGGAAGTCTAAGTCATAAACTTCCATGCATTATGCGTTTTCATGGCTTAATGGAGTCCTAAACCAATCCCTCGTTTCTTAACATCCTCTAATGACTCCAAACCCTTGCATGAGTAAAAAGCAACCATTAAGAACTCATTTTTATGGCTTAAAATCCTCAAAATGTCAAGATATGACGATCATAAAATCTAGAGTAGATTTTAACCAAAAGCATGAAAAACACAAATCTATGTTAGATCCAAGTCATAGAAACATAAAGGTAAGAGCTTTATACCTCCAAAAGTTTGCAAAGGAGATGAAAGCTCTGGATCTTCACACAATGATAGACTTCACTTCTTCCAATATCCATCAAGAACACATAAAAGAGGCTCACACAAGCTAAACAAGGAATAGGGTTTCGATTCACTTTTGGGGAGAGTAGAGGATGACCTTGAAGAGGTCTCAAGGGATTTATCTCTTTTAAATAGTTTTTCAACCCAAAAAAATAGGTTTTAAGGATCAGCATGAGTCCAACCTAAATAGGGATTATATGCCCCGCCTAGGGTATAAAGTCCTCATGCTCTACTTTATTGAGTTACGCCTTGCGTACACATTATGTACACCCAAAGTAAGGACCATCTTAGAAAGAATTAAATATTTTGAGACAAGATTGAAATTTACCTAAGAACCAGGTGTTACATCAAGCCTCGGAGGGGCTTACCTCCGGCGGACATCAACCAAGTCTAACCAAGCTTGAGCTTCTCTATGCTAAACAACTTTGTTAATATGTATGTAGGATTCACCATGGCATCAATCTCTAGTATTGAAAATCTATATATTTCATGAATCTCACTAGTAAAATTTAGTTTGACATCAATATGTTTGTCTTTACATGATACATAGGATTCCTTACAAGATTCAATGCACTATAATTGTCACAGTACAATATAGGCTTCTCCACCTTCAAACCTAGATTCTAAATTACACCATGTAACCATATCTCATCCTTTATTCCTTTAGTCATAGACATGTACTCAGATTTAGTTGTAGACAAAACAACAATATCTTGTAAATTTGACTTCCAATAGATAACATATCCAAACAAAGTAAAAATATAACATGTCCATGACATGCAATTCAACAAATCACCTCCATGATCAGATTTAACATATCCAACCAAATCACCTTCAATTATCGCATGATCGACGTGACAACATCCCAATATGCCTTCCTTGGATTGCTCATAAACCTACTTACCATACTAACTGAATGAGCCAAATCAGGTCTGGTATAAACCATAACATACATAAGGCTTCCAACATCACTAGAGTAAGGAACCTTACTCATGTACTTGCTTTCTTCGTCAGTTGTGGGTATAGTGTCTCGACCAAATTTAAAGTGAGCTTCCAAAGGGGTTTCAACTAATTTAGACTGATCACAATTGAAAGACTACCGAAATTTCTCAAAGTACTTTTGTTGAGAAATTCATAACCTCCCTAATCTTCTATCCCTTTCAATATATGTTCCTAGTATCATCTTTGTTGTTCCTAAATCCTTCATCTCAAGCTCATTCTTCAGGATTTCCTTCAAGTCATTTATTCCAACCATATCCTTGGCTATGAGGAGCATATCATCAACATATAGCAACAAATATATGTAAGAATCTTTTGACAATTCCTTTGAGTAGACATAATTGTCAAACTAGTTATGAGCGTAGCCATGTGTGATCATTAATGAATCAAATCTCGTGTACCATTTTCTTGGAGACCGCTTTAAACTATATAGAGATTTCTTTAGAAAACATACGTAATCCTTCGTAGAATCAAGAGACCCTACTAAATGGGACATATAAATCTTCTTTTCTAAGATCCCATGAAGAAATGTAGTTTTCACATCTTACTAGTCAAGCTCTAGATCAAATGCACTTACCATGGCCACAAGAACCCAAATTGTCTTATGCTTCACGACCGTTGAGAACATCTTGTGATAATTAATTCCTTATTTCTGAGAAAACTCTTTCACCACCAACCCTGCGTGGAACCTAGTTTGTTCAACTACTGGTATCCATTCCTTCTACTTAAAGATCCATTTGCATCCCATTAGCTTTTCTCCCCATGGTAATGGAAATAGATCCCATGTTTCATTCTTCTCCAATGATTGCATTACTTAATGCATGGCCATCAGTCAATTTGTTACTTCTTTATGCAAAACTGCCTCTTTATACGATTGAGGCTCCTTAGCGTCAATGTCTTCTCCAGTTGCTAAAGCAAAAGCAATGGAGTAAAGATCACCATTGTTGACACATCCCAAATATCAATTATGTTGTCGAGTAACCCTATTTGATCTCCACCTTAATATAGATTCTTTCCCATCATCCCTTCTGGCATCGACACTACTATACGAAGAGTTTATTGGTTACTCTTGGGTTTCATCTTGTCTAGGTTGTCCATTGACACCTTCATCCTCATTAGTTGTCATAACTTTGTCTAGATTTTGAGGTGCAAACTACACCATCTGGTCTTCAACCTGATCTTTGTTCTCTTATTGACTTGTACCAACTCCTCCTTGGTTACCCATGGCAGATCCATCAAAGGTTGCATCTCTACTCTTGATAAATTTAGGATTTCTTCCTACTTTTGTACACAACAGTCAATAACCTTTTACTCATGTCACATATCCTAGAAATATGCATTTCATTTCCCTTAGCTCAAGTTTACCATCATTCACATGAGTATACTGGGTGCATCCAAATATACATAAACCAGAAAAGTTATATGGTTTCCCAGACCATACCCCTTGGGGAGTCTTCAAGTGTCTAGCAGTTGATGGTGATTTGTTCACTAGATAGTAAGCAGTTTTAACCGTTTCCACCCATAATTACTTGGATAAGTTAGGAAATATTCACATGCACCAATCATGTTGCATGGGTCTTTGGTTCATCCACTCTTCTAATCCATTTTGATGTGGCGTGTTTCGTACAGTGTGGTGCCTCACTATACCTACTAACTTGCAGAAGTTATTAAGTGGAGTATTGTACAACTCCAACCAATTGTCAGTGCTTAGAGTCTTGACTTATTTTCTAGTCCTTTTCTCAAGCATTTTCTTCTAATCCTTGAACTTCCCAAACACTACCTCTCTAGTCCTTAGAAACTACAATCAAATATTCATTGAATAGTCGTCAATGAGAGTCATAAAGCATGAGTATCCTCTTTGATATTTACTAGTGTAGGAAGCCACAGATTTAGTGAACATATGATAGGATTTCCTTTGTTATATATTGATCAGTACCAAACTACATATTGATCAGTACCAACCAGTCCTTTTTTACGTAGAACTGGCATGCCCTTCTCACTCATGTGGCGCAACCTACGATGCTACAACTCTATTTTGGTGTCACTTACATTCAAGGATTAGGAATAGCAAACATTCCCATACCTGTACTGATTTATAGGATATGAATCCCTCTACTATTCATCCTCACTTTCATTACAAATAGAGCAACTTTAGTGACTTTTACCCAATCACCTTCATCAGCGTACCTCATCCCATTCTTAGCCAATGTGCCAAGATAAACTAAATTCTTCAGAAGTTTCTAAATGTACTAGTAATCAAACTTTATGACCATGTCGTCTTGCACACACCTTGCCACTACCCTTGATATTGCTTACCCAATCATCACCCACCTTGTCTATGCCAACCCACTCTTTGAAGGAGTTGAACCAATCATTATTATACATCATGTGATAGGATGCTCCAGAAACTAAGACCCAAGCATTAGAAGAACTTGATATACCCACATTCAGTACCTCACCATCGTCCATTTCATCAGAACTCTACAGAGCCATAGTAGTAGTGTTATTGTTTCTTGATTCACTCTTGAACTTTAAATTATTCAGTTGTGGGCAATATCTCTTTATTGTTATAACATTTCATATTTGGTGAACCTTTGATTTTTAACATGATCTCCCTATGGTTCCCACTTTTTCTCTTCTGTCCTTCCTCTCCCTACAAACAAACCAAAATGGATAGCTTTACTCCAAATGAAACTTTTCTTTTTGAGTTCCTTGTACATCAAAGATTTCTTTACATCATTTATAGTGATTATTGTCCTACCATAGAGCATGGTATCAATGAAATTCTCATATGAGTTCGGATGAGAACATAAAAGAATGAGTGATTGATATTCATCTTCAATCACCACATCAACCGCTTGTAGATCCAATATGATGAGATTGAAGTTATCTAGATGATCTTTCACTTGCGTACCTTCAAACAGTCAGAGAGTGTACAACCATTTCTTTTGATATAAAGTGTTTGTCACAGAGTTATTCTGGTGCTTGTCACAATGTTACTCATAATGCCCATAAGTCATTATTTGATGCATGGCCTCCCTCGGTACTTCAGTTAAACTCAACAGAATGGAACTATCTGTGTTCATCAGAATTTCCAGCTTCTTTTTAGTCGCCAAGTCCTTTGGCAGTTTTCCCTCTCTTTCTAGTGCCACTACACAACCTTGTTGAACTAGAATATCCCTCGTCTTCAGCTTCCACAAAATAAACTCATTTGACCATTCAACTTCTCCAAATCAAATTTGTAAGTAGACATCTTCAATCAAAGGCACAAAAATCGCACTTCTGATACCACTTGTTAGGAAGCAAAATGGAAAATAAGCAAAACTAAAAGCACACAAGACATAGTTTTTATGTAGTTCTGTCAAGGTAACCTATGTCCATAAAAAGGAGGGGGTATTCTTTATTATAGAGCTCTCAAACAAAGGTTATAAGTACAATTTTCTTAGAGATTCACCCAACACTCTAGTCTGTAAGATACAAAATGACTTAGAACGCATCCTTATTTATACTTGAGGGATCAGACCTAAAACCATAACAGGCCAATCTTATTGGCCCATACTCCCATGAATGGTATCAACCAATCACAATTTGCAATGAAGTAGCTTTTACAACATTCTTGCAAGACATACAACACATGTGTATCAGCAAGGCACATGATGGATGACCTTGTACCATAGTCGAGCATCATGATGTATAGTTGGCATATCATGAACACTAATGCTCCAACATCCATCATGGTGGCACATCATGGAGTATTCCTTGAGAATCACCAACTTCTGATCGTCATAGGGGACTTCAAAGCATATGCGGTTCATGGCTCATCAAGAAAGAAAGATGCCACAACATGAATGATGTTGGCCCTTCAAAAAAAATAAGGATAGCACAACATCCGTCCTAATGGCACAACATATCCCAAGAGGTGGTACAACTTCTCTTTGATGATGCAACATTTCCATGATGGTCCAACATCTTCACTTGGCACAACATCTTCACGAGGCCCAACATCTGAAGAATGGTGCAAGATCAATACTCAAGGTGCAACATCCTACACGATGGCACAACTTTTATCCTCAAGGCGTAACAGTTGGATAATGTCACACCCCTGAACCAGGATAGCAGAAACATCCAGGGCGGATGACTTCATGTGAACTATCATAACAATTGAATATGAATGAAACATAGCAACCAAACATCATACATTACAATATACCAATATCCATTGTCTTACAAATTGTACTTGTTTATCAATTACACAAAATTAACAAAAAGTATTGTTGCTCAAAATCTAGTAAAATAATCCCAATACAAGGCTCGAGTACCTGTTCACTGAGTCCCTGAGAATGCAAGTCATTTTGGAAAGTGTCAACATAGAATGTTGGTTAGTTATGTTGGGAGCAATGTGTTGCATCATGGGCTCGTTTCACGCCCTATTTTGTATCCGGTATGGGCCTGTCCATCCGTGATTTGTTTGTTAGGGTTTAAGTATTAGTAGATGCTTGCATGCATCTTTTCATATAGCTTCTTTGGAGTAGATTTCACATTTTCATGTTTTGAAGATATCTTTTGTAACCCTAGAATCCTCTACAGCAGAAGTTCTTAATCGAGCTCTACTGAGGATTGAGTAATCTAATCATTCGATTCATTCAGATCAATACTTGTGTTTTATCTCATTGTTTTTACGTTCATTATTTACCTGTTACAAAGATCTAATCGATCAAAGAGTTTTTATAACTCAATAATTGGTATCAGAGCAGGAGGCTATGTAATTCATACACATCTCTTCTGTGAAAGAAGTTATTAGGATTTATTCCGCATTAACTGATATTTATTGAGCCGTCACTCCATAATTGACGTATCTCATTACTTATTTGTTTTGCCCTAATATTATATATTACAAGTCTGATCTTTCAAACAGGTTAAACGATCAAGCATGGATAATTCTCAATCTAATCCTATCAACATCTCAAACAGTATTGGATCAACAAAAAAGATTCCTATTCTTTACGCTCAAGATCACGAAGTTTGGGCGCATCACTTTGAAGACTACGTCATCAGATCTGAAGACAATGGGTATCTTATATGGGAAGCTATTGTGTCAGGACCATTCGCTCACTCAGGAACATCTAGAATCATTAAAACTCAGAAAGAGTATAATGATATGTTAAAAGATGTTAAAGATGTTGCTCAAGACGAAAAAGAAAAGTTTCAGTGCAACATTAAAGCATTGAGACTGATCCGATTCGCTCTTCAATCTGATACATTTAGGTTGGTGAGTTCCTGCAGTACCGCTAAAGAAATTTGGGATAGGCTGTGAGAGCTATATTCCACAGATGAAGATTTAGAGCATTCTATTCAGACCTTGCTTTTGTGTAAGTTTGGTGAATTTAAGCAGAATTCTGATGAAACTGTTACTCAGACGTTCAATCGCTTCAATCATCTTCTTAGCAAGATGATCAAACATGATATAGAAAGGAAGCTGATTGAACAGAATGTCACCTTTTTGAATGGCCTAAGATCTGAATGGAGAGCTGTTATATCTACACTCAAAGCTCACGTGCAGTTCAAGTCTTATTTGCTGGCAAAGCTGGTAGGAATTTTGAAATCCCAAGAAAAGATTGTCATGCAAGAGAAGAATGTGGTCTCAAGTTTGGGGTCCTTGGCCCTCTTATCTAAAAGCAAAAATGTGGTAGAAGATGAAGATCTGAACCTAGAAGACTATGATCTTACTTCTGAAGATTATGCAATGATGGTGTTTAATCCGAAGAGGTTTATCAAGAAGAGATTCCCTACCACTAAGAACCAAAACTGGCAGGGAAGCTATAGTTCTGAAAAGGTTAGGGAGGAGCAAAAGACAGGGGAACCAAAGAAAGAGGCGAAAGTTGAAGAAGATTCAGGTGTGAATTGCTACTACTGTGGAGGAAAGAACCACTATGCCAAAGACTGCGTTCTAAAGAAAATGGTAGAGAAGGATGAGGAAAAAGATGAAGAGGCCTTATTGATGAAAAAGCTGGAAGAGATCAAGAGAAAGAAAGCTACTGCTAACCCTTCAACGAATGCTTTAATTTTGCAGGGTTCGGCAGTGGATGATGAGTTCGGTGGCACGCAGGTCTGGTCATCCGACTCAGAGGATGATGAGGTCAGGAAACCATCTCATGGAGAGGCATACGTTGCAAGAAGTGAAGAAAGCGGTGGGAAGTGTTTGATGGTGACAACTATATCTCGAATGAGGGGATACAATACGGATGGTGGGAATGAAGACTCCAAGGAGCGAGAGGACCTATGCTTCACAGCAAAACCTCTCAGCGTGCAGATCAATGAGCTAGATGAATTGATCAAGAAGCTACAATCCGTTTTTATTTCATTTAAAGTCCCACAAAATTCGTATGAAAAAGAATTAAAAAACTTAAATTCAAGAATCTCAAATCTAGATAGTAGTTTAACTCAAACACGGGTCACCAATTCTAACCTAACTGACCAAATAAGCAGGGTGTCTTCCAAGAGTGAAGAATGGAGGATGTGGATAGAGCTGAAGGAGTCAGAGCTGATTACATCCAAAGATGAAAACATTTATTTGAAAAGAGACAATTTAAAACTTTTGAAACAGAGAAATGTTTTTTGTTTAATTTCTAAACGTATTTATGCTAACATCACTCAACTTCATCTGAACTGTGAAATAGGGCAAAAAATTCATAGCATGATTTTGCCCTTCCTTGAGTTTAAGGAGGATGAAATCGATGCTGAAGCATATAACTGCGAAAGTGTTGTATCGTCTGATGATGTGAATCCCACTTACATGTATGGTCTGGACAAAATAGAATCTTTTATAAAGTCCAAGGACCATAAGGACATGCTGAAACATCTTTTGGATGAAAACGATAAGCTGAAACTAAGGGACGAAACCATACAAAAATTTGACTCACTGAATGCCAATTTAAGTTCAGAAAATAAAATTGATGTTAAAAACGCATCT
This sequence comes from Lactuca saligna, assembly GCF_052625555.1. Taxonomy (NCBI): domain Eukaryota; kingdom Viridiplantae; phylum Streptophyta; class Magnoliopsida; order Asterales; family Asteraceae; genus Lactuca; species Lactuca saligna. The sequence continues at coordinate 75,259,676 of NC_136421.1, forward strand.
GAACTTAATGAAGATGATGATATGAGTGTAATTTTTGTAGAATATGAAGTCGACTGTTCTGAGTTTGTCAAAAGCGAACACGAAAACCACAAAAATCTTATTTCTGAAAATTCTGTGGAGTTCGCTCGTTTGTCCCAAAATAAGTCCCCGATACTTAAGGAAAAGGCTGTTGTGTACCAAAAGGTGAGAACAACACCAAATCAAGTATATAAAGTCAAAGGAGTATCCGAACATCAAACAGCCAAACTCACTGCCATTGTAGACGAAGATAACGCAGATGGCTGCGATGAGTTCTTCTGGTCTGCTCCGATAGATAATGCCGATGAAACAGTTGGTTTATCAGAGCGAACGTCCTGGAAAACAAAAGGAAGATATGTACCAGAGCCGCTGAACAAGCCTGAAAACTTTGACGTACCAAGTACAAGTGGCACTAAAGAAGTTCCTGTAGAAGAAGTCACCTCCACAAACGAAACCTCATCTATAAAGAGCGAACCTGTTGTTCAAAAGCCAAAACAGAAGGCGAATATTCACAGGCAACCCAGACAGGTGAAAAATCAAAAGCAGTAGAGGAATTTGAGATACAAGAAGGATCTCTCAGAGCGAAAACAGTTCTGGCGATCTCAAAATGCCCATTTTTCTGATCATGACAGGAAGTCAGAGAAAAGAGCAGTCAGACCTGAAGAAAGTATTAACAACTGAAAGGAAAGGTTCGGTTCAGAGAACACCAGCTACCGAAAGCATAGGTTTGGTTCCGAGAGAAAAAGTCACCAAGGTTCAAGGTTCGGTCTTACTAATGACCACAAACAAAAGGGTCACCTAGAACCTCAAGTCAAGAAAACTTCTCAGTCTAAATTCTCTCATTCTAATTCTTCTCAACCCCATTCTAAATTCAATTCTGTTCAAACTCAAAATCTAAAATCTTCACCAGATTTGAAAGGAAAATCGAAGGTTTCCTCAGTCGAGAGTGATCAAAAGCATTCCAATGCCCAAATACCTGAACCATAACCCAAACCGAGTGTAACAAATCCCAATAAAATTAAAGTTTTCACTATTAAGAAGAAAGATGAAACAACTTTAATAAAAAGAACATATCTTGTTGACATTTCTCTTACTATTCCTGTTCCTGTGAAAGGCTCACGTGGACCCAAGAAACTTTGGGTTCCTAAATCTGCTTGATTTTTGCAAGTTATCAGTGACGAGCAGTTCGACGAAAAATGGTATATTGACAGTGGCTGCTCACGTCACATGACAGGAAGGAAAGAAGAGCTGAGGGAATTTCGATCACTTCTAAATGGCGAGAAAGTCAAGTTCGGGAACAACTCATATGGCACGATTAAAGGTTATGGGATGATAACAAATGGAGACTTCACGTTTAGAGAAGTTGCATATGTTGAAGGACTACAGCATAATCTCATCAGTGTATCTCAGCTTGTTGGAGGTACCGGTCTTAAAGTTTCGTTTGATGATGAGGGTTAGGAAATAATAGAGAAGAAAACAAAAAGAGTAATTCTAAAATCGGAGCGCAAAGGCGAAATGTTTCCTCTTAATCTCAAACCTATCAAAGGAAACCCAGCTATCTATTTATTATCCAAAGCACATTCTGACGAAAGCTGGCTGTGGCACCGAAGGCTCTCCCATCTCAATTTCAAGGATATTAACAAACTTGTCACAGGAGGTCATGTTAGGGATCTTACATTGCTCAAGTTTGATCGAGAACATTTATGTGATGCGTGTGAAATAGGGAAGCAGAGTCGTCAAAGTCACCCATCCATCATAAACACTAAAGTCGTTGAACCACTTGAGTTAATTCACATTGACTTGTGTGGTCCATCTTTTATCGAAAGCATTGGCGGTAGCAAGTATATTCTTGTTATTATTGATGACTTTTCACGTTTTACATGGGTGTTCTTTCTAAAGCACAAATCTGAGGCAACTCTCAAGCTGAAGATGTTTATCAAGCAGGTTGAAGTGCAGCTGAGGAAAGTAGTCCGCAACATCAGAAGCAACAATGGGATGGAATTCAAAAATAAAGAATTTGAAGACTTTTTAGCAGAAAAAGGAACCAGTCACAACTTCTCAGCTCCCTACACCCCTCAAAAAAACAGAATTTACAAAAGAGGAAACCGATCTTTGTGTGAGGCGGCCCGAACCATGCTAAGTTTCGCTTCTTTACCATTATATTTCTGGGCTGACACTATTTCTGCAGCGTGTTTCACACAGAACATGTCCTATCTCAACAAGCGTTTCTCTCTTACTCCTTATGAGATCATCAACAACAGGAAGCCGAATGTTAAATTCTTCCATGTATTCAGCTCACGATGCTTCATCTTCAACTCTAGAGAACATCGTAACAAGTTCGACGTTAAAGCTGATGAAGGGATTTTTCTAGGATACTCTCTTACTTCAAAAGCATATCGGGTCTTAAATAAGCGTTTGAGAAAGATTGAAGAAACATACTATGTGACTTTTGATGATAGCTACGTCAAGAAGCTGAAGGCCACGAAAGAACCAGTTGGAGAAATCTTCTCTCAAACAGGCCAAGTCACAGCCTCGATTGCAAATTTGTTTGAGCAATTTGTGGAGTTATTCGATGAACCGGAGAAGGCCACTCTCTCAGAAGCCTATGCATCAGACAATAAAGTTGACCATCTGAAGCAAATCGTCGATGAAGCTGCCAAACGACTGGGTGAAGGAGAATCAGCTCCAAATAAACCTTCTCAGCACGGTGCTTCAGTTGAGGGGGAGAATTCGTCTTCTTCAAAACAACCTCGTTCAAAAGTTGAGGGGGAGAACTCTTCTCCAGCTGCACCCGAAGGCACTGTAGCACCCGAAAGTTCTACTGCACCCGAAGGCATTGTAGCACCCGAAAGTTCTACTGCACCCGAAGGTACTATAGCACCCGAAAGCTCTACTGCACCCGAAGGTACTGAAGCACCCGAAAGCTCAACACTGCCAGAGAGCTCTACACAGCCCGAGAGCACAACCACACCCAAGAGTCCTGTACCACCAGAAACACCAACCACACCGGAAACCTCATCACTCGAGGGGGAGAATGCCGATATGTTTTATGACGATGACAGTCAATCTGAATTAGAAGAGATGGTGAACGCTGAATTGGATCCATCCTATGATCCAAATTACCCTCCTCTTGTCAAATGGACTAAAGATCATCCTGTTTCACAGGTTGTGGGTAATGTCTCTGAAAAGGTGTTGACCCGATCTCGACTAAAGGCAAAGCAAACTTCTTTATTTTCAAAAGTAGAGTTCTGTATGTTTAACTCTTTCGTCTCAAAAGTTGAACCAAAGACTGTAAACACCGCTCTTGATCACTCTGATTGGGTTCAAGCTATGCAAGACGAACTTAATGAGTTCGAAAGAAATAAAGTTTGGCGTCTCATTCCAACTCCTCAAGATGCCTCGGTTGTTGGTCTCAAATGGGTCTTTAGAAATAAAATGGACAAGGAAGGAAATGTAATAAGAAACAAAGCTCATCTAGTTGTGAAAGGATACTGCCAGGAAGAAGGAATTGATTACGAAGAGACTTTCGCTCCAGTTGCAAGGCTGGAATCTGTTTGAATATTTCTTGCCTATGTTGCACACAAAAACTTCGAGGTCTACCAAATTGATGTAAAATGCGCTTTTCTAAATGGAGAACTTGAAGAAACGGTTTACGTGGAGCAACCTCCTGGTTTTGTCAATGAAAAGTACCCAAATCACTGTTATATTCTGGACAAGCCAGTTTACGGCCTGAAACAAGCACCTAGGGCCTGGTATGAAATGCTAACTAAGTTTTTAAAGATGTCCAAATTCAAACAAGGTTTGGTTGATCCAACCTTCTTTCGTAAGAAGGAAGGTAACCACCTTATAATTGTTCAAATCTATGTCGATGATATCATCTTTGGCTCAACGAATCCCAGCTTAACAGTTGAATTCAGAAAGCTGATGGAGACTAAATTTGAAATGAGCTCAATGGGTTCTATTAACTTTTTCCTTGGTTTAAATATTAGACAGGGACCCGAAGGCATCTTTATTAACCAGGAAGCATACACCAAAACTCTTCTTTCCAAATTTGGCATGATGGGAGACTCAAAGGTCAAAGTTCCAATGGCATTCGGCACCAAACTCACACCCTCCTTAGAAAAACCGGCAGTTGATATTACGCTGTACTGCCAGATGATTGGGTCCTTAATGTACCTTACTGCTAGCAGGCCTGATATAATGTTTTCTGTACGCTATTGTGCTAGGTTTCAGGTGAATCCTCGTGAACCACATATGCTTGCAGTGAAAAATATACTCCGGTATCTGAAACGAACCAGCTCCCTCGGTCTATGGTATCCATCAAACTCACGCTTCTTCGTTCAAGCCTTCTTAGATGCAGACCTTGGAGGATGTTGTTTAGACAGGAAAAGCACCACAGGAGGCTGCCAATTCCTTGACGGTAAGTTGGTCAGCTGGCAATCAAAGAAACAAACATGTGTTTCTCTTTCTACAGCCGAAGCAGAGTACATCGCAGCTGCCTCTTTTACATCTCAAGTCATTTGGATCCAAAGCCAGCTCCGTGATTATGGACATAACATGAAAAAGATCCCACTATATTGCGATTCAGAAAGTGCAATTAGGATCTGTCATAACCCAGTGCAACACTCCAAGACCAAGCATATAGCACTGAGGTATCACTTTATTAAGGATCATGTGGAGGATGGAAATGTTGAAATTCACTTTGTTCGAACCACTGATCAACTGGCCGATATCTTCACCAAAGCCCTACCTGAAGCTAGTTTCAATAAAATCCTTCAAGTTCTAGGAATGATGGAATCGGAGTCGGTACCAAAAACACCATCTCAAAGCTAACAGTTGTAAGCGAAATGAACCGAACGCTCGGTCTATTTCGGGTTCGGTCCCATTGCACATGTTTTCGCTCAATCTCAAAAACGTGTTGTCTATGGTTGTATACTTATGAACAGTTGTTTTCCAAAAATCCAAAAAAAAAAAATTAGGAACCGAAATGAACCGAGCGTTCGGTCCATTTCGGGTTCAGTTCAAATTTTTTTGTTTTTGTTTGTTTTTGTTTTTTTGGTTTTTTTCTCTTTTCAAAAAAATTCAAATCTCCAAAAATATTTTCTTTCTTTTACTTCTATTCATGTTTAAATATCGATGGGGCAAGTATCATTCTCACACTTTATACTAGTTAAGCGTCCCTAGAAGCATGTTGTTGCATGTTGTCCAAAGCCTCAACTGATTTTGAATCAAGCCTTAATGACTAGGTATATACAAACCTTGTCTTCCCAATTAGGCTGCCACATTTATTCTAATCATGAGCTACCTTACTCTTTTCTCATATGGGTTAAGAGTTTACTGCTTGGTCACTATTTTTAGCAAAGGTACTTTGGTTTCTTTTCACCACCTCAAATATTTTTCTCCATCATATTTCAGTCCCATATAGTAACCCTTGAGACTCTCAGAAATAACTACTGAGGCTTATGGTTACACAATCTCTGTGTTTATGATCTTAGCCTCATGTCACTACGTGCTAAGTGAAACCCTAAATTCAATACCTAACATGAATTGACGGTAAACAATTACATTTGTAGTTGTATCATGAAATCTCTTTCCTTTGTGTGATTCTTATGAAATTGTTAATCACCATGACATTTCTTCCCTTAGAATCCAGTTTTAATCTTTTGAGATTTCACAAACAAATATCTCCAACAAGTCTCTCTACATACATCCCAACCTACTTGTTCAACAGACCACATCGGTCTCACATGTACTTCATTTGGTCTCGATCTTATTTCAAGGTCTGGGATTCTAAACTGAAGCGAAAACCACCCTTTTAAGCATTATCAAAAGATGCCTTTCAACACTTCTTAACAAGTGATTGATCGTAATTCAACGGGAATCCATACAGACACTTTAAAGTCTCTCTTGACTTTGAAGAAAGTGATTCGTGCCCGGGATCAATTGTTTCGTGTCTATATTGACATCACAAATTCCCACATAAATATCGCTTTATTTCTTTATCTTTGACACTCTATGCACGAAAATATTTGATTTTCCAAAAGTCTGGTTCGGTTCCGTCCTTATCTCTTGTTTGGATGACAACTATTTAACAGATAAGGTGCTGACTCAGCCGACAGAGTAACGGCTTAAATAGTGATTTGACGGGCACGCGTGCAAAAAAAAATAGTTTTTCTCTCTCCTACATCATCATCGGGGTTGCCAACCGTCGCGATTCAGTCAAATCCAGAACCGTTTCGTGTTTCAAGAAGATTTGGGGGCTGATTCTTCTCTCTCCTCTACCCATAGTATAAAGGCAACATTCTTGATTCCTTCCACATTTGCAGCAATCAAAAATTACAAGAGAAAAATCAGGCGATTCATTATCTACTGTTCATCATCTTCAACCTTGCATTCAACAATGGCGGACTCTTCATATGTTCATGAAACCTCTTCTCGCATCAACATTCTCCCCATTCGAACTCAACAAAGCCTGGTGATCGATCTAAACCCTCTCATCTATGATCATTATATGTATCCCATTGTGGAGTGTCTCAAATACTCTCCACTGGTTCTAGCCCTGTCGAAGGTCGAAATTGTACCTATGGTCTGTCTTTCCCAAGTCTTCTCCACTACTCATTATGACAAATCAGTGGATCGAATCTACTTCGACCTCCTTTCTCACAAGACCTCCATCTCCAAGCAACCATTCTGCTGGCAGGGTTTGAACCTGATGAATCCAAGGTTAATCCCAACTCCATAACTGTGGGACAGTTATTCTTGATGTTCTACAACATGGGCTACACAGAATCCTCACGACTGTCACCAAGTTTAAAAAGTCGTGTCTTTCTCCTCCATGGAACGGCTTCTTCACCATTCTGTTCAAGGGGCTATCTGAGAGAAGTGTAGGTTCTGATGGGGCCAGTAAATTGTTCATGACCATTCTCTATGGTCTGTACAATGGAATAAACCTCGACTATCGCTCGGCTCTCTGGCAACAACTCATTCAGAGCCTTGCCTCCTCCTCTCGCCATACTGAAGTGTCCTATGCCAGATTTTGGACACTGATCACCAAGTGGGGCAATGGATAAGCTTCATGTTCCCACCGTTGCTGATTCCCTCCTCTCCTCCATCAGTGTCTTCCACACCACCAAGATCATCGTCACTGATCCTACCAAGTTCTCCTTCTTCGGCTCAATTCCGGAATCCATGTACGCTGGTGTGTCCAAGGAGAGTATCATCATGAAGGCCTACAAGGAATTTCGTCCTTCGGGTCCAAGGGAACTTTCTACAGCGATGGTTCAGTCCATCCATGACGCAGATAAACCAGCTGCTAGAGGAAAGAAACCAGAGAAAGGGAAGATTAAGAAAGCAGCAAAGGGAGCGATGGGTCCTTCTACTAAGAAGCGAAAACCTTCAAAGACAGATCTATCCCCCCCAGCGAAGAAGAAGAAAACTCAGCCGAAGAGGAAACTTGTTCTCGCTTCTTCATCAAGCGATTCAGAGGCTAACCAATCTGACTCAGAAGAGTCAGCTTGAGGCGATACTCCTCCTCACTCGCCTGCACATGAGGTACCAGTTTCATCAAAACCTCTTTCTCCTCCTCCTACCACCATACCTATTTCCATTCCCACCATAACCTCCATTCCCATCATAACCTCCTCCATTCCATTCCCCCCATAACTAACCCCATTCCTATGCCTACCATAACAACCACTATTTCCATTCATCCTATATCCTCTTCTATCCCAATTCCACCCTCCTCTATCCCTATACTGCCACCCATTTTCAATGAAGCCACCAAAACCACCACCAGTGAGATTCAAACCAACGTATCTGATACGGGGGTTCGAACTTTACAACCCGAAACCACCTTCACAACCGAACCTCTTTCCACACCCGAAACTACCCACACCACTGAACCTACAACATCACCCGTCTCTCCGACTCCCTCAGCAGAAACCGAGACTTTCTTGGGTGGGGAAGATATGACCTTTGACTCCATCTACTACAGCCCCTACCAAGTTCAAAGTGATGATGATGATGATGCTCCTGTCACCAAAAAGCACATCAAGGAACTCCACGAGAATATTGATAATCTCGTGGCTTCCTCCTCTACCTCAAAATCTCACATCTCGGAGGCCGCCATTAAGGGGATGGTGGAAACTTTCACCAAAGCACATGAAGCCTCAATTATCTCTGCTGTTGCTGCCATTGACAACTCTACAAAGGCTTGTGCTGTTGCGACCGAAAAAGTCGAAAAACTATTTGAAGATGCTAACATTTTTCTGGAGTCTTTGCAGGGGGCATCCGAAACTAATACCAAGAAAATTCGCACGGTTGTGGAGAAGCTGGTCACTTCACTAGAAACAGAAAAACAACACTTTGCCAGCTTCCGTCAAACCCTCAAAGAAGACAATCAGTCCTTTCAGTCTTCTGTTGTTGATCGTCTACTCAGCTTCCAACAAACTCTTGCTGCAGACTCTACTGCAAAGGATTAGCTTGCTCGCAAAACTTCTGAGCTCCATCTTGCAACTCATCAGCTCTCCCAAGCAGAGAAGGAGATCGATTCTCTTCGGTCTGAGAAAGTTGTGGTTAAGAGTTGTGTTTCGGATGTTCATGGGGCTCTATCCAACATCATTGAAGCCCATGATCCGATTCTTAACTACTCGGTGAGGCGCACTCTTGCAGAGAAGCTTGCTCCCACCCTTGCCTTGCTTAGCCGAATTGAAGGGATTCCTGAGCAGGAGGAACATTCGAAACAAGGGGGAGAAACGAAGGCCACAGCTCAATCACAACCTCCTCCCGTCTCTTCCTCCACTCTAACCAAAGCAACTGAACCACCAACTGGTCATGTATCCAGTTCGGGTGCTAAGGATAAAGGCAAGAAGGTCACCGGTAATAGTGATGGTGATGATGATAAAGAAACGATAGCAGAGATCCTGAAGAAGCAGGCCCGGGACAAGGAACTTGATCCGAATGATCGGGTTGCTAGGGAAGTCGAGGCTAAAGAAAGGAGGAAGAAGGAGGCTCATGATCTCCTTGAAAGTCGAAAAACTTTGTTCCCTCCTTGGACTCTTGAAAAGCTTATCAAAGAAGCTATCGAGTCTCCAAGTCTCCTCTGGCTGGAACCTGTGATCTCCCTAGATCGAGACAATTCTGTCGACTCACAGTTCGACATGCCCCTGACCAGAAAGGCCTTCATCTTTCATGCCTTCAGTCACATTGCTGAAGTCCCTCATCCTCACCCGAAGGTTGACAGGGAGTTGATTGATTTCTACTTGAGGTACGCTCAACCTCAGTTCAAAACTTGGAGTGCACAAAAAATCATCAACGTCCGTGTCCTCAAACCTGCAAAAGAGGGAAACTTCATCAATGTTCGATTCAAAATATTGAGGGGATCAGAGAAGACCGAACATACCATTTCTCTTGCTGATCTTCCCAACTTAAATCCTCATGATTGGATCATTCTGCACAATATCTTCCTCACCAATGAAAAGGAATATAATCCGATCATAGAATACCTAAAGAGGATGTTGGGTTGCTATGTCATTGAGGTTGCCAAGCTGGATCAAGAAATTGAAAATGTCCTCCGAAAGAAGCCTACAGTCGCCCCAGTCGGTTCTGCAAGTGATCCGAACAAAATGCAGATGGGGAGGATTGATTCGAAACGAAACTCAGTTATGTTCACTAGAGGAGAAGGTCAGAAGTGTCTGTTTGCCCTGGCAGATAAACATCTTTACACTACATCTTGTTTGGAGTATGTTCTGGGAATTATCAATCGATGCAAGCAGAACTCGGACAGTGACAAGAAGTACTTCAATGATATGATCCAATGGTACATTCGCTTCAAGATAACTCTTCTTGCCATCATTCCCTGCCTGTTCAACGTCACAAAGAAAGTTGATGCTGCAGGGTCTAGCAAGCCGAAGTAGAGTCTCGCCCCATTTGACGCAAAGGGGGAGATTGTTGGAAGCAGTGTGTTGCGTCTTGGGCTCGTTTCACGCCCTATTTTGTATCCGGTATGGGCCTGTCCATCCGTGATTTGTTTGTTAGGGTTTGAGTATTAATAGATGCTTGCATGCATCTTTTCATATCGCTTCTTTGGAGTAGATTTCACGTTCTCTTGTTTTGAAGATATCTTTTGTAACCCTAGAATCCTCTACAGCAGAAGTTCTTAATCGAGCTCTGCTGAGGATTGAGTAATCTAATCATTCGACTCATTCAGATCCATACTTGTGTTTTATCTCACTGTTTTTACGTTCATTATTTACCTGTTACAAAGATCTAATCGATCAAAGAGTTTTTATAACTCAACAAGTTCATAAGTGTGTTTGTAGGAAAAACTTTGTAGTATCCTTTCTTATGATAAGTGGAAAACTTCATAAAATCCAATAGTTTCTATAAAAAGTAATTTGTAAATTTCATTCCAAAACCGTGTACAATTGCATACATGTCCTTTATTAACCTTTGTTTATTTGAAAAGAGTGTATCCCAAAAAATCATATATTTCCTGTATATAAAGGTGTTGTGGTCTTAAAACCCTAAGACCCGAGTGGTCAAATCAGTTTACAAAGTATACGAAACGTAGTTTGATATTTTGTAAAAACCATCAGAGTGTAAACTCTTTGTAAATCCAAATAATCTTGTCACTCTCTATGCGTCTTTTCCTGGTAGAGTAATAATGAATGTATCTAGAAAATCCAATATTGTCTTAATAGCGAACTGTTGTCTTAAACCCTAAGACCATGATGAAAATGAGTAGTGCACCGACAGTTGTATATATAATTTCATTTCTTTTAATAAAAATAACGAAGTAAAGCTTCCCGTAAACCAAAATAGTGTTGGTAATCCCTGTGTGAGCCGCTATAACTATTCTAATATGACAAAATGCATGTCTTGACGCTCTTCGGGTGTCGGTTTTTGAGAAGATATTTGTCACCCTAAACTCGCCTAGTCTAGCTTTAGCGAACAACTCAGGTATGGGATGTCAACCCCGTATAGATGTATACACAAACTCTCGTTCTCCCTCCATGAGACTTTGGTTATAACTAATAGGACTTACCGCATACGCTAGGCAGGTACGACTAAAGGAGAGTCTCACAAGATCCTTAATAGATTTATGTAAATTATGACTTATCTTTCTTGTAAAACGACTTGAGTATATCTAGTGTAATTGAAAATATTTATACAATCAAGTATATAAGCATATGCAAGTTATGATGTCTGGGAGTCTTCAAAAGGTTACAAGCTTTAAACTTACATCTAAACACAAGTATAAGCAATTTTAGGATGTTAAAACAATTTGCTGGTTTTGTTGGCTTTTCTATCCCTGTTTTTAGATAAAATTATGGAAAAATCTTCGTAATTTGAAATTTGGAACCGTAAAATCTGGGAGTTAGGATATTGAGTCTACCTTGTTCAAAATTTTTCTCATAATTTTTAATGGCCTCAAACCAATGTGAAATTGTTCATCTTCAAAGACTGGTCTGAGATTATCCTTGAAATTATAACCGGTTTTGTAAAAATCGCCAAAAATTGTAAAAAAATCGTATGAACGAGTGAGACTAGTCATTTGAAAGGTATAAACCTGAACGTTTTTCATATAAATTTTTTTTGTAAAAATATGAAATTGAAGGTGGTCAAAACAGTCCGTGACTGACATATAACTTTTCGGTTGAAAGCTGGAAATTAAGTTTATGTTATACATGCTTGCACACACGACTTATTTATGCTATTTTTGGAGTGTATAGCTTCATATCTATAGTTGGCATGCAATATATATGTTAAAAACACTTATCTCATTATTTTTATGAAGAACTATATGATAAACTTCATGTTCAAGTAAAATTCAAAACTTAAACATATAACACAATGGTCCATGCAATTATCCAATGGTTAACCAAAACTTTGACTTGTATCCACAGCCCCCCCCCCCCCCAAGAGTATGAAAAGATGAAAAATAGTGGGGTATGAAGCTTACCTTGAGAGTTATTGAGATGTTGAAGAAGATGAAGAAGAAGCTTGAGTGTAGCTTGTGTTTTTGGTGAAACTTGAAATGGTGGTTGTTCTAAGGTCCATAATCACGAAAATAGGAGAGTAAGGGAAGGATCTTAGCATAAAATTGAAACAAAAAAATGGAGATTAACCTAGAACTTAGCAAATTTGTGACTCTTTGAAGAAAACTCCTTGAAGCTAACTTATATACATACCCACGAATTCTTGGGAGGAAAGGAAATGAGAGAAGAAATTTGAAGTTAGTGTGGAGAGAAGGAGGAGGTTGGCCGAATTTAAGGGAAGAGAAGGCAAAGATGGAGATTTTAGCCCCTTGGTTAAAATGTTCATACATGGTTACATGAGAGGTAGTTAACATGTTTATATGTGCTGTAATTGTGAGGTGTCACATTTACATACCACTTATTATTATTATTATTATTATTATTATTATTATTATTATTATTATTATTATTATTACTAGCCCACCCTAACCAGCCCAAGGGGCTCTCAGCCCAAGGTTGGCCCAAAAAAATATTTATGGACTTGATTTTGCTTGGCCCATTGATGCCTACTAGGGGTTTTCGGCCCAATTAACCTAAAATAGGAGGTCTCGACCCAACTAAGGCCCATGTATGGGTTTTCCATCCATATAAAAGCTTACTAGGAGATTTCAGCCCAACAGGCCCATTAGGTGATTTTTTTGTCTCAAAGTAATGTTTAATAAAAGTTTTCCGCCCATTAGGGCCTAATGAGTGATTTTCGGTCCAATAAGGGTTTTCGGGTTGAGAATTTATGTTTAAGGCCCAAAAATGATTGGACTTGGCTTTTTGGTTCAAGTTTCAGGCTTATATGAGATTTTTCGACCCAAATGTCAATGTATAAAAGTAGAATCTTAATCGCATTGAAGTTTTGAATTTCACTAGATGAGATGTTGTAAGGTTACACAAGGAGATTATATTGTGCGGGAAATTACGTCTTAACCTAAATTTGCCAATTGTAACATATCATGTTGTTTCCATGTTGATCCAAGTTGCTCCATGAACTTCAAGTGTTCCATTGAGTTCTAAGTGCGCCATTGAACTCAATTGGTCCATGAGAATGCTCTAAATGCTCAAGTTACATTTAACAGTGAGTATTGTTAAGATTAGATGCTCTAACTATCTTGATATGCTTAAATCTTATGATTTTATGAAGTATAAAACTATAGGACTAGAGTTTTGTCCAAAAACCTAGGGTTAGATCGAAAAGTTAGTAACTTTAATGTGTTGAGATGAACATTCATATATAAAATTGGTAGTTAGTATCATTAATATCAGTTTATATTTCATGTCTTATATAATTCGAAATAAACATTGGTTTATTTGATTATTTGTCCAATTGATCACAAAATAAATGGTCTTATTAAATCAAATGATTAATACTTTAAACATAATTCGAAATCTTTTTTTCAAAACCATTATCAGATTTGTCTATCATTTAAGTACTTGTTTGTTTTATTGATTTTCAAAAGTTGATTGTTATTATGTTTTGTGAACTTGAAAAATTAGAACAACCCCACATTTTCTTATTTGCTTAATTAGTTAAGTTTTAGTAGATCTATTTAATTTGAAATCATTCTCATTCTTCAAGTGTTTGACAACTCTTTCTTACCTAAAACTATATTATTTAGCAACTAGATATACCGCCTAATTGTGTTTTAAACCGGTTTAGAATTGATATGATATATAAATTAAAATTAATATATAAAATACGTTTCAATTTGGCAATCTTTAGATATCCACTAGTATTATTGTAGTGGTGATCGGCTTGTCCACCAAATTTGTGATATTATATGTTATTTTGACTTGTGATATTATATGTTATTTTGACTGATTTGTATATGTGGGATCCTTTATTCCATCTTTGTTTGCATTGATATTATTGTTATGTTGGGTGTTGGCTCATTGCTTTTGGTTAATTGTTGGGTGGCTGCTATCTTCCCCCAAGTGATATGTTACATTATCGTCAAGGGTTTTAAAGGATCACAACTATGCTTTTTTCGGGTTTTTTTTACTAAATTACATGTGTGTCTTTTGGTATTTTTGTAGTTATTATCCCCATTCTCAGGCTCCCACCTAATTCCGAAGGGATGCTCTTATGTGCTAAATAATGTGGTCATGTCGGTATCCATGTGAAACTTGAGGAGGTTGTGAAAAGTGGAGGATGTGGTTTTAAATGTATTTGGTCATGATTATCAAGATATGTCATGTGAGGAGGGTTCTAGTGGCGTTTTAAATTTTAGACCTTCTATCTTTTTCCTCAAGCTAATATAATCTCTAAGTGTGACACGAATTCCATCGATCCTTACTTGTTCTTATTGTTGGGCTACAAAATTGAGTATGGTAGAGTTTGTTCAACATAATGTATTTCTTATACAATCTGAAAACATTTGTAAGAAGTGTTGGACTAAAACATCTACTAAAACTGGTTAGTTGATACTTAACGGATCCATTCTTTGATGAGTAATGCTTCTGTAACGACCCAAAAATCAAGGGTAAAATTTTCATTTTTTAAATAGCTAACACATCGATACCATTTATTTTAAACAATTCAAATCATCGTTAAGTAAAACATTTATCAAAGTTCGTCCCAAAATCATTCATTGCGCAATTCATAGGTGTGTGCACTACGATCAATCCGAGCCCTTCCTTTCCAAAACGATGATACCTGAAACCATAAACAAAACTTGTAAGCAAGAAGATTAGTGAGTTTCCTAGAGCATACCATACACATAAACCATATATCACATATCATGTTGCTATAAAAGCTACCTGTATCACATTTCCTGCTAGCTATAAAAGCTACATATAACACATAATCCATTTATACAAAAACTTATAAGGATGTCGTGGGCTCCCCCCTAAGGTCTTACACCATTGTGCTATGGGCTACCCCACATGGTATTAACCTGAGAATGCAATGAGCTACCCCAGATGGTCTTATATCCAATGCCACGGGCTCCCCCCGGGGTCTTCCATGCAATAACACACAATCACATTGCATATCAAGTCACATAATGACTAACACATATACCATAATCACATAATGGGCCGCCCTTGGTGCCTTAGACCCATGGGTATGGTGAGAAGACTCACCTCGAATGCAGAAGCTTCCTGAAGAAATCCTTAGTTGCTGCTCCACCAGCTACCCGAGCTGTCACTGCCAATTAGCAATTGGGTCCCATACCTTAATCCTTAATCCATGCATTGGGTAAAATGACCATTTTACCCCGGGCCTAATATGATCCAAAACTAAGGTCCCAAACCCAAAACAAAAGCCCAACATTATAATGTCCATAAAACCATCAATGGCATAATTTTCCAAATTGGGCCTAGACCTTTCCAATGGACCTTATACTAAAGCCCGATATTCTCCTTAGACAATAATGCCGACCAAATTAGCCAACGAAGGTCCACAACAACAAATTCCAAGAATTGGCCTAAACCGAGGCCCAAAAATGTGAACTCCATTTCTATATTGGGCCACAAGGCTCAATACACCCAACTACTCCAATATTAGCCCAAGATACATTCAGGTCCAACAAACCGCAAGTCTAGGCCCAAAACCATTAGGGCCCAAAGGTCCAAAGTTCACTAAGGCCCAAGTAATCCTAAGAGCATACGTCCAGCGTACCTCTTCTGTACGCTTAGCGTACTAGAAAAAGGGTTGTACGCGCAGCGTACAACATTATACGCCCGACATACAAACGGCTCATGCACAACATCCATTAACTGCTTAATACTTGATCCAACAAGTCCAAATCACAAATTTGAGTTATACTTAACGACTAAACCCATAAAGTCACTGACTTGGTGACTTTGCATGCCCCAAACAAACCCAAACTCCACAAATGGCATTCTACTTCCAAGAAAGTGACCCTAACTTAAGCATGAACCCATTAAGACCATCAAGATGGAAACTTTCTGTCTTAGGGACTCAAATAGCATCAAGGGTGGCAACCCCAAGCCTAAAAACGGATTTGGAACCATAAAGCTCCGTTCTTGGGACCAAAAAGATCCAAAAACTCAAAATAATAGATCTAAGCATTCAATGGTCAAGTTCGGAGCTTTATACCTTCATCAAGCTGGAAATGAGTCACAAAAGCCAAATCCAAAAGCTTCTTCTTGATCTCCATCTTTGCATCTAACTCTACCTTTTGAAAATGGGCTAAATACTCGAAAAATAGGCTCTATAAGCTCAAAATGCCACCATGAAGGGTATAATATGATTTCTAGGGTTTAGAGGGGTGGAGGCTAAAGATATTAGGGTTAGGTCAAGAGATAAGGAGTTTAAATAGTGTCCACGACCTTAAAATAGGGTTCAGGTTTGATTGGCGTACGCCTAACGTTCATATGGTACGCCCACCGTAATCCGAAGAATATTCGCGACCATCCTGGTCAGTACGCCCAACGTACTGCCTCCTTCACTAGTACGCCCACCGTACTCCTTGTGTATGCCCAGCGTACTCGACTATGTCTGAAACTACTAAACTTCCGAAGGCCATAACTTCTTCGTTATAAATCCGTTTTCGACGATCCTTATATCCACGGAAAGGTAACGAGAAGCCCTACCCTTCTATCAACTCATATCTTCCTAAATACCTTCCGAACAAAAGTCCATTCTCCACAAAAACCCGAACTCCCATTTTACCGAAATACCCCTAGGCTCCAAAACACAAACCGAACACCCAAACCACATCTAATACATCACCCGCACCAAAAAAGGGCTAGATCTTACCTTCCCAAAAGCCATAATCCTTATAATGACCGACATTCGAGTCAACGCCTCAGACTAGGAGTCAATTCGGAAAAAAGCGTTACAGCTTCTTTTTGGCGTGGTGTTTGTGGACCAGTTCATTTTCTATAAAGTGTATACCGTGGATTTCATGGTTAAATTTCAAATTGTTGGTGTTTTTTTTTATCGGCTAAATGTTTGTTTGGTCGTAGGGCACGAGGTAACTCATCGAGTTGACCATTACATCACAGTGGTCCAACTACCTTTTTAGTAGATATGGAAAAAAAAAAAAATCATACCCTACAAGAAACCCGATACCAGAACCCAAATTGATCGTGAAATCCTCGAATTGACTGGGGATGGAGATAGTTATAGGGAATCCTTGAACTAAAAAGGGGATACCCCTTTACCAACCTTGAGCCCTACCCTGATAGGTAAATAACATATCAGGAAGTTAAAATACTCTATTAATAATTTAAAACCTTAAAAACTTCAATAAATAAAGATAAATATATTAAAAGACTAGGACGATCCAGAAAACTCGTTAAGTTTGAATGGCTTTGACATTTGGACAAACTATATAAAAACAAAAATAACGTCATCCATCAATCTTGAATTACTCATTGATTTTTTCGTTGGAAACTAGATTTCCATATCTTTCCATCTATATACTATACATTAATTTTAACATTATAAAATTTTCTAAAATTTTCATTGAAGTTGGTCTAAATTCGGATGACATGTGGGAACTATCTAATATTAGAAATTTTGTACATGAGAAATTTCGCTGGGTTTTCTATACGTGAGAAATTTTGATACAATGCTTGTTTTCATTAAATATTGGCCACTTAAACAAGACTCAAAGAAGATGGTTAGACGGATTAATGCTAACATGCTTTCCTTTTCCGTTTGTAGATAGTAAAACAATCCCTTCGATTTTTATATTCTTATTTTGTGACTTATTTCCTTTTTTACATCGTATTTATAAACAATGATATTAGCATAAACTAACCACTATAGTGGCTAAAATGCAATAAAGAGGAAAGTAACTAAAGTAAATTAAAGGTAAACACTATTTTTGGACGTTCCTATAAATTAGTGGTACGTTTAATATGGAAAAAATGAATAACAAAATATTTGATAAGGGGAATTTAACCCTTTATCTATTCCTACATGTATAGACTAAATATATAGTGATGATATGATAAATAAATTATGAACTCAACTCCTTATCTATTCCTACATATATGTTAAATATATGGTGATGATATTATAAATAAAATACGTTACAATGAGAGAGCTAATCATTCCACTTCGTGTTCTATTATGAAAGTAACTTTAAGACCAACCTAAAACTCTCTTAAGCACAATTAATTAAGATTTCAGTCCCACGATATTTGTTGTTGACAAGGTATTATTTAGTGCTAATTGATTGGTGGTTCAAATCCAATCCTAAACATTGTATAATTTGAGAGTAGGTTAGAAAATAGAAGATTCATAAACCCTCATCAAATATGGTATTCAGTTATGTTATTTTATATTATTCCACAATTTGCACACAATCAACCTGTTAATTTAATAATATATAACAAACGGGTCCGGTTAATTTAACCTGTCAATATTTTTTTTTATTTTTATTTTATTTATTTATTTATTTTTTAATAAACTTATATACAAACTAACTTAACCAATTGTATTATAAAATTTTCTAAATCATCTGCTGTGATAATTTATAAGCCCTCAAATATCATACGATAATAAGATTGTCATTTTTTTTATATATTTAATTAGTCATTTTTTATACATGATTACTGTTAAACTTATCCAAACTTGTTAAACTCATTTCGACTATTTATAAGTTATCATTTTGACCGGTTTTCAGGTTAATGCCTTTTTATATTATTTATCATTAATATACTTTTTTATAAAAGAGGAAAGTGAAAAGTAACTAAAGTAAACTAAAGGTAAACACTATTTTTGGACGTTCGTATAAATGAGTGGCACGTTTAATTTGGAAAAAATGAATAACAAAATATTTGATAAGGGGAATTGAATCCTTTATCTATTCCTACATATATAGAGTAAATATATAGTGATGATATGATAAATAAATTATGAACTGAACCCCTTATCTATTCCTACACATGGTGATGATGTGATAAATAAAATATGTGACAATGAGTGATCTAAGCATTCCACTTATTGTTCTCTTATCAGAGTAACTTTCAGTCCCACGATATTTGTTGTTGACAAGCAGGTATTATTTAGTTCTAACTGAATGGTGGCTCATAACTTGAAATCCAATCCGAAAGATTGTATAATTTGAGAGTCGGTTATAAAATATAGGATTCATAAAAACCCTCATCACAATTTGATATTCATTTATGTTATCTTATTTTAGTAGTAACAATTATTCCTGTCCAATTAGAAAAGTAATTCCACAGTTTGCACACAATCAACCATTAAATAATATATACAAATGGGTCCGGTGAATTTAAGCTGTCAATATCCTTATTTTGTTTAATTTAATAAATTTGTATACATACTAAATTAACCAATTGTATTATAAAATATTCAAAATGATCTGCTGTGATAATTTATAAACCCTCAAACATCATACGACAATAATTAAGATTGTCATTCTTTTTATATATTTAGTCATTTTTCATATATAAATTTTGTTAAATCCATCCAAGCTTGTTGAACTTATTACACAAGCTATATTTTGACTGCGTTTTTAGGTTAATGTTTTTTAATATTCTTCATCCCAAAATTATTATCTACAGACAAAAACACAAAAATTAAAAAACATTAATTAACATCAACATTATTAAATAAAATGATAATTATATATATTTTTTGCATTTAATTTCATCCTTTTGTTGTATTTAATTTAATGATAGGTTAATTAATAATTAGAGTATTTGGATAAAAATAGATATTTATCTTTAAAAATATGCTATTACTTTAGAAAAAAAAAAGATGATTATTAATATTTCAATCATTAAACTGTATTTCAATCATTTTCCTCCTATACCATCTCATCTCATAGTGGCGGATAAAAAAAACAAGGTTTATGGATAACACTTTAATGCAATAACCCACCCAAGAATGCATTATACTTGATAAGTCAAAATTGTACCTCAAAAAAACTAATGCTCAAAGCAACAAAAGTAAGAAAGAAGCAAGAGCCGCCAACATTAACCGCTTAAGATTTGAGGGAGTGGCTGCGATAGAGACCGTAGTCTCCTGCCATCTCAGCATGAACATCTCCCCTTCACCACGGCTTGGGTACGGTGGAGGCCATACAACATTAATCCCTAGCCGTTCTCATTATCTCCTTCCTCTTTTATTTTCTCTCTCTCTCTCCTCTCTCAACCAATCATCTTGTTTTTTTATTATTTGGTTCTTCTCTCCTAACCATTTTCCCACTCCCGCCATGTGGTATCAAATTGATGAGATGAGAAAAAATATGAGATGGCATCTACATGGCATAAGAGGAAGTGCGGTTTCAGTAGCACCACTCCCTCCAACCTAAGTAAATGCAACCTTCAAACCATTCATACACGAGCACCAGAAACAACTTCAAACAGTCAGGTTAAACCCAAAAAACATGAATCTAAAAGACAACCTGAACACAAGGAAACTTTGCAACAAGAGTACTCAATGAGCAACCTTGGATATCCAACTATTATAAGTTTTTTTAACCTATTATAATATAAAAAGTTAGTTTTTTACATTATATTACAAATGATGAACATTTGTAAATACAATGCAACCTGCTCGTATACAAGATCTTACATGTGGTTTAATTATATTGATCAAACATTCCCAAGATAAAAAAATAAAAAATACTTGTCATAACTTAATGGTTCTGTGTATAAGTTTTTCATATTCCTTTTCTTTAGATCTCTCTTCTATGCGTACAAGGACAGTTTCCATAAATTTATGTCCAGTGAAATTGCTAAAATTCACCTAGATTGTTACAAAAGGCCTATTTGAACTTAGAATAGGTTTAGCTAGATATTGTCTAATCAAAACTAACAAAATCAAGATTGCTGAATAAGACGAGAAATGTGTAATATGTTTAGAAATATGAAAAGCAATACAAGACGAACATCAAGTTGTAGAAATATGTATTTCTAATCCATATTAGGCTTTCACTTGGAAAGTACTAGTTTTGTGTAATTTGAAAGAATGTTGTAGCTCATTTTTGAAACATAAAAAAAAATAAAAAAAATAGAGAAACTACAATCAAATTGCACAAGTTTCATCACATATCCTTTGGAGAAATTTCATCGTAATCAAGTTCCACTCGTCCATAAGAATAACATTCAAAAGCAATATGTAGGATTCCAATCGATGCAGGTGTTGTGTTTTGTTTTACTCCACTGATTACAACATTGTTCATAAAAAATAGACACTATAGATTAAACAGTCAAACCCATATGTAAAACCCCTAAAACATTACCTATAAAGGTATTTAAATGATATTTACTCGTAGAAAATCATAAATCATCATTGAACATGGATATATTTCAGAAAGAATAAAGTAGGGTAACATCACCGCTCCTTTTTTTCATCTACACTGCCCCTCGTCTTCAACAATCTGGGTTAAAGGAGTACCACAATATATTATCTAGGAGTAGCACCTCTGCTTCAACCAAAATTTTTTATATTTCTCAGACAAACTTGTGGGGTAGCACGGGATTCCTCCGGCTCATAGAGCCGTTTCGGCCCATGGCTTTTTCTATGGAAATTTCTTTTTCCACTGCCTCTTTGTCAATAGAAGCCTAAATAATTCCATCAATCTCAACTCACAACAAATAGAATGACATTTAACGGTATAATAGGTTTGTGCCACTGTATGATATTTTTAATGACATGTCTGACATATCCTATATGCCACTATGAAAGCTAATAATTTTAATGGCACATGGTATTTTATGCCACTAATACGCATTTGTAATTGTGGCATAATGATATAAATTGCCAATAAATTAGTTTGATTTTGAATCGTACAATTTATTAAGTGCCGCTAAATGTTTTCTTTTGAATTAACAAGTTACCGATTACACGCCACTATAAATTTTATCGAATTAATTTCGTTCCCCCCTCGTTTTTGTATTTACATTCCCATAATTTTAATGAGGGGAGAACAATCAAAAACATGTTCCGTCACATGAAAACTTGAAGATGGAAAATTTTTAAATAAGGAAATCGACAATCTCTGGTCTCAATTCGTCTCTTGTCCGCCCTATCCCCTTGTAAGTGATGCTCCTCGTCAGTGCTGCAAATTCTCTCTTCTTCCTTGATATCAAGGTACAAATCTATAATTTTGATTTTAAGAAAGGCGATTATAAGAAACTAATATTGACTGTAGTAAAGTATGTTACGTTATGACAATTTTGACCAGTGTATCTAATTTCGAACTAGTTTGGTGGTTGATTTGAACAACGTTAATTTTGATGTAGTTCTTAAGGAAACTCCCGATACTTATGTCGTTATTGAATTCTTCGCTCACCAGTGAATTTTCCTTTAAATAATTTTAGGGTTTATGAAATTGCACATTACATCGGTTGAGAAATTGTACGCCTAGTCATGTTAGCTTGAGAAATGGTTTTCCTCTTAGCGTGGAGTTGTATTTCATTTTCAATTTTGTTTTTTATTCATAACGAAAACTAACGAAATCATATGTCGTATGAATCGTAATATGATGCAATTTGTAAATACACACAACGATATAAATTTCGTCATTGATATCAAACCTTGTTCATCTGCATGGAGAATTAATTTCAATTTGGTTACATTTTTATCTATTTTTCTCAAAATGATTACTTGTTTTCAATCATAAGGGTGCCTCCTTTTATTAGAGGAAAGTATAGAGTTATTTGTTTGCGCAAAATAGACTTACATAAATAAGAATAAGAACAATCGCCTTGTATTATTACTACTTTTTATTATAGGTGCCCAACTTGCAGGAATTACAATGTATTTCCATCTTTATAATGTAAATCAATGTCATCTCATAGTACTCAACAAATGTTTTATATTTCTTATCATGTAAGCTTTAATTTTACAGCCCCGATATGAAAATGGTGCAAGGCTTGATGACAAGAATAGACTGTACCCATAAGGTATCAATATCATTACTAAGAATTTTCATTGTCCCCTTTAAAACTAAAGTTATCAATTATGTATGTCAATTTTCACATTTAAGCATGTTTGGCAACACAAACAAATACTAAGTTTTGTAGAGCATTCTCTATACACTATTTCCTAGTGTTTTATGGGGCCCACCTGTATATATATGTTAGGTCCAGAAGGTGTTGCATCTTGGGATCGATTCTTAGCCCTGTTTTCTATCCGGATTGGGCCTATCCATCCGTGATTTATTTGTTAAGGTTTGAGTATTTATAGATGCTTGCATGCATCTTAGTATGTAAGATTTTAGAGATAATTTAATAGCATTCATTGCTCTTATCGATTGTAAACCCTAAAGCCTCTACAGCGGAAGTTCTTTGTCGAGCTCTGCTGAGGCTTGAATCATTTGAATCATTAAGCATACTGTTGATTCCATCTCTTGTTTATTACTTTGTTTGAATCGTTTTGCCAAACCTGTGTAAGATCTAAACGGTCTAAGAGATTTATATCTCTTCAATTGGTATCAGAGCAAGAGGGTGTGTTATTCATACACATCTCTTGTGTGAAAGAAGTGATTAGGGTTTATTCCGCATTAACTGATATTTATTGAGCCGTCACTCCATAATTGACGTATCTCGTTATTTATTCGTTTTGCCCTAATATTACATATTACAAGTCTGATCTTGCAACAGGTTAAACGATCAAGCATGGATGATTCTCAATCCAATCCTATCAACATCTCAAACAATATTGGATCAACAACAAAGATTCCAATTCTTTACACTCAAGATTACGAGGTTTGGGCGCATCATTTCGAAGACTACGTTATTAGGTCTGAAAATAATGGGTATCTAATATGGGAAGCCATTGTGTCTGGACCATTTGCTCATTCAGGAACATCCAGAATTATTAAAACTGAAAAGGAGTATAATGATTTGTTAAAAGAAGTGAAAGACATCGCTCAGGATGAAAAGGAGAAGTTTCAGTGCACCATCAAAGCATTGAGACTGATTCGATTCGCTCTTCAATCTGAGACATTTAGATTGGTGAGTTCCTGCAGTACTACTAAAGAAATCTGGGATCGGCTGCGAGAGCTGTATTCCACAGATGAAGATTTGGAGCACTCAATTCAGACCTTGATTTTGTCTGAGTTTGGAGAGTTCAAGCAAAATCGTAATGAGTCTGTTACACAGACGTTTGATCGCTTCAATCATCTTCTCAGCAAGATTATCAAACATGATATCGAAAGGAAGCTTATTGAACAGAAGGTCACTTTTCTTAATGGCTTAAGATCCGAATGGAGCGTTGTTGTGTCTACAGTTAAAGCACACGAGCAGTTCAAATCATATTCGCTGGCAAAACTGGTGGGAATTCTGAAATCCCAAGAAAAGATAGTGATACAAGAGAAAAGTGTGGTCTCAAACTTGGGGTCCTTGGCCCTCCTGTCTAAAAGTAAGAATGCAGTAGAAGACGAAGATCTAAACCTGGAGGACTACAATCTAACTTCAGAAGATTATGCTATGATGGTGTCCAATCCCAAAATGTTCATCAAGAAGAAGTTTCCTACCAATAAGAACCGAAATTGGCAGGGAAGCTACAGTTCTGAAAAAGTAAGGGAGGAGCCAAAGACTGAAGAACCAAAGAAAGAGGCGAAGATTGACGCGGATTCTGGTGTCAGCTGTTATTACTGTGGAGGAAAGAATCATTACGCCAAAGATTGTATTTTGAAGAATAAGACTGAGAAAGATGAGGAGAAAGATGAAGAGGCAATCCTATGAAAAAGCTGGAGGAGATTAAAAGGAAGAAAGCTGCTACTAATCCTTCTATAAATGCTCTTATTGTACAGGGTTCGGCAGAGGATGAAGAGTTCAGTGGCGTACAGGTGTGGTCGACTGACTCAGATGATGATGAGGTGAGAAAGCCTTCTCACGGAAAGGCTTATGTCGCAAGAGGTGGTGAAAGCAGTCGAAAGTGTCTGATGGTGACTAACGTATCTCACATGAGGGGTTATAATACTGATGGTGGAAATGAAGACGCTAAGGGGCAAGAGGACTTATGCTTCACAACAAAACCTCTCAGTGTGCAGATCAGTGAACTTGATGAACTGATCAAGAAGGTACAATCTCTTTTTGTTTCGTTCAAAAATTCCACAGAAATCATATGAAAAGGAATTAAATAACTTGAATTCAAGAATCTCAAATCTAGATAGTTGTTTAACTCAAACACGGGTCACAAATTCTAACCTGACTGACCAAATAAGCAGGGTGTCATCCAAGAGTGAGGAGCGAAGGATGTGGATTAAGCAGAAGGAGTTGGAGATCATTAAGAGTAGAGATGAAAACATTTATTTGCAAAGAGACAATTTGAAATTGTTAAAACAAAGGAATGTTTTTTGTTTAATCGCTAAAAGGCTTTATGCTAACATTACTCAATTACATCTGAATTATGAAATAGGGCAGAAGATACATCGCATGATTTTACCCTTCCTTGAGTTTAAGGAGGATGAAATCAATGCAGAAGCATACAACTGTGAAAGTGTTGTATCTTCCGATGATGTGAATCCTACTTATATGTATGGTCTGGACAAAATAGAATCTTTTATAAAGTCCAAAGACCATAAGGACTTGCTTAAAGATCTTCTGGATGAAAATGATAAGTTGAAAATCAAGACCAAAACCATACAAAAATTCGACTCATTGAGTGCCAAATTAAGTTCAGAAAACAATATCGATGTTGAAAACGCATCTGAACTTAATGAGTACGATGATATGAGTGAAATTTCTGTAGAGGATGAAGTCGACTGTTCGGAATTTGTCAAGAGCAAACCTGCAAACCATAAAAACCTGATTTCTGAAAATTCTGTAGAATTCGCTCGCTTGTCCAAATCTAAGTCCCCAGTCCTTAAAGAAAAAGTTGTTGTGTTTTAGAAGGTTAGAACTACTCCAAATCAGGTATATAAAGTCACAGGTGTACCCGAACATCAAACTGCTGAACTCACTACCATGGTGAACGAAGACAATGCAGATGGCTGTGATGGGTTTTTCTAGTCAGCTCCTATAAACAATGCAGACGAAACAGTTGGTATGTTAGAGCAAACGTCCTGGAAAACCAAAGGAAGATATGTACCAGAGCCACTGAATAAACCTGACAACTTTGACGTACCAAGTACAAGTGGCACAAAAGAAATACCTGTAGAAGAAGTCACATCCACAAGCGAAACCTCATCTATGTAGAGTGAACTGGCTGCCAAGAAGCTGAAACAAAAAGCTAATATCCATAGACAACCGAAACAGGTGAAAAATCAAAAGCAGCAGAGAAACCTGAGATACAAAAAGAATCTCTCAGAGCGAAAGCAGTTTTGGCGCTCTCAAAATGCTCACTTCTCTTATCCTAATAAAGATTCAAAGTCAGGGAAAAAGACTTTCGAGCCACACGAAGAACAGAACCGAAAGGAGAGGTTCGGTCCTAAGAGCAACAAGAACCGAAAGGATAGGTTCGGTCCGACCAACAACACTCAAAAATCCAACTTCGGCTCATCAGCAAGTAGCTACCAAAGGTCCAGGTTCAATCCCTCTAATGACCATAAACAAAAAGGTCATTTCGAATCACAAGTCAGGAAAAATTCCCATTCTAAATTCTCTTTTTCTAATTCTTCTCATTCTCAATTCTCTTCTAAACCTAATTCTGATCCTGCACAAAATTCAAAATCATCAACGAACTTAAAAGGACAGTCGAAGATTTCTTTAGTCAAGGATGACCGAGAGCAGAATAATGCCCAAACACCAGAATCTGAAACCAAAACACCTTTAGATAACTCTAACAAAATCAAAGTGTTTACTATTAAGAGAAAAGATGAAACAACCTTAGTAAAACGAACATATCTTATTGATGTTTCTATACTATTCCCGTTCCTGTGAAAGGCTCACGTGAACCCAAGAAACTTTGGGTTCCTAAATCTGCTTAATTTTTGCAGGTTATTAGTGACGAGCAGTTTGACGAAGAATGGTACATTGACAGTGGCTGCTCACGTCACATGACGGGAAGAAAGGAAGAGCTAAGGGAGTTTCGATCTCTTCAAAATGGTGGTAATGTCAAATTCGATAACAACTCCTACGGAATGATAAAGGGTTATGGGATGATAACTAATGGAGACTTCACAATAAGAAAGGTGGCGTACGTTGAAGGGTTGCAGCATAATCTCATCAGTGTATCTCAACTGGTGGGAGGTACCGGTCTTAAAGTTTCTTCGACGATGAAGGTTCAGAGATTATAGAGAATAAATCTAGCAAGGTCATCCTCAAATCAGACCGAAAAGGCGAAATGTTTCCTCTAAATCTCAAACCAATCAAAGGAAATCCAACTATATTTCTTTTGTCCAAAGCTCATTCTGACGAAAGCTGGTTGTGGCACCGAAGGCTCTCACATCTCAACTTCAAAGACATCAACAAGCTTGTCACTGGAGGTCATGTTCGGGGTCTTCCATTACTCAAGTTTGATCGAGAACACTTGTGCACTGCATGCGAAATGGGGAAACAAAGTCGTCAAAGTCACCGATCAATAATAAACACAAAAGTTGTTGAACCACTTGAGTTGCTTCACATCGAATTGTGTGGTCCATCATCAATCGAAAGCATTGGCGATAGCAAGTATATTCTTGTTATTGTTGATGATTTCTCACGTTTTACATGGGTGTTCTTTTTGAAGCACAAATCTGAGGCCACTCCTAAGCTAAAGATGTTTATCAAGCAGGTTGAAGTGCAACTGAGAAAAGTCGTTCGAAACATTAGGAGCGACAATGGACTGGAGTTCAAGAACAAAAAATTTGAAGATTTTTTGGAAGAAAAAGGAACCAGTCACAACTTCTCAGCCCCTTACACGCCTCAACAGACCTGTGAGGTGGCCCGAACTATGCTAAGTTTCGCTTCTCTTCCCTTATATTTCTGGGCTGATGCTATTGCTGCAGCATGCTTTACGCAGAACAGGTCTTATCTCAATAGGCATTTCTCTCTCACTCCTTATGAGATCATCAATAACAGGAATCCGAACGTAAAATTCTTTCATGTGTTCGGTTCACGATGCTTCATCTTCAACTCCAAAGAACATCGTAACAAGTTTGATGTTAAAGCAGACGAAGGAATTTTTCTGGGATATTCTCTCACTTCAAAAGCATATCGGGTTTTAAACAAGCGTTCTAGAAAGATTGAAGAAACCTATTATGTGACTTTCGATGACAACTACGTCAAGAAGCTAAAGACTACTGAAGGAGAAATTGGAGAGATTTTCTCTCAAACAGGTCAAGTCACAGCCACGATTGCCAATTTATTTGATCAGTTTGTGGACTTATTCGATGAACCTGAGAAAGCCACTCTCTCGGAAGCCAAGGTGGCAGACAACAAAATGCATGACGAAGAGCATGTTCCAAACGAACCTCCTCAGCACGACGCTTTAGTTGAGAGGGAGAATCCATTCTCTTTAAATCAACCGAACACACACTTTCAGGGGGAGAACTCTATCCCGGTGACACCCGAAGGTCCTGCATCACCCGAAAGTCCTGCATCACCCGAAGGTCCTGTAGCACCCGAATGTCCAGCCACACCCGAAAGTCAAGAAGCACCAGAAAGTCCAGCTACACCTAAGAGTTCTGTTGCACCTGAAGGTCTGAACCAACCTGAAAAACCAAATGATTCATCATCAGTCGAGGGGGAGAATTCCGATATGTTCTATGATGACGATAGTCAATCTGAATTGGAAGAAATGATCAACGCCGAATTGGATCCATCCTATGATCAAAACTATCCCCCCCTCATTAAATGGACCAGAGATCATCATGTATATCAGATAGAGGGTAATGTATCTGAAAAGGTCCTAACCCAATCCCAAGTGAAGGTAAAGCAAGCCTCTCTATTCTCCAAAGTAGAGTTCTGCATGTATAATTCTTTCGTGTCCAAAGTTGAGCCGAAGACAGTCAATACGACTCTTGATCATTCTGATTGGGTTCAGGCTATGCAAGATGAACTCAATGAGTTTGAATGCAACAAGGTTTGGCGCCTTATTCCAACACCTGAAGATGCCTCAGTCCTTGGTCTCGAATGGGTATTCAGAAACAAAATGGACAATGAAGGTAATGTAATTCGAAATAAAACTCATCTCGTGGTGAAAGGATACTGCCAGGAAGAAGGAATTGATTACGAAGAAACTTTTGCTCCAGTAGGAAGGCTGGAATCTGTTAGAATATTTCTTGCCTACGCTGCACACAAGAACTTCGAGGTCTACCAAATGGATGTAAAATGCGCCTTTCTGAATGGAGAAATTGAAGAAACGGTTTACGTGGAGCAACCTCCTGGTTTTGTAAATGAAAAGCATCTAAACCACTGTTATATTCTGGAAAAGGCAGTTTACGGTCTGAAACAAGCGCCTAGGGCTTGGTATGAAACACTAACTAAGTTCTTAAAGATGTCTAAATTCAAACAAGGTTCGGTTGACCCAACCTTCTTTCGAAAGAAGGAAGGTAACCACCTTATGATAGTTCAAATCTATGTCGATGATATCATCTTTGGCTCAACGAATCCTAGCTTAACAGCTGAATTCAGAAAGCTGATGGAGACTAAATTTGAAATGAGCTCAATGGGTCCGATTAACTTTTTCCTTTGTTTAAACATTAGATAGGGACCCGAAGGCATCTTTATCAATCAGGAAGCATACACCAAGACTCTTCTTGCTAAATTCAGCATGATGGGAGATTCAAAAGTCAAAGTTCCAATGGCGTTTGGCTCCAAGCTCACACCATCCTTGGATAAACCGGCAGTCAATATAACGTTATACTGCCAGATGATTGGATCCTTAATGTACCTCACAACTAGCAGGCTCGATATAATGTTTTCTGTGTGTTATTGTGCCAGGTTTCAAGCGAATCCTCGTGAACCACACATGCTAGCAGTGAAGAATATACTCCGGTATTTGAAGCGAACCACCTCTCTCGGTCTCTGGTATCCATCAAACTCAGGTTTCTTTGTTCAAGCCTACTCAGATGCAGACCTTGGAGGATGTGGTTTAGACAGGAAAAGCACTACAGGAGGATGTCAATTCCTCGACGGGAATTTGGTGAGCTGGCAATCTAAGAAACAAACATGTGTTTCACTATCTACAGCCGAAGCAGAATACATTGCAGCCACATCTTGCACATCTCAAGTGATTTGGATCCAAAGGCAACTCTGGGACTATGGACTCAATATGAAAAAGATCCCACTATATTGTGACTTAGAAA
Source organism: Lactuca saligna (assembly GCF_052625555.1). Lineage (NCBI taxonomy): Eukaryota > Viridiplantae > Streptophyta > Magnoliopsida > Asterales > Asteraceae > Lactuca > Lactuca saligna. The sequence goes on from NC_136421.1 coordinate 75,289,851, forward strand.
GTGTAATTAGGATCTGTCATAACCCAGTGCAACATTCCAAAACCAAACACATTGCACTAAGGTATCACTTCATTAAAGATCACGTTGAAGATGGAAATGTAGAGATTCATTTTTTACGCACTACTGATCAACTAGCTGACACTTTGACCAAAGCTCTTCCTGAAGCAAGTTTCAATAAAATTCTACAAAGGCTAGGTATGATGGAATCGGAGTCAGTACCAAATACTACTTCTCAAGACTAAAAGTTGGAAGCGAAATGAACCGAACATTCGGGTTCGGTTCACGTTAGTGCCGAAATGAAGCGAGCGCTCGGGTTCGGTCCTATTCTCTTGTCTTCGCTTATCACTTAAAGGTAGTTTCTTTGGTTGTAAACTTTTTGTATCCATTCTTCTCAATTACATCTCTCTTATTTTCCAAAACTTTTTCTTTTTCAAATTCATTTTTTTTGCAACCGAAATAGACCAAACACTCGGGTTCGGTTCCAAAAAATTTTTGTGTGTTTTTTTTTATTTTTCTTTCTTTAAATCAAAATTTTCAAAAAAAATTTTGTGTGTTTGTTTTTTATTTTTCTTACTTTAAATCAAAAATCCAAAATTTTTTTTGTGTGTTTGTTTTTTTATTTTTCTTTCTTTAAATCAAAAATTCCAAAATTTTTTATTATTATTTGTGTTCGTTAAGTTTCATGTGTGGATATTTATGGGGAAATTCTGGTTCTCAAATTTTTATTAGTTAAGTGTCCCTAGAAGCATGCTGATGTATGTGTCCAAAGCCTCACTTGATTCTGAATAATAGCCTTACTGACTTGGTATATACAAACCTTGTCTTCCCAATTAGGCTTTTATATTTATTCTAATCATGAGCTACCTTACTCTCTTCTCACATGAGATAAGAGTTATCTGCTTGGTCCTTATTTTAACAGTAGAGGTACTTTGGTTTCTTTACACCATCTCCAATACTTTTCTCCATCCTATTCGCTTTATAAACGTAACCTTTGAGACTCTCAGAAATTACCACTGAGGTTTATGGCTATACAATTTTTGTGTTCATGATCTTAGCTTCGTGCCACTACGTGCTAAGTGAAACCCACAATTCAATAACTACCATGAATTGATGGTAAACCATTACATTTGTTGTTGTATCATGAAATCTCTTTATTTTGTGTGATTCTTATGAACTTGTTACTAACCATGACATTTCTTCCCATAGAATCCAATTTTAATATTTTGAGATTTCACAAACAAACATTTCCAACAAGTCACCACAAATACATCTCAACCTACTTGTTCAACAGACCACATTGGTCTCACAAGTACTTTAATCGATCTCTGTCTTATATCAAGATCAGGAATTATGCATTGAAGCGAAAGCCACCCAAATTAGCCTAATTAAAAGAAGCCATTCAACACTTCTCAATAAGTGTCTGATCGTAATTCAATAGGAAACCAAACAAACACTTTAAGATCTCTCTTGACTTTGAAAGAAGAGATTCGTGCCCGAGATCCATTGTTTCGTGTCTTTACTGACATCACAAATTCCCACATATGTGTTGCTTTATTTTTTTCTTTTACACACTATGCACGAAAATCTTTTTGATTTTCCCTAATTCTTGTTTCATTACTTACATGCTATGTTTCGCTATGGAATTTGAAGTTATAAAAGAGTCCTGGCTCTCAATGTTACACGTGGTTATTATGCTTTAAGATGACGCTCACACTAAAGGGATAAGTTGCTGACTCAGCGGGAAGTCAAATCGCTTTGATTTTCAAACGGCGCCTGATAGGAAGGCGTGCGAAGTGGAACCGTTTTTTTTTTCAAACGACGTCTGATGGGAAGGCGTGTGGAACGGGATAGTTTTCTCTCTCCTGCATAATCATCGGGGCTCTAACCTGTCACGCGTCCAAGGAAACTCTTCGTATTTTTCTCAAAGATTTGGGACAGATTCTTCTCTCTCTTCTCACCACAGTATAAAAGGTAACATCGACCATTATTTACCTCTTTACTGCCCCCAATATTCAGAGATTATTCTACTGTTCATCATCTCTCCCAACTTCTTCACTTCAATGGCAGACTCATCTTCTATTCATGCTACTTCTCACATTCTGCCGATTCGTCCTCAATAAAGCTTCATCATCGATCTCACTCCACAAGCTTATGATGCATTCATGTCTCCGATCATCGAATGTCTCAAATATTCACCACTGGTTCCCGCTCTCACCAAAGTTGAAACTGTTCCCATGGAGTGTCTATCGCAAATCTTGTCCACCGCTCACTTTGATAAGTCTGTCAAGAGAATCTTCTTCGACATTCTTGATCAAAAGACCTCTATCTCCAAGCAGCGATTCTGTTTGCTTTTAAGGTTTCAACCTGATGAATCTAGGGTTAATCCTGAATCTATCCCGGTGGGACAGTTATTTTCCATGTTCTATAACATGGGATACAATGAGATTCTGACGACGGTAACTAAATTCAAGAAATCGTGCTTGACTCCTCAGTGGAACGGGTTCTTCACCGTATTGGTCAAGGGGTTATCGGAACGTAGTGCCGGGTCAGACGGGGCGAGTCATCTGTTTATGACTATTATCTATGGGGTTTACCACGGAATCAACCTCGATTATGGGTCGGTTCTATGGCAGTAGCTGATTCAGAGCCTAGCTTCTACATCTCGTCATTCAGAGATCTCCTACGCCCGCTTTTGGACGCTGATAACAAAGTGGGTGATGGACAAGTACCACATTCCAATTGTTGCTGATTCTCCACTCTCTTTGATAGGTACTTTTCACACTACGAAGATTATTGTCTCTGATTCATCTAAGTTTCAGTTCATGGGCTCCATCCCTGAGTTGATGTTTGGAGACGTTCCAAGCAACAGCCGCATCATCAGAACCTACAAGGAGTTTCGTCGCTCTTGTTCTAGAGAGTTCACTCCTGACATGACTAAATCCATCCATGATGATGATAGGCCCGCTCCAAGGGGAAAGAAGAATGACAAGAGAAAAGGCAAGATGGTTGCCAAAGGAGCGAAACGTCCCTCTCCACAGAAACGCAAACCTACAAAAGAGGCTCAATCTCCTCCACTGAAGAAGAGGAAGATCCAACCTAGGTGAAAGCTAATTCTTGCCTCCTCCTCTAGCGAATCTGAGGAAGAGAGATCAGACTCCGAAGAGTCCCAACGTGGTAACAGTCCTCCACGTTCGCCTACCCCTGAGGTACATGTTTCTCCTAGACCTGTCTCTCCTCCACCAATCTCCGTTTCTATTTTCACTCCCCCTATAACCTCCACCACTCAAATACCACCTACCTCTATCCCAGTACCCCCTCCCATCTTCACTGAAGTTACCACAACTACCTCTGAAGTTAGAACGAACGTATCTGATACGGGGGTTCCTACTAAAGCACCCGAAACCACTCCCACTACCGAACATACATCCGCACCCGAACCCACTTCCACAACCGAGCCTCCTCCCTCATCTCCTGCTCACTCAGCAGATGACGAAGCACCTTTTCTTGGAGAGAACATGGCATTTGGCTCGTTCTATTACAGTCCGTATTAGATGCAAAGTGACGCTGATGATGGCGCTCCAGTTACCAAGAAGCATCTGAAGGAGCTCCATGAGAAGATTGATCCTCTTATTTCTTCCTCCTCTTCTTCCTCACAGTCTACCCTCTCAGAGGTTGCTATTCAGGGGATTGTTGATAAGCTTACTAAGGCCCAAGAAGCCTCTATCAACACTGCCACTGCCACTATTGATGCCTCTACCAAGGCATGTGCTGCTGCGACCGAAAAAGTCGAAAAACTATTTGTTGACGCTTCTTCTCTTTTGCAGTCTTTACAGGGCGCTTCTAACTCTAATGCAGAAAGGCTTCACTCTCTTGTCAACCAGCTTGCTACATCAGTTCCTTATGAACTGCAGTCATTCGCCAGTCTTCGTCAAGCTCTCAGTGATGATAACTCCTCGTTTAAAGCGACTGTCTAAGCTGCATGAAGACCTTGCTGCAGAGAAGTCACTCATGGACACTCTCGCTCATAAAACTACTGCTCTTAAGGTCACGAGTATTCAGCTTTTGCAGTCTCAAAAGGAAATTGAATCTCTTCGATCTGAGCGAGAGGTTGTCTCTTCAAGTGTTTCGGATGTCCACGCCGCCCTTTCAAACATCCTTGAATCCCATGATCCGATTCTGAATTATTCGGTGAGGCGTATTCTCGCAGAGAAGCTTGCTCCTGCCCTTTCTCTCCTAAGAAAAATTGAAGGGCTACTTGAGTTCGTGTCCATTCCGAAACAAGGGGGAGAGGATGTATCTCAACCGCCTCCCACTTCTACAGCAACAAAAACAACCGAACCTCCTTCAACAGGTCAAGCCTCAGGTTCGGGTGTCAAAGACAAAGGGAAGAAAATTGCTGAAGAGAGTGATGACGATAAAGAGACAATTGCAGATCTCTTAAAGAAGCAAGGTCGTGATAAAGATGCTGATATGAGCGCTCGGGTTGCAGAGAGGCTGAGGCGACTGAAAGAAAAATGAAAGAGGCTCATGAACTTCTTGAGAGTAGGAAAACCATTTTCCCTCCGTGGACTCTTGAGAAGCTTTTGAAGGAAGTGATTGAAACTCCTAGCTTTTTGTGGCTCGAACCAGTGATCTCATTGGATCGTATCAATTCTATCGATTCACAGTTTGACATGCCACTGACCCGAAAGGCCTTCATCTTCCATGCCTTTGATAACGTTGCGGAAATCCCTCATCCTCATCCAAAGGCTGATAGGTATCTAGTCGAATTCTATCTAAAGTCTGCCTAACCACAGTATCAAACTTGGAGCGCTCAGAAGATAGTCAACATTTGGGTCCTCAAGCCATTTCGAGAGGGGAACTTCATGAAAGTTCGGTTCAAGGTGCTGAGGGGTTCTACTAAGACCGAACATGCCTTATCGCTTGCTGATCTTCCCAATCTGAATCGACATGATTGGATTATTTTGCACAACATCCTCCTTACTAACGAAGCTGAGTATGGTCCGATTATTGATCATTTCAAGAGGATGCTTGTTTGCTACATCATGGAAGTTGCCAAGATGGATCAGGAGATCGCTAGCATTTTCAAGAAAAGCCCACTATTTCTGCTGTTAGCTCTGCCAGTGACTTGAACATGATGCACATGGGTAAGATTGACCCGAAAAGAAATCATGTCATGTTTACAAGGAACGAAGGCCAAAAATTCCTGTTCGCCTTGGCTGACAAACATCTTTACACCACTGCATGCTTGGAACATGTTCTAGGAATCATTCATCATTGCAAGAATAATTCAGCAGACGACAAGAAGTACTTCGATGACATGATCCAGCAGTATATTCGCTTCAGACAGACTATCCTTGCTCTTATCCCATGTCTGTTTGAAACCACTAAGAAAGTTCCTGCAGCTGGACCCAACAAGAAGAAGTGATAGTCTCGCTCCAATTGATGCAAAGGGGGAGATTGTTAGGTCCAAAAGGTGTGCATCTTGGGCTCGGCTCTTAGCCCTGTTTTGTATCCGGATTGGGCCTGTCCATCCATGATTTATTTGTTAGGGTTTGAGTATTTATAGATGCTTGCATGCATCTTAGTACGTAAGATTTTAGAGATAATTTAATAGCGTTCATTGTTCTTATCGATTGTAAACCCTAAAGCCAATACAGCGGAAGTTCTTTGTCGAGCTCTATTGAGGCTTGAATCATTTGAATCATTAAGCATACTATTGATTCCATCTCTTGTTTATTACTTTGTTTGAATCGTTTTGCCAAACCTGTGTAAGATCTAAACGATCTAAGAGATTTATATCTCTTCAATATATTTTCTACTTTATTGGATGTATCTATTCTCTACTTTATTGCATGTATCTGTTTTCTACTTTATGTGTGTGTTATAACAATATGCTTTTCTTTTAATTTTTAGTTCTATAAGTTAGAAGATGAGAAATTTGAACATGATGAGCTTCTTCAGTCAAATGTCTCACACTCCGAATAGGTTACATTGTGAAGTGATTATTCAGATACTTAAATTCCATTTTCAACATTTAAGAAGAAATTTTTATTTATAATAAATCTTATATAAGTTAATAACTTATTGAAAATATCTTTTACGTACCTCGTGAAATGTATGATGTTGAAGAATCACAACCATTCGCCTTGACACTATTTTGGTTGTGGTTGATAAAGGATCTTCAGGTTCATCTAAACTGAAGGTATTTTTTTAATGTTGGATATTTAGGTATATGCTTTTTTGGCTTGTTGTATTGGGGCAAAATCTCATTTTCCTATTTTCTCCAGGTAAGTAACATGTTTGTGGGATTGTTTCTTCTTGACTTAGTTGGTTAAGCACTTAATCTTGATAGTTATAAATGGTTGTTTCTTTTTATTTAATATGTACAATAATGATTTAATGGGTTAAACCGAAAAGTATAGCTTAATGTATTAAGACACAAACCATTTGCCAAACTTGTCCTTACTTTTTTCCTCCTAACTCCTATCATGTTACAATTTGATGGATATTGTGAAAGATGTATTATGGAATGTAAGGGTAATATTGCTATTTAGTCTTAAGCATGAGTCTAAAAAAAGCCTAGAAAAAAACATACCTTATGTATACAACAATTTTTACCTATTCAACCACTTTGTACATTACTTAATGGGAAAAATGAACAACACCTGAGTCTTTTTTTCATGTGTTTCGACTATCAAAATTCAGTATCACTAATATTTTGATTTTATTATTTCTACAAATAAGGTGTTAGTAAAACCAACAAGGCAGATAATGCCTTGACAATTGCTAGCTTGTGGTCCCATATGTTTTGTAAATTAAACATTTGATTTTTTTTGCTTTATTTTGTACTTTCTTTCTCTCCATCTAATAATACATATGTTTGGATTGCATATCTATCTTTTCGAAATCCACATATTTTACACGATTATATATGTTGTTGGTTTATTGCTTGGAACTAGAGTTCGTACCGGTGAAGTAAATTTACCTTTTCATCCTTATGTACTCACATAATGTGTGAACCTCAGTAGATAAATATGCGGACTTATTAAAAAACTAATTCACAATCTATATTTGTCATACATACTAAAAACTAATTCATATTTTCTTAATGCTTATATGTTAGGTCTTTGAGTTTTGTCCACAAAAACTTTGAGAGGGGAAGCATTCATGGATAATCTCCAAATTATCAAATAGGTGTTCTTAATCTCTTTCAGTAACAAAATTATTGAATTCCATTTTCTGTTACATTAATGTTTAATTATATTTGCATGATTTCCCTTAAGCTAAACTAATTAGCTCTTGTAAAAGATAAGTTTGATGTTTCCATAATTTCATTGTAAAGAATCTAACTATTTTTGAGATTTTGACTTCTATTATGTGACTCTTATTAGGTGAAATATTACGTTTTCCATAATATGTTTATGCTTTTTTATTTTCTACGTGTTACAATTTAGTTATTTATTTTATTTTATATTATAGATAAAAATTATGTAGATATAAATAGCCTAAATTATATAATCTCATGAGTATTTACCGGCACATTTTTTGTTACATAAAATGTATTTTTTTATTGTGGTAAATAAAAAGGTGTCATTAAAATCTTAATGTGTGCCACTTAAAGTAGTACGAATTTTTAAATCAAATGAAAATTTAATGGTATAAAATATGTGTCTCAAAAAACTTTTCTTCTATTGTGACAAATAAATAAGTGTCATTAAAAGCCTAAAAAACTACAACGACAAAAACAAAAAGTGTCACTAACGGGTTTTAGTGGGAGTGTTTCTAGTAGCACTTATTATGTGGCAGTATGCCACTAAATGGCATATTATTTGTAGTGACTACTTGATCAGAAGCATGTCCATAAGTTTCCAAAATGACTTCCTCAATCACATAGTTGTTAAACAATTAATGATTTTGTATCACACGTAACTTGATTATTGAGAAACTAATTTTGAACTTTGTTGGAAGATGATATATTTTCAATTTCTTCAGGAGGTACATCAAAAGTTCTTAGGAAAAAATCGCAACTTGAAGGTAGGTGAAGGTTAGTACTCAATAGTAGAAATGTTGTCATCATATTCCAATTATCTCCTATAAACTTTCCATAATTATCCTTTTATTTCTTTTAGAGGAGTATGAATTTTTGTATCACGTCCTCCTTTCGACCATGGATACTGAAAATTGTTTTGGAAGACGTTCATTGTCACATTGATCAGTTTTTTGGTAATCAATAAATAGAACACTCTTTCAACCTTTAGAACATGCAACAAGTTTTCTTTAAAATTTGATGACCAAAGAGCCTTCAGGAACCCGTTGGAGACTAGAGATCGATACTGGATCGAGACTCAAAGAGATCAAGAGAGGATACACAATTAACTTCATTTTACTAAAATGTCTTCAATTATACCTCGAAATGAGTCACCGAATGATTTACCATATTAATGTTCATCATTGTGGTCTTCAATTTTGGAAGATTGAGATTTTGGTAAAATGAATATGGCATCAAATTAGTACTTGCTCCAGAATCAGCTACCATGTATGTCTTTGACTTATTCCCAAACTCACAAGGTAGTGTAAGGCTTCCAGGGTCTCCTATTCTTCTGGTATTCCTTCCAAAATTACAATTGAACTTTGTTGACTAAGAGCTACCTTATATGTCTTCTCTAATTGTTGGCAAGTGTCAAGTAAACCTTGAAGGAATTTTGCATATTTGGGAGATTTTGCCAGTGAGTCAATAAAGGGGGTACTGACTGGAATACCCTTAACTTGATTCATAGACTTTATATGCTCTTCTTCTAATTGATTCACTCTAACTCGGGAAGGAAATGGTAGCGAATGTTGATAAGATTTAACACAAAAAGACTTTTTATGTTCAGAACGAGCCCACATCGTGAAGATTGGTTCCTCACGTCTTGAGGTCGGTGTTTCAGCACTACTTTTTTCTTTGATTTCCATTTGCTTCATAAATGACTTCGGCTTCTTTGTCTATTCTTCTAATGCCTCCAAGAACTTAAAAATAGTGTCTTCTTCAGTAGTTATGGCCATGACATGTGTTTCAGTAGTTATGGCCATGAGATGTGCTTGTTGTTTATTATTAGGATTTTTAAGAAGTAACTGCTCATTAAATAATGTAGCTAATTGCCCGAGTTAAGCTTCAATATTTTTTATGGATGCTTGATGATTTCTCATGGTAGCATCAGCTGCATCGTGATGTTTTTTAAAAGCTTCCATGAATCAATAAAGCATTGACTCTAAGTCCATTTTTTTTCTTGGGTTGTGGTTGCTCCTTTTGGTAAAATCCCCGACCGGTTTGCATATATTTCTCTTCTTTTTTGCTTCTTGTACTCCTCATATGGCAACCATTCCTTCTTTGGCTTTCTCCAATCTTCATCATATCGATCTCCACTTAAATAGAAAACTTGGTCTTTCCGATTCTCATTTTCAACTAAATGGAAATCTTTTGTCAAATGTGGCCCATTGCAATTTTCACAACCCACACTTATTGGATGTATAGATTGGTCCATCTTCGTCATTCTTCGATCCATTCTACTCAACATTGCCAAAACAGCTTCCCTGTCTTCCGAAGCACCATTTATGATTCCCCTAGCTCCATCATTAAAAGGGTTGTGGTACTCCCGTTAATGTTTTGATAATTCTGTAATTAGTTCCTTACTTCCAGAAGGATTCCATTTTTATTAAAGGTCGTTGAGAATCACGAAGTTGCCTTGTGGTTACGTTCACCCCATCGTAGAAGATCGATACTTTTTGGGTAAAAGTCCTTATCAATCCGTCATATCGCTCCTAAACCTCATATAAAGACTCCCCCACTTGTTGCTCGAAATTAGCTATGGACTATTTAAGTTTAGCAACATTGGATGACTGGCAAAATTGTTGGAGAATTTCTTCACACATCTGTGACCAAGTTGTGATTCTTCCTGGGGTAAGTGCCTTCTACCAAACTTTTGCTACTCCTTTGAAGGTAACCATAGCATTCATAACAAGACACTCTCTCGTGGTACATTCATAATATTGAAATAGTTAGCATTGTCATTGACTTCATCGAGGTGCTTGTATGCATCTTCATGATCTTTTCTGGGAAATGGAATAATGAATATCCTTTAGCACGGAAGGGATGTGTCCCTTAAGATCGAAGGTAGCAGTAGCAAGAATTATGGGTTGCACAAGTCATGGACCGGTGTCCTCGTGTATTCTTTTCTTGTATGTCTCCATCATCATGTCAGCAATGTCCGTCATGTAGTTTTTTGGCTCGCTTTTGGGTTTGCTACTTTTGTCTATTTCTGTTTTGGGCTCCTAACCAACTTCCTTTTTTTGTTAGGAGTCCTCTCAAAGCTTTCGAATGTTCTTTCATTTTTTGGGATGTTGCTTGATCCTCCTACGTTCTTTTCCTACTTTTTATGAAAAGCTGAGTATATATCTTCAAGTAGTGGTGTCAATGGCGTGTTTGATCCGTGGGTCATATACTACTGAAACAAAACAACAACAACAACAACAACAACAACAACAACAACAACAACAACAATAATAATAATAATAATAATAATAATAATAATAATAATAATAATAATAATAATAATAATAATTAATGTAAAAATGAGCTAAAACTAAATAAATATCTTATGGAACAATTACCACAACGTGGTAATAAGTGTCACCTCGTGGTATAGCAGATAAACTAAAACAGAAAACAAAAATGAAATAAAACTTGAAATACCAGAGCTGACGTCGTGAGCTTTAAGAGCTTATGTTGCGAGTTCAGTATTTTAGAGAAAAAAATTAACTAATGTTAAAAAGTAACATTTTGCAGGTTTTAGCCCACAAAAAGGATCGATTAACCTAAAGAAATTATATTAAAAACTAAATTAGCCACTCCCTAGCAACGACGCCAAAAACATGGAGTGTAATATTATACCTACTAGTTTTATCCAAGTATTTAACTAACTTTTACGTCTAAAGGCAGTGGACCTAATCTTAAATAGTATAGAACAAACAGTCGGGTATCGAACTCAGCGAACGGATTTATCATACTATCATAATTACTAAAAGATTAATCTAAAAACAAATAATAGTTAAAACGGGTTTGTATCTTATTTTTCGAGTTCGAAAAAACTTGAACACTCAACTAAAACGGTTTTACTCCATATATTAAAAACACTTTCATTTAGTTTCGAATACACCCTTTTCCTGTGGTTAGTTACTATTTGTGAATTAATAAAGTTGGTTACCAATTATTATGTAATTAGCTATTTTGGTCTAATAAACTAATATTTTCACCAATTCAGTTACTACTATGTATGGTCATACACAAGCAAACACATAACTACTTGTAAATTGTAATTGAGCTATGTAAGATTTATCTAGGTAATTAAGCAAATACAATTATGGTCACAATTATGTTCTCCAGCACATCAAAGTTTGTTACTTTTATTATTTGATATAGATGTGGTCACTCCTAGCTCTAGCAATTTAATATTCACTAAATTACTAGGTAAACAAGTTCATGTAATTTAATGGTCACTAAGCTACACTAAACTTGAATTTAAGCAATAAAATCACAAACTTTAACATGTTAGGTAATGATAATCAAACACAAGCACAAAAACAACTTTATAAAATCCATAAAATAATAAACTAAAGCATAGATTCAAGGTTTCATCTAGCTAAAAGAAAGTAAACGAGTTTAGCTACTCATAACTGAAATCAAGCACACAAATTCAATAGAAATCGACATGATTCATGTATGTAAACTGAATGCAATGATTTGATCTTTAATTCCTCAATGTTCCAACTATCCTTCCTACAAAAGAATGATTTCCACACTCTTCTAACCTCAAATCTTGAGTATCTCAGAATATCCGATCTGCAAAAGTTCTCTAAAACAATAATGCAATGGCATATATATAGTTTTTAAAATTCGCAGGTCACCTCTGTGCAAGGATTTTTCCTTCCACGTGCTAATCTTGTAGAATTCACTTCTCACGTCGTGAGCTTGAGTTATCACGTCGTGAGAATGGTTTTTCCGCATGAATCTTCTTCTTTTAAGTTCCAATCCACCAAAGTTCCAATGCTTTCACTTCTGGTCCTTATTATTCAAGAGTGTCAACTTCTGGCTACAAAATACAGTTTAATTCAATAATTATCACATATCTTTGTAATTAACCAAAATAATACTTAAAACGTATTAAAATATTGCATAAAAATGTGTATAAATGTGGCAATATCAATTAGGTATTCTTGTTATGGTATGGCTCCTATGGTTTTGGTAAGTGTTAAGTGAGAAGTTTATTGAATTCCTGTAGGTTGGTGGGATGATGGACATATGTCTATAGGCCCACTGAACGCTGGTTGGGAATCTTCATGGCTGAGATTGAGATTTGGCAAGAACGGTGAGAAACAATGAGCTTTTCCTCTTAATGGTTAGACAGTGTCATGATGTATATTGAACCATTGTCATAATGATCTATATGGGAGAGAGTCGGGAGTCAATTGATTTAAGCTCTTAAGTCTCAGATCGTTAGTCTTATTGGCATGTTCAGGTGGTAGTCCATTGATTGGGAGTAGGGTGACTCTGTGACCAACCGATTTGCATCATGTAGATAGTAAAAGTTTGCACGAGTATTATTTGTGCATCAAAAGGATCTTGTTGAATGTTTGCATTACGAACCCCGTTTGCTTGGGGGTCGATGATAAGTTGTCGAGAAGTCAAGAGTGTATACAAGGGTTTCTAGTATATTTTACGGAATTTCGAATTTAGTAAAATTCACAATCATGATATTTTGAGAATTCTTTTTGTAAGGTTGGGTGGTGTTCCTAGTCAAGGAACTAGGGTAAGTGCAATAGTTAGATGATCATCACCCCTATGGTATGGTTTCTGTAGTTTAGACTGATAGGTTCCTCTCTCCTGGTGGTTCTGTTTACCTGAAGGTTGTCCATGATTTCAGGATCTTCACGTCTTGAGATGAGAAGTGTATATTTATCTTCAGCGATTAGGGATGTGGTGTAAAGCATTGTTTTTCATCCGGTCGCTTGTTTTTCATTAAGAATACATAGGTTTCGAGAGCTGGTCGACTGATCAAGGGGTTACTCTGAAAGTCGAAGCGAGAACTGATTTTAAGGCTGAAGTCTAAATTAAGTGAGGGATAATTGTAACACCTGGTTTTGGTCTTTTCTTAACTCAGAGTCATCGGCTGAAATTCAACTATGTTAAGGCTTTAGGCCTTAAGGAAGTAAATTTTAGACCTCTTGGGAGGTGATAATGATAGTTGTGAGATCTAACCATTGCATTGTGTTTTTGTTCAAACAATAGGAAAGGAAAAGTAATAGACTATGTTTCTTGCATGAATTAAGGATTTTAGTTCGAGATGCTTTTAGTCACAAATAACTAGATTAGATTGTGAGACTCTTAGGTACCTTTCCGTTTATATAAAGAATGCCAAATTGGAGTTGAAATGAAGAAGTTGTAGCAGGTTGAATCTTGAGTTGGATATGAAGTGTGCTAGTGTGTTGGGCATAATCAAGGTACATTGGGTGTACTAGGTGATAAAAAAGCACGCCTATAGAAAGTAAGTTGGGCATTCACGATCAGAACCCAAACCTTAAATTCAGGGTTTTGAGCCATATGTTAGCATCTTAACTCCTATAAACATATTCCATTCTAAGTCTCTATCTCTCCAAACATCCTCCTTGAAACCCAAACTCTAGATTGAGCCTTGTAAGTCAAAGAGTGTGTTTTTGGTTGACTTTAAAGGAAGAAGAAGGCGATAATAATGCTTGGAAGCTTGAATCAACTTTGGATATAGAAGTTCTCATCCCTTATTCATCTCTAGAAGGCTTAAATTTTGTATAATTATGACTCTATTGATAGATCTAGCTTAGATGTTAAAGTTATGTCCTTTTGTCCCTCAAATTGGTCTATTAGAGTGTTAGTTGTTCCAAATCTTGTGAGGTGCATTTCCATGAGTATAAGGGTATTCAATCATAAAAATGCAATATTAATCTTCTTCTATCATTCATGCATGAGTTATGAAGCTTAGAATTTTATGATAAGTTAGGGTTTTGGATTTAGACCCTTTCTATCCATGCAAAGTCATAAAGTTGGAAAATGATTTAGGGTGTCATTTGGAATTAGATCCGAGTGTGGGATGAAATGTCTTATGAGAACAAGTGCTTAATAGAAGTTTTGGACTAAACTTATGTATGCTAGGTGTACCTAAGAGTATGATAGGCATACTAAGCCTGAGCCCTGTACACTGAGCATAAGGACACAGTACACTGGGCATACTAAGCCTGCTTTGGAATTTAACTTTCATTGACTGCTGTTGATTGTTAACTTTTTTACCAAGTTTGACCTTGGGTCAAACTTGAGGGTTTTGGACTGTTTGTTAAGATTTTTACCTGGTTTGGTGATTAGTGGATTCGAGGGAGCGAGCAATGCAGAAAGGGAAGCGCATCTCAGTACTTTGGGGTTCTTCATTTTAGGTGAGTTTTCCTCATTGTACTTGTGGTCGAAGGCACCAATGTCGGCCCACTGGATTATGTTTCCTGGTATATTGGATTGATGTTATGTTGTTTATGCACTCGACTGGTAGATCTGTATGATTACCTATGTTCAATGAGTATGTGTTAGACTGGTAGATCCGTATGATAACCTGTACTTGTTGGTTATTGATTATTAATGCATGTCGACATTTTATGGTTGGTTGGGTTCAGGCGGTCCTGCTTTATGCTAAAGGCCAAGATACTCAGGGCGGTTTAGATAGACTGAAGGTCTGAGATATGGTATAGTTAGGCCAAACGCCCAGAGAGCAGTCCAATTAGGATGTCTTGCGAGGCAGTAAGTCAGGTTGAAGGCACATATATGTATGTTGTATCTATATGGTTGTGTTTGGTACCTTGGGGGACCTCATTATGCTTTGACTTGCAGTTTGTTCATTATGGTTTCAAGTACTTCAGAGGATAGGGGCAAGGCGAAGGCTTGATCATACACATCCTTCAGATTCTATGAGATTTGATTTTGGGAAACTTTGATTTATGAAATTTCACATTTGGGTAACAATGTTTTGTAAAATTTTATGGTTTTTGGATTGGTTTTGTAATTGAAAATTTTACCTTGATTTTTCATTTGTTACATCTCAAGAGTGACAAGATCTAATATGAAACATCATCAAGGTAGAAACTTTATACCTTCTGGGGGGAGGATTATGGGATGCAAATTCTAGATCCATAAGCTTGCAGTTTCCCAAGCGCTTTCCCGAATCAAGCTTTTCTTTCAAAGATGAACACGTGACACTCAAAGGTTACAAAAATCTCACAAGATGGCTAAAGTTTCGAGGTAGTTTCTTAAGAGGGTGTAGTCTGAGTATAAAGAGGTTCTTAAGTGGTTAGTTCCTTTAAATAGGGCCCACAACCCCAAAAATTAGGGTTTTGACATTACACACCTACACCCGACGTAGTTCAATCTACGCCCCACATAGGTCACTAAACCCCCACCTCCAATCTCCCACCTATGATCAATGTAGGGGACTATATTACGCCCAGTGTAGAGTAATAGTTATTGAAATTAAACTTTTAAATAAAATAATACTACCTTGAAATATCAGATTTTACAATTCTCCTGCACTTGAACTAGATTTTGTCCACAAAGTCCTCGACTACAAAAAGATTTGGATAGTGCTCATGTATCTCTGCCTTTGGCTCCTAGGTCCATTGGGAACCCTTATGATGTTGTCACTGAATCTTGACTAAGGGAACTACCTTGCTGCACAACACCTTTGTCTTTTTCACAAAAATCTAAAATTCATACTTCAAAAGATACTCCAAAAGTTTTTAGCAAAGAAGTCAATAAAAAGGTAGTGATCAAAAATCAAAATAGTTATTTCAAAAAAATTTAATCTTGTTCGAAATAAGGAACCAAAATTTTCGAAGAAATGTTCGAAAGAATTTTCCTCAAAATAATGTTAAGAAGAATGTTCAAAGGATTTCTTCTCAAAAATCATAGGAGTTTTAAAATTGAATCTCATTTTAGATAACAAAAGCGATACCAGAATCATCTTCTAGCAAAAATCATAAAAACCTTTTTTACAAATGAATTTTTCAAAAATGAAAAACATAGTGAAGAAAAACGTATTAATCAAACCTGATGGTCCCCGATTTCCAAATCCAACTTCCATGAAGAAAAAAAAAACTTTATTCATCAAAGGCAAAAACTGAGATGAAGAATTTTAATCATTGGTTTGAAGGAAAAGAAAAGACGTTTTAATCAGAAGAGTATTCTCAAGAACAAGTCTAAAAGGCTTATGAGAAATGTTTGAATGAATCAACGAGTGGAAGTACTTAATCATAAGAATTAGTGCCAAAGCCTTCAAAATGGCAAGAAGCCAAAACCAAAAAAAAAAGGTAGAATTTTCTAGGGAAAATGTTGAAAAAGAGAAAACCAAAGTTAAAACTTCGATATTAAATTATTACATTTTTTACCTAAATCTGATAACATTCAAGTAATTATTTAAATCAAAAGCATAGTTCGTAGTTGGATTCTCAATTCAAAATTTCATACAACTTTTGGTACTAATAACCAAGGGACCCGACCTAAATCTCTTTAAATGATTATGGGTGATATGTGAAGATCAATATGAAAAACATTGGGGCATCGATAGTGGGGGCTCGCATCACATGAAAGGAACAAAGGAGATCCTGAGAGATTTTCGTAAGGTAGAGAATGTTAGGGTTATGAAGCTTGGCAATAACCAAAAATGTGAAGTCAAAGGTTATGGAAAGGTTACGAATGGGGAGTTCAATGTTAATAGGTTCTCTTAGGTCGAAGGTTTGAAACACAATCTTATAAGTGTATCCCAACTTATCATTGGAACTAGGAACCAAGTCATTTTTTGATGAAGAAGGATGTGTGATATCGAATAAAGAAACAAAAGGAAGTCTTGTTAAAGACGAAGAGGAAAGGAGAGATGTTCACTCTGGACATAAAACAAATAGTCAGCATACCTTCTGTTTGTCTACTACCAAGGATTCTTCTGTCCTCAAATGACTTTGGTGTCGAAGACTTTATCCTCTCAATTTAAAAAATTTAAGTAAACTTGTTTTAAATGATCATGTGCGTAGCTTACCAATTCTCAAATTTGATAACTATTCTTTGTGCACTGCTTGCGACCAGGGAAAACAACACATACAAGGTCATCCTATTATCATTGACTCAAAGATGGTCAAACCATTAGAGCTTTTACACATTGACTTGTGTGGACCTTCGCCTACTGAATCATTTAATAGGAAGAAGTACATACTTGTTATTGTAGATATTTTCCACATTTTACTTGGGTTCAGATTCTTAGATAGGAATCTGAGACTACTCAATAGATGATTCATTTCATCAAAAGCATCTTATTAAGTCTAAAGAAGAAATTTTGTAGAATAAAATGTGATAACGAGACTGAATTCAAGAATCAAGTTCTAGCCTTGACGAATCATGGAATGTCACATAAATTTTCATCACTTTATACACCACAACAAAATGGTGTTGTTGAAAGGAGGAATCAATCTTTATGCGAAGCTGCTAGAACAATGCTCACTTACACAAATCTACCTCAATACTTTTACAGAGAAGTGGTTCCTACAACTTGTTTTACTCAAAACTGTTCTTTTATTTATAAACAATTTAACATCATTAACAAGACAAAAGCCAATGTAAAAGTTTTCCATAAATTTGGTTGTAGATGCTTTATAATGAATCTAAAGGATATTCTTTCAAAGTTTCAAATGAAAGCCGATGAAGGAATTCGCCTTGGATATTCACAAAACTTTGTCTCATATACGCTAGCAAAGACGAAGCATTGAATAAAATTTCAACTTGAAATTTGATGACAATTATCTCAAAAAAGTTGATCAAGAGCTTTGTAAGAAACCAGTTATTTCGGATTCTAATGATGATTTTGAACAAATGCTTACATTTGATATTGATTTTAATTTTCCTTTTGGATTCTTGACAGAGAAATTGAAGTTGAAGTCAATATCGATGACAATCAAGTTCTGGAAGCATCAAAGAACCCTGATGACTCACTAATATTTAAAGATCTATTTAATGAATATTAGTGATCGACACCAAGAGACAAAGTGGAAGTGGGTGAAACTTTGGCATCTTCTTAAGTGGAGTGGGAGTACTTGATTTCTTAATCTCATATCTAAGGGAGCGGACAACTTTATATGCTGATGTTGAGGGGGAGCAACATATAGCAGATCCACGTGTTTAGGGGAGCAACATATAGCCGATCTACATGTAGGGTGATGGGTTTTAACCCGTATTAATTGAGCTTCTTATCGTTTTGACACTTCCAGCCCTTCCCCCCTCAATTCTTTTTAATCCAAGTCCATATTTTAATCTTTAGCCCCTGCTTCCAAAAATCTATTCAATTTAATCTCAATAATTACCAAACAGTCCTCAACCATCCGAATTCTTTACAAAATAAATCATGGAACTACACTTTTAACCCCAAAAGTCCAAATTATGTCATTTAACTCCCCGAAACAAACACCCTAATAAATTATTATGAATTTTAGGGTTATTATATGAAACTAAAGAAACATTTGATGATACACATTTAGATTTTGATCCATAATTTCCACCCATGGAGAAATAGACAAGGGATCATCCCAAAGAACAAATTCTTGGTAATCCTAATTCTAGTGTATTAACTCGTGTATAGGTGAGAGCGAAGAATTAGGTTCTTTATGTCCATCAAGAATTTTGCATGTTCAATGTTTTTATTTTGAAAATTGAACAAAAAATAGTGAAGACTACATTAGAATATCCTTATTGGGCTATTGTAGTGCAATCTGAGCTGGCTAAATTTGAAAGAAATAAATTTTGGAGATTAATTCCTAAACCTGAAAATGTTTCGATTGTTGGTTTAAAATGGGTTTTTTTTAAGAACAAAATGGATAAAGAAGGTAATGTCGTTTGTAATAAAGCAAGACTAGTCATTAACGGTTATTCAAAACAAAAAGGAATTGATTACGAAGAAACCTTTGCTCCTATTTCCAGACTCGAAGCTTAACATATTTTTCTTTCTTATGCATCTCACAAGAATTTTGATGTCTACCAAATGGATGTAAAGTTCAAATTTCTAAATGGTGTACTTAAAGAAACAGTTTATGTTGAGCAACCACATGGATTCATAAACAATAAGTTTCCTAATCATTGTTATATCCTTGGCAAAGCAGTGTATGGGTTAAAACAAGCACCTCATGCTTGTTATGCCACATGAACCAATTTTTTGAAAATTGCTAAATTTAAGCAAGGATCAGTTGATCCACAATTTTGTAAAAAGTTGGGGATCACTTAATGTTTGATCAAATTTATGTCGATGACATTATTTTTGGTTCTATTGATCCTTTTTTGTCTACGGAATTTGAGGATTTGATGAAAATTCAGTTTGACATGAGTATGATGGGGAAAATTCATCATTTTCTAGGTTTGAATATTCGTCAAAACAAAGAATGAATTTTCTTTAATCAAGATATTTACACAAAGAATTTTCTTGAATGTTTTTAGATGATTGTTTTCTCAAATGCAAAGGTTCCCATGGTAGTTGGCACTCGCTTAAGTCCGTCGTTGGATAAGCCTATATTGATCTAAAGAATTATCGAAGCATGATCAGTTCGTTATTATATTTAACTGCAAGTTAAACTACTATTATGTCTTAGTTTTGTAACTATGATAGGTACCAAAAAAATCCCAGAGAACCACATCTCACAAAACTTAAGAATAGTTTTCGATATTTGCATCGAACTCCAACTCTAGAATTGTGGTATCCAGCAAACACATGATTCTTCATTCAAGCATTTTTGGCTGATGATCTATGGGGTTGCCAAATAGATCGAAAGAGTGCAACTAGAGGATGTTGATTCCTGGTTGGGAAGCTTGTGAGTTAGTAGTCAAAAAAGCATATGTGTGTATCGGTATCTACATTGGAGGCTGAATATTTTGTTGTTGTCGTTTGTACTTTTCAAGTGATATGGATTCAAATCCAATTGTATGACTATGCGATAAATACGAAGAAAAATCTTTGTTTTGTGATTCTTAAAGCGCAATTCGTATTCTTCATAATCCAGTTTAACATTCAAAAACAATACATATTCCACTTAGATACCATTTCATCAAATATCATGTTGAGGATGACAATATCGATGTTCATTTTATTAAAACGACAGACCAACTAGCTAATATTTTTACAAAGCAACATCATCAATTTTTTTTTGAGAATTTTAAATGTTTTAGAAATGATGGAAGCTTGTTATGTTCCAATATCTAACTAATTCTTCTTAACTTTGAATTGCGAAGTTTTAGACTAAAATTTGTTATGGACCTAGTCATTCTGAGGTTAATATTCACGTTCAACGCTTCGATATGCTTCCATTTCGAAATTCATTCTAACTCGTTCAGTGACTGTTTCCAAATAACGAATGAGAAGAGAAAGCTTGAGTAATAACAAATTGGAAGTCTAGAATGATGAAATAGAGAATGGGAAGTGTCGGTCTTCTTGGTAAACTATTCGTTATCAATAGCAAATGACAAATTAAGGTAACATTTTTTCTTTTAATTTCACAACATTCAAAAAAACTAATTTTTTTTTATTTTTGTCTTTTAATTGTTAAAATTAAAAAAATCCAAAAAGAGTTTCTTTATTTCTGACTTTTGGTTTTTAAAATTAAAAATCCAAAAGATTTTCTTTGTTTTTGTCTTTTGTTTTTCACAATTAATGCCCCAAAAAGATTTTCTTTAGCCTTGTTTTTCATTTCTAAAAATCAAAGATCCAAAAAGATTTTCCTGATTTTTGTTCTTTATTTCTAAAAATGAAAAACACAAAACTATTTTCTTTATTTTTGTCTTTTCTTTCAAAATTTCAAAAAGTACAAAATTATTTTCTTTATTTTTGTTTTGGAAATATCGAATGGGAAGTCCATTGTTACACATGCTGCTTTTAAGCATGCCAAAGCGAAGAGTCCCTAGAAGCATGATGCAGCATGTTGACCAAACCCTCAATGACTCACTGCTTGGTCACAATTTTTTGCTGAGGTACATTAGATCTTCTTAACCAATAGTTTTCACCCTAAATTTCTTAAACTTGCACACATAAAACGCCTATCCCAAGACATTTCTACTATATACCAACTATGAAGTAGGTATGCCAAAATTCTGTTTTTATGATCGTAAGTTATTTTTCCAAGATAATGGTGAAACCCAACAAACTTTGCACCTTACGAGTTGAAGGTGAAAATTTTTTTGTTCAAGATTTTTATGAAACTTTATGTTTCACTGTACCACTTTTGAATGTTCAAAATATCATTTTTATTTCTTTTGACTGATCTTAAAGAAATATACTAAACCGAAGTCATTTCTTCCCAATATATCAACCTTTTTTTATTTTCTATGAAATGAGATTTCAGTTTGAACATTCACTTTGAGCTGATGTCACTTATATTTTTCCAAGGCTACTTATTTTTTTATTTCCCTGATCACACAAGTATTTTCTTACATAAATTTTCTCTTATTTAAGTTGCGATTTTGTTTTAAAACGAAGCCACCTACAAAGCTTGTTAAAGGAAGCCATTTGATATTGCTCTATAAGTACTCGATAGTAATTCATGGGAAACCACACACGCACTTCGACGTCTCTCTTGATGACAAAGGAAGAGTATATTTGCCTGGAATCTTACTGCCTTTATATCAAAGATTCTTTGGTATCACAATATCTAAAATTTTCTTATTTTTCTTCTATCGTTTCTTTTAGATCACATGTGCTCTGAAATCCTTGATGTTATGAGTATTACCAACTCCGACCTAGATTTCATAAAGTTTGGCTTATGATTTGGACTTACAATTCCCATAAGTGAATGAGGCCCAACCTTAACTTACGAAGATTGGTCCTAGTCTCTAATGAAACTGGATGATTGTGCAGTTCTATGGTGACTGACTATAGGACGTAACTGTTGCTTTATTGTGGCCTGAAAAAAGTTCTCATTACTTTACACATGAAAACAGGGGTTGATGGCATTTCAGTTACATACTTTACATATGTCAACTGATGATTAACCCCTCATTTGACATTGAATTTGACGATAGTTGTAAAGGTTGAGTTGATTATTCAATTAAAAACTTTCTACTTCCTGACATTTAGACAAGAACTCTAACCTTCTTCTGCAATCACAATCAAAATTATCTTGATCATCATGTCTATTGTTAACAAATCTGTTGATTAATTCAACACTACTAAAGAGGAAACCTCGATGCCAACCATTAAATTCAATCGAACAACGTTTAGTTTAACCCAGTGCTTGCGATTACCCTATAGAATTGAAGATGATGATTCAATCTCTGAAGGATTCATATCTCACGCATGCTTTATTAGTTTCATGTCATATTCCGATTAGGTGGTTTTCAGTTGATGCTTCTACGACCTTGTACAATAAATCAAATGAGATTATCACATTCTAGATGGAATCGTATAAGAAAAAGAAATTCACGAAGAAGCAATTTGCCCAAATTCTACAACTATCGTTTAAAGGTGAGTTTGATGTTCCAAGGAATGAACAAGTTCTCCAAATATTCAACAGGATAGGTTATCGACCTCCCATTACGATTATGAGTAGTTTTAAGATGACAAATATTCCAAGAGTTTGTAATTTCTTCTTTAGGAGTGCACTTAGGTGTTTGATTGGTAGCAATTTCAATCTCAACAAGGCCACAGTTCAGTTTTATTAAGTCATGACATGTTTATGTTATAATATGCAAGTGGATTATGCTTTGTTGCTTTAGGTTGAGTTTTCATCATCTATTAAGAACTATAAGAAGACAAATCAGATATCCAGTGCTTGTTTTTTGAGTCTTATCCTACATGAAGTAACCAATCAAGCTAGGATTTTAATCCCTGAAGATGCAAAGGTTGCATAATTCTCACATATGCACATTCCCAAGACTATTGTTGATGTTCCTCTTACTTTTCTGGAATTTGCGTGAATCCTTGATGTTATGCACAATCTGGTTTCATGTACAAATTCATTATTAATCAAGTAAAATCTTCCATCCAAACTACCTCTTCAAGTACTATTCTTAAGAAGGTAACTTTTAAAGAGGGCACAACCACAGATTGACAAACTATAAAGAAGAAATCAATGTTGAAGCCAATGGTTCTTGAGAAAGATGTCTTAGTGAAAATTTTTCCTGCGAAGACTATGAAAGGTGTTTCCAAGAAGGTTTCAGAAGAAGTATCTGAGAATTCAATTGGTGTTAGTTCAGATAAAGATGTAGAGAAGGTTGCTAAGGGGGTTTCTAGTCTAAAAATTGTCCTTATGAAGCCTAAAAATATCAAGATAAAAGTGTAACAGCAAGGGGTGGTTACTTAAAGATATAACTGAGAAGGAAGTACAAGAGATTTGGAAACACAAAGTTGTTGGTGTTTTGAAAAGACTCAAGAGGCTTAGGGCTTTACATGATGAAGATCCTTCTACTCAAGCTTCTACTTCGTTACGATCTGTTGAATTTGACCATTTTTATGTTTCACCTAGAAAGGATACAAATGTCAAATCAAATACCAGTTAGACACATATTCCTGATGTCTCTATAAATACATTTGATGTGGATACCAACATTCCTTCTAGCGAACCCATTGTAACTTCGATCCCTGAGCACACAACAACCATACCACTCCAAGTTCCTATTTCTAAGTCCCATGTGAATTTGGGAATAACTTTGAAATTCACTGAGAACGAATCTAATATGGACTCAAATTTTAATATGGGTGAAAGGATTTCAACATCAACAATCGATACTTCATCTGCTCCACCACCACCAACTTCTACAATCATTCCAACATCAGTTCCTGCTATTTCCCCTATGTTTCAAGGTGTCATGAATGAAACTATCAGTTCCTTATTTTCTTCTCAATCAAAAGAACCCAAGGCACAAATTAATGAAGAAGAAGATGACATAATGGTTAGGTTTGTTGAATTGGGTTTCAATCTGGAAGAAGAAAATGTGGATGATAATGCCATAATGTCTGCTAAACAGTTCAAGATTCTCAACTCCAAATTAATTTCAATTGTTTAATTCTTAAATGAAATCGTTGGGAAGTCTAGTTTTAGTGGGTAGGAGGTTGAATACTTCTTAAAGACTCAAGAGTCACGGACTAAGGCTTTAATTGATTGTGTTGATAAGTGAATTGATGAGCGGTTATGTTTTCAATCTCGAACCTTTAATCATTAAATCGATAAGTTACATGGTGTTGCTCATGAGTGAAATAAGCTATTTAAGAAGCTTGTGAATTATTCAAAGCAATCAATCGATTTCAAGATTACCGAGTTTCATAATTTGTCTCTCAAAAGGTAGCAAATCGTGATAAGTTTTGTGAAAATTTAAAAACAAAGTTGATGTTTTGCTTGAAGTCACTCGTATAATGATTGAATACATTCATTATTTCATTAAGGAGTACACTAACGAGATGAAGCTAAAGAAAAAAGATGTGAAGGTATTTGCTAACATAGATAAGTCTCTTACTGGGTTTCAAGATACATTTAGATTTTACATCAATAAATTCAATTTCCCATTATCAGATTTCTTCAATAGGTTCTACATAATTCTAAAGGCTAAGGGTTGTTTGGTAATTATTGGATTTAAATTGAATAGATTTTTGGAAGAAAGGGCTAAAAAGTAAAATAAGGACTTAGATTTAAAATAATTGAGGGGGGAGGGTCCAGATGTGTCGAAACAATAAGAAGTTCAATTGATATGGGTTAAAACTTGTCACCCTACTCATCCATGTTAACCCTAACCCTAGCCACACTTCTTCAACCGCCACCACCTTCGGATCCTTCTCAGATGCCACTGCCATGTCGAGTACGAATTCCACCCTACCCTATTCTACCTTGTCATCGAACGCCACCAAACCCCACCAAGTAAGAAGATGAAGTTGTGACCGGCGAAGCACACCGTGTGCGATTAGAAAGCCCTCGTTAAGGCTAACCTGTCACACCCTAAACCGAAATGGTAGAAAAGTCCGGGGGCAGAGGACGTCATGTACAGTATCACAACAATTGTATAATAGGAATCAAGCAAACACAACCATTACATTGATAAATAAATATATTTACATTTGTTCAATACATAGTTTGTATGACATAAAAAATGTATATAAAAAGTATAAAAGACGCGATTCTATAAGCTTTGTCTTCTCAAAACCTGTGGGTGTACTTGTCTACCAGTTCCCTGAGAATACAAGTGGTTTTGAAAGTGTATCAACATTTAAGTTGGTGAGTTCATAAGTATGTTTTTGAGATGGAAAACTTATCTTTGTTCCTTGAAAATGTTATAGTGTACTTCCAAAAAATCCAATATTTTCTTAGTAAATGAATGGTAGTCTTAGGCCTTAAGACCAAAATGTATGTTCGTTACTGAACTCTGTAATAGTATATGTAGTCTTATTAATGAATAAAACTATATCATGTGTGTCTTTACCTACAATGTATGTAGTACTAATATACTCTATACTAGGAAAATAGTGTATCGGAGTAATGTTTGTTATGAAACCTTTGTATGAAAATTGGGATACCACCAGTAGTTAAGTATAGTAGTGTACTGTGTATATGAAAACCTTTGTATGTATGTCTGGATAACACCAGCTGCAATGTATAGTAGTATATTGTTTATATGAAAACCTTTATATGTATGCTTGGATACCACCATCTATAATGTATAGTAGTGCACTGTTTCTATGAAAACCTTTGTATGTATGCCTGGATACCACCAGTTGTAATGTATAGTAGTGTATTGTTTGTATAAAAACCTTTGTATGTATGCCTAGATACCACCAGCTGTAATGTATAGTAGTGTACTATAGTTTCATTTATTAAAATAAAACCATTGAAGTACTGTTAATCCCCTAAACCAATGTTTCAGTTGATACTATTGTGAGTTTCATATAACCATGTTAAACTGACTAGTGGCATCACGACGTTCTTCTAGCATCGGAATGTTATGACGTTTGTCACCCCAGGCCTGTCGGCCTAACTATAGCTAACAATTTAGGTGCAGAGTTGTCAATCTCGTATAGATCTATACACAAGGTCACGCTCTCCCTCCAGGAGACTCTGGCTATACTTTATGGGAACTAGACTTGTACCCCGAGAGTACAATTGAATTAGTGCCTCACAACCCTATATTTACTAGTTCACGCGTAGTGTAGTAGTGTTCTCTTGTACTTGAAGTTGTATGTATTACCTTTTTATAGTGTACTTAGTAATGTAAAATAATTATACTTAAATAATTATTTAGTAGTGTATCCTTGAATCAATGTATTAGAGTAGTATTCCATAAACTATACCAACTGTAGTTTATATACTTGTTTTTGAATAGTGTTCTTGAATTTGCAAAATAGAGTAGTGTTTCCCAAACAATACCTATTATAGCTTGAATATATGTTCTTGTATCGGTTCTGGTACTTAGTAAAATAGGGAAGTAGTTCACAAACTATATCACTTATAGTTTAAATGGCATGTTCTGTAATGTAATGAAAACCTTTGCAATTTAAATTGGTATATGAAGTAGTAGTAAGCGATGCGTGATAAGCACCCTTTTGCTCGACATGTTACAAAAAGGTCAAAAATATATAAACATATATTTTTATAAAATATAGTGATAAATCGGTTTGAATCAATTGCATAATGGTTTCGAAATTGTTTGTATATCAACATAAGAATCCTTGTGTTTTACTTGTATTCAACCCCCCCCCCCCCCTAAAAAAAGGATTGAAAATAGTGAAAATGTAGGGGTATGAACTCACCTCTAGTATGTGTTAGACTCTGGATACCGGAACTATAAGATGATCATCGGGCTAGAGTACGTGGAATGAACGGTATCTTAAAACTATTTAAACACATAATCATATTTAAATTAGTGGAAATAATAAATTAAAGTGTTAAACAACACTTGATTTATGTAAGGAATTTTTTTCAAGGATTATCGAAAATGGTATGAAGTGTTGAGGAGGGGTTTTGGTCAAGTCTCCACTGAAATCCTTTATTTTGGTCCTAAGTCCTCAACTGAGGACCAAGTTCTCGGTTCTAAGGTGTTCTCGGTTAGGAAAGTGTTCCCGCTCCAGGCAGTTTTCGGCCAGCTTGAAGATTTGAAGATTGTTCTTGGTGAAAATTATGAAGATTTTGAAGGATTTCTCTTGATAGTATGAAAGTTCTTGGATGATACTTGAGAGAAAATGGGAGTGTTTTTGAATGAGGAAGTGAAAAAATGTCTTTTTTTCAGGGAAAAATATATATAGCAGTTGGGTTTTCAGCCGAAATGAGGGTTCTCGGCCGTAATCCGTTTGCTGTCTGAGATCTGAAATCTGTGGGGGAAGGTTTTCAGTCCAAGGGTTCTCTGTTCCAAAAGGAAAAACTTTGATTTTTAAGTGTATTTTATTCCAAGTACTTATATAAAAACATCATTAATATTATTTAAATCATATTTAAGCCTTATGAATTTAAAGAAATGAACAAAACCTCGAATTTTATTTATAAAGGTTTGAATATATTGACTAGAAGAATAATGGGTTGTTACATAACCGCATCTATTAACTCATCTCTATCGTTCCTTCTTGGTTGTATGGAGTCATAATCTCTATTTTGTCCACCGCCACCAGTTGGTCGCCATTTCTGTTGCATTGCGGCGACATTCTACCGCCTTATAGGTAGCTGAGTGCATATGTGTTCGCATGTAAGGGGTGCTTTCGAAATTAACGGTGTTGTATGTGCATTATTTGGCACGGAATCAAGAAAACCCACCATCACCATTATGAGGTGGTGGTTGTCATCTCCAACCACCGTCTGCTGCCACAAGGTTGTTGATTGGGTGCATATTCCAGTGGTGTTGTGTTTCAGTTGTATGTGTGTGTGTTGTTGTTGGTTGGAAAACCAAGGAAACCCACTATCACCACCGCGAGGTGGTGGCTGCCACCTTATGCAGCCATTCTGCCAACACCAGCCACCACCTTGGGTGGTTATGTGCTCTTACGTGTGATTGGATTGTTATTTGAGATGCTTTTGATGTATTTTGGTCAAGAATCATAACCAACACCATCGCGAGGTGGAGGCTACCGCTGTCAACCACCACCACCCAAGGTGGCAGTTGGTAGTGCCCGGCCTAGTGAAACCCTAATTTGAGTCAAAACTTCACGATTGGACAAATTGGCTTGTAATTGGGTTGGAAACCCTAATTAGGGTTTGGAAAACTCTAATGTTGGAGATTTTAGTTTTCACTTGCCATGACCCTCGTTTTGGACCAGTGGATTGAAGTTACAACTTATGCCCGATTACATTATATGATCGGTCTGGTGGAGTGATGGACTTAATGGATTAAGTCCTTAATAGATTAAGTCCCTAATGGGTTAAGTAAGAACACTTAACGCTAATCGTCATTTTTTAAGGAAACCCTAATTGTGTTGGGTTTTGAGTTGGGCTTTTCTGTTGGGCTTATATGTTCGAGTACTTGATGGACCATCCATGAACAAGTATATGGACTAGAATATTTAGATGGGCTTTAGGGTAAGGCCCATGTAAGGGGTTTGCGCCCAATTTGGAAATTGGGCCATATATTGGGCCTTGATTTACTTTTTGGCTTTTGGACCTCTAGAGGTTGGGCATTGGTTTTGGACCAATCTATGTTAGGGGTAAAATAGTCTCTTTATCCCAAGTATGGAGTTATGGTCATGCATTTGAACCCAATTATTAATTGCGTGTTTTTTTTATGTTGGCAGTCTGGGGATCTATCAGCCAGCAGCCATTGTGACATCCCCAATTTTCACGGCGAGAAAAGACTGATTTTGTTTATGCTTTATAAAAATCAGAGTACTTCTTTTCATAAAAATGTTGCCGAATTTGTTCCCAAAAAAATACGATAAATACGTTATCAGAACATTTTCAAAGAAACGTATTTTATTCATTTTAAAACTTTTGAGATGTCATTGTCAATACAAGAACATAAGCATAAACGGAACTTACATTTATTCACACTAGTGATCTACATCTCTTTTAATCTCTCAGTGTAATGTGACTTCGTATCAACACCTATGATAGCTTCATTTTATTTACTTCTTTTTATAGTTTATTTTAGTACATTTCATTCGCATTTTAGTTAACTTCCATGCATATTTTCCCTTTTGTTATTTTTATGACCATTTCGGGGTACTTTCTAGTTTCTTGGGCATTATTGCAGATTTTCTTGGAAACTAGCGGGGCGACACTCTTGGGAGGCGATTGGGCTTGAAGGGAATTGGGGATTTCGTACTTGCTGGCTATGAAGGTGATTCATGAGGTGGACTTGTCAATTGCTTGAAGGCTTGGAAGAATTGAGCTTTAAATTTGAAAGACGTTGGAGAATTCTTGAGTATGCAAGAACAATATTTGGGAGTTTGCGGAAGTTTTGAGTGATGTGGATAGACAAATTGGGCTTTAATTGAAGAAATATTGAAGAAAAAAAATGGGCTAGGAGCTGATTGGATTCGAACTGGGCCAATGGATTAGCTGTGGGGGCCTAAAACTTGAAGAAGCCCAAAAATGCCGTCAGTACCCGCGGCCCGCGTAAGATTCCCCGCGGCCCGCGTGGATTTCTGACAAGGGCAATTTCGGGATTTTGCTAAGAGCTCTATATTGGGAAGGTTGGTGTGTCTCTTTAGCCTCATCTTGAAGGTCCGAGTTTGGCTTGTTCTCTATGGAGTTTGGAGTGCTTTTGAAGCCCAAGAACACCTCAAGAACATCTTGATTTCACTTCTTGATTATTGTAAAATGTTTGGTACAATCTCATCTAACTTTTCTTCTTTGAGTTTGGTCATGCTTGGCTAAACAAATCTTGGTTGATTTCTTGTTGAATCCTTTGAACTTTTGTTGAATGTTGAAGAATCCATGAACTTATTCTTAAATCTTTATGGAAATGTTTTGTGTTTTATCATATTATCACTACTAGTATGTTTTTATTCATGAGTTTAAATGTGTTTGTGGTGATTAGTTGGCTAATTTCTTGATTAAGTAAAGGATCCTCAAATTAGCAAGAAACAAATGATTTTTGTGTTGTTTTTGCTTCACACAATCTTAAAAACATCTCCTCCAACATGGGCCAAATCTAGGGTTTCTTCTTGCATTTCTTGGCTTGAATAAGAAGTATGAGAGGTCCCATGGGGATATGGGACCTAGATCTGGACTTTAGCAGGTCCAGGAGACCCCTTATGACAAGCTTTATGCCCATCCTTTTGAGTTAGAAGTTATACTTGCCATATTAAAGGTTGTTTCTTCAAAATAAGCCTTGTATGCATTGCATGGCAACCAAGACTGAGACTTTACGTGACAAATAAGCTTGGGAAGGCCATATCTATGTAGTTATGGAACGGATCTGACCGCAAAAGCCAGTTTTAGCTGGTGCATGGCATGGACTCGCCGAGTCTGAAGAACAGACTCGACGAGTCACTTGAAGATTGTCCTTGAGACCATCTTGTGTGTAGACTGGACCGAGTTGTGGGTGAATCAGTGAGTCGCAGAGAGTTGGAAAGGTTTTGACAGGTGGACCGAGTCAGGATGGGACTCGCCGAGTTGGCCTTCGACTCGGTGAGTTGAGTCGCGGTGGCCCTGTGATTCAGGCCCAGGTGGAACTCGTCGAGTCGGGGGAGTACTCAACGAGTCAAAGGGAAAATTCTTGAGAGTTGGTAAAAACGCGTAGACTCGCCGAGTCACTATTGTGGACTCGCCGAGTCTAGTCCAAATTGACTAAAGACTGTTGACCAGGTCAACCTGTGTTGACTTGATTTGGATGGTCCACCTTAGTGGTGTAAGTAATATTTATAGATTTATAATATCGTAGGAGGATTGCAGCTCGAGGGTTCGAGCCTGAGTGATTCCAAGATTTACGATTAGGAACTTAGCGAGGCATACGAGGTGAGTCTTCTCACTATACTATACCCGGAAGGGTTTGACTATGTGACCGGAAGGTCGAATATGATATATATGCTTTATGTGTGTTAAGTTATTTGCTATATGTGTCATGTATGATATGTTTGATATGGGCCGGAAGGCGTGGTCATATGGACTGTAAGGGTTGATGTGGGTAGGACCGGAAGGTTTACCCAGATGGGACGGAAGTCCCCTGAGACACATGGACCAGAAGGTCAAGGCCTGGAAAGTCGTATGTGCGTATGTTGTATTTTTGGAACTCACTAAGCTTTATGCTTACAGTTGTTCCTTTATGTGTTTCAGGTACGAGTGAGGACCGTGAGAAGGCGCCAGCGTGACCGTACACACACTCGGGGAAACTGTTTTATCTTTTGTTATGTAATCGTTTGAGACTACGACGTTATTTTGGGAATCTAAACTAATTACTCATGTCTTGATGGTTGTAAAAATGAAAATTTTTGGTTGGAAATTTTATGACGTTACAACTTTGAGGCAAATGATGGAGACTGATGTTACATAAACTCCAACCGGTATCAATTACCCAGTTTTGGAAGGAGGCTCGAAGTTGAAGTCAAGTTTAGTCCATCACCTACCAACTTTTCATGGATTGGAGAATGAAGACCCTCATAAGCATTTGAAGATGTTCCACATTATTTGCACTAGCATGAAGCCACAAGGGTCAACCGATGACCAAATCAAGCTAAGGGCATTCCCCTTTTCATTGGCCGATAGAGCTAAAGATTGATTATTCTATCTTCGACCGGGGTCGATCAACTCATGGACCGACATGGAAAGAGCTTTCCTTGATAAATTATATCCCGCCTCAAGAGTCTCAAGTCTTAGAAATGAGATTTGTGGAATCCGTTAAGGTCAAAATGAGACTTTCCATGATTATTAGGAGAGGTTCAACAACTTGTGTTATAGTTGCCCACAACACCAAATTCCGGAACAACTCCTCATTCAAAACTTCTGTAAGGGATTGTTGCCAATGGAGAGAAGACTAGTTGATGCCTCAAGTGGTGGAGATGTCTTTAGTAAAACCCCACAACAAACAAGAAAACTTTTCAACACCATAGCCGCAAATTCACAACATTTTGGCCCTCGCCAAGACATGAAGAGAGACACACAACACAAAGTCAATGAAGTGGGAACATCGAATCTCAAGTCTCAAATAAAAGATCTAACATCCGTCGTCCAAAAGCTAGCCATGGGACAAACTACACAAGTGGTGGTTTGTGGAAGATGTGCAACAATGGGACATCCTACGGATATGTGTCCCATCCTTCAAGAAGATGCGGAGCATGTGAATGCCACGGGAGAGTTCCAAAACTACCACAACAAACCATCCGGGTACCAAAATGCATATAATTCAAGTTGGAAGCCAAATCCCAACATGAGCTACAACCCGAGACCATTACCTCAAAATGCATTGGTTAGACCGTCCTATCCACCACCACAACCTCAATACCAACATCAACAACCACACTATCAACTCAAACCGCACCCTCCACATCATCATCAACAACCTCCTCAATCTCAACCAAGTAGCTCCGGAATGTCTCTTGAAGACATTGTCAAATCTCTAGCCACTAGTACCCAACAATTCCAAAAAGAGACAAGGACTAGTATCTCCAACCTTGAAGCACAAATGGGAGATATAGTTACATCTATAAGAAAGTTGGAATCCCATGGTAAAATCCCTTCTCAAACCGAAAAGAACCCAAATGTCAATGTGGTGACCTTGAGAAGTGGCAAACAAGCTGGAGAAAGTAGTTCAGAGAAGAAGCCAAGGGAAGAAGAAGAAGAAATAGAGATAATTCTTATTGAAAAACGTACAGTCAAGAACGATGCACAAGCCGGAGTTCCAAAGAAGTCTACCCCTCTAGTAACACCAATAGCCACTCAACCACCGTTCCCCTCCCGACTTGCAACTTCAAAGAAGAATATGGAGGACAAAGAGATTTTGGACACCTTCCGAAAGGTGGAAGTAAACATCCCTCTACTTGATGCGATCAAACAAATTCCGAGATATGCAAAGTTCTTGAAAGAACTTTGCACCAACAAGAGGAAGTTGAAGGGAAATGAGAAAATTTTGATGAATGAAAATGCATCCGCGGTTTTACAAAGGAAACTTCCACTCAAATGCAAAGATCCCGGAATGTTCACGGTTCCTTGCAAGATTGGAGATGTCACTTTTAGTAGTGCTATGCTTGATCTTGGTGCCTCTATCAATGTGATTCCCTATTCGGTGTATGAATCATTGAATGTCGGACCCTTAAGTGAAACAGGTGTCATAATCTCTCGTGCGGATAAATCAAGTGTCTTTCTTAGAGGCGTTTTGGAAGATGTCCTAGTGCAAGTGAACAATTGGTCTTCCTGGCGGATTTCTATGTGATTGATTTAGATGAGCAAGTGTCCTCCAAATCGGCTCTAGTCTTGCTTGGGAGACCGTTTTTGAAGACTGCTAGGACGAAGATCGATGTGTATGCAGGAAGTTTGACAAAGGAGTTTGATGGTGAAACAATAAGTTTTAATATTTATGATGCCATGAGATATCCTAGTGATGTTTCATCTTTGTACTTTGTTGATGTTGTCGAGCCAAATACTCAAGAATTGTTCGAGTTATCTAACGGTGATATATTGGAGATGATCTTAAGCAAAGGATTCGATTGTGGGAAGCTAGCCGAGCAATTAAAGCTTTATTCTTTGGATCCGGAAGTTGAGAAGCTGGTAAATAAATTGGAGATGAAGAAATCCACAAATTAGATGTCAAGCAAGTTAAATTGCCCCCAACTCATACAAAATTGCCCCCATCCCTTGTTCAACCACCTGAATTGGAATTTAAGGTCTTACCTCAACACTTGAAGTATGCCTATTTGGGAAAGAATGAAACCCTTCCAGTTATTATTTCAACTCACTTAACCGAATTTGAAGAAGAACAACTCATCAAGGTGTTGAAGGAGCATAAAGAAGCCATTTGATGGACGATTGCGGATATCAACGGATTGAGCCCCTCCACTTGTATGCACAAGATCTTAATAGAGGATGAATGCAAGCCGAGACGGGACGCATAAAGAAGGTTGAATCCGCCAATGATGGAAGTGGTCAAGAAAGAGATTTTGAAGCTCCTAGATGCGAGGATGATCTATCCAATCTCGGATAGCAAGTGGGTGAGCCCGATGCAAGTCGTTTGAAAGAAGACGGGAATCACAGTGGTCGAGAACAACAAAGGTATGATGGTCCCCACCCATATGCAAAACGGGTGGAGAGTATGTATTGACTACTGCAAACTCAATGCAAGCACACGAAAAGATCATTTCCCATTGCCTTTCATTGACCAAATGTTAGAAAGGTTGGCCGGGAAATCCCATTATTGTTGTCTAGACGGGTACTCTGGTTTTCACCAAATCCCGGTGGCACCGGAGGACCAAGAAAAGACAACTTTTACATGTCCATTTGGCACTTTCGCATACCGTAGAATGCATTCGGATTGCATAATGCCCCGGCCACTTTCCAACGTTG
Organism: Lactuca saligna; assembly: GCF_052625555.1. Classification (NCBI taxonomy): domain Eukaryota; kingdom Viridiplantae; phylum Streptophyta; class Magnoliopsida; order Asterales; family Asteraceae; genus Lactuca; species Lactuca saligna. The sequence goes on from NC_136421.1 coordinate 75,324,378, forward strand.
TATGGTCAGTATCTTTTCGGAATATGTTGAAAACATAATTGAGGTTTTTATGGATGATTTCACGGTATATGGAAACTCTTTTCAAGAATGTTTGACTAATCTCACAAAAATTTTAAAAAGATGCATTGAAACAAACTTGGTTTTGAATTTTGAGAAATGTCATTTCATGCTGAGTCAAGGTCTCATTTTGGGTCACATTGTGTCTAAAAAAGGAATTGAGGTAGATAAGGCCAAAATTGATGTTATTCAAAGCTTACCTTACCGAACTTGTGTTCAGGAAGTTCGTTCTTTTTTGGGCCATGCAGGTTTCTACTGAAGGTTCATCAAGGATTTTTCAAAGATAACAAGACCAATGTGCCAACTCTTGCAAAAGGAGGTTGATTTCGAGTTCAACGAGGCGTCCAAAGAAGCTTTTGACAAGCTCAAAGAGTTGCTTACATCCGCTCCCATCATGCAAGCACCAAATTGGGATCTTCCCTTTGAGATCATGTGTGATGCAAGCAACTATGCGATAGGCGCCGTTTTAGGTCAAAAGAACGGGAGGGCCTTCCATGTGATCTATTATGCATCAAGGACACTAGACAATGCTCAAAGCAACTACTCTACCACGGAGAAGGAGCTATTGGCCATAGTGTTTGCTTTGGAGAAGTTTCGGCAATATCTACTTGGCACCAAAGTCATAGTGTATTCGGATCATGCGGCTCTCAAGTACTTGATGACAAAGAAAGATGCAAAGCCGAGACTCATCCGGTGGATCCTACTGTTACAAGAATTTGACTTGGAAATCCAGGACAAGAGCAAGTGCAAGAACCTCGTGGCCGATCATCTAAGTCGGATCACTTCAAATGAAACTCCTCTCCCGTTGCGGGACGAGTTTCCGGATGAGCATCTCTTTTCCCTTACTCAATCTATTCCTTGGTATGCCGATATCGTTAACTTTTTGGTCACAATAAGGTATCCCGACACATTCACACGTGCTCAAAAAGACAATTTGAAAAATGATGGAAAATATTATGTGTGGGATGAGCCTTATTTGTGGAAACATTGTCCCGATCAAATCATTAGGCGATGTGTACCCCAACAAGAGCACCAATCCATTTTGCAATTTTGTCTTGAATTCGCTTGTGGGGGACACTTCGGACCTAGCTGGATTTTGAGAAAAGTCCTTGAGTGTGGATTATTTTGGCCAACCATGTCACACGATTGTTATATGTTTTGCAAAATTTGTGAGCGGTGCCAAAGGACGGGAAACATTTCGCATAAGAACCAAATGCCCCAAAATCCAATCCTTGTTTGTGAAAATTTTGATGTATGGGGGGATTGATTTCATGGGCCTATTTCCCGTCTCATTTGGCAATGTTTATATTTTACTCGCGGTTGACTATGTTTCTAAATGGGTTGAAGCCAAAGCCACAAGATCGGACGATGCCAAAACGGTTATCGAGTTTTTAAAGTCTAATGTTTTTGCGAGGTTTGGTGTGCCTAGGGCTTTGATTAGTGATAGAGGGACACACTTTTGCAACAAAATGATGGAGGCTCTATTGAAGAAGTACCACGTGACCCATCGTGTCTCTACAGCCTATCACCCTCAAACGAATTGTGACAACCCGAAATTTCCATTCTGTACAAACTATATCACTTCAATAGAAGTTGTAGCAGTCACAGTTAATTTTCAGGCTCTTCGCGTAAGTTTGAGAAATTTAGGGTTTACACTTCAGGAAATATCAGGAGAGTGGGTGCACTAGGGTTTTGTGCAACACTGTTATTCCAACACTCTATTTTATTAGGGATCATTTCAGGAATAAAAATATTTTATGCCAAAATATCTCAGGACTATAAATAGATTTCTAAACCAAAATCATTCATTATTCACAATTCCGACTAGAGAAAAGCCATTTTCTCTCTGACGGATCTTCGGGTTTTTATACCAAAACATGAGTAACTCTTTATAGTAATGTTAGAAAGCTTTATATATGTCTATAACATGATTTAGAAGGCTAAAACATGAGATCTAGGAGTTTACACCCCAAGGTGTTCTTGGGCGGTCAACTCCCGAAACGAAGCCAAAACCGACACTTGTGTTATGATAAGGCCTTAGATGTTTATGTATGCATGTTAGGGACAAGAAAGCAAGCCAAAATCCACCCAAGATTGGGAGTTTACAGCCCAGAACTCTCTTAGGCCGTAAACTCCATTTTCTAACACTAAATGGTGTTTTGAGGACACTAGGATTTTAAGGCTTGTATCTAGGCTATTTTCCCAAGTAGCACGAGGTCTTAAACACATCAAATGACACAAACAAAAGTGAGTTTACGGCCCAAGTGAAGCTTAGGCCAAACTCCATTTAAATGGACAAAAGGGTGTTTTCATGACACCTAAAGCCCTAGGCCTTTACAAGAAATTGTTACACACTTAATGGAATGACCAAACCACATCAAAATCACTTAACCAAGTGATTTTATGGCCAAGACATGGTTCTTGGGCCGTAAACTCCTAAAAAGGGCACTAAGGTGTGCCTAATGCCTTCATATGCTAGGAATAAAAGTCTAGAACATATCCCACAAGTGCAAGAGGCTTGAAAGCAACAAAAACAACACCCCAAGGGAGTTTACGGCCGTAAACTCCAAGGGGAATGGCCTTGAGGCCGTAAGCTCTTAATTTGAGTACCTCTAGACCTTAAACCCTTCCAAGGACTTAGCCACTAAGTTAGAATAATTCTAGAAAGCATTCGGGACATCAGAACACACCAAACACACATGTTTGGGAGTTTACGGCCGTAAACTCAAGAGTTACAACCGTAAACTCCATGTATGATGGTTTATAGAGAGTAAACTCTCATATAGGGTCCTTTGGAAACCCTAAACACAAATACCTTGTTCCACAATAACTTAGGTGCAATCCTTAAGGCTTAAAACACTTATATAAAGTGTTTATTATGCCTAGGATGTCTTAAAAATTTTCAATTAGTCATTTGAGTCTAATTGAGTACATATATGTGTGATTATATGTTCATTAGGATCGTAGTGTGTGCACAAGTCCTCGCTTGACACCTAGCAATCTGATATCGTTCAGTTCATTCCAATCACCAACTACAGGTGAGTTCATACCCCTAATCAATGTTTTAAATGATTTTAAATGCTTTAAAGGGGGGAATACAAGTAGAAACAAACATGTTATTAAATCATTGGTATGTATTTTATAACTGTGGTTGTCATTTAAACAGATTTCACATACTACAAAATGTGATGCATGAAATGGTTTTAAATCTTAAAAATGCATTGTTATCTATTGTTTTATCTTTGAAATGTATATTAAAATGACATCAAGTCATTGTTAATCATTGTTCAAAACCCATAAGATGCCTTATAAAACCATTTTACATTATTGAACTAAACTATGCATATACACTTATATTCTTATATAGGTATTGATGTTATAGTTTATAGTTTTCATTTAGTTTCTCACACCCTTGAGTAGTAGGAGTGTATAAACCTACTTGAAAAACCAATTACCTTCCAGTAAATTATCATAGGGATAATGTGGAGATATCAAACATAATTCCTATTACAAGGAATCACACAAGAGTCAGTTCATTCATGAGTCTATACCAGTACATTACCTGATACATGAGTACCTTTACATTTGATTACATGATACATGAGTACGTTTACATATACTTACATGATACATGAATACCATACGTGAATACTGTTACTTAGATACATTATCCTGTACTCACTTATGTGGATACTTGTACCTAGAGTTATTAGGAAGATTTATTCGTATCTTCGGTGTAAATTTTCCTGCCTATCCCAGTTCAATGGGATGTCTATACGGGACTAACCATTCCGGAACCCAGCTGTTAGCAACATTGGGTGATGAACATCTACGGATGTCTAAGGTTGTTTCTGATATTAGGCGTCAGTTATGGAACTAACCATTCATCCATGTCCTGTTGCAACAAAGGATGAGATGAAACTCTTCGGATGATCATTAGGTTAACGTTGTTATGGGATTAACCCCCCCTTCCACCCTGCTGCCGCTACAGAGGGTGAGTGGACAAATCTTCGGACGTTCATTTGGTTATATAGGTCGTGTTAACCCTAGTACCTTGGGATAACAGTTACATATGATGTGTTAGTCCTACTACCTAGTGACAACACTTACAATAGTACATTTTCCTGTTTACTTTATTTTGTGATTCTTTCACATAAACGATGAGTTAGACTAAGTACTTTAGTACTAAACAATTAAAGGAAAAGACAAAACTACAAATTTGGTCCCTGTGGTATTCAAAAAAACTTTGGATAGGGTCCAAAATGTTTCTAACTTGCATGGAAAGTCCAAAATCAAAGTTTTACTGGGTTTTTGGTCCCTGATACACTTGAAAAGTCGATTTTGCCCTTTCCATTTCTTTTTTCTATTTTCTTTATTTATTGTGGTATTTAAATAATTAAGAATAAAAAATAAAAAATAAAATCTCACCCAACCCTCTCTCTCTCTCTCTCTCTCTCTCTCGTCTGCAACCAATACCACTCATATTTATTGCTTTTTTCTTCAACTTTCAGTAACACCGTTGTATCTTCCTCGCTCGCATCATCTCTCGACTCCGGCTGCGGTGAGGATTTTCTCAACAAAACCCTGAAACCGAAATGAAATTTAAAGGCAAGATATTGATTTCTCAACAAAACTTTGTCTCCGTGTTCCTCCATCTCGATTCAGGAATATCAATTGCCAAATATACAACACTATCATCTTCTTGAAATCTCCAATCTATTTTTTTAATCGATTTTTTATCTGGAAGCCTTGAAATTTTGGAATCGAGTTTTGAACCAATTTCTATTCGTCGGGGCTCTATGGGGGAAGATGAAATCTAGAGTTGAGTTACATAGTAAAATCGGAGGTTCAAGAACATGCAGATCCAAAATCAGAGGTCCAAAAAAAGGGATTTTTAGAAGAAATCAAGGAATCTGTGTGTATATATGTTCTTGTGAGTTTCAAAATTAGACTCCAAGAAATTTGCTGTTGCTGTGTTTCTTATGTTTTTCCACCATCTTCTTCCATCTCGATTGTTGTTGCAAGACACAAAGGGAATGAGGCATCGGAGCTGTTATCGCTTGCCACCCGTCACCGACCACCACCTTGTTGTTGCCACTGCTGTGAACAATCGCCACCTCCGAATGCTGCTTCTGTCGACCCTCTCTGTCCAGCCACCACTCTAATTTGAAGGTGATTGCCTTCCCCCTCTTATTTGCTTCGTCCGATCGAGACAAGAGACTCACTGTGATGAGATTATTTCCAATCGATGTGGGTGTTTTGCGTTAGAATGTGTGTGTCTTTGCGTTTGGGTTTCAATTTCTTTCTATTGCTTGATTTTGGATTTTGTTCTTCAATTTGGGGATATCAGAGATGAATTCCATGAGATTCTTGAGAAGACGAAAGGAGAGAGAAAGAGAGAGAGAGAGAGAGAGAGAGAGAGAGCGAGAGAGAGAGGGGGGTGGGGATTCTTTTTTTTCTTTTTTCTTTATTTTTTAATTAAAACAGCATTAGAATAATTATAAAAAATACAAAAAAGAAAATAAAAGGGTATAATCGTCTTTTTAAGTTTTTTTGGACCAAAAACCTAGAAAAACCTTGATTTTGGACCTTCCATGCAAGCTGAAAACTTTTTGGACCCCATCCAAAGGTTTTTGAAAACCACACGGACTAAATTTGCAGTTTTGTCAAAGGAAAACTATCATTTTACTTACAAAACATTCGGGTCTTGGTAGAAGACTACATCTCAAACTAATAGGAAATAAGGGATTTTCTAGGGTTTTTCATACGTACATCAATATTTTCATTTAACGATTTACATGGCCTTTATAACAGATTTTCACAAAACAAGGCAATGACACTTATATACTTATGAATTCACCAGCTTTAAAGCTGATACTCGCTTTCAAAATAACTTGTATTCTCAGGTCATCAGTAGACAGGTACGGAGGTCAGGTTTTGAGAAGACGGAGCAGACAAGTATCGTCTTTTATTTTGATTGTATATTTTTGGTGTCTTACTACAATGAAAGAAACACACATGTATTAAAACTTTACTTATAATGCAATGGATGATGTTGCTGCTTGTTTATTATATTACACTGTTGTGATACTGTACATGACGTCCTCCACCCCTGAACGTTTCCGCCGTTCGTGGTTTTGGGGTGTGACACGAATGGTCAAGCAGAGGTTTCGAATCGTGAAGTGAAGTCTATTCTAGAGAAAACAGTGAATCCGACAAGGAAGGATTGGAGTTTGAGACTTGACGATGCCTTATGGGTCTATCGGACTGCGTACAAGACCCCGATAGGAATGTCCCCGTTTAGGTTGGTCTTTGGAAAGCCATGTCATCTTCCCATCAAGTTAGAGCACCATGCATTTTGGGCGGTCAAGCAATGCAACTTCAACATTGACGAGGCGGGAAGGCATAGGAAACTTCAACTCCAAGAGCTAGAAGAATTGAGAAACGACTCCTATGAAAATGCAAGGATTTACAAGGAGAAAACGAAGCTCTTCCACGACAAGTCCATCTCCCGGAAGCATTTTGAAGCGGGCTTAGGGTCTTACTATACCATTCACGATTAAAGTTATTTCCAGGCAAGCTAAGGTCAAGATGGATTGGACCTTTTGTTGTGATTAAGACCTTTGACCAGGGGGCGGTGGAAATTCAAAGCGAAAAGACGGGACAAATTTTCAAAGTCAATGGGCACCGGTTGAAGCCATTCTATGAAGGTTTCAGTGGTAATGCCCTTGAAATCATCTATTTGGATGTCCCGATGTGTTGAACAAAGCTAGGAGAACGTCTCGCCAAAGATGTTAAAAAAGGGCATTTTTGGAAAGCAATGTGCTTTCACCATTTTTTAAATTCAAATAAACCATTTTGCAAAGCGTTTTTATAGGATTCAAATAAATTTTTGAAAGGTTTCACCAATCGTTCCCCGTTTTACTCCAAATTTTGTCAAATTTTCGATACCGGGCCTTAAGGGGATCGTTTTGGCTTAAAAATAAAGTGTTTTGGAAAACTCTTATTTTTGATGTGCAGGAGTACCCGCGGCCCGCGTGGATTTTAGGCTTAAGGCATTTGCGGCCCGCGTAGGTCAAGGTCATACTGGGGAATAGCACCTGCGGCCAGCCCGCGGCCCGAGCCCAGCCCGCGTGATGATTCGAAGCACTTAGATTTTTTTCGTGACCATCCAGTTCACACGGCCAACCCGCAGCCCGCGTGAAACCCACACATAAGTCATTTTTTTAGCTGTTGGATCTGCTGTGTTCGAGGATGCTAGATGCGGCCAGCACGTGGCCCGCGCCCAGCCCGCGTGTTGGTCGTTTGACTGATGTTTTGAGTTGTTGACTGCCTTGACTTTCGTTTACCAAGAGATTTAATGAGTTGACCAAACATTGACCAGGTTTGACCTTCCTTGACCAAAGATTAAACACCTCCAGCACCCTTCTTCTTCATTCTAACCTAACAATTCCTCCATTCTCTCTCTAGAAACTCAGGAACACTAAACCCACTTCTCCCAAAAATCCATTTTCCCAGAGTTCTACCGGTCGGAATCTCGCGAAACCACTGCCATTCTTCTCCATTTTTCATCCTCTACAAACCCCACCCAAATTCCGGTCCGATATGTGGCCGGAATTCTGGGTGCCAGCACCACCTTCTTTTGCGTTTTCCAGCCAACTACGGCCACCATTGGAGAGACCGAGCATGGGGTTTTGTTTCTCTCATCAAGAGCTTTCTAGCCATACCAATCTTCCCCTAAAAATTCACGAAAAATTTCCGTCTAATTCCGTGTGCCGTTACTCCGTTCGCCGGAAAGTCATCTTGAAGCTTGTTTGTGGGGATGTTTTAGCGATTAAAGCGTCAAATACGGAGCAAAATTGCAAGCTTGGGGTATATCTTGACGAAATCTTTTTGGTGGCACTAGTTCATCTCGGGTCTAAGAAATTGGGTAACCTCATTCCTTTAAATTGATTGTTCACATCCCAATTTCCCATTTGTTGTTAGTATTGTGTGCCTTTGATGTGGCTGAAAGTTATTATTAGTAAAATTTTGTCCCGAATAAATGTCAAAGCGTGCAAAAACGGGGATGGGAGCAACTTCCTCTAAAGGAGGGTCGAAGGGAAAATCCAAGGATCTCTCGTTTCGTTTGTTGAATCGCGAGGATCGTAAAACTTATGATTTTCTCGTTTCAAATAAGCGTCAAGTCAAGTCAACAAAATTCCTCCATAGGGAATCTTTTGCTAGAGTTGGGGTGCTCGATGGAGTCCAAGCGTTATTTAACAACATCGGGTGGGGTCAATTCCTCTATAACCGTGCCGCCACCTATGTTGAACCCACCTTGGAATTTCTTGCCACATTCAATCCCGAGGAGGAAGCCGAAACTGTCACCTTCCAAATGCTCGGTGAGAAACGATCCCTGCCACATCGGGTCTTGAATGCCCTGATGGGCACTCCAGTGGACAACCTATATTACCAACAAGACCTATGGCCCGGAAACTTCAATGAGCATCACTTTTGGCACCAAATTACCAACGAGCCACAATATTCATCGTCTTCGTCAAAGCCCTCCTCCATAATCCACCCATGTTTGTGCCTAGCGCATAGAGTTCTCACATGCACCATTTTCGCCCGCTCCGAAGTGGGACAAATTTCAAAGGAGGAATTATTTTTTCTTTGGTGCATGACTCATGAGAACGGTCCGCGGCCGGATTTTGCCTCCTTTTTCTTCACCAAGTGTTACAACCTCACAACTATGGACAAAGGATACATTTTTCATTGGGGGATTAATCACCCTCATTGCATCTCAGCCACCGCTTCAACTTCATCTCTCTACTCTTCCATTCGAGAAGGCTTCCGGCCCCTCTAGTATTGAAGGCAACGCACTTCGCCAAATGCAACTCATCCGGGATTCGGTTGTCGGTCCCATGTGGATCCTTGACAACCAACCATACCTCATTCTCCCCCATGAGTATATAGGGAGTTTTGAGCCGACCGATCCCGATCAATGGATCATTCCATCAGACTACCCTCCACCTGTAGATGATGAGGATGACCAGTTTCAGCCTACAAGCACTTCGTCGAGCCTCAGTTTCAGCCGCAGCAGCAAAGGGGACACGAAGTCCCACCATATTTCCCCCTACGTTCTTTGACCAATTTGCCACAATGTTCTCCACGGTGTAGCGCATTGATACCCAAACGCAAGAGAATACGAGATCCATCCAAGATGTGGCGAGTCACGTTGATTAATTGGAGCAGTCCTTCCCTCCCATTTCCTGCTAGGTCCAAGATATATGGGACTACCATTATCGTCACGGGCATTTCCCGCCGCCCGACCCACTGATTTAGGTCCTTTCCGCCCTTTCCTTAAGCATTGAGGATAATGCTTGTTCTTAAGCTTGGGGTGGGGCATTTCCCTTATCTTTTACTTTTTCATGCATTTTTAACTAGGTTGCATAACATTTTAGTATTAAGCTAATTTTCATTCATTTTTTTATTTATTTAAAATTTCAAAAAGATTTTATTTTCTTCTTTTCCACTTTTTATTTTTGCATAACATTTAGCTTAAGGCATTAGCATTCATGCATTTTTGTTGTCTATTTATTCTCACCTCTCTTGGATGCCATGGAACAGGTTCACAGTTATTGTATCATTATTGGTCCAGGATCTTATTGCTATCTCACCCATCGAACCGGGACCACTAGCTGCAGTTTGGGATTTCATACTTGGGATCAGATGTTGGTAGCTTAAAGGGGTAAGTGATCATGGCCAGGTAGTTTCATGAAGAATTATGCATACAATACTAACAACTATAGGATATACTATAGCAATGGGTGTTCTTAGCCTTGCGGTCACTACCGCGGAGAGGATCACACTTGATCATGTTTGAACTGTTAGGATGAAGCATTGGTGCTTGTCCCCGAGTAGAATCCATATCCGGTCTCTTTACATCACCATATATTTTTGCGATTTTCTTAGAATTTTAGAGAGTCTTTTAGTCCACATTTGGACATTTTCATTATCCTTGAAAAACCACAAGTTTGAAAAGGAGCTTACATTACATCTTTATGCTCCACACATGGTCATTTTCACACTTAGGCCATTCGGATTATATCATTACCCTTTCGGTTCCACTTACACACCTTTGGGAATCAAATTTTGAGTCAAAGGATTTTCTTGTTAAAAAAATTTCGATAGTTAATACATTACCTTCATGTGTTTCATCAAAAAAAAATAAACAAAAAATAAACAAAAAAAAAAACAAAAAAAAATAAACACAAAAAAAACAAAAACAAAAAAAAAACAAAAAACAAAAAACAAAATGAAGCACGCAAAATTTCAGTTGCAACTATCTTAGATAGGTGGCCGGTTCAATTATTGAACAAATTTCCCAACATCTTGGTCACCCGGCGTTTGATATTCATTTGTATAGGTTTGTTTTATTATATATAGATCGAGTTGTTATTTTTTTTCTTTCTCGCAAATTGGTGATGTTAGGGAGACTGGCGAGTCGGATACTACGGGAGGTTTGGGCCAACACTAAGTGAACTGATTCCTACAACGGTGCCCGAGCGATTAAACCTAGTTACACATGAGAGAAACCGGTATATGTGAGATCAGAGTGTGCACTTAAAGAAGAGCTCCACCCGAGCCCATCCAGTTGCTTTCTCCGTACTATATATGTTCTTCATTGTATGCATGTTCCATTGAGGCTACAACTGCTCATCCCTCCTTACTCACCTAAAGGAGTTGTCCTGGCTGTGGTTTATGGTTCCATTGTCATCGGATGAAAAAGTTGTGAGATAGCAGCGAAATCAATTATGACCATGTTGACTAACATCGAACAGGTTCCATGGTTCTATCCATTCTTTTTATTTCTAGGGTAGTTCGTTCCAAGTTCATTTAGTCTTATCTTACTTGAGGACAAGTAAGGTTTAAGCTTGGGGTGATTTGATAGCTTCATTTTATTTACTTATTTTTATAGTTTATTTTAGTACATTTCATTTGCATTTTAGTTAACTTCCATGCATATTTTCCCTTTTGTTATTTTTATAACCATTTCAGGGTACTTTCTAGTTTCTTGAGCATTATTGCAGATTTTCTTGGAAACTAGCGGGGCGACACTCTTGGGAGGCAATTGGGCTTGAAGGGAATTGGGGATTTCGTGCTTGATGGCTATGAAGGTGATTCATGGGGTGGACTTGTCAATTGCTTGAAGGCTTGGAAGAATTGAGCTTTAAATTTGAAAGACGCGGGAGAATTCTTAAGTATGCAAGATCAATATTTGGGAGTTTGCGGAACTTTTGAGTGATGTGGATAGACAAATTGGGCTTTAATTGAAGAGATATTGAAGAAAAAATGGGCTAGGAGCTGATTGGATTCGAACTGGGCCAATGGATTTGCTGTGGGGGCCCAAAACTTGAAGAAGCCCAAAAATGCCGTCAGTACCAGCAGCCCACGTAAGATTCCCCGCGGCCCGCATGGATTCCTGTCAAGGGCAATTTCGGGATTTTGCTAAGAGCTCTATATTGGGAAGGTTGGTGTGCCTCTTTAGCCTCATCTTGAAGGTCCAAGTTTGGCTTGTTCTCTCTGGAGTTTGGAGTGTTTTTGAAGGCCAAGAACATCTTGATTTCACCTCTTGATTATTGTAAAATGGTTGGTACAATCTCATCTAACTTTTCTTCTTTGAGTTTGGTCATGCTTGGCTAAACAAATCTTGGTTAATTTCTTGTTGAATCCTTTGAACTTTTGTTGAATGTTGAAGAATCCATGAACTTGTTCTTAAATCTTTATGGAAATGTTTTGTGTTTGATCATATTATCACTACTAGTATGTTTTTATTCATGAGTTTAAATGTGTTTGTGGTGATTAGTCAGTTAATTTCTTGATTAAGTAAAGGATCCTCAAATTAGTAAGCAACAAATGATTTTTGTGTTGTTTTTTCTTCACACAATCTTAAAAACATCTCCTCCAACATGGTGGTGAAAGCATTTGACTCCTCTTGGATTTGGTGACTTTTTGGTTCTTAATGCTAGTTCACTTTCACTAATTACATGCTTAATGGAAATTGTGACTTTGACTAACGAAATTGTTAAGAGCTTCTCTAACCATTTTAACAACTAAGAAAAGTCTAGGTAATCTCACGCTTCTTGGATTTTTATAGCCAAATTGAGGATTTAAATCAAAGTATTGCACCATTGTATTCTAATGATATGTTCATCAAAAGTCAAAGTGAGGAAACTTTAAGTCAACCATCTCTCCCTTATTTATTTTACATAAGACTCTTATTTTTGTTGCATTTGTCTATTTAAATCATAGTTAACTCTAGTTTGTTTCAAGTATTTCAAAACACCAAAACCCCCCATTTTATTTTTATTGTCATTTTACAAGTATTTTTACAAAGAGATTTTTCATAGAGTTATAAATTGAACCAATCTCCGTGGATTCGATCCCTTTACCGCTATACACTATTTTAGTATGTAATATTTAGGGTTATTATTTGTGTTGGCCTCGACAACCACCAACCTGTGATATAAATAAACTGAGTGGGTCAGGTTGGGAAACTTGGTGAGTACATAGGGTTCTTAACCCACAATAATATAATTATTATGCTTAAACACTCAAACAATCAACCCAATTACCCATCCCCATTATCTTCTTTACTCCTAAGGATTTAACCTAAGAGTCATCTATCCTGCATTTGTTTATTCCGAAGTCCCTTACTTCCAGGGTCATAGGACTAACACTAAATCCATAGCTGTCAATGTTCGTTCGTAAAGCACTAATTCCATAGCTACTATAGTCTACTCATCGGGTACTGAATCCATAACTACCAGTGTTCATCTAATAGGTACTAAGTCCATAGCTACCAATTCCTGACAGGTACTAAATCCATAGCCACCAGCGTCTAACTAGTAGGTAGTAAGTCCATAGCTACCAATTCCTAACAGGTACTAAATCCATAGCTACCAACGTCTAACAGGTACTAAATCCATAGCTACCGGTGTTTGTCCAATAGGCACTAAGTCTATAGCATAGACAGCAAATATTCAGATAATATGCACACATAGCACGTAGTTTATATAAAATACTTCATATCTATGTGTAAGATGAAAGGGACTATGCACTCACCTGAAAGGTGGTGACTTAGTACTCGAACAGTGCTTCGATACTCTCAAAACAATTTCCTTTGATAAAACCTAGTACCAATACCACTACGGTTTAGTCTAACGATAACCGCGACAAATTAATTAGTCTGACTATTATTATTATTATATAAGCATTAATAACACTCAATATAACTCATAATAATAGCCCAAATAATTATTTAAAGACCCAATGACATTCCTATAATTATTTGAAAGCTATATTAAAAATTGTGTAAGCGTAGCACACTTACAACGAATTTTATAAAAAACCGGAACTTATTTGGAGCAGCGTTTAGAAACCGAAAGACACTTTTTCTCGGGACTCCGGGAGCCTCGGGGCTTCCCTCGGGAGCTAAGGGGTTTAACTAAGGCTTAAGGGGTTTAGAAACCCTAGAGAGTGAAAGAAATCTAGAGAGAGAAAGAAATTGGTGTGTTTTTCTCGGCAACCCTCGCAGCCTATTTATAGGCACGAGCCTTTGGAGGTACGTTGGGCGTACAACAGCATTACGATGCGCGTAGGGGCAGGTATCTCGCTCCGGGTGGGGCGACGTGGGCATTCTTTGGACCACACAAGAGAGGAGAACATTGGGCGTTCCGAGATGCGTACGCAGGGCGTATCCGAGGTCTACGTGTCCGAATCCGAAGACCAGACCGTGATCCGCAAGCTACGACCCTGATCGAGCCACGTCATCACCCATTGCACCAACTTTGCAAATTCGAGTTACAACTTCAAAAATTCGTAACTTTCGCATACAACCTCCATTTTCGACGTTCTTTATATCCACGCGAAGGTGGGAACGTACTTTACAACTTTCGTTTCGACTCTGTCGGCTAATTTTGATTCAATTTTAAATTTTATATTATTAACAGGCCGGGACAGTATTGGTCCGTTAAATCCTCATAACTTCTTCATCTGGCATCCGTTTTCGTCCATCTTTTTCTCGTTATGTTAATTTTAACGAGATCTTGGATTCTCGTTTAGGTCGTGTTGGCTAAAAATAGCTCAATCTAATATTCGAATTTCGGGTTGTACACTGCTAATCTGAAACTTCGAAAAATCATAACTTCTTCATACGAAGTCAGATTTGGGCGTTCTTTTTATTGATGCTCTTAGTTTAACATATTATACGACTTTCATTTAGATCGCTAAGGCTAAAAAGTCCTCCATCGTAAATTCACTATTTACGCTTCCCGGTGTCGTGCTAGTTCCGTCGCGAAACTTCAACGGGTCATAACTTCTTCGTTATAACTCGGATTTTGTTGTTCTTTATATTTACGGACCTTGTAACATATTCTACAACTTGGTTAAGATTATTTATTCTAAATAATCTTTTGTCGAAAAGTCGTTTTCGACCCCTATTGCCTCTAAATTGACTAGCCCGGATCTACGAGCGTTACAATTAGCTCCCCCTTAGGATGATTACGTCCCGGAATCATCAACGAAACAGGGCTCACATGATGACTCCATTCGTTATCTATTCATCCTATGTCATAACTTCAATGTTTCTTCGAACGTGTATCTAACTCTTAGACTCCTTGACTACACGCGGTGCTCGATCCTACATCTGCCCTCTATCTCACATTAGACTCCAAATTATGACCTTCAAGTCACAACGTCAATCCTCAGTTGATACGAACTTAAGACAAGTTCTCTTTATTACTACAATGGAACGATGTGTCATATCCGAATGACCTATTATCTAATGTGACAATGCTTAGAATTAGGTGTCTTAGAGTCAAATTCCGGAATGGAATATGCCTTCCTTCATGGTCGAATGTGATATAATCACATTTTAACATGTAGCATTTCTAGCTACCTACTTTTTTTTAACAACGAGTGCGATACTTCTATTGATCGCTTTGATTTCAATCGTTTGGTTTAAGTCGGACGCTACATCAAACTTGGTTATCTGAACCACGTAACCTACTCATCGTAGTCGGACTCAATGTGATATGACCACTAGGGTCGGGATAACAACAATTTTCTTAGTCATTACCGAAACAATGGTAACGACATACTTGAATAAAACGAAATCAATTACTAGCTTCTTGGTAACCTTGTGACTTTCCCTGATCCAAGCGTGAGTCCTGTGCTTCCGGTAGTATATGCATCTACTACCTTTCACACCTACTCATACTCATCCCAAGTATTGTCTCGCAGTCCCCAAGTCCTAAAATCACAAAACAATTTAACACATACGAGTGTGTCCAAATAAATATAAAAATTTCCCTAGACTCTACTAGGACTTCTTCCATGCATATCTTCAATCATCAACTATGCTTCCACTCGGTTGGTGATGGAAATTCTAGACGATAGGAAAACTTTAGGAACTACACCAATCGTTCTATCATCCCACGAATCAAATGTTTACATTCAGATGTACCGTACTTCTCTAGATGTACTGCTATTTTATCAGACGTATTCAAAAGCCAAGATACCCCTCTTATGATATCTTCCGATGGGTATCATTCACAATCGTAAGCCATCTCATTTCCTCTATTTTCTCACTCTATCATGGTTCGCATCACTTCCTGAACTTCTGCCATTGTGATAGGTTCGGGTGCAGGCGCAACGACCGATGCATGACCCATCACATTCTTAGGCTCAGGTTGTCATCTTCCTCATATATTTCCTAGTCTGTCTTCACCATGACGTTTTGTACTCCCAAGCAAACGTTTGGTGTACCGAGGCGAGAATTTTAAGATAGGAAAGAATTTATTTATGATAGACGTATAGATCTCCTTGTCACACCGAAAAGTTATGTCAGTTCTAATACCGTATCAAGCATTTAGAAATCTGAACACATAAAATTTCCAGATCCGGTCGGCAACAGACCATAGATCCGAACAAATAATAGCATATAAGGTATTTTTATAGCTATAACATAAAACATTTAGCACATAAAACATTTTAGGCATCTTTCCTAAAATAAACTAGTGCTTGTGTCTAAAATATAGCAGACACTCATCTCACAATCATCGCTTAGCATTCTAATTTTAAGTCTAAAAATTTCCTACAAATTCCTAGTTCGCTTAAACTAATGCTCTGATACCAACTATGACATCCCCAATTTTCACGGCCAAAAAAGACCGATTTTGTTTATGCTTTATAAAAATCAGAGTACTTCTTTTCATAAAAATGTTGCGGAATTTGTTCCCAGAAAAATACGACAAATGCGTTATCAGAACATTTTCGAAGAAACGTATTTTATTCATTTTCAAACTTTTGGGATGTCATTGTCAATACATGAACATAACCATAAACGGAACTGACATTTATTTACACTAGTGATCTACATCTCTTTTAATCTCTCAATATAATGTGACTTCGTATCAACACCTGTGATATAAATAAACTGAGTGGGTCAGGTTGGGAAACCTGGTGAGTACATAGGGTTTTCAACCCACAATAATATAATTATTATGTTTAAACACTCAAACAATCAACCCAATTACCCATCCCCATTATCTTCTTTACTCTTAAGGAATTAACCTAAGAGTCATCTATACTGCATTTGTTTATTCCGAAGTCCCTTACTTCCAGGGTCATAGGACTGACACTAAATCCATACCTGCCAATGTTCGTTCGTAAAGCACTAATTCCATAGCTGCTATAGTCTACTCATCGGGTACTAAATCCATAGCTACCAGTGTTCATCTAATAAGTACTAAGTCCATAGCTACCAGTTCCTAACAGGTACTAAATCCATAGCTACCAACGTCTAACTAATAGGTAATAAGTCCATAGCTACCAATTCCTAACATGTACTAAATCCATAGCTACCAACGTCTAACAGGTACTAAATCCATAGTTACCAGTGTTTTTCCAATAGGCACTAAGCCTATAACTGCCAATGTATACTCTCATCATCTTATATCTCTCGTCATTCATCTACCCATGTCATACCCAACATATTTGTATATATAAAATACGTATACAGTTTAAATCATTTAAAACATGTATAAAACGTTCATCCAGCATAGACAGCAAGTATTCAGATAATATGCACACATAGCACGTAGTTTATATAAAATACTTCATATCTATGTGTAAGATGAAAGGGACTATGCACTCACCTGAAAGGTGGTGACTTAGTACTCGAACAGTGCTTCGATACTCTCAAAACAATTTCCTTCGATAAAACCTAGTACCAATACCACTACGGTTTAGTCTAACGATAACCGCGACAAATTAATTAGTCTGACTATTATTATTATTATATAAGCATTAATAACACTCAATATAACTCATAATAATAGCCCAAATAATTATTTGAAGGACCCAATAACATTCCTATAATTATTTGAAAGCTATATTAAAAATTGCGTAAGCGTAGCACACTTACAACGAATTTTATAAAAAACTGGAACTTATTTGGAGCAGCGTTTCGAAACCGAAAGACACTTTTTCTCGGGACTCCGGGAGCCTCGGGAGCTAAGCGGTTTAACTAGGGCTTAGGGGGTTTAGAAACCCTAGAGAGAGAAAGAAATTGGTGTGTTTTTCTCGACAACCCTCGCAGCCTATTTATAGGCGCGAGCCTTTGGAAGTACGCTGGGTGTACAACAGCATTACGCTGCGCGTAGGGGCAGGTGTCTCGCTCTGAGTGGGGCGACGTGGGCATTCTTCAGACCGCACAAGAGAGGAGAACATTGGGCATTCCGAGCTGCGTACACGGGGCGTATGCGAGGGCTACATGTCCGAATCTGAAGACCAGACCGTGATGTGCAAGCTACGGCCTTGATCGAGCCACGTCATCACCCATTGCACCAGCTTCGCAAATTCGAGTTACAATTTCAAAAATTCGTAACTTTGGCATACAACCTCCGATTTCGACGTTCTTTATATCCACGCGAAGGTGGGAACATACTCTACAAATTTTGTTTAGACTCTGTCGTCTAATTTTGATACGATTTTAAATTTTATATTATTAACAGGCCGGGACAGCATTGGTCCATTAAATCCTCATAACTTCTTTATCTGATGTTTGTTTTTGTCCATCTTCTTCTTGTTACGCTACTTTTAACGAGATCTTCGATTCTCATTTAGGTCGTGTTGGCTAAAAATCGCTCGATCTAATATTCGAATTTCGGGCTGTACACTGCTAATCTGAAACTTTGAAAAATCATAACTTCTTCATACGAAGACAGATTTGGGCGTTCTTTCTATTGATGCTCTTAGTTTAACATATTCTATGACTTTCATTTAGATCGCTAAGGCTAAAAAGTCCTCCATCGTAAATTCACTATTTACGCTTCCCGGTGTCGCGCTGGTTCCGTCGCGAAACATCAACGGGTCATAACTTCTTCGTTATAACTCGGATTCCGGCGTTCTTTATATGTACGGACCTTGTAACATATTCTACAACTTGGTTAAGATTATTTATTCTAAATAATCTTTTGTCGAAAAGTCGTTTTCGACCCCTATTGCCTCTAAATTGACTAGCCCGAATCTACGAGCGTTACAATTATCTCCCATTAGGATGATTACGTCCCGGAATCATCAACGAAACAGGGCTCACATGATGACTCCATTCGTTATCTATTCATCCTAAGTCATAACTTCAATGTTTCTTTGAACGTGTATCTAACTCTTAGACTCCTTGACTACACGCGGTGCTCGATCCTACATCCGCCCTCTATGACCTTCAAGTCACAACGTCAATCCTCAATTGATACGAACTTAAGATAAGTTCTCTTTATTACTACAATGGAACGATGTGTCATATCCTAATGACCTATTATCAAATGTAACAATGCTTAGAATCAGGTGTCTTAGAGTCAAATTCCGGAATGGAATATGCCTTCCTTCATGGTCGAATGTGATATAATCACATTTTAACATGTAGCATTTCTAGCTACCAACTTTTTTTAACAACGAGTGCGATACTTCTATTGATCGCTTTGATTTCAATCGTTTGGTTTAAGTCGGACGCTACATCAAACCTGGTTCTCTGAACCACATAACCTACTCATCGTAGTCGGACTCAATGTGATATGACCACTAGGGTAGGGATAACAACAATTTTCTTAGTCATTACCGAAACAATGGTAACGACATACTTGAATAAAACGAAATCAATTACTAGCTTCTTGGTAACCTTGTGACTTTCCCTGATCCAAGCGTGAGTCCTGTGCTTCCGGTAGTATATGCATCTACTACCTTTCACACCTACTCATACTCATCCCAAGTATTGTCTCGCAGTCCCCAAGTCCTAAAATCACAAAACAATTTAACACATACGAGTGTGTCCAAATAAATATAAAAATTTCCCTAGACTCTACTAGCACTTCTTCCATGCATATCTTTCATCATCAATTTTGCTTCAACTCGGTTGGTGATGGAAATTCTAGATGATAGGAAAACTTTAGGAACTACACCAATCGTTCTATCATCCCGCGAATCAAATGT
Organism: Lactuca saligna; assembly: GCF_052625555.1. Taxonomy (NCBI): domain Eukaryota; kingdom Viridiplantae; phylum Streptophyta; class Magnoliopsida; order Asterales; family Asteraceae; genus Lactuca; species Lactuca saligna. Next base: position 75,343,971 of record NC_136421.1, read on the forward strand.
TTACATTCAGATGTATCGTACTTCTCTAGACATACTGCTATTTTATCAGACGTATTCAAAAGGCAAGATACCCCTCTTATGATATTATCCGATGGGTATCATTCACTATCGTAAGCCATCTCATTTCCTCTATTTTCTTAGTCTATCATGGCTCGCATCACCTCCTGAACTTTTGCCATTGTGATAGGTTCGGGTGCAGGCGCAATGACCGATGCATGACCCATCACATTCTTAGGCTCAGGTTGTCATCTTCCTTAGATATTTCCTAGTCTGTCTTCACCATGACGTTTTGTACTCCCAAGCAGACGTTTGTTGTACCGAGGCGAGAATTTTAAGATAGGAAAGAATTTATTTACGATAGACGTATAGATCTCCTTGTCACACCGAAAAGTTATATGTCAGTTCTAATACCGTATCAAGCATTTAGAAATCTGAACACATAAAATTTCCAGATCCGGTCGGCAACAGACCATAGATCCAAACAAATAATAGCATATAAGGGATTTTTATAGCTATAACATAAAACATTTAGCGCATAAAACATTTTAGGCATCTTTCCTAAAATAAACTAGTGCTTGTGTCTAAAATATAGCAGACACCAGCTTCGCAAATTCGAGTCACAACTTCAAAAATTCGTAACTTTCGCATACAACCTCCGTTTTCGATGTTCTTTATATCCACGCAAAGGTGGGAACATACTCTACAAATTTTGTTTAGACTCTGTCGTCTAATTTTGATTCGATTTTAAATTGTATATTAGTAACAGGCCGGTACAGGATTGGTCCGTTAAATCCTCATAACTTCTTCATCCGACGTTCGTTTTCGTTCATCTTTTTCTCGTTACGGTACTTTTAACGAGATCTTCGATTCTCATTTAGGTCGAGTTGGCTAAAAATCGCTCGATCTAATATTCGAATTTCGGGCTATACACTACTAATCTGAAACTTCGAAAAATCATAACTTCTTCATACGAAGTCAGATTTTGGCATTCTTTTTATCGATGCTCTTAGTTTAACATATTCTATGACTTTCGTTTAGATCGCTAAGGCTAAAAATTCCTCCATCGTAATTTCACTATTTACACTTTCCGGTGTCGTGTCGGTTCTGTCGCGAAACTTCAACTGGTCATAACTTCTTTGTTGTAACTTGGATTTCGGCGTTCTTTATGTGTACAGAAACCTTGTAACATATTCTACAACTTGGTTAAGATTATTTATTCTAAATAATCTTTTGTCAAAAAGTCATTTTCGACCCTTATTGCCTCTAAATTGACTATCCCTGATGGATGGGCGTTACAGCCATAGTTTTATCTGTGGGACTTCAGCATTGTGAGGTGAGTCTCCTTACCATACCAATGGGTCGAAGGTACCAAGCTGTTCCCATTATGTGTTATGTCGTATGCTAGTTGATTTTGAGTTATGTGGTATGCTAGTTGATTTTGTGTTATGTGGTATGCTAGTTGATTATGTGTTATGTGGTATGTTAGTTTACTATGTGGTATGTGATATGCTAGTTGTCTTTGTGATACTTGAAGACCCTGGGGGATTCCCGAGGTAATTAGATATAAAACCATGTGGGGGTTCCCACGACATTCTAAGCTAAGACCATGTGGGGGTTCTCATGGTTGTTTATAAAGACCATGTGGGAGTTCACACGGCAGTGGGCTAAGACCATGTGGGGGTTCCCATCGCACACAAAGTATGACCTTGGAGGGTTCCACCTTATCCTTATATGTTTGTATGTATGATTTATATGGCAGTTATTTAAGACCATGTGTGGGTTCCCATTGCATTGGGCTAAGACCATATGGTGGTCCCCATGGCACCCAATGTAAGACATTAGAGGGTTTCCATGGCATCCTTATATGTTTGCATGCATGGCGTACGCGGTTGATGTGGCTTATGTAGCTTATATGGCTTATATGGTTTATGTGATTATGTAGATTGTGTAAGGTATGTTATGGAGAACTCACTAAGCTTCGTGCTTAAAGTTTTGTTTTTGGTTTTTGGTATCATTGGTTTGGAAATGAAGGGCCCAGCTTATTCGCAGCGCACCCACCCATGTTTCCATAATACATGATTTTGGGATGAACTCTGATAAAACTTTTTAATTAGCAATATTTTTGGAATGCTTGTATTTAAAAGATGTTTGTGTTTTGACTATAATAAAAATAAAATTTTTACCCTTGATTTTTGGGTCGATACAAGTTGGTATCAGAGCCTTGGTTTGAGGGATTCAGACATACTTTCGGGTGTGTCTAAACTCAATCTGAGGATCTGTAAGTTTTCAAAAAAACTATTTTCAAGGAAAGAGTTTTCTAAGACAAGAAAGGGTGTGATGCGTGCAATCGGCCAGGCTCAAATAAGTGGTTCCCAAAATACCAATCCATGTTTGTTATGATTATATGATATGATTTGCATGCTAGATAAAAGATAAGAATCTAGGAGAGATGCATCTGTATGTATGTTGTATAAGCTAGTAGACATGCATGTTAGTGCTGATTAGTCAACGATAGATTGGCCTGGTATGTGATGCTTGTTGGGTTATGAGCATTCTAACACTCCTAAGTGTACATGCAACCCTAAATACCTTGGATCTATGTTTTCTCTATTATACATGCAAATATGAACATCCAAGGTATTATCCTAATCTAGCATACAAAACTATCAATATAACAAGATAGAATACGTAACTCTTTGATGTAGAATGTCTTCATGAAGCTTGAGTTCCTAGTGCCCCAAGTGTGACACCTCAAATGGTTCACACAACATCAAATACACTTGGAATAACTTGAGAGAATTCTACAGTTCATGAAAATCGGCTAGCCCTTTACTTCTCTCTCTAGTGCCGATTTTGTCAAGAATAATATCTTTATATAGTGTTACAATTAGGGCAAACCCTAATTGTCATGACTTTTCATTTCCTTGGATCCATGGGTTCAAATACACCATGGAGCATCATATGGGTTTTGGCCCAACTAGATAATCCATGGAGCATTAGCCCACTATACAAGTATGGATGATTTGCACAATTAACTATATATTTAATTAGTCTTCTTTTGATCACTTAATTAATCCTAGATTAATTCTTGATCAATACTAATTAAATCATCTTATTATTCATATTATTAATATACTAGAACTTATAATATATTAATAACCATAAGTGTCTTATTTCACTCATTATAGTCTATCCAAGTGCATGATGCCATGCAACCCAAATGGACCATGTCGGGTCGGGTAAAGTCTTACCAATTATAGTTATGGAGTTAGACATTAATCCAACAGTCTCCCACTTGGATAAGTCTAAAACTATTATTGCGTATGACTTCAGGAACCAACTGGCAATCGTAGCTCTCAAAAGCTTCTGTCGAACTTTGACCTTGTAGATGAACTCTGACCTTTGTCAATGACTTGTCCATTAGATAAGGGATCATATATTCCTCCATTCTAGATATCATATGGACTGAGACATGGATTATCATCATTCTCTCTGTCCATTTGTTGTTTCCCGATTTCCGATTTATGACGACTGACTAATTGAACAAATCAAATCAGTCCTGGCCCGGCCGAGCACTTCCATTTGTCATCATCAAATCATCGAGGGGCGCGCAGATATCGCTTTTATCCCGAAGGTAAAAGGAATGGATAAACTTCGACTCATATGGCTTGTTCTACAACTTGTTGAATCATACACAAAGGCACATTTTATAGCACCGAGTTACTAAATGTGGTTTCGTGCAATCAATGTACAACCAACTCATAGTAACAACTCATATCTCTAGGTTTGAAGAATATAAGATATTATCGTCTCATGATCACTCGTGATAAAATCCATGAAGTGATTCCAATGAGCGTGGGTTGAATCCAATACTCAGAACTTATGAGCACTCATGAGTGTTGTAGCCCTTTGTCCAACATCTTAGACCTCTACAAGCCAACCCATGACAATCTTAATTCATATCTACTTCCAACATATAACCGACTGTGGATGGTTTGAATAACTTATTCATTCCGGAAGAATAACCTAGTTTATTCTGGAAGTCAAAACATGCAAAATGAAACACAATAATAATCGAATCCAATATGGTCTCAGAACTTATGAATATAAATAAAACACCTTTTATTTATCACCATATGATTACACATTATTCATTGTATATTGTTTCAGCTATCAACTTTATTCTTGAATTTAAAACAATAGTTGTCCCATGCTCCAAGCATGTACACTATGTTTTCTAAACACTAGTCATGCCATACACCAAGTATGCATACTATGTTTGTCTATGATCTTTTCTTTGTGAACTAGATCAATTGAACATAACTTCAATGATTCTCTTTTCACACTCCCAAATCCTTAATGTAAATACAAGAATTCCAAATTCATGTCATTTACTGAAATCTGTTAGATTCTAAACTTATATGCATTGATCCTCTTGTAATGATTATGCACAAATTCAGAAAGACTTGACAACAACCATTACAGAGCATTCCAAAGGAGATCAGCTCCTTAGAAACATCCTTCTTGCATTAAGTTTCCTAATCTCACATGGATTAAATAATTTCTAACTTTGAAACATTTCCAGATTCCATTTTGACTATCACTTCTGAACAAGAGTTGCCTCCTTAAAGATTATGTCAATATGGTCCTTCCAGAATTATCATTATACTTCCAACTGTCCTTGAGCAACCAATCTTTGGTAAACCTTAGATTGTCCTCGACAATTGTTTAAACCTTTTAGTCATATCCAGTTCTAAACCTTTTCCCTTCTTAATGCCCCAGGCATTTGGAAAATTTTAGAAAGGATGAATATAGTACATGTAATCGATCCTATATCCGAAGCATATGGGACACGATTCATGATGTCTCACATAAAGGCTAAACCAGTCTTTTGCTACAACATTTCCATTTCTATTTGCCAAGTTCTCATAATTTGGATTATGAAAAGGGATTCCGTAATCATAATCGAATTTTAGAACGCAAATAATGGACCCATATACAGAATTTCCTTATGTTGAGCCATTCCAACATGAAATTCATATATATATATATATATATATATATATATATATATATATATATATATATATATATATCCTTGACTAAATGATTAAAACCTCACGATCTAAGCTTATAGATTTGAGATGAAGTATAATTTCCTCTCCCTTAATTATAGCAAAACAACTTTTCCCAATTGAAACATTTTGTTTTCTATAATTAACATTGCTAGCTTGCAATACTTATCATAATTATCATGTTCCCACTAACATGATGATTATTAGCATAACACTTATGCTCCCACTAGCTTTGACATGTACTCAGAAATCAGCTGACTTTCTTACCAAAGTTCAGATTTCTGATACTAGATTGTTTTGATAAAACTTTATCAAAATCATACACCTTCCCTTAGATAGCACACTTGTGTGTCTAAACAATTATGAAGAGGGATGTCGTAACCATAATGGTTTGACCTTTTTGCCACTTTTCACAAGTCCAGGTTAGTGTGCCGGTAAACCACACACGCTCCACTAACGACTTTGAGAATGCAAATATCACAATTGCTATCTAACTAAAATCTACTTTGTGAAAGTGTTTCCTCACCATCATTTTCATGAATCAGAGAGAAACCTTATGACACTTAGATTTAATGGTGTATGTGTTCTTATCCATGTGAATTGTCAAAACCATAGTCACAAGACAAGGATAATGACAAATCCAAACTCATATGGACTGAACTCAATCTTAATTTCTTGCCACTTAGCACCTCAAGGGCCTGCCATTGCTTCCAAGTTGTTGTGCAACAAATTGAGAACTCTAAGAACTCATATGCAAAGCCAACTTTAACTGGAATGGGCACAGAATATGTCAACACGATAGGTTATAAACCTCAAGTAGTGTGCTAGAGAAGAACTCCAGTACCTATTCTTGATTAGTTCTTGAGACTTTCAAGACCTTTAAGCCTCCCACTGTCCTCTTGACCTATAAGACTCCATTGTCAAACATCCAAGAGATAGTACGGATTCTAATCAAGACAAACACTTCACACAATTGGCCTTAGTTGGTCTTTGTTTTATCCAAAACATCACAACTTACTAATGTCAAATGTACAAGAGTAGGAAACTTTTACTCTTACATTTGATAAGTGTTTTTAAACCTTCTTTAAGACATGTCACTCAAATTACAATCTTGGAGTATGACTCTAAGACTTGTATTGGAACGAAGTATGACTCATCTTCTTAATTTTAACCACTTCAACAATTCAAGTTCCTCTTCTTAGTCATAAGAATGCACTAAGATTTTCCTTAGAGAACTAATTTTGATATGGTTTCTTAATCATTAAGATGATCACAAAGTTGATACTAAAGTAGTCTCCCATCTTTTTAGATTTGAGAAACTTTTATCCTTCTACCTAATTTGATTCTTCTTATTCGCTCTGCCATACGTTGGAACCTTTTCCAATGTCTCAGAGTTACACTTAAGCTTGTAAGTATAATCATATTTACTGAGCTTTAGTAAACTATGATGAATAGTCTTATCAATCTTTTGTGGTGGACTTAATCAGTGCACATGACTATGTACACGATCCCTTAGTCCATTACTTTACTCACACATCCATGTGAATAAGTAATTAGTCTTAATTTTTCCAATACTTGAAAGTTCTCATTCATCATGCTATACAACTTGCATGATTCCAAGTTCCGGTCCAATTGTGACTTGGGTGATGAGAATCTTTCCTTATTTGGTAAATTTAGACATTACCACAAATAAAAGAATCAATTTCATAATTCCACTCTTGCTATTAATGGAATCATATAAGCAACAATTTTTCCTCAAATGCCATTGTAAGGATACTTTAAAATAACTAAAATCAAAAAATTTCTTTTATTTTAAAACTATGCAGAAAAACTTATCCTTACAATCCATATGAAAACTTGTTGTTATCTATTCCTAAGCAATATCTCATAACTCCTAAGAAGTAGCTCAAGAATCCGATTTTCAAACTACACGATAGAAATCCATCTACGCGATCAGATTCAGCATATTCTTTCTTTAAGTTTCTTCACTTTTCTTTGATTCTTAAAATATCACCATGTGACCCAGTCACATCATGTATCAAGAATCTCATAATAGAAACTTAGAAGAGTTAGATTGTGGACTTTACCAAAAGTAGAGTCAAACTTATTGACTTTAACATCCTTAGGTAAATTTTGCAGCTTCGCAACCAATGACCCTTCCTTTGGCAATATAAACATATGGACCCTTTGATAATGGTACAAGGGACTATTACAGAATTATTCTTTTCTCTTTACCATTTGGTCAACCTCATTGACTATGGTCAATCCCTATCCTTGGGAAGAGAATGCCTTTTCTGTATTTCCAGTGTCACCATTGTCAATAAAGTTTCAGGAAGTTGATCTTAGCAAATAGATAAGATCATTATGGGTCTTGTCATAGTCTGTTTCATAGGTGTTCCAAAAGAACTCACTATGTGACTTACAAAGTAGTTGAACCACCAACCTTCTCAAGACTTTGACACCCAACTCTCTCGGCTTGTCAATATGTGACTACATCTCCAAGATGTGATCACACCTAGACCTTGCCTTGCCAATAGGGCTTGAGTGACCTTAAACTTTCAAGAACTTGTGGGTTAGGTAGAATAATTGGAGGAGGAGAAAGAAGTATGATATCCATGGGACATCATCTTCATTAGGAAAGCTTGTTTCAAAAGAGATTTGGGAAGATCATAAATGTCTAAACCAGACATGTTTTGGGAGATATTCAAGATAGTTGATCTTAAGTCCTTAATATGACACCCAATATGAAATATTAAGGCTAGGACCCAACAAACTATTTTATAACTTAGAAGAGGTATGTCGTAATCCAAGCTATAAAATATTTGAAGGTAGGTGAATGACGATTCACCAATTTCCACCAAGATAAACGAAATGTATTATTAGGTTTTAATTGGCTTTGAAACTCCTAGATCTTTGAGATTCATTGAACTGTTCAATGGCATGTTTCAATCTCGAGTGTGCCCTTCAGGTTTTGTGACTGGGATGCCGAGGATCACAAAACAAGGTGTGAAGTAACCATGCAAACTACTTGGTACCCTTAAGTGTTTACCCCTCAATCGATGTGCCGGTTAACAACACACGCTCCATCGATACTATGATAAACATTAAGTTACCCTTTGCCTACGTTGTTAAATACGAGTTAGTGTGTCGGTTAACCACACAGGCTCCATGAACCGACTTAAACAAAGTGCAAAGTGTAATTTCATGGATTAGCACCTTATTCACATTTTCCTAAGTAACTAAGATTGGGTATTTATAAGAGTTTAGTTACTTAGTATTTATCATTAATACTTTTAATGAAGGGAGAATTCTAGTCCTGTCAAACCCGTTTGGCTAACGACCCTCCACCAGTCAAGCAAGCAGTGGGTGAGAGTGGACACCCATTAAGTTGCCATTTTATAGGCAACAACCTTATACCTACCTTATAGACCGGCTTCGTGAATGAGGCGTACTAGCGGTAAGACTGACTTTACTCTTATACATACATATATATATATATATATATATATATATATATATATATATATATATATATTATTAACATATAATATTATAAAGTATAAGGGTTGAATTTTAACTCTTAAAATTCTAAGGGCTAACTTGGAATTAAAGTATTCATAAGAGAAAACTTTACAAATTCCAAAACTTGAGGGCAAGTTTTGAAACTATTCAAAACTAATTAATTCCATAACTTATGTGTTTAAAGTAGTTTTAATCCAAAAAACTCTTCATGTTCCATAACTTGAGGACAAGTTATGGAAGACTTTAAACTAATAAAAGAATTAACTTTTCTTTATTTTATAACTTATGGAATTAATTAAGGTTACACCTTTTTTATTTATTATTTAATGAAGAGACTCTTGGTCCTCCATAACTTGAGGACAAATTATGGAGTCATAACTCCAATTAATTAGAACTAGACTCTTCATTTTGTAACCTTTGCCAACTTTTATGACTTTTCATATAACTTGAGGACAAGTTACAAAAACACATTTTAGAATCAACTCTTAGATTAATTTGGATTGAAAACAACTATTTCACTCAACTATTCTATTAATCTAAGCAACTCATAAGAACAAGATAATTCAAATCAAACTTTTTCATGTAATTAGTCTAACCTTTAAACTAATACAAAACATGAATGTATTGACAATTATCTTTGAAATTGTATTAGCATGAACATTACCACATCAAAAACAAGTTTATAAGTTCAAAAACATCTTAGGGTAATGTTCCTAGTCCAATTCCAGCCAAAAAAGTCGAATTTATGTTGTCTGGGGGTCCAACTCGTCGAGTGTACTAACCAACTCGGTGAGTTGGATGCTTTTTGCCTTGGACTCGTCGAGTCACTTCATGGACTCGGCGAGTCTGCTGGGCAGACAGCATCAAAACTCGATTTTTCAGCTCCATTTGCAAGTATAACAAGAAAACAAGCCTAGGCTCTGATACCACTGTTGGGTTATGAGCATTCTAACACTCCTAAATGTACATGCAACCCTAAATACCTTGGATCTATGTTTTCTCTATTATACATGCAAATATGAACATCCAAGGTATTATCCTAATCTAGCATACAAAACTATCAATATAACAAGATAGAATACATACCGCTTTGATGTAGAATCTCTTCATGAAGCTTGAGTGCCTAGTGCCCCAAGTGTGACACCTCAAGTGGTTCACACAGCATCAAATACACTTGGAATAACTTGAGAGAATTCTGCACTTCATGAAAATCGACTAGCCCTTTACTTCTCTCTCTAGTGCCGATTTTGTCAAGAATAATATCTTTATATAGTGTTACAATTAGGGCAAACCCTAATTGTCATGACTTTTCATTTCCTTGGATCCATGGGTTCAAATACACCATGGAGCATCCATGGAGCATCATATGGGTTTTGGCCCAACTAGATAATCCATGGAGCATTAGCCCACTATACAAGTATGGATGATTTGCACAATCAACCCATATATTTAATTAGTCTTCTTTTGATCACTTAATTAATCCTAGATTAATTCTTGATAAATACTAATTAAATAATCTTATTATTCTTATTATTAATATACTAGAACTTATAATATATTAATAACCATAAGTGTCTTATTTCTCTCATTATAGTCTATCCAAGTGCATGATGCCATGCAACCCAAATGGACCATGCCGGGTCAGGTCAAGTCTTACCAATTATAGTTATGGACTTAGACATTAATCCAACAATTCTTGTAGCCTTAGGGATACTAGATGCTATGCTGGAGTGGGAATGACTATTGGTATTAGTAACTGCTAAGTGTATGCTTTAAAAATTGTCTATGGTTAGGATCTTAAAGCCTTAGAATAATTGATTTTGCCTTATTTCCTGTTCCTTGTCTGACTGTGCTCCAAGGGTAGAGTCTATTATTCGACAGTCTATTAGATCATGTTCTGTGTATAATTTGCATACATAAGACAATCGGCAGTGAGGGTGGATGTGGATTATGAGTTGTGGTATGTGGGCTGAATGTTCCATGATAGTTTTATGGGTTGGAGAGTTACTGCACGAATTTTGTTTGCTTTGTGCTTTGTGAAACTCTTGGATAATGGGAGTCAGCTACCATGTGAATATGATAATATTCAAGAGGTGGACTGTTGGAATCATGAAGTGTTCTTCAGCAGTTGATGGCATGGTGAGGTTGGGAACCTAAGAAAACCTAGGAAATGCTCCAGTGAGTTTAGTGAGTCGATTTGGTGAGGTTGGTGCTTTGGTTTGAGGAAGTGACTTAGAGTATGCGGGAGGATTGCTGAGGAAAGTATGGATAGGTGTGGAAGTTATTATTGGGCTTGTACTACTGAAAGCATAGGTTCCATGCTCGAATTGGTAAGAGTCTTGGAGAATCTAAGAAGCTTATGGGAAGGAGAATTCTTGGTTATACTTTGATTGTGGGGATAACTACTTTTCCAGATGAGGATAAGCACACATGGGGAAGGACCAAGGTTTGGTCCTGGCTCCGATGGTTAGCGAGTTAGTGGAAGGATTGCAAGTGATTTGAGTTCGTGTTGGATTACGGAGACGGAAAGTGTTTTCCACACTAGTCCCTACTCCTTAGGAGTTAAGGTTCAATTCTCCTTGGATCTCTTGTATCAGGAGGCAAGGATTGATTGTGTGATCTATTACGCTTTCAGGATTGGAGACTATGTATTGGGAGTAGTTTTTAGCCTGATTTAAAGCAGAGGTTGCTTCAGCTACTGCAGTTTAACCATTAACGATTGAGTTGGTGAGTGTGTCAGGGTGCGAGACACTGAATGACATGATTTCTAGAGCCTGAGAGCGAGAGACTGATTTGGAGCACAATGGGAAGAGGGGACCATATCGGGTGGATATATTAGAGGGGCCCGGGAAGAGACCCAAGATTTCAGATCAGCTTTTGAGAGGCCATTAAGGCCGGATTTAGTGCAGCACTTGCGCGAGACTACACGATAGAGTTTTCCTTTCCAAGGGTTTGGGTAAGTATGTATCTGGGTTTGTTTCCCTTCTTGTGTTTTAGGTTATATCTTCAAGTGATGTCATATGTCATTTGTATGCCGTGAAGTATTAGTGGTTACCGAAAGGTCATATCCCTATTTACGGGTTGGGAGTGTTCAATATTATCTTGGTTTATGGTCGAGATCGGTTTCGGCGTATTATGTGGAAGGTCTATGGATAGGGCTCTGTAGGATGGTTATTCATCATCGTCAGGATTCGGTGGTTTTAGTAACCATTATTGATTGGATGATGAAAGTGCCAGGGAAGTGGCTCGTTGATGAGGTATTGGTTGGAGCACCTGTCTTTTGGTCTTCAAGATTTGAGTGTGGTATCATTTCAAGCATCAGGGGCTCTCGGTTTCACAGGGATTCCGGAAGTGTTCATCTGGTCTTTAGAAGTTGTACGGTCTTTGGGGGATTGGATAGTGATGGAGTTATAGTTGGTAAACACTAGTTGTCGTTGGATTGATCGTTGTAAGGTAAAAACGACTGGGAAACCTTCAAATTTTGTGTGCTTTGAGAGTGTAGTCGATTCAAAGTGGGGAAGAACCATCCTAGGATAAGTTTTGCATCCTTATCGGGAAGAAAGACGGCCTAAGAGGCTATTGGGATTAAGGATTGTGTGAGTTGGAAGTCTAGGAAAGTTACAAACATTGAGATTGCGTTCTCTTGGTTATTGATAATAGGCTTCGGGGAACTAGGTTGGGGTCCCATGCATACCTCGAGTTCAGCACGGGGTGTTCATTCGAGTGTGTGCTTGACTCTGAGTGTATTTGAATTGATAGATTGGGGGTAAGGAATAGGGTTGCGATTATGGTGAGGTGAAAGTGTTGTAAGACTATGGGGGAGCCGTAGCATTCACTAGTAGTCAGTTGGGGTGAAAGTGTTGTAGTACTGCGGGGGAGCCGTAGCATTCACTAGTAGTCATTTAGGGTGAAGGTGTTATAAGACTACGAGGGAGCCATAAAATTCGCTAGTAGTCGGATAATGTGGGAAGTGTTGTAAGACTGTGGGGTGGCCATAGCATTCACTAGTAGCCAGATAGTGTGGCAAGTGTTGTAAATTTGTGGAATGACCTATAGCATTCATGAATTTTTTTTAGATAATTAGGATAGGGTGGGCCAGTTCACAAGATTGTAGGTAGACCACAACATGATTGGAATCAAGAAATGGTAGGTCGTTGGAGACCGGGCATGATGTAAGACTATAGTTATTATGGTAACGTTCAGTTTTCGCATTGGATTCAGTGGCAACAGGTTGTCAAGCTACTATGATCAGATGGACTAGAAGGATTGATGGATCCATGAGTGGCGACATAGCTAGGGTAGTTATTTCTAGTCGAAGTTGCTTTTGGAGGTCACATGGGAAGACTACAAGAATACTCGTTGGCTCAGCAACCGGTCAAGAATCTAGTATTCTGGGTGTGGCCAGACAATTGGATCCAAAGAGGCATCAGTTTCTAAGTAAAATAGCTAGGAGGCTGTGTGATTTTCCAAGTAGTGGTAGTGTAACGACCCAATCTTCATGTCCAAAAATTTCATTTTTAAAACATTATTTTAGAAAATGTTAATAGATAAAGATATTGTTTGATCAAGCTACGTCACAACATAAACCATGTTCAAAAGTAAAGTCATACAATCAATCGAAACATCAGAGTATAAATCCCAGAGAAATCTAATGAATGCGGAAACTCGTGTGTGTGCATAATGTGCCACTACCGAGCTAGCTCCTTCCCCTTCGATGAAGACGTACCTGAAACCAAAACTGTAAACTGTAAGCACAAAGCTTAGTGAGTTCCCCCATTGTACCACAAACCATACAATCACATAACATACATAAATTTTCAGGCATATCTGGGTGCCCGACCTACCCCTTCGGTCCTCTCGACCGGATACGGCCTAGCATATATGGGTGCTAGCCTCCCCTTCGGTCCTCTCGATCGGATACTGCCTAGCATATCTGGGTGCTGGCCCCCCTTCGGTCCTCTCGACCGGGTACCGGGACTATTTTACCCCCTACTACTACCACATAGCACATATATCATATAGTCTATCTAGCATGGTTGGGCATGAATGCCCCTTCAGCCCTATCGACCGGTAACCTGGGCACTATCTCCCTTACTATCACTAGCACATAGCATCATATCATAAAAACACATAAACATAACATAGGTAGTAGCAATCCCTAGATGAATATCACAGAGACAATCATCTAATCATACATCTCCTACTGGTGGGCCGGCATTGTGGCCTTAGACCCACCACTACTGGAAGGTAACTCACCTCGGAGTAACTGCTGATCTTCATGGGAATAGTCTGACTGCTATTGCTGCTGTTCCAGAAATCCTCCGGCTGTATCCTCACCAAACACTTAGTCAAAAACTGCTAACTAACCTTTGGGTAAAATGACCATTTTACCCCTGATCATGCCCTAAGTCAAAGTCAGAGTCAACTTCCAGTTGACCCGACTCACCGAGTTGGCTCGCCAACTCGCCGAGTCCATGTCCAAACGACTGACCTGAATTATGTTTCTACTCGTCGAGTTAGGCATCTACTCGACGGGTTCTCCTTCCAAACTGATGTTCAAGTCCTTCATCCTACTCGCCGAGTTGTATGAACAACTCGCCGAGTTCATCTTCATCCGAAGAACAAGTTATACTGTGACTCGCCGAGTTGTATGAACAACTCTCCGAGTCTGATGTTGATCTAAGGAGATTGCCTTGAACTCACTGAGTCTGGTCATCGAGTCGCCGAGTTCCACTATGGGTGAGTTTTGGCTTCCAACTCACTGAGTCCATCCTGGACTCACCACACGACTTGACATAACAAAAAGGGGAAAAACCCAGAGACTCGCGACTGGACTCGCCGAGTCAGATGAGTGACTCGCCGAGTTCGCTCCATGCAAGAGCTAAAAATGCGATTTTGCTTGAATCCAATCCATGTCATTCGTAGATCTGGGCTCCTAGAGCATGAATAACACGTAAAGTTTCCAACTTTACGTGTAAATATCCATTTATGGGGTTTTAGGGTTCAAAAAGCACCAAAAGAGTAGATCTAAGGTTCATATGCAATATGGGCTCATAAAGGTAGTGGATCTGAGCTCCTGGAGCTCAACTATGCTTGGATCTAGGGACCAATCAACTTATTTCGAAATATTATGCATATACAAGCTTGGAAATGAGTCATGATGGACTTTAATGGGGCCATAACCATGGAGACAAGGGGGAAAACGAGCCCTACCTTAGATATCACTCTGAAATTGCTCCCAAGTGTTTGACCTCCTCTTCTTCTTCTTCTTGATCTCCTTCCCCACTCACTCCAAATCTCCAAGAGGACACACCAAATGGCTTCAAATCCACAAAACAAGGCTTAGAACGAGGTATATGGTTCTTAGGGAGAATGGGGACTGGCTTGGGGGCAGAAAGGGGGATTAAATAGGGTGCAAACCCCTGAGACTTAGGGTTTCATCCAACAACGGTGACTTGCCAAGTCCAGGATATGGACTCGCCGAGTAACCAATTTAAACGCGTCCCGGGTCCCGTCCCTACTTAGCGAGTCGGACCTATGACTCGCCGAGTCCAAGGCTTAAAAAGGAAAATACTCAATTAAGATTTACATACCAGGAACCAGGTGCTACAGTTAGTGATTTGGGATCCTTATAGGAGTTACTCGTGGGCTGGGAGGTGCCAAGCCTCTTACAACATGATTAAATAATCTCAGAATACTTGATTTTACCTTATTATGTAGCTCTGTCTGAGTCTTATTCGTTGTAGGGATAAGTCTCCTACTCGAAGGATTATCTGAGCTTTTTGTCAAGTATAAGTGTACTAAAGGGAAATTTGGTCGGTGACTGTGTTTTCTAGTATGAACCTCAAGTTGTCAAAAGTTGAGTAGCCATTTGGGAGATAAGTGCAATAATTTCAACAATGATTCAGTGTGGGTAGTCTGTTAGGGAAACAGACCATCTCGAGACTTCATATTTTAGATTGAGTAAATGTGATCATGTTGCAAGGAATTCGTTCATATTCGGGTTTTAGAACCCTAAGAGGGTTAGTTTTTGTTGCCTTGGAAAGGTTGGGGTATGCTTGTGTTTGTGGCCATGTTGCTCTAGTTGTTTGGCATGTTAGGAGTGGTAAGGAATGACTTCGAGGACGAAACCTAATTTAAGTGGGGGAGAGCTGTAACATTCCGTTTAATATTAAGTTATCAAATAATAAACCCTGAACCCCAAGATTGAAATTTATATTTTATATTATTTTATAGTAGCCCTAAAATTCATAATAATTTAGCAGGGTGTTGGTTTCGGGGAGTTAAATGATATACTTTGGACTTTTGGGGGTTAAAAGTGTAATTCCATGATTTATTTTGTAAAGAAATCTGAAGGTTGGGGACAATTTGGTAATTATTGGATTTAAATAGAATAGATTTTTGGAAGCATGGGCTAAAGAGTAAAATATGGACTTGGATTGAAAAGAATTGAGGGGGAGGGGTTGGAAGTGTCAAAATGATAAGAAGTTCAATTAAGATGGGTTAAACATCACCCTACTCATCCATGTTAACCCTAACCCGAGCCACACTTCTTCAACCACCACCACCTTCGGATCCTTCTCAGTTGTCACTGGCACGCTGAGTCTAACTTCCGCCCAACCCTCTGCTACCTTGTTGTCGAACGACACCGTCACACCCCCTGCTGCCGCCAATGACATCGTGAACGGCTGAAGAACCCCCATCAATCATGAAGATGAAGTTGTGACCGGCAAAGCACGGGTCATGTGCGATCGAAAAGCTATCAATAAGGCTAACCACATCTATTCTCTCGTCTCTTTCGTTCCTTTTTGGTTGTATGGGGTCATAATCGTCGTTTTAGCCACTGCACCCCCCCCCCCCCCCCCCGTTGGTCACCATTTCCATTGCATTTTCGCGAAGATCTTCCGCCTTGTAGGTGGCTGAGTGTGACATCCCCAAAATCACAGCCAGAAAAAACCGAATTTGTTTATACTTTATTTCAAAATCAGAGTAATCTTTTAATAAATGAGTTGTGGAATTTGTCCCAAAACAATATTATGATAAAGATTTATTAAAATCATTTCCTTAGAAATGTATTTCATTAAAAAGACTCGGGATGTCATGTTCGATACAGTACATAAGTATAAACAATACAACATAGGCCTTACTACATTATTTCATATCTACAGGCCTATATCTGTAATCCCTCGTCCAAAACATCACATCTATGCTCATGCGCCACTACCTGTAATACAAGAAACTGAGTAGGTCAGGCTTGGGAGCCTGGTGAGCACATAGAGTTTTCAACCCACAATAAATAAGTTTATTAACTTTATCAAACCAAATAAACCCGATTACCCATTCCCGTTATCCTCACTTTACGTCCATAAGACATCTAACACAAGGGACCTAGTCTAAGGACGATCATCGAGATGGACACTACTGCTAAGGGGATTCCTCAGCAATAAATATCCTTAAGGCAACCATGTGGTGGATGGAGTACATCTTGTGAGCACACAGTTCAATTAAACACATAGTTCAAATAAACACCTACAGGTTGCAAGGCTGTTAGCGTTCCACTGGACTGTCTAGAATAGTCCGTGGTCGTCATCTATACTCCGCTAGATGACTGGATCATCAAGAACATCTATAACGAGGCCTCTCATTATTTCATTTTATCACACAGCAACTAATACATCTACCCATGTTTTACCCCAACATTTTCGTAGATATAAAATACATATACAGTTTAAATCATTGAAAACATGTATAAAAATGTTCATCCTAGCATAGATAGCAAGTATTCAGATAATATGCATAGCATGTAATTTATATAAAATACTTCATATCTATGCGTAAGCTGAAAGTAGCAATGCAGTAACTATGCACTCACCTGAGAAGGTGGTGACTCGATACTCGGACAGCGCTTCGTTTACTTTAAAATAATTTCCTTCGACGAAACCTAGTATTATCACCACTAGATTTTAGTCTAATATTACCATGACTAATTATTAGTCTTATTATTATTATTATTATTATTATTATTATTATTATTATTATTATTATTATTATTATTATGATTATTATTATTATATAAGCGTTTAAATAACACTTTCCAACCACTATGTATAGACAGGGGCCAAACATAAAACACCGGAGGGCAGGACCATTTTGGCGTATAGCCCTTCTGAAATCCAACAACCCTATGTGGCCCTTTAAACCAGATTCCCTGTACCGCGAGTAGTTAAAAAGATATTATAACTACACTTATATAAGTCATAATAATAGCTCAAATATTTATTATAAATTTATAATAACAATACTAATTTTAAATATAAACTATATTTAAAATAGGGTAAGCATAACTTACTTACAAGGGGATTTTAGCTAGGAGTCGGGCTCTGCAGGGGCAGAACTTCGTCACTGAATCTTTCTAAGAAAGATTCGTGCAGTGCTTCAACGCTCACCTTACTATACTAAAACTACAGATAGAGAAGTCGAATCATGAGGGACCGAAATGCTCGGGGGATAAGGAGAGAAAAACTCTTGAATCAAGAGAATGGTGCAAGAAATATGAGAGCCCAAAGCCTCTTATTTATAGTAATTGAATTTACAAAAACTACCCTCCATAATTACTTAATGACCTTACAGTTATATAAACAACTAAACACTCCTTCATAATACTATTTTAGATATCACTCTGAAATTGCTCCCAAGTGTTTGACCTCCTCTTCTTCTTCTTCTTGATCTCCTTCCCCACTCACTCCAAATCTCCAAGAGGACACACCAAATGGCTTAAAATCCACAAAACAAGGCTTAGAACGAGGTATATGGTTCTTAGGGTGAATGGGGACTGGCTTAGGGGCGGAAAGGGGGATTAAATAGGGTGCAAACCCCTGAGACTTAGGGTTTCATCCAACAACGGTGACTTGCCAAGTCCAGGATATGGACTCGCCGAGTCACCAACTTAAACGCGTCCCGGGTCCCGTCCCTACTTAGCGAGTCGGACCTATGACTCGCCGAGTCCAAGGCTTAAAAAGGAAAATACTCAATTAAGATTTACATACCAGGAACCAGGTGCTACAGGTAGTGATTTGGGATCCTTATAGGAGTTACTCGTGGGCTGGGAGGTGCCAAGCCTCTTACAACATGATTAAATAATCTCAGAATACTTGATTTTACCTTATTATGTAGCTCTGTCTGAGTCTTATTCGTTGTAGGGATAAGTCTCCTACTCGAAGGATTATCTGAGCTTTTTGTCAAGTATAAGTGTACTAAAGGGAAATTTGGTCGGTGACTGTGTTTTCTAGTATGAACCTCAAGTTGTCAAAAGTTGAGTAGCCATTTGGGAGATAAGTGCAATAATTTCAACAATGATTCAGTGTGGGTAGTCTGTTAGGGAAACAGACCATCTCGAGACTTCATATTTTAGATTGAGTAAATGTGATCATGTTGCAAGGAATTCGTTCATATTCGGGTTTTAGAACCCTGAGAGGGTTAGTTTTTGTTGCCTTGGAAAGGTTGGGGTATGCTTGTGTTTGTGGCCATGTTGCTCTAGTTGTTTGGCATGTTAGGAGTGGTAAGGAATGACTTCGAGGACGAAACCTAATTTAAGTGGGGGAGAGCTGTAACATTCCGTTTAATATTAAGTTATCAAATAATAAACCCTGAACCCCAAGATTGAAATTTATATTTTATATTATTTTATAGTAGCCCTAAAATTCATAATAATTTAGCAGGGTGTTGGTTTCGGGGAGTTAAATGATATACTTTGGACTTTTGGGGGTTAAAAGTGTAATTCCATGATTTATTTTGTAAAGAAATCTGAAGGTTGGGGACAATTTGGTAATTATTGGATTTAAATAGAATAGATTTTTGGAAGCATGGGCTAAAGAGTAAAATATGGACTTGGATTGAAAAGAATTGAGGGGGAGGGGTTGGAAGTGTCAAAATGATAAGAAGTTCAATTAAGATGGGTTAAACATCACCCTACTCATCCATGTTAACCCTAACCCGAGCCACACTTCTTCAACCACCACCACCTTCGGATCCTTCTCAGTTGTCACTGGGACGCTGAGTCTAACTTCCGCCCAACCCTCTGCTACCTTGTTGTCGAACGACACCGTCACACCCCCTGCTGCCGCCAATGACATCGTGAACGGCTGAAGAACCCCCATCAATCATGAAGATGAAGTTGTGACCGGCGAAGCACGGGTCATGTGCGATCGAAAAGCTATCAATAAGGCTAACCACATCTATTCTCTCGTCTCTTTCGTTCCTTTTTGGTTGTATGGGGTCATAATCGTCGTTTTAGCCACTGCACCCCCCCCCCCCCGTTGGTCACCATTTCCATTGCATTTTCGCGAAGATCTTCCGCCTTGTAGGTGGCTGAGTGTGACATCCCCAAAATCACAGCCAGAAAAAACCGAATTTGTTTATACTTTATTTCAAAATCAGAGTAATCTTTTAATAAATGAGTTGTGGAATTTGTCCCAAAACAATATTATGATAAAGATTTATTAAAATCATTTCCTTAGAAATGTATTTCATTAAAAAGACTCGGGATGTCATGTTCGATACAGTACATAAGTATAAACAATACAACATAGGCCTTACTACATTATTTCATATCTACAGGCCTATATCTGTAATCCCTCGTCCAAAACATCACATCTATGCTCATGCGCCACTACCTGTAATACAAGAAACTGAGTAGGTTAGGCTTGGGAGCCTGGTGAGCACATAGAGTTTTCAACCCACAATAAATAAGTTTATTAACTTTATCAAACCAAATAAACCCGATTACCCATTCCCGTTATCCTCACTTTACGTCCCTAAGACATCTAACATAAGGGACCTAGTCTAAGGACGATCATCGAGATGGACACTACTGCTAAGGGGATTCCTCAGCAATAAATATCCTTAAGGCAACCATGTGGTGGATGGAGTACATCTTGTGAGCACACAGTTCAATTAAACACATAGTTCAAATAAACACCTACAGGTTGCAAGGCTGTTAGCGTTCCACTGGACTGTCTAGAATAGTCCGTGGTCGTCATCTATACTCCGCTAGATGACTGGATCATCAAGAACATCTATAACGAGGCCTCTCATTATTTCATTTTATCACACAGCAACTAATACATCTACCCATGTTTTACCCCAACATTTTCGTAGATATAAAATACATATACAGTTTAAATCATTGAAAACATGTATAAAAATGTTCATCCTAGCATAGATAGCAAGTATTCAGATAATATGCATAGCATGTAATTTATATAAAATACTTCATATCTATGTGTAAGCTGAAAGTAGCTATGCAGTAACTATGCACTCACCTGAGAAGGTGGTGACTCGATACTCGGACAGCGCTTCGTTTACTTTAAAATAATTTCCTTCGACGAAACCTAGTATTATCACCACTAGATTTTAGTCTAATATTACCATGACTAATTATTAGTCTTATTATTATTATTATTATTATTATTATTATTATTATTATTATTATTATTATTATTATTATTATTATTATTATGATTATTATTATTATATAAGCGTTTAAATAACACTTTCCAACCACTATGTATAGACAGGGGCCAAACATAAAACACCGGAGGGCAGGACCATTTTGGCGTATAGCCCTTCTGAAATCCAACAACCCTATGTGGCCCTTTAAACCAGAGTCCCTGTACCGCGAGTAGTTAAAAAGATATTATAACTACACTTATATAAGTCATAATAATAGCTCAAATATTTATTATAAATTTATAATAACAATACTAATTTTAAATATAAACTATATTTAAAATAGGGTAAGCATAACTTACTTACAAGGGGATTTTAGCTAGGAGTCGGGCTCTGCAGGGGCAGAACTTCGTCGCTGAATCTTTCTAAGAAAGATTCGTGCAGTGCTTCAACGCTCACCTTACTATACTAAAACTACAGATAGAGAAGTCGAATCATGAGGGACCGAAATGCTCGGGGGATAAGGAGAGAAAAACTCTTGAATCAAGAGAATGGTGCAAGAAATATGAGAGCCCAAAGCCTCTTATTTATAGTAATTGAATTTACAAAAACTACCCTCCATAATTACTTAATGACCTTACAGTTATATAAACAACTAAACACTCCTTCATAATACTATTTTAAATACATTTAACGATATTTGCACTAAACTAATGTCGAATGCACTTGACATTAGTCTTATAACGATATGCTATTATAATTTGTAACTCGTTCATACGAACTCCATTTTTGACGTTATTTATATCCACGCGTAGGTGGAGACGTACTCTACAACTTTCGTTTAGACTCCGTCAGCTAATTTTCACTTTATTTTTAAAGTTATATTTTTAACAGGCCGGGACAGGATTGGTCCGTTAAAATCTCATAACTTCTTTATCCGATGTCCATTTTCGTCTGTCTTTTTATCGTTATGCTACTAATAACGAGATCTTCGATTCTCGTTTAGGTTGTGTCGGCTAAAAACCGCTCGATCTAATACTCGAACTTCGGGTTGTACACCGCTAAGCCGAAACTTCGAAAAAACATAATTTCCTCATAAGAAGTCAGATTTGGGCGTTCTTTTTATGGACGCTCTCAGGTTAACATATTCAACGACTTTAATTTAGATTAATAAGGCTAAAAGAAGCTCTATCATAAATTCACTATTTACGTCTCCCGGTGCCGTGCCGGTTTTGCTGTAAAACTTCGACGGGCCATAACTTCTTCGTTATAACTCGGATATCGACGCTCTTTATATGTACGGAAACCTTGTAAAATATATTAAAACTTGGTTGAGATTATTTATTCTTAATAATCTTTTGTCGAAAAGTCGTTTTCGACCCCTATTGCCTCTAAATTGACTAGCCCGGATCTACGGGCGTTACAATTATCTCCCCCTTAGGATGATTACGTCCCGGAATCATCAATGAAACAGGATTGTATAATGACTCCATACGTTATCTCTTCATCCTAGGTAATAACTGGAACTTCTATGTCGCTTCGAACGAGTATCTAACTCTTGGACTCCTTGACTGCAGGCGGTGCTCGGTCTTGCACCTGCTCATTGGACTTTCAATCATGACCTTCGTGTCACAAACTCATTCTTTATCAGAGACTCCTTCTTCTTCTTAACAAACTTAGGATAAGTTGATTTGATTACTACAATTGAACGATCTTTCATATTTTAATGACTTATCATCGTATGTTGCAATGTTTAGACTCAGGTATCTTAGAGTCAAATTCCAGAATGGAATATGCCTTCCTTTATCGTCTAATGTAATATAATCACATTTTTACATGTAGCATTTCTAGCTACCAAATTCTTTAACAATGAGCGTGATACTTCTATTGATCGCTTTGATTTCAATCATTTGGTTTAAGTCGGACGCTACATCAAACTTGGTTCTCTGAACCATGTAACCTACTCATTGTAGTCGAACTCAATATGATATGACCATTAGGGTTGGGATAACAACAATCTTCTTAGTCACTACCGAAACAATGGTAATGACATACTTGAATAAAACAAAATCAATTACTAGTTTCTTGGTAACCTTGTGACTTTCCCTGATCCAAGTGTGAGTCCTATGCTTCCGGTAGTATAGGCCTCTACTACCTTTCACACCTACTCATACTCGTCCCAAGTATTGTCCCATAGTTTTCCAAGTCACCATACAAGAAAATCACATAGAAACTTAATACATAAAATATCAAAACGAAGGTTTTATATTATTCCTTGAAATGATTACATGGGTCTTCAAGTTCACCCTAGATTATGCCTCTAATAGGCTACACCATATGACACTATCTACATGGCTTCTTCATAACTTGATCTCCATGTATCCATCCTCACTCCTGATTACATGCATCATCAGCTGCTTCGTCTAGGATCATATGGAATTCTCTTGCCTTTGGTTTTGGCAGAATGTTTGGTCTTGCCGCCTCTTTCTTTTTCGGGCAATCCTTAGCAACGTGCCCTTCTTCACGGCATTCATAACACACCCTTTTGCTGGCGGTGCACTTGTTGGCGTAATGTCTGGTCTTCCCGCACTTGTAGCTAGTCACTTCTTCGCTACATTTCCCAAAGTGATTCTTCTTTCACTTATCGCACCATTTCACTTTGTTTCCTCCTCCGCTAAACTCCTTTGAACCAGACTTGATCTTCTTATTGGGCCTCGTAGACCCCTCAAACTTCCTCTTTTTGCCAACCTCAATCTTGTTGGCAACTCTTCCCTTAATCATATCTTCCACAGACTTGGCAGCCCAGATAGCTGCCTCCAGAGTAGGTGCCTGACGCACCGGAACTGTGTACTCCCATGGAAGTCCCTTTGTGTACTTGTCGATTTTCATCAGGTCATCCGGAACAAGGCGCAAGGCGAACTCCATCTTCTCTGTAAAGTTATTGGTATATTCATCAATTCACATGCTTCCTTTCTTCAAGGTCAGGAACTGGTTCTCTAGCTCGAGTAAGTTTTGAGCTGAGCAGTACTTTCGTTTAAATTACACTAGAAACTCTGCCCATTCCAGTTGCAGGGGCTCATTGGGGCTCAAAGTCTTCCCTAGGGTATTCCACCAGCGAACAGCACCTCTTCTGAATTGACGTACTACAAACGTGGTTTGTAGCTTGCCTTTGCAACCACATGTCATGAAGGCCAATTCCATCTCTGAGATCCAATCCATGACCCCAATCGGATCTTCCTTCCCAGTGAAAGTCGATGGCTTGCAAGTTAGAAAATCTTTGTACTTTCCATTCCTCTCGACTCCTTCATCATGATTGTTCCTCCTAATCACCGAGGGATCAGCTTGACCAACGGTCCTGTTGTCGTTCCCTTCCTCAGATTGTCCGTCATTCAGCTCAGGCTGTTCAATAGGCATCGTAATTTGCTCTCGAGCTTGTTGAAGTAAACGCCTTGTTTCCTCTATTTGACGATCCAACATCATCTGGATCAATGCTTGCACTCTGGCCATCGTGATTAGCTCGGGTGCAACTTCTACTATGAATGGTATTTGCTGTATCAGTGGGGGCTAATCTCGGTTCCAATTTGCATTCATGTTTCCACTACGGGTCCTTTCCATCTTGATCTATACACCGAATAAGGTGAATCTAGATCTTTATTTAGGATTGACGTTTAAATCATCCTTATCACTCCGAAATGTTTATATGCTAGTTCTAATATCATAGTTAAACGCTTAGAATTCTAAACACATAAGGTTTCCAGATCCGGTTGGCAACATACCATAGATCCGAACAAATAATAGCATGTCAGGCACAAAGCATTTAGTATATAAAATCATTTTAGGCATAATTCCTAAAATAAGCTAGTGCTCACACCTCACAATAATCGCTTGGCATTCTAAGTTTAAGTCTAGAAATCCTACAAATTCCTAGTTAGCTTAAACTAATGCTCTGATACAATCTCTGACATCACCAAAATCAAGGCCAGAACAGATCGGATTTTTTTATACTTTATTTCAAAATCAGAGTAATCTTTTAATAAAAGAGTTGCGGAATTTGTCCCAAAACAATATTATGATACAAGATTTATCAAAAGCATTTCCTTAGAAATGTATTTCATTAAAAGACTCGGGGTGTCATGTTCGATACAGTACATAAGTATAAACAATACAACATATGCCTTACTACATTATTTCATATCTACAGGCCTATATCCATAATCCCTCGTCCAAAACATCACATCTATGCTCATGCCACACTATCTGTAATACAAGAAACTGAGTAGGTCAGGCTTGGGAGCCTGGTGAGCACATAGGGTTTTCAACCCATAATAAATAAGTTTATTAACTTTATCAAACCAAATAAAACCGATTACCCATTCCCGTTATCCTCACTTTACGTCCCTAAGACATCTAACACAAGGGACCTAGTCTAAGGACGATCATCGGGATGGACACTACTGTTAAGGGGATTCCTCAGCAATAAATGTCTTTAAGGAAACCATGTGGGGGATGGAGTACATCTGGTGAGCGCACATTTCAATTAAACACATAGTCGAAATAAATACCTACAGGTTGCGAGTCTGCTAGCGTTCCACTGGACTGTCTAGAATAGTCTGTGGTCGTCATCTATACTCCGCTAGATGACTGGATCATCAATAACATCTATAACGAGGCCTCTCATTATTTCATTTTATCACACAGCAACTAATACATCTACCCATGTTTTACCCCAACATTTTCGTAGATATAAAATACATATACAGTTTAAATCATTGAAAACATGTATAAAAATGTTCATCCTAGCATAGATAGCAAGTATTCAGGTAATATGCATAGCACGTAATTTATATAAAATACTTCATATCTATGTGTAAACTGAAAGTAACTATGCACTCACCTGAGAAGGTGGTGATTCGGTACTCGGACAACGCTTCGTTTACTTTAAAATAATTTCCTTCGACGAAACCTAGTATTATCACCACTCGATTTTAGTATAATATTACCGTGACTAATTATCAATCTTATTATTATTATTATTATTATTATTATTATTATTATTATTATTATTATTATTATTATTATTATTATTCCTATTATTATTATATAAGCGTTTAAACAATACTTTCCAACCACTATGTACAAAAACGGGCCAGACATAAAACACCGGAGGGCAGGACCATTTTGGTGTATAGCACTTCTAAAATCCAACAACCCTATGCGGCCCTTTAAACCAGATTCCCCGTACCGCGAGTACTTAAAAATATATTATAACGACACTTATATAAGTCATAATAATAGCTCAAATATTTATTATAAATTTATAATAACAATAATAATTTTAAATATAAACTATATTTAAAATAGGGTAAGCATAATTTACTTACAAGGGGATTTTAGCTAGGAGTCGGGCTCTGCAGGGGCAGAACTTCGTCGCTGAATCTTTCTAAGAAAGATTCGTGCAGCGCTTCAGCGCTCACCTTACTATACTAAAACTACAGAAAGAGAAGTCGAATCACGAGGGACCGAAATGCTCGGGGGATAACGAGAGAAAAACTCTTGAATCAAGAGATTGGTGCAAGAAAAATGAGAGCCCAATCCTCTTATTTATAGTAATTGAATTTACAAAAACTTCCCTCCATAATTACTTAATGACCTTATAGTTATATAAACAACTAAACACCCCTTCATAATACTATTTTAAATAAATTTAACGATATTTGCACTAAACTAATATCGAATGAACTCAACATTAGTCTTATAATGACCGCATCGTCGATACATTTCTAATGATATATACATATGTATATATATGTGTGTACGTATATATGATTTATACTTTATTTTAATACGTAAATATGCTATTATAATTTGTAACTCGTTCATATGAACTCGGTTTTTGATGTTATTTATATCCACACGTAGGTGGAGACGTACTCTACAACTTTCGTTTAGACTCCGTCGGCTGATTTTCACTTTATTTTTAAAGTTATATTTTTAACAGGCTGGGACAGGATTGGTCCATTAAAATCTCATAACTTCTTTATCCGATGTCCATTTTTGTCTGTCTTTTTATTGTTACGCTACTAATAATGAGATCTTCGATTCTCGTTTAGGTTGTGTCGGCTAAAAAATGCTCGATCTAATACTCGAACTTCGGGTTGTACACCGCTAAGCCGAAACTTCGAAAAATCATAACTTCCTCATAAGAAGTCAGATTTGGGCGTTCTTTTTATGGACGCTCTCAGGTTAACATATTTTACAACTTTCATTTAGATTACTAAGGATAAATGAAGCTCTATCATAAATTCACTATTTACGTCTCCTGCTGTCGTGCCGGTTTTGCCGTAAAACTTCGACGTAGCATAACTTCTTCGTTATAACTCGGATTTCGATGCTCTTTATATGTACGGAAACCTTGTAAAATATACTAAAACTTGGTTGAGATTATTTGTTCTTAATAATCTTTTGTCGAAAAGTCGTTTTCGACCCCTATTGCCTCTAAATTGACTAGCTCAGATCTACGGGCGTTACACTTAGTGCGTATGTGTTCGCATGTAAGGGCTGCTTTCGGAATTAATGGTGTAGTATGTGCATTATTTGGCAGGGAATCAAGAAAACCTGTCACCACCATCGTCAAGTGGTGCCTGTCATTTCCAATCATTGTTTCCTACCACAAGGTTGTTTATTGGTTGTGTATTCCAATGGTGTTGTGTTTCAGGCATGTGTGTGTGTGTTGTTGTTGTTCTGTTGTTGTTTGCCGGAAAACTAAGGAAACCCACTACCACCATCGTGAGGTGGTGGCTACCACCTCATGTCGCCTTTCTGCCGCCACCAGGCGCCACCTTGGGTGGTTGTGCACTCTTACGTGTGATTGAACTGTTATTTTAGATGATTTTGATATATTTTGGTCTAGAATCATAAGAACCATCACCGCGAGGTCGTGGCTGCATTCGTGTGCCGCCGTCGACCACCACCGCCTGTGGTGGTAGTGGGTGGTGCCCGGCCTAGTGAAACCCTAATTTGACCTAAACTTAACCATTGGACAAATTGGCTTTTGATTGGGTTCCAAACCCTAATTAGGGTTTAGAAAACCCCAATTTTGGACTTGTCGGGACCCACGTTTTGGACCAGTGGATTGAAGTTTTGACTTATGCCTGATTACATTATATGATCGGTCTAGTGGAGTGATGGACTTAATAGATTATATACTTAATGGATTAAGTGCCTAGTGAGTTAATTAAGAACACTTAACCCTAATCATCATTTTATGTGAAAACCCTAATTGTGTTGGGTTTTGAGTTGGGCTTAGATGTTTGGATTCTTGATGGGCCATCCAAGAACAAGTATATAGAATAGAATGTTTGGATAGGCTTTAGGGTAAGGCCCATGTAAGGGGTTTGGGCCCAATTTGGAAAATTAGGCCATATATTGGGCCTTGATTTATTATTTGGCTTTTAGGCCTCCAGAGTTTGAGTTTGGGCCTTGGTTTAGGACCAATCTAGATTAGGGGTAAAATAGTCTCTTTACCCAAAGTATAGAGTTATGATTATACATTGGAACCCAATTATTAATTGGGTATTGTTTTGATGTTGATAGTTTGGTGATCTGTGAGCCAGAAACCATAGTTTTATCCATGGGACTTCATCAGTGTGAGGTGAGTCTCCTCACCATACCAATTGGTCAAAGGCACCAAGGTCTGCCTATTATGTGTTATGTGGTATGCTAGTTGATTATGTGTTATATGGTATGCTAGTTGATTATGCGTTATGGGGTATGCTAGTTGATTATGTGGTATGTGATATGCTAGTTGTCTTTGTGATACTTGCATGGAAGACCCCGGGGGATTCCCAAGGCAATTGGATATACGACCATGTGGGGTTCCCATGGCATTCTAGGCTAAGACCATGTGGGGGTTACCATGGCAGTTCGTTAAGACCATGTGTGTGACAACCTGATACTTTCTAGTCAACAAAAGACAATTACATTAAATAAATTTCGAATTTTATTTGTTTCGTTAAGTTCTTGTGGGTTAGAAAATAATCTAAAATATATAATTAGAGCTTATATAAGTTTTCTGAACCAAAAACCCTCGAAAAACCAAGACTTCCATCGAAAAATCAGCAAACTCGTTTAGCTACACGTTTACGGCCATAAACCCCTGGGACGTAAACCCGTTTATGGCCGAGAACCCATTTCTGGCCGTAAACCGAATTTATATAAAGGTTTTTCGCAGAGAGATTTTTCATTTCTCACCTTTACACCCGATAACTCTCTCATGTTGCTCCCGAGAACCTCCCAAGAATATTCATATTCTCAAGAGCAAACCTTCAAATCTTCATATTTTCACTAAGAACACCAAGAACATATTCAAATCTTCAAGCAACCGGGAACCCCCTAAACCGGGAACCTGGTTATGGCCGTAAACCTGTGCTTGGCCGTAAACCTGTGTTCGGCTGTAAACTCGTGTTCGTCCGTAAACCAGTGTTCGGCTGTAAACTCATGTTCGACCGCAAATCCCTTGGAACCGAAAACCCTCCCTTCAATTCCAACACTCTTGGTAACTATTCCTAACACAAAAACAAGTGCTTTCTAACACTTTAAATTAATGGTATCGCTAATTTTAAATACAATTATGTGTTTAATCATTATTAGGAATCCGTTAATTCTACATACAACAACTCGAGGGTCATCTTTCAGTCCGCTATTCAGCTGCAAGCACACACTAACTGTGAGTTCATACCCTTACGCTTATATTGTTTTTAATGTTTTCAGGGGGGATACAAGCAAAACACAAAGAATTGTTGTGTTCTTATATAAAGGATTTTAATAGATTTAAAACTTATGCAATTGATACAAAGAAGAAATCACTATATTTTATTAAATATTCAGATATTTTATCCCTTTTGAAACATGTTGAGCATAAGGGAAGTTTTCAACATACAATTATAATTGCAAAGTTTTCAGTACAATACATAACATACATGCAAACTATAATAGGTATAGTTTGGGATCCATTACATGGTTTTACTAATTCAAGAACTTTATACAAACACGAACATATAAATAATGGTAGATACAACTTATGGTATACAATACTATTCTCCGAATACAAGAGTACAATACTAAATAGTTATTTAAGTATAATTATTTTTACTCTACAAGTATACATATAGTTTCAAGTACAAGAGAACACTACAACAGTACACGTAAACTAGTTAATAGAGTGTTGTGAGGGACTACTTCAATTGTATCATTCGGGGTGTGGAACTAAATCCTACCACAGTATAGCCCAAGGTTGTAAAAATCGCTCGACGTTATCTAATCGGTGAACTGGGGTTAAGGGATTACTCGGCTAGGCGGAGATTAATCGGGGAGCATTAATTACTAATTTGTTATATTTAAAAAAAATTAAATATAACTAATATCATATAAAAGTTCGTAAATACCACTAATATTATAACAAAAAAAGTTAATATGATAAATACAACACTAATCATACCTCAAATAGTTTTTTTTGAGGTATAACTTCTTCAAATTGTTAAAATTTTATCGGGTTCTACTGTTTCAGTCATTGTGTATGCAGAGATTAATCGTTAGGCGCCCTCTAATCGGTCGACTAGCACCTAGGGGTTAATCAGATATTAATCGGGACCTAATCGGGATTTTTACAACACTGGTATAGCCAGAGTCTCCTGGAGGAAGAGCGGGAGATTTGTGAATAGATCTATTCAGAACTAAAAATCCTACACCTAAACTGCTAGCTACAGTTAGGCAGGCAAGCCTGGGGTGACAAATATCATATCGTTCCAACGCCTAAAGAACGTCGCATAGGTCACTAGGTCATATCAAGCATGGTTATACCAAAATCACAATAGTATAAAAAAACCATTTGTTTACAAGATTTCATTCTTCATTAGTTTTATTTTAATTAATAGAACTACTATACACTACCACTGGAGGATTCCAGGGGATATAACACATGGTTTCAATTTAAGTAATAAAACTACTATATATTACTGGTGGTAGCCAGGGTTTTCATACAGAACATACTAAACATTACTGGTGGTATCCATGGTTTTCATACAAAGGTTTTTCATACAAAACAACATTATACAATACTGCTGGTGCTAACCAGGCATACAAACTAATGCTCTTACATACAACTACAAAATATATTAACGAACTTACATTTTGGGTCTTATGGCTAAGACTACTTTTCAATACTAAAGAAAATATAGGATTTTCTTGAGAAACATACAACCATTTTTCACATATTCAAAGACAAGTTTCCATTGAAAAAAGATTCTTATGAACTCACCAACATAAATGTTGATACAATTTCAAAATCGCTTGTATTCTCAGGGAAGCAGTAGACAGGTACACATGTAGGCTTTTGAGAAGACGGACCATATAGACGTGCATCTTTTATACTTTTGATACACTTTTTCTGTTATACAACTATGTATCGAACATATGTAATACCTTATATATTTAATGTAATGGTTGTGTTTACTTTGGTTACCATGATGAAATTATTTTGATACTATACATGACGTCCTCCACCCCCGAAAGTTTTTGCCATCTCGATTTGGGTGTATGACAGATTGACATCAGAGTTATTGTTTATAGTGAACTAAGTATATCAAACCTTACATGGTATACAACTATAAACACTAAGGGGCTGAAGTGCTCTGACTAAAAGTATACTTTTAAATATATAATTATTTTATAAGAAGTATACAAGTATACATACATATACCAAAAATCTCCCCACTCGTTGAGTCTAGCAAGTGCTCGTTGAGCTCACCTTCAACTGGTGGTATCCAGGGTTTTCATACAAAACATACTAAACATTACTGTTGGTATCTAGGGTTTTCACACAAAGGCTTTTCATACAAGACAACATTATACAATACAGTTGGTGGTAACCAAACATACAAACTAAGGCTTTTACATACAACTACAGAAATACAGTAACGAACTTACATTTTGGGTCTTAAGGATAAGACTACTTTGCAATACTAAAGAAAATATAGGATTTTCTTGAGAAACATACAACCATTTTCATAGATTTAAAGACCAGTTTTCATTTCAAAAACATTCTTATGAACTCAACAACTTAAATGTAGATACACTTTTAGAATCACTTGTATTCTCAGGGAAGCAGTAGACAGGTACACCTGCAGGCTTTTGAGAAGACAGAGCATATAGAGTCATGTATTTTATACTTTTTTTTTTACACTTTTGATGTTATACAACAATGTATCGAATAGATGTAAATACCTTACATGTATTCAATGTAATCGTTGTGTTTACTTTGGTTACTATGATGCAATTATTTTGATACTATACATGACGTCCTCCGCCCCCGAACGTTTCTGTCGTCTCTGTTTGGGGGTGTGACAATGTGGGGGTTCCCATGGTAGTGAGCTAAGACCATGTGGGGGTTCCCATGGCACTCGGATTAAGACCTTGGAGGATTTCCAGAGCATCCTTATATGTTTGTATGTATGATTTATATGGCAGTTAGTTAAGACCATAAGGGGTTCCCATGACAGTGGGCTAAGATCATGTGGGGAATCTCATGGCACCCAATGTAAGACCTTGGAGGGTTTCTATGGAATCCTTATATGTTTGCTTGCATGACTTATGTGGTTGATGTGGCTTATGTAGCTTATATGGCTAATATGGTTTATGTGATTATGTGGATTGTGTGGGATATGTTATGGGGAACTCACTAAGCTTCATGCTTACAGTTTTGTTTATGGTATCAGGTATCATTGTTTTGGAAAGGAAGGGCCCAACTTGATCACAACACACCCACCCATGTTTCCGCAATATGTGATTTTGGGATGAACTTTGGTAAATGTTTTTAATTAGAAATGTTTTTGGAATGCTTGGATTTAAAAGATATCTGTATTTTCACTATAATAAAAATAAAATGTTTACCCTTGATATTTGGTTCATTACAAGTGTCGGGGAAAAGTGAAGATGAAGTTTGGTCTCTAGTAAAGATTGTGAAGATTGTGTCAATATTTCTTGATGTTCTTTTTGAAGGTGTCTTGCAAAATCATTGTTACACTATTGTTAGGGCTAACAACGTTGTATTCAAATTCAACATTGTTTATTTCCCACTGATGAATCTCAACGATCTCATCATGGTTATGAAAATTTAGGTGAGATAGATAAATCACAAGTTCAAGCGAAGGATCAAACTTTATTCATCATTGGATAGGATCAAATTAAATCTTTCTTGGATTATTATCATGCTCATTTGGCAATAACAGAAATTGATCTCTCCATAGCAATCAACAAAAAGTCGAAAGTCCCAAAGGATTTGTTGAATGGGAAACTGAATATATATAGAAGATTACAAAGAGGGAGAGATCATACAACAACCATTAGGGGTCATATTCCAAGGGAAGACTAGTAACGGAGGAAAGAAGATGTTTCTCTTTTGTACAGATGATGTAGATATATCACAAACTAACATCTTTCTAGTAACTTACTGAGCATCAACAACTGTTAGGAGAACAAGAATGAAGATAGCACATAGATTTGAAAGATCATTTTATCGTACATAGAGATACGAAGATTTTTGCTACGGATGATATGTAAGGTTCGAAGTTTTGTTGTAAGATGTCGAAGTTTGCTATATTATTTTACAAGGCACTTTGTATCGAAGCTTAGTGTCACACCCCAAAACCAAGAACGGCGGAAACGTTCTAGGGCGGAGGACGTCATGTAAGTATTACAACACAGTAAATGTAAATAAGCAAACAACATCATCCATTGCATTAAATATATAATTTTAATACAAGTGTGTTCTGTACAGTATAGACACCAAAAATAACGTATATCAAAATAATAAGATGAGTCTTGAATGCGCTCCATCTTCTAAAAATCTGGCCTTGGTACCTGTCTACTGATGACCTGAGAATACAAGTTATTTTGAAAGAGTTTATCAGCATTAAGCTGGTGAGTTCATAAGTATTTTAGTGTCGGTATTTGACATCCAAAATGTTTGAACATGTATAAAGTATAAGTTTGTAAAATGTATGTAAAGGTTTGCAATTGTTTGTAAAAGTTTGAATCTCTCAGAAAAACCTATATTTTCTATTAAAGTAGCCTTCTACCAAGGCTTAACTGTTTTGTATGCTCGTTTGATGTAAAAATGTGTAATTTCCCAAATGTAACTATCATTTAACAAAATATAGTTTGTAC
The DNA here is from genome assembly GCF_052625555.1 of Lactuca saligna. Lineage (NCBI taxonomy): Eukaryota > Viridiplantae > Streptophyta > Magnoliopsida > Asterales > Asteraceae > Lactuca > Lactuca saligna. Next base: position 75,378,236 of record NC_136421.1, read on the forward strand.
ATAAACGTTTAAGTGAGGTTATCACTAAAAATATGTAATGGGTAAATTATTGTAGTACTGTAGCCTTGTATTATAAGAACTACCGTTGTACTAACTACCTTAAACCGGATTTATATTAAGGCATTACGTGATAAATTGCACCATACTATCGACTAGTAACAACGACAAATGAATGGTCGTAATAACGGAATAACGTTTGGCACCCGCAGACCTGCAGGTCCGGCTGTAGCTAGCAGCAAGGTGTAGGATTGTCAATCCAGTATAGATCTATACGCAAACTCACGCTCTCCCTTCAAGAGAATTCTGGCTACAACTCGAGCCATGACAGTTAAGTCATGCTCCGATTTAAATCACAATAATAAAGTATTCATGTATATGTACTGTTTCTCGTTCTAGTATAGTTGTATATGTATTGTTTCTAGCATCATTGTATATGTATTGTTTCTAGCATCATTGTATATGTATTGTTTCTAGTATATGTATATGTATTGTTTCTTTCATCATTGTATATGTATTGTTTCTAGTATATGTATATGTATTGTTTCTAGCATCATTGTATATGTATTGTTTCTAGTATCTGTATATATGTATTGTTTCTAGCATCATTGTATATGTATTGTGTTACCCCGATGGTAACTAACTATTGATGTACTCATAAATATGAATATGGAAGTACTTTTATGTCTATACATGTATATATGATATATAACTAATATTGAAACGACCTTCGGATGGTCACCCGAAATCCCACCAGACCACATCTCAGTGCGTGAAAAGGAAATAGGGCGGATGGCCTTCCTAAGCCCTTTAAACATTACTTATATATATATATATATATATATATATATATATATATATATATATATACATATATGCGCATGCAATTTATAAGAAGTAAAACAAAGTTCAATAAAAGCTTTTGATAAGTAAAAAGAGTTTGTAAAATATTTGAAGTGAAACAGTTTGATAAACAGTTGAACAGTGATAAAATCATTGGTTTTCTAGTTATTAATCACATGTGATTGATGTAATAACTATAAGTATTTGACTTGTATTCCCCCCCCCCCCCCATAAAGTATTTAAAACATTTAAAAGTATTTCAAAGGTTGATTAAAGGGGTATAAACTCACTTGTGGTGAGTAGATTGAATTGATGTATCGGGTACCGTGCTAAGTGTCAAACGGAGACTTGTTCACACGTTCGAGCCTAGTTATCATATAATAAGCATATATATAACCAATTAGCCACATAATAACTTAACAAAGTAAGTTAACACAATTAAGAACATGTATACACTTTGTATAAGTGTTATAGGTCCTAATGGTTGCATCTAAGTTGATACGAGACAAGGCAAAAGGGTTTGAAACATCAAATGGCCTTGCATAAGAGTTCACCACCCAACAAACCCCACCCTTTGGATTTTACGGCCGTAAACTCATGGGTTTATGGCCGTGAACTCCTCATATGGTTGTTTTGGGTGTTTTAAAGTGTTATCTTGATCCAAGAACACTCCTAGCTTTGTTGGAATAATACATGAAGTAGTTTAAGGCCCTAGAATGCTCCATAGGGGAGTTTACTGCCTATAGTCCATATACCCTAGAGTTTACGGCCGTAAACTCCTATGGGTGATGGCTTTTAATTCATTTGAGGCCCTTGCATGTGTAGGATAGCTTCCATACTTTTATCTAAGGCTAATGGGGACAAGATGCACACATTTAGGTCATCACTTGGAGTTTATGGCCCAAGATATGTTCCTTGGCCGTAAACTCCTTTTAAGGAGTGATTATGAAGTCCTTTGATCCCCATTCAAGTCCCATGTGTTCAAGGTAAATTGTCTTAAGGCCTTAGGGGTGTTTGTGGTGCATTTCACCCTTAGAAAAGGGGTTTACGGCCCAAGAACCTTCCTTGGCCGTAAAATCCTATAATTCTATCATTTTGAAGTGTTTTGAAGTCCAAAATAAGCACAAGTATTAGTGGTTAAAGTCCTTAGGCTCAAGGAGGCAAGTTAGGGCATTTATGTCCCTTAAAAAGGGGTTTACGGCCCAAGAAGTTCTTTGGCCGTAAACTCCTCTAACTTGTTGATTTTGGATGCTTTCTAGTCTCTAAATATCATACATAAGGTCCTTTACACGTTGTCTATCGAGGGAATGGGACTAGGAAGCGTTAAAGTTCCATTTTGGAGTTTACTCCCCAAGAACGTTCTTGGGCGGTAAACTCACGGATCTTGTATTTTGGACATGTAATTGATGTTATAAAGCATATAACAAGTATTAAAACACGTTTAGGAAAGTAGACTCACAATCCAGGATGAAAACCCGAAGATCCGTCAGAGAGAATTGGCTTTTCTCTAGTTGGAATTGTGAATAATGAATTAATTAAATTCAGAAATCTATTTATAGTCCTGGAATATTTTGACAGAAAATATTTTTATTCTGGAAGTCGGACTATAACATTGTGAAACTTAAAATGTTCAATTTTCACAATTACAGGAGCATCCACTCTCCTGATACGTCCAGAAACGTAAACCCTAATGTACACAAACTTGTTCGGACAAGTCTGAAATTTACAGAAACTGGACTAGCTTCTATTGAATAGATAATGTTCCTGCAATGGAAATTTCGGGTTGTCACATCATCCCCCTGTTAGAAGGAATTTCATCCCGAAATTAGAATTTAAGCAAATAAGAAGTTACAAATAACTAAGCGAAAAGATGAGGATATTTCAGTTTCATCTGATCCTCGCGTTCCCAAGTGAATTCTGGTCCTCGCTTGGCGTTCCAGCGAACCTTCACGATAGGGATACGGCTTTGCTTCGTCTGCTTGACCTCACGGTCCATGATCTCTAAAGGTTCTTCCACGAAGTTGAGGCTCTCGTTGATCTCGATCTCGTCGAGTGGGATTGCGAGAGTCTCGTCGGACAGACACATTTTCAAGTTAGATACGTGGAATGTAGAATGTAAGTTACGAAGTGTGTCGGGTAGATCAAGTTTGTAAGCTACGGGGCCGACTCTTGCGAGAATCTCGAAAGGCCCTATGTACCTAGGATTAAGCTTTCCACGCTTACTGAAGCGTATCAAGCCCTTCCAGGGTGAGACTTTGAGAAGGACTCGGTCTCCCACCTGAAATTCCAAAGGTTTTCTGCGTTTATCAGCGTAGCTCTTTTTTCGGTCTCTAGAGGCTTTCAATCATTCACGAATCTGAACGATCTTCTCTGTCGTTTCCCAAATGACTTCCGGACCAGTGAGAGTACTGTCGGAGGCTTGCCCCCTAGCTAATTGGGTATCACCCACCTCAACCCAGCACAGAGGGGATCTGCACTTTCAGCCGTAGAGAGCTTCAAATGGTGCTGCCTTTATGCTCATGTGATAATTGTTGTTATAGGAAAATTCGACAAGGGGTAAATGAGTATCCCACGCTTTTCCAAAGTCAATTACACAAGCACGCAACATATCTTCTAAAGTCTGGATTGTCCTCTCACTCTGTCCGTAAGTCTGTGGATGGTAGGTTGTGCTCATGTCCAGCCTTGTTCCTAGGGAATGTTGCAGTGATTGTCAGAATTTTGAAGTGAACCTACTATCTCGATCGGAGATAATGGATATAGGCACACCATGTAGTCGTACGATTTCCCTAATGTATGTTCTCGTAAGTTTCTCCATCTTGTCGGTTTCTTTGATAGGCAGGAAGTGTGCAGACTTGGTCAATCTATCAATGATGACCCATATGGTATCAAGTCCACCCGTTGTCTTGGGCAACTTGGTTATGAAATCCATAGTGATCCGCTCCCACTTCCATTCTAGAATCTCTGGTTGTTGCAATAAACCAGAGGGCTTCTGGTACTCGACCTTTACCTTTGCGCAAGTAAGGCATTTACTCACAAAGGTAGCAATCTCTGCTTTCATATTAGGCCACCAGTATAGCTTTTTAAGATCCAGATACATCTTATCTGAACCTGGGTGGACGGAATACCGAGTGTTGTGCGCCTCGGTCATGACTAAGTCTCGGAAACCACCGTGTTTCGGTGTCCAGATCCGATCCATGAAGTATAAGGCTCCGTCACCCTTGGCTTCTAAATTCTTGTCCATTCCTCTAAGGGATTCACTCGTCACATTTTCAGGTTTCATGGCTTCAAGTTGTGCCGCCTGAATTTGATTAGACAAGTGTGAATGGATGGTTATTGATAATGACTTGACCTTGCGATCAGAATATTCTTTCCGACTCAGGGCGTCTGCTACTACGTTGGCTTTACCCGGATGATAACGAATATCGCATTCGTAATCACTGAGTAGCTCGACCCACCGTCGTTGTCTCATGTTGAGCTCCTTCTGATCGAATATGTGTTGTAAACTCTTGTGGTCGGTAAAGATAGTGCTCTTCGTTCCATACAAGTAATGTCTCTAGATCTTCAAAGCAAACACCACTGCTCCCAGTTCAAGATCGTGTGTTGTATAGTTAACTTTGTGTGTCTTCAACTGTCGGGAGGCGTAGGCGATGACCTTACCTCGTTGCATCAGAACACACCCGAGCCCTTGGTTCGATGCATCGCAATAGACTACGAAGTCTTCTATCCCTTCGGGGAGAGATAGTATTGGCGCGGTGCACAAGGCTCGTTTGAGCATTTGGAACGCTCTCTCTTGTTTCCCTTCCTAGTCAAAGGCCACGCCTTTCTGGGTCAGGGTTGTAAGAGGTTTCGCTATTCGGGAGAAGTTCTGAATGAATCAGCGGTAGTAACCAGCAAGGCCTAGAAATTGATGAATTTTTGTCGGCGTCTTGGGTGCTGACCAGTTCTCAATGGCTTTAATTTTGGATGGGTCCACGTGGATTCCCTCTTCGCTTACCACGTGTCCTAAGAATTCGACTCTTCGGATCCAAAATTCACATTTCGAGAACTTCGCATAAAGTTTCTCCGTTCGTAAAGTTCCTAAAACTAGTCGTAGGTGATCGCCATGCTCTTCCTTACTTCGGGAGTAGATCAGGATGTCGTCAATGAAAACGATGACGAACTGATCCAAGTAAGGTCGGCATACTCTGTTCATCAGGTCCATGAAAACTGCTGGCGCATTGGTCAATCCGAATGGCATCACCACGAACTCGTAGTGTCCGTAACGAGTTCGGAAGGCTGTCTTGGGAACATCCTCCTCTAGCACTCGTAACTGGTGATATCCGGATCTTAGATCAATTTTGGAAAAATAGTTCGTGTCACACCCCCAAACCAGGCGGCGGAAACGTTCGGGGGCTGTCGTGACTCAATTGAATACCATAACATTGAATATATATGAAACGTAACAACATTCTTCACCATGCATTAATATAGTACAACCAGTAGAGTTTACATGAAATACATTGTTTAAACATTACATTCCCAAAATAAATTGTTCGATTCGTACATAAATAAACTGCAAGCCATCACTGAATATGATTTCCTTTGATTCACTGGTTCCCTGAGAATACAAGGATTTTGAAAAACGTCAACATATGAAATGTGGTGAGTTCATAAGTAGTGTTTGAAATCCAATGTTTTGTATTGTTTGAAAACCACCAGAAAATCCGATATTTTCTGAAAATAGTATAGTCAAAAAGGTGTGAAGATCCATAGGTATGCTTGTTTGTTTCTATACTTGTAAAAATTGTTCATTAAAATTGTATGCATTTCGAATCCGTATGTATTGAAAAACCCTAGGAAAACCCGATGTTTTCCTAATTCTTTGAATTACATGAACGTACATTGAAACAAATGCAACGTGTGAAGTTATCGGTACCAGGCAACGTTGGATTATTTTTTAGCATGATTATTTGCTACAAACACACGTTACACAAACGACTAGTCTATAGCAATACTAACGATCCCGTAGGCATCGTCCGTACTAATCACGTTATCCAACCGCCCTGACTACGTGTAGTCCCACACCCGAAGTGAACGAGGACACGAAGGCCTCAACAACTCCTTTAGCCGGTTGGGGATAAAAGGTACGAGGGGTCCCAGACCCGCCTCGCATGAAAAGGTAGACTTTACTAGCAGTACCAAAGGACCCTTGGGGACTAGTGGTATACAAGCCATTGAAATTCCTTTTACGTTATGTCGGATCGGTGAAACCCAACACTTCGTAAGAGAGAGGTCTTCGGGCCTTAAGATCAGGTCATTGGGCTAGCTAGGCTCAACGAACAAGATTTTACACTTTTGGGGCCCAAAGGTGGTGCGTAGACGTCTGTGCACACTCGCATGTATAGTGACTTCCCAATCGTTATCGTAATGCCGTAATGTCATAGTGTTGTCGTGTTAGTAATTTCGGATTTTTATTGGTTCGAGACCGAACCAATTCATTTGACAACGACTTTTGGTGTTGTAATGTATTGTATTTCGTCGATAATTGTGGTATCATCATTGGATCAATTTGCATGTATTGAACTAGTCTTGAGAATTTTCTGTCTTCAGCCCTTCATTATTTGTAAAAATTTACTTTTTCAACCCTTTATTTAAAAACTTTCCGGTTTGGTCCTTAAATCAATTTTCTTGACATTTTAATACTAAAAATTATTGAAATAAGTATTTTCCAGCATATTTTTCATAGAAAACAGCTTAAGTCCCTGAATTTCAGTTTTTCTCGGCTATAACCCTTCTTTTTCGAAAGTTTGACAATTTTGGCCCAATTTGAAAATTTTTTGCAACTTTAGTCCTTTTTAAATTTAAAAAGCATTTTAAACCTTTGAAAAGGACTTGGAACACTTATAGTCCACTGTTTTACAGGAAAATGCAGTTTTGACCCTCGAAAACAGAAAATCTCGCATAATGGGCCTCATTGGGCCTAAAATGTCATTTTTAGCCCATTAAGCTTGAAGTTTATGTTTTTAATCCTCTAAATAAGTATATTTCCAGAAATTTCTTTATTGAAACTGTTTTGACATAGTTCAACCATCAAAGTTCGTGATTTGTCAATTTAGGCCCTTAAAGTTTGTATTTTTCGCATTTTAGGTCCAAAAATGGTGTTTTTAGCTCAAAGAAATTGTTACTAAACCATATAACCACTTTTCTAGAAATACTTTGTATGTAGAAGCATAATTGATGCTAGAGTCTTTTAACTAGAGGTATGTCTCGGTTTTGTGGGGTTTTATGACTATATCCAACATTATAACACACAAAAATCACACATATAAGCATGGAATCATACCAAGCATACAAAATACATATAGATCTACACTTTCACTTGTATTCCCCCCCAAAAACTCATGAAAACCAAAAATAGGGGGTATGAAGCTCACCTTCGGGTTTGGAAGTCGGTTTTGATGAAGAAGTGAAGAGATCTCGACCCTAGATGTGTTATGGAGATGATTTTCGAGCTCTATGGTGCTATAAGAGTATGATTCACGAAAGTATGGTGTAAGAGGAGATTTTTGAGTAGATCAAGGAGTGAAATCATAGATCAAATGAAAAACTTACCAAAGATGATGACCTAGGTGGGAAAACCTTCTTGAAATTCTTAAAATCTCGAAAAATTGAGAGGAAAGAAAGGTGGTTTTTCTTGAGAGTGTTTGAGAGGAATGATGAGAGAAAATGTTGGGTTTTAGAATGAAATGTGGAGGTAAAAAGGCCATATGGCCGTGAGTTTGAAGAAGGGAGAGAAAGAAAGGATTTCCTTGCCTAGATACATGAACCTACCTTGTTGTATGGTGGTTATTATGCATGGATGACCACCATGCAATATTGAGGTGGCAAGGTTAGGATAATTCATCTCTTTTCCTTTTTTTTTTTTTTTGTAATGATCTTGGGCCGAGATTGGGCTAAGGTAAATGAGGATGAGGTGTTTTTGCCCATTGTTGGTCTTGGCCGAATTTATGAGGCCCAAAAATAAATTTTCGGCCCATTGGGCTCTTAAGGAGACTCCCAGCCCAAAATGGTAAAAGAAATGGGTTTAGGGTCCATTAAGGGTAATTAAATCCCTTTATGGCCCATCATGGCCTAAAGTGGTCAAGTTGAAGGCTTATTGGTCCATTATGCCCAATAGGAGAATTTTAGTTCATAAGGAACTTGAACCGGAATTCCTACGGTTTCCAACCCCTAGTTGAACCTATAAGAGGTATTTGAACGAGGACAGGGTATAGCATTCACTTAGATTACAAGCCTTACTATAGTTGGTGGTTTCATGAGGATAGAAACTCCTAGCAAAAGTGCCAGTTGTGACATCATCCCCCGTTAGAGGGAATTTCATCCTGAAATTCTTTCGAATGGTATGATCATGAATGAGAGGATAGGTACTTCATTTGATCTTCGCGCTTCTCATGTGAATTTCAGTCCACGCTTAGCGTTCCACCGAACCTTCACAATGAAAATGTGGCTTTGCTTTGTATGCTCTACTTCCCTCGCTCAAACACCTCAACTAGTTCTTTGACGAACATGAGATTCTTGTTCATTTCGATCCCTTATAAAGGGAATGATAAGAGTTTTTCCTGGTAGGCACTTTTCCGATTCAGGACACAGAACACAGGGTTCACGTTGCTGAGCTCTACAGGCAGTTACAGTCTATATGTCTTTGGACCAATTCGAGCAAGAATCTCGAACAGTCCAGCGCATCGTGGGTCTGGTTTTCTCGTTTCCTAAAGCGGATCATTCCTTTCCAAGGAGATTCCTTTAATAGCACGCGATTCCCGACTTGACATCCTAATGGCTTACGCCGCTTATCGGAATAGCTCTTCTGTCGGTCTCGCAATGCTTGAAGTCAAGCTTTGATTTGGATCATCTTCTCTGTTGTTTTGCAAATGGTTTCTGCTCTCATGAGAGTACCACCGAGTGATATGCATTTATGACTATAAAGAGTTTTCGAAAGGAGCATTCTTGATGCTCGTGCGGTAGTTGTTATTGTATGAGAATTTTGTCAAGGGAAACCGGGTATCCCCTGACTTGTTGAACTCACACACCTAGACTTGTAGCATGAATTTGAGTGGTCGAATGGTTCGTTCACTTTGGTTGTTGGTTTGAAGGTGGTAAGCAACGCTTATGTCTAGATATGTTCCCATAGCCCTCTGAAGTGACTACCATAGTCTTGAAGAAAATCTGTTATCTCGATCTAAGATAGTAGATACCGATATTTCATGGAGTCTCACGATCTCCTGGATATAGATCCAAGCTAATCCTTCCATCTTGTTTGATTTTCGTATTGGCAGGAAATGAGCAGATTGGGTTAACCTATCGACGATCACCCAGATAACGCTCAACTCAACTCTTATAACAAAAAGCTTCATCTTTCGATTTCGAGAGTTTTATCCATCCATGCAGCGCTTTCATCGCGACATTCCCAGCCTTGATGCTTTCTAGACTGGTCGTAGATGATGATAGTGTTTCGTTCTCGCTTTGTGAGCAGATGAGTATGTTATTGATGAAAATAGTGAAAGGGCTAACTAAGAATGGTTGGGAAACTTGGTTCGTAAGGTTCATGAAAACCATGGGAGCATTCGTTAGACCGAAGGGTTTCACAATGAATTTGAAATGGTCGTGACAAGTTTGGAAGGAATTTTTTTTTTTTTTTTTTTTTTTTTTTTTTTTGGAATGTCCTCTTCTCGGGCTCAAAGTTGATGATAACCGGTTCCTAGATCTATTTTTAGAGAAGCAACTAGCTCCTTGGAGCTTGCCAAATAGATCGTCAGTCCGAGGAAGTGGGTATCGATTTTCTATAGGGAGTTTATTCAATTTCCTAAAATCGATGTGCCTTTTGAAGGATCCGTCTTATTGAAGAACGAGACCAGAGCTCTCCAGGGTGAAAAGCTTGGTCCAATGAATCCTTTGCGCGACAATTCTACTCAGTTGACTGGATAACTTGTGAATTTTCGGCGGGAGTCAACCTATAGGGTGAATTGGCAATTGATGTGGTTCCCGATATGAGGTTGATTCGAAATTCAACCCGTCTCTCTGGGTATTCCCGAAAGTTCCTTAGGAAACACATTTGGGAAAATCACAAGCTACTGGAATACCCTGTATGCCTACCTCTTCTTTGGTCTTGTCCCCAACATGAGTGAGGAAAACGTAGTTCTTCTGGTGCAGGCACTTCTGTGCCTTGATGCACGAGATAGGAAGAGGATTAGCGCCAGGTTTATCACCATGGATTATTAGAGTTTTCGTGATTAGGAAGGTGAAGGAAAACGGCCTTCTCGCGGCACATAATATCAGCACGGTGGGGGCTTACCCAACCATGACGATTATCACATTAAAACTCCTAATATTTACTGGCATGAAATCTATTTGTAATGAATGGTCGTTTAGTGTTAAGGTGTACTCCACATGAGTACCCTAGATTAAATCATTTTTCCCTTTTGGCCATGTCCGTTGAAAAGGCTTAGCTTAGCTTTGGGGATGTTGTTTTAGTAAGTGTTTGAAGTTGTCACTAACCAAAACTTCACTCGGATTTACCATTGAATAAGAGGTAAGCGAAAGAGTTGTCAAGTGGGAACGTACCAGTAACAATCGTTGGGTTTTGGATTGCTTCGCCTTGACCCAAGGTCAGGACCATTTCTGATCCTTCTGCTCCTCGATTGTTATCCCTAGGGCAATTGCGCCTGATGTGACCAGTTCCTCCACACCTATAGCAGGTGCGACTGGTCTCATCATTGGTGTTGTTGTTAGGGCTGTTGCGATTGTTGTCGTTTTCATTTGGCAGACGATTCTGGCATGGATAAGCTCTACAGAATTTGGCGACGTGATTCTTTCGGGTGCATTTGTTACAATGCATCTCCCTGCAGGCTCCATTATGATGGAATTTGCACTGGTTGCATTTTGGAAGGTTTCCAGCGTATGGTCTCCTGGTTGCTGGTGTAATAGGGGTCGTGGTCGCATGAACGGTAACAACACATTGCTCCCTTGAGAACCCTTGAGTGTGTGGTCCCTTTCTCTTACCCCTAGTCCTCAGCTTCCTGCTCTTAAGCTTGGGGTTTGGAGTTCCTTGACAGGTTGTCATTTGTTGGTTTCCATGTTTGTTCCTTTGGCTGGAGTTGTCAATGCTATCCCTGCCTCCTTTAGGGTTGTTTGCATTGATCTGTGCCATAGCAGCGGTTACTGCTGCCATTACAGCAGCTTGAAATGTAGCAGAGTCCATCTGCAAGAGTGGTGTCTCGCGGGTGTGCTTGTTATTCTTGCGGGATGGCATTTTCCTGATGCACATTGATAACCCAGATCGTAAGTAATGATCGTCATTCCTGGTTGTACTCTATAAATTTTTGCATCTTGTCGTATAATTCTTACTGCCTCCATCTACATCCCTATGATGTATTTGCGGTAATAGGTAATCACAGATTTGGCACGATTGTTACGTCTATCCCTAGATTATATGGGTTGTTTTAGTTTCGAGATCCTTAAGTATCTAGTGGTTCCGAGGGTTCGCTTGTGCATATAATTGAGTCTTTGCAGCTATATGAAATAAATATAACACATAATCGTTTCAGGGGTATGTACCATCTTAGTACACGAAAGAGAGTCATGTCAGATAGTAGGGGAAATTAGAAAAGGCTGATCCTAGTCGTGGCGAGAAGTGTCTGGTGGTGATGCTGATGAAGTGGATGCACCTCGGAGACGAGCTACTTGTTGCTCGGTATCTCGTAGGCGTGCCTCCCAAACTAACTGTCTCGCTCGAGAGTCTCCATTCACTTCTCGTGTTTTCCTTTCATCCCTCTTAATAACAAACCACATTTGTTTTGTTCGATTTGGGTGTCCTGAGCTTGGTTATCGATACCTCGAGTGCATCGCACCACGACTGGGAGGGCCTGGTCAGCTGGTCCTCTGTGGCTAAAATTAAAGAGACCTCAGCTCTTACCGTGGTGTGGTCGTATTCCCTACTGGTGACTTTATCCCCAAATATCGGGTGCTCGAGGGGGCATGGGGTCACCGGGGCCCACACTATAAGTCGGTGCCCTGGATTTACATGGAGGATTGATGTCATTGGATTCTACATCCGTGTCGTCATCATCATTGCCCTCCGGCTGTTCCTCTTCGAGGTCCACTATTGACTCAGTGAGTTCACCTGCGAGTTCTACTTCGTGTCCCTCCTGGGGTTCTTCCTCTGGGTCGAGCCACCCGACTATTCCTTGACTAGGGAGATAGGGTTTCCTAGCTAATGATACTCGTCTATAGCGTATTGCACGATGGGCTATGAATACTAGAAACAAATAGCATACCAATTACTCCTAGAGCTCTACGACTATTGCATAGATTCAGTTGAGGTTCCCTTCTTGGAGATTAAGGGGTATGATTTTAGGTTCCTAGCTATCACGATTTCTTCACGACATGTGATGGTTGTACCTTGGAGGGAATGTAGTTGACAAGGCTACATCCGCTCCTTGATACAACTAAGAACAGTCCTGAATTAACCGAGATACTAGCATCATCTTGTTTGGTTCGGTGTTAGGCTCTCGTTCCTAATGCAAGCAAGGGTGTTTTATTCACTTGTTTTCTTCAGAGTTATGTTAGTCCCTCTTTTGGTTTATAGTTGCATATCAATGTGTGGCTAGACATGCTAGTTCACTATAAACAAAGCTCTGATACCAACCTGTCACACCCCCAAACCAGGCGGCGAAAACGTTCGGGGGCTGTCGTGACTCAATTGAATACCATAACATTGAATATATATGAAACGTAACAACATTCATCACCATGCATTAATATAGTACAACCAGTGAGAGTTTACATGAAATACATTGTTTAAACATTACATTCCCAAAATAAATTGTTCGATTCGTACATAAATAAACTGCAAGCCATCACTGAATATGATTTCCTTTGATTCACTGGTTCCCTGAGAATACAAGGATTTTGAAAAACGTCAACATATGAAATGTTGGTGAGTTCATAAGTAGTGTTTGAAATCCAATGTTTTGTATTGTTTGAAAACCACCAGAAAATCCGATATTTTCTGAAAATAGTATAGTCAAAAAGGTGTGAAGATCCATAGGTATGCTTGTTTGTTTCAATACTTGTAAAAATTGTTCATTAAAATTGTATGCATTTCGAATCCGTATGTATTGAAAAACCCTAGGAAAACCCGATGTTTTCCTAATTCTTTGAATTACATGAACGTACATTGAAACAAATGCAACGTGTGAAGTTATCGGTACCAGGCGACGTTGGATTATTTTTGAGCATGATTATTTGCTACAAACACACATTACACAAACGACTAGTCTATAGCAATACTAACGATCCCATAGGCGTCGTCCGTACTAATCACGTTATCCAACCGCCCTGACTACGTGTAGTCCCACACCCGAAGAGAACGAGGACACGAAGGCCTCAATAACTCCTTTAGCCGGTTGGGGATAAAAGGTACGAGGGGTCCCAGACCCGCCTCGCATGAAAAGGTAGACTTTACTAGCAATACCAAAGGACCCTTGGGGACTAGTGGTATACAAGCCATTGAAAGTCCTTTTACGTTATGTCGGATCGGTGAAACCCAACACTTCGTAAGAGAGAGGTCTTCGGGCCTTAAAATCAGGTCATTGGGCTAGCTAGGCTCAACGAACAAGATTTTACACTTTTGGGGCCCAAAGGTGGTGCGTAGACGTCTGTGCACACTCGCATGTATAGTGACTTCCCAATCGTTATCGTAATGTCGTAATGTCATAGTGTTGTCGTGTTAGTAATTTCGGATTTTTATTGGTTCGAGACCGAACCAATTCATTTGACAACGACTTTTGGTGTTGTAATGTATTGTATTTCGTCGATAATTGTGGTATCATCATTGGATCAATTTGCATGTATTGAACTAGTCTTGAGAATTTTCTGTCTTCAGCCCTTCATTATTTGTAAAAATTTACTTTTTCAACCCTTTATTTAAAAACTTTCCGGTTTGGTCCTTAAATCAATTTTCTTGACATTTTAATACTAAAAATTATTGAAATAAGTATTTTCCAGCATATTTTTCATAGAAAACAGCTTAAGTCCCTGAATTTCAGTTTTTCTCGGCTATAACCCTTCTTTTTCGAAAGTTTGACAATTTTGGCCCAATTTGAAAATTTTTTGCAACTTTAGTCCTTTTTAAATTTAAAAAGCATTTTAAACCTTTGAAAAGGACTTAGAACACTTATAGTCCACTGGTTTACAGGAAAATGCAGTTTTGACCCTCCAAAACAGAAAATCTCGCATAATGGGCCTCATTGGGCCTAAAATGTCATTTTTAGCCCATTAAGCTTGAAGTTTATGTTTTTAATCCTCTAAATAAGTATATTTCCAGAAATTTCTTTATTGAAACTGTTTTGACATAGTTCAACCATCAAAGTTTGTGATTTGTCAATTTAGGCCCTTAAAGTTTGTATTTTTCGCATTTTAGGTCCAAAAATGGTATTTTTAGCTCAAAGAAATTGTTACTAAACCATATAACCACTTTTCTAGAAATACTTTGTATGTAGAAGCATAATTGATGCTAGAGTCTTTTAACTAGAGGTATATGTCGGTTTTGTGGGGTTTTATGACTATATCCAACATTATAACACACAAAAATCACACATATAAGCATGGAATTATACCAAGCATACAAAATACATATAGATCTACACTTTCACTTGTATTCCCCCCCCCCCCAAAAAAAACTCATGAAAACCGAAAATAGGGGGTATGAAGCTCACCTTGGGGTTTGGAAGTCGGTTTTGATGAAGAAGTGAAGAGATCTCGACCCTAGATGTGTTATGGAGATGATTTTCGAGCTCTATGGTGCTATAAGAGTATGATTCACGAAAGTATGGTGTAAGAGGAGATTTTTGAGTAGATCAAGGAGTGAAATAATAGATCTAATGAAAAACTTACCAAAGATGATGACCTAGGTGGGAAAACCTTCTTAAAATTCTTAAAATCTCGAAAAATTGAGAGGAAAGAAAGGTGGTTTTTCTTGAGAGTGTTTGAGAGGAATGATGAGAGAAAATGTTGGGTTTTAGAATGAAATATGGAGGTAGAAAGGCCATATGGCCGTGAGTTTGAAGAAGGGAGAGAAAGAAAGGATTTCCTTGCCTAGATACATGAACCTACCTTGTTGTATGGTGGTTATTATGCATGGATGACCACCATGCAATATTGAGGTGGCAAGGTTAGGATAATTCATCTCTTTTCCTTTTTTTTTTGTTTTTGTAATGATCTTGGGCCGAGATTGGGCTAAGGTAAATGAGGATGAGGTGTTTTTGCCCATTGTTGGTCTTGGCCGAATTTATGAGGCCCAAAAATAAATTTTCGGCCCGTTGGGCTCTTAAGGAGACTCCCGGCCCAAAATGGTAAAAGAAATGGGTTTAGGGTCCATTAAGGGTAATTAAATCCCTTTATGGCCCATAATGGCCTAAAGTGGTAAAGTTGAAGGCTTATTGGTCCATTATGCCCAATAGGAGAATTTTAGTTCATAAGGAACTTGAACCGGAATTCCTACGGTTTCCAACCCCTAGTTGAACCTATAAGAGGTATTTGAACAAGGACAGGGTATAGCATTCACTTAGATTACAAGCCTTACTATAGTTGGTGGTTTCATGAGGATAGAAACTCCTAGCAAAAGTGCCAGTTGTGATAGTTCGCCCCTTGCAGTTGGTCAAATAGATCGTCTATGCGAGGCAGAGGGTAACGATTTTTGACCGTCAGTTTGTTGAGTTCTCTGTAGTCGATACACATACCAAAACAATCCGTCTTTCTTCTTAACGAACAAGACCAGTGCTCCCCAAGGTGAGAAGCTTGGTCTTATGAATCCCTTGCTGAGTAGTTCGTTAAGTTGACCAGATAATTCCTGCATCTCTGCTGGTGCTAATCGGTAGGGCAACTTGGCTACTGGGGTAGCTCCTGGGACTAAGTCGATACGGAACTCGACCTGTCGTTGCGGAGGTAATCCAGGTAGTTCTTCCGGGAAAATGTCGGGAAAGTCGCTCACTACTGGAATGTTCTTGAGTTCTTTCGTTTCGAGGTTCGTGTTGACGACGTGAGCAAGGAATGCGTGGTATTCTTTGCGCAGATATTTCTGTGCTTGAATACTTGATATAATGTGAAGACTCGCACCAGGTTTGTCGCCGTAGACTATAAGAGTTTCGTTAGACGGAACGTTTAGTCGGACTGCTTTCTCGAAGCACATGATGTCGGCGCGATGAAGACTCAACCAATCCATGCCGATGATAACGTCGAAGCTTTTTATTGAGACCGGCATGAGGTCGATTGGGAATGAATGGTTATCCTGGTTAGGATACATCCTAAGTATATGCTACTAGTGTTTTCTGTTTTGCCGTTTGCCATTTCTACTGTGAATTGTTCTTTAAGTGTGTGTGGTTGTGGTTTAAGCATGTGAGCAAATTTGTGGTTTACGAAGCTTCGCTCCGCTCCACTATCGAACAGAACGCATGCATAGGAGTTATCGAGGAGGAACGTACCAGTCACCACTGTCAGGTCAGCGACTGCTTCCCCGTGGCCTATAGCTAGTACCCTCCCTGCTCCTCCATCATTTCTCGCTTTGGGGCAGTCCCTCTTATAGTGGCCTGTTTCGCCACATCCATAGCAAGTTGGGCTCGCACCAGAGCCAGGGACTTGCGTGATCGGTTGCGCCGGGAATTTACAGAAACGGACGGTGTGTCCTTTCCTGTTGCAGTTAGAGCACTGCATTTCACGGCAGGGGCCGTTGTGGTGGAAGTTGCATTTGTTGCACTTCGGCAAACTTCCAGCATACTACTTCGTCGGAGCAGTAGCAGCAGGGGTTACCGCGGCATGTACCACCACAATTTGCTGCTTCTTGGCAGCTCGCTGCCTCTTCTTGTCATCCCAGAACTTCCGCTTGGTGTCAGCGGGTTTGGATGGTTCTGAGATGGCTAGGGTTGTTGTGGTTGCAGGGGTTTTGACACTATGGTCAATGAGTTGTTGTGCCAGTCGCTTGGCATTGTCGAAGGTAGCAGGGTTTGATGATAGAACATTCCCCTGATATGGAGGAACTAGCCCCCATATGTACCTTTCAATTTTCTTCCCTTCAGTGGGAACCATATTAGGGCAGAGGGCCACCAGTTCGCTAAATCTGGCGGTGTAAGCAATGATGTTGGTGCCCTTCATGGTTAGGCTCCAAAGCTCCTGTTCCAGTTTCTGGATCTCGCCCCTCGGGCAGTATTCCTCAATCATGAGGTCTTTCATCGTATCCCAGCCCATGTCGTTGGCTACGACGAGAGTTAGAGATTTAACGTGGCTGTTCCACCACGTCAGTGCCTTCCCTTCGAAGGTGCATGTGGCATATTTGACTTTGCTCGCAGCAGGGCAAGAACAAATTTCGAAGACTGATTCAGTCTTCTCGAACCATTGCGAGAGAGCAATGACTCCGCCAGTCCCATGGAAGGGTTTCGGCTTACAGTTGGTGAAATCCTTGTAAGAACACTCTCTCGAGCGCACAGGAGTTTCAACCGGAATGGAGTTAATCGGGGTTCCACCTCCGCTGGCATCAGTAGAGTGATACTGTGCCATGGCAGTTGCCACTGCTGCAGCTACGGCAGCATTTAGGGCTGTTGTATCAATGACCGGAGGTGGTGGAGGTGTAGGGTTATTCCGGGTAGATTTGCGAGGAGGCATCTTTCAACTATAAGTTTATAAAGATGAGAAAAGTGGTAAGAATCAATTTGTAAGTAATGTGCGAATGACACATGGACTAACTAACCATAGCCCAACAATTGAATGAGTGTTTGTGTTCATAACCAGAAAGATGTGTAGGAAAACCCAAATGTAAAGATTCTTCCCACAAAGTAGGTAGTTGTCAATAATACTGGTATTACTGATGTAATGAGTTCAATGAAAATTGACCTAACAGTAGGTCTTACATCATACCATACAGAAAGTTTGATAGTTCTTAGATTCCTAATTAGAGTACTGAAAGTTAGGAATACTTTACAGATAAGTGCTACTTAGAGCACAGATGTTAAAAGGCTAATCCTTAACCCAAAATATAATGATGTACTAGACATCATCTAACGGCGATGAGTATTCCTCGGGAGAACCCTGAGGTCTCTCATTTGACGTACCACCTCTTGAAGGTGTCGTTCATGAGCCCTTTGACGAGCTCGAAGTTCCATGACTTCAGCTTGAGAGGCAACCAGACATTGCTGCAGAGTTTCATTGGTTCTTCGGGTCCGTTCCATATCTTCTTCGAGACGGCGAATGCGGACTGTGTTGACACCAGAGTTGGCATCAATCTCCACGACCCGGTTGATGGCTGCTCGACCTTGCTCGACATTACGAGCTATTCTACGGATAAGGACAGGTAGAGCTCGGTCAGCAGAGCCGCCATCACTGACATTGTAAAAGGTTCGGTCCCCAAAGTATGGTAAGGGTTGACCCTGTTCGTCACTCCAGCGATTCAAGTTATCTCCCCACAAGGGAGTAGGACCTAGAAAAGTTGGTCGAGGGTTGTTGTTCGGGGCTTGACCTACTGGAGGTAGGTTGTTGACCTCAGGCTCAGAGTCTGATCCATCTGAGAAGCCTTCAGCTTGATGATCATCCAACGGGATTGGGTGTTCATCGTCAAACTCTGCTTCGAGCCATCCTGTGTTGCCTTCATTTGGAAAGTACGGGTCGTCGTGATGGAATCCAGCCATTTAAATCTACGCGAGAAGAGAGGTATAAAGATATAGTATACAAGTAGTTGGTAGTACAAAATACACCTATAGTATTTTAAGTTTAGGTTCTATTGAATCTTCTTCTGGTATTGCTGGTAAGTTTTTAGACTTGTTAACACATCACAACCATTCTAGGGTATATGCTAATCACTCCTCGAACCAGCATAGTTGATAAGGCTATGCCATTCCCAGGACTGACCATATATCCCCGAGCTTACCTGTGATATTTAACAATCGTAATACTTTTGTTCTTGTCGTTGTGACACTGGTTTTAGTATGAATGTAGACTAGTATACTTAATTAAATATTTTAGTATTTTAAGTATAGACTCTTGGTCAGAGTGTTTTAATCCCAACTGGGTTTATAGTTTAGTATATCTTTTATGGGTTCATACACTTGATTCACTATAAACAATGCTCTGATACCAATCTGTCACACCCCAAAACCAAGAACGGCGGAAACATTCTAGGGCGGAGGACGTCATGTAAGTATCACAACACAGTAAATGTAAATAAGCAAACAACATCATCCATTGCATTAAATATATAATTTTAATACAAGTGTGTTCTGTACAGTATAGACACCAAAAATAACGTATATCAAAATAATAAGATGAGTCTTGAATGCGCTCCATCTTCTCAAAAGTTGGCCTCGGTACCTGTCTACTGATGACCTGAGAATACAAGTTATTTTGAAAGAGTTTATCAACATTAAGCTGGTGAGTTCATAAGTATTTTAGTGTCGGTATTTGTCATCCAAAATGTTTGAACATGTATAAAGTATAAGTTTGTAAAATGTATGTAAAGGTTTGCAATTGTTTGTAAAAGTTTGAATCTCTCAGAAAAACCTATATTTTCTATTAAAGTAGCCTTCTACCAAGGCTTAACTGTTTTGTATGCTCGTTTGATGTAAAAATGTGTAATTTCCCAAATGTAACTATCATTTAACAAAATATAGTTTGTACATAAACGTTTAAGTGAGGTTATCACTAAAAATATGTAATGGGTAAAGTATTGTAGTACTGTAGTCTTGTATTATAAGAACTACTGTTGTACTAACTACCTTAAACCCGATTTATATTAAGGCATTACGTGATAAATTGCACCATACTATCGACTAGTAACAACGACAAATGAATGGTCGTAATAACGGAATGACGTTTGGCACCCGCAGACCTGCAGGTCCGGCTGTACCTAGCAGTAAGGTGTAGGATTGTCAATCCAGTATAGATCTATACGCAAACTCACGCTCTCCCTTCAAGAGAATTCTGGCTACAACTCGAGCCATGACAGTTAAGTCATGCTCCGATTTAAATCACAATAATAAAGTATTCATGTATATGTACTGTTTCTCGTTCTAATATAGTTGTATATGTATTGTTTCTAGCATCATTGTATATGTATTGTTTCTAGTATATGTATATATATTGTTTCTAGCATCATTGTATATGTATTGTTTCTAGTATATGTATATGTATTGTTTCTAGCGTCATTGTATATGTATTGTTTCTAGTATCTGTATATGTATTGTTTCTAGCATCATTGTATATGTATTGTGTTACCCCGATGGTAACTAACTATTGATGTACTCATAAATATGAATATGGAAGTACTTTTATGTCTATACATGTATATATGATATATAACTAATATTGAAACGACCTTCGGATGGTCACCCGAAATCCCACCAGACCACATCTCAGTGCGCGAAAAGGAAATAGGGCGGATGGCCTTCCTAAGCCCTTTAAGCATTACTTATATATATATATATATATATATATATATATATATATATATATATATATATATATATATATATACATATATGCGCATGCAATTTATAAGAAGTAAAACAAAGTTCAATAAAAGCTTTTGATAAGTAAAAAGAGTTTGTAAAACATTTGAAGTGAAACAGTTTGATAAACAGTTGAACAGTCATAAAATCATTGGTTTTCTAGTTATTAATCACATGTGATTAATGCAATCACATGTGATTGATGTAATAACTATAAGTATTTGACTTGTATTCCCCCCCCCCCCCCATAAAGTATTTAAAACATTTAAAAGTATTTCAAAGGTTGATTAAAGGGGTATAAACTCACTTGTGGTGAGTAGATTGAATTGATGTATCGAGTACCGTGCTAAGTGTCAAACGGAGACTTGTTCACACGTTCGATCCTAGTTATCATATAATAAGCATATATATAACCAATTAGCCACATAATAACTTAACAAAGTAAGTTAACACAATTAGGAACATGTATACACTTTGTATAAGTGTTATACGTCCTAATGGTTGCATCTAAGTTGATACGGGACAAGGAAAAAGGGTTTGAAACATCAAATGGCCTTGCATAAGAGTTCACCACCCAACAAACCCCACCCTTTTGAGTTTACGGCCGTAAACTCATGGGTTTATGGCCGTGAACTCCTCATATGGTGGTTTTGGGTGTTTTAAAGTGTTATCTTGATCCAAGAACACTCCTAGCTTTGTTGGAATAATACATGAAGTAGTTTAAGGCCCTAGAATGCTCCATAGGGGAGTTTACGGCCTATAGTCCATATACCCTAGATTTTACGGCCGTAAACTCCTATGGGTGATGGCTTTTAATTCATTTGAGGCCCTTGCATGTGTAGGATAGCTTCCATACTTTTATCTAAGGCTAATGGGGACAAGATGCACACATTTAGGTCATCACTTGGAGTTTACGGCCCAAGATATGTTCCTTGGCCGTAAACTCCTTTTAAGGAGTGATTATGAAGTCCTTTGATCCCCATTCAAGTCCCATGTGTTCAAGGTAAATTGTCTTAAGGCCTTAGGGGTGTTTGTGGTGCATTTCACCCTTAGAAAAGGGGTTTACGGCCCAAGATCCTTCCTTGGCCGTAAACTCCTATAATTCTATCATTTTGAAGTGTTTTGAAGTCCAAAATAAGCACAAGTATTAGTGGTTAAAGTCCTTAGGCTCAAGGAGGCAAGTTAGGGCATTTATGTCCCTTAAAAAGGGGTTTACGGCCCAAGAAGTTCCTTGGCCGTAAACTCCTCTAACTTGTTGATTTTGGATGCTTTCTAGTCTCTAAAGATCATACACAAGGTCCTTTACACGTTGTCTATCGAGGGAATGGGGCTAGGAAGCCTTAAAGTTCCATTTTGGAGTTTACTCCCCAAGAACGTTCTTGGGCGGTAAACTCACGGATTTTGTATTTTGGACATGTAATTGATGTTATAAAGCATATAACAAGTATTAAAACACGTTTAGGAAAGTAGACTCACAATCCGGGATGAAAACCCGAAGATCCGTCAGAGAGAATTGGTTTTTCTCTAGTTGGAATTGTGAATAATGAATTAATTAAATTCAGAAATCTATTTATAGTCCTGGAATACTTTGACATAAAATATTTTATTTCGGAAGTCGGACTATAACATTGTGAAACTTAAAATGTTCAAGTTTCACAATTACAGGAGCATCCACTCTCCTGATACGTCCAGAAACGTAAACCCTAATGTACACAAACTTGTTCGGACAAGTCTGAAATTTACAGAAACTGGACTAGCTTCTATTGAATAGATAATGTTCCTACAATGGAAATTTTGGGTTGTCACACTTAGTGTTTTAGTCCTTGTAATTTTTTGTATGCTTTCCAGTCTCATATGAATAGGGACTTTACTTAGAGTTAGATAAGAATCCTAGAACAACTTGTCTACTTTCTCTTTGTAAGAACTGAAAGCATAATATGAGCTGAAACCATATTATATTTACTCTCTTTGTTCATTTACTCAATTACTTTGATATATTCTCGATTCATCACATCATCAATTGGTATCAGAGCAGGAATCATAATCTGCGATCTGATTTTCATTCTGATTCAAAAGGTTTATGAATCAAATTATGGTTCAAAAAGTTTCCGCACCTTTTGAAGTGAAAAGTGTTCTTGATCTTCAGTTGTGATTCGATTTTGCAACTGATTTGTTGAATCGAGTGTTCTACTTGATTTTTCTGCTCAATTCGACAATTTGCTTTCAAATTCTCTTTGATTTCTTAGAAAATTTTCATCCGTACATCAATGGCGAATTTCAATCTAAACTCAATGACTTCATATTCTCATTTGCTAGGGTCTTCAACTAAGATTCATATGCTCATTCCAAAAAACTATTATTAGTGGTCTGATCGTATGCAAGACTACTTAAATGGACTCGATGAGGAACTTTGGTCATGGATCTCTGGGAATGTTACTCCTCCGACATATGTTCAACCAATTGGATCTTCATATGGAACTACAAGTGTTGACGTTCAAACTGATAGACTAATAAAACATGAGAAAAGATGTATGAGAGAGTTATGTGGTGCATTGCCTCCAATTGTGTATAACTATGTTGGAAGTTGAACTACTGCAAAAGAAATCTAGAATAATCTCAAAGAAAATTTTTAAGGAAGTGGGAAAACGAAAATCAATTCAGTAAAGCATTGTTTGATTGAGTTGAAAGATTTTAAGCAAAAGGATGGTGAGTCAATTGAATCTTACTATGATAGGCTGAATGAATTGATCTACAAATATCATCGGCGTGGCATTACAAAACCCATTTGTTGAGTCTCTCTCAATGATCTCTCTTAATTTCATTGAATTCGTGCGTTGCGTTTTTGATTTGTGATCATTTGACTTGTTGGATCAAATTTTTCTTGAAAAACCCATTTGCTGTGATCCAATAAATTTGTGTTGATCAAAGCCCGATCCAATTTCTTATTCGTTTAGTTGATTCTATTCTGAAAATGCAATGGTTATTTTTTATTCAGATCTAGTCCAAAAATCGAGTCAAATTTCAATATTCATATTACTATTCATATGTTTGGATATTTGAAACTCAAGTTTCCGATTCTTTACTATTCATTAATCCATTATTAAGCCCACAATTCCTCTTTATCCAATTTACTAATCTGTCATTGTTCATCAAAATTGAGCCCCAACTTTATTTTAGTTAGATATCTTCTTTGTTTCTTCACTAGCTCGTCGTATCTCATGATCGTGACTTCTTTTATGTTTCCGAGTTTTAGAGTCTCGATTTCTTCTAATCATTCAGAACAATTAATGAGTTTTGATTGTAGAGATGAACTTGTGAATCGGTCATATGTATTGACTTTTATCTCAAACATCGATTATGATCAAGTCAAAAATAAAGAAGTTGGAAGTTGTGTTTTTGATTTTGATAAAAATTGGTCATGAACTTGCTATCAATTGAAATTTTTCTGAAGAACAGATGGTTTATCAAGTTTTAGATCAAAAATTTGGTATTTGATTCATCGATTTGGTGTTTGAATTCGAAAAGTCAATCTGTCACACCCCCGAACCAGACGGCGGAAACATCCAGGGGTTTGTGCGTGACTTCATCTTGAAATATTATTACAGTGAATATAATTGAAACATAACATCATCATCATCACACATCTAATATAACAACATTCATTGTTTACATTGAGTGTTGTATCTAAATATTACATGCCAAAATAGGAAAAGTATGATGAAACAAAATATAACACAATATCCATTAGTTTGTTTCATTCATCCTACTTCAACGGTTTCCTGAGAATACAAGTTGTTTTGAAAACGGTCAACATAAAAATGTTGGTGAGTTCATAAGCATGTTTGTGAAAATGATTTGTATAACTTTGAAAACCGCCAGAAAATCCGATATTTTCTAAAAACTGTTTAGTGTGTTTGTGTTAGATCTTGTATTAATGCATCTATGTTATTGTTTATTTGACTAAAAGGGTAAAAAGAATGTAGAGAGAATGTAAGAGCATGTAAAGAGAATGTTCCCAGACAACCCGATGTTGCCTGTAAAAAAAATAGGTCTTCCGTAAACTTCATAACGTTAATTCCTCTAAGCGAGCCGTCGTAACCATACTAAATAATGACAATTTCACCTGTCTTGGCATTGTTGGACGCCGGTTTTGACTTTGATTATAAGGTTTTCATCACCCTAGACTGAGTTAGTCTAACTCTAGTGAACAGCTGAGGTGTGGGGTGTCAACCCCGTATAGATCTATACACAAATCCCCATTCTCCCTCCAAGAGACTCTGGTTATAACTACAGGCTACGATCGTACACTTAATAGGTGCTAACCGACAAAAACTCGCTAGATCCTTAATCGAATTTACGCGAAGAAAAATGTATAAACTCATTCCAGGACCAATGATCCATGTAAGTGAACCACTAAGGCATCGCTAAACATGTAAATCATTTCAAGACCCAAATGGAATGAGATTATATAACATGGGCCCGAAATATATATGAAAGGACAACTAAGGCTCATTTCACATGTAAAGTATTTACAGGCCGAAATAGCACACAAATAGTATCCAAGGTTCATCGCACATGTCAATGGGTCAATGAGGCCCAATAAACATATACAGGACCTCTCACACATAAAAATGGGCCACTAAGGCCCAATAACCTAGAAAATGATCAAATTAAATCCATTTGTTCGTTTATCATTGGTTTTGGCTCAAGTATTTACTAAAATTTCATAAAAAGAAGAATGCATATAAAACCCATTCCTAGGCCCAATAAACATGTAATTGGACCACTAAGGCCCACTATACGTGTCTGTTATTTCCAGGCTCAAAAGGAATGTGAATGTCTATCCTAAGCCCAATATACATTTAAAAGGACACTAAGGCCCACTAAACATGTATATTATTTCCAGGCCCAATAAGGATGTGAATACCTATCTCGAACCCAATATACATGTAAAAGGACATTAAGGCCCACTAAACATGTATATTATTTCCAGGCCCAATAAGGATATGAATATCATTTTTAACCCCTTTGTTATTGTTTTGTTTATTTTAGCTTGATTATTTACATAATTGATATCTAAAGCCCACTTTTTGTAAAAATGACGTTCTTTGCCCAATAAGCCAAACATTTGCGATTAAAGCCCAATTTTGTAAGAATAACACTTTAGTCTCCATTTTTGTTCAAAACTTGTGTTGATGACTAGTTTGTGGTAAAAATAAAATTTATAAACTCATTTTTGTCAAAAATATCATTTTGGCTTGATTTTTGTGAAAATACATATTTTTCTGGTTTTGGGCTTTTCCGACCTAGTTTTTGGAAAATTGGTAGAAAAATCATCGTATGTCAAATTTTGAATCCGTAAATTCTGGAAGTTTGTAAATTTTGTCTACTTTGTTCACAATTTTTCTTAAAATTTTTGATGGCTTCAAACTAGTGTGAAATTGCTCACCTTCACAGGTTGGTCCGAAAGTGTTTCAAATTTGATAGGCAGTTTTGTAAATTTCGCCAAAAATTGTAGGAAAATTGTATGAAAACGTGCGAGTAGTCATTTTAAAGGTATAAATCTGAACTTTAACCATGTAAAACAGTTTTGAAAAATACTTCCATTAAGAGGTTAAAAACAGTCTGAGATTGGACCAAAACTTTTCTGTCAAGGGCTGTTTTGTGAGTTTAGTTTATAGATCTTTTAACACAACACTCATTTTTGCTATATCAAGTATACATATCTCAGATCTACAAGTTTACATGTATTATATGTGATAAAACATACTTTTCTCATGATTCATATGAATATCCTAGTGATACACTTAAAGTTTCTTAACATATTTTTAGATTAGTGAAGAAATCAATACATAATCACCAAATGTTTCAAGAGAACACACATAATCATGCATATATACATAGATCTACACATAAGACTTGTATTCTCCCCCTAAAAACAAGTAAAAATAGAAAACAAGGGGGTATGAACTCACCTTGGGGTGATGGATCGGTTTTGATGAAGAGGTGGAAGAAGATTTTTGATCCTAGCAAGCTTTCTTGAGTAGATCTTGAACTTAGATGGTTCTAAGAACATGATCCACAAGATATGGGTATAAGAGGATATTTTTGAAGAGATCAAGAAGTTAATCCATGTATCTAAGAAATACTTACCCAAGATTGATGGTCTTTAGTGAAGATCTTCTTGAAACACCTAGAGATCTCGAAAATTTGAATGGAAGGAAGGAGGATCTTCTTGAGTGTTTTGAGAGAGTTTTCTTGAAAGATTTTTGAGAGAATGAGGGTGGTTTGAGGTGTTTTATCCGTGAATAAGAATAAGGGAGGAGAGAGAGGGAGTATGGTGATGTGCATGGAGATCCACCATGCAATGAAGAGGTGGCAAGTGCACAATTT
The DNA here is from genome assembly GCF_052625555.1 of Lactuca saligna. NCBI lineage: Eukaryota > Viridiplantae > Streptophyta > Magnoliopsida > Asterales > Asteraceae > Lactuca > Lactuca saligna. Next base: position 75,404,992 of record NC_136421.1, read on the forward strand.
ATCTTGTTTTCCTTTTTTTGTCGAATAAGCATAATAGGCCTAAAATTTGGGCTTAAGAGAAAGGAATTGAGGGAATTTGGGCCTTCTCTTAAGTTGATCAAATTTATGAAGACCAATAATCGATTTTCGGCCCATTGGGCCATCAAGAAGGTTCATGACCCAAAATGGTAAGAAAAGGAGGAATGGGTTTATGGCCCATTAAGGTTAATTAAATCATTTATGACACATCATGGTCCATTGGAGGTAAAATGAATCATTCTAGGCCCAAATGGCCCAAAATGTTATAGATTGATGAATTGATAATTTATTGGTCCCTTAGGCCCATTAAGAGAATCTTAGTCCATAATGAACTTGAGTCGGGATTTCTAGGGTTTCTAACCCTTAGTTGAACATATGAGATGTATTTAAATGAGAATAGAGTATAGTAAGTATAGGCTTTTACAATGGATGATGTTTACATGGGAATAGAATTTCCTAGCAAAATGTCAGTCGTGACACAATCCGAGAAAAAGTCAAAATCGATTTATATGGGTTGATTCTTTGAATTAGAAGTTGAAATCGTTTGATACAAGTTGGAACATTGGCTATGGATGTCGAAATCTTAATTGATTTGGGTTTCAATTTTGAAAATTTGTTAGGTTATGTTCTTGATGTCGAACAGTATTAGAATGAAGAAACGAACCGTGTCTCGGTCATTGTAGTGGATGGTTCGAGTGTTGTGTGTTGGCAAATGACGAACAGGAAAGAGTTTAATTTCAATGGCGATTGATTGGAATTTGACTTTGAAGATTGTTCGACACTTGCAATATATTTTGATTTTGGATTTCGAAATTGACTCTTGATTTTGGAACTACGAGTTGATGGTTTGGAACGAACATATGTGCTCTCGGTCCATCTTGATGGACGAAAATCTTTTGGAAGAATCGAATGCAAGTGAATGCTTAATTTCAAATATTTGGAGAGGTCAATTGTCGGTTTTCAAAGGATGATGAAGAGAATGCAGTGTGTTTGAGAAGGATTCGATTTTGGTGTGCCAGCCTCGTTAATGGATTTTGGATTAATGAAAAGCGAAGTGGTATTTTTGTTACTTGGTTCACAAAAGGGAAGAAAAATTTTCGTTGCTGATTAACGAAAATGTGCAGATGATTTTGTATGAAGGGATGAAGTTTCGTACGTTGCCAATAACTTTGTTAAAACGAGATTGGGGAAGAAGAAACCCAAATTTTCGTAAATGGCCCTTAAAGTTTTGACGGTTTGACACAGTTTAAACCTTCCGTACGAATAGGCAATTTTTCGTTAGTTTTGAAGAAAGGAGGAAGAGTTTTGTAAGCAGTCCCTATACTTTCGAATGGTTGGCCGTTTTTGTCCAACTTCAACAATTAGGGTATTTTTCGAATGTTAGGAGGACAAAAGGCAGAATTGTCGAAATTAGTCCCTGAGGTTTCGAAAATTTGATTGTTCGTAAACAATTTCAAAAAAGGATTGATTTTGCTGAGAAATTGCAGAAAATGCATTTCAGGCCCCTACAGTTTATGAAAATTTACGCTTTCTACCCAGCTTCGGAAAAGGGGGAGAGTTTTGCATTTTTGGTTGTTTTGGGTGCACCGGGTCACTACAAAATTTTGAAATTGACAATTTCTACCAATTTTTGAGAAATTTTGTCAAAGGCGGTCCGTAAACGAAGTTAAAAATTCAAATTTTTTTGGATTTTCCGGATTAAAGCACAAAGTTTATGCCACATGTTAAGGGGGAGCTTTGATACGAAAAATATCAAATAGAGCACGTTCACTTTTCTTGAAGGTTTTATATTCAAATTTCAATTATAAAAAGGGGGACAAATTTATATGGAAATTCAAACTTGAATTTTTCATATTACATGGATTTGAAGACCGAAGTGACCTTGAAATTTTGAAGCTTACAAATGATGTAATTGGAAGTTCGAAAGTGATTTATTTTCGAAATGGGTTTGGTTTTATTGAAGATTTTCGGGGTGTGTTTTTATGCTCAACTTTTGGGTGATTATTTGGAGTTTGAGAAGCTCTTGATCATTCGTTGATGCTTGGTGTGTATGGTCTCACATCCTAGAGCCCAAATTTAAGAATCATGGAAGAATTGAAGATTTGAAGTTCATTTCGACATGTGTCACCCTTGAGGCTCGGATCGCGTAGTTGCTCGATTTTGGAAGATTTGAAGTGGGTCATCCATTCCAAACTTTGAGGGAGAGAATGTTGGGGTGCAAAGTTATTCATGTTTGACTTTGTAATGTGTTGGCTTTTGTAAGACCCACTTGCATGTGGTGTATTAGCCTTTTGACTCATGAGATAGAGAGTAAGAGAGAGAGACATGTAAACACCTCTATATAAGGTGAGTTTAGTCCACGTTTAGAGGTGTGCTTGACAGGTGTAAAAGTGGAGTGTGTAAGTGTGTGTTATTTATGTAGATGTAGATCTATGTCCCTTTTTGTAACACCATACATAATCAATACATCTCTTAAACACCAAAATCATCATGTTCATTGTGCAATCTTTAGTTCCGCATGTCAAACCATGTTCTTTATGTCACTACACGATAAAGACTCTACCCTGAAGTAGAAGGTTCAACATTTGATCACAAGGGGAGAGAATGTAGAGTCAATATAATTAAGTACCCTATTTACAAAGGCATTGTAGTGGTTTGCTGTGTAACGTCTAGAGCTTGTATTTTTTGTATCTGTGATTACCCAATAAATAAAGTAGGTACATTAGTGAGATGCAAATTTTGACGGAATTGTATGCATTGAGCTTTCATGCTCATTGCAACTCCTTTGTACTCATTCAAGATAATAGAGCTGAAACCAAATCTTATTTAGATTTTTCCATTTTGTTAACTCTAATTCATATTATGATGGATCAAAACACAATTCAAACATCCTTTCACCTATGCAATATAGCCATCAACCTCTCCACATAATTCAGGAGCTCATTGACGTGGATGTCGTCTAACGGAACAACCACTAAATCATCAGCCACACATTTCCCAAAGATGAGAAACATGGAAGGTGTTATGAACCTAACTAATCTTCTTATGTATATCGAATTAGTTGGCAACCTTACCTAGTATGGCCACTACTTAAAAAGGCGTGACATATCAGAGGCCCAACTTGTACCTCTTTCTGAAGCGTATAACACCCTTCCAAGGTGATACCTTCAGAAAAACCATGCCCCTAACCTGGAACTTTATATCAAACCATCACCTATCAGCATAACTCTTTTGTCGTCTTTGAGCTGTCTGTAACCTCTATCTGATTTTCTTAATAAGCTCCTTCGTCTGGAGAACCACCACAGTCCTCCCCATGACTCTATGGCTAACCTCTCCCTAGCAAACTAGAGTACAACATTTCCTCCCATAAAGAAACTCGTAAAGAGGTGCACCGATACTAGAATGATAGTTGTTGTTGTGATAAACCCCAACTGAAGGTATGTAGCAGTCCCAACTCCCATTAAAATCGATGACACAACCCTTAATATATCTTCGAGCGTCTAAATAGTCTGATCCCTCTGGCCATCTCTTTGAGGGTGATAAGTTTTGCAGAAGTGCAATCTCGTACCCAACTCCTCATGAAACCTCTACCAATACTAGCAATTGAATCGCACATCATGACCGGATACGATGGAAATGGCTACACCATGGAGAGCAACGATCTTGCGAGCATACACATCGGCCAATTTCTCGGCTGATGAACTCTCCCGAATGGTAAGCAAATGGGCACTCTTGTTTACTCAAATAAAAATAACCCAAATGACATCAAATCCCTCGGCCATCCTCGATAATTTGTGGATGATATCCATGGTGATCTACTCCTATTTCCACATGGGAACCTCCAAGGGCTATATTTTGCTCTGTCGTCTCTAGTGTTTTGCCTTGACCATCTGGCAGGCCAAGCATCTCTCCACATACCTTGCTATCCCTCGGTTCATGCATGGCCATTAATAGCTAAGTCTCGGGTCTCGATACATCCTCGTGGATCCAGGCTAGATCAAGAACCCGAACCTGTGCACCTCCTCTATCCATGTTTATCGAACCCAAACCCATCTGCATTGGGTTATAAACTCTTAACTATCAATGCAAATCTACCAATGTAGCCTCTGAACTTCTCTTTCTTCTAATTCTCCCTCATGGGTCCCTCGGTCCGAGCCTCCCTAATAAAATCCAGAAGTAGAGAGTTGACAGTATCCTCAAACAGAGTCCTCGAACAAGATCCCTAGCTGTCTTGCAGCTCAAAGCATCGGTGACCACATTGGTCTTCCTTAGATGATAAAGAATTTCACAATCATAATCCTTGACTACATTGAGCCACCTACACTGCCTCTTGTTCAGATTTGGTAGGTCTGTAAGATGTCTTAGGACCTTTTAATCGATATAGATGGTACAATGGACCCTATAGAGACAGTTTTGACAAATCTTGAGGGCGAACACTACTGTCCCTAAGTCTTAATCATGTGTCGGATACCTAACCTCATGACGCTTCAACTGCCTAGATGCATATGCAATGACCCTGTCCCACTGGATGAGCACCGCCCCAATCCGTGATTGAAACATCACAAAATACCACAAATTCCTCAATACCCTCAGGAATGGTCAATATTGGGGCCTCACGTAACTTCCACCTCAGAGTCTCAAATGCAGTCTGCCGCTCAGACCCCCAATGAAAATTCACACTCTTCTTCGTCAAGAGAGTCAAAGGAACAACAATCTTGGAAAACTCTTTAATAAACCTATAATAGTAAGCTGCTAACCCTTGAAAACTCTTGATCTTAGATGCGGTCTTCGGTTCCTCCCACTACATAACTGCCTCAATATTGTCTTGCTCGACCATAATCTAATTCTTATTGAGGACATGTCCTAATAACTGAACCTCTAGTAACCATAAGTCACACTTGGAGAACTTGGCATAAAGCCGCTCCTATGGTAGTACACCAAGTAACTCCTGTAGATGCTCTTCATGCTACTCCCTGCTCTTGGAGTAGACTAAAAAATCATCAATGAAAACAATAACCGACTGGTCGAGCATCGGTCTACATACTCGATTCATCAAATCCATAAATGTTGTATGCGCATTAGTGAGCCAAATGACATCACCACAAACTCATAATGGCTATAATGAGTTTGGAACACTATCTTATCAAGCCTAGGAAGTGGGTAACGATTCTTCATTGCTCAACTCCCGATAATATATGCACATACCGTGATACCCATCCTTTTTCTTGAAAAATAGAATTAGTGCTCCCTAGGGTGAACTATTCAGTCTGATGAACTGCTTGCCCAACATCTCCTGGAGCTGGGAGTACAACTCCAGCATCGGGGCCTCACTGGGAATCAGGTCGGCCCTATACTCCATATTCCTTGCGGAAGGCATGTCAGTTAATTCCTTTGAAAAAACATCTGCAAACTCTCTAATGACCGGTACACCCGCGCCCAACTTCTTCCTCTCAACTCGAGTGTCAACCACATATGCGAGATAACCCGAACACCCATGATGGAGATACTGCTTAGCCTTGGTAGCTGAAAAAAATGATGAACCAGCCTTAGTACTTTCTCTATAAATGGTAAGTTCTCCCCATTTGGGGTTCGAATCACCACTATCTGTCTCACATAATCGACCAAAGCTCCAAACCTGCCCAACCAATCCATCCCCGCGATGACACACATGTCCCCCCATGGGAATGGGAATCAAGTTTATTGGGTAAGGTACCCCGAAAATATCCAGAGTATAATCACAAAAAACCCTCGAAGTAGAAATCAGGTGTTCGTTGATGATGGAAACTTGCAACGGACAATCCAACTACCCAAGGGCCATATCAAAATCACTAATGAAGATCTGGGATACAAAAAACCGACTCGCACCCAAGTCAAAAAGCACAAGAGCATGTAAGGTATTCACTTAGAATATACGTATCAGGAATATAAAAATAAACATACATAAATTAACTTGACAGAATAATAAGTAAATAGATACTAGTAACGACGCCAGACACCACCATGGCCTCTTGTGCTGTAAGATGAAACACAAGACCATTGGTCCTCAGCTTCCCAACCCTCATCTAGTGTCTGTTTGTGATCGGAGTGTAGTTAGAATCGGTACCTGCACTGGCCTCATATCGGGGAAGAGACAATTGGCCTTCACACAGCCGACCTGATCACAATGGTAACAAATTTTGGGGCTTGGTGGAGGATCCTGCTGACGACAATCCCTCGCACAAGGACCATCCCTTCTGCAATTATGATGCCCTATCGATGATCGGCATGCTCCCTCATGCATTATCCCACACTTTCCGCAAGTGAGGACCCTCCTACCTCCATATCATGAATCGGCGGGTTTGAACCGCATCGCTGCTAAATGTGATTGAATTGAGGTATGCCTCTACTCTTTCACCTGGGTCTCAATCTTAATCTCCATCCTTCGAGAAAAAGACTACATCTCGGAGACGGAACTATAATGCTGAGTCGAAACAAACTCTTTGATCTCAATCTTGAGCATACTCAAGTAGCGAGATATCTGAACCTACTCCGAAGCGGCATACTCGGGGCAGAAAAGAGTTGTCTCAGTAAACATATAATTAACCCTCATTTAGCAATCCGCACATATAATTAACCCTAATTTAGCAATTAATGCAAGGAGCAAAGCAATAGATATATAGTCTCGAATCACTACACATATAATTAACCCTAATTTAACAATTAAGGCATATAATCCACCTAATTCTTTTGACCATCTACCTTGAGGGAAAAATACCATTTTGTCCCGACCAACAAGAGGGTACAGCACTAGTTTAGGTTTGTAGAGGGCAAAAAAACTGCTTATTTCTAGAAGACAAAATACGTAAAATCATAATTCAACCTCTTTTTGCAAGCATTTCTAACAATTAGCTTTTAAACTTTAGCCCATTTTCAATTTTTTTTTTTTTTTTTTTTGGGGGGGGGGGGGGGGGGGGGGGGGTTGGCTTGTGTTTCTATTTTGAATTTAAACATGGTTCTTATAGATTTCGAAAAGATAATGGTTTTTAAAGATGATAATGGTAGTGGTGGCATGAATGACTCGGATATGATTAGTAGCAACAGATGATGATGTCATTTAATTTGATTTCATTTAAATAAATATAAAAGAAATTAAAAATATATTTGCAAACTTAAAAAGAAAAAAAAATCTTATATATGCAACACTACAGACTTTTGGTCTACATCTTCTTTTGCAAAGATTGATAAAGACTACAAACATTTACCTCTTAAAAAACAAACACCACCTCAGACTTCACACATTTCACATATTCTCAGGTAAAGAATGTTGTTGAATTTCACATATTCTCAGGTAAAGAATGTTGTTGAATTTAATAGAGTGATGTTTTTCATTACATGTACAAACAATTGTACCATATATACATCTAATTTCTGATAATAATCCGTAAACACCTTCGTGAGAAACACTGTTGTTTATAGCATTGTACATTCAAATTATTTCGGTGGTAATGCTCTATTACCAGAGTAGATGTTCACAAAGTTAATGTCATAGAGGAGCGTTGCATTCGCAGGTATATTGCACTCACCTATTCAAATACAATAATATATCAAGTGACTTCACATTTAAATATTTCATGCATTTAGCCCAAAGTTAAAAAGGGGTACCAGAAAAGCAACCAGCGGGTTCAGGCCCATATGCCAATTCCGGAGGAATTTGAAGTCTACGTCTTCCACCTACAGAGAGCACCACCCATATGTCATAGAAGAAGACACGACTGAACAATCTTTCTAGGGTTTTTTTCGATGAAAAAGATGAGAAGGGCATTTATGTCTTTTGTACAAACTAAAGATCGATAGCAAATGCCTGTTCCACTCTTTTGAGTGGGACAAAGATCCCAATGTCAGAGCGAATCCATACACAGTAAAACATGTCATGTCATGAAGACTTTATGGTTTTTTAGATCTTACCAACAAGCATGGGTGGAACACCCTCTCCCCCAAAGATCCCTTGGTCAAGTCCCTTGATCACCTGGGTGTAGAGAACGTATAAATATTAGAACAAAAGGGTAAGATAATGACAAGGAGGACATTCACGTCTTTTACACAGATGACAGATCAAGAATGAGTTCTCCAAGTTTTTGAGAGCAACAAAAAGCTGAAATTTTATTTTATGCGTGCCAAAGACGACATAAGGTCGTCATGGACCGGACATGACAAGCTTTTTACGGTTGTCTCCTATGACGAGGATGAGGAGGGCATTTGCATCTTTTACACAATAAATTGCAATTTTTGTCTCATTGACATCGGTCCCGGTCAAACTTAGTACAAGGTTGTCATGTCTTGTTCGAGTCCGACACAACAAACAACCTTTAGGCTTTAGGCTTGAAGGATAAATATACAACAATTTCCAAATTGCCACTAACCAGTTCATACCTTGCCAACACCAATGCGCATAGTTAGTGGTCTTCCACGTTTATAACTGCTGTCAAAAACTACGCCATCAGCAAATCTTGCAGTATAATGAATCTGTAAGAAGGGAAAGAGGGGATATTTGAGGATTGAATTCACTATATATACCTTTAAACTTCGATTGTCAAATAAAGGTATATGGAATATTGGGATAAACAAGCACGAAGCATCAGATATAAGTTTCAAGTTTCTCTAGTTCAAATTTTCCATTTGGAATCAAAACTCGATGAGAATTCAAGAAACACCAAAAGTTTTTGCATTCGATCAAACAAGCTGGATCAGAAAGTGATGAAGAACATAAAAACTCCAAATCAGATATTTCTGTAAAACTTTTTTTTTATGAAATTCAATATCTAAGGTCGATTAAACTATATATGTTTGAACGAAAGGGGAAATTCTTCTACTATAATAAGTTTCAAGGTTCACCAACTATTATAGAATTCAAATTTTCTACTCAACTAGGGCTTAGAATTTCAATGCATAATCCAATTTTCAATTACAATCATGAAAAATCGAAGTCGGAAACTAATGGATTTAATCTCAAATGTCTGTAACTCACATTGATAAGTGTGGAATAGGGAGCTTCTTCACCAAACCCGGGAGCGACATCGCAATACCCAAGTCCTGAAGGCGCAAACTGAAGCTCACAGGAAGGTTCTGCAACCGTGGCGTAATATTCGATTCTAGTAGCATTAGCATCAAGCGGGGATGAAATTAGCATCGAAGCAGCTAACAATCCAATACCTACGCCCACTAATCCACTCTTCTTGTTAGGTTTAGGAGTAAGATTAGTTGTAGAGTCTAGAGAGCGGTTCGAATTAGAATGCGACTTGATGGTGGTGCAGTGGTGGTGTGGCCTGGTGGCGGAGAGTTGAAAGGTATGGTGGAGAGATGGTGTGGTTAGCGTTTGAAGTGTGGAGATCGCCATTTCTGGGGACGATGAGGTTTGTGTCTTGCTTTCTATCGGTTTATCTAGAGCTTGTGGATAGACAAAATTCCCGCCTGTAGTTTGGCTAGTTCGAGGGAATCCGTGTATTTTCGTTTTATTTCATTTTTCTACGAAATTCGATAATTGGTTATGCACTATTTTAGGTAATGATTTTTATTGTTTTACATTTAATGTTGCATTTTGAGTTTTTTTGGTCAAACCTACCAAAATAACAATTTACTATATAAATATGATAGTTTGTAAGCTTAGGCTTATTCCAAATATAATATGAGAAAAACAAAACAAGTATATCTATATTTCTAACTATTTTAATAAATGAAATTTAAAAATGTCACATATCTTTTTTTATCTTATTTCTTTGGCACGTGTTATTTTTTCTATGAGTTCTCTTTTTTTGTTTTTTTTTTTTTTTTGTAACAAATCATCTTTAATTTAAAATTTGAAAATAAAAAATCTTTTCCTAATTACATTTTCGAAATATATGATATCTATCTTTTAAAAATCCTACTAAATCTCTCTGATTTTAGTGTATTCCAAGATATCATAGATACATTCTGTTAATTACCTTCTTTTTTAACATCTCAAAAATTACAACCAATTTAAACTTTGCAAAACAACTCATTTACTAATAAAAGTGTTTATAAAACCATTATTTACAAAATATTATTTAAAATCAAAGTCTCCCAAAATCAACAACATAAAAATCAGGATGTGTATGGTCACGCATTCGCCTTGCCATGGTCCTCTAAAATACTTGAAACCATAAACTAAAACGGTAAGCACAAAGCTTATGAGTTTCCCCAAAGTGCCACCACGTAAACATAACAAATAACAACATATGTCTACAATTAAGAGACTGGATTATCCATTAGCACACAGTATGAGTGTGGCTTGCCTATCGAGCCCACAACTCATATTTGGCTTACTCCCGAGCCCACAAGATAAGTTTGGCTTGCCCTCGGGGCCCACAACTTTTGTCTGGCTTACTCCTAGCCCAATTAGACATCCAACTGGAATGCCAATATACAACATGTCCACTCAGTCATCGGACTGGAATACCCTCAGGCCCTCAGTACGAATCTGGCATACTAACCATCCCTCAACTCTTATATAGAATGCTCTCAAGCCCTTAGTATGAGTCTGGCATTCCAGTCGACCCTCATCTCATATTTGGAATGCTCTCAGGTTTGTTGGCTACGGAAAAAAGCAATACAACCTCAACCCAACCTAATATGTCGACATATAACAAATACAAACATATTCAACAGAAAAATAATCATGCAGACAGAAATCACAAGTAGTCCTACAAATCTATCGGTCTATGCATGTAACGCTTGTAATGGTGATAGAAGAAGAAGTTGGAAGACTCATTCATTAGAGGGAAGCTTAGAGATCCAAAATTTAGATCCATCTTTTGGTGACTTTTGAGCTCGGGGATTTGTCGGACCAGCAACCAAAGATTTATCTGTATGATTCAGTAGTTCGAGGTGAGTTTCCTCACTATGTTTATTAGGTCGAAGGCACCAATACCGGCCCATGGTTATTATACTAGGTAGCTAGATTTATGCACGATTCTTGGATGTGTTATGTACTCGTATGCTTACTGGGTGGGGGCCCGATGACCATTTTGTATGTTATGTATCTTTGTGATTGTTGCATGTGTTATGTGTTTATATGTTTATATACTTTATATGTATATTGGGTGGGCCCCAATGACTAACATATATGTATACCGAGCAGGGCTCGATGCCGGGCGGGGCCCATTATGTGTTTATTATGTATGGTATGTGGTATTTTGGGGAACTCACTAAGCTTTGTACTTACAGTTTTCAATTTATGTTTCAGGTACATCTGGTTCCAAAAGGAAGAGCTCGAGATGATTGTAGATCACACACCACTCGATTTCCGCATGTTGTGATTTACTCTGGTGATTGTTGATGTATTGATACAAATTGTTTACCTTGGCTTTATGACAATGATATGGTTTTCTATTTTATTAATCTAAAAATGAAAAAATTTGGGGTTCTATTTTTGAGATGTTACAAGTTGGTATTAGGGCCTTGGTTTGAGGGATTCAGACATACTCTTGGGTATATCTAAACTAAAACTGAGGATTTGGTAAAGTTTTTCAAAAAGAAATGTATTTTTAAGAAAAGAGTTTTCTAAGACAAGAAAGGGTGCGGTGCATGCAATCGAACGAGCGCAAGTAAGTTTTCCTAAAATACTCATACATGTTATCTCATATGATTTGATCTGTGAATATGTGAATCGCATGCTATTTAAGGCTAAGGATCTGCTTAGTTTTTGCATGATAGAAGGCTAGGAAGGATGTCTTTGTATGCCTGTTGTATGAGTTTGTAGACTTGCATGCTAGTACTGATCAGTCAGTGATAGGATTGCCTGATTAGGTAATGCTTGGTTCTAATTACTTGATGCTCGAATGTTGCTTGCTTCGCACTTTTAGGAGTTCTCAATAGCTTCAACTAACTAGTAAGCGACTATGCTAGGTTACATATTATGGGAACTAGATAATTTTAGAGTGTTAGGTTTTAACTATATCACTGCTTTTTTTAGTCTAACTGTTGTAGTGTGAGACTTCTCATTCGAAGAATTATCTAGTTTTAATGATTTGTAATTATATCTATGAGCTAGTTAGAGGAAGTTAGCGAGAGTTCCTTCTGCAGCTGATGGCGGAGAGTGGTGTAGAGTTTTCCTTAGGTAACCTAGGGTGAGATCTAGTATTGGGAGCCTTATTTTTCATGAGGGTTAATGGTATTGATATAAAGTGACTTGGCAGATTTAAGGAAATATTTGAGGAAAGTACGAATGGATGTGGAAGGTAGCATAGGCTCCTACTACTAAAAGCAGAGGATATATACCCGATTCAAGGAGAGTCGCGATAAAAACAGGGAGCTTGTAGAGTTGTGATTCCTCGATATATTTTGATGCGTATTCTGATGGTTTATGTGGTGTATTTTCAGTATGGTGACATTATGGGGAAGACCTGTTGGCAGTTCTGGTGTTGGAGAGGACTCGGACTCAAGTTCTAGAGTCGAGCAGCTAGATGATCAGACTAGGGAGTTCATATCGTTTGAGATTATGCATTGCATTCTTGATCAAACTTTGGTACAGTCAAGGAGGGCATTATGGAGATTCTGGATGAGCGGTTGAGCGCCTTTCTTTCTGAGATGGTGGTCTTGGTTGGGGCGCATTCATTGACCTTCAGGGAGTTACGAGCATGTGGAGCTCCGAACTATCATGAAGCGCAAGACCTAATAATGAGAAAGGGGTGGTTTGCGAATGTTGCTAACACCGTCCGCACTAGCAGTTGCCCCAAGGGGGAAAATGTAACAGCCCGGATCCCCAGGTACCTTCATTTCTTTATATATTTTGGCATTCTGTGAGGGGACTCGGCGAGTTGGTGGTTGAACTCGTCGAGTCGGGTCGCGGTTTTTAGCGGGGGTTCGCGTCCGGACTCGGCGAGTCCAAGGGATGGACTCGACGAGTCCGTGCTGTTTAATGAAACCCTAATTCCCCGGCCCTGAGCTCTATTTAAAGGACCTTATGGCCCTCTTATGCGGCCACCTTGAACCCTAAGAGCCTCCATACGTCTGTAAGCCCTTGTGTGTGTGTTTGAAGGCCTTTTGTTCTTCATTTTGTGTGATAGTGCAAGGAAAGGAGGGAGAGGAGCAAGCTTGAAGTGTTGGGGAGCTTAGATCTGTTGCTATTTCATCAAGGGGGTCTTCTTGAGGTAACATTCTGAGCCAATCTTCGTGTTTTGTGTTGATGGGCCAAATCTAGGGTTTCTTCTTGCCTTTCTTGGCTTGAATAAGAAGTATGAGAGGTCCCATGGAGACATGGAACCTAGATCTGGACTTTAGCAGGTCCAGGAGACCCCTTATGACAAGCTTTATGCCCATTCATTTGAGTTAGAAGCTATACTTGCCATATTGAAGGTGGTTTCTTCAAAATAAGCCTTGTATGCATTGCATGACAACCAAGACTGAGACTTTACGTGACAAATAAGCTTGGGAAGGCCAGATCTATGTATTTATGGAACGGATCTGACCGCAAGAGCCAGTTTTAGCTGGTGCATGGCATGGACTCGCCGAGTCTGAAGAACAGACTCGACGAGTCACTTGAAGATTGTCCTTGAGACCATCTTGTGTGTAGACTGGACCGAGTTGTGAGCGACTCAGTGAGTCGCAGAGAGTTGGAAAGGTTTTGTCAGGTGGACCGAGTCAGGATGGGACTCGCCGAGTTGGCCTTAGACTCGGCGAGTTGAGTCGTGGTGACCCTGCGATTCAGGCCCAGGTGGAACTCGTCGAGTCAGGGGAGTACTCGACGAGTCAAAGGGAAAATTCTTGAGAGTTGGTAAAAACGCGTAGACTCGCTGAGTCACTATTGTGCACTCGCCGAGTCTAGTCCAAATTAACTAAAGACTGTTGATCGGGTCAACCTGTGTTGACTTGATTTGGATGGTCCACCTTAGTGGTACAAGTGATATTTATAGATTTATATATCGTAGGAGGATTGCAGCTCGAGGGTTCGGGCCCGAGTGATTCCAGGATTTTCGATTAGCAACTTAGCAAGGCATACGAGGTGAGTCTTCTCACTATACTGTACCCGGAAGGGTTTTGACTATGTGACCGGAAGGTCGAATATGATATGGAATATATGCTTTATGTGTGTTAAGTTATTTGCTATATGTGTCATGTATGATATGTTTGATATGGGCCGGAAGGCGTGGTCATATGGACTGTAAAGGTTGATGTGGGTAGGACCGGAAGGTTTACCAAGACGGGACGGAAGTCCCCTGAACACATGGACCGGAAGGTCAAGGCCTGGAAAGGCGTATGTGCGTATGTTGTATTTTGGGAACTCACTAAGCTTTATGCTTACAGTTGTTGCTTATGTGTTTCAGGTACGAGTGAGGACCGTGGGAAGGCGCCAGCGTGATCGTACATACACTCGGGGAAACTATTTTATCTTTTGATATGTAATCGTTTGAGACTATGACGTTATTTTGGAAATCTAAACTAATTACTCATGTCTTAATGGTTGTAAAAATGAAAATTTTTGGTTGGCAATTTTATGATGTTACAAGTTGGTATCAGAGCCTTGGTTTGAGGGATTCGGGTACACCTTCGGGTGTAACTGGACTCAAACCGGGGATTGGGGAAAATTGTTTTTACAAAAAATTTAATTTAAATAATCAAAATTTAAAATTTGAAATGTGAGACAACCGAAGAAGAAAAAGTGTGTACGGTCAGCTAGCGCCCGAACGGTAAAAATCCCCAAAATACTCTTATTATATGTGTTACGATTTATGATATGATATGATACGCATGCTTCTTTGGGGTGCTCGAGAGCGAGTGAGTAACAAGAGTATGAAAAGAATAGAGTGCTCAGGATTCGAGGTTGGGGAGGATGACTTGGGTGAATACCGACGCGGTGTAACTGGCAGTATTGGGCCCATACTGCCAAGGACACCGGGTCAGTAGGCAGCCAAGTGGGAACCCCTGAGTATCGAAAACTGAGCAGGGCTGCGTTATCGAGTGCGATTTTTGCCCGATAGGGTCTCTGATATTCTTTTGTTGTATTTCAGAGACATCATGGTTGGACCACGACACAGACCTGGCACGAGTGGGGTGACTGACGAGGAGCTCCGTCAGATGATCCATGAGGAGGTAGCTGCAGCGATCCGGGCCGAGATTCCGGAAATGTTTGGGTCTATCAAGACCACGCTGATGGAGATGTTTGATGAGCGGTATGCCGCGTTGTCTGAGGCTGCCGCTGCTGCAGCTACCGCAGCTGTGGCTGCTGCCAGGCCACAGGGGGGTGACTCGTTGCTGTTCCGGGAGTTCAGCAACACGAAGCCACCAGAGTTTGACGGGACTCAGGATCCGATTGCTGCAATGAGATGGATTGCCGATATTGAGGGATGCTTCTATACTTGTTCATGTCCGGAGCATCTGAGGGTGCGGTTCGCCCTGAACCAGCTCCGCCTGGGAGCGAAGGATTGGTGGAAGTTCGTGACGGCAAACTTCACTCTCGCGGAGGTTTCAGCCTTGACTTGGGAGAGATTTACTGCTATGTTCAGAGACGAGTACGTTCCCCCGGTGGAGAGGGAACGGTTGGTTCAGGAGTTCTTGACCCTCAAGCAGGGTAATGATTCGGTTGCGGTGATCACGCGGAAGTTTCATGAGAGGGCGATGTTCTGCCCCGAGCAGGTGTCCACGGAGCAGGCTCGGATGAGCCGGTATTTGGGAGTGCTGAGGAGAGACATCCGGGAGTTCGTATCGAACTCATCATATCAGACTTTTGCTGAGCTTCAGGCGAATGCCAGGAAGCGGGAGATCGAGTTGGAGACCCAGGCCAGGGAGGAGGCCGAGTCTCAGCGGATGGATCGGCGGCCGACGCAGTCGCAGCCGGCAGCCAAGCGGACCAAGTCCGCTGATTTGAGATCCGAAGGACAGAAGAGCCGTACGTGTGGGAAGTGCGGCAAGGGTCATGAGGGGGCGTGTCGATTGGGTGCTTGCTACAAGTGTGGCAAGGAGGGGCACATCGCGAGGGATTGCCCCAAGGGATTTATGGTTTGCTTCCATTGCAACCAGACTGGCCATCGGAAGGCCGAGTGCCCCCAGCTTCGCTAGGGATCTTCGCCTGCTGCCAGGGTTCCTGAGGTTCGGCCAGTGAAGACCGAGGCCCCGAAGGCTCGTGGGAGAGCTTTCCAGTTGACTGCGGAGGAGGTCCGCGCGGCGCCTGATGTAGTGGCCGGTATGTATTCTTTCACGTATTTACATTTATGCTGAGACATTATGCTTATATCCCTATATGCGTAGGTACTTTTCTTGTGAATCATGTGCCTGCTTTGGTATTGTTCGACTCAGGTGCGAGTCGGTCCTTTGTTTCGCTGGCCTTTAGCCAGTACATCGATATCGATCGGGAGATGATGAGTCGTCCCCTGCGAGTTGCTATAGCAAACGAGAGAGCAGTATACGCCACCGAGGTGATTCGAGGATGCGTACTCGAGATTTTTTGGGGTCGAGTTTCCTATCGACTTAGTCCCTATAGCTATGGGGGATGTTTGCATTATCGTGGGCATGGATTGGTTGAGTAAGTTCGGAGCTGTCATTGACTGCGAAAAACAGCTGGTGATGATTCGAGACCCTAGTGGGGGAGTGCTCACAGTTTATGGTGAAGGGACCCGGTGTGGGTCAGCGTTTTGTTCAACGGCAAGGGCAAGGCAGAGTCTGCAGCAGGGTTGTGATGGATTCATAGCTTATGTGATGGATACTCGTGTGATCACGGAGAGGCCCAATGCGATTGATGACGTTCCGGTTGTATGCGAATTTGCGGATGTGTTCCCCGAGGAGTTACCAGGCGTGCCTCCGGAGAGGCAAGTGGAGTTTCGTATCGATTTGGTTCCGGGGGCGGCGCCCATCGCCAAGGCACCTTACCGTCTCGCTCCACCGGAAATGCAGGAACTATCCTCGCAGCTTCAGGAGCTGTTGGGGAAGGGATTCATTCGACCCAGTAGCTCGCCTTGGGGAGCGCCGATTTTGTTCGTCAAAAAGAAGGATGGTTCACATCGGATGTGTATCGATTATCGGGAGTTAAACAAGTTGACGATTAAGAACCGGTACCCGTTACATAGGATCGACGATCTATTTGATCAGTTGCAGGGGGCATCTTGGTTTTCCAAGATTGACTTGAGGTCGGGATATCATCAGATGAGGGTTCGCGAGGAGGATATCCAAAAGACTGCCTTCAGGACTCGTTATGGACATTATGAGTTTGTAGTGATGCCTTTTGGGCTCACCAATGCCCCGGCTGCATTCATGGATCTCATGAACAGGGTGTGCCGACCGATGCTGGATCGGTCGGTGATTGTATTCATCGATGATATCTTGGTATATTCGAAGACTAGGGACCAGCATGAGGAGCATTTGCGGGAGATTCTTCGGGTTTTGAGATCGGAGAGGCTGTATGCCAAGTTCTCCAAGTGTGATTTCTGGTTGCGAGAGGTCCAATTCCTCGGGCATCTTGTGAACCAGAAAGGGATATTGGTCAACCCGGCCAAGATTGAGGCGGTGCTGAGGTGGGAGATGCCGAGATCGCCCACCGAAATCAGGAGTTTTCTGGGTTTGGCTGGATATTACCGCAGATTTATCAAGGATTTCTCCAAGATCGCTGTGCCACTTACTAGGATGACCCGGAAGGGTGTCACGTTCTCATGGGGACCGGAGCAGCAGTCTTCGTTTGAGACGCTTCACCAGAAATTGTGCGAGGCTCCAGTGCTTGCACTCCCGGAAGGGATGGAGGATTTTGTGGTATATTGTGATGCCTCTATATCGGGTTTAGGGGCGGTACTTATGCAGAGGGGTCATGTGATAGCATACGCTTCGAGGCAGTTGAAGCCTCATGAGTCGAGATACCCCACGCACGACCTGGAATTGGGGGCGGTGGTGTTTGCCCTCAAAATCTGGTGACACTACTTGTACGGGGTTCGGTGTACGATTTACACGGACCATAAGAGCTTGAAATACTTGATGGATCAGCCAAATCTGAATATGCGTCAGAGGAGGTGGTTGGATGTGGTAAAGGATTACGATTGTGAGATCCTGTACCACCCGGGCAAGGCTAATGTGATAGCCGACGCTTTGAGCCGTAGGGCGGATAGCGCCCCGATCCGAGACATTTGTATGAGGTTGACGGTTTTGACCCCGATTCTGGACATTATTCGAGGGGCTCAGATGGAGGCTGCAAAGCCGGAACACCAGAAGAAGGAACGGGTGGTGGGTCAGGTACCAGGATTTGTTACGGATGGTCGGGGGCTTATGACTTTTCAGGGGCGGATTTGGGTGCCGTTTGTGGGCGGTGCGCGCACTACTTTGATGGAGGAGGCACATCGATCGAAATTCTCGATTCATCCTGGTGCTACGAAAATGTATTTGGATCTCAAGAAGGAGTATTGGTGGCCATGTATGAAAAGGGATGTCGCTTGGTTCGTCGAGAGGTGCTTGACTTGTCGGCAGGTCAAGGCCGAACACCAGCGACCGCACGGTAAGCTGCAACCGCTAGAGATTCCCGAATGGAAGTGGGAGCAAATCTCTATGGATTTCATTACTAAGTTACCGCGAACGGCGAGAGGAGTCGATGCGATTTGGGTAATTGTGGATCGACTAACAAAGAGCGCTCATTTTCTAGCTATTAGTGAGAGCTCTTCGGCGGAGAAGTTGGCTGAGTTATATGTGAGGGAAGTAGTATCGCGGCATGGGGTGCCAATCTCGATTATTTCAGACCGCGATGTGCGTTTCACTTCCAGGTTCTGGAAGAAATTCCATGAAGAGTTGGGTACTAGGCTGCATTTCAGTACGGCATATCATCCTCAGACAGACGGCCAGAGTGAGCGGACCATTCAGACGCTCGAGGACATGCTTCGGGCGTGTGTGTTGGATTTCGGAGGGTGCTGGGACACCTATCTACCTTTAGCAGAGTTCTCGTATAACAACAGCCATCATTCGAGCATTGGTATGCCGCCCTTTGAGCTGTTGTATGGGCGGAGGTGTCGCACCCCCATCTGTTGGGGTGAGGTGGGACAGCAGGTTATGGGTAGCACGGAGATCGTGCTTCAGACGACCGAGCAAATTCAGATGGTCAGGCAGAGGTTGCTGACCGCTCAAAGCCGGCAGAAAAGTTATGCAGACAGGCGTCGGTCCGAGCTTGAGTTCCATGTTGGTGATCTCATGCTCCTGAAGGTCTCTCCTTGGAAAGGAGTGATTCGATTCAGGAAGAGGGGCAAGTTGGGGCCCCGGTATATTGGTCCTTTTCGTGTGATTGCAAGGGTGGGACGGGTAGCCTACCGTTTAGACTTGCCAGCAGAGTTGGGACAGATTCACGACACTTTCCATGTGTCGCAGCTGCGGAAATGTATAGCCGACGAATCAGCGGTAGTTCCGTTAGGAGATATTCAGGTGGATGCAAGTCTGAATTATGCAGAAAGACCTGTAGCCATCAGAGATCGGAAGATCAAGGTTTTGAGGAACAAGGAGGTGCCTCTGGTATTGGTTCAGTGGTAGCATCGGAAGGGATCAGAGATGACTTGGGAGCCGGAGCGGGAGATGCGGGAGCAGCATCCGGAACTTTTTGACTAAGCGGGACTTCGAGGGCGAAGTCTTATTCTAGTGGGGGAGATTTGTAACAGCCCGGATCCCCAGGTACCTTCATTTCTTTATATATTTTGGCATTCTGTGAGGGGACTCGGCGAGTTGGTGGTTGAACTCGTCGAGTCGGGTCGCGGTTTTTAGCGGGGGTTCGCGTCCGGACTCGGCGAGTCCAAGGGATGGACTCGACGAGTCCGTGCTGTTTAATGAAACCCTAATTCCCCGGCCCTGAGCTCTATTTAAAGGACCTTATGGCCCTCTTATGCGGCCACCTTGAACCCTAAGAGCCTCCATACGTCTGTAAGCCCTTGTGTGTGTGTTTGAAGGCCTTTTGTTCTTCATTTTGTGTGATAGTGCAAGGAAAGGAGGGAGAGGAGCAAGCTTGAAGTGTTGGGGAGCTTAGATCTGTTGCTATTTCATCAAGGGGGTCTTCTTGAGGTAACATTCTGAGCCAATCTTCGTGTTTTGTGTTGATGGGCCAAATCTAGGGTTTCTTCTTGCCTTTCTTGGCTTGAATAAGAAGTATGAGAGGTCCCATGGAGACATGGAACCTAGATCTGGACTTTAGCAGGTCCAGGAGACCCCTTATGACAAGCTTTATGCCCATTCATTTGAGTTAGAAGCTATACTTGCCATATTGAAGGTGGTTTCTTCAAAATAAGCCTTGTATGCATTGCATGGCAACCAAGACTGAGACTTTACGTGACAAATAAGCTTGGGAAGGCCAGATCTATGTATTTATGGAACGGATCTGACCGCAAGAGCCAGTTTTAGCTGGTGCATGGCATGGACTCGCCGAGTCTGAAGAACAGACTCGACGAGTCACTTGAAGATTGTCCTTGAGACCATCTTGTGTGTAGACTGGACCGAGTTGTGAGCGACTCAGTGAGTCGCAGAGAGTTGGAAAGGTTTTGTCAGGTGGACCGAGTCAGGATGGGACTCGCCGAGTTGGCCTTAGACTCGGCGAGTTGAGTCGCGGTGACCCTGCGATTCAGGCCCAGGTGGAACTCGTCGAGTCAGGGGAGTACTCGACGAGTCAAAGGGAAAATTCTTGAGAGTTGGTAAAAACGCGTAGACTCGCCGAGTCACTATTGTGCACTCGCCGAGTCTAGTCCAAATTAACTAAAGACTGTTGATCGGGTCAACCTGTGTTGACTTGATTTGGATGGTCCACCTTAGTGGTACAAGTGATATTTATAGATTTATATATCGTAGGAGGATTGCAGCTCGAGGGTTCGGGCCCGAGTGATTCCAGGATTTTCGATTAGCAACTTAGCAAGGCATACGAGGTGAGTCTTCTCACTATACTGTACCCGGAAGGGTTTTGACTATGTGACCGGAAGGTCGAATATGATATGGAATATATGCTTTATGTGTGTTAAGTTATTTGCTATATGTGTCATGTATGATATGTTTGATATGGGCCGGAAGGCGTGGTCATATGGACTGTAAAGGTTGATGTGGGTAGGACCGGAAGGTTTACCCAGACGGGACGGAAGTCCCCTGAACACATGGACCGGAAGGTCAAGGCCTGGAAAGGCGTATGTGCGTATGTTGTATTTTGGGAACTCACTAAGCTTTATGCTTACAGTTGTTGCTTATGTGTTTCAGGTACGAGTGAGGACCGTGGGAAGGCGCCAGCGTGATCGTACATACACTCGGGGAAACTATTTTATCTTTTGATATGTAATCGTTTGAGACTATGACGTTATTTTGGAAATCTAAACTAATTACTCATGTCTTAATGGTTGTAAAAATGAAAATTTTTGGTTGGCAATTTTATGATGTTACAGAAAAGTTCAGACTTGCCTCCTGTGTTTTTAAAGGATAGGGCATGGGATTGGTGGGAGTAGGTTGGGGGCATAATTGATGATGAGGTTGTTGATTCGATAACCTGAAATGATTATGTGACCAGGTTCATGATTGAATTTGCACCAGTGATTGAGGTGCAACAGTTGGCACGAAAGTTTTAGGATCTCCACCCGACTACTAAGACGGTGGAAGAGATCATCGCGATGTTTCGGGAGAGGGAACTTTTAGTTCTGCAGTATGTGGCAGATGAGGAGATAAAGAAGGCTATGTATCATAAGATGTTGAGGGAATATATTTAGTAGTTTGTGAGCCGATCCAGTTGCAGGACGCTGGAGGATATGATAGTGAGAGCTACAGATAAGGAGAATGATTTGGAGATGGAGAAGAAGAGGAACGCCTATTTTGTGTCGAGTGTTGAGGGTTCGGGAAAGAGGCCCAAGGTATTTGATTCTAGGTCGAGAGGCCATCAGGGTTGGATTTGTTGTGGCAAGTGTTGAAACATGAAGTGACCCTCTTAACTTAGCATACTGTAGTCTACAAGCATCCGCAGTCAAGCTCCCATCATCAGCTCCATCCGAAGTCATCTAGTCAACCGCAGTCTTCTTACTTTACTTAGTTTATTTTATTTTTTTATCTATCTTTCTGTAATACTCTCTATTATCCAATATGCCTTGCATGGCTACTCTTAGAGAGTGGATAAAATGTAATTCCTGAGACTCTATATATAGAGCTCACTCTTTCTATGAAACATAAGTCTATCAATCTGAACTATCCTCAAGTATATCAATTACATTTCTCTTACAACTTTCTTACTATCTAAATCCTCTCGAACCTAACTGATAATCACTTCTCTTCGGAGCAAGTCATTTGTGACTTTATCACTAAGCTTGATCACACTCACTACCTTGGTTTGAATGCATTCCATGTTATGAATCAACTTATGTGTTTACTTGATATATCACCTGTTGTCATTTATACTTTCTTACATTTTCGCAACTAATTATCTAACTATCTAACTCGTTAAATTATTATTATTGAGCTTTTAGATCCTTTGAGATTAACTAATTCAACAACTATACCTATTCTAACGTTTGTTCAAGTGTGTCTCAAGTTTTTCTCTCAACAATTGGTATCAGAGCCATAGTGGTTGCTTTTTGAAAAAAACAAAAATCTGATTTTCAAAAGGCCTTCTATACCACTGAAGCTCATTTCTTAAAAAAACAAAAATAGAAAAATGGCACAAGCATTTTCTCTGAATGTTTCCAACAGTTTTGGTGGTTCAAATCGAGCTCCAATATTGGTGGCAAATGAATACCATCACTGGTCTTAGATAATGGAAAGATACTTAAGGAGACTTGGTAGAGATGTATGGCGATCTGTTGAAGAAGGAGCACATGTCCCTGTTCGTAAACTTTTCCAAACTGATGGTGCGACAGCCAGACTAGAAGGAGGACAACCAGTCTTGAACCGTCCCACCAAAGATGATCTTGATAAAATGGAAAATGATGTGGTTGCTTTTTATGAAATCTCTTGTGGAGTTGCTCCTGACAACTTCGACATTATCATAAATTGTAAATCAGCAAAAGAGATCTGGGATGTTCTCAAGAACTTGTATGAAGGCTCAGAACAAGCTCAAGACAAGAAGCTTACAATTGCACTCAACGAATTCAACAATTTCAAAGCTCATTTTGGCAAAAAGTTTAGAAGACTCTTTCAAAAGATTCAATCTGATAGTCACTAAGTTATCAAATGTTGGCACCATCTGCAGTAACCATGAAACAAAGCTTCAATTTCTCAATAGTTTGGGAAGACATTGGACTACTGCCAAGATGATAGTTCAAGGGGATAGAAATATTCATTCCCTGTCTCTCTACAAGCTCTATGGGGAATTGCAAGCACAAGAATCAACTGTACTCAAAGATTGTGCTAAATTCGGAGGACCACTTGCTTTTGTAGCACAAGCCCCTCATAATCAATCTTACATTCCCTCATATGACACTACACCGCATCCGTACGAAGCTGACTCGGAGTATGATGATGAAGAAGAATTTCAGAACGTTATTGCTCTTCTTAGTAAACAGTTCAACCGGCTACCACCTCTCTCCTTTTGTAAAAATCAACATTTCAACAAACCTTCTTTCAGCCATAACTTTAACCCAGAAAACAATCACTCTCATTATCCTAAAAGTTCTCATCCACCACCGCAATCTCAAAATACTCAACCAAAGGAGGCACTGCAGTCCATTCAAATCTCTAACTCTGATACTCCTTCAGAAGACAAAAGTGATGTTGTAATATGTCACAAGTTCAACAAAGAGAATCATTTTGCAAAGGATTGCAAAGCTAATGTGGTAAAAGACAAAGCATTCTACCTTAGAATGGCTTAAGAACTGGAGGAAAGGGAAAAGGCGAGGGCATATGTGTTGGGTTTTGAGCAAACTAGCACTCCTAAGGTGTTTATGCAACCATAGAAACCTTGGATCTATGTTTGACTATAATACATGCAAAATAATTTTTTCCAAGGTTCGTAACCTATCTAGCATGGCACGGGGTACTTTTAAACATAAAGAACAAGAAGAATTACATACCTTTGATTGTGAGTTGATTCCTTTGGATTTTGAGAGCCAAGCACCAATAATGTGAATTCCTCAAATGGAAATCACAAAACACCATAAACTTGGAAAACTTTATGAGAGAGTATGTATTTGCTTCAAGGAATCGGCCACTCTTATGCACACACACCTAGTCTGATTCCAAGCATCATGAGCCTCATTATATAGTGTAGATGATTAGGGTAAACCCTAATAAACCATGTCTTTTCCTCTTCCAAGGATCCATGGGTTAAAAGCTCCATGGACCATCCATGGACTCCCATTTAAGCTTAGCCCACTTCCATAATGAGTGTTAGCTCACACTATATAAATATAATAGCCCATGTTTAATTAGTCACCTTTTTTATCACTAAATTAATTCATAATTAATTTAAGATCAATAATAATTAAGTAATATGATTTCATATTAATATATTATAACTTATAATATATTGATAAATCAGAAACATACTATTTTCATAAATATTATCCATATAAATAGTTCGGGTGAAGTACAACCCAAATGGACCATGTCGGGTCGGGTCAAGTATATACCAAATACATTATGGACTTAGACACCTTATCCAATAGACTCCCACTTGGATAAGTCTGATAACTGCATTTGCTTATATTACTATAGGAACCAATCGGCAATCGTAGCTCTCGAAGACTCTATTGAATTATGAAGCGCCATTTTAAATAAGTGATCATATAATCCTCTACTCTCATGATATCAGCCGGATAAATACATGGAACAATGTCTTACTTATTTTCCCAATTTCTGATTTATTTGAAAAAGAACTTAATCGAACACATCAATTTAGTTCTGACGGGGCCCGGTACATGGGTCAAAACAAAATCATCGAGGGGCCCGGATATCACTTCTATTTCTAGAAGGAACAGATAAACTTCAACTCTATGCTTGTTTTACTACTTGTTGAATTATACACAAAGGCACATTTTATAACATCAAGTTACTGATGTTTTTTGGTGCAATCAATGCACAACCAACTCATAGGCAACAACTCATATCTCTAGGTTTGAAGACTTACATGATATTATCGTCTCACGATCACTCGAGATAAATTCCATGAAGTGATGCAAGTGAGCGTGTGTTTATGATGGGTTTTGAGCATACTAACACTTCCTAAGTGTACATGCAACCCTAATAACCTTGGATCTATGTTTGTCTAATTTTTCATGCAAAGTTGAATTCCAAGGCTATATCCTATCTAGCATACATGGGGAACAATTTCAACATAAAGTATAGATAGAATAACTTACCTTGTTGTTGCTTGTGTTCCTTGAAACCTTGTGAGCCTAGCACCTCAAGTGGTGATGCCTCAAATGCTTCACACAACACCAAATGCTCTTGGAAGAACTTATGAGAGTATACTCACTTCTTCAAAATCGGCCAAGCCCACTTATTACTTAGTGTAGCAGATTTGGGAGGAGATCATATTCCTTATATAGTGTTGACACATCTAGGGTTAAACCCTAATGTGTCATGACTCTTCATTTCCATGACCCATGGGTTTGTAACTCCCATGGAGCATCCATGGAGCATCCTATGGGTGGAACCCAACTTGATGATCCATGGAGCCTTTTAGCCCACTATACAAGATATGGATGATTTACTTAATAAACCCATATATTTAATTAGTTATCTTTTGATCACTTAATTAATTCTAAATTAATTCTTGATCAAACTAATCAAATAATATTATTAATATATTAGAACTTATAATATATTAATAATCTCCAAGCGTTATTTCTCTCATTTAGTTTATCCAATTGCATGGTGCCATGCAACCCAAATGGACCATGCCGGGTCGGGTCAAGTACATACCAGAAATAGTTATGGACTTAGACACCTTATCCAACAGTCTCCCACTTGGATAAGTCTAGTAACTATTACTGCAAGTATGACTTCAGGAACCGATCGGCAATCGTAGCTCTTTACAAGGTTTCTCGAAACTTGAGAAGATGATGGTACGCCATTTAAGATAAGTGATCATATAATCCTCTGTTCTAGATATCAGTCGGACAAATACATGGAACAATGTCTTACTTATTGTCCAACATTTGTTTCCCGATTTCCGATTTGTTTGACAAAGAACTTTATTGAGCACATCAATTAAGTTCTGACCGGGCCCGGTACATAGGTCAAAACAAAATCATCGAGGGGCCCAGATATCAGCTTCTAATCCAAGAAGGAACAGATAAACTTCGACTCATATGTTTGTTCTACTACTTATTGAATTACACATAAGAGCACGATTTTATAACATCGAGTTACCAATGCGTTTTTCGTACAATCAATGCATAACCAACTCGTAAGTAACAAATCATATCTCTAGGTTTAAAGACTTATATGATATTACCGTCTCACGATCACTCGAGATAGAATTCCATGAAGTGATTCCAGTGAGCGTGGGTTGTGTCCAATGCTCAGAACTTATGAGCACTCATGATTGTTGTAGCCTTGTCCCAGACCTCTACAACCAAACATGACAGTCTTGATTCATACCTACTTCCGACATATGACCGACTGTGGAGGTTTGAATAATATGTTATACCAAACAAAATTATTCTGGAAGTCAAAACATGCAAAAGAAATATAGTAAACGATCGACAAGAGATAGCAACACTTTACTCATAAATAAAACACTTTTATTCATCATCAAATGTCAATTACACTTTACAAATTTCGAGATTATCTAACTACTAAATCTAATATCATCCTTCAGCCCTATGCTCCGAGCATGCTGGAGATGCTTAACCCGAGTCAGTCCCTTCGTGAGGGGATCTGCTGGGTTCTCATCCGATGATACCCTCTTTGCCACGAGGAGTCCTTCTTCGATCCGATGTCTGATGAAATGGTATTTTCTGTCGATGTGTCTGGATCTCCCGTGATCCCTTGGTTCCTTGGCTAAGGCAACAACACTTTCACTATCACAGAAAATTTCCATCGGCTCTTTAATAGCTGGTACAACTCCAAGGTCTCCAATGAAGTTCCTCAGCCATAACGCCTCCTTTGCCGCTTCGCTAGCTGCAATATACTCTGATTCACAAGTAGAATCTGCCACTGTCTCTTGCTTGGAACTCTTCCAAGAAATTGCTCCTCCATTTAGGGTAAAGACCCAGCCCGACTGAGAGCGGAAGTTATCCCTATCAGTCTGGAAGCTAGCATCACTATACCCTACAACTCTCAAGTCATCACTCCCACCGAGGGTAAGGACCCAGTCCTTAGTCCTTCGTAGGTACTTGAGAATATTCTTTACCGCAATCCAGTGTGCCTTGCCAGGGTTCCCCTGAAACCTGCTAACCATGCTCAAGGCAAAGGCTACATCAGGTCGAGTACACGTCATAGCATACATGATCGAACCTACAGCCGAAGCATAAGGTAATCGACTCATTTCTGCTATCTCAGCCTCAGTGCTAGGGCTTTGTGTCTTACTCAGCTTGGCGCTACTCTGGATGGGCAACTCTCCTTTCTTGGAGTTTTGCATTCTGAATCTCTTCAGAATCTTCTCCAAGTAGGTACTTTGACTAAGTCCAATTAGTCTTTTACTCCGATCTCTCAAGATTCTTATCCCCAGAATATAGGCAGCTTCACCAAGGTCCTTCATAGCGAAACACTTTCCAAGCCAGGACTTTACTTCCTGCAAGGTTGGAATGTCGTTTCCTATGAGTAGTATGTCATCCACATACAATACAAAAAAGCTAACTATACTCCCACTAGCCTTGACATATACACAAGATTCATCTTCACTCCTAGAAAAGCCAAATTCCTTGACCTTTTCATCAAAGCAAAGATTCCATCTGCGAGGTGCTTGCTTTAATCCATAAATGGATTTATCAAGCTTACACACTCTATTAGGGTACTCGTTACTGACAAAACCCTCTGGCTGACTCATGTAAACATCTTCAGCCAACTTCCCATTAAGGAAAGCGGTTTTGACATCCATTTGCCAAATTTCATAGTCATGAAATGCGGCTATGGCTAACAGAACCCGAATAGACTTAATCTTGGCTACTGGAGAAAAGGTCTCATCATAATCCACTCCAGGAATTTGAGAGAAGCCCTTTGCAACCAGCCTAGCCTTATAAGTGTGTACTTTACCATCCATGTCGGTCTTCTTCTTGAAGACCCATTTGCACCCTACAGTCTTTCGACCTGGTACATTCTCAACCAAGTTCCAAACTTGATTGTCATACATGGATTGTATCTCGCTATCCATAGCCTCTTTCCATTTAGCAGACTCGGGGCCTGCCATGGCTTCCTCGTAGCTGTTAGGGTCATTATGACTTACTAGTGTCTCATCACTAATAAGTGTCTCACCTTCTGCAGTAATATGGAATCCATAGTAATGCTCAGGTGCACTCCTAACTCTCGTGGAACGCCTCAGAGGTACAGATTCGTCAATTGGCTCAACAGGAGTTTCCTCCTCAAGTTGAGGGCTAGAGTTTGAAGTTCCTTCACCACTTGACTCTTGAATTTCTTCAAGATCAACTTGCCTCCCACTGTTTCCTTGGCTTATAAACTCTCTCTCTCGAAAGACTCCTCTTCTTGCTACAAAGACCACGTTGTCACTAGGTCTGTAGAAGAGGTAACCAAAGGAATGCTGTGGGTAGCCGATGAAAATACACCTCTCGCTTCGGGGTTCGAGCTTATCATGAGTCTCGCGTCTCACAAAAGCCTCGCAGCCCCAAATCTTGATGTGGTCTAGTTTAGGTACTTTACCAGTCCACATCTCGTGAGGAGTTTTGGCAACTTTATTTGTAGGGACTAGATTAAGGATATGGGCGGCAGTCTCTAAGGCATACCCCCAGAATGATATTGGTAGCAAAGCTCGACTCATCATGGAACGAACCATGTCCAACAAGGTTCGATTACGCCTCTCAGCTACACCATTCAACTGCGGTGTCCTGGGAGGTGTCAATTGTGAGACAATCCCACATTCCTTTAGATAGTCGATGAACTCTGAACTAAGATACTCACCACCTCGATCGGATCGAAGCATCTTAATGTTCCTGCCCAATTGATTCTCGACTTCCTGTTTAAATTCCTTAAACTTCTCGAAAGTCTCTGACTTATGCTTGATTAAGTAGACATATCCATATCTACTGTAATCATCGGTAAAAGTCAAATAATAACGATTAGCATCTCTTGTGGCATGTTTGAATGGTCCACACACATCCGTGTGTATAAGGTCCAACAAACCTTCACCCCTTTCACATGAGCCTGTGAAGGGTGACTTTGTCATTTTTCCAAGTAAGCATGATTCGCAACTATCATTTGACTTTAGGTCAAACGACTCCAAGACTCCATCTTTTTGGAGTTGGCCTATGCGTTTCTTGCTTATATGTCCAAGACGACAATGCCATAACGATGCTTTATCCAAGTTATTATTATTAGTAGAATCAATACACAAAACATTATTTCCTAAGTTATCTACAATAGATACAGCTTCATACACACCATCACAAGGTAATGCTTTAAAATAAAGTACATTATTAAAGAAAGCATTAATCGAACCAACTTCATTATCTAACGAAAAGGTGAAACCTTGTTTGTACAATGCATGAAAGGAAATAATATTTCTTGCCATTTCTGGCGAATAACAACATTTATTCAAATCTAAATTTAACCCACTATTTAGCGATAAAGTATAAACTCCAATCTTGGTGACAGGTGTAACTTTCCTATTCCCCATGATTAAGTTTATTCTTCCTTGCTCCACATTCTCACTTCTTCCTAGTCGCTGCAAGTCACAGCAAATATGAATTCCGCAGCCTGTATCAAGGACCCAAGATTTCGAATGGGGTGAGTTATTAGAAATGATAGTGTAAATACCTGCATGGTTGGGTTTGACTTTCCCATCCTTTACATCTTGCTGGTACTTTGGGCAGTTCCGCTTCCAATGAGCTTTTTCGTGGCAATAGAAGCATTCAGCCTCTTTTGGGTCAGAAGAAGGAGTAATGAAACCTTTCTTGGTTCCACTTGAAGAAGAGCCATCAAGGGTCCGAGCCTTGGTACCCTTTGAAGATCTATTTCTCTTCCTCCCTCGAATCTGCCCAATTGCCAAGACCGGAGTTGTTTCTGGAGTAGGAGTGATAGCAACCGACTTCCCCTTAAGACCTGTTTCTGCGGTCTTGAGAAGTCCCTGAAGTTTGCTGAGGGTGACCTCTTCCTTGTTCATGTGATATGTCATGCGGAATTGATCATAGCACGATGGTAAGGAGTGCAAAATGATATCTATTGCAAGCTCCTCAGGGAAGTTCACATTGAGCTTCAGCAACCGATCCACATACCTTTGCATTTTCTGCATGTGGCTCGTGACGGACTCTCCGTCCTTCATCATGGTTGTTATCATGGAGCAGATGACTTCGTACCTCTCTTGTCGTGCACTTTGATGGTATCTTTCCATCAAATCTTGGTGCATTTCATAAGGGTAGAAGTCTTCATAAGACTTTTGGAGTTCAGCTGTCATGGTGGCTAACATGATGCAAGCCACCTTGGTTGCATCTCTTTCATGAGTATGAAAGTCAGCGATCTCCTGGGGAGTTGCAGTGGACTCGTCAATTTCCTTAAGCTCCTTGTCAAGGACATATTCTTTGTCCTCGTAGCGGGTAATCATCCTGATGTTTCTGATCCACTTATTGAAGTTGGATCCATCAAAGGTGACTTTCCCACATAGACTCATAAGAGTAAAGGAGCCATTAGGATTCGAGCCAGAAGCATTAGTTGAAGACATCTGAAAAAGAAGAACAAGTTTAGTTTAGATTTAAGAGAATCCTTAATAAAACACCCAAATGTAATATTAAGGCTAGGACCCAATCACAATATAATATAACTTAGAAGAGGTATGCTGTAATCTAAGCTATACCATATTTGAAAGGTAGGTGAATGACGATTCACCAATTTCCACCACGAAAACCGAAATAATAAATATTTAGTTTTTATTGGTTTTAGAAATTCCTAGATTCTTTGAGATCCAATGAACTTTTCAAAGGCATGTTTCAATCTCGGAAGTGCCCTCCAGGTTTTGTGACTGGGATGCCGAGGATCACAAAACGAGGTGTGAAGTAACCATGCAAATCACTTGGTACCCTTAAAGTTTATCACTCAATCGATGTGCCGGTAAACCACACACGCTCCACCGATACTATAATAAACCTTAAGTCACCCTTTACCTACCTTGTTAAGTCCAAGTTAGTGTGCCGGTTAACCACACACGCTCCACCAACGACTCAGACAAAGTGTAAAGTGTAATTTCATGGATTAGCACCTTATTCACATTTTTCCTAAAGTAACTAAGATTGGGAATTTAATAAACATTTAGTTACTTTATATATTCATCATACTTTGAATGAGAATTTATAAGTCCTTGTCTTACCCGTTCGGCTAACGACCCTCCACCAGTCAAGCAAGCGGTGGGTGAGAATATACACCCATTAAGTCACCATTTTATAGGCAACAACCTTATACCCACCATATAGACCGGCTTCGTGAATGAGGCGTACTAGCGGTAAGACGACTTGTTCTTATACATATATATATATAATTATTAAATTATCCTAATATAAGTATAAGGGTTGAATTTTAACTTTTAAAATTCTAGGGGTTGGAACTAAAGTTTTAACTTAACTTTACTTGTTCCAAAACTTGAGGGCAAGTTTTGTAACTTTCAAAACTTTTCATTTCTTGTAACTTATGAGTTTAATAGAGTCATAAAATGAAGACTCTTCATTTTTATAACTCTTGTGTTTTTCTTAATGGTTTTTAACTCAAGTGACTCTTGGTTTTCCATAACTTAAGGATAAGTTATGGACTCCATTAAAACACATTATGATCAAGAATTAAACTACCAAATAGGTTACAAATAATTCCTATGATCATCTAAAACATCATAAGAGCAAGAACATGAATATGAACATAATCAAAAATTACATAAAACTTTGTAATTTTGATAACTAGTTGTTGTAAATGAATTAGCAAAACATTACACCACCAAAAACAAGTTTATATTTACTAAAACAGTTTAGGGTAATGTTTCTAATTCATTTTTCAGCAACTGAATCAAAATTCTACACTCATTCGACCCTACTCGCCGAGTGCATGAACATGACTCGCCGAGTTGGTTGAAGATACTCATGGACTCGGCGAGTCCCCCCTATGGACTCGGCGAGTCCGATCGCAGACAGCAAATTTTTCGATTCTGTTTTCAACTTTTAAGAACAAATAAGAACAAACAAGCCTAGGCTCTGATACCACTGATGTGTTTTGAGCATACTAACACTTCCTAAGTGTACATGCAACCCTAATAACCTTGGATCTATGTTTGTCTAATTTTTCATGCAAAGTTGAATTCCAAGGCTATATCCTATCTAGCATACATGGGGAACAATTTCAACATAAAGTATAGATAGAATAACTTACCTTGTTGTTGCTTGTGTTCCTTGAAACCTTGTGAGCCTAGCACCTCAAGTGGTGATGCCTCAAATGCTTCACACAACACCAAATGCTCTTGGAAGAACTTATGAGAGTATACTCACTTCTTCAAAATCGGCCAAGCCCCCTTATTACTTAGTGTAGCAGATTTGGGAGGAGATCATATTCCTTATATAGTGTTGACACATCTAGGGTTAAACCCTAATGTGTCATGACTCTTCATTTCCATGACCCATGGGTTTGTAACTCCCATGGAGCATCCATGGAGCATCCTATGGGTGGAACCCAACTTGATGATCCATGGAGCCTTTTAGCCCACTATACAAGATATGGATGATTTACTTAATCAACCCATATATTTAATTAGTTATCTTTTGATCACTTAATTAATTCTAAATTAATTCTTGATCAAACTAATCAAATAATATTATTAATATATTAGAACTTATAATATATTAATAATCTCCAAGCGTTATTTCTCTCATTTAGTTTATCCAATTGCATGGTGCCATGCAACCCAAATGGACCATGCCGGGTCGGGTCAAGTACATACCAGAAATAGTTATGGACTTAGACACCTTATCCAACAGTTTATTCCAATACTCATAACTTATGAGTACTCATGAATGTTGTAGCAACCATTGCCATGTCTAAACACCTTTAGCCATCTACAATCCCAATTCATGACAATCTTGATTCATACCTACTTCCGACATATGACCGACTGTGGAAAGTTTGAATAAATTTATTATTCTGGAAGTCAAAACATGCAAAACTGAAACAATAGTAAATAATTGACAATGATA
Organism: Lactuca saligna; assembly: GCF_052625555.1. Lineage (NCBI taxonomy): Eukaryota > Viridiplantae > Streptophyta > Magnoliopsida > Asterales > Asteraceae > Lactuca > Lactuca saligna. The sequence continues at coordinate 75,438,240 of NC_136421.1, forward strand.
GCAACACCTTACTCATAAATAAATCACAACTTTTATTTATCATCAAACCTCGATTACATTTTACAAGTTTCAGAAATAACTATCTAATCTGTAAAACTAATATCGTCCCTCAGCCTGATGCGCCTCGCATGCTGCAAATGTTTAACCCTCGTCAGACCCTTTGTAAGGTGATCCCCAGGGTTCTCATCTGACGATACCCTCTTTTCCATGAGCAGTCTTTCTATCATGTGTCTTATGAAGTGATATTTTTTGTCAATGTGTCGGGATCTTCCGTGATCTCTTGCTTCCTTGGCTAAGGCAACCACACTATTGTTGTCACAGAAAATCTCCATAGGCTCCCTAATAGTTGGTACAACTCTAAGATCTCTGATGAAGTTCTTTAGCCATATCTCCTCCTTTTCCGCTTCACTTGCCGCTATGTACTCTGATTCACAAGTCGAATCAGCTACCGTCTCCTGTTTGGAACTCTTCCAAGTGATTGCCCCTCCATTTAGGGTAAAGACCCAGCCCGACTGAGAGCGGAATTTATCCCTGTCAATCTGAAAGCTAGCATCACTATACCCCATTACCCTCAAGTCATCACTCCCACCAAGGGTAAGGATCCAATCCTTAGTCCTTCGTAGGTACTTGACAATATTCTTTACCGCAGGCTAATGAGCCTTGCCAGGATTCCCTTGATATCTACTAACCATGCTTAGATCAAAAACCAAATCAGGGTGAGTACAAGTCATATCATACATGATCGAGCCAAAAATGGAAGCATACGGTAGTTGACTCATCTCAGCTATTTCTTCCTCCGTACTCGGACTCTGAGTCTTACTCAGTTTGGCATTGCTTTGGATCGGCAAATCTCCTTTCTTGGAATTCTGCATGTTGAACCTTTTCAACACTTTATCCAAGTAAGTACTCTGAGTAAGTCGAATTAGTCTTTTACTCCTTTCTCTTTATATCCTTATCCCTAGGATATAGGCAGCCTCCCCAAGGTCTTTCATAGAAAAGCACTTCCCAAGCTAGGACTTCACTTCCTACAAAGTTTGGACGTCATTTCCTATGAGTAGTATGTCATCCACATACAGTACCAAAAAGATGACTAAACTCCCACTAGCTCTAACATACACACAAGACTCATCCTCGCTTCTCGAGAAGCCAAACTCTTTGACCTTTTTCATCAAAACAAAGATTCCAGCTGTGAGATGCTTGTTTCAATCCATAAATAGATCTCTCAAGCTTGCACACCCTATCAGGATATTCTGGACTGACAAAACCCTCTGGCTGAACCATGTAAACATCCTCAACTAGCTTCCCATTAAGGTAAGTGGTTTTGACATCCATTTTCCATATTTGATAATCATGAAATGCAGCAATGGCCAGCATAATCCTAATGGACTTAATCTATGCTACTGGTGAGAAGCTTTTATCAAAATCAATACCTTGAGTTTGAGTAAAACCTTTTGCAACCAGTCGCGCTTTGTAAGTGTGCATATTTCCATCTATGTTGGTCTTCTTCTTGAAGATCCATTTGCACCCGACTGTCTTACGGCCTGGTACATTGTCAACCAAGTTCTAAACTTGATTGTCATACATGGACTGTATCTCGCTGTCCATGGTCTCTTTCCATTTAGCAGACTTTGGGCCTACCATGGCTTCCTTAAAACTGTTAGGTTCATCCAAATCTACCAATGTACTATCATTGATAAACGTATCACCTTCCGTAGTAATATGGAATCCATAATAGAAATCAGGTGTGTTCCTAACCCTTGTGGAATGCCTTGGAGGCACAGACTCATCAGCTGGCTCAACAGGAGTTTCCTCCTCAGGTTGATTGCTAGTGTCTGAGGTTCCTTCACCACTTGATTCTTGAATTTCTTCAAGATCAATTTGCCTCCGACTGTTTCCTTGGCTTATAAATTCTCTCTCTCGAAATACTCCTCTTCTTGCCACAAAGACGACATTCTCACTGGGTCTGTAGAAAAGGTAACCAAAAGAATTCTATGGGTAGCCAATGAAAATACACCTCTCACTTCGAGGTTCGAGCTTATCCTGATTCTCGCGTCTCACGAAAGCCTCGCAACTCCAAATCTTGACGTGATCTAGATTGGGAACTTTCTCAGTCTGCATCTCTTGAGGTGTTTTGGTAACCTTCTTTGTAGGGACTAGATTAAGGATATGGGCGGCAGTCTCTAAGGCATACCCCCAAAAAGATATTGGTAATGAAACTCGACTCATCATGGAATGAACCATGTCCAACAAGGTCTGATTACGCCTCTCAGATACACAATTTAGCTGTGGTGTCCTAGGAGGTGTCAATTGTGAGACAATCCCACATTCCATAAGATAGTCAAGGAACTCAGTACTAAGATACTCACCACCTCGATCGGATCGTACGATCTTAATGTTCCTGCCCAATTGATTCTCTACTTCTTGTTTAAACTCTTTAAACTTTTCAAAGGTTTCTGACTTATGCTTGATTAAGTAGACATAATCATATCTACTGTAAAGCATCAGTAAAAGTCACATAATAACGGTTAGCATCCCTTGTGGCGGTGTAATAACCGGATTCCTAGGTATTATTTATTCTTATATTTTTGGTATTTTGTGAGGAGACTCGGCGAGTTGGAGTTCAAACTCGCCGAGTAGGATCGCGATTTGGACGAGGGTTCGCGTCTGGACTCGGCAAGTCCAAGGAGTGGACTCGACGAGTCCACGCTGTTTAATGAAACCCTAATTCTCCGGGTTTGGAGCCTATTTAAGGGCACTTTATAGCCTCCCATTGTGGCTACCAGTCCCTTGAGAGAACCCTAAGAGAGCTAATTCGTTTTGGGAGAGAGGAAGTCACTTTTGGGCCTTTGTATTCTTTGTTTAGCAAGAGGAAGGTGGCAAGAGCAAGGAGGAGCTGAGATTCCAGCAGATCCAGAGTCTAGAGGCTTCATTTTGAGGTAATGGATTGAATCTCCTTCAGTTATAGGGTTGATCTTTAGAGTTAGGGTTTTATAACCCCTTTGGAGAGTGATTATGTGAAGCAAATGGTCCCTCTTCGAGTTTGTGCCTTGGATCTGGATTCAAAGAGGTCCAGAGACCTTAACCATTGGAGCTTTTTGGGTTATTATGGAGTCATTGGACTTAGGTGTTTATTTTTGGGACCAAATCTCCTTTTGATGCCTTGTGGGGGTTATACAAGCATCAAGTTTCGAACTTTACGTGACATTCATGCTTGGGAAGGCCAGATCTATGGTTTGGGAAAGCAGATCTGACCTCAGAAGGTCAATAAAAGTTTGTGCATGGCATGAACTCGCCGAGTTGTTCTTGGGACTCGGCGAGTAAGGTTGGGGTTTCATGTAAAGTGTTCAGCGAGTGGACTCGCCGGGTTGGGGGATAACCCAGTAAGTTAGGGAGAGTCAATATGGGGTTGAGTCAAGCCGGAACTCGCCGAGTTGTTCTTGAGACTCGGCAAGTTGAGTCGTGGTTGCTCTGCGATTCATGCTAGGTGGAACTCGTCGAGTTAGGGGAGTGCTCAACGTGCCAAGAAAGGATCTGAGGGAGTCAGTGAACACGTATAGACTCACCGAGTTGCTTTGGTGCACTCACCGAGTCCTGTCAAAGTTGACCGTTAACCAGAGTTGACTAGTGTTGACTTGATACGGTTAGTCAACCTTAGTTGTAAAAGTGTTAATCAGAGATATATTGTATTATAGGAAGATTATAGCTCGGGGGATCGAGCACGAGTGATTCTAGGGATTTGTAAGTTATCGAGATACACGAGGTGAGTCTTCTCACTATACTTTACCTTGAGTAGGTAACTAGAGTTATGTGATACAGTGCTTGTATGCTATATATGTGTTATGTGTTGCGCTACATTATTCTATGTGAATTATGTTGTGCATGTTTACAGAGTTAGAACATGAGGGTTTACAGGGTTTGGGTGCACGGACCCACAGAGTTATAGCCTCGAGTGGCTAATATGTGTTATATGTGGTATTTTGGGGAACTCACTAAGCTTTGTTCTTACAGTGTTTGGTGTTATTTTTTTCAGGTACTAGTGACGACCGTGGGAAGGCGCCGGCTTGATCAATACACACACACGGGATTTTATGTTATGAGATCTTGGGATTTTTGTATGACATGAATTGAATTTCAGAAATGGGTGTTTTTACGAATACTAAATGAATTATGTTTTTATAAAATGCGAAAAATTGTACTGAAATTTACGGTGTTACAAGTTGGTATCAGAGCCTTGGTTTGAGGGATTCGGGTACACCTTCGGGAGTATTTGAACTCAAACTGAGGATTTGGAAAATATTTTCAAAAGAGAACCAAATTTTCTAAAAGAAGTAAAAGATTTTTAGAGAAACTCAGAGTAGAAACGTGTGTACGATCAGTCAGCGCCCGAACGGTGATTTCCCAAAATACCCTTATATTATATGTTTATGTGATTGATATGATGTATTCTCTTGCTAGAGTAGGCTAGGTATTCCTATTAGGACTAGAGTGCCCTGATTTGTGATGCCTTAGCCTAGGGAGAGGTGAGCTGCTATGAGATACTTGAGAGTGAATAGGTAGCAGCGAGGAGCTTATGAGAGATCTGTTAGAGAGTGATAGAGTACTTGGAATTTGGGATCCGAAGAGGAGGATTTGGGGTGTATACTGAAACGGTGCGGACATTAGTATTGGGCCCATACTACTGAAACCACTGGGGCGGTGTACAGTTCAAGTAAGAACCTTCGGAATGCCAAGGATCAAGGAGGGAAGAGTTGTCGAGTGTGTGTATGCTCGAATGAATTCTAATTTATTGTATGTTGTATTTCAGAGGTAGATCATGGTGAGGACACGTCTTATGCCAGAGAGCAGTGGGGCTAGTGATGAGGAGATCCGCCGGATCATCCACGAGGAGGTGGCTGCGGCCATCAGGGCAGAGATACCAGAGATGTTCGGGTCTATTAAGACCACACTGATTGAGACTTTCGACGAGCATTATGCTGCTCTTTCTGAGGCTGCTATTGCGGCAGCCACTACAACTGTTGTTGTTGCGAGGCTGCAGGGTGGTGATGCGTTGCTGTTCCGAGACTTCAGCAACACGAAACCGCCAGAGTTTGATAGGACCCAGGACCCAGTGGCGGCTATGAGGTGGATTTCAGACATAGAGGGGTGTTTCTTCACTTGCTCATCTCCTGAGCATTAGAGAGATCGGTTCGCGCTGAACCAGCTTCGCTTGGGAGTGAAGGACTGGTGGAAGTTTGTGACAACGCACTTTTCACCTGCTGAGCTTGCGGCAGTGACCTGGGAGAGGTTCACTGCCATGTTCCGAGATGAGTACGTTCCCCAGGTGGAGAGGGAGCATTTATCCCAGGAGTTTCTGACCCTCAAGCAGGGTACCGAGTCTGTTACGATGATTACCAGGATGTTCCATGAGTGGGTGATGTTCTGCCCTGAGCACGTGTCCACTGAGCAGGCACGCATGAGCCGATATTTGAGTATCTTGAGGCGAGACATTCGGAAGTTCGTGGCGAACTCCTTGTACCGGACATTTACCGAGCTTGAGGAAAATGCCCAGAAGAGGGAGATTGAGCTAGAGACTCAGGCCAGGGAGGAGGCAGAGTCTCAGGGGAGGGATCAGCGACCGACGCAGTCCCAACCGGCAGCCAAGTGGGCCAAGCCCGCTGATCACAAATCTGGGAGCTAGAAGGGCCGCACTTGTGGAAAGTGCAGCAAGGGTCATGATGGAGTGTGTAGAGCTGGATCTTGCTACAAATGTGGCAAGGAGGGGCATATGGCCAAGGACTACCCCAAGGGGTTTGCAGTATGTTTTTACTGCAACCAGACCGGACACCGAAAGGTGGAGTGTCTGCAGTTGCGAGGATCAGCTCAGGGAGCACCTCAGGGATCTGCCCCTGCCGTCGTGAGAGTTACTAAGAGTCGGCCAGTGAAGGCCGAGGCGCCGAGGGCACGAGGGAGAGCCTTTCAGTTGACCGCGGAGGAGGTCCGTGCATCGCCCGATGTCGTGGCTGGTATGTATTCTTTCGTGTATTTATTTCGATGATTGAGATATTATGCTTATATTATGTTATGCGTAGGTAATTTTCTTGTGAATTTTGTACCTGCCTTGGTGTTATTTGACTCGGGTGCGAGTCGGTCTTTTGTATCTTTGGCTTTTAGTCAACATATTAGTGTTAGTCGCGAGGTGCTGAGTCGGCCTCTGAGAGTTTCCATAGCTGATGAGAGGGTGATATATGCGACAGAGGTGATCCGCGGGTGCGTATTCGAGATTTTCGGTGTTGAGTTCCCGATTGACTTGGTTCTTATTGCGATGGGTGATGTCTGTGTCATTGTGGGCATGGACTGGTTGAGCAGATTTGGTGCGATTATTGACTCCGAGCGACAGCTGGTGACCATACGAGACCCTAGTGGGGGAGTTCTTACGGTGTACGTCGAGGGTACCCGTTCTGGATCAGCGTTTTGTTCGGCCGCTAGGGTGAGGCAATGTCTACAGCAGGGCTGTAAGGGTTTTGTGGCGTACGTGATGGATACGTGGGTAGATTCCGAGAGGCCGAGGTCAGTGGAGGAGGTTCCGATAGTGCGTGAGTTCCCAGATGTCTTTCCAGAGGAATTGTCGGGTGTGCCTCCCGTGAGGCAAGTGGAGTTCAGTATGGATTTGGTTCCGGGAGCCGCGCCTATTGCCATGGTGCCTTATCGCCTTGCACCTTCAAAGATGCAAGAGTTTTCCTCGCAGCTTCAGGAGCTGTTGGGAAAGGGGTTTATTCGGCCGAGCAGCTCGCTGTAGGGAGCGCCTATCCTTTTTGTCAAGAAGAAGGATGGTTCACACTGGGTGTGCATTGATTACCGGGAGTTGAACAAACTGACGGTCAAGAACCGTTACCCGTTGCTGAGGATCGACGATTTGTTCGATCAGTTACAGGGAGCATCTTGGTTCTCCAAGATCGATTTGAGGTCTGGATACCATCAGGTGACGGTGCGAGATAAGGACATTTAGAAGACAGCGTTCAAGACGCGTTATGGGCATTACGAGTTTGTGGTGATGCCTTTCGGGCTCACCAATGCCCTGGCAGTGTTCATGGATCTCATGAACCGAGTGTGCAGGCCGATGCTGGATCAATCAGTGATTGTATTCATCGATGACATCTTGGTATATTCGTGATCTAGAGAGCAACATGAGGAGCATTTGAGGGAGATCCTCGGAGTTCTGAGATCGGAGAGGCTTTATGCCAAATTCTCCAAGTGTGATTTCTGGTTGTGAGAGGTCCAGTTCCTGGGACATCTCATTAACCAGAATGAGATATTGGTCGACCCGGCCAAAGTTGAGGCGGTGATGAGTTGGGAGGTGCCGAGGTCACCCTCCGAGATCAGGAGTTTTCTAGGGTTGGCCGGTTATTATCGGAGATTTATCAAGGATTTCTCTAAGATCGCAGTGCCACTCACCAGATTGACCCGGAAGGGTGTCGCTTTTTCATGGGGCCCCGAGCAGCAGGCCTCCTTTGAGACGCTTCGCCAAAGGTTATGCGAGGCCTCGGTGTTAGCCCTCCCGGATGGAATGGAGGACTTTGTGGTATACTGTGATGCATCGATCTTGGGGATAGGAGCGGTGCTGATGCAGAGAGGGCATGTGATAGCATACGCATCGAGGCAACTGAAGCCACATGAGACGAGGTATCCCACCCATGACCTAGAGTTGGGGGCAGTGGTGTTCGCCCTCAAGATTTGGCGTCACTATCTGTACGGGGTTCGATGTACGATATACACAGACCATAAGAGCCTGAAATATTTGATGGATCAGCCCAAACTAAATACGCGGCAGAGGAGGTGGTTGGATGTGGTTAAGGATTATGATTGTGAGATTCTGTACCATCCAGGCAAGGCTAATGTGGTAGCCGATACCCTGAGTCGTAGGGCGGAGAACGCCCCATTGCGAGCTGCATGTTTGCGTTTGACCGTGATGGGTCCGGTGTTGGACACCATTCGTGGAGCACAGGCTGAGGACGTGAGGTCGGAGAACCAAAAGAGGGAGCGAGTGGTAGGGTTGGTATCGGAGTTCGTTACTGATGGTCGGGGGCTTATGACATTTCAGGGGAAGATTTCGGTGCCGTTTGTGGGACGGACGCGTACCATTTTGATGGAAGAAGCTCATCGGTCAAAATTCTCGATCCATCCTGTGGCCACTAAGATGTATTTGGATCTAAGGAAGGAGTATTGGTGGCCCAGTATGAAGAGGGATGTTGCATGGTTTGTTGAGAGGTGCTTAACCTGCCGTAGGGTTAAGGCCGAGCACCAGAGACCGCATGGTAGGTTGCAGCCGTTGGAGGTTCCCGAATGGAAGTGGGAACATATTACCATGGATTTTATCACCAAATTTCCAAGGACTGCGAGGGGAGTCGATGCAATTTGGGTGATTGTGGACAGGTTGACAAAGAGCGCCTACTTCCTTGTTATTAGCGAGAGCTCCTCCTCAGAGAAGTTAGCAGAGATGTACGTGAGTAAGTAGTATCTCGGCATTGGGTGCCGATCTCGATTGTCTCAGACCGGGATGTACGTTTCACTTCCAAATTCTGAAAGAAGTTTCATGAGGAGCTGGGTACTAGGCTGCATTTTAGTACCGTATATCACCCCCAGACAGGCGGACAGAGTGAGCGGATGATTCAGACGCTCGAGGACATGCTCCGGGCATGTGTGATGGATTTCGGGGGGAGTTAGGATACGTACTTGCCCTTGGCAGAGTTTTCTTACAACAACAGCCATCATTCAAGGATTGCTATGCCACCCTTTGAGCTGTTGTACGGGAGGAGGTGTCGGACCCCATTTGCTGGGGAGAATTCGGACAGCGTGTTATGGGCAGTACTGAGATCGTACTTCAGACGACAGAGCAGATCCAGCAGGTCAGATAGAGGTTGTTGACTGTTCAGATTTGTCTAAAGAGTTATGCGCACAGACGCCGGTCCGAGCTTGAGTTTCAGGTCGACGACTTTGTGCTCCTGAAGGTCTCTCCTTGGAAAGGAGTGATTCGATTTAGGAAGAGGGGCAAGTTGGGGCCCCGATATATTGGTCCATTTCGGGTGGTCGCGAGGGTAGGCAGGGTAGCCTATCATTTGGAATTGCCAGCAGAGTTGGGGCAGATTCACGACACTTTCCATGTGTCGCAATTGCGGAAGTGTATGGCCGATGAGTCGGTAGTGATTCCATTAGAGGATATTCAGGTGGATGCGAGCCTGAATTATGTTGAGAGACCAGTGGCAATCAGAGATCGGAAAATCATGGTTCTGAGGAACAAGGAGGCGCCCTTGGTTTTGGTTCAGTGGCAGCATCAGAAGGGGTCCAATATGACTTGGGAGCCGAAGCGTGAGATGCGCGAGCAACATCCAGATTTATTGGCAGAGCGAGACTTCGAGGGCGAAGTGTAGTTCTAGTGGGGGAGAATTGTCACAGCCAGATTCCCAGGTATTATTCATTCTTATATTTTTGGTATTTTGTGAGGAGACTCGGCGAGTTGGAGCTCAAACTCGCCGAGTAGGATCGCGATTTGGACGAGGGTTCGCGTCTGGACTCGGCAAGTCCAAGGAGTGGACTCGACGAGTCCACGCTCTTTAATGAAACCCTAATTCCCCGGGTTTGGAGCCTATTTAAGGGCACTTTATATCCTCCCATTGTGGCTACCAGTCCCTTGAGAGAGCCCTAAGAGAGCTAATTCGTTTTGGGAGAGAGGAAGTCACTTTTGGGCCTTTGTATTCTTTGTTTAGCAAGAGGAAGGTGGCAAGAGCAAGGAGGAGCTGAGATTCCAGCAGATCCAGAGTCTAGAGGCTTCATTTTGAGGTAATGGGTTGAATCTCCTTCAGTTATAGGGTTGATCTTTAGAGTTAGGGTTTTATAACCCCTTTGGAGAGTGATTATGTGAAGCAAATGGTCCCTCTTCGAGTTTGTGCCTTGGATCTGGACTCAAAGAGGTCCAGAGACCTTAACCATTGGAGCTTTTTGGGTTATTATGGAGTCATTGGACTTAGATGTTTATTTTTGGGACCAAATCTCCTTTTGATCCCTTGTGGGGGTTATACAAGCATCAAGTTTTGAACTTTACGTGACATTCATGCTTGGGAAGGCCAGATCTATGGTTTGGGAAAGCAGATCTGACCTCAGAAGGTCAATAAAAGTTTGTGCATGGCATGAACTCGCCGAGTTGTTCCTGGGACTCGGCGAGTAAGGTTGGGGTTTCACGTAAAGTGTTCAGCGAGTGGACTCGCCGGGTTAGGGGATAACCCTATAAGTTAGGGAGAGTCAATATGGGGTTGAGTCAAGCCGGAACTCGCCGAGTTGTTCTTGAGACTCGGCATGTTGAGTCGTGGTTGCCCTACGATTCATGCTAGGTGGAACTCGTCGAGTTAGGGGAGTGCTCGACGTGCCAAGAATGGATCTGAGGGAGTCAGTAAACGCGTATAGACTCACCGAGTTGCTTTGGTGCACTCACCGAGTCCTGTCAAAGTTGGCCGTTGACCAGAGTTGACCAGTGTTGACTTGATACGGTTAGTCAACCTTAGTTGTAAAAGTGTTAATCAGAGATATATTGTATTATAGGAAGATTATAGCTCGGGGGATCGAGCACGAGTGATTCTATGGATTTGTAAGTTATCGAGATACACAAGGTGCACTCACTAAGCTTTGTTCTTACAGTGTTTGGTGTTATTTGCTTCAGGTACTAGTGACGACCATGGGACGGCGCCGGCTTGATCAATACACACACACAGGATTTTATGTTATGAGATCTTGGGATTTTTGTATGACATGAATTAAATTTCAGACATGGGTGTTTTTACGAATATTAAATGAATTATGTTTTTATAAAATGCGAAAATTTGTACTGAAATTTACGGTGTTACATGGCGGTTTTAAATGGTCCACATACATCAGTATGTATAAGGTCCAACAAACCCTCACCCTTAGCACAAGTACCAGCGAAGGGTGATTTTGTCATTTTTCCAAGCAAACATGATTCACAACTATCATCCGACTTTAGGTCAAATGACTTCAAGACTCCATCCTTTTGGAGTTGGCCTATGCGTTTCTTGTTTACATTGATGGGTTTTGAGCATTCTAACACTTCCTAAGTGTACATGCAACCCTAATAACCTTGGATCTATGTTTGTCTAATTATCATGCAAAGTTGAATTCCAAGGCTATATTCCTATCTAGCATACATGGGGAACAATTTTAACTTGAATGATAGATAGAATAACTTACCTTGTTGTTGCTTGTGTTCCTTGACCCCTTGTGAGCCTAGCACCCCAAGTGTGATGCCTCAAATGCTTCACACAACACCAAATGCTCTTGGAAAGACTTTTGAGAGAATGCACACTTCTTGAAATCGGCCAAGCCCTCTTGTTTCCTTAGTGTCGCCGATTTTGGTGGAGAATGAGATCTTTATATAGTGTTGACACATCTAGGGTTACACCATGTAAACCCTAATGTGTCATGACTCTTCATTTCCATGACCCATGGGTTTGAAACTCCCATGGAGCATCCATGGAGCATCCTATGGGTGGAACCCAACTTGATAATCCATGGAGCCTCTTAGCCCACTATACAAGATATGGATGATTTACATAATCAACCCATATATTTAATTAGTTATCTTTTGATCACTTAATTAATTCTAAATTAATTCTTGATCAAACCAATCAAATAATATTATTAATATATTAGAACTTATAATATATTAATAATCTCCAAGTGTTATTTCTCTCATTTAGTCTATCCAATTGCATGGTGCCATGCAACCCAAATGGACCATGCCGGGTCGGGTCAAGTACATACCAGAAATAGTTATGGACTTAGACAGCTTATCCAACAGTCTCCCACTTGGATAAGTCTAATAACTATTACTGCAAGTATGACTTCAGGAACCGATTGGCAATCGTAGCTCTTTTCAAGGTTTCTCGGAACTGAGAAGATGATGGTACGCCATTTAAGATAAGTGATCATATAATCCTCTGTTCTAGATATCAGTTGGACAAATACATGGAACAATGTCTTACTTATTGTCCAACAGTTTGTTTCCCAATTTCCGATTTGTTTGACAAAGAACTTAATTGAACACATCAACTTAGTTCTGACCGGGCCCGGTACATGGGTCAAAACAAAATCATCAAGGGGACCAGATATCAGCTTCTAATCCAAGAAGGAATAGATAAACTTCGACTCATATGTTTGTTCTACCACTCATTGAATTACACACAAGAGCACGATTTATAACATCGAGTTACCAATGCGTTTTCGTACAATCAATGCATAACCAACTTGTAAGTAACAAATCATATCTCTAGGTTTGAAGACTTATATGATATTACCGTCTCACGATCACTCGAGATAGAATTCCATGAAGTGATTCCAGTGAGCGTGGGTTGAGTCCAATGCTCAGAACTTATGAGCACTCATGATTGTTGTAGCCTTGTCTAACACCTTAGACCTCTGCAACTAATCATGACAGTCTTGATTCATACCTACTTCCGACATGTGACCGACTGTGGAGGTTTGAATAATATGTTATACCAAACAAAATTATTCTGGAAGTCAAAACATGCAAAAGAAATATAGTAAACGATTGACAAAAGATAGCAACACTTTGCTCATAAATAAAACACCTTTTATTCATCATCTAATGTCAATTACACTTTACAAATTTCGAGGTTATCTAACTACTAAATCTAATATCATCCTTCAGCCCTATGCTCCGAGCATGCTGGAGATGCTTAACCCTAGTCAGTCCCTTCGTGAGGGGATCTGCTGGGTTCTCATCCGATGATACCCTCTTTGCCACGAGGAGTCATTCTTCTATTCGATGTCTAATAAAATGGTATTTTCTGTCGATGTGTCTGGATCTCCCGTGATCCCTTGGTTCCTTGGCTAAGGCAACATCGCTTTCACTATCACAGAAAATTTCCATTGGCTCTTTAATAGCTGGTACAACTCCAAGGTCTCCGATGAAGTTCTTTAGCCATATAGCCTCCTTTGCCGCCTCGCTCGCTGCAATATACTCTGATTCACAAGTAGAATCTACCACTGTCTCTTGCTTGGAACTCTTCCAAGAAATTGCTCCTCCATTTAGGGTAAAGACCCAGCCTGACTGAGAGCGGAAATTATCCCTATCAGTCTGGAAACTAGCATCACTATACCCTACAACTCTCAAGTCATCACTCCCACCGAGGGTAAGGACCCAGTCCTTAGTCCTTCGTAGGTATTTGAGAATATGCTTTACCGCAGTCCAGTGTGCTTTGCCAGGGTTCCCCTGAAACCTGCTAACCATGCTCAGGGTAAAGGCTACATCAGGTCGAGTACACGTCATAGCATACATGATCGAACCTACAGCTGAAGCATAAGGTATTCGAATCATTTCTGCTATCTCAGCCTCAGTGCTAGGGCTTTGTGTCTTACTCAATTTGGCGTTACTCTGGATGGGTAACTCTCCTTTCTTGGAGTCCTGCATGCTGAATCTTTTCAGCACCTTATCCAAGTAGGTACTCTGACTAAGTCAAATTAGTCTTTTACTCCGATCTCTCAAGATCATTATCCCTAAAATATAGGCAGCTTCACCAAGGTCCTTCATAGCGAAACACTTCCCAAGCCAGGAATTTACTTCCTGTAGGGTTAGAATGTCGTTTCCTATGAGTAGTATGTCATCCACATACAATACCAAAAAGCTAACTATACTCCCACTAGCCTTGACATACACACAAGATTCATCTTCCCATAGATGGATTTCTCTAGCTTACACACTCTATTAGGGTACTTGCTGCTGACAAAACCTTCCAGCTGACTCATGTAAACATCTTCAGCCAATTTTCCATTAAGGAAAGCGTTTTTGAGATCCATTTGCCAAATTTCATAGTCATGAAATGCGGCTATGGCTAACATAACCCTAATAGACTTAATCTTGGCTACCGGAGAAAAGGTCTCATCATAATCCACTCCAGGAATTTGTGAGAACCCCTTTGCAACCAGTCTAGCCTTCTAAGTGTGTACATTACCATCCATGTCGGTCTTCTTCTTGAAGATCCATTTGCACCCCACCGTCTTACGACCTGGTACATTTTCAACCAAGTTCCAAACTTGATTGTCATACATGGATTGTATCTCGCTATCCATAGCCTCTTTCCATTTAGCAGACTCGGGGCCTGCCATGGCTTCCTCGTAGCTGTTAGGGTCATCTTGACTTACTAGTGTCCCATCACTAATAAGTGTCTCACCTTCTGCAGTAATATGGAATCCATAGTAATGCTCAGGTGCACTCCTAACTCTCGTGGAACATCTTAGAGGTACAGATTCGTCAATTGGCTCAACAGGAGTTTCCTTCGCAAGTTGAGGGCTAGAGTTTGAAGTTCCTTCACCACTTGACTCTTGAATTTCTTCAAGATCAATTTGCCTCCCACTGTCTCCTTGGCTTATAAACTCTCTTTCTCGAAAGAATCCTCTTCTTGCTACAAAGACCACATTATCACTAGGTCTGTAGAAGAGGTAACCAAAGGATTGCTGTGGGTAGCCGATGAAAATACACCTCTCACTTCGAGGTTCGAGCTTATCATGAGTCTCGCGTCTCACAAAAGCCTCGCAACCCCAAATCTTGATGTGGTCTAGTTTAGGTACTTTACCAGTCCACATCTCGTGAGGAGTTTTGGCAACTTTCTTTGTAGGGACTAGATTAAGAATATGGGCGGCAGTCTCTAAGGCATACCCCCAGAATGAGATTGGTAGCGAAGCTCGACTCATCATGGAACGAACCATGTCTAACAAGGTTTGATTACGCCTCTCAGCCACACCATTCAACTGCGGTGTCTTGGGAGGTGTCAATTGTTAGACAATCCCACATTCCCTTAGATAATCGAGGAATTCTGAACTAAGATACTCACCACCTCGATCGGATCGAAGCATCTTAATGTTCCTGCCCAACTGATTCTCGACTTCCTGTTTAAATTCCTTAAACCTCTCGAAAGTCTCTGACTTATGCTTGATTAAGTAGACATATCCATATCTACTATAATCATCAGTAAAAGTCAAATAATAACGATTAGCATCCCTTGTGGCATGTTTGAATGGTCCACACACATCCGTGTGTATAAGGTCCAACAAACCTTCACCCCTTTCACACGAGCCTGTGAAGGGTGACTTTGTCATTTTTCCAAGTAAGCATGATTCGCAACTATCATCTGACTTTAGGTCAAACGACTCCAAGACTCCATCCTTTTGGAGTTGGCCTATGCGTTTCTTGCTTATATGTCCAAGACGACAATGCCATAATGATGCTTTATCCAAGTTATTATTATTAGGAGAATCAATACACAAAATATTATTTCCTAAGTGATCTACAACAGATACAGCTTCATACACACCATCACAAGGTAATGCTTTAAAATAAAGAACATTATTAAAGAAAGCATTAATCCAACCAACTTCATTATTAAATGAAAAGGTGAAACCTTGTTTATACAATGCATGAAAGGAAATAATATTTCTTGCCATTTCTGGCGAATAACAACATTTATTCAAATCTAAATTTAACCCACTACTTAGCGATAAAGTATAAACTCCAATCTTGGTGACAGGTGTAACTTTCCTATTCCCCATGATTAAGTTTATTCTTCCTTGCTCCACATTCTCACTTCTTCTTAGTCCATGCAAGTCACAACAAATGTGAATACCACAACTAGTATCAAGGACCCAAGATTTCGAATGGGGTGAGTTATTAGAAATGATAGTGTAAATACCTGCATGGTTGGGTTTAACTTTCCCATCCTTCACATCTTGCTGGTATTTTGGGCAGTTCCGCTTCCAATGTGATTTTTCATGGAAATAGAAGCATTCAGCCTCTTTTGGGAAAGAAGAAGGAGTGACAAAACCTTTCTTGGTTCCACTTAAAGAAGAGCCATCAAGGGTCCTAACCTTGGTACCCTTTGAAGAACTCTTTCTCTTCTTCCCTCGACTTTTCCCGATTACCAAGACCGGAGTGGAGTTTGGAGTAGGAGTGTTAACAACCGACTTCCCCTTAAGACCTGATTCTGCGGTCTTGAGAAGTCCCTGAAGTTTGCTGAGTGTGACCTCTTCCTTATTCATGTGATATGTCATGCAGAATTGATCATAGCACGATGGTAAGGAGCGCAAAATTATATCTATTGCAAGCTCCTCAGGGAAGTTCACATTAAGCTTCAGCAATCGATCCACATACCTTTGCATTTTCTGCATGTGGCTCGTGACGGAATCCCCATCCTTCATCATGGTTGTTATCATGGAGTAGATGATTTCGTACCTCTCTTGTCGTGCACTTTTATGGTATCTTTCCATCAAATCTTGGTTCATTTCATAAGGGTAGAAATCCTCATAGGACTTTTGGAGTTCTGCTGTCATTGTGACCATCATGATGCATGCTACTTGCGTAGCATCCCTTTCATGTGCCTGAAAGTCAGCGATCTCCTGAGGAGTTGCAGTGGTCTCATCAATCTCCTTAAGCTCCTTGTCGAGGACATATTCTTTGTCCTCGTAGCGGGTAATCATCCTGATGTTTCTGATCCACTCATTGAAGTTGGATCCATCAAAAGTGACTTTCCCACACAAGCTCATAAGAGTAAAGGAGCCATTAGGATTCGAGCCAGAAGCAGCATTGTTTGAAGACATCTGAAGGAAGAGGACAAGATTAGTTTAGATATTAAGATAATCCTTAATAAAACACCCAAATGTAATATTAAGGCTAGGATCCAATCACAATATATTATAACTTAGAAGAGGTATGTCGTACTCCAAGCTATAACATATTTGAAAGGTAGGTGAATGACGATTCACCAATTTCCACCACGAAAACCGAAATATTAGATATTAGGTTTTATGATTGGTTCTTAGAAATTCCTAGATTCTTTGAGATTCAATGAACTTTTCAAAGGCATGTTTCAATCTAGAGTGTGCCCTCCAAGTTTTGTGACTGGGATACCGAGGATCACAAAACGAGGTGTGAAGTAACCATGCAAATCACTTGGTACCCTTAAAGTTTATCACTCAATCGATGTGCCGGTAAACCACACACGCTCCACCGATACTATAATAAACCTTAAGTCACCCTTTACCTACCTTGTTAAGTCCAAGTTAGTGTGCCGGTTAACCACACACGCTCCACCAACGACTTAGACAAAGTGTAAAGTGTAATTTCATGGATTAGCACCTTATTCACATTTTTCCTAAAGTAACTAAGATTGGGAATTTAATAAAACATTTAGTTACTTTATAATATTCATCATACTTTGAATGAGAATTTATAAGTCCTTGTCTTACCCGTTCGGCTAACGACCCTCCACCAGTCAAGCAAGCGGTGGGTGAGAGTCGACACCCATTAAGTCACCATTTTATAGGCAACAACCTTATACCCACCTTATAGACCGACTTCGTGAATGAGGCGTACTAGCGGTAAGACGACTTTGTTCTTATACATATATATATATATATATATATATATATATATATATATATATATAATTATTAAGTCATCATAATATAAGTATAAGGATTGAATTTTAACTTTTAAAATTCTAAGGGTTGGAACTAAAGTTTTAACATAACTTTACTTGTTCCAAAACTTGAGGGCAAGTTTTGTAACTTTCAAAACTTTTCATTTCTTGTAACTTATGAGTTTAATAGAGTAATAAAATGAAGACTCTTCATTTTCTAACTCTTGTGTTCTTTTAATGGTTTTAATTCAAGTGTGACTCTTGGTTTTCCATAACTTGAGGACAAGTTATGGACTCCATTAAAACACATTATGATCAAGAATTAATCTACCACATAGGTTACAAATAATTCCTATGATCATCTAAAACATCATAAGAACAAGAACATGAATATGAACACATTCATAAATCAAAATTACACTTAAAACTTTGTAATTTTGATAACTAGTTGTTGTAAATGAATTAGAAAGAACATTACACCATCAAAACAAGTTTTCAAGTACGAAAACAGTTTAGGGTAATGTTTCTAGTCCATTTCCAGCAACTAAATTCGAAATTCTGCAATTTGTCGACCCTACTTGCCGAGTGCATGATCTTACTCGCCGAGTTGGTTGAAGTTACACGTGAACTCGACGAGTCCCCCCTATGGACTCGACGAGTTCATTCGTAGATAGCAAGATTTTCGAATTTTTTCAACTTTTAAGCACAAATAAAAAGCAAACAAACCCTAGTCTCTGATACCACTGATGGGTTATGAGCATTCTAACACTTCCTAAGTGTACATGCAACCCTAATAACCTTGGATCTATGTTTGTCTAATTATCATGCAAAGTTGAATTCCAAGGCTATATTCCTATCTAGCATACATGGGGAACAATTTTAACTTGAATGATAGATAGAATAACTTACCTTGTTGTTGCTTGTGTTCCTTGAAACCTTATGAGCCTAGCACCCCAAGTGTGATGCCTCAAATGCTTCACACAACACCAAATGCTCTTGGAAAGACTTTTGAGAGAATGCACACTTCTTGAAATCGGCCAAGCCCTCTTGTTTCCTTAGTGTCGCCGATTTTGGTGGAGAATGAGATCTTTATATAGTGTTGACACATCTAGGGTTACACCATGTAAACCCTAATGTGTCATGACTCTTCATTTCCATGACCCATGGGTTTGTAACTCCCATGGAGCATCCATGGAGCATCCTATGGGTGGAACCCAACTTGATAATCCATGGAGCCTCTTAGCCCACTATACAAGATATGGATGATTTACATAATCAACCCATATATTTAATTAGTTATCTTTTGATCACATAATTAATTCTAAATTAATTCTTGATCAAACCAATCAAATAATATTATTAATATATTAGAACTTATAATATATTAATAATCTCCAAGTGTTACTTCTCTCATTTAGTCTATCCAATTGCATGGTGCCATCCAACCCAAATGGACCATGCCGGGTCGGGTCAAGTACATACCAGAAATAGTTATGGACTTAGACACCTTATCCAACATACATGTCCAAGACGACAATGCCAAAATGATGCCTTATCCAAGCTAGTAGACAAATCAATACACAACACATTATTTCCTAGGTTGTCTACAATCGACATAGATTCATACACACCATCACAAGGCAATGCTTCAAAATAAAGAACATTATTAAAGAAAGCATTAATACCACCACATTCATTATCAAATGAAAAGGTAAAACCTTCTTTGTACAAACCATGAAAAAAAAAATATTTCTCGCCATTTCAGACGAGTACACACATTTATTCAGATCTAACTTTAACCCACTACTTAGAAACAAGTTATAAATTCCAATCTTGGAAACAGGTGAAGCCTTCCTATTTCCCATAATCGGGTTTATCTTCCCGTGCTCCACATCCTCACTTCTTCTTAGGCCCTGAAAATCAGAACATATGTGAATACCACATCCTGTATCAAGCACCCAAGAGATAGAATATGGTGAGTTATTAGAAAATATAGTGTAAATACCTGCATGGGTGGGTTTCACTTTCCCATCCTTGAGATCCTGCAAGTATTTAAGGCAATTTCGCTTCCAGTGCCCCTAATTCTGACAGTAGTAGCATTCAGCATCCTTAGGAATGGCAGAAGGAGTGACAAAACCGCTTTTGGTTCCATATGAGGAACCTTCAAGAGACTTTCCCTTGGTACCCTTCGAAGGAGTCTTTCTCTTTTTTCCTTTGCCCTGGCCTATACCCAAAACAGGGGTTTTTGTAGGAGTAGGAGTAGAAACAACTGACTTACCTTTAAGACCACTTTCGGCGGTCTTCAAGAGTCGCTGAATCTTGCTGAGTGTGACCTCCTCCTTGTTCATGTGGTAGGTAATTCTGAATTGTTATTAACAAGGAGGCAAGGAGTGAAAAATGATGTCAATTGCCAAATCCTCGAGGAAGCCCACATTCAGTTTCAGCAAACGGTCCACAAATCTTTGCATCTTTTGCATGTGGGCCGTGATGGGTTCACCATCCTTCATTCTAGTTGTTATCATGGAGGAGATAATCTCATACCACTCTTGACGAACACTTTGATGGTAACGGTCCATCAAATCTTGGTGCATCTCAAAAGGGTAGAATTCCTCATAGGACTTCTGGACTTCGACTGTCATAGTGGCCATCATGATGCATGCTAACTTGGTGGCATCTCTCTCACGAGCCCTAAAGTCAGCGATCTCCTGAGGAGTAGTAGTGGACTCATCGAGTTCCTTGAGCTCCTTTTCGATGACATATTCCTTGTACTCATAGTGTGTGACCATCATGATGTTTCTTATCCCATCATTGAAGTTTGAACCATCAAAGATGACTCTCTTATAAAGGTTCATGAGAAAGAAGGATCCGGTATGGTTAGAGCCCGAAGCATTGTTGTTGGAAGACATCTGAAAGGAAGAAGGACAAGTAAGTTTAGATTAGATATATAGAATCCTTAATAAGACACCCAAATGTAATATTAAGGCTAGTATCAATATGTTATGACTTAGAAGAGGGTAGTCGTAATCTAAGCTATAACATCTTTGAAGGTAGGTGAATGACGATTCACCAATTTCCACCATAAAAACGAAATAAGGTATTAGGTTTAATTGGTTCAAGAAATTCCTAGATTCTTTTGAGATTCATTGAACTTTTCAATATGTTATGACTTAGAAGAGGGTAGTCGTAATCTAAGCTATAACATCTTTGAAGGTAGGTGAATGACGATTCACCAATTTCCACCATAAAAATGAAATAAGGTATTAGGTTTAATTGGTTCAAGAAATTCCTAGATTCTTTTGAGATTCATTGAACTTTTCAATGACATGTTTCAATCTCGATTGTGCCCTTCAAGTTTTGTGACAAGGATGCTGAGGATCACAAAACAAGGTGTGAATAACCATAAAAACTCACTTTGTACCCCTAATATTAGCACCTAATCGATGTACCGGTTACCCACACATGCTCCACCGATCTATGATAAACATTAAGTCACCCTTTGTTATCCTTACTAGTCTAAATTAGTGTGCCGGTAACCCACACACACTCCACCAACAACCTGGTAAGGTACAAAGTGTGAATTTCATGGGTTAGCACCATGTTCACATTTTCCTAAAGTAACTAAGATTGGGAATTTTAAGAATATTTAGTTACTTTATAATAATCATTATACTTTATAATAATCATTATACTTTAAATGAGAATTAAAGTCATTGTCCTATCCGTTTGGCTAACGACCCTTCACTGATCAAGGAAGCGGTGGGTGAGAATGGACACCCGTTAAGCTACCATTTTATTGGCAGCAACCTTATACCCCCCTTATAGATCAGCTTCGTGAATGAGGCCAACTAACGGTAAAACGACTTAATCTTATACATATATATAATAATTAACCATTAATTTTTTAATAGTATAAGGGTTGAATAAAAATTGATTTTTCACCTATTTTTTAATAGTATAAGAGTTGGTTGAAGATTCATATGGACTCGTCAAGTCCCCCCAATGGACTCGGCGAGTCCCTTGTGCAGATTGCTTAAAAATTGATTTTTCACCTATTTTGCAACAAGTATCAAGCAAGCAAGCTTAGGCTCTGATACCAATGTTGGGTTTTGAGGAAAGTAACACTCCTAAGGTGTTCATGCAACCCTAGAAACCTTGGATCTATGTTTGACTATAATACATGCAAAATAAATTTTTTCCAAGGTTCGTAACCTATCTAGCATGGCATGTGGTACTTTTAAACATAAAGAAAAAGAAGAATTACATACCTTTGATTATGAGTTGATTCCTTTGGAGTTTGAGAGCCAAGCACCAATAATGTGAATTCTCAAATGGAAATCACAAAACACCACAAACTTGGAAAACTTTATGAGAGAGTATGTATTTGCTTCAAGGAATCGGCCACTCTTATGCACACACACCTAGTCTGATTTCTAAGCATCATGAGCCTCTTTATATAGTGTAGATGATTAGGGTAAACCCTAATAACCCATGTCTTTTCCTCTTCCAAGGATCCATGGGTTAAAAGCTCCATGGACTCCCATTTAAGCTTAGCCCACTTCCATAATGAGTGTTAGCCCACACTATATAAATATAATAGCCCATGTTTAATTAGTCACCTTTTTTATCACTAAATTAATTCATAATTAATTTAAGATCAATACTAATTAAATAATATGATTTCATATTAATATATTATAACTTATAATATATTGATAAATCATAAACATACTATTTTCATAAATATTATCCATATAAATAGTTCGGGTGAAGTGCAACCCAAATGAACCATGTCGAGTCGGGTCAAGTATATACCAAATAAGTTATGGACTTAGACACCTTATCCAAAAATATGTGGCTCATGTGAAAAGAGACCATTAAGGTTGGTAATCCGGAGATGAAGATGAATCCATCAACAATATCAAAAGAAAAGGCAAGATCTGCATGCTAGCAACTGCTGATGATGATAAGTCTACAAAGCTGGAAAGGAACTACTGCTACATGGCAAAGGATGGAACTATAAGCATTGTTGACTAGGTAAAACTCATGATCCAAACTCTAAACTATAACATGCATGACTGTCAACCTTTCATAGACAATCTTAATGACACATGTACTGTCGTCCTTATAGACTACAACAAAGTCTTAGATGAGAAGAACATAGCATCCCAAGAGATGTTTCATGTGAGAGGACGACTGGACAACAAAAGACTCAATATGGCCATGTTAGAAAGAGAATTAGAGTTAGAAAAAGATGCAAGAATGTTGAGTGAAACACAACTTGAGATAGCTTTGAACCAACGAGACTTAGCTCAGAGTGAGATTGTACGCTTATATCTGTTAATAGAAAAATTGTTCAACGAAAGTGAGGCTATTGAAAATTTGGTTAATAATGGAACTGTGGACAATACATACAATTGGGGTTGGACCAATGGATATCCTACCGCAGAGGGTTCCTCACCTCGATTTAACAAAGATCGACTCTATATCCCTCCGGACCGATAATTTCATTTTCCAGTCAATGACAAGACTTTTCGCGAAGATATCATAACACACTTCGGTACACTTCATAATCTAAGTAATAATTGTGTCATTGAGGAAATTGTGCCTGAGGTTTCGAATCACACAGGTGATCAACCTCTTATCTATGGCACAATCAACTCAAAATCTGAGACCTCATCCATTGTTGATGAAGAAATTGTCATAGAGAGTCCCGAAGTCTCGCAGGACTTTCCACATTTGTCCTCAGACCGCTGTGCCTCTCACTGCAGTCATGATTCTCAGAAAAAACCCACTCCAGTCACAACTCAGACTTACGCTACAGTAGCTAAGTCTTCCTTACCAAAGTCCACAATCAAAAGTTTCATGTCTCTTCAACCAATTCACCATGATCTACCCATAGAAAATTTTGATGTAGGTCACTGCTCTCAAAACCCGGAATCTTCAAGTTCTGATGTGTCAAGCCCTCGTTGTCAAAAAATTTCAAAGGTTTCCAAGAAACCGCAGTTGAACACTAATGACTGCGGCTCTCCAAAAACATTAGCAAAAAAGGGTTTCAAAGAGAATATTCGATCTCGAGGCACAAATCGACAAACCTTTTCTAAAAATAAAAGACATACCAGATTTTCAAAATCTAAGAGTCCAGAAAAGGTTGTTTTTTATCATTATTTTTCAAAAAACTCTCCCATTAAAAAAACATGCAAAAAGGAATGTGCAGATTCAACATCCAATCCCAACTCATCTGACAAAACCCAAAAGAAAGAAAAGTCTTTTCGAAGAAATGGTTTTCAAATATATTCCTCAGATGACCCAAAATGGAAGGGTATCTTACCCACTCCAACACTTTTAACATCACATCAAAATTTCAATAAGTTAAAGGGCATTTTACCAAATCCTAGAAAAAGGTCCAAGGTATCTACACGTGCAAAATCTTCTTCAAGACAAACTTTTTCTAAATCCAACAGCACACATGTCTGATCTTACCAACCTCGGACCAGTCACAAATCTACTACATCCTTCTGACCGCTGACCAAACAAAGTGCCAAAACAAAAGATAAAATTTCAGCTTGTTAATGTTAATGTAGGTGTCAGACTAGGTTATCTCATGTCAAAACTGTTCCTTTTCAGAAACCTCGTAATTTTTCAAAAAGGCACAACACTCCAAAAACTCACAAACATTAAGGACTGGGACTAACAGTTGACACGAAACCTGTCCATGCAACCTCGTTTCATGCATCAATCAGAAACTCATCTTTTTTCCCAGGCTCTAACCTAGTTTGGATGCCTAAACTAACCATGTAATTTTCAGGCCTTGTGCAAGGAGGAACAAGAAGAAGAATGGTTAATTGACAGTGCCTGCTCTTTGCACATGACTGGAAGGTTAGAATACCTTCGAGATTTCAGGCCAATTTGCAATGGTGGAAATGTCACATTCTGGAACAATGCGAATGGGATAAACCGAGGTTATGGTGTTCTCACTACTGGAAACTTCTCTATTCAAAAGGCTGCTTATGTAGAAGGCCTTAAACACAATCTCATCGGTGTTGGTCAACTATGTAAAGCAGGCCATCGTGTTGAATTTGATGACCAATTGTCACACCCTCGAACCAGACGACGGAAACGTCCGAGGGCTCGCGTGACATAAATTGAATATCATCACAATGAATATATATGAAACATAACATAAACATCACCATGCATTAATACATTACAACTGGCATTGTTTACATCAAGTACATTGTTTAAATATTACATTTCCATAGCATATAATGTTTGAAAGTTTTCAAAACATGACATCCTAACATACTTGGTATTGCTCTTCAGCTTACCTGTTACCTAAGAATACAATTTATTTTTATAAAATGTCAATATATGGAATGTTGGTGAGTTCATAAGCGAGGTTGTTATGAAAATGCTTTGTGCAATATGTAAAACCCAGAAAATCCAATATTTTCTGAAAGGACAATTGTTTATACTAAAGTGTGAAGATCCATAGGTTTATGCATGAATCATTTCAATATGTGTATAAATGAGAAGTTTTGCATTATAGTTATTGAAAATACAAGTAATTGGTGTTGATTTCCTCGAAAAAACCCAATGTTTTCAGATAATATAATATAATCGATTCGAATTGTTATACCGTCACAACGGGTGATTTTTGAATTCCCTTGATTTCCTAGATAGTATTGGATTTATTATGTGAGTCATTATAACCATGCATGATAATGACTAGTTCGTCTGTCTTGGCATTCTACCGAACGTCGAAATTGATCTTAAGATTTGTCACCCTAGACTGGCCGAGTCTAACTGTAGCAAACACTTGAGGTGTAGGCGAGTCACCCCCATATATATCTATACACAAACTCTCTCTCTCTCTCTCTCTCTCTCTCTCTCTCTCTCTCTCCCTCCAGGAGACTTTGATTATAACTACAGACTACGAACGACACTCAATGGTGTTGCCCATTATTACTCACTTAATCCAAATGAATTTGATTACTCTTGATTAACGACATGGTTTTTGTTTACTTGAATAGAAGTTAAGCCTAACCGGTGAGGAGAAGAGGACCCCGAGGTACTACTAATCGCTTATGTTATCTAACGTTGTCGAGTATACGAAGGGCACGTTGGCCTATTTCGCATATGATTTATTTGAACCTTACTAGCAATGCTAATGGGTCACTGAGGCCTAATAGCATGTGAAGCCATTGAAGGTCCCTTAAGCGTGTAATTGGGTCACAGGAGGCCCATTAACATTTATTGTTATCGTTAAGCCCAAAAGTCATGTTAATGGGTCACAAAGGCCCAATAAGAATTACTAGGAACTTTCAAGCCCAACAATTTGAATATTTACTTGTTTTAGGTATAGAATAATTGTCAGAAAGTTTGATCGAACAATTGTTAAATTCACAACGGCACGGAGCTTCTCGATTGTTTATAACGATATTTGAAAATATATGTAGATTCTTCATTCTATTTTCATAGGTTATAACTTGGTATTTTGACCCAAATATCTTAGTAATAAAATAATTGACTCAAAAATATTGGTTTGACCTATTCAACCCTTCTTTAATAAAATTGACAATCGTTGTCCCTTTTTATCAAAAAAATGACATTTTAGGCCCTTAAACTATTTTCTTGACATCTTTGGCCCATAGACTTATTTAAATGATGTTTTTAGCCCAAAATTTTCTCTTTATCAGTTTCAGCCCCTTTTGGAAAGGATTTTCACTTATCGTCCATAATTTTTGTAAATTTTACAATTTCGACCCAAAATCCAAAAACTTTGCATTTTTTATCCTCTTTGGAAAAAAAATCATATTAACCCCTGAAATAGTTTTGTTTACCATTTTTTACCCCTGAAATAGTTTTGTTTACCATTTTTTACCCCTGTTTTGAGAATTCACCATTTCAATCCCTTGAAAACCATATTTTCGCAATTTTTGGGCCAATGGGCCGATAAGCCCAAAAATTGGCCCATTAGGCTACAATTTACATTTCTAGTACTTTGAAGGGTATGATATTCATAAAAACATTTATTTTTACTGTTTTGACTCTTTTAGTCCTTAATAAAAACGTGAATGACAAATTTTAACCCAACTTTTGTTTATTTGACAAATATAGCCCAAAAATGAGTTTTATGTTGCAATATGTTTATTTTAACCTTAGAGGGTAATTTTTCTTGACTTGTTTAGTGTAATATATATCTTAGATCATGTTTATCTTCCTCCTTGAGCTGTAGATATCGAGATTTCTTTCCTTTTTGTTACATATTTACCACATAAACACATGAAATCACATATAACATACACATACACATAGATCTACACATTTTACTTGTATTCCCCCCCATAAAACTTGTGAAAATCCAAAATAGAGGGGTATGAACTCACCTTTGCTTTTTGGTCACGGTTTTGAATAAGAAATGGAAAGGGTTAAAGTGATTCTCGGCCCTAGGAAGCTTTTGAGAAATCTTTGGGCTTAGATGGGTACTAAGAAGCTTGATCATGAATTTGAAAGAATTAAGAGAAGATTTTGATGAGATATAGAAGTTAATCCATGGATCTAAGTAAAAACTTACCAAGGATTTGTGATATGAGTGAAGAACCTTCTTTAGAGGAAGGATGAGTTGTTGTTATGAGTGTTTGAGAAAAAATGCAAAGTGAAGTGTGTGTGTGTGTGTGTGTGTTCCCTCTCGGCCGAGCATACGAAGAAAGGGGGAAAGAAAGGGTTAGGTGATGTGCATGGATACCCTCCATGCAATAGTGAGGTGTCATGCACATAATTCACATTATTCATTTTTTATTTGCATATATGTATATATATATATATATATATATATATATATATATATATATATATATGAATGTATGTATGTATGTATATTTTTGTGGGCCGATTCTCGTTGGGTTTTAAAGGAAATAATCGGTTACCTTGGGCCATTCTTTGGCTTTGTTCGAAAATATGGGACCCAAGAATTTATTCTCGGCCCATTGGACTTCTATGATGGCTTACGGCCTAATTTGTTAAAAAGAATGGGTTTTATGGCCCCTTTAGGTTAATTAGATTTGTTATGACCAATTAGGGTATTTTATTTCATTTTAGGCCCATTACAGCCCAATATGTTAAAATAAATAAAAGTGGGTCCAATTAAAGCCCATTTATGGGTCCTAAGCCCAAGATAGTCAAATTGGAAACTTACTAGCCCATAAGACCCAATAAGGAAATCCTAGTCCAAAATGGACTTAAACCGGGATTAATAAGTTTTCCAATCTTTACTTGACTATTTGAAATGTTTGTATAGAGTATTTGATGAAACTTTGGTTTTTATTGAATAAGCATCATACATGCTTTCAAGTTTTAATCACTATGCTATTATTGTTCAATGTATACAAAGCATCAAAATTCCTAGTTGTGAGACCAATTTTGCTATGTAATGACAAGCGATAGAAGCACTTGCCTAATCAAGTCCAGATCCAAAGGCACCATGTATCCTTTGGATGTATCTCTGATCATCGGCAAACTGCAGTTATGCTTCCTATCCAAAGCAGTATCCGAAGTCAGCTGGCTATGGCACCACAAGCTCGCTCATCTCAACTTCAGATACATCAATAATTTGGTCACTGGAGAACTAGTCAGAGGTCGTCCAATCCATAAGTTTAGCAATGATACTCTCTGTCCTACATGTGAGTGTGGAAAAAAAAATTCAAGGTAAGTTACCCCACAGTGATTGACTCCTTAGTTTTTGAACCATTGGAACTCTTACACATTGATCTCTGCAGTCCATCTACCATAGCCAGTCTTTATCACAAAAAATACATACTGGTTATAGTGGATGACTTCACACGTTTCACATGGGTCTTCTTTCTTTGATTCAAGTCAGAAACACCGCATGTGTTGATCAACTTCATCAAGGAAATCGAACTTCAGATCAAGTTACCAGTTGGATGTATCTGAAGTGATAATGGAACCGAGTTTACTAACCACCTTCTAAATAGTTTCTTGGTTTCCAAAGGGATTACACACAACTTCTCATCTCCTTACACACCACAACAAAATGGGGAAGTAGAACGAAGTAACCACACTCTAGTAGAAGCTACCAGATCTATGCTCAATTTTGCACACCTTCCTCTCTACTTCTGGGCCGAAGTAGTGGCCACAACCTGTTTTGTACAAAATCGAAGCGTTGTATGCAAACATCTCAACAAACACCTTATGAGGGACTTAATAACCGCAAGCCAAATGTCTGATTCTTTCATATATTTGGGTGTAGATGCTTCGTAATCAACAATAGAGACCACCTCAATAAATTCACACCAAAGTCTGATGAAGGCATCTTCCTTGGGTACTCCACTAACAAGGTTGCTTATCGAGTTCTCATTAGATGCACAAGGATGATAATTGAAAGCTTCGATGTGAAATTTGATGACTATCACATCCGCAACACTGCTCCATCAACCGAAACTACAACAATTCTAGAAAGCGATATTCCTACCTCTTTAGGTCCATTAAATCTAGTTGAATTAAACTATAATGATCTCTTCGATCCGGTAGATACAACCAAGCTATCCAAAGTTCTTGTGTCTCTAGAAGCTCAGCAGCAACATGCTGACGTTTCTGGACCAACATTGTCCGAAGAAGTATCACTAAATACTTCCACCTTGCCAGTTGTGGGGGGAAACTCAACTCCGGACCAAACAACAACCATCGAGGCTACAGTACTAGAAGATGTAGCTCCAATCCGCAGAGAGTTTCAACCATCAAACGTTTCTTCGGATTCGGATGATGAAAACATAAAGAACATTGATACAAGAACAGATTCAAGGATTTTTACTCTCCCATCTGCAATCCAGGGGGAACCTTCACAGGTTCTAGGCGAACTTCCTTCTACACTCCAGGGGGAACTTTCACCATCTGCCCAAGAAAAATTTGATCCATCCTTCCCAATTCAATACAGTTCATCATGATGTTCTTAAATCCAAGGGGAACTGCTGTCTCCAACCGCAGAGTCTTATGATATTGAAGACATTCCATCCACCACAGCTGCTGATCATCTTCAACCCCGTTTACACGTATGGACAAGAGACCACCCACCAGGTTAAATTATTGGTAACCCATCCGCATGAATCGAGACTCGATCATCCAAAGACTTATCCGATCATTATCACTACGTAGCATTTCTGTCCTCAATCGAGCCACGAATGATCAAATAACCTTTACTTGAACTAGACTGGATATCCACAATGCAAGAAGAGATAGAAGAATTTAAAAGAAACAAGGTATGGCAGCTCGTTCCACAAACGAAAGGCCACACCTTAGTTGGCACTAGATGGGTGTACAAGAATAAGTTGGATAAATTGGGTACGGCCGTCAGGAACAAGGCAAGACTAGTTGCCAAAGGATATAGTCAACTTGAAGGCATTGACTATGATGAATCGTATGCTCCGGTAGCACGAATGGAAGCCATCCGGATCTTCTTAGCATATGCAGCACACAAGAACATCAAGGTTCATCAAACGGATGTGAAAAGTGTTTTTCTCAATGGCGAATTAAAAGAATAGGTTTATCTTCAGCAACCTCCGGGCTTCAAAAGTATCGAATTTCCAGATCACTGCTACAAGCTTGGAAAATCATTCTACGTTCTAAAACAAGGCCCAAGAACATGGTACGAGACCCTCTTTGAATTTCTTGTCTCGTCTGGTTACAAACGAGGAGTGATTGACCCCACTCTATTTAGAAAAGTAAATTGTGAGCACCTTATGCTTGTACAAATATACGTAGACGATATCATCTTCAGCTCAACTGATCAAAAGATAGTGGATGAATTTGCTAAGCTCATGACCCACAAGCTCCAAATGAGCATGAATAGAGAGATTAAATTCTTTCTATGAATTCAAGTGAAAAAAATCCCTCAAGGGATATTCATTCATCAAGAAAAATACACCTTAGAACTGTTATGTGGCCGCAGCCAGCTGTTGTCTACCGCAGAAGCTGGTCATCAAGAAAACAAAATTGTGTGTCACTGTCTACCGCAAAAGCTGAATATGTGGCCACAGCCAGCTGTTGTTCACAAGTCTTATCGATGAAAACACAACTACTGGACTACGGATATAGAATGCTGCTGATACCAATCTATTGTGACTCTAAAAGTTCTATAGCTCTTTCTCACAATCCTATTCAGCACTCCACGACCAATCATATTAAACTACAGTATCAGTTCATCAAATACCACATCCTGAAAGGTAACATTGAACTCGTTTTTGTCCATACTCATGAAGAGATTGTTGATGTATTTACAAAGGCACTTGACTCGATAAAACTCAACAGTTTCTTACAAATGTTAGGAATGGTGAATCTGGACCCTTCATTCTTTTTGAAATGATAGATACCGCAGACCATCCTAGGTCTCTGTTGCGGTCCTAGTTGAAGTTATCTATGATAGATGGTTTTGATATATCCTATGTACCGCAACCATATATCATACGTATACTTCAATGGTCCTTACTGTTTGTTATTAATAATCTTTGTTCAAGTGCTCTTCTCAGTTCTTCACCGCAGTCATCCGTCCGACAGAAAATGATCCATCCACAATGAAGTTTTAATCCGCAGTCACTTTCTAAATCTGCAGTCACCATAATTGATTTTCAAACTGTTTTTTAATATATATATATATATATATATATATATATATATATATATATATATATATATATATATATATATATATATATATATATATATATAAACAGTGTGTGATATTTAATGATCCTTCATTAAATAGAGAATACGTTAAAAAAAAAACATTATTTGTGTAACTGTCTCATTCTTTTTGAATAAACATCGTGTCAGACCTATTTTAGGTATGATGACAAAAAGGGAGATTTCCCAAAATCAAATCCTTTTAAATATGTCTCTTCCTATTACCCTAAAACGTCTAATCCGTTTCAACTCCCCTTTACCCAACGGGTTAAACTCTCCCAGACCACACATTCTCCAGACGTGGTTTGAGCCTAACATTTCATTAAATGCAAACCCTTTTTGGTAAATCTCAAAAACAAAAATTTACAGATTTAATCCTTTTTATTAATCTGTGGCTGAGATTATCGCTTTTAATCCAAGAAAAACACCCAAACGTTGTACCCAAATTCACCTAGGGTAAAATCGTTTACCGCTCCAATAAGCCACTATAAAACCACCTTCTTCTTCCCTAAGGAACGTTTACGCTTTCTGAACTTCAAACCTTTCTCTTGCACTTTTTTTTTCTCTCACAAAGCTTCTTCAACCTCCTACAATGGTGAAATCAGGCGTATCCAAGAAACACTCAAAGGCATCTGGATCAGTAAACCCTACTGGTTCAGACTCTGCTTCAAGACATCCATAACCGACAATTGCCTCAAGCAACTTCAGAGCTGTGTTTGAAGACCATTCCTTATACAATGCTCCAACAAAGTTAATGATCAAGTTCTTATCCAATCACCCATTGTTTGTACCCTTTGATTCGTTCACATACACTGTTCCTCTTTCAACCATATTCAAGTGTGCCTTTTCAGCGTATCGACCTCTCAAGAATCTCCACGAAGTGCATCTTAACCTAGTCAACGATCCCTTGGTCATTCTGACCAAAGAGAAGTTTCTCACTGCCATTAACCTTCTTGTTCACCCCTCAATCAAGATCTTTACTCCATCCATGGCGGACATCCTGTTTGCACTTTACCAGATGGGATATCAAAAGAAAATCAAAGGCATTAGGGAATTCAAGAAAAACTAACTGCCTGCGGTTTGGCAATTTGTTTGCCACTTTGTGATCCGAAGTCTATCCGGCAGAACCGGAGGCATGGATAACTTGGGACTCAAGCTCCTATAGTTAGTATGGAGTATCTTTACTGGCCATGATGTCAACTACGTTCAGATATTATGGTACGATTTCTTGTAGTACATTCCAAAGGAAATCCCAAGAGAGAACCCTACCGAACTCGCTTTTGCAAGGTTCTGGTCTCTATGTATCTGAGGCCTCCATGCGGATGCATGAATTAGCATGGGCAACGACACCAACCTTTTTGTCAGCAAGGATCTCAAAAGGTACAATCCCTCATCTGATCAGTCTGTTTTTGGACCCATTAGAAGACTACCAATCCATATTCTCTCTACACTTGGTCTTGAGACTGCTGATGTCTCAGATCATATTGAGGCTACGGAAGGTATTGCCCATACCTTCCTACCCCGCCTATTCAAACCTCATCCACAATCATTTCCCCTGGTAGTACCGCAGTCCTATCTTCCACCACTCCATCAAATGTGTCTTTATCACAAAGATGCAAGAAGTTAGCCTCACCCCATCAAGGCCCCTGTTACACCAAGAAACAAGGCACTCCCAAGAAAAAGGATGCTCCCGAACAAGCCAATCCGTCCAAGAAGAGGAAATTCACTCCACCAGTGATAAAAAATGTCGAACCAAGGAAACATCCATCTCCCTCTTCCTCTAGTAGTGATTCAGTTCAAGATGATCAACCCATTGCAATCCTTAAGAAAAGAAAAACTGATTCCACAAGCCAAATGCGTGACCGGACTGATACCACAGCCTCTCAAAAGGCTCTGGTAGTCTTTGGGGTGGCCGCACACCTATTCGATACGACTATTGAATACCACTCAGACACAAAAAGTGTGTATGTTTCACCGCAACGTGGAGACTCCCACCTAGCTCATTCCCAAGGGGATGGAACTGGTTCCTGCCCTAAGGTCTTCATGGCTTCTCGTTTATAGTTATTTTCCGCTGAGGAGTTGAACTCCGTACTTTTGTCTGTTACCCAAACACTTCAAACACCTTCTCCACTGCAAGGAGATTCTTCAGCCTTTGCCAGAACTGAGCCGAGGCCAGACTTAACCATAGGTCAAGGAGACCAAGGAAGCTTAGGAAATCCTACTCTGCTTACATTTGTAACAGGTAGTATAGGCATGGTGAGCACCAATGTGCAAGGATCCGTGAACCCGAGGGACACCTCAGTGCGATACAAAGGAATTAACGATATCAATCTGAATGATACATGGAGCAAGTATCAACCATCAAATGAAGTCGAAGCCAAGAAATATGCTGCTATCCGTAGGGCATTCCAAGCAAGAAAGGCACAACAAACAAAGCAGCTACAACAGAAACAACAAGAAATCCAAACCGTAGTGAAGTATTGCGCAGACGCAATCAATAGTTCTGATACTGTAGCTACAATCTGCAAGGTTCAAGCTTTGATGGACAATATGGCTGATACTATCCACAAAGCTCAAGAAGCAACTGCTGATCAAACTCCTTCAAAACCTCCTCTATCTCCAACTGCCAAAGACTCTCAAGATGCAGGCACTGAAATCGAAGTCAACTCTGCTCCCACTTTTGGTTTTGATGATGTTGATCTACAGGAGGTTAATTAACCCAGTCCTTCAGATGATGACCTCATGATGTTTGTTGAAGAAGAGGAATCGAGTGGTTCTCAACGCTCAACCTCTAAGCCTAATGAGAAAAAGAAAAAGAAGAAAATTGTCGTTTCAAGAAAAGAATCCCTAAGTCTTCAATCTAAAGTAGACCAAATACTTTCTGAAGTCAAGTCAACTCAACCGCAATCCGAAGACCATCCTGTACCGCAATCCTTGATCAAAAGGATTGAAAGGTTGGAGAAAAAGGAACGTTTAGCTGCTGAGAGAATCTCTCTCAGGGTAAAAATGGGAATTCGGTCTCTTGATAATAATCGTCAAGCAGATCACAAGGAATTCATAGCTTCTGCGGAGCGCCTCATCTTTGAGGTATCCGCAATCAAAGACAACCTGCAAGCAGCCATTGCGGACCAATCCTCTCTTTCCCAGAAACTAATAGATGAGACTCACACTGCTTATGATTCCATGATCCCAGTTCTTCATGCTACCATCAACAGACTCCAACGATCCTTACCTTCGAATTTCCATGGTCCTGAAATTCTCCAACTCACAAAGGAGATTCATCGGCTTCTCTTCAACACCGCCATCCCAGACAATCAGCACCTGGATGATGTTCTTAAAGCTCAATTTAAGGAGGTGTGTGCCAAGGTCGATGGTCTCAAACAATGGCTTGAGGAGTCTCCGGGTCTGAACTCCTCAAGAGGGGGAAGTGAAGAACACCATCATGAAGAAGAACACTATGAAGAAGATCATCAATCCAAAAGTGCTTCTCATAAAATTGCTTCACCGTAACCATCACTGCAACCATCTCCTCACAAGAGTGTAAGCAATCAGTCTCCCCCACTGCAACAAAAAATCCTTCCCTCTCCTGAACGACCTGAGACTCCCCTTCACTTCAAGAATCTAGTGGATCACATGTCATCTCCAATCTCAAATGACTCTCCCATCACCAAGCTGAAGAAAGATGACTGGAAAGCAGCTAAATTTGCTGAGCTCATATGGAGAGAATGCGGTTTCGACACTGTCATAGATGAATCCCTGATAAACTCTTGGATCAATACCCACCGCAGACTGTTGGACGATGACTATAAACCATATCTCACTTATGTTGAACCCCCTCCTGATGGCTACTGGGATGTTCCAATATCCCAAAATGCTAAATACTTCACAGTATTTGAGCAGTTTGACCAAAGCCTACCAGATCACAAAAAGACTGCCCACGAAATTCGAAAGACCCAATCGATTCTATGTCAAACATGCCTCTTCCATAAAGAAAACCTGGTCTAATGATAGACCATCTGCAGTTAAGAACTTCAAGCCCCACAAATTCATGAAAGCTGACTTCATCCAATACAAGCTCACAAGAAGGAATCAGGATTATGTCCGCACCCAAGCTGATTTCCCCTGTATGAACCAAGAATAAGTATTTCTTATAGCAAAGGTGTTTCAAAACAACTGTGAAAAGTATCCCAAAATGAAGATCGCATTTGAAAGGGAAACCATTTTTCTGAAGGAAACTATCTGCAACTTCGCAAAGATTGATGCCGACATCCACCCAATCCTTGCCAAGAAGTTCAATCTGCCACCACTAGATCCTGCACCAATTCCTACTAAAGGTTATCAATAAAGATCCCTAGGTGAAATAAATTTCCCTGAACTTGGAGTCATCTTCAAAAGGAAGATCAATCAGGTCAAATACTTCATTCCCATGATCTCCATCAACCGTCTTACAAGGAAGCAGCTTGAAATCTGTCAAACTGCAATTGAAAAATTGAAACACACGACTGCCGAAGTCAGGTTCGAGATTTTAAGAAGGATCACATGGTTGGAAAATATCAGGAAGTTTTTGGTGGATTCTGGTCAAGTTTCTTAAACTTGATAGGTGAAGAAAAAGTTGGAGGTCACTTATGGGAAATTGTTGAAACATGAAGTGACCCTCTTAACTTAGCCTACCGCAGTCTACAAGCATTCGCAGTCAAGCTCCCATCAACATCCCCATCCGAAGTCATCTAGTCAACCACAGTCTTCTTACTTTACTTAGTTTATTTTTTATCTATCTTTCTATAATACTCTCTATTGTCCAGTATGTCTTGCATGGCTACTCTTAGAGAGTGGATAAAATGTAATTCCTGAGACTCTATGTATAGAGCTCACTCTTTCTATGAAACATAAGTCT
Organism: Lactuca saligna; assembly: GCF_052625555.1. Taxonomy (NCBI): domain Eukaryota; kingdom Viridiplantae; phylum Streptophyta; class Magnoliopsida; order Asterales; family Asteraceae; genus Lactuca; species Lactuca saligna. The sequence continues at coordinate 75,474,300 of NC_136421.1, forward strand.
ATCAATCTGAACTATATTCAAGTATATCAATTACATTTCTCTTACATCTTTCTTGCTCTCTAAATCCTCTCGACCCTAACTGATAATCACTTCTCTTCGGAGCAAGTCATTCATGATTTTATCACTAAGCTTGATCACACTCACTAACTTGGTTTGAATGCATTCCATGTTATGAATCAACTTATATGTTTACTTGATATATCACATGTTGTCATTTATACTTTCTTACATTTTCGCAACTAATTGTCTAACTTTCTAACTTGTTAACTTATTATTGTTGAGCTTTTAGATCCTTTGAGATTAACTAATTCCGCAACTATACCTGTTCTAACATTTATTCAAGTGTGTCTCAAGTTTTTCTCTCAACAGCAAGTGTGGCAAGGTACACGAGGGAGCATGTAGGGTGGGTGGTTCAGGCTACATCAAGTGCGACCAGATAGGTTATATCAGTAGAGATTACACTTCTACTACTACCACAACCTAGTATCTGATCTGAATTGCTTTTAGTACAATCAGAGGGGCCACTAGAATGCCCATTATCCGAGTTCCGCTGCAGCAGGACCGGTGTCAGCACCCACACCTGCAACTCTTTAGATTACTGACGGCCGCTAGGGCCGGGCAGATGCACCCATGGTGAAGAGCAAGGCTTTTTAGCTGATAGTCGAGGAGGCTCGTACAGCTGCCGACGTGGTGATGGGTATGCATATTCTCCTTATCTCTTTATTTATATTGAATTGTTTGCTAATATTTATGTGTTTTATTTTAGGATCGTTCCTCGTGAATGGTATTTCTGCCTTGGTATTCTTTGATTCGGGGCTACTCGATGCTTTGTATCGTTTACGCTTAGCATGAGGTTTGTCGGGGCTCCAGGGGAGCTGGATTCTCGTCTAGATGTCGAGATCGCAGATGATTGGTCTGTTTGGGTTATGAGGGTTCATCGAGGTTGTACTCTTCAATTGTTCATCGAGCAGTATGTCGTCAACTTGGTTCCCATTCCTTTGCGTGGGAACAAAGTTATTGTGCATATAGATTGGTTTAGACCCAATGGGGTGGTTATCGATTGTGTGCAACAGTTAGTTTGGATTTGAACCCCAACTGGGTGAGAGTTAGTGGTTTAGGGTGAAAGAGCTTAGAGTGGGTCGTTATTATGTTTATCAATGAGGGCCAAACGTTATTTTCAATAGGGTTGCTCAGGATGTGTCGCCTATGTAATGGATACCCATGATAAAGGTAAGGTGACTGTGGATGATGTACCGGTATGTGGGGTTATTCTGATGTGTTTCAAGAGGATTTCCTTGGGTGGAGGCATGTTGAGTTCAGGTTTGATTTAGTTCTAGGTGCGGCTCCGATAGCCAAAGCATATTATCGGTTGGCTCCTCCCGAGATGCAGGAGCTGTTAGACAAGGGATTCATTCAACCAAGCAGTTCACCATGGGGAGAATTTTTCTTCTTTGTGAAGAAGAAGAATGGGTATCATCGTATATGTATTGACTACCGGGAGCTGAATAATGTAACAGTGAAGAACCGGTATCCATTTCCGAGGATTGAGGTTCTTTTGACCAACTTCAGGGTTGATCTTGGTTTTCCAATATTGATTTGCAATCGGGTTATCATCAGATGAGGTTTAGGCATGAGGATGTGCAAAAGACATCTTTCTAAACTTGTTTGGTTATTACAAAGTTCATGGCAATGCATTTTAGGCTCACCAATGCTCCAATTGCATTCATGGATCTCATGAACTATGTGTATAGACCGATGTTGGACCGGTGTGTGATTGTATTCATTGATGATATCTTGGTCTATTCCATGACTCTTGAGCAGCACAAGGAGCACTTGAGGGAAGTGTTGGAGACTTTGAAGACGGACAGACTTTTCGCAAATTTCTTCAAGTGTGAGTTCTAGTTGTGCGAGGTCCAATTTATGGGGCACCTTGTTAAGTAGAATGGTATTTTGGTCGATCCGGCTAAAGTCGAGGTCGTGATGCAGTGGGAGGTTTCAAGGTCTCCATCTGAGATTCAGATTTTTCTTGGTCTTGTGGGTTATTATCGGAGATTCATCCAAGATTTCTCGAAGATAGATGTTTTATTTGTTCGGTTGACAAAGAAGATGGTTACATTTTGTTGGGGGCCTAAGCATCAAGCCGCTTTTGAGACCTTGAGACAACGGTTGTGTGAGGCTCCAATTCTTACCCTGCTAGAGGGTATTGAAGATTTTGTGGTCTATTGTGATGCATCGATCAGGGGTTTAGGGACAGTGTTGATGCAGAGGGGTCGTGTTATCGCTTACACTTCGAGGTAGCTAAAGCCTCATGATGCAAACTATTCAACACATGAATTGGAGCTGGGGGATGTGGTTTTCTCCCTCAAGATTTGGCGACATTACCTGTTTGGGGTCTGCTGTACTATTTACATGGATCACAAGATCTTGAGGTTCCTGATGGATCAGCCAAATCTGAATATGACTCAGATCCGTTAGTTCGATGTGGTGAAGGATTATGATTGTGAGATTATGTATCACCCAAAGAAGGCTAATGTGGTGGCCGATGCTCTCAACCACAAGGTGGTCGGAACTCCAATCAGGGATTTATGTTTGAGGATGACCGTGATTACTCCCCTGTTGGATCGGATTCGTGAGGATCATGTTGAGGCTATAAAGGAAGAGCAACGAAAAAGTGATCGTATTGTGGGTCGGGTGGTTTCCTTCGATTATGATAGTTGTAGCTTGTTGATTCTTCATCGGCGGGTTTGGGTTCAGTATTGGGGCATTGTGCGTCAGGGTTTGATGGAGGAGGTGCACAAATCTAGGTTCTCCTTACATCCCGGGGAAATGAAGATGTATAGGGATTTTTGTCGTGATTATTGGTGGCCGTGCATGAAGCATGACATGGCTTGGCATGTGGAGTGGTGCTTAACTTGCAGGAAAGTCAAAGCTGAGCATCAACGACTTCATGGAAAGATGTAACTGTTGGAGATTCCCATATGGAAATGGGAGGATATTAATATGGATTTGATCACAAAGTTACCCTGGACTGCGCGTGGAGTGCATTCCATCTGGGTCATCATAGATCGGTTGACCAAGAGCACGCATTTCATTCTGATTCAGGAGAGTATTTTTGCAGAACAATTGAATGAGATTTATATTAGGAAGGTTATAGCGTGTCATGGGGTGCCAATTTTGGTAGTTTCTGACAAAGATGTTTGGTTTACATCCAGGTTTTGGAAGAGGTTCCATGACGAGTTGGCTATTCGTCTCCATTTTAGCATAACATTCCATCCGCAGACCGATGGTCAGAGCGAGCGGATTATTCAGACCCTAGAGGATATGTTGTGGGCATGTATTTTGGATTTTGGTAGGAGTTGGGATACATATCTTCCATTAGCAGAATTTTCATTTAACAACAGTTACAACACCAATATTGATCGACTTGCTATCGAGATTCTCTACGGGAGGAAATGCAGGACCCCGATTTGTTGAGGCGAGGTCAGTCAGCGGATTATGTGGAGTACTGAGGTGGTACTTAAGACAACTAAGCTAATTCAACAGGTTCAAAGTAGGCTCTAGATAGCTCAAAGTCAGCAGAAGAGTTATGTCAAAAGACGTCTGCCAAACTTCGAGTTCCAGGTGGAGGATACGGTTCTCCTGAAGGTGTCACCTTGGAAAGGTGTCATCTGATTCTAGAAGAGGGGCGATCTAGGCCCCAAGTATAGTGCTCCATTTAGGATTTTGGCTTGGGTGGGTCGGGTCACATATCGCTTGGATATTCCAGATGAACTCGTTCGGATTCATAGCACATTCCATGTATCTCCGATGTGGAATTGTTTAGTGGATGATTCCGCAGTGGTAGCGTTGGAGGACATTCACATACATGACTGCCTAAATTATATTGAGAGACCAGTTTCCATTCTTCACCAAAAGAAAAAATCGGAACAAGTTTGTTAAGTTGGTAAAAGCTCAGTGGCATCACTGCAAGGGTTCGGAGTGACCTTGGGAGCCGAAATATGAGATAAAGGAGCACTATCCGATGCTATTTGGGGTAACGGACTTTGAGGATGAAGTATGATTCAAGTGGGGTAGAATTGTACCACTTATAATGATGATAGAAGAAGAAGTTGGCAGACTCATTCATCGGAGGGAAGCTTAGAGATCCATATTTAACTCCATCTTTTAGTGACTTTTGAGCTCAGGGATTTGTCAGACCAGTAGCCAGAGATATGTCCTTGTGATTCAACAGTTCGAGGTGAGTTTCCTTATTGTGTTTAGCGAGTCGAAGGCACCAATGCTGTCCTAGGGTTATTTTATATTAGTTTGCTAGATGTCTGGGTGACTCTTGCATGTGTTATGTACTCGTATGCTTACCGGGCGGGGCCCGGTGACCATTATGTATGCTATGTATCTTTGCGATTATTGCATGTGTTATGTGTTTATATGTTTATATGCTTTATATGTATATTGGCCGGGGCCCATTACGTGTTGATTATGTATGGTATGTGTTATTTTAGGGAACTCAGTAAGCTTTGTGCTTAGGGTTTTCAATTTATGTTTCAGCTAGTTTTGGTTCTAAAGGGAAGAGATCGGCATGATTGCAGAGCACACAACACTCGATTCCGCATGTTGTAATTTACTCTGATGATTGTTGATGTATTTATAAAATTTTTTTACCTTCATTTTATGAAAATGATATGGTTTACTATTTTATTAATCTAAAAATGAAAAAAATTTGGGTTCTATTTTTGGGACATTACAATACATATCAGCAACTAGCGTGTATTCATACAAATCTATCCCATATTAAACATATCAATGTATAGCAGGATATCAAACCAATGGGCCGGCCGTGGTGCCTTAGACCCATAGTAAAGAAAACTCACCTCTCAGTCTGAACGATAGTTGATAAGGTCTAAACTCTAAATCTTAGCTCTAACAATCACCTATCCATCCAAATGACCAATTCTCAAACACAATCCAATATACCTAAAATACCTCTAGGTCAAACTTGGTGAACACTAGTCAAATCAAAGTCAACGGTTAATGTCCCAAAAGTCAATTCCCTTCCCAGCGGAGTACACCCTACGTACCAAGAGAGTATGCCCAGTAGACTTTGATGTTGACCAAAAAGTGGGGCGCTGATCGCGTACACGCAACATACCACCAGGTATGCCCTGTGTACACAACCCAGTCCCAAAACTCCATTATGAGCTTATTTCATTAAGGCCTTACGTCCAAAACTCAAATCCAAGACCAGAATGATATCCTAAGTCATATAGTTTCCAACTTTATAAAGTTCTTAAAGTCCAAAACCCTAAGTTCTTAACCCAATAATACATCACAACTCTTGTATGGAAGGGATAGAAGGGCCAAGATCACATTTTTTATGTTTCATAATAGTTGCATAATGGAAACAATTTCAAACTTTATCCATTAGAATGGTCCCAACAAACAAGATCTAGTCTGTAGGTCTCAAAGAGACCTAAAAGTGAATCTTTTCAACTTAATCCATTAAGTCCAAGTCTCCAATCCTTCAGATCTGAATCAAAATGATGTTTAGATGAATAAAGTTTCTAACCTTATCCGTAACAAGGTCACAAACTTTCAAGATCTAAACTTTATGCAATTAAATTGACCAAAAGCTCATAACACTCAAAATTAGCTAGATCTAAAACAATTTCATCAACAGGATTCAAACTTTATACCTCCATAAGAAAGATCAAGGTGCACAAAGTTTGGATCTACAATCTCCAATGCAAACAACACTTCTTCAATGAGTTCCTTATTCTCCAAGGTGCACTAAGAACACTCCAAAGCACTTAAAACACATTCTTTTTGCTCATAATGCTCAATATAGGGCAGTGTTTCAAGAGACGGTGTTGGAGAGGTGGAAGCTGAGAATGGAATGGGTATGGGGAGGTTAAGGAGCTTATATAGGGCTCAAACCACAAAAATAGGGTTTGTACGTGTACGCCCAAGTTACTAAAATTACCCCCAGCATGCTAGGGATGCCCTAGTATGCCCAATGTACATGTTTGAGTATGCACAATGTCCGCGGCTCTGCCCAAAACCGCCCTAACTTCAAACGTTCATACCTTCTTTGTTCCAACTCCATTTTCGACGTTCTTTATATCCACAAAAATGAGTTGAAAAGCTCTAAAATATTATCTAAATGTCTTGGACTAAAAACTTCATGAATAAAAATCCATATTTCTTGTAAGAACCCAGCCTATGCCTTTTCCTTTTCTACCCTTTGGCCAAAAACACAAAATTAAGGGTAAAATCTCTTAACTATCATTACCTCCTTGCACAAGGGCTAAACCTTTCCTCCTTAAGGCCTAAAAACTTACACAATTGACTTTTGGTTTATGGCTCACAAATGCCAGGAAACAGAATGTTACAATCCTCACCCACTTAAATTAGATTTTGTCCTTGAAATTAGTTATCGCTTCCACTTTACAACGAAAGCCCTAGCCGAAAACACACATATTTGATCGGCTCTAAACCTCCTCAGCCAATCCTTGTCATGCTAGTCTCTCACGTAAGTGCACAATCGCGACGAGAAATAATTGGAAAAATAGAACCACTAACTACTTACTTCTGTTGAAACCTCCATTGAAAACATGGTGACTCCCAACGCGAGTCTCATCTATATAGCTGATGCATAGAAGCATGTATAACGCCAACATCTTCCACAACTTTCTAGCTATAAGAATGAACTTCTAGTGAGAATCGTAAAGCCAAGGACTCTCGGAACTACAATCACCGAATCAACTCTATCAATATGGTTCCCGAGATCGGGAACCCATCAGATCTAAACTTTAGAACCCATATTCCAAGACTAATATTCATCCATTCATTGACCCACCACCTGTCTTTGACTAAGAACACCACCAAACACGCAGAATGAAGTACTCAAAATACATCGATTGCGAATTGCAACCAATTCCCAATCCATAAGATGTACCAAAACCTAAAATAAACCCTTGTCTCCCTGAGACGCCATTACCAATACACTACTCCTATGAGAAAAGATGAGCAATCCAAGAATTTTCACATTGTATCCAACCTTTGTCAACTCAGGTGTACCCCTAGCTAGAAATCCACTTGAGACATTCACAATGAACTTCATGACTCGAGACTCCATAACTGATACCCACACTTTGTAACCAAACCCCTAACAACAGGTCACGAACAAAAGGGATTAATAATGCAAACACTCCTTAAGAGACTTTCTTATACACAATTAATACTCCCAACAACCCTTAACCGATTACTTTGTTCAAACCAGCTGATTTTTGAGTCTCTCGACCTTCCACAATGTACCAACACCGAAAAGTACTACAAGCAAAAGAAATAAACAATCATGATCACCGGGCCCACAGCCAATGTCTGTAATACCCCTACAAGGTCCTCAACATAGGTCTAGATTGCCTCCGAGCCTACAACATTAGTCTAGACTTCCTTTCCTAACCCTCACACCATGTCTGGAATGCTCTCGGTATTGCACCGATCTTTGTCGACATTCGATCATTCACCTAGAAACTCACGACTAGCACCACATAGGCTTAAATATACTCAACCTCATTCCACCACCTTGTAGGAACCCAATCAACATCCATGTCAATTCTAACCGAGCGCAACAATTCCATACTCTTTTACAGTGCACAATTCCTTTTACAGTACAAGCTGCCACAACACAAAATCCAACAAAAACATGGTCACACACGACCCGAAAATGTGATAAACGGTCATACTCTTGTTCCAATTAAAAAGCTATATTCCTAATAAGAACCATGCATATAATCAGACCAAGTGCTCCATTGCTATCTTGTCCAGCCCACATACACCTCTCATGACAATAACTAATGAACGTACTCCATTACAGACGCTTAAGGAACCCATAACCTTACCCAAAAAGGGGCGAAGTACCTGAGTTCAAACGATATGACGAACGTCAATCATGAACAGAAGACATCCTCATGAACGATTGGAAAAAGATCCCATACCTTTATTGAGACTGAACAGACCCGATCAGTATGTAACTATCTCGATAAAACTTTGAAGGTTATCCGGAAATGCTGCTAAAACTCTAGTTGGCTCCGTCGAAATACCAACCCTGCTAGCACGGCATGTGAAAAATTAGAATCCATGCAAATCTAATGTCCCTACTGGAAAACTAAGCAACATTGTCCCAAATTCTAGACTCCTAAAAACCAAGTACATCTTCCAAACTTGAGCCAAACTTAATGACATATCGATGAATTTAATCAAATCCAACCGATACAGCCCAAAACTTCCAAAGAATCCCCGCTATGATGATGTATGAAATTACCACTGATCAAGAACACATTGAAACCTAATCTATTAAACCATAACCCTCGTAGAGCTGAACATACCCAACTCTAAAATGGATTTCTTGATCGTCATCTTCCCAAGCTAGATTATAAATAACAATCCATCCAACGAGCTGACAATTCCCTCAACAACCTATACTTAACCTGAGTGATCCTCACGACTGCGTATCTATTCATTGGCACCCCCAAAAAGAACCAATGGCTGCAACGAGCTCCTTGACCAACTACTTTCTGCTGAGAGACAACTCATGTCTCTCCTGAAGACATTCATCTGATAAACACTTACTCCACACCTCTGACTTGACTAAATCTTTAACCAAGATTCCGTATACCCTCACCGCAGATCCCTATGAGCCATTCTCCCAACATCACTAACTCGAACAGGTCGATGATACTCCAAGACGAATACCTAGTTCTCCTTTACTTAGGGTTTTAACTACCACCCACTAATGTTGCAACTCAACCATATCTCAAATTGGCTCAACCAGATATAACCATTCCTAGCCCTGTAATGTATACCACACACATAATGATCTTCCAAATAATGACCGAGCACACCGTAAGAGATTCTGATTTTCAGATGGAGACCTCAGAAATTTTCCAATCATAACTACCTTTAACATTAAGGATCTCATGTAAATGCTTAGCAAAAACCAACTTACTATCCAAAACATATATTCCTAGCCTACAATCCTGACTGCCAATCTGGTACTTAACATGAATATATCCAAAGAAAACAAAACCTTGATCGCATCTCTAAGCATCCATACCATATCAATCCTCTTGTGTACTCCCATGTTGTCATAATGCTGCCAACACCACATCCAACTGGCCCCATGTTGACTTTACATCCTAACTCTGAGAATCACAAGCCTGCTCACTCCTCCTTCAAACTTGAAAACCTAAAAGGACATAATCATCATCATAAATAGTAACATTCCAATCCATTAGTATACCACTCTACTTCCAGCTGCAATCCTCAAGCCGATCATAACAATCGTTTCCTTCTTGAGTCTTGCGAGTCAAATGCATGGCCTCGAGCAAAGCCCTTGAGACCTCAAAACCAACAAACTCATCTAGGTTTTCACCATTCAACCTAAACTGACATTGCCACTAAGGCCCAAGACAATTATTAGACCCATCCTCATGCCTGAAAAACCAACCAAAAGATCGATAGATACATAATTGTTAGGTTTTATACATAGCAAACAATCCTATGTGTGCATGCAACCCTAATTGAAGGATCTATGTTTTCAGTATTAGACTCTTAGTTAGAGCTTTGTGGTGAGACCAGGTGTGAGATTGTTAGTCTCCATTGTGGATTAAGGATTTTATATCGTTATTTAATGGAAGGTCGTCATTGAATCGAAAGTTTTAAGATAGGATAAAAGTGTGAGTCTTTGGATTTCTATATGTGAGTTATGTTTCAGGTTGACCCAAGGGATTAGGACTCACATTGGTAGTCACTATGAAAGATCTTTTCAATAGCAAGGTATGGTTAGGATTCTGTCTTCTAGGAGTGTCAGCTAGATGATTTAGCATCGGAAGGATGCCTTTCAGGTTAAATTGCAGATAGGATCTATCCATTGTTTTTTGGAATGGTTTTTCCTATGAGGAGATCAAATAAAGTTTTAAGGGTTTCAGAATCATACTAGTGAGGTGCTGGTTTGTAAACTAAGGGGTCAATGATTTGTTCACAATTATGAGTATGAGTTTTAATAAGATTGGGTTCCAATGGTAGCTTTAGAGGGTCGTTAAGAGTATGAGTCAACCTTTCCGATGATTTGGGGAACCAAGAGGTGCTGGTCGAAGCGTCTGGTTGTCTAGATGGTGGTAAGGAGTGATTTTGAGGATGAAATCTAATTTAAGTAGGGGAGAGTTGTAATACCCAGTTTCAAATCGTTTCCTAATTCAGGGCCGTGATCCGAAGATTAGTTATCATAAGGCTTTGGTATTTGGGGAAAGAGAGATTTAGACCCCTTTGGAAGTGGATAATGTACATTAGGTGATCTGAGAGTTTGGTTTGTGCTTTGGAGCCCAAGGGTATAACTATAAAGTGATAGTTCGAGCCTTTTTTGTATTTTGGATTTAAGTTTAGAATGTTCTAAAAAAATGACAATTGAAAGGATTGTAGAGCATCTCATTACCTTTATATATATATAAGGGTCATCAAAATTGGACTTAGAACGAAGAGGTTATAGCATTCGGAAGTTTGGTGGTTTTAGTGTTAAGGTTAGTATGTTGGGTGTAAAGGAGTATGTCGGGGGTACTAGGATGGATGCTTATGGATGGCCATGGAGTATGTTGGTCGTACTACAGTTAGGTACAAACCCTAATTTAGGGTCTTGGACCCTATTTAAAGGCGTTAACTTGTGTACAAACCCTATTATCTCCAGCCTCCATCAAACTTAACCCTAAAAATCGAAACCCTAACCATCCTTTGAATAATCATCAACCTTTTAATTGATATGGAGTGCTTTTGGTACACATTGAAGAGGAAAGAGGTCATTAGAGAAGTGTTGGGCAGCTTGGAACTTGTGGATCCAAGCTTTTTGCATCTTAATCTATCTTTTGGAGGTATAAAGATTCAAACTTTATGTTTATTTAGTGTGGATCTGATTATAGGTTTTGAAAAGCATGTTTTGGTCCCATGGCTTGAGTTTGTGAGTAGAAGTTACTCCAAAACCTTTAGACTTCATATCTTGTCATTTCAAATCTTGTAAATGATGGGTTTTGAGCAAAACAAACAATCATATGTGTGCATGCAACCCTAATTTACATTGATCTATGTTTTCTCTAATTGAACATACAAAATTTGAACATCAACTAAGAAACCTTAAAAACCCTAGTGAATTATCAGTAATCTAATATGAGTTAGGGGTTACATACCTTTTAGTTATTGTAGTAAATAACTAATTAAAACCTTATTGAAAAACTCTAGTAAGCAAGCACCATAAGTGTCGTGCCTCTAATGGTTAACACCTAAACCCTAGCAACCAAGGAGCTTGAAGAGAGAGAGAGAGAGAGAGAGAGAGAGAGAGAGAAGAAGAAGAAGAAGAGTGAAATTTCGGCTCTAATCATCCAAATGGAAATGTTTGATGAAAATATAAGGCCAAGGGTCTTTCTATAGCTAAGGTACTTGGTGCCAAAGCTAGGGTTTAAGGAGGAAACCTTAATCCCTTTTGCTTGGTGACCAAGCAGTCATTCCCCTATTTCCAGGGGCTTGGATGAAATTCCTTGGGCTTTCCCAAGATATTTCCATGCACCTCATCTAATGTGGTCCATGGTCTCCTTTCCTTAACTTTGAATAAAGGACAAAAAAAGACCCTGCACTTTTAATTAATCCAATTAATCCCAAAGTTAATTCCAATTAATTTCTGATTAATTATTAATTAAATAGTATGATTTCCAATTAGTATATTATTCTCACAATTTATTAATAAATCAGTTATTATGATTTCCAATTAATTTATTATCCATATAATAAAGTAATAAATCATTCTCTCTCTCTCTCTCTCTCTCTCTCTCTCTCTCTCTCTAAAGCTATCATATTCTATTGCCAGGTTTAAGGGCAACCCAAAAGGATTGTGCTACTATCAATTCAAGTATATACCAATTATAGTTATGGGCTTAGACACCTAATCCAAGTCTCGCACTTGGATAAGTCTAATAACTATAGTTGAAGTGTAATTTCTAAATTGGTTAGCATCTTGTAGCTTCCATAAGACGTTGTTGAACTCTGAACCAGTCAGTTATGTGTCCTAAGATAACTGATCAAATATTCATCCATTCTACAAGGTATCGTAAAGACATGTGACATGGATTATAATCAATCTCATAGTCCAAGTTTTTTTTCCCCGATTTCTGGTTTATGACTGATTCATACTAACAATTAAACACATCAATTCAATTCGGGTTTGGCCAAGCACTTCAGATGCCAATATCAAATCATCGAGGAGCCCACATATATCGATTTTCCCATTAGGGAAAAAGGAATGGATAAACATTGACTTATATGCTTTCACTATTTACTCGTCAAATCATGCACAACAATACATTTTATAACATCAAGTTACTGATGTGTTTATGTATTATCAATGCATAACTAACTTGTAAACAACTTATACATCTCCATTTCAAGAATATAAGATATTATTGTCTCAAAATTACTCGTGATAAAATCCATGAAGTAATTCTCTAAGTGTGGGTTTATCCAATACTTAAAATCTGCATTTTTCAAGTACTCATGAATATTGCAGCAAAACTATTGCTATGTCTAAACTCTTAGACAATCTACAAATAAGTTCATGACAATCTTAATTCGCCACTTACTTCCAAAAGTACAATCGATTGTGGATTCTTGAATAATCTAATTATTCGAGAACTAGAACATGCAAAGTGAAACACAATAATAACCTAATTAACTATGGTCTCAAAACTATTGAATGTAAATAAAACTCTTATTATTTATTCACCATATTAATTAGACTTTATTCATTGTATAATGTTTCGAGTAATCAACTAAATACTTTAATTAAACATCATTCATGCCATGTTATAAACATGCATACTATGTCTTTCTATGGTTATTCCTTTGTGAGCAAATCAATTGGACAATTCCAATGATGATCATTTCACAATTTCAAATTCTTCTTACTACTAAAGGTGTTAGAGTTCAACCTTACATGAAATATCCTTTTGTGATGTTGAGGGTTCAAAGTCACAGAGTCTTTGCTAACGATATTACAAAATGTTCCATTGACTTTGTTACTTAAAACAATTTCATAGTAACGCAGTCTCAAATTCATGATACACTCCTCAAACATCTTCATTTCATTAAAGTTCATAAGTCAGATGTAGATTCTAGTCATCAACTCCCATTATTGAAACATTTCCATATTCTCATATGAGCATCAATTTTGATCAAGAATCATCCTAATCGAAAACATGTCACTATTTTCCTTCCAACCAATACTATACTTCCAACTGCCTACAAGTAACCAATCCTTTGGTAAACCTCAAACTGTCCTTGAAAAATGTTTAACAACCTTAGTCACGCCAAGTTCTAGTCCTTTTTCCCTCTCAGTACCCTAGGCATTTCAAAAATTAGAACAAGTAAATATTTATCAATTCTATATCCGGATCAAATGGGATTAGATACATAATGTGTTACATAAAGGCATGATATCTGATCAGTCTCTTGCTATAATATTTCCATATATCAAATTTCCTATGTTGAATCATATCGACAAGATATTTATATATGTCCAAGACTAAGTTTTATTAATACTTCAATCTAAACTTTTAGATTTGAAATGAAGTATGAATGCCCTATCCCCTAAATCTTTCTGTAGTGAAACAATTCCCAACCATCGCCATTTGCAAATTTGAAATCTTTGTTTCGCATAACTAGTATTGCCAACCTGAAATACTTAGCATAACAACTATGCTCCCATTAGCATAACATCTATACTCCCACTAGCTTTAACATATACCCATCAATCAACTAGACTTCCAGAAATCAGTATCTTTCGACTTTCTTACTAAAGTGTAGATTTTTGATATGTTGTGTTTTGATGAGTGTTCATCTAGACTTCTTAAGCTCATATACCTTCATTAGATAGCATACATGTGCATTTAAACCCTTTCAGAACTTATAACCTATAAGTCCTGAACGGTCAAACCATTTCTTGCCATTTTTCACAATTCAAACTTATGAAAAGGGATGCTAGAATCATATTGTGAATTTGAGAATGCGATTAACACAAATACTAACCATAATGATATTTATCAAATCTTTAAAATCTACCAACAAAAGTATTTCCTCATAATCATTTTCATGAATTAGAGTCAAACCTTTTGCCACCTAGATATTATGGTGTATGTGTTCATTCCATGTGAATCTATTACATTCAACCTACAATCATAAGACAAGGTTTATGAATAATTCAAATTTATCTTTCATGGACTAAACTTTACTTATTCTTAATATCTTGCCATCTGGCAGCACAAGGGTCTACCAGTGCTTCCATGTTATTTAAGCAGTTCACCCATATTGATCAATGTACATTCACTGAACAATGTGCTTTGCCTTTTGTAGTCAAATGAGAACCATAGAATTGATAAGCGTTTCCAACCCAACTGGAAGGTGCATAGAAACAAGAATGTGTCAACTAGACACGATAGGCTATCAACCGCAGGTCATGTGCCAGTGATTACTAAAAGGTTTATTCATCATTGACTTCTGAAACTCTTCAAGATTAATAAGACTCCCACTAACTTCTTGACATATAAGTTTTTCTCTCAAGGAATATTCCTTGATGAGCAAAAACACATATTGAAAAGTTAGTGTGGATTCTTGACAAGAAACACTTCATAGAACTGCCTTAGTTCATCCTTTGTTTTAACCAAAACATCACAACCATGTTTACTAAAGAATCAATAAATCATGTTGAATAGACTTATCGTCCTTTTGTGGTGGATCTGAATAATACATATCAACATGTACTAGATCCATTAGTCCTTTACTTTTACCGACAGAAACATGTAATCAACGAATTAGTCATAATATTCCAATGATCAAGATTCTCATACATCACACAATTTGAATTGTATGACTCCAAATTTCTATCGAATTGAAACTTGGCTGATAAGAATTCTTTTTCACTTGGTCAATCATGACATTACCACAAATGATATAACTAAGAATCAAATCCATATTTAACATTACTAGAAATGTAACCACCAATTTTCATACATGCCATTGCAAGGAAATAACAAAAATTCACACTTATTGATAATAAGCGATGAAAACAATGTTTCTAGACATTTCCTAAGCAATCTATTAAATTATCATAACCTCCAAGTAGTTTCTTCCAAAATCATATCATCGATCCATGCGACCGAAATCCATATCTCATGATCCGATTCAGCTCACTCTTCTTAAGCTTCATTCTTTCTCTTAGATCCTCTAAAACATCAAAATGTGATAATCACATCATGTATTAAGAATCTACGAATAGGAACTTATAAAAATAATGGAGTTAGATAATAGATGTACATGAAGTAGATTCATACGACTTGACTTTACCATCTCTAAGATCTTTCAGGTAGTCAGGGCAACTTCGCTACCAATTCCCTTCCAATTAGCAGTAGAAACACATGGACCTTTTAGGATTAGCTCATGGAACTATCTGAGAAATAGCCTTTCTCTTTACCATATGGTCAAATTGTTTGACTTTAGCCGATCATTTTCCATTAGGAAGGGAAATCTTTTCTGGACTACCATTATCAATGTCCATGGAAATTTGGGAAACAGATACTTCAAACACTTTTGTTTCACTTGTGCTTAAACATTTCTACTTCAACAACAATCAACATATGTATTAGATCAATTAGGGTCACGTCGTGGTCAGCCAAATAGTAGTCTTTAATGAACTTACTATACGACTCAGGGAACCAAAGTAAAACCAAGTAAATGGATAGCTCCCTTAAGAAAATGACAACCAACATCCCTAATTTGTCAATGTACGATTTCATTTTCAGAACATGCGTACACACAAACTTTCCATCTTAATGTTTACATGCCAACATGGCTTGAGTAACTTTGTATTTTTCAACTTGAAGGAAACATGAATTGGGGAGAGTCACAGGAGGAGGAGGAGGAGGAGGAGGAGGAGTAAGAGTTGAAGAATCATGTTCTTAAGTTCCACCATTACTCGAAAAAAGGACATTCTTTCACCTTGATCAACATGTGGAAGATCATCTTCAGATAGAGGAAAAACATTTCCAAAAGAACGAGGAAGATCATTGTTCTCTGAACTTGACATCTATAATAGGAGAAAAGAGAATTCAAGTTAGTTGGTTTTAATCGCTAATTATTAACCCACAAATTTAAATTAAGGCTAGGATCCATATTTTCAATTCAAACTTTGAAGAGGGATGCTGTAATCAAATTCGAATTTATTTTAGGCAAGTAAAGCTTTTACCTATTTAAATCATATAAAACTCCTAGATCTTTTGAGATTCATTGAACTATTAAATGGCATGTTTAATCTCAATTACGCTCACACTTTGTGACTGGGATACCGAGGATCACAAACGAGATGTGAATAACCATGCAAATTAGCTTGGTACTCTCGATATCATTTAACATGTCCTCTTAATGTGTCGGTTAACCACACAGGCTCCATTAATCAACAATAATTTTCGAGACACCCATTACCATCCTTTATTACCCCCATATTAGTGTGTCGGTTAGCCACACGTGCTCCACTAACGACTTATAAAGTGTAATGTGTAATTTCATGGATTAGCATCAAATTTACATTTTTCCCAAAGTAATCAGGAATGAGATTTTATAAAATAGTTTATTTACTTTTCATCATTATACTTTTAATGAGGTTACGTCTTATCAAACCTGTTCGGCCAATGACCCACCACCAATCAAGGAAGTGGTTGGTGAGAGCGGACATCCATCGAATTACCATTTTATATGCAGTTTCCTTATACCCCTTATATATCGGCTTCGTGAATGAGGCGTACTAGCATTTCGACTGACTTAGTCTTATACATATGGTATATATTAAACTTTTAATTCTATACATAGTATAAGGTGTATTATAAAACAATTTAAATTAGCAAGGGTTTAATCTTTTATTAAATTAAACTTTTAATTTATTTAAATTTAGACCAATTTCTAGATACATTAATTATCTTTAATTTAATCACTTAATCAAATTAATAATAAAACCCATAAGTGTGTAATTTAAACTTTTCAAAATACTTGGGTTTTTAAATTTTGAAATTAAGACTATTTAATTTAAATTAAAAAAATTAAAAAAAAGTTTAATTATCAATTAATTAAACCTTTAATTAATTTATTAAACCAATTAAGGATTATTAAATTAAATCAATCAAATAATTTAACCTAATCAAAACAGTCACACCACGAAAACCAAGGCGGAAACGTTTCCAGGGCGGACTCCATGTTGAATATCATAATCAATGCATATAGTAAGCAAAGTAAACAACCATTACATTACATATGAAAATTTACATTTGTTCAAAAGTAAAGTTGTACAAGTGTTATATATATATATATATATATATATATATATATATATATATATATATATATATATATATATATATATATGAGCAAAAGTTTAGACGTGTCTTCTACGTACTCCGTCTTCGCCAAAAGGATCATCGAGTACCAGTCTAATGCGGACCTGAGAATACAAGCATTTTAAAAATCAGCATAAAGCTAGAGCGTTCATAAGCGGTTTTGTTTTCTGAAAATGAACAAGTTTCCTTCCGATTTTCTGAAAAAGTTACGAACCCAAGAAAATCCCATATTTTCTTAAAAGTAAACTTTAGTTACCCGTTTGTTACCCAGTTTGATTAACAACAGTTTGTTATCTGATTTTAACACACTCTG
The DNA here is from genome assembly GCF_052625555.1 of Lactuca saligna. Classification (NCBI taxonomy): domain Eukaryota; kingdom Viridiplantae; phylum Streptophyta; class Magnoliopsida; order Asterales; family Asteraceae; genus Lactuca; species Lactuca saligna. The sequence continues at coordinate 75,492,084 of NC_136421.1, forward strand.
ATTAAGAACAAGTTCAGTTATCCCAGGAAAACCCCTTATTTTCCTAAATTGTTTGTGAAGTGTTATCGAATCTGAAAGTAACGTACAAGTATCTACCATACTTAAAGTGTGTGTGTGTGTGTGAAGTTTCCTGAAAGTTTGGTTACCTTTAAGTGTACCTTAGTTTTAACACGTATATAAAACTAATAAGTAAGTACAAAGTTTTCATAATCTTGATTGCGAGTTCCATAACCATTCTACAGACTAGATATGACTCGGAACGGGGCCAATATCTTTTATGACTTTTGTCACCCTTGAACCTTTCGGTTCAGCTGTAGCTAGAAGCCAGGTGTGGGATAGTTAATCCCATATAGATCTATACACTCAAGTCATGCTCTCCCTTTCGGAGATTCTGGTTACAGGGATAGTCCTCCACTCTTGTATCTAGGGGAAGTGTTGCAAAGGACGTGTCTCCAATCTTAAGATTCATGAATTTAAAACTGAAATTATTAATACAGAAACCCTGTTTTATTGGTTCTTTACTCACATATCTAGGGGGAGTACTAACTAGCACCTGACTAAGTTCCAATGATACTTGTCCTTCACTCTCGTATCTAAGGGGTGTTTTATTAAGGACAATACAAAGTTCTATGATTTCAAACGGTAAATGTGTGAACAATCAATTGTGAAGTATAAAGTATAACACTATATAATAAGAATTGAAATCAGTTTGAAAAACAACTCTGTAAGTCAAACAGTTTGTTAGTCTGTTTTCAGTTTTAGAAGTGTACTGATTATGAAACCATTCAAACGAAACAATTAATTTAAGTACAAGATATTCTTGTACTTTGCTTGTATTCCCCCCCCCCCCCCCCTGAAAACATTGAAAAACATTGAAAAAGGGTAGGGGTATGAACTCACCAGATGAGAAAACATGTCGGTTTGGATGCTATGTGTCGGTTCAGGGCTTGATAACACGTGAGGTTCCTATGTAATGTGAAATGATATACAAATGTATCTAATTAGACTTTAAATCACTAATTAGATATGACTATACACTCCAATACGAGAAAACACTTCAAATCAAGTGTTTGGAGTGACCCGGGAGACATCTATGGACGTATAGGCTTTGGATAATGTGTTTACTCTTCAAGAATAAAATCCCTATGGAGTTTTTGGCCCTAAGAACAACTCCACATGATTTCACAGCCGCGAACTCATGGATGTGGGGTTTTATGGTGCTAAATGGTCAAATAACACTTGCGAAGGGTTGCTATGATTTAATCTAAGGTATATAAATGAGTTAAACCACCAAAGGGACCATCAAAGGGAGTTTACGGCCCTAAACTAGGAGTTTACGGCCGTAAGCTCCTATATCTTTCTTATATTAATGAATTGGTGGCCTTAGATCAATCACATGTGATTCAAACCAATTTTACAAGCCTTAGAATGAATTTAGGGCATCATTTGACTAGTGTATATGAGTTTACGGCCCAGGGACCCATTCTATGGGTGGGGAGGGGGGGGGGTTTACGACTGTGAAGTCTCAAAGGGATGGTTTTCATCATGTTTAAGGCACCTAAATCGATTGTGGTTGGTTCTAGAATTTAATCCAAGGGTATTGGTGTGTTTAAGTGGCATTTAAACACTCAAATTTGAGTTTACTACCCATGAAGATAAGTTTACAGCCCACGCATGTTCTTGGGCAGTAAACTCATGTTTACTCCTCAAAATTTGGATTCAAGGTGTTCTAAGTGCGTCCCCTTAAGTCTTTTAGCCATATCTAAGCTCCAAAGGTCGGTTGGAAGGGTTTTTGGGCTCCAAAACCCATTTTATGTGAGTTCACGGCCTTGGACTGTTCTAGGGCTGTAAACTCATGATAATGGTCCTACTCCATAGTTTCACCACGAATTTGAAGGTCTAATATGCTATACTAGGAGTTAGGGTAGTTACCTTGGTGATTTGGAGCTCAAATTTGATGATTTTGGACCTAAAACTTCGATTTGAGGAGAGAGGTTAGGGAGAGAGTAGTGAGAGAGATAAAAAGCTTCAAATGAATTCTTGTGGGCTTTCAATATGATTCAAGTTTAGGACACGGTGGATTCTACCCGATACATACGTTAACCGAGGCTTTTGGTCGTACCCGATTAAGTTGTCGTAACCCGGCGGGAACAATTCTAAAAATTTTCAAATTAATAATTTGGGCCATTTACATGAGTTTCTAGGGAGTTTGGAGACTCGTGAGATTAAATTAAACATATAAATTTAAATAACTTAGCCCAAAAATGAAAACGGAACGAATTGCTAAAGACGAGTTTTACGGGCGGAACGGGTTACGACGATGCAAAAACTTCGAGTTGTCACATTAACCCCCCGTTGGAAGGAATTTCTTCCCGAAATTCAAACTTTAGAAACGAATCATGGATTAGGAAGAGATACGGATACTTCTACCTTGTTGGATTTTTGCGCTCTCAAGTGAATTCGAGTCCAAGTGTGGCGTTCCAGGGAACCTTTCACTTATAGGGAATACGGCTTGTTTCGTACGTTTATCCTCTCGATCTATGATTTCGATTGGTTCTTCCATAGAGTTTAGACCTTCTTTCGTTTTGGTTTCATCAAAGGGATTACTAGGGTTTCATCGGGTAGGCACTTCTTATGAATAAAGACGTGGAATACCGGATGGATGCTGCTAAGTTCTGAAGGTAGTCGGAGTTTGAAGGTTACGGGGTCGATCCTAACGAGGATCTCGAAGGGTCTAATGTACCACGAGTTAAGTTTTTCCGTGCTTTCCAAGGTGTACCATATTTTTCCAGAGTAAGACCTCCTACAAGAGGGTACATCTTCCTGTGTCAGAATGGTTAGTGTTTTGGAGATTTAGGAAAAATTCTGGATGAACCTGCAATAGTAGTCAGCAAGAACAAAGAATTGACGGGTTTCTGTGGGTATCTTCGGTGCCGACTAATTCTCTATTGCTTTGATCTTAGGAGGATTCCACACGTATGTCTTCATCATCTACTACATGACCAAGGAAAATGGTTTGACCGATGGGCATCACTACGAACTTATAGTGACCATATCGAGTCCGGAATACTGTCTAAGGAACATCACTCTCATGGATTTGTAGCTGATGGTACCTTGACCTAAGGTTTATCTTTGAGAAGTGGTTGGTTCTCTGAAGTGGATCGAAATGGTCATCTATTCGAAGAAAGAGGATATCAGTTTTGACGATCAACTCATCAAGCTGACTGGATGACTCCTGCATTTCTGATGGAGCTAAGCGATACGGAGATTTGGCTATTGAGGTAGTTCCAGGAATTAGGTCGATGTGAAATTCAACCTGATGTTCGGAAAGAATTCCCGGAAGCAATACAGGAAATACATCAAGAAAGTCATAGACTTCAGGGACGTTCTCAGGGTCTCTAACTTCCTTTTTCTCGTGGATCACATGGGCTAGGAATGCATGGCACTCCTTTCGGGGAAAACTCTTGAGTTTTGATGCACGAAATGATACAAAGGTTGGAACCGAATTTATCGACATAGATCAGGAGGGTCTGAACAGAGACGAGATTGGGATGGATGGATTTTTCAATGCAAGGGTATCAGCACGATTTGGACTCAATCCAGTCAATGCCACAGATAACATCAAAACTATTTCTGGAAACTGACATAAGATCAATGGATGAAGTATGGTCGTTCAGAGTAAGGGTACAACCTATGGATGTATCGATAACGATCCCTTTCCCACTGTTAGTCATTTCGATGGCGAATGTTTCATTTACTAGTGGAGGGTTAAGATTAAGAAGATTTCTGAATGAATAGTTAACAGATTTTTCTTTTAGCACTAGAATCGAAAAGGATTGTAGGCGTAAGAGTTGTTGAGGAGGAATATACCTGAGGCAACGGTGGGTTCAACGACTATCTCCTCTCGTCCTATTGCTAGAACTCTTCCGGTGTTGCCAGTCGTTGCTGCCTTGGGGCATTTTCGCTTAAAATGCCCGACTTCTCCGCAACCATAGTAGGCCTGACCAATGCCTGCTCCGGAAGCTTGAGTTAGTGTCTTGCAGTTTTTCGAAGTGTGACCCTTTTTTCCACAACTGTTGCAAAACAACTCTCGACATGGGCTGGAAGTGAGGTGATGATAGTTGCACTTGTCACAACTAGGGAGGGTTCCAGCATACCTACTGGTAGATGTTCGAGCTGAGGATCCAACAACAGAAACAGTTGCAGGGGTAGTAGCAGAGTAAGCTGCCACCGTTTGCTGCCTCTTCGAAGACTCCTACGATGTCGGACTTTTCTTCTTCTTCCTAATTTTTCTTTTTTCGTCACTACTCTCTGTCGGCTCAGGAGTGGTAGCTGCTTCCTCAAGGTCATCACTATGGTCGATTAAGGTTTATGCTAAGCATTTAGCACCGCCGTATGTATCTGGCCTCGCAGCTATGACGTTTCCTTTTGTTGGTTGGGTCAGCTCCCAGATGAATCTCTCTATCTTCTTACTCTCCGGGGTAACCATTCCCGGGCAGAGTAGCGCCAAGTCATTGAACCTAGAAGTGTAAGCGGCAATATCAGAACCTTTCATATTCAAGTTCCAAAGTTCGTGCTCTAATTTTTGCATTTCGCCCCGAGGGCAGTACTCAGCCAGCAGAAGTTCCTTCATGGCTTTCCAACCCGTGGCATTGGCTACAGGTAAAGTTAGGAATTTGACTTGGCCGTTCCACCAAGTCAGGACTTTGTCGATGAAGGTGCAGGCGGCGAACTTCACCTTAGCCGATTCTGAACATGCACAAATTTCAAAGATAGATTCGATTTTCTCGAACCATCGGGTGACGGAAATGAAACCTCCAGTGCCATCAAAGGATGTGGGTTTTGCGTTCATTAAATATTTATACGAACCCTATTTTCGGTGTCCCTGACTGCCTTCTTGGTTTTGGGTTTGGGTACCACCTCCTGAACTACCGTGGTTCATTTGTGACATGGCGGCTATCACTGCGGCAGTAACAGCTGCCTGAAGCATTACATGATCGATTTGAGGAGGAGGTGGTGGTGGCGGAGGGTTGTTGGTCTTTGAGCTGGGTCTCTTTCTTGGAGGCATCTTGATCTAATAAGATCAGGAAAGAGAGGATGGTAAGTCCTCTGAATTGAATTAAGAGATATGATAGATATATTTTCTGAATAAGCAATAAAGTAGGAAAGAGTTATCAAAGCAGATAAACTATCGCTAAAGGAATGATTGAGGAGCAACGTTGGGATAAGGATTTCTATAACGGATTTGGTTCGAGAAATACTCACATAGTATTTCATGTCTCGCTGCAACAACGACTCATTGTTTGGGTATTGGGTAAGTTTTAGGCATGCTGAACATCACAGTCACTCCCAAGCACATGTTGGCCGTGTCTCGAATGAATATAGTTGGCCAAGCTATATTGATCCTAGACACGACTACATAACTTCCCAGGCTTGACCGCAGCGTACAACACCCATTTACTTATGTTTTGTTCTACTTGTAGTTATGGATTTCGACGGTTAGGTATACTTGTATACTTTTGAAAATACTTATATTTTAAGGTATACTTTTAATTCAGAGCACTTAGGCCCCTTTAATGTTTATAGTCTTATACCATTTAAGGTTTGGTATACTTAGTTCACTATAAAAAAGGGCTCTGATACCAATCTGTCACACCCCGAAAACCAAGGCGGAAACGTTTCCGGGGCAGACTCCACGTTGAATATCATAACCGGTGCACATAGTAAGAAAAGTAAACAACCATTACATTACATATGAAAATTTACATTTGTTCAAAAGTAAAGTTGTACAAGTTTTATACACATATATATGATCAAAAGTTTAGACGTGTCTTCTACGTACTCCGTCTTCGCCAAAAGGATCATCGGGTACCTGTCTAATGCGGACCTGAGAATACAAGCATTTTAAAAATTAGCATAAAGCTGGTGAGTTCATAAAAGGTTTTTTGTTTATGAAAATGAACAAGTTTCCTTCCCGTTTTCTAAAAAAGTTATGAACCCAAGAAAATCCCATATTTTCTTAAAAGTAAAGTTTAGTTACCCGTTTGTTACCCAACTTGATTAAGAACAGTTTGTTATCTAATTTTTACACACTCTGATTAAGAACAAGTTCAGTTATCCCAGGAAAAACCCTTATTTTCCTAAAATGTTTGTGAAGTGTTATCGAATCTGAAAGTAACGTACAAGTATCTACCATACTTAAAGTGTGTGTGTGAAGTTTCCTGAAAGTTTGGTTACCTTTAAGTGTACATTAGTTTTAACACGTATATAAAACTAATAAGTAAGTACAAAGTTTTCATAATATTGATTGCGAATTCCATAACCATTCTACACACTAGATATGACTCGGAACGGGGCCAATATCTTTTATGACTTTTGTCACCCTTGAACCTTTCGGTTCGGCTGTAGCTAGAAGCCAGGTGCGGGATAGTCAATCCCATATAGATCTATACACTCAAGTCATGCTCTCCCTTTCAGAGATTCTGGTTACAGGGATAGTCCTCCACTCTCGTATCTAGGGGAAGTGTTGCAAAGGACGTGTCTCCAATCTTAAGATTCATGAATTTAAAACTGAAATTATTAATACAGAAACCCTGTTTTATTGGTTCTTTACTCACATATCTAGGGGGAGTACTAACTAGCACCTGACTAAGTTCCAATGATACTTGTCCTTCACTCTCGTATCGAGGGGGTGTTTTATTAAGGACAATACAAAGTTCTATGATTTCAAACGGTAAATGTGTGAACAAACAATTGTGAAGTATAAAGTATAACACTATATAATAAGAATTGAAATCAGTTTGAAAAACAACTCTGTAAGTCAAACAGTTTGTTAGTATGTTTTCAGTTCTTAAAAGTGTATTGATTATGACACCATTCAAACGAAATAATGAATTTAAGTACAAGATATTCTTGTACTTTTGCTTGTATTCCCCCCCCCCCCCCCCCCCTTAAAATAATGAAAAACATTGAAAAAAGGTAGGGGTACGAGAAAACACTTCAAATCAAGTGTTTGGAGTGACCCGGGAGACATCTATGGACGTATAGGCTTTGGATAATGTGTTTACTCTTCAAGAATAAACTCCCTATGGAGTTTTTGGCCCTAAGAACAACTCCACATGATTTCACAGCCGCGAACTCATGGATGTGGGGTTTTATGGTGCTAAATGGTCAAATAACACTTGGGAAGGGTTACTATGATTTAATCTAAGGTATAGGTATGAGTTAAAGCACCAAAGGGACCATCAAAGGGAGTTTATGGCCCTAAACTAGGAGTTTATGGCCGTAAGCTCCTATATCCTTCTTATATTAATGATTTGGTGGCCTTAGATCAATCACATGTGGTTCAAACCAATTTTACAAGCCTTGGAATGAATTTAGGGCATCATTTGACTAGTGTACATGAGTTTACAGCCCAGGAACCCATTCCTGGGGGGGGGGGGGGGGTTTACGGTCGTGAACTCTCAAAGGGATGGTTTTCATCATTGTTTAAGGCCCCTAAATCGATTGTGGTTGGTTCTAGAATTTAATCCAAGGCTATTGGTGTGTTTAAGTGGCATTTAAACACTCAAATTTGAGTTTACTCCCCATGAAGATGAGTTTACGGCCCACGCATGTTCTTGGGCAGTAAACTCATGTTTACTCCTCAAAATTTGGATTCAAGGTGTTCTAAGTCCGTCCCCTTAAGTCATTTAGCCATATCTAAGCTCCAAAGGTCGATTAGAAGGGTTTTTGGGCTCCAAAACCCATTTTATATGAGTTCATGGCCTAGGACTGTTCTAGGGCCATAAACTCATGATAATGGTCTTATTCCATAGTTTGACCACGAATTTGAAGGTCTAAGATGCTATACTAGGAGTTAGGGTAGTTACCTTGGTGATTTGGAGCTCAAATTTGATGATTTTAGACCTAAAACTTGGGTTTGAGGAGAGAGGTTAGAGTGAGAGTAGTGAGAGAGAGCAAAAGCTTCAAATGAAGTCTTTTGGGCTTTAAATATAATTCAAGTTCGGGACACGGTGGAATTCTACCTGATACTGACGTTAACCGAGGCTTTTGGTCGCACCCGATTAAGCTGTCGTAACCCGGTAGGAACAATTCTAAAAATTTTCAAATTAATAATTTGGGCCGTTTACATGAGTTTCTAGGGAGTTTGGACACTTATGAGATTAAAATAAGCATATAAATTTAAATAACTTATCCCAAAAATGAAAACTGAACGAATTGCTAAAGACGAGTTTTACGGGCGGAACGGGTTACAAGGATGGAAAAACTTCGGGTTGTCACACAAACCACCTAAATTTCTAAAATCATGGGAGGGATTCTCTCAATCTTATAATTATCTAGATAATCAAATAAGGCGATAATTACTTAAAATAAGAAATCCCTACCAAAAACCTTAATTTTTAAAAAAGGAAAATCTTGGGGAGGAAGGCAAGGATTTCAAATCCATGCCATAATTTTTATGGGTTAAGGAATCCTTAATTCAAAATTTGAGAGACAAAGGGAAGGGTTAAGATCATTTCCAAAAAATTTGAAATCTAGGGTTTACAAACCCTAGAATCGAAAACCTAAGTCCTAAAAGGGTTTAATCGACATAAATCCTAATTGATCAAATTCAAACAACTTAAAATCATATTCAATAGAAAATAAGTCAAGGCTCTGATACCATTGATGGGTTTTGAGCACAGATCTGTACTGGGAGGGGTCCGATGGAGGTCAGGAGGGGTCCGATAAATACCGGGTGAGGCCCGATGTCGGGCAGGGCCTAATGGATGTTTGTATGTATGTGCGGTATGTGGTATGTTAGGGAATTCACTAAGCTTTGTGCTTACTGTCTTATGGTTTTGGTTTCTGGTACTTCCAGTTCGAAAGGGAAAGGTCTGACTTGATTGCAACACATCCACCCATGTTTCTGTAGTTTGTGATTTTGGGATTGTACTATGATAACTTTTTTTTACTTTGATATGCTTTTTAATGATTGAAAAGGATAAATGGTGTTTAAGGTTGAATTAAAAATGACAAATTTACCTTATACATTTTGGGATGTTACAAGACATTAGAATTAAAAGAATGATACGTTGATCCATTTTCTTTAAAAAAAAACATGAAAAACAGTTAAAAAAATATTTGTGCATTAAAAAACTGCATATAAACCTTAGACGCAAATCAAGTTCAATCTTTTACTTTTAAATGCAAGTTCATTAGAATACAAATTGCGATTCTCAATCATTTTCTCTTATTACAGGATGCGTCATTCCTCTCTCTTTAAATCAATATTTGCCAATTAAGTAGAATCGATCTTTTCAAAAAGATGCGAACTTATTAATTGAACGATTTTCAATTGAATCGATTGTTGTTACAAACCTTTACTAGTTGTTTCAGTTGAATTGATCGTTGTTCCAGAGGTTGTAATCGCTAGTAGAATGATCTGATGAATCAGATCGTTATTAGTGAGTTCTCTAGTTCGCTCCCATTATTTGAGTTTGCCCTAGAACTTCTTTCTATATAATAGTGGGGTCCATGGTTTTTAAGACCAAAGTTATAAAAATAAGGAGAACAAATGTAAACCTTTGGATGAATTTTAGATGGTTTAGATTAATTTCTAGTGATACATGTGAATAAGAATTAGTCAATCAAATTAGTGGCTAAAGTTTATTAATTTTATAGCTGAATGTACCACTTTCAATGCTTGAAGAACCACAAACAACTCTCATTCGTATATAAACCATTTGACATTGATGCACTATTTAAGTATCTTTTTTAAAGAATATTTAAAAACCATAATATCATTTTCTTAAAAACCCAATGTCAGCCCCTCTACGAATGCACTTCCACTGCTTCTAATAGTTTCCACCAGCACCATCTCGGCAACCACCGCCGACACGACCTGTTGCCAACAACATGGCCCTGACATTGAACAACACTATTTACAACCTCCACAACCAATATCTAAACACTCAACAACCTCTGCTAAGCATCCCCTCACCAGCAACCAACCGCCATCGTACCACAAAAACCATTGTTCCTTCTAGCCTCACCACTCACACCCACAAATGTCAATGGTGCTAGATCTACGTACGCCCACATTAGCATATCTATTGAAACACACCAACACAACCAATAAATGTTAGAAATTGGGTAGGTTTATGGTAGAGATTTGGATACCTCTTGGATCGTGTAAACACTTTCCAAACTGATATTTCTACCCTATACCGGGGTTATAAGAAACTAAACCTTGGATAATCCTAAAGGGACGCTTACGCATCTAGGAATAGAAAATGTAAGACAATTTGCTAGAAGATTCTGAGTTTGTAAGAAGAAACGAGAGCTAAAAGAGTTCTCTCATTTCAAAGAAAAAATTTGTTTATAGAGTAAACGAAAATTTATGGTGGAGATCTATTGAAACACACCAACTCTATCGATATATGTTAGAAATTGGGTAGGGTTATGGTGGAGATCTGGATATCCATTGGATTATGTAAACACTTTCCACACTGATATTTCTATCATATGCCCGGGTTACAAGAAATCAAACCTAAGATAATCCCAAGGGGACACTTGCAAATCTAGGCACAGAAAAATGTAAGCCAATTTGTTAGATGATTATGAGTTTGTATGAAGAAACGAGAGCTAAAAGAGTTCTCCCTTCTTCAAAGAGAAATTTTGTTTATATTGTAAACGAAATGTAGGGTTTCAATATTAGGCTTGGCCTTCATCTGTTTCTTTGGAAACAAATCAAGGGTATCCAAATTAATAAGGAAACAAATCAAGGGAATCCAAACATATAATATAGATTAGCCCCTTAGCTCACATCAGTGTTGTAAAAATCGTCGAGTTGTCTAATTACTCCTCTGGGTACTCGCTACTCGGCCCCTTACCGAGGCGAGTTACAAAATACCGAGTACTCCCTGATCAACCCTTTTTCTGAACTGAGCAGTGTTGCAAAATCCAGTAAACTTGGTGATTAATATGTATAATATACTTAATGATTTATTATTTAACACACACATGTGATTATTACTACATATATATATATATATATATATATATATATATATATATATATATATATATATATATCTCTTAAATTTTCAGTAATTATTCACGAATTGAGATCATTATCTGTTTTTCAGTTTTTATGTATTCACATGTATCTAGTTTTGTTATATATTTCAATGAACTTATGATTTTAACTGATGATTTTGACATATATAAAATTCCTAAAAAATATTTATACATGAATTACAGAATCCGAGTACTCCTGAGTACTCGCTACTCGGTAGTCGGCCGAACAGGTACCGAGTAACGAGTTCTACAACCTTGGCTCACATGTAGTTCCAATTATACAAAATGTCATGGTGACACTAAAATCACCAACAACCCTCCCCCATTTCAATGTAACCCTTGAAGAAACATAACATTATCAAAACAAAACCAAATTAGTACTTGATGAAAATGTCACAACAATTGAATTTCCACTTAGTATGATACTCTTACAAATATTCGAGAATTAGGGTGTTCTAAGAATTGAACTTATCAACCCATTTCAATACCTGAAAGTAAATTACATAATAGTTTAGTGAAATTTCTAGCAAAATACAATTTGACACTATTATTAACCCATGTGTCCTCATCCTCTCATGATCGTATCAAGGCCAAATCCAAAACCTCTTAAAATGTGGCTACATTTCAAAATCACGTAGGTAACTCCTTTCCATGTATTTGGGCATACATTTAATCAAATGAATTATTAAGAAGTTAAAGTTTAACCTGGTCAACTGTAGAACCGAACACATTATTTGGGATGTATACTTCATGTGTTACAATCTATAAGTGTGAGCTTTCCTCATTGAATTCAGCTCCTAATATCATATTATAAGGGAATTGGATGTCTCACCATTATAGAATTTAGATGGAATTTAATCATATCCCAATCACAAACTTGTGCACTAAGTCTCTTGACAAACCCTTAGTCAAATGACCTGCCAAATTATGTTGCGATTTCATAAACTCAATCAAAATTACACCATTCATGATTAGATCTCTAACCATATTGTGTCGGACACCTAAGTGTCGACACTTATCACTACACACTTGAGTGTAAACCCTTCCCAAAGCAGCATCGTTATCTTAACGAATAGAAATAGGTTCTATCATTTTAGACCATAAAGGAATTTTAGTGTACATGCCCATTTTTTCTACAACAAAAGCACTATTTGGCATGGTACTTGACATTTCATACACAAAACTACCAATCGATTTTGCTTATTCAATTTGTGAAATGCCGGTTCATGTGTTGTCTATCAGTTTCACACATGGATCCATAGGAGTGCTTACAGGAGAACAATCGGTATAATTAAACTGCTTGAGAATTTGATCCATATGGGAGGCTTAGCTTTCTTTTGTTAGAAAGAGAAAAGTTAAATGTGGTTTTTTTTTTTTTTTGTTAATGTTTGCTTTGTAAATAAAGGTTGGTTATTTTTATTTAAAATTTTGTATGATGTTTTATTGTTCATGGTGTTGTAGATGTTAAAAAATGAATACTTAAGTTTAATTTTTATTTCACATTGAAAGTTTTAATACAAAAAATTTAAAAAACAATGTGGTACAATTTTATAAATGTGATTATTCAAAAATCCATATGTATTTTATTCAAAACGTTATTGGATTATATTTTTAGTTGTAACTGCATACAATACAAGTCACAACAATACAAGTCACAACGTAATTAGGTCACATAATAATTTAATTTAATTTTGTAATATAGGAGTTAAACATTTTGAGCCAAAAATACATTTTTGTTTTTAAAATTTTTTATTATGTTTCTATGTATCTTCCGTACAACAACCGATTTGAATAATCAATTATACATTCGATTAGTTTTTAAATATGACAAACTAATTCATTTTCGTTAAATGTAACAATATTTTAATTATACAGAAAACAAACTTAATAATTTGAATATTATATGATGAAATTTCCATTACTTTTATTTCTATATTAACTAAACTAAATTAGTAAAATCAAGAGAAGCTAGATATTATGAATTTTTATTTTATTATTTAAAGTAAACTTTTTTTTTTTTTTTGACGATTATAGGAGTTTAAAACCCATAAATATAATGACAATACAACATAGATATCATGGATTCGGTTTTAAAAATAGATAAAAAAATATTTATGTTTATCTGAAATAGTAAAATAAAGCTTATAAATTTGATGAAAATAGTATTTTATTTTATTTTTCACATCAAAAATACTAATACAAATATAGCTAGTATTTTATAAATTAAAAAAATAAATAGAATAAACATTTTGTAAAATGTTTCTCAACATTTAAAATATGTCTTGGGAAGTAAATAACAAACAAAATTCTTTGATAAATTCGTCGGCAATGCGTTTCTAATCGTGAATCACTCAATCTTATTATCTGTCCGCATTAAACATGATTCCTATTTTTATCTTTCAATTTGAATTTGAACTTTTTTTCTCCTAATATATTATTATTATTATTATTATTATTATTATTATTATTATTATTATTATTATTATTATTATTATTATTTCAGAATCTCTGATACATATATTGTAAATAAAATTTCACAATAATATAATTATAACAAAACTTGTTATTTTTTATTTTAAACAATACAATGTCTTTTTTACTATTAATCGAAAAGAATTCACTTTTTGTATACCACGAAAACTTAAGTTAATAAATAAATCAAGCATAAAACATCTTATTTTATTTTAATCAACAATAAGTAGTATATGAATGTAAAACAATTTAATACGTAAAACAATAAAAAAAATTATATTTTTAGTAAGCCAAATAATAGCAAATTATGTATGTTCTAATATTCTAATCTCTATTAGTAGCAAAACTTTTTACCAAAAATTACGACATATATTTATTATTAATCCAATCTAACATATATTTTTGTTTTTACCAGAAATAATCGGCCAAAATATAATTAAGGGTAAATTACACCAATAGTCCCTTGTGTACATGCCAGAAAGCATGTTTAGTCCTTATTTTCAAAATTTAACTTGGACCGTCCCTAGGTTTGATTTTTCTTGCACGCTTAGTCCCTATTGACATGAAATGACTGTTTTACCCTGGATTAATTCTTTTTAGATTTTCTTTTATTTCCTTATTTGTTTTAAATAATAAAAAAGAAAATAAACTAAAAATCCACACCCCTCCTTACGACACTTCCGTTCTCCCCTCTTCTCACCTCCTTATTTCTCTGGTAACACATCGATCTAAAACCCTCCATCTAACACTTCATCGACGACTTCTGATGGTGGGGCACCGGTGAAGAAGGTGATCGTCGACTTCCGATAAAGCATCACCATCGTAGTTTCGCTCAGAAACCTTCTCCTATTTTCTGTAACTCCACTGGCGATCAGCCGATCACGCATCTGCAAATCCGACCTGTAACTCTCAAATACCTAGCCCAAACCGGTGTAAAACCCAACAAGTGGCGATGAACGCTCCATCTTCAGCGAACAGGTGGTGACGAAGACGAAGGTTTTCAGTTGAACAAATGTAGACTCAACTGTGGAGCTTCGATTATGACTGTAGAGATAGATGTTTTAAACGAAGATCTGTCGAAACCCTAACCGACGTTAATAGCGGCACACATGTGAGCCGGTGATGGTGAGGGTGGGCGTCGAAAGGAGCCTCTGTCAGATTTAGATTAAGAAAGAGGGTAGAGAAAGAGGTCGAAGACCATCGCAGGAGCCTCCGTTAGATCTCGTCGTTTCCGCCAGAGAAGACGAGCACTAGATTCCGATGAAAAGGCTCTAGAACGAAGACCACAACTACCCATCAGAAAGGGGTGAGGAATGTTCGTCAGATGGTGGAGACGGTGGTGGTGGTCTGCAGTTTGTATGTTGTGTTTGGGTGCTTCTTTCCGATCAGTAACAATGAAGGGATGGATGGGTTGGGGAAAATGAAGGGGAGGGGGTTTATTTTATTTTTTTAATTGAAATTCATAATAAAAACATTAAATTAATTTAAAAAATAAAATATAAGGGTATTATGATCATTTTAAATTAGGCATGGACTAAGTTTGCAACAAAATCGTCTTTCAGGGATGAAGCGTGTAAGGTTAAAACAAACAAGGGATGGTCCGAGTTAATTTTTGAAAATAGGGACTAAACACGTTTTCTGACATGTACACGAGGGACGAATGGTGTAATTTACCCTATAATTAATTGCCGTTAAAACCATTTATTTAAGGGTATATTCACTTTTCTATATATATATATATATATATATATATATATATATATATATATATATATATATATATATATATATATATATATATATATATGGAAAAGTGAATATACCCTTAAAGATATATAAACTTAGGTACCCAAACTGACCATACTACATCGTTTTATACTATATATAGACATTGTAATTGTTCAATGTTCTTATAATTTAACTTGTAACTTGAATTACTTCAAAGATTTTTATAAATTTTCATATTTATCTTCCTCTTACATAATTGTCATTTTCAACAATAATATATATAGCCTAGTAAGTGTTCGACAAAAAGATGTAATGTAAGAGGAAGATAATAGTGAAAATTTAAAAATATTGAATATAAATCAAGTTAATGATTGAAGTTTAACAATATTATAATGACTATATCAAACAAAACGACGTGTTATTATGAGTTTGGGTATCTAAACTTATTATAATGAGTATACCCTTAACGGTATATTCACTTTTCTCATATATATATATATATATATATATATATATATATATATATATATATATATATATATATATATATATATATATATATATATATATATATATATATATATATATATATGTTCAGGTTCATTTGAGACCATTCTAATTTTATAAGACCGTGAGACCAAATCTAAAAATAATTTTAAATGTAAAATAAATGGAAAAATCCAAAAATTATTTTTTTAAATATTATTTTCGGAACTTGAATTAACTAAAAAAATTTTAAAAAAAATAAAAAAAATAAAAAAAATCTCGTTTTTTTTTTTTTTTTGAAAAATACGTGAAATATTCTAAATAGAATATTACACTGACATATTCTAAAAAATAATTTTAAAATGCAAAATAAATGGAAAAATCTAAAAATTCTTTTTTTAAATATTATTTTCGGAACTTGAATTAACTAAAAAAAAAATTAAAAAAAAAATCCTATTTTTTTTTTTAAAATACGTGAAATATTCTAAATAGAATATTACACTGTACATATTCTAAAAATAATTTTAAAATGCAAAATAAATGAAAAATCAAAAAATTCTTTTTTTAAATATTATTTTCGGAACTTGAATTAACTAAAAAAAATTTTTTAAAATTAAAAAAAAATAAAAAAATGCGTCTCACGGTCTTACAAAATTAGGCCGTCTCGCATGAATCTAACCTATATATATATATATATATATATATATATATATATATATATATATATATATATATATATATATATATATATATATATATATATATATATAGAGAGAGAGAGAGAGAGAGAGAGAGAGATTTATTAATTGTTGTGGAGGTCTCTTAAGATAATATATTGAAACGGCAAGCTTCATTGTAATAATCGTAAAAGTTTTCGTCTTATGCAAAGCAAACGTTATAAATTGTAATTTCTGTCACAAGGGCATATATGTAGGAGAGCATATAAAGAGGAAATGTGTTTTAATTTTCCAAAACTAATCCGTAAAAGAGCACAGAAAAAGTTTCAAAAGGATGCGGATGGAGAAGAAAACGAAGAGGATGAAGATAGAGGTTTATTAGCAAGAGAGGTTGATAGATGGAATAAAGATCAAGACAAAGTTCAAAAACCCACCTATTGATCTTACATTTCCATCATATTGTTCTTCTTACTTCGAATCAATTAAAATTGTTAATATAGAAATATCATTTCGTTTGACATTTAATATAATTTTTTTCCTTTCAAATAGGTAGTTGTTGTGTGCAATCAGGTTGACTTTGGTGTGTGTTTAATTGATATTGTCTTAACAATTGCTTTTGTGCCTCATTTATCTATGTAAGAATAAAAGCCTTTGTTCAACTATATGCGTTGTAATTTTAATTATGAAACCGTCTGTTATGAGTTCGAAAAAAATAGGTATACACAATGAAAGAACCAAATGATCTATGGTTTAGACTTTAGCATATTTTGATTGCGGGTTGAGTTTTACTTGGTACAAAATATATAGTTGTAGGTGTCAAATATAATGTTTGTGTGTGTTTGTATTTTTAGATAAAAATGAGAAATCTCTAAATAAGGTTTTATTATTTTCACATAGTTTAAGGAAAACTCTCAAATTTTATTTTTTGATAGAAAAATCTCGATTATCAGGTCAAAAATTCAAATCGGCATTTTTTTTGTCCGTTTCCACATATTTACCTAGTAATATGTCATTTTCTGTTAAAAAAATAAAAACTTTTCGATAAATTTGGTCAAATTATTATGATTTTTTGCTGATTTTTTTTTTGTTCATAGTTGTGTTATTGTATTATGAAAAGTCATAATAATTTCACCTAACTATTGTGAATTACCGAATTTGGTTCCCCAAGTATGTACGGATCTATAAAAGGTATTCTGACTTGTCCCAAAGTTATTTGTTATTGTCACGAAAGGTTATTGTTGCATGGTTTTGTCTTAAGTCACTATGGGTGGCTGTGATATGCCTTATTCTTACTGCTCGGCTATATGCACAGATGTCATCAATGATGCTACCAACCTCAATGACACCAATGGCATCGATGATGCTACCAACGTTAGTTGCTCTATTTGCTATTCGGTAATGTAGTAGCCTATCAAAAATGAATAGAGGATTAGAAGCATTATCAGGATCGATTTCCTGTAATACTATGTGATGCCTAAGTTAGATGAACATGTCTTAGTATTATCGTGTATATGTGGAAGAGGGATCTCTTACTTGTGTATTGCAAGATAGGCTATATTTATAGAGGGAAAAAGGTCCATACGTTGCATGATGAAAGGTTCTTATATTAACTCGTATTGATGTTTTTATATTACTTTGTGATAGGACTTGTGTACTTGTGTTATTTGTTTATTATGATCTTAATATCCTGGGAATTTTTGTTAGGGCTACTTTCTAGGAAATAAATCAATAAATCAATAAATAATAAATAAATAACAAATAAATAGAAACTAAATCTAAAAACAAAATAAATAATGGAAAGTGGTCTTTTTATTTGCGGAGGGATGAAGCGTGTTGGTTTTAAACTAACGAGGAACGATCCTAGTTAATTTTTTGTAAATAATGACCAAATGTGTTTTTTAGCGTATGCACGAGGGACAATTCATGTAATTTACTCTTCTTTTTATTAGCTAGATGTTCTCCATTTTCTCAAGTAATTGCTAAAAGTTATTTTCCAAAGAATTTTCAAAGAAGGTAATGCAGCTTTTTTGCTTTATCCTTTCCAATCAAGCATCATTGTAGTCTTGGTTCAAAGACGTCGTCTTATACATTAACGTCTATATGACAATGCGCGCTCGATGTGTTGGATTTTGTTCAAAATTCAGATTCGAAGATCCATAAGATTAGCAACGAAAGAAAAGATTTTATCATTAAAAGCCATTGTAAAAACCATCAAGGCTCTACTTGCATGAACATGAAAATTAAACAATCCATAGGCGATTTAAAGAAAATACAACCTTTTTTGTCCTTTGTAGAAACTTGAGAGGATAGATGATGATGATGGAAATAAGGAAATAGAGACTTCCTCTAAAGTAGTCCACCATCAAGTGCAACACCAAATAATGCTAGTCCCCTCTTACAAGTAACAACCTACTAACCTTGAAGACAAATGTATTCAAGAAAGAAACGAAGTATAAGTTTCTTACTAACTAGTTTAGAGTGAAAACCAAGAGTGTGCATGTGTGTAATCAACCAAGAAAGAGAAATAGAGAAGTAAGTTCCTTCTCTTGTGCATGTCCATCTAGAAAACAAGCAACCAAATTGTAACACCCTACATTTAATACAAAGTACACCCAAAAAATTTCATTTTCAAATCATATACCAAACCAATTTACACTTGTAGTAACGAATTGATACAAGATGTTATGAAAAAGATCTTACAAATAAAACCATGTGAGGATCCAAGTCGGGTCCTACCAACTTTGTACTTTTTTACCAAGTCTATCTGAACTTGAAAGGCACACAACAATAAAAGGTAAGCTACAAGATATTAATGAGTAATTTTAATAGCGACAAGAGATTCAATGTTTGTTGCAGTTAGAGGTGCTGAACATTGTTCGTCTTGACCCATGGGAGTAGCAGCAAAATCTCTGACCATTTTTCTTACGGGAACATGAGGACCTTCTTTGACAGACCTACATATCTCTTTACCTTTTTCCTTACCAAGTAAAAATCTATCAATTCTAACTTTCCAGTGATCATACTCTTCAACAACTAGCAATGAGGCACGTATTGGGCAACCCATGCTATTTGCTATTTTCATTGGATACATTTGTTGAGTTGGATTTGGAGCAGACATTGGTGTTAAAGTATTGGAGTTCAAGTGGTATATAAAAGAATTTTTATCCTGAACACAAAAATGAATGAGATACCAAGGTAATCTCAAATCAACTATAATATGTTCTTATGGATTCAAAAGATAATCACTCAAGCTCTAATACCAATTAAGAGTGCAAGAACTAGTGAACATACAAGGTTTGAAAATTCAAACCATGATTTAACTTAAGATCAATGTCTGTTGCTAATATTAAGAGTCTAGTCAAGTCTGGTAAACCAGTCTCGTCTTGAAATAAGAAGTTCAACAATGTATTCAAGTATGTAAGAGTGAGTATAAACAAAGTAAAGAAAATTTAAGAACAATATGAATGATGGAGAGAATGGTTTGACTTGAAAGATATTTAGTATTGATGTGAAAGAGAATGTTACTTAATTGTTACATTGCATGGAAATCACTTCTCCTTAAATAACCAAGGAGTGATAAAAAGACAAACCGACAAGACTGCATAAACTATGTAAACCTGAAAAGTCAAAAAACTGACACTTAGGATTTTCTCAATCATGTCCCATGAAATTTACAATAGAACAAATACTAAAGGACAATAAATATTAAATGCTAATGCAGACTCAAAATATGTCACAACTAGGAATTCTATGCCATGTAACAACAACAATGATAACATTTGGTAACCAAAAATGTGAAAGCATGTACGATGCTTATTCAATAACAACAAAATCCCCAATCAAACACTCTATACAAGCATTTCAAATAGTCAACAAAGAATTAGAAACCCTAGAAATCCCGGTTGAAGTCCATTACGGACTAGGATTTCCTTATTGGGCCTAATGGGCCAATAAGCTTCCAATTGATTGTTTTGGGCTTAGAACTCTTAAATGGGCTCTAATTGGACCCACTTATATTTATTTTAACATTTTGGGCCATATTGGGCCTAGAATGAAATAAAATACCCTAATGGACCTTATTGGGCCATAACAAATTTAATTAACCCAAAGGGTCATAAAACTCATGTTTTGATGTATATTGGAGCCATATCTTGGACTTAAGCACTCAAGGCCCAAATCTTCTTCTCTCTTTTCTCTTTCTCGGCCCAAGAGGGTAAACAAAAGTATTTCAGGGGTCAAAATGATGTATTTTCCAAACAAGGATAAAAAATATAAACTTTTTGGATTTTGGGCCAAAATTGTAAAACTTGCAAAAGTTTGGGCTGTAACCGAAAATGAATTTTCTGGAAGGGCTGAAACTACCAAAGAATAAGTTTTAATCTAAAAATATCAATTGAGTAAGCCTATAGGTCAAATGTGTCAAGAAAATGCTTTAAGGGCTTAAAACGTCTTTTTCTTGTATAAAGGACCAAAAATGGTTATTTTTATTAAAAAGGGCTAAAAGGGGTCAAACCAACATTTTGAACCAATTATTTTATCTTTGAGTCAAAATTACCAAAAGTCACAACTCATGAAAATAGAGAGATCAATATACGTATAATCCAAATATCGTTATAAACAAAGCGACCGGTCTCGTATCGATAGAAAAAAAAATAACAATCATTCAATCAAACCTTCCAACAATTGTACAATTCCTAAAACAAGTAAACATTATATTTTTTGGGCTTGAAAGTTCCAAACATGCTTATTGGGCCTTTGTGACCCATTAACATGATTTTTGGGCCTAAGGGATAATTATAAATGTTATTGGGCCTTATATGACCCAATTTCATATTTAAGGGAACCTCAATGGCATTTAAGTGCTATTGGGCCTTAGTGGTCCATTAGCGTTGCTAGTAAGGTCCAAGTAAATCAAATGCGAAATGGGCCATCGTGTCCTTCATATAATCAATAGCCATAAATAATACGCGGGAATAGTACGATCTTGTAATCCTTTTCTCCTCATTTATTAGGCATATCGTCAATCCGTGTAAACAAATACGGGTCGATAATCAATAGTAATCAAAGTCAATTGCGATTTACTGAGTAATAACGGGTGGCAGCAACGTGTGTCGGTCTTTGTCTATAGTTATAATCAAAGTCTCCTGGAGGGAGAGCGAGAGTTTGTGTATGGATCTATACGGGGGTGACTCCCCCAACACTCAGCTGTTCGCTACAGTTAGACTTGGCCAGTCTAGGGTGACAAAATCTTAAGATCATTTCTGGTGTTCACCAGAGTGCCAAGATAGACGAACTAGTCATTATCATGCATGGTTATAACGGCTCACATAAATAAATCCAATATAAATCAAGTAATCAAGGTAAGTCAAAATCATTCACGTGATGGGATAACAATTCGAATCGTTATATGATACTTTTATTTTCGAAAAACATCGGGTTTCTCGGGGAAGTTCAACATTTTTCACTAGTACTTTTAATACAAAGTTTTTTTTTTTTTTTTCAATTATACATGTTTTGAAATCATCATGCATATATTTAAGGATCTTCACACTTTTATATAAATAATGGTCTTTTTAGAAAATATCGTATTTTCAGGTATCAGGTAAGCGGAGGAGTAGTACCAAGTATGTTAGTGTGTTGTGCTTTTGAAAACTATCAAACATTTTATGTTATGGATTTGTAATGTTAAAACAATGTACTTGATGTGAACAATGTCAGTTGTAATATATTGATGCGTGGTGATGTTTATGTTATGATTCATGTATATTCATTGTGATGATATTCAATTTAAGTCATGCGAGCCCTCGGACGTTTCTGCCGTCTGGTTCGGGGGTGTGACAGGTTGGTATCAGAGCACTGTTTATAGTGAACTAGCATATCTAACCACACATTGATATGAAACTATAAACCAAATAGGGACAAAACAACTCTGAAAAAAACAAAACAAATAAAACACAAAGATAAAACACCCCTACTTGTACGATATAGGAAAAATAACATAATACCAAATCAAATAAGATAATGCTAGCATCTCGGTTAAGCCGAGACTGTTCATAGTCGTATTAAGGGGTGAATGTAGCCTCATCAACTACATTTCCTCCGAGGTACAACTATCACATGCCCCAAGGAAATCGCGATGGTTGGTAAACCTAAAAACATACCCCTTTATTACCAAGAAGAGAACATCAACTCGATTTATACAATAGTTAAAACATCTTAGGAATAATATTAGCATATTTATACACTCTCGCAGACAGCATGGCCGGTTTCCATCACCCCGGAAATTCGTATTTCCCTGATCAGGGGAATAATGGATGGTTGGAGGAGTCCAAAGAGGAACCTGAAGAAGACCCCGAGGAGGAATCGGAAGGGGAACCCGAGGCAGAAGTCGAGGGCGAGCCTGTTGAGCCAGTGGTGGACCTGGAAGAAGAGGAAGTCGAAGAAGACCTCGAGGAGGAACTCAGGGATGACAAAGACGGTGATTCAGACACGATGTCCGAAGTCATCAACCCCCTTATCCGATTTGGGTGTCTGCTTCATTGGATGGGCCCCACTAGTCCTATACCCCCCCTGGGGTATCGACCTTTGAAGGTGGAGCAGACAGCAGGGATAGAGACCCCCGTACGACATGTCACACGAGTTCTATAACTTGAAGGAGGGAGGATCGGCTGATCGCGCACTTCCGGTCATGGTGAGACGATTACGGAACACTGGCGATCTAGCTCAGAGCACCATTGATCAGATGCACCAGATGCGGACCAGGGTCGAGCGTGCAAAGTGGGAGACACGATAGGTTATCCGAGAGTTCCACATGAGGTAGGTAAGGTGGGAGGATCGGCTCCAAGATGCGGAACGACAGTTGGCTCACCTTCAGGCAACGTCCATTTCCTTAGCACCACCCTCTAGCACATCCCATCATGACTAGGACTAGTCGTATCCCTCTTTAGTATTATGCTAGTACTATGATCTACGCTATGTACCATCGACTCTATGTTTAAGCGATTACACTACTCGTTGAGTCGTTATGCTGTCAAACTTATATCCTTATGTATGCTCTTTCGAGCAAATTTTCATGTATCAAAGTACGAATATTATTAATGGAAAATATATGTGTTTTGTTGTGATGTTATTACTTGTTATGTGCTATGCTTCTATGATTATATGTTGATATGCGAAACTACTTAAACACATGATATAAACCTAGTCATGAGTCCACAAACCCACAAAACTTAGGCACTCAACATCTTTCCGTTTCGTGATAGAAAGATGCCTCGACGACCAGCCCACGGAAACCCTGGGAGAACCCCATCCGAAGTCAACTCAGCTGCATTCCAAGCAGCTGTATCTGCTGCGGTTATTGAAACCAGGGCACAAATCCACTAAGGGAACACTGGTGGAGTCAATGGACAAGGGGCTGGAAGTTCGAACAACGGGATAAATCAAGGACCTACGAATACATACTCCTACAAAGATTTCACCAATGCCAAGCCGCGAACCTTTAATGGCATCGGGGGAATGATAAGCCTAAAAAGATGGATTGAGAAGGTGGAATCGGTGTTTGAGATATGCGAGTGCCCTTAGGAGATGAAGGTGAAGTTTTCCACATGCACGTTCGTTGATCAACCTCTTACTTGGTGGAACGGACATGTAGAAGCCATGACTCTCCCCGTAGCCAACTCCATGCCCTGGGCGGAGTTGAAAGAAATGCTGATGGCCGAGTACGGTCCACGAGGTGAGATTCAGAAAATAGAACAAGCATTATGGAATCTCACTGTCCGAAATTCCGACATTGATGCATACATATCAAGGTTTAGCGAACTGTTTCTGTTGTGCCCTGGCATGATCACTTCCGAGGGAAAGAAAATCGAATGATTCATCTTGGGACTAACCTCCCCAATCCAAGGAAACATGATAGCTGAAAATCCTAAAACCTTCGACAGTGCCAAGAGATTGACCAAGAAACTGTACGACCACAACAACAAGAAGGGCGAGAAGTGACAACCCGATATTTCAACTCTATATAACGACCTAAAAGGTCAAGTATTGTAACCACGTTTGTTATAATGAAATTAACTTTGAAAATAAAATATCAAAAAATCACTAATTAAATTACCTATTATGTTAGATGTCATTAAACTGTGATCGTACGTAAAAAGAACGCCCAAATCTGACTTCGTATAAGGAAATTATGAATTTTCCAAGTTCGGCTTAGCAACGGACAGTTAAAAACTCGAAACAGAGATCGATCGACTTTTGACCGGAATGACCTAAATGAGAATTGAAGGTATCGACAATGGTTATTCAACAGTAAAAAGTCTGGCAAAAACAGACGTCGGATAATGAAGTTATGAATTTCTAACGAAAATTTCTTACCCCGACCTTTTAAAAATAAATAATAAAAATAATTTCGAAATTTGCCGATGGAATCTAAATAAAGTTGTAGAGTATAGTCTCACCTACGCGTGGATATAAAGAACGTCGAAAACGGAGTTCGTATGAAGAAGATATGAATTTTTGAAGTTTATTAAATAATAAAAATATAATTTTTATATTTAATTTCGGTATTATCCGAAGGCTGAGTCACGGGCCGAGTACGCCCAGCGTACACGCATACACCCAGCATACTCGAGGCTTAGGCCTCGAGTACGCCACGTTGCCTATATGCGAGGCTATGCCCTGTCCCATCCGGAGTCCGAAGCAGTCGAGGATGCGGTCATGCATGACGCACGAGTACGCCCAGCGCGTATGCCCAGCGTACCAAGGCGGTTCCCACCCCCTATAAAAGGGATGCGAGGGTTCCGAAGAAAAGGGCCAATTCCTCTCATCTTTCTTGCGTTTTTGCCTCGTTTTCCATGCACGTGCTATCCCGAAGTCGCGGTTACCTTGCTCAAGTCCCGAAGGTCGTTTGTGCTCCCGAGATCCTTGAGAATCCCGAGAAAATCTGCTTTCTCGAGTCGAAATTCTGCCTGGTTTTCATCTCGCATTCTTCGATCTTACAAGTGAGTTCATACCCCTACAATCCACACTTTTAAATGTTTTATAAATACTTTTATATGCTTTTAAGGGGTGAATACAAGTAAAACACTTGATTATTATCGGGTGTTATATAATAAAGTTTCATTATACGCTTTTTATCAATGGAATCATATGTGATTTATAACTATTATAGGGAAACTTTCATATGCAAATTATACCATGATAACATCTTATCTTTTGAAATAAGAAATGATTTATGTAAATCAAACACTCTGCTTATACTGTATGTATATGTGTCAGTTTTGGCACTACAAAAGTTATACTTTTCATAACAAGTGAGCATTTCACTAGGGATTACTATACAAACAAAACGCACTTTTAGAAAACTATGATAGGTATAGTTTTACGAGAACACTACGAACTTTTACATACTGGAAATATTATTTCAATAAGTTACTTTCGTATACAAGAACAAACGAACATTTTCACACGTAAACCTGTTTTATACTAAGTTTCGTGAGACATTAAACTTCACGTACGCTCGAGTAGTATTTCAGGTCCTGTATTATATACCAGAATCCCTTGGAGGGGGAGCATGGTGTTTGTGTATAGATCTATACGGGATTGAGAACCCCGCACCCTGACTGTTAGCTACAGTACACCATTTGGGGTGACAAACGTCAGAACATTCCAACTCCTGAAGAACGTTGTGTATAGGCATTTCTAGTTAATAGCTTGGTTATAAAACTCACATAGAGTATTAAAAACACATTGATTTACGGGGTTTTTTAGACGTATTGGAGGTTTTATACGTACATAAATAAATTACTTTAGGCATCAAAAACGTACTTGTGATACAAGTTAGGAACTTCTAAACCACTACTCACAGATGGGAAAACATCAACTTTTTAACAAACATTGGTCTTGATTTAAGGCTACATTTATACCAGTATGAAATATGGGATTTTCTAGAAACTAACAAACAAAAACAAACCATTTTATTTTAGTTCATAAAAATACTATCATTAAATACTTATGAAACTCACCAGCTTAAATGTTGATCTACTCTTTCAAAACTACTTGTATGTCCCAGTGACTCAGTAATTGCAGGTACCAAACAACTTTTTGACGAAGGAACGCTGCGGTGCCAGTTTAAATTCATATTTTTGGCATCATATTGTAACTGGTTTTGAACATATACTCTTTTAGCAATGTAAACTTTCAATTATATATATAATGGTTGTATTTCTTTCGTTATTATGTATTCATTTGTTACGTTACCACATGAAGTCATCCGCCCCCAAACGTTTCTGCTGTTTCGGTTTGGGGGTGTGACAGATTGCTATCAGAGCATTGTTTATAGTGAGCTAAGTATATCAAACCACATAAGATATACAAACTATAAATACATAGGGACTAAAACTCTCCAACTTAACAATTTCAAAATAGGAACATTAGGGGTCCTTTGCTGTTAAGTCTATGTTTGCTAAGTGTATACGTTAAGGTGGTATATACTAAAGGTTTTATAAACTTAGAATTTGTGATTTTCACTTTACTTCCTTTTCCTTGTTTGGATGTGGATATAAGGTAAGATCACTTTTTTGACTGACTATTTAATCTTGACTGTATATGACCTGTATACACAAGGCAACCATAGAAGGACCAGGAATGGACCGAGATTTCACGAAAAATGCAAGTGCATACAAACATACTAGTAAGGAGTCATATTGGCAACAAAACAAAAAGTATTAAGATAAGTTAAACACTACGAGTAAGCCTCAGGGTATGTAATCATGTCTGGGATGAATATAGCCTAATCAACTATATTTATCCAAGAGGTGACTAACGTATGCTGAGGAATGGTCGTAGTGGATGACAAGTCTAAAATTTACCAACAAACCATACAAAGAAAACTTTAACAAACAAATTTAAAATATTGTAGGAGTATTTTGCGTTAAAATAGAACCACACACTTAGATTCTTCATATGATTCTTACCCCTATTCTCGCATAGGCATATCAGCTAGACTTCATCTCCACATAGACCCCTATTATCCTGTCACCGAAGGCAACAGATCGATCAAGAAGGATCCAGAAGAAGATTTCGAAGAGTACCAATAAATGAAATACGAGGAAGAAGATTTCCGAGAAGGGACCAGATGGAGAAAGAAGTTCAGGAGATACCATCAATAAACCTTACCCTATCAAGAGGTGTACGAGAACCTCCACGTCTCATTTTAGGAAGCAACCCACAATTAACTACCTAGCCACACATATAGACTGGAGAGGACAACCGATGATCCACAACCGACATAAACTCACTGCACCGTACTTAGGGCCATAGCACCCATAGACCGACAAGCAAATCAAGAGAACAATACGGATTACCTACAACTCCTTAGAAAAGGAGATAGTCGTTATAGGACAAAGAACCCTTACAGCTACAACCTGGATAGTCATCACAGAACTAAGAACAGATGAGGCCACTCGCGAAATAGAATCATGCCGACACATGAAGGTAATCAGCATACTGGCGCAACACTAGTTCTATAAATAGACCCTACAACATTTCAAATTGTGGTAACAGCCGCCGTGACAGCAGTCATGGCACACCTCGGTGCTAACAACACAAACAAAACCAGGAACGGTGCCGAAAGTTCCAATCGTAACAACAACCAGGGACACCCAGAGTGTATTCCTGCAACGATGCCCTAAATCAAGGACGTACCAAAAGACAACAAACAATGACATTCCATACCACCACCATCCCTACTACCTCAGTGCCGACAAGATCATATTTTGGAAACCTGCCAAAATGCACCAAGTGTAGCTTTCATCACAAAGGAAAGTGTAGGGAAATGCACTGCAAGAACTGTAACAAAAAGGGGCATACCACAAATTTCTGTAGGGCGCCGGCTTAACAGACCGCTCAGGACATAAAAGTTGGGATGCATCGGACTTGCTACAAATGTGGAGAAGTAGGGCATTTCATAAAGGAGTGCCCAAAGTCTAAAAACAAATATGTCAAGAGCATCGGAAGTGTTTCAGCAACATAGCGTGGGAAAGAAATACTTGACCCAGCTGAGATTCCGGTACGTTCATTCTCGATAGCACATATGGATGTATACTATATAATAGCAATACGGAGAGGAGTATTGTGAGTCGTAGATTTAATAAATTTCTCAACCAAAAACCTCAAACACTTAAACAAAATATTTACAGTAGAATTGGAATAATCAAATCACTAGAGACGTGTACATAGGGTGCACTCTAACACTAAATCAACCAATTCGTTCAAATCATCCTAAAACCGGTCACAATAAAAATTTACAACATTTTCATTTTAACAATGTATTAGTTAGTTTCCTCACCATACCTGTGACAACCCCAAATATATTGCCGTTACAAATCCCATCTTCACTAACGGAATGCGTCACTATATGTTATTTTCTGTAATGTTTGCAGTCGTCAATAAACAAATATCTAGTTATTTATATGTACCAATATTATCATAAGTAAATATAACTTGTAAGTGATAACCCCGTTTAACTAAACAGAGTTATATTACTTTTCAACCACTTCACTCGGGTAAAAAGTTTTGAGCCCGTTAAACTTTAGCATCGGGTAGCCGTGTACTGGGTGCAATACCCGAGACATATATAAACAAATGAACACTACTTTTAAGCCTTTTTACCACTTCTTCACTCTCTCTCACTACTTTCTCTCTCTAGACCTGAAACCGACTCCAAATCCGCGAATTCCGACTTCCAAACGTAAGGGTTTCTTCCCTATCTTATTCTAATCATAGTCCATAACATTTAGAGGCCAAAAATCAAAGAAATTAGTGGAAAAAAAGGAGTTTACGGCCTAGGAAGCCCCTTAGGCCGTAAACACCTAAAATCTTACCAATAGCCTCATTTTTCCTTCCTTTAAGCTTATATACTAATTAAGGGAATTACCTAGGGGAGTTTGGACATTAAAACATAAGAATTTGAGGCCTAAAAAGGAGTTTACGGCCCAAGCTTATGCTTAGGCCGTAAACACCCAAAAACCATGGATTTAAGTCCCAAAAACTCATCTAGGGCATGGACTAAATTAGCTATGAACCTTGGAAATGTTTTAGTACATTAAACAACACCATTTAGAGGCAAAAAGAGGAGTTTATGGCCAAGCTCATGCTTAGGCCGTAAACACCCAATAAATGTGCCAAAATGCCCCTAAAACTTCACCTAAGGCCATCTAGTATTTATCTAAGAGGAATGGAACTGTGTTGTACCATTAAACATCTCATTTTGAAGCCAAAATAAGAGTTTACGGCCAAGACTATACTTGGGCTGTAAACTCCCCAATTTTTATGTCAAAATGCATCAAAACTCCACATAAGGCCTTCATAAATTTATCTAAGATGTAGGAAAGTGTTTTGGACCATTTAAACAATCATTTTGAAGAACAAAATGGAGTTTATGGCCTAAGCACAAGCCTTGGTCGTAAAATCCCCAAAATGCCCCAAAATGATGGTTTAAACCCTCCAAATTAGTTCAAGACACTTGCTAGGAAATTAGGGAAGTGATTAAAGGCCTTAACATGCAATTTTAGAGGACCACATGAGTTTACGGCCAAACCTAGGGGCTTACGGCCATAAACTCCCAAGGAGTGGCCTTTGGGCCGTAAATTCCAAGGGAGTGATCTCATGGACTTCCCCGTAAACCCCTCTTGGCCTCGTACCACTCCCGGGAACCCCTTCTAGGCGTTAAAACCCCGAATTGATGCTAGAATGCCTAAATACTTAAATGGAAAGCATAAAATGATTAATTTCTTGTGAAATACATATTTCATATGACATTAGGGTCCTAAAAGGTGCACAATTCATTATTTGGAACAAAACGCTCAACCGACACTTTTACCCGATTTACCCGATTCACCCGATTTACTTGATTTCAGGTGAGTTCATACCCCTTTAATGAACCTTTCAAATGTTTTATATGTTTTAGGGAGGGGATACAAGTTGATTATACATGTTTATGAAAAGTTATACAAGGCAATTATTCATGTTACAGAATTAATCACATGTGATTCATTACCCGTAGTTCAAATCACATGTGATTTATCACTATGCCTTATAAATAAATCATTTGTTTTCAAAACTATTTTAGATAAACAAACAAGTTTTTAAATGTTTCTTTTGTACAATACTTTTATTTAATAAATCTTCTTATAAAATGTAACCACACTGATATATTTATATAAGTAAGACTTGAAGGACTTAGGACCGATAGCTCGCCTTATTTCCTGTTCTTGTTTGATTGTGGGCTTAGGGTAGTGGTTATCCATCCGACTGTCATTGATTTCTTAGTTATATATCTCATATATTAGTACGGATTACGAGTATTTCTTATTTCATTAGATGCCTAAATCACTAACCTGACTAGAACCATACACACTAAGTTAACTATAATAGGTATAGTTAAAGCCTCTATTACTCGTTTTAACTACTACTCTACACTACTATAATTTTCTCTATTATGAAACTATACACTAATAAGAGAATACAATACGAGTTATACAAAAGACTACTACACTATAATACAAGAGAAAGTACTAATCATGAGATAACACATTAACCCACTATGAGATACTTTATTCGCTACGCACTACGCCCGAAGTTTTCCGATAGGAAGACGATGCTATATGTATAGATCTATACGGGGCAAACGCTATTCCATCCCGACTGTTAATTTCAGTCCGAGCCGCACAGGTCCAGGGATGACTCTACTCCACTACATTGTGCATGACCGGGAAGGTCATGGGGTCCGCTATTACTCACACTATTGGTAACATACAAGAAATACACTATAACCACACTAAAATACTAAGCTAAAGTTAAAGTTGATATCCCGAAGTAAACAAGTATCTAATACTAAAGGAAGTTGCACCACTATTATTGACTTCAAGTATAACTTACCACATTGCATTACTTACTGGTGAGTTACTATTATACTTTCACGATAAATGGTTTTCAAAGGTAAAAATGACACATTTCTTAAAGGTTTTCACTTACTATACATTTCTGGAATATATAGGATTTTCTAGTTTTACTACTACTTATGACCGTGAATTTCAATTTTTCATACTATCGGTTCAAATGATTTTTATACAAGAACTCTCACTAAACTCTTATGAACTCCCCAGCTTTATGCTGATATTCTTTTCAAAATAACTTATATCTTCAGGTCAAAGATAGACAGGTACGACTGCAACATTTTTGGAGAAGATGGAGCATGCAAGACCCATCTCTTATTTTTGTATACTTTTGGTGTTTGTTGAACATTACAAAACACACTTGTAAATACACTCACTATGTAAATGAAATGGTTGTATGTTTCTTGCTTTTACTATTATGCAATTGTGATGATACCGTACACTACGTCCTCCACCCCGAAACGTATTCCGCCGTTATCGGTTTTGGGGTGTGACAGATTGGTATCAGAGCATTGTTTATAGTGAATCAAGTATATCAACCTATAAAAGATATACGAACTATAAACACTTCGGGACTAAAACACTCTGACCAAGAATATATATTGTTAAGCATTTAAAAGATTTTAACTAAGTATATATATACACATACCACTATAAAATACAGAAGTCAATATCGCACTAGAACAGAACAAAAGTATTAAGATTGTTGGATAGCACAATTGGACGTAGAGACATATGGTCACATTTGGGAGGATGTAGCCTGATCAAGTATGTTTTCCTGGGAGTGACTAGCGTGTGCCTAAGCTTGGTTGTGGTGTTACAACAAGTCTAAAACTTACCAACACTACCATAATAACGTTAGCATAAGAATTCTATAGGAGTATTCTGTACCTCTAAAACATACATGTGTGAGAACTAAAAAGGGTCGTTACTAATGCAGCAATAGTTGCTAAATGGATACTTTCCGGTTACATGTGACTAGGGCGTTATAGACATAGAATCTGTGATCTTTGCTTTACTTCATGTTCCTTGTTTGGTTGTGGATTTAGAGTTAGGGTCACTTATTCGACGAACTATCCTGCCCCGGTCACATGTAATTAGTATGCATTATGCAAGTATTGGTCTAATTCGTGATGATCATCTTATAAGTAATTTAGTTTAGTGCGCCTATTAATTTTCTTTTCCCCTTTTCTCGTATAGATATCATGCCTGGCTTCCACCTTCCAGGCGACCCGTACTACCCAAACCAGGGCAATGGAGGATGGCTCAGCGAAGAGTCGGACGACAATCACCCAATCCCTCTGGATGACCACCGAGCAGAAGGCTTTTCGGATAACTCCGACTCCGAGCCAGAAGTTAAGAACCTACCTCCCGGAGCTCCGAACCCCAACCCCCGTCCGACATTTCAGGGTCCCACTCCTATGTGGGCCATATCCTTGCACCGATGGAGCGAGGAGCAGGGCCAACCCCTACCTTACAATGGAGACCGAAGCTTCTACAACATAAACTAAGGAGGATCAGCGGACCGAGTTCTGCCCATCATGGTCCGAAGGATCGCCAGGAATGTTGAGCAGGGTCAAGCAGCCATTGGTCGAGTTGTAGAAGTGGATGCCAACTCGAATCTCAACACTACTCGCATCCGCCAACTCGAAGAAGTCGTGGACAGGACAAGGAGGACCAACGAGGCTCTGCAGCATCAGCTAGCTGCATCTCGAGCTAAAGTTAGGGAACTCCGAGCACGTCAAAGGATTCATGATCGACACCGTTAAGAAGTTATGAGTCAGCTAGCGGATATGAGGATTCGCCCAACAAGTAACCATCACCAGTAGAAGACGTCTAGTACCCCACTCTTTTGTTTAAAGGACTAGCCTTTTCTCTCTATGTTCCGTAGATCTCTTGTCTGTAAACATTCCTAGCTTAAAGGTACTCTAGTTAAACCTCTAAACTGCCAACATTTTCACTATGGTTTGATGTAAGACCTACTGTTAGGTCAATTTTCATGAACTTGTGTTACAACATTAATACCAGTGTATAGGCAGTTAACTACTCTATTGCTATGACTCTCATTCTGATCTTGAATTATGTGATTTAATCCATGAAACACTCTATTCATCCTCGCAATAGACTCTTACTATTGCTATCATTTCTATGGTATCCCAGTGAAAGATGCCTCCACGAAGGCGTTCAAGCAGGGGAAGACCAGCAACTCAAACCTCTCCTCCACCACCACCTCCTCCTCTGCAGTTCGATCCAGTGCTATTTCAAACGGCTGTGACTGCAGCGATGATAGGAGCCATGGCTCAAGTGAACTCCGGTGATGCGAGTGGTGGCAACTATAGATTTGGTGAAGTCCATCAAAGAGTGCAGGGATGCACTTATAAGGACTTCATGAACTGTAAACCTACCTTCTTCGATGGTACCAGAGGAATTCTGGCGTTGTCCCAATGGTTCGAAAGAACCGAAGCTGTCTTTGAAATGTGCTCTTGCCCCGAGGAGAGCAAAATCAAATTCGCTACTACTAACCTCACTAACAGGGCCTTGATATGGTGGAACGGCCATGTCAGTTCACTCTCCTTGGTCACAACCAATGCCATGGGCTGGGACACTCTAAAAGACCTCATGAGAGGGGAGTACTGCCCTAGGGGCGAAGTTCAGAAACATGAGGAAGAACTCTGGAACCTCAAGATGAAAGGGACTGACATAACAGCTTACACGGCTAGGTTTTGCGACTTGGCGGCTATGTGTCCCAACATGATCCCCTCCGAAAGCAAGAAGATTGAATGGTACATCTGGGGTTTAGTGCCCCCGTATCGGGGAAATGTTCTAGCCTCACGCCCTACCATTTTTGACAGTGCAAAAGAATTGGCCTAGAGTCTGATCAACCACGAAATCTCCTCCACTCCAGCAACAGCAACCACAACAACCACTGCACCACCCGCTTCATCTGATAGGAAGAGGAAGCGATGGGATAAGAAGAAGGGCAAGAAAACTCAAACCTCCTCAAAGGACCAACAAATCGTGGCGGTCCATGCTGCCACCATCCCAGCCACTCCAGCCACACCAACCCCGCCAAAAGCTTATAGCGGGAATCTGCCCAAGTGTCCCAAGTGCCCTTTCCACCACAACGGCCCCTACCGTGAATTGCAGTGTTCCAACTGCGGCCGAAAGGGCCATACTGTCCGATTCTGCAAAGCCCCTCCGAAACCTATTTCCCAAGTTCCGGGTTCGGGAGTGACCCCGGCGTGTTATGGCTGCGGCGAAGCTGGTCATTTCAAGAAGAACTATCCGAAGGCTACAAATGTTGGGGGAACTGGAAGGTTACTCACTATCGGTCACAATGAAGCTGTAGCAGATCCCACGATAGTCACGGGTACGTTTCTTCTCAACAACTCCTATGCCTGTGTCTTATTTGATAGTGGTGCAGAAAGAAGCTTTGTAAATCATAACTTTAAACACCTACTCAAACGAACCCCTCAACCACTAAAAGAAACATTCGTCGTAGAAATGGCTAATGGGAAAACAAAAGGC
Source organism: Lactuca saligna (assembly GCF_052625555.1). Lineage (NCBI taxonomy): Eukaryota > Viridiplantae > Streptophyta > Magnoliopsida > Asterales > Asteraceae > Lactuca > Lactuca saligna. The sequence goes on from NC_136421.1 coordinate 75,526,993, forward strand.
TCTAATGAAATCTACATAGGTTGTACCCTCACGTTAGACGATCACTCATTTCCAATCGATCTTATACCAGTCTCAATCAAGAGTTTCGATGTTATTGTTGGTATGGACTGGTTGAGTCTTCATCGCGCTGATATCCTATGCTACGAGAAGGCCCTTCGCCTGAACCTTTTGAATTCCGAAGCCCTAATGATCTATGGAGATAAACCAAGTACGAGCCTTCGTATCATCTCCAATATTCAGGCTCAGAAATACTTGCGTAAGGAATACCACGCCTTCCTTGCTCACGTCGTCGACACAAGCCAGAAATCGAAAGATCCAAAAGATATTCCCATAGTATGTGATTTCCATGATGTTTTCCCAGAGGATCTTCCAGGTTTACCTCCCAAACGTCAGCTTGAGTTTAGAATCGACCTAGTTCCAGGAGCTACTCCCGTAGCAAAGTCTCCATATCGTGTAGCGCCTGCCAAGATGCAAGAACTATCCGGTCAACTTAACTAACTGCTCAACAAGGGCTTTATAAGACCAAGCTTCTCACCTTCGGTCTTGTTCGTGAAGAAGAAGGACGGATCGTTCCGTATGTGCATCGATTATAGGGAACTCAACAAACTCACGGTTAAAAATCTCTATCCCCTCCCTCGTATCGATGATCTATTCGACCAACTACAAGGAGCGAGCTACTTATCCAAGATTGATCTTAGGTCCGGGTATCACCAGTTACGGGTTCTTAAGGAAGATGTTCCGAAAACAACCTTCCGAACCTGTTACGGGCACTACGAATTCGTGGTGATGCCTTTTGGACTGACCAACGCACCTGCAGTATTCATGGACTTGATGAATAGGGTGTGTCGTCCATACTTAGATTAGTTCGTCATCGTTTTTATTGATGATATACTCGTCTATTCTCGGAGCGAGCAAGAGCATAAGGATCATTTGCGATGATCCTAGAAACCCTACGGTCAGAGAAGATATATGCGAAGTTCTCTAAGTACGAATTTTGGATCCGAAGAGTTGAATTCTTAGGACACGTGGTTAGTGAAGACGGAATCCACGTGGACCCCTCCAAAATTAAAGCTATTAAGAACTGGTCAGCACCGAAGACGCCTACAGAAATTCGCCAATTTCTAGGCCTCGCTGGCTACTACCGCAGATTCATCCAAAACTTCTCTCGGATTGCAAAGCCTCTCACTATGCTGACACAGAAGGGTGTATCATTCGACTGGGAAGAGAAATAGGAGAAGGCATTCCAGACCCTGAAGCGAGCCCTATGCACCGCACCAGTATTATCCCTTCCCGAAGGGACAGAAGATTTTGTTGTATACTGCGATGCATGAAATCAGGGGCTCGATTGTGTCTTGATGCAATGAGGTAAGGTCATCGCCTATGCCTCAAGACAGCTAAAGACACATGAAGTGAACTACACTACTCACGACCTCGAGTTAGGAGCGGTCGTCTTCGGACTAAAAATCTGGAGACACTACTTGTATGGGACGAAGAGCGTGGTGTACACTGATCACAAGAGCCTCCAACACATACTAAACCAGAAGGAGCTCAACATGAGACAACGCCGATGGGTCAAGCTACTTAACAATTACGATTGTGAAATTCGATATCACCCGGGAAAAGACAACGTGGTAGCAGACGCCCTGAGTAGGAAAGAGCATTCTGGTCGGAGAACGAAATCGTTAACAATGACTATCCATTCGCATCTGTCCTCACAGATCAGGGAGGCTCAGTTGGAGGCCTTGAAGCCTAAGAATGTGACAGGAGAATCCCTGCGCGGGGCAGATAAGACTTTGGAGGTCAAGGGTGACGGAGCATACTATCTCATGGATCGAATATGGACTCCACGCCATGGGGGTTTCAGAGATCTGGTCATGAAGGAAGCACACAACACTCGATACTCCGTCCACCTAGGTTCAGATAAGATGTATCTGGATCTCAAAAAGCTATATTATTGTCCGAACATGAAAGCGGAGATCGCTACCTTTGTAAGTAAGTGCCTTACTTGCGCGAAGGTCAAGGTTGAATATCAAAAGCCATCAGGGCTCCTCCAACAACCTGAGATACCAGAATGGAAGTGGGAGCGGATCACAATGGACTTTATAACCAAACTGCCCAAGACAGCGGGTGGATTTGATACCATTTGGGTCATCGTTGACAGGTTGACCAAGTCCGCACACTTCCTACCCATCAAAGAAACAGACAAGATGGAGAAACTCACTAGAACATACCTTAAAGAAATAGTGCGACTGCATGGCGTCCCTATATCTATTATCTCAGATAGAGATAGTAGATTCACCTCTAGGTTTTGGCAATCATTGCAAAAGGCACTAGGGACGAGGCTGGACATGAGTACAGCCTACCATCCGCACACCGATGGACAAAGTGAGAGGACGATCCAAACCTTAGAAGATATGCTGCGAGCTTGTGTGATTGACTTCGGCAAATCATGGGACACACACTTACCTCTTGTGGAGTTTTCTTACAATAATAGTTATCATACGAGCATCAACGCAGCTCCATTCGAAGCCCTCTACGGCCGTAAGTGCAGATCCCCTCTGTGTTGGGCTGAGGTGGGTGACACTTAGCTAGCTAAAGGACGAGTTCCTGACAGCTCTCTCACTGGTCCGGAGATCATTCGAGAGACGACCGAGAAAATTGTACAAATACGTGAACGAGTAAAAGCCGCTAGGGACCGACAGAAAAGCTACGCCGACAAACGAAGAAAACCCTTGGAATTCTAGGTGGGAGATCGAGTCCTATTGAAGGTCTCACCCTGGAAGGGCACGATACACTTTGGAAAGCGTGGAAAGCTGAACCCAAGGTACATAGGGCCTTTTGAGATTCTCGCCAGAATCGGCCCCGTAGCTTATAAACTCAACCTACCTCACGAGCTAAGCAACATACACACCACCTTCCACGTCTCAAACTTGAAGAAATGCCTATCAGACGAGACTCTCGTAATTCCCCTCGATGATATTGAAGTCAATGAGAACCTCAACTTCGTGGAAGAGCCTGCAAAGATTATGGATCGGGAAGTAAAACGAACGAAACAAAGCCGTATCCCAATTGTGAAAGTTCGGTGGAACCCCAAACGAGGACCGGAATTCACTTGGGAGCGCGAAGACCAAATGAAACTCAAATATCCCCATCTGTTCGCTTAGTAGTACTGTAATTCTTATCTGTATGAATTCTAAATTTCAGGACGAAATTCCCCTAACGGGGGGATGATGTGACAACCCCAAATATATTGTCGTTACAAATCCCATCTTCACTAACGGAATGCGTCACTATATGTTATTTTCTGTAATGTTTGGAGTCGTCAATAAACAAATATCTAGTTATTTATATGTCTCAATATTATCATAAGTAATTATAACTTGTAAGTGATAACCCCGTTTAACTAAACAGAGTTATATTACTTTTCAACCACTTCACCCGGGTAAAAAGTTTTGACCCCGTTAAACTTTAGCATTGGGTAGCCGAGTACTGGGTGCAATACCCGAGACATATATAAACAAATGAACACTACTTTTAAGCCTTTTTACCACTTCTTCACTCTCTCTCACTACTTTCTCTCTCTAGACCCGAAACCGACTCCAAATCCGCGAATTCCGGCTTCCAAACGTAAGGGTTTCTTCCCTATCTTATTCTAATCATAGTCCATAACATTTAGAAGCCAAAAATCAAAGAAATTAGCGGACAAAAAGGAGTTTACGGCCTAGGAAGCCCTTTAGGCCGTAAACACCTAAAATCTTACCAAAAGCCTCATTTTTCCTTCCTTTAAGCTTATATACTAATTAAGGGAATTACCTAGGGGAGTTTGGACATTAAAACATAAGAATTTGAGGCCTAAAAAGGAGTTTACGGCCCAAGCTTATGCTTCGGCCGTAAAAACCCAAAAACCTTGGATTTAAGTCCCAAAAACTCATCTAGGGCATGGAGTAAATTAGCTATGAACCTTGGAAATGTTTTAGTACATTAAACAACACCATTTAGAGGCAAAAAGAGGAGTTTATAGCCAAGCTCATGCTTAGGCCGTAAACACCCAATAAATGTGCCAAAATGCCCCTAAAACTTCACCTAAGGTCATCTAGTATTTATCTAAGAGGAATGGAAGTGTGTTGTACCATTAAACATCTCATTTTGAAGCCAAAATAAGAGTTTACGGCCAAGACTATACTTGGGCTGTAAACTCCCCAATTTTTATGTCAAAATGCATCAAAACTCCACATAAGGCCTTCATAAATTTATCTAAGATGTAGGAAAGTGTTTTGGACCATTTAACCAATCATTTTGAAGAAAAAAATAGAGTTTACGGCCTAAGCACAAGCCTTGGCCATAAACTCCCCAAAATGCCCCAAAATGATGGTTTAAACCCTCTAAATTAGTTCAAGACACTTGCTAGGAAATTAGGGAAGTGATTAAAGGCCTTAAAATGCAATTTTAGAGGACCACATGAGTTTACGGCCAAGCCTAGGGGCTTACGGCCGTAAACTCCCAAGGAGTGGCCTTTGGGCCGTAAACTCCAAGGGAGTGATCTCATGGACTTCCCCGTAAACCCCTCTTGACCTCGTACCACTCCCGGGAACCCCTTCTAGGCCCTAGAACCCCGAATTGATGCTAGAATGCCTAAATACTTAAATGGAAAGCATAAAATGATTAATTTCTTGAGAAATACATATTTCATATGACATTAGGGTCCTAAAAGGTGCACAAGTCATTATTTGGAACAAAACGCTCAACCGACACTTTTACCCGATTTACCCGATTCACCCGATTTACTTGATTTCAGGTGAGTTCATACCCCTTTAATGAACCTTTCAAATGTTTTATATGTTTTAGGGAGGGGATACAAGTTGATTATACATGTTTATGAAAAGTTATACAAGGCAATTATTCATGTTACAGAATTAATCACATGTGATTCATTACCCGTAGTTCAAATCACATGTGATTTGAACTATGCCTTATAAATAAATCATTTGTTTTCAAAACTATTTTAGATAAACAAACAAGTTTTTAAATGTTTCTTTTGTAAAATACTTTTATTTAATAAATCTTCTTATAAAATGTAACCACACTGATATATTTATATAAGTAAGACTTGAAGGACTTAGGACCGATAGCTCGCCTTATTTCCTGTTCTTGTTTGATTGTGGGCTTAGGGTAGTGGTTATCCGTCCGACTGTCGTTGATTTCTTAGTTATATATCTCGTATATTAGTACGGATTACGAGTATTTCTTATTTCATTAGATGCCTAAATCACTAACCTGACTAGAACCATACACACTAAGTTAACTATAATAGGTATAGTTAAAGCCTCTATTACTCGTTTTAACTACTACTCTACACTACTATAATTTTCTCTATTATGAAACTATACACTAATAAGAGAATACAATACGAGTTATACAAAAGACTACTACACTATAATACAAGAGAAAGTACTAATCATGAGATAACACATTAACCCACTATGAGATACTCTATTCGCTACGCACTACGCCCGAAGTTTTCCGATAGGAAGACGATGCTATATGTATAGATATATACGGGGAAACGCTATTCCATCCCGACTGTTAATTTCAGTCCGAGCAGCACAGGTCCAGGGATGACTCTACTCCACTACATTGTGCATGACCGGGAAGGTCATGGGGTTCGCTATTACTCACACTATTAGTAACATACAAGAAATACACTATAACCACACTAAAATACTAAACTAAAGTTAAAGTTGATATCCCGAAGTAAACAAGTATCTAATACTAAAGGAAGTTGTACCACTATTATTGACTTCAAGTATAACTTACCACATTGCATTACTTACTGGTGAGTTACTATTATACTTTCACGATAAATGGTTTTCAAAGGTAAAAATGACACATTTCTTAAAGGTTTTCACTTACTATACATTTCTGGAAAATATAGGATTTTCTAGGTTTTACTACCACTTATGATTGTGAATTTCAATTTTCAATACCATCGGTTCAAATGAGTTTTATTCAAGAACTCTCACTAAACTCTTATTAACTCACCAGCTTTATGCTGATATTCTTTTCAAAATAACTTGTATCTTCAGGTCAAAGATAGACAGGTACGACTGCAACATTTTTGGAGAAGATGGAGCATGCAAGACCCATCTCTTATTTTTGTTTACTTTTGGTGTTTGTTGAACATTACAAAACACACTTGTAAATACACTCACTATGTAAATGAAATGGTTGTATGTTTCTTACTTTTACTATTATGCAATTGTGATGATACCGTACACTACGTCCTCCACCCCGAAACGTATTCCGTCGTTATCGGTTTTGGGGTGTGACAATACCTATATCATATATTATGAAAAGGCCATTCACCTAAACCCATCGAGTAATAGAACCCTCGTTGTCTATGGCGACAAACCGGACACAATCCCCCGACTCACCTTTTACAGCTAGACTCAGAAGTACCTACACAGGAGGTACCACAACGTCCTAGCCCGTTCTGTGGATAAGAAACAAGAAGAAAAAGATATCAGGGATGTTGAAAAAGCCCATAACCTTCTCGATATATTCCCAGAAGATCATCTGGGAATACCATCCGTACGGCAACCCGAGTTCAAAAATCAACCTAAGTGCAGTAGTTGTGGAAAAGGGTTGTTGTAAATGCCATCTCACCCAAGTTAATCACCCCACTTAAGTAGAGACTATGGACCTATACTAGTGAATCTATGATTACTAAGTGTATATATTGGAGCCCTATATAATTAAGATTCTACGGACTTAGGGTTGGTAATTCCACTTTAAATCTTTTTCCTTGTTTGGATGTGGGCTTAAAATAGAATCACCGATTCGACTATCTTTTCAATCTTAATTATATACGACTTATAAACACAAAGAGATGATAGATGAATCAGTTATGACTCATACCATGAACTCCATGAGAAGTTACCCAGGACAGTGGATGGACATGCTACCACATGAGTGATCGTAGACAAATCAATCAAACCCACACACTTTCTACCGACCAAGGATATAAAGAAAAATAGAAAAGCTGACAGGAGCATATCACAAGAAAATTTCGAGACTGCATAGTATACCACTATCTATCATTTTGGATAAGAGACAGGTGATTCGCCTCGTGTTTTCAATAGTCATGAAAGAAGTCCTTTTTATCACCCTCAAACTGAAAGACAAAGAGGAAGAACCATTCATAGAATCCTTATACAACATCAACTATTACATTAACATCAAAGTCACGTCATTCGAAGCTCTCTGCAGAAGCAAGTGTAGATCACCTCTTTGCCGGGATGAGGTAGGTGACACGCAAATAGCTAACGGGCAAGTTACTAACAGCACTCTCACCAGTCCCCAGATCATACGAGAAGCTACAGAGAAGATTGTTCAAACCCGTGAACGATTAAAGGCATCCTAGGATCGGAAGAAGAGCTTTTCTGATGAGACTCTTGTGAAGGCCCATTGTGAAGGCGGAAATCATGGATCAGGAGGTCAAAAGGACGAAACAAAGCAGCATACCTATAGTGAAGGCCCGTTGGAACGCCAAACGAGGACCTGAATTCACCAGGGAAAGCGAGAATTAAATAAAAGAAAAAAGAAGCACCCCCAATTGTTTAGTGATATCCCATCTACAAGTTGAATTTCGGGGCAAAATTCTTTTAACAGGGGGAGAATGTAACAATTTGTAAAAATAGGAACGATCGTATGATGCTATGTTTTGATTATTAAGCAATATGAGTATTTTATCAAGAATTTTTGAAGGAATTTAACCTCTTTTATTTAAATAAGTTCTTGTGAAATATAAAACAAGTAACTAATGATAAATTTCGTTATGATGTATGACTACGAACCATCATCGGTTTGTGAAAATTAGCATATAACACCATTTGAACGCAACAAACTTAATTTTTGTATCAACATGTATCTAGTTGATAAGTAAGTTAGGATCTATGTAAAACGTGTGCTTAATAGTTGTGGATGATCTAAATTTGACAAATATACGAACCAAAGTGACAAAACGTGTTTAACGATATGGTTAACCGGTTAAATGTCACGAAATTATACATTGGTCAATAAATTTTATATTTAAATAAATTAAAATATAAAATGAATTATTATAAGGTATAATTAGAATGTATTTAAGTGTTTTTGAATAAAAAGAATAAAACATAAACATTAAAGTTCAAATATACAAAAACTACATTGTTATTTTATACTAAGTATACATGTATGTATTTGTATATATGTATTATTATCTAGTGAATGACTAGTTATGGGTCACGACTTAAAGTTATTTCATGTAAGTTTTATGATGTCTAAATCAATTAAGATAAGAGAATTGGTGGAGATAAGTGCTAACTTAACTAATAAGTGCTTAATCACTTAAGACATTTTACTAAGAATGCTTCTTAATCCCTCTTCTAGTTTTCGAGATTAAATCATTCCATCTCCTTGACTAGAACTCCTAACTAACTAAATAAATAGTAGTTAGTTAGTTAACTAACCCAATCGCTAAGCAACCACCCAAGCAAGTGGTTAGATAAGATCACATCACTTAAACTCACATCCTATTACAAGCTAGTCTAGGTTTTGTCCCCTTATCCTCTTCCACATTTTCCTCCTTCATAATCACGAAATTTCCTCATAATTTTACCCTAAATTCACCAGCCAATACTCCAGGGAATTACTCTCAACCTTCATCTCATTTTAAGCCACAAGAACTTCCTTCCAAAGCCATCACAACCATGAACTAAAGGGCTGTTGTCCCTTTTGTATTTCAGCCACCCTATCACCCATCTACACCTTCCTTTTGCTTGATATTTTTATCACCAAATACCACTGGAAGTTAGTTGTTATGCTACTCAAAGTTATAGATTCAAAATAGTGAGTAAACTTATCTTTTTCTTACTCTTTTGCTGTGAAGTTTTTGTGACAGCAACATAACCAAAAGAGTGGCTGTTTTGGAGCATCAAACCAACACCCAAAATTTCTTCATCTTCAACCTTCCATTCTTCAAGTATTCACATAATGTGAGTTTATACCCCTACATTTTCATGTTTTCTTCAAGTTTTAATGGGGGAATACAATTTATAACACTAAACACAACTCAAATTTAAATGACAGCTTTATACAAAAAAGTTGAGTCCTGTTCACGGACTGTTTTGACCATCTTCAACTTTATATATTTCAAAAATGTACAATATGAAAATATTTGAAGTGTATACCTTTCTAAGGACTACTCGCACGCGTTCATACAATTTTTCTACAATTTATGGCTATTTTTGTAAAACTGCCTGTCATTTCAGAAGTAATTTTGGACCAGTTTGTGAAGATGTTCATTTTCGCACTAGTTTGAGACCACTAAAAATAATAATAAAAGTTAGGAACAAAGTAGACTCATTTTATAAACGCTTAGAGGTGATGGATTCAGTTTTTGACTTACGATGATTTTTCTATGAGTTTTCTAAAAACAGGGACAGTAAAGGGTAAAACTGTCAAAAGTGGTTTATAGATTTATTAACACCTTCTAACATTTTTGAGCAATGTTTATAAATTAAGGAAGTTAAAATACAATCATTTAAATATGTTTAATTACAATTTTTACAAAAGTGATAAGTACAAAAAGGTCTTAGTATCAAACTTAAGGATTATTTCATGCAAAGTTTCTAATAAACACGTAAGAATATGAACAACAATTACGAAACATACCAAATCATCTTTTAAAATTTATACATATATATAACCATTTACATATATATGTTTTGCTTACAAAATTTTCTTCTACATCAAAAATCTACATATATAGTTTATGAAACTCCACTCCATTTGTATCCTGTTGAGCAAATGGTAAAATATTGTCAAATGCATATCTAAAGATTTCACGTCGTTTTTCATAGCTATCCCAGTCTTAGGGGATGATCATTTATACAAACATTTTCAACACAAAAACACGTAAACTCGTTGAACAAATCTAGTGAGTTTTTTGTTCACGGTACCTTATAAAGTACGCACGAAAGTCCTGTTAAATATAACCAGAGTCTTTTGTAGGGAGAGCGTGATAGTTGTGTATAGATCTATACTGGGACTGATAATCCCGCACCTTAGCTGCATGCAAGAGCTGGACCGGCAGGTCTTGGGGTGACAAATGTCATAACGAAATCGACACCTGAAGAACATCGCGAACAAGGCAGTTTGGGTCAATAAAGCATGGTTATAAGATAAAAATGAAAACTCACATAAAACAACAACGACCCTTTTAGTTTACGCAAAGACAGTCTTCAAGCAGTTTTATATACAAACAAAATTGCATAACATCATTTTAAGTAGGAAAATTACTTATACACTCCGGTCTTGGTTCATTTAAGGCCACATCTCATTTTAGGGAAAATATAGGATTTTTCCGGAAAACAAACATTACTACATGTCATAGAAAACGTTTACAAATATACATACAAATGCTTATGAACTCACCAAATTAAATGTTGATACTCTCTTTTCAAATAACTTGTATTCTCAAGAAATCAGTAAATCAGGTAACAACTGGCTTTGAGGATAGGATGCTTAGGCGTCTAAACAAATCTTTTGACAACATATTGTAATTGATATTTTGAAACATGTAATACGTACAAATGATGTAATTTTTTCAATTATATATATGTTGATTGTGTTTGCTTGGAATATTTATACTCAACTGTTATGATACACTACATGATAATCACCCGCCCCTGGACGTTTCCACCATCTTGGTTTGGGGGTGTGACACGAGAAGCCAGTGGAAATTGATGGCAAGAAGGGGAGTGACAATAAGAAAGGAAAGAATAACAAGAGAAAGGGAGACAAGGCTCGGAGTCGTCCAAGAAGCAACAAACAGTGATAGTTAATGCTGCAACCACTCAAGTTACCTTTGCACAACATGCTCCAGTCTCAGCTACTCCAAGTGCTCCTAGATAATATTCCGTTAATCTCCCAAAGTGCAACAAGTGCAGTCTCCATCATAATGGAGAGTGCAGAGAGATGTATTGCACCAGTTGCAATCGAAAGGGTCACACGGAAAAATATTGCAGGACCTATCCTCCACAGAATCATCAGCAAGGAAACAACAACAGCAACAACCGCAACAACAACAAAAACAACAATAACAACAACAACAACACCAACAACGACAACAATGGAGGACCGAGCCACACCTGCTATGGATGTGGAAAGACTGTGAATTTCCATCGAAACTGCCCTAATAACAACAACCCTGGGAATGAAGGAACAAGAAGAGTGATGACCATGGGTTAGGGAGAAGCAGTTCAGGACCCCACTATTGTTACTGGTCCGTTTCTCCTAAACCGCACTTATGCATGCATCCTATTTGAAACCGGAGCAGAACGAAGCTTTGTGAGCAATAGATTTAAACACTTGTTAAAACAAAAACTCGAGAAGCTTAATGAAACCTTTATGGTGGAAATGGCCAATGGGAAAACAGAATCCACTAGGGAAATCTATATCGAATGTACACTAACCTTGGACCAACACGTCTTTCAAATAAACTTAATGCCTGTTTCCATTAGGAGTTTCGATGTGATTGTTGGCATCGATTGGTTAAGCCCTCACCATGCTGAAATTATGTGTCACGAGAAGGCTGTTCGCCTTCGCCTTCCAAATCGCAAAAACCTAATTATATACGAAGACAAACCCAACACTAACCTTCGTCTTGTCTCGTGCATTAAGGCACAGAAGTATCTACGAAAGAAAGACTTGATGTTCCTGGCTCATATAGTGGATAAATCCAAGGAAGAGGTCAATATTTGAGACATTCCAGTAGCTTGCGAGTTCCCGAATGTCTTCCATGATGATCTTCCAGGAATACCTCCAGAAAGACAAGTCGAGTTTTGAATTGATCTTGTACCAGGAGCTACTCCGATCGGCAAATCGCCTTATACATTGGCTCCTACAGAGATGCAAGAATTATCCAGCCAACTAAGTGAGCTTTTGGATAAAGGATTCATCCGACCTAGCTTCTCACCCTGGGGAGCTCCAGTTCTCTTTGTTAAGAAGAAAGATAGATCCTTTAGGATGTGCATTGACTCTAGGGAACTAAATAAGCTCACTGTCAAAAATCGCTACCCACTTCCATGAATCGACGATCTATTTGACCAACTTCAAGGCGCAAACTATTTCTCCAAGATAGATCTAAGATTTGGATACCATCAACTCAAGGTCCGAGAAGAGGATATCCCCAAAACTGCTTTCCAAAATCGTTATGGACACTATGAATTCTTCGTAATGCCCTTAGGTCTAACGAATGCCCTTGCCTCATTCCTTGACAACTTTGTCATCGTTTTTATTGACAACATTCTAGTTTACTCTCGAAACAAGGAAGAGAACGACCAACATCTCTGACAAATCCTGGAAACCCTGCGAACCAAGAAACTATACACAAAACTCTCTAAGTGTGAGTTCTGGCTCCGCAGTGTGAACTTTTTGAGTCATGTTGTTAGTCAAGAAGGGATACACGTGGCTCCTTCTAAGGTCAAAGCCATTGAAGGATGGGCGACTCCAACGACAGCCACAAAAATTCATCAATTTTTAGGTCTAGCAGGCTGTTACAGGAGGTTCATCCAAAACTTCTCTAAGACTGCCAAGCCACTTACCATGCTTACACAAAAAGGTGTACCCTTCGAATGGACAGATAAGAAAAAGGTTGCATTCCGAACTCTGAAGTGAGCACTCTACAGCGCACCGATACTATCACTACCAGAAGGAACGAAAGACTTCGTAGTTTACTACGATGCGTCGAATCAGGGTTTAGGTTGCGTACTCAGGCAACATGGGAAGGTGATAGCTTATGCATCCCGACAACTAAAGATACAGGAGGTGAACTATACGACCCATGATTTAGAATTGGGAGCTGTGATCTTCGGCTTAAAATTTTGGAGGCACTACATTTATGGTACCAAGTGCACCATTTTTACGGACCACAAGAGTCTCCAACATATCCTAAATCAAAATGAATTAAACATGAGGCAACGAAGGTGGGTTGAGCTACTAAACGATTATGAGTGTGAAATCAAGTACCACCCAGGCAAGGCTAACGTGGTAGCTGATGCCTTGAGTCGGAAAGAATACTCAAATCGTCGTGTAAAGACTCTCTCCATAACCATTCAATCCCACCTGACCTCCCAAATCAGAGCAGCCCAGTTCGAAGCCGTGAAGACGGAAAACAAAACAAGCGAAGCGTTACGAGGTATGGAAAAGAATTTCAAAGTGAAGGAGGACGGAACATATTATTTCATGAACCATATTTGGATCCCTAAACTTGGGGGATTCAGAGAGGTAGTCATGAATGAAGCCCACAAAACACAATACTCCATCCATCCGGGTTCAGATAAAATGTACTTGGATATCAAGCAACATTATTGGTGGCCCAACATGAAGGCATATATTGCTACCTATGTTAGCAAATGCCTTACTTGCGCTAAAGTGAAGGTGGAATATCAGAAGTCCTCGGGATTATTACAAAAACCAGTAACTCCCGAGTGGAAATGGGAAAGGGTTACTATGGAATTTATGACCAAATTACCCAACTCAACAGATAGATTGGATACCATATGGGTAATAGTCGACAGATTGACAAAATCCGCTCATTTCCTGCCAATAAAAGAATCCTACAAGATGGAGAGGTTGACGAGGATATACGTCAAGGAAATTGTGAGACTCCATGGAGTGCCAGTATCTATCATCTCAGATAGAGATAGTAGATTCACTTCACGTTTTTTGGCAATCACTTCAGAAAGCACTAGGAACACATCTCGACATGAGCACTGCTTATCATCCGTAATGTAACACCGTGATTTTCAAGACAAAATTTTCATTTAAATAATCAATTTAATATTAAAACACTTGTTTAAAATCTTATTCATATTTGAATTACAAAACATCGTTCCATTTTCATTTGAATAGAAAACCAGGATCCTCCAAAATACAACTCTTTCTTCGGTGTGTACAATCGAACCGTTGCCATTCCGCGTTACTGAGAAAACCTGAAACAACATAACATAAACACTGTAAGCACGAAGCTTAGTGAGTTCCCCAATATACACCTTACGCACATACGCCTTTCCAGGCCCTGACCTTCCGGTCCACTACACAATGCCTTCCGGCCCATGAGATAATCGCCTTCCGGCCCATAAGATATTTGCCTTCCGGCCCATAAGATGATTGCCTTCCGGCCCATAAAATAATTGCCTTCCGGCCCATACACATATATAACACATAATACAATTACGCTAACACATAAAGCACATATATCATATATCAACCTGCCTTCCGTCCCGAAACATACTCTAACACATAAAGCACATATATCACATATCATACCTGACCTTTCTGTTACATAATACTTTGCCTTCCGGCCCATATAACATGCATATCACGCGTAGCTACTAACTTCCATTTACAGTATGAATACATAACGCATAACATGTTCGACCTTCCGGTCACACAATCAAACCCTTCCGGGTACAGTATAGTGAGAAGACTCACCTCGCGGACGCTGGGAGATAGCAACTCCTGAAGTCCCTTGCACTTGATCCTCCGAGCTACAAGCTCCCTGTAACATCATATATCTCTTATTAACACTTCTATCTTCCACGTTAACTGACCCTAAGAAATCACACCGGTCATCTCTGGTCAACAGTCCATTGTCAGCTCGACTGGACTCGGCGAGTTCCCCGGCGACTCGGTGAGTCTGGTCGTTCTTCAATCCTCTAAAATTCCCCTTCTACTCGTCGAGTATCCCCTTTGACTCGAAGAGTTACTCCTGGAAGAATCGCGGGGCCACCCCGACTCCACTCGCCGAGTCTGAAGAACAAACTCGGCGAGTCCCAGTGAATCTTCAAGCTACTCGCCGAGTCTGATCATCCGACTCGGCGAGTCCACGCCATGCGATCGAACTGCTTCCTGAGGTACATATTTTCCCGAATATACAAACATGGATCCTTCTGGACCTCTAAGGGTCCTAATACAAGGTTATAAACGTTGAATAACAACACAACAAACCATCTAGACTCCAAATGGGTTCCATAAACCCTAAATCTATATACACATCAATCACAGGAGAATGTAATCCGAGTTATTACTTGAATGATGTACCTTCCATGTCCCCAAACTTCAGAACTCGAACTCCCTGCAGTTCCTTTAACTAAAACCCTTCTCCTCCTTGTACAAAAATTCCTTCAAGGTCACCCATGGCCTTCAAGCTTGCTCTAGACGCCTCAGTCGTTTAGGGTTCTCTTCAATCGGCCAAAAGACGAGCAATGACGGCATAAGATCCCTTATATACGTCCCAAACTGAACGGCTAGGGTTTTCCACTGAACAGCGTCGACTCGCCGAGTCCATACCTGGACTCGTCGAGTCCAGCCGCGAACCCGCGACCACAACTGCGACCCTACTCGGCGAGTCTGGCTCCAACTCGCCGAGTCTCCCCTTTAAAACACCCCAAAATGCAATTAAACAATACTTGAGATTTTGGGCTGTTACAATTCTCCCCCACTAGAATTAGACTTCGCCCTCGAAGTCTCACTCTGAAAATAGTTCTGGATGCTGCTCCCGCATCACACGTTTCAGCTTCCCTAGACACTTCCGATCTCTTCCGAGGTTGCCACTGAATCAATACCAGAGGTACCTCCTTGTTCCTCAGAAACTTGATCTTCCGATCCCTGATGGCCACTGGCCTCTCGGCGTAACACAGGCTCGCATCCACTTAATCGTTCTCTAGTAGAACCACTGCTGACTCATCTGCTATACACCTCTTCAATTGCGACACCTAAAAGTGTCATGGATCCATCCCAATTCCGTTGGCAGCTCCAACCGGTAGGCCACTTTTCCTACCTTCGCACCTTCACGCAAAGACCCAACATACCGGGCCCCTACTTACCCCTCTTCCTGGATCGAAACACCCCTTCCCAGGGAGAGACCGTCAGGAATACGAAGTCGCCGACCTGAAACACATGCTCGTAACGGCGTCTGTCTGCACAACCTTCCTGTCAACTCTAAACGATCTTTAACCTCTGATTAACCTGTTGCATCTGCTCTGTCGACCAAAACACGATCGTTGTACTGTCCACCACTTCCTGCAACCGAGAATTTCCCAAGACGCGACTCTGCTCTAAATCTCAATGATCACACGACCCGTAAGGGTTATGAAACTCTGAATCACCGGTTCCCCGATCCTAAGCCCACTTTATCCATATCGGAACAACTGAGGGACCTATTCTCAATTCTCAGGGCAACTCTCACGATTTCACCTCTTGCAATCGTATACACATGCTGCACTCGCCCCAACATACCTTTCCCTTCCTTCACTTAGTGAAATCCGCTTAACAATCTTGCCACTACTCCCTGTATCACACATATACTAGATCTGCTCGCAAGGACTCTCGGGTCTATGCATTACCTTTCCTCAACGAACGAGGTTCCGACATCACCTTCCATGCAACAGCTCAAAGGGCGGCATACTAATGCACTAATGATGGCTGTTAATATGGAACAACTCAACCAATGATAATTACGTACCGCGGCTTCCTCCGACAGCTAATACACATGCCCGAAACATGTCTTCGAACGTCCGCATCGTTCGCCCTCTCTAAAGTGTCCTCAGATGTCATCATGATAAGCTCCTTTCCCATATTCCTCTTCAAGACTAAGTACCAGATCAACTTTTGGCTCCACATCTGAGCCCCCAACGGTCACCCATATCGCGATCCAAATATTCCACTGACTTTTCTCCCCGTGATCACTATCTCGACCCAGTGACACGTAAGTCACAAAATCTTCTTTTCCTCGTGAGAGAAAATACAATCCCACCGAGGATCGTCTCAACTCTAATCTCTGGTTTCTGCTGTGCCTCTTCCTTGCGTATCTCCCCGCATCTCCCGACAGAGACAAAGACCCCCGTCTCGCCCCCGACTCAACATCCAAGCTCCAAAGACTCAATATCAGGGCTACCCAAACTCGAAACTCTTCCACCTCATACGCTGCTCGAAAATATTCCAACATAAAAATTCTCTTGCCACCCAGCGAGTACTGCAACTCCACGTAGTATCACAACACCCTCTGACTAGTGAGTACTGCGACTCGAACATCCACCACAGACTATGGAGGCAATCAACATAACGAACGCCCATCTTGCGAAAATCCACCCTCTCAAATAATCTCCCTGAATGCCCATACCCGAAGACTCCTACTAAATCCGCAGATACCTGATATGCCACACGTCGATTCAATTCGGGATTCCCGAATAACTCCAAAATAAGGATATCATACCCGAATATCCCAGAATACTACCACCACCACTGATCTCCTGCACCCCATAATTAAATCTATATTTTCTCCGCCTTACAACCTTGGTGCATCTAATTTCTCGATTGGAATGCGAGATAACGTTGACGTACGAAATGCGCTGATAATTCTCCAAATCCCTTTTTCCCGACACTCAAAATCCAAACAAGGATACGCATACCGACTCCGGAAGTTGACTGCCCAATCATTCTCTATCTTCTTGCAACAACACCAATCACCTGTCATGAATACGTTCGTTCTCCTCTTCAAGTACTTCCCGCATTAACTCACTCTGACCCCTTTACTCGATCATCGACACCTCTGGTCTCATGATTTCCTACTGCATCTCTATACTCCACTTATAACTACTCTTGGCAATTCTTTGTTTTCTACGTACTGCACCCGGTTCTCCCCCACTAGGGTTCGAACCGTCACTAGTTAGCATACCATCAACCCACGACTATCTTTCACCAGCGAAATCGTACCTGCTCCAGGAAAATGCTATGCAACGCCCAATAGTCCCTCCCCTTGTGAAGTCAATCAACCCTCTATACTCTGAACCTCTGGTTAACTCTCCAAGAACTTCTCATCACGGCTGCCTCTAATCGTTCCAAATCCCATACCAATCTAATACTAAGCACCTGCACTGCTCGATAACATCTTTGACTCGTAGACTGCACCGCAAAATCATCGTTCCTCTCATCTCAACTCATCAACCCATATCCAACGCCGGATTTGTCCCAGGACAGGAACTCACTCTCAACATAGACGAAACTCTCTGCACTGCAAAACTCGACTGAACTCTTCACTGCTACCACTATAACACAACCTGTCATTCTCAATTAGGTGTGGTGTGGTTCTCGACTACCTCAGTCCCAACTGACTGTCTGCTCACGGTAAATCACTGTCTCGCGGCACACCCGCTACCTGATGCTCTGAGGGAAGTCTTTATCGAAAACTACCTGCAGGGTGTACTCCCAAATCCAGAACTGAAACACCAGACCCCTCGTGTCTTGCACACGAACATAAATGGCACTACCCACCTAGAAGGTGACCTCTCCTCTATCGACTGATTTCTCGACTCAGACCGAAATTTCCCTCTCCCTTTAACTCCCTACCACAATACTCTGATAGGTACTCGCCTTTCCTCCTCTCAAGGAACGCCTCTCCATCCTCAATCATGGTCCATAGGCCTAAAACCCATAGCGTCCGATCTCTACCTCATCGATCATAACCGGATAACAAGATAGTCACCAGCATCATCCACTACGAACCATGGTACTCATCCCATGACATGCCTTCTTAATTTGCTCCGGTGTATGGTACCTGAACCATAGCATCACCCTCAATCTGCTCCAACGTATGGCACTCGAACCACAACATCTATTTCAATCTGTTCCAATGTATGGTGCCCGGACCATAACATCACCCCGCAATCTGCTCCGATGTATGGTACTCGAACCATGACATCACTCCTCATTCCGTTCCTTAGGACCTTCAGAATGCTCCCTGTATCAAGTATGGGTCCTCTGCTTTCAGTAGTACGGGCCCATACTACCTACCACATCTACCCATACTTTCCACACGGACCATCCCAGAGTTCCTAAGTAGCTGATCGAGTTACTCTTTCACCAATCCCATCGCGCGTGCTCACTCTCCAGCGAAATCCTCTACTCTACCAGCGCACTCATCCCGCTAGGTTTACTCCCTAGTCCCTTCCGCCGTCCCCCCCACTTCTTTGCTATCAGCTGCTGAAGAGTTCCTAATGATGCCAGCCATCTACCTCCTGAGTATCGTCATACTCACTTAGTAGCTGACTCCCATCATCGAGAACTCCACAAAGCACGAAGCAAGCAGCATGCGAGCATCGAAGCATACATAGGACTCCCTATCCTTGATAGCTCCACCTTCTCGGCTCATCCTCGGAAGTACCACTGTACTCTGTAGCTCTACCCCTCGTGCGTTCTAACTAGATACCCTCACTCATCACATACACACAAAAGCATAACGCACATATAACAACAAACCCTAGGCTAAGGCATCACAAATCAGGCCACTCTAGTCCTAAGATATGAAATTCCTAGCCTGTCTCTAGCATGCAATAATATCTCATAAAGTGCATAATAGATATTTCATAACACAAAAGTAAGGGTATTTTGGGAAATCACCGTTTGGCTCTGGCTGATTGTACACACTGCTCTTTCTTGCTTTCTCTTTGAACTCTTATTCACTTTTAGAAAACTATTTATTTGAAAACTTTTTCTTACTTCCTCAGTTTGAGTCCAGATTCACCCGTAGGCGCGTCCGAATCCCTCAAACCAAGGCTCTGATACCAATTTGTAACACCGTGATTTTCAAGACAAAATTTTCATTTAAATAATCAATTTAATATTAAAACACTTGTTTAAAATCTTATTCATATTTGAATTACAAAACATCGTTCCATTTTCATTTGAATAGAAAACCAGGATCCTCCAAAATACAACTCTTTCTTCGGTGTGTACAATCGAACCGTTGCCATTCCGCGTTACTGAGAAAACCTGAAACAACATAACATAAACACTGTAAGCACGAAGCTTAGTGAGTTCCCCAATATACACCTTACGAACATACGCCTTTCCAGGCCCTGACCTTCCGGTCCACTGCACAATGCCTTCCGGCCCATGAGATAATCGCCTTCCGGCCCATAAGATATTTGCCTTCCGGCCCATAAGATGATTGCCTTCCGACCCATAAAATAATTGCCTTCCGGCCCATACACATATATAACACATAATACAATTACGCTAACACATAAAGCACATATATCATATAT
This sequence comes from Lactuca saligna, assembly GCF_052625555.1. Classification (NCBI taxonomy): domain Eukaryota; kingdom Viridiplantae; phylum Streptophyta; class Magnoliopsida; order Asterales; family Asteraceae; genus Lactuca; species Lactuca saligna. The sequence goes on from NC_136421.1 coordinate 75,547,140, forward strand.
CAACCTGCCTTCCGTCCCGAAACATACTCTAACACATAAAGCACATATATCACATATCATACCTGACCTTTCTGTCACATAATACTTTGCCTTCCGGCCCATATAACATGCATATCACGCGTAGCTACTAACTTCCATTTACAGTATGAATACATAACGCATAACATGTTCGACCTTCCGGTCACACAATCAAACCCTTCCGGGTACAGTATAGTGAGAAGACTCAACTCGCGGACGTTGGGAGATAGCAACTCCTGAAGTCCCTTGCACTTGATCCTCCGAGCTACAAGCTCCCTGTAACATCATATATCTCTTATTAACACTTCTATCTTCCACGTTAACTGACCCTAAGAAATCACACCGGTCATCTCTGGTCAACAGTCCATTGTCAGCTCGACTGGACTCAGCGAGTTCCCTGGCGACTCGGTGAGTCTGGTCGTTCTTTAATCCTCTAAAATTCCCCTTCTACTCGTCGAGTATCCCCTTTGACTCGACGAGTTACTCCTGGAAGAATCGCGGGGCCACCTCGACTCCACTCGCCGAGTCTGAAGAACAAACTCGGCGAGTCCCAGTGAATCTTCAAGCTACTCGCCGAGTCTGATCATCCGACTCGGCGAGTCCACGCCATGCGATCGAACTGCTTCCTGAGGTACATATTTTCCCGAATATACAAACATGGATCCTTCTGGACCTCTAAGGGTCCTAATACAAGGTTATAAACGTTGAATAACAACACAACAAACCATCTAGACTCCAAATGGGTTCCATAAACCCTAAATCTATATACACATCAATCACAGGAGAATGTAATCCGAGTTATTACCTGAATGATGTACCTTCCATGTCCCCAAACTTCAGAACTCGAACTCCCTGCAGTTCCTTTAACTAAAACCCTTCTCCTCCTTGTACAACAATTCCTTCAAGGTCACCCATGGCCTTCAAGCTTGCTCTAGACGCCTCAGTCGTTTAGGGTTCTCTTCAATCGGCCAAAAGACGAGCAATGACGGCATAAGATCCCTTATATACGTCCCAAACTGAACGGCTAGGGTTTTCTGCTGAACAGCGTCGACTCGCCGAGTCCATACCTGGACTCGTCGAGTCCAGCCGCGAACCCGCGACCACAACTGCGACCCTACTCGGCGAGTCTGGCTCCAACTCGCCGAGTCTCCCCTTTAAAACACCCCAAAATGCAATTAAACAATACTTGAGATTTTGGGCTGTTACACGTAAACGGATGATTAAAGCGAATGAACCATTCAGACACTTGAAAACATGCTTCGCACGTGTGTGATAGACTTTGGAAATTTGTGGGATAACCACTTGCCTTTAATCGAATTCTCGTACAACAACAGTTATCACTCGAGCATCAAAGTTACTCCCTTCGAGGCGTTGTATGGATGTAAATACAGATCACCATTGTGTTGGGCTGAGGTAGGTGACACCCAGCTAGCAAGAGTACTGACATCAAACAATGCGTTAACGGAATCGGAAATCAGACGCGAAACAAAGGAGAAGATCGTTCAAATCAGAGCTCGACTACAAGCATCACGCGGCCGATAGAAGAGCTACGCTGATAAACGGTGGAAGTCCTTGGAGTTTATAGTCGGGGATCGAGTGTTGTTAAAGGTCTCTCCCTGGAAAGGGTTATTCGTTTTGTAAAACGGGGAAAGCTGAAGCCACGATACATTGGACCCTTCGAAATTCTTACCCGAATCGGTCCAGTGGCTTATAGACTGCAGCTACCCGCTGAGCTCAGCAACATACACCCGTGTTCCATGTTTCCAATTTGAAAAAGTGTTTATCCAACGAAACCCTCGTCATTCCACTTGAAGAAATAGTAATCAACGAGAATATCATGTTCGTCGAAGAGCTAATCGAAATCATGGACAGGGAGGTGAAGCGTACTAAGCAAAGTCGCATTCTAATTGTGAAGGTACGGTGGAACGCGAAGCGTGAGCCAGAATTCACATGGGAACACGAAGACCAGATGAAGCAGGAGTACCCCCACCTATTCTCGCATTCATGAATCTAGCTCTAAAAATAATTTCGGGAGGAAATTCCCTCTAATGGGGGGATGATGTCAAAACTAGGAATTCTATGCCATGTAACAATAATGATAACATTTGGTAACAAAAAATGTGAAAGCATATATGATGCTTATTCAATAACAACAAAATCCCCAATCAAACACTCTATACAAGCACTTCAAATAATCAACAAAGAATTGAAAACCCTAGAAATCCCAGTTTAAGTCGATTACGGACTAGTATTTCCTTATTGGGCCTAATGGGCCAATAAGCTTCCAATTTGATTGTTTTGGGCTTAGAACTCTTAAATGGGCTCTAATTCGACCCACTTCTATTTACTTTAACATTTTGGGCCATATTGGGCCTAGAATGAAATAAAATACCCTAATGGACCTTATTGGGCCATAACAAATTTAAATAACCCAAAGGGCCATAAAACTCATGCTTTGATGTATATTGGACCCATATCTTGGACTTAAGCACTCAAGGCCCAAATATTCTTCTCTCTTTTCTCTTTCTCGACCCAGGTGGGTAAAAAAATGAAAATTAATGAAATAAGAAGGGTTAGCCACTTCCTTATTATATCTTGGTCTTCCATGCACCATCACATACTTCCATTCACACCATCACTTCACTTATCTCTCTTTAGCCCTCTCCTTTCTATCCTCAGCCGAAGACACACACCCACACACATTACATCCAACTTTTAAAACAAACTCTCTCAAGAATACCTTCACTCATCTTCGTCAAATTTTCGAGATTAAGAGCTTTTCAAGGAGGTTATTCCACAAAAATCATCATCTTCGGTAAGTTAATGCTTGGATCCATGATCTAGATTCTTTGTTTTATCAAAAATCTCTTCTTAACTCATATAAATTCATGATCCTCATCTTAGAAACCTCTAAGATCTAGATCCACCCAAGAAGGCTTGCTAGGACCAAATTTTCTTGATTTCTTCCTTTAAAATCGAAAACAACAAGCAAAGGTGAGTTCATACCTTTATGTGTAGATCTATGTGTATGTGTATGTTATGTATGATTTCATGTATGTATGTGTGAATTTATGTGCTTATGTGTTGAATATGTAAACAAAAAGGAAAGAAATCTCAAGATCTATGACATAAGAAGGAAAGGAAACATGATCTAATGCATACTACACTAAACAAGTCAAGAAAAGTATCCTCTAAGAGTTAAATCAACATATTGCAACATAAAACAATATTTAGGGTTAAATTGTCATATAAACAAAACTTGGGTTAGAATTGCCATTCATGGTTTTTCTTAAGGACTAAAAGAGTCAAATTAGTAAAACTAAATTTTTTATGGATATCATACTCTTTTAAGGGATAGAAGTGTAAATTGTAGCTTAATCGGCCAAATTTTGGGCTTTTCGGCCCATTAAGCCATGACTTGTGAAAATTTCAAATATCAAGGGGTTGAAATGATAAAATTATCAAAATAGGGGGTAAAAAGGGTAAACAAAACTATTTCAGAGATCAAAATGATGTATTTTCCAAACAAGGATAAAAAATGTAAACTTTTTGGATTTTGGGCCAAAATTGTAAAAGTTGCAAAAGTTTGAGCTTTAACCTAAAATCACTTTTCTGGAAGGGCTGAAACTGCCAAAAAATAAGTTTTGAGCTAAAAATATCAATTGAGTAAGCCTATAGGTCAAATGTGTCAAGAAAATGCTTTAAGGGTTTAAAACATGTTTTTTTTTTTTTTTTTTTTTTTTTTTTTTTTTTTTTTTTTTTTTTGTATAAAGGACCAAAAATGGTTATTTTTATTAAAAATGGCTAAAAGGGGTCCAACCAACATTTTGAACCAATTATTTTATACTTGAGTCAAAATACCAAAAGTCACAACTCATGAAAATAGAGAGATGAATATACGTATAATCCAAATATCGTTATAAACAAATCGATCGGTCTCGTGTCGATACAAAAAAAAATAACAATCGTTCAATCAAACCTTTCAACAATTATACAATTCCTAAAACAAGTAAACATTATATTCTTTGGGCTTGAAAGTTTCAAGCATGCTTATTGGGTCTTTGTGACCCATTAACATGATCTTTGGGCCCAAGGGATAATTATAAATGTTATTGGGCCTTCTATGACCCAATTTCATACTTAAGGGACCCTCAATGGCTTTTAAGTGCTATTGGGCCTTAGTGGCCTATTATAATTGCTAGTAAGATCCAAATAAATTAAATGCGAAATGGACCAACGTGTCCTTCATATAATCAATAGCCATAAATAATACGCGGGAATAGTAGGATCTTGTAATCCTCTTCTCCTCATTTATTAGGCCTATCGTCAATCCAAGTAAAAAAATACGGGTCAATAATCAATAGTAATCAAAGTTAATTGGGATTTAGTGAGTAATAACGGGTGGCACCAACGTTTGCCGGTCATAGTTTGTAGTTATAATCAAAGTCTCCTAGAGGGCGAGCGAGAGTTTGTGTATAGATCTATACGGGTTGACTCCCCTCACACCTCAACTGTTTGCTACAGTTAGACTCGGCCAGTCTATGGTGACAAAATATTAAGATCAATTCTGGCATTCACCAGAGTGCCAAGACAGACGAACTAGTCATTATCATGCACGGTTATAATGACTTCCATAAATAAATCCAATATAAGTCAAGTAATCAAGGTAAGTCAAAATCATTCACGTGATGGGATAACAATTCGAACCGTTATATGATATTTTTATTTTCGGAAAACATCGGGTTTTTCAGGGAAGTTCAACATTTTTCACTTGTACTTTTAATACAAAGTATCGGATTTTAAGAAAATATCGGATTTTCTGGGTTGCTTTCCTTCAAACTACACAAAACATTTTCACATCAAACCTACTTATGATCTCACCAACTTTCCATATGTTGACTGTTTTCAAAATAACTTGTATTCTCAGGTAACAGGTAAGGTGAGGAGTAGTACCAAGTATTTTAGTGTGTTGTGCTTTTGAAACTATCAAACATTTTATGTTATTGATTTTTTATGTTAAAACAATGCACTTGATGTGAAGAATGTCAGTTGTAATATATTGATGCATGGTGATGTTTATGTTATGATTCATGTATATTCATTGTGATGATATTCAATTTAAGTCACGCGAGCCCTCAAACGTTTCTGCCATCTGGTTTGGGGGTGTGACAAAATAGCAATAAAAATAGATCAAATACTAAAGGAAAATAAATATTAAATGCTAATGCAGACTCAAAATAGCACTAAAGACTAGATGTTTCTCGGACTTGTCTTCATTTCAGAGCTCATCACACCTTGGAATACACTTGACTTCGGTTTTGGCTTGGCTTTGGATTGCTAAAAGTTCACTTCATGTATTAATAATCTGAATCAAACAACTCTTCACTTAGCTTCATCAAATATAAAGAGATAAGCACTATAGAGCCAGCTTCAAACTTCTAAGTACCATCTGAGATGCTCAGTAAACTTCTTCTTGACATGCTCGGGTGAATCAATTTTGGTAGCATTGGGAATGAACTTTTGAAGGATCTTTGGACAAGGTTTTTGTCAAGAAATCTAAATAATTGTTTTTTTATTAGTGTTCTATTTGAGATAGAAATAACCGACTTCCAATTCTTCGATGCGGCCTTCTACTATGATTTGTGCCTCGAGAAGCTTAGTAGTGATTTTTGCTAGAAAGTTATCCGTTCTGAATAGATGAGGAAATTCAATTTCTGATCTGCAACTCAACAATGTAGTCCTTCAAGAAATTTATTGTAGCACTGTAGGCTCCAATGCTTGTTTCAATTGATTGGCGATCTCAGAAGTGAGAAACTATGGTGAGAATGTCGTTTGGGTTGATTGAAGGAAAGTCTGCATCCGTGATGGTGATGGTGACTTCTTTGTTCTGAGAAACATAGTATATGTACAACATGTAATTGAGATCAAACTTGCTCTGAACCTTGTTACCATATCTGATAATCTTGGTAATCCTCTTTTGAGACCAGACTTCCTTTTGGGATTGTGCGTTGATACATTAAGAGGTTCTAAATCTCTCACGGTCTATTCTAATGATAATCTGAGGATCAACATTCTGATGTAGAGGAGCATACTTGATATATAAATTATCGTGAGGAGATATTGGTAGATCAAGTTAATCAGCATCTTGTGTCGGAAGATCATAACACATGTAGGGCAAGAAGTGTATGTCATGAATAACTCCTTCTCGAAAAAGAGGAGAAATGCACAACATTGGATTCGAATAGTCTTTAAGCTCTTGAATCTGAATGCTTTTTTCCAAAGCTTAATTGATCTGTTCTTGAGACCAACCTTCAAACTTTCTAGACGTCTTCACTGGGTTATCCGACTCTATTGCAATCTGTTTGCCTTTATCTTGGGGATTTTCACTTATGCCATAAATAGAAGAAATGATTTGTCGACCATAGATCGGTGATGAAATTTTTTGATGGACGAAGAATTAGAGTGTAACAGCTCAAATTTTCAAATAAATTTTTCATTTAAAATAAAACATCATTATTCGACAAAAGAGTTTATTCCAAGTTTATTGCAAACGTATAAATAATAAATCCTCAAGAACTTCATCGATGGCAGTGTGTACGTGTCACGCCGGCGCCTTCCCACGGTCATCGCTAGTACCTGAAAAACATAAACACAACTAGTAAGCATAAATGCTTAGTGAGTTCCCCAGTATACGACTTACCCACATACGCCTTCCGGCCCGGACCTTTCGGTCCACATAACATTGCCTTCCGGCCCGTAACATAATCGCCTTCCGGCCCATAACATATCGCCTTCCGACCCGTATTACATTGCCTTCCGGCCCATAACAGTATAAACATAACACATATAGCATCTCACACATAACACATAAATCATACATCATACCGTTCTTTCTATCACATAAGTCACGCCTTCCGGCCCGTATAAGCATACATCACATATAAGCATACATCACATACAAAGCATCTACCTCTCTAGACATAGCATAAATATAACACATACAACCTTCCGGTCACACAGTCAAACCCTTACGGGTGAAGTATAGTGAGAAGACTCACCTCGTAGTATGCAAGCTATAAACCCTTCGAGCTACTCGCACTCGATCCGCTAATCTGCAGGTTCCCTATAATACCACATACCTTTATTAATGATCTTATCAAACAAGACAACTGACCCTACTAAATTACATACAGGTCAACGGTCAACTTGACCGGACTCGTCGAGTGCAAAGGGAAACTCGGCGAGTCTAGACACCCCGACTGCACTCGCCGAGTGTAAAGAACGACTCGACGAGTTCCAGTAGATCTTCAAGCTACTCGCCGAGTCTGAAGAACAACTCGGCGAGTCCTAGTGAATCTTCAAGCTACTCGCCGAGTCTGATCATTAGACTCGGCGAGTCCTCGCCATGCAGTCAATTCGCTGCCTCCTGTATCTCGCATGATTCCGTAGTATATAGATATGGGGCTTCCTGGACTTTCACATATACTATTACAGGGGTTTAAACACTTGTAACAACACTATAATCTACCAATTCCTTAAATGGGTTTCCTAACCCTAAATTCGCATACAACGTAAAAGCTACAGATTATGATCCGAAGATTACCTGGAAACGTGTTCCCTGTGTCCCCAACCTTCAGAACTCGACCCCTTGAGCCTCCTTTGATCACCACCTTGCTTCTCCTTGTCTAACAACCTCTTCAAGCTTCCACTAGCCCTCACCCTTGCTCCAGATGCCCACAGACTCCTAAGATATCTTCAATCGGCCAAAAGACGAGACATGACGGCCCTAAAGTCATTATATACGATTCAGAATCAAAACGGCTAGGGTTTCAGCTGAACAATGTCGACTCGCCGAGTCCCTATTGGACTCGTCGAGTCCAGTCGCGAATCTGTGACCAAGACCGTGGTCCTACTCGGCGAGTCAGGCACCAACTCGCCGAGTCCCCTCCTAAATGTGCCCCAAAAATAATTTAAAGAAATACCTGAAATTCCGGGCTGTTACAACTCTCCCCCACTAGAACTAGACTTCGCCCTCGAAGTCTCATTCTGCGAATAACTCCGGATGTTGCTCCCGCATTTCTCTTTCCGGCTCCCAAGTCATCTCCGATCCCTTCCGATGTTGCCACTGAACCAACACCAGAGGTATTTCCTTGTTCCGTAGAACCTTGATCTTCCGATCCCTGATAGCTACTGGTCTCTCGGCGTAATTCAGGCTCGCATCCACCTGAATATCTTCTAACGGAACCACTGCCGCTTCATCGGCTATACACTTCCTCAACTGTGATACGTGAAAGGTATTGTGAATCTGACTCAGCTCCGCTGGCAACTCCAACCAATAAGCTACCCGACCTACCCTTGCAATTACCCGGAATGGGCCTATGAACCGGGGCCCCAATTTGCCCCTCTTCCTGAACCGAATCACCCCTTTCCAAGGAGAAACCTTTAGGAGAACGAAGTCGCCGACCTGGAATTTGAGGTCGGACCGGCGTCTGTCCGCATAACTCTTCTGTCGGCTCTGGGCGGTCAATAACCTCTGCCTCACCCGTTGAATCTGTTCGGTCGTCTGAAGTACGATCTCTGTACTGCCCATCACTCTCTGTCCCACTTCTCCCCAGCAAATGGGAGTCCGACACCTCCTACCATACAACAACTCAAAAGGTGGCATACCAATGCTCGAATGATGGCTGTTGTTGTAGGAAAACTCAGCCAACGGCAGATGCGCATCCCAGCTACCCCCGAAGTCTAACACACACGCTCTAAGCATGTCTTCCAATGTCTGAATCGTCCGCTCGCTCTGACCGTCGGTCTGGGGATGGTATGCGGTACTAAAATGCAGTTTAGTACCCAACTCCTCATGGAATTTCTTCCAGAACCTGGAAGTGAAACGTACATCGCGGTCCGAAACAATCGAGGTCGGCACTCCATGCCGAGATACTATCTCTCTCACGTATAACTTTGCCAACTTCTCTGCTGATGAACTTTCGCTAATGGCAAGGAAGTGTGCACTCTTTGTTAGCCTATCCACAATCACCCAAATCGCATCGACTCCCCTGGCAGTTTTCGGCAATTTGGTGATGAAATCCATCGTGATCTGATCCCACTTCCACTCAGGAATCTCCAAGGGTTGCAACTTACCGTGCGGTCTCTGGTGCTCGGCCTTAACCCTACGGCAGGTCAAACACCTCTCAACGAACCAGGCAACGTCTCTCTTCATGCAAGGCCACCAGTACTCCTTTCTCAAATCCAAATACATTTTCGTAGCACCGGGATGGATCGAGAATTTCGATCTGTGTGCCTCCTCCATCAAAGTAACATGCGTACCGCCCACGAATGGTACCCAGATCCGACCTTGAAATGTCAGAAGTCTCCGTCCATCCATAACGAACTCTGAAATCAATCCGACGACCCGCTCCTGTTTCTGCATCCCAGACTTCACAACCTCGGCCTGTGCCCCACGAATAGCATCTAATACCGGAGTCATCACCGTCAATCTCAAACATACGTCCCGCAATGGAGTGCTCTCCGCCCTACGACTCAATGCATCAGCTACCACATTAGCCTTGCCTGGGTGGTATAGGATCTCACAGTCATAATCCTTAACCACGTCTAACCATCTCCTCTGACGCATGTTTAGGTTGGGTTGATCCATCAAATACTTCAGACTCTTATGGTCCGTGTATATGGTACAACGAACCCCGTACAGGTAGTGACGCCAAATTTTGAGGGCGACCACTACTGCCCCCAACTCTAAGTCATGCGTGGGATATCTCGCTTCGTGAGGCTTCAGCTGCCTCGATGCATAGGCTATCACATGGCCCCTCTGCATCAACACTGCACCCAGTCCTGAAATCGATGCATTGCAATATACGACAAAGTCCTCCATCCCTTCCGGGAGAGCTAATACTGGTGCTTCGCACAGTCTCTGACGAAGTGTCTCGAAGGAAGTCTGCTGCTCGGGTCCCCATGAAAATGTAACACCCTTTCGGGTCAATTTGGTAAGCGGCACCGCGATCTTGGAGAAGTCCCTAATGAACCTTCGATAGTACCCCGCCAACCCAAGGAAACTCCTGATCTCCGAAGGTGACTTCGGTGCCTCCCAACTCATCACCGCTTCCACCTTGGCCGGATCGACCAATATCCCTGCCTGATTTACAACGTGCCCCAGAAATTGAACCTCCCGTAACCAGAAGTCACATTTGGAGAATTTTGCATATAGCTTCTCCGACCTCAGTACCTCAAGGACCTCCCTCAAATGTCCCTCGTGCTGCTCCCTAGACCGCGAATACACCAGAATGTCGTCGATGAATACAATCACAGACCGATCCAGCATCGGCCTGCATACCCTGTTCATGAGATCCATGAACACTGCTGGGGCATTGGTGAGCCCAAAAGGCATCACCACGAACTCGTAATGCCCATACCGCGTCCTAAAGGCTGTCTTCTGGACGTCCTCATCCCGCACTCTTACCTGATGGTACCCTGATCTCAAATCAATCTTGGAAAACCAAGATGCCCCTTGCAACTGATCGAATAGATCATCGATCCTCGGTAACGGATAGCGGTTCTTGACTGTCACCTTGTTCAGCTCCCGGTAATCGATACACATCCGGTGTGAACCATCCTTCTTCTTGACGAACAGAATCGGTGCTCCCCACGGCGAGCTACTCGGCCGAATAAATCCCTTCCCCAACAACTCTTGAAGTTGCGAGGACAATTCTTGCATCTCTGGAGGTGCAAGACGATAAGGAACCTTCGCAATAGGCGCAGCCCCTGGAACTAGATCGATACCAAACTCTACTTGCCTCGCAGGAGGTACTCCCGGCAAATCCTCGGGAAAAACATCTGGAAACTCGCGCACCACTGGAACCTCCTTCGGTGTCTTCGGTCTCTCGGAACTCTCCCGCGTATCCATCACATACGCCACAAAACCGTTACATCCCCGCTGTAGGCATTGCCTCGCCCTAGCGGCCGAACAAAAAGCTGATCCCGAACGGGTACCCTCGCCGTATACCGTAAGAACTCCCCCACTAGGGTCTCGTATAGTCACCAGCTGACGCTCGCAGTCGATAACAGCGCTGAATCGGCTCAACCAGTCCATGCCTACAATGACACAGACATCCCCCATCGCAATAGGAATGAGGTCAATCGGAAACGCGACCCCGAAGATCTCTAGCACACATCCCCGAAGAACCTCCGTAGCACAAATCACCCTCCCAGCCGCAATAGAAATGCTCAAAGGCCGACTTAACGGCTCACGACTAATGCCGATGTGCTGACTAAAAGCTAACGATACAAACGATCTACTCGCACCCGAATCAAATAACACTAGAGCAGGCATAGAGTTCACAAGGAAGTACCTACACATACATTAACATAAGCATAGCATTTCGACCTTTAAGTAAATACGTGAATGATAACATACCTGCCACAACATCGGGCGCAGCGCGGACCTCCTCCGCAGTCAGCTGAAAGGCTCTCCCGCGAGCCCTCGGGGCCTCGACCTTCGCCGGTCGGGTCTCAGTAGTCCGGGTAGTAGGTGTAGCTCCCTGACGAAGTTGCGGACACTCGGCCTTCCGATGGCCTGTCTGGTTGCAGTGAAAGCAAACCATAAACCCCTTAGGGCAATCCCTGGCAATATGTCCCTCCTTGCCACACTTGTAGCAACCACCAGCTCGACACACCCCCTCGTGACTCTTGCCGCACTTCGCGCAAGTGCGACCCTTCGGACCTCCCATCCTCGAATCAGCGAACTTAGTCCGCTTGGCTGCCGGCTGAGACTGAGCCGACCGTCGATCCACCTGCCGAGACTCAGCCTCCTCCCTCGCTTGAGTCTCCAACTCGATCTCGCGCTTCCTGGCGTTCGCCTGAAGCTCAGTGAAAGTACGATAGGTGGAGTTTGACACAAACTCCCGGATCTCCCTCTTCAAAACACCCAAATACCGGCTCATCCGCGACTGTTCCGTAGATACCAGCTCGGGGCAGAACATTGCCCTCTCATGAAACTTCCGTGTGATCACTGCCACGGAATCAGTACCTTGCTTAAGGGTCAAGAACTCCTGAATCAATCGCTCCCTCTCCACCGGGGGAACGTACTCGTCCCTGAACATCTCCGTAAACCTCTCCCATGTCACCGCCGAAATCTCTGCCTGAGTGAAGTTCGCCGTCACGAACTTCCACCAATCCTTCGCTCCCAGACGGAGCTGGTTCAAGGCGAACCGTACCCTCAAGTGCTCCGGGCATGAGCAAGTATAGAAGCACCCCTCGATGTTGGCGATCCACCTCATAGCTGCAATCGGATCCTGCGTCCCATCAAATTCAGGGGGTTTCGTGTTGCTGAATTCCCTGAATAGTAATGAATCACCCCCTTGCGGCCTAGCAGCAGCCACAACTGCGGTAGCGGCAGCAACTGCAGCTTCAGTAAGTGCGGCGTACCACTCCTCAAACTCCTCCATCAGCGTGGTCTTAATAGACCCAAACATCTCCGGGATCTCAGCCCGGACCGCCGCAGCTACCTCTTCCTGAATAATCTGACGAATCTCCTCGTCACTCGCACCGCTCGAACTCGCCACATTGCGTGTGATGACCATGATGTCTCTGAAATACAACATAAAATCATCAGAGACTCCACCAAGTACAATGGTACTCGATACGCGCCCTACTCAGTCTCCGATTTCCAGGGATTCTTACTTGGGTCTTCCACTGATCCGGTGTCTTCGGTAGTACGGGCCCAATACTACCGACCACACCGTATCAGTATTTGTCCCAAGTCTTCCTCCCCAAATCCCGAATAATGAGTACTCTACCTCTAGTATGCACTATCTACTTGTATGCTGCCAAACATCCCATATAAGCAATCTCCCTTGACAAGGCATCACAAAACAGGCCATTCTAGTCCTATCATGTATACCTAGTCTTCTAGCATGCATAACAATTCATAATTCAGTGCATAATATAACATTGTAAGGTATTTTGGGGATCTTTACCGTTCGGGCGCTGGCTGATCGTACACACTGCTCCATCCTTGTTTTACCGCCTTACCATTTATGAAATGTTGTGTCCTTATTATTTAAAAAAGGTTTTTCCTCAAATCCCCGGTCTGAGTTCAGTTGCACCCGAAAGTACACCCGAATCCCTCAAACCAAGGCTCTGATACCAATTGTAACAGCTCAAATTTTCAAATAAATTTTTCATTTAAAATAAAACATCATTATTCGACAAAAGAGTTTATTCCAAGTTTATTGCAAACGTATAAATAATAAATCCTCAAGATCTTCATCGATGGCAGTGTGTACGTGTCACGCCGGCGCCTTCCCACGGTCATCGCTAGTACCTGAAAAACATAAACACAACTAGTAAGCATAAATGCTTAGTGAGTTCCCCAGTATACGACTTACCCACATACGCCTTCCGGCCCGGACCTTTCGGTCCACATAACATTGCCTTCCGGCCCGTAACATAATCGCCTTCCGGCCCATAACATATCGCCTTCCGGCCCGTATTACATTGCCTTCCGGCCCATAGTATTTTGCCTTCCGGCCCATAACAGTATAAACATAACACATATAGCATCTCACACATAACACATAAATCATACATCATACCGTTCTTTCTATCACATAAGTCACGCCTTCCGGCCCGTATAAGCATACATCACATATAAGCATACATCACATACAAAGCATCTACCTCTCTAGACATAGCATAAATATAACACATACAACCTTCCGGTCACACAGTCAAACCCTTACGGGTGAAGTATAGTGAGAAGACTCACCTTGTAGTATGCAAGCTATAAACCCTTCGAGCTACTCACACTCGATCCGCTAATCTGCAGGTTCCCTATAATACCACATACCTTTATTAATGATCTTATCAAACAAGACAACTGACCCTACTAAATTACATACAGGTCAACGGTCAACTTGACCGGACTCGTCGAGTGCAAAGGGAAACTCGGCGAGTCTAGACACCCCGACTGCACTCGCCGAGTGTAAAGAACGACTCGACGAGTTCCAGTAGATCTTCAAGCTACTCGCCGAGTCTGAAGAACAACTCGGCGAGTCCTAGTGAATCTTCAAGCTACTCGCCGAGTCTGATCATTAGACTCGGCGAGTCCTCGCCATGCAGTCAATTCGCTGCCTCCTGTATCTCGCATGATTCCGTAGTATATAGATATGGGGCTTCCTGGACTTTCACATATACTATTACAGGGGTTTAAACACTTGTAACAACACTATAATCTACCAATTCCTTAAATGGGTTTCCTAACCCTAAATTCGCATACAACGTAAAAGCTACAGATTATGATCCGAAGATTACCTGGAAACGTGTTCCCTGTGTCCCCAACCTTCAGAACTCGACCCCTTGAGCCTCCTTTGATCACCACCTTGCTTCTCCTTGTCTAACAACCTCTTCAAGCTTCCACTAGCCCTCACCCTTGCTCCAGATGCCCACAGACTCCTAAGATATCTTCAATCGGCCAAAAGACGAGACATGACGGCCCTAAAGTCATTATATACGATTCAGAATCAAAACGGCTAGGGTTTCAGCTGAACAGCGTCGACTCGCTGAGTCCCTATTGGACTCGTCGAGTCCAGTCGCGAATCTGTGACCAAGACCGTGGTCCCACTCGGCGGGTCAGGCACCAACTCGCCGAGTCCCCTCCTAAATGTGCCCCAAAAATAATTTAAAGAAATACCTGAAATTCTGGGCTGTTACATAGAGGCTCTTAATGGAGACCATCAGGTTTTCGGGTTGGAGAACCTTCATCAATTTGTACTATCATGGGAGCAGGGATTGGTGGATGCATGGACTGTGTAGCTATAAATACATCAATAGTTATCTTGGTATTAAGATTTTCCATGTATCGATTTATTTTGATCTACTAAAGATGATGACCAAGAAACCGAGGACCATTCCATATTCTCTTGTTCTAAAAGGACATGCACAAGTTGTTCCCTAATGACTTGAAGTCCTATAATCATATTTGTAGGTAATTCTTCATCTTCTTTGTCACCTAATTCAAGAGGTTCAAGTGTTTCAACCTCGAGAATATCATCATCGGTTGATTCATCTCGGAGCATGAAATCTGAGATATGTTTTCATTGAATTTTACTTTCTCTTTCTCCCCCTCTAGCATAGGATGTACCCATCTCTGATGCAAGTATAGACTCAATTTTGAGTTCCCCCAACCGTTTAAAGACTGTTTGGAAACTTGTGTTGAGTTGTTTAGTGAGAGCGTTATATGCCTTGACTATAGGAGCTTGAGCCTTGAGATGGGTAAATCTTTCATCCAGAATAACGAGCATCTCTAAGAAATTGCTGTTAGGAACATCAAAAACATTCTAGGTTGCTTGGATGAGCTTAATAAGCACCTTTTTTATTACCATGTTTATGGAATCCTTTTTGCGAATCTTCTTTTCCAGTCTTTGAATATGTTTCTCTTGATGAACATGAGTCTGCTTGATGAGTTTGTTGGTAGCATTAATCATGTCATCATGAATCATGAGCATAATGGTCACGATAGAGATGTGATGATTGAGACTGTTATTATACTTCTATTCAACTTCTTTAATATTGTGCTTCAGCTGAAGGGAGATGAGTTGGTTGAGTTGAATGGATCGGTCATGTTCCGAAGGAGCGAAAACTTGGATCTCAAAAAGAGATTTAAGAATGAGTTCTATTTCTGAGTCCATACACATAACCTTTTAATCAATCTTTAAATCAAGGCCTACAAAATTCTAATCGAGGGAGTCGACTTTGGTGATAGAAGAGGCAACACTATCTCGAAGTTCTAACAGGGAAAAAAGATGTATGATACTTTAGCCTGAAGATCCTGTATCCGAGGTAGAACTCTCATACTTCTTATCTTCATCATCTTTTTCATCATCATGTGGTTCAGATGGATTTTAATCGTCAATAGGATTAGTTTGAGCCTTGTTACCTTGATCTCTTTCCACGATAACTACGAGAGAGGAGTGCTTGTTGGCTTCAACATCTTCTTCTTCTTTGAAATCCTCGGAGGATGAGAAAAGACCAAAATCATAAGACATTTTTGAGGAGGGTTTCTACAACATATAAAAGGGTGTGAGGATCATAATAGCACCAACAGTTGTGATGTCATCTTCTAACATTACATCATTCGAGAGTTCATCATTAATAGTAGGCTTGGAAGTTTATGCACTTGTGAACGTCGAAGGAGGATTGTCCAAAATATTTGTAGGATCATGAACATCTCATGTGGTAGTCTTCTAACCTTATTTAGAAGGATTGAGTGCCTGATCAGTCTCTATATTGGATGGAATATTGAATGGAAGACGACTTCGGCGAGCATGTAGATACATATAAATATCCGTGTATTCAACTTGTTCTCTAGTGAGCTCTAGATGCCTTGTATGAACCCTATCAACAAAATCAGACTAGTCATTTTCAAATATACCTGGTCATCCTTTATTTGAACTAGGTATCAGCCCTGTTATGGCTTTCAAAGAAGTAGAGACTGCTCCTGGTTCGGAAATCTAAGAATTAGAGACATGTGCCCCTGATTGTGTTTGTGTAGAACCGAGAGGGATTTCCAAAATCAATTGTGGGTGTGTCCCAGGGGACTTTAAGGGACTATGTTCAATACTTGTACTATCATTTTGGGAAGATGGGGGTAGATTATGTGTAGAATCCCCTTAAGTGTGTGTATATGTGTGTAATATTGAAACTCCAAAGGCTACTTCAGAAGAATGGATTGTAGGGGTACGCATAGATCCAAAGTTAGATCAATTGCCAATCTGTGAACCCTATTGAGAAGACTCACTAGCATTGGTTCTCTTTCTAGCTCAGACTTTTGATGGTAATTGCTTTCATTTGGCCATCTTTTTCTTACATCCTCCCGAGGAGGATGATTTGTTCACATCCGAGGCTAGATCATCCGAGATTGGGGTAGATTGTGTTGGGTTGAACATAACCGAGACTCAGATGATATTTGAGATATGGTGAGTTGGATGGAACTGTGGCTAACATATGTTCTGGAAAACTTCAGATAGGCCCAAAAGCGAATTGGTTTGGTAACCTATAATTTTCTACAAATTTAAGGGAACAATATACTTCTTTGAGATCGGAGTTGTGACGAATGGTGTGTAATCTTTCAAAGTACATTTGTTAAAGCGTTACAACCCAAAATCTCAGACTGGATATCTCATTGCTTCTTCTTGATGGCGAATTTCCGAAAGTCCTGCCATAGCTCCTAGGTTAGGTCAACTGCATTGTCACTACCGGAGACGATGTTATACACAACATACATCATTCCTTTCTCATCGTGTCTGTACCACCATGTTTGCTGGACAATCCTCGAAGGATTAAGTCCATCAGTACAATCCATATGCCAGGAACACCAGACTTCTTGAACTCCTTTTCCTTCAATTCTCCATTATGCCCAATTTGATTAATAAACGACTAAAACTCTTCAGTGTTTGGTTCTTGAAAAAAAAAACCTTTGGCTTTTTCTGCAATGCCGATGACCTTGAGTAAGGTGTTCTTGTTGAGAGAAACAATTATATCATCAACAATCTTCACTTCGAGTACACCATCTTCAATGTTGATTTTTTCAAATGCTTTGTGAAGAATATGAAGAGGAAGTTTAGGGTTAGGGATTTTGGTGAGGGGAATTGCGATAGGGTGGTAGGAGATGAAAGCGATCATGATGCAAATGGATTCTTCATAATCCATGGGATCAAGAGAATATAGTTTTGTTGTTTCTCTAATAATGAACTCAGTGGATGAAGATGAGGCAGAACTCTTTGAAGATTTCTTATTCGATGAAGATTTGGAAACTTGAGGAGCAGTTTGAGAAGATGCCATTGATGAAAGTTTGATATCTTGAAGAATAGAGTACATAGAGAAAGGATCTAAGAAAACAATAACAAATGTGAAAACTAGGAATAGTTAGGATTCAAAATCCTTTTATAGGTTGTATATTTCAGGTTGGGTCGAAGAAAGTGATGATGACACCCGAACGTGAAATGAGTTGCATTATATGAATTGCCAAAAACGGCTTCTTAAAAGACTGTTGCACATAAAAGATGGGACTTTTTTGTCGTTTCAATTTTGATTTTGCTCACTACTTTATTAGAACGCGTGCCAAAGCATGTTTATTGAGAATTAAAAGGATAATCATGAAGAAAAATTACGATTAATATATTAATGAAATATGTTTCGGAATAAAAACTTTAATGATAACCTTCAAATTCTTTTATTGTTAAGGATCTCAGAATAATCAGATTCCGAGATCAGATGTTGTAAGATACTTCGGAAGGAATATAAACACGTCATTAGTACGTAATATGGAGTTCGAGATGGCACAGTCTCAAACTGTATATCAGAGGTAGAAATGTATGAAGATCGTAGAGGATTCGTTTCAAAAGTTTTAGATTCCGAGAGTTGGAGGAATAGAGCTCGGTGGAAGATAAGAGATGAACTTCTATTACCGTTTCGAATTTTAATTCTGATATGAACTTCATAATACTTTCTTGTTGTTGAAATATAGTCCAAAAAAGGGAATTTCTCAAGTAATCTGATGTAAGAATATCGGTCAAAACTTCAAGTGATGAGGAAAACTAATACAACTTAAAACTATAAGAAGATGTTAGACAAAAAGATACATCTAATGAGCCTATATTTTCCGAGTGGAAATAATTCCAAGGAGAAAAGAATTTAACTTTGGAATTGCTTTACTTTCTAATGTCTCCATCAAAGAGTACAAGCCTCTTGGAAGAATTGTGGATCAGACATCATCATTCCCATTTTGTTCAGAAACCATTAAATTTGATTTCGTCTAACGCCTTATTAAAGACATCAGCAATTTCATCATCGGATGGAAAATAAATGAGCTCAATGTTTCCTTTTAAAACATGATCTTTAATAAAATGGTATCGAATGTCAATGTGCTTGGTCATGGAGTGCTAAATTAGATTGTGATAAATTGAAATTGAACTTTGAGAATCATAATAGACTGGAATCTGTAGAAATCAATAACCATAGTCTAGATTCTGAGTTTTCATCAGAAAACTTGTGAAGTGTAGCTAGCAGCAGTGATGTATTCTACTTTGACCTTTGATAGAGCAATATAATTTTGTTTCCTAGATGACCACCTAACTAATCTTCCACCCAAAAATTGAATACATCCAGATGTGTATTTTCTATCCAGTTGAAGACCTCCATAGTTTGAGTCAGAATAGGCTTGAAGAAGGAAAATTGCATTTGCTGGATACCAAATTATGAGGTTCTTCGTTCCTTAGAGATATCGGAAAATTTTCTTGACAGCTAGAAGATGAGACAACTTCAGATTAACCAAGAATCTAGCACACAAACATGTAGAGAACATGACGTCCGAACGACATGCAATGGGGTAGAGTAGCAATGCAATCATTCCCCTATACTTCTTCTGATCAACAACAATACCTGATGGGTTCGAGAAGATCTTGTGTGCAAAACCCATTTGAACCTTTGTAGAGGCACATGTGTTCATTGAACAAATTTTCAGAAGTTTGAAGATGTATTTCTACTGATGAATAAAGCTTCCTCTATTGGTTTGATTAACTTGTAGACTGAAAACGAAACTTAATTCATGATTCATGCTCATTTAGAATCGACTAACCATTAACTTTGAAAAATCAACAACCATCGTTGAATCTGTAGATCCAAAGATGATGTCGTCAACATATATTCGAACTAACATGAAATGGTTTCCATTCTATCTTCGGAATAATGTAGGATCAATATTTCCTCTTTTAAAACCAAAACACTTCGAAAATCAGTGAGAATCTCATACCAGGTGCGTGAATCTTGCTTATGGTCATAAACAACATTTTGAAGTTTGTAACAGTAGTTTGGATATGAAAGATTTACAAATCCAGGGGGCTGTTGAAGATACACTTCAGTATCAAGTTCACCATTGAGAAAGGAACTTTTCACACCTATTTGGTAAACTTTAAAGTGTTTGTGAACAACATAACCAAGAAAGATTCAGATCGCTACAAGATGAGCAAGATGAGCAAAGGTCTCATCGTTGTTGAGTCCTTCGATCTGAGGAAATCCTTTGGCTACCAATCTAACTTTGTTTATGATTATAACTCCAGCATCGTTGAAATTCTTTCAGAAGACCCATATTGTACCAACAATAGGGTGATCCAATCAGCATATTCCAAAGTATCCTTGATGGATTTTGGTTCAACCGTTGATATGAATGTTGAGAAGTGACACTCATTTTGAATATTGGTGGCAGAATGAGTTTGAGCACCAACATCGAGATTTCTAATTACTTGATTTGGAGAATGATCATTTGTCGAAATATGTAATCTTAGAAGGTCATGTGCAACAGATGACCGATATCAACAAAGGGGTTATGTTGCTCCCCCTGAATAGTTTGAATTTTAGGATGATGCTACCCCTAAACTTTTGAACAGAATATGTCGACATCGTCATTATTTGGAAAGTCAAAGAAGTTAGCATCACCTTCTTTGTTGTCCGAAATAGGATCAAAGTCAGCGAATTAATCTCCTGCATCTTAAATTCCATCAACATTTGATTCAAGCGTTGGATGACCATTTTCCCCTCAACCTGAGAAGGTTGAAATGGATCATAATCAAATAGAAGAAAGGTTAGGGACAGTCTAGATCGATATTCAAAATCAAGAGCAATTTCTATTGGTCTAAAGAAGCGTTCAAAATCAACTTCATGAATAATTTGAGGATTCAAAGACCCAGGAGATGGAGCATCGTATCCCATGATATGAGTTGTGAAATGTGCATTATCTGAATGCCGAATAAAATTATCATAAAAAATGACATCAAATCTTTCTTCAAGTACATGTGTTCCACAATTCAGAACTTTGTAAGCTTTAGACCTGGCTGAGCATCCAAAAAAAATGGCTTCATCAGCTTTTGGTAGAAACTTGGTAAGTTGATCATAATTGTTTTTAATAAAGCATCAACAACCAAAAGCATGTAAGAACAAGATACTTAGATTTTGACCATTCGTTTCTTCGTACGGTGTCATATTGAGACAACGATTGATGATGCTTCGATTTTTGATGAAACAAGTAGTGGAGACGGCTTCAACGTAGAGATATAGAGGAAAATTTGCAAAGATCAACATCAACCGAGCAGCATCAATGAGAGTTTGGTTTCTTCTTTCAACTACACTATTTTGATGAGAAGTGTAGGGAGCTGAGAAGTTGTGGTCGATGCCTTTGTCGGTGAGGAATTTGTCAATGGTGGCATTTGAAAATTCGGAGCCACTCTTACTTCAGATTCTTTTAACAAGAAGTTTGACAAGAACTTCAACTCATTTGATGAAATTTATGAGTTTAGAGGTTGTTTTGTATTTTAGCGCAAGGAAGAAGACCCAAGTAAACCTTGTGTAGTCATCAACAATCACAATAATATACTTTTTTTGATGTAGACTTTCTACGGTGGATGGTCCACATATATCCATATGAAGAAGTTCTAGTGTATCCGAAATGGACTTTTCAATGATGACAGGATGACCTTTCTTTGATTGCTTCCACATTTACAAGCAACACATAGATGATTATTTTCGAATTTGAGGTGTGGTAGACCTCGAACCATTTCACTAAAAACTATATCATTCATGTATTGGATGTTAAGCTGAGCGAGCCTCCGATGCCATAACGAACTTACGTTAGGAACGACCTTTGAAAGAAGACATAGTTGGGGCTTTCCGATGATCATGTTGATGTCTAAAGGATACATCCTTTTGATGTGATCAGATTTGAGGAGACATTCTTTCCATTCTTCTATCATAACGTAGCTATGCTTCTCCTAGAATTCAATTCTTCAGTTTTCACCAATGAGTTGAGCCACACTGATTAGATTATGCTTGATATTAGTCATGTACGCCACATTAGAGACAAAGAAGTTTCCATTTGTCAAGATGCCATAAACTCGAATTTGTGAATTTGAATTATTGCCATATGTTACATAACCATCGTTTGGAACGAGCTTTAGATCACACAAAAAGTCTTTATGGAACAAGCACTATCAATATGCCATATTGTATCTTATTCTGAAGCACAAAGTGCCTGCAAAATTAGTCAGATTTAAACTTTTTAGGCTCCAAGTTAGATTTAGGGACTTTGACATGGGCTTTGGCCTTTATTTGTGATTTTTGAGAAATTGGCATTTTGGAAGGCTTTTTTCGAGATTCTATTGAAAGAAGCAAAATGTCATGGACTTTTCATTTATGCAAAAATCATATTTAACCAGTGGTTGTTTGAATACTACTTTTCTTAGAGGAACTATTTTCTGAGATGTTGTAGGAATGACTATGTTCACAAATGGTACAGTTGTGTTTTCAGACTTTATAATTTTGCATTCAAACTTTTTGTTTTTGAGTCTTCAGAAGATTTTTTAATAGTATTGTTCCTAGAACCTTGTTCTTTGTTTGCTGCTTTCAAAGGAACATCAGTTTTTGGAAATTGTTTTGGTTTGAAAATCATGCTATTGGATTTAGTAATAAGCATAGCAGAAGAAATTATCCGAGGAGAGTCAGCTTCAACCGTGACCTTTTTTAATACAACCATTAATAAATTTGTTCTCAACATATGAACTAGCAGGATTAGATGGCCTCTTAAGGATTTTAACAGACATGAAGGCATTGTGATTCCTACTACCTGTATTGACTTTTTTTAGATAAATTCTTCTTAGGTTTCACAAGGAATCTAGAGGTTTCCCTAGACCTAGTTTCTTTCTTAAGGGCATTCCTAGCTTCGCTCTTTGGATGAACAATATCTTTCTTGTTTAGCTAGGGTTTCTTTGGAGAGTCAGATGATGATTTGGAAGTTTGTCTGGTTGTCAGATTGTTGAAACTTGGCTTAATTGGCACTAAAGTCGATTTTGATATCACATCGGTGTTCGAGATACAAGAGTCAGATGAGTTATCAAAAAAAAATTCCTCATCTACATTACTATCAAATGTCACCAAAACAAAGTTGGATTTGTTAGATTAATCTCCATTTATCTCGGAAATAATTTCCTCAAAAACACAATGGTTCGGTGGACTAGAGTTCAGAGACTGAACTCTAGTACAGCTGGTGTCAGGGAAAGATTCTGAATACCGATTCAGGTCCATGGATATCAGAGGTAGAATAGGTGTGGAATCGGGACATGTAATAGTGATTGGTTTGAACTTAGGAAATCAAAGATTGAAACTTTTTCGGAGTCTTAGGATGGGATGACCAAGGTGAGAAAGAGGTATCCGAATAATTATTGTTCATAATGTCTCCCATAAACATTAGGTTATGAAGTTCCTTTAAGGGATGAACAAAAGGCTTTAGAAACTTGCTTCCGAGACCTGGTGCTTTAGACCATGGGTAACAAAAATTATGTGTCATGCGTTCGTTTACTTCAAGAATATCAATAGAGTTATGCAAAGCATCAATTTTGGAATTAAGAGGTTTATTATCACTAGTCATTACAGGCTCTCTCTCTAGTATATCAATAGTGATTTCACATTTGTCTTTCAAAATGATACATCCATCTTAGTCATTACAGGCTCTCTCTCTAGTATTTCTATCTTAAACTTGCAGTCTTCAAAGTGTAATATAATATTAGTTAATTCACCATCTGGCTTCTCACTAACATTTTTTAACAGACTCATAGGCTCTATGAATAACTATCATATCTAATTGAATTTGAGTTAGATAGGGTTCACAAACAGATAAATAAAAATTATTGTCAGTGATCATGGATTTTAATTGTTGGATGATGCTTCTACCAGGAGGATTATTTTTTTCCTTGTAGCAAAAGTTTGGCTCTGCATCATCATCGTCTATTTCTAAACCTGAAGACCAGTAGCCTTCATCAGACTCAATCGATTCTCTTACCATAAGACACATGTTCATTTCCGATTTTCCATCACCCTTATCACTAGAAGGTTAGTATCCACTAACATTTCTTAACACCATGGAAACAAAAGCATTTTCACTTTCAGCAAGTTCTTATGCTCTATGAGCATAGTAGGTTGAGTCTTTTACCTTCATTTTTCAGCCAAAAAGTCCTTTGCAAAGTGTTTTCCGAGACCACATTTGTGACAAACAATCATGGGTTTGACTGATTTCAGAACTTCTTGGGGTTCCGAGGAGTGATTTGGGATGTTGGGTTGGTATGTTGCTGGATTTTATGAAGGTTTAGGGAAGGGTTGAGGATTTCTTTGACAAGGAGCTTTAAATTGGTTTTGAAAAGGTTTATGACTAGGATTCTAGGGATGTTTGTACTTCATAGATAGGATTGCGAATTCTTGTTGGAAACGAAGTTCGAAATCAATAGAATTGAGATCAAGATTTTCTTCAAATGAATGGTTCGAAGCAGGTAGAATAGGTGGGGTAGGAGATGTTGGTTGAGCAAATGAAACTGGTGGGATATTTCCAAAATGATTCAAAACAGAAAGGCTCGGAATCAGTAGGTTAACAGAACTCACTAAGGCGAGAGGACCTCCTGATAGTTCTCTTAACATTTGAGAAACGTTAGATTGATGGCCTTGTAGTTCATCAAATAATTGATAGAGCTTTAGTTTCTTTAGATATCCATTACTCTGAAGACATGACTTAACAT
This sequence comes from Lactuca saligna, assembly GCF_052625555.1. NCBI lineage: Eukaryota > Viridiplantae > Streptophyta > Magnoliopsida > Asterales > Asteraceae > Lactuca > Lactuca saligna. The sequence continues at coordinate 75,571,775 of NC_136421.1, forward strand.
TTCCCACATCCTTTTCTAAGGCTATTGATGAACTTCAGATTGTAATCCAGTGGTGTTCAGAGTATTCCATGTGCATTCATGTTGTTCACAACGATCCTATACCGATTTGATGTAGAGGCTATGGATTCATCGGATTTGTGGTGAAAGTATCAAAGTCATTTACAGCGGATGTCAAATGGTTATCCTTCATGTTCTCAAAACCATCGAACAAATCTTAAAGTGTATCCCAAATCTCATTGGTATATTTTCACAACTTAATGTGCTCAAAAAGAGAATGAGGAATACCAAACACCATTTCAGAGAACACAACTTGATCTGCATGGAGGTTTTCGATTTCTGTTGCAGTTAGAGGTGTTGGACGTTGTTTTTCTTGACACGTGAGAGTAGCAACAACATCTCTGATCATTTTTCATACTAGAACATAAGGATCTTCTTTCACAAACCTCCATATCTCTTCACCTTTTTTTCTTACCAATTAAAAATCTCTCCATTCTAACTTTCCAATGATCACACTCTTCAACAACTAGCAATGGGACACGTGTGGGGATACCCACGATATTTTCTATTTTCATTGGATACATTTATTGAGGTGGATTAGAAGCAACCATTGAAGTTAAAGTATTAAAGCTGAAGTGGTATATAGAAGAAGTTTTATCCTAAACACATAAATGAATGAGATACCAAGGTAATCTCAAATCAACTATAATTTGTTCTTATGGATTCAATGGACAACCACTCGAGCTCTGATACCAATTGATAGTGAAAGAACCAGTGTATGGACAAGGTTTGAAATCTCAAACATTGAATTAACTTAAGATCAATGTATGCTGCTAATATTAAGAGTCCAGTCAAGTATGGTAAACCAGTCTTGTCTTGAAATAAGAAGTTCATCAAAGTATTCAAGTATGTATGAGTGAATATGAACAAAGTAAAGAAAATTTATGAATAATAAGAATGATTGAGTGAATGATTTGACTTGCAAGATACTTAGTATTGATGTGAAAGAGAATGTTACTTAAGTGTTACATTTCATGGAAATCACTTCTTCTTAAATATCCAATGACTGATAAAAAGACAATTTGACTAGACTGAATAAACTCTGTAAAGCTGAAAAGTCAAAACATTGTCACTTGGGATTTTCTTGATCCTATCCCATGAACTTTATAATAAAACAAAATAAATGACAAGAAACATTAAATGCTAATACAAACTCAAAATAGAACTGAATAGTAGGTGTTTCTCAGACTTGTCTTCATTTCGGAAGTAGCTTCATTTCAGAGCTCATCACAGCTAAGAATGCACTTAACTTTCATTTTGGCTTGTGTAACAGCCCGAAATCCAGGTACCCTTGTATTTAAGCCTTTGTTTTTAATTTAAGTCATTTAGGGTTTTGCATCATGAGCGAGTACGCTGGGCGTACAAGGAGTACGTAGCGCGTACTCCCGCGCCTCATTTGAACGCGTTCACCCTCGGGTACGCTGGGCGTACCCAAGGTTACGCTGGGCGTAGCCAGTCCAGACCTGAAAACCCTAATTATTTTGGTTGGTTATAAAAGGAATGTGTTGGCTTGACTCCTCAGCCACCATCCCTCAGAAAGAAACCCTAAGAGAGTGTTTATTCGTTCCAAGTCCATTAGTGAGTGTTCTAAGCTTGGTGGTGCCATTTCAAGGTAGCAAAGAAGAAGAAGAGTTCATTGGGAAGGCTAGAAGTTAGTGTTCAAGTGTAGATCCGGGCTTTACAGAGGTTGGAGCTTCATTATAAGGTAAAAATTTCGGATCTTCACACATAGTTCTTGTGATATGCTTGAAGTACCATTTTCTAGGGTTTTGGTCCCAAAGGTGGAGACTTTATGAGCAAATGGTCTCCATTAGCTTAGATCCATCATATTTCTGGTCCATTTGAGTTGTAGATCCATAAAAATGTAATCTTGGTCGTGAATGTTTTGCCATGCATGAGATCTATACCCTTGAGTTGATATGGAAAGTGATAAGGAGTGTAAGAGCCTTTACAACCATGCCAAGGCTTAAAGGTTTCGACTTTATGACTAAGGATGCTTAAATAAAGCCAGATCGAGAAGTTGAAGTAATGGCTTAACCGATTAAGACCAGAAATGAAGAGTGTGTGGAACTGAAGGTTACGCTGTGCGTAACTCCAAGTACGCGCAGCGTACTGGGTGGAGACCCCGATCTGTGGGTTGGCGATGTACGCCCCGCGTACATCAATTTGTACGCCCCGCATATTGTAAGGTGGAATTTTGTTGACTTTTAGGGTTTTGGTCAACATGTGGACTTTGAGTTAAGGAAGGGTAAAATGGTCTTTTACCCTCTGAGGAATGATGATAAGGGGTATAGTCTAGTTGTGGAAGCCAATATTAATTAAAAATAATATTCGTTATGATTAGGCGAGGTTGAGTCTTCGTTGGGACTTGGAGATAGCGAGTGCGCGAGATTCTAGACTTTCCACGAGGTGAGTTTTCTCACTATATTGTACCCGGAAGGGTTTTATTATGTGACCGGAAGGTCGGATATGTTATGAGTTGTATGCGATGTATATGATAAGTTAATCGTTTGTATGTGCTATGTATGCTATGTTTGATATTGGCCGAAAGGCATTATGTTATGGTCCGGAAGGCATATATGATATGGGCCGGAAGGCGTTGCAATGTGGACCGTAAGGTTGACGCAGGTAGGACCGGAAGGTTTACCAAGTTAGGACGGAAGTCCCCTGAGATACATGGACCGGAAGGTCAGGGCCTTGAAAGGCGTACGTGCGTAAGTAGTATTTTGGGGAACTCACAAAGCATTTATGCTTACAGTTGTTCTGTTATGTGTTTTAGGTACTAGCGAGGACAGTGGGAAGGCGCCGGCGTGATTGTACACACTGACGAAGGAACTGTTTTATGATCATGGGATGTATTTTGTTACAATGACATTTGTTACACATGTGATTTCAGAATATTAAATGTTGGTTTTTGATGTTTGCAAAAATGAAAAATTGTTTTGAAAATTCACGTTGTTACAAGTTGGTATTAGAGCCTTGGTTTGAGGGATTCAGATGCACCTTCGAGCGTAACTAAACTCAAACCGGGGATTTGAGGAAAATTTTTAATTAATAAAAGCATAAAAATTTTATAAGAGATTTCGTAATAACCAAACAAGAAGCAGTGTGTACGGTCAGCTAACGCCCGAACGGTAAAATCCCCAAAATACCCTTACAATATGTGTTATGAGATATGTTATGATATGATACGCATGCTAGTAGACAAGGTATTCATATTAGGACTAGAGTGGCCTAATTTGTGATGCCTTAGTCTAGGGGAACCTGCTGCTATGAGATGCTTTGAGAGCGAGTGGGTAGCCAGTGCATAGCAAGAATAGAGTACTCATGATCCGGGGTCCGAGGAGGAGGACTTGGGGTGAATTCTGATGCGGTGTACTCGGTAGTATTGGGCCCATACTACTGAAGACACCGGGTCAGTGGGCAACCCAATTAAGAATCCTTTGGGTATCGGAGGCCAAGTAGGGTTGCATTATCGAGTGCGATTATGCTCGATGGAGTCTCTGATATTTTTATGTTGTATTTCATAGGCCTTATGGTTGGGCCACACCACAGACCTGGTACAAGCGGTGTGAGTGACGCGGAGCTTCGTCAGATGATTCACGAGGAGGTGGCTGCAGCGATCCGGGCCGAGATTCCGGAGATGTTTGTGTCTATCAAGACTACACTGATGGATACTTTTGATGAGTGGTACGCCGTAGTGACTGAGGCTGCAGCTACCGCAGCTGTGGCTGCTGCCAGACCACAATTAGGTCACTCATTGATGTTCCGGGAGTTCAACAACACGAAGCCACCCGAGTTTGACGGGACGTAGGATCCGATCGCTGCGATGAGATGGATTGCTGATATTGAGGGATGCTTTTACACCTGTTCATGTCCGGAGCATCTGAGGGTACGGTTTGCTTTGAACCAGCTCTGCCTGGGAGAAAAGGATTGGTGGAAGATCGTGACGGAAAACTTCACTCTTGCGGAGATTTCAGTCGTGACTTGGGAGAGATTTACTTCTATGTTCAAAGACGAGTATGTTCCCCCGGTGGAGAGGGAACGGTTGGTTCAGGAGTTCTTGACCCTCAAGCAGGGTAATGATTCGGTTACTGTGATCACTCGGAAGTTTCATGAGAGGGATATGTTCTGCCCTGAGCAGGTGTCCGCTGAGCAGGCTTGGATGAGCCGATATTTAGGTTTACTGAGGAGGGATATTCAGGAGTTCGTATCAAACTCGTCATACCAGACCTTTGCTGAGCTCCAGGAAAATGCCAGGAAGAGAGAGATCGAGTTGGAGACTCATGCCAGGGAGGAGGCCGAGTCTTAGCAGGTGGATCGACGGCCGGCTCAGTCCCGGCCGGCAGCCAAGCGGACCAAGTCCGCCGATTTGAGGACGGGAGGTCAGAAGGGCCGTACTTGCGGAAAGTGTGGCAAGGGTCACGAGGGGGCATGTCGATCAGGTGCTTTCTACAAGTGTGGCAAGGAGGGGCACATCGCTAGGGATTGCCCCAAGGGATTTATGGTTTGCTTTCATTGCAACCAAACCGGCCATCGGAAGGCCGAGTGTCCTCAGCTTCACCAGGGATCTGCGCCTACTGCTAGGGTTACCGAGACTCGGTCGGTGAATGTCAAGGCTCCGAAGGATCGTAGGAGAGCTTTACAGTTGACTGCGGAGGAGGTCCGCGCGGCACCCGATGTCGTGGTTGGTATGTATTCTTTCGTGTATTTAATTTTATGCTGAGATATTGTGCTTGTATTATGATATGCGTAGGTACTTTTCTTGTGAATTTTGTACCTGCCTTGGTATTATTTGACTCGGGTGTGAGTCGGTCTTTTGTATCTTTGGCTTTTAGCCAGCACATCGGTATTGATCGGGAGGTGATGAGTCGACCCCTACGGGTTTCCATAGCTCACGAGAAAGCGGTATACGCCACTGACGTGATTTGAGGATGTGTGCTCGAGATTTTTGGTGTCAAGTTCCCTATAGACTTGGTCCCTATAGCGATGGATGTCTGCATCATCGTGGGTATGGACTGGTTGAGTATGTTTGGGGCAGTCATTGACTGCGAGAGACAGCTGGTGACTATACGAGACCCTAGTGGGGGAGTGCTTACTGTGTATGGCGAGGGGACCTGGTGTGGGTCAGCGTTTTGTTCGGCTGCTAGGGCAAGACAGAGTTTGCAGCAGGGCTGCAGTGGATTCATAGCCTATGTGATGGACACTCGAGTGGCCGTGGGCAGGCCAAATTCGGTTGACGAGGTTCCAGTAGTGTGCGAGTTTTCGGACGTGTTTCCCGAAGAACTACTAGGTGTGCCTCCGGAAAGGCAAGTGGAGTTCCGTATCGATCTGGTTCCGGGAGCGGCGCCCATCGCCAAGGCGCCTTATCGCCTCGCTCCACCAGAAATGCAGGAGTTATCCTCGCAGCTTCAGGAGCTGTTGGGGAAGGGGTTTATTCGACCGAGTAGCTCACCTTGGGGAGCGCCGATTCTTTTTGTCAAGAAAAAGGATGGTTCACACCAGATGTGTATCGATTACCGGGAGTTGAACAAGTTGACGTTTAAAAACCGGTATCCGTTACCTAGGATCGATAATCTATTCGATCAATTGCAGGGGGGCATCTTGGTTCTCGAAGATAGACTTCGGGTCGGGTTATCATCAGATGAGGGTTCGCGATGAAGATATTCAGGAGACTGCATTCAGAACTCGTTATGGGCATTACAAGTTTGTGGTGATGCCTTTTAGGCTCACCAATGCCCTGGCTGCGTTCATGGATCTTATGAACAGGGTGTGCAGGCCGATGCTGGATCGGTCGGTGATCGTATTCATTGATGACATTTTGGTATATTCGAGGTGTAGGGAGCAGCATGAGGAACATTTGAGGGAGATTCTTAGAGTACTAAGATCGGAGAGGCTGTATGCCAAATTCTACAAGTGTGATTTCTGGTTACGAGAGGTCCAGTTCCTAGGACACCTTGTTAACCAGAAGGGGATATTGGTCGATCCGGCCAAGATCGAGGCAGTGATGAGATGGGAAGTGCCGAGATCGCCCACTGAGATCAGGAGCTTTATAGGATTGTTCGGCTATTATCGAAGGTTTATCAGGGATTTCTCCAAGATCGTCGTGCCACTTACTAAGATGACCCGGAAGGGTGTTGCATTTTCATGGGGTCCGGAGCAGCAGTCCTCATTCGAGACCCTTCGTCAGAAATTGTGCGAGGCCCCGGTGCTTGCACTCCCAGAAGGGATGGAGGATTTTGTGGTATACTGTGATGCATCTATATCTGGATTAGGGGCAGTGCTTATGCAGAGGGGACACGTTATAGCGTATGCTTCGAGGCAGCTGAAGCCTCATGAGTCGAGATATCCCACCCACGACCTGGAATTGGGGGCTGTGGTGTTTGCCCTCAAGATCTAGTGGCACTATCTTTATGGGGTTTGGTGTACCATATACACGGACCACAAGAGTCTGAAGTACTTGATGGATAAGCCAAATCTGAATATGCGTTAGAGGAGATGGTTGGATGTGGTGAAGGATTATGATTGTGAGCTCCTGTACCACCCGGGTAAGGGTAATGTCATGGCCCATGCGTTGAGCCGTAGGGCGGAGAGCGCCCCGATCCGAGACGTTTGTATGAGGTTGACGGTGATGACTCCGATTTTGGACACCATCCGAGGGGCCCAGGCTGAGGCTGCGAGACCAAAAAACCAAAAGAGGGAGCGAGTTGTCGGTTAGTGTCACACCCCGCTAAAGCGGAAACGCAAGGTATGACAACGATAACGGTTTCAATGCAAAAGATAAAGATACATCACCATAGCAGTATTTAAAAGTTTACAACCCATAGCTTCAAAAGAAACAAAATACAAGTTTTTCAAAATAACATTGTTCAAAATATAGCTTCATAATAGCTTCAACACGATGCAGCATGCTCTATGATGATGAATCTTTACATCCACTTACTAATTACTTCCTGAAAAAGCATGTAAAACGAGCGTCAACTATGAAAATAGTTGGTGAGTATCACAAGTTTATAAATCGAGGGTACAATAATGCTTTTCGTAAGTACAAGTACATTGCTTTAATGATAAAACAAAGTTGATTGCTATTAAGGTATACAAGTTTATTGCTAGAACGAGAAACGCGTTTGTATGTGTATGAGCAAACAATGAGTCTCAACCAAACCTATGACTGAAGCCCTATCGAGATCTATGCTTATCGTTCCATAGATGAATATGGTATCATGCACTCCAGCGATTCGGGCGAGTGAGGAGTTGTCAATTCCTAATAGCGCTATCCATAACGACCATTGGCTCAAAGAGTTAATGGTTAGAGATAAGGGAAGGGCCTTAGTACAATAAGTTCTCATGTTCCGTGTTGCATAATCATACATAAAGATACATAGCAATACAATAGCAATCATGTTTGATAATAAACAATTTAAATACATCATGCAAACAATAGTTTTCTGGACATGCTTTTCCACCCCAAAACATAAAAACCGAAAATAGGGGAGTGCGTGAATACTCACGATGTTTTGTGTAGACACAAGCGGTACTTCGGGATGCACCAACGTCTTACTACCGGGATCCTACGACATCAAACACACGCACTAGTGAGTTTCCATGTCGATATCTAATGCTAATATACTAAACTCTACATATAGGGAAATGCCAATTTATGTTTTAGTATTGGATTTTACATCAATTAGTTACACTTTTTCTGAAGTAATGAAATTCTATATATCGGGCGATTAATTACAACCTTGGAATATAAACTTTCCAAATTTTTAAGTCTTTATTACAACATAAATTCACGAAAATAGCATTCGAGGGATAAAAATTCTCAAACTTTTTATTTAACTGTTATTACACAATACTAAGCTGGGAAAATTATAAAAATGGATTTCCAAGTTGTTTAATTATATTTTATGATTTTTGAGCATTTATTTCAATAAAAATTGAAATAAATAGAAAACAGTTTCCAAAATTACCCAAACTTTTTATTTAATTGTTATTATACATAAATAGGTTGGGAAAAATATAAAAGATATTTTTCAGTGGGTATTTCTATTTTTCCTTGCTTTATTCCTTTAAATAGTCATTAATTAAAGAAATAATATTAAACAGTTAAAATAAATCACCATAAATTTTTGTAACATCATTTACAGTATAAATATCCTGGGAAAAATATCAAAAGTGGTTTTGATAATGTATAAACTGGTTTTGGGTATTTATGTATATTTAAGTGTATTTTAGTGCAATTAACTTTAGAAAATAAGAGAAAAATAGTTTACAGTAGAGAAAAATATTCAAAATTTTTATTTAACCTCCTACTCTATAATATTATATCCTGGTAAATTTTCATGAATTTTGGATAATCAGAACTATTTCTCCCATTTTTAGACCATTATAATTACCAAAAATTGGGAAAAATAGTAAAACATGATGGAAAATCTTGAAATTATTTTTTGGAGTCACCCATCACAGGTAAGGTATGCGAAAATTGTTAGATACAATTTTCACATCCTATAAAGTGGTTTTGTAATTTATCATTCCCTAAACAAAATAAAATTAGAAATCGTATTAAACAGTAACAAAAATTGTTGAAATTTGGTGAGGGGTCATTATTCCCCATACGTATCATCCATGAATTTATTTAGGATTTATTGACCTCTGGAAGTATTTTATATGATTTATGCCCTTGGTTTTAGCAATAATTCTAATAAATCAAAGAAATAACAAAAGCTCTTGAAATTTTCCAAATGATCTCATGCATGCAAGGGCTTTCAAAAGGAAAAATGTAAAAAAATGTATTCAGAAGAGAAATGAGGCTAATGATTCCAAACAATTTAAGAAAAGTTGCATGCAATAATGCATGAAGTGTAAATGTGACTGAAGTTCATGAATTTGTGTAGCCCATTCAGTGAGGTTTTAAGCCACGAAATTTCAACCATAATTCAATAGATATGTTAAGTTTCTAAGGTATTTTTCCTCAGATTTATGGTTGGGTTTAAGGCCATTGTTTAAGCAAGATAAAAATAGTGATCACAGAAAAAGAGCTGTATGCGCAACCTTTTTGTAAAATCTGCTAAAAATCGGATATTTATTATTTTACAGTGAGACCAGTTGGGTTTGAAAGTTAACTCGTGGAAATAACCAATACAAAAAGAATATCATGATTTGGTTAAGAAATGACTGAGTTATGACTGTTCAAAGTCGAACAAAGTAATCTGGCAGATTGCATGTTTGCTTGTGTGCATTATTAGGGTATTTCAACAAGAACATCATGCATGTCTTTGGTAAGGCCCGATTTCTAACACATGCATGGAATGAATGAGCATCCAAGATGTAATAGAAATGGTTTAAATGCTTTTGGTCATGCATGAACACAAAAGAAATGGAGAAGAACATGAAATATTATGTTTTGATGTCACATGATCATAATGTGCATCTTTTCCACTCCTTGCATGGGTTTGATCCCGGATTTTCACCATCTCTAACACATGCATTGTGTTATGGTGAGAATCTACAAACCACAAGGGGAGAATAAAGATCTCTAGCCATGGAAAGGCATAGAATCCGAAAAGTAGAGAAGACTAAGAAGAAAAAGAGGTTTAACCATGAAACTTTGGAAGAAGATGTTGTTGTTTACCTTGGTTTTGACCTTGAGAGAAGTAAGAACACTTCAAGGGCTTCACAATCTAGAAATTTTGCAGAGAAATGAGAGGATTTTCGTGAGTTTAGAGAGAGGGAAGAAGAGAGTGAAGTGTGTGAAGAGAGTGAAGTGATAGGGTGAAGAGGGAAGAGGTGGAGTAAGGGTTTAAGCTTAATGATTGTGTTTTGGGGAAGAGAGAGGGCATGGGGAGAGGTGATGGCCGGTTTTTGCATGCATTTTGGCCTCCTCTCTCCTAAATTTTAAACTTTATAAACTTCCCTCCTATATTTTATATAAAAACATTAATTTTTATAAAATGTTTATTAAGCAATTTGATTTATTTAAAAAATCTTGTTTTCAACAAATAATTTATGATTAATACTTGTAATTTATATTTCTAGTTCATTGGTATAATCCATAATTTGATTAATAAAATTTGATATTAAGAAGTTTATAGCCAAATTTTATAAAGTTTTTAAGCTTTATAATTTATAACTTTGGATTTTTGGCTCTTTAGGGTTTTTGGAATATTGTTTGATATCCAACAACATGTTGAAGTATAATTAGAATGTTTTAATTTATTTTTAGAGTTTTATACCCTATTTCAATTATAACAAAGCTTGAAGCTTTATTCTAATTATAGTATTGGCATTTCCTATTGTAGCTAAGCAACTTACTAGAATTGTAAGTATCAAGTATATTAGTCCTAGACCTTAGTTGGATCCTAGTTTATGCAAGATTTTTGACCTAATCTATACTACTAGGTCATGGCATGTTGTGCATGAATGGTTTTTATAAAGATGCATGAGTCCGAGAATGACCTGAATTGGCAGTTGTCACAGTCAGGTATCGGGATTTGTTACGGATAGTCGGGGACTTATGACATTTCAGGGTTGGATTTGTGTACCTTTTGTGGGCGATACGCGTACTATTTTGATAGAGGAAGCGCATCGATCGAAATTCTCGATCCATCCTGGGGCTACTAAGATGTATTTGGACCTAAAGAATGAGTATTGGGGGCCCTGTATGAAGAGGGATGTTGCATGGTTCGTCGAGAGGTGCCTGACTTGTCGTCAGGTTAAGGCCGAGCACCAGTGTCCGCACGGTAAATTGCAGCCGTTGGAGATTCCCGAATGGAAGTGGGAACAAATTACCATGGATTTTATCACCAAATTTCCAAGGACTGCGAGAGGGGTTGATGCAATTTGGGTGATTGTGGATAGATTGACGAAGAGCGCTCATTTTCTAGCTATCAGTGAAAGCTCTTCTGCGGAGAAGTTGGCAGAGTTATATGTGAGGGAGGTGGTATCGCGGCATGGGGTTCTGATGTCAATCGATTCAGATCGGGATGTACGATTTACTTCCAGGTTTTGGAAGAAGTTTCATGAGGAGTTGGGTACGAGGCTGCATTTCAGTACTGCATACCACCCGCAGACGGATGGACAGAGCGAGCGGACGATTCAGATGCTTGAGGATATGCTTCGAGCATGTGTTTTGGATTTTGGAGGGAGTTGGGACACCTATTTACCCTTAGCAGAGTTTTCATACAACAATAGCCATCATTCGAGCATTGGTATGCTGCTCTTTGAGCTGTTGTATGGGAGGAGGTATCGCACCCCCATCTGTTGGGGAGAGGTGGGGCAGCGGGTAATGGGTAGCACGGAGATTGTACTTCAGACAATCGAGCAGATACATCAGGTTAGGTAGAGATTGTTGACCGCTCAGAGTCGCCAGAAGAGCTATGCGGACAGACGTCGGTCCGAGCTCGAGTTTCAGGTTGGTGACCTTGTGGTCTTAAAGGTCTCTCCTTGGAAAGGAGTGATACGATTCAGGAAGAGGGGCAAGTTGGGACCTCGATATATTGGACCTTTCAGGGTAATCGCTAGGGTAGGCAGGGTAACCTACTGGTTGGACCTACCTGCTGAATTGGGACAGATCCACGACACCTTTCATGTCTCGTAGTTGAGGAAATGTATTGCCGACGAGTCAGCAGTGGTGACATTAGATGATATTCAAGTGGATGCAGGCCTGAACTATGTTGAGAGACCAGTGGCGATCAGGGATCGAAAGGTTAAGGTTCTGAGAAACAAGGAAGTACCTTTGGTACAACTGCAGTGGCAAAATCAGAAGGGGTCCGAGCTGACATGGGAGTCCGAGTCTGAGATGCAGGAACAGTATCCAGAAGTGTTTTCAGTGTGAGACTTCGGCGACGATGTTTGGTTCTAGTGGGGGAGAATTGTAACAACCCGAAATCCAGGTACCTTAGTATTTAAGCCTTCATTTTTAATTTAAGTCATTTAGGGTTTTGCATCATGAGCGAGTACGCTGGGCGTACAAGGAGTACGATGCGCGTACTCGCGCGCCTCATTTGAACGCGTTCACCCTCGGGTACACTGGGCGTACCTAAGGTTACGTTGAGCGTAGCCAGTCCAGACCTAAAAACCCTAATTATTTTGGTTGGCTATAAAAGGAATGTGTTGGCTTGACTCCTAGCCACCATCCCTCAGAAAGAAACCCTAAGAGAGTGGTTATTCGTTCCAAGTCCATTTGTGAGTGTTCTAAGCTTGGTGGTGCCATTTCAAGGCAGCAAAGAAGAAGAAGAGTTCATTGGGAAGGCTAGAAGTTTGTGTTCAAGGGTAGATTCGGGCTTTGCAGAGGTTGGAGCTTCATTCTAAGGAAAAAAGTTCGAATCTTGACATATAGTTCTTGTGATATGCTTTAAGTACCATTTTCTAGGGTTTTGATCCCAAAGGTGGATACTTTATGAGCAAATGGTCTCCATTAGATTAGATCCATCATATTTTTGGTCCATTTGAGTTGTAGATCTATAAAAATGTAATCTTGGTCGTGAATGTTTGGCCATGCATGGGATCTATACCCTTGAGTTGATATGGAAAGGTGTTAAGGAGTGTAAGAGCCTTGAGTTGATATTTGTGGAAGTCAATATTAATTAAAAATAATATTTGTTATGATTAGGCGAGGTTGAGTCTCCGTTGGGACTTGGAGATAGCGAGTGCGCGAGATTCTAGACTTTCCACGAGGTGAGTTTTCTCACTATACTGTACCCGGAAGGGTTTTATTGTGTGACCGGAAGGTCGGATATGTTATGAGTTGTATGCGCTGTATATGATAAGTTAATCGTTTGTATGTGCTATGTATGCTATGTTTGATATGGACCGAAAGGCATTGTGTTATTGGCCAGAAGGCATGATATGGGCCAGAAGGCGTTGCAATGTGGACCGTAAGGTTGACGTGGGTAGCACCGGAAGGTTTACCGAGTTGGGACGGAAGTCCCCTGAGACACATGGACCGGAAGGTCAAGGCCTGGAAAGGCGTACGTGTGTAAGTAGTATTTTGGGGAACTCACTAAGCATTTATGCTTACAGTTGTTGTGTTATGTGTTTCAGGTACTATCGAGGACCGTGGGAAAGCGCCGGTATGATTGTACACACTGATGAAGGAACTGTTTTATGATCATGGGATGTATTTTGTTACAATGACATTTGTTACACATGTGATTTCAGAATATTAAATGTTGGTTTTTGATGTTTGCAAAAATGAAAAATTGTTTTGAAAATTCACATTGTTACAGCTTGGCTTAGGATTGCTAGGGGTTCACTTCATGTATTAACACTTGTAGTTCTTTAGTGATGGTATTATGAGCACCAAGGCTACCATTATACTCTAATAATGATCAAGGACGTAAAATACGTTGGATGTTCGATGTTAGATAGTTATTTTATGGTGTGGATTACATTAAAAATGTTTCTGATAATACTAAACTTCTAGCATAACCGAAAATCTTAATATCATGAGGGTCTTCAAGCAACTTCATTAGTCAACAACCACTACGGAGTAGGGAGTCTTCAATCTTTTTCAACTTCCTTTGAATACATGTGGGTTTTAAAATTCAACATGATGTTGGTGGGTTCATAGGTTTTTGGTGACATTGAAAATACTTATTTTCTTTTAAGTTGGATCTTTGTTTATGAATATGATATTCTATCTTATTATATATCCTTAAGCCTATGTTTCTCATCCTTTGAAATGGTTTATGATGTCTTGTCATATCTTAGGGGTATTTATATGGATTACCGAGGCATGATTGCTTAAATCACTAGGGGAATACCTTCCTATGTATGAGAATCCTCTACTCTTCCTATGGTGTTTTTAGTTTTTATGAATTCTATTGATTTTGATTCATCATTTTCTAGGTGTGTTTATTACTTCCTCTAGGCATCCATTCAAAAGTAGTTTTGAGACTAACAATTTTATAACGGGTTCCCATTATCAACCTCTGATGTTGCTTTCACGCAATCGACGCTTCGTTAGACATCACATGTGTTTAGAAAGTTATGCCTATTGTGACTTAATTCACCACAATGGTTGTAGCTAGCAACTAAATGCGCGAGTATTTACCCCATATAGAGAAATACATATATTTCCCTCTCACTTAAGATTTAACGATTATAGGTCGGGTTAGCTAAAGGTTATTTAGCTAAGGGATAAATAAATTGCCTCATTTAACAACGGTGGATGCGTAGCCATGTTGATAATTTCTCTTTTTTCTTTTCATTTGGTTTTACTTAATCTATATATTATCCTAGATATAACTAATTGGGTATAATATGCTTAATATATATATATATATATATATATATATATATATATATATATATATATATATATATATATATATATATATATATACTAGGTGTGAAACCCATGTATTACATGGGTTTAATTAAAAAAATAAATATAAAATTTTAACAATTTGAAAAGTTTGAATTTATAGAAAACAATAAAAAGAATTGAATTATTAAAATTAATCAGACTTTAATTTATTGATTACATTACATATATAAACTATTTCTAATAAATACTTTACATATATATATATATATATATATATATATATATATATATATAATTAAGTATGGTTCGACTTATGCTTATATATATATATATATATATATATATATATATATATATATATATATATATATATATATATATATATAGAGAGAGAGAGAGAGAGGCTGGTATGGTTTGTGTTAGTAGTAAATTCGTGCATAGTAACGGCCAGGTACATTGCTATCCAAGATTCAGGCTAAGGTAACGACTAGGTATATTGTGTCCTTGAAAATTGGTCAACATAGCGACTAGACATAATATTATCTAAAAGTTTAGGCATGGTATCTACCGGGCATAATATCCAACTAACGTTTAAGGCATAGTTGTATCACTAATTGTGTAAAATTTTCTAATATTTGTATAAAATGAGTATGAAAGCATGTATCCTCCCTCCCCCACCCCCATCGGGTATAACATTTGAAAATTGTAAATGTGGGGCCTTGAACTCACCCTTGACGTTTGTTTCGTGTATTCTGTGTGTTGCACCGGAACTTTAGAAACTTGAAGATTGCTCGATGGAAAGATAGATTCAATTTAGAGAGAGAGAGAGAGAGAGAGGGAGAGAGAGAGAGAGAAAGAGAGAGATGTTAGAGAATTTTTTGTGAAAAATGAGGTGGTGGAGACCTCTATTTATAGTCGAAATTTTTGTGGTGCACATGAAATTCTAGGGCGCTCATCGCACGCTTGCATTGTGGCATCTTTCAGAGATTGACACGTGTCATATTTTCAGTGGTCCACGTCATCGAATATCTGAACAAATCAGGTGTTAGAACGTGCACCACGCTTGGCCTTCTGTGATGCGTGCATGATGGACTTTGATTTTTATAAATTCTATAATTTCTGTGTTCATGCTCCGTTTCTGACGTTTCTTATATCTATGCATAGGTACTGACACGCACTATAACTTCTATTTTGGTTGTTTTAGCAAATTTTAACTTTAGTTTTTGGCTTAAAAGTTGATACCCGCAATGTTTTTTTTTGGAAAAATGATAACTCTCTCATACATTTTCGTTTTTTTCATTCTCAGTCATAAAATTCCTACTTTGAGAAGTATTACGATTCTCAATTTGGTTGGTTTAGCTAAAAATCAACCACCATCTTCATAATTTTCGACATTAAAACTTTTTATACCCAGTTGATGTCTATATATGGTAAAAACTATATCTCCTCTGTGATAGGCCATATTTTTACAAAGTTCATATATTTGGAATCACGTTTAGGTGTATATTCCAAATATGTGAACCTGCTCCTAAGATGACACGATTTTTCACGCTCTTATTTTTTAGACTAAAGGTCGAGATTATCGGGTTTGGTAACTGAATATATCTTTTTATATTATTAGTGTATTACATATATTGGTTTACGTTGATTTCTAACAGCGGTCGGTGATGTTTTTGTCTCGGTTGTCACATCCTCCCACTGTTAAAGGAAATTTTATCCCCAAGTTTAGATCACATTCCTAATCATTGAAATTTTGGGTATGTTTTTTATTCCTTTCTTGGTACTTTTATGTGATTTGGAAAAATTGTAATCTTTTCCTCTGGAATTAGGAGAATTTTTATAAATTTAGAAAAAAATGATGAAATTAAAAAGGGAATTCAAGTACAATAAACTAAAGTTTACTAATCCAACCCATAAAATTTTATCTTATTGTGTATCGTTTTGGCGGCATGGCCGAGTGGTAAGGTGGGGGACTGCAAATCCTTTTTCCCCAGTTAAAATCTGGGTGCCACCTCATCAACAAACGAATCAAAATTTATTATCTGCTGATATAAATCACCCTAATTTTACCCAACAGATAAGACGATTGTTGATACTTGGTTGATTCTAAACATTTGTTCTGGGGATTTTGTAAAATATTGGAAATCTTTCAATCTAAAATTCAAATAAAGATTATATTATGATGTTCAAAGCAAGACTTCCCGATTCCCTTCTACTGCTAATGTCTACTGATTGGGTCTTGAATTTCATTGGCATAGCCGCCGGCGGCTAACTAGTTGTGGAAAGTCCTTTATGTAATCTACATATATAGACTCGCAAGAATCTCTGAGTGTTCAGGCATTAAATCACTATTAGATTGAGATTGGATGGATAATTTACGTTTTTATAGAAAAAGTAAATATATATATATATATATATATATATATATATATATACATATATATATATATATATATATATATATATATATATTGAAACCCCTCATCAAGAGTATAATATACTATCTCCCAACTGCTTCAGAGAGACAATCTAGAAAGGAAAGGATACGGATTAGATCAAATAGGAAATAAAAGTATGTAATAGATAGCAATTGATCTATTTGTACTATGAAGGGCAACAAAGAATGGGCCCTGTTTTTTTATTACTATATGTTCCATTAGTAACATTCCTTTGTAGCATCATTGTGTATTTTAGTTGTGTTTAGTCTTTCACGGTTAGAAATCATATAGGAATTTTTTAGAAATGGATTTATTTCATTGGTTCATCAATAGTGTTCGGCCAGAATCCCTTTTTGACTATAGACCATGGATTCTACTATTATTAGTGAGCAATACAATAATGGAATATTTCTAGCATAAAGATAAGGGACATAATTGACATGGATATAGTAAGTATCGCTTGGGCTGCTTTAATGGTAATCTTTACATTTTCCCTTTCACTCATAGAATGGGGAAGAAGTACACTTTATAAGGACTACTAATTTAGTTTACGAATGAAATGGTATCAATTGTTTTATAGATCGTTCTGCAACACATTTTTTATTTTTTATTTGAATTGAAATAATTTTCAAATCAAAATTTATTCATTTAGAAATTCCATTGGATTCTAGTGGAGAAATGTATTATATAACATCAAAACAATTATTTCAGAAAGAAAGAGAATTAGGTGACAACACTCTGACACGTCCGAAAATCATTTGGGAAACGATGGAGAAATTCGTTCAAATTCGTTAACGATTGAAAGTCTCTAGAGACCGATAGAAAAGCTACGTAGACAAACGAAGGAAACCTTTGGAATTCCAGGTGGGAGACCGTGTTCTTTTGAAAGTCTCTCCCTGGAAGGGCTTGATACGCTTCGGAAAGTGTGGGAAGCTCAATCCAAGATACATAGGGCCTTTTGAGATTCTCGCTAGAATCGTCCCTGTAGCTTACAAACTCAATCTACCCCGCAAACTTAGTAACGTACATTCTACTTTCCACGTCTCGAACTTGAAAAAGTGTCTATCTGATGAGACTCTTGTAATCCCACTCGACGATATCGAGATCAACAAGAACCTCAACTTCGTGGAAGAATCTGTAGAGATCATGGACCGAGAGGTCAAGCAAACGAAGCAAAGTCGTATCCCGATAGTGAAGGTTCGTTGGAACGCCAAACGAGGACCGAAATTCACTTGGGAGCGCGAGGATCAAATGAATATGAAATATCCTTATCTTTTCGCGTAGTTATTTGTAACGAGTTTTTGCTTAAACTCTAATTTCGGGATGAAATTCCGTCTAACGGGGCGATGATATGAGAACCCGAAATTTCTATTTATACAAGCCCTTCAGTCAAGCACTTCAAATAAAAGTGAAACACATTTCTACTAAATTTTAGCAGGTTTAAAGTCCGTTTGGGTGTTTTTAATATTAATTCTTCAAGCGAACGAATAAAAGGAAGTATTTCGAGGAGTATCATGTAACAATTAAATCAGCCAACACCTTAATTAGGTGTTCACGGCCAAACAAATGGAGTTTGGGCCATGAACTCCTCTTGTTCGTGAATTCATGCATATAGCATGTGTTGAGTCTTCATTTCCCAATTTCTAAGCTCATGAACATCGAATTATCTCTCAAGTATCATACACCTTTCTTCCAATCTTCCAAAAACGTAAGTGTTTCTTCCTTTGATTTGTTGTTATAACACTTCATCTAGTTGTTATACATGATTTCATCCATGAAATCTTCCCTTTTTCATACATCTTCAAGTGTTCTTCAAAGCACCAAGAACACACACTAGTGTTCTTGGACCTTAAACACCCAAACAAGCTTCTATATTGTAAGTACTCTTGTCCTAGCTTGTTGTATACTAGAATGAACTTGTTTACACCTTAGAAACATCAAGAAATCTGGAATGGAAGGGAGTTTACGGCCAGGGCACCTCCCTAGGCCGTAAACACTATAGAAGTGTGCAAAGTTGCCCTAAACTCCTTCCTAATGCTTAGAACTTGGACTAGAACTATTCACCATTAAGCTAAGGACTTTAAACTACAAGTTTGTGGAGTTTGCCATGGGTTTACGGTCGTACACCCACTAGGGCCGTAAACCCTAGGTCGTAAACTCCATGGGATTTGGACCTTGGGCCGTAAACTCAAGTGCAATACCTTCCGCCCCTTAGATGCAACCCAATGGCCTTCTAACACTTAAAACAAAGTGTTTTCCACATTGTAGGGTGTTTATAGTTACTTAATTAGTGTTATAATCACTAATTAGATGCATACATATGTCTTTATATGTTAATAGGATCATTGTGTGTGTTCAAGTCTTCACATGACACCTAGCACCTTGTCTAACACTTCCATACAATCCACTCACTACAGGTGAGTTCATACCCCTTAATCAACCTTTTTAATGATTTTAAATGCTTTTATGAGGGGGGGGGGGAACAAGTTGAATATCATAGTTGTTATATCAATCACATGTGATTAATAACTATCAAACATATGGATTTACTATACTTTCAAACTATTTTACTAAACAAATGACTTCAAACTGCTTATCAAACTCTTTTACATGTAAACTCTTTACTAAACTCACTTTTAAGTATCAAAACTTTTCTATTACAGCTTTTAAACTTATATATTGTTAAAACCATGTTTATTACATATATAGTTATATAAGTAAGGATTGAAGGACTTAGGACTGCCAACTCACTTTATTTCCTGTTCCTTGTTTGGTTGTGGACTTAGAGTACCCTGTTGCTTGTCTGAGTGTCGTTGGATCCTTAGTTATATATTATGTATATATGTATAGATATAAAGATTTTCATCTCAGTTCAATACATCCAGTCATACAAACGATTCTACTAGTAACTATAATAGGTATAGTTAGGGATATACTACTCATTACTACTAGTTCAATGAAGCATACAAAGAGTTAGTTCATTCATGAATCAATACTTACTATTATGAGAAACTGTACAACGATACTATTATGAGAAACTATACAACTACACTATGATGAGAAACTATACAATGATACTATTATGAGAAACTATACAATGATACTATGGTGAAAAATAACACATTTACTACACTAGTACATACATTACATATACAAGTATACTATAACATAAATGTGATCCACTGTTTCGGGGCATGTCTTCACTGCCATGGGCTAATTTGTAACCAGAATCTCCTGGAGGGAGAGCGTGAGTTTGCGTATAGATCTAAACTGGATTGACTATCCTACACCTTGCTGTTAGCTACAGTGAGACCTGCAGGTCTTCGGGTGCCAAATGTCATTACTTTTGACGTCTTACATCGTCATGTTCATAGTCGATAGCATGGTACAATTAATCACATAATACCTTAATATAAATCCCGTTTAAGGTAGTTAGTAAAACAATAGTTATTATAATACAACACTACAGTACTACATTAATTTACTCCTCTGCATTTATTTTGTGATCACTTCACTTAAAAAACAATGTACAAACTATATTTTGATAATGATAGTTACACTTGGGAAAATTATACACCATTACAAGAAACAAACATACAAAACAGTCGTGCCTTGGTAGAAGGCTACTTTTAGTAGAAAATATAGGATTTTCTAGGAGTTACGAACAATTACAAACATTTACAAACAATCAGATGCTTTTACTAAAAACATTTACAAACTCATACTTCAACCACTATTGAAAACATTTTGATACAAACAATGACACTAAAATACTTATGAACTCACCAGCTTTAAAACTGATAACTCTTTCAAAATAACTTGTATTCTCAGGTCATCGGTAGACAGGTACCGATGCTAACCTTTGACAAGATGGAGCGCATTCAAGACTCATCTTACATTTTGATTTACATTTTGGTGTCTTATAAACTATACATAACACACTTGTATTAAATTAGATTATTAATACAATGGATGATGTTGATTGTTTGTTTACTATTATTCTATGTTGTGATAGTGTACATGACGTCCTCCGTCCCTGAACGTTTCCGTCGTTCCGATTTTGGGGTGTGACAGTAAAAACCTTTAAGATTGTTGAGTATCACTTCAGATAGACACTTAAGGAATTAGACCAATAATATTGAATATTATATGTCAATTAGTTGAAAATAATAAATAAAATTATTATTATAGTTACCAATTATCGTCTAGACACCAAATCAATCCTTCGGGATCATATTTGATTACAAAATAGGTGGACGGAAGAGTTTTTCGTTATTGGATGAAATTAAAATAACAAAACAACAAATTAAAACCGACATGGAGTTGTTGATTTTCGATATGTAAAAGACTTCACAAAAGAAGCTCTTTTATATAAATGTTTTTATGTCACTCTAAGGTTGTAAGCTTCAACATAAATAGCGCGGATTTATTACAAAAATATCATTTGTTCCAATAACTATAGAATAAGAGATAAACACAAAATGATCAATCTAAAAACGGAAGAAACTGGGATTATGAAGTTGCAAATATCGTAGATCTCGAAATTTGGTTTGTGGAGTAAGCATCTAAGAAATGTATATTTATAATTGCAGAAATCCTATAGACGGCAACAATACATATATGTGATGATGACGACCCTATCACGGCTTGAAAAAAGTCACATCAAGTTGATCCTTATCTGCAACTACTTGGTCTGCAAGAAACTTGATTTGGGAGGCTACTAGAACTTTCCACGACTTTATACACAGAGTCAACAAAAGTCAACACATGGTTAACATTGGTCGGGTCGGTCCAACCAACTCGACCCAAACTTGCCATAAATAAAAGTTCATAAACTTCTAACGACTGATGCATCGTGCGCCTAAATCGCGCACTCGCATCAATGTATGTTAGACGAACGTATGTGAGCTTGATTAATCTTTTATCCAGTTAAAATCTATGAAAGTCGTATAAACACAAAAAATATTTCTTCCCCAATGAGTATGGAATTCAAAAACAACTACCAACTTACATCTCTCTCTCTCTCTCTATATATATATATATATATATATATATATATATATATATATATATATATATATATATATATATATATATATATATATATATATATATATATATATATATTTAAATAGTTTTCAAAAGAAAAAAAAAATGTGGTAGAAGTATAGCAAAGGTACAGCCTTAATTAATTTGTAACAATCGAAGTTATATCTGTTTGCGTGATGGGTATAAGCCACTTGTCAAATAATGCCTCTTAGCTGTAAATTTTGTGTTTGGATTACGTGGTGTATGATTGAGTTGTTGTATTCCCACAAACTTAAAATAACATAATAAAACAACCAAGCATGAAAAAGGGCTTGATATTAGACAACGGAATAATTTGTAGTTTCTTTTTATAGTTGTTAACTTTATTGTTGGTCGTTTATTTAACTTCCAATAATTCTAATTACAGTAAACAATCTCTTACGAAGTGTTCTCCTTATAAAAAAACGTAAATATTTATAAAGTAGAATAGTAGTTATCATAAATCATTAGGTTAGGAGTAAAAGATGGTAATAAAGAGAAATTTATTGTATTTAAACTCTAAGATCGTCATCCTTAATGGCTAAATAAATCAGGGTGAATTAGAAGGCGCCTATGGTTACAAACATAAACAAGCCGAGAAATGTTGTGAAATACACATTAGAATTGTAATAAACCATAGAGAACTCATGGAAAAATCGGAGCTAGAGCCTAGAAGTCCTTATAACTTTGAGTGTTGTTTTGGGTAAGGATGGTATGTTTTGTTTTTAATTTAAACTCAAATTAGTTGTAAAATTGCCTATTGGACGTTACGAGGACGACTATGTATTTGATGAATGGTTGGTTGCAGGTTTAAAGAATATACATAGTATTTTTCAAACTTGTACCAACTATGTGGAAAGTTATATAGAACAAATTTACAACTGAAATCCTAAAATCAGAGAAAAACCAAAAGAAAAAAAATGGCGCGACAACACGTAACCAAAACGCAACGAATAGAGGCGGAAAAATAACCATAACCAAAACGCAAACACTAAAGGTGGAAAAAAAAGAAGTGCACCAACGCGTTAATTTAGTATTTAGTACAATACAATAACTCTAGTTTATACCGACGAATGAAAACTTATTATATGTGACCCAACTGAGACGTAGAAAACGTACATAAAATTAAACATGAAAACATACATAAAAGTTATATTGAAACGTAAATAAACTCGATGTAACATCTAAAATTTCAAACCAATTTAATCTTTTTAAACATATCAAGTTCATCAAAACATTACAACTTTGTTTTTAAAATATTGATTATCATAGTTTTTCCCAGAAACATATATATAATAGGAGGAACAGTACGATCACGCCTTCACTTTGCCGCAATCCTCTGATGTACCTGAAACAATAAGTTGAAACTGTATGCCCGAAAGCTTAGTGAGTTACCCCCAAAATATCGATACACATACAGTCTAGATAGCAATAGCAACATTAGCATATCATATCAATAAAACAAAACAGCATATACTGGGTCTATAACTTTACAAGATGGATTACCCATGGGCCCTTAGTACGAGTCTGGAATGCCTAACGGGCCCTCAGCTTCTATATGGGATGCCGTCGAGCCCTCAGTACGAGTCTGGAATGCCTATCGAGCCCTCAACTCGTATCTGGAATGCTCCCGAGTCCTCAGTATGAGTCTGGAATGCCTATCGGACCCTCAACTCATATCTAGAATACTGCCTAGTCCTCAGTATGACTCTGGAATGCCTACCGGGCCCTCAGCTCATATCTGGAATACTCCTGGGTTTGTTGGCTACCGCATGGAGTAGTAAAACCTCAAACCAACCCACATAACATATAACATAACTACTGAGCATGCAATAATCATATAACATCACAACTAGTCCTACAAGTCTACCTAACTGGCATAACCACTAGCATGCAACACTAACTCATACTCAACATTTAACACTACTAGGATAACATATTCAAAGGGGCCGGCCTTGGTGCCTTAGACCCGTTAGTATAGTGAGGATAACTCACCTCGTAGATATCAGCTTGGTAAATAATCAAAGCTCTCCGATCACTTGTCAAAGACTCCACCACCTATTACCATAATATGACATGCTCATAAGTCTCTGTCCTCACAGAATAGCTAACCTTGATCAAGGTCAAAGTCCTTCGTCAAGGTCAACAATCCATGTTGACCTCAACTCGCTGAGTCCTTTTAAGCACATCCAACTCACCGAGTCATCGGGGTGACTCGTCGAGTTCCTTCGAATCTCGATCAAACTTTAAGGCCACCCGTCGAGTTCCCTCCTTGTAACTCGACGGATATACATACAAACGTGTTCTGGTTAAAACTCATCTAACCCGCCGAGTTGTTCATCAACTCGTCGAGTCTAATGCACACCTTCATGTGACTCGTCAAGTCGGCTTTGTGACTCGCCGAGTCCCTTCAGTCATTTTATCATTAGACAACTTTATGCCATGGCAAGGCCCCAAATTGTAGATCCAACTTCCTTAGGCCTGCTTATCACGTAAAGTTGCAAACTTTACGTGCATGCAAGGCTCCAATGACTCAAAAAGCGAAAACTATGCTTGAAATGGGGTTTTACACTTCGGGAGGGGCTCAAACTTGCCAAAGCTAAGAACTTTATGGCCCTTCAATCCATAGAGAGTTCAGATATGAAGTTACAACTTTAGATCTTGGCTCATACTCCAGGAAATGACTTTATAACCCAACCAAGAACCCTAATCTCCAACCAAGGTGGTCTAGAATGAAATAGGTAGGAGGATAATAGCTTGATACCTTCCCAAGAGATGAAAATTGGAGTAGATCTGGATTATCCCTAGGCTCCTTTCTTCAAACCACTTGCTTCCCAAGCTCTTTTCACCAAAATCCTCTTCCAAGGCTTCAAACACACAATGGGCACACACACGCGTATTAGGGTTTGTTAAGAGACTGCAAAGAGGCTGAAAGAGGTTTATGTTCCCCAAAATAGGGTGCACAACCCCAGGATTTAGGGTTTTAGCTGGTAGATCCTACTCGCCTAGTCCCAAGATGGACTCGTCGAGTAGGTTACTTAACCCGCGATCCTTCCCGCTGCTACTCAACAAGTAGATCTACCAACTCATCGAGTAGGGCTTAACCCAATAACTCATATTTAGACAATACCTGAGAATTGGGGCATTACAACTCTACCCCACTTGATCTAGACTAGGCCCTCGAAGTCTGCTGGAATTAACAATGTCGGGTAATGCTCGCGCATCTCTGCCTACGGCTCTCATGTCCACTTGGATCCCTTCCGATGTTCCCATTATACCTTTATCAAAGGTATTTCCTTGTTCCGCAAAATCTTCTTTTTCTTTTCTAAGATAGCCATAGGTCTTTCCACGTAGTTCAGACGCTCATCGACCTGTATATCATCCGGTGATACTACCGCCTCCTGGTCCGTGATGCACTTTCGTAACTACGAAACATGGAATGTGTTGTGAATCCGGCTGAGCTCTTCCGGAAGCTCAAGCCTATATGTCACCTTGCTAATCCTGGAAATGATCCTGAATGGCCCAATATATCGAGGGTCCAATTTTCCACTCTTCATGAAGCTGATCACACCCTTCCAGGGCGAGACCTTCAAAAGTACCATGTCACCTACCTGAAATTCCAACTCAGATCGGCATCTGTCGGCGTAACTTTTCTTCCGACTCTAAGCTGTCTATAGTCTCTGCCTGATCTATTGAATCTTCTCGGTAGTCTGCAAAACCACCTTCATCCAGCCCATTACCCTGTGACTTACCTCGCCCCAACAAACCAGGGTGCGACACCTCCGCCCGTAGGTAAGAATCCCAACTCCCATCGAAGTCGATAGCTATTGTTGTAGGCGAACTTTCCAAGCGGTAGGTGAGAATCCCAACTCCCACCGAAGTCGATGACACATGCCCTCAACATGTCCTCGAGGGTCTGAATAGTCCGCTCGCTCTGGCCGTCTGTCTGCGGGTGGAATATTATGCTGAAGTGTAATCGCGTGCCAACCTCCTCATGAAACTTCTGCCAGAAACGGGAGGTAAACCTGACATCCCGATCTGAGACAATGGAAACGGGAATCCTATTGCGAGATACGATCTCGCGAACATACACTTCGGCCAACTTCTAGGCCGATGAACTCTGCTGTATGGCCAAGAAATAGGCACTCTTAGTCAATCGGTCCACGATGACCCAAATGGCATCAAACCACTTTGTCGTCCTTGGCAGTTTTGTGATAAAGTCTATCGTGATCTGTTCCCATTTGCACATGGGAATCTCCAGGGGCTGCAGCTTGACGTGCGGCCTCGGATGTTCGGCCTTGACAATCCTACCGGTCAAGCACCTCTCGACGTACCAAACAATCTCGTGCTTCATACTCGGCCACCAATAGTTCAAACTCAAACCCGGTACATCTTGGTGGCCCCCGGGTGAATGGAGAAGTGAGACTTATGAGCCTCCTCCATAACCATCTGCCTAATCCCGCCAGACATTTGAACCCAAACTCTACTATATCCGGTCAGTAATCCCCGACTGTCCTGCACGAACCTGGCGTTTTCACCCTTGATCCTCTCCCACTTCAAATTCTCCGGTCGTATGCCCTCTATCTGGACATCTCTGATCAAGCTGACAAGCGGGGAATCCACAGCTATTTTCATACATACTGCGGGGG
Organism: Lactuca saligna; assembly: GCF_052625555.1. Taxonomy (NCBI): domain Eukaryota; kingdom Viridiplantae; phylum Streptophyta; class Magnoliopsida; order Asterales; family Asteraceae; genus Lactuca; species Lactuca saligna. Next base: position 75,598,258 of record NC_136421.1, read on the forward strand.
TGGAAGACCCAACCGACTTGCGGCTCAAAGCATCCGCTACCACATTTGCTTTACCAGGGTGGTAAAAGATCTCGCAATCGTAGTCCTTGACTGCATCCAGCCACCTGCGTTGCCTCATGTTCAAGTTCGGCTTATCCATGATGTGTCTCTAGCTCTTATGGTCTATGTAAATGGTACAGCAGACCCCATAAGGGGTAATGTCTCCATATCTTGAGGGCTAACACCACCGCTCCCAGCTCCAAATCGTGCGTAGGGTATCGTGTCTCATGCAGTTTCAGTTGTCGCGATGCGTAGGCTATCACTCATCCTCTCTACATGAGGACCGCCCCTAACCCTGTGATGGATGCATCACAGAACACTAAAAAATCCTCAACTCCCTCTGGGAGTGTTAGGACTGGCGCCTCACACAAACGCTGACGGAGGGTCTAAAACGCTCCCTACTGCTCAGGACCCCACCGGAAATCCACCCCTTTTCTCGTGAGGCGAGTGAGGGGTACTGCAATCTTGGAGAAATCCCGTATGAATCTCTGGTAGTATCCTGCCAAGCCCAAAAATCTCCTAATATCCGAGGGGGATTTCGGAACCTCCCACTGCATAACCGCCTTAATCTTGGTCGGATTGAACAAATTCCCTTCTTGGTTAACGAGATGTCCAAGGAACTGGACCTCTCGTAACCAAAAAGTCACACTTCGAGAACTTGGCGTACAGTCGATCCCGCCTTAGGACTCCCAACAGCTCTCGTAGATGCTCCTCATGCTATTCTCGGGTCTTGGAATACACCAAGATATCATCTATAAATACTATGACCGAGCGGTCAAGTATCGGTCTGCAGACCCGATTCATCAGCTCCATAAACACTGTTGGCGCGTTGGTGAGCCCAAAAGGCATCACCACAAACTCGTAATGTCCATAACGAGTTCGGAACGCAGTCTTCTCCAGGTCCTCCTCCCTGAACGTGACTTGGTGGTACCCAGACCTCAAATCTATCTTGGAAAACCAAGATGCACCCTACAACTGATCGAAGAGGTCGTCTATCCTCGGGAGTGGGTAACGGTTCTTTACCATTAGCTTGTTAAACTCCCGGTAATCAATGAAGATCTGGTGTGAACCATCCTTCTTCTGGACGAAACAATCGGCGCTCCCCATGGAGAACTGCTAGGTCGCATGAACTACTTGCCCAACAATTCCTATAGCTTCAACGACAACTCTTACATCTCAGACGGCACCAATTGGTATGGCGCCTTAGCAATAGGGGCCGCACCTGGCACCAGGTCGATCCTGAACTCGACCTGCCTCTCCGAAGCTATCCCTAGAAACTCCTCCGGAAACACATCTGTGAACTCCCTGACCACTGGTAAATCGAAGACCGGATTTTGGTCCCTGACTTGCGTATATACCGTGTACGCTAGATAACTCGTACACCCATGTTGAATGTACTGTCGAGCACTGGCAGCTCAACAAAAACCTGAGCCTACTCTGGTGCCCTCACCATATATAATCAGTTCTCCCCCACTTGGGGTTCGAACTACCACTCACTGGTCCTCGCAATAAATCATAGCACCGAACTTACTAAGCCAATCCATGCTTACAATCACGCAAACCTCCCCCATGGGAATCAGAATTAATTCTATCGGAAAAGACACCCCAAAAATCTCCAAGTCAAATCCTCGATAAATTAAAGAAGCAGAAACCCCGTGTTCGTTGGCGATAGATAATCGTGGCGGACACTCCAACTCACCAATAGGCGTACTGAACTCCCTACTAAAAGACCGAGACATGAAGGACCAACTCACCCCCGAGTAAAATAAGACCAAAGCAGGCAAAGAGTTCACCAAAAACGTACCTAATCACAGGTACAACAGATAAGCATATAACAGATAAATAAAACAAGATGAGGATAGAAACATAAAAACAACCACATCTGGTGCTGCTCTGGCCTCCTCCGCCGTAAGTTGGAAGGCATGGCCCTGAGCCTTCGGAGGCTCTGTCCTGACTCGTCTCCTATCTGTGATCCTCAAAGTAGCCAGTGCTGCAAGTCTACCTAACTGGCATAACCACTAGCATGCAACACTAACTCATACTCAACATTTAACACTACTAGGATAACATATTCAAAGGGGTCGGCCTTGGTGCCTTAGACACCTTAGTATAGTGAGGATAACTCACCTCGTAGATATCAGCTTGGTAAATAATCAAAGCTCTCCGATCACTTGTCAAAGACTCTACTACCTATTACCATAATATGACATGCTCATAAGTCTCTGTCCTCACAGAATAGCTAACCTTGATCAAGGTCAAAGTCCTTAGTCAAGGTCAACAGTCCATGTTGACCTCAACTCGTCGAGTACTTTGAAGCACATCCAACTCGCCGAGTCATCAAGGTGACTCGTCGAGTTCCTTTGAATCTTGATCAAACCTTAAGGCCACTCGTCAAGTTTCCTCCATGTAACTCGACGGATATACATGCAAACGTGTTCTGGTTAAAACTCATCCAACTTGCCGATTTTTTCTTCAACTCGTCGAGTCATATGGAAATCTTCATCGGACTCGCCGAGTCGTTCGTGCAACTCGTCGAGTCTAATGCACGCCTTCATGTGACTCGCCGAGTCGTCTTTGCGACTCCTTGAGTCCCTTCAACCATTTCATCATGCAGACAACTTTTAATCCATGACAACGCCCCAAATTGTAGATCCAACTTCCTTAGGGCTGCATATCACGTAAAGTTGCAAACTTTACGTGCATGCAAGGCTCCAATGACTCAAAAAGCCCAAACTATGCTTGAAATGGGGTTTTACACTTAGGGAGGGGCTCAAACTTGCCAATGCTAAGAACTTTATGGCCGTTCAATCCATAGAGAGTTCAGATCTGAAGTTACAACTTTAGATCTTGGCTCATACTCCAGGAAATGACTTTATAACCCAACCAAGAACCCTAATCTCCAACCAAGGAGGTCTAGAACGAAATAGGAAGGAGGATAATAGCTTGATACCTTCCCAAGAGATGACAACTGGAGTAGATCCGGATTTTCCCCAGGCTCCTTGCTTCAAACCACTTGCTTCCCAAGCTCTTTTCACCAAAATCCTCTTCCAAGGCTTCAAACACACAATGGGCACACAAACACATATTAGGGTTTGTTAAGAGACTGCAAAGAGGCTGAAAGAGGTTTGTGTTCCCTAAAATAGGGTGCACAACCCCAGGATTTAGGGTTTCAGGTGCTAGATCCTACTCGCCTAGTACCAAGATGGACTCGTCGAGTAGGTTACTTAACCCACGATCCTTCCCGCTACTACTTAGCGAGTAGATCAACCAACTCGTCGAGTAGGGCTTAACCCATAACTCATATTTAGACAATACTTGAGAATCGGGGGGTTACACTCGAATTTATATCAACACGTACATAAAATTAAGTTGGTAAGATTTTTTTAAGTTGATGAATGGAAGTTCAAATAATCCAAAACGTATTATATATGACAGATTCATATATAAAAAGCGTACATAAAAATATGAACAAAAATGTGAACAAAAACATTTACTTAAATACGTAGATAAACTCGAATTTATGCCAACACATATATAAAAAACCAAGTAAAGTTTTAAATAAAAATACCAAACACAATTTCTAAATTTTACAAAGTATTTTAAAACGTAAACGGGTGGAAAATGTGACATTTTAAAAAGTTAATGATGAAAAATATCATTTTACAAAGTATTTTAAAAAGTAGAATGATGGAAAGTGTATTTTTTAAAAAGTTTTAAATATGAAAAGGTGAAAGTGATATTTTACATAGTTCAAAATGAATGATGGCAAAAATGATATTTAAAAAACTTAGGAATGAAAAATACCATTTTACAAAGTATTTAAAAAAAAATAGAGGGTTAGAAATTGTAATTTCACAAAGTAAAGGGATTTGAAGTAGATAGGTGTAAAGTGTTGGTAGAAATTTTACGAAAATGTCAAAATCGAGGGGGTCAATATGAGGGGTGATAATTATAGAAGATTAAGATTATATATACCACCATGGATAAACATGAATGTGTGGAAAATGAAGGAGGTGATCATAACATTTTAGAAAGTTCAAAGTTCAAGGATGAAATTGGAATCATGAAAAAAAATTACTTTCAAGCATAGATAAATTTGAATTTATACCAATACGTACATAAAAAAAGCATGTATTTTTTTATATTAACAAACTAAAGTTCTCACACAAAAGTTTATAAAATAAAAGGATGAAAGTGATATTTACAAAGTGTAAAGTGGATGTGATCAAAGTGGCATTTTAAAAAATTAGGAGTGAAAAATATCATTTTATAAAATATTTTAAAAAGTAAATGGTGAAAAATATAATCAAAATATTTAGAAACTAGATCCGTGAAGTGTCATTCTAGAAAGTTCAAGGTGAATGTATCAAAATGATATTTTAAAAAGTCGGATATGAAAAATATCATTTTATAAATTATTTTAAATGATAGAAAAATAGAAAGTGTAATTTAGTATATAGATAATCGTTTTGGGTTATGTGTTGGTCCATGTCTCTATTTTAGCTCTATTTCAGCTAGGAAGTGAAATACAAAGGATGAACATTAAGTTTTTGTATAAAATTATGAGTTTAATCTGGTATGTGATGATTTATTTTAAAACTAATTGTGGATTTATGTTTGTAACAAATGGATATAGTTGATCATTATTTCTACATTTCTTTTTGGTATTTCTTTTGTGTTTCGAGAAAAACTTAAGGACAAAGAGATTATGGTGCAAAATTTAAGTTAATCTGGTGGATTTTTGTTAAGCTCGACAATAAAAGATACCGGAATTATGAAGGAAACATAAAAACAATATACATCATTAAATATAAGCAAGTTAAATGGATACTTGTTGAATCATAACTTGGTTTGCATCCACACACAAGTTATTAAGTGATAAACAACTAAATATGAACAAAGAGATATGAATGACAAGGATGCTTCGATTATGATATGATAAGGTTACAAGAATACAAACTGTCTATTTATTTATAGGCATAAATAGTACACATCTCTAAATAAGATTTTATAAAAGCAATCCTGATCTAGACGGTCATGCTTCCCATGCTTGGGACTTGCAAAACCAATCTAACACACAAAGTCAGAAAATATGATCATTACTTTTCTGACATTACGGTATCCACAACAAACAAAATATTTTCTATGCTTCGCGTCTCCTTATCTCTTTTCTTTAAATCTTCAATCAAGACAATGTAATTAACTCCTCTCTGTCATTTCTCTTCCAAAACTCTTTGCTACTCAAAAGAAGTCTTCACTTCCAGATACACTCAGTAAACGTCGAGTGTCACTTTCATGTATCAAGAATTCCTCCCTAAGTAACATCCCAACTATCATCTTCATTGATTAAGTTTCACATACTTAATGATGAGCCACCAAAACTTTCTAACTTCAAAAGTCCACTTGATTCTCCTTTTTACTTCAAACTTTACTTTGTCAGTGGTGAACGTGGACTTTTCAATAAAAAAGATACTGTCTTCCAATTGTTTCTTTGAGCACCGATGAAACACAGTGGTTGGAATGAAGTATTTTTCACTATCTCTGGAGATTTTAAAACTGATACCAAGTACACACAAGTTTGTGGGTCCTAGGCTTAGATCTTTAATTCCATCGATTATTATTAGAGCATGTTGTAACACCCACTGATTCGGACTAATCAATTTAAAAACAATGTGTGTCAAAAATTACTAATCTTAACCAAGTTATTGTATACGTCATAAAGGTTCCGTACATATAAACAACACTGAAATCCGAGTTATAGCTAAGAAGTTATGACCCGTCGAAGTTTTTCGGCTAAACCAGCACGGTACCACGTAATATAAAATGTGAATTTTGATAAACTACTTAATAGCCTCAACAATCTAAACGAAAGTCGTAGTATACGTTAAACCGAGAACGTGCATAAAAAGAACGTCCAAATCTGACTTCGTATGAGGAAGTTATGATTTTTCTAAGATTTAGCATAGCAGTGCACAGCCCGGAATACGAATTTTAGATCGATCAAATTTTTGCCGATGCAACCTAAATGATAATTGAAGATCTCATTAATAAGAGCTCAACGATAAAAAAAACAAACTAAAATGGAGTCCATATGTAAAATTTATGAATTTTACAAGTTCGTTTAACAGTATAATCTTCTCATAATGTTAAATTTAAAATTGGTCAAAAATTAGCTAATGGAGTCAAAAGGAGAGTTTTAGATTGTCAATACCTACGAGTGAATATAAAGAACGTCGAAAACGGAGCTCGTATGCGAAAGTTACGGGGTTTATAGGTCAGCAGGGTGCTGCTGCAAGAGGGTGACGTGGCTGAATTTGGGCCATTGCTTTCTCACCAAGCCTTGCCACCAGAGGGTGACATGTGGCACCAACTCGGTGAGTTAGAGGCCCCAAATCGATCAGTTGAGCATTATTTCAGCATATAAATACCTTGCGATGTTACCTTCATTTCTCACACCAAACCAACTTCTTTCTGACTCTAACTTCTCTCTAAACCTCCCAAAACCCCTCTAATACCCTAGTAACCTCAAGGTGCTAGAGGAAAGCCTTGGAGCGCTCGAAGGCTCTGAGAATAAGAACTTTTTGGCTTAGAAGTTCTGCCCCTGCAAAGCCCGGTTCCTAGCCAAACCCCCCGGTAAGTGAGTTATGCTTACCCTACATTAAGTATAACTTATGTTTATGTTCATTATCGTTATTATGAACTTATAAAAAAGATTTATGAGTGATTCCAAGTCATTATTGTGACAACCCGAACCTTTTATCCATTAAAGTCAGCCGTTTTTCGTTAAATAAATTTCATATTTTTATTTGTTTGTTCCGTTAATTTATATGGTTTGGAAAATCATTAAGTTTTATATAATTAAATTTATATACAATTCGGAACCAAAAATCATGCAAAAAAACCCGAGTTTTCTTCGAAAAATCAACAGTTTTTGGCCTGAATGGAGTTCACGGCCGTGAACCCGATCACGGTCGTAAACCCGTTTACGGCCATAAACTAGTTAATAGCTGATGGACCCTACCACCGACCATGACCCCCCGTCCCACTTTATATATACGTGATCGCTACTCTCATTTGAATTTTTTTGGTCGTGAACACACTTTCTCTCTTTAAAAATCATCACTCGTAAACGTAAGGAAACACAAGATTTCTATTCATTTATCATTCTATCCGCATTGGAACTCATTTTGGAATCAAATCATCAGTTTTTCATCAAGATCAAGTGTTGTTGTTCTCGAGTTTACGGCCGTACACCCTTCAAATCTTCAAACCTTCAAGGGACGAATACTGTTTACGGCTGTACACCCATCAAAAATTCATATTTCCTTCAAGAACACCGTTCACGGCCGTAAAACCTTCAAGGGGCTGTTCACAGCCGAGAACAGTTCACGACCGTAATCCCCATTCATGGCTACAAACCCTCCCTAACCGATGAACTTGACTAAAAACTCGGTTTCCCTGATTCAATCAAGTCCCGATAACATTCATTAACTGAAAGCAAGTGTTTTTCTAACACTAAATCTAACAAAATCGCTAATACAGATACGTATATGTATTTAAATGTTATTAGGATTCCGTTAAGTGCCGCTTACAACAACCCGAGGGTCTTCATTTGCAGTTTCATTGTTCGACATTTCACGCAAACAAACAGTGAGTTCATACCCCTTCGCTTTTATGGTTTTTAAAACGTTTTCAAGGGGGGAATACAAGCCAAACACAAATGATTTTGTGAAACTAAAACAAAAGAATTTTAACAAGTTTAAAACTCATGCAATTGATATAGTCAAACGATTTCCACATTTATATAAAATACTTAGATATTTTATTGGTTTTGTAACATGCTGACGATAAGTGACACTTTCAACTTGAAATCATAATTGCATAGTTTTCCGAACAGTTCACGAACCAAGTACATAACCTTTCAGGAAAATTATAATGGGTATAGTTTGGGGAATTCATTACAGAGTTTTTACCAATTCAGATTATATATATGGGCAAACATATAAGCTATGATAGCTTAGGTTTATGATATTCATTACTACATTCGGATAACAAGAGTATAACACTAAATAATTATTTAAGTATAATTATTAATACTCTACCAAGTATACATATGGTTTCAAACACTAGAAGACGATACAAAACTACACGTAAACTAGTTAATACAGGATTGTGAGACAACTCTTCATTTGTAGCATTCGGAGTACTGGAAAAATCCTCAATGTTTAGTTTAACCAGAGTCTCCTGGAGGGAGAGTGTGAGATTTGTGAATAGATATATTCGGGACTGACAATCCCACACCTAAAATGCTAGCTATAGTTAGGCAGGTATGCTTGGGGTGACAAATATCATATCGTACAACGCCTGAAGAACGTCGTTGAGGTCATAAGTCATATCAAGCATAGTTATGTGACTCAATATAGTATAAACTAACCTTTTTTTACGGGATTTCATTCTTCATTAGTTTTATTTTAATTAATAGAACTATTATACATTACACTGGAGGATTCCAGGGATACAATACTTGATTTTATTTTAAATAATAAAACTAGTATACATACTAGTGGTGACCAGGGTTTTCAAACAGAACATACATTACTTACTGGTAGTAACCAGGGTTTTCATACAAAAGGTTTTCATTCAAAACAATGATATACAATACAACTGATGGTAACCAGACATACGAACTAATACATTATACACTACTAAAGAACACAGTAACAAACATATATGTTAGAAAATATTGGAATTTCTTGGGAAGCATACAAACATTTTTACAGAAATTCAATGATTGGTTTTCACTACAAAAACATTCTTATGAACTCACCAGCTTAATGCTGATACTCTTTCAAAATCACTTGTATTCTCAGGAAATCAGTAGACAGGTACTCCTGCAGAATTTTGAGAAGACGGAGCGTATAGAGACACGTCTTTTACATATTTTGTCATACTTGTGATGTACTCAAACAATGAATCAAACAAATTTAAATATTCATATCTTAATTTAATGGTTGTGTTTACTTCGATTACTATGATGCAATTTTTGTGATACTACATGTGAAGTCATCTACCCCCGAACGTTTCCGCCATTCCGGTTTGGGGGTGTGACAGATTGGTATCAAAGCTATTGTTATAGTGAAATAAGTATACTAAACCTTACATGGGGCTAAAGTGCTCTGAACTAAAATTATACTTTTAAAATATAAGTATGTTATAAGAAGTGTACACGTATACATACGTACCTGAAATAGTATCATAAGTAGAACAAAACATAAGTATTTGGATGTTGGACATTGCGGTTAAACCTGGATAGTTATGTAATCATGTCTAGGGTCAATATAGCCTGGTCAACTATATTTATTTGAGACATGACCAACATGTGTTTGGGAGTGACTGTGGTGTTGCATCAATCGTAAAACTTACCAAACTATATACAACAAGATATCGATAGAACATAGCATACAACTTAAAATACTATAGGAGTATTTTAGCTAGATCCGAATACAGTGTAGAGATTCATTCCAAGTGTTGCTACTTATTTCTTCCTAGCGATAGTTTACTTGCATTAGTAACATTTCCTTGTTTATCGCTTAATAGAACACTTTATCTTTCAGGCTGAGATATTTTTTATTTCATATCTCTTGATTCAAAAATCTAGGGGACTTACCATCCTCTTCTTCCTGATTATTTTTAGAACAAGATGCCTCTGAAGAAAAGACCCAACAGAAAGAACAACAATCCCCCAACGGATCCAATGCTGCCACCTCCTCAGTTCGATCCTGCCATGTTCTAGGCAGCGGTTACTGTCGCTGTGGCTACCGTGATGTCACAGATTAATTCTAGAGGCTCTAGCATATCGGGAGGTGGTACCCATCCCCTTCATCTCGATGGTAGCCAGGGACACCAGAAGGAGTGTTCCTATAAAGACTTTATGAACGCAAAGACCAAATCTTTTGATGAGAATGGAGGTGTCATTGCCCTAACCTGATGGATCGAGAAGATCGAATCGGTCTTCGAAATATGTGCGTGCTCCGAGGCAAATAAAGTGAAGTTCGCTGCCTGCACCTTCACCAATAGAGCCCTGACTTGGTGGAATAGCCGAGTTAAATTGCTAACTCTGCCATTAGCCAATGCTATTGGTTGGGAGAGTTTAAAGGAACTTATGCTTGCTGAGTACTACCAAAGGGGTGAAATGCAGAAGTTGGAGCACGAACTTTGGAACCTGAAGATGAAGGGATCCGACATTGCCACCTATATAACTAGATTCTGCGATCTGGCTCTCTTTGTCCGGGAATGGTCACCCCGGAAAGCAAAAACATAGAGAGGTACATTTGAGGATTGACACCCCCAACTCAAGGAAATATTTTGGCTCCTAAACTTCTCACATTCGATAGCGCTAATTGTTTAGCGCAAAATATAATAGATTATGGGGTTAATCTTGATGCAGTGGCAGCCATTCCTGAACCACCGAAGGCAAGTAGTGGGAAGAAAAAGTTTGGGAATAAGTGTAAGGTCCAGTCTTCGCATGAACCCTCCAAGAAACAACAAGTAGTGGCAGTTCATGTTGCTACCACTCCCACCGTCGTCCCTGCAACTCAGTCACATGCTAATAGATATGTCGGTACCCTTCCTTGGTGTGACAAGTGCAACTATCATTATCACGGGCCATGCCATGAAATGTTGTGCAACAGTTGTGGCAAGAAGGAGCATACAACTCGAGTTTTCAAAACACCAACCCATCCAACCAATCAGGCTCCTGGAGCGGGTGCTGGTCAAGCCTGTTATGGTTGTGGGGAGATTAGGCACTTCAAGAGGAATCGTCCTAAGACAACAACAACTGGCAACACAGGGAGAATGCTAGCTATGGGCCAGGAGGAAACAGTTGTTGATCCCACCGTTGTTACAGGTACGTTCCTCCTTGACAACTTTTATGGATGCATTCTTTTTGATTCTGGTGCGGAGAGAAGTATTGTTAGTCATGCATTCAAGTGTCTACTCCAGCATAAACCCCAGCCTTTAACTGAAATATTCACCGTCGAGTTGGCTAACACAAAGAAAGAGAGTACTAACGACATATTCATCGGTTGTACCTTTACCTTAAACGACCATTCCTTTCCAATTGACCTTATGCTAGTTTCCATAAAAAGCTTCGACGTCATTATTGGCATGGATTGGTTGAGCCCCAAAATGCTGATATCCTTTGTTATGAAAAAGCCATTCGCCTCAATCTACCATTTAGTTAAGCCCTCGTTATTTATGGTGATAAACTAAGTTAAAACCTTCGTATCATTTCATGCATCAAAGCCCAGAAATATCTGCGAAAGGAGTGTCATGCATTCCTAGCCAATGTCGTTAATGAGAAGCAGGAAGTTAAAGACCACGAGAGCATCCCCGAAGTATGCAAATTTCCTGATGTATTTCCTGAAGAGCTTCTTGGGATCCCTCCTGAGCGCTAAGTCGAGTTCCAAATCGACTTAATCCCTAGAGCTACCCCCGTAGCTAAATCCCCATACCGTTTGGTGCCGGTAGAAATTCAAGAGTTATCCAACCAACTCAATGAGCTACTCAACAAAGGATTCATCAGATCGAGTTCCTCACCCTGGGGAGCCCAGTCTTAGTTGTGAAAAAGTAGGATGAATCTTTTTGGATGTGTATTGATTATCGCGAACTGAACAAGCTTATCATCAAAAATCGTTATCCTCTTCCTCGAATCAACGACCTATTCAAACAACTTCAAGGAGCTACATACTTCTCGAAAATATAACTAAGATCAGGGTACCATCAGCTACGAGTCCATGAGGGTGATGTTCCTAAGACAACATTTCAGACTCGATATGGCCACTACAAATTTGTGGTAATGCCCTATGGTCTAATGAACACACTGGTGATATTCATGGATCTGATGAATTGGTGTGCTGCCTTTCCTATACAAGTTCGTGATAGTGTTCATTAATGATATACTTGTCTATTCCCAAATCTAGGAAGATCATAGACACAGATCACAAAGTGTGTAGTATACACAGATCACAAGAGTCTGCAACACATCTTTGATAAGAAAGAACTAAACATGAGAAAAAGAAGATGTTTAGAGTTGCTAAATGAATATGATTGTGAGATTCATTATCACTTAGGAAAGGCTAACATCGTAGCTGATGTCTTGTGTCTTAATGAGCGAGTTAAACCTCATAGACTCAAACCACTTGGCATGGCGATTCATTCTAAACTAATCTCGCAAATTAGAAGTGCTCAACTTGAGGATATAATGGAAGAAAATGTTAAATAAGAAGACCATAGAGTAATGGAAAGAAAACTCGAAGTTAAGGATGATGGAACGACATATTTCATGAACTGAGTATGGGTTCCAAAATTTGGAGAGGTCAAAGAACTAGTTCTAAACGAGGACCATATGACTAGATATTCCATCCATACTGGAGCAGACAATATGTATTTAGACCTAAAAGCACTTTATTGGTGGCTAAACAAAGTAAATGCCTAACATATTCCGAGGTCAAGGCAGAACATCAACGACCCTCAGGATTATTACAGCAACTAGAGATTCCCAAGTAGAAATGGGAGCATCTCGTAATGGATTTTTGTTACCAAATTACCAAATACTATTAGTGGTTATGATACTATTTGGGTGGTTGTCGATAAATTAATTAATTCTGGCCACTTCATACATATAAAAGAGATGGATAAGATTGAGAAGCTGACCAGGACGTACATTACAAAGATTGTCAGATTGCATAGGGTACCTATATCCATTATCTCTAATAGGGATATAAGGTTTACCTCTAGCTTTTGGTAGAGTTTTCAAAAGTTCCTTGTTACACGCTTGGATATGAGTACAGCCTATCATCCGCAAACTGATGGTCAAAGTGAAAGGACCATCCAAACTTTGGAAGACATGCTCAAAGCATGTGTGATTGATTTCGAAAGTGCATGGGATAGTCACCTTCTTTTGGTTGAGTTCTCAAACAACAATAACTATCACACGAGTGTCAAAGCAACACCATTCAAAGCACTATACAGCCAAAAATGTCAATCCCCCATTTGTTGGATGAAAGTTGGTGATACCTAATTGGCCTAGAAATTCACATGGGATACCTTACAAATGGGCCCAGAGATTATCCACGAGACAACTGAAAAAGATAATGCAGATAAGAGAGCATATTAAGGCAGCACGTGACCATCATAAAAGCTATGCCGACGTAAGTTGTAAACCCATAGGGATATGGTGATGATCAAAGTATCTCCTTTGAAAGGAGTTATAAAGTTCTCAAAGCGAGGTAAACTAAATCTGAGGTACATAGGACCATTCGAAATCCTTGACATGATAGGTCTAGTAGCCTATCAACTTAGTTTACCCTAATATCTTAATAACGTGCATGACGTTTTCCATGTGTCTAATCTAAAAAAGTGCCTTTCTGATGGTACGCTTTTCATTCCACTGGATGAAATTCAGATTAACCATGAACTGAACTTTATCAAAGAGCTAGTCGAAATAATTGACAGAGAGGATAAACGACTCAGGCAGAGTCTGATTCCCATTGTAAAGGTAAGATGAAACTCTGAGTGAGGACCACAATACACATAGGAACGAGAGGACCAAATGAAAGACAAGTACCCTCACTAGTTAGAAGGAAGCCCAACGACAAGATAAAAATTCGGTACCAAATTACCTAAACAGGGGGGGGGGGGGGAATGTGATAATCGAGAGGTTTCCGTCACATATCACCATTAAGAAAGAGTAGGAAAAATAGATGTAATAACTTAATATTATAATATTTGATTTTGAGATAATAAAAATCAAATGTGCCATTACATTTATATGTTAAAACATCCATTAGGCTCAAAATTAGCGTCCGAAAAGTTGTATCATTTTCTAAACTGGTTAAAATACTTTGATAGTACTCGTTTGCATGATCTCAAGATATAAGATTCATAAAAATCCGACTTCAAAAGAAAGATTTATGGATTTTATAGAAATAAAAATCAACTGCGTAATTAAAATTAATTACGTCAAAAAGGTAGTTAGAGATTGGTTGAGTTTTAACTAAAACTGCAATAAGGAGTTTCGTAGTACTCCTTAAGATATAAATTTTAGGACAAAGAGAGCCGAAAGCGGGATCCATATGAGAGAGATACGATTTATGAAAAATCATTTATTTTTACCCCCATTAGGCACAAAAGTGATAGTCAAAACTTGCTACAACAACCTAAAGAAGAGTTGTAGTACCCATTAAGATCATCACATAGATATAAAGAGGGCTTAGATTCGAGCTTGCACAAAGAAGTTATAATTTTTACAAAATCATTTTGTGCGCACGTGGTGCGCGTGTATGCCCACCGCGTATCTGACTCCGAGTTCGAGTATATTGCAAGTGACGTGGCCAATTCGGAAAGTAACACACGACCTTCTCTGGATGGAATCATGATAATCATGTCGATGTGCACAGATATTTGTCTTGCCCGCTCCCCAAATTTATGACTATAAACAAAGGACTGTGCAGAGCTCATTCTCACACCTATATCAAAGGGCTCATGAGACTAGTGTGAGTTCATGACCCTAATTTCATTATTTTAAATGTATAACTGTGGGTGGGGGATACATGCTTATCAAATGGTTTTATCAAAATACATTTATATCTATAAATGTCAATCGCTAAACCTTAAAGCCTTACGATAATGTAGCTTTGGATACTATGCCTCGTTGTAAGCTACAATTTTATGCCTCTGAGTTATGATGCCCGATAGTCTAGTAAGAGATAATACCTAGATGTTATAATGACCAAATCCCTAGGGTTATGTAGTACCTAGAAGTGGAATATGCACCGTACCTAATTGTTACTCTGCCGAAATATCCTATTTTCAAATAAACCTAGTTAGGGTTATATATGTGTTGCAAAATAAGGTGTGTTTGTGTGTGTGTGTGTGTGTATATATATATATATATATATATATATATATATATATATATATATATATATAAGATCTAAAAGATATAATTAATCAAATATAAAATTTAAGGGGTTTATATTATGATAGTTATAGGAAAGATAAAAGATAAAAGATAAAAGATAAATACCAAAGCTTAATGCATTAGTGAGTTAATATTCATCCAATATCCTTGATTAAATTTGATCGGCTTCCCCGGTACCTATAATCGTTAATCTTTCGAGAGCTAGGAAGATATCTATAGATCTATACGAGGATTGACACCCCCACCTACGATTGCTAGCTACAATCCCGACAATAAAACTTTGTTATTAATCACTATTCGACGTCCGATGAAGCGTCGAGACGAGGTAATCATTAATCAAACAATGTTCATTGTAGGGGCTCAGGGTAATACATTACAAACACCTTAGAGATCCGACTGCCTCTAGGGACGCCTTAGAGTGGTAGATAAAATATGTTAGGGTTGTTAGATATCCTACAAAGATTTAAAAAAAAAACATATGATTAATAAAATATTCTAAAAGATAACAAGATAGGATCGTTAGATATCCTAAAAAGATAGTAAGTTAGGATTGATAAAATAGTTTAGGAAATGTTTTTCTAAAAGAAAAATGATTCTTTAATTATTACAACAAAATAAAAGTCAGAAACTATAAAAACATGTGCACTCACCAACATTATGTTGACGTTTTCAAAAAGACATGTATCATTAAAGAGATGAGTGTGGAGGATAGTTTTCTTAAGAAGGAGGAGGTCTTCAAGGAAGCTTGTTGTAGTATAGGTTCGTATATTTATCGTTGTTTGTACTGCTTAGGTTGTGTGCTTGACTTTTAAACAATGTAATCCCAAAATAATTTATAATAAATAAAAGAAATGTTTTTGATATACCATTGTTATATATATATATATATATATATATATATATATATATATATATATATATATATATATATATATACACTGTATGCCTTGATACAATTTCCCTATGTTTGCGTCGCTCGGCATTTTCACCGCCGACCACTGACATTAGGGTTTCAACAGAAATCGTTTTCTATCCAGTAGGTTACGATGTGTCGCCTAGTCATATAGAACGTCCCTGGATGGATCTTAAAACGCTAACTATGAAATACAACACAAATCTCTTGATTGCTATACAAGCTCGTAGGATGTGATGTCCCTTAGAAACAACGTGTAGCTGTTATTCAAAGGCTCTATTCTAAATTTATTTATTTGATCTAAATATGTTTGATCCTTTTGAGCATTTGAGTCAGATTTAAAAAAAAAATCATAGAATTTAGATGATTTTTCAAAATTGGTTATCACCTTGTATATTGTTTTATTTGTTTAATTATTAATTTTTAATTAAAAGTCAGTAATTGAGTGTTTATTGTTTTAATGATTTCTTGCATGTGAGATAATTGAAACAATAGTAAGCCTTATTGATTTCAAAATTCTAATTATTAATTTGATCTAAAAGTTGCAATCCAAGTTCAAAATAATTATTTGTTTTGAACTCATTCGATCCGATACACCAAGCCTCGACTTGACCTATGTGTGGTGTTTTGGTTGTGCTTTCGGTCTTTATGACCTTTGTGTAATTTATTTTTTTGTTTTTAGTTATTCACTTTCTTGTAAACTGTATTATTTTATTTATGGAATTTTTATTAGAATAGAAGAATTGTTATTTACTAAATACCAAAGACGAAGAGAATAGTCGAGGAGTTTGGAGTCCTATGATGCTCTTTCTGACGTCAAGAGTTGTTGGTTGTTCAAGTGGGAGATTTTCAGTGTCCCTTTGTCGTTAGTACGACTAGTCTCTTATTTGATGGTTCATTGGGGAGAAGCATAGGATCGAAGTTGGTGGTATTGTTAATTTCACTGTGATTGTGTTTGTATGTTTTGTGGTTATTTTATTTTGCATGTTTGCTTTTATAAAATTAGAATCGAAAATTGTTAAAAGTTAACAAAAAAAAATAAGATTTTTAAATTTTAATTAAAATGAGCTTAAACTTGAATGATTTTAAAAGGTTAATATGTTTTAATTAAGAGAAAACAAAAACACATTTTATAAATGTAAACCACATGGTACCCATGAAGAAACACACTTCACGTTGTAACATGCTAGCATGGGGTAGTACATGTAGTGAATACGTTAGTTTGATTGTGTTCGAGGTGACATTGTATTCGCGACAACTCAAGTGTAATTTGGTCTGAGGACCATTTATTTATTACATGATGTATTTAGCATCTAAATTCACGATCCTTGGCAAAATAGTCATGAATATAGGATATGCATTATAGAGATTAAATATGGTATTAACATAAGGTAATAAATCTCGACAAATCAAGGAGTTTCGTAAGATTGTAACTGCTAATTTTTTTTGCCAACGTAAAGAGCTTCATGGTATGATTAGCACAAACCTTTTCACATATTGGAGTGAAATATTGATCCTAGCCTTGTTTAAAAAAATGAATTTGGTAATTATTTTTATAAGGATTATTAAAGCAAACTAGAATGGAACTATATATCGAATGATGTCTACAAATGAATATTGTCCATTAAATTTTACTGTTATAAAATCTCTAAAAGGATAAGTTGATTCAACAAACCAATATTAACTGAATTCATTGTTTGAGAATAGTTCTCAAGAATGTGGGGAAAGGTTGTGTCTAGATAAACCTCTTGTTGAGGTTCCTCCAGCTATTGCATCTTTAGTTATGGGATAGAGCAAGTGTCAAGTGTACTTTGTAAATCGACAAGATAGAAGTGATGTGGAATTTCATAAATATTGGAATTGACTAGGGATAATATAATCAACTAGCTGACATGTACATATAATAAGTTCACTCTTATTTTATATGAATGACTTCGAAAGATGCATCATGCACTTGTATCGCATGTTGATGAATTCTAAAACTAACATGGCAAATCATAGAAACTCTAGCTTTAATTGTAATACACGACTTTTTAATATAGAGTACATCCAATAATTGTCATTTACAAATCACAAATCATTATAAATCTGATGTTGAATTCAGCTCTTCGTCCAAAAGCTCTAAATCCCCCTCACCACAAATACATCAAACTCCACCAAGAGAGAAAAATCTAGTGCAATCTCCTCTGAAGTCTCTGCCAAAATAAAAAGCTCCAACTCCTCTTCAATCTCTGAAGAAGAAAACTCCACCACATACATCATCAGTCAAGAAAGCAACTCCAGTATCATCCATGTCTTCAGATAAAACAGATTATTCCTTTGCCATCCAATGAAGAAAAGCAGACTGGAGAGCTGCTAAATTTACTGAATTCATCTGGAAGGAACAAGGGATTGGCACCCAAATGGTTGAGACTTTAATCTAATCATGGATCAATCCAATGCGAAGACTATTAGATACAGACTACGTCCCTCAGGTAACGTATCATACGCCTCCTACCAATGGATTTTGGGATATTCCTTTATCTCCCAATGAAAATACTTGCCAATCTTCGTGCCATATGATCTTTGCATCCCACATGAACGCAAACTTCCTCTAGAGTTTGAAAGGTTGAACATGTTTCACAGCAAGTATGGAAAGAAAATTGAAGAAATTTGGTCGAATGATGCTCCAAAAGCTGCCAAAACGTTCAAGTCTTGCTTATTCAAAAAGCAACATGTTATTAATACATACTCTCGCTTCAATAAGGAATAGCATCGAACTCAAGCAGAATTCGTCTTCGTGAATCCTGAAGAAATATTCAAAATCGTAAGGGTATTCAAGAACAAGATTGAAAACATCACAATATGAAACCTGCATATGATAGAGCCTATGACTTCCGCAAAGCTCTAGTATGTGACTTCGCGAAGATTAATGTTGAGATACACCCTGTACTTACTGAAAGATGAATTTTCATCCTTTTATACATGTGAGACATCCCCAAATTCACGGCCATAAAAGACAGATTTGTTTATGCGTTTTTTGAAAATCGGAGTATCCTTTTAAAGAAAAATGTTGCGGAATTTGTTCCCAGTAAAACATGACAAGTACGTTATCAAAGCATTTCTAAAGAAATGTATTTTATTCATTTTAAAACATTGGGATGTCATCGTTAATTTATAAATAAAAGCATAAACAGGCCTTACATTCATTTACACTAGTGCTTATTCTCATTACATGATGTAATGAAATTACATTTTGATGTTTTGGAGAATCAAAGGAACCTATAGGAAGAGTATGTTGATTCTGATCATGAAGAGATGGATTTCGATTACATGGTTTGATGATCATAATTTTGAGCTAATGCTTAAGAGTTATGATAGATTGCTTAGGAATAGATAATAACATACTTTTCATATGTATTTGCATTGTAAGGATATGGTTTTCCATAATTTTTTAATGAAAAGAAAATTTTTGATTTTATTTTATTTGAAGTAACTTTACAATGTCATTTGTGAAAATTGTTGTTTATATGATTCCATTGATAGCAATATTGGAAAATGGATTTGATTTTTTCGTTTATGGTAGTGTCATAATTTACAAAATAAGGAAAGATTCTCATCACCCAAGTTTCAGTTGGATAGAAACTTAGAATCATGCAACTTGTATTGTATGATGAATGAGAATTTTCATCTTTGGGAAATTAAGACTAATTACTTGTTCACATTTATATGTAAGTCAAGTGAAGGACTAGGAGATCGAGTACACTTGGTTGTGCGTTGATCAGGTCCACCGCAAAGAGCGATAAGGTTATTTGTCATGATTTACTAAAATTTAGTAAATATGGAAAAGTTTCAATGCATGGCAGGATGAATGAAAAGAATCAAATTAGGCAGAAAGATAAAAGTTTCTCCAATATGAAAAGATTGGAGAGTACTTCAATATCATGTTTTGATGATCAACTTAATGATTAATAAAAACCATATCACAATTGATCCTCTAAGGACATTTTCGTGCATTTGTTTGACTAAGAAGAGGAATTGTGAATTATTGAAATGGTTACATCAAAAGATGAATCATACGTCGTTCTAAAATTGAGTCTTAGAGTAACACTCCAAGATCGAGTCTTGAGTGACATAATGCTAAGAAGGTTTAAAACACTTATCAAATGTAGAGTAAAATGTTTTCTACTTTTGTACATTTAAAATTGGTAAGTGGTGATGTTTTTGATAAAACAAAGACCAAACTAAGACTACATGTGTGAAGTGTTTATCTTGATAAGAATCCGCACTAACTCGTGAATAATTTTTTTTCAAGTAATTTTCTTTGACAAAGTGATTAGTATATGTCAAGATGGCAGTGGGAGTCTTAAAGATCTTGAAAATTTCCAATAACTAATCAAGAATAAAACCTATTGTTTATCACTAGCACACGACTTGATGTTTGTAACCTATCGTGTTGACATATTCTTGTTTTTGTGCCCATTCCAGTTAACAGTTGACTATGCATGTGAGTTCTATGAGTTCTCAATTGTTTGCATGACAACTTGGAAGATATAGTTGGCCCTTGTGCTACCAAGTGGCAAGAAGTTAAGATTGAAGAAGTTCAGTCCATATGAGTTTGGATTTGTCGCTAACCTTGTCTTATGATTATGGTTTGACAAATTCAAATGGATAGGAACACATACACCATAAAATCTAAGTGTCATAAGGTTTCTTTCTAATTCATGGAAATGATTGTGAGCAAACGCTTGCACTAAGTAGATTTTAAGGAGATAGAAATTATGATATTTGCATTCTCAAATTCAATTATGATTATGACATCCCTTTTCATAATTCAAATTGTGAGGAATGGAAAAGGTCTAAACATTTGAGACTATGATTACGGTATCATTTTTCATAATTCTAAAATTGTTTAGAAACACATGTGAGCTATCTAAGGAAAAGTGTATGATATTGGGAAGCTTAGATAAAGTCTCATCGAAGCATATCATATCAGAAATCTAAACTTTGGTAATGAAAGTCAATACAATATTGATATCTAGAAGTCCAACTGATTTCTAGATACATGTCAAAGCTAGTGGGAGCATAAATGTTATGCTAATAAGGATCTAATTATCATGTTAGTGGGAGCATGATTATTATGTTAACTGTTGCAAGTTAGCAATGTTAATTATAGAAAACAAAAGTTTCAGTTTGCAAAGTTGAAGGGTTTGAAAAGTTATTTTTCTATAAATAAGGGAGAGTAAATTATACTTCATTCCAATTCTAAAAGCTTTGATTGAGATTTTAATCATATTTAGTCAAGTATATATATGAATGTTATGTTGGAATAGTTTAACATAAGGAAATTCTATATATGAAAATGTTAATTGTGTTCTCAAAATACAATTATGATTATGGCATCCCTTTCATAGTACGAATTATGAGAACATGGAAAATAGAAACATTATAGAAAAAGATTGGTCAACTATCATGTCTTTATGTGAGAGATTATGAATCGTATCCCATATGCTTCGAGTATAGGATCGATTGCATATGCTATAATATTTCTATGTGTTCTGAATTTTCAAAATGCCTAGGGCATTAAGAGGGAAAAAGGACCAGAACTGTATATGACTAAAATGATTAAGCAATTATCGAGGACAAATTGAGGCTTAAAAAATATTGGTTGCTCATGGACAGTTGGAAGTATAGTGTTAATTTTGGAAGGACTATATTGACATATTCTAAAAAGAGGCAACTCTTGTTTAGAAGTGATAGTCAAAATGGTAATATGGAAATGTTTCCATAGGTGGAAGTTATTCATTAAATATGTGTAAGATTGGAAAACTTAATTCAAGAAGGATGTTCAAAGGAATGTACTTTGAATGTGAGACTTCGTTTCCATGGAATTGCTCTCCATTGGAATACTTTGTAATGTCAGTTACCAAGTCTTTATGACTTTTGTGAGTAGTCATTACAAGAGGATCATTTCATGTAAGTTTAGAATCTAACAGATTATAGTAAATGGCAAGATTTTGGTATTCTTACATTTATGATAAGGATTTGGAATTGTGAAATAAGCATCATTGAAATGTTTTCAATTGATCTATTTCACAAAGAAAGGGCTATAGGTAAAAATAGTATACATGCTTGGATCATGGCATAACTATTGTTTTAATTCAAGTATAAAGTTGATTATTCAAAACATTATACAATGAATAATGAGTAATCAATATGGCACTCAAAAGTTTTAGGGCCATATAGGATTAGTATTATTCTTGTGTTTCACTTTGCATTTTTTAACTTTCCGAATAACTAGGTTATTCAAACCATCCATAGTCGATCATACTTTGGAAGTAGGTATTGAGGCAAGACTGTCATGAAAGGTTCTATAGTTTGTCTAGGTGTTTTAGACATAACTGCAGGATTCATGAGTGCTCTTGGAATAAGATTCGAGTAATGGACGAAACCCACACTCATTTGAATCACTTCATGTATTTTATCACAAGTGATCATGAGACGATAATATCTTATATTCTTGAAACAGAGAGATATGAGTTACAGTCTACAAGTCAGTTGCACATTGATAATGTGAAAACGCACCAGTAACTTGGCGTTATAAAACGCATTGTTGTGTATGATTTGATGAGTAGATATAGCAAGCATATGAGTCGAAGTTTATCCATTCCTTTAACCTTGGAGGGATAAAAGTGATATATGTGGGCCCCATGATGATTTAGTGATGACAATCCTAAGTGCTCGGTCGGTTCTGGACTGATTTGATTTCTTTGATTAGTCGGTCGTCATAAATCGGAAATCAGGAAACAACAGATGGACAAATAGAATGATTATAATCCATGTATCATTCCATATGATATCTAGAATGCAGGAATATATGATCCCATATCTAATGGACATGTCATTGACTAGGTCAGAGTTCGACAACGGCTTTTAAGAGCTACTATTACTACTCGGGTTTGGGATTCGTACTTGCAATAATAGTTATTCTACTTATCCAAGTGGGAGACTGTTGGATTAGATGTCTAAGCCTATAACTATAATTGGTATGTACTCGACCCGAGATTAGCATGGTCAATTTGGGTTGCATATCATCAGGACAATTTGTTAGGATGGACTTTTGAGAAGAGGTTATTTATGATTTATTATTATATTATAAGTTCTAATATATTAATATGAAATCATATGATTTAATTAGTATAAATAAAGAATTAGTTTGGAATTAATTTAGTGATAAAAAGAGACTAATTAAATCAATGGGGACTAATTGTGTAACTTAGTGATATTTATATGTGTTGGGCTTATGATCCATGTTGGACTAAGTTTATGTATGAATACATAAAGAGTTGGCCCACATGAACCATGGATCATAAAACCCATGGGTATGGATTTGGGTTTTACCTATGACCTTTGTAATCCTACATATAAATATGTTACTTCATGATCAATTTCGTGACTTATAATTCTGAGAGAAAGATGGACGATTTTGGTGCTTGGAGTTCTCTCTCAAAATGTCATCCTTTGTCCTAGATGTGTTATGATTGCATTTGAGGTGCAACACTAGGGGCACTAAGTTCATCAAGTCCAAATTCTTTCTAGCACCATCAACAACATCTAGAGGTATGTCTAAAACTTGTTTTATTTTACATATGTTATTTGTATAGTAGTCGTAGGCTTTAAGCTTTGGAAACTATATACATGTATAATTAGAGAAAACATAGATCCAAAGCTTTTAGGGTTGTATATGCACCATAGGATGTTGTAGTATGCAAAACCCAACAGTTAATATGCCCATGACGACAATGCCATAAGCATGTTTTGTCTAAACTACTAGAAGAATCAATACTAAAAACACTATTATCAAGTTTATTCACACATACAAAAGTTTCATACACGTCATTACAAGGATAAGCTTTAAAAATAATTGCACCATTGTTATATACTAAAGTTGCATCATTATCATTGTCAAAACCATAACGATAGCCTTTTTTTAATAACTCCTAAAAAGAATTTACGTTTTAGTCATTTCTGACGAATAATAGCAATTGTTCAAATCAACCCTGACACTATTATCAAAATAAGTTTATAAACTCCAATCCTGGTAACAACTGACTTTTGGTTATTCCCCATGATCAAGTTCAATTTCCCATACTTGGTCTATTCACTTTCCCTTACCCGCTTCATATCAGAAAAAATGTGAAAACCACATCCTATATCATGGACCATGAATTTGAATCATAATTGTTACTGATTTCAATAAAGTATATACTAGATGTAGAGACAAACACTTTTCCCTTTTCTTCTATCACTTCTTGTAGGTATTTGGGGCAACTTCTCCTCCAATGTCCTATTTGACCTTAAAGAAAGCACACGACTTCTTTCGGATCACCAAAAGTTGGAGCATCAAAGTTGACCTTTCCCTTTGTCCCACTAGATTTTCCATTGTTGGCTTTCCCTTTCCAATTGGGTTGGGAATAGGCCTTCCTTTTCTTCCCCTTTCCTTTTTGAATTATTCGAATGGGAAATTTTCATTTTAGCTTCAGCAGTTTTTAATAGACTATTGAGCTCAATCAATACAGACTAAGTATTATTCAAATGATAAGTTACGATAAACTAATCAAAACTATTAGGCAAGGATTTGACAACCATATCAATGGCAAGCTTC
Source organism: Lactuca saligna (assembly GCF_052625555.1). Taxonomy (NCBI): domain Eukaryota; kingdom Viridiplantae; phylum Streptophyta; class Magnoliopsida; order Asterales; family Asteraceae; genus Lactuca; species Lactuca saligna. The sequence continues at coordinate 75,622,837 of NC_136421.1, forward strand.
TTGTCGAAGTTCACATGGAACTTCTCTAATCTCTCCACGTCTCTACATTTTTTGCACATGAACACACACAAAGTCCCCTCCTTTCAACTTGCATGTCATTAGGGCCTTGACGACTTCATAACGCTCTTTCCTCAATTTCTTGTGGAACATTTAAGAAAGAGACGAGTTAATTTCATATGCCCTTTAAAGATCACGTTGCATTGTTGCAATCATAATGCAAGTGAACTTAGTGGTGGAACAACGTGTAAGTTGTCATTAGGAAGTTCCTCAAGTGTGGAAGTTGTTATCAATTTGAGAAGATGTATTCTCGAGAACATACTCTTAGTTCTTGTATTGAAGTGTCATCTTTAAATTCGACATCCAATCCATATAGTTGATGGGTTTTATGTACTCTAACATTCCTATGGTCCACATACAACCCTAAATACTTTGGATTTAAGTTTTCTCTAATTATACATGCAACATTGTTTTCGAAAGCATAAAGTCTGAACTAGCATGCAAGGTAACATTTAAATTATAAAAACAGTTAGAAGATTACATTGTGTAGTAGCTTGCTTGTCTTTTACCTTTAGGAGCCTAGCACCTCAAGTGTGATGCCTCAAATGTCTTATAACAAACCAAGAACAAGAGAGAGTGGTTTGGGAGATTAAAATCGGCTAGCTACTACTCTAGTGTGCATGGGTGCCGATTTTAGGGGTTAGGGACTTCTTTTATAGCTTAGGATTACAACCATGCAAACCGTAATGAGTATTTATATTTCTTAGTATTTTGGGCTAAACCTTCTTGGACTTTCACATAGATTTAGTTCAAATCTAATCAACATGAATCATGAGTCTAACAAGAAATATTACTGATTTACCTAATCAGTCCCTGTATCTTTAATTATTTTCTTTTGATAACTAAATTAATATCAAATTAATTCTTGATCAATACTAATTAAATAATGTGATTTCTCAATTAATATATAATTATTTATAATATATTAATAAATCACAATAACCTGTTTCTCAAAGTATTCATCCTATCAATTTGTTCCAGAGTGTTACAACCCAAATGGACCATGTTATAGTACATACCTATTATAGTTATGGGCTTAGACACCTAATCCAACAATAGTTTTGACCATCAAGCTTCTCTTTTGATAGAATTGATAATAGAGTGAAGTTGTGAGTTGGAGGACTAGGAGGATGATCATCATTTTGTAGGCATCTAAAATAAGAGAAAATATTTTAGTTAGTGATTCTATCGTTAGTATTTTAACCCAAACTAATATTTTAGGCTAGGATCCATAAATATAATTGGAAATTAAGAAGAGGAATGTCATAATCTAAGTGTGAATTTATTTTAGGTAGGTGAAGCACTTTACTAATTTCAATCTTATATAGAATTCCTAGATAATTTGAGGGAGAGTCTGAATAAAACACTTCATATGTACGTATTACATTTGTTGTAATAGAAAAATGTATTTGTATCTACTCCAGACGATCTTTGTAATAAAATACTTTATTAATATTGTGTTTGCATCTTATAAAATACTTTTTAGGCTATGATGTCCATTTGGATTGTTCTTTCATACTTCATGGCCGTCGACATGGGCCGAGACAAGGCGGAGATGGTCTTGAGGATCCACCACCTCTAAATGGCCACCGTTACATTTCGAGTTCGAAAGAAAAGGTATATTTTTACCATTAGGTCACAACAATGATTGCCAAGCCTTAAGATTTACGAGCCACAACAAGTCATGACGCTTTTCAAGACATGTAAGGCAAATACTTTATATTATATTATAATTATATTACCAAATAAATATAAATTTATATCTAATATAACTAGTTTTTAAAAGTGTAATATCAATAAATAATGACAAAAAGTTAACAAAAGACACAATAGTTGTATCCACCATTAGAAAAAGAAATAACAAAGCACAAAACACGTGTCACAAACGAAAAACACACGTCATAACATGACATAATGCGCCATGGCACGAAATATCAAGCATTGTCATGCATTACGCCTAACAACAACAATGAATTTTGTATCCACAGCTTTATGTTATTTTTCAACAATGAATAAATGAATAGTCACAGATTAATATTAAATTTATACTTCACTACAAAAATGACATATATAAGTTTATAATAGAATAATAGCATTGTAACGATTATAAGACTAATCAAACGTTAATATTCATATTAAAATTACTTCAACAATACACATATACAACATTCATTACAGAATAATAACGCAAATATAGTGTTTTTACGTTCTCACACTATTTACTGTTTTTTATTTGAACTTACTTCTATATATATATATATATATATATATATATATATGTGTGTGTGTGTGTGTGTGTGTGTATATATATATATATATATATATATCGAATTTTCTATTTTCGATATCTAATGTACTTTTTAATGTTAAGCAGAACTGGATTAGACTTCAAATTTTTCTGTTAAGCTCATGTCGATAGAAATGAGAATTTCGACAAGGCATCATCTGAGCAACAATATGTAGGTGGTTATTTAAAGTATTATATATATATATATATATATATATATATATATATATATATATATATATATATATATATATATATATATATATATATATATAAACTTTGGAGCATATTGAATGACATAGCGTGGAAGCTAGAAATGCAAACACATGTTGTACCTAAAGGAACTAACCTAACACCAACGGTTGAGATAGTCATCTGAAAAGGTGTTAGGTACTCGATGAGGACATATCAAAGGGATTGGGCTTAAGCCTTCCAATAGAACCTCGAACTATTGTGAAGGATAACCATCGCAACCATAACAAATAAAGGTAAACGTAACATAAACCAATTTATTTTTAATTTCGAACTCTCATTTAAAGATTGATAAATGCATGTTAGTTTTGTAATTTTGATACTCGTTGATTATTTGGTATTTTGTGTGTATGTTTTGTTTATGTTTTTACTTTGGTATTTTAGTTTATGTTAGTTGATATCTTTGGTAATTGGAAGTTTGATATGTTGTTTGGTATATTGATAACTTGATAGTTTTGTATGTTTTTAGTTTTGATGATTAATTAGAAGTTTGATATATAGTTTAGTTTATGTTAGTTTGGTATTTTGGTATGTTGATAATTATGATCGATGTTATTATTAATGTTCATATTATTTTGTAGATGGATGATCCTGTTGATGTTATTACATTAAAAAAAACTGACAAATAGCAAGAAACTTTTTAAGTGGTTACAATAGATTTCAAAAAAGGTTTTGGTGCATATGGCGTGGATACCGAGAGTGATGATGAGGAGAATGATTGGCCTGGAGACAGCGAGGATCATTAGTTAGTTTATGTTTAGTATATTGTAAATTTGTTAATTACTAAATACTTAATAATCATGTTTTTATTAAGTATGTTATCGACATTTATTATGTATTTTATGTTGACAATGTGGATTATGTATTTTATTCAATTTTACTACTGCAATTTATGTAATATTATTATTGTAATTAGCCGCATTGTTTAAAAAAATAAAAGTAAAACGACCACACTATAAAACAAGGGGTTTTGCTACATAAAATATTTAGGAAAAATTCCATAGGTAATTACCTATGGAATGGGGTGCCATAATTTAGTAACGGAATAGCTACAGAATAATGACTAACTTCAATTCGCATGTATTCCTTTGGTAATTAGCTACTGAATAACTAGATAATCGCGACTGAAGTACATCTGTATGTAGGTATTCTGTAGGTAATTAGCTACAAAATAGCTACGAACTACCGACAGAAGAGAAGTGACATAATATCTACAAAATAGCAACGAATATATACTTTTTATATTATTATTATATTATTATTATTATTATTATTATTATTATTATTATTATTATTATTGCTTTTCATTATTTGAGTCTTAAAACTTTTTTTTTTGGATCGTTTTGTTTTTACATATTTTAAAAAACATTTAAAAATAACACTAATAATAATAATATTTATATACATAATGATAATATATAAAAGTGGCAAATAATGTGTTTAACACACAATCAAATGATCAAAAACTACGTTTAAGACATCAGTTAGGTGAAATAATGTAGTTTTAATGTATAAATAATGAAAAAAAATTATAATTAGGGGAAATATGTATATTTGTATAAGTATGTATGTGTATGCATATATTTATGTATGTATGTATGTGAGTATATGTACGTATATGTATGCATATTTATGTATGTGTATGTATGTATGTATGTGTGTGTGCACTTATGTATATGTATGTGTATGTATGTGTATGTGTGTATTTGAATGTGTGAGATTCGAGTTTGATTCCTACCCCAAACCCATTTTTCTTTATTTTGTGTAAAGAAGATAAAAGCAATTGGAGACTAATTGAGTATGGAAGTGGCATAATTGGCTGTTTGGTAACTTTGTGGGTTATATCTGTGAAACGCGAGTTCAAATCCTCCTCCAACCATTTTTTTTTTGTTTGTTGCTATTCTGTACGAAAGACGACGCTATACCCTTTCTGTAGCTAATGTGCAGGCGTGTCCATAGCTACTTTGTAGGTAGCCTTTAAAATGAAAATCACGTACACCTTTATATGTGTATTCCTCCTCTGTGCTCACTGTTAGACAAAAAAATGTATCTGCTCTCGTGACGTTCCCACATAACACCTCTTGAATTTTTCCGATGCCAGTCCTCCTTCCCGTCGCTTCTCGCCGACATCACTGTCGGTACACCATCACCTTTGCATCTCCTCGGTGCTCCGCCCGTCCCAGTCGAATTCTTCTCCAATAAAGGTAAAACCCTATTTTTGTTTTATTTCTTTCTTAAAATTACTTCATATATATACAACTTTATATGCTTAATTCGTTGATAAGGTTGTTTTTTGTTGACCGTGAGGTTTTAGGTTAAATGTTAGGTTGAATTTGAGGTTTTATATTTGTTAAACATGATATATATATGTCATATAAAAAAAGTTGAGTACTTCAATTTGTTGAAAGTGTTAATTTTTGTTGAAATGTTAAGTTAATTTGTTAAGTTTGTTAAAAATGTTAGATAAATGTTTATGTATTGATTTTTAGTAAATTTAAAATGTGTATTATGATATGGATCATTTGTTGAAATGTTAGGTTAATAGTATGTTTATGATTTTTTTTATTGATTTTTGTAAATTGAAATGTGTACTATGTTATGTATGGTTAGTTATATATGTTAGATTAAATAAGATGTTGTATTATTATATTAAAATGTTAGAGTTCTAACATTTTTAAATTGAAATGTAGTTTTAGATCAAAATGTTGTCTAATAGAGAATGTATGTACACGAAAAGACTCGATATTCGTCATTTTTTTAATCCGCAACGACCACATTATGTCCATTTGTTTTTGGATTTTTTCTTACACGAACACAAATCACATCCAACGTATTATTAGGGAAGAGGTGGAAGTTTTTGAAATTAAATGGCCATGTGCAAAATGCAAAAATATTTATTACCTCCCGAGAGAATTAGTTTTAACCATCTTATTAATGGGGGATTCATGAATGATTATTGAATATGGTATTTACATGGTGAAAATATCCAACACTAGAGATTTGTCAATGTTCAAACCCAATATCACCTCAACACGTGGTTCAAAGATAAAATCTTGAAACGGGACAACACATTAATAACGATTTTGGTGATTATCTTAGATACGAGGAGATAGTCATCGAAAGCATGCACCAACACGAGGCTTCTCATTATCAACAAAAACCATACCACCCAATTTTTTTATAAGATTTTGAAACTAACAAGTGAGCCTTTTATGGTTCTAGTGTACAAAAACTTCCACACTTGCCGCCACCACTACATTATTGGACTGGATATCATAATCTAATGTTTCAGACACGTTATTTGATAAACTAATTTTAATTGTTAAAGGCATTCTACCACCTGGAAAGAAGCTTCCTCATAGTTTCTACAAGACCAAGAAAATGATGAAGCCAACGTGACGTCGTTTGACCCAACGATGTGATGTTGATGAAACTAGTTTAGGGGACCTGAGATAGTTCATCAGACTGCTACAAGACCAAGAAAATGATGAAGCCACTAAAATTGCCTGCAGAACAGATTCATGTGTGTATAAACCATTGCATCTTATTTAGGGTCCAGTATGTTGATGTAATGCCCGTGTTTCTAGGCTAGATATTATTGATGATGTAATAATCTAGGTCAACCTTTGTAACTTGTTTTGAAAAAATAAAAATGTATTATTTGAGTATTATGTGCTTATACTTAATTATTACGATTTAATAAATTAAGGATACAAAAATAAGTGTCGAAAATAAATGTTAGATAAACCCGATATCTATGAATAAAGTTTTAGTGGTCGAAACAAGGATTCCGGAGATATAAAGAATACTGAAATCCAAGTTATAACGAAGAAGTTATGACTTGTCGAAGTTTTGTGACATAACCAGCACGGCGCTGTGTGACGTATAATGTGAATTTACGATAAAATGATTTTTAGCGTTAACGATCTAAATGAAAGTCGTAGTATACGTTAAGCCGAGAGTGTTCATAAAAAAGAATGTCCAAATCTGACTTCATATGAGGATGTTATGAATTTTCTAAAATTTGGTATAGCAATATGTAGCCCGGTAAAAAGACAGAAGAATCGAAGATCTTGTCGATTGTAGTTCAATGGTAAAAAATAACAGAAGAAAACGGACGTCGGATGAAGAAGTTATTAATTTTTAGAGTAAATTACTGAAATCATCCTTATGGTTTGGTAAAAATTATATGTTTGGTCCCTAACTTTTTTTTTTGCACTCGGATTGTCCCTATGGTTTGCTTTTTGTTGCGTTTTTTGTCCCTATGGTTTGGTCAAAATTACACGTTTGGTCCTTAACTTTATGTATGCAAGGGACGAAAAACGCAACAAAATCAAACCACAGGGACGAAAAACGCAACAAAATCTAACTATAGGGACGATCCGAGTGCAAAAAAAAATGTAAGGGACCAAACGTGCAATTTTAACCAAACCATAGGGATGATTTCAGTAATTTACTCTAACTTTTAAAGGACTTTTCCTGTCATGGACCGTTAAAATATAATTTTAAAAATAAAGTCAAAATTAGCCAACGAAGTCTAAATAAAAGTTGTAGAGCATAGTCTCATGTAAGCGTGGATATAAAGAACGTCAAAAACGAAGAACGTATGCAAAAAATATGAATTTTTGAAGTTCAGGTACAAACTTCGAGGCTGGAAGAACGCCCATCGTACCAAGTGGTACGCTTAGCATATAAATATGTATGCCTAGCGTACGAGATATGTATGCCCAACGTATTTTTGTTCATGATCGATAATTGGCCATGTAGCCTACTCCATTGAATGTTGGACACATGTTCGTAGCCTTTATGCATCCGAGATAATCCTTTAGTACGCCCCACGTACCATGATGTACGCCTAGCGTAGTGGTTAAAGTAGCAGTACACTTCGCGTACCATAAAGTTACACCCATCGTAACTCGAGTGTCCAGCCACTAAAAATAGTGATCGATGTCATCTGATTTTAGGTTACAACTTTCATCCTCTCACCACTATACTTTCTTCTATATTGAAAAATTACCGCTAAACCTAAAATACTATCCTAGCATCATAAGCAAGTCCCGAAGCACCTGAAGATCCCGAAAAAAAAAAAGAGTTTTTGAATCGAAACTATGCCCACGTGAAACCCAGTTTTTGAGAAAATATCCTGGTTTTATCGGAAACGATTTTTTTAAGAGATGAAGTGTTGCCCAATTATCGTCTTATCAGGTGAGTGTGTGGTCACTTTCATCTTATATATAGATATGAAGTATTTTCTATAAAATACATACTATGTGTATATATATTGCTTGTTTATTTGAGATGGAGGTTGAATGAATGTTTTATACATGTTTTAAACCGTATATGTAATTTTTATCTACAAATATGTTGGGTAAAACATGGGTAGATGAAATAGATGATGTGTGATAAAATGGTGAGAGGCCTCGATGTTGTTGTTCTTGTTGTTATTGTAGTCATCTAGCGGAGTATAGATGACGACCACAGACCTTTCTAGACAGTCTAGTGGAACGCTAGTAGGATCGCAACATGTAGGTGTTGGTGAACTATATGTTCTCTGGTGTAGTCCATCCCCCTCATGGTTGCCATATGAACATATATGGCTGAGGAATCCCCTTAGTAGTATAGTTAATCCCGATGATGATCCTTAGGATAGGTCCCTTGTGATAGGTGATTAGGGATGTAAAGTGAGGATAATGGGAATGGGTAATCAGGGATACTGTTGGTTGATGAAATTAATAAATTTATTTATTGTGGGTTGAAAATCCTATATGCTAACCAGGCTACCAAGCCTGACCTACTCAGCTTTTTATATTAAAGGTGGTGGACCCAGAGCATAGTTGGATGATGAAGAGGGATTTTTGGATTATAGGCCATTGGTTGTAAATATCTGTGGTAAGGTCTATATTATACTGTTTATGCTTTTGGTCTGTATCGATGTGGACAACTTGAGTTTTGTAATGAAATGAAAAAAATACATTTCTTTAATAAATGCTTTGATAAATTTTTATCATATTTTGTTTTGGGACAAATTCCACATAATTTTATAGAGATTACTCTGATTTTATTTTAAAAGCATAAACTAAATCAGTCTTTTCTGGCCGAGAAATTTGGGGATGTCACAGTTGCTATCAGAGCATTAGTTTAAGGGAACTAGGAATTTGTAAGATTTCTAGACTTAAACTTACAATGCTAAGTGATGATTGTGAGATGAGTGTCTACCATATTTTAGACACGAGCACTAGTATATTTTAGGAAAGTTGCCTAAAATGCTTTTAAGTGCTAAAGGATATATGTTTTCCATATATGCCATTATTTGTTCGGATCTATGGTCTGTTGCCGACTCGATCTGGAAACCTTATGTGTTCAGGATTCTAAGTGTCGACTACGATATTAGAACTAGCATGTAATGTTTCAGAGTGATAAGGAGAATCTAAATATCTATCGTGAATGAAGATCTAAATTTGCCTAATCTGGTGTATAGATCAAAATGACAAGAGCTCAAAGTGGAGCTAGAAATGCAAATAGAAATCAGCAACCTCAACCCAAGTGATGGAACATGTGCCTATAGCAGAAGCTGCACTAGAACCAATCATAATGGCTGGAGTGCAAGATATGATGGCTGAACAAAGGGAAGAAATGAGGCAATTGTTGCTGAACAACAAGAGTGAACCTTCAATGCCTATTGAACAACCTGAAATAAATGACGGTCAGTCAGAGGATGGAAATTATAGTTGCTCTGTTGGTCAAACTGAACCGCTTGTGGATAGGAGGAATAACCAAGATGATGGAGTTGAGAAAAATGGATGTAAGTACAAAGATTTTATGACTTGAAGGCCATCAACTTTCATTGGAAAAGAAGATCCCGTCAGAGTAATGTATTGTATCTCAGAGATGGAGTTATCCTTTATGACATGTGGTTACAAAGGCAAGTTACAAACCATATTTACAGTACGTCTGTTTAGAGTTGGAGTTGTTCATTGGTGAAACACTTTGGGGAAGACCCTAAGCCCTATTGAGCCACTACAATTGACTTGGATAGAGTTCTTGGTGCATTTCAAGCACAAGTACTGCTCAGCCCAAAATCTGCTGGAGCTAGAAAACCAATTTCTAACACTGAAGAAGGTGAGCATGTCCATTGATGAATATACCAATATCTTTAAAGACAAAATGGAGTTTGCTTTGTGTATTGTTGAAGACAAGTTGACAAAAATGGATAGATACGCAAAGGGACTTCAATGAGAGTACGCGGTTCCAGTGCGTCAGACACTTACTCTGGAGGAAGCTATCTAGGCTGCCAAGTCTGTTGAAGATATGATCAAGGGAAGAGCCGCTAGCAAGGTTGAACTAGGCGAGAAGAGAAAGTTTGAAGAAACTTCATGTTCCAACAAGAAGGGCAAGTTCTCGAATTCTGGTTTAAGGAAATTTGGAGGAGGAGCCGAAGCAAAGTACTGTGAGAAGTGCAAGAAGAAGCACTTTAGGAAATGTGACAGAGAAGTCACTTGTTATAAATGTGGAAAGTCATGGCACTATGCCAATGAATGTACCTTCGTTAAGAAACTCTGTTATGGGTGCAACAAATAAGGGCACATTTTGAAGGACTTCCCGAAGAAGAAGGAGACAGAAAGGCCCAATCCCCCACCAAAGCCAAAAGCCATAGCTTTCAAAATGACATTGGAAGCCGCAAAGGATTTTGCGAATGTCGCTTCAAGTACCTTTCTTGTAAATGGATGCCTGCCGATTTATTATTTGATTCCGGAGCGAATTACTCCTTTATATCACATAAATTTGGTGAAAGACTAGCATTGCCTATAGAAAAACTAGATGATGCCCTAATTGTAGAAGTTGCTAGTGGCAAATTCATACATGTTAGTGATTGTATTAAGAACATTGTCGGCGATGTAAACTTAAACGAATTCCACGAGGAATTGTTACTCATTGAGTTAAATGGTTTCGACATTATTCTCGGGATGGATTAGCTTAGCGCCAATGATGCCGAAATACGGTGCAAGAAAAAGATAGTAAGGGTAAACAAGCCTGGAAAAGAATCATTTATGTTGTACGGAGACAAGCACATAGTGAATTCTAGAATTATTTCCCTGACAAAGGCCAGAAAATGTTTGAATAAAGGATGCACATCATACTTGTCATTCGTGATCGATTCCAAGAAGGTGAAAAAGGAAATACAAAGCATACCCGTGGTGTGCGACTATCCGGAAGTCTTTCCCGAAAATATTCCTGGATTTCCTCCTGATAGACAAGTATAGTTTTAAATTGACTTGTTACAAGGAACAACACCAATAGCAAAATCGCCATATCGATTAGCACCGATAGAGATGAAGGAGCTTATGACGCAACTTCAGGAGTTGTTGGACAACAGTTTCATTAGACCTAGTTCATCACCATGGGGAGCTCCGGTGTTATTCCTAAATAAGAAAGATGGGAGCATGAGAATGTGCATAGATTACAGATAGTTGAACAATGCAACAATAAATAAAAAGTACCCGTAGCCAAGAATTGATGACCTATTTGATCAGTTGCAAGGTTCGAGTTATTTCTCGAAGATCGATCTTGGGTCAGGATATCATCAGCTAAAGGTAAGAGAGCAGGATATTGAGAAGACTACATTCAGAACAAGGTATGGACACTAAGAGTTTTTGGTTATGTCGTTTGGACTAACCAATGCTCCAACAGCCTTCATGGATTTGATGAATAGGTTTTGTAAACCATTCTTCGATAAATCTATGATAGCATTCATAAATGATGTTTTGATTTATTCAAAAAGCAAGCAGGAGTTGCTAGCGATGCATCTGGAGTTGGGTTAGGTCGTGTTCTGAACCAATGGGATAAAGTGATAGCATATGCATCGAGACAATTGAAAGAACATGAAAGAACTACCACACTCATGATCTGGAGTTGCTAGCGGTAGTATTCGCCCTAAAGATATGGGGGCATTATCTTTATGGCACAAAGTGAAAACTTTTCACTGATCATGAGTCTTCAGTGTCTCTTTAATCAAAAGGAATTGAATATGAGACAATGACAGTGGCTAGAGTTGCTTAAGGATTAAGAATCTGAAATACTTTACCACCCTGGTAAAGCAAATTTTGTAGCTGATTCTTTAAGTAGAAGAGTGAGCCTTAAATAGATATGCCAAGAGTATTAAGAATCGAAGTTGTCTCAATAATTGTAGAAAGCATCAAGAAAGCTCAAGAAGAAGCTTTAGAGAAAAATGACTTAACGGAAGAACGTTTGGACAAAAAGTTAATGTTCGATACAAAAGGTCAAGGACTGGAGGTATTCCAAGATAGGATTTGGGTACCTAAATCGGGAGGAATGAGAAATCTTCTAATGGAGGAAGCTCATAAGACCATGTACTCAATTCATCCCTGCAACACGAAAATGTATAGGGATCTAAAACTCTATTATTGGTGGCCGACAATGAAGCTCGATGTTGCAAAATATGTGGACAAGTGTGTGACATGTGCAAGGGTTAAGGCACAACATCAGAAACTGTATGGGAGTTTAGAACCTTTACCTCTACCCATAGGTAAATGGGAAGACATCACTATGGATTTTGTGACTAAACTGCCCAGAATGAAGAGCAGTCACAACATGATTTGGGTGGTCGTTGATTCGTTTACTAAAATTGCACACTTCATAGCAGCCAATGAGAAATGGTCCATGGATAAGCTTGCAGATGCTTACGTGAAGGAGATAGTAAGACTTCATGGTGTTCCTTTAACGATTATATCAGATCTTGATAGTAGTTTCTCGCCAAGGTTTTGGAGAGGTCTGCAAGAGGAATTGGGTACTAAGTTGTGTTTAAGTATAGCTTTCCATTTGCAAACCAATGGTCAGAGCTAATGAACAATTCAAACATTAGAGGATATGCTAAGAGCATGTACCCTGGAATATCAAGCTAATTGGGATGAACATTTACCTTTGGTAGAATTTTCCTACAATAATAGTTTCCACTCGCGGATCAAGATGGCACCTTATCAAGCTTGGTATGGAAAAAAGTGTAAAACGACGTCATGTTGGCTTGAAGCTGGAGAAAAGCAGTTTATGGGACCTGAGATAGTTCATCAGACTGCTAGAAACTTGAAAGTGATTAGGGAAAGGATGTTAGCAGCTCAGGATTGTCAAAAGAGCTATGCTGACAAGAAAAGACAACCGATAGCATTCGATGTTCGAGATTCGGTTTTACTTAAAGTTTCACCGTGGAAGGGACTTATTAGATTTGGTAAAAGAGGAAAGTTGAGTCCAAGGTTTATTGGACCATTTAAAGCTCTTCAAAAGACTGGGAACCAAACTTACAAACTAGAACTACAAGAAGAACTAGATGGTATTCATAACACTTTCCACGTGTGTTATTTGAGGAAATTCACGGGAGAAGTTCCTGACATAATTCTAATTTCTGAATTAAATTTGGATGAAAGTAAGAGGTTAATTGAAGATCTGGAGGCAATTGTTGACCATCAGACTAATAAGTTGCGACACAATATGGTCGATTTAGTGCTTGTGCGATGGAAATATACGAATGGGCCAAAACTCACTTGGGAAATGGACAATGACATGATGAGTCGCTACCTGTCTTTGTTTGCTGATGTATGATTTCGAGGACAGAATCATCCTAAGGGGGATAAAATTGTAATGCCCATGTTTCTAAGCTAGGTATTATTGCTAATGTAATAGTCTAGGTCAAACTTTGTAACTTGTTTTGAAATAATAAAGATGTATTATTTGAGTATTATGTGCTTACACTTAATTATTATAATTTACTAAATTAAGGATAAAAAATAAGCATCGAAAATAAATGTTAGATAAACCCGATATCTAGAAAGGAAGCGTAGTTGGTGAAACAAGGATTCCGAAGATATAAATAATACCAAAATCCGAGTTATAACGAAGAAGTTATGACCTGTCGAAGTTTCGCAACAGAACTGGCACAACGTTGTGTGACATAAAAAGTGAATTTATGATAAAAATGCTTATTAGCCTTAGCGATCAAAATGAAAGTCGTAGTATACGTTAGACCGAGAGCGTACATAAAATGAATGTCCAAATCTGACTACGTAAGAGGAAGTTATGAATTTTCTAAGATTTGGTATAATAGTATGCAACCCAAAATTCGAATTTTAGATCGAGAGATTTTAGTCGAGGCAACCTAAATGAGAATCTAAAATCTTGTCGATTATAGTTCAACGGTAAAAAGACAAACGAAAACAGACATCGGATGAAGAAGTTATGAATTTTTAACAAACTTTTTCTATCCCGACCTGTTAAAATATAATTTTAAAAATAAAGGTAAAATTAGCCGATGGAGTCTAAATGAATGTTGTAGAGCATAATTTCACCTACGCATGGATATAAAGAACGTCAAAAACAGAGCACGTATGAGAAAAATATGAATTTTTTAAGTTCAGGCACAAACTTCAAGACTAGAAGAATGCCCATCGTATGAAGTGGTACGCTTAGTGTATAAATATGTATGCCCAGTGTAGGAGATATGTATGCCCAACGTACGAGGTATGTACGCCCAACGTATTTTTGATCACGGTCCATAATTGGCCACGTAGCCTACTTCAATTATGGACATGTGTTTGTAGCCTTGACGTATCTGATATTATCATTTAGTACGCCCCGCGTACGATGATGTACGCCCAACGTAGTGGTTGAAGTAGTAGTACACCCAGCGTACCATAAAGTTACGCTCAGTGTAACTCGATTGTCCAACGACTATAAATAGTAATCGATGCCATCTGATTTTAGGTTACAACTTTCATCCTCCCACCCCTATACTTTCTTCTATATTGCAAAAATTATCCCAAAACCTAAAATACTATCCTAGCATCATAAGCTAGTACCGAAGCACCCGAAGATCTCGAGAAAAAGAGTTTTCGAGTCGAAACTCTGCCCACGTGAAACCTGGTTTTTGAGAAAACATCTCGGTTTTATCGGAAACGATCGTTTTAAGAGACGAAGTGATGTCCAATTATTGTCTTATCAGGTGAGTGTGTGGTCACTTTCATCTTACACATAGATATGAAGTGTTTTCTATAAAATATGTGCTCTATGTATATATATTGTTTGTTATATGAGATGGATGTTGAATGAATGTTTTATACAGGTTTTGAATTGTATATGTAATTTTTATCTATAAATATGTTGGGTAAAACATGGGTAGATGAAATAGATGATGTGTGATAAAATGATTAGAGGCCTCATCGTTGTTGTTGATGTTGTTGTTGTAGTCATTTGGCAGAGTATAGATGACGACCACGAACCTTTCTAGACAGTGCAGTGGAATGCTAGCAAGCTCGCAACATGTAGGTGTTGGTGAGCTATATGTTCGCTGGTGTACTCCATCCCCCTCATGGTTTCCTTACGAACATATATGGCTGAGGAATCCCCTTACCAGTAAAGTCCATCCTGAAGATAATCCTTAGG
Source organism: Lactuca saligna (assembly GCF_052625555.1). Taxonomy (NCBI): domain Eukaryota; kingdom Viridiplantae; phylum Streptophyta; class Magnoliopsida; order Asterales; family Asteraceae; genus Lactuca; species Lactuca saligna. The sequence goes on from NC_136421.1 coordinate 75,637,880, forward strand.
ATAGGTCCTTTGTGATAGGTGTTTAGGGACATAAAGTGAAGACAATAGGAATGGGTAATCAGAGATATTATTGGTTGATGAAATTAATAAATTTATTGTTGGTTGATGAGAAATAAATTTATTTATTGTGGGTTGAAAACCCTATATGCTCACCAGGAACCCAAGCCTGACTCACTCAACTTTTTATATTACAGGTAGTGGACCCAAAGCATAGTTCGATGATGAAGAGGGATTTTTGGATTATAGTCCATTAGTTGTAAGTATCTGTTGTAAGGTATATAATATACTTTTTATGCTTTTGGTCTATCTCGAGTTTTGTAATGAAATGAAAAAAATACATTTCTTTAAGAAATGCTTTGATAAAATTTTATCATATTTTGTTTTGGGACACATTTCGCACAGTTTTATTGGAGAGATTACTCTGATTTTATTTTAAAAGCATAAACTAAATCGGTCTTTTCTGGACGAGAAATTTGGGGATGTCATAGCTGATCTCAATCACTGTGCAGTATGGGGTGAAAATAGATACAAAGACAAAGGGAGGAAGGTTCCTAATTTGGTCTCGACTTACATGCCGATTGGATCGATACTTCAAAGGCTCTTTTATTCAAGGAAGACATCCAAACATTTAACTTGGTATACATATCATTCAATAGATCCATAAAAGATGATACATCCCATTGAAGGTAAAGCATGGAACCATTTTGACATAACATGTAACGACCCGTCTCTGGTATGTTGCTTTTATATTATTTATTTTAGAAGTTTGTAGAGGGACTTGACGAGTCTATGGCCCGACTCGTTGAGTAGAGTCGTGATCTTGGGCAACGTATAGATCAGTGACTCGGCGAGTCCATATTTGGGACTCGGCGAGTCGGCCTGCCAGGTAGAAACCCTACATCTCCGGGTTTTCACCCTATTTAAACCATCTTATGAGCCCCGAAACTCGTCTCCTTCACCCTCAAAGCATTATTTAGCAAACCCTAACCATTCCATTGAGTATTTGAGCATTCCTTGTGTAAATCTTGAAGTTTTGAAGAGAAGAAGGAGGCTAGATCCAAAGGAGAAGAAGAAGATCCAAGTTTTTGCACCCATTTCAGAGTACTTTGAGGTAATAATCGGTTTCTTCCTGTTTTGATGATTGATTCTCCTTTATAAGCATATTTAGCCCATTCTTTAGCTTGTTCATAGTAGAGAAATCATATAGGATGGATTAGCTTTCGGATCTAGCCATGTTTCAGTTCCAAAAACGTAGATCTATCAACTTTATGGAGCCATTTTGCATGATAGCCCTAGAGCTACTCTTCCAAGTGCCTTTTTAGCCTTTATATCCTTTTGTATTCTTTTGTACACGTAAAGTTGGAAACTTTACGTGGTAAACTAGCTTTAGGAACTCAGATCTATATATTGTATGCAGTGGTTTTGAGCATAATCGATTTTTTAGTAATTGCATGCATGTGACTCGGCGAGCCGTTCTTTGGACTCGGCTAGTCGAGTCGCGAGTCCCCGATCCTTCCCCTTTGAGTGATTCCGAGTGAGGACCAGTGAGTAGTGGAATGGACTCAGTGAGTCAGAGGTTAGACTCAGTAATGGAGGTACTCGACGAGTTGTTCATACAACTCGGTGAGTCTAAGGCAATCTTCATAAATTCAAGAACAACTCGTTGAGTTGTTCATACAACTCGGCGAGTCAGATGCAGATAGTCTGGATTTTAGAATCAAATGTGAACTCGTTGAGTTTAAGCCATACTCGACGAGTAGCAGCAAACAGGGTTAAGAAATGAAAAAAAGGGACTCGGCGAGTTGGCGGCCCAACTCGGCGAGTTATGTCAACTGTAAGTTGACCTTGACTAGAAGAGTTGACCTTGACCAGCAGAGTTGACTTTAGCCAAGGGTAAAAGAGTCATTTTACCCCAATTTAGTTATTAGTATTTTGATTGGGTGTATTGTGGAATTGTAGTCAGGGAGATACCGGAGCAGCAGCAGATAGCTTCCAGAGCCATATACTCAGCTGCCAGATCACGAGGTGAGTTTCCTTCTAGTAGGAACGGGTCTAAGGCCACAATGCCAGCCCGTATAGCTAGTAGTAGTTTCCGGACTTCGTTCCGATGCAGATCTTATTATGTCTGCTGCCTTCGTGGCTCAGACAGGATTCATGTGTTATGTGTTCCGGTTTACAACCCGATGCAGTATGCTGTTTATGTGTTCGTGCTAGTTGATATGTTTGTGTTATGCTATGATCAGTGGTTTCGGACTTCGATCCGATGCAATTAGTTCTAGACTTCGGTCCGATGTAGGAGGCAAGGCCTCAGTAGTTCCGGATTTTGGTCTGATGCAGAGGGCAAGGCCCTGGCTAGTTCCGGACTTCGGTCCGATGCAGTTTCCGGACACCGGTCCGATCCAGTGGGCAGGGCCCAGTATGTGTTTATATGTATTGTATGGTATGTGGTAGTTTGGGGGAGCTCACTAAGCTTCGTGCTTACAGTTTCAGTTTTGGTTTCAGGTACTTCCGCAAGCAAAGGGAATAGCTCGAGTTGATGGCATCGCACACACCACAGTTTCAGTTGTCCTGGGAGATGTTTCTAGTTTTTCATAATTATGATTGATACATTTTTTGATACAGTTCAACATAACCATTAGTTATTGTCTTGAAATATTGACGTATGGGTGTTATTTTGTGATGTCATTTTAGTACTTTTAGTAATTTTTAAACAAAAATTTTTGGGTCGTATTTTGGGATGTTTCAAGTTGGTATCAGAGCCTTGGTTTGAGGGATTCGGATATACTTTTGGGTGTGTCTGAACTCAAACTAAGGAAAACTATAAAGAATTTTCAAAAGAAAAACGTTTTGAAAACGATTTTGGAAAAAGAACTTAGAAAGAAGAAGAGTTTTATAAAAGGAAAATGGTGTGGCGTATGCGATCAACCGAGCTCAAGTAAGTACTCCCAAATTACCCATACAAGTTATGTTATGATTACCAGTTTTAATTTCAGTAGAACAGCATGCTAGAATAGGACTAAGGATCTAGGAGGATGCCTTATGTGCCTGCTATATGTGTTTCAGCTTTTCGAAATTTGCATGCTAGTATTGAGCAGACAATAGTAGGATAGCCTGTTAGGGTTATGCCTGATAGTATGAGCTTAGCATTGTATGCTAGTACAGTATCTGATGGGTTTTGGTCATAAGACATCCTATGTGCTCATACAAACCCTAATGCTTGGATCTAGGTTTCTCTATTGTACATGCTTTGAATCCAAGACTATAAACCCTAATTCTAGCAATCAAGTAATCATATTAATATGTAATTAGGTTTAAGATCATACCTTGATTGTTATGTAGCAATAACAATCCCAAATCTCCTTGTAATGACTTTGGAATGCTTAGAGTCACAAGTGTCACTCCTCTAATGGCTTACAAACACCAAGAGCAAATGGAGAAGGTATAAAGAGAGAGGAGAGAGGTTAGAATTCGTCCTTAGGACTTCTTGGGAAGAGATACACGAATTCATGAGCCAAGGGGTGTTTATATAGGTGTAGAGATAGGGTTTCAGTCATTATCCTTATCTAGTTGCTTATCCACAAAGCAACCATAAGATAAGCCTTGAAAACCCTTATCCTTTATCCTTTGGACGATTTCAAGGATCCTTATCTCCTTGAATTCGTTCAACCCATATTTAGGATAACCATTACCATATTTTGTAACTATCACATAATTACAAGTCAGCCCCTATAGTTTAATTAATTACACTTGATCACAAAATTAATTCCTAATTAATTATTGACCAATATTAATTAAGCAAATATGATTTCTCCTTTAATATATTATTCTTATAACATATTAATAAATCATAATAACCTCTCTCTCTCTATTTATTTCTCCAATCAAGTTGCTTTGGTGAAGGCAACCCAAAAGGACCATGCACCATCGAGTCAAGTACATACCAAAATAGTTATGGACTTAGACACTAATCCAACAGTCTCCCACTTGGATAAGTCTAATAACTATTCTGCGTATGACTTCAGATCCTGATCTACAATCGTAGCTTTCCAAAGCCGCTGTCAACTCTGATCCTATCAGATACACGTGTCCTTAGATAAGGGATCATATATTCCTCCATTCTAGATATCGTATGAGATATGATTTCAAATCATTCTCTTTGTACTACTTCTCGATTTCCGATTTATGACGACAGACTAATTGAACAAATCAACTTAGCCCTAGCCCGGCCGAGCATTTACGTTTGTCATCACTAAACCATCGAGGGGCCCAAAGATATCGCTTTTATCCTTATTTGGGTAAAAGAAACGGATAAACTTTGATACAATGCTTGCTTGTACTCACTAACCAAATCACACACAACAATATGTTTTATAACACCAAGTTACTAGTGCGTTTACATATTATCAATGTGCAACCGAATAGCAAGATACAACTCACACATCTCGGTTTCAAGAATATAAGATGTTATCGTCTCACTAATCACTCGCGATACAATTCATGGAGTGATCCAAGTGAGCGTGGGTTTAATCCAATGCTCAAATTCATATTCATAAGCACTCATGAATGTTGCAGCAAACATTTGCTTATGTCTAATACTCTTCTAGACAATCCACACACCAATTCACGACAGTCTTCATTCATATCTACTTCCAACATATGAACGACTGTGGCCCGTTTGAATAATTCGATTATTCTTAATAAACTCAATTATTCTGGAAGTCAAAACATGCAAAGTGAACCACAAGAATAATACTAATCCCATATGGCCTCAACCCTTTGAGCATAAATAAAACACGTTTTATTTATCACCATATCGATTACTCATTATTTGTCGTTTCGGGTAATCAACTTCTTACTTGAATTATTACACTTCTCCCATGCTCCTAGCATGCACACAATGTTTACCTATGGTTCTTACTTTTGTGAAATAGACAAATTGAACACATTTCCAATCATTCTCATTTTACAACTCCAAATCCATTTTCTTAAGTGTAAGAGTATCAAATTCTTATTACTTATAGGATATACTAGATTCTAACACTTTATGCAACGATCCTTTTGTAATGTCACTGCACCAAAGTCTTAAAGACTATTGCCAATGATATTACAAAGTCCTCTAACGTAGATTGTTACAAGACTATACCTTAGATATGATGTCTCTCACTCAAAGTACATTCCTTTGAACATCCTTTTGCATAAAAGTTTCTAATCTAGACATAGATTTTCAATATTTACTTCCTAATATGAACACACTTCCATATTTTCCTCATGACAACTCATTCTTAATAGAATCTTTTCTATTTGTAATGATGTCGATATGGTCCATCCAATATGGAAACATTTCCATATTTTCCAATGAATCTTTTCTATTTGTAATGATGTCGATATGGTCCATCCAATATGGAAACATTTCCATATTTTTAAATACTATATTTCCAACTACTCACAAGCGACCAATCCTCGTCGAACTTTGGATTATCCTTTGATAGTTGTTTAATTATTTTAGTCAAAACCAATTCTAGTCCCTTTTTCCCTCTAAATGCGCTAGACATTTGGAAAAATTTAGAATGGTCAAACATTAAAGCATTTGCAATCGATCCTATACCCAAAGCGTATCGGACACAACGCATAATGTTTTATTTGCTATGTTCTCAAAATTCGAATTGTAAAGAGGAATGCCGTAATCATAATCGAAATTTTTAAGAACACACTATGTACCTTTGACTAAATTTATCAAGATTTCGCAACCTAATCCTTTAGATTTGAAATGAAGCATAATATTCTCTCCCTTAATTATAGCAAAACAACTTTACAACCCTTACGACTTTGCAAGGTATAACTCTTGTTTTTCTATAATTAATATTGCCAACTTGCAATACTTTCTATAATAATCATACAATCATAACTTTTATGCTCCCACTATCATGATGATTACTATAAAACATAACACTTATGCTCCCACTAGCTTCGACATGTATTCATAAACATCTTAACTTTCAGAGAGACAATACCTATTGAATTTCTTAAGTCCATGTTTCTAATACTTAGTGCTTTGATAATCTTTTATCAAGGCTTCTTGAACTTATATACCTGTGCCTTTAGATAGTTCATATGTGTGTCTCAACATTTAAGACTAATTGCCAAACCTCACAATTCAAATTATGGAAAGGGATACCGTAACCATGATCGAATTTGAGAATGCAATTTTACAATCATTATCTTCTTAAAATCTTTCTTAGTGAAAGAATTTCCTCACAATCATTTTCATGAAGGAGGAAAATCTTATGACACTTAGATTTAAATGGTGTATTTGTTCCTATCCATGTGAATTTGTTAAAACCAAAGTTTACGACAAATTCAAACTCATATGGACCGAGCCTTTTTTTTTAATCTTGATTTCTTGCCTTATGGTAGCACAGCTGTCCACCACGTCTTCCAAGTAGTTAAGCATCTCACCCTTTTCCTATCAATGTACCTTTCATTGATCAAGGTGTTTTGCCTTTTATGCATTCAAAATGAGTACTCATAGGACTCACATGCATAATTAACTCAATTGGGACAGCACAGAATCAAAATATCGTCAACACGATAGGTTGTAAAACTCAACTCATGTGCTAGTGATGATCGATAAGGTTTATTTGATTTGTTCTTGAAACTTTTCAAGACCATTAAGACTCTCACTGACTCCTTGACATATAAGATTCTCTTGTCAATAAACATTTGTTGACAACCAAATATTCAAGAGTTAGTGTAGCTTTTATCAAAACACTTCATAAATTGGTCCAAGTTGGTCTTTGTCTTATTCAAGACATCACAACTTTCCACATTTTATGAATGTTATAAACCTTTAATACTTTTCACTCATTACCACAATCTTAACTTTAAGACCTTTTATTGGAATGAAGTATGATTGACTTCTTGATTTAACCATTTCTTCAATTCTTGAATCCTCTTCTTAGACATACAATTGTACTAAGACTCTCTTAGAGGATCAATTGAGATATGGTTCTTAATCATTAAGACCTATCATAAAGCATAAAAGATACTCTCCATTCTTCTTAGAATGGAGTGACTTTTATCTTTCTGCCTACTTGATTCTTCTTATTCGTTCTACTATTGATCTAAATCCTTTAATCAATTCAGAATTACACTTAATCTTGTAAGTGTAATCATATTTACTAAGCCTTTAGTAAATCATAACGAATATCTTTGTTACTCTTATGGCGAACTTGATCAACACACAACTTTGTGTACTCGATCTCCTAATCCTTCACTTGACACTTTGTCAACGAATTTGTCTAATTTCCAAATATGAAATTTCTCATTCATCATGCAACCAAGTTGCGTGATTCCAAATTTCAGTCCAATTGAAATTTGGCGATGAGAAACTCTCCCTATTTGGTAAATTCTCAACATTTCCATAAATAACACAACTAAGAATCATATCCATTCGTTGTAGAAATATTCAAACATCAATTTTCATAACGATTCCATTGCAAGGAAACAAATAAATAAGTAAGTCAAAATTTATTTTATTTATAAAAGCAGCGGAAAAACATTTGTCCTTACAATGCAAAATCCATTGAAAACTATGTAAGAAATGAAAATTTTCTAACAACTCTATCATAACTATCTAAGCTCAAAATCCAATCTTCAAGTCCATGCGATCAAGATCCATCTCTTGTGATTAGATTCATCTTGCTCTCTTATCAAGCTTCCTTTCTTTTCAGCGATCCTTCAAAACATTCAAATGCAATCTTATCACATCATGTATTAAGAATCAATGAATAGGAACTTGACGGAGTTAGATAGTGGATTTTACCTAAAGCGTAGCCATACTTTTGACTCTCCCATCTCTTAGATCTCTTAGGTAAATAGGGCAACTTCGTCTCCAATGCCCTTCTCTTGGCAATAAAAGCAAATTGACTCTTTTGGAACAACACATGGAACTACTTCAGACATCGCCTTTCTCTTATGATCAAACCTTTCGATCATTGCATGTCTTTCATTGCCATTGTCTATATCCATAGAGGTTTCGAAGGCAGATTCACCAATCAACTTTGCTTTTCTATTGCACCAAACCATTGCTGATTCAGCAGCAATAAGCATATAGGTGATATCAATAAGGGTCACGTCGTGGTTCATCATATAGTACTCTCTTACGAACTCACTATACGAGTTAGGAAGTGACTGAAGAACCCAATCAACAGCCATCGCTTCACCGACAACGGATCCCATCATTCTTAACCTATCAATGTGTGACTTCATCCCTAAGACGTGTTCACACACCAACTTTCCTTCTTTATGTTTACTTGCCAAAAGGGCTTGAGTGATATTGAACCTTTCAATTTTAGAATCTTGTGTGTTAGGGAGAATAATTGGAGGAGGAGGAGGAAGTGAAGCATGATTTCTTGTTCCTCGATCGAATCGTGGAACATCATCTTCATGTGGAATGCTTGTTCCACGGGATTTGGGAAGACCATAGTTGTCGAACTTTGACATCGGGAGAAAACGAACTCAAGTTAGTTAATAGATTGAGTCCTTAGTAAATCACCCAAATGAAATAGTAAGGCTAGGACCCAACACAATATTCTACAACTCGGGAGAGGGATGCCGTAACCCTAATTGAAGAATATTTGAAGGTAAGTGAATGACGATTCACTAATTTCCACCATGAAAAACGAAAAAGAAATTTAAGTTTTAAATCTATGAAAACTCCTAGATCCTTTGAGATTCATTGAACATTTCAATGGCATGTTTAAATCTCGATATGCCCCTCTTGTTTGTGACTGGGATGCCGAGGATCACAAAGCGGGTGTGAATAACCATGCAAACTTACATGGTGCCCTCACATGTTACAATCACCTATTCGATGTGCCGGTAAACCACACACGCTCCACTAAACTATGACAAACATTGAGTCACCCTTTGCTACCTTTGCTTAGAACCATTTAGTGTGCCGGTAAACCACACACGCTCCACTAACGTCTTCGCAAGGGCACAAAGTGTAATTTCATGGAATTGCATCAATTCACTTTTGCCTAAGTAACTAAGATTAGGAATTAGAAAAACATTTAGTTACTTTGTATTTCATTATACTTATAATGGAAGGTTTCGTCCTATCCTACCCGTTCGGCTAACGACCCTCCACTAGTCAAGAGTGCAGTGGGTAAGAGTGGATACCCATTCAATCGCCATTTTATAGGCAATTTCCTTAAACACCCCTTATAGACCAGCTTTGTGAATGAGGCCTACTAACGGTAAGACTGACTTTTACTCATACATATATATAATGTTAGACTTTTAATGTTATATATATAATATAGGGTGCATTTCATACTTTTAAAATACTATGTGGTCAAATTTAATAATTATACCTTTAATTCAATTAAATTGCAAACCAAAACTTTTATGGATTTATTAAATCTCTTTTAATTATACACCTTAATTAATTAATAAAACCATAAGGGTGTGATTTGAACTTTTCAAAACAATACTAGGGTTTTAGAATTTAACACTCCTAATTAAACCTTTTTAATCAACTTTTAAATTCCAAAACTTGAGGGCAAGTTTTGAAACATTTCAAAACAATTTAGTTTTAATCTATCTTAAAATTTCGAATTTATGACATTTAAATAAAAATTTTAAATATTAAAACTCTTGATTTAATAATTATCTTGAATTAGACTATTAATTTAATTATTAAATCATAAGGGATTATCTAAATAATGAGGATAATTACCATTTATACATTTAAGTTATCCTAATCCCTTAAATATCTATATAGATTTCGAAAATATGGATGGATAATGCAAGATCTTGAATTACCATATATAACAATTAAAGGATAATTACAAGATATGGGATAATCCAAATCCCTAGAAATTAGGATCTTATCTTGGGGAGGAGGAAAATTTCAAAAATCAAGGGATTATAACAAACCCTAGATTTCGAAATTTAAGGGTTTAAGGAAAGGATTTGAAGATCTTATTCAAACTCTTGCAAATTAGGGTTTGCAAACCCTAATCTCAAAACACCCTAGCCTCCTAGGGTTTATTGGCAATAAAACCTAATGTATCAAGTTCATACAATTGAAACCAAACCAATGGCTCTGATACCACTGATGGGTTTTGGTCATAAGACATCCTATGTGCTCATACAAACCCTAATGCTTGGATCTAGGTTTCTCTATTGTACATGCTTTGAATCCAAGACTATAAACCCTAATTCTAGCAATCAAGTAATCATATTAATATGTAATTAGGTTTAAGATCATACCTTGATTGTTATGTAGCAATAACAATCCCAAATCTCCTTGTAATGACTTTGGAATGCTTAGAGTCACAAGTGTCACTCCTCTAATGGCTTACAAACACCAAGAGCAAATGGAGAAGGTATAAAGAGAGAGGAGAGAGGTTAGAATTCGTCCTTAGGACTTCTTGGGAAGAGATACACGAATTCATGAGCCAAGGGGTGTTTATATAGGTGTAGAGATAGGGTTTCAGTCATTATCCTTATCTAGTTGCTTATCCACAAAGCAACCATAAGATAAGCCTTGAAAACCCTTATCCTTTATCCTTTGGATGATTTCAAGGATCCTTATCTCCTTGAATTCGTTCAACCCATATTTAGGATAACCATTACCATATTTTGTAACTATCACATAATTACAAGTCACCCCTATAGTTTAATTAAATACACTTGATCACAAAATTAATTCCTAATTAATTATTGACCAATATTAATTAAGCAAATATGATTTCTCCTTTAATATATTATTCTTATAACATATTAATAAATCATAATAACCTCTCTCTCTCTTTATTTCTCCAATCAAGTTGCTTTGGTGAAGGCAACCCAAAAGGACCATGCACCATCGGGTCAAGTACATACCAAAATAGTTATGGACTTAAACACTAATCCAACAGTATCTAGTTATAAGAATAGATTTGCTTGAATAATTTTCTGTATCCGAATGCTACTTGCTTTGTGCTTTATGGGACTCTGAGTGTTGGGAGTTAGCCATTAGGTGAATACGTCACATCACATGTGATCAGGGTTGAATATCTCAGAGTGTTGGATTTGGCCCTATTGCGCAGCTCTTGTTTGAGTCTAACCGTTGTAAGGACGAGTCTTTTACTCGAAGGATTATCTGAGCCACATTACATGTGATGGTGTTTAGGTAATGACTAATTAGCATTACAAGGAGGCCTTCAGCAGCTGAGGACTGTTTTGAATGGAGTTAGATATTTCCCCTAGGCAAGCCTAGGATGAGAGTAGCAGAGATCAGTAGTAGTATAAGTGACTTGGTGGAGTCAAGGCAGTTCTTGAGGAAAGTACAGATAGATGTGGAAGGTAGTATGGGCCAGGACTACTGAAAGCAGAGGATCCGTACTCGAATCAAGGAAGGCCGAGACAAGATCAGGAAACTAGTATTGGTATCAGTGATCCCTTGAGATATTTCAGTTTTCTGATGTTGCTATGATTTGTTTCAGAATGGTAGTTTTGCGTTCGAGGTCAGTAGTCGGCAGTTCAGGTGCCGGAGGGGGATCAGGACCAGGCCCGAAGGTTGGGTAGTTGGATGAGCAGACCAAAGAGTTCCTTTCTTCTGAGGTTACTCGTATCATACTGGAGCAGACTCCTATGATCTTCGGTTCGATCAAGGAGGGTATTCTAGAGTTGATGGATGACAGATTGGGCACCTTTCGTGCCAAGGTGGTGGCCATGATGGGGTCGCGCACACTTACATTTAGGGAGTTCAGGTCATGTGGAGCTCCATATTACCACGGGGAACGGGACCCCATAGCGAGTACTAGATGGTTGGCGGATGTGGCCAACGCTTTCCGCATGAACATGTGTCCCAAGGGGGACAAGGTTAGATTTGCATCTTGTCTTCTGAAGGACAGGGCACGGGATTGGTGGGAGGAGGTCGGACATACCATTGGAGGTGATGCATCGTTAGATGCCATGACCTGGGCTGATTTCTCCACCAGGTTCAGGGTGGAGTTTGCACCGGTCATCGAGGTGCAACAGTTATCCAGGGAGTTTCAGGACCTCACCCAGACTATGGAGACCGTGGCGGAGATCACCGCCAAGTTCAGGGAGAGGGCTCTTCTCGTTCCTCAGTATGCAACCGATGAGGAAATGAAGAAGGCCCATTATCATGAGATGCTGCGGAGCGATATCCGCCAGTTTGTGAGCCGGTCCAGCTGTAAAATGCTGGATGATATGATTGCTAGGGCTCGGGAGAGGGAGATTGACCTTGAGATGGAGACGAAGAGGAAACCGAAGGCGGTTTCGGGTACAGGCAATTTGGGCAAAAAGCCCAAGGTTTCAGATCACAGATCCAGGAGTCAGCAGAGCCACAGTCGATGTGGCAAGTGTGGGAGATTGCATGATGGGGTTTGCAAGCCAGGGAGTTCCGACTGCTACAAGTGCGGTCGGATTGGGCATTTGAGCAGGGATTGTACGGCTCCTGCTACCACTATTGCAGCATCAGATCTGATTTGCTTTCAGTGCAATCAGAGGGGACATAAAAAGTCCCAGTGTCCGAGTTTAGCTGCAACAGGGAAGGTGGTTGCACCTGCCCCTGCTACTTTGAGGATTACTGATGGCCGGCAGGGCCGAGTAGAGGAACCAGTGGCAAAGAGTAGAGCTTTTCAGATGACAGCAGAGGAGGCGCAAGCGACTCCTGATGTGGTGACGGATATGTATCTTCCCTTCATCTCTATATTATTATTGATTATTGCTTATGGTTATATGTTTTGTATAGGGTCGTTCTCTGTGAACGACATTTCTGCTACAGTATTATTTGATTCGGGGGCTATCCGATCGTTTGTATCGCTAGCGCTTAGCAAAAGATTTAGTAGAGCTCCAGGGGAGCTAGATTGTCCATTAGAGGTCGAGATAGCAGATGACAGGACCGTGAGAGTCGCCAGAGTGCATAGAGGATGTTCTCTTCAGTTGTTCGACGAGCATTTCTCGGTGGATTTGGTCCCTATTCCCCTGCGAGGGAATAAGGTTATAGTAGGCATGGACTGGTTGAGTCCAAACAGGACAGTGATTGATTGCGAGTTACAGCTAGTGAGGTTTCGCACTCCTAGTGGGGGAGAGTTAGTGATTCAGGGCAAGAGGCTACAGCGTGGACCAACTTTTTGTTCAGCCACGAGGGCGAGGTGCTACTTTCAGCAGGGTTGCGCCGGTTATGTAGCTTATGTATTGGATGCCCGAGAGAAGGGCAAGATGACAGTTGGCGATGTTCCGGTAGTGCGAGACTTTCCGGATGTATTCCCAGAGGATTTACCGGGAATACCTCTTGAGAGGTAGGTCGAGCTTGGGATCGACCTAATTCCAGGTGCGGCTTCGATAGCCAAGGCACCGTACCGGTTAGCTCCCCCTGAGATGCAGGAGTTGTCTACGCAGCTGCAAGAGTTGCTAGACAAGGGTTTTATTCAGCCGAGTAGTTCACCTTGGGGAGCGCTGATCCTGTTTGTGAAGAAGAAGGATGGATGGGTCGCACCGTATGTGCATTGACTACTGGGAGTTGAATAAGGTAACGGTGAAGAACCGTTACCCCCTCCCGAGGATAGATGATTTGTTTGATCAGCTTCAGGCGGCGTCTTGGTTCTCCAAGATCGATTTACGCTTCGGATATCACCAGATGCGAGTTAGAGGCAAAGATGTGCAGAAGACTGCTTTCAGGACCCGATATGGTCATTATGAGTTTGTGGTGATGCCTTTTGGGCTCACTAATGTTCCAGCCGCATTCATGGATCTCATGAATCGTGTATGCAGACCGATGCTGGATCGGTCTGTGATAGTATTCATAGATGATATCTTGGTGTATTACAAGACTCAGGAGCAGCATGAGGAGAACCTGAGGGAGGTGCTAGAAGTTTTGAGAAGGGAGAGACTTTTCGCAAAGTTCTCAAAGTGTGAGTTCTGGTTGCATGAGGTACAATTCCTTGGTCACCTCATCAACCAGAAGGGTATCTTGGTAGATCCGGCCAAGATAGAGGCCCTGATGCAGTGGGAGGTCCCAAAGTCTCCATCTGAGATTCGGAGCTTCCTAGGTTTGGCAGGGTACTACAGGAGGTTCATTCAGGATTTCTCCAAGATAGCAGTACCACTCACCCGACTGACTAAGAAGTCGGTGGTGTTTCATTAGGGGCCTGAGCAGCAGGCGGCATTTGAGACCCTCAGGCAAAGGCTATGCGAGGCTCCGATTCTTTCCCTGCCAGAGGGAATAGAGGATTTTGTAGTCTACTGTGATGCCTCAATCATAGGTATGGGAGCAGTATTGATGCAGCGGGGGCATGTGATAGCTTATGCCTCGAGACAGTTGAAGCCTCACGAGGCTAACTATCCTACCCACGATTTAGAGCTGGGGGCAGTGGTGTTTGCCCTCAAGATTTGGATACATTACCTTTATGGGGTCCGTTGTACCATCTACACGGATCACAATAGTTTGAGATACCTTATGGACCAGCCGAGTCTAAACATGAGGCAGAGGAGATGGTTGGATGTGCTAAAGGATTATGATTGTGAAATCCTTTACCATCCAGGGAAGGCCAACGTAGTGGCCGACGCCTTGAGCCAAAAGGTGACAGCAGCCCCTATCAGAGACTTATGTTTGAGGATGACAGTGATTACTATGTTGTTGGAACGGATCAGGGAGGCTCAGGTTGAGGGCCTCAAGGAGGAGAGGCAGAAGTGTGAGAGGATAGTGGGCCGAGTAGCTTCGTTTGATTATGATAGTCGGGGGTTGTTGAACCTTCATGGGAGAGTGTGGGTACCGTACGGGGGTTTAGTACGGCAGGTGTTTATGGACGAGGCTCATAAGTCTCAATTTTCCATCCACCCAGGGGCGACGAAGATGTATAGAGATCTTCGACCCAATTATTGGTGGCCCTGCATGAAGCGGGATGTTGCTTGGTATGTAGAGAGGTACCTGACCTGCAGGAAGGTCAAGGCAGAACACCAGAGACCTCACGGCAAGATGCAGCCGTTAGACATTCCCGTGTGGAAATGGGAGGACATCACCATGGACTTTATCACCAAGCTTCCCAGGACCGCACGTGGGGTAGATTCGATTTGGGTAGTAGTGGATCGGTTGCTGAAGAGTGCTCATTTCATACCGATCCAGGAGAGCATATCGGAGGAAAAGTTAGCCGATATCTATGTGCGGGAGATAGTTGCACGTCATGGAGTGCCGGTATCGGTGGTGTCAGATCAAGACGTCCGTTTTACATCCAGATTTTGGAAGCGGTTTCATGATGAGATGGGTACTCGTCTCCATTTCAGCACCGCTTTCCACCCTCAGACGGACGGGCAGAGCGAGAGGACGATTCAGAGTCTCGAGGATATGCTTCGTGCATGTGTCCTAGATTTCGGTGGCAGTTGGGATACGTATCTTCCGTTAGCGGAATTTTCGTATAACAATAGTTATTATGCGAGCATTGATCGACCTCCCTTTGAGATGCTTTATGGGAGGAAGTGCAGGACCCTGATTTGTTGGGGCGAGGTCGGTCAGCGATTCATTGGGAGCACGGAGGTGGTGCTCAAGACGACCGAGTTGATTCAGCAGGTTCGTAGTAGACTGCAGAATGCAAAAAGTCGTCAGAAGAGCTACGCCGACAGGAGGCGTTCAGACTTGGAGTTCCGGGTAGGCGATATGGTCCTTCTGAAGGTCTCACCTTGGAAGGGTGTCATCAGGTTTCGGAAGAGGGGCAAGATGGGCCCCAGGTTCATTGGTCCTTTCAGGGTTTTGGCCCGGGTGGGTCGTGTTGCATATCGATTGGTTCTTCTGGCAGAGCTTAGCCAGATCCACAACACTTTCCATGTGTCTAAGTTGAGGAAATGTTTGGTGGATGAGTCAGCAGTTGTTCCCTTAGATGATATTCAGGTTGATAGCAGCTTGAATTATATTGAGAGGCCGGTCGCGATTCTAGACCGGAAGATAAAGATCTTGAGGAACAAGGTAATTCAGCTAGTGAAGGTGCAATGGGAGCACCGAAAGGGGTCTGAATGGACGTGGGAGTCTGAAGATGAGATGAGAGAGCACTACCCAGAGTTATTTGCAGATTCAGTCGTAGCAGACTTCGAGGATGAAGTCTGAGTCAAGTGGGGGAGAATTGTAACGACCCGTCTCTGGTATGTTTCTTTTCTATTATTTACTTTATAAGTTTGTAGAGGGACTCGACGAGTCTATGTCCCTACTCGTTGAGTAGAGTCGTGATCTTGGGTAGCGTATAGATCGGTGACTCGGCGAGTCCATATTCGGGACTCGGCGAGTCGGCCTGCCAGGTAGAAACCCTAAATCTCCGGGTTTGCACCCTATTTAAACCATCTTATGAGCCCCCAAACTCGTCTCCTTCACCCTCAAAGCATTATTTAGCAAACCCTAACCATTCCATTGAGTATTTGAGAATTCCTTGTGTAAATCTTGAAGTTTTGAAGAGAAGAAGGAGGCTAGATCCAAAGGAGAAGAAGAAGATCCAAGTTTTTGCACCCATTTCAGAGTACTTTGAGGTAATAATCGGTTTCTTCCTGTTTTGATGATTGATTCTCCTTTATAAGCATATTTAGCCCATTCTTTAGCTTGTTCATAGTAGAGAAATCATATAGGATGGATTAGCTTTCGGATCTAGCCATGTTTCAGTTCCAAAAACGTAGATCTATCAACTTTATGGAGCCATTTTGCATGATAGCCCTAGAGCTACTCTTCCAAATGCCTTTTTAGCCTTTATATCCTTTTGTATGCTTTTGTACATGTAAAGTTGGAAACTTTACGTGGTAAACTAGCTTTAGGAACTCAGATCTATCTATTGTATGCAGTGGTTTTGAGCAGAATCGATTTTTTAGTAATTGCATGCATGTGACTCAGCGAGTCGTTCTTTGGACTCGGCAAGTCGAGTCGCGAGTCCCCGATCCTTCCCCTTTGAGTGATTCCGAGTGAGGACTAGTGAGTAGTGGAATGGAATCAGTGAGTCGGAGGTTAGACTCAGTAATGGAGGTACTCGACGAGTTGTTCATACAACTCGGTGAGTCTAAGGCAATCTTCATGAATTCAAGAACAACTCGTCGACTTGTTCAGACAACTCGGGGAGTCGGATGCAGATAGTCTAGATTTTAGAATCAAATGTGAACTCGTTGAGTTTAAGCCATACTCGACGAGTAGCAGCAAACAGGGTTAAGAAATGAGAGTAGGGACTCGGTGAGTTGGCGGCCCAACTCGGCGAGTCAGGTCAACTGTAAGTTGACCTTGACCAGAAGAGTTGACCTTGACCAGCAGAGTTGACTTTAGCCAGGGGTAAAACAGTCATTTTACCCCAATTTAGTTATTAGTATTTTGATTGAGTGTATTGTGGAATTGTAGCCGGGGAGATACCGGAGCAGCAGCAGATAGCTTCCAGAGCCATATACTCAGCTGCCAGATCACGAGGTGAGTTTCCTTCCAGTAGGAACGGGTCTAAGGCCACAATGTCGGCCCGTATAGCTAGTAGTAGTTTCCGGACTTCGTTCCGATGCAGATCTTATTATGTCTACTGCCTTCGTGGCTCAGACAGGATTCATGTGTTATGTGTTCCAGGTTACAACCCGATGCAGTATGCTGTTTATGTGTTCGTGCTAGTTGATATGTTTGTGTTATGCTATGATCAGTGGTTTCGGACTTCGATCCGATGCAATTAGTTCTGGACTTCGGTCCGATGTAGGAGGCAAGGCCTCAGTAGTTCCGGATTTTGGTCCGATGCAGAGGGTAAGGCCCTGGCTAGTTCCGGACTTCGGTCTGATGCAGTTTCCGGACTCCGGTCCGATCCAGTGGGCAAGGCCCAGTATGTGTTTATATGTATTCTAAGGTATGTGGTAGTTTGGGGGAGCTCGCTAAGATTCGTGCTTACAGTTTCAGTTTTGGTTTCAGGTACTTCCGCAAGCAAAGGGAATAGCTCGAGTTGATGGCATCGCACACACCACAGTTTCAGTTGTCCTGGGAGATGTTTCTAGTTTTTCATAATTATGATTGATACAGTTTTTGATACAGTTCTACATAACCATTAGTTATTGTTTTGAAATATTGACGTATGGGTGTTATTTTGTGATGTCATATTAGTACTTTTAGTAATTTTTAAACAAAAATTTTTGGGTCGTATTTTGGGATGTTTCATAACAAATCCTAATTTTGCAAATAAGATGCACAATGTTCTTCTTGTGTTGTGCACCAAAGGGTTTAGTCCTAATAATTCAAAACACGAATCCCTAGTCATGTTAGCCGATGTTTATCATTGTTTACAACCTACCCCCTTGGTTGGATTTTAAACATCAATACTTACAACTTCCATTGATTATTCCAGGGAAAAAGAGTCCCAGACACAGTTTGGATGTTTTTTGAGAACCTCTGGTGGAAGAGTTGAAGATGTTGTTCATATATGGTGTTGAAACTTTTGATGCTCATAGAATGAAAATTTTTCAGATGAACTATAACACCCAGAATCAGAAAGACCAAGAAAAGAAAGGAAAGGCTCTAATTCAAGAGTCAACTCGTCGAGTCCAAGGAGGAACTCAATGAGTCAAAGCAGGATCGCAGGGGTTGTGCCCTATTTAAAGAATATCACATCCCTTCCCCATCCTCGTTGCTACCTTTTTGAGATCCAGAAACCCTAAATCGTAAGTGAGAGTCCTTGGAAGCAATTTGGAGTTTAGATAAGTGGTTTTTGTGAAGATATCTTGAAGATCAAGAAGCTTAGATCAAGGGGGTTTATAGAGATTTGGATTATTCTTCAGTAGGAGGTCATCTTGGAGGTAATAAGTTGTTAGCATCACCCTTTTTGCATCTAGATCTATTCTTTAATCCGATTTGGGGTATTTTAGCAAGATTGAGGTCTATTTCGGTTTTGGGCTTAGATTTGAGGTTGCTACTTCATATCTAGAGTTGTGATGGTCCAGAATGTCTTAAAGCAGCCACAAATGAGTCATTGGTGAAGCCTCTTTGTCTTAAACCCTAGCCCTAGAGTGTTTTGGGCCTATATATCCTTGGTTTCACGTAAAGTTTGCAACTTTATGTGAGGGTTAGACTGTAGAAGAGTGGATCTATGGATTGGAGTCCCTACATGGCTCGAAAAGCCACTGTATGGATTGAGACCTAGAGAGACTCGGCGAGTCACATGGGTGTAGTCGACGAGTTGTATGAACATGTGCATGAACTCGATGAGTTGGAGGAACAACTCGGCGAGTCTATTGAAGATTGCCAACGACTCAGCGAGTCTATTCTTGTACTCGACGAGTCAGGTCGGAGAACCCCCAACCTCTTCTGGTTAAGACATAGATCGGTGTGTTGGGGGTGATTCAGTGAGTTGGACAGGATGGGACACAGAGATCGTTGAACTCGACGAGTCCTAGGATGACTCGGCAAGTTGGGTCGTATTTTGAGAGTTTCTGAGTTTAAGAACTTGGCGAGTCTTTGGGTTGACTCGGCGAGTCAAGTCAACTAGAAGGTTGACTTTGACCAGGACTTTGACCTTGACCATAGTTGACTTAGTTTGACTTCTAGAGTTCAGTTTGGAAGTAAGTGTTATGTTGATATAAGTAGCTCGGGGAGCTAGTGGAGCAGCGGTTCAGAGAGTTGTCGGATAGTAGCCAGAGGATTATCAGCAAAGTTCAGCAGTACGAGGTGAGTCTCCTCACTGTTTGTATGGGTCTACGGCCACAATGCCGACCCATTTAGTCTATGTACGATAGGAAGACCCGGGGGTTAACCCTAGGCAATATGTATGAAAGACTAGGAGGTGGCTCCTGTCGCACTGTATGCTATTGTGTATGAAAACCAGGAGGTGCCTCCTGGAACACTATTTGCGGAATAGCCTAGGAGAGTAGCATGTTTAGTTGTCTTTGTGATACTTGCATGAAAGACCAGGGGGTGACACTTGGCGCTCGTTTGTAAGGCCTAGGGATTGGCCCCAGGCTTGACCAGGAAGACCATGTGCGGCTCATGGCATAACCACAAGACTATGTTTGGCACATAGCACCTTAGCAAGACTATGTTTGGTACATAGCACCTTACTTGATTATTGATATGTTGGTTGTGTATGGCTCTTGGTTATGTATGGCATGTATGGATCAGTTGGTTTGTCTGGGGAACACACTAAGCTTCGTGCTTACGGTTTTCAGTTTTGGTTTCAGGTACCTTGTTTTCAAGGAAAGGAGTCGACTCGATCGCAGCGCATCACACTACGTTTTCCGCGCATGAGATCTTTGGGATTACACTCTGATATGGTTTTATGATAATATGTTTTGATTACTGCCACTTTGGTTTGACACGAGATATTATTATGGATGTTTTTATACTGATGGTTTATGTAATAACTTATTTAAAAATGAAATTTTTGGCCTTGAATTTTGGGGATGTTACAAGTTGGTATTAGAGCCATGGTTTGAGGGATTCAGACATACTCTTAGGTGTGTCTGAACTCAAAATAAGGGCTTGGTATGAAAATTTTCAGAAGGAAAACCATTTTTATAAAAAAAAAATAAGTTTGAAAAGAATCTGAAAAGAGAAAAGAACTTTGAGAAGAACAAAGTGTGTGAGGCGTGCAATCAGCCGAGCTCACGTAAGTTTACCCCAAGATACCCATACAAGTTTATACTATGTTTATCAGTTTTAGTAGAACAACATGCTAGAATAGGACTAAGGATCTAGGAATGATGCCTTATGTGCATGCTTTATGTGCTTCAGCTTATGAGGATTGCATACTAGTATTGAGTAGACACTAATAGGGTAGCATGTTTAAGTGATGCCTGATTATATGAGCTTAGCATCGCATGCTAGTACAGATTCTTGTTGTATGGATAGAATTGCTTGATTATGTTCTGGTTAGATTTCCCTTTTGTCTGAATGTTACTTGCTTGTGCTTTATGGGACTCTGAGTGATGAGAGTAGTGTTGGCAGCAGTGTTAGTAGTAGTGAAAGGGAATTGGTGAAGTTGAAGCAACCCTTGAGGAAAGTACGGATAGATGTGGAAGGTAGTATGGGCCCTTACTACTGGAAGCAGAGGATCCATACTAGATTCAAGGAGGGCCGAGATGGAACTAGGAATCTTGGATATTGTGTGAGACATCTCGAGGAATGTTTTGATCTGGACATTTATGTACTTATCTCCAGTATGGTGACCACGTGACATGGAGCAGGAGGCTCAGGATCTGGGTCAGGAATAGGCTTGGGCGCGGGATTCGATCAAGTTGATGATGGGTTACATGAGTTCATTGCATCTGGGATTACGAGAGGCATCCTTGAGGCGACCTCGGTCATTTTCGGGTCGATCAAGGAGGGGATCATTGAGCTGATGGAAGATCGCCTCCGAGCTTTCAGGAGTGATTTGGCGTCTGGCCAGGTGAGTATGCGCACACTGTCCTTCAAGGACTTTAGAGGGATTGGTGCACCGTATTTTCATAGGGTGAAGAACCCCATTGCTGCCAGGAGATGGATCGCAGACATTGAGTCTGCGCAGTTGATGAGCTTCTGCCCGGAGGGGTCGAAGGTCTGCTTTGCAGCGGGATGTTTGAGAGACATAGCCAAAGACTGGTGGGAGTCATTTGGTGATTCCTTGGGAGCCTCAGCCATTGAGGCTATGACCTGGCCCGACTTTGTGACCAGGTTTAGGGCGGAGTTTGCATCGGCGGTGGAGCTTCAGCAGCTGGCCAGATGGTTCCTAGAGATGAGATAGACAACAGAGTCGGTGGCGGAGATTACCGCCATGTTTCGAGAGAGGGCCTTATTGGTGCCTTAGTATGCAGGGGATGATGAGATGTAGAGGACCCGCTATCATGACATGTTGAGAGCTGATATTCAGGAGCATGTCAGCTTCTCAGCATGCGTGACCCTGGACTCTATGATTGCCAGGGAGCGGGAAAGGGAGATTGATTTGGAGAACATTGCGAAGAGGAGGTCGGATCAGATGTATACTTTGGAGAGTCCTGGGAAGACACCTAAGACTTCAGATCAACGATTAGTAGGTCGGCAGGACCGAAGTCAGTGCAGCACATGCGGGAAACCACACGAGGGAGTTTTTCGTTCTAGGAGTTCAGGCTGCTACAAGTGTGGTAGTGATGGTCACATCAGCAGGGACTACCAACAGGGGAAAGCCCATTATGTTTTCACTGCAATCAGGTGGGTCACAAGAAGGCCAACTGCTTGACGGTGAGGGGAGGAGCAGGAAGTCTGTCTGCTCCGACAACTTTGAGGATTACCGATGGGTGAGAGGGTAGGGCCTTACAGTGATAGATGAAGGAGATCTGGATTACAGTAGGCAATGTTGCAGGTATGTATATATGGTTATTTTCGATTCTATGTGTATTAGGGTTGTTCTTACCCCAGACTCTGGTGATAGTATGTATGAGTTGTCTCTCTGCTTGTATTCGGATTGTACTTTCAGAATTGTCATATGCCAATTGCATACCGGGAACTATTAGTAGCTAGTGTAGGGGCATCCCTCACTTCGGGTTCAAAGTGTCTAGTATTATCTCAATTATGAGCAAAAGCAGTTCAGGAGCGTTGCATCGTGGTTGGTGGACAGGGTCCATGAAGTAGCCCTCCACCATCATTAGGGTTTTGGTGGTTCTAGACTTGGTGCTTGGAATAGCTTTTGGAAGCATCAGGGGAAGTGGTCTATCACCGATGAGGTTGCTCTGAACATTAGATATTCGGACCTTAGGGGCATTAGTTGGATCTTAGGGGATTATCAGTATCGGCGATGCAGGAGGTGTTCATCTAGTATTCAGTAATCGTACGGTATTTGGAGCAGACTAGTGATGGATCGCTAGCGACATCAAGGCGATGGTAGTTATCATGCCTTTTGTGTAAGGGAGTAAGGAATGGAAATCCTTGGGTTTTTGTGTGCATTAAAGACTTAGTCGAAGCTAAGTGGGGAGTAACAATCATGTTATAGGAGCACCAACATTTTTGGAACTGGATACGTTTTGCTCTCCTGTCAGGAAGAAAGACGGTCCAGGTGGCTATATGAATTGAGGAAAATGTGAACTGGAAATTTGGAAAACTTGCCAATTGTGAGATCGCATTCTCGGGCTGCCTGATAGCAGATTGCAGAAGAATCGGTTGGGAGTTTCAGATAGGACATGAGTACAACTTGGGGTTACTAGATTGTGCTTGTATGCTCGACTATGAGTTAGTCATAGCATCCACTAGCAGCCAGTCGGTGTGGAAAGGTGTTGTCAGACTACCAGATGGTTATAGCATTCACCAGTGGTCAGATAGTAAGAGGAGAGTGATAAGACTGTAGGGCGGTCCGTAGCAATGGTTAGCAGATAGCATCGAGGTGTGGTGTGACTGCGGTGTGGCCCGTTGCATTAGTTTAGTAAGACTGTGGTATGGCTCGTAGCATTAGTTTAGTAAGACTGTGATGTGGCCCGTACCAATCGTATATGAGGATAGTTAGACTGCGGTGTGGCCCGTAGAATTAGTTTAGTAAGACTGCGGTATGGCCCGTAGAATTAGTTAGTAAGACTGTAGTGTGGCCCGTAGCAATCATATGTGAGTATAGTTAGGTTGCGGTGTGGCCCGTAGCACTGGTTTAGCAAGACTGCGGGGTGGCCCGTAGCTTTAGTTGGCTGGAAGCGCAGAAGTGTTGTAAGACTATGTGGGTGGCCTGTAGCATTCAGTAGTTGGTAGAGCGAGTATAGTAAGATTTCGAGGTGGCCCGTAGCATTCGTTGGTCCCTATTCGCTAGGGAGAATGTATCAGGTGTGTGATTCATTGGTAGGGTTTCTCAGATAGTTAGGTTCAGGATGGGGCAGTCGCCCGGATGTGAGTGGCCCACATTATGTTTGGGTTCTGAAGTCGGTAGGTCATTGGAGACCAGGAGTGGCGTAAGACTGCGGGTAAGCCGTGGAATTCATTAGTAGCTTAGTTCGCAGATTGTGGGAAAGGGGGGTCGTATCTCCGAGGTTGCGTGGGGGGGGGGAACCGGTATTTCAGGTAATGGTAGATCAGTTGGGACCAGGGCGGCCTCTGTTCATCCGGTAGGCGAATGGGAGTCAACATGACTTCAGGCTGGAATAATGGTAAGGGATTCGGTGTGAAAAGTCGTGAACTCATCGCGGGATCAAATGATCCCAGAGTAAAGGATTTTCCTCGGTGACTCTGTTCTCGTATGAGCCTTAAGGGTAGCAGAGAGGGATCTGCTACCCGATGGCTTTTCTGAATTCTCACGATTGGGTGGAGATTTCAGTATTGGAGCATTGTATGGGTGTTATTCTGGGAGTATTTGTATGATGGTCGGCACTGGGAGTGGTCGGGATTGCGGTTTCAGCAGAGGATCGGTCCTCGAAGGAAATTGGGAAGGTTGTTGCTTGTGGAAAGTACCTTAGAAAGGCCAGTGACAATGTAGGGTAAAAGGGTAAACCCCTTGCGAATCAAGGGCAAGTGTAACAGGAGTATCAGTATGATTACCGGTTGGATAAAAGTGTTGTACTCGAAGGTAGTAAGGAACGGGTTATTCTGAAGATGACATCTTCAAGGTTTGGATCGGATGGGCGGAGTGTGTACCTAGTGGTAAAGTGGTGATCAGATGGTAAGGTAGTTGGCTGTGGCAGACTTCGAGGATGAAGTCTAGTTTAAGTGGGGGAGTGTTGTAACACCCAAAATCAGAAAGACTAAGAAAAGAAAGGAAAGGGTCTAAGTCAAGAGTCAACTCCTCGAGTCCAGGGAGGAGCTCGACGAGTCGAAGCGGGATCCAGGGAAAAGAGTAAGGACCGACTTGGCATGTCGGCTAGTGGACTCAGCGAGTCTGATCTGGATGAGAAAAACCCTAATCCAGGGGGTTGTGCCCTATTTAAAGAACATTACATCCCTTACCTAGCCTCTTTGCTACCCTTTTGAGATCCAAAAACACTAAATTGTGAGTGACAGTCCTTGGAAGCAATTTGAAGTTTAGATAAGTGGTTTTTGTGAAGAGATCTTGAAGATCAAGAAGCTTGGATCAAGGGGGTTTAAAAATATTTGGATTATTCTTCAATAGGAGGTCATCTTGGAGGTAATAAGTTGTTACCTTCACCCTTTTTGCATCTATATCTATTCTTGAATGGGATTTGGGGCTATTTTGGCAAGATTAAGGTGTATTTTGGGTTTGGGGCTTAGATATGAGGTTGCTACTTCTGATCTAGGGTTGTGATGGTCCAAAATGTCTTAAATCAGCCATCAATGAGTCATTGGTGAAACCCCTTTGTCTTAATCCCTAGCCCTAGAGTGTTTTGGGCCTATATCTCCTTGGTTTCACGTAAAGTTTGCAACTTTATGTTAGGGTAGACTGTAGAAGAGTGGATCTGTAGATTGGAGCCCCTACATGGCTCGAAAAGCCACTGTATGGATTGAGACCTAGAGAGACTCGGCGAGTCACATGGGTGTAGTCGACGAGTTGTATGAACATGTGCATGAACTCGATGATTTGGAGGAACAACTTGGCGAGTCTATTGAAGATTTCCAAGGACTCAGCGAGTCTATTCTTGGACTCGATGAGTCAGGTCGCAGACCCCCTAACCTCTTCTCGTTAAGACGCAGATCGGTGTGTTGGGGGTGACTTAGTGAGTTGGACAAGATGGGACTCAGAGATCGTTGAACTCGACGAGTCCTGGGGTGACTCGGCGAGTTGGGTCGTATTTTAAGAGTTTCTGAGTTTAAGAACTTGACGAGTCTTTGGGTTCACTTGGCTAGTCGAGTCAACTAGAAGGTTGACTTTGACCAGGACTTTGACCTTGACCAGAGTTGACTTAGTTTGACTTCTAAAGTTCAGTTTGGAAGTAAGTGTTATGTTGATATAAGAAGCTGGGGGAGCTAGTGGAGCAGCGGTTCAGAGAGTTGCCAGACAGTAGGCAGAGGATTATCAACAAAGTTCAGCAGTACGAGGTGAGTCTCCTCACTGTTTGTATGGGTCTACGGCGACAATGTCGGCCCATTTAGTCTATGTATGAGAGGAAGACCCAAGGTTTAGCCCTAGGCAATATGTATGAAACGCCAGGAGGTGGCTCCTAGCGCACTGTATGCTATTGTGTATGAAAGACCAGGAGGTGGCTCCTAGAACACTATCTGCGGAGTAGCCTAGTAGAGTAGCATGTTTAGTTGTCTTTGTGATACTTGCATGAAAGACCAGGGGGTGGCCCTTGGCACTTTTCTGTAAGACCAAGGGAGTGGCCCCGGGATTGACCAGGAAGACCACGTGCAACCCGTGGCATAACCGCAAGACTATGTTTGGCACATAGCACCTTAGCAAGACTATGTTTGACACATAGCACCTTACTTGATTATGGATATGTTGGTTGTGTTTGGCTCTTGGCTATGTATGGCATGTATGGATCAGTTGGTTTGTATGGTATATGGTATCTGGGGAACTCACTAAGTTTCGTGCTTATGGTTTTCAGTTTTGGTTTCAGGTACTTTGTTTTCAAGGAAAGGAGTCGGCTCGATTGCAGCGCATCACACTACGTTTCCCGCACATGAGATCTTTGGGATTACACTCTGATATGGTTTTATGATAATATGTTTTGATTACTGACACTTTGGTTTGACACGAGATATTATTATGGATGTTTTTATATTGATGGTTTATGTAATAACTTATTTAAAAATGAAAATTTTGGCCTTGAATTTTGGGGATGTTACATGAAGATTGTACTTCTATGGATAGTTAGTGACTTCCCTGCTTATGCAATGTTCCACATGGAGCACTCATGGTAATTTAGCTTGAGCATATTCATGTACCAAATAGAATCATTCTGACTTGTCAACACACAAAAACAGTGTTGGTTTAACTATCATAGAAAACATCTACCTGAAAGACACTTATTTCAAAATGATATCGTTAAATTTTTTTAAAATACAAGAAAGCGAAGGGTCGTGAAGTGTCTGTTCCATACACATCTGGAGGATATATTTAGTTGAAAATCCAACGTGTTCCCACTATATATAATGGTACTCCATATGCTCCAAATTATATAAAACGACATGGTTTTGGTATTACACATAACTGGGTAAAGAAGAGAATCTTTTGGGTGCTTTCATGTTAGTGTCACCCATTGATCCAACACAACCTCTATTTGATGCATATTGAGAGGAATTTTTTTGAAAATATGTTTCAGACTTTAATAGGTACCCCAAATTCTTTTTGAAAATATGTTTCAGACTTTAATAGGTACCCCAAATTCAAAAGACAATATAAAGGAAATAGGGTATATTGAGATGCTATGTGATCAGCCTATGCTAAACCCTATTAGGGAAAACAACACGAAGGGCTAGGAAGAATCGTAGAGATTACACAATGAAGAAGGAACAAGATAAAAAAAAGTATGTGATTGGTTGAAAAAGCTCAAATTTCCTGACGTGTATGCATAAACATCAAATATTACAGTTTCTATGGTTTCAAAAGCCACGATTGTCACGTGTTTATGCAATGATTGATTCCCTAGCTATAAGAGGTTTTGTTCCAACAAAGATACACGAGGTCGTATCAGAGATATCTATGTACTTTCGAGTAATATGCTAAGAAACATTGCATTTTAGGGCATGTTTGATATGAAACACAATATTATTCAGACTACGTGCAAGTTGGAGCAAATATACCCTCCTGGCTTCTTTGATTCAATGGAACACCCATTGTCCATACTTTGTAAATATAGGAAACTGGACACAATTAAAACAATAATAAGGAACAAAGTAAGGGTTCAATAGTCAATTACCATCTAGTGAATGAACTCACTACCTATTGTTCACTATATTTTGACTCGACGATTAAGACATGCCATAATCGAGAAGCACGGAATTTTGCACCCAAAAGTCACAATATTCCTAGTGGAGAAGCTCCACTTAGCATCTTTGTTGTACCATCAAGAATATTAGATGAAAAAAGTGGAAAATGACAAGCTATGACTGTAAAGAAGTTAACCCTTACATCATTGAGTTTAATTTGTAGTGATCCTAATTATGATAACATGTGCGGAATTAATAAGATCAAGTGAATCACACAAGAATCAAAACATAACGAGTAAATAACCATGTTTAAGCTCTATTATAATAGTAAGAGTACAAGTGGGTTATGTTTTTCTCTCACTAAACTAACTCTCCAAATGCATCTCTTACATAATGGGATTCACTCACTTCCTAATTATAGGAAAGACTCAACTTATTTACACATACAAGATGGTAAGCCTACACTCCACATCTAAGGAGAACTTTTCACCCTAACATTCTCCTCCTTAAAGTTAGGATTGCATGTGTCGGCTTCAATTTCCGAGCGAACTAGCGCGATCAAAGCCAACTCCCCATGAAGTAATACTGGTCTTTAAATCATTAATGAATACCCGAAGGCTTCGAATACCATTTCCTCATTCTCCCTCTTTTTATAATTAACAACTAATTATAAAACCTAGAAAGGACAAGAAGTGCTCGAGAAATAAACTTGACGAATCTCCCTCTCGATGTGTGCAAAAATGAAACCTCGAAAAACTCGCACAAAAATCAATCACAAAAATTCATGAAAAAATTACAATTTTTGTGAAACTTTTTGACTTTTGGGTGAAAGTTACAAGAGTTTTTAAAATTTGGGTATAAACTAACAATATCAAAATTTTTCAAGGAACCGTTGCACCAAAAACAGCTTCCAATACGAAACTTTACCCCAAATGCAAAACTGGGCATAAAGTGTTCATTCGCAAAAACTACAGGGACTGACCTTGAAAAATCTTCTATTTCTTAGAAAATCACCCCAATGTCGAATTTGGGTAATTTCCGTCAATTCTTTAAAACTTCAAGGATTTAAAATGAAAATTTTGCATTCTTTACAAATTTTTACTCCATATCGAAATTGGCTCTTTTCTGCCACTTCTTTAACAGTCTAGTTGTGCAAATTGAAAATGTTTTGTTTCTTCTACAATTCTTAGTAGCAACGAAGGAATGAATCATCACACATTGAATTCATATTACCAGTTAAACAAGAGTTCGACCCTAAGCCTTGCTTGTTCGCTTTCAAGAATTTTCCCGTTCAAAGTCGAATTCCAAACAATACATCGAAATCGTCCAATATGCACATCGAAATTAATTTTACATCCAAACAAATTTCCCATCATGAACCTTCAATCTCTACCCTTAAAACGAGACTGTGAAAGCATTCGAACCCAAATGACCACTCAATGTGAATGACCAATTTAGCCTCCAAACCCAATCTACATCATAGATGCGAATGAGTGAATAGTAATCGGGATTGACCCTAACGTTCCATCTAACTTCGTCCCCAGTTTGTTTTTTAATCTATGTTCAATTTCAAGGCATTTGAGTCCATTTACTGCTTTTAATTCAAACGTATTTCCAATTACTAATTTTGGTTGGTTCGATCTAACAACAACACATCGTACTAATAAGCCATACATCGAACTAGGAGCACCTTGAAACCAGTTTTGACCCAACGATGTGAAAGTTTTTCATCCCCAAGACATTCAATATCCAAGATTTCCATCAGTCGAATTCCACTCAACTATTAGCCCAAATCATTTTTGATTCCATGACACTGTTCAAAACATGAACCATAACAAAATCCATTTGACATCTAAACTCAAGAAAAGACCACGGGTGCATTCAGTGACCTTCACTATCCAGATGTCCTATTCGATCCTCAATGTCTGATTCGACTCTCAATTTCTAATTTGACTTTCAATGTCTTCATCCCCAAATCATCACGAGTCAAAATTTCCAGTCAAATAATGAACATCCTTCAATATCTTAAATCATTCGACTTGTTAGCAAAAGACTTTCGATTTTGATTCATCAACCCCGTATGTTTAAAATTGTAATTTTGACTTTAAGAATGCATAAACGGATTTGTTTTAACATTGGCCTTCGAATTGGATCAAATGAGGAATAAAAAAATTGATTTCAAAATGTTCTTAATAGATGAATAGTATTTGAATTAACAAAGTTGGGCTCAACAAACAAGTGAATGAAGAGTGATAATTTCAAAATATTAGCAAAAACAAAAAAAAATGATTTCAAAATTAAAAAAAAAAATTGTAAGAATATGATTTTGATTTTTGGATTGATCTAGACAAAAAAATAATTGGATCAACAATGGGGTTTGAAACGAAATAGATCCCATGAATCAAAATGATCAAAAATGAAAAACGAAATCCACAAATCGAAATTAAATTTGAATTTCGATAAAACCTGCATCGATCTTCATCAGATCATCAAAAATCAAGAACGTTTTAGAATCCATTTGAGAATGTGATAAATCTTCTTGACGATTCTTTTTCTGTTTGCAACATATGAATCAATCATTGATGATCTTGGTTCTTTTGTTGGAGTAAGAAAATCACCAATCTTCACATTATATCACCCACTATGCGTGTTGTACAACTCGTTCTTCATGTTCTTCAACAATCTAGCATCAACATTTTTGGGTTTTGAATTCAAATTCATTGCAACACTTGGACATTATTGCTTTGGAACCTAAATTTGTTTCATAGATTTTGTCTTCACAACAACATTTGAAGATTCTTGTGAAGAAACCCATTTGTTCTTGCTTTTGATCTTCTTCTTATTTTTCTTCCTTTTCATCTTCATGGATCTTGCTAATAGATTTGAATTCAAGAACAACTTCATTCTTAACAAATTCAACTTTGCATGTTTTAATTAAATATTTTGGAGTTTGATACATTTGAACTTCTTGGATTAAAGGCTTTCGATAAGGCACCATTACTTTAAACGAATCACAAGAATGCACGCATTCATCAGTTTGAACTCCAGTTGAATGAAAAACTTTCACATCTTCATCAAAATCACATTAAATTCCCATTTCTTGAAATTCAACAAACTTAAGAACATGAAGATCCTTTCGGTCTTCAATAAGAGAAACATGTTCCTTTTTAGATAATTCTATTTCTTTTCCTTTCTTTTGATTTTCACACGAAGATAACATATTCATGGTGATTTCAAGCAAACATCCAGTTTTTGAAAGTGGTTGAAATATCAATCTTCCATGATTATATTTCAATCCTCCATAAGAAACAAATGTATGCCATGAAATCAACCCGTCTTTCAACAATAATCCATAAAATTGGTTCTTGTTAACCATGTATTTCACATCTCCAATCGTCACAACCCAAGATCATAAGCTAAATATACCATGATCACAAGAACTTGAAAATTTTCTAGAGAGAGAGAAAGAGAGAGTGATACAAACAGGTATTCTAGAGAGAGAAAATAGAAGTATGGATCAAATCAAGGGAAAATTCGATTTCTAAAACACAAACTTCCTCAAAAATCAAGAACCCACAACAATCAAGATTCACTCAAATCATGTAGTCATCATGGATCAATTCTTGAGAGCATCAAGAACACCTGCTCTAATACCAATTCTAGTGATCCTAATTATGATGAGATGGGCAGAATTGATAAGATCAAGTGAATCATACAAGAACCAAGAACAAAAGGAGTAAATAATTACATTTAAGCTCTATTAGAATAGTAAGAGTACAAGTGGGTTATGTTTTTCTTTCACTAAACTAACTCTCCAAGTGGGTCTCTTACATAATGGGAGTCACTCCCTTCCTAATTATAGGAAAGACTAACCCCATTTACACATATAAGAAGGTAAGACTACACTCCACATCTAAGTAAAACTTTTGACCCTAACATGATGAACTGGTCATGAAAATGAATCCAAATGAATTAGTTTCAAATTTAAGAGATAAATACTTTGATGAATGGTTTGAGGATAAAGTAAGTAGAAATAGTCCAATCGTATTGATTATTATTAATGCATCATTAACCAACATAATGTGTATGTTTTCAATGTAGGTAATGTATAAGACACCCGATGGAAGTGATAGACATTTAGAAGTTATAGCTAGTAAACCATCGAGACATGCTCATCACGATAATGGGTATTTTGTAAATGGTTATAAGTTCCACACTCAACAATACAATATGGGTCGTGCGATGAATAAATTTGGAGTATATGTTTGAAGGGAGACGTATAATGTGAAACAAGAGTCGGACTGCTATGACATAGTGCAAGAGATCTTAGAAATTAAGTATTACAACAGTAGAGCCTCGACTGTTGTACAGTTTAATTGTATTTGGTTTGATAACAAAGACAGTGTAATAGTCAACAAAAGAAAGTTGATTGATGCCAAACCCAACTCTTGACTCAAACTTGCGACCTTTTTTGTTTGGCAACACAAGCAGAACAAGTGTTTTATACACCATACCTTTCAATGACAAGGGAGATGAAAGATAAGTGGGCGATTATCAATACAAAACCAAAAGGGGTATTTGAAGTTAGCGAAGCTGAAAAGGAAGCAGATGAAATCTTCCAGGATGAAGAATAGTTTGAGTCACCCCTTACTGTAACTTATGCGGAACGACTGTGCCTAGGCTCAACTACAAATACGTATGAGAAAGTATCTGATGATGAGAATGCGAGAATTGGGGAGGAATATGAAGAAGTGGAAGATTTTGAAAATAAAGATGATGAAAACAGGTTGTATTATTTAGAAGAAGAATTTGAAGATGGAGATGATGAGGATGGGTGTTAGGAGCATTATCTTTTGTTGATGATAAGAGAAATGTATTTGTTAATATTAAGAACATTGTCTTATTTTTAAACCTTAAAATTACATGTTGTTTTTATAATGATTCTGGTTTGGACATCTTGTTCTTTTAAGCATTTCTGTTGTCATGACTTATCAATCTTATACTATATATCTGACCATTCTTGTTCTCTTAAATGCAACATGTCGGGTAATGGACGCAAGGATAGAGGCCACACTAACAACTCTTTTTCTGGTAGTGTGAAGCATGGGGGATCCCATAATTCTACCGAAGAGCCACGTTATAATATGCCGATAGTGACAGAAGTTGTAGGCTTCAATAGTCATGGTACTATTAGTCAGCAAAACGGAATGGCTAATCCTCTAGAAGACTTGGTCGGGATTCTTCGTCGCCGGGCTTGAGAGACAGGTCATAAGCCTCAACTCTCATAGAGGATTATATACCTTAGCTCCCATAGACAGATTATAGATCCCAGTCCCCACAAATATTTTTGAGGACAGATGGTAATGATGGATTTGATGACTATTTTTTTGAGGGTGCAGATGCAGAGGCAACCTTTCAGTCACCACAGACCCCATACACACCGTTGGCATCGAACATGCCATTAACGCAGCATGGCTCCGCCTCTAGAGGTATTTCAAGAGGCCACATTTCAAATGCGAGTGATTTTCACACCTCTTAATTGCCCCTCATCAGTCGAGAAGGGGAAAAGTTAGCGTTTTCATCATTTAAAATTTAATTTTTTGATGTTATAAGTATACTTATATAGTTTTTCAATACTGTAGGTTTGGGGATCAAAATATTCACAACATGTGTATTCATATCTTTTGGGAGAATTTGGATCATTCGTGGGCCCAGTTCAATGATATTCCAAATAAGGCTCTTACACAGATGTTTTCGCTTTTCAGGGTAATATATTAAATACTTATAATTGTATCGTATACTCATTTATTTTTAGTTTATATTTTTAAATTTACTTTTAGATTTTACAGACCAAGTACATGTGGCATTCACAAGAGAATGAGAACATATTTGATGCATTCAAGTGTGTCCTCAAGGGTAGATATAGAGATAGGATGCAAGGTATCAGGACACAATCTGACAACATGCCACGAATAGATAGGAACCCCTCCTCCCCAAAGTTTTATAGCTACTATGTTGGGATGCCTAACTACCAACCTGAACACGTATCGGAGAGCGTGTGGCAACATTTGTGTGACGTAATGGATGTGATACATTATTATTATTATTTTGAGTTTATGATTTCTTATTATATTATTATACTTATATATTTTTTTCTTTTAACATAATTGGTCCATAGATAAGTGGCAAAAGAATTCAAAAATCCCTCAGTAGAACCACAACACCGCATATTCTAATGGGTCGACAACAAGGCACACTACAGGTAGTATAGGAATTGACCAACACCGTAGAAACTTAGTAAGTATCACAATTATGAATTTTATTATTTTTATTTTGTTATAACACTAACTATATTAATTGTACTTTGAATTTTATATAGGAAAAGTTGATGGGTAAACCACCCAAACGTTATGATGTTTTCATGAAGACGTGTGATATTGTTAAGTCAAAGAAGAAATATTCTGAATATTGATAGATACCCAAAGAAGCACAAGTAATTTATCTTTAGCATTTATGTATATTGATTGTCTCGTTTTTTTATATATGACAATGATGTTGTTTGGTAATTTGTAGGAGGCATATCTGCAGGGGTTGGTCAACAAATATGTGAAGATCCTGCAAATGATAAGGATGATGTAGATGTATGGGAGGAAAGCCACCTTAGAAGAAAAGGAAAGAATAAAGGTGCTACCTCTGGGATAGGAGCATGAGATATATGTTTTTTCATTTCAAGGACACCATTTTCCCAGTCCACCTAGTTAGACAACACGCAACAAGAGGTATGTTGATAATATTGATTAAATTGATAAAAAAAAAGTACATTGTTATAAAGGTTAAAAAGTTTGGTAGTTTGTTGATAATATTGATTAAATTGATAATAAACAAAAGTACATTGCTATTATTGCTAAAAGTTAGGTAGCTTGTTGATAATGTTGATTAAATTGATAATAAACAAAAGTACATTGCTATTATGGTTAAAAGTTATGTAGTTTGTTGATAATAGTGATTAAATTGATAAGAAATAAATATATGTTGCTATTATGGTAAAAAGTTAGGTAGTTTGGTGATATTGATTAAATTGATAATAACCAAAAGTATGTTGCTATTATGGTTAAAAGTTATGTAATTTGTTGATAATATTGATTAAATTGATAATAAATAAATATGCGTTGCTATTATGGTTTAAAAGTTAAGTGTATTGCTATAATTTTAAACTAAAATGCATTGTTATAATAAACTATAGTACATTGCTATTATTGTTTAAGTATTGCATTGTGTTACAATTTTTTAGGTTGATAGGTTGTGTATGCAAGTTTCTAGCATGGAACAACAACGACATATGAAAGAACAAACGGAAATGGTTATAAGGATGATAAATATGTCTGGAAATCAACCTCATAGTCCCCCAGATAATTCTATAGGAAAATAGTCAATTTTACTCAAACTTCACACTCGTCGGCAATCTGCATGCATTCTGTAGCAATTCGTGTCCAAAGCTAATTTGTAGGTATTATACCTACGGAATAAGTCGTAGCTATCCCGTAGATAGTCTGTAGCAAATATGTTGGTATAAATTTCTCACGGACATTTATGTTACAGACCATTTTCCATAACAAATCTGTAGTTATCACCTTAAACCTACTAAATACCTATGAATTATGCTGTAGCTATTACCCTAGTTTTCTAACAGTGGACTATGGCTATTAGCGGCGATACGAATTACCGCCGACTAAAGGACTTTAGCGACGGATTATTAGTGGCGACTTAATAGCGGCTCCTTGTCGCCGGTAATACCTTTAACAGCCATTCTTGGTATCTTTTCGAGCCACAAATGTTGCCAATATTACCTTCATTTTTTGTAGTGAACAGCAAAAAATGATACATGATCACATGGTCGATGTTAAAGTGCTTGACTATTTACCATTGATAAGAAGTAAGATAATTGTTCTACTAAAAGCCAGTTTTTAGTCTTTATTTCAACCAAATAACACCATTAAACCAAAACCGATCTCCACATTAATATTAAGTTATCTAATAGATATATGTAACATCAGATTGTTAGAAAGAACATTTTATTTAGTACTACAATATAAAAAGAAATACTTTTGGCAAGAGAGCATGTTAATTACTAGAGGTTCCTTAATACATACATCCACCGGCCTTATACGGTTCTCAAACCCCAACAACCCCATCATACATTCATAACCGTAGGTTATACGTGGATTACTCAAAAAAGGCTTCAAAACGATCTCGTCTTGACAACCGTAGTTCTGTACTTACATAACAGAACATGCATTAGGGTTATCATCACTGAACAAGGTGACGTAAGAGTAGGAAGGGTCTTCGTATCTGGTAACACCAACTGAAGCAGTGGTGTCTACCTTTCTGACATAACCAGGAGGTGCTTTCTTGTCATATACTTGAGCAGCGTAGGGCTGTGCCACAAGATTGTAGGGCACATATGGCCAAATCTCTGATTTTTTACCAGTTGACTTGGCCTTTTTCAGTACCTTGTTTGCTTCTACATAGCCACTCACTGTCACCTTCTGTTGTTTCCTGTTTATTTCAACCTTCTTCACACCTGTATATCACCAAACCACAACCAAATTTGTATTAAAGATTCGGTAGACATTGCATCTAGGATCCGACTAAGGATTTTAAACATCTGAAAATTACTAGAAATACGTAATCTTAAATGGGTACGTACCAGAAAGAGAAGAGAGAGCTTTCTTGACCTTAAGCTCACAACCATCACAATCCATTCGGACCTTCAGATCGACTGTCTGTAGCTGTTGCTTCTTCTTTTTCTGTTTATGACCACTGCTCATCAAGTCGGATATGTACTCCAATGTTCCTGCGACTCCCATTTTTTTTTTCTTCTTGTGAATGGTGGGTAAGTAAGTAATCGATCGCTACTTATTTATCAGAAGTTGGTGGGACCTTTAACAACCATGTGTCAAACAGTTGTCTTTTTAAAATCGAAGGGGTCGGACGAAGATGCTTCAGGAAATAACAACGATTCTGACGTTCGATTATTGTTGAATGTTATTTACTTTTAAGAGTAATTTACGGTGATTGGAAGATTTAAAACTTACGTGAATGACATATAGTAAATATGCATGTTGTTCGACTAATAATTAAATATTTATAATCATATTATTACATAGGATGTGCTACATATTTGGTATCGGTTACAAGTTAATAAAGCTCAATCATGGTTGACCTAAATATCGGATAAATATAATGCTTTTGAATCGATCAAAATTACTAATTTTTAAGATAATGTTACAACTTTTTGTAGAATAGTCCAAAAGGAAGGTGCGGAGAGGGTATCCAGTATCCTCCTGCATGTGCGTTGTATCTTTGTTTATGTTGCAAACCAAACCAATTCCAACACATCACCTATCTAAATCCAAATAGTCAAATTTAGTGATCTTCAAAACGTGAATTCTTTCAAAATACTGAACGTTTTCGATCAATATTACACTGTGGCATACCATTTACCATAGAATCGAACAGGGTTCCAAATTTTCATCGAGAAATAAAGTAATTTGTAGCAACTTTTAGGTAGCGAAACAAGAATTTTGACTTTTGGAAGTCAATCATTAGTCTAATTTTGGAACCCTAACAACTTTGGTGGATTTGAGATGTGAGGGTGGCCCAAAGAGTGGAATATAAACATCAATAATAGAGATAAGAGTTGTTCTCACGTTTTGGTGGGTGAGGGTACACATATGAACCAACGGTGGAGGTGCACCATGCACCTATGCTCCTAGGATGTAGGCATCACGTACTATTATTTATTTGCTTTACCACAATTAAGATATATGATATTTGATCGGTAAATTATTATTATTATCATGTATATAATATATCATACTAAGATGATATCCAACTAAGATGAAAATAAAAGTTAAGGATTCATGATTTCATGTGAGTCAAATTAAATATATAAGAATCATAACTCTATCGCATTGATTGCCATTCAGCCTTTTAGACTTCGTTACTTTGAATTAAGTCGGGAAAGGTAATACTGCTTTAATTCCATAAAACTTTAATACCTATTATTAAAAATATGAAAAATTCTAAAAAATTTACGTTTATAAAAATTCAGTTGTGAAACAGCATTATTAATTTAGTCCCAAAGTCTTCGTAACTTTGCAACATTGACGATTTGACTGGTCAAATCAAAATACCCGTTCCGACATGTGAGTCTGTACTAATATGGTATTTCTTAATATGACTATATGGTTGTATAAATCTAATAGCATGATGACACATAAAATGTTTAATAAATTGGCACAAAAAATAGTATGTTTTTTATTGTTTTTTATTTTTTTTCAATTTTGAAATTAGGTTTTATTTTATTTTAAAATTTTTATATTATTATTTGTTTCAAACCGACCATTATTTTTTTCAATTTCATTCAATGTTAACCATTTTTTATTTGAAACCGTATAAAAATTTGTATTTTACATATGTACCGTATAAATTGTATATTTTAAAATTTAAAAATCATATGGTTTTATATAATATTTAAGTTTTTTCTAATTATACTGTAATATCATGTATTATTTATTATAACTATATTTTTTGTTAAATATTTATGTTAAAAAATAATCTATAGTTTTAATATAAAATTAAGATTTAAAATAAATTAAATACATCAAAGTACGGTTAAATATAATAAATTTATGTATCTCTATAGTATTAATCGCAATGTCTTAGACAGAAGTTTATATCATTACTGTATATGTATTATGCACGTACATATGTGTACTTGTTAGTCATATGATGATATAATGTGATAAAATATATATATATATATATATATATATATATATATATATATATATATATATATATATATATATATATATATATATAAATAAACCAAATTAACACTATAACACAACTAACTATAGTATCCTGATTTGGTCACGGAAGTTTATTTTATTTATTTATTTATTATTATTTTTTTGCGCAATGGATCGTAGTTTATTTTATTTATTTATTTATTATTATTTTTTTGCGCAATGGATCGTTACACTTATAACGTACATGTTAATTAAATTATTTTCGTTAGTTTTTAACATATCATTTGTTAACATTTGTTAAGTTATTTTAAATTACGCACGAATGATCTCTATTCTAAATTATCTGACAACCACCACTATTTACCTATGGCAACCGTCCACGATAAATTGTCCGTTTAGCGATCTATTGTTGTAGAAAGATAAAGTTTCATAGTCATAACGAATACTCCGATCTAGAAAACCTTCATTATTGGCAAATAGCAAATAAAATTAATATAGAAAATTTGCTTTGCATCTGTTACAAGTATTTGTTGCTTTAAATTTAATTTATTTATAATTAGTGAGAAAACTCAATCGGAGAATAGCTGAAGGTTGCAAAAGTAAAAAATTTTGTGGAAAAGATACTCATTGAAACAGAATTAGTCTATAGTATCGCTTAAACAACCCATCATGGGATACTCGTATGTGCTACATACACGTTATGGTACACTGTTAGACATATCGTATCTTATAGTAATTTACATGGTTTTGTTAAAACTAAAGTTATCTAAAAAATATCCGACGAGTGGTCGAACTTGACTGATGTTTTCTTGCGAAATTGTTTCCACAATGTTTGCATATGTTCGCAACGATAATGGCATAATGACCGACCGAATTTCCATCGGTGGTCCCGGTGAATGGTCTTCGGCATCTATAAATTGAACTTTAAATTAAAAAATTGTATTGGTTAGGTAAATGAGGGTGGCTGGCAGAAGTAAATGGTTGAGGTGTTGGTGATATGAGGTGCTTGTAAGAGGCCAACCACAAAAGAAATTGAAATCATAGGAATCATTCATGTAATTTTGAATAACTAGTTAATGAAAGATCTTTTAAAAATAAACGAAAATGATTTAATAGACATTTAAGTTTTAAATTAAATGGTTTATTGTCCAAAAAAATTAATAATAATAATAAATAAATACTTTTGTGATCAAATCCAACAAAATACAATAATTGATTGTGTTATATTTCATTTTTCCTTAAAAGAAAATAAACCATATATTCATGTGACTAAGTATATTTTTATAATAAAATTATAAATTTATATGTAAAATACATATTTTACATTAAGTTTTAAGTGCAAAAACTTATTTTTATAAGAAATGTGATTAAACGTAACAAAAAACATATTTATTTGGTTTCAAATGTAAAGTAACAAAATTATAGGTTTCAAATGAAAAATGATCAATATTGAATGAAATCAAGGTAAATGATATATGATTTGGAATTAAAAAATGGAATGTCAAAAATGAAAAAAAAAATGAAAATTTTATTGTTACAATTGAAAATTGAAATAGGAAACTTAGTGTTTTGTGTCATTTTTTTTAATTTTGACACGTCAACGCCATATAACTAAGTATTATCATGTCAGCATGTTATATCACCACAGACTACATGTCAGCATGCCACGTCGGGTAACTGGGTTAATAGTCAAGTGGTCAATATTGATAAAATTAGAAACTATGCGGATTACGGGATTAGGGATGATGTGGTGTGCATGGATTATGGCTTTATTACAGCTAGCTAGGGCCTTAGTTCTGGTTAATGGCTCTCCTACATATGAGTTCCGGATTCGGATAGGTTTACATCAAGGAGACATGTTATCTCTATTTCTTTTTATTTTATAGAAGGTATGCATGTTACGTTAGAGCGGGCTCATTTGGCGAATGTTTTTAAGGGTTATTACTTTGGTTGTATGGAGATCTACCATCCTTTCTACACAGATGACACGATTTTATTGTCTTCTTGGTCTGTAGAAAATGCCAAGAAGATTGTTCGTATTTTGAAATGTTTTTATTTAGCATCTGGCCTTAAAATTAATTTCCTTAATAGTAAATTGATTGGGGGTGGGAGTTGCTTGTAAACATGTGGAGGAGGTTGCTGATATGATGGGGTGTCAACTGACTTCTATTCCCTTCATTCATTTGGGAATTTTAGTTGGGAAAAATATGGCTCGTGTTAGTGTTTGTTATCTCTTATGGGGCATTTCAGAGTAAGATTTCCATTTTTTTAAAGTGAAACCATTATCTATTGGTGGTTGTCTTAGTCTATCGAAACCATTTTTGTGTAGTTTGGGTTGTTGTTGGATGTCGATGTTCGTCGTTCCTTTGTTTGTGCTTCGTTCTCTTGAACCGATGAGATTTAGATTTTTTTAGGAGCTGATAAGGATGAAAGGGGATTGTGTTTGGGTAAGGTGGGAGAGAGTTTTGGGGGGTAGGGTAGAGAAGATGGTGGTTTGGGGGTTCGGAGTCTTCTTGCCTTTAGGCTATGCTCTTTCGTTAGAGATGGATATTTTTTCATTGTCAGGACTATTTATGGGTGAGGGTTGTGCATATAGTTTACCATAGAGATCTAGGGTGTTGCTCTTTCATTCCAAATACATCTTGGGATGGTC
The DNA here is from genome assembly GCF_052625555.1 of Lactuca saligna. Lineage (NCBI taxonomy): Eukaryota > Viridiplantae > Streptophyta > Magnoliopsida > Asterales > Asteraceae > Lactuca > Lactuca saligna. The sequence continues at coordinate 75,679,095 of NC_136421.1, forward strand.
CTTGGAATGGTATTATTTGCTCCTTGTGCAACTTTAGATACCGGAGCTTTGATATTCAGTCTCAGTGCCTTATTTGGATCGGGGATGAAAGATTCTCTTCCTTTTAGCTTGATGCACGGACAGGTGATGAGTCTTTTGCTATTATGTTCCATAGGATTTTTGCTCTGGATAATCATTAGCATTTTACAATAAGAGATCGAGTTGATCGAGGGTGGGATATGGATTGGTTAACCCCCCTCCCCCCCCCCCCCCAAGAAGGGGTAGTGAGGAGACTCAGTGGGGAAAATTGATGGTTATTATGCAAGATGTTCATTTGGGAGATGCTCTACACAGACTGAGTTGGTTACTTGATATTAGATATATATTCTCAGTTTCTTCAGCTCACATGTTTTTAGATAGAGGTTCAGACTAGGAGGCTGGAGACTCGTTGGAATATGAAAAAATTGCTGTAATAAAGCCATAATCAAGAAACTATATCGATTACTGGATTTGAGATGATGTGGTGTGGTGTGGATGGGTTATGGTTTGATGACAGCCAGCTAGGGCGTCACTTCTGGTTAATGGCTCTCCTACATATGTGTTCTAGATTCAGAGAAGTTTACGTCAGGTTGACCAATTATCTCTGTTTCTTTTTATTCTAGCTACAGTGTAACGACCCAAAATTTTTTGTTTTAAAATTACTAAAACTCGCAACATCAACTATTAGATATAAAACCATGAATCGTATGTCTCAAAATGCCATAGTAAATGTATCAATTCAAAACTGAAGTTAATATCATATCAAATATCTAAATAAAACTCCCAGGAATAAACTGCAGTTGTGGTGTGTGCCATGCCATCAATCTGAGCTCTTCCCCTTTCTTGTGGAAGTTCCTGAAACCGAAACTAGAACTGTAAGCACAAAGCTTAGTGATCTCCCCCAAACTACCACATACCATACAATAACATATAAAGCACATATTGGGCATTGCCCACTACATCGGACCGAATTCGGACTAACTGGGGCCTTGCCCCCTGCATCGTACCGAAGTCCAGAAACTATATCGGACTGAAGTCTAGACTAACTGGGGCCTTGCCCCCTGCATCGGACCGAAGTCTGACTAACTACATCAGACCGAAGTCCGGACTAACTGGGGCCTTGCCCTCTGCATCGGACCGAAGTCCGGCTAACTGCATCGGACCGAAGTCCGGACTAACTAAATGAACATGGCATAGCATAATCATAACTATTAGCATAAACACATATACTGCATTTGGCATCGGACCGAAATCCGGAACACATAACACGAAAACATGCTTGAACCAAAAAGACATCAGGCACACTAAACTACTGCACCGGGCCGAAGTCCGGAAACTACTGCTAACTAGACGGATCGGCATTGTGGTCGTAGACCCATTCCTACTGGAAGGAAAACTCACCTGAACTGCTGCACTCGGCCGATAATCCTCTGGCTACTAACCGACAACTCTTCGAAATGCTACTCCTCTAGCTCCCTGAGCAACCAATACCAATATCAACACTTAGACTAAACTGTCCTCCCGGGATCAACTAAGTCAACTTTGGTCAAAATCCTGGTCAAAGTCAACCTTCCTGATTGACTCTACTCGTCGAGTCAACACGTCGACTCGTAGAGTTCTTATACTCAAAAAACTCCTATCACACGACTCAACTCGCCGAGTCACCCCAGGACTCGTCGAGTTGAACGACCTCTGAATTCCATCTTGACCACCTCACTGAGTCGCCAACTGACTCAAAAATCCAAAGCTTAACCAAAAGAGGTTGGGGTTCTGCGACCTGACTTGCCGAGTCCAAGAACAGACTCGCCGAGTCCAAGGCAATCTTCAACAGACTCGTTGAGTTTTTCTTCCAACTCGTTGAGTCCATGCCTATCTTCATATGACTCGCTGAGTCCACCCGAGGAACTCGTCGAGTCTCTTCAGTCCTTCATCCATACAGAGGCTTTTTGAGCCATGCAGGGGCTCCAAACTGTAGATCCACTCTTCTAGGGCATAACTCCCACGTAAAGTTGCAAGCTCTAGGTGAAACTAAGTAGTTAAAGGTCGATCCAAATCACTCTAGGGATAGGGTTTAAGATAAAGGGGCTTCACCAACAACTCATTAATTGATGCTTTATGACATTCTACACCAATACAAGTCTAGATCTGGAGTAGCAACCTCATATCTAAACTCCAAACTCGAAATAGATCCCAAACCTACCAAAATGGCCCCAAATCTCATTCATGAATAGATCTAGAAGGAAAAAGCTCAAGGTAATCAACTTGTTACCTCTGAAATGTGCCCAAGATGGAGTAGATTCCAGATCTCCATGAATCCCTTGGTGCTTTACTCTTGATCTACAAAATTCTTTAGCTAGAACCTCCTTCCAAATCTTCCAAGCTCACATTAAAGGCTCACACTCGTTCTTAGGGTTTTTTTGGTTCTCAAGGGAAATAAGTGTTGGATAAGGTGTCTAAGTCCATAACTTATTTGGTATATACTTGACCCAACCGGCATGTTCCATTTGGGTTGCATCTCATCCAAACTATTATGAATAATTTTATGAGAGTTATACACATATGTTTATTAATATATTATGAGTTATAATATATTAATATGAAGTTACGTTATTTAATTTGTTTTAGTCTTAAATTAATTATGAATTAATTTAGAGATTAAAAGGAAGACTAATTAGATTATGGGCTATTTGTTTTATATAGTGTGGGCTAATACTCATTTGTTAATGGGCTAGGCTTATGTGGAAGTCCATGGATGATCCATGGAGCTTTTAACCCATGGATCCTTGGAAAGGAAAAGACATGGGTTATTAGGGTTTCACCCTAACCATGCACACTATATAAGCATGCTTATGGAGCATGAAATGGAGCCTAAGAGGAAACTAGTGAACTAGTGTGTGTGTGCTTGTGTGTGGCCGATTTTATACAAGGGTGTATACTCTCTCAAAGTTTTCCAAGAGTTTGTGGTGTTTTGTGATTCCATTTGAGGCATTCACACTATTGGTGCTTGGCCCTCAAACTCCTTAGAACCAAACTCACCAAAAGGTATGTAATCTCTTCTAACTCTTTTATGTTGAAATGTTCCCCATGCCATGTTAGATAGGTTATAAACCTTGGAAAATTATTATTTTGCATGTATTTAGACAAACATAGATCCAAGGTTTATTAGGGTTCCATGCACACTTAGGAAGTGTTAAATTGCTCAAAACCCAACAGTGGTATCAGAGCCTAGGCTTGCTTGTTTGATACTTGATGCAAAATAGTGAAAAAAGTCGAAATCATTGTTGTCTGCATGCTGGACTCGCCGAGTCCATTGTGGGGACTCGACGAGTCCAAGGCAAACTTCAACCTACTCGACGAGTAAGTTCATGCACTCAATGAGTAGGATTGAAAGAGTGTAGTTTTTCGACTTTTGCTGCTGGAAATGGACTAGAAACATTACCCTAAACTGTTTTGGTGTTATAAAACTTATTTTAGTTGGTGTAATGGTTGTTCTAATCCATTTACAATAGCATATATCAAAATTCCATGATTTTATGTGTTCATATAATTCTTGAATTTTTGATGATCATGTTCATGTTCTTATGAATTTAGAAAATGATAGGAATTATTTGCTGAATTGTTTAGAATTAATTCTTGATCATTTATGTGTTTTAATGGAGTCCATAATTTGTCCTCAAGTTATCGATTTTTATAAACCTTTAATTCATAAGTTATGAAATGAAGAGTTTTGCAAAGTTACAAAACTTGCCCTCAAGTTTTGGAATTTGTAAAGTTTCACACACTTTAATAAACTTTAATTCCAACCCTTAGAGTTTTAATAGTTAAAATTCAAACCTTATACTATTTATAACATTAATGGTTAATTATTATATATATGTATAAGAATAAGTCGTTTTACCGTTAGTAGGCATCATTCACGAAGCCGGTCTATAAGGTGGGTATAAGGTTGTTGCCTATAAAATGGCGACTTAATGGGTGTATACTCTCACCCACCGCTTGCTTGATCGGTGGAGGGTCGTTAGCCGAACGTGTAGAACAATGACTTTAAATCCTCATTAAAAGTATAATGAATATTATAAAGTAACTAAACTCTTTTAATTCCCAATCTTAGTTATTTTAGGAAAAATGTGAACATGGTGCTAGTCCATGGAATTCACACTTTGTACCTTACCAAGTCGTTGGTGGAGCATGTGTGGTTAACCGGCACACTAACTAAGACTAGTAAGGATCACGAAGGGTGACTTAATGTTTGTCATAGATCAATGGAGCGTGTGTGGTTAACCGGCACATTGATTAGGTGATAATATTAAGGGTACCAAGTGAATTAGCATGGTTATTCACACCTTGTTTTGTGATCCTAGGCATCCCAGTCACAAAACTTGAAGGGCACAATTGAGATTGAAACATGCCATTGAAAAGTTCAATGAATCTCAAAAGAATCTAGGAATTTCAAATCCAATTAAACTTAATAAATCATTTCGTTTTCATGGTGGAAATTGGTGAATCGTCATTCACCTACCTTTCAAATATATTATTACTTAGATTACGACATCCCTCTTCTAAGTGTAATATATTGTGATTGGATCCTAGCCTTAATATTACATTTGGGTGTCTTATTAAGGATTCTATATATCTAATCTAAACTTACTCTCTTCTTTCAGATGTCTTCCAACACTAATGCTTCAGGCTCTAACCCAACTGATTCTTTCTCTCTCATGAATCTTTGTGGGAGGGTCATCTTTGATGGTTCCAACTTCATGGATTGGATTAGGAACATCAGGATGGTTACTCGTTACGAGGACAAGGAATATGTCCTCGATAAGGAGTTAAAAGAACTTGATGAGTCTACTGCTACTCCTGAGGAGATCGCTGAATTCAGGACTCATGAGAGAGATGCTACTAAGGTGGCATGTATCATGATGGCCACGATGACAGCCAAGCTCCAAAAGTCATATGAAGATTTCTACCCTTTTGAAATGCACCAAGACCTGATGGAAAGGTACCATCAGAGTGCTCGTCAGGAGCGGTATGAAATAATCTCCTCCATAATAACTACCCGCATGAAGGACGGTGAATCCGTCACGGGCCACATGCAAAAGATGCAAAGGTATGTGGACCGTTTGCTGAAGCTGAATGTTAACATCCCTGAGGAGTTGGCAATTGACATCATTTTGCACTCCTTGCCTTCTTGTTATGATCATTTTCGAATGACATATCATATGAACAAGGAGGAAGTTACCCTCAGCAAGCTTCAAGGACTCTTGAAGACTGCGGAATCTAGTCTTAAGGGTAAAGCGGTTGTTACCTCTACTACTCCTAGTCCAACATCTACCCCTGTTTTAGCTATTGGGCAAGGCAAAGGGAAGAAGAGTAAGCACCCTTCGAAGGGTACCAAGGGAAAGTCTCTTGAAGGCTCCTCATCAAAGACCAAGAGCGGTTCTGCCACTCCTTCTACCATTCCCAAGGATGCTGAATGCTTTTATTGCCATGAAAAGGCACACTGGAAGCGAAACTGCCCTAAGTACTTGCAGGATCTAAAGGATGGGAAAGTGAAACCCACCCATGCAGGTATTTACACTATATTGTCTAATTACTCAACATATTCTAACTCTTGGGTGCTTGATACAGGATGTGGTATTCACATATGTTCTGATTTGCAGGGCCTAAGAAGAAGTGAGGATGTGGAGCACGGGAAGATAAACTTAATCATGGGGAATAGGAAGGCTTCACCTGTTTCCAAGATTGGAGTTTATACTTTGTTGCTTAATAATGGGTTAAAATTAGATTTGAATAAATGTGTGTACTCGTCTGAAATGGCGAGGAATATTATTTATTTTCATGCTTTGTAAAAACAAGGTTTTACTTTTTCGTTTGATAATGAATTTGGTGGTATTAATGCTTTCTTTAATAATGTGTTTTATTTTAAAGCATTACCTTGTGATGGTGTGTATGAAACTGTGTCGATTGTAGACAACTTAGGAAATAATGTGTTGTTTATTGATTCTTCTACTAGCCTAGATAAAGCATCATTGTGGCATTATCGTCTTGGACATGTAAACAAGAAACGCATAGGCCAACTCCAAAAGAGTGGAGTCTTGGAATCATTTGACCTTAAATCGGATGATAATTGTGAATCTTGTCTACATGGAAAGATGACAAAATCACCCTTCACTGGAACTTGTGAGAGGGGTGAGGGTTTATTGGACCTAATACATACTGATGTATGTGGGCCATTCAAAACCGCCACAAGGGATGCTAATCGGTATTATGTGACTTTTATTGATGATTTTAGTATATATGGGTATGTCTACTTAATCAAACATAAGTCAGAAACCTTTGAAAGGTTTAAGGAATTCAAACAGGAAGTAGAAAATCAATTGGCAGGAACATTAAGATGCTTCGATCCGATCGAGGTGGTGAGTATCTTAGCACCGAGTTCCTTGACTATCTTAAGGAGTGTGGGATTGTCTCACAATTGACTCCTCCCAGGACACCACAGCTGAATGGTGTAGCTGAGAGGCGTAATCGAACTTTGTTGGACATGGTTCGTTCTATGATGAGTCGAGTTTCGTTACCAATCTCTTTTTGGGGGTATGCCTTAGAGACTGCCGCCCATATCCTTAATCTAGTCCCTACAAAGAAGGTTACCAAAACACCTCATGAGATGTGGACTGGGAAGGTTCCCAATTTGGACCACATCAAAATTTGGGGTTGCGAGGCTTTCGTGAGGCGTAAAAGTCATGATAAGCTTGAACCACGAAGTGAAAGGTGTATTTTCATCGGTTACCCACAGAAATCCTTCGACTACCTCTTCTACAGACCCAGTGAGAATGTGGTCTTTGTAGCATGAAGAGGGATCTTTCGCGAGAAAGAATTTATAAGCCAAGGAGACAGTGGAAGGCAGATTGATCTTGAAGAAATTCAAGAATCAATTGGTGAAGGAACCTCAGACACTAGCAATCAACCTGAGGAGGAAACTCCTGTTGATCCAGCTGACGAGTCTGTACCTCCAAGGCGTTCTACACGGGTTAGGAACACACCTTCGTTTTATTATGGTTTTCATATTACTACGAAAGGTGATATGTTCATCAGTGATAGTACATTGGTAAATTTGGATGAACCTAGCAGTGTTAAGGAAGCCATGGCAGGCCCGGAGTCTGCTAAATGGAAGGAGGCTATGGACAACGAGATACAGTCCATGTATGAAAATCAAGTTTGGAACTTGGTTGACCATGTACCAGGCCGTAAAACAGTCGGGTGCAAATGGATCTTCAAGAAGAAGACAGACATGGAAGGAAAAGTGCATACTTATAAGGCTCGACTAGTTGCGAAGGGTTTTACTCAAACTCAAGGTATTGATTATGATGAAACCTTCTCGCCGGTAGCAAAGATTATGTCTATTAGGGTTATGTTAGCCATTGCAGCATTTCATGATTATGAAATATGGCAAATGGATGTCAAAACCGCTTTCCTTAACGGAAAGTTGGCTGAGGATGTGTACATGAATCAGCCAGAGGGTTTTGTCAGGGCAGAGTACCCCAATAGAGTATGCAAGCTTGAGAAATCCATTTATGGATTAAAACAAGCATCTCGTAGCTGGAATATTTGTTTTGATGAGAAGGTAAAAGAGTTTGGCTTCTCGAAAAGCGAAGATGAGTCTTGCGTGTATGTCAGAGCTAGTGGGAGTATAGTTAGCTTCTTGGTACTGTATGTGGATGACATACTACTCATAGGAAATGACATCCCAACCTTGCAGGAAGTTAAGTCCTGGCTTGGGAAGTGCTTTGCTATGAAGGACCTAGGGGAGGCTACCTATATCCTAGGGATAAGGATATTAAGAGAAAGGAGTAGAAGACTAATTGGACTTAGTCAGAGTATCTACTTGGATAAGGTGTTGAAAAGGTTCAACATGGAGAATTCCAAGAAAGGAGATTTACCGATCCAAAGAAATACCAAACTAAGTAAGACTCAGAGTCCGAGTACACAAGCAGAGATAGCTGAGATGAGCCAATTACCGTATGCTTCCGCAGTTGGCTCGATCATATATGTTATGACTTGTACCCGTACTGATGTGGCATTTGCTTTGAGCATGGTCAGCAGGTATCAGGGGAACCCTGGCAAGGCTCATTGGACCGCGGTAAAGAACATTCTCAAGTACCTGCGGAGGACTAAGGATTGGATCCTTACCCTTGGTGGCAGTAATGACTTGAAAGTATTAGGGTATAGTGATGCTGGTTTTCAGACTGATAGGGATAATTTCCGCTCTCAGTCGGGCTGGATCTTTAACTTAAATGGAGGGGCAATTTCTTGGAAGAGTTCCAAGCAGGAGACGGTGGCTGATTCGACTTGTGAATCAGAGTATATAGCAGCGAGTGAAGCAGCGAAGGAGGCGATATGGCTAAAGAACTTCATCGGAGACCTTGGAGTTGTACCAACTATTAAGGAACCTATAGAGATTTTCTGTGACAACAATAGTGCGGTTACCTTAGCCAAGGAACCCAGAGATCATGGCAGATCCAGACACATTGACAAAAAATATCACTTCATAAGACACAAGATTGAAGAAGGACTCCTTGTGACAAGGAGGATATCGTCGGATGAGAATCATGCATATCCCTTTACGAAGGGACTGACGAGGGTTAAGCATTTTCAGCATGCGAGACGCATCGGGCTGAGGGACGATATTAGTTTTGCAGATTAGATAGTTTTCCTGAAACTTGTAAAATGTAATCGACGTTTGATGATGAATAAAATTTGTGATTTATTTATGAGTAAAGTGTTACTATCATTGTCAATTATTTACTATTGTTTCAGTTTTGCATGTTTTGACTTCCAGAATAATTAATTTATTCAAACCTCCACAATCGATCATACGTCGGAAGTAGGTATGAATCAAGATTGTCATGAATTGGGTTTGTAGATGCCTTAAAGGTGTTTAGACATGGCAATGGTTGCTACAACATTCATGAGTACTCATAAGTTATGAGTATTTGTATAAACCCACGCTCACTTGTATCACTTCATGGAATTTATCTCGAGTGATCGTGAGACGATAACATCATATAAATCTTTAAACCTAGAGATATGAGTTGTTACCTATGAGTTGGTTGTGCATTGATTGTACGTAAACGCATCAGTAACTTGATGTTATAAAACGTGCCTTTGTGTACAATTCAATAAGTAGTAGAACAAGCATATCAGTCGAAGTTTATCTGTTCCTTCTAGAAATAGAAACGATATCTGGGCCCCTCGATGATTTTTTTGTTGACCCATGTACCAGGCCTGGTCAGAACTAAACCGATGTGTTCAGTGAAGTTCTTCGTCAAACAAATCAGAAAATCGAGAAACAACTACTAGACAATAAGCAAGACATAGTTCCATGTGTTTGTCCGGCTGATATCATGAGAACAGAGGATTATGTGATCACTTATCTAAAATGGCGCTTCATAGTTCAACAGAATCTTCATAGTTCGAGGGAGTTTTCGAGAGCTACGATTGCTTGTTGGTTCCTGAAGTTATAGGCAAATACAGTTATTAGACTTATCCAAGTGGGAGTATGTTGGATAAGGTGTCTAAGTCCATAACGTATTTGGTATATACATGACCCGACCGGCATGGTTCATTTGGGTTGCATCTCATCCAAACTATCATGGATAATTTTATGAGAGTTATACACATATGTTTATTAATATATTATGAGTTATAATATATTAACATGAAGTTACGTTATTTAATTAGTTTAGTCTTAAATTAATTATGAATTAATTTAGAGATTAAAAGGAAGACTAATTAGATTATGGGCTATTTGTTTTATATAGTGTGGGCTAATACTCATTTGTTAATGGGCTAGGCTTATGTGGAAGTCCATGGATGATCCATGGAGCTTTTAACCCATGGATCCTTGGAAAGGAAAAGACATGGGTTATTAGGGTTTCACCCTAACCATGCACACTATATAAGCATGCTTATGGAGCATGAAATGGAGCCTAAGAGGAAACTAGTGAACTAGTGTGTGTGTGCTTGTGTGTGGCCGATTTTATACAAGGGTGTATACTCTCTCAAAGTTTTCCAAGAGTTTGTGGTGTTTTGTGATTCCATTTGAGGCATTCACACTATTGGTGCTTGGCCCTCAAACTCCTTAGAACCAAACTCACCAAAAGGTATGTAATCTCTTCTAACTCTTTTATGGTGAAATGTTCCCCATGCCATGTTAGATAGGTTATAAACCTTGGAAAATTATTATTTTGCATATATTTAGAAAAACATAGATCCAAGGTTTATTAGGGTTGCATGGACACTTAGGAAGTGTTAAATTGCTCAAAACCCAACAATAAGGAGGTGCAGGGAAGGATATGAATTCCTTTAAATAGGGTGCAACCCTCAAGATTAGGGTTTTTTTTCATATCAGCACCAACTCATCGAGTCCAGCTTCTGACTCGGCGAGTTGGTCACTTAATTCTCGACCCAAAACCCGCTCCGACTCGGCGAGTAAGTATACCTACTCGTCGAGTCCCTTCTTCAAGCTACACTTTAAGCCCTTAACTCAAACTTCTAAAATTTGGGATGTTACAACTCTTCCTCACTTAAATTAGGCTTTGTCCTCGAAGCCTACTGCAGGATACGCTTCCGAACTAACCACTTGCACTACAAACTCCAAATTCCCAAATAACTCAGGTCCTTCCAAACCCTACCACTACACCCCTTTTAAAATAACGTCTTCTCGCGTGGCATCCTTGCCAAAACTCCATGCCAACCACCGGCCTCAATGTTATCACATAACAACCAAGTATCACACGAGGATACTGTCCCCTTCCTGACAGGAACACACTTTCATGACATGCGAGAGTTATATACCACAATAATTCACTAGGTCCTCTCCTGGTGCCAAACTATCCTCCCTTTTTCCATATCTACCGATAACCCGAGCAAATTGCAAGGTTGGAACTCATTATGTACTCTTCATGAATCCATTCCTTTCATGCTAACTACCCCAGGTTCCCGCTAGAACAACAGAATCCACAGATCCACTTATCCCAATGATTCACTTATACTTGGCCTTAAATTAGATAATCATGCTATGAGTGATTTGCTACTCCACAAGCTATCCATGAAAATCCAAAATACCATTACCACTGGAGACCCAAGACTATCTGAAAACACTGAACTTCCTGAAAGCACTGAACTGTCCAGAACACTGACTTCCTGAGACACTGAACTGCCTGAACACTGACTGCTTGAACACTGACTTCCTGAATCACTAACTACCTGAAACACTGAGCTGCCTGAACACTGACTGCCTGAAATATTGAACTGCCTGAACACTAAAAGGTTGAAACACTGAACTGCCTGATCACTAACTACCTGAAACATCGACTGTCGGAAACACTGAACTGCGTGGAATATTGACTGCCTGAATCACTGACTGCCTGAACACTGACTACCTGAACACTGCATGCTGCTACAGGGATTCTTTCCAACATCTCTCGAGACCTTCCTGCTCTCACTTCCTTCGTCAGTCATCTGAAATATCGGGTTCCAACCCGATTGTGGGGCCAGAGGACTCCCTGTTTTAGTTGCCTCCCACGACTCCCGAACAAAATCCTTCTCTGGAACTAGTTGCCACTAGTTATCGTGTTACTGAGGCTTTAACATCCTCCTGATCCAATCGATCGGGTCCGAGCGTCGAATCCTGATGTTACCAAATCGCGGCTAAACGTGATTGCTACAAGACCAATTGTAGCCTTATATAACAAGTAGACTGAAGCAATCCATTGGCTTTCCGATCTCAAAACTACAGTGACATGCCTACAGTATTATTTGTGGATCAACTAGGTCTAATCCATCCATATAATTCCCAAATCCAATTCGTGGATTTCCATATCCTTACTGCTACGCCCGATCTGGGAGCTACTATTTCTTCCATGTCCTAACAACGTGCTCACACTGTCTACCACCCAAGTGTATTTTACGGCTACGCTCGCAATCTCACAACACTCTAGCACTACCTAACTACTAGTGAAGGCTACGGCTACACCCGCATACTTGCAACACTCTGACACTATCTGGTTACTAGTGAATGCTACGGCTACACCCGCAGACTTACAAAACTCTGACACTATCTGGCTGCTAGTGAATGCTACGGATACACCCGCAGACTTACAACACTATAATACTATCTGGATGCTAGTGAATACTACGACTACACCTGCAGACTTACAAGACTCTGACACTATCTGGCTGCTAGTGAATGCTACGGCTACGCCCGCAGACTTACAACACTCTAACACTATTTCATTCACTGGATGCTGAAACGAACCCATCCGACGACGAGTATACATACAACCTATTATTCAAGACTGAACCCATGTCCTGACTGGAATCCCCATCCCGATTTCCTAAGGCTTGCTGGTAAATATTACGGGAATGCGATCTCCTTACTGACAAGTTTTCCAACTTCCATATCACACTATCCTCAAACCACACAGTTGCCTGGTTTGTCTTCCTTTCTGATAAGGATGTGAAACTTACCCTAGTTTCGAAACTGCTCTTACTTCTGGTTCCTTGGATGATTCTCCCCCACTTGATTCAACTAACATCTTACAACATACAATGCTGGAAGGATTCTCAATCCTTCTTACCATTTTATGCCCAATCTGCTGAAAACCATGTTTTATCATAGCTAGAGCATCACTACTAACCAATCCAATAGATCATACCACTTCCAAGAATCTAAATACATCTATGGTAATAACCTGTTATGCCCCGGAAGCTCCGAATCTAAATTGGAGACCTCAGAAACTCCTACCGAATCACAATCTCTATCTTAGCCGGGACGACTAGAATACCCATCCGATTGACAAGGTACCCGAGAAATTGCACCTCACACAACCAGAACTCACATTTGGAGGATCTTGCAAAGAGTCTCTCCCTCATCAAAGTCTCTGGCACCTCCCTCAGGTGCTCCTCGTGCTGGAATATAACCGATTTATACCCGCACGACACCTTCCTGAAGGTAGTGAGATACTACCGAGTCTCACTCATACTTGCTACAGTTACTGCATCCGAAGTAACCCGCTATATGGAGAATGTCCTCAACTATCATTCTAGATTCCAAGGTATGCAGATGGCATATGACTCAATCTCAAAAAGGTATTATAATATTCCAGTATAAGTACATACTAAATCGGTGCAGTAACATAACAACAATATCAAAAATCATAATTGACAGGAAGGTAAAACATACATACCCCCAACATCCCGTGCTACTCGAATCCTTGCTGAAATCAACCGGAATACTCTACTCTGAGCCGTGGGCGCCCGTGACTGACCCTGTTGTATGCTGGTGGTTCTCGAAAATCCAGGGGCAGGAGCTGGCACCTGCCCTGCAGTATACAACTCGGACAATGGGTCTTCTTGTGGCCCCTCTGACTACAACGGAAACATACAGGGTCAAGCCCTTGGGCGATGGTAGTAGTACAATCTTTGCTAAAATGAATAGTCTGGCCTTACTTGAAACAGCTAGGATTACCACATGTACTACTTCTACATGCACCCATATGCGTCCTGCCACACTTCTCACATCGATTGCAGCCATGGAAGTCTCTCGATCTCGAACTCGGCCCTTTGGTTCTTTTACCCGAATCTGTGAGCTACTGAACCTCGTCCGGTTTCCTCTTCCTTTCTGACTTCCGATAAATATCTTGCTCCTGCGCAACCCCGTCGTCCCCATCAATCGTATGGACAACCGATGTCTGATCCTGAAGCTTCTCGGTCAACCTATCAGTAACCCTCTGACGATGTCGGTTAGCTCCTTCCAAACGACTCGTGAAACCTCCGCAACGACCAAATCAAACAGGGGACTCTCCTAGGGACAGGGTGCCCCACTCACTCTTGACCCCTAATGGCAAGAGCTAAAAATAGGACCCCCCCTCCTTAATGGATCCCTGGGATCCATAAGAATCGGGCTCTAGATAAGCCCCAAACTGCCCTGAAACTATCTCGGCCCTAAAGGTCTCAAGACGATTGTCCAAAAGCTCCATGATGGCCTCCCTAATTGAACCAAATATCACATGAGTCTGATAAATGATGTTGCGCATAATCTCTGTAGAAATGACATCTCTCATCTGATCATCAAACTGTCCGGCTTTAGAGCCTGAGCCAGATGCCTCCCCGACACCCGAACTGCAAACTAATATCTCGTGCAACATCACCATGCTGAAAACGTATCATAATAACTGTCAGAATACTCATTGGTACTGAGGGATCTCACACATCTTCAATTTCCTGGTTTTGTCTTGGCCCTTCTTGAATCGAGTACGGATCCTTTGCTTTCAATAGTACGGGCCCATACTACCTTCCACATCTATCCGTACTTTCCTCAAGAGTTACCTTAACTCAACCAAGTCCCTTCTACTACTACTGATCTCTGCTACTCTCATCCTAGGCTTGCCCTAGGGAAATCTCTGACTCAACCAAACCAGTCCTTATCTGCTGAAGGCCTCCTTGTAATGCCAATTATTCATCACCTGAATACCATCACATGTGACGAGGCTCAGATAATCCTTCGAGTAAAAGACTCGTTCCTACAAAGGTTGGACTCAAGCAAGAGCTGCGCAATAGGGCCAAATCCAGCACTCTGAGATTATTCAACCCTGGTCACATGTAATGTGACGTATTCACCTAATGGCTAACTCCCATCACTTGGAGTCCCACAAAGCACAAAGCAAGCAACATTCGGACACATGAAACTACTCAAGCAATTCTATCCTCATAACAAGAAATCATACTAGCATACAATGCTAAGCTCATAATATCAGACATAACCTAAACAGGCTACCCTACTGCTGTCTACTCAATACTAGCATGCAATTCTCATAAAGCTGGAACACATATAGCAGGCACATAAGTCATCCTCCTAGATCCTTAGTCCTATTCTAGCATGCTGTTCTACTGAAACCAAAATTGATAATCATAACATATACTTGTATGGGTAATTTGGGAGTACTTACTTGAGCTTGGCTAATCGCATGCACCACACCCCTTTTCAAGAAAACTCTTTTTCTTTCTAAGTTCTTTTTCAAAAATTCTTTTCAAAAATGTTTCTCTTTTAAAAATCTTTTACCATTTCCTTAGTTTGAGTTTAGACACACTCAAAAGCGTGCTTGAATCCCTCAAACCAAGGCTCTGATACCAACTTGTAACAACCCAAAATATGACCCAAAAATTTTTGTTTTAATATTACTAAAAATCGCAACATCAACTATTAGATAATAAAACCATATATCGTATGTCTCAAAATGCCATAGTAAATGTATCAATTCAAAACTAAACTTAATATCATATCAAATATCTAAATAAAACTCCCAGAAATAAACTGCAATTGTGGTGTGTGCCATGCCATCAATCCGAGATCTTCCCTTTGCTTGCGGAAGTACCTGAAACCGAAACTGAAATTGTAAGCACAAAGTTAGTGGGCTCCCCCAAACTACCACATACCATACAATAAGATATAAAGCACATACTGGGCATAACCCACTGCATCGAACCGAAATTCTGACTAACTGGGGCCTTGCCCCCTGCATCAGACCAAAGTCCAAAAACTGCATCGGACCGAAGACCGGACTAACTGGGGCCTTGACCCCTACATCAGACTAAAGTCCAGCTAACTGCATCAGACTGAAGTCTGGACTAATTGGGGTCTTGCCCCTGTATCGGACCGAAGTCTGACTAAGTGCATCAGACCGAAGTCCGGAATAACTGGGGCCTTGCCCCCTGCGTCGGACCGAAGTCCGACTAACTGCATCCGACCGAAGTCCGGACTAACTAGCTGAACATGGCATAGCATAATCATAACTATTAGCATAAACACATAAACTGGATGCTGCATCGGACCGAAGTCCGAAACACATAACATGAAAACATGCTTGAATCACTAAGACATCAAGCACACTGAACTACTGCACCGGACTGAAGTTCGGAAACTATTGCTAACTAGACGGATCAACATTGTGGTCGTAAACCCGTTCCTACTGGAAGGAAAACTCACCTGAACTGCTGCACTCGACTGATAACCCTCTAGCTGCTAACCGACAACTCTTCGAAATGTTGCTCCTATAGCTCCCTGAGCAACCAATACCAATATCAACACTTAGAGAAAATTATCCTCCTAGGGTCAACTAAGTCAACTTTGCTCAAAGTACTGGTCAAAGTCAACCTTCTTGATTGACTCTACTCGCCGAGTCAACACGTCGACTCGTCGAGTTCTTATACTCAGAAAACTCCCATCACACGACTCAACTCGTCGAGTTGAACGATCACAAAATTCCGTCTTGACCAGCTCACTGAGTCGCCAACTGACTCACAGATCTGAAGCTTAACCAAAAGAGGTTGGGGTCCTGCGACCTGACTCATCGAGTCCAAGAACAGACTCACCGAGTTGTTCTTCTAACTCGTTGAGTCCATGCCTATCTTCATATGACTCGTTGAGTCCACCCGAGGAACTCGACGAGTCTCTTCAATACTTCATCCATACAGAGGCTTTTTGAGCCATGCAGGGGCTCCAATCTGTAGATCCACTCTTCTAGGGCATAACTCCCATGTAATGTTGCAAACTTTACGTGAAACTAAGGAGTTAAAGGTCCAAAACACTCTAGGGCTAGGGTTTAACACAAAGGGGCTTCACCAACAACTCATTGACTGATGCTCTATGACATTCTAGACCAATACAAGTCTAGATCTGGAGTAGCAACCTCAAATCCAAATTCCAAACCCGAAATAGATCCCAAACATACAGAAATGGCCCCAAATCTCATTCATGAATAGATCTAGAAGGGAAAAGCTCAAGGTAATCAACTTGTTACCTCAGAAATGTGCCCAAGGTGGAGTAGATTCCAGATCTCCACGAATCCTTTGGTGCTTTACACTTAATCTAAAAATTTCTTTAGCTAGAACCTCCTTCCGAAGCTTCCAAGATCACATTAAAGGCTCACACTCGTTGTTAGGGTTTTTTGGTTCTCAAGGGAAATAATGAGACTAAGGGAAGGACATAAAGTCCTTTAAATAGGGTGCAACCCTCAAGATTAGGGTTTTATTCATTTTAGC
The DNA here is from genome assembly GCF_052625555.1 of Lactuca saligna. NCBI lineage: Eukaryota > Viridiplantae > Streptophyta > Magnoliopsida > Asterales > Asteraceae > Lactuca > Lactuca saligna. The sequence goes on from NC_136421.1 coordinate 75,696,213, forward strand.
ACCAACTTGTTGAGTCCAGCTTCTGACTCAGCAAGTTGGCCACTTAATTTGCGACCCAAAACCCGCTCTGACTCGGCGAGTAAGTATACCTACTCGTCGAGTCCCTTCTTCAATGTACAATTTAAGCCCTTAACTCAAACTTCTGAAATTTGGGATGTTACATAAAGAAGGTATGCATGTTACATTAGACTGGGCTCATTTGGCGAATGCCTTTAGGGGTTATTACTTTGGTTGTATGGAGATCTACCATCCTTTCTATGTAGATGACACAATTTTATTGTCTTCTTGGTCTGTGGAAAATGCCATGAAGATTGTTCGTATTTTGAAATGTTTATATTTAGCATATGGCCTTATGATTAATTTGCTTTAAAGTAAATTGATTGGGGGTGGTAGTTTCTTGTACTCACGTGGAGGAGGTTGCAGATATGATGCGGTGTCAACCGGCTTCTATTCCCTTCATTCATTTGGGAATCTCAGTTGGCGAAAATATGGCTCGTGTTAGTGCTTTTTATCTCTTCTGGGGCATTTTCGGAGTAAGATTTCCATTTTTTTAAAGTGAAACCGTTACCTAATGGATTCCAATCATGGTAAATATTCTCTTATGGAGGGTATCCTTGAATAAAATTCCAACTAGATAGAGGCTTTCATAGAGGGGCGTTACTTTAGATTCGATCATGTGCCCAGTGTGTTCGATAGCAGTAAAGACAATTTATCATCTCTTTACGGGTTATGCAGATCCCTTGGTCATTTGGAGTTAAGTTCTGGTTTGATGGGGGTGCAACTTCTTAATCCAATTTCAATACAGACTTTACTTACACGGGCATATTCTATTCCTTTTTCTATAGGCCAGCATAAAGCCTGCGATGTTGTGGTGATGATGGTTTTTTGGTACATTTGGAATTTTAGAAATTCTCGTGTTTTTGGGATTGCTATTCCTAGGAAATCCTTTATTTTTTAAGAGGTTGTTGATTGTTCTTATTTTTGGATTTCAAATAGGTGTAGAAAAGCTAATAAATTCAGTAATAAAAGCCTAAAACAGTTTCAAATGCACATGTTTATCCTCGGTCTCTTGAGAATGATTCGCAATATCACTCACTGAAGTATGATTTTTGCAAAATCAAATCCTTAGAGTTTATTTATTTTAACCAAGACCACCATATACTTAATAATTTATATTGAAACTACCCTTTGGTTTATTAGGAAATATAAATATACTCGGTGGCTCGTTTTAAGAACAAGGAACATCACATAACAAATCTCACGACAAGATTCGCACCTTGAGCCTCGTTCACACTATAAAAAGTGAGTGCTTACGGCCACTTTTTAATATTTTAATTATTTCATGGGGGAATACATGTGCCTAATTATTATGCTTTTACAAATCAATTTCCTTTTGATGCAAAAAGTACAATAAATATAGTTTATAAAAATATTATTATTTAACAATTTACCATATTATTACCGATAATCAAGTATAAACTTTTCGTATACATATTTCGGGTATATTACCATGATATAATTAATTCACACAACAAATACTACATTATACAAAATTATATGATTTTAATTGGACATTGCATATTATAACAAGCATGTTATGATATTTTGTAGTATTTCAAGGATTCAAGCTATTACTATGCATGTTTATTTATATGTTTAAGTACACAACATGTACATATGTTCATTAATTTGAAACATTCAGTTTTATAAAAAGCGAGCACACTACACTTTTACATGCATGTCAAACATACTCGGCTTTTATAAACCTTAGACAAGATATTCATTATACCTAGAGACTTAATCTCAATTAAGTTAGGGCTGAGAGTTATTCACAAACTTTTTAGTTAAGGGATTTTAGTGAGATATTATTCATTAGCTAGGTTTAAACACTTAGCATACCCACACTACTATAATTGTTAATCTTCGGAGCCAGATACATATGTATAGATTTATACGGGGTTGACATCCCCACCTGCGGTTGCTAGCTACAACCCTCGACCGATCAATCAAAGCGGGTGATAGGTGTCTACAATTGTTGCTACAACGTCCAATGAAGCATTGTATGGGGGGTACACTCAGTCATATAGTTCAGTTATACAACTCAATATAAACATTAACTAGAATATATCTCTCTTACTACCAACCATGGGCTTGGTTGCTTTCAAAACAATTTTTAAGTACGTAATTACTTATGTAACATAACAGTTTGGTTTTAAAGGATATTCAAAGGTTCACTATGAACACAGTTTAAAGTATGGATATACAAAAATACATTTTGGCTTTCAATAATTTATTACAAATACAGTTTAAAGTACAAATTTACTTATAACGAAATACATTTTGGGCTTTTAAAGACTCATTGCAAACATTATTTTAACTATTGTTATACGTACAAAGGTAATACTTTTTATACTTACTAAAAGTATTATTTCTTTTAGGAGAAAACATGTAACACTCACAAACCTTTGTGTTGACCCTCAAAACTACATGTATTCTCAAGAAATCTTTAAACAGACATTCAAGACGGATTGGATTATAGGAGACTTAGTTTACTTGTTGTATTATATTCCTATCTGTTAAGGAAAATTCATGTACTATTATTATCTATAAAAACCTTGTATTCAAACATCAAGATGGAACATGAATACTATATTGTTTATTGTTGTACTTGTGCTATATATTCAGTTTACATGTGATCTATGAATTTAGTCGCACAACCCAACGTGTTCCGCTACCTCGGCCGAGGGTGTGACACGGCTGCTGAGTCGATAACTATGACTGTTGAGTTGGCGGTTGTGATTAAGAAACCACAGGTTGCGACTGCTGAGTCACTAACGACAGAGGTGTTGTAGTCGTGGTTGTAACCAACTGCTCTGTTGTAACAGGTGATGGTCACATTGGGCGGCGATTGTTGCCATTGTGGTTTCCATTATCAGACATGGAGTCTATGTTGTTAGTGTGTGGGTGAAGGTTTGTCCATCTGAGGTAGATGGTTGCATGCTATCGAGTGACAACATTGGTTTGAGTGGACTCATTTCTCCCCCGTCGGATGATGCATGTGCCTTTCTCGTCATTGCCGCCATCTAAGGTCCTTTCAATGTTGTGTAGCTCTGAGTTCACGCCCGAATGGGGCCAAATATTGTGATATTTTCTTGGATCCTAACGTCGTTTGAGGTGGTTTCACCTCAGTTAATCCTGAGATTCACAACAAAGAAAGAGCCGAAGTTAGTCGTCGTCTGGGAGGGGATCCTGGAACAAGACTCTGCTGGTCTAGTCAGTAATTGGATGAGAGAATTAGGGGATGAGAGAATTAGGGTTTAGCTTGAGATAGAGAAATAGGTTATCCTTTCTTCTAGAGAGGAAGGATCTCTTTTATACATGTCCTCATGGGAGCATGTCTCTGAACGTACCTTTTGGCTTGTTTGGACTGTCAGGACATGGAGGCATCCTATTAACATATCGTGCACCACTAGCGGTTATTTGATATTGGTGCAAAACCACCAAAGAGAAGTGGTCTGAGCGCTATACTTGTCGCTCAGGGAAGCGGTCAGTATTGTTTTGGCTTGTTATTGAACGGAGTCTCTCGTTCTGGGTTGAACCATGGCGCTAAAGCTCCAGGATCTGAGTGTTATGCCACGAGGGGAAGGACCTGGACCTAGCACTTATACGGGGTATCGACCGTTAGTTAGGCCATCCTTTAGATAATCGCTCCATTATCTTTGACGTATTCCTGGAGGGACATGTTAACATATGTATAAATAGAGTATGTATACATCAGTAGATGCTAATGGTATTATGAGTAATACCTGCAAGATGTAGATAAGAAAATAATATGATTATGTATTATAATCCTATGTATGAAAGTGTGTGCATGTGTTAGATGAGAAAGGTATTTCTTAAATACCAAAGAGATAGTAGAAAGAGATAGAACATGATTATATGCATTATGAGCATATAACAGAGTATATATGTACGTGTAGATGTAAATGGTTTTGTGCAAAATACCTAAGATATATGAGAAGAAGAATTATATTAAATACTTAATGAGTTAAGTACTAGAAGAGTAGATATCACACCCCCAACCAACGACGAAAAAGCTAGGCGACAAGCTAAGAACATGGATTACAGACACTGATTACATAGAACAATACACAAATTATAACATAAATATCAATTCCATTATTGAATAAAATATTACATAGTGTACGAAGTTTTAGAATACTTAAAATTAATGTACAAGCAATGCTTTAACATATATGAATAATAATAAACAATAACAATAAAATGGTATGCCTACCATTCCATGATTGTTTCCAAAAGATAATACAAGTTGACATTTAACTTCCTAAGAATACATGTTATTTTAAAAATGTCAACATAAATTTAATGAGTTCATATATTTTAAATGCTTGTACTTTTGATCAAAAAGATATGTTTTGGAATATACTTTAAAATCATAAAGTATGTACATTTAAATCAAAAAAGGTATGTTTTCTAGAAGTGTACTTTCTCAACTGAAAGTATGTTCGCTAAAATGTATTTTCTCAACCAAAATTATGTTGGTTAAAATATATTTTCTCAACCAAAAGTACGTCCATTAAATATGTACTTTCTTGACATAAAGTATGTTCGTTAAATGTGTACTATCTTGATCAAAAGCATATTTGTTAAAAAACAATGTACTTTTATACCAAAAGTAGTGTTTTTTGTGTATTGTTACTATTTCAACTTATATATTAATGTGCTTAGAACTATTCAATGTTACTGTGAGTCCCTATAACCAAGCTCATGATGAATTGTTTCCCCTTGTGACACTTCATTGGACGTCATAATGTTTACAAAGTTATCACGCGATGTGACTCTTCCGTCAAGATTGTAGTTAGCAACCACATGTGAGGGTATCAACCCATATGAATCTATAGATAACTCTTCCGTCCACTTAAGATTAAACAATTATAGGTCACAGGTCTTAGTTGATGAACGTGCCTCATGGTATGTTGAAATAAAATGTTCTAAAAGTTGTAGTCCTAAATTTGAATTTTTAAGTCACCATGCCAGAGTTTACAATGTGTAATTTTAATAATGTTTTATAATTATTTCTTAAAAATGTAATGATGTTGTATACATATTATCTCAATTATGTGGGCAAAGTAACGACATGACATTATAAATATGTATATTATGCTTGCAGAATAACGACAATGTAAATGTAATCTGTTATATAAAAACAACAGTTTTTAGCGATAGTTCACTATTATGATTAAATAAATTATTTAAATTATAATAAAAAAATTTACGTTTACATAAAAAATAATAATTAATATGTATTCTCCATGGAAATAGTAAAAGGTTTAAAATGGGGCCGTGAAACTCACCAACGATGCATGCTTTGTGAATCGTTGGTTATTGTCGGAATGAACGAACAATGCTTCGCCTTATATCGATTTGGGTTGATACCAAAAAAAAAGGTGAGTGCTTGCTGATTTTTCTCCCGGAAAGCTAGGTTTTCCGAAAAGCTTTGATCGTCAGACAAAAAAATCGTCGCAGGTCGTCGGAGGTGTATGCCGTCGAGAAAAAAATACGCTCGGAAAAGGGGGATTCAGGCGTCATATGGGGGTAGGGGTGGCATCGTTGGTTAGGGGTGATGAGGTCAGGTCGGTGGCGGCTGGAGATGGTCTGTGGCGGCGCACAACGACTCCGGTAGGCGGCGGCGGTGGCTTATGTTGCTAGAAAAAGAGGGAGAAGAGAGGGAGGGGGGGGATTGGAGAGAGGTGAGCTTCATTTGGTGCAAGAAATGATCAGTCCCTTGCCCTCTCTTTATAGAAAGTCGGGGTAAATTTGGATGGTCAAGATCGGGTCGTGTGAAAGTAAGAATAAAGTGGTTTCCTAGTTTCTGCAATTTGATTGTTTTTTGAGAAATTATCAAACTTTCGTGAAACAAAAAAGTTAGAAATTAATTCAAATACTAGAATGCTCCTTGATTTATTAAATGTTTCTATCTTTTTAACGAGTATCATAGATATCCTAAAGAATCATTTAAAGATTTGTCAACACGAAAGCGGTCATTGTACTACCCATCCTTAAGAATTTTTTTGGCAAAATGAGATAAAAACATACTTAGATGAAAAATCGTCCTAAGATCATTGGAAAAATACCATAAGTTGATTATTCAACTCCTAAGGCACTTAACGTTGCGTTTGAAGTTTTCATATTTGGCGGTTGAATTGTGTGTTTTATAGGGTTGATCACAACTTTTGCGTACAATCTCTATTTTTGACGTTCTTTATGCCCATGCAATCACAATGATGTGTACTTTCAAATTATTATAACATGTGTATCAAAAATATGCTTTATACACATTTTTTCAAGTTCATTTTTATTCCGTTTTTTTTTTGTATTACGATGAGTTTTCACCTTCCGCATACGAACTCTGTTTCGATGTTCTTTATATTTTTGGAATCGTGTTGACGTGTACTTTTGGATTATGCTATTATTTATATAAAATAATACTAAATTTACTCATCTATTTTCACAATTGGATGATTCAACTTATTTGCCTTATATATTTCAATGTATACTACTGTATTTTCATCAAAAAATTGTCAAATAGTATATATTAATCCTATTCCTTTGGCATTCGTTACATTTGCGATTGACGATCGTTGACTTGTTTTCATTGTTTTCACAGTAAAAAAGATTTCTTAATGAGATAAAGAGATAGAATATCCATGGGACATAGGTAAAGAAAGAGTATGAGATGAATAGAAAGACGATTCCTATTGGATTAAGAGTATGATTCTTTTCGGAATATGATTGTGTGGCTAGAGAAGATAGAGGAAAGGTTCCATGTTGGAACAAAGAAAGAGAGTTCCTTTAAGAACTTACATATCATCTGCGAGGGATTAAGAGTAAGAAATTTATGAGGGATTCAAAAGAAGAAGGATGTTAAACCGTGAGGGATCAAGATGAGGGGATTACGTACATATTGTTGTTCCTGGTAAGATTAGTGGTATGTTGTTTCCCCGTATATTATAATTGTAGTTATCATATGTGATTGCAGCGTTTGGGTCTAGATGAGAATAAAATATTGAGGCATGAGAATTTTAGAATAGAGGGATGAAGTGTAAGTAAAGTAAGAGAAAGGTATGCCTAGAGTATGACATGTGAAAGGAATAGAGTAAGAGTTTGGAAGGGTATGCATAAAGTATGAAAAGAGTAGAGAGATATGAGATGAGATAAGATTAAGGTACAATAAAACAGATGCAAAAAGAAGTGTATGGGAGAGATAAAGGAAGAGAAGATAGAGTATGTATATAGTATGAGATTAGCCTAAGAAGAGGCTAAGAAAAAGTATGAGATGAGGAGAAAAGAATAGAGAAGAAAAGTACAAGATAAATTATGAGATCGATGAGAGGATAGGGCATCTGAAAAGAGTAAAATAACTAGATTGAATGTGGAATAATATGTCGCACCCCAAAACCGAGAACGATAGGAACGTTCTGGGGCGGAGGACGTCATGTAGTGTATCACAACAATGTAAAGTAGTAAACAAGCAACAACATCATTCACTGCATTAATAGTATAATTTTAACTACAAGCATGTTCTTTCATAGTAAAAGACAACATAATGAATAATCAAAATAAAAGAGGAGTCTTGACTGCTCCATCTTCACAAAACCTGGTCATCATACCTGTCTATTTGTGATCTGAGAATACAAGTCATTTTGAAAGCGAGTATCAGCAATAAAGCTGGTGAATTCATAAGTATTAATGTGTCTTTGATTTGTAAAACTGTAAATTAAAGACTTGTAAACATTTGGAGAAAAGTTTGTATAAGTATGAAAATGTTTGTAAGTAATTGTAACCGTTTGAAAACTCTAGAAAATCCCTATGATTCCTACTAGTATAAAAAGTAGTCTTCTACCAAGACCTAACTGTTTTGAAAGTAGTCTTCTACCAAGACCCGACTGTTTTGAAAGTAGCCTTCTACCAAGACCCGACTGTTTTGAAAGTAGACTTCTACCAAGACCCGATTGTTTTGAAAGTAGCCTTCTACCAAGACCAGACTGTTTTGAAATTGAAAGTAGCCTTCTACCAAGACCCGACTGTTTTGAAATTGAAAGTAGCCTTCTACCAAGACCCGACTGTACGACCATTATTATTATTATCTAATCTACCTCATCGATTATGTGCATATGACACATAGTAAAGGTACTAATAATTTATTAACTAGAGTTTTATCCTTTTGTAATTGTTGTATATACAGTGTAAGTAGTGTAGTATTTGTAATAAGTGACTACTTTTGTACTAATTTGCCTTAATTGAGGGTTAAGGCATAATGTGATGGCTAGATCCCATACTAAACGCTCTCTGTCAAGAGATTTTGGGAACGAAACGCGACCCCTGCATGATTGCAAGCCGTGAACATCCACATTACTATGATCATGTATACCCAATATAACTATCACAAAGTATTAGTGATTCATTGGTATAGTTAGATCCTGAACTTGTTCCATGCTATAGCACCTTGTTATGTCTATTCTATTATAGTGTATTCTAAGCGTATTTATGTAAGTGTATCTATGTAAACGTATCTATATAAACATATTCATGTAAGTGTATCTATCTAAACGTATTCATGTAAGCGTATCTATGTAAATGTATTCATGTAACATGTAATGTATTAGTATATACTCATGAATGAACTGACTCTTGTGTGATTCCTTGTACTTGGAATGGTAAGTAGTATCTCCTAACTATGCCTATTATAGTTACTAGTAATGTACATGTATAACCCACCGTATGCCTTTGCTACCCAAAGGTACTAAACTGACTGAGGGAACTTTTATGTCTATATATGTATACATGATATATAATTAATATTTAGACGACATTCGGACGAGCAACCGATGCCCTAAGGCCACATCCCAACGAGGAAAAGGAAATAAAGCGAGTTAACCGTCCTAAGTCCTTTAAACATTATTTATCTAACTATACATATCTAGGCAAGCATTTGACAATATAACCTTTGAAAATTTTAATACTAAGAAACGATGACTTGATATCAGTTTATAAATTGATTGAAAGTATTTTGTTTGATAAGACAGTTTAAGTATAAGGAAAACCTTTGTTTGAAACACATTTGTAACAGGGTTTGAAAGGAAATATACAGTATGTAAGACAGTTTGATAAAGAGTTTTAAACATGTAAAAATGTTTAAGAAAGTCATTTGAAGAAATCTGTTTGGTAAAACAGTTAACGTATCGTAAATCCATTTGCATGCTAGTTATTAATCACATGTGATTGATATAATAACTAAACATGATTCAACTTGTATTCCCCCCCCCCCATAAAGCATTTATAAACATTTAAAAACATTTAAAAATATTTATAAGGTTAATTAAGGGGTATGAACTCACTGCAGTGAGTGGCTCGGATGGAAGTGTCGGACACGTGTTTGGTGTCAAGTGAAGACTTAGACACACACAATGATCCTAATAACATATGAAGGCATATGTATATATATAATTAGTGATTATAACACTAATTAGACATGTATAAATATCCTAACGTGAGGAAAACACTTTGGTCAAAGTGTTAGGAGGCTATCAAGTTGCAACAAAGGAGTGCAAGGCCTTATACAGGAGTTTATGGTCAATGGACCATGTTTTTTGGAGTTTACAGCCCAGGGGAGTTTACTCCTGGCCGTAAACTCTCAATTGGGTCACCAAATGAGGCTCAAAGCTATAATGATTGAAGTGGTTAAGTGTTCCAAGGCTTACACAAGAGGTTGGGTGGGTTTAAGGTCCAAGAAAGGCCTTGTATGGTGTTTACGGTCTGGGGACCACTTTCCCATGAGTTTACAGACGAAACTCATGGTATGAAGTACCAAATCGTGTAATGATGTCCTTAGTTCAATGGTGTAAGGTTAAATGCTAATATCCAAGGCTTACTAAGGTGTTAGGGTGTCATTTGCACCCTTAAAATGAGTTTACAGCCCAAGAACATGTATTTTCCGTAAACTCCTTGAATCCTATGATTCCTTATGTTTTCTAAGCCCTTAACCTAGTAAACATAGTGTGCAATGAGTTAGAACAAGAGTACTTATGATCTAGGAGCTTGAATGGTCAATTTTGGTCAAGAACACTAGTGTGTGTTCTTGGTGTTCTTGGTGGAACTTGAAGATCTACAAAATGGAATGATTTTACAGATGAAATCATGTAAGATTACTAGTTCATGCAATATATCAACTAGTTAATACAATAACCTTACGATATTTGAAGATCGGGGACGAAGATCAGGATGATACTTGAGAGGATTTCAGCCAAAGGGAAGGAAGGAATGAACAAATGACCAACATATCATCTTATAAGCAAGAGTTTACAGCCCACATGGAGTTTACGGCCATAAACTCCCATGTGTTGGCCGTGAACTTCTTGAAGGGGTGTTTAAGGTCATTTCTTTGAGCTATAACTTTAGTCGATAAACCCCGACACTTATTCCTTAAGTGTACAAGGCTCAGAACGCTCAAATAAACTCCTAATTGTGCTAAAAGATAACTGCAATGGGTTTGAATTTTAATGAAGTGTTTGACTGGACAGGATAAAAAAATTCGGGTTGTCACATCATCCCCCTGTCATGGGGAATTTCATCCCGAAATTAGAATTTAGGTAAGGAGTAGGCATGAATAATTGAGCAAGGAGGTGGGGATACTTCCTAATTAATTGGTGCTCGTGCTCTCAATTGAATGCGGGTCCTCGGTTGGTATCCCAACGAACCTTCACTAATGGGGTGCGGTGTTGCTTCGTCCGCTTGACCTCTCGGTCGATGGTCACTATGGTTCTTTCCCGAAGGCGAGGCTCTTGTTGCTCTCGATCTCGTCGAGTGGGATTACTAGAGTCCTGATGGAAATGTACGTTTTCAAGTTTGAGACATGAAGGGTAAGGTGTACGTTACTGAATTCGTGGTGTAGACTGGGTTTGTGAGTTACAGGACCGATTCTGGCAAGAATCTCGGAGGTCCTAACTATCTTGGATTTAGCTTACCACGTTTTCCGAAGCGTATCAAGCCTTTCAAATGTGAGACTTCCAAAAGGATTTGCTCTCTCACTTGGAATTCCAAAGGTTTCTTTTTCTTGTTTCTCTTCCCAGTCAAGGGTCACTCCCTTCTGAGTCAAAGTCGTAAGAGTTTTCGTAATCCGTGAGGAGTTCTAAATGAACTACGATAGTAGGTCAGCGAGACCTAGAATTTGGCGAATTTCGTAAGCGTCTTCAGTGCTAACAAATTCTCAACGGTTTTGATCCTTGGAACGGTCCTCAAGAATTCCCACATCACTAATAGTGTATCTTAGGATATCGACTCTTCAATTCAAAAACTTGTATTTAGAGAACTTCGCGTAAAGCTTCTCTAATCGTAATGTTTCCATGGTTCGTTGTAGATGCTCTTTATGATTTCCTTCTTACTACGAGAGTAGATAAGTAAGTCATTTATAAGGACAATGACGAATTGATCCAAGTAAGAATGGCGTACCTTATTCATTAAATTCATGAATACTACGGGCATATTGGTCCTATTCGAAGGATATCACTATGGACTCGTAGCATCCGCATCGAGTTTGGAAGATTGTCCTTAGGATATCCTTCACTAACGCTTGTAACTGGTGATATTCGGATCTTGAGTCCATTTCTGAAATGCACCTCATTCCTTGTGGTTGATTAACCAATTCATCTATGCGAGGCAGAAGGTAATGATTTCTAATGGAAGTCTTGTCGAGGTTTGCACCACGAGGACTTCCCAAGGTGTTACCCATCATAGTACTTCTCTCGCCTAAGCACTTTTAACTGCGGAGTTCTGATAGGATCTGGTGCATTAGTGCTGGTATGATCGCGTCCGCTGAAGTCTATCTTCTTGAAGAATAAGACCAGAACTATCAAAGGTGAGGAGCTTGGTCTTCTCATTCTTTTGCTGAGTAGTCGTTAAGCTGTCCGGACGGTTCTTGTATCTCCATTGGTGTGAGACTGTAGGGCGATCGGGTTACAGGAGTCGTATTCGGTTCTAAGTTTGTTCGTATAACGATGCGATCACTCGTAGTCTTGGGCAGTCTCTATCCTAAAGTTCATGTTAGAAGTCATACTTGGTTCATCAATCACAGTTTTCATATATACGAGTCGTATATAACTAAGATTGAAAAGGTAGTCGAATAAATGATTCTTCTTTAACCTCACATCCCAACGAGGAAAAGAGTTAAAGTGGAATCATTAATTCTAAACCTGTAGAACCTTGATTATATACCACCCCTTTGTATACATTCATCAACGGTAGATCAACCATAAAGGTCCTTGGTTTGAACTTGACATACTGTATGAGTGATACTTCAGGGAGGTTTGTTGAGGTTTCTTCGGACAGGGTAAGAAACATGAGGTATTCTATGAATGAGTACTTCGGTGTTCTGGAGTGACGGCTTCGCTAGAGAAGGCAATTTCGGAGAAAGAGATGTGTGCACAATACTAGCATTGTGCGAATCGAATTGACTCAAGTTGTATGATAAAGTCGGACATACTTGAAAATAAAGACACTAGATTTGAACATAAAGGCATTACAGAAAAAACTCAACGGTTCAACTTTTAATAGAGTTACAGTACTTTAGAGTAACTACAGGAATGCTTCTGCGAACAAGGTATACTACAAAAGGCAAGTATACGCAGCACGATGGGCCCTTAACTGACGGGATCTCAAAAAAGATAAGAATCGAGTTGCACTAGTTTTAAACATGTTTTATGGGTCTGTTACAACGAAACTCCTTAATTACATTAACGTGGCTCCGGAGTGGTCTCTCCTGAGGCAATGATCCTTAGTATTCTCCCGTATGAGCTAGAGTTCTTTGTTATTAGACAATTCTTCTTGAAGCGCCCTATCTCACCGCATTGGTGACATGTCTGGCTAGTACTAGCATTGGTGGTGGGAGTGAGGTGTCGAGTCAGAGTTATGTGGACATGGGTGTTTTCTTTGTTCATTCACTTTGAAAATTTCCTTCTATGGGGTCTAGTTTTACCACTACTATTGTGTGAAGGGCTGATCCCGATGTCAGGGACTTGTGAAATGGGTCGTGCCAGTGGTCCACAGCTACGGGCATGGTTCCCTACCTTGTGGCAATTGCAGCATTGCATTTCATGAGAAGCCCCATTATGATGAAAGCTACACTTGTTATACTTCGGAAGTTTTCCCTCGTATGGTCTGATCGGTGTTGAAATGGCAGGAGTTGCCACTTGTTGTTGTTGTATGGCAAGTCTTTGGGATCGCTTGCACTCCTTACGTGCTTGGCGATTTTGTTTCCTCTTCGGTTTTACGACTTTGTAAGTCCGTGACTATTTTCATTTTTTGTCTTCCCGGATTGGTACTACAATCGGAATTGTCGACTCCTTTGCAAGTCTTGTTCGCGTTGTCAGAGTCGATGTGTTCAGGGACAGCTATCACAGCAGCTGTTACCATGGCTTGTGATGTAGCGATGTCGATATGAAGGATAGGGGTTTCGTTGCTCGGTGGGCTATTTCTGGATGACGACATGATTCTGTAATACGAAAGAAAAGGGGTGTGTGAGCTATTAAAGTTGAACCTGTATAGGTTTGATTTTGACTAAGAGATGAGTTATTATACATGAAAACTTAGCTTATACACGTTATGATATAATCAAGATTGGGCGGATAATAAAATGTGTGATTCTTCTCTAGTTTCACATCCCAACGAGGAAAAGAAACTAAATTAGAAACCTCACATTCTATTTTCTACCAGGTCTTCGTTATATATAACTTGGGAATGTATAAGCGAGGAAATTTATAATAATAATCTTCTTACGAATCCTTTTTAACGAACTAGAATTCCTAGTAAAGGCTACCATTGACCCTAGATGTACTTCGATCGTTCAATTAAAGAGTAAGAGTATGTTCTCGAAGGTTTGACGTACATCCCTATGATGCAGTCCTAGTAAGGAATAAGAGTATGTTCACGAAGGTGTGACCTACATCCCTATGATGCAGTCCTAGTAAAGAGTAGAAGTAAGTTCGTAGAATGGTCTCGAGATGTTTGTCGTTCAAGTCGATGTATTATTGGTTGGTGGATAATATGATCCAACCTTTGAAAGAGAATCGGGAATGATCCATGAGTTAATTTACCCTAGTCCAATGACTTGACTAGGGTTGGTTTTAGATAAACTCTAATGACGATAATTGAAGAAAGAGTGACACGAAAGTTAGCCGACTGTCAATATCATCGATGTTTAAGATGTAATAAGTTCAGGAAAATTGACCTTGTAGTAGGTCTTACATCACATCTGGAGTAGAAAAGTCTTTGACAAAATAAAGACCTAACTAAAGTACTTACAGTACAAGGTAGTCACATAGAAAAGTGCTACACAGAACATAGACAGGAATACGATTCTTTAAAACAAATAAGGAAAGTAAAGCATCTCCTACTGGCGAAGGTCACCCCTATGGTGAACCCTTAATTCAGCTAGTTGACGTTCCATATCAAGCAGGCATCTTCCGTACACCCTATGGCGTACTCGGAGCTCTATGACTTCGGCTCGGGTTTCAGCTAGTGCTTGCAGCAGGGTCTCATGGTTTCTCTCAGATCTCTCACTTGTGTGATCAAGGCGATTGGTGCGAATGGTATGCATTCTTGCATTGGCATTAACCTCTTCGATATGTTGGAGAGCCGTCCTACCCTGAATTTCATTTCGGGAAACTCTACGGATCAGGATTGGTAGAATCTATCTACTGAGCTCCCTTCGTTTACGTTGTAGAAGCTTCGGTCTCCATTAAACGACATAGATTGATCTTTCTCTTCGCTCCATGTTTCCAAGCATTCTACCCAAGGAGGCGTCGGGCCATGAAAAGTCAGACGAGGGTTAGGATTTGGAATGGGAGCTACCGGGGGTAGGTTATCAACTTCGGGTTTAGATTTATCATCATCCAAAAGGTCTTCAGCATGGTGATCATTCAAAGGGATTGGATGACCATTCTCGGGTCTTCTCCAAACCATCCAGCATTACCTTCATTCGGAAGGTACGGATTGCCGTGGGGATGGAGTCCAGCTATGTTATCTACGCTAGAATTGGGGTAAGGAAATAATTATTAGACGAACTATCGAGATAATTATTATAAAATCTTCATTAGTTACATCACTATTTGTAAATTGCATACCAATCATATGTAATCAAAACAGGATAGGCTTTCGAATAAGTGACCATAACTCCAAATTCACAAGGAACTGGGGTAAAGCAAAAATTTCACAGATTCTAAGTCTATAACATCCTAGTTACATATAACCTTAGTGTATCCACTTAGCAACTATCAACTTAGTAATGAAGATCCCTTTAGTTCTCAAGTAAGTAATTATAGTAACATAAAACACCCCTATGGTATTTTAGACCTAGGTTCTGTTATAATGTTCTCATTGTAGTAGTGTTGGTAAGTTTTTAGACTTGTTGACACATCACAACCATTATCGGGCATGTGCTAATCACTCCTCGGAACAACATAGTTGATCAGGCTATGCCACTCCCAAGACTGACCATACATCCTCGAGCTTACCTGTGATATTTAACAATCGTAATACTTTTGTTCTTGTCATTGTGACACGGATTTTAGTATGAATGCAGGCATGTATACTTTGTTAGATATTTTATTATTTAAAAGTATAAACTCTTGGCCAGAGTATTTTTAATCTCATTGTATTTATAGTTTGTATATCTGTTATGGGTTGATATACTTAATTCACTATAAACAATGCTCTGATACCAATCTGTCACACCCCAAAACCGAGAACGATAGAAACGTTCTGGGGCGGATAACGTCATGTACTGTATCACAACAATGTAAAGTAGTAAACAAACAACAACATGATCCACTGCATTAACAGTATAATTTTAATTACAAGTGTGCTATTTCATAGTATAAGACAACATAATGAATAATCAAAATAAAAGAGGAGTCCTGACTGCTCCGTCTTCACAAAACCTGGTCGTTGTACCTGTCTATTTGTGACCTGAGAATACAAGTTATTTTGAAAGTGAGTATTAGCAATAAAGCTAGTGAATTCATAAGTATTAATGTGTCTTTGATTTCTAAAACTGCGAACTAAAGACTTGTAAACATTTGGAGAAAAGTTTGTATAAGTATGAAAATGTTTGTAAGTAATTGTAAACGTTTGAAAACTCTAGAAAATCCCTATGATTCCTACTAGTATAAAAAGTAGTCTCCTACCAAGACCTAACTGTTTTGAAAGTAGTTTTCTACCAAGACCCGACTGTTTTGAAAGTAGCCTTCTACAAAGACCCGACTGTTTTGAAAGTAGCCTTCTACCAACACCCGATTGTTTTGAAAGTAGCCTTCTACCAACACCCGACTGTACGACCATTATTATTATTATCTAATCTTCCTCATCGATTATGTGAATATGATACATAGTAAAGGTATTAATAATTTACTAACTGGAGTTTTATCCTTTTGCAATTGTCGCATATACAGTGTAAGTACTATAGTATTTGTAATAAGTGACTACTTTTGTACTAATTTTCCTTAATTGAGGGTTAAGGCATAATGTGATGGCTAGATCCCATACTAAACGCTCTCTGTCAAGAGATTTTGGGAACCAAACGCGACCCTGCATGATTGCAAGCCATGAACATCCACATTACTATGATCATTTATACCCCATATAACTATCACAAAGTATTAGTGATTCATTGGTATAGTTAGATCCTGAACTTGTTCCATGCTATAACACCTTGTTATGTCTATTCTATTATCGTGTATTCTAAGCGTATTTATGTAAGCGTATCTATGTAAGCATATCTATGTAATCGTATCTATGTAAACGTATTCATGTAAGCGTATCTATGTAAACGTATTCATGTAAGCGTATCTATGTAATCATATTCATGTAACATGTAATGTATTAGTATACACTCATGAATGAACTGACTCTTGTGTGATTCCTTGCACTTGGAATGGTAAGTAGTATCTCCTAACTATGCCTATGATAGTTACTACTAATGTACGTGTATAACCGAAAGTATGCCTTTGCTATTCAAAGGTACTGAACTGACTGAGGGAACTTTTATGTCTATATATGTATACATGATATATATAACTCATATTTAGACGACATTCGGACGAGCAACCGATGCCCTAAGGCCACATCCCAATGAGGAAAAGGAAATAAAGCGAGTTAACCGTCCTAAGTCCTTTAAACATTATTTATATAACTATACATATCTAGGCATGCATTTGACAATATAAGAGCATAAAAGAAGTTTTGTATAACCTTTGAAAAATTTAATACTAAGAAACGATGACTTGATGTCAGTTTATAAAACGATTGAAAGTATTTTGTTTGATAACATAGTTAAAGTATAAGGAAAACCTTTGTTTGAAACACATTTGTAATAGGGTTTGAAAGGAAACATACAGTATGAAGACAGTTTGATAAAGAGTTTTAAACATGTAAAAACGTTTAAGAAAGTCATTTGAAAAAATATGTTTGGTAAAACAGTTAACGTATCGTAAATCCATTTGCATGCTAGTTATTATTCACATGTGATTGATATAATAACTAAACATGATTCAACTTGTATTCCCCCCATAAAGCATTTATAAACATTTAAAAACATTTAAAAATATTTAAAAGTTTAATTAAGGGGTATGAACTCACCTGCAGTGAGTGGATCGGATGCAAGTGTCGAACACGTGTCAAGTGAAGACTTAGACACACACAATGATCCTAATAACATATGAAGACATATATATATATATATATATATATATATATATATATATATATATATATATATATATATATATAATCAGTGGTTATAACACTAATTAGATATGTATAAATATCCCAACGTGAGGAAAACACTTTGGTCAAAGTGTTAGGAGGCTATCGAGTTGCAACAAAGGAGTGCAAGGCCTTATACGGGAGTTTATGGTCAATGGACCATGTTTGTTGGAGTTTACGACCCAGGGGAGTTTACTCCTGGCCATAAACTCTCAATTGGGTCACCAAATGAGGCTCAAAGCTATAATGAATCAAGTGGTTAAGTTTTCCAAGGCTTAAACAAGAGGTTGGGTGGTTTTAAGGTCCAAGAATCGCCTTTTATGGTGTTACGGCCTGGGGACCACTTCCCCATGAGTTTACAGCCGAAACTCATTGTATGAAGTACCAAATCGTGTAATGAAATCCTTAGTTCAATGGTGTAAGGTTCTATGCTAATATCCAAGGCTTACTAAGGTGTTAGGGTGTAATTTGCACCCTTAAAAGGGGTTTATGGCCGAAGAACATGTGTTATCCGTTAACTCCTTGTATCCTGTGATTCCTTATGTTTTCCAAGCCCTTAACATGATAAACCTAGTGTACAATGAGTTAGAACAAGAGTACTTACGATCGAGGAGCTTGAATGGTCGATTTTGGTCAAGAACACTAGTGTGTGTTCTTGGTGGAACTTGATGATGTACAAAATGGAATGATTTCATGGATGAAATCATGTAAGATTACTAGTTCATGCAAGATATCAATTAGTTAAGACAATAAGCTTACGATATTTGAAGATCGGGATGATACTTGAGGGGATTTCAGCCAAAGGGAAGGAAGGAATGAATAAATGACCAACATATCATCTTATAAGCAAGAGTTTACGGCCCACATTGAGTTTACAGCCGTAAACTCCCATTTGTTGGCCGTGAACTCCTTGCAGGGGTGTTTAAGGTCATTTCTTTGAGCTATAACTTCAGCTGATAAACGCCGACACTTATTGCTTAAGTGTACAAGGCTCAGAACACTCAAATAAACTCATAATCGTGATAAAAGATCATTGCAATGGGTTTGACTTTTAATGAAGTGTTTGACTGGACAGGATAAAAAATTTCGGGTTGTTATGAAAAATGAGATTAGATTGAAGTGTATGAGAAAGAGATGAAGAGATAGTTAGAGTATGTGAAGAAAAGAAGGAGTTAGAAGAAGAGTATAGTAACATGAAAACGAATTAGAATATAACTCACCATACCATAGGTCTGACGTATTATGTGTTTTTAAAGTTTTACAGGTTGAGGTAGTAGCCATGGTATGTGAGAAGATAGCAGCACAACGACTTAGATTAGAATAATACATTTTAATCTTTGTATTTTCCTTTTTACTTAAATTTATATTTATGAATTTATCGTAATGTCGAATATTGCATGGGATTTAATTTTTTTTAGTTAGTAGAATTCCTCAAATGTTAGAAATAACTCTGATAATCCCTCGATGATTGGATGAGAAAAGTTTGGGTCGTTATAACTTTTGTGCAATTTTCTCTTAAAACTAGTTTAAACAAAATTTAACTTAAGATGACAATTTTATTAGAAAACAACCAATGAAATACTAGAGATGTTGGGTAAACCATGGCACAAAGCAGGTAGTTCATGACTGGGCTAAGAAAAAGAATTGCAAGTAGGGGAAACACAGGAGGGAAGGAGGAAAAGGATTGGCTTTGTTTCATAGAAAAAGGACTAAGGAAATTGAGTTTTCGTAGTGGTGATGCTGGTGTCAGTTGACCCAGTTGATAAATAAATAAAGATTTATTTATTTATTTATTTAGATGCAAGATCAAAGAAGCGATTCATGCTGGATCTCCTGTAAACCACCATGATGTGGTAAAGGAGGATATTAGGGGAAGTAGTGAGTAGAGATTTTTGTTGAATCGCTTTCGACCATTGACAAGAAGAAACAATGACTTCACTTCACATTTGTCTCTTTGCTGGTAGCTCCCGTTGAAGCAATTGTAGCAGCTCCGGTAGGGAAAGAAGGAAGTCTTCCTACAGAGGAGGAAAAAGTGGTCTGGTTTACTCTATATATAAAAAAAAGCACTTGCCCTTTTTTCAGAATACCCACAGTAGTTGGTATATGAAGATTCACGTGCGAAGGAACAATCGAAAGGACTCCATGTATAAGAAAGAAAGTAGAGTACCATGTTCCATCAATAGCACCTAACCTATGCCAATTTTGGTGGACTATGCTCCACACCGATGAACTAATGTTGTTTTGATGTGCCCAAAGGCTAGAGGTGAATATGTTCACTGTCTGCATGATAGAGAGTGAGGTTTGGGAGCATATAGACTATCGAAGCCATTGAGGAGCCTACTCAGGCTACCACCGAGGATGATGAATGATCCTACATGCTCTTCTTTCGTATGAGATCTTATAATCGAAAAGGATATGTAGAACTTGTGGAAGGACGACACTCGCAGCCTTTTCCTTTCTTTGCTGTGTAAATAGAGGGTGAGAGGTTGAAGGCAAAGTGAATATGAGACTCTTTAAGTGAATTATAGAAAAATTATGGTTTTCCATCTTCATATTTCAAAATGGGAGAGTCACCAAGGCCTTTCAGGGACCCCCCCCCCCCCCCCAAGCTTGACGCTTCACCTACCATATCCCCTTGCATGCAATAATGTGGCGGTCAACCTTTCATTCTAGTGTAGTGCTCTCTGAACCGTGCGGGAAGGTTTCCCATCACACGGCTCATCAAATTGATCTGTTGGTGGAACCTTATGCCCCTGATCGGGACCTATACCACTCTTGTAGATCTCTAAACGATGCACCTATCTTCGCTTTTCGATCAGTCGATGCTCCCTATTCACTTAGCCTACAAACTCCAATCTACTTCCAGCTTGGATCACTTCTGGTTCGCTTATCCCTAGCTTGAAACAACCAACTCACTTCACTTATGCAACGAAGAGAAGTTGTTTACTTGCTTAGCTCGAACATGCCAATCTGCGATAATGCCACACCCCCAAACCGGAACGGCGGAAACATTCGGGGGTGGATGACTTCATGTGGTAATGTAACAAATGAATACATAGTAAAGAAAGCAATACAACCATCATATATATAATTGAAAGTTTACATTGCTTAAAAGGTACATGTTCAAAACCAATTACAATATGATGCCAAAAATATGAATTTAAACTGGCGTCGCAACATTCCTTCTTCAAAAAGCTGTCTCGTACCTGAGTCCCTGGGACATACAAGTAGTTTTGAAAGAGTAGATTAGCATTTAAGCTGGTGAGTTTCATAAGTATTAAATGATAATGTTTGTATGAACTAAAATGAAATGGTTTGTTTTTGTTTGTTAGTTCCTAGAAATCCCATATTTCCTACTGGTATAAATGTAGCCTTAAATCAAGACCCATGTTTGTTTCTAGAAAGTTGATGTTATCCCATCTGTGGGTAGTGGTTTAGAAGTTCCAAACTTGTATCACAATTAGCTTTTCATGCCTAAAGTAGTTAATTTATGTACGTATAAAATTTCCAATATGTCTGAAAAACCCCATAAATCAATGTGTTTTTAATACTCTATGTGAGTTTTATAACCATGGTATTGACTAGAAATGCCTATACACAACATTCTTCAGGCGTTGGAATGTTCTGACGTTTGTCACCCCAAATGGTGTACTGTAGCTAACAGTCAGGGCACGGGTTTGTCAATCCCGTATAGATCTATACACAAACACCAAGCTCCCCCTCCAAGGGATTCTGGTATATAATACATGACTTGAAATGTGTACTCGAGCGTACGTGAAGTTTAATGTCTCACAAAGCTTAGTATAAAACAGGTTTACGTGTGAAAATGTCCGTTTGTTCATTTATATGAAAGTAACTTCTTGAAATAGTATTTCTAGCATGTAAAAGTTCGTGATGTTCTCGTAAAACTATACCTATTATAGTTTTCTAAAAGTGTGTCTCGTTTGTATAGTACTCCCTAGTGAAATGCTCACTTGTTATGAAAAGTATAATTTTTATAGTGCCAAAGATGGACACATATACATACAGTATAAGCAGAGTGTTTTGATTTACATATATACA
Organism: Lactuca saligna; assembly: GCF_052625555.1. Classification (NCBI taxonomy): domain Eukaryota; kingdom Viridiplantae; phylum Streptophyta; class Magnoliopsida; order Asterales; family Asteraceae; genus Lactuca; species Lactuca saligna. The sequence goes on from NC_136421.1 coordinate 75,718,110, forward strand.
TAAATCATTTCTTATTTCAAAGATAAGATGTTATCATGGTATATTTTGCATACGAAAGATTTCCCTATAATATTTATAAATCACATATGATTCCATTGATAAAAAGTGTATAATGAAACTTTATATAACACACGGTAATAATCGGGTGTTTTACTTGTATTCCCCCCTCCCCCCCTTAAAAGCATATAAAAGTATTTATAAAACATTTAAAAGTGTGTATTATAGTGGTATAAACTCATTTGAAAGATCGAAGAAGGCGAGATGAAAACCGAGCAGAATTTTGACTCGAGAAAGCAGATTTTCTCAGGATTCTCGGGAATCTCGAGATCACAAACGACCTTTGGTACTTGAGCAAGGAAACCGGGACTTCGGGATAGCACATGCACGGAAAACGAGGCAAAAACGCAAGAAAGATGAGGGAAATTGAGCCCTTTCTTCGGAACCCTCACATCCTTTTTATAGGGGGTAGGAACTGTCTCGGTACGTTCGTCGTACGCGGGTACGCTGGGCGTACGCGTGCGTCATGCGTGACCGCTTCCTCGACTGCCTCGGACCTTCAGATGGGACGGGGGCGACGTGGACGATCCGAGGCCTAGGCCTCGAGTACGGTGGGCGTAACTCGAATCGCCCAGATCATTCACCCTTCGGATAATACCAAAATTAAATATAAAAATTTTATTTTTATTAATTACTAAACTTCAAAAATTCATATCTTCTTCATCCGAGCTCCGTTTTCAACGTTCTTTATATCCACGCGTAGGTGAGACTATGCTCTACTACTTTCGTTTAGATTCTGTCGGCAAATTTTAAAATTTTTGTTATTATTTATTTTTAAAAGGTCGCGGTAACAAAATTTCATTAGAAATCCATAACTTCATTATCTGAAGTCTGTTTTTGCCAGATTTTTTACCGTTGAAAAACCATTGTCGAGACCTTCGATTCTCATTTAGGTCATTTCAGACAAAAGTCGCTCGATCTTCGTTTCGAGTTTTTAGCTATCCGTTGCTAAGCCGAACTTGGAAAATTTATAACTTCCTTATACGAAGTCAGATTTGGGCGTTCTTTTCACGTACGATCACGGTTTAATGACATCTAACATAGTAGGTAATTAATTTGAGACTTTTGGACATCTTCTTTTCGAAGAAATTTCATTATAACAAAAGTGGTTACAATACTTGACTTTTTAGGTCGTTACATAGAGTTGAAATATCGGGTTGTCACATCATTCCCCCGTTAGAGGGAATTTCGTCCTGAAATTTAAAGTAAGAAAGATACATGTGAATCAGAGAAAAAAAAGTTGGTACTTTTGTTTCATCTGATCTTCGCGTTCCCATGTGAATTCAGGTCCTCGCTTGGCATTCCAGTGAACTTTCACGATGGGTATGCGACTTTGTTTCATTTGTTTGACCTCTCGGTCCATTATTTCCACCGGTTCTTCCACAAAGTTGAGGCTCTCATTAATCTCGATCTCGTCAAGTGGGATAACAAGAGTCTCATAAGACAGACACTTTTTCAAGTTCGATACATGGAAGGTTGGATGTATGTTACTAAGTTCACGTGGTAGATTAAGTTTGTAAGCTACAGGGCGGATTCTGGCGAGAATCTCAAAAGGCCCTACGTATCTTGGATTTAGCTTTCCATGCTTTCCAAAGAGTATTAAGCCTTTCCACGGTGAGACCTTTAATAGAACGCGGTCTCCTATTTGGAATTCTAAAGGTTTCCTCCTTTGGTCAGCATAGCTTTTTTGTCGGTCTCTAGAGGCTTTCAACCGTTCACGAATCTGAACGATCTTCTCTGTCGTTTCTCGTATGATTTCCTGACCGGTGTGAGTGCTTTCAGGATCTCGTCCTTTAGCTAACTGTGTGTCGCCAACTTTAGTCCAACACAGAGGGGACCTGCACTTACGGCCATAGAGGGCTTCAAATGGAGTAGCCTCTATGCTCGTATGATAACTATTGTTGTATGAAAATTCGACAAGGGGTAAATGGATATCCCATGCCTTTCCAAAGTCAATCACACAGGCTCTCAGCATATCTTCCAAAGTTTGTATCGTTCTCTCACTTTTCCTGTATGTTTGCGGATGGTAGGTTGTACTCATGTCTAGTCTTGTCCCCAGGGAACTTTGTAGTGACTGCCAGAACCTTGATGTAAATCTACTATCTCTATCGGAGATAATGGACATCGGAACACCATGCAGTCGCACTATTTCCCTTATGTAAGTTCTTGTAAGCCTTACCATCTTGTCTGTCTCCTTGATTGGTAGAAAATGCGCGGATTTGGTCAATCTGTCGATGATGACCCATATGGTATCAAGTCCACCCGTTGTCTTGGGAAACTTGGTTATGAAATCCATAGTAATCCGTTCCCATTTCCATTCTAGTGTCTCCAGTTGTTGTAGTAATCCTGAAGGTTTCTAATACTCGACCTTAACCTTAGTGCAAGTAACACATTTACTTATGAAGGTAGCAATTTCTGCTTTCATGTTAGGCCACCAGAACAGTTTCTTAAGATCCAGATACATTTTATCTGAACCTGGGTGAACGGAATACCTCGTGTTGTGTGCTTCGGTCATGACCATGTGTCTGAAGCCACCATGTCTCGGTCACCAGATACGGCCCATGAGATAATAAGCTTCGCCACCCTTGATTTCTAGATTCTTTTCCATTCCTCTCAGGGATTCACCTGTCACATGTTCAGGTTGCAAAGCTTCCAGTTGAGCCTCCTTAATTTGTGTGGATAAGTGGGAATGGATAGTCATATTCACAGATTTGACTCTCTGACCAGTGTATTCTTTTCAACTGAGGGCGTCAGCTACTACATTGGCCTTGCCAAAATGATAATGAATTTCGCATTCGTAGTCATTGAGTAGTTCGACCCATCGTCGTTTTCGCATGTGGAGCTCCTTTTGATCGAAAATGTGTTGAAGGCTCTTGTGGTTAGTGTAAATAGTACTCTTCGTTCCGTACAGGTAGTGTCTCCAGATCTTCAGAGCAAATACCACTGCTCCTAACTCAAGATCGTGTGTTGTATAGTTTACTTTATGTATCTTAAGATGGCGGGAGGCATAGGCAATAACCTTCCATCTTTACATAAAAAGACAACCAAGTTCTTGATTTGACGCATCGCAATATACTACGAAATCTTCTATCCCTTCGGGGAGGGATAGTATCGGTGCGGTGCACAAGGCCTGTTTCAATGTTTCGAACGCCTTCTCTTGTTTTTCGTCCCAGTCAAAGGCCACGCCTTTCTGGGTTAATGTATTAAGAGGTTTCACAATGCTAAAGAAGTTCTTATGAATCTGCTGTGACAACCCGAAATTTCCATAATGTACAAACAATATCACTTCAATAGAAGTTATAATAGTCACAGTAAATTTTCAGACTTTTTCGTGTAAGTTTGAGTAATTCAGGGTTTAACACATAAGGAGATATCAGGAGAGTGGATGCACTAGGGGTTTATGCAACACTATTATTCCAACACTCTATTATATTAGAGATCATTTCGGGAATAAAATATTTTCTGCCAAAAATCTCAAGACTATAAATAGAATTTTAAACCAATTTCATTCAGTATTCACTTTTACAACTAGAGAAAAGCCATTTTCTCTCTCACGGATCTTCGGGTTTTCATCCCAAATCATGAGTACCTCTCTCTAGTAGTGTTATATAGCTTAGAATGTGTTCATAACATAGATTACATAGCTAAACAACTAGATTTAGGAGTTTACTCCCCAAGGTGTTCTTGGGCGGTAAACTCCCGAAACAATGCCTAGCCTTTCCCCCGTGATATGCTACTGCCTTAGGCTTATATATAAGTGTATTTGGGACATGAAAACATCAAAGAAACACAAATGTTTGGGTGTTCACGGCCCAAGAAGATCTTGGACCGTGAACTCCAAAATCTTGGACCAAAGTGTGTTTTTAAGTCACCTAAATCCTTGTACATTTACATAGAATTGTTCCCACTTAAATCAAGGACCTTAAACACATCAAAAACACTCCCCAAAGTGATTTCACGGCCCTAATAAGGTTCTTGGGTCGTGAACATCAAACTAAGGTACCAAAGTGTGCCTAAGGCCTTCATTTGCTTTAGGTAAAAGTATAGAACCTATCCTACATGGGTATGAGACTTGAAAACATCAAAAATACCCTTCCATGAGAATTTACGACAGTAAACTCCAAAGGAATTGGCCTTGGGGCTGTAAACTCCTCAAAGGAGGTTATTAGTGCCCTAAACACTTCCAAGAATTAACCCACCAAGTTGGAATGCTTCTAGGAATCATTTAGCACCTCAAAACAACAAAGGGAATTAAGCCTTGGAGTTCATGGCCGTAAACTGCTTGTGTGGGGTTATATAGAGAGTAAACTCAAGTATGGGGTCATTAGGCACCCTAAACCCAAGTGTCTTGTCCCACAATAGCTTAGATGCAATCCTTAGGGCTTATAACACTTATATAAAGTGTTTATTATGTTCTAGGATTTCTTAACATTATCAATTAGTAATTTAAGACTAATTGAGTGCATATATGTGTGATTATATGCTCATTAGGATCGTAGTGTGTGTACAAGTCCTTACTTGACGCCTAACAATCCTACACCGTTCAGTTCATCCAAACCACCACCTACAGGTGACTTCATACCCCTAAATGAATATATTAAATGTTTTTAAATGCTTTAATGGGGGGGGGGGGGGGGAATACAAGTAGAAAACAGCATGTTATTAAATCACTCATATGTATTTTATAACAAGTATTAGTTTTGAAATGTTTATTAAGATGACGTCAAGTTACTCTTAATTATTATTCAAAACTCTTATATACCTTGCAAAACCATTACGTTTACCTTCTTGAACAAATAATTGCCTTTCCGTTAATTATCATAGGGATAGTTAGAATATACAAAACAATATTCCTATTACAAGGAATCACACAAGAATCAGTTCATTCATGAGTCTATACCAGTACATTACATGATACATGAGTACATTTATATAGGATTACACGATACATGAGTACATTTATCTAGGATTACATGATACATGAGTACATTTATCTAGGGTTACATGATACATAAGTACGTTTTCATAGATACATTTATCTGAATATGCTTACATGAATACCATACATGAGTACTGTTACATAGATACATTATCCTATATTCACTTGCCTGCATACTTGTACCTAGAGCTATGAGGAAGATTTATTTGTACCTTCTATGTAATTTTTCCTGCATATCCCTGTTCAACGGGATGTCTAGACAGGACTAACCATTCCGGAACCCAACTGTTAGCACCACTGGGTGATGAACATCCACGGATGTCTAAGGTTATCACTTATAATAGATAGATTGATATCAGAACTAACCATTCCTCCATCCTGCTGTTGCAACAGAGGATGAGATGAAAATCTTCGGATGATCGTTAGGTTACCACTTATATTAGGAGTCGGATACGGGACTAACCCTTCCACCAACCTGCTGCTGCTACAGAGGACAATTGGACAATCTTCGGGTGTTCATTAGGTTATACATATCGCTTACTGCGATGGCGTGTTAGTCCTGGTATCCAGGGATAACACTTACATGGTTATATTTTTCCTATTCACTTTATTTTGTGGTATATTCACATAAACGATGAGTTAGACCAATTACTATTTGTAGTAGTCAAAAAGAAGGAAAAACTATCATTTTACTTACAAAACATTCGGGTCTTGGTAGAAGACTACATTATCATAACAAAACATTCGGGTCTTGGTAGAAGACTACATTGTCATAACAAAACATTCGGGTCTTGGTAGAAGACTACATTGTCATAACAAAACATTCGGGTCTTGGTAGAAGACTACATTTCATACTAGTAGGAAATAAGGGATTTCTTAGGGTTTTTCATACTTATATCAATTGTCTTACTTAAAGGTTTTACACAACATTCATAACAGTTTTTCAAAGCAAGACAATGACACTTAAATACTTATGAATTCACCAGCTTTAAAGCTGATACTCTCTTTCAAAATAACTTGTATTCTCAGGTCACCAGTAGACAGATACGATGGCCAGGTTTTGAGAAGACGGAGCACAGACAAGTCTCGTCTTTTATTTTGATTGTATATTTTTGGTGTCTTATTAAAATGAAAGGACATACATGTATTAAAACTTTACTTATAATGCAATGGATAATGTTGTTGCTTATTTGCTACTTTACATTGTTGTGATACTGTACATGACGTCCTCCACCCCGGAACGTTTATGCCGTTCTTGGTTTTAGGGTGTGACAGACTGGTATCAGAGCATTATTTATAGTGAATATAGTATATCAACCCATAAAAGATATACTAACTATAAATACATAGGGATTAAAACACTTTGTCTAAGAGTTGTACTTTTAAATAATAAAATATTTAAGTAAGTATACGTGCCTGCATTCATACTAAAATAAGTGTCGCAATGACAAGAACAAAAGTATTAGGATTGTTGAATATCACAAATCAGCCTGCGGATATATGGTCAGTATTAGGAATGGCATAGCCTGATCAACTATGCTGGTCCAAGGAGTGATTAGCATATGCCCATGAATGGTTGTGATGTGGCAACAAGTCTACAAACTTACCAACACAACCAAAAAAATACCATAGGGGTATTTGGTCTTACTGTAATTATCTTAGTTAGTTCGCCTATTTATCTATTTCTTATATCCCTTTTCTCACGTAGATTTTAATGGCTGGATTTCACCATGGCAATTCGTACTTCCCGAACCAAGGCAATGCTGGTTGGCTAGAGGCAGATCCAGAAGATGATCACCCAGTCCCTTTGGATGATCACCGTGCTGAGGGTTTTTCCGATAGTTCTAACTCGGAGCTTGAAGTCAACAACCTACCCCCAACTGCTCAAAACCCAAACTTGAACCCCCGTCCTGCATTTCAAGGACCCACACCTCTGTGGGCCACGAACTTGAATACATGGAGTCATGAACATGGTCAACCCATTCCCTACAATGGAGATCGAAGATTCGCCAACTAGAGTGTGCTCATGAAAGGACTCTGGTCCGCAATGCAAATTCGCAGAGGGAACTTGCTGAAACTCGAGCTGAAGTTAAAGAACTTCGAGCTCAGCAAGCGAGAGCGGACAGGCGTATAAGGGACATAGAACGTCTACTATTGGGATCAAGAACTCATGCTAGCAGTTCTCGTCGCTGATAGAATCTCGACGACTCATCTTTTGGATATAACCTAGTTTATGTAAAACTTTGGTCTAATTTCCTATCTTTGTAAATCTTAGATCTATTAGGTCTTGATCTAGTCTTAATCCTGTCAAAATTTTCCATCTTGGTTGATGTAAGGCCTACTTCTAGGCCATTTTTCCCGAACTTGTTACATCTGTAATTCCAGTATTATTGACAGATATCTAATAACATGGAAATTATTATGCAAATGTTGTCATCTTCATTTAGTCATTCTATTCATCTGTTGTTGGGATATGGAGAGTTAGTCCATGAGACACAGTCATTATTCATTTATTCTTATCCATGTCATCATCTTTTAAACATATAGTTAAAGATGCCGCCACGCAGAAATCCCAGGCGTAACCCAAACAACGAAGCACCGATACCACCACCTCAACCTCTTCAACCACCTAACCCCTTCGACAAATTCTCAATTGCCTTAATTTTGGAGGGGTCCACATGTATCCCCTTTTCGCTAACAACGTGGCCCAAAAATTCGACTCTTCGAATCCAAAATTCATATTTAGAGAACTTCGCATAGAGCTTCTCCGATCGTAGTGTTTCTAAGACTCTTCGTAGGTGCTGACTATGTTCTTCCTTACTTCTGGAGTAGATAAGTATATCATCGATGAAGACGATGACTAACTGATCCAAGTAAGGACGAAACTCTCTATTCATTAGGTCCATGAATACCGCTGGTGCGTTGGTTAATCCGAACGGCATCACTACAAATTCGTAGTGTCCATAACGGGTTCAGAAGGCTATCTTGGGAATATCTTCCTCTAGCACTCATAATTGGTGATATCCGGATCGTAGATCTATCTTCGAGAAGTAGTTCGCTCTTTGAAGTAGATCAAATAGGTCGTCACTGCGGGGCAAAGGGTAATGATTTTTGACAGTAAGTTTGTTCAACTCTCTGTAGTCGATGCACATACGGAACAATCCGCTTTTCTTCTTTACAAACAAGACTGGTGCTCACCAAGGTAAGAAGCTTGGTCTAATGAATCCTTTTGGTGGAGTTCGTTAAGCTAACTGGAAAGTTCTTGCATCTCTGATGGTGCCAGACGATAAGGCGATTTTGCTACTGGGGTAACCCCTGGAACTAAGTCGATTCTGAATTCGACTTGGCGTTGTGGTGGTAATCCTGGTAGTTCTTCTGGAAAGATATCGGGGAAGTCACGTACTTCTGGAATGCTTTTAATATCCTTTACTTCCCGACTCATATCGACGATGTGTGCAAGAAATGCATGATAATCCTTCCGCAAACACTTTCGAGCTTGGATGCACGAAATGATGCGAAGGTTTGCACTTGATTTGTCGTTGTAAATCACTAGTGTTTCATCGATAGGGAGATTAAAACGAACTGCTTTTTCAAAGCACATGATGTCAGTGCGAAGAAGACTTAACCAATCTATGCCAACTATGACATCGAAACTTTTGATTTGGACCGGCATGAGGTTGATTGGCAAATAGTGACCGCTTAAAGTTAATGTACAACTCATGTATATGCAGTTAGTGTTTTCCGTTTTTCCATTTGCCATTTCTACAGTGAATGATTCTTCTAACATGCTAGGTTTATGTTTAAGTAAGTGAATAAAGTTTTGGCTCATGAAGCTTCTCTCTGCTCCACTATGGAATAGTATGCATGCATATGAATTATCGAGAAGAAACGTACCAGCAACTACTGTAGGATCAACTACAGCTTCTTCATGACCTATAGCCAAAACTCATCCCACTCCGCCGGTATTCGCTGCCTTCGAGCAGTTTCTTTTGTAGTGACCCACCTTGCCACAACCGTAGCAAGCTTGGCCTACACCAGTATTGGGAACTTGAGCAATTGGCTTTATGGGGGCTTTGCAGAAGCAGGCAATGTGTCCCTTTCTATTGCAGTTGAAGCACTGCATTTCCCGACAAGGTCCATTGTGGTGGTAATTGCACTTGGTGCACTCTGGTAGGTTGCCTACATAAGACTTTGTTGGGTAGAGATTTGTAGGAACGGTAGTAGGTACAGTAGTAGCATTCAGTGTAACTAGTTGTTGTTTCTTCGAGGATTCTTGGGAAGACCCACCCTTCCCCTTATTTCATCCTATCTTCTTGTTATTGTTGTTGTTGTTTCCCTTTTGTGGTTCTGGTGCATAAATTTTTGAGTGCTGATGACTTCCGTGATCAATAAGAGATTGTGTCAGCTCTTTGGCACTTTCAAAAGTGTCAGGTTTTGAAGCTAATACGCTTGACTAAATTTGGGGCGACAGTCCCCAAATGTATCTCCCTATTTTCTTGCTCTCAGGAGCAATCATATCTGGGCAAAGGATTGCCAGATCGCAGAATCTGTTGGTATAAGTTGCTATGTCAGTACCAATCATTCCAAGAGTCCAAGGTTCGTGCTCGAGTTTTTGAATCTCTCCTCATGGACAGTACTCTCTCATCAGTATGATTTTTAAGCTCTCCCAGCTTATTGAATTCGCCACTATCAGAGTAAGTACCTTAACGTGGCCATTCCACCAACTTAAAGCTCTATCAGTAAGTATGTGAGTTGCAAACTTGACTTTGCTGTGCTCGGGACTGGAGCAGATTTCAAAGACTGATTATGTCCTTTCGATCCACTATCTCAAAATTATCACTCCACCAGTTCCATTAAACATCTGGGGTTTAGCATTCGTAAAGCCTTTATAAGTGCACTCTCGAGGTTGCCCATGACTATCACCATGGTTGGAAGGATGTGTGCCAATTCCTGAACCAGTAGTAACAGGGGTATTGATCTGTGATATGGCAGCCGCCACAGTTGTGGCGACTACTTCTTGGAACATGACAACATCAAATTGAGGAGGTGGAGGTAGTGGTGGTATCGGTGCTTCCCTACCGTTGTTTTGTCTCGGATTTCTATGCGGAGGCATCCTTCAACTATAGATTGAAAAGAGAAGGGTAAGAATTTCACAGTATAGAAAATAAATGTGTCTCATGAACTAAATCGCTATAGTTCAACAACAGATGATAGTATGAGTCTCAAAGATAGAAGAATGAAAGTTATTCGTAAATCCGAATATATGAAACAAGCGTATGGTTTTTCCATAATATTTTAAAGATTGAACGAAATACTCAACGTAGTAATAATAACGTGCCAATTATATTAATATAATAGATGATACAACAATCACGAAAATTTGACCCCTAAAAGGTCTCCGGTTACAAGGTTTAAGAAAATAAAAACTTTTTGCCGAGGTCCTAGCTTATAACAAAATTTGGGATTTTGGCAAGCACTATTTGCGACGTGTGTTGCGCTTGGAGCTTGACTCCGCATCCGATTGCTTTGATTCCATAAAACGCCTATCGAAGGCGGCTTGTTGTTCCCTCGACTCTGCGAGGGTTGCAATCATTTGTGTTTGTAATGCATCGGCACGGAGATGGGTGTCATCCTGCAACATATCCAGACGACGGATGTCGGCAATGTGAACTTGTACTTCCACGTTGACTTCGCGAATTCGGTTTGCTTGAACCCCCGATTGATAGGACTGGTTGGCCAGTTTACCTACCATGATCGGAAGTACTCGGTCGGCTGAACCTCCGTCCCTGATGTCGTAGAAGATCCGACACATACCGTAGGGAGAGCGTATCCCTTGTTGTTGGCTCCAATGGTGGAGGTGACTTCCCCAGACGGGAGTCGGTCCCTGGAAGTTCCTCCTAATGGCTGGAGGGTCGACTATTTTCGGTTCTGAGTCCGTACCAGAGTTATCCCTTTCTTCCAACTTGACAGGTTCTTCATCCTCTTCAGGATCTGCCTCTACCCATCCTCCATTGCCCTGGTTCGACTAGTAGGGGTCCCCTGGTGGGTGGAATCCAGCCATTTGACTATACGAGAATAGGGTTATAAGATTTGAACAAAATTTGAAAACATGTAACAATAAACATGTCGATTAAACTAGTATATGTACCAAATGCTCCTATAGTATTTAAATTTGTATGTTTGATACTAGTGTCTATTTTGGTAAGTTTTAACTTGTTGCTCACTACGATCACTCCTCAACATATGTTAGTCCAATCTCGGATAAATATAGTTGATCAGGCTATATTCGTCCTAAATTTGATTACATATATCGAGAACTTATCGTAGTGTTCAACTCGTCTTAATAATTTTTTTATAACTCTAACCATGAAAATATATCGTTGTATGCATGTATTTTGTATTTTTATGACCCAAAATAATCTATTTAAATGAGACAAGGTTTTAGGTGTAAAAACGTTTTGTCAGAGACTTTGAGTCCCTAAGCATTTATAGTTTGTATATCTTATGAGTTTCGATATACTTAGTTTACTATAAACATTGCTCTGATACCAATCTGTCACACCCCCAAACCGGAACGGCCGGAAACGTTCGGAGGCGGATGACTTCATGAGGTAACGTAACAAATGAATACATAGTAAAGAATGCAATACAACCATCATTTATATAAATGAAAGTTTACATTTCTTAAAAGGTACATGTTCAAAACCAATTACAATATGATGCCAAAAATATGAATTTAAATTGGCGCCGCAGCGTTCCTTCTTCAAAAAGCTATCTGGTACCTGCAATTACTGAGTCCCTGGGACATACAAGTAGTTTTGAAAGAGTATATCAACATTTAAGCTGGTGAGTTTCATAAGTATTAAATGATAATGTTTGTATGAACTAAAATGAAATGGTTTGTTTTTGTTTGTTAGTTCCTAGAAAATCCCATAGGTATAAATGTAGCCTTAAATCAAGACCAATGTTTTTTTTCTAGAAAGTTGATGTTTTCCCATCTGTGGGTAGTGGTTTAGAAGTTCCAAACTTGTATCACAATTAGGTTTTTCATGCCTAAAGTAGTTAATTTATGTACGTATAAAATTCCCAATATGTCTGAAAAACCTGTAAAGCAATGTGTTTTTAATACTCTATGCGAGTTTTATAATCATGTTATTGACTAGAAATGCGTATACACAACGTTTTTCAAGCGTTGGAATGTTCTGACGTTTGTCACCCAAAATGGTGTACTATAGCTAATAGTCAGGGCCCAGGGTTGTCAATCCTGTATAGATCTATACATAAACACCAAGTTCCCCCTCCAAGGGATTTTGGTATATAATACAGGACTTGAAATGTGTACTCGAGCGTACGTGAAGTTTAATGTCTCACAAAGCTTTGTATAAAACAGATTTACGTGTGAAAATGTTCGTTTGTTCTTGTATATGAAAGTAAATTCTTGAAATAGTATTTCTAGTATGTAAAAGTTCGTGATGTTCTCGTAAAACTATACCTATTATAGTTTTCTAAAAGTGTGTCTCGTTTGTATAGTAATCCCTAGTGAAATGCTCACTTGTTATGAAAAGTATAATTTTTGTAGTGCCAAAGATGGACACATATACATACAGTATAAGTAGAGTGTTTTGACTTACATATATACATAAATCATTTCTTATTTCAAAGATAAGATGTTATCGTGGTATATTTTGCATACGAAAAATTTCCCTATAATAGTTATAAATCACATATGATTCCATTGATAAAAAGTGTATAATGAAACTTTATATAACACACGGTAATAATCGGGTGTTTTACTTGTATCCCCCCCCCCCCCCCCCCTTAAAAGCATATAAAAGTATTTATAAAACATTTAAAAGTTTGGATTATAGGGGCATAAACTCACTTGAAAGATCGAAGAAGGCGAGATGAAAATCGAGCAGAATTTCGACTCGAGAAAGCGGATTTTCTCGGAATTCTCGGGAATCTTGGGAGCACAAACGACCTTCTGGACTTAAGCAAGGAATCCGGGACTTCGGGATAGCACGTGCATGGAAAACGAAGCAAAAACGCAAGAAAGTTGAGAGAAATTGAGCCCTTTCTTTGGAACCCTCGCATCCCTTTTATAGCGGGTGGGAGCCGCCTCGGTACGCTGGGCATACGTAGGTACGCTGGGCGTACTCGTGCGTCATGCGTGACCGCTTCCTCGACTGCCTCGGACCTTCGGATGGGACGGGGCATAGCCTTGCATAAAGGCGACGTGGACGATCCGAGGCCTAGGCCTCGAGTACGCCGGGCGTACGAGTGTACGCTGGGCGTAACTCGGATCGCCCTGATGACTCAACCTTCGGATAATACCGAAATTAAATATAAAAATGTTATTTTTATTATTTACTAAACTTCAAAAATTCATATCTTCTTCATACGAACTCCGTTTTCGACGTTCTTTATATCCACGTGTAGGTGAGACTATGATCTACTACTTTCGTTTAGATTCCATCGGCAAAATTTGAAATTCTCTTTATTATTTATTTTTAAAAGGTTGCGGTAAAAAAATTTCGTCAGAAATTCATAACTTCATTATCTGACGTCTGTTTTTGCCAGACTTTTTACCGTTGAAAAACCATTGTCGAGACCTTCGATTCTCATTTAGGTCATTCCGGACAAAAGTCGCTCGATCTTCGTTTCGAGTTTTTAGCTGTCCGTTGCTAAGCCGAACTTGGAAAATTCATAACTCCCTTATACGAAGTCAGATTTGGACGTTCTTTTCACGTACGATCATAGTTTAATGACATCTAACATAGTAGGTAATTAATTTGAGACTTTTGGACATCTTCTTTTCAAAGTAAATTTCATTATAACAAAAGTGGTTACAATACTTGACTTTTTAGGTCGTTACATAGATTTGAAATATCGGGTTGTCACAGATAATATAATCTGGATTTTCATTAAAATAAAAAATCTATAGCAGTTATGGTAGCTCTCCTTTAATCTTATATGATAGCTTTCGAAGCACGCTGGCCAAGCAATTACTATAGGGGAATAAGAAATATACATATATCTAGAAGGATTGTATTAGGATGGACCATAGTTGTTAGGCATGCTAGTAGGTAGAAGCTCGCTGCTCTTTGTCTTCGAGCTTGAATTCTTCAATCGACTGACATACATTCGAGACTTCAACTTCACTTCTTAATTTTATAACAATATAATTGAAATTTCTCTAAAGACGAGCAAACCAAAATGGCGTACAACACAATCGAACTTATTAGTATTTATTTCGGTTATGAGCTTAGAACCTAATAACGTAGAATTATAAAAATGCTTCAAGTTCCTAACTTATATAATAAACGATATACAAGAAAATAAAATTTCAGCAAAATAAACTTCATATGCTTCATGTTGAAACTGATAAACTTATATCCAACCAAGATTTACCAGGCCCATGTTAAACCATTTTAAGAAGCATTTTCACACCTCATAGGCAAACAAACATTAATTCTTAAGATGAATTCTATCCCAGACCTTAGTGTAGCATGAATTCTTAAGATGGACTACTATTAACCAAATATGAAGGCTTAGATAAATGTAAGGAAGACTGAATCCAAGAAAATCCATTTCGAAACAATGGCCATGACCTAGAGCATTTATTTAAGAAAATTTAAACTAAGAAAATCATAAGCTTTCTCAAAGTAGATTTTCAAAACAAAGATATTATTTTTCCTTTTGTATTGGTCTATGATCTCGTTGACAAAGAGACCCATCAAGAACGTGTTGGCATTTTTACAAAAGTCAACTGCTTCGTACTCACTACGGGTAGTGAATCACTCAGACAAATCTATTAACTTAGAGTTTCTCTAGGATCCTGCATTGAACCGCTATAAAATTAATAGGGTGAAATCATCAACTATCGTTATACTTGAAGCTTTTGGAATCAACGTGATAAAAGAAAAGTAACAAGATAAAAGAAAAGTGACAACCCGGGTAATATTAGAAGTATGAAGAAACTTACTAACAACCTAGAAAATGTTTTTTTTTACCAACTATCAATAATTCTTCAAAAAATGACAGATCACGTGTTCGACAAACTAGTTGGTAGCGGGTAGGGTTTGATTTTGGAGCGTTTTGTTGAAAGCTACTTCATGTAGCTTTTGATTTTGGAGCGTTTTGTTTAGGCTAAAAAAATACTCGCGTCGCCGAACAAGGCTTTTTCTTTTTTAGTTGCGTTTTCTTAAAAGTTCGAAGTCAATAGCCCCCAAACATTGTGTGCCGAATACGCCCAAAACCATAAAAGCCTCTATGTTTTATGGTGCTTTATCTTTGTCACACGACAACACATCAACTTTGACCTCATCCATAGTAAAAGGGTGATGCTAATTAGACACCATTTTAGACATCTCATTGACCATTTATAAAAATTAAACCTATAATTAACTACTTATAATTAGCTTTTTCGAAAAACAATGCAATTCCGATTAATAAAAATATTTCAAAATTTAATTAGGTGTTTATATGGTAAAATAGAGTGTCTTTTTAGCCAACCTAGTAAAATCTGATTCAAAGGAAGAAGATTGCTCTTCAAAAATGGACTTAAACCGGGGATTACAATTTAAAATTCGAATAGCTGGAATATCGGTGAATTTTCCGTGAAAATGATCAAGATTCACCCGTTTTACTTGCATAGCATCTGTAATCCGGTAACCCACGACCCCTTTAATCGAAAGCTGACAATGTTTCCAATTAAGAATATCATGATAATATTTGGGGTTTTCATAACCCTCGATGCCCCATTTTAGGTTATGTTTTTCTTTTTTAGTTGCGTTTTCTTAAAAGTTCGAAGTCAATAGCCCCCAAACATTGTGTGCCGAATACGCCCAAAACCATAAAAGCCTCTATGTTTTATGGTGCTTTATCTTTGTCACACGACAACACATCAACTTTGACCTCATCCATAGTAAAAGGGTGATGCTAATTAGACACCATTTTAGACATCTCATTGACCATTTATAAAAATTAAACCTATAATTAACTACTTATAATTAGCTTTTTCGAAAAACAATGCAATTCCGATTAATAAAAATATTTCAAAATTTAATTAGGTGTTTATATGGTAAAATAGAGTGTCTTTTTAGCCAACCTAGTAAAATCTGATTCAAAGGAAGAAGATTGCTCTTCAAAAATGGACTTAAACCGGGGATTACAATTTAAAATTCGAATAGCTGGAATATCGGTGAATTTTCCGTGAAAATGATCAAGATTCACCCGTTTTACTTGCATAGCATCTGTAATCCGGTAACCCACGACCCCTTTAATCGAAAGCTGACAATGTTTCCAATTAAGAATATCATGATAATATTTGGGGTTTTCATAACCCTCGATGCCCCATTTTAGGTTATGTTTTGTGGACTAGCTGAAAAGTTAGCTGTTAGCTGAAAAGCTAGCTGTTAAATAAAAAGCTAGTTGATAGCTGAAAAGATAGCTGATAAAATATAACATTTGATAAAACTAGCTAAAAAGCTAGTTGAAATATATAAAATTACTTAAAAGGACATGTAAGACTATCTGTTTGTATAATTAATTAAGGAGTGTATTTGAAAAAATTTTAAAAAGCTCTTAAAAAGCTAGTTTAAGGGGTGTTTAGCTTAGCTTCTTAAACCCCAAAAGTGCTTTTTGGAAAAGTTACAAAAAAAATCAGGATTTCCTGACTTTTCCAAAAAGTTGATTTTTCTTGTATAAAAACTCCCAAAGTAGCTTTTTAAAACTAGTTTACCAAATATCTTTTGTTTATTTATTTATTTTTTTCTAAAAATGATTTTTAGCTGTGAAAAGTTAAGCTAAACACCCCCTAAGTAGTTTTTTAAAAAGCTAGTTTATACGCCACATTTTGGCTTACCAAACATGCTAACATAAAAATGCTCGATAATAAGTTAGTTTATCAGCTAGCTGTGGCGCGCCAAACATAGCCTTAATTTCGTATTTTGAGGAAGATAACCAATTCCGACTTTTCGGTTTCCTTCAATTCTCTTTCTAGCAAGTTTATTAATTTATTTTTTTTTCTAGTTTTTGTTTTTCCAAGAATATATTTAAAATATCATTTGGCTTAAATTATTCTAATGTTTTAAATACAATTTAATATAATAAATCAATAAAAGAGTATTATATGCATGTTTTTTCTCTTAATTTCAATCATAGCGAAATTTAAAAATATTTCTGCAGTTTCCTGCCTTCCTCCTTAATCTAGTGACAACAACAAAATGCTTTTATATTCTCAATAATTGGGAGAACTCATATTTTCTCTATAGGTGGTCCATTATATGAAAATAAGTCCTTTTCTTAGATGACATTATAAATATCTATGGCTTACGACCGCCTGTCGTTATTTTTGAAAAATTAATATCTATCAGATTCAGTTATAAACCAACATTGTTATGTAAAAGAAAAGTAGCATAAAATGTTAACTATCCGGTGCATGAGAACATGACTCTTACCGATGAAAAAAAAAAATCCTACAATACTAATGGATTTTCAACAAACGATGAAATCCTAATTTCAAAGATTTTTTATGATAGGTTTTTACGAAGGTTCTCAAGATCGGGATTCTACTTAAAATCTTTTTTGGGTTTGCAAGATCGGGATCAGGATCCTAAGATCCCACAAATATATATATATATATATATATATATATATATATATATATATATATATATATAATTTTAATTTATAATTTTATATTATGACAAATATTTCAAACATTTATTTTTTCGTTCAAAAGTTATAAAAACTTCAAAATATTAGTCATAAATCACAATATAAAATGATAAAATGGTAAATTGGTAAAGGGTAAAAAACATAAAGTGGTAAAAACAATTCATTTGAAAAACAAAATCAAGGGAACGTAGGATCGGATCGGATCTCGATCCTACGATCTTACGATCCTACCTGCGATCTTACACAGAATACGATTCAGATCGTTTTTCATACTTAGGATCGTACGATCCTATCATCAGGATCTTAATTTTAACAAACATGGTTTTTACCAATTATTACCGAATCATTTTAAGAATTTAATACAATATTATATGATTGGTCCCTATTATTTGTTTAACATAGTTGGATGGAAACAAGTATCAAAATGTCTTATCAAAATGTTTAGCTGTTTGTTTTATATGGTTTCATTTGGTTTCATTATTTTCATAATTATTCTAAAATTACTATTTTATCCCTGTTTGAGTTTTAAATTAATTTTTATTTCCATTCCATTCTTATTCAACAATTTTAAAACTAGTTTTAATTAAAAAATAATAAGTAAACCTTATAATATTTCCCTTTGGGCCTTATGAAATTTCAAGAATTCTATTATTTTTACCACTACTACTTCAAAGAGATCGGTTTTGTTTGATAGTGTTGTAGATATGGATTTTTTTTATTGCAAATAGAAGTAGAAAAGCTAAAACAAAATAAGTTTGATGGCTTTAAAATCCATTTTAACTTGCACTTTTTTAATGATTTTTATTAGCGTCTTGCTAGTTTTTAATATAATATTTTCTTTCTAAAATAATATCACCTAACCCTAAATCATATTTCTCCTCTGTCTTTCTAAAGAAGCAGCCACAACTACCACCGCCGCTACAACTGTTGCCACCACCTTCATCTGTCGCTCAAAGAACCAACCACAACCACCACCTTTAGTTGTCGCTTAAAGAACCAACACTTAACCACTACATCCAACCCCACCTCTGCCCTAGATCTAAGTCGTCGCTTAAAGAGCCCACCACCTCCAGCAAAATTCAGAAGCTCGATAATGGGTTTTGAATCTTGATTTTCATACTCAACCTAGTTCCTGGATTCTTATATCAAATCGTATGTTTGTCTTGAGATCTAGATTCAAAATATGAAATCGATTTTTAGATTCAGACTCGAATACTTGACGAAAGAACACACATATGACACATTGATTTGCAGGTTTAACCCAAAAAGTAACTTCAATGTGGAGGTTTTATCCTAGAAAAAAACTTTGACCGAGAGGTTTCAACATAAAAGAGATGTTCATCATCTTCATTCAATCTTGTTCATAGTCTTCATCCCAAAATAAATTCATCGCATTGAAAGGACATCGATCTAGGTGCTTCAACCTAAAGAAACCCAAAAAATTATTTGTTAAACCTCGACTAATAAATATTCTTCCCTCCATTAAACCTCTATCATTAAGGTTTCAGGTTTATAAGAGTAGTTCTCGTATGATGTTTCACTGATGTGACATAGAACTCCGACAATGCTTCTGGTCTTCTCTTCCCTTGATGGTAGCTATGGCGGAGAGATCTGCTAGTCACAATCAAAGAGATCTGTTAGAACCGCCTTAGGGACTGTGAACTGGGAGCAGGCTCTGACGATCAAGTTAGATCAGTTGGTAGATCTGAGATGGTTCTCCTCAGCTAGAGAGAACCATTTTGGTGTTGGCGGTAGTGTATGGTGGTTGACGTTGAAGGGTGTTTGCTGAGCCACCTGACCGGAGTATAGTGTCGCGGCTGAACCAAGGGGGAAGGTATGGGTAGTGGTTGAGTCATTGGTTGAATTCCCCTTCCATGGAGGAGGCATTATTCACTTTATAGGGGGCAATTAGGTCAAGGGGGATTAGGTCAGGCCTTGGGCCAACCCAATGCAACCCAACTAGCAAGGAGTTAGGCAAGGCTGCCCGAAGGCACCGGGCAATGCTGGAGGGCGCGCCCTAGGCAAGGATGGCGGGCGTGCACCAGGAAAGTCAAGAAAGGGAGTGCTAGGCCGAGCCGGTAAGAGAGTCCTCAGCAAGGCTGGCAAGGGAGTCCCTAACATGGCTGGAAAGGGAGCGTCAAGCAAGGTTAGCCTGACAGAGCTGTCTAGGCCATGCTAATGGATCATATTGTTGGGTTTTTGTACTATAACACCCCTATGGTGCACATACAACCCTAAGAGCTTTGGTTCTAAGTTTTCTCTAGTTATACATGCAATAAAATTTCCAAATCATGAAGCCTACAACTAGCATACAATTTTGGTACATGAATCATAAAACTAGTTAGAATAATACCTCTTTTGTAGCTTGTAGTTATTAGCCTTTCAAGAGCTTAGCACCTCAAGTGTGATGCCTCAAATGGTTCACAAACACCATGAACAATGGATTACTTTGAGAGAGAGGCTAGACACTCCAAAATCGGCTATCTCTCTTCCTAGAGCACTTAGGGCCAATTTTAGCTAAGGGATAACACATATATGTTGTAAGATTCCAAGAGGCATGGGTAAACCCTAATCCGTACACTTAGGTTATGATCCATATCTCATGTGGACTACCTCTTCATGGATACTTACATAAACTTAGCCCATCATGGATCAATAGCCCAAACATTATATATATCACTGCTTTACATAATCAGTCCCTGTTAATTTAATTAGTCTCTTTTGAACACCAAATTAGTTCTTAATTCTTGATCAATACTAATTAAATATTATAATTTCTCAATTAATATATTATACTTATAATATATTAGTAAATCATGAATATCCTCTTTTTCAAATATCCATCATATCAGATTGTTCTGGTGAAGGCGACCCAATTGGAACATGCTACTCTCAGGTCAAGTACATACCAATTATAGTTATGGGCTTAGACACCTAACCCAACACATATATCATCAAGTCCCCCAGTCCGATGTGATTGGTACGCATCCAATGACATTGGACTCGACCTAGTCATATAAACGCTGTGTCATCAAGTCCCCCTACTCCGATGTGATTAGATTGCTGACAATCGGATTAGACTAGACAAAGCACCAATGCATTAAATAATAAATAGAACGACCGAACCTTGCCCACGAGATTCATGGTGTTGTGCTATGTGCCAAGCATTGCTTATGCAACCTGCACTGACTTGATACTCCTTCATTGATGGGAGTGTGATCCGGTCAGTGATGTAGTGTAACTGTTTCTACGACTATGTAGAGAAAAGTTGCTAATAATATTATTGTGGAGCAGGGTTTCTATATGAATGTACGACATGGATGTCACTTTCTATCGTCTTGGGGGGATGTTATCGATAATTATCTTCATATTCTGTTTTGCATTAGTATTGATAACCATTCTGAAGGTGTTTCTTGTAACATCCGGAATCCCAGGTATATTATTTAATATTTATTTTTTTGAATTATGTGATGGAACTCGGTGAGTTGATGCGTAGACTCACCGAGTAGGGTCGTGATTGTTCATCCGGGTTCGCATTGGACTCGACAAGTCCATGAGTGGACTTGACGAGTCCACGCTGTTTAATGAAACCCTAATCCTCCGAGGTTGGAGCCTATTTAAGGGTACTCTTAGCCTCCTATTGCAGCTACCAGTCCCTTGAGAGCACCCTTAGTGATCTATATCGTTTGGAAGGAAGGAGAAGCCTTTATTGATCTTTCTATCCTTGGCTTGGCAAAAAGAAGGTGATCAAGAGAAAGAAGAGGCTGAAGGAGGTGTGATTCAAGTGGTTTCAGAGTCCAGAGATTCCAACTTGAGGTATTCATTCGGACCTTCTTCAGTTTTAGTATTGAACTTAGAGATTAGGGTTTTCTAACCTCTTGTGAGGATGTTTATGTGGAGCAATTGGTCCCTTGTCGAGTGTATGCTTTGGATCTGGACTCAAAGAGGTTCAGAGACTTCAATCCAGTATGCTTTATGGGTCCTTGAGTGTGACAATCGTCAATCTTGAGTCAAGTCAAGTCATCAAGTCAAACCGGTCAACTCGATTAAACCTTGTGTATTAGGGTTTATGTTATGTTCATACTATATAACTTGTTGTATTAATGGGAAAACATCACTTGGGAAAAGTCTTGTGTTAAAATTTCCTAAGCCCTAGTGCTAATCAATGAACTAAACTGATAAAAACCATGTTGCATACTCATCGGGAGTGTGTGGGATCCTTAATCATGACTTAGCGGGGCTCAAGAACCTTGCATTGCGGAGCCAAACACTCACAAATGCCACACTTGAAATCTCTATCAAATATCTCTTGGTATGAGAAATTTCTCCAAGATTGTCAAATCTCTCCCAAATCTCTCCAAGTATGTGAAATCTCTCTCAAATATCTCTTTGTATGAGAAATCTCTCCAAGAATGTCAAATCTCTCCCAAATCTCTACAAATATGTGAAATCTCTCTCAAATATCTCTTTGTATGAGAAATCTCTACAAGTGTGTGAAATCTCTCTCAAATATCTCTTTGTATGAGAAATCTCTCCAAGAATGTCAAATCTCTCCCAAATCTCTCCAAGTATGTGAAATCTCTCCCAAATCTCTCTCAAAAGTTCCCGTAACTTTTTGGAATCATTCGGGTCGTTCCGACCCTTAACCGGGTCAAAAACGGCTTAAAACGGGGCGAAAACGAGAAAAATAGGCTTTAGGAACCGAAACCAAGAAGAGAGGCCTCTTAGGACCAGAACCGAGCCTCTGTTGGCTGAGGCATGCGAGACCGAGCCTCGGTCTCTACCCTCTCGGTCTCTCTTCTGGTCGCTCGGTCTCTGCCTTCTCACTCTCTGTCTCTTCTGGTCGCTCGGTCTCTGCCTTCTCACTCTCTGTCTCTTCTGGTCGCTCGGTCTCTGCCTTCTCACTCTCTGTCTCTTCTGGTCGCTCGGTCTCTGTCTTCTCACTCTCTTTCTCTTCTAGTCGCTCGGTCTTTGTCTCTTCCCTTCTATTCTCTCGGTCTCTGTCCTCTCGCCTCTCTGCTCCTTCTCTCCTCTCTGTCTCCTTGCGCACTCTCTGTTCCCTCTTCACCCCTCTCGGTTCCTACCCTCTCTCTTCCCTCCTCTCGGTTTCTGCCTTCCTTCCTCTCGGTTTCAGCATCAGAAGGCCGAACCTCAGCCAGGTTTCGAAAATTTGTCACTTTAAGCCCGTTTTTCGTGATTTTTAAAGCGGGATTTTCTCCAGAAATTATATTTTAACATAATAAACCCTAAATATTCATAATTTAAACATATTTTAATAAAAATCATTATCTAAATGATAAAAATCTAATGGGGGATTTATTTAAGGTGGAGTGTTGACTTTGCCTTAACTTATATCACAAGCAACCACCCCACACCCACTCTATGACCAGCCATACCTCCCCACCTTACCTATGTCACTTCAATGTCCCTTACACTCAAATTACACTCATTCCCACATTTTTAGAGCTGGAACAAACACCCACTCTCCTCATTTTCTCTCATTTGCTCTCATTCCACTAAGTAACAAACACCACTTTTCTCTCAAACTTTTTCTACACAAATTTCGAGATTCAAGGCTGATTTCAAGTGTTCTTCCACTCTTAGTAAGTAAAATTCATCCTCCCTATTATTATTTCACTTCATTCTACTCAAATCTTTGATTGCTTACACAAACTCCATAACTATAATGTTAGATTCTCAAAAATCTTCAAGGCATCTCCAAGTGTTCTTGAATTAAACACTTCCATTCTTCAACAATCATCTACTGAAATCACTTAAGGTGAGTTCATACCCCTACATTTTCATGTTTTCTCAAGTTTTCAGGGGGGGAATACAAGTTAAGACACCAAGAACATAACCAAAATTTTCTAACAGCCTTCATCAGAAAAGTTCAACTCCATTCACGGACTGTTTTGGGCATCTTAAACATTTTTGTTTTAAAAAATGTACAAGGTGCAAATAGTTCAAGTTCTTAGCTTTAAAATGGATACTTGCACATCTCCATATGATGTTTCTACAATTTATGGTGATTTTTACAAAACTGCCTATCATTTCAAACAACAATCCGGACCAGTCTGTGATTTTGGACTTATTCACCCAAGTTGTAGGTCCTTAAAAATCGTGACAAAAATTATGAGTAAACTAGATACATTTTGTGAACTCTCGGAATTTATAGATCTAGTTTTCGACCTCGTATGATTTTTCTATGATTTTTCCAAAACAGGGCAGAATGGCTAAAGTTAGCCAACAGCATGTAAATATCATAACACTTTGTAATATGTTGAGCAAAGTGTATAATCATAAGTTCTAAATATTGAATGTGTTTCTTTGTTAGTTTATCATCATGAACTGAAACTAAGTCATTCATAATAAATATTATTCATTCATTTTAGAACACGTATATTAAACTATAAAGGTTTAGTTTGATAAGTTCATAACACTAATACATTTTCATAAAAGAGTTTCTACATATTACATACATTTTAGATAAACTATAATAGGTATAGTTTATGATACATCACTCAACACACTCGTACAAAAAGGGTACATTCATACAAGAAAGATTTATATTCACACACATTTCACGTAAACTTGTTAACCTATATAGTGAGACTCTCTCTCTCTCTCCCCGTACGTCCGAGTGCGGGATATAATTCCTGTTAGTTATAATCAGAATCTTCTTGAGGGAGAACGTGATACTTGTATATAGATCTATATTGGGTTTGACACCCCACACCTTGCTGCTAGCTATAGTGGGACCTGCAGGTCTACGGGTGACAAATGTCATTTCATTTTCGCGACGCCTGAGAAACGTTGTGGCAGGTTCACATAGTCACAGTATGATTATAGCGACTCACTTAGGGAGATAACAATTCATAAAGTTTACGGGATTTCATAAAACCGAAGTAGGTTTTAGGTTGATTTAAAAATTTACTTTCCATATCATTTCAAACTCACGACATTTCTACTAAGTAAGGATGATTTCTTATACATTTTGGTCTTTGGTTATAAGGTTACATTTTACGGATTTCGAGGAAAATATCGGATTTTTCTGAAACAAACGCGACATTTACATGTGAAAGACTTCTACTAAGTTTTATAATAAAAGCTTATGAACTCACCAACCTTTGTGTTGACACTTTTCAAACAACTTCTATTCTCAGGAAAACACTAAACAGGTAATCAAGTGCTTTTGAGGATGGGACGTTAAGGCGTCAAACTTTTCATATTTTGTCAACATATTGTAATTGATTTTGAACCATGTAATTCATACAAGTGATGTAACTTTTTTTCAATTATATATATGTTGGTTGTGTTTGCTTAAATTACTATTGAAATTGTGGTTATGATACTATACATGAAGTCCTCCACCCCCGGACGTTTCCGCCATCCTTGGTTTGGCGGTGTGACAGATTCGTATCAGAGCGCGGTCTATAGTGAATTAAGTATGTCAAACCACATAAGATATACAAACTATAAACACATTTGGGACTAAAAGTCTCTGATTCTTAAAATGCTTTAACGAGCTGTACTTTTAGAAAACAAATAATTTCTTGTTTTAAAGTATACTTACACGCATTCTATACTAGCATGGTGTCATAACTTAGGAGAACATAAATTGAAAGAGGAGGAGTCGAACATTATTAGTACGCCTTAGCATGTGTAATCAGTTCTGGGAGGGATATAGCCTGATCAACTATATCCGTCCAAGAAGTAACTTACGCACACTAAGGAATAGTCGTAATGAGCGACAAATCTGATAACCTAACTACACTCCATAAAGAACACGCTAAGAACCAAATATAAACATTTAAAAATACTATAGGAGTGTTTGTACGTTTCTATAGCGCCATGTTATTATTTTCCGATATGTGCTTCTTAACCCCCGTTTCTCGTGCAGACGACATGGCAGGATTTCATATACCCGGGGACCCATATTTTCCCAATCAGGGAAACGTGGGATGGATCGATGATGAGCCCGAGGAGGATCCCGAAGATGAGCCCGAGGAGGATCCCGAAGAGGATCCCGAGGAGGATCCCGAAGAAGATCCCGAGGAGGAGCCCGAGGGGGAAGACGAACAGGAAGAAGAAGAAGACGAACAAGAGGAAGAAGAGGAAGATGATGAGATAGTCATGTTTGGGAACGAAGTGGAGGAACCACCAGAAGTATTCAACCCTCCCTACATCGCGAGGGTACCCGCGCACCGTTTTGGATACAACGGACCTGAACCCCCTTGGGTAACAACGATTGAAAGATGGAGCCGACAACAACGCCAGCGGTCACCATATGGCTACCAACGAGGTTACTATGATCTCACTCATGGTGGACCGGTTGACAGAGCTCTCCTCGTCACGATACAACGAATAGCAAGTATGGATGATCGTGGTAGGACGACGACCGATCAGGTCCGGGAGTTAAGCGCCATCGTACAGTCTACTACTGATCGTACCAGAGACCTGGAACGAGACTCCCACCATAGAGACCAACTCATTCAAGACCTTCTCGCTGCTCAAGTAGAAACAAGAGAGTATCGGGAAAGATACATGGCACTCGAAGAGAGAATGGTTGCAGCCGAACGGAGATTGGCAGAACTACAGGGCGCATAGACATCATCGTAGCCTCCGTCAAAGAAGGGTCGCAGTGATTAGAACTCGTTACTATTCTCACGTCTTGGTAGTAAAATTTTATGAGTACGCGTTGGTGCTACTCTTTGTATGTAGGTCGACCCTGCGACTAAGTGATTACACTATTCAAAGGGCTTTTGTAATGCCAAAACTATCTTTTGTAACGATGTAATGTAGACCCTTATGTGGTAAAACTTTTCCCTCTAAACGTTATGTACTAAATGTTATCAATGAAATTTGGCATGCTTTTTATCTATTGAATGTTTGGCACTAGACATCATAACCTGATCACACAAACAGTTTACGAATATTAAAGTTTTGATAAAATACAAGAGGGATGAAACCAGTAACACTCGACTCGTTATCACTATTGAAGTCTTACCGACTAGTCATTTTTTTTTATGACAGAACCATGCCACCAAGGAGAAGACCAAGGCCTTCCGACAACACAGTGCCGCCTCCACCACCACCTCCGCAGTTTGATCCTGCGATGTTCCAGGCTGCAGTAACGGCAGCCGTGGCGGCAACAATGTCGCAAATGGGAACCAATGGTTCTGGCGGTTCTGGATCCGGAGCTACCAATTCCATTAATGGGGACAACACGGGGCGTACGAGGGAGTGCTCTTACAAAGACTTCACGAATGGCAAACCCGACCCTTTCAATGGAAGCGGGGGCGTCATCACGTTGGTGCAATGGTTCGAAAGGACTGAGGCAGTTTTCGAAATCTGCGCTTGTCCCGAAGCGAGCAAGGTCAAGTATGCGGCATTCACTTTCACTGGAAAAGCACTTACTTGGTGGAATGGCCGAGTTAAATCACTTACTCCTGCAGTAGCTAACGCAATCAGCTGGGAGGATTTGAAAGCCTTAATGTTAAAGGAATACTGCCCGAGGGGCAAAATACAAAAACTTGAAGAAGAACTTTGGAACCTTAGAATGACAGGCACTGATCTTGAAGCTTATACTGCCCGTTTCAACGACCTAGCACTTCTCTGTCCAACAATGGTCACTCCAGAAGAGAAGAAGGTGGAACGATACCTCTGGGGGCTGTCATCTTAGATTCAAGATAGTGTATTGGCCTCGAAACCCACTACCTTTGAGAGTGCCAAGGAATTGGCACAACAACGCATAGATCACAAGGCTAGCCGTGGTACCGTGATAACCACCATCGACCGGAAAAAAGGAGGAAACAACAAGAGGAAGTTCTGGGGCAATAAAAAGAAACAACCAATGTAGGGCCCCGCCAAAAAGCAACAGATTGTTGCTGTCCGTGCCGCCACTACTGCTGTCACTCCAGCGCCGGCCGAAACAGTACACGGGAACTCTTCCCAAGTGCAACAAGTGTAACTACCACCATAACGGTGCTTGTCGAGAGTTACACTGCAATAACTGCAACAAGAAGGGACACACCGCACAATTCTGTAGAGCGACTACCCAACCCGCCGCTCAAGTCGCTACGACTGCCAACACCGGAGCAAGCCAAACCTGCTATGGATGTGGTGAAACGGGACACTTCAGGAGGAACTGCCCCAAGGCACGAGCCCCTAATACTGGGGGTGTAGGGAGAGTCCTAACTTTAGGGTAGGGAGAAGCAGTCAAGGATCCCTCTGTGGTTACTGGTACGTTCCTCCTCAATAACTCTTATGCATGCATACTTTTCGATAGTGGGGCAGAAAGAAGTTTCATAAGTCACCAATTCAAACATATACTTAAGCAAAATTCGCAGCCACTAGAAGATTCGTACGTCGTAGAAATGGAAAATGGAAAGGTTGAGCGCGCTAACGATATTTACATAGGGTGTACTCTCACTCTAGACAACCATTTGTTCAAAATTGACCTTATGCCGGTCACCATAAAAAGTTTCGACATAATCATTGGTATGGATTGGTTAAGCCTTAATCGTGCCGACATTCTATGTTACGAAAGGGCCGTCCGCCTCAATCTGCCGAATGGCAACGTTCTCACCGTTTATGGCAATAAACCTATTGCGAACCTACAAATCATCTCTTGTGTTAAAACCCAAAAGTACCTCCGAAAGCAATACCATGCATTCTTAGCCCACGTCGTAGACAAGAAACAGGAGGTGAAGGATATCAAAGAAATTCCAGAAGTATGCAACTTCCCTGATGTATTCCCAGACGATCTGCCAGGTGTACCACTCGCACGACAAGTCGAATTTCGGATTGACTTAATCCCAGGAGCTACCCTCGTCGCCAGGGCTCCATATCGCTTAGCACCGACAGAAATGCAAGAACTATCCAGCCAGTTGAATGAACTATTGAGCAAAGGGTTCATCAGGCCAAGCTTCTCGCCCTGGGGAGCACCAGTCTTATTTGTAAAGAAGAAGGATGGGTCTTTTCGCATGTGCATAGACTACCGAGAACTAAACAAACTCACTATCAAGAACCGTTATCCCCTACCCCGAATCGATGACCTCTTCGACCAGCTCCAAGGAGCCAGCTACTTTTCAAAAATTGACCTGAGGTCGGGCTATCATCAACTACGAGTTCAGGAAGAGGATATCCCCAAGATGGCATTCAGAACTCGCTATGGGCACTATGAATTTGTAGTGATGCCATTCGGGTTAACAAACGCGCCTGCGGTGTTCATGGATTTGATGAATCGAGTGTGTCGACCCTTCTTGGATAAATTCGTCATCGTATTCATCGACGATATCTTGGTCTATTCGAGAAGCGAAGAAGAGCACAGACAACACCTACAACTAGTTTTGGAGATTTTAAGAACCGAGAAGCTTTACGCCAAGTTCTCAAAATGTGAATTTTGGCTCCGTGAAGTAGGATTCCTTGGTCACGTAGTAAGCAAGGAAGGAATACATGTGGATCCCTCAAAGATCAAAGCAATCGAAGATTGGTCAACACCTACAACACCAACAGAAATCCGATAGTTTTTGGGACTCGCAGGCTACTATCGAAGATTCATACAAAACTTCTCCAAGATCGCTAAGCCTCTCACCACCTTAACTCAGAAAGGTGTGGTGTTCGAATGGGAAGATAAACAAGAAGCCGCCTTCCAGACACTAAAGTAAGCCCTATGCAGCGCACCAGTCTTGTCTCTTCCAGAAGGAACCGATGATTTTGTGGTGTATTGCGATGCTTCGAATCAAGGCCTCGGCTGTGTGCTCATGCAAAGGGGAAACGTCATCGCTTATGCATCAAGGCAACTGAAGACACATGAAGTTAATTATACAACCCACGACCTTGAACTGGGAGCGGTGGTGTTCGCCCTGAAGATCTGGAGGCACTACCTCTACGGCACCAAGTGCACCATCTTCACTGATCACAAAAGTCTTCAGCACATTCTAAATCAGAAAGAACTTAACATGCGCCAAAGAAGATGGGTGGAATTACTGAATGACTACGAATGTGAAATTCGCTACCACCCGGGCAAGGCCAATGTAGTAGCCGATGCCTTAAGCAGGAAAGAATACTCAGGTCGCCGAGTAAAATCCCTAGCCATGACCATCCACTCCCAACTGGCCACCCAGATCAAGGATACCCAATTAGAAGCCTTGAAACCAGAAAACATGGCAAGCGAAGCACTAAGGGGGATGGACAAGAACTTGGAAGTCAAAGGGGATGGAACTCGTTATCTCATGAATCGAATCTGGACACCGAAGTTCGGTGGGTACCGAGACGTTGTAATGAACGAGGCCCACAAGACTCGATACTCCATTCACCCTGGGTCAGATAAGATGTATCTAGACCTCAAAAGGTTATACTGGTGGCTAAATATGAAGGCTGAAATTGCTACTTATGTGAGCAAGTGCCTCACTTGCGCCAAGGTCAAGGTAGAATATCAGAAACCATCAGGACTACTTCAACAACCGGATATACCCGAGTGGAAGTGGGAGCGAATAACCATGGACTTCATAACCAAACTTCCTAAGACATCAGGTGGGATGGATACCATATGGGTTGTTGTGGACAGATTGACCAAGTCCGTGCACTTTCTGCCAATAAAGGAAACAGACAAGATGGAGAAGTTAACCAGGACGTACATTAGAGAGATTGTGCGAATGCATGGTGTACCAACATCCATTATCTCTGATCGAGATAGTAGATTCACCTCGCGATTCTGGCAGTCCCTACAGAAGTCTCTGGGAACTAGGCTTGACATGAGTACGGCCTACCATCCACAAACTGACGGACAAAGCGAGAGAACCATCCAGACATTGGAAGACATGCTGAGAGCCTGTGTGATAGATTTTGGTAAGGCATGGGATACCCATCTGCCGCTTATCGAATTCTCTTATAATAACAACTATCACACTAGCATTGGAGTCGCTCCATTCGAAGCTCTCTATGGTCGCAAGTGTAGATCACCTCTGTGTTGGGCCAAAGTCGGGGATACTCAGCTAGCCAGAGGGCAAATCCCTGATAGCACCCTTACTGGGCCTGAAATCATAAGGGAAACCACAGAAAAGATCATTTAGATTCGGGAAAGACTGAAAGCGTCTCGTGATCGACAAAAGAGTTACGCGGATAAGCGACGCAAACCTTTAGAATTCCAGGTCGGAGACCGAGTACTACTCAAAGTTTCCTCCTGGAAAGGGATGATACGTTTCGGTAAACGAGGGAAACTAAACCCAAGGTACATCGGTCCTTTCGAAATCCTTGCTAGGATTGGTCCTGTGGCGTACAAACTCCGACTACCACAAGAACTTAGTAATGTACACCCTACCTTCCATGTATCCAACTTAAAGAAGTGTGTGTCTAACGAGACACTCGTAATACCACTCGACGAAATCGAAGTTAACGAAAATCTCCACTTTGTGGAGGAACCCATCGAGATCATGGATCGAGAGATCAAGAGAACAAAACATAGTCGCATTCCCATAGTGAAGGTTCGTTGGAACGCGAAACGAGGGCCTGAGTTTACCTGGGAACGCGAAGATCAAATGAAGCAAAAGTATCCGCATCTTTTTCCAAACCCTTGAAGTCCCAGCCGAATTTAAATTTCGGGATGAAATTCCCTCTAACGGGGAGATGATGTGACAATCGTCAATCTTGAGTCAAGTCAAGTCATCAAGTCAAACCGGTCAACTGTATTAGGGTTTGTGTTATGTTCATACTGTATAACTTGCTGTATTAATGGGAAAACATCACTTGGGAAAAGTCTTGTGTTAAAACTTCCTAAGCCCTAGTGCTAATCAATGAAGTAAACTGATAAAAACCATGTTGCATACTCATCGGGAGTGTGTGGGATCCTTAATCATGACTTAGCGGGGCTCAAGAACCTTGCATTACGGAGCCAAAAACTCACAAATGCCACACTTGAAATCTCTATCAAATATCTCTTGGTATGAGAAATCTCTCCAAGAATGTCAAATCTCTCCCAAATCTCTCCAAGTATGTGAAATCTCTCTCAAATATCTCTTTGTATGAGAAATCTCTCCAAGAATGTCAAATCTCTCCCAAATCTCTACAAATATGTGAAATCTCTCTCAAATATCTCTTTGTATCAGAAATCTCTACAAGTATGTGAAATCTCTCTCAAATATCTCTTTGTATGAGAAATCTCTCCAAGAATGTCAAATCTCTCCCAAATCTCTCCAATATGTGAAATCTCTCCCAAATCTCTCTCAAAAGTTCCCGTAACTTTTTATAATCATTCGGGTAATTCCGACCCTTAACCGGGTCAAAAACGGCTTAAAACGGGGCGAAAACGAGAAAAATAGGCTTTAGGAACTGAAACCAAGAAGAGAGGCCTCTTAGGACCAGAACTGAGCCTCTGTTGGCTGAGGCATGCGAGACCGAGCCTCGGTCTCTACCCTCTCGGTCTCTCTTCTGGTCGCTCGGTCTCTGCCTTCTCACTCTCTGTCTCTTCTGGTCGCTCGGTCTCTGCCTTCTCACTCTCTGTCTCTTCCGGTCGCTCGGTCACTGCCTTCTCACTCTCTGTCTCTTCTGGTCGCTCGGTCTCTGTCTTCTCACTCTCTGTCTCTTTTGGTCGCTCGGTCTCTGTCTCTTCCCTTCTATTCTCTCGGTCTCTGTCCTCTCGCCTCTCTGCTCCTTCTCTCCTCTCTGTCTCCTCGTGCACTCTCTGTTCCCTCTTCACCCCTCTCGGTTCCTACCCTCTCTCTTCCCTCCTCTCGGTTTCTGCCTTCCCTCCTCTCGGTTTCAGCATCAGAAGGCCGAACCTCAGCCAGGTTTTGGAAATTTGTCACTTTTAGCCCATTTTTGATATTTTTAACATTTTAAGCCCGTTTTTCGTGATTTTTAAAGCAGGATTTTCTCCAGAAATTATATTTTAACATAATAAACCCTAAATATTCATAATTTAAACATATTTTAATAAAAATCATTATCTAAATGATAAAAATCTAATGGGGGATTTATTTAAGGTGGAGTGTTGACTTTGCCTTAACTTATGTCACTTCAATGTCCCTTACACTCAAATTACACTCATTCCCACGTTTTTAGAGCTAGAACAAACATCCACTCTCCTCATTTTCTCTCATTTGCTCTCATTCCACTAAGTAACAAACACCACTTTTCTCTCAAACTTTTTCTACACAAATTTCGAGATTCAAGGCTGATTTCAAGTGTTCTTCCACTCTTAGTAAGTAAAATTCATCCTCCCTATTATTATTTCACTTCATTCTACTCAAATCTTTGATTGCTTACACAAACTCCATAACTATAATGTTAGATTCTCGAAAATATTCAAGGCATCTCCAAGTGTTCTTGAATTAAACACTTCCATTCTTCAACAATCATCTACTTAAATCACTTAAGGTGAGTTCATACCCCTACATTTTCATGTTTTCTCAAGTTTTCAGGGGGGGAATACAAGTTAAGACACCAAGAACATAACTAAAACTTTCTAACAGCCTTCATCAGAAAAGTTCAACTCCATTCACCGACTGTTTTGGGCATCTTAAACATTTTTGTTTTCAAAACTGTACAAGGTGCAAATATTTCACTTTCTTAGCTTTAAAATGGCTACTTGCACATCTCCATACGATTTTTATACAATTTATGGTGATTTTTACAAAACTGCCTATCATTTCAAACAACAATCCGGACCAGTCTGTGATTTTGGACTTATTAACCCAAGTTGGAGGTCCTTAAAAGTCGTGATAAAAATTATAAGTAAACTAGACAGATTTTTTGAACTCTCAGAATTTACGGATCTAGTTTTCGACCTCGTATGATTTTTCTATGATTTTTCCAAAACAGGGCAGAATGGCTAAAGTTAGCCAACAGCATGTAAATATCATAACACTTTGTAATATGTTGAGCAAAGTGTATAATCATAAGTTCTAATTATTGAATGTGTTTCTTTGTTAGTTTATCATCATGAACTGAAACTAAGTCATTCATAATAAATATTATTCATTCATTTTAGAACACGTATATTAAACTATAAAGGTTTAGTTTGATAAGTTCATAACACTAATACATTTTCATAAAAGAGTTTCTACATATTACATACATTTTAGATAAACTATAATAGGTATAGTTTATGATACATCACTCAACACACTCGTACAAAAAGGGTACATTCATACAAGAAAGATTTATATTCACACACATTTCACGTAAACTTGTTAACCTATATAGTGAGACTCTCTCTCTCTCTCTCTCTCTCTCTCTCTCTCTCTCTCCCTGTCGTCCGAGTGCGGGATATAATTCCTGGTAGTTATAATCAGAATCTCCTTGAGGGAGAACCTGATACTTGTATATAGATCTATATTGGGTTTGACACCCCACACCTTGCTGCTAGCTATAGTGGGACCTGCAGGTCTACGGGTGACAAATGTCATTTCATTTTCGCGACGCCTGAGAAAAGTTGTGGCAGGTTCACATAGTCACAGTATGATTATAGCGACTCACCTAGGGAGATAACAATTCATAAAGTTTACGGGATTTCATAAAACCGAAGTAGGTTTTAGGTTGATTTAAAAATTTACTTTCCATATCATTTCAAACTCACGACATTTCTACTAAGTAAGGATGATGTCTTATACATTTTGGTCTTTGGTTATAAGGTTACATTTTATGGATTTCGAGGAGAATATCGGATTTTTCTAAAACAAACGCGACATTTACATGTGAAAGACTTCTACTAAGTTTTATAATAAAAGCTTATGAACTCACCAACCTTTGTGTTGACACTTTTCAAACAACTTCTATTCTCAGGAAAACACTAAACAGGTAATCAAGTGCTTTTGAGGATGGGACGTTAAGGCGTCAAACTTTTCATATTTTGTCAACATATTGTAATTGATTTTGAACCATGTAATTCATACAAGTGATGTAACTTTTTTTCAATTATATATATGTTGGTTGTGTTTGCTTAAATTACTATTGAAATTGTGGTTATGATACTATACATGAAGTCCTCCACCCCCGGACGTTTCCGCCATCCTTGGTTTGGGGGTGTGACATTGAGGGGTGATTGGACTTAGGTTGCCATTTTTGGGACTAAATCTCCATTTGATGACACTATGTATGTTTATAAGCATCAAGTTTCGAGCTTTACGTGATTATATTGATTGGGAAGGTCAGATCTATGGAATTGAGGAATAGATCTGACCTTATGACGTCAAAAGAATGTGTGCATGGCATGTACTCGCCGAGTTGGTCTTGGGATGCGGCGAGTTGAGTCAAAGTAGCCCCGCTATTCATGCCTGGGGACTCGTCGAGTATAGGAAGGGACTCGACGTGTTAAATGGGATTAAGGAGTTAAGTGGAGACAGGTGGACTCGCCGAGTTGCCCAAGTGCACTTGCCGAGTTGGGTCAAAGTTTGACCGTTGACTTTGGTTGACTTTTAGGGTTTGGTCAGCAGCAAGGCCTTTGAGTCAGAAGAGGGGTAAAATGGTCTTTTACCCTTCTGAAGATGTTAAGAAAGGTTAGAGTACAGTTATATTTATGGGATTATTTGCCGTATGTGTTTAGGCAGAGGCTAGATTGCATTCCTACCGAGTCAGTGATTTACCGTGATATCAGAGGTGAGTCTTCTCACTATACTGTACCCGGAAGGATTGTCGATGTGTGACCGGAAGGTCGGATATGTTATAAGTTGTATGCATTGTATGTGATTAAGTTAACCATTTGTATGTGCTATGTATGCTATGTTTGATATGGACCGGAAGGCATTATGTTATGGGTCGGAAGGCATTGTGATGTGGACCGGAAGGTCGATGCTGGTAGGACCGGAAGGTTTATCAGGTTGGGACGGAAGTCCCCCGAGATACATGGACCGGAAGGTCATGGCCTGGAAAGGCGTATGTGCATAAGTAGTATTTTGGGGAACTCACTAAGCATTTATGCTTACAATTGTTGTGTTATGTGTTTCAGGTACTAGCGAGGACCGTGGGAAGGCTCTGACGTGATCTGTACACACTGATAGAAGATTTATTTTATGATCTTGGGATTTGACATGTTTTGTATTATGATTATGATACATTGGATTTTATGGCTTGTTTTGGTTGGAAACACATTTTAAGAATTGAAAATTTTGTTTTGAAAATCCACGTTGTTACAAGTTGGTATCAGAGCCTTGGTTTGAGGGACTCTGGTGCACCTTCGGGCATAACTGAACTCAAACCGAGGATTTGAGAAAAAATTTCCAATAATAAAAGCATAAAATTTTATAAAAGGTTTTGTGATAACCAAAAAAGGAGCAGTGTGTACGGTCAGCTAGCGCCCGAACAGTAAAATCGCCAAATACCCTTACAATATATGTTATGAGATATGCTATGATATGTTATGCATGCTAGAGTAGACTAGGTATTCATATTAGGACTAGAGTGTCCTGATTTGTGATGCCTTAGTCTAGGGGAATCCTGCTGCTATAAGTGCCTTGAGAGTAAGTAAGTAGCCAATGCATAGCGAGAATAGAGTACTCGCGTTCCGGGATCTAAGGAGGAGGACTTGGGGTGAATGCTGATGCGGTGTAATCAGTATTATAGGGCCCGTACTACTGAAGGCACTGGATCAGTGAGCAACCCAAGTAAGAATCCTTTGGGTATCGGAAGCCGAGTAGGGTTGCGTTATTGAGTGCGAGTATGCTCGATCGAGTCTCTGACATTTTATGTTGTATTTCAGGGAGACATCATGGTTGGGACACGCCACAGACCTGGGACGAGCGGTGTGAGTGACGAGTAGCTTCGTCAGATGATCCATGATGAGGTGACTGCGGCAATCAGGGCTGAGATTCCGGAGATGTTTGGGTCAATCAAGACCACACTGTTGGAAAGTTTTGATGCGTGGTAAGCTGCGGTGACTGAGGCTGCAGCCGCCCGAAGCCACCCGAGTTTGATGGGACGCAGGATTCGATCGCTGCAATGAGATGGATTGCTGACATTGAGGGATACTTCTATACTTGTTCATGTCCGGAGCATCTGAGGGTATAGTTCGCTTTGAACCAGCTCCGCCTAGGAGCGAAGGATTGGTGGAAGTTCATGACAACGAACTTCACTATTGCAGAGATTTTAGCAGTGACCTGGGAGAGGTTCACCACTATGTACAGAGATAAGTATGTTCCCCCGGTGGAGAGGGAACAACTGATTCAGGAGTTCTTGACCCTCAAGCAGGGTAATGATTCAGTTGTTGTGGTCACCCGGAAGTTTCATGAGAGGGCGATGTTCTGCCCTGAGCAGGTGTCTACTGAGCAGGCACGAATGAGCCGATATTTGGGTATTCTGAGGATGGAAATTCGGGAGTTCGTATCGAACTCGACGTACCGGACATTTGTTGAGCTACAGGAAAATACCCGGAAGAGGGAGATTGAGTTGGAGACTCAGTCCAGGGAGGAGGCCGATTCACAGAGGATGAATCAGCGGTCGGCTCAGTCTCAGCCGGCAGCCAAGCGGACCAAGTTCGCCGATTCGAGGATAGGAGGCCAGAAGGGCTGCACTTGCGGAAAGTGCGGCAAGGGTCATGAGGGGGCCTGTCGATCAGGTGCTTGCTACAAATGTGGCAAGGAGGGGCATATCACCAGGGATTGCCCCAAGGGATTCATGGTTTGCTTCCATTGCAACCAGACCGGCCATCAGAAGGCCGAGTGTCCTCAGTTTCACCAGAAATCAGCACAGGGATCTACGCCTGCTGCCAGGGTTACCGAGATTCGACCGGTGAAGGCCGAGGCTCCGAAGGCTCGTGGGAGAGCTTTCCAGTTGACTGCAGAGGAGGTTCGTGCGACGCCCGATGTCGTGGCTGGTATGTATTCTTTCGTGTATTTACTTTCATGTTGAGATTTAGTGCTTATATTATTGTATGCGTAGGTACTTTTCTTGTGAATTCTGTACCTGCCTTGGTATTATTTGACTCGGGTGCGAGTTGGTCTTTTGTATCTTTGGCTTTTAGTAAGCACATTAGTATTGATCGGGAGGTGATGAGTCGACCCTTGAGGATTTCCATAGCTGATGAGAAAGCAGTGTATGCCACCGAGGTGATTCGAGGATGTATGCTCGAGATTTTTGGCATTGAGTTTCCGATTGAACTAGTTCCTATCGCGATGCGAGATGTTTGTGTCATCCTGGGCATGGACTGGTTGAGTAAGTTTGGAGCGGTTATTGACTGCGAGAGACAGCTGGTGACCATACGAGACCCTAGTGGGGGAGTTCTTACTGTGTATGGCGAGGGAACCCAGTGTGGGTCAGTGTTTTGCTCGGCTGCCAGGACAAGGCAGAGTTTACAGCAAGGCGGCCGTGGGTTTGTAGCTTATGTGATGGACACACAAATGGCCGCAAGGAGGCCAATTTCGATCGATGAGGTCCCGATAGTGTGCGAGTTTCCGGATGTTTTCCCCGAGGAACTTCTAGGCGTGCCTCCGGAAAGACAAGTGGAGTTCCCTATCGATTTGGTTCCGGGGGCAGCACCTATCGCCAAGGCGCCTTATCGCCTCGCTCCACCAGAGATGAAGGAGTTATCCTCACAGCTTCAGGAGCTATTGGGGAGGGGGTTCCTTCGACCGAGTAGCTCACCTTGGGGAGCGCCGATTCTTTTTGTCAAGAAGAAGGATGGTTCACACCGGATGTGTATTAATTACCAGGAGTTGAACAAGTTGACGGTCAAGAACCGGTATCCGTTACCTAGGATCGATGATATGTTCGATCAGTTGCAGGGGGCATCTTGGTTCTCCAAGATAGACTTGAGGTCGGGTTATCATCAAATGAGGGTTCGGGATGAAGACATCCAGAAGACTGCATTCAGAACTCGTTATGGACATTACAAGTTTGTGGTGATGCCTTTTAGGCTCACCAATGCCCCAGCTGCGTTCATGGATCTCATGAACAGGGTGTGCAGGCCGATGCTGGATCGGTCGGTGATCGTATTCATTGAGGATATTTTGGTATATTTGAGGTCTAGAGAGCAGCATGATGAGCATTTGAGGGAGATCCTTGGAGTTCTGAGATCGGAGAGGCTGTATGCCAAATTCTCCAAGTGTGATTTCTGTTTATGAGAGGTCCAGTTTCTAGGGAATCTTGTTAACCAGAAAGGGATATTGGTCGATCCGGCCAAGATCGAGGCGGTGATGAGATGGGAGGTGCCAAGATCACCCACTAACATCTGGAGTTTTATGCGATTGGCCGGCTATTATTGAAAGTTTATTAAGGATTTCTCCATGATCGTCGTGCCACTTACCAAGATGACCCGAAAGGGTCTTGGATTTTCTGATGGGTTTTGAGCATTGATGTGTGTAGACTCACTTAGTTTTAATCCTACTTTTAGTTGTAAAATAAACACACAAAGCCAGTGTACCTATCAATTGTGGAATAGTTTAAGCAAGTAGGGTATCGAACACAGGGAACGGAAAATTAAAAATAAAAACTAATTTTATTTAAATTAATTAATAAGTAGAGGGTTTTCTCTAGTTTTACAAGACTAGAAACTTACTAACTATTACTTAATCTAAAAACTAGAAAAACAAAGAATTAACTAGATTCAATAATATGAAGGAACTTCTGTTTAGTTCAACTCAATTGATCCTATGGTTGATTTCAAGGTAATAGTGCAATGGATTAATTCTTTTTTTGGTTACCGATTCAAGTGATTAGGTTCGCGTTCACTACACTAATCCTTAGCAAATAAACTAACTTAAACAGTGATCAGTTGTCTAATTCAATTTAGTTCACTAGATTAATTATTCAGATTACTTTAGACTCACAATAGTTAATCAATTTGGTTTTAATTAACTTCTTGTTGATGGTCATCACACAAGCTTGCACATAAATTTACTTAATTTTCTTATTAATCCTAGTTTCATGTTCATTAATCCTAGACATATAACAAAGTAGTCACAAGATATATGAGGTTGATAATCAAACGATGTTCATGCTATTTAATTACCTTCCTATTAACAGAAAATTAATTATTATTCACACACAAGGTTCTTTAGCAAGCTAAAATAACAAATAAATCACCAACATTGAATTAATCCTACCAATAATCAAACCATAGTCTCAATTTTGTATCCCCAAACAGAAGTTTAAGAGTTTTAGCTCATGATTGAAGTAAATAACAGCACAAAAATGAATTCTAATTGTCTAACCATAGTGGAAAACAAAAGATTAAGTATAATGATGGAATTTGCCTCAAATCTCCTTCGGCATTGAATTGTAGCTTCTATCTTCATCTTCTAGGGTTTCTATAGCCTCTGAATCGCAGCTAATTACTCCAGAATTATCCCAGAAGTTTTTTTTCCTCGATCTGAGAAGTTATCTATATATTTGCGTATCGACTCGTCGAGTCAGGTGGCGACTCGTCGAGTCCGTCTCACAATATCCGTATGCAATAAGCATCTGGGTTCCCGAGTCATTATCCTCACTTGGACTCGCCGAGTAGGTGCTATTTTTGGTGTTTTTCTTCTTTATCTAATTCTCGAGCTCCTAACCGCTTCTCTTGCTTCCTTTTGCTTCCGAGCTTCGTTTTTGGACTGAAAATACAATTCAAACACTTTTAAGTACCTTTT
Organism: Lactuca saligna; assembly: GCF_052625555.1. Lineage (NCBI taxonomy): Eukaryota > Viridiplantae > Streptophyta > Magnoliopsida > Asterales > Asteraceae > Lactuca > Lactuca saligna. The sequence continues at coordinate 75,758,352 of NC_136421.1, forward strand.
GTCCATGAAATGCAATAATTTAGCTAATAAATGAATAAAAATCTATACTTAATACAAACAAAATATGCACATATCAAGCATTCTTACACTTCCTAAGTGTACATGCAACCCTAATAACCTTGGATCTATGTTTGTCTAATTATCATGCAAAGTTGAATTCCAAGGTTATATTCCTATCTAGCATACATGGGGAACAATTTTTAACTTGAATGAAAGATAGAATAACTTACCTTGTTGTTGCTTATGTTCCTTGAAACCTTGTGAGCCTAGCACCCCAAGTGTGATGCCTCAAATGCTTCACACAACACCAAATGCTCTTGGAAGGACTTTTGAGAGAATGAACACTTCTTGAAATCGGCCTAGCCCTCTTGTTTCATATGTGTAGCCGTTTTTGGTGGAGAATAGGATTCTTATATAGTGTTGACACATCTAGGGTTACACCATGTAAACCCTAATGTGCCATGACTCTTCATTTCCATGACCCATGAGTTTGTAACTCCCATGGAGCATCCATGGAGCATCCTATGGGTGGAACCCAACTTGATAATCCATGGAGCCTCTTAGCCCATTATACAAGATATGGATGATTTACATAATCAACCCATATATTTAATTAGTTATCTTTTGATCACTTAATTAATTCTTGATCAAACTAATCAAATAATATTATTAATATATTAGAACTTATAATATATTAATAACCTCCAAATGTTATTTCTCTCATTTAGTCTATCCAATTGCATGGTGCCATGGAACCAAATGGACCATGTCGGGTTGGTTCAAGTACATACTAGAAATAGTTATGGACTTAGACACCTTATCCAACAGTCTCCCACTTGGATAAGTCTAATAACTATTACTGCAAGTATGACTTCAGGAACCGATCGGCAATCGTAGCTCTTTTCAAGGTTTCTCGGAACTGAGAAGATGATGATACGCCATTTAAGATAAGTGATCATATAGTCCTTTGTTCTAGATATCATCCGGACAAATACATGGAACAATGTCTTACTTATTGTCCAACAGTTTGTTTCCCGATTTCCGATGTGTTTGATAAAGAACTTAATTGAACACATCAACGTAGTTATGACCAGGCCCGGTACATAGGTCAAAACAAAATCATCGAGGGGCCCAGATATCAGCTTCTAATCCAAGAAGGAACAGATAAACTTCGACTCATATGTTTGTTCTACCACTCATTGAATTATACACAAAAGCACGTTTTATAACATCGAGTTACCAATGTGTTTTCATACAATCAATGCATAACCAACTTGTAAGTAACAAATCATATCTCTAGGTTTGAAGACTTATATGATATTACCGTCTCACGATCACTTGAGATAGAATTCCATGAAGTGATTCCAGTGAGCGTGGGTTGAGTCCAATGCTTAGGACTTATGAGCACTCATGATTGTTGTAGCCTTGTCCAACACCATAGACCTCTGCAACCAATCATGATAGTCTTGATTCATACCTACTTCCGACATATGACTGACTGTGGGGCTTTGAATGATATGTTATACCAAAAAACATTATTCTGGAAGTCAAAACATGCAAAAGAAATATAGTAAATGATCGACAAGAGATAGCAAAAATTTACTCATAAATAAAACACCTTTTATTCATCATCTAATGTCAATTACACTTTACAAATTTCGAGGTTATCTAACTACTAAATCTAATATCATCCTTCAGCCTTATGCTCCGAGCATGCTGGATGCTTAACTCGAGTCAGTCCCTTCGTGAGGGGATCTGCTGGGTTCTCATCCGATGATACCCTCTTTGCCATGAGGAGTCCTTCTATTTGATGTCTAAAAATGGTATTTTATGTCGATGTGTCTGGATCTCCCATGATCCCTTGGTTCCTTGGCTAAGGCACCAATGCTTTCACTATCACAAATAATTTCCATTGGCTCTTTAATAGCTGGTACAACTCCAAGGTCTCCAATGAAGTTCTTTAGCCATATAGCCTCCTTTGCCGCCTCGCTCGCTGCAATATACTCTGATTTGAAAGTTGAATCAGCCACTGTCTCTTGCTTGGAACTCTTCCAAGAAATTGCTCCTCCGTTTAGGGTAAAGACCCAGCCCGACTGAGAGCGGAAATTATCCCTATCAGTCTGGAAGCTAGCATCACTATACCCTACAAATCTCAAGTCATCACTCCCACCGAGGGTAAGGACCCAGTCCGTAGTCCTTCGTTGGTACTTGAGGATATTCTTTACCGCAGTCCAGTGTGCCTTGCCCGGGTTCCCCTGATACCTGCTAACCATGCTCAGGGCAAAGGCTACATCAGGTCGAGTACACGTCATAGCATACATGATCGATCCTACAGCCGAAGCATAAGGTATTCGACTCATTTCTGCTATCTAAGCCTCAGTGCTAGGGCTTTGTTTCTTACTTAATCCGGCGTTACTCTGGATGGGTAACTCTCCTTTCTTGGAGTCCTGCATGCTGAATCTCTTCAGCACCTTAACCAAGTAGGTACTCTGACTAAGTCCAATTAGTCTTTTACTCTGATCTCTCAAGATCCTTATCCCTAGAATATAGGCAGCTTCACCAAGGTCCTTCATAGGAAAACACTTCCCAAGCCAGGACTTTACTTCCTGAAGGGTTGGGATGTCGTTTCCTCTGAGTAGTATGTCATCCACATACAATACCAAAAAGCTAACTATACTCCCACTAGCCTTGACATACACACAAGATTCATCTTCACTCCTAGAAAAGCCAAATTCCTTGACCTTTTCGTCAAAGAAAAGATTCCATCTACGCGGTGCTTGCTTTAATCCATAAATGGATTTCTCAAGCTTACACACTCTATTAGGGTACTCGTTGTTGACAAAACCTTCTGGCTGACTCATGTAAACATCTTCAGCCAACTTTCCATTAAGGAAAGTGGTTTTGACATCCATTTGCCAAATTTCATAGTCATGAAATGCAGTTATGGCTAACATAACCCTAATAGACTAAATCTTGGCTACTGGAGAAAAGGTCTCATCCTAATCCACTCCAGGAATTTGAGAGAAGCCCTTTGCGGCCAGTTGAGCCTTTTAAGTGTGTACATTACCATCTATGTCGGTCTTCTTCTTGAAGCACCCTACTGTCTTACGACCTGGTACATTCTCAACCAAGTTCCAAACTTGATTGTCATACATGGATTGTATCTCGCTATCCATAGCCTCTTTCCATTTAGCAGACTCGGGGCCTGCCATGGCTTCCTCGTAGCTGTTAGGGTCATCCAGACCTACTAGTGTCCCGTCACTAATAAGTGTCTCCCCTTCTGCAGTAATATGGAAACCATAGTAATGCTCAGGTGCACTCCTAACTCTCGTGGAACGCCTCAGAGGTACAGATTCGTCAATTGGCTCAACAGGAGTTTCCTCCTCAAGTTGAGGGCTAGTGTTTTAACTTCCTTCACCACTTGACTCTTGAATTTCTTCAAGATCAATTTGCCTCCCACTGTATCCTTGGCTTATAAACTCTCTTTCTCGAAAGACTCCACTTCTTGCTACAAAGACCACATTATCACTAGGTCTGTAGAAGAGGTAACCAAAGGATCTTTGTGGGTAGCCGATGAAAATACACCTCTCGCTTCGGGGTTCTAGCTTGTCATGAGTCTCGCGTCTCACGAAAGCCTCACAACCCCAAATCTTGATGTGGTCTAGTTTGGTTAGTTTACCAGTCCACATATCGTGAGGAGTTTTGGAAACTTTCTTTGTAGGGACTAGATTAAGGATATGGGAGGCAGTCTCTAAGGCATACCCACAGAATGAGATTGGTAGCGAAGCTCGACTCATCATGGAACGAACCATGTCTAACAAGGTTCGATTATGCCTCTCAGCCACACCATTCAGCTGCGGTGTCTTGGGAGGTGTCAATTGTGAGACAATCCCACATTCCCTTAGATAGTCAAGGAACTCTGAACTAAGATACTCACCACCACGATCGGATCGAAGCATCTTAACGTTCCTGCCCAATTGATTCTCGACTTCCTGTTTAAATTCCTTAAACTTTTCGAAAGTCTCTGACTTATGCTTGATTAAGTAGACATATCCATATCTACTGTAATCATCAGTAAAAGTCAAATAATAACGATTAGCATCCCTTGTGGCATGTTTGAATGGTCCACACACATCCGTGTGTACAAGATCCAACAAACCTTCACCCCTCTCACACGAGCCTATGAAGGGTGACTTTGTCATTTTTCCAAGTAAGCATGATTCGCAACTATCATCTGACTTTAGGTCAAACACTCCAAGACACCATCCTTTTGGAGTTGGCCTATACGTTTCTTGCTTATATGTCCAAGACGACAATGCCATAATGATGCTTTATCCAAGTTATTATTATTAAGAGAATTAATACACAAAACATTATTTCCTAAGTTATCTACAACAGATACAACTTCATACACAACATCACAAGGTAATGCTTTAAAATAAGGAACATTATTAAAGAAAGCATTAATCGAACCAAGTTCATTATCAAATGAAAAGGTGAAATCTTGTTTATACAATGCATGAAAGGAAATACTATTTCTTGTCATTGCTGGCGAATAACAACATTTATTCAAATCTAAATTTAACCCACTACTTAGCGATAAAGTATAAACTCCAATCTTGGTGATAGGTGTAACTTTCCTATTCCCCATGATTAAGTTTATTCTTCCTTGCTCCACATTCTCACTTCTTCTTAGTCCCTGCAAGTCATAAAAAATGTGAATACCACAACCAGTATCAAGGACCCAAGATTTAGAATGGGGTGAGTTATTAGAAATGATAGTGTAAATACCTGCATGGTTCGGTTTAACTTTCCCATCCTTCACATCTTGCTGGTATTTTGGGCAGTTCCGCTTCCAATGTGATTTTTCATGGCAATAGAAGCATTCAACCTCTTTAGGGTCAGAAGGAGGAGTGACGAAACCTTTCTTGGTTCCACTTGAAGAAGAGCCATCAAGGGTCCTAACCCTGGTACCCTTCGAAGAACTCTTTCTCTTCTTCCCTTGACTTTTCCCGATTGCCAAAACTGGAGTGGAGTTTGGAGTAGGAGTGTTAACAACTGACTTACCCTTAAGACCTGATTCAGCAATCTTGAGAAGTCCCTGGAGTTTGCTGAGTGTGTCATCTTCCTTATTCGTGTGATATGTCATGCAGAATTGATCATAGCACGATTTTAAGGAGCGCAAAATTATATCTATTGCAAGCTCCTCAGGGAAGTTCACATTAAGCTTCAGCAATCGATCCACATACCTTTGCATTTTCTGCATGTGGCTCATGACGGATTCCCCGTCCTTCATCATGGTTGTTATCATGGAGCAGATGATTTCATACATCTCTTGTCGTGCACTTTGATGGTATCTTTCCATCAAATCTTGGTGCATTTCATAAGGGTAGAAATCCTCATAGGATTTTTGGAGTTCCGCTGTCATCGTGGCCATCATAATGCATGCCACTTTCGTAGCATCCCTTTAATGTGCCAGAAAGTCAGCGATCTCCTGAGGAGTTGCAGTGGTCTCATGAATCTCCTTAAGCTCCTTGTCAAGGACATATTCTTTGTCCTCATAGCGGGTAATCATCCTGATGTTTCTGATCCACTCATTCAAGTTGGATCCATCAAAAGTGACTTTCCCACAAAAGTTCATAAGGGCAAAGGAGCCATTAGGATTAGAGCCAGAAGCAGCATTGTTTGAAGACATCTGAAGGAAGAAGACAAGATTAGTTTAGATATTAAGAGAGCCCTTAATAAAACACCCAAATGTAATATTAAGGCTAGGATCCAATCACAATATATTATAACTTAGAAGAGGTATGCCGTAATCCAAGCTATAACATATTTGAAAGGTAGGTGAATGATGATTCATGAATTTCCACCACGAAAACCGAAATATTAGATATTAGGTTTTTGATTGGTTCTTAGAAATTCCTAGATTCTTTGATATTCAATGAACTTTTCAAAGGCATGTTTCAATCTCGAGTGTGCCCTCCAAGTTTTGTGACTGGGATACCGTGGATCACAAAATGAGGTGTGAAGTAACCATGCAAATCACTTGGTACCCTTAAAGTTTATCACTTAATCGATGTGCCGGTAAACCACACACGCTCCACCGATACTATAATAAACCTTATGTCACCCTTTAACTCCCTTGTTAAGTCCAAGTTAGTGTGTCGGTTAGCCATACACGCTCCACCAACGACTTAAACAAAGTGTAAAGTGTAATTTCATGGATTAGCACCTTATTCACATTTTTCCTAAAGTAACTAAGATTGGGAATTTAATAAAACATTTAATTACTTTATAATATTCATCATACATTTAATGAGAATTTATAAGTCCTTGTCTTACCCGTTCTGCTAGCGACCCTCCACCAGTCAAGCAAGTGGTGGGTGAGAGTGGACACCCATTATAATATATATATATATATATATATATATATATATATATATATATATATATATATATATAATTATTAATTTATAATAATATACGTATAAGGGTTGAATTTTAACTTTTAAAATTGTAGGGGTTGGAACTAAAGTTTGAACAAGACTTTACTTGTTCCAAAACTTGAGGGCAAGTTTTGTAAACTTTCAAAACTTTTCATTTCTTGTAACTTATGAGTTTAATAGAATAATAAAAATGAAGACTCTTCATTTTTCTAACTCTTGTGTTCTTTTAATGGTTTTAATTTAAGTGTGACTCTTGGTTTTCCATAACTTGAGGACAAGTTATGGACTCCATTAAAACACATTATGATCAAGAATTAAACTACCACATAGGTTACAAATAATTCCTATGATCATCTAAACATCATAAGAATATGAACATGAATATGAACACTTTCATAAATCAAATTTACACTTAAAACCTTGTAATTTTGATGACTAGTTGTTGTAAATGAATTAGCAAAGACATTACACCATCTAAAACAAGTTTTCAAGTACCAAAACAGTTTAGGGTAATGTTTCTAGTCCATTTCCAGCAACTAAAGTCGAAAATCTGCACTCTGTCGACCCTACTCGCCGAGTGCATGAACCTACTCGACGAGTAGGTTGAGGATACAAGTGAACTCGACGAGTCCCCCCATGGACTCGGCGAGTTCAGTAGTCAGACAACAAGTTTTTCGACTTTTTTCAACTTTTTAGCACAAATAACAAACAAACAAGCCTAGGCTCTAATACCACTGATGGGTTTTGAGCATTCTAACACTTCCTAAGTGTACATGCAACCCTAAGAACCTTGGATCTATGTTTGTCTAATTATCATGCAAAGTTGAATTCCATGGTTATATTCCTATCTAGCATACATGGGGAACAATTTTTAACTTGAATGAAAGATAGAATAACTTACCTTGTTGTTGCTTATGTTCCTTGAAACCCTGTGAGCCTAGCACCCCAAGTGTGATGCCTCAAATGCCTCACACAACACCAAATGCTCTTGGAAGGACTTTTGAGAGAATGCACACTTCTTGAAATCGGCCCAACCCTCTTGTTTCATATGTGTAGCCGTTTTTGGTGGAGAATAGGATTCTTATATAGTGTTGACACATCTAGGGTTACACCATGTAAACCCTAATGTGTCATGACTCTTCATTTCCATGACCCATGGGTTTGTAACTCCCATGGAGAATCCATGGAGTATCCTATGGGTGGAACCCAACTTGATAATCCATGGAGCCTCATAGCCCACTATACAAGATATGGATGATTTACATAATCAACCTATATATTTAATTAGTTATCTTTTGATCACTTAATTAATACTAAATTAATTCTTGATCAAACTAATCAAATAATATTATTAATATATTAGAACTTATAATATATTAATAATCTCCAAATGTTATTTCTCTCATTTAGTCTATCCAATTGCATGGTGCCATGCAACCCAAATGGACCATTTCGGGTCGGGTCAAGTACATACCAGCAATAGTTATGGACTTAGACACCTTATCCAACATTTTCATGGTGTCCAGAGCAGCAGTCCTCATTTTAGATACTTCGCCAAAAGTTGTGTGAAGCCCTGGTGCTCGCCCTCCCGGAAGGGATGGAGGATTTTGTGGTATACTATGATGCATCAATATTTGGGTTAGGGGCAGTGCTTATGCAAAGGGGACACGTGATAGCGTATGCATTGAGGTAGCTAAAGCCTCATTAGTCAAGATATCCCACCCACGATCTGGAGTTGGGGGCTGTGGTGTTTTCCTTCAAGATCTGGCGGCACTATCTATATGGGGTTCGATGTAGCATATACACGGACCACAAGAGTCTGAAGTACTTGATGGATCAGCCAAACCTGAATATGCACCAGAGGAGATGGTTGGATGTGGTGAAGGATTATGATTGTGAGATCCTGTACCACCCAGACAAGGCTAATGTCATAACCGATGCCTTGAGCCGTAGGGCGGAGAGCGCCCCAATTCGAGACGTTTGTATGAGGTTGACAGAGATGACTCCGATATTGGACACCATCCGAGGGGCCCATGATAAGGCTGCAAGACTAGAAAACTGAAAGAGGGAGCGGGTTGTCGGGCAGGTATCGGAGTTCATTACCATTTGTCGGGGACTTATGACATTTCATGGTTGAATTTGGGTACCGTTTGTGGGCGGGACGCATACCATTTTGATGTTAGAGGCACATCGATCGAAGTTCTTGATCCATCACGGGGCCAGTAAGAGGTATTTGGACCTAAAGAAGGAGCATTGGTGGCCCTGTATGAAGAGGGATGTTGCATGGTTCATCGAGAGGTGCCTAACTTGTCGCCAGGTTAAGGCCGAGCACCATCGTCCGCATGGTAAGCTACAGGCGCTGGAGATTCCCGAGTGGAAGTGGGAACAGATTACCATGGATTTTGTCACCAAATTGCCAAGGACTGCGAGGGGAGTCGATGCAATTTGGGTGATTGTAGATAGGTTGACGAAGAGCGCTCATTTTCTTGCTATCAGTGAGAGCTCTTCTGCTGAGAGGTTGGTAGCATTATATGTGAGGGAGGTAGTATCGCGGCATGGGGTTCCGATGTCGATTGTTTCAGATCGAGACGTACAATTTACTTCCATATTTTGGAAGAAGTTTCACGAGGAGTTGGGTATGAGACTGCATTTCAGTACCGCATACCACCCATAAACAGACGGACAGAGTGAGCGGACGATTCAGACACTCAAGGATATGCTTCGTGCGTGTGTTTTGGATTTTGGCAGATGTTGGGACACATATTTACCCTTGGCAGAGTTTTCGTACAACAACATCCATCATTCGAGCATTGGTATGCCACACTTTGAGCTGTTGTATGGGAGGAGGTGTTTGACCCCCATATGTTGGGGAAAAGTGGGGCAACGTGTAATGGGTAGTACGAGATCGTGCTTCAGACGATAGAGTAAATACATCAGGTCAGGCAGAGATTGTTGACTGCTCAGAGTCGCCAGAAGAGTTATGCGGACAGGCGTCGATCTGAGCTCGAGTTTCAGGTTGGTGACCTCGTACTCTTAAAGGTCTCTCCTTCGAAAGGAGTAATCTGATTCAGGAAGAGGGGCAAGTTGGGGCCTCGATATATTGGACCTTTCAGGGTAGTCGCGAGGGTAGGCAGGGTAGCCTACCGTTTGTATCTACCTGCGGAGTTGGGGTAGATTCACGACACTTTTCATGTGTCACAATTAAGGAAGTGTATTGTCGACGAGTCGGCAGTGGTACCATTAGAGGACATTCAGGTGGATGCAGGCCTGAACTATGTGGAGAGACTGGTTGCAATTAGGGATCGGAAGGTCAAGGTTCTGAGGAAACAAGGAAGTGCCTTTGGTGCAAGAGCAGTGGCAGCACAGGAAGGGGTCAAAGCTGCCTTGGGAGCCGGAGCGCGAGATGCGTGAGAAGCATACTGAATTTTTTGTAGAATGAGACTTCGAGGACGAAGTTTGGTTCTAGTGGGGGAGAATTGTAACATCGAGAATCCCAGGTATATTATTTAATATTGATTTTTTTGAATTATGTGAAGGAACTCGGCGAGTTAATGTGTAGACTCGCCGAGTAGGGTCGTGATTGTCCATTCGGTTTCGCATTGGACTCGGCGAGTCCATAAATGGACTCGGCAAGTCTACGCTGTTTAATGAAACCCTAATCCTCCGGGGTTGGAGCCTATTTAAGGGTACTCTTAGCCTCCCATTGCAGCTACCAGTCCCTTGAGAGAAACCATAGTGATCTATATCGTTTGGAAGGAAGGAGAAGCCTTTATTGATCTTTCTATCCTTGGCTTGGCAAAAAGAAGGTGATCAAGAGCAAGAGGAGGCTGAACGGGGTGTGATTCAAGTGGTTTCAGAGACCAGAGATTCCAACTTGAGGTATTCATTCGGACCTTCTTCAGTTTTAGTATTGAACTTAGAGATTAGGGTTTTCTAACCTCTTGTGAGGATGTTTATGTGGAGCAATTGGTCCCTTATCGAGTCTATGCTTTGGATCTGGACTCAAACAGGTTCAGAGACTTCAATCCAATATGCTTTATGGGTCCTTGAGGGGTGATTGGACTTAGGTTGCCATTTTTGGGACTAAATCTCCATTTGATGCCATTATCTATGTTTATAAGCATCAAGTTTCGAGCTTTACATGATTATATTGATTGGGAAGGTCAGATCTATGGAATTGAGGAACAGATCTGACCTTAGGAGGTCAAAAGAATCTGTCCATGGCATGTACTTGTCGAGTTGTTCTTGGGACTCGGCGAGTTAAGTCAAAGTAGCCCCACGATTCATGCCTCGGGACTCATCGAGTAAAGGAAGGGACTCGACGTGTTAAATGGGACTAAGGAGTTAAGTGGAGACAGTTGGACTCGCCGAGTTGCCCAAGTGCACTCGCCGAGTCGGGTCAAAGTTTGACCGTTGACTTTGGTTGACTTTTAGGGTTTGGTCAGTAGCAAGGCCTTTGAGTTAGAAGAGGGGTAGAATGGTCTTTTACCCTTCTGAAGATGTTAAGAAAGGTTAGAGTACAGTTATATTTATGGAATTATTTGCCTTATGTGTTTAGGCGGAGGCTAGATCGCATTCCATCGAGTCAGTGATTTACCGAGATATCAGAGGTGAGTCTTCTCACTATACTGTACCCGGAACGGTTGTCGATGTGTGACCAGAAGGTCGGATATGTTATAAGTTGTATGCATTATATGTGATTAAGTTAACCGTTTGTATGTGCTATGTATGCTATGTTTGATATGGGCAAGAAGGCATTATGTTATTGGCTGGAAGGCATTGTGATGTGGACCGGAAGGTCGACGCTGGTAGGACCAGAAGGTTTACCGGGTTGGGACGGAAGTCCCCTGAGACACATGGACCGGAAGGTCATGGCCTGGAAAGGCGTATGTACGTAAGTAGTATTTTGGGGAACTTACTAAGCATTTATGCTTACAATTGTTGTGTTATGTGTTTCAGGTAGTAGCGAGGACCATGGGAAGGCGCCAACATGATCTGTACACACTGACGGAAGATTTATTTTATGATCTTGTGATTTGACATGTTTTGTATTATGATTATGATACATTGGATTTTATGGCTTGTTTCAGTTGGAAACACGTTTTAATAATTGAAAATTTTGTTTTGAAAATTCACGTTGTTACATTTCTTGCTCAAGCTATTCTTAGCTGGATTACCCCGAGTCTGATGTGGATAACATATGTAACTATATCAGACTGAGGTGCACATGGAAAGGTTGCTATAAGAATAGGCAACGAGGTTGTTTCCATGATAATAGTCAACCAGATTATCACCAACCGTCAGACAAAATAGATCTTGATCGATTATAAGCGACAGTGTTGCTGTCGATAGTGTTCTTTTTGAAAAGTATCCTTGCTATAGCAAGATGTAATGTCGGAAACACCTTATTGATCGTTCGCGCATAGGAAAACCATCATGATTATAAGGGAAGAGGCACCAAATGTGGTGCTAAGCATTAAATAAACTTATGGTGCGCGACTTACAATGCATAACAATACGTGAATTATGTAGCGTGACTTATAAGTAAAGTCCAGGCTTAGCAACCAACGATCCAACACGTGGGTGAGCATTGTGTGAAATAGATCGAGATTAGTTGCGAATAATCACATATACATCATGCGGGAGACCATCGCATGGAATGGCTCAGGCTTATTAGCTGCCAACGATCGTAGATACATCACATCAGAGAGCATCATGTGGACTGGATCGGGCTTAACTGCCATCAATCCTAGATATATCATGTGGAATGAATCGGGCTTAGCTACCAACAACCATAGATACATCACGTGGGAGAGAATCTGTAACAACGCAAATTTTCAAATAAAATTTTCATTTAAAATAAAGTGATTTCATTCAACCAATAATATTTATTCCATGTTTCATATCAAATACATATATAAATTCCCAAGATCTCAAATAGCAGCAGTGTGTATGCATCACGCCGGCGCCTTCCCACGGTCCTCGCTAGTACCTAAAACACATACATAACAACTTGTAAGCATAAATGCTTAGTGAGTTCCCCAGTATACGACTTACACATATACGCTTTTCCAGGCCCTGACCTTCCGGTCCACAACACATCACCTTCCGGCCCGTAACATAATCGCCTTCCGGCCCATAACATATTGCCTTCCGGCCCGTAACATATTGCCTTCCGGCCCATAACATATTGCCTTCCGGCCCATAACATTTACAACACATAATACATTTAATCTAACACACATAGCACATATATCATATATCATACCTGACCTTTCTGTCACATAACATATCGCCTTCCGGCCCGTATAAACATACATATCATGCATAGCAACTACCTTTCTATTTATAGCATATATAACATACATCGTATTCGACCTTCCGGTCACACAGTCAAACCCTTCCGGGTATAGTATAGTGAGAAGACTCACCTCGTGGTAATGAAAACTATCAACTCTTGAAATCACTCGCACTCGATCCGCCGATCTGCAAACTTCCTATAATACCATATACCCTTATTAATACTCTTATCATTCAAGACAACTGAGCCTAAGAAATTATATGCAGGTCAACTCTGGTCAATGGTCAACTGGACCGGACTCGTCGAGTGCAAAGGTGACTCGACGAGTCGAGTCGTCCTCTCCAACTTTCCCTGATGTTCCCTTTCTACTCGTCGAGTATCCCCCTTGACCCGACGAGATCCACGTGGAAGAATCGCGGGGCCACCCCGACTCCACTCGCCGAGTCTGAAGAACAACTCGGCGAGTCCCAGTGAATCTTCAAGCTACTCGCCGAGTCTATTCATTGGACTCGGCGAGTCCATGCCATGCAGTCAATCAACTGCTTCCTGAAATACGTATGGTCCCGAAATACACAATCATGGGACTTTCTGGACCTCTAAACATCCTATTACTGGGGTATAAACGTTTGGGTAACAACATAATAACCCATCTAATCACGAAATGGGTTTCATAAACCCTAAATCCGTGTACACCTCAAAATAACAGGAATGATCCGAAGTATTACCTGAAAAACGTGCTCTCTGTGTCCCCAAACCTCAGAACTCGATCCCCTTGATCTTCCTTTGGCCAAAACCCTTCCTCCTCTTGCCTAACAAATTCTTCAAGGTTCCAATAGCCTTCACTCCTGCCCTAGATGTCCACAGACGCTTAGGTTCTTCTCAATCGGCCAAAAGACGGACAATGATGGCCTAAAAGGCGTTATATACGATCCAAAACCAAACGGCTAGGGTTTCTGCTGAACAGCGTCAACTCGCCGAGTCCATATCTAGACTCGTCGAGTCCAGTCGCGAACCCGCGACCAAGTTTGTGGTCCTACTCGGCGAGTCTGGCTCTAACTCGCCGAGTCCCTTCCTAAAATGCCCCAAAAAATATTTTTAAAGCAATACCTGAAATTCCGGGCTGTTACAACTCTCCCCCACTAGAACTAGACTTCTCCCTCGAAGTCTCACTCTGCGAATAACTCCGGATGTTGCTCCCGCATCTCACGCTCCGGCTCCCAAGTCATCTCCAATCCTTTCCGATGTTGCCACTGAACCAACACCAGAGGTACTTCCTTGTTCCGCAGAACCTTGATCTTCCGATCCCTGATAGCTACCGGTCTCTCGGCGTAATTCAGGCTCGCATCCACCTGAATATCCTCTAACGGAACCACTGCCGATTCATCGGCTATACACTTCCTCAACTGTGATACGTGAAAGGTATTGTGAATCTGTCCCAGCTCTGCTGGCAACTCCAACCGATAAGCTACCCGACCTACCCTTGCAATTACACGAAATGGACCTATGAACCGGGGCCCCAACTTGCCCCTCTTTCTGAACCGGATCACTCCCTTCCAAGGAGAAACCTTCAGGAGAACGAAGTCGCCAACCTGGAATTCCAGCTCGGACCGGCGTCTGTCCTCATAACTCTTCTGTCGGCTCTAGGCGGTCAATAACCTCTGCCTAACCTGCTGAATCTGCTCTGTCGTCTGGAGTACGATCTCTGTACTGCCCATCACTCTCTGTCCCACCTCTCCCCAGCAAATGGGAGTCCGACACCTCCTACCATACAACAACTCAAAAGGTGGCATACCAATGCTCGAATGATGGCTGTTGTTGTAGGAAAACTCAGCCAACGGCAAATGCGCATCCCAGCTACCCCCGAAGTCTAACACACACGCTCTAAGCATGTCTTCCAATGTCTGAATCGTCCGCTCGCTCTGACCATCTGTCTGGGGATGGTATGCAGTACTAAAATGTAGTTTAGTACCCAGCTCCTCATGGAATTTCTTCCAGAACCTGGAAGTGAAGCGTACATCACGGTCTGAAACAATCGAGATCGGCACTCCATGCCGAGATACTACCTCTCTCACGTATAACTCCGCCAACTTCTCCGCTGATGAACTCTCGCTAATGGCAAGGAAGTGCGCACTCTTCGTCAATCTATCCACAATCACCCAAATTGCATCGACTCCCCTGGCAGTTCTCGGCAATTTGGTGATGAAATCCATAGTAATCTGTTCCCACTTCCACTCAGGAATCTCCAAGGGCTGCAACTTACCATGCGGTCTCTGGTGCTCGGCCTTAACCCTACGGCAGGTCAAACACCTCTCAACGAACCAAGCGACGTCTCTCTTCATACAAGTCCACCAATATTCCTTCCTCAAGTCCAAATACATCTTCGTAGCACCGGGATGGATCGAGAATTTCGATCTATGAGCCTCCTCCATCAAAGTAGCACGCGTACCGCCCACGAATGGTACCCGAATCCGACCCTGAAACGTCAGAAGTCCTCGTCCATCCTTAACGAACTCTGAAATTAACCCAACGACCCGCTCTTTCTTCTGCATCTCGGATCTCACAACCTCGGCCTGTGCCCCACGAATAGCATATAATACTGGAGACATCACCGTCAGTCTCAGACATACGTCTCGCAATGGAGTGCTCTCCGCCCTACGACTCAATGCATCGGCTACCACGTTAGCCTTGCCTGGGTGGTATAGGATCTCACAGTCATAATCCTTAACCACGTCCAACCATCTCCTCTGACGCATATTTAGGTTGGGTTGATCCATCAAATACTTCAAACTCTTATGGTCCGTGTATATAGTACAACGAACCCCGTACAGGTAGTGACGCCAAATCTTGAGAGCGAACACTACTGCCCCCAACTCTAAGTCATGCGTGGGATATCTCGTCTCGTGAGGCTTTAATTGCCTCGATGCATAAGCTATCACATGGCCTCTCTGCATCAACACTGCACCCAGTCCCGAAATCGATGCGTCGCAATATACGACAAAATCCTCCATCCCCTCCGGGAGGGCTAATACCGAGGCTTTGCACAGTCTCTGATGTAGTGTCTCGAAGGAAGTCTGTTGCTCGGGTCCCCATGAGAATGTAACACCCTTCCGGGTCAATCTGGTGAGCGGTACCACGATCTTGGAGAAGTCCCTAATAAACCTCCGATAGTACCCCGCCAACCCAAGGAAACTCCTGATCTCGGAAGGTGACTTCGGTGCCTCCCAACTCATCACTGCTTCCACCTTGGCCGGATCGACCAATATCCCTGCCTGATTAACAACATGTCCAAGAAATTGGACCTCCCGCAACCAGAAGTCACATTTGGAGAATTTTGTATATAGCTTCTCCGACCTCAATACCTCAAGGACCTCCCTCAAATGCCCCTCATGCTGCTCTCTAGTTTGCGAATACACTAGGATGTCGTTGATAAATACAATCACAGACCGATCCAGCATCGGCCTGCATACCCTGTTCATGAGGTCCATGAACACTGCCGGGGCATTGGTGAGCCCGAAAGGCATCACCACGAACTCGTAATGCCCATACCGCGTCCTGAATGCTGTCTTCTGGACGTCCTCATCCCGCACTCTTACCTGATGGTACCCTGATCTCAAATCGATCTTGGAAAACCAAGATGCCCCTTGCAACTGATCGAATAGATCATCGATCCTAGGTAACGGATAGCGGTTCTTGACCGTCACCTTGTTCAACTCCCGGTAATCAATGCACATCTGGTGTGAACCATCCTTCTTCTTGACGAACAGAATCGGTGCTCCCCACGGCGAGCTACTCGACCGAATAAATCCCTTCCCCAGCAACTCCTGGAGTTGCGAGGACAACTCTTGCATCTCTGGAGGTGCAAGACGATAAGGCACCTTCGCAATAGGCGCAACCCTCAGAATCAGATCGATACCAAACTCTACTTGCCTCGCAGGAAGTACTCCCGGCAACTCCTCAGGAAAAACATATGGAAACTCGCGCACCACTGGAACCTCCTCCACTGTCCTCGGTCTCTCGGAAGCCTCCCGCGTATCCATCACATACGCCACAAAACCTCTACATCCCTGCTGTAGGCATTGCCTCGCCCTAGCGGCCGAACAAAAAGCTGATCCCGAACGGGTACCCTCGCCGTATACCGTAAGAACTCCCCCACTAGGGTCTCATATAGTCACCAGCTGGCGCTCACAGTCGATGACAGCGCTGAATCGGCTCAACCAGTCCATGCCCACGATGACACAAACATCCCCCATCGCAATAGAATTAGGTCAATCGGAAACGCAACCCCGAAAATCTCTAGTACGCATCCCCGAAGAACCTCCGTGGCACAAACCACCCTCTCGGCCGCTATAGAAACGCTCAGAGGCCGACTTAACGGCTCACGACTAATGCTGATATGCTAACTAAAAGCTAAAGATACAAAGGATCTACTCGCACCCGAATCAAATAACACTAGAGCAGGCATAGAGTTCACAAGAAAAGTACGTACACATACATTAACATAAGCATAACATTTCGACTTTAAAGTAAATACGTGAATTACAGCATACCTGCCACAACATCGGGCGCAACGTGGACCTCCTCCGCAGTCAGCTGAAAGGCTCTCCCGCGAGCCCTCGGGGCCTCGACCTTCGCCGGTCGGGTTTCAGTAGTCCTGGTAGTAGGTGTAGATCCCTGACGAAGCTGCGGGCACTCGGCCTTCCGATGGCCTGTCTGGTTGCAGTGAAAGCAAACCATGAACCCCTTAGGACAATCCCTGGCAATGTGTCCTTCCTTGCCACACTTGTAGCAACCACCAGCTCGACACGCCCCCTCATGACCCTTGCCGCACTTTCCACAAGTGCGGCCCTTCGGACCTCCCATCCTCGAATCAGCGGATTTGATCCGCTTGGCTGCCGGCTGAGACTGAGCCGGTCGTCGGTCCACCTGCTGAGACTCGGCCTCCTCCCTGGCCTGAGTCTCCAACTCGATCTCGCGCTTCCTGGCGTTCGCCTGAAGCTTAGTGAAAGTACGATAGGTGGAGTTTGACACAAACTCCCGGATATCCCTCCTCAAAACGCCTAAATACCGGCTCATCCGTGACTGCTCTGTAGACACCAGCTCTGGGCAGAACATCGCCCTCTCGTGAAACTTCCGTGTGACCATCGCAACGGAATCAGTACCCTGCTTAAGGGTCAAGAACTCCTGAATCAATCGTTCCCTCTCCACTGGGGGAACGTACTCGTCCCTGAACATCTCAATAAACCTCTCCCATCTCACCGCTGTAATCTCCGCCAGAGTGAAGTTCGCCGTCACGAACTTCCACCAATCCTTCGCTCCCAGACGGAGCTGGTTCAAGGCGAACCGTACCCTCAGGTGCTCCGGGCATGAGCAAGTGTAGAAGCACCCCTCAATGTCGGCGATCCACCTCATCGCAGCAATCGGATCCTGCATCCCATCGAACTCAGGGGGTTTCCTGTTGCTGAATTCCCGGAACAGCAACGAATCGCCCCCTTGCGGCCTGGCAGCGGCCACAGCTGCAGCCTCAGTCAGTGCGGCGTACCGCTCCTCAAACGTCTCCATCAGTGTGGTCTTAATAGACCCAAACATCTCCGGGATCTCAGCCCGGATCGCTGCAGCTACCTCCTCCTGAATCATCTGATGAATATCCTCGTCGCTCACACTGCTCGAACTCGCCCCATGACGTGTGGTAACCATGATGTCTCTGAAATACAACATAAAATTATCAGAGACTCCATCAAGTACAATTGTACTCGATAACGCAACCCTACTCAGTCTCCGATATCCAGGGATTCTTACTTGGGTCTTCCACCGACCCAATGTCTTCGGTAGTACGGGCCCAATACTACCGACCACACCGTGTCAGTATTCGTCCCAAATCTTCCTCCCCAAACCCCGAATAGTGAGTACTCTACCTCTAATATGCATTATCTACCTGCACGCTATCGAATATCTCATATAAGCAAACTCCCTAGACTAAGGCATCACAAAACAGGCCATTCTAGTCCTATCATGAATACCTAGTCTTCTAGCATGCATAACAATTCATAATTCAGTGCATAACATAACATTGTAAGGTATTCTGGGGATCTTTACCGTTCGGGTGTTGGCTGATGGTACACACTGCTCCGTTCTCGTTTACCACTTTACCATTTATAAAAATTTATGTCTTTATTATTTTTAAAAGATTTTTCCTCAAATCCTCGGTTTGAGTTCAGTTACACCTGAAGGTACACCCGAATCCCTCAAACCAAGGCTCTGATACCAATTGTAACAACGCAAATTTTCAAATAAAATTTTCATTTAAAATAAAGTGATTTCATTCAACCAATAATATTTATTCCATGTTTCATATCAAATACATATATAAATTCCCAAGATCTCAAATAGCAGCAGTGTGTATGCATCACGCCGGCGCCTTCCCACGGTCCTCGCTAGTACCTGAAACACATACATAACAACTTGTAAGCATAAATGCTTAGTGAGCTCCCCAGTATACGAATTACACATATACGCCTTTCCAGGCCCTGACCTTCCGGTCCACAACACATCGCCTTCCGGCCCGTAACATAATCGCCTTCCGGCCCATAACATATTGCCTTCCGGCCCGTAACATATTGCCTTCCGGCCCATAACATATTGCCTTCCGGCCCATAACATTTACAACACATAATACATTTAATCTAACGCACATAGCACATATATCATATATCATACCTGACCTTTCTGTCACATAACATATCGCCTTCCGGACCGTATAAACATACATATCATGCATAGCAACTACCTTTCTATTTATAGCATATATAACATACATCGTATTCGACCTTCCGGTCACACAGTCAAACCCTTCCGGGTATAGTATAGTGAGAAGACTCACCTCGTGGTAATGAAAACTATCAACTCTTGAAATCACTCGCACTCGATCCGCCGATCTGCAGACTTCCTATAATACCATATACCCTTATTAATACTCTTATCATTCAAGACAACTGACCCTAAGAAATTATATGCAGGTCAACTCTGGTCAACGGTCAACTGGACCGGACTCGTCGAGTGCAAAGGTGACTCGACGAGTCGAGACGTCCTCTCCAACTTTCCCTGATGTTCCCTTTCTACTCGTCGAGTATCCCCTTGACCCGACGAGATCCACGTGGAAGAATCGCGGGGCCACCCTGACTCCACTCGCCGAGTCTGAAGAACAACTCGGCGAGTCCCAGTGAATCTTCAAGCTACTCGCCGAGTCTGTTCATTGGACTCGGCGAGTCCATGCCATGCAGTCGATCAACTGTTTCTGAAATACGTATGGTCCCGAAATACACAATCATGGGACTTTCTGGACCTCTAAACATCCTATTACTGGGGTATAAACGTTTGGGTAACAACATAATAACCCATCTAATCACGAAATGGGTTTCATAAACCCTAAATCCGTGTACACCTCAAAATAACAGGAATGATCCAAAGTATTACCTGAAAAACGTGCTCTCTGTGTCCCCAAACCTCAGAACTCGATCCCCTTGATCTTCCTTTGGCTAAAACCCTTCCTCCTCTTGCCTAACAAATTCTTCAAGGTTCCAATAGCCTTCACTCCTGCCTTAGATGTCCACAGACGCTTAGGTTCTTCTCAATCGGCCAAAAGACGGACAATGACGGCCTAAAAGGCGTTATATACGATCCAAAACCAAACGGCTAGGGTTTCTGCTGAACAGCGTCGACTCGCCGAGTCCATATCTGGACTCGTCGAGTCCAGTCGCGAACCCGCGACCAAGTCTGTGGTCCTACTCGGCGAGTCTGGCTCTAACTCACCGAGTCCCTTCCTAAAATGCCCCAAAAAATATTTTTAAAGCAATACCTGAAATTCTGGGCTGTTACAGAATCGCGTGGAATGAATCGGGCTTGGTTGTCAGAGATCGTAGATACATCATGCGGGAGTGCATCGCGTGGAATGGATCGGGCTTAGTTTCCAGCAATAGTAGATACATCAAGCGGGAGAGCATCGCATGGAGCGAATCATGCTTGGTTGATAGCGATCGCAGATACATCATGCACGAGAGCATCGTGTGGAATGGATCGCGCTTAGAAGCCAAAAAAATCACGGGGAGGATGTTGAACCTTGCATACGGAGCTTGCCGCTATGATGGAGTCGGGCTGAGAGGCGAGGCGACTCAAGCAAATAGTGTTGAGCCTTACATGCAGAGCTTGCACTATGATGAAGTCGGGCTTAGAAGCCAAGCGACTCAAGGAAAGAGAGTTGAACCTTGTATGCGCAGCTTGCCGCTACGATGGAGTCGGGCTGAGAAGCCATGTGACTCAAAGAAAGGGTGATGAACCTTGCAGGATTGGGCGTAGCAGCCGATAATCTATGTTTATGGCCCATGTGATCGTTACAGGCTGAAGTGTAATGGAACCTTATGCTTTGTTGCATCACTTGTTGTAGTGATAAATGTGGCCTCATCTTCTAATGATATTGTCGAGATCTATGCAGTGAGGATATTAAGAGTCGGACTATGGAGCTGTTGTCAAGAGGTGTGTAGCAAGGATGCCTGGAACTGGTCAACACGGCTGCTTATAGCCGGGTAAAGAGATTATTGAGAGTTGTTGAAGAGACTGCCAAAGACCAGTCAACATAGTTGCTGGGAAAAGTTGAGCATCATAGTTGATGAGAGTTAGGCAGCATGGCTGCTGGGATCTGGGTCGTGTGGTTATTAGAAAGAGTTAGGCATCATAGTTGTTGGGATCTAGGCAATGCGACCATTGAGACCTAACTCGCGACACTGCCCGGGGCTAGCCACCACGACCGCTGATAGCCAGGCAACATGGTTGATGTTTGGTGTTGGGCCATGGAGCTTCTTCTTCATTCATAACACCAATCTCTTTCCAGGGATGCACAATCATGTATAATGTCAACTCGTTATGTAGTTCAGTTCTTTGCTCGAAATAGAAATAACACATCAGCATAATGTTGTGTCACTCTTTCCACTCCCCCCTTTTTAGGAAGAGTGAAGAATGATATTGGCTTGTGCTTGCACGTTCAAGCCTCATTCGTTTGTACATGTTTGCAAGTTCCCATGCTCATGCCTTACAGATCGAGCTTTGCTCCGTTGGAGAACCTTAAGTGTCACAATACTGAAGCAGATATCTTGCTTTTGGAATACATCGGTGTGTGTCTGATGTGATTTGCAGGAATTAGGTTTAATATGGAATTTAGGTTTAATTTGGGGTTGAATTATAGGTTCGAGAGATATGGTATCAAAGGATGGTGATCTTAAACGAGAAAAGGTTCAGATTTGGTGGTAGATTTATCTGACTTGCCATATAAGTGGGACCATAGAATAATATAATGGTTAAGGTAGTAGGGTATGATAAAAGCAACATCCTTAAAACAGGTCTAAAGGTTTTTGGCTTAGTAAAAAATAAAAATTCTAGGAAATAAAATAAATATAAATATAAATAAATCATAAAATAAATAAAAATATAGATAAATAATAATTAATGATTTAAATAATAAATTTGATGAATAATCAACATAAGAAAACCTTATTAAAAAATGGTAGAAATAAATAAAGATAAAGGATAGGAAAATAATCATACCTAGGTTGATTTACTGAAGGACCATATTATAATATCATTTATAATTTTAGACTAAATTTTTCAATTCGTAAAAGTTGAAAATTTTGCCTCTTATTAAAAATTTCAATCATAAATTATACAGGTAAGGGTTATTTTAGGAAAATATGAAGGTACTAGTAAGTTTCCAAGTTGAAATGGTGGTCTGCTATAAGCTTTTCAAGTTAAATGACCATAAATCCATAATTATCGATTAGAAAAAGTGTTGACCTAGAGTTGAATTGACTAATCTATGTGGATTGGAGGAGAATGATCATTTATGAAATTCCATTAGTTGTCAGTAATTTCTTAGGTTATATGGCGGCTAATGTTTAAAACTAGAAACTTAAGGGGGTTGACGTGTAACTAGTGTAACCTCCTAAATTTCAAACTGGATTTTTCATTAAAAATCACATTACATTCAAAAATCATTCCTGAAAACAAGTTATTGTATCATCCATATTTCCAAACCATATTTTTTATTTTTAAATTCATATAAAAACATTGTTCATAAAATTCATCTCAAGAAAATCACAAATGTCAAATATATTATCATAAAAATATCAGAGTGTCCCAAAATATCCAAAATCAAAAACTGTAGGCGAATATATACAATCAAGCATTCGCCTTCCTGCGATCCTCAAAAGTACTTGTAACTTATTTAATCAACAATGGTAAACATGAAACTTAGTGAGTTCTTCAAAATACCACATACAACACAACACAAAATAAACAGTTATGGGTTGTCAGCAACCCTGGAGACTACCCGAACTCTCAGTGGGAAAACAACGCGCCTTGTGGGTTATCGGTAACCCTAGAGACTACCCGAAGTCTCAGCACACACAATAACACGTATCGCAATAATCGCATATAGACTCAGCTGGTCATCATATATATAAATATATTCTACCACACCGATAAGAATAGTGAGGAGACTCACCTTGCACAGATGATTGATAAAACTCATACTCGAACTGCCAGAACCAGTTAACATTAATTAAGAATTAAGGTAATTTTCCACACTCCACTCGTATCAAGTCAAGTCGAATCCATGTTTAGGGAAAAAGACCATTTTTCCCCTTCTAAACCCAAAAACGCTCACAAATCCACCTAAGGCACAATTGGTCAAAAAATAAATGAAATCCAAGGTCAGCACTCTGACCATTACGTGCGGCGTACTTAACTCTATGTTGGGTGTAGAGAATTAGGTAGGAAAGGATCAATTTCGCAACTGGCTATGTTGGGTGTAGCCAAAATTACATGCGGCTTATCCTAAAATTTAATTTTCAAGGTCTTAATTGTTAAGACACTTTACCCAGTCCTCAAATCTGACTCTAAAAGGTATTTTAATCCATAAAGTCTCTTGCTTTCTGTTGTTCCATGGCTGAAGAGAGCTTAATCCAAAAACCCTAACATTTTACTTCACCAAAAACTCCATAGCTCATGCATAAAAGAAAGTAAATTGCCAAGCTAGCATTTTTATGACACTATGCACCCTAAAATATCTTAAAGGATATCTCATATGCTATGGAGTATTCCATACTCACAAAGATCAAGGTTTTGGGACAAAATGAACATAAATCTAATCTTAAACAAGATCTAGCAAAACAAGCTCCAAGGTATGAACTTTATACCTTCAAAAGTTGAACACGGATATGTAGATTGTGGATCTGAAAGCTTGAATGCAACACCGCTTCTTTAATGATCTTCCTTCACTACCAAGAATACTAAAAAATCAATCATAAGGGATAGGGTTTCGATTTTAGGGTTTACATTAATGGATGTTGATCATAAGAACATCCAAAGGGGAATAAGATTTTTAAATAGGGGACATAACCCTAAAATTTAGGGTTAAAGTGTTGCACGAGTACGCACGACGTACTCATGTGTACGCCGAACATACTCCACCTTTGATGCTCCACAAGCTGCTGACTTACGACCGACATAGAACCTTGTACACCCAGCATAAGGCCTTATTTGCAACAATTTTTAAATATTAAGGGATGAAATGAAAATACTTGACATCGGGCATTACAATTCTCCCCCACTAGAAGTAGACTTCATGCTCGAAGTCAGCCTTTGCGAACATATAAGGATAATGCTCACACATCTCATCCTTAAGCTCCGAAGTCCACTAAAAACCTTTCCGATGTTGTTAGTGCACTTTGACCAAGTTCATTACCTTGTTCCTCAAGGTCATCACTTTACTATCCAAAATCACTACCGGTCTCTCGATATAATTCAAGAGACCATCGACCTGAATATCCTCCAAAGGAACCATAACTGTCTCATTGGCCACACATTTCCTGAATTGGGAAAAATCGAAGGTGTCAGGATTCTGGATAAACTCCTCAGAAAGATCTAACAGGTATGTCACCTTGCTCACTTGGGCTATCAGTCTAAAAGGGCCAATAAACCTAGGGCCCAGCTTGCCCTGCTTCCTGAATCAGATAACACCTTTCTAAGACGATACCTTCAATAGCACTAAATCTCCAACCCAAAACTCGAGCTCAGAGTGTCACCAATCCGTATAACTCTTATGGTGGCTCTGGGTCATCAGCAACCTCTGGCTAACTTGATGAATAAGTTATGTCGTCTTGAGCACTATCTTAGTGCTCTCCATGACTCTCTTCCCGGCCTCTTCCTAAAAGATAGGAGTCCGAAAATTCCTCCCATACAGGAGCTAGAAGTGAGGAATGTCAATGATGGAATGATGTCTTTTGTTGTAAGAAAACTCAGCAAAATGAAGTTAGGAGTCCCAGCTCCCACCAAAATTAATGATGCATGCCCACAACATATCCTCAAGCGTTTATATATTCTACTCGCACTGCTCGTCTTTCTACGAATGATAGGTGGTACTGAAATCTATTTGGGTGCCCAATTCCTCATCAAAACCTCTTTAAAAATCATGAAGTAAAACGAACATCCTGGTCTGACATAATGGAAGTTGGCACCCCATGATGTGCGACAACCTCTCAAACATAGGTCTCATCCAGTTTCTTGGCACAAGAGCTTTGACTTATGGCTATGAAGTGGTCACTCTTCATCAAATGATTAACTACCACCCAGATAGCATCAAAACCCTTCGCAGTCTTTGACAATTTTGTAGTGAAATCCATCGTGATCTACTCTTACTTCCACAGTGGGACCTCCAAGGGTTGTAACTTGTCATGAAGGTCAAGCACCGCTCCATGAATCATGTTGCATCCCTCTTCATACACGCCCACCATTAGCTATGTTTTAGGTCAAGATACATCTTTATAGCCCTGGATGAATGGAGAATCCCAACTTGTGGGCCTCATCCATCAACACCCATCGAGCCCCACCAACATACGGTACCCAAATCCATCCATGAAGAGTCAATAACCCCCTGCTGTCTATAGCAAAGCCTGATAATTGACCGACCACCGGCTCACTCTTCTGATTCTCCTCCTTGATAGCCTCCGATAGCGCATCTCTGATCATCTCCAAGACTGGAGTCATCACACTCATCCTCAAACACACATCTCGAATCGGGGCACTGACTGCCCTCCAGCACAAGGCATCAGCCACCACATTAGCCTTGGCTGGGTGATACATAATCTTGCAATCATAATCTTTTACTACGTTAAGAAACATGCTTTACCTCGTGTTCAAATTAGGCTGATCCATAAGATACTGTAGACTCTTATGGTGTATGTAGATAGTACACTAAACCCTATAAAGATAATGGCGCCAAATCTTGAGGGTTGAAACCACCACCACCAAATCTAAATCATGGGTGGGATACTTCACACCATGAGGCTTCAACTTCCTTGAATCGTACACAATCATATGTTGTAACGCCCGTAGATCCGGGCTAGTCAATTTAGAGATAATAGGGGTCGAAAATGACTTTTCGACAAATGATTATTTAAAATTAATAATCTTAACCAAGTTTTAGAATATGTCTCAAGGGTTCTGTACATATAAAGAACACCAAAATCCGAGTTATAACGAAGAGGTTATGGCCCGTCGAAGTTTTTCGGCAAAACCGGCACGCCACTGGGGGACGTAAATAGTGAATTTAAGACAGAGGAATTTTTAGCCGTAGTGATCTAAACAAAAGTTGTAGTATATGTTAAAATGGGAACATACAAAAAAAGAACGCCCAAATCTGACTTCGTGTGAGGAAGTTATGATTTTTCTAAGATTCGGCTTAGTAGTGCACGACCCGAAACTCGAATTTTAGTTCGAGCGGTTTTTGGCTTATGCAACCTAAATGAGAGTTGAAGATCTCATTAATAGGAACTCAACAGTAAAAAGATAGATGAAAACGGTGTCCGTATGAAGGAGTTACGAATTCTTCACGGTCATCTAGCAGTCTAAAGTCATCCTACTATTTAAATTTAGATTGGTCGATAATTACCCGACGGAGTCTAAATAAAAGTTCTAGATATTGTTTTTACCTAGCGTGGATATAACAAATTTCGAAAATGGAGTTCGTATGCGAAAGTTACGAATTTTTGAAAATCGGCTGATTTCCACCCTATGTGCGATGCCACATGTCAGCACCAGGCTGCGCATGGCTATAGCCAGCCTAGTTCACGACGTGAATATTAAAAATTCACGACGTGAACCTTCCTCCTACCCCTATAAATAAGTGGTGAGGCATCCATTCATTCCTCACACCTCCCCTCACTTCCCTCTCTCTCTCTAGAACTTCTCTCTAGCCCCGAAATCCCCCGAAAAAGCCTAAGGTACCTCCCTAGCATGAGTCGGAAGCCCTAGAGCGCCCAACGGCTTCGAGAAGAAGACCCATTCGACTCGGGAATGCTGCTCCAGTGGCGCCCGGTTTTGAGAAAAACCTGCTGTAAGTGAGCTATGCCTACCCTATCTTTAGTATAGTTTATGTTTTAATATAGTACCGTTATTACGAACTTATAATGAGTATTTGGGCTATTATTATGAGTTATATAAGAGTGTTTCTTAATGCTTATGTAATAGTAATAATATCTAGACTATTAATTAGTCGCGGTTAACGTTAGAATAAACTCTAGTAGTAATGATACTAGGTTTTGTCCGAGGGAAATTGTTTTAACAGTAACGAAGTGTTGTCCGAGTACCGAGTCATCACCTTATCAGGTGAGTGCATAGTTACTTTCATCTTACGCAAATATTTGAAATATTTTATATAAACTACGTGTTATGTGTGAATATTATCTGTATAATTTCTATCGATGTTGAATGAATGATTTTATACATGTTTTAAATGATTTAAACTGTATATGTATTTTATATCTACGATAATGTTAGGGTAAAACATGGGTAGATGTAATAGATGGAATATGAGTTGGATGATGAGTTGAGAGGTGTTATAGATCACGAGGTGAGGGTGAGTGGTGGACGATGTTAGAAACCTTTTTCCCAAATGATGGCCCCATCATTCAGCAGAGTATGGATGACAACCACAGACTATTCTAGATAGTCCAATGGAATACTAGCAGGCTCGCAACCGTAAGTGTTGTGAATGATGTGTTCACCCAGTGTATTCTAAACCTTAGTGACCATGCAGACTTGGTGCCTAAACCCTGGTGATCATGCAGACTTGATGCCTAAACCCCGGCGACTATGCAGACTTAGTGCTCGTTGTGTAAACCGTGGCAACGATGGACTTCGTGCCGATTCGTTAGGATGATCCTTAGGAATGAGTGAATGAGAAATAGCTGATTCTTAGGGTAGATCCTTAACAATAAAGAAGATAATGGGGGTGGGTAATTGGGTTGATTGTTTAATTGTTTAAACATAATAATTATATTATTGTGGGTTGAAAACCCTATGTACTCACCAGCTTTCCCAACCTGACCCACTCAGTTTATTTAAATCACAGGTGTTGATATGAAGTCACATTACGCGCAGAGATTAAAGAGATGTAGATCACTAGTGTAAAGAAATGTAAGTTCTGTTTATGCTTATGTTTCTGTATTAACGATGACATCCCAAATGTTTTGAAATGAATAAAAATACATTTCTTCAGAAATGCTTTGATAACATATTTATCATGTTTTACTGGGAACAAATTCAGCAACATTTTTATTAAAAGAAGTACTCTGATTTTTATAAATCATAAATAAAATCGGTTTTTTCTGGCCGTGAAAAATGGGGATGTCATAGTTGGTATCAGAGCATTAGTTTAAGAGAACTAGGAATTTATAGAATTTCTAGACTTAAACTTAGAATGCTAAGTGATGATTGTGAGCTGTGAGCACTAGCTTATGTAGGAAGTATGCATAATATGCTTTTACGTGCTAAATGATTTATGATGCTTTATGATGCTAAATGTATGATCGAATCTATGGTCTGTTGCCGACCGGATCTGGAAATTTTATGTGTTCAGATTTCTAAACATTTGATTACGGTATTAGATCTGGCATATAACTTTTCGGCATGACAAGGAGATCTATACGTCTATCATAAATAAAAAATTTCCATTCTTAAAAATTCTTGGCTCGGTACACCGAACGTCTGCATAGGTGTACAAAACATCATGGTGAAGACAAACTAGGAAATATCCGAGAAAGATGACAACCTGAGCCTGTGAATGTGATGGATCATGCATCGGTCGTTGTGCCTACACCCGAACCTATCACAATGGCAGAAGTTCAGGAAGTGATGCGAACCATGATAGACGTAGAAAATAGTAGAAATGAGATGGCTTACGATAGTGAATGATACGTATCGGAAGATATCATAAGAGAGGTATCTTGCCTTTAGAATACGTCTGATAAAATAGCAGTACGTCTAGAGAAGTACGGTACATCTGAATGTACACATTTGATTGGCGGGATGATAGAACGATTGGTGTATTTCCTAAAGTTTTCGTATCATCTGGAATTTCCATCACCAACCAAGTTGGAGCAGAATTGATGATTGAAGATACACATGGAAGAAGTCCTAGTAGAGTCTAGGGAAATTTTTATGATTATTTGGACACACTCGTATGTGTTAAATTGTTTTGTGATTTTAGGACTTGGGGAGTGGGATACAATACTTGGGACAAGTATGAGTAGGTGTGAAAGGTAGTAGACGCATATACTACCGGAAGCACAGGACTCACGCTTGGATCAGGGAAAGTCACAAGGTTACCGAGAAGCTAATAATTCATATTGTTTTATTCAAATATATTGTTACCATTGTTTTGGTAAAGACTAAGAAGATGATTCTTATTCTGACCCTAATGGTCATATCAAATTGAGTCCGACTACAATATAAGTATGTTACGTGGTTCAGAGAACCAAGTTCGATGTAGCACCTGACATAAGCTGGAAGGATTAATCAAAGCGATCAGTAGAAGTATAGCGAAGGTTGCTATAAATGCTATCTTTTAAGACGTGATTAGAACATGAAGGAAGGTATAGTTTGTCCTGGAATTTGACTCTAGAAGACCTGAGTCCAAGCAATGCATCATACGATGAGAGGTCATTAGAACATGACCCATCGGTCTATTATGATAATCGAAGGAAGAAACTTATCTTAAGTTTGTTAAAGAAGGAGTCTCCAATAAATATTGAGATTGTGACATGAAGATCATGATTGAAAGTCTAACATGAGATAGAGAGCGGGTCCAAGATGGGACACCGCCTGCAGTCCAGAAGTCTTAGAATTAGATACTCGTTCGAAGAAACATCAAAGTTACGATTATTACATAGGATGAAGAGATAACTTATGGAGTCATCATGTGAGCCATGTTTCGTTGATGATTCCGGGACGTAATCATCCTAAGGGGGAAATAATTGTAACGCACGTAGATCCGGGCTAGTCAATTTAGAGATAATAGGGGTCGAAAATGACTTTTTGACAAATGATTATTTAGAATAAATAATCTTAAACAAGTTGTAGAATATATCTCAAGGGTTCCGTACATATAAAGAACGCCAAAATCCGAGTTATAAAGAACAAGTTATGGCTCATCGCAGTTTTTTGGCAAAACCGGCACGCCACCGGGGGGTGTATATAGTGAATTTAAGGTAGATGACTTTTTAGCCTTATTGATCTAAACAAAAGTTCTAGTATATGTTAAACCGAGAACATACAAAAAAAGAACGCCCAAATCTGACTTCGTATGAGGAAGTTATGATTTTTCTAAGATTCGGCGTAGAAGTGCACGACCCGAAACTCGAATTTTAGTTCGAGCGGTTTTTTGGCTTACGCAACCTAAATGAGAGTTGAAGATCTCATTAATAGGAACTCAACAGTAAAAATATAGACGAAAACGGAGTCCGTATGAAGGAGTTACGAATTCTTTACGGTCATTTAGTAGTCTAAACATCTCTTACTGTTAAAATTGTGATCGGTCGACAATTAGGCGACAGAGTCTAAATGAAAGTTGTAGACCTTGTTTATACCTACGCGTGGATATAAAGTAACTCAAAAACGGAGTTTGTATGATAAAGTTATGAATTTTTGAAAATCGGATGATTTCCACCCTATGTGCGATGCCACGTGTCAGCGCCAGGCTGCGGCTGGCTATAGCCAGCCTGGCTCAAGATGTGAATATTAAAAATTCACGATGTGAACCTTCCTCCAGCCTCTATAAATAAGTGGTGAGGCCCCCATTCATTCCTCACACCTCCCCTCACTTCCCTCTCTCTCTCTAGAACTTCTTTTTAGCCCCGAAACCCCCCGAAAAGCCTAGGGAACCTCCCTAGCATGAGGCGGAAGCCCCAGAGCGCCCAACGACTCCAAGAAGAAGAGCCTTTCGGCACAGGAACGCTGCTCCAGCGGCGCCCGGTTTTGAGAAAAACCTGTTGTAAGTGAGCTATGTCTACCCTATCTTTAGTATAGTTTATGTTTTAATATAGTACCGTTATTAGGAACTTATAATGAGTATTTGGGCTATTGTTATGAGTTATATAAGAGTGTTTCTTAACGCTTATATAATAGTAATAATATCTAGACTATTAATTAGTCGCGGTTAATATTAGACTAAACTCTAGTGGTAATGATACTAGGGTTCGTCCGAGGGAAATTGTTTTAACAGTAACAAAGTGTTGTCCGAGTACCGAGTCATCACCTAATCAGGTGAGTGCATAGTTACTTTCATCTTACACATATATATGAAGTATTTTATATAAACTATGTGCTACGTGTGAATATTATCTGTATAATTTCTATCTATGCTGAATGAACGATTTTATACATGTTTTAAATGATTTAAACTGTATATGTATTTTATATCTACGATAATGTTGGGGTAAAACATGGGTAGATGTAATAGATGGAATATGAGTTGGATGATGAGTTGAGAGGTGTTATAGACCACGAGGTGAGGGTGAGAGGTGGATGATGTGAGAAGCCTTTTTCCCAAATGATGGCCCCGTCATTTAGCAGAGTATGGATGACACCACAGACTATTCTAGACAGTCCAGTGGAACACTAGTAGGCTCACAACCTATTGGTGTTGTGAACGATGTGTTCACCTGGTGTTCTCTAAACCTTAGTGACCATGCAGACGTGGTGCCTAAACCTTGGTGATCATGCATACTTAATGCCTAAACCCTATCGACTATGCAGACTTAGTGGCCGTTGTGTAAACCGTGGCAACGATGGACTTCGTGCCGATTCCTTAGGATGATCCTTAGGAATGAGTGAACGAGAAATATCTGATTCTTAGGGTAGATACTTAAGAATAAAGAAGATAATGGGGATGGGTAATTGGGTTGATTGTTTAATTGTTTAAACATAATAATTATATTATTGTGGGTTGAAAACCCTATGTACTCACCAGTTTTGCCAACCTGACCCACTCAGTTTATTTAAATCACAGATGTTGATATGAAGTCACATTCCACTGAGAGATTAAAGAGATGTAGATCACTAGTGTAAATAAATGTAAGTTCTGTTTATGCTCATGTTTTTGTATTAACGATGACATCCTAAATGTTTTGATATGAATAAAAATACATTTCTTCAAAAATGTTTTGATAACGTATTTATCATGTTTTACTGGGAACAAATGCTGGAATATTTTTATTAAAAGAAGTACTCTTATTTTTATAAAGCATAAACAAAATCGGTCTTTTCTGGCCATGAAAAATGGGGATGTCACATATGCCCTCTCTGCATTAACACACCACCCAATCCAGAAATAGATGCATCACAGAAGATCATGAAATCCTCAACTCCCTCATGGAGGGCATGTACTGACTCCTCACAAAGTCTTTGTCAAAGATTCTCATATGATGACTGCTGCTCAGGCCCCCACCTAAACACAACATCTGTTCTCATCGACTTAGTGAGAGGAACTTTAATCTTGGAGAAGTCTCGAATGAATCTCTGAAAGTATATCGCAAAATGGAGAAAAGTCCGAATCTCAGATGGAGATTTTGGAACCTCCCACAGCATAACCGCCTCTTGTTGGATTAGGTGTCTAAGCTCATAACTATAATTGGTATGTACTTGAATTGATAGTAGCATAGTCCTTTTGGGTTGCCTTGTCTCTAGCAACTTGATAGGATGACTTTTAGAGAGAGAAGTTGAAATTATTATTTGGAATAATAAATTGATATAAATGATTTATTCATATGTTATGGAAACAATATATTGATTATAAATCATATTGTTTAATTAATATTTAATCAGAAATTAATTTTGAATTAATTTTAGGATTAAAGGAATTAATTATAAGTATAAGGGGTTGTTTTGCAATTTATTGATAGTTGTGAAATTAGGCTAATGGACTCCATGGAACGAGTGAACAAAAATTATAGGGAGGCCTTATAAGTTTTTGTCCAATGCCTTATGAATGGGCTGCTTAGGCCTTAAGCTCGAAGTTAGGGTTTCCTCAAATAAACCCTAGCTTTGGCTCTAACTAACGAATAGCTATATAAAGACCCCAATCCCTTAGGATTTTAGCTACATGATTCCTAACCCTAGTAGAGCAAAAATTCTGGTTCTCTCATCCTCTCTCCTCTCATCCTCTCGCAAAGAGTGTTTGTAAGCCATTAGAGGTGTCAAGGGAGTAGGGAACATAATCGCCATTCTGTTCATCAGACTTGATGAGTTCTTATTGGAACTCGACAAGTTGGCTTCAACTCGACGAGTGCATTGCCCAGACTCGACGAGTTGAGTTGTCAGATCCCAGATTTTTGACTTTAACAAGTATTTCATGGATTGATTAGGATAATGCCTTAAATTCATTTTAATGGTTTAAAATTGTAAAATATTAATCAGTAATCTTGTATCCTTATCATGAATTCATGATTGAGTTAACTTTTTTATAAAGATAAAATTAATTTGTTAATTTAATTATTAAAAACTTTAGCCTAGTATTTTTGAAAAGTTTTAGAAATACACCCTTTGGTTTTGTAAATTAAAATTTAATTAAATAGTTTAATTTTGAAATCTTAAACTTTAGAACCCTAATATTTTAAAAAGTTTAAAATGCACCCTTATATATATATATATATATATATATATATATATATATATATATATATATATATTATTAAAAGTTAATATTTATATATATGTATAAGAAATAGTCATTCTTACCGTTAGTAGGCCTCATTCACAAAGCCGATCTATAAGGGGAGTATAAGGAAACAACCTATAAAATGGCGGTTGAATATGTGTTCACTCTCACCCACCGCTTCATTGATTGGTGGAGGGTCATTAGCAGAACGAGTTTGATAGGACCTAAACTCTCATTAATAAGTATAATGAAATAAATAAAGTAACTAAATGTTTTCATAAAATTCCCAATCTTATTTACTTTAGGAAAATGTGAATTTGATGCTAATCCATTAAACTGTACATTGTACTTTATAAAAGTCGTTAATAGAGTGTGTGTGGTTAACTGACACACTAATACTGACTAATAAAGGGTGGCAATGGGTAGCTCGTTAATTATCATTGATTAATGGAGCGTGTGTGGTTAATCGGCACATGAATTAGGTGATAAATGACATCGAGAGTACCAAGCTAATTTGCATGGTTGTTCATACCTTGTTTGTGATCCTCGGTATCCCATTCACAATTGGAAAGGGCATAATGGAGATTAAACATGCCATTGAAAAGTAAAATGAATCTCAAAAGATCTAAGAATTTCATTTAAAACCTAATTTGTTTAAATTTCGTTTTTCGTGGTGAAATTGGTAAATTGTTATTTACCTACCTTTAAATAATTTTCAATTGGATTACAGTATCCCTCTTCTGAATTGTGAATTATTTAGTTGGATCCTAGCCTTAATATTTCATTTGGGTGTAATATTGAGGATTTCCTTATCTAATCAAAACTTCTCTTTCTTCTTTTGTAGATGTCAATTTCCAACAACGCTTCTGGCTCCTCCAACAACAATTCTAACCACTTCTCGCTCTTGAGCATCTACTCAAAAGTCACCTTTGATGGCTCCAATTATAATGACTGGATTCGCAACATCAAGATGGCTTTGATATTCGAGGACAAGGAACGATGCCACCAAAGTGTCGTGCATCATGGTTGCCACTATGAATCCCGAGCTTCAGAGGTTCTATGAGGACTATTGGCCATATGAGATAAACAAGGACTTGATGGAAAAGTACCATCAACAACCTCGTCAAGAGAGGTATGAAATTATGAAGTCTCTCATAACCAGCAAGATGAAGGATGGAGAGTTCGTCACGACCCACTTGCAACGCATGCAACGATATGTGGATCGTCTATTGAAGCTCAATGTGAAATTTGGTGAGGACACCGCTATTGATATAGTGTTGCACTCATTGCCTAGCTGTTATGATCAATTTGTTAAGACTTATCATCTGAACAAGTAGGAATTCACATTGAGTCAACTCCAAAGCTTGTTGAGAACCGGTAAGAGTGGAATAAAGGGAAAAAGTATTACCTCCAATCCTCCTGCTGCTGCTACTAATCCTATATTGGAAATTAGGAACGGGAAGGAGAAGAAGAGGAAAGCTCCCTCTAAATAGAACTGGAAGCGAAAGTCTCAAGTCGGGTTGTCAAGCAATGGCCCTAAAGGAAAATCTACTTATGAAGCTCCCCCTGCCTATGATCCTAAAGATGCTACTTGCTTTTACTGCCATGACAAGGGACATTGGAAGAGAAGCTACCCCAAGTACTTGCAAGATATAAAGGACAGCAAGATCAAGCCAACCTCGGCATGTATTTACACTATTCAATCTAAAATATCATCACATTCTAATTCTTGGATCCTTGATACAGGATGTGGTTTTCACATTTGTTCAAACTTGTAGGGGCTAAGAAGAATTGAGGATATGGATCATGGGAAGATGAACCTAATTATGGGAAATAGGAGATCACCGCCTGTTACCAAGATTGTGATTTACTCTTTAGTGCTTAGTAGTGGGTTAAGTTTAGATTTGAAATTTTTTTCCTACTTGTTAGAAATGATGAGGAATATTATTTCTTTTCATGGTTTGTACAAACAACGTTTTAGATATTATTTTAATAATGAGAATGGTTCTCTTAATTCTTATTATAATGGTGTATTTTATTTTGAAGCAGTACCTTGTGATGGAGTATATGAAACCGTGATGGTTGTATATAATTTAGGAAATAGTGTGTTGCAAATTGATGTGTCTAATGGTTTAGACAAGGCATGCTTGTGGCATTGTCGTCATAGACATGTCAACAAGAAACGCATTGCCTAACACCAAAAGGATGGAGTGTTGGAATCGTTTGACTTAAGATCATATGATACATGCGAGTCTTGTTTGTTTGGAAAGAAGACCAAATCACCTTTCATCGGTTCTTGTGAAAGAGGTGAAGGATGATTGGATCTCATACACACAGATGTGTGTGGGCCCTTCAGATCCACCATAAGGGATGAAAATCAATTTTATATGACTTTTACCAATGATTATAGCAGATATGAATATATCTAATTAATCAAGCATAAGTCAGAAACCTTTAAAAAGTTCAAAGAATTCAAACATGAAGGCGAAAATCAATTCGGCAGGAAGATCAAGATGCTCATATCTGATAGGCGTGGTGAGTATCTTAGTATCAAGTTTCACAATTGACACCACCTATGATACCACAACTTCATGGTGTGGATGAGAGGCGTAATCGGACCTTATTAACCATGGTTCGTTCCATGATGAGTCGAGCTTCGCTTCTGATATCATTCTGGGGGTATGCCTTGGAGACTGTTGCCAATATACTTAATCTAGTCCCAACAAAGAAGGTTTCCAAACACCTCACGAGATGTGGACATGGAAGGTTCCCTCGTTGTCACATATCAAGGTATGGGGTTTTGAAGCTTTTGTTAGACGAGAGACTCACGAAAAGCTCGAACCTTGAAGTGAGCGATGTATTTTCATCGGCTATCCACAGAAGTTCTTTGGATACTTGTTCTACAGACCTAGTGAAAATATGGTCTTCGTAGCACAAAGGGAAGTCTTTCACGAGAGAGAGAGAGAGAGAGAGAGAGAGAGAGAGAGAGAGAGAGATCATATGCAAATAGGACAACGGGAGTACAATTGATCCTGAAGAAATTCAAGAGTCAAGCGATGAAGGAACCTCTAACACTAGCACTCAACCCAAGGAAGAAAACCCTGTTGAACCAATTGACGAGTCATTTCCTCTTAGACGTTCCACTTGAGTTAGAATGACACCAAAGTTTTATGGTTTCTATATTACTACAGATGGTGATACATTTATTAGTGACAGTACACTGGAAAATTTGGATGAGCCTTCTAACTACAAGGAAGCATTGGCGTGCCCTGAGTCTGCTAAATGGAAAGAATCAATGGACAGCGAGATCCAGTCCATGTATGATAACCAATTTTGGAATTTGGTTGATAATGTGCGAGGTCGTAATACAGTTGGGTGCAAATGGACCTTCAAAATTAAGACTGACATGGATGGAAAGGTGCACACCTTCACTGCTCGAATGGTTGTGAAGGGCTTTACTCAAACCCTAGGGTTGACTATGATGAGACCTTCTCTCCGGTGGCTAAGATTAAATCAATTAGGGTTATGTTAGCCATAGTTGCGTTTCATGATTAAGAAATCTAGCAGATGGATGTCAAACCGCTTTCCTTAGTGGAAAGTTGGTTGAGGATTTTTACATGAGTCAACCAAAGGGTTTTGTGGATGCTAAATATCCCAATAGAGTGTGTAAGCTTGAGAAATCAATATATGGATTGAAACAAGCTTCTCGTTGATGGAATTTTTGCTATAATGAGAAGGTCAAAGAGTGCTTCTCTAGGAGTGAAGATGAATATTGCATATATGTCAAAGCCAGTGGGAGTATAGTCACCTTCCTAGTATTTTATGTTGATGACATACTACTTATAGGAAATGACATTCCAACTTTGCAGGAAGTTAAATCCTAGCTTGGAAAGTGTTTCACTATGAAGGATCTGGGAGAGGCTGCTTATATTCTGGTAATAAGGATTTGAGAAATAGGAGTAGAAGACTAATTGGACTTATTCAAAGAACGTATTTGGATAAGGTGCTAAAGCATTTTAGCAAGAAAAATGCAAAGAAGGGAGAGTTACCCATCCAAAGTAAATCCTTTATGAACATATTTGAAAGTTTTTAACAACAAAATTTGATCATCTAGCATCTAAGCTTGAACATCTACATGCATGTTGGTTTGAAGACCATTCATGAGTTTGAAATGTTCAAACGTCATTTTTGAAAGAAAACTTAGGATGCATGTGGTGTTTTTCCACCAAAGCGTGTAGAAAAGTGCATTTAGTTGATTTTGACTTAGGTTTAGGCATGGGACTTAACCATCTACATCATGCATGTTGTTTTTAGGTGAAATCCTACCACCGTCATCATCAAAACCGTGAGTAGGTGAAAGTGTTCATGATTTTAAAATAGAATGGAGTAGAAGAAGGAGAAAGTGCAAGAAAATTAGTAAAACTTGAAGAAAAAGTGAAGCAAAAATCGATTTTACCATCAAGAACACTAGAAGAAGGTGAATATTTCGAGTTTAAGGAGTGTTTTGGGTCCTATTTTCTAGAAAATGTCGTGCCTATATGCGCAACTAAGTTTTCAAATCTAGAACCAACTCGAATTTTGACGGTTGTCACAAACTGGCCACTTGACATGGGCATATCGAGGTCAAAAAGGGAGAAATGAGCACTAGGGCGTGTGGCTTTGGATCTTGGGAAAACCAAAGAAATCTTGAAAATTTCCTAAGACGAAAGATGAAAGTACTCAAGGATCTTTACTGGTAGCCATAGGGATGATAGCGGTTGAGCTTTTTTTAATGATTGGAAGGATCAAGCTTGAATGTCCTAGTAATCTCGGGCAGAGCAAGGAAGTTATTTATCCTATTTCTAGTGTCTTCAGCAGGGGGAATTAAATCATCAAACTAGAAAGTTGCAAAAAATCAAACAAAATAAGAAGTGTGAATATTGGGATCCTCAATATAGAGATAAGAAACCCT
Organism: Lactuca saligna; assembly: GCF_052625555.1. Taxonomy (NCBI): domain Eukaryota; kingdom Viridiplantae; phylum Streptophyta; class Magnoliopsida; order Asterales; family Asteraceae; genus Lactuca; species Lactuca saligna. The sequence continues at coordinate 75,797,087 of NC_136421.1, forward strand.
TCCCATTTTTACCCATGATTGAGGTAAAAGATTTCCACCGAGAATCAAGTCGTGTAAAAAGTATCTTCTTTTCCGACCACCATCGTTATGCTTGGATTTCAATATAAGAGGTGATCTATCGGTTTTAACTTTCAACAGGAAATGTGATTTTCCAATGGTAGAAAGGTCTTAAACATAAGCTAACTTGTTTAGAACAATGTTGAGACCCATGTAGCGGTTCAGATGATCAATCCAATAAAGGATCCTCCAAACCGCTGGCATGGCTTGGATACATGAAATCTTAGTAATTTCGATAAATTCAGAGATGATTCCAAAAAAGGGATAAGTAAGGCCAAAGGTAAAAGGATACTCAGGAAAACAAACCCAAATAGAGAAATAAAATTTGGTTGGGTCCTGACATGAAAAGGTTTGAAAATAGTACTGGTGGGAAAGGTTCTAATCGAATTCAAAGCTTCGATATTGTCGTCGTTGAAGGTACAATTTTCCTCGTAGGAAAGGATTTTCTTATCTGCGAAATCATCATCACGTATAGCTATCATTTTTACGCGAGAGCGAACTCCTTTTTGACCAAATTTAAAATTAAACGAGGAAGGAGAAAGATAGACAAATGTAGTAGCTTCGATGACATTCGGTAGACGTCCAGAAGAAGAGCTAAAAGCGTAAGATGAAATTAAAAGGCTGAATACCCTATTTATATAATAATCAAGGAAAGGTAGAAGGGTGAGTTCACATATTCCAACAACTAGAAATATATCCGTTGAAATTTAAATTACCCCATTCGTTAGAACTTTTTACTTCATTTTTTACTACAAAATTATACCTCTTAATATTTAAAAACTAACATTTATATTTCGCAGGTATAAATTGGGGGCAGTTGTTAGGAGTACGATCCCATAATCATATTCAAGATCCTTAGTATTGCTGAAACCTTAGGATCATTAAATATATCATAGGGTCCTGATTATTATTACTAAGATTTCCTAACACTTATAATGACTATATTTTTCTCTCTTTTTCTACCATATGCAGAATTAATCAACACAAGAATTATACTCAAGAATACCAAGTCAAACAACGTGCAAATACTTGCTCAAGGAGGATCTCGTAAATCTCGAACTTCTTGTTGATTAGTTGAGAGTATAAATAAAATCTATAAATTAGAAACTACACACAGAATTAGCTCTACCATTACATTTGTACTCATTTCATCTTCATTATCTCAGTAATATCATATTGAAATCAATAAAACACAACAAGGCATGTGATCATTATCACCTCCCAAGGTTTTACACCAGAGATCCTACAAAGGAGCAAGGGCTTTCCTTGTAACTCACTTGTCTCACTTTGATTGTTATTCGATACTCACATAACCTTAAACGCCACAAGCTCTCATACAATTTGGTTAAATTCCACTTGATTGATTTTTTACCAAAACAATTATTATTCACAAAGTTACCAGGATCCTTGTTATTAGGAGTGATGAGGGTTTCGTCGGGATCCTGGATGACATTGGCTTGATCGTTTAGAGTTGCACCACAAGTGGAGCAGTTGTTGGTTTTGAGCATCCTATCTCCCAGTGGTTTCCTGAGGATCGTGTATTGTCAAAGTTTAGGATCTTGGGCTGCAAGACTGAGGGTTCTGCTTGTTTGGGTTTATGGATCTCTTCCCTCATTCTCTCCTTTTCCTTAGCACCGTCCTGTTTTCCTCCTACTTCTAACTAACTTTTCATTCTAGTCTCTTCATCATAGCAAAGAGCTCATTGTTGGAAATCACAACAAGAGGATCGTAAAATACTTAGGTAGTGACCGGCGAGGTGTTTTTCTTCGGTGCCTCAGAAGTCTTTTTAGGTGCTCCTCTTGGAGGTGGTGCAAGATTTTTATAGGAAATAGGAGGAATAGAGGAAGAGGATAAGGTTTATTGGGTTGACATTATTCTTGAACGATTAAGAATACCACGGCCCCACAGTAGATGCCAAATTGTTTCGATCAAAAAAGAAGCAAGTATTGTTCAACCAAATTGTATGAGAGGTTGTGGTGTTTAAGGTACTGCAAGTATCAAATAATGATAAGAGTGAGACAAGTCAGTTACAAGGAAAACCCTTGATACTTTATAGGATATTCGGCATAAAACTTTAGGAGGTGATAATGATCACCTTCGTTATTGTTTTAATTGATCTGAATGTGAGATTACCTAAATGGTGATGATAATACAAATACAAATGTAGTAGTCAGCTAATCGTGTCCATAGTGTGTGAATTACAGGTGTATTTATAGTCTAACAACAATAATCCGATATTTATAAGATCCTCTTGAATGAGTATATGCACGTTGTTTGACTTGGTATTCTTGGGTCTTAAGCTTGGTTGAAAAGATTCTTCACTGAGAATGAGTCTTATGTTGACTATTTCTACACATGTGAGAAAAAAATAGAAATATATCCATTAAATATGTTCAGAAATTCAAACGATAATAATCAGGATCCTAAGGTATGTTTAAGGATCCTGAATATGGTTGTGGGATCCTAGTTCTAAAACACACACACACACACATACACACAAACACACACACACACACACACACATATATATATACATATATATATATATATATATATATATATATATATATATTATTAGGGACAGGATTCCATAATCATATTTTGTGTCACACCCCAAAACCAAGAATGGCGGAAACGTTCTGGGGCAGAGGACGTCATGTAAAGTATCACAACAGAGTAAATGTAAATAAGCAAACCACATCATCCATTGCATTAAATATATAATTTTAATACAAGCGTGTTCTGTATAGTTTTAGACACCAAAAATATAATGTAAATCAAAATAATATGATGAGTCTTGAATTCGCTCTATCTTCTCAAAAGCTGGCATCGGTACCTGTCTACCTATGACCTGAGAATACAAGTTATTTTGAAAGAGTTTGTCAGCATTAAGCTGTTGAGTTCATAAGTATTTTAGTGTCGATGTTCGTTATCAAAACGTTTGAACCTGTCGTAAGTATAAGTTGTAAACTGTATGTAAATGTTTGTAAAAGTTTGAATCTCTCAGAAAAACCTATATTTTCTATTAAAGTAGCCTTCTACCAAGGCTTAACTGTTTTTTATGCTCGTTTGTTGTAAAAGTGTGTAATTTCCCAAGTGTAACTATCTTTTAACAAAATATAGTCTGTACATTATAGTTTAACTGAGGTTATCACTAAAATGTAATGGGTAAATCATTGTAGTACTGTAGTTTTGTTTTATAGGAACTACTGCTGTACTAACTACCTTAAACCGGATTTATATTAAGGTATAATATGATAATTGCACCATACTATCGACTGATAACAACGACATAAAGAACGGTCGTAATAACGGAATGACGTTTGGCACCCGCAGACCTGCAGGTCCGGCTGTAGCTAGCAGCAAGGTGTAGGATAGTCAATCCAGTATAGATCTATATGCAAACTCAACGCTCTCCCTCCAAGAGAATTATGGCTACAACTCGGGCCATGACATTTAAGGCATGCTCCGATACAGTGGATCACACTTGTTAACGTGTTCATGTATATGTAATGTTTCTCGTTCTAGTATAGTTGTATATGTCCTGTTTCTAGTATAGTTGTATATGTTCTGTTTCTAGTATAGTTGTATATGTACTGTTTCTAGTATAGTTGTATATGTTCTGTGTTACCCCGATGGTAACTTGCTATTGATGTATCGATAAGTATGAATATGGAAGTACTTTTATGTCTATACATGTATATATGATATATAACTAATATTGAAACGACCCTCGGATGGTCACCCGAAATCCCACCAGACCACATCTCAGTGCGCGAAAAGGAAATAGGGCGGATGGCCTACCTAAGCCCTTTAAACATTACTTATATATCTATACATATATGGGCATGCAATTTATAAGTAGTAAAACAAAGTTTAAATAAAAGCATTTGATAAGTAAAAGAGTTTGTAAAACATTTTGAAGTAAAACAGTTTGAACAGTGATAAAATCATTGGTTTCCTAGTTATTAATCACATGTGATTAATGCAATCACATGTGATCGAAGCAATAACTATAAGTAATTAACTTGTATCCCCCCCCCCCCCCCCATTAAGTATTTAAACATTTAAAATCATTTCAAAGGTTGATTTAAGGGGGTATGAACTCACTTGGAAGTTTGAAGATAGCGAGATCGAAAACCGGGCAGAGTTTCGTCTCGGGAAACGGATTTTTCTCGAGATTCTCGGGAATCTCGGGAGTAAAATCGACCCTCGGGACTTGAGCAAAAAGACCAGAGTTTCGGGTTTGAACGGGCACGAAAATCGAGGCAAGATCGTGAGAGAAAGAGAGAAAATGAGCAAAATTTTTGGAACCCTCGCACCCCTTTTATAGGGGCGTTGAACCGCGTCCGAACGCGGGGCGTACGGGCATACGCAGCGCGTACGCGACGTCATCACTTACATATTTCGGATGGGGCGGGTCGGATGGGACGACGGGTCGGGTAGCTTCGCATAGGGCGACGTGGCCGATCCGAGGCCGTGGCCTCGAGTACACGGGGCGTACGAGGGTACGCGGCGCGTACCTCGACCCTAGGCTGACTCCTCTTCGGATATTACCAACATTTTTGATTAAATTTAATTATAATTTATTAAATAAACTTCAAAAAATCATATCTTCTTCATACGAACTCCGTTTTCGACGTTCTTTATATCCTCGCGAAGGTGAGACTACGATCTACAACTTTCGTTTAGATTCCATTGGCAAATTCCGAAATTATTTTTATTATTTATTTATTAAAATGATGTGATTAAGGAATTTCTTTAAAAATTCGTAACTTCTTTATCTGACGTCGGTTTTTGCCGGACTTTTTACCGCTGAAATACCATTGATGAGACCCTGGATTCTCGTTTAGGTCATTCCGGCCAAAAGTCGCTCGATCTCTGATTCGAATTTTCAGTTGACTGTTCCTAAGCCGAATTTGGAAAAATCATAACTTCAGTATACGATGTCGGATTTGGGCGTTCCTTTTACGTACGATCATGGTTTGATGACATTTAAACATAGAAGAATTTAAATAAAAACTTTTTGGACATTTTATTGTCAAAGTTACTTTTATTAACTCAGAAGTGGTTACAATACTTGACTTTTTAGGTCACTACAAAGAGTTGAAATATCGGGTTGTCACATCATCCCCCCGTTAGAGGGAATTTTGTCCAGAAATTTAAAGTAAGAAAACACTTGTGGATTAGGGAAACAGATGTGGGTACTTGCGTTGCATCTGATCTTCGCGTTCCCAGGTGAATTCAGGTCCTCGCTTTGCATTCCAGCGGACCTTCACGATAGGGATGCGACTTTGCTTGGTTTGCTTGACCTCTCGGTCCATGATTTCTAATGGTTCCTCCACGAAGTTGAGGCTCTCGTTGATCTCGATCTCGTCGAGTGGGATTACAAGAGTCTCGTCGGATAGACACTTTTTCAAGTTAGATACGTGGAATGTAGAATGTACGTTACGAAGTGTGTCGGGTAGGTCGAGTTTGTAAGCTACGGGGCCGACTCTTGCAAGAATCTCGAAAGGCCCTATGTACCTCGGATTAAGCTTCCCACGCTTGCCGAAGCGTATCAAGCCCTTCTAGGGTGAGACTTTGAGAAGGACTCGGACTCCCACCTGAAATTCCAAGGGTTTTCTTCGTTTATCAGCGTAGCACTTCTGTCGGTCTCTAGAGGCTTTCGATCGTTCATGGATCTGAACGATCTTCTCTGTCGTTTCCCGAATGATTTCCGGACCGGTGAGAGTACTATCGGAAGCTTGCCTCCTAGCTAATTGGGTATCACCCACCTCAGCCCAGCACATAGGGGATCTGCACTTTCGGCCGTAGAGAGCTTCAAATGGAGCAGCCTTGATGCTCGTGTGATAACTGTTATTATAGGAAAACTCGACAAGGGGTAAATGAGTATCCCATGCTTTTCCGAAATCAATCACACAGGCCCGCAACATATCTTCCAGTGTTTGGATGGTCCTCTCACTCTATCCGTCGGTTTGAGGATGGTAGGCTGTGCTCATGTCTAGCCTTGTTCCTAGGGAACGTTGCAGTGATTGCCAGAATCTTGAGGTGAACCTACTATCTCTATCGGAGATAATGGACATAGGTACACCATGTAGCCGTACGATTTCCCTAATGTATGTTCTCGTAAGTTTCTCCATCTTGTCGGTTTCTTTGATAGGCAGGAAGTGTGCAGACTTGGTCAATCTATCAATGATGACCCATATGGTGTCAAGTCCACCCGTTGTCTTGGGCAACTTGGTTATGAAATCCATAGTGATCCGCTCCCACTTCCATTCTGGGATCTCTGGTTGTTGCAATAAACCAGAGGGCTTCTGGTACTCGACCTTAACCTTTGCGCAAGTAAGGCATTTACTCACGAAGGTAGCAATCTCTGCTTTCATATTAGGCCACCAATATAGCTTTTTAAGATCCATATACATCTTATCTGAACCTGGGTTGATGGAATACCGAGTGTTGTGCACCTCGGTCATGACCAAGTCTCGGAAACCACCGTGTTTCGGTGTCCAGATCCGGTCCATGAAATATAAGGCTCCGCCACCCTTGGCTTCTAAGTTCTCGTCCATTCCTCTGAGGGATTCACTCGTCACATTTTCAGGTTTCATGGTTTCAAGTTGGGCCGCCTGAATTTGATTAGACAAGTGTGAATGGATGGTTATTGACAATGACTTAACCCTGGGACCAGAATATTGCTTCCGACTTAGGGCGTCTGCTACTACGTTGGCTTTACACGGATGATAACGAATATCGCATTCGTAATCACTGAGTAGCTCGACCCACCTTCGTTGTCTCATGTTGAGCTCCTTCTGATCGAATATGTGTTGTAAACTCTTGTGGTCGGAAAAGATAGTGCTTTTTGTTGCATATAAGTAATGTCTCCAGATCTTCAGAGAAAACACCACTGCTCCCAGTTCAAGATCGTGGTTCGTGTAATTAACTTTGTGTGTCTTCAACTGTCTCGAGGCGTAGGCGATAACCTTACCTCACTGCATCAGAACACACCCGAGCCCTTGGTTCGATGCATCGCAATAGACTATGAAGACTTCTATTCCTTCGGGAAGGGATAGTATTGGTGCGGTGCACAAGGCTCGTTTGAGTGTTTGGAACACTCTTTCTTGTTTCTCTTCCCAGTCAAAGGCCACGCCTTTCTGGGTTAGGGTTGTAAGAGGTTTCGCTATTCGAGAAAAGTTCTGAATGAATATGCGGTAGTAGCCAGCAAGACCTAGAAATTGACGAATTTCTGTAGGTGTCTTAGGTGCTGACCAGTTCTCAATGGCTTTAATTTTGGATGGGTCCACGTGGATTCCCTCTTCGCTTACCACGTGTCCTAAGAATTCGACTCTCCGGATCCAAAATTCACATTTGGAGAACTTCGCATAAAGCTTCTCTTTTCGTAATGTCTCTAGAACTTGTCGTAGGTGATCACCATGTTCTTTATTACTTCGGGAGTAGATCAGGATGTCGTCAATGAAAACGATGACGAACTGATCCAAATAAGGTCGGCATACTCTATTCATCAGATCCATGAAGACTGCGGGCGCATTGGTCAATCCGAATGGCATCACCACGAACTCGTAATGTCCATAACGAGTTCGGAAGGCTGTCTTCGGCACATCCTCCTCTAGCACTCGTAACTGGTGATATCCGAATCTCAGATCAATCTTAGAAAAATAGTTCGCCCCTTGCAGTTAGTCAAATAGATCATCTATGCGAGGCAGAGGGTAACGATTCTTGACCGTCAGTTTGTTGAGTTCTCTGTAGTCAATACACATACGAAATGATCCGTCTTTCTTCTTAACGAACAAGACTGGTGCTCCCCAAGGTGAGAAACTCGATCTTATAAAGCCCTTGCTGAGCAGTTCGTTAAGTTGACCAGAGAGTTCCTACATCTCAGCTGGTGCTAAACGGTAGGGCGACTTGGCTACTAGGGTAGCTCCTGGGACTAAGTCGATTCTGAACTCGACCTGTCATTGCGGAGGTAACCCGGGTAGTTCTTCTGGAAAAATGTCAGGGAAGTCGCTCACTACAGGGATGTCCTTTAGTTCTTTCGTTTCGAGGCTCGTGTCGACGATGTGAGCAAGGAATGCATGGTATTCCTTACGCAGATATTTCTGTGCTTGAATACTTGATATGATGCGAAGACTTGCACCGGGTTTGTCACCGTAGACTATAAGAGTTTTGTTAGATCGAAGGTTTAGATGGTCTGCTTTCTCGTAGCACATGATGTTGGCGCGATGAAGGCTCAACCAATCCATGCTAATAATAACGTCGAAACTTTTTATTGAGACTGGCATGAGGTCGATTGGGAATGAATGGTTATCTACAGTTAGGGTACAACCTAAGTATATGCTACTCGTACTTTTAGTTTTTCCATTAGCCATTTCTACTGTGAATAGTTCTTTGAGTGCGTGCGGTGGTTGATTGAGCATGCGAGCAAATTTATGGTTTACGAAACTTCGCTCCGCTCCACTATCGAATAGAATGCATGCATAGGAGTTATCGAGGAGGAACGTACCAGTCACCACTGTCGGGTCAGCAACTGCTTCCCCGTGGCCTATAGCTAGTACCCTTCCTGCTCCACCAGCATTCTTTGTTTCGGGGCAGTCCCTCTTATAGTGGCCTGCTTCGCCACATCCATAGCAGGTCGGGCTCGTGCCAGAGCCAGGGACTTGGTTGATAGGTCGTGCCGGGAACTTACAGAAACAGACGGTGTGTCCTTTCCTATTGTAGTTAGAGCACTGCATTTCACGGCAGGGGCCGTTGTGGTGGTAGTTGCATTTGTTGCACTTGGGCGAACTTCCAGCATACCCACCCACCGGAGCAGTAGTAGCAGCAGCAGGGGTTATTGCAGCATGTATTGCCACAATATGTTGCTTTTTGGCAGCCTGTTGCTTCTTCTTTTCATCCCAGAATTTCCGCTTAGTATCAACGGGTTTGGAGGGTTCCGGGATGGCTAGGGTGGTTGCGGTTTTAGGGGTTTTGACTCCATGGTCAATGAGTCGTTGCGCCAATCGTTTGGCACTGTCGAAGGTAGCGGGGTTTGATGCTAGGACATTCCCCTGATACGGAGGCACTAGCCTCCATATGTACCTTTCGATCTTTTTCCCTTCAGTGGGAACCGTATTAGGGAAGAGGGCCACCAGTTCGATGAATCTGGCGGTATAAGCAGCAATATTGGTGCCCTTCATGGTCAGGCTCCAAAGCTCCTGTCCTAGTTTCTAGATCTCTCCCCTCGGGCAGTATTCCTCAATCATGAGGTCTTTCATCGTTTCCCAGCCTATGTCGTTGGCTACGACGAGAGTTAGAGATTTAACGTGGCCGTTCCACCACGTCAGAGCCTTTCCTTCAAAGGTGCATGCGGCATATTTCACTTTGGTCGGAGCAGGGCATGAACAAATTTCGAAGACCGCTTCAGTCTTCTCGAACCATTGAGAGAGGGAAATGACTCCGCCGGTCCCATGAAAGGATTTCGGCTTGAAGTTGGTGAAATCCTTGGAAGAGCAATCTCTTAAGCGCACAGGGGTTTCAACCGGGATTGATTCCACAGGGGTTCCACCTCTGCTGGCATCAGAAGAGTGATACTGTGCCATGGCAGTTGCCACTGCTGCAGCTACGGCAGCATTCAGGGCTACAGTATCGATGACTGGAGGCGGAGGAGGTGGTGGTGCAGGATTATTCCTGGGAGATTTGCGAGGGGGCATCTTTCAGCTATAAGTTTATAAAGATAAGAAAAATGGTAAGAATCAATTTGTAAGCAACGTGAGAGTGACACATGGACTAACTAACCATAACCCAACAGCTGAATGAGTGTTTGAAATCACAATAAGAAATATTAGTAGGAAAGCACAAGTGTATAGATTTTTCCCACATATTAGATAGATTTCAATAATATTGGTATTACTGATGTAATAAGTTCAAGGAAAATCGACCTAACAGTAGGTCTTACATCATACCATATAGAAAAATTTGACAGTTCTTAGATTCCTAATTAGAGTACTGAAAGTTAGGAATATTTTACAGATAAGTGCTACTTAGAGCAGAGATGTTAAAGGCTAATCTTAAACCCAAAAGATAATGATGTACTAGACATCATCTAACGGCGATGAATATTCCTCGGGAGAACCCTGAGGTCTTTCATTTGACGGACCACCTCTTGAAGGTGTCTCTCATGAGCCCTTTGACGAGCTCGAAGTTCCATGACTTCTGCTTGAGAGGCAACCAGATGTTGCTGTAGGGTTTCATTGGTTCTCCGGGTCCGTTCCATGTCTTCTTCAAGATGACGGATGCGGACTGTATTGACACCTGAGTTGGCATCAATCTCCATGACCTGGTCGATGGCTGCTCGACCTTGCTCAACATTTCGAGCTATTCTACGGATAATGACAAGCAGAGCTCGGTCAGCAGAGCCACCATCGCTGACGTTGTAAAAGCTTTGGTCCCCAAAGTATGGTAAGGGTTGACCCTGTTCATCACTCCAGCGATTCAAGTTGTTTGCCCACAAGGGAGTAGGACTTGGAAAAACTGGTCGAGGGTTGTTGTTCGGGGCTTGACCTACAAGCGGTAGGTTGTTGACTTCAGGTTCGGAGTCGGATCCATTAGAAAAGCCTTCTGCGAGGTGATCATCCAAAGGGATTGGATGCTCAACTTCAGGCTCTTCATCGATCCACTCGGCATTGCCTTCAATTGGAAAGTATGGGTCGCCGTGTTGTAATCCAGCCATTTAGATCTACGCGAGAAAATAGGTATAAGAATATAGTATACATGTAACTAGTAGTACAAAATACACCTATAGTATTTAAAGTTTAAGTTCTACTGATCTTCTTGTGGTATTGTTGGTAAGTTTTTAGACTTGTTAACACATCACAACCATTCTAGGGCACATGCTAATCACTCCTCATACCAACATACTTGATCAGGCTATACCATTCCAAGGACTGACCATACATCCCCTAGCTTACCTGTGATATTTAACAATCGTAATACTTTTGTTCTTGTCGTTGTGACACTGGTTTTAGTATGAATGCAGACAAGTATTTAAAGTATAGACTCTTGGTCAGAGTGTTTTAATCCCAAATGGGTTTATAATTTAGTATATCTTTTATGGGTTGATATACTTGCTTCACAATAAACAATGCTCTGATACCAATCTGTCACACCCCAAAACCAAGAATGGTGGAAACGTTCTGGGGTGCAGGACGTCATGTAAAGTATCACAACACAGTAAATGTAAATAAGCAAACAACATCATCCATTGCATTAAATATATAATTTTAATACAAGCGTGTTCTGTACAGTTTTAGACACCAAAAATATAATGTAAATCAAAATAATATGATGAGTCTTGAATGCGCTCTATCTTCTCAAAAGCTGGCATCGGTACCTGTCTACTTATGACCTGAGAATACAAGTTATTTTGAAAGAGTTTGTCAGCATTAAGCTGGTGAGTTCATAAGTATTTTAGTGTCGATGTTCGTTATCAAAATGTTTGAACCTGTCGTAAGTATAAGTTTTAAACTGTATGTAAATGTTTGTAAAAGTTTGAATCTCTCAAAAAAACCTATATTTTCTATTAAAGTAGCCTTCTACCAAGGCTTAACTGTTTTGTATGCTCGTTTGTTGTAAAAGTGTGTAATTTCCCAAGTGTAACTATCTTTTAACAAAATATAGTTTGTACATTATAGTTTAAGTGAGGTTATCACTAAAATGTAATGGGTAAATCATTGTAGTACTGTAGTTTTGTTTTATAGGAACTACTGCTGTACTAACTACCTTAAACCGGATTTATATTAAGGTATAATGTGATAACTGCACCATACTATCGACTGATAACAACGACATAATGAACGGTCGTAATAACGGAATGATGTTTGGCACCCGCAAACCTGCAGGTCCGGCTGTAGCTAGCAGCAAGGTGTAGGATAGTCAATCCAGTATAGATCTATATGCAAACTCAACGCTCTCCCTCCAAGAGAATTCTGGCTACAACTCGGGCCATGACATTTAAGGCATGCTCCGATACAGTGGATCACACTTGTTAACGTATTCATGTATATGTAATGTTTCTCGTTCTAGTATAGTTGTATATGTCCTGTTTCTAGTATAGCTGTATATGTTCTGTTTCTAGTATAGTTGTATATGTACTGTTTCTAGTATAGTTGTATATGTACTGTTTCTAGTATAGTTGTATATGTTCTGTGTTACCCCGATGGTAACTAGCTATTGATGTATCGATAAGTATGAATATGGAAGTACTTTTATGTCTATACATGTATATATGATATATAACTAATATTGAAACGACCTTCGGATGGTCACCCGAAATCCCACCAGACCACATCTCAGTGCGCGAAAAGGAAATAGGGCGGATGGCCTTCCTAAGCCCTTTAAACATTACTTATATATGTATACATATATGGGCATGTAATTTATAAGTAGTAAAAAAAAGTTTAAATAAAAGCATTTGATAAGTAAAAGAGTTTGTAAAACATTTTGAAGTAAAACAGTTTGAACAGTGATAAAATCATTGGTTTCCTAGTTATTAATCACATGTGATTAATGCAATCACATGTGATCGAAGCAATAACTATAAGTAATTAACTTGTATCCCCCCATTAAGTATTTAAACATTTAAAATCATTTCAAAGGTTGATTTAAGGGGGTATGAACTCACTTGGAAGTTTGAAGATAGCGAGATCGAAAACCGGGCAGAGTTTCGTCTCGGGAAACGGATTTTTCTCGGGTTTCTCGGGAATCTCGGGAGCAAAATCGACCCTCAGGACTTGAGCAAAAAGACCAGAGCTTCGGGTTTGAACGGGCATGAAAATCGAGGTAAGATCGTTGGAGAAAGAGAGAAAAACCGCCTCCGTACGTGGGGCGTACGGGCGTACGCAGCGCGTACGTGACGTCATCGCTTACGTATTTCGGATGGGGCGGGTCGGATGGGACGGCGGGTCGGGTAGCTTCGCATAGGGCGACGTGGCCGATCCGAGGCCGTGGCCTCGAGTACGCGGGGCGTACGAGGGTACGCGGCGCGTACCTCGGCCCTAGGCTGACTCCTCTTCAGATATTACCAACATTTTTGATTAAATTTAATTATAATTTATTAAATAAACTTCAAAAAATCATATCTTCTTCATACGAACTCCGTTTTCGACGTTCTTTATATCCCCGCGAAGGTGAGACTATGATCTACAACTTTCGTTTAGATTCCGTTGGCAAATTCCGTAATTATTTTTATTATTTATTTATTAACATGACGTGATTAAGGAATTTCATTAAAAATTCGTAACTTCTTTATCTGATGTCGGTTTTTGCCAGACTTTTTACCGCTGAAATACCATTGACGAGACCTTCGATTCTCGTTTAGGTCATTCCGGCCAAAAGTCGCTCGATCTCTGATTCGAGTTTTCAGTTGACTGTTCCTAAGCCGAATTTGGAAAAATCCTAACTTCAGTATACGATGTCGGATTTGGGCGTTCCTTTTACGTACGATCATGGTTTGATGACATTTAAACATAGAAGAATTTAAATAAAAACTTTTTATTGTCAAAGTTAATTTGATTAACTCAGAAGTGGTTACAATACTTGACTTTTTAGGTCACTACAAAGAGTTGAAATATCGGGTTGTCACATTTTGGATCCTTAATAATCTTGAAGTGTCTAGACCCTTAGACATATCCTGAGATGCTGATTATTATCACTAATATTTACTAACACTTATAATAGCTATAGTCTTCTTTCTTTTTCTCACATGTGCAGAATTAGTCAACACAAGACTCATTCTCAATGAAGATTCACTTCAACCAAGCTTAAGACCCGGGAATACCAAGTCAAACAATGTGCAAATACTTGTTCAAAGAGGATCCCAGAAATCTCGTACTTCTTGTTAATTAGCTTAGACTATAAATAACACATGTAACTGGCACACTACACACACGATTGGCTCTACTACTAAACTTGTACTCATATTATCTTCATCATCTCTATAATCAAAGATTAAAATCAATAAAAAGCAACAGTGATCATTATCATCTCTCAAGGTTTTATGTCCGAGATCCTATAAAGGATCATGGGCTCTCCTTGTAATTCACTTGTCTCACTTTGATCATTATTCTACACTTGCATTACACTAACCCAACATGTATATATTGATACACTGGTATGCCTTTTGGTCTTAAAAATCCAGCTGCAATGTTCCAAAGGCTAGTTAATCGGATTCTCAAGGACAAACTGGGGACACCATGGAAGTCTTCATCGATTACATGGCAGTAAATCGAAGAAAGATGAAGATCATCTCATGATATTGAAGACGTCTTCAACATACTAGACGAATACAACATGAATCTGAATCCTTCCAAATGCCACTTTTGAATGAGATTAGGCAAGTTCATTGGATACATGGTGATCAAAAGAGGAATTAAAGCAATCCCAGAGCAAATAAAACCATCATCAATTTAACATCTCCATCCTTGACAAAGGGTATTCAGAGAATAACAAGAAGAGTAGTAGCATTAAATAGGTTCATCTCAAGATCCTCATAAAGTTGCAAACCTATCTATAAGATCTTGAAGAAGAACAAAAGGTTTGAGTGGACTAAAGAGCAGGAAGATGCTTTCATGAACTTAAAATTATTAAACTTTTGCACCTATGCTGGTGAAACCACTCCTCATATATCTTTCAGTATCCTCTAATGTTGTAAGTCTTGTTTCAGCCAAGGATCATAACAGAGACCAACATCCCTTCTACTATGTAAGTAAAAGACTCTTGGATCCTTAGACTAGGTATTCCCATCTTGAAAAACTAATACCTACATTAGTGACTGCTTCCACAAATTAAGACACTATTTTGAAACACAATATAAATGTAAGAACTAATTACCCCATTAAGAATGTTATGCTAAAACCAGAGATATCATTTAGGATCGAAAAATGGTCTGTAAAGCTAAGAACATATTACATCAAATATGAACCGAGATCAGCAATAAAATCACAAGCACTAGCAGACTTTGTGGTTGATTTTAGTGATGATCTACAACCTGAAGTAGAGTTGGAGAGAAAGGAACTAAAAAAAAAATGGGAAGATGGACACTCTTCACTGATGGATCCTCAAACTTTAGAGGAATAGGCTTAGGGATCATACTAAAATTGCCACAGGAGGACATCATACCCTAGACAGTCAGTTGTGAATTCAATGCAACCAGCAACAAAGCTAAATATAAAGCATTAAACATGGGATTACAGTTGGCCAAGAATCTTTATATCAAGGATATTTGGTTATTCATTGACTCCTTATTATTAACCAATCATTTTAATGGATCATGTGTAGTAAAAGGTGAAAGACTAGCACTATACCTCCAAATCCTCAAAAAGTTGGCCTCCGAATTTGAAACTTTCAGCCTAAGTTAAGTCCCCAGAGAAGAAAATGATGAGGAAGATGCACTAGCCAACCTAGGATGATCCCTCCAACAAAATATATAATCACAATGACCATGATAAAACAACCAGCGTAGCAAAAATCTAGGATCTTGATTCTCAACCACTTCCTTAGGATCCTACTCATCAGGATCCCAACATTCAGGATCCTTCGCAATACTCCAAATATTGGATCCATCCCATTGTAGAATATCTCCAAAATGGAACGTTCTCAAGAAAAAGGAAATTGATAGAGCATTTACGATGAGGGTCTCACAATTTGTGATGATCCAAGGAAAACTATATAGGAAATCCATGGCATGACCATACCTTAGATGCTTAGAAAATCACAATGCTTCTGAAGTCCTAAAATATATACGCGAAGATGTGAAGGATGGGATACTACTAGCCAACAATGAAAAAGGATTCTTTCTTGCATGCCCAAAGATGTGATGCTTTTCAAAGACATAGCAACATCATTCATCGACCTATAGAACCATTCCATCTTATCATTTCCCCTTGGCCATTCATGAAATTGGTAATAGTTATAGTTGGTAAGCTACCAAAGGCTCCTGGTGGAAAGATGTTCATGCTAGTGATGACGAAATACTTATCAAAGCAGATAAAGGCTAAAGCCTTTGTTCAGGTACAGGACAAGGAGGTAGTCTCATTTATCAAACGTAATATCTTGACCAGGTTTGGGATGCCTACCGAGATCATATACGATAGTGGATCCTTGTTCATAAGTAAGAGGACTTGAGACTTTTGCACCAGCTGGGGAATTAAGATGATAATGTCCACTCCGATTCACCCACAAGCTAATGGTGAAGTTGAATCCGGCAACAAGATCATCATCTACATTTTAAAGAAACTATTAGATGAGAATAAAGGAAGATGATCAGAAGAGCTTCCTTTCGACATATGGGAAAATAGAACCACTTCTTAAATAGCCATTGGCCAAACTCCATACTCGTTAGTGTTTGGAGTAGAATCCCTACTAAACTAGTGATCCCAATGGAAAGATACCAATTGCAAGATCAAGAAAACAACGATGGGATCCTAACCCAGGATCTTGACACTATCGATGAACTGAGGGATCTTTCCAGGATCCTCATTGATGCTCATCAATAAAGGATCACTAATGTTGGGTTATGAGCATTCTAACACTCCTAAGTGTACATGCAACCCTAAATACCTTGGATCTATGTTTTCTCTATTATACATGCAAATATGAACATCCAAGGTATTATCCTAATCTAGCATACAAAATAATGGATATAACAAGATAGAATACATACCTCTTTGATAGTGCTTGTCTTCATGAAGCTTGAGTGCTTAGTGCCCCAAGTGTGACACCTCAAATGGTTCACACAACACCATAAGCACTTGGAATAACTTAGAGAGAAATTAGAACACTTCATGAAATCGTGTAGCCCTCATACATACACATAGTGTTAGTCATAGTCACGATTTCTTGAGCCATGGGTTTCTTTTATATGGTGGCTATTAGGGTTACACCATGTAACTCATGACTTTACCCATTCCTTATGCTCCATGGGTTTTAACCTCCATGGAGTATCCATGGGTCACCCCATGGACTTAGTCCAACATAAGGAATCTTGGATCACAAGCCCACACATATAAGAATGAATGATTTACACAATCAACCCATATATTTAATTAGTCTTCTTTTGATCACTTAATTAATACTAGATTAATTCTTGATCAATACTAATTAAATAATCTCATTATTCTTATTATTAATATACTAGAACTTATAATATATTAATAACCGTAAGTGTCTTATTTCTCTCATTATAGTCTATCCAAGTGCATGATGCCATGCAACTCAAATGGACCATGCCGGGTCGGGTCAAGTCTTACCAATTATAGTTATGGACTTAGACATTAATCCAACAGTCTCCCACTTGGATAAGTCTAAAACTATTATCGCGTATGACTTCAGGAACCAACTAGCAATCGTAGCTCTCAAAAGCTTTTGTCGAACTCTGACCGTGTAGATGAACTCTGATCTTGTCAATGACTTGTCCATTAGATAAGGGATCATATATTCCTCCATTCTAGATATCATATGGACTGAGACATGGATTATAATCATTCTCTCTGTCCATTAGTTGTTTCCCGATTTCCGATTTATGACGACTGACTAATTGAACAAATCAAATCAGTCCTGGCCCGGCCGAGCACTTCCATTTGTCATCATCAAATCATCGAGGGGCCCACAGATATCGCTTTTATCCCGAAGGTAAAAGGAATGGATAAACTTCGACTCATATGGCTTGTTCTACTACTTGTTGAATCATACACAAAGGCACGTTTTATAGCACCGAGTTACCAAATGCAGTTTCGTGCAATCAATGTACAACCAACTCATAGTAACAACTCATATCTCTAGGTTTGAAGAATATAAGATATTATCGTCTCATGATCACTCGTGATAAAATCCATGAAGTGATTCCAATGAGCGTGGGTTGAATCCAATACTCAGAACTTATGAGCACTCATGAGTGTTGTAGCCCTCTGTCCAACAACTTAGACCTCTACAAGCCAACCCATGACAGTCTTAATTCATATCTACTTCCAACATATGACCGACTGTGGATGGTTTGAATAACTTAGTCATTCCGGAAGAATAACCTAGTTTATTCAGGAAGTCAAAACAAGCAAAGTGAAACACAATAATAATTGAATCCAATATGGTCTCAGAACTTATGAATATAAATAAAACTCCTTTTATTTATCACCATATGATTACACATTATTCATTGTATATTGTTTCAGCTATCAACATTATTCTTGAATTTAAAACAATAGTTGTCCCATGCTCCAAGCATGCACACTATGTTTTCTAAACAATAGTCATGCCATACACCAAGTATGCATAATATGTTTGTCTATGATCTTTATTTTGTGAACTAGATCAAATGAACATAACTTCAATGATTCTCTTTTCACACTCCCAAATCCTTACTGCAAATGCAAGAATTCCAAATTCATGTCATTTACTGAAATCTGTTAGATTCTAAACTTATATGCATCGATCCTCTTGTAATGATTATGCACAAAGTCAGAAAGACTTAACAACAACCATTACAGAGCATTCCAAAGGAGATCAAGTCCTTGGAACCATCCTTCTTGCATTAAGTTTCCTTAATCTTACACAGATTGAAAAATCCTAACTTTGAAACATTTCCAGATTCCATTTCGACTATCACTTCTGAACAAGAGTTGCCTCCTTACAGATTATGTCAATATGGTCCTTCCAGAATTATCACTATACTTCCAATTGTCCTTGAGAAACCAGTCTTTGGTAAACCTTAGATTGTCCTCGACAATTGTTTAATCCTTTTTAGTCATATCCAGTTCTAAACCTTTTCCATTCTTAACGCCCTAGGCATTCGGAAAATTTTAGAAAGGATGAATATAGCACATGTAATCGGTCCTATATCCGAAGCATATGGGACACGATTCATGATGTCTCACATAAAGACTAAACCAGTCTTTTGCTATAACATTTCCATTTCTATTTGCCAAGTTCTCATAATTCAGATTATGAAAAGGGATGCCGTAATCATAATCGAATTTAAGAACGCAGATAATGGACCCATATACAGAATTTCCTTATGTTGAGCCATTCCAACAAGAAATTCATATATATCCTTGACTAAGATTAAAACCTCACGATCTAAGCTTATAGATTTGAGATGAAGTATAATTTCCTCTCCCTTAATTATAGCAAAACAACTTTTCCCAATTGAAACCTTTTGTTTTCTATAATTAACATTGCTAGCTTGCAATACTTATCGTAATTATCATGCTCCCACTAACATGATGATTATTAGCATAACACTTATGCTCCCACTAGCTTTGACATATACTCAGAAAGCTCGACTTCTAGAAATCAATACTTTATTGACATTCTTACCAAAGTTCAGATTTCTGATACTAGATTGTTTTGATAAGACTTTATCAAAAACATACACCTTCCCTTAGATAGCTCATGGGTGTGTCAAAACAATTTTAAGAACTATGAAAAGGGATGCCGTAATCATAGTCTTGATCGTTTTGACCTTTGCCATTTCTCACAAGTCCAAGTTAGTGTGCCAGTAAACCACACACGCTCCACTAACGACTTTGAGAATGCAAATATCCCAATTGCTATCTAGCTAAAATCTACTTAGTGGAAGTGTTTCCTCACCATCATTTTCATGAATCGGAGAGAAACCTTATGACACTTAGATTTAATGGTGTATGTGTTCTTATCCATGTGAATTGTCAAAACCATAATCACAAGACAAGGATAATGACAAATCCAAAACCATATGGATTGAACTCAATCTTAATTTCTTGCCACCTGGCAGCTCAAGGTCCTACCATTGCTTCCAAGTTGTTGTGCAACACATTGAGAACTCTAAGAAGTCATATGCGAAGCCAACTTCAACTAGAATGGGCACAGAATATGTCAACACGATAGGTTATAAACCTTAAGTCGTGTGCTAGTGAAGAACTTTAGGTTTTTATTCTTGATTAGTTCTTGAGACTTTCAAGACCTATAAGACTCCCACTGTCCTCTTGACATATAAGACTTCCTTGTCAAACATTCAAGAGATAGTGTGGATTCTAATCAAGACAAACACTTCACACAATTGGCCTAAGTTGGTCTTTGTTTTATCCAAAACATCACAATTTACCAATTTCAAAAGTACAAGAGTAGAAAACTTTTACTCTTACATTTGTCAAGTGTTTTAAACCTTATTTAAGACATGTCACTCATATTACAATCTTGGAGTATGACTCGAAGACTTGTATTGGAACGAAGTATGACTCATCTTCTTGATTTAACCATTTCAACAATTCAAAGTTCCTCTTCTTAGCTATAAGAAAGCACTTAGAGGATGAATTGTGATAAGGTCTCTAAATCATTAAGATGATCATAAAAACTGATACGAAAGTGCTCTCCCATCTTTTCAGATTTGAGAAACTTCTATCCTTCTGCCTAATTTGATTCTTCTTATTCGCTCTGCCATGCATTGGAACCTTTTCCAATGTCTCAGAGTTACACTTAAGCTTGTAAGTATAATCATATTTACTGAGCTTTAGTAAACTATGACGAATAGCCTTATATCTTTTGTGGTGGACTTAATCAGTGCACATGACTATGTACTCGATCCCTTAGTCCATTACTTGACTCACACATCCATGTGAATAAGTAATTAGTCTTAATTTTTTTTTTCAATACTAGAAAGTTCTCATTCATCATGCTATACAACTTGCATGATTCCAAGTCCCGGTCCAATTGAAACTTGGGTGATGAGAATCTTTCCTTATTTGGTAAATTTAGACATTACCACAAATGAAGGAATCAATTTCATACTTCCACTCTTGCTATTCATGGAATCATATAAGCAACAATTTTTCCTCAAATGCCATTGTAAGGATATTTTAAAATAAATAAAATCAAAAATTTTCTTTTATTTTAAAACTATGCGGAAAAACTTATCCTTACAATCCATATGAAAACTTGTTGTTATCTATTCCTAAACAATATCTCATAACTCCTAAGAAGTAGCTCAAGAATCCGATTTTTCAAACTATGCGATAGAAATCCATCTATGCGATCAGATTCAGCATATTCTTTCTTTAAGTTCCTTTACTTTTCTTTGATTCTTAAAACATCACCATGTGACCCAGTCACATCATGTATAAGGAATCTCAGAATAGAAACTTAATAGAGTTAGAGTAGTGGACTTTTACCTGAAGTAGAGTCAATCTTATTGACTTTAACATCCTTAGGTAAATTAGGCAGCTTCGCAACTAATGACCCTTTCTTTGGCAATATAAACATATGGACCCTTTGATAATGGTACACAGGACTATTACAGACTTAGCCTTTCCATTGGGAAGAGAATGCTTTTTCTGTATTTCCAGTGTCACCATTGTCAATGTCCATAAAGTTTCAGGAAGTTGATCTTAGATAAGATCATTAAGGGTCTTGTCATAGTCTATTTCATAGGTGTCCCAAAGGAACTCACTATGTGACTTAGAAAGTGATTGAACTACCAACTTTCTCAAGACTTTGACACCCAACTCTCCCGACTTGTCAATATGTGACTACATCTCCAAGATGTGACCACACCAAGACCTTGCCTTGCCAATAGGGCTCGAGTGACTTTAAAATTTTAAAGAACTTGTGGGGTAGGGAGAATAATTGGAGGAGGAGAGAGAAGTATGATATCCATGGGACATCATCTTCATTAGGAAAGCTTGTTTCAAGAGATTTGGGAAGATCATAACTGTCTAATTCAGACATGTTATGGGAGATATTCAAGATAGTTGATCTTTGAGTCCTTAATATGACACCCAATATGAAATATTAAGGCTAGGACCCAACAAATTATTTTATAACTTGGAAGAGGTATGCCGTAATCCAAGCTATAAAACAATTTGAAGGTAGGTGAATGACGATTCACCAATTTCCACCAAGATAAACGAAATGTATTATTAGGTTTTAATTGGTTTTGAAACTCCTAGATCTTTTGAGATTCATTGAACTGTTCAATGGCATGTTTCAATCTCGAGTGTGCCCTTCAGGTTTTGTGACTGGGATGCCGAGGATCACAAAACAAGGTGTGAAGTAACCATGCAAATTACTTGGTACCCTTAAGTGTTTACCCCTCAATCGATGTGCCGGTTAACCACACACGCTCCATCGATACTATGATAAACATTAAGTTACCCTTTGCCTACCTTGTTAAATACGAGTTAGTGTGCCGGTTAACCACACGCGCTCCACTAACCGACTCAAACAAAGTGCAAAGTGTAATTTCGTGGATTAGCACCTTATTCACATTTTTCTAAGTAACTAAGATTGGGTATTATTAAAAGTTTAGTTACTTAGTATTTATCATTAATACTTTTAATGAAGGGAGAATTATAGTCATGTCAAACCCGTTCGGCTAACGACCCTCCACCAGTCAAGCGAGCGGTGGGTGAGAGTGAACACCCATTAAGTTGCCATTTTATAGGCAACAACCTTATACCCACCTTATAGACCGGCTTCGTGAATGAGGCGTACTAGCGGTAAGACCGACTTTACTCTTATACATATAAATATTATTAACTTATAATATTATAAAGTATAAGGGTTGAATTTTAACTTTTAAAATTCTAAGGGCTAACTTGGAATTAAAGTATTCATAAGAGAAAACTTTACAAATTCCAAAACTTGAGGGCAAGTTTTGAAACTATTCAAAACTAATTAATTCCATAACTTATGTATTTAAAGTAGTTTTAATCCAAAAACTCTTCAAGTTCCATAACTTGTGGACAAATTATGGAAGACTTTAAACTAATAAAGAATTAATCTTTTCTTTATTTTATAACTTATGGAATTAATTAAGGTTACATATTTTATTTATTTATTTATTAATGAAGTGACTCTTGAACCTCCATAACTTAAGGACAAGACTCTTCATCTTTTTTGTAACCTTTGCCAACTTTATGAGTTTTATGAGTCTTTAATGTGACTCTTCATGTAACTTAAGGATAAGTTACACAAACACATTTTATACTCAACTCTTAGATTAATTTGGATTGAAAACAACTTTTTCACTCAACTTTTCTATTAATCTAAGCAACTCATAAGAACAAGATAATTCAAATCAAACTTTTTCATGTAATTAGTCTAACCTTTAAACTAATACAAAACATGAATCTATTGACAATTATCTTGAAAATGGATTAGCATGAACATTACCACATTTAAAAACAAGTTTATAAGTTCAAAACAACTTAGGGTAATGTTCCTAGTCCATTTCTAGCCAAAAACCTCGAAGATATGCTGTCTGGGGTCCAACTCGTCGAGTGCATGAACACAACTCGGCGAGTTGGATGCATTTTGCCTTGGACTCGTCAAGTCCCTTTATGGACTCGGCGAGTCAGCTGGGCTGACAGCATCAAAACTCGATTTTTCAGCTTCTATTGCAGGTATAACAAGAAAACAAGCCTAGGCTCTGATACCACTGTTGGGTTATGAGCATTCTAACACTCCTAAGTGTACATGCAACCCTAAATACCTTGGATCTATGTTTTCTCTATTATACATGCAAATATGAACATCCAAGGTATTATCCTAATCTAGCATACAAAATAATGGATATAACAAGATAGAATACATACCTCTTTGATAGTGCTTGTCTTCATGAAGCTTGAGTGCTTAGTGCCCCAAGTGTGACACCTCAAATGGTTCACACAACACCATAAGCACTTGGAATAACTTAGAGAGAAATTAGAACACTTCATGAAATCGTGTAGCCCTCATACATACACATAGTGTTAGTCATAGTCACGATTTCTTGAGCCATGGGTTTCTTTTATATGGTGGCTATTAGGGTTACACCATGTAACTCATGACTTTACCCATTCCTTATGCTCCATGGGTTTTAACCTCCATGGAGTATCCATGGGTCACCCCATGGACTTAGTCCAACATAAGGAATCTTGGATCACAAGCCCACACATATAAGAATGAATGATTTACACAATCAACCCATATATTTAATTAGTCTTCTTTTGATCACTTAATTAATACTAGATTAATTCTTGATCAATACTAATTAAATAATCTCATTATTCTTATTATTAATATACTAGAACTTATAATATATTAATAACCGTAAGTGTCTTATTTCTCTCATTATAGTCTATCCAAGTGCATGATGCCATGCAACCCAAATGGACCATGCCGGGTCGGGTCAAGTCTTACCAATTATAGTTATGGACTTAGACATTAATCCAACAACTAAATCATATAACAAGAACATCAAAATCAAAATATTCCAGGTAGTTGACTTGGTTCTTAGGAAGACATTCCAAAATGCCAAGGATCTCAGTGCATGCAAATTGGCAGCTAAATGGGAAGGACCATATCTCATTGATTCAAAAGATGGAAAGGGGCGTATTGCTTAGCTGCCCTTGAAGGGAGGCTTTTTCCAAGATTCTTGAATGTCATTCATCTAAAGGCATGATTCAAGTAAGCTACATAAATCGCTTTTGACGAACTCAAGGTACATGCTCTCTACCCTCTACTTTTATATGATCTCTTTATTTACTCTTCTAAAAATCATTACTAACTTAAGCATATGAGGGGAGTTAGCCATGATAACGCCCACCCAAAGCTAATGTTTGCTATGCACAGGAACTCAAGGATCCTGACACGCAAGGATCATGACATTCAAGGATCCTAACACTCAGGGATCCCAATAGATACATAGTTCTATGATCTTAACGATTGCAATATGCAATTATTTGAAGGGTTTTGAGGACTATAACAACCTTAATGTACACATACAACCCTAGATGCTTTGGATCTAAGTTTTCTCTAGTTGTACATGCAAACAATTTTTCCAAAGCATGAAGCGTAATCTAGCATGCAACATCACATATGAATTATAAAACTAGATATAAATTACCTCTTGTTGTAGTTTGACATGTTTGGCGTTTAAGAACTTAGCAACCCAAGTGTGATGCCTCAAATGGTTCACAAAACACCACCCACAATTATGAGAACTTGAGAGAGAAAACTATGCACTCAAAATCATCTTTATGAACCCTAAGAACACAAAGGGTAAGCAATTTTAGGCCATGGGGTCATATATATATATATATATATATATATATATATATATATATATATATATATATATATATATATATATATATATAGTGTAGGAATCCAAGAGTCATGGGTAAATCCTAATCCATACACTTTGGGTTACGATCCATATCACATGTGGGCTAACTCTTCATGGAAACTTATATAAACTTAGCCCATCATGGATCAACAGCCCAAACCATATATATATATATATATATATATATATATATATATATATATATATATATATATATATATATATATATATATCATTGATTTACATAATCAGTCCTAGTTAATTTAATTAGTCTCTTTTGATTACTAAATTAATTTCAAATTAATTCTTGATCAATACTAATTAAAAAACATGATTTCATATTAATATATGATACTTGTAATATAGTAATAAATCATAAATAACCTCTTTCTCAAATGCTCATCCTATCAGATTGTTTTGGTGAATGCAACCCTAATGGGTAAGGCTACTCTCGGGTCAAGTACATACCAATTATATTTATGGATTTAGACACCTTAGCCAACAGTCTCCCTCATGGATACGTCCAATAAATATAGCTTCCGGTACGATTTCAGGAACCGACTAGCAATCGTAGCTCTTAAAAGCCGTTGTCGAACTCTGACGCGCCATTTTAGATAAGGGATCATATAATCCTCTATTCTTCAAGATATCGTGTGGACAAATACATGGAACATTACTTATTGTCCAGTACTTTGTTTCCTGATTCCTGATTTGTTTGACATAGAACTTAATCAAACACATCAATTGAGTTCTAACCATGCTCGACACATAAGTCAAAACAAAATCATCAAGGGGACCAAGATATCGCTTTAATCATCCAAGGATTAAAAGGAACAAATAAACTTCGACTCATATGCTTGTACTAACTACTCATTAAATTATACATAATAGCACGTTTTATAGCATCAAGTTACTGATGCGGTTTCGCACTATCAATGTACAACCATCTCAAAGTCAACAACTCATATCTATTGGTTTGAAGACTATATGATATTATCATATCACAATCACTCGTGATAAATTCCATGAAGTGATTCAAGTGAGCCTAGGTTTAATCTAATACTCAGACCTTATGAGCACTCATGAATGTTGTAGCAAACTTTGCTATGCCTAAACACTTTAGACAATCTACAAGCCAAATTCACGACAGTCTTGCCTCAATACCTACTTCCAAGGTATGATCGACTATGGATAGTTTGAATAATTTAATTATTCTAGAAGTCAAAACATGCAAACTGAAACAATAGTAAACAATTGACACAAGATAGTAACTTTACTTATAAATAAAACACCTTTTATTTAATCATCAAATGTCAATTACATTTTATCTGTTACAAGTTTCTAGATAGCTATCTAATCATTGAAACTAATTACATTTTATCTATTACAAGTTTCTAGACAACTATCTAATCATTGAAACTAATATCGTCCTTCATCTTGATCTTCGTGACAGGGATTATTAGAACCATCTTTAGTCTCACTAGAATAGGATCCATCAAGAGACATTGTCTGTCGGCTCTTAGAAGGATTCTTCCTCTTCTTCCCTTTCCTATGTCCGATTGCCAAGACAGGGGTAGTAGCAGTAGGAGTAGGAGTAGTAAAAACAGATTTACCTTTGAGACTACTTTTCAACAGTCCTCAAAAGGCCTTGAAGCTTGCTAAGATTGACCTACTCCTTGTTCATATGATAGGTCATACAGATCTGATCATAACAGGGAGCTAAAGAGTGTAGAATGATATCTATAGCCAACTCTTCGTCGAAGTTCACATTCAACTTCAACAAGAAGTCCACAAACCTTTTCATTTTCTGCAAGTGTGCTGTAATGGACTCTCCATCCTTCATCTTTGTTGTTATCAAGGAGGCAATAATTTCATACTTTTCCTTACGTTGATAATGTCAAGTAAAAATTTTGCAAGAAACTTTGTTTATCATATAAATCAAGAATTATCTTAAAACTTTGACAATTATCTTGTGATTAGATTAGGATAATCACTACCATATCATAAAAAATAGACTTAATGATGTAAAAAAGTTTGTAGTAGTGATACCAATCCAATCTAGGCCAAGAAAACTTGAAATTCTGTAGCCAGAGCCTGCAACTCATCGAGTGTGTAACAGCCCGAAATCCAGGTATTCTTCTGTTGGCCTTGCATCTTGATTAAGTTAATGATTTAGGGTTTTCATGGTAGGCGAGTACGTTGGGCGTACAAGGTGTACGATGCCCATACTCGCGCGCCTCATTTGGACGCGTTCCCCCTCAGGTACGCGAGGCGTACCCAAGGTTACGCCCGGCGTAACTCATTCAGACCCAAACCCTAATTTCCTTTGTTGAGGCTATAAAAGGAATGTGTGGCTGGACTTCTCAGCCACCACCCCTCAGAGTGAAACCCTAAATAGTGTGTGCCATCGTCCTTAAGCCTTTGTGTGTGCATTCTAAGCTTGGTAGTGCCATTTTAAGGTTGCAAAGGAGAAGAAGAGTTTGTTGGAGAGGCTAGAAGTGGTGCTCAAGTGTGGATCTGAGCTTTGCAAGGGTTAAAGCTTCAATTTCAGGCGAGGTTGAGCCATCGTTGGATTCGGTGATAGTGAGGACACGAGATCTTAGACTTTCCACGAGGTGAGTCTTCTCACTATACTGTACCCGGAAGGGTTTGACCGTGTGACCGGAAGGTCGAATATGATATGAGATATATGCATTATGTGTGATAAGTTAATCGTTATATGTGCCATGTATGATATGCTTGATATGGGCCAGAAGGCGAATATGTTATGGGCCGGAAGGCGTTGTAATCTAGACCGTAAGGTTGACGTGGTTAGGACCAGAAGGTTTACCTAGTCGGGACGGTAGTCCTCTGAGATACATGGACCGGAAGGTCAGGGCCTGGAAAGGCGTATGTTCGAAGGTTGTATTTTGGGGAACTCACTAAGCAATTATGCTTACAGTTGTTGTGTCATGTGTTTCAGGTACTAGCGAGGACCGTGGGAAGGCGCCGACGTGATTGTACACATTATCGGGGAAAACTATTTTTATGATCTTTGTGATGTATTCGGTTATGACAATATTGTTTACGTTTGAATTTGAAATATTAATCGATGTTTTTGATGTTTGCAAAAATGAAAATTTGGTTTTAAAATTTACGTCGTTACAAGTTGGTATCACAGCCTTGGTTTGAGGGATTCGGGTACACCTTCGGGCGTAACTGAACTCAAACCGGGGATTTGAGAAAATTTTAATTATAAAATAAATAAAATTTGATAAGTGATTTTTGAAACAACCAAAGAAGAAGTGTGTACGGTCAGCCAACGCCCGAACGGTAAAATCCCCAAATTACTCTTACAATATGAGTTATGAGATATGATATGATATGATAAGCATGCTAGTAGGCTAGGTATTCATATTAGGACTAGAGTGGCCTGATTTGTGATGCCTTAGTCTAGGGAAACCTGCTTCTATGAGGTGCTTTGAGAGCGAGTGGGTAGCTAGTGCATGGCAAGAATAGAGTACTCAGGATCCGGGGTTTGGGGAGGAGGACTTGGGGTGAATGTTGATGCGGTGTAGTTGGTAGTATTGGGCCCGTACTACTGAAGTCACCGGGTCAGTGGGCAACCCAAGTAAGAATCCCTGGGTATCGGAGACTGAGTAGGGCTGCGTTATCGAGTGCGATTATGCTCAATAGAGTCTCTGATATTTTTATGTTGTATTTCAGAGACATCATGGTTGGACCACGCCACAGACCTGGTACGAGTAGTGTAACTGACGAGGAGCGTCGTCAGATGATTCATGAGGAGGTGGCTGCAGCGATCCGGGCTGAGATTCCGGAGATGTTTGGGTCTATTAAGACCACACTGATGGAGACATTTGATGAGCGGTACGCCGCGTTGACTGAGGCCACAGCCGCTGCAGCTACCGCAGCTGTGGCCGCTGCCAGACCACAGGGAGGTGACTCGTTGCTGTTCCGGTAGTTCAGCAACACGAAGCCACATGAGTTTGACGGGACGCAAGATCCGATCACTGCCATGAGATGGATTGCTGATATCGAGGGATGCTTCTACACTTGTTCATGTCCGGAGCATCTAAGGGTACGGTTCGCCTTGAACCAGCTCTGCCTGGGAGCAAAGGATTGGTGGAAGTTCGTGACGGCGAACTTCACTCTGGCAGAGGTTTCAGATGTGACTTGGGAGAGGTTTACTACTATGTTCCAAGACGAGTACGTTCCCCTGGTGGAGAGGGAGCGGTTGGTTCAGGAGTTCTTGACCCTCAAGCAGGGTAATGATTCTGTCACGGTGATCACGCGGAAGTTTCATGAGAGGGCGATGTTCTGCCCCGAGCAAGTGTCCACGGAGCAGGCTCGGATGAGTCAGTATTTGGGTGTGCTGAGGAGGGATATCTGGGAGTTCGTATCGAACTCATCATATCGGACTTTTACTAAGCTTCAGGCGAATGCCAGGAAGCGTGAGATCGAGTTGGAGACCCAGGCCAGGGAGGAGGCCGAGTCTCAACGGGTGGATTGGCGGTCGGCTCAGTCTTAGTCGGCAGCCAAGCGGACCAAGTCCGCCGATTCGAGATCGGGAGGTCAGAAGAGCCGCACTTGCGGAAAGTGCGGCAAGGGTCACGAGGGGGCATGTCGATCGGGTGCTTGCTACAAGTGTGGCAAGGAGGGGCACATTGCTAGGGATTTCCCCAAGGGATTCATGGTTTGCTTTCATTGCAACCAGACTGGCCATCGGAAGGCCGAGTGCCCCCAGCTTCGCCAGGGATCTACGCCTGCTGCCAGGGTTACTGAGACTCGGCCAGTGAAGGCCGAGGCTCCGAAGGCTCGTGGAAGAGCTTTCCAGTTGACTGTGGAGGAGGTCCACACGGCGCCTGATGTCGTAGCCGGTATGTATTCTTTCATGTATTTACTTTTATGCTAAGATATTGTGCTTATATTATGATATGCGTAGGTACTTTTCTTGTGAATTCTGTACCTGCTTTGGTATTATTTGACTCGGGTGTGAGTCGGTCTTTTGTATCGTTGGCTTTTAGCCAGCACATCGGTATTGATCGGGAGGTGATGAGTCGACCCCTACGAGTTTCTATAGCAGATTAGAAAGCGGTATACGCCACTGATGTGATTCGAGGATGTGTGCTCGAGATTTTTGGGGTCGAGTTCCGTATAGACTTGGTTCCTATAGCTATGGGGGATGTCCGCGTCATCGTGGGCATGGACTGGTTGAGTAAGTTTCGGGCAGTCATTGACTGCGAGAGACAGTTGGTGACGATTCAAGACCCTAGTGGGGGAGTGCTTACGGTTTATGGTGAGGGGACCCGGTGTGGGTCGGCGTTTTGTTCGGCTGCCAGGGCAAGGCAGAGTTTGCAGCAGGGCTGCAATGGATTTATAGCCTACGTAACGGATACTCGAGTGGCCGCGGGGAGGCCCAATTCGGTTGATGACGTTCCTATTGTATGCGAGTTTTAGGATGTGTTCCCCGAAGAGTTACCAGGTGTGCCTTCGGAAAGGCAAGTGGAGTTCCGTATCTATTTGGTTCTGGGAGTGGCGCCCATCGCCAAGGCGCCTTATCGTCTTGCTCCACCGAAAATGCAGGAGTTATCCTCGCAGCTTCAGGAGCTGTTGGGAAAGGGGTTTATTCGACCGAGTAGCTCACCTTAGGGAGCGCCGATTTTGTTCGTCAAGAAAAAGGATGGTTCATACCGGATGTGTATCGATTACCGGGAGTTGAACAAGTTGTCGGTTAAGAACCGGTATCCGTTACCTAGGATCAACGATCTGTTCGATCAGTTGCAGGGGGCATCTTGGTTGTCCAAGATAGACTTGAGGTCGGGTTATCATCAGATGAGGGTTAGGGATGAAGATATCCAGAAGACTGCTTTCAGAACTCGTTATGGACATTATGAGTTTGTGGTGATGCCTTTTGGGCTCACCAATGCCCCGACTGCGTTCATGGATCTTATGAACCGGGTGTGCCGGCCGATGCTGGATCGGTCGGTGATCGTATTCATTGATGATATTTTGGTGTATTCGAGGTCTAGGGAGCAGCATGAGGAACATTTGAGGGAAATTCTTGGGGTATTGAGATCGGAGAGGCTGTATGCTAAATTCTCCATGTGTGATTTCTGGTTACGAGAGGTCCAATTCCTCGGGCATCTTGTTAACCAGAAAGGGATATTGGTCGACCCGGCCAAGATTGAGGCGGTGTTGAGGTGGGAGGTGCTGAGATCGCCCACTGAGATCAGGAGTTTCCTGGGTTTGGCTGGATATTATCGCAGGTTAATCAAGGATTTCTCCAAGATTGTCGTGCCACTTACTAGCATGACCCGGAAGGGTGCTACGTTTTCATGGGGACCGGAGTAGCTGTCATCATTCGAGACGCTTCGTCAGAAATTGTGCGAGGCTCTGGTGCTTGCACTCCCGGAACGGATGGAGGATTTTGTGGTGTACTGTGATGCTTCTATATCGGGTTTGGGGGCGGTGCTTATGCAGAGGGGACATGTGATAGCATATGCTTCGAGGCTGTTGAAGCCTCATGAGTCGAGATATCCCACCCACGACCTGGAATTAGGGGATGTGGTGTTTGCCCTCCAGATCTGGCGGCATTATCTTTATGGGGTTCGGTGTACCATCTACACGGACCACAAGAGCCTGAAGTACTTGATGGATCAGCCAAATCTGAATATGCGACAGAGGAGATGGTTGGATGTGGTGAAGGATTACGATTGTGAGATCCTGTACCACCCGAGGAAGGCTAATGTGGTGGCCGATGCGTTGAGCTGTAGGGCAGAAAGCGCCCCGATCCGAGATATTTGAATGAGGTTGACGGTGATGACCCTGATTTTGGATACTATTCGAGGAGCTTAGGCTGAGGCTGCGAAACCAGAAAACCAGAAGAGGGAGCGGGTTGTAGGTCAGGTATCAGGATTCATCACGATGGTCGAGGGCTTATGACTTTTCAGGGTCGGATTTGGGTACCGCTTGTGGGCGGTGCGCGTGCTATTTTGATGGAGGAAGCGCATCGATCGAAATTCTCGATTCATCCCGGGGCTACGAAAATGTATTTGGATCTAAGGAAGGAGTATTGGTGGCCCTGTATGAAAAGGGATGTTGCATGGTTTGTTGAGAGATGCTTGACTTGTCGGCAGGTTAAGGCCGAGCACCAGCAACTGCACGGTAAATTGCAGTCGCTAGATATTCCCGAATGGAAGTGGAAACAGATTACCATGGATTTTATCACCAAATTGTCGCGGACTGTGAGGGGAGTCGATGTGATTTGGGTGATTGTGGATAGATTGACAAAGAGCGCTCATTTTCTAGCCATCAGCGAGAGCTCTTCTGCGGAGAAGTTGGCGGAATTATACGTGAGGGAGGTGGTATCGCGGCATGGGGTTCCGATGTCGATTGTTTCAGACTGAGATGTGCGTTTTACTTCCAGGTTTGGGAAGAAGTTTCATGAGGAGTTGGGTACGAGACTGCATTTCAGTACCGCATACCACCCGCAGACGGATGGACAAAGCGAGCGAACGATTCAGATGCTTGAGGATATGCTCCGAGCATGTGTTTTGGATTTCGGAGGGAGCTGGGACACCTATCTACCTTTAGCAGAGTTTTCATATAACAACAGCCATCATTCGAGCATTGGTATGCCACCCTTTGAGCTATTGTATGGGTGGAGGTGTCGCACCGCCATCTGCTGGGGAGAGGTGGGGCAGCGGGTGATGGGTAGCACGGAGATCGTACTCCAGACGACCGAGTAGATTCAGCAGGTCAGGTAGAGGTTGTTGACCGCGCAGAGTCGCCAGAAGAGTTATGCAGACAGGCGGCGGTCCAAGCTCGAGTTTCAAGTGGGTGACCTTGTGCTCCTAAAGGTCTCTCCTTGGAAGGGAGTGATACGGTTCAGGAAGAGAGGCAAGTTGGGGCCCCGGTATATTGGACCCTTCAGGGTAATTGCTAGGGTAGGCCGGGTAGCCTACCGGTTGGATCTACCTGCTGAGTTGGGGCAGATCCATGATACCTTTCATATCTCGCAGTTGAGGAAATGTATTGCCGACGAGTCGGCAGTGGTGCCATTGGATGATATTCAGGTGGATGCAGGCCTGAACTATGTGGAGAGACCGGTAGCGATCAGGGATCGGAAAGTTAAGGTTCTGAGGAATATCGGAAGGGGTCCGAGCTGACATGGGAATCCGAGTCTGAGATGCGGGATCAGTATCCGGAGTTGTTTTCAGTATGAGACTTCGGGGGCGAAGTTTGATTCTAGTGGGGGAGAATTGTAATAGCCTGAAATCCAGGTATTCTTCTGTTGGCCTTGCATCTTGATTAAGTTAATGATTTAGGGTTTTCATGGTAGGCGAGTACGTTGGGCGTACAAGGTGTACAATGCGCGTACTCGCGCACCTCATTTGGACGCGTTCCCCCTCAGGTACGTGGGGCGTACCCAAGGTTATGCCCGGCGTAACTCATTCAGACCCAAACCCTCATTTCCTTTTTTGAGGCTATAAAAGGAATGTGTGGCTAGACTTCTCAGCCACCACCCCTTAGAGTGAAACCCTAAATAGTGTGAGCCATCGTCCTTAAGCCTTTGTGTGTGCATTCTAAGCTTGGTAGTGCCATTTTAAGGTTGCAAAGGAGAAGAAGAGCTTGTTGGAGAGGCTAGAAGTGGTGCTCAAGTGTGGATCTGAGCTTTGCAAGGGTTAAAGCTTCAATTTCAGGCGAGGTTGAGCCATCGTTGGATTCGGTGATAGCGAGGACACGAGATCTTAGACTTTCCACGAGGTGAGTCTTCTCACTATACTGTACCCGGAAGGGTTTGACCGTGTGACCAGAAGGTCGAATATGATATGAGATATATGCATTATGTGTGATAAGTTAATCGTTATATGTGCCATGTATGATATTCTTGATATGGGCCGGAAGGCATTATGTTATGGGCTGGAAGGCGAATATGTTATGGGCCGGAAGGCGTTGTAATATGGACCGTAAGGTTGACATGGGTAGGACCGGAAGGTTTACCCAGTCGGGATGGAAGTCCCCTGAGACACATGGACCGGAAGGTCAGGGCCTGGAAAGGCGTATGTGCGCAGGTTGTATTTTGGGGAACTCACTAAGCAATTATGCTTACAGTTGTTGTGTCATGTGTTTCAGGTACTAGAGAGGACCGTGGGAAGGCGTCGGCGTGATCGTACACATTATCGGGGAAAACTATTTTTATGATCTTTGTGATGTATTCGGTTCCGACAATATTGTTTACGTTTGAATTTGAAATACTAATCGATGTTTTTGATGTTTGCAAAAATGAAAATTTGGTTTTAAAATTTACGTCGTTACAGAGTGGATGAACTAGCTCGTCGAGTTGCTCTGTTACTAAATGGACTCATCGAGTCAGCCAGTGGACTCGACGAGTTCATCAATCAGAAGCCAAAAAATCGATTTTTTCAACTTTGAAAATTAACAAGCATCAAGTATAACAAAAAACAATCCTAGGCTCTGATACCACTATTGGGTTTTGAGTGCTATATCACTCCTATGGTGCACATGCAACCCTAAATGCATTGCATCTATGTTTTCTCTAATTATACATGCATATTTTCAGTTTTCCAAAGCATATATCCTAACTAGCATACAAATTGACAAATGAACAATACAACTAGTTAGATAACTTACCTCTTAGAAGGACTTGTAGATCTTGACCTTTGAAAGATTGAGCACCTCAATTTTGATGCCTCTAATGGTTCACAAACACCAATATGCAAGAGGAGGCTTGAGAGAATAAGTTACTTAGCACACAATCAATATCAAACTCTTAGAATGATGATGTATATGTGTGTAACCAATTTTGGTCATGAGGGGTTCCTTTTATAGTACTAGGGTTATATCTTTGCCAACCCTAATAACCTTTCATATTACTTAGGATCCATGGGTTGAAACCTCCATGGATTATCTCATTGGTTTAGCCCATCCTAAATAACCATGGATCATAAGCCCACACTATAAGAATCATTGATTTACACAATCGATCCTCATATATTTAATTAGTCTCTTTTGATCACAAAATTAATTCCAAATTAATTCTTGATCAATCAATACTAATTAAATAATATGATTTCATATTAATATATTATACTTGTAATAAATTAATAAATCATAAATAACTTTATTCTCAAAAGTCCATCATATCAAATTGCACTGGTGAAGGCAACCCAAAAGGACCATGCTACAATCGGGTCAAGTACATCCCAACTATAGTTATGGGCTTAGACACCAAATCCAACAGTCTCCTACTTGCATAAGTCTAATAACTATAACTGCCAATGTGACTTCAGGATCCGACTTAGCAATCGTAAGCTTTCAAAAGCCATTGTCGAACTCTGACCTAGTCAGTGACGCGTCCTTCAGATAAGAGATCATATATTCCTCTGTTCTCAAGATATCTATGCGGACAAATACATGGAACATAGTCATACTTATTGTCCTGCAATTTGTTTGCCGATTTCTTATTCGTCTGACATAAAACATAACTGAACACATCAATTTACTTCTAACCGGGCCTGACACATAGTCAAAACATAATCATCGAGGGGCCCAAGATATCACTTTTAATCCTCTTAGTTATAGGGATGATGATTTGTAAAAAGTTACAAACTTGGCTTAGAATTGCCACCGTCATATCCTTTAAAAAATGGTACAAAATAATAAATAATATACAAATACAAACAAGAGAGTTAGTCAAACAAGGAAATATTCTAAAAGTGAAATATGTGCAACTTTATCAAAAAGATGGTAAAAACTTAATCCATCAAATCTTTTGAATTGAATGGTCATTAATGAACTTTCACTTATCAAGATTTCTACCCCTTGAATTCTATCTATAAAAGAAAACAAACAAGATCAACCACATCAAACAAAAAAACAAATCATAATATATATATATATATATATATATATATATATATATATATATAGAGAGAGAGAGAGAGAGAGAATGCCTTTGATCATTAAGGTATTATAGATTGATACCAAGCTTCAAGTTCACCAAGAACAATAAATGAGCATGAACTGGTCTTTATAACCAACGAGTTAATAGGATATAGACTTTGTAACCTTCAGGTTATAAGAGTCACCAAGACAAAACTCGAAGGTTCCACTCGTTGTGATCCATGAAGGAAGAGAAAGTGGGATCATTGATTTTTTGAAGACGCCTTTGGATCTTTGAGGTGATGGTGTGGTAGTGACAGCGTCAATGGAAATTAGATGTGCTACGTCAGCTAACTTCACTTTTGCCCATTGAAATAGAGATAGTTTCTTCAATAAGGAAGAGATTTTTGCCCAGAAGAACAGTTAGTGGCACAGCTATCCCCTATCTGGTCTCATCAACAGGATGCAACTAATCAATTAGCATGAGCATTAGCATCAGATGAAAGTGGTTGCCATTGAAGAAAATATGAAGAGTCAACGTCAACCATCTCCACAAGGAAGGTGATGCATTCAAGGAATGACACGTTGATCCTTTCAAAGTAGACTAGTCAGATAAGGTCATTATCGATAGAGAAGAACATGTAGGCAATGTTAGTAGAAAAATATACAATGTATTCTCCTTTGGTAAAATCAAAGTTAAAGAAAATCTTGTAATGCATAAAATCAAAAATAAACAAAAAATGTAGCAGCTTATATTCAGAATTTTAAAAATAGTGAAGCAACAAATAAAATATCAATATCTAAATAAACAAAATCAAACCATATAAATGTCGTTTTCCATGAGTGTAGTAAGAAAAAAAATTTGTTCATAGAATCAAAGACCTTTCCCTCGTGACAATTGAAAAGAACTTTATAACCAGCGTTAAAAAGTTGACTGATGGAGATGAAATTGCCTTTTAGACCCTCAACATAGAACACATCCTTCGACGTGACCATCCTGCATTCAAAAGTTCCAACACCCGTAATAGCTCTTCCAATATTGTCACCAACGACTACCATTAGACCATCCTTCTCTGCAAATTCTATTAAGAGACTTGAAACCATTCATGTGTCTAGAGCTTCCACTGTCTAGGTACCAAGTTTTTCCTAGATATATATATATATATATATATATATATATATATATATATATATATATATATATATATATGATACTTTGACAGCATTAGAATCATCAGCGTCACACATGTTAAGATTACCATTAGGGGAATCATTGATAAGAACCATCAGCCCCTTAAAATTTAGTCCCTCATCTTCAGAAGTCTCCTCTTCTTCCACCCATTCATCATGATTCTCTTGTTTTTCAATGAAAACTTTTGCAAATAAATGTTCTCCTTCTTCATATGAGCCAACAGCTTCTTGTACATCACCTCATAATTCTCAGGATTTTGAGCTTCTTTCTTCTCCGTTGCAGTCCCTGGTAAAATGGTCAGAGCTACCATAGTTAAAGCAATAGAGTTTTTCTTATCTAAAGAGGATCTCCTCACTAAACTGCTTCCCTTAAACTAAGCTCTTCTAACCCGGGTTGATCTGCTTTCTTCATAATGTTTGACAATAAGAGCAGCGTTGGCAACAAGTTCAATAGTGAGATCATCATCACTCTCCTCACCCTAATCAGATATATCTAAGTCATTGACATGCTTCATTTTTCCTTAAGAGAAACCAAGGCTACAGTGTCACACCCCCTGCCTGGCCTATATCGGAAACATCGAGCAGTGTGACGGGATAAAGAGTGACAATCCTATTAACCTGAGAATACATGCATTTTGAAAGTAAACATAATGTTAGTGAGTGCACCAGTTTTTATTTTGAATTTCTTTTAAGAATACTTTTCTTTTGTGAAAACCATTCTTATTTATTTACCTAGCCTTCAAACTTTTTAGGGTATCTTTTATAAATCTTAAATTACTATCTTTTTAAGATATCTCACGATCCTAACGTATTTTAGTGAGGATTATCTTTCGTTAACCCTAGTTTACTATCTTTTAAGGATTTATAATGATCCTAACGTATTTTAATTAGGATTAAATTTCATTAACCCTAATTTACTATCTTTTAAGGATTTCTAATGACTCTAACTTATTTTAATTACCATACTAGACGTCTCTAATGGTAATCTAAGCTCTAAGGCAATTTTAATCCTCACTATCTTTTAAGGATTTCTAATGATTCTAACTTATTTTAATTACCATACTAGACGTCTCTAATGGTAATCTAAGCTCTAAGGAAATTTTTAATTTATTAATGTGAGCCCTTATAATCGACATTACGACCATAAATGTAACCCTAATCACAACGCTTCATCAGATGTTAAATAGTAACTTATATGGAAGGTATCCTATCGGGATTGTGGCTAGAAAATGCATATGGGGTTGTCATGGACCCATATAGATCTATACATAACTTCCTAGCTCTCTCAATATTAAAGATTATAGGCATTGTGGATATGCCAAATTTGATCAAGGCTTTTAGATGAATAACCAACTCACTAACGTGTTAACCCTAGGCTTTCATCTTTTATCTTCATCATAATGAAACAACCCAAAAATCATGACTAAAAATTTCATTCTTAAAACATTACTTAAACCACATTCGCCAATCCATAACATAAAATGTAACATAAAATCAGAGTGTTAATTCAAAACATATTCTTATTATCAGAGTAAAACATCCCAGGCTGACTAAACAATAGTGTGTGACATGCGATCACCCCGGGGTCTTCCCTACGCTACCGGAAGTACCTGAAACCAAAACTAAAAACTGTAAGCATGAATCTTAGTGAGTTCCCCAATCTACCACATACCATACATAATCACATACTGCAAGCATTCCCACGCCCGCTACTTCGGGCCTCGCCCGCTACAACAGGCCTTGCCTTCTCCAGGCCCCGCCTGGCTTCGAGCCCCGCTTGGTGTACAAATTTGTTTCTCTTTGGCCCCGCCTGTCTCTGGGTCCCGCTCGCTAACATATACTAACATACAATCATATAATAACACATAAACTAAACATATACTACTGGATTCCTGTTCTAAGGCCTCGCCTATCTTGGGCCCCGCCCCTGTCCTATTACTAATGATTCATGGAACCCCATCCACGCTCCTACTGATAGTGAGATACGGGCCAATCCCACACTCACTCCCTTCCTACCTGGGGCCTCACCCCTGCTCTGTTGCTAATAAGATATGGAACACCGTCTACACTCTGCTATTGGTGAGATACGGGACCTCACCCACACTCACCTCCTTACCAGGCACATACATGTATCACACAGACAACAAGTATAAACTATCATGTAAACCGTTCCTTGGGCACCAGCCCGCTAACATTGGACCTTGTTCCTGATTATCATAATAGCATACAGTGCCTAGGGCTAACCCCTAGGTCTTCCTACTAATAACTACATGGGTCAGCATTGTAGCCATAGACCCATCCACACAAACAGAAACTCAGCTGCACTGCTGAACTTTGCTGATAGCCCTCTGCTGCTAACTGGAACTTCCTCGATTGCTGCTTCTTCGGCTCCCCGAGCTACCAAGATCACAATATCACTTAGCCCAGTATCATATTCACTCTTAGGGTAAAATGACCATTTTACCCCTACCTCATAATGGTCCATAACTAGGGCCCAAAACATAATTTAAAAAAGGTCCAACACTAGGTAGGCTTCCCAAGCCCACTATTGGCCCATTAATGGCCCAATTTGCTACATTGGGCCCAACCTCCTTTATTGGGGCTTACCCTAAGCCCAACACATATACTTGGCCCATAATCACTGACTCCTGATGACCCACTAAGGCCCAAAGACCTATAGCCCAAAGCACAGCCCACACCGAGGCCCAAATGCTCGAAACCCAACTGGCAACACTACGCAGGGCATACTCCAATGTACGCTTAGCGTACAGGATTGACAACGTGTATGTTGGGTGTACCTGTATGTATGCTCAACATAGTATCTAGTTATGTCATCTTTCCATTAAGTGCTTAATGCTCCGATTCAGAGGCTACAAACTCAGATCCAAGTCTTATTTCATGTCTTAAACCATAAAGTTGCTTACTTTATGGCTTCCATAACTCACATAAGCTCCAACTCCAAAAACCATAATCTATATCCATGGGAAAAGGTCTTAACTCATGCATGAACTCATTTGGACCCTCAAGATATCAACTTTCTGTTCTAGGGAGTCATTTAGCACCAAAGGAGGCAACCCTTGGTCTGGAAATCGGATTTAAGCCATAAAGCCTTTACCTTCGGACCAAAACTAAACCATACTAGATCTAAGCACCCTTAAGCAAAGTTGTGAGCTTTATACCTTCCAAGAGTTCCAGAAGATGATGCTATCTCAGATCTATAATCTCTGGCCTCCAATGTTCTTCCTGACCAAACTTCCTATTTTCTCTTACAAGTTTTAAACCACCAAAATGAGCTTCCCAAGGTCAATATCTAACAAAATGAAGGTTGGGGCATTCTAGGGTTTCTTTTGAAGTTGGGTAGGCTAATATGGGGGCTAGGGTTGAAGCCATTAGGCACTCCCAAAAATAAGGTTTAAAGGCTTTTAGCGTACGTTGGGCGTACTTCTCGTACGCTGGGCGTACGCCTTCAACACACGCGATCAATTTCTTCGCTATGCTAGGCGTACCCAGCTAAACACACGCGTGCACTTTGTGCATGCTAGGGAATGCCTTGTTAACTTTTCCATTAAGGGGCCATAAATGTCGATATCTTCGAAGTGTCATAACTCCTTTATTCTAGATCCGTTTCCGATGAACTTTATATCTACATAAATGTGGCGAGAAGCCCTACGCTTCTAACCACACACCCCGGGTCGAAACCTTCTCGAATAGAACTCAAAACCCATAAATGACCAAAATGCCCCTAGCCTTGACTTCTGGATCCATAAATGAATGCTTTTCCGAACAGGGTGTTACACATAATTACCCCTATACATATATACATATATATATATATATATATACATATATATATATATATACACATATATATATATATATATATACATACATACAAGTATGTATATATATATATACACACACACATCACACTATCTTTGTATATACCTCTCCCAGTTATATATCGTCAAATGATTCTCTCTCTCTCTCTCTCTCTCTATATATATATATATATATATATATATATATATATATATATATATATATATATATATATGCATGTATGTATTTTCATAATTATATTTATGATCTCATAATTATAAGATATAATCATCATATATATACCCGAATTATGGTTATTTTAACCGGATATTTGGGCAGCGTAACACCTAAGTATAGTGCATATCCTAAATCTTGTCTAGCATAACTCCTAGGTACTAAGGTTCCCCAGGTATTTGGTCATTGTAACATCTAGATAATACATACTCCTAGATTATCAGGAATCATATCCTCTAGACACATATCATAGCTTAAATCTAGGCATATTATCTACAGTTATACTATCCTAAGGCATCTAGCTCATTATAACATAACTTAATATTTATAAAATATATATTTTTTATAAAATCATTTGTTAAGCATGCATCCCCCCCCCCCCCTTAAAAACATTTTAAAACAGTAAAATAGTGGTCGTGAACTCACTCTAATAGCATATCAGGAAGCGTCCAAATAGTTACAACCGGAGTTTCTTGTCATCGATGGGGTATTAAAGTATAGACAGAGAGAGAGTTTGGAGGTTAGTCTGAGATGAAAAACTAGGAAGAAAGCACCTCTATTTATAGTGATGGTGCATGTCGGGCACTCTCCTATGTGGCATGCACTTGCTTCATGGCTCATCCAATTCTTGCCACATATCACCCTTCTGGTGGTCCACATTTCCAAACCTCGGATGAATCTCATGGTCAGATATGTGCAACGGGCATGGTGTGTACATTGACGCGCATCCTTAAATCCTTTTTAAGAATTGATATTTTCTTCATATGAACTTTGTTGCTTATCCTCTTTATACATTTGTGTAGCTCTTTCCTAATACTACAAATTTTCTTTAGGTTACATCTTCTAATTTTAATGTTCATTTTTAACCAACATTTTTATATTTTATACAAATCGTATCTCCTTCATACGACTTCCATTTTTTCCCTCCTTCCTTCTCAAGTTCTTATCTCATGCTTGATTACAAATTTCCTTTTTGAAGTGTTACCCGAAACTCAACCGTTCTTTTTTTTTTTTTGCTATTTTTGATGTCAATAGCGTTATTAATGTGATTGGTTTCTATTCGCCATAAAATCATAATTCTTCCAATCAGAGTTAGATTTTCTCGAGGTTCATATTTTTGGGATCATTAGGTCGCGTATTTTCCAAATACACTAACCATTTTAACTTTTTTATTACTTTATTTTCAACTCAAATTTCCATATTATACTTCAATATGAGAATTTTTTGTCATCAAGATTTGATCCTAACTCCTAGTAACAGTTAATGATGGAACATTCTCCCCCTGTTTTAGGAATTTTGTCCTCGAAATTTGAGTCTTATCTAGAATTTAAACGGGGAAATCAATTTCTTATAAAGCAAGTTGATTCCTTTTTTCCCTACTTACTAAAATAACTAAATAATCTAGGGAACCAAAGAGCAGAAAGTCAATAGCACAGAGAGTTCTCCAAATTATCTTTGACTATGAAAGGGTTTATCTTCGAAAAGAAGATGGTTTTGTCAAAAAGATAGACATCAAGACTAACTCTCTACATTAGGGTTTACCCTAATATAGATTATATACTAATCTATACAAGTGTATCTCTTGATTGAAGGGATTGTATCTAATCTATACTAAGAATTGATCCTCATATCGGATCTGATATCTATTCTATACTTATTGTGTCACACCCCGAAAACCGAAGGCGGAAACATTTCCGGGGTTGACTCCACGTTGAGTATCAAATCCAATGCACATAGTAAGTAAAGTAAAACAACCATTACATTACATAATAAAGTTTTACAGTTGTTTCAAAAGTAAAGTTTGTACAATTGTGATACATAGTATATATGAACAATACAAAATGAGTCTTCTGAGAACTCCGTCTTCACAAAAAGGATCTTCGGGTACCTGTCTAACTCAGACCTGAGAATACAAGCAGTTTGAAAATCAGCATAAAGCTTGTGAGTTCACAAGCGGTTAGTTTTTCTGAAAATATACGAGTTCCTTTGTTTTCCTGAAAAGTAGTTATCCAAGAAAATCCCATATTTTCTTATGTAAAGTTAGTTTCCAAATCCGAAAGTAAAGTAAACGATGTTTAATTAAAACATGATTGTTCTTGTGAAATGTAATTCAATTGTTTAACTTATTACACTTCTCTAATTTCGTACTACTATTACTCAGGAAGAACCCCATGTTCTCCTGACTGTGTGTGTGAACTGTTACTAGTTTCTAACTATGTTCGGTGCCCTTCCCAGGAAAACCCCATGTTTCCCTGACTGTGTGTATATCTTTACTGGTTTTATTTATGTTTAGTGTTCTCCCCAGGAAAACCCCATGTTTTCCTGACTGTGTGTGTATCTGCAATCCCTAAATGTACATTAGCTTTACTACGTACATAAAGCTAGTAAATGAATCTGAAACGTTAATAATCTAGATTGCGAGTCATTAACCATACTCAGACTAGATATGACTCGAACCGTGGTCAATATCCTTTTTATGACTCTCGTCACCCTTGAACCTTTCGGTTCGGCTGTAGCTAGCAGCCAGGTGTGGGATTGTCAGTCCCGTATAGATCTATACACTCAAGCCACGCTCTCCTACGAACGGAGATTCTTGTTACAGGGTTAGTCCTCCACTATCTCGTGCCATGGAAGTGTTACAAGGATGTGTCTCCAATCATTAAGATTACTCTTTACTTTTCGACTAGGAAAGTAGTATTTACAACTGACTTTATTCTACGTACCTGTCCTTTACACTCGAGCCTAGGTGTTTTATTAAGGACATTACACTCGAGCCTAGGTGTTATTTAATGATGGCTATCCTTTTACACTCGACCCTAGGTGTATTATTAAGGACATTACACTCGAACCTAGGTGTATTTATCTATCACACTCGAGCCTAGGTGTATTGTTAAGGACATATAGATGTTTCATGTTTTCTAATGGAGTCTGTCTTTTACACTCGAACCTTAGTGTTTTATTACAGACATTACAATGCTTTATGTATTCTATCAGTTTAAATGTGAACAATCAATTATCAAGTACACAATATAACAGTGTATAATAAGAATTGAAAATCGGGTTAAAACAAACAACTCTGCAAGTTAAAACGGTTTGCTCAAAAGGTTTTCAATTCTTAAAGTGTACAATTATGAAACCATTTAATTGAAATCATGTGATTGAGTACAAGATATACTTGTACTTTTGCTTGTATTCCCCCCCTGAAAACATTGAAA
This sequence comes from Lactuca saligna, assembly GCF_052625555.1. Taxonomy (NCBI): domain Eukaryota; kingdom Viridiplantae; phylum Streptophyta; class Magnoliopsida; order Asterales; family Asteraceae; genus Lactuca; species Lactuca saligna. Next base: position 75,841,634 of record NC_136421.1, read on the forward strand.
AACCATTGAAAAGGGGTAGGGGTATGAACGCACCGGACGAGATATGAGACGGTTTGGATGCTAAGAGTTGATCCGGGACTTGTAAACACATGAGGTTCCTAATTATAAGGTAAAGATACACATTTGTATCTAATTAGGACTTAGATTGATTGTTGGATAGGGACAAATGCTTCAAGTCGCGATAACACTCCGATACAAGTGTTTGGAGGGACCCGGGTGGCGTTTAGGGACATGCATGATGCGAGGGACTTAGGAAATGAGTTGGGACTTCAAAGGAACACCCCCTTTAGGGAGTTTATGGCCACAAGACCCATTCCCCATGAGTTTACGGCTGTAAACTCATGGTGGGGTCAAATATGGGCAAAATTGAGTCATAAATGGATATGGACACTTGGAAATGCTTGGATTAATTTTTCTTAAGGCTTGGATTGAATTAAAAACATCATTTAGAATACAAAAGGGAGTTTATGGCCTAGGCATGGGGTCTTTGGCCGTAAACTCTCAAATCTCCAAGATTTAGTGTTTTTAAAGTGTTAAAATCAATCACATGTGATTCTAAAAATTCCCACAAGCCTAGAAATGAGTTTAAGGCACCATTTGACACCTTTTTATGAGTTTATGGCCATGAGACATGTTCTATGGCCGTAAACTCTCAAATGTGGGGCTTTGATGTTTGTAAAGCCTTAAAACTATTTTTGGTTAGTCCTTTGATTTATTCCAAGGCTTTTGGTGGTGTTGGATGGCTTTCAAACACCCTAGAATTGGATTTGTACCATGTTTCATGGAGTTTACGGCCCAAGCACAAGCCTTGGCCGTAAACTCATGTTAGTCCTCCAAAAATTGTGTTTCAAGTGTCCAAATGCAAAGATCTATGTTCTATAATTCATAACTAAGACAAAGGAGTGGTTTGGAAGGGTTTAAGGGCATGAAAACCCTAGTTTAATGAGTTTACAGCCCAAGAATGATCCTTGGCTGTAAACTCCTTCAAACTTCACAAATTTCATGTTTTAATTGTTTAGGGTCCATATCTTGAAGCCATTTAGCCATATCTAAGTCTCAAACTTGTCAAGGAGGGGTTTAAGGTCTCAAAAACCCACTATATATGAGTTTACGGCCTAAGAGGGTTCCATGGCCGTAAACTCATGAATGATGTCTTAATCCATGCTTTGAATTCGAATTTGAAGGCTAAGAATGTTACATAACAAGCTAGGGAAAATACCTTGGTGATTTGAAGCTTTAAACTTGAGATTTTGACCCAAAAATCTAGTTTGAGGAGAGAGGTTGGAGTGATAGTTGTAAAATGGAGCAAAAGCTTCAAAATGGAGACTTGAATCACTTTAAATAGTGTCCAAGTTCGGGACATGGTAGAATTCTACCCGATACCGGCGTTAGACGAGGCTTTTGGTCACATCCGACCAATTTGCCGTAACCCGATATGGTTGGTTCTAAAAATGTTCCGATCATTAATATGAGACGTTAGATTGAGTTCTAAGGGTAATAAGACACTTATTAAGTCATAAAATAATATTCACATTAATGACTTAATAAAAGGTCGGAAACGGAAACGAAATCGGAAACGGCGATTGGGTGATCGGAACGAGTCGCTAAAAGGGTTACAATTAAGGATATAAATTTCGGATTGTTACATATTGTGACAACCCAAAAAAATTATATTCTAATACCAGCAATCAATCGAGAGTTGGACTCGTTTCTGCTATCTTTTAGCATTGTTAAGGATCATTTTATGAGTTATAATCCTAGTACACTTAAGGATTGGGTGTAGGGATATGTTATCTTCAGTTCATTGAGTTGTATTCAAGCCATACACTCCTTCAATAGGAGTGTATGTGAAAGACCCCAACTTTCGTATTTTTTTTGAAAGACCCAAACTTTCATACTTCACAATATTATTACTCCGAAACATGCTACTTGCATATTCATAAAAGCAATATTTTACATTGATAAAGAGATTACAAACTACTGTATACAAACTGACTATTACAAAATGTTATATATTACGTAACTACCCAGGATATTGTAATTTATACTAACATAAAAAACTGGAGTACAAAAAGTACTATTGCAAACTATTCTAAATCTTTCAACAGTATGTGATCATACTAGTTACTTATCACCTGCAATTGTTAAACATTGATAGGGTAAGCGCTGACACTTAGTGAGTTCAATAATAGATACAATATAATGTTATGCCATATATATACATCAATATGGCAAAAGCAAAGAGGAACAATAAAGATATATGTGAAGTCATGTGACAAGCGTTCATATCAATCAAAGACTTTATTCAAAGATATACTTTTCAATACTTGATATACATCAATAAAACTTTGGCCCAAATGGCATAGGAGGCATACAATTTCTGATTAACATCTTGTTAGATTTCAGGCTTATAGTCCTGTCTAACCATTTGCCAATGCCATAGAATAGAAGTCATTATCTTATGGAGACATGCTCTACATGGCTAGAGGCTACGTACCAGTACCAATGTGAATCTAAGTCCTTTCACTGATTACATGGTCAAAGGTATTACATTTGCTATAAAAATAACGAATAAAATAACACCGGAAAATAACCTGGAACAATAACACTGAAAAGCACATAGCACATATAACACATAACATACAATTTTTCCTATATAATGAACTCACCTTAAATTAACCGGGGGTTAAAATAGTTATTTGGATAGCACTTCGGCTTTAGATATGACTTTCTCTATTGAAAACCGGGAGCTTAATTGAAAACTAGGCTCTACGAAGGTAGGGCTTCAAAACCGAAAAGACAAAATTTTCGGGCTTCTCGGGAGCTTCGGGACGTGTTTCGGGTGCTAAAATTGATACCGGGGCTTCGAGGAAAGTCAAAATAGTGAATATATGGAATTAGGCTGAAAAGTGTCAAAAATTCAAAGTTACCCGCGAAGGTTCGCAGCCTCCCTTTTATAGGGTCGAAGCTCGGACGATGCGCTGGCAGAAGGGATATGTGGCAGCAGGATGCGAAGGCAGATGGCTCGCATGCGAGAGGGGGCGGCGGTGGCGAAGTGAGGCTCGGACAGGTGTGCAACACGCGTCACTCCTCGGACGCGCCACGACTCGGATGACGCAGCTACTTCGTGCGAAGGACGTGTCCGAATCCGGACCACTCATGCGAGATTTTTCGGAGATTGAGCCCCGAACTTCTAAAATCCATAACATTCGCATACGATCTCCATTTTTTGACGTTCTTTATATGCACGCGTAGCTAAAGTTATGCTCTACAACTTTCGTTTAGACTTCGTCAGCTAATTTTGACTTTATTTTTAATATTATTATTTTTAACAGACCGGGACAGGAAAAACCGTTAAAAATTCATAACTTCTTCATCCGACATCCGTTTTCGTCAGACTTTTTACCGTTGTACTACAAATGATGAGACCTTCGATTCTCGTTTAGGATGTATCGGTCAAATATCGCTCGATCTAAAATCCCAGTTTTTAGCTGTCTTTACTAATCCGAAACTTAGAAAAATCATAACTTCCTCATACGAAGTCAGATTTTGGCGTTATTTTTATCGAACTTCTCGGTTTAACGAATACTACGACTTTCATTTAGATTACTAAGGCTAAAAAGTAGTTTATCAAAAACTCACTTTTTACGTCATTTGGCATCGTATCGGTTTTATCGCGGATCTTCGATTGGTTATAACTTCTTCGTTATAACTCGGATTTCGACGAGGTTTTCACCTACAAGTTTCTAACGATATTATTTACAAATTTCAATAATAAAATTTTACTTATTTAAAATTTTATATTTTCGCTAAATTTCACTATTTGGCTTTTAATTGGAATCTCATAAGTCTTCGAATATTTTCTGAGTGATTCTAAACATGGTTTTACTTCATTTCTAGTAAAAACCATCTGCTAGAACTCAACACTCAATTTCACATAGTATTTCACAATTTTATTCATTAAAAAACACGATTTCAAAACGTGTATGTTACAGTATGGCCGTACACATGGGTGTACGGCCGTACACTCAATGTGACCATACACCACCTCCTATATATAAGCCATCCCTTAATTTTTATTCATTTCTTCAACTTCCAAGTCAAGAACTCGAGTTCCCTCTCAATTGTCATCAGACTTTCACCAAGATCTTCAAGTAAAGTAAACATTCCTTCCATTGTTTAGTTGATTCATTGCTATATCTAGCAAGGATCCATGATTTCATCCATGAAACATCATCAAAAGTCAAGAACATTAAGTGTGTACGGCCGTACACTCTATCTATGGCCATACACCCTGGTTAAGTCCATAACCTAAGGCCTTAAACACTTTCTAGTAACTTGTTACCCCTTAGAACTCTTAAACCCTTGAACCCCTTTGAATCAAGAACCAAAAATGCATCCATCTTGGAGAGTGTACGGCCGTACACACTTGGTGTGGCCGTACACACCTAAAAACCTTCCAAAATGATAGCTTTGCTCATCCTCTAGTTGTGTAATTGTCACCCTAGCATCCCATTGGATCAAACAACCTTCTTATTGCATGTTTTCCATAGGTGTACGGCCGTACACTCCATGTTGTGGCCTAAACCCCATTTGATCAATCACATGTGATTGTAACACTTAGTCCAAGTGTTTCCTAGTCCCAAAGAGTGTTTTATTGCATGTTATTTGTTTAAAACACTAATTTCATACCTATATATGCCATTATATGTCATTTAAGACTTGTTTGTATCTCGAGAATTCATTCGTGGAACTTCTCATCCTTACACGAATCTGCAGTTGAATCACCCACATAAGGTGAGTTCATACCCCTATAATCAATATTTTAAATGTTTTAAATGATTTTAAAGGGTGGGGGGAGGGGATAGAAGTTGAACACAATGATAATTGTGTAAATGTTTTGTGATAAACATCATTTCAAAGGATTGCTTATGTTTATAAAGTGATCAAAGCATTTCAAAAGCTCTTTTTAAGTTATGTTACTTTATTGTTTATAAAACTCCATTTTTAAAGTACAGTCATAACTTAGTAGATAAATGAGTCATTTCATCAAGTCAGTAACAATTCAAGTAAACATACTAGTGAACTATAATAGGTATACTTTCGGAGTTCAAACATACAATAATGAGAAACAGGGAGGAACATACAATACACTAGAACAGAGAGAACATACAATACTAATAAAGAATACTATAACATTAATATGTGCCACTATGTAACATCCATAATTTTTACTCCAAATTTAAACTTTTTCAATTATAAATAAAATCATACATCATTTTTTTACAAAAATGTTTTCAAATCGATATCCATCAGAGTGTCCCAAAATCAAAACATAAGGATGAGGAGCGGTATGGTCAGGCCTTCGCCTTGCCATGATCTCCTGAAGTACCTGAAACAATAAACTAAAAACTGTAAGCCCGAGGGCTTAGTGAGATACTGTCACACCCGAAAACCGAAGGCGGAAACGTTCCGGGGCGGAGGACGTCATGTAAAGTATCATAACCAATGTACATAGTAAGCATAGTAAACACAACCATGACATTACATACAAGTATTTAGATTTGTTTGAAAGTAAAGTTATACATGATTATAGATATATACATCCAAAATGAACAAAAATAAAGATGAGACTACTAAAATGCTCCGTCTTCTCCAAAAGATTGCGGGGTACCTGTCTAATGTGGACCTGAGAATACAAGCAATTTAAAAAATATCAGCATAAAGCTGGTGAGTTCATAAGAGGTTTGTTTCTGTAAAAAGAGCAAGATTCCTTTGGTTTTCTGTAAAAGTTATTATCCAAGAAAATCCCATATTTTCTTATATGAAAATTTGAGTTATCCGTTTGTTACACAATCTGGTTAAGAACAGTTCAGTTATCCCAGGAAAAACCCTTATTTTCCTTAAAAGTATGTAGTTGGTTATCGGTTTGGAATGCATTGTACAAGTATCTACCATACTTATAATGTTTGTGTGAAGTTTCCTGAAAGCCTGGTTATCCTTGAAAAGTATGTTAGTTTTAACACGTATATAAAACTATAGTGTGTGAAGTAAACTAATTCTTAAGGTTATTAGCTTACTAAGTTCATTATTACCAACAAGTAAATCTGTGTTATCTAAATTGCAAGTTCCATAACCATACGATAGACTAGATATGGCAATAAGAAGTCCAGTATCATTTTATGACTTTGTCACCCGTAGACCTGCCGGTCCCACTGTAGCTAGCAATGAGGTGTGGGGTAATCAGCCCCGTATAGATCTGTACACTCAAGTCACGCTCTCCGTCCAGGAGATTCTGGTTACAGGGGTGGTCCTCCACTTGCGTATCTATGTGGAGTGTTTCAGAGAACGTGTCTCCAATTATTAATATTAACAAATTTACAAGTAATAATGTGGAAAATCATGTTTTATGTTCTAGTTACAAAGGGGGTCCTCCACTCGCGTATCTTAGTAGAGTGTTACCGAGGACATCTATAGTTCTAAGATTAATGATTTAACGGTACTGAAGTGGAAAATCATTTATGAAATATACAATATAACACTATATAATAAGATTTGCAATTAGTTTGAAAACTAACTCTGCAAGTCAAACAGTTGGTTAATACGGTTTCGATTGTTAAAAGCATACATAATATGAAACATTTCAAATGAAATAATAAGTTTGAGTACAAGATATTCTTGTACTTTTGCTTGTATCCCCCCCCCCCCCCCTGAATACATTGAAAACACGGAAAAAGGTGTAGGGTATGAACTCACCAGATGAGAAATGTGTCGGCTAGGATGCTAAGTGTCAGTTCGGGGCTTGAATACACGCGAGGTTCCTATGTAATATGAAGAGATACATAATTGTATCTAATTAGACTTTGAACTACTAATTAGATAAGAATATATAATCCAAGGCGTGAAAACCAATTCCCCATCAGTTTACGGCCTAAATACGGAGTTTACTCTTCAAGAGTAAGCCCTTAGGGGTGTTTAGGGTTCAAAGACCATATCCCCATCAGTTAATGGCCGTAAAATCCTGGGTGGTGTGTTCTTGGTTTTTAAAGGTCTTACAATGCACAGGGGAAGGTTCTAGGGTTGATTCAAAGGCTATGGAAGTGATCGGGACTTGAAATGACCCTGGAAAAGGGGTTTATGGTTCTTGAAGGACACTTGGGGAGTTTACTACCTTAGACACATGATTTTACGGTCGTAAACTTATTTTTTCCATGAATCATGTGTTTTGGTGGTTGTAGGTTAAGCATACAAAGTTCTAGACCCAATTCTAAGCCATACAAGGTGTTAAGGGCACTTAAACACCCCATTAAAGGTGTTTACGGTTTTGGGAGACCTTCCCAAATCATAAACTCATGTTTTTTCATTTTTGTATGTTTTGGTGCATCTCATGAAGTAATATAAGGTTCTAGGCACCCATGGAAGCCTTTGGAGGTGTTTAAGAGGCAATTTAACACTTTAAAAGGTGTTTAAGGTCTATGAATGTGTGTTTATGGTCCAAGAATGTTCTTGGGCTGTAAAATCATGTTTACTACCCAAATGACATGATTTTGGTGTTCAAATCTTCTACATGCAAGTCCTTAAGCCATATCTAAGCACTAGGAGGGACTTGGAAAGGTTTTGGGGCTTCAAAACCCCTTTTAAGGGAGTTTATGGTTTTGGGAGGTGTTCCCACACCGTAAACACTTGTTCTTGAGTGTTTTGGGTGATTTAAACATAGATTTGCATGCCTAACAAGCTAAAAAACAAGGTAGGGTAGATTACTTACGATTTTGGAAGCCTGACGAGGCATTTTTTGAACAAGCTCAAGTTTTAGAGAGAGAGTAGAGAGAGAAATTGATGTGGTGATCGTAAAAAGATAAATTGAAGTTCACTCATCCTTTATATAAGGCTTGACTTTGTGGCCCGGAGGAAATCTACCTGATACCGACGTTAAACGGGGTTTAAAATTTTACCCGATTAAATTGTCGTAATCCGACTTAGTCGTAATTAAAAATTTCCCAAATAAATATTGGGGTATTTTCACATGTTTCTAATGGGTTTGGACACTCATGATGTCAAGATAAAAATTCCCAATTTAATTAATTTAAACCAAGAGTTAACGGAAAAATGGGAATACGAACGGTTTTATTAACGGGAACGGGTTATAGTGACGGAAGGTTTTCGGGTTGTCACATTATCCCCCCGTTATAGGAAATTTCGTCTGGAAATTTAGAATTAGATACAAATCATGGATTTGGAAAGAGATGCGAATATTTCTGTTTCATCGAGTATTCACGCTCCCAAGTGAATTCGGGTCCCCGCTTGGCATTCCCGCTAACCTTCACTATCGGGATGTGACTTTCATTCATACGTTTGATCTCTCGATCCATGATTTCGATGGGTTCTTCCATGAAGTTCAGACTTTTGTTGATCTCGATCTCATCAAGAGGGATCACGAGGGTTTCATCAGATAGACACTTTTTGAGATTTGAGACGTGGTAGACAGGATGGACGTTGCAAAGTTCTTGAGGTAGTCGGAGTTTATAGGCTACGGGACCGATCCTAGCAAGGATCTCGAATGGTTGTATGTACCTCGGGTTACGTTTTCCATGCTTTCCAAAGCGTATCATGTGTCACACCCCGAAAACCGGACTCCACGTTGAGTATCAATTCCAATGCACATAGTAAGTAAAGTAAACAACCATTACATTACATATAGAAATTTACATTTGTTTCAAAAGTAAAGTTGTACAGTGATATACATATGCATCATATTAACAAAAGTAAAGACTAGATCTTCAGTACGCTCCGTCTTCTCCAAAAAGATTGATGAGTACCTGTCTATCGCTAACCTGAGAATACAAGCGGTTTGAAAATCAGCATAAAGCTGGTGAGTTCATAAGATGTTTGTTTTCTGAAATTATACCAGTTTCCTTTAGCTTTCCGAAAAGGTTTGTTATCCAAGAAAATCCCATATTTTCTTATGTAGACTTAGTTTAGTTACCGTTTGTTACCAATTCATTTATGTGTTGTATTTTACCCCAGGAAAATCCCATATTTTCTTAATTGTAAGACCGGTTGTATATTACAGAGTATAGTTTAATACATAAAACTATATATTGAGGATCATGGGATTACTATCCCGAACTAAATGTGAATTAGTTTGAAATGTGCGATCTATAAATAGAGAATAGTTTGAAAACCATGGGACTCACATCCCATACTAAGTACAAGGCAGTTTGATATAGATGAAAATATAAATTGAAGACCATGGGACTACCGTCCCGTACTAGATACGATATAGTTTGATATTCATGGAAACATGGATTGAAAACCATGGGACTACCGTCCTGTATTAGATCCAGTATAGTTTAATATTCATGGAAATATAGCTTGGAAACCATGGGACTACCATCCCGTACTAGATACAGTATAGTTTAATATTCATGCAAACATGGATTGAAAACCATGGGACTACCGTCTCGTATTAGATACAGTATAGTTTAATATTCATTGAAATATAGATTGGAAACCATGGGACTACCGTCCCGTACTAGATATAGATTCATAACCATGAGATTATCATCTCGTATTAGATATAGTTTCAAAACCATGAGATTATCATCTCGTACAAGATATAGGTTGAAATCATGGGATTACTATCCCGTACTAGATATAAGTTAAAGACCAGGGGACTACCATCCCACCGAATATATATATAATCGATAGACTCGAAACCATGGGACTACCATCCCGTACTAGATATCGAAACTATAGATAGAAAGTAGATATGGAATTGAAACAAAGTCAAACCGAACCCAAAGCGATACTATGAATAAACTTATATTAATACGTATTGTGAGTCGGGTAACCATGTTGATACAACAAAGAGACCTCCTTGATGATTGTCAGACGTCGAATGATATCCAGAAATTTGTCACCCCAGGCGTGCCCGCCTAACTGTAGCTAGCAGTTAAGGTGTGGGATTGTCAGTCCCGAATAGATCTATTCACAAATTCCTCGCTCTCCCTCCAGGAGACTCTGGTTACACTTCCAGGGAGTATTTATTGATCATCCATAAAGGGTAGTGACTAACTCACAAACTAGTACTAAACTATTCACAGGGCTCTCATACGATATCAAACATACAAAAGATTATGAAACATAATACAGTGAATATAGATACATACAATGAAATTATCTGGCAATGCGTTCAAATGATACGGAGATAAACTGAATCACACATAGTTTATCTAATAACTTTATATACATATTAGTAAATCATAAAACGAACACTAAAGAACCCCAAATTATTCCCATAATAATTTGATTAGTTTGGTTATTTTCTTAACTAAAATCCATTTAGTTGTAGTTGATAAATCATCCCTTATGCTCAGCATAATACATAAGGGGCTAAAGTGTTTATAAGTTTGCCAGATATTATTTGAAACACATGAATGTTATGTTTTGAAAACAGTTATAGTTTGCGTGTATTCCCCCTGCAAACAGTGAAAACAATGAAAAAGGATAGGGGTATGAACTCACCGGACGAGAAATGTGGCGATTTTGGATGCTAAACGTTGGATCGGGGCTTGCAAACTACGAGATTCCTATGTATAATGAAAAGATACACATTTGTATCTAATTAGGAGTTAGATTATTTAATTGTTAGGGAAAAACACTTTTAGTCGCGGAAACACCCCATTTCAAGTGTTTGGAGGGACCCGAGTGGCGTTTAAGGACGTGTAATGATGTGAGGGACTTGGGAAATGATTTTACTCCCCAAGAGTAAACTCCCTAATGGATTTTTCGGCCATAACACCCATTCCCCATGAGTTTATGGCCGTAAACTCATGGTGGGGTGGTTTATGATGCAAATTGTCTTAAAACACTTAGGGGAAAATTTCTAGGGTTTGCTTTAAGGCTTGGAATTGATTAAATTCATCAAATAAGACCACTTAATGGAGTTTACGGCCTTAGCATGGAGCTTACAACCGTAAACTCCTATGCACCCTTGAATAAGTGTTTTAATGATTCCAAATAAATCACATGTGATTCCTAAAATTGTTTTAAGGCCTTTCATGAAGTTTTAAGGGACTTTTGATGTGTTTTTGGAGTTGATGGCCCATGAGACCCCCCTCATGTCCGTGAACTCTCCAAGGGTGAGTTTGGTTGTGTTTAAAGCCCCTAAACTATTTTTGGTTGGTTCTATGATTTATTTTAAGGATTTTGGTGGTGTTGGATGGCTTTCTAATGCCTTGAAAATGAGTTTACACCCATGATTGAGGAGTTTTCGGCCCAAGCACATTCCTTGGCCGTAAACTCATATAAATCCCCCAAAATTTATGTTTAAAGTGTTCTAAGTCCATTACCACATTTCTAAAAGTCATATCTAGGTCTAGTTTGAGTAATGGAAGGGTTTAAGGGCTTAAAAACCCTTTAAATATGTGTTTACGGCATAGGCACCTTCCAGGGCCATAAACTCATATACAAGGCTCTAAATTATAGTTTAAGGCATTCTAGGTCCATTCCATCAAGTCATCTATCCATATCTAAGGTCCAATTGTGGTTTGGAAGGGTTTTATTGCTCCAAACCCCCCCCCCCCCATTTAGTTGAGTTTACGGCCTAGGACTATTCTACGACCATAAACTCATAATAATGGTCCCAATCCATTATTTAAACTCGAATTTGAAGGCTAGAGAGGTTGCATAACAAGTTAGGGAAGGTACCTCAAAGATTTGGAGCCTTAAATTGATGATTTGGACTCTTAAACCTGGATTTAAGAGAGAGGTTAGAGAGAGAGAGTAGAGAGAGGAAGCAAAAGCTTCAATTGGATGTTTAAATACGTTTATATAGGTCCAAAAACTTGGACACGGTGGAATTCTACCCGATACTGGCATTAAACGGGGCTTTAGGTCGCACCCGATTAAGTTTCTGTCACTCGGCGGGGACGTTTCTAAAATTTTTGAAATAAACATTTTTGGGATAGTTTCATGAGTTCCTAAAGGGTTTGGACACTCATCGGATTATTATTAAACATATAAATTTAAATAGTTTAACCCAAAACGAAACGGAACGAATTGACAAACGGCAAATTTTTTTTTACGGGTAGAATGGGTTTTTCGACGATGGAAAACTTCGGGTTGTTACATCATGCCTTTCCAGAGTGAGATCTTCAACAGTTAACGATCTCCAACCTGGAATTCCAAGGGTTTTCATCGTTTATCAGCATAACTCTTCTATCTATCTCGTGAAGCTTTCAGTCGTTCTCGGATCTGGATAATCTTCTTGGTGGTTTCTCGGATGATCTCAGGACCATTGAGAGCACTGTCGGGGAGTCTACTCTTGGCTAGCTGTGTGTCCCCTACCTCGGCCCAGCACAGAGGGGATCTGCACTTACGGCCGTAGAGGGATTCGAACGGGGCAGCCTTGATGCTGATGTGGTAGCTGTTGTTATATGAGAACTCGATCAAGGGTAAATGGGTGTCCCACGACTTTCTGAAATCGATGACACATGCTCTCAGCATGTCTTCTAGGGTCTGGATAGTTCTCTCACTCTGTCCATCTGTCTGAGGATGATAAGTTGTACTCATGTCAAGCCTGGTTCCAAGAGCTTTCTAAATGGGTTGCCAAAACCTTGAGGTAAACCTGCTATCTCGATCGGAGATAATGGATACAGGCACACCGTGCATTCGGACTATCTCTTGGATGTAGACTCGCTAAGTCTTTCTATCTTGAATGATTCCTTAATCGGAAGGAATTGAGCGGATTTTGTCAATCGACCGAAAATTGCCCAAATGGTATCGTACCCACTCGGGGATCTGTGTAACTTAGTGATGAAATACATGGTAATCATCTCCCATTTCCATTCAGGTATCTCGGGCTGTTGAATCAGACCCGAGTGCTTCTGATATTCAACCTTCACCTTAGCGCAAGTCAGACACTTGCCCACAAAGGTAGCAATCTTGGCTTTCATGTTTGGCCACCAATATTGTTTCTTGAGATCCAGGTACATCTTATTCGAACCTGGGTGAACAGAGTATTTGGTCTTGTGAGCTTCGTTCATAACAACTTCTATGAAACCTCCGAACTTTGTGGTCCAGATTCCATCCATGAAACAGTAGGCTCTGTCACCTCTGATCTCAAGTTTCTTCTCCATTCCTCTCAAGGTTTCGTTCAACACGTTCTCTGGTTTTAGGGCTTCCAACTGGGCTTCTCGGATCTGTACGGATAAGTGGGAACGGATGGTCATCGTCAGTGTCTTTTCCTTGCGGGTTGAACTCTCCTTTCAGCTAAGGGAATCTGCTACCACATTGGCCTTGTCAGGATGGTAACGGATCTCACACTCATAGTCACTGAGCAGCTCTACCCATTGCTGTTTCCTCATGTTTAAGTCTTTCTGATTGAAGATGTGTTGCAGGCTTTTATGGTCAGTGAAGATTGTGCACTTGTTTCCGTAAAGATAATGTCTCCAAATCTTCAATGCGAAGACCACTACTCCTAACCCCAGGTCATGATTCGTATAGTTAACTTTGTGTGCCTTCAGCTGTCCCGAGGCATAAGCGATAAATTTTCCTCTCTACATAAGCACGCAGCCTAAACCTTGATTAGACGCATCGCATTAGACAACGAAATCCTCTGTCCCTTCGGGCAGGGACAAGATAGGTGCGTTGCACAAGGCTCGCTTTAACGTTTGGAATGCAGTGTCTTGCTTTTCAATCCAACAAAAGGTTACACCTTTCAGTGTTAGAGTGGTTAGGGGTTTGGCTATTCTGGAAAAATTTTGAATGAATCTAAGATAATAGCCGGTGAGACCCAAGAATTGATAGATTTCTGTGGGTGACTTCGGTGCCGACCAATTCTCTATCGCCTTGATTTTGGATGGGTCCACATGTATACCCTCCTCTCTTACCATGTAACCAAGGAAAGCTACCTTCCGAATCCAGAATTCGTGGAGAATTTCGCGTACAGCTTCTCCATTCTAAGAGTTTCCAACACTATCCTCAAGTGTTGTTTATGATCTTCTTCGCTTCGATAATACACAAGTATGTCATCAATGAACACGATGATGAACTTATCCAGAAAAGGACGACACACCCGGTTCATCAGGTCCATGAACACAGTCGGTGCATTGGTTAGACCGAAGGCCATCACTACGAACTCGTAGTGACCGTATCGAGTCCTGAATGTTGTCTTGGAAACATCATTCTCGTGAACTCAAAGCTGATGGTAACCTGATCTAAGGTCTATCTTCGAGAAATAACTGGCTCCCTGAAGTTGATCGAAAAGGTCGTCTATTCAAGGAAGAGGATAACGGTTTTTGACGGTCAATTTGTTCAGCTTGTGGTAGTCTATGCACATCCGAAAGGATCCATCTTTCTTATTCACAAATAATACAGGGGCTCCCCACGGTGAGGAACTTGGTCTGATGAACCCTTTGTCGAGTAGCTCATTGATCTGACTGGATAACTCCTGCATTTCTGCTGGAGCTAAGCGATAGGGAGACTTGGCTACAGGATTTGCCCCAGGAATTAGGTCGATAGGAAACTCGACTTGACGTTCGGGAGGAATTCCCAGAAGCTCTTCAAGAAAGACATCAGGATAATTGCAGACTTCGGGAATGCTCTGGAGGCCTTTAACTTCATGTTTCTTGTTGATTTTATAAGCTAGGAATGCCTAACACTCCTTTCACAGAATCTTTTGAGCTTTGATGCAAGATATGATGTGAAGATTGGAACTAAGTTTATCACCGTAGATCATGAGAGTTTGGCCAAAGGGGAGATTGAGACGGATGGCTTTTTCATAACAAAGGATGTGAACATGATTGGGACTCAACCAATCCATGCCAATGATAACATCAAAGCTCTTTATGGAAAGTGGCATTAGCTCAATGGGGAAAGAATGACTGTTCAGGGTAAGGGTACAGCCTATGAATACATCGCTAGCGCTTTCTTTCTCATCGTTATCCATATCGACGATAAATGTTTCTATTAATGGTTAGGGATTATGTTTAAGAAGATATTTGAATGAATGGCTAACAAAAATTCTTTCAGCACCAGAATAGAAAAGGATATTAGCATAAGAGTTGTCGAGAAGGAACGTACCCGAGACAACTGTGGGATCGGCGACTGCCTCCTCCCGTCCCATAGTTAGGACTCTCCCGGTGTTACCAGTTATCGCTGTCTTGGGGTAGTTTTTCTTGAAATGCCCGACTTCACCACAACCATAACATGCCTGACTGACACCTGCTCCGGAAGCTTGATTGACTGATTGGGTTGGTGTTCTGCAGTTTCGTGTCGTGTGCCCCTTTTTGCCACAGCTGGAGCATGACGGTTCACGACATGGACCGGGATTATGTTGGAAGTTACATTTGTCACATCGATGAAGGGTAACAGCATACCTACTGGTAGGTGTTTGAGCTGTAGAAGCGGCAGCAGAAGCAGTAACGGGGGTAGTAGCAGCGTGGACTGCCACAGTTTATTGCTTCTTGGAAGATCCTTGTGAACTCTGACTCTTCCGTTTGCTCTAGGATCTCCTCTTATTTTCACTGCTCCCTTTAGCCAGTTCAGAAGCAGTGGTCACTTCCTCGAGTTCATCACCATCGCCAATCAAAGTTTGCGCTAGGCATTTGGCACTGTCGTAGGAGTCTGGCTTTGCAGCCAAAACATTACCCTTGGTTGGCTGGGTCAACCCCCAGATGAATCTTTCAATCTTTTTGTTTTTCATGGTAACCATTCCCAGACAGAGAAGCGCCAAGTCATCAAATCTTGAAGTGTAAGCAGCGATATCGGAACCCTTCATCTTTAGGTTCCAGAGTTCGTGTTCTGACTTCTGCATTTCACCCCGAGGGAAGTACTCTGCAAGCAGAAGTTCCTTCATGCTCTCCGAACCCATAGCATTGGCTACAGGTAGGGTTAACGATTTGACTCGGCCATTCCACCAAGTCATGGATTTCGAAAATAGATTCAATTTTCTCGAACCACCGAGTTAGGGTAATGACACCTCTGGTGCCATTGAAGGATGTAGGTTTCACGTTCATAAAATATTTTTAGGAACACTCCTTCTGGTGTCCCTGGCTACCCTCCGGGTTTTGAGGCTGAGTACCACCTCCATACCTGCCCGAACCATCGGGGTTCATTTGTGACATGGCAGCAGCCACAACAGCCGTAACAGCTGCTTGGAACATGGGGGGATCAAATTAAGAGGGAGGTGGTGGTGGAGGAGGATTGTTGTTCTTTGAGCTGGGTCTTTTCTTTGGACGCATCTTGATCTAAAATAGCCAGGAAAGATAGGATCATGATTCCTCTGAATTGAATCAAGAGGTATCAAACAAAAGATATCTCATTATGATAGATATAGAGTTCTATTAAGCGATAAAACAAGAAAGAGTTATCAAAGCAGACAACTATCGCTAAGGAATGAGTGAGTAGCAACACTTGGAATGAATTTCTACAACGTAATCGGCTTTGGCTAAAATACTCCCATAGTATTTTATGTTTTGATGCAACGATGAATCATTGTTTGGATATTAGGTAAGTTTCAGGCATCCTGCACACCACAGTCACTCCCAAGCACATGTCGGTCGTCTCTCGAATGAATATAGTTGATCAGGCTATATTGATCCTAGACACAACTACATAACTGCCCAGGTTTAACCGCAGCGCACAACACACAATTACATATGTTTTGTTCTACTCAAAGTTACGGTTTATGGCGTTTAGGCATTCTTGTATACTTTTGAAAAATACTTGTATTTTAAAGTATACTTTTAGTTTAGAGCGCTTCGATCCCTTAGTGTTTATAGTCTTATACCATGTAATGTTCGGCATACATAGTTCACTATAAACAAGGGCTCTGATACCAATCTGTCACACCATGAAACCGAAGGCGGAAATGTTCCGGGGCGGAGGACGTCATGTAAAGTATCACAACCAATGTACATAGTAAGCATAGTAAACACAACCATTACATTACATACAAGTATTTACTCCTTCTGGTGTCCCTGACTACCCTCCAGGTTTTGAGGCTGAGTACCACCTCCTTACCTGCCCGAACCATCGGGGTTCATTTGTGACATGGCAGCAGCCACAACAGCCGTAACAACTGCTTGGAACATGGGGGGATCAAATTGAGAGGGAGGTGGTGGTGGAGGAGGATTGTTGTTCTTTGAGCTAGGTCTTTTCTTTGGAGGCATCTTGATCTAAAATAGCCAAGAAAGATAGGATCATGATTCCTCTGAATTGAATCAAGAGGTATCAAACAAAAGATATCTCATTATAGAGTTCTATTAAGCGATAAAACAAGAAAGAGTTATCAAAGCAGACAACTATCGCTAAGGAATGAGTGAGTAGCAACACTTGGAATGAATTTCTACAACGTAATCGGCTTTGGCTAAAATACTCCCATAGTATTTTATGTTTCGCTGCAACGATGAATCATTGTTTGGATATTAGGTAAGTTTCAGGCATGCTGCACACCACAGTCACTCCCAAGCACATGTCGGTCGTGTCTCGAATGAATATAGTTGATCAGGCTATATTGATCCTAGACATAACTACATAACTGCCCAGGTTTAACCGCAGCGCACAACACACAATTATATATGTTTTGTTCTACTCAAAGTTACGGTTTATGGCGTTTAGGTATTCTTGTATACTTTTGAAAAATACTTGTATTTTAAAGTATACTTTTAGTTCAGAGCACTTCGATCCCTTAGTGTTTATAGTCTTATACCATGTAAGGTTCAGCATATATAGTTCATTATAAACAAGGGCTCTGATACCAATCTCTCACACCCTGAAACCGAAGGCAGAAACGTTCCGGGGCGGAGGACATCATGTAAAGTATCACAACCAATGTACATAGTAAGCACAGTAAACACAACCATTACATTACATACAAGTATTTACATTTGTTTGAAAGTAAAGTTATACATGATTATAGATATATACATCCAAAATGAATAAAAATAAAGACGAGACTGCTAAAATGCTCCGTCTTCTCCAAAAAGATCGCGGGGTACCTGTATAACGTGGACCTGAGAATACAAGCAGTTTTAAAAATATCAGCATAAAGCTGGTGAGTTCATAAGCGGTTTGTTTCTGTAAAAAGAGCAAGACTCCTTTGGTTTTTTGTAAAAGTTGTTATCCAAGAAAATCCCATATTTTCTTATATGAAAAGTTGAGTTATCCGTTTGTTACACAAGCTAGTTAAGAACAGTTCAGTTATCCCAAGAAAAACCCTTATTTTCCTTAAAACTTTGTAGTTGGTTATCGATTCGGAATGCAGTGTACAAGTATCTACCATACTTATAATGTTTGTGTGAAGTTTCCTGAAAGCCTGGTTATACTTGAAAACTATGATAGTATAACACGTATATAAAACTATTGTGTGGGAAGTAAACTAATTCTTAAGGTTATTTGCTTATAAAGTTCATTATTACCAACAAGTAAATCTTTGTTATCTAAATTTCAAGTTCCATAACCATACGATAGACATGATATGGCAATAAGAAGTCCAGTATCATCTTATGACTTTTGTCACCCGTAGACCTGCCGGTCCCACTATAGCTAGCAGCGAGGTGCGGGATAGTCATCCCCGTATAGATGTATACACTCAAGTCACGCTCTATGTCCAGGAGATTCTAGTTACAGGGGTGATCCTCCATTCACGTATTTCTGTGGAGTGTTTCAGAGGACGAGTCTCCAATTATTAAGATTAACAAATTTACAAGTAATAATTTGGAAAATCCTGTTTTAAGTTCTTGTTACAAAGGGGGTCCTCCACTCGCGTATCTCTGTGGAGTGTTACCGAGGATGTCTAAAGTTCTAAGATTAATGATTTAACAGTACTGAAGCGGAAAATCATTTTTGAAATATGCAATATAATACTATATAATAAGAGTTGCAATTAGTTTGAAAACTAACTCTGCAAGTCAAACAGTTGGTTAATACAGTTTCGATTGTTAAAAGCATACATAATATGAAACATTTCAAATGAAATAGTAAGTTTGAGTAGAAGATATTCTTGTACTTTTTCTTGTATTCCCCCTGAAAACATTGAAAACATGGAAAAAAGTGTAGGGGTATGAACTCACAAGACGAGAAATGTGTTGGCTAGGATGCTAAGTGTCAGTTCGGGGCTTAAGTACATGCGAGGTTCCTATGTAACATGGATAGATACATAATTGTATCTAATTAGACTTTGAACTACTAATTAGATAAGAATATATACTCGGAGGCGCGAAAACACATCATTTCGAGTGTTAGGAGTGATCCGGGTAGCATCTAAGGGTGTGTAGGGCCTAAATAAGGAGTTTACACTTCAAGAATAAGCCCTTAGGGGTGTTTATGGTCGAAAGATCATATCCCCATAAACTCATGGTTGGTGTGTTCTTGGATGTTTAAAGATCTTACAATGCACAAGGGAATGTTCTAGGGTTGATTTAAGGGCTATGGAAGTGATCGGGACTTGAAATGACCTTGGAAAAGGGGTGTACGGTTCTTGAAGGACACTTGGAGAGTTTACTACCTTAAACACATGAGTTTATGGTCTTAAACTCATGTTTTTCCATGAATCATGTGTTTTGGTGGTTGTAGGTTAAGCATACAAAGTTCTAGACCCAATTCTAAGCCATACAAGGTGTTAAGGGCACTTAAACACCCCCATTAAAGGTGTTTGCGTTTTTGGGAGACCTTCCCAAACCGTAAACTCATGTTTGTTCATTTTTGTATGTTTTGGTGCATCTCATGAAGTAATATAAGGTTCTAGGCACCCATGGAATCCTTTGGAGGTGTTTAACGGGCAATTCAACACTTTAAAATGTGTTTAGGGTATATGAATGTGTGTTTACAGTCCAAGAATGTTCTTGGGCCGTAAACTCATGTTTAATACCCAAATGACATGATTTTGGTGTTCAAATCTCGTACATGCAACTCCTTAAGCCATATCTAAGCACTAAGAGGGACTTGGAAGGGTTTTGGGGGCTTCAAAACACCCCTTTAAGGGAGTTTATGGTTTTGGGAGGCGTTCCCAACCTGTAAACACTTGTTCTTGAGTGTTTTGGGTGATTTAAACATAGATTTGCATGCCTAACCAGTTAAACAACAAGGTAGGGTAGATTACTTACGATTTTGGAAGCTTGAAGAGGCGTTTTTGGATCAAACTCGAGTTTTAGAGACAGAGTAGAGAGAGAAAGTTATGAGGTGGTGGTAAAAAGCTAAATTGAAGTTCCCTCATCCTTTATATAAGGCTTGATTTTGTGGCCCGGAGGAAATCTACCCAATACTAACGTTAAACAGGGTTAAAAATTTTACCCGATGAAATTGTTGTAATCCGACTTAGTCGTAATTAAAAAAATTCCCAAATAAATATTGGGGTATTTTCACGCATTTCTAATGGGTTTGGACACTCACGATTTCAAGATAAAAAGTCCCAATTTAATTAATTTAAACCAAAATTTAATGGAAAAATGGGAATACGAACGGTCTTATTAACGAGAACGCGTTACAGTGACGGAAGGTTTTTGGGTCGCACAGACACCCCAAAAATACCAATACCACACTGACAGTACCATATCAGTAATAATAAATAAATCAACATACATACTAAGCCATCGGCCTGACTAGACCACCCTACCGGGCCTATAGTCTGTCTGGATCTATCTTGAGCCGTCGGCATGACTGGTCCGCCACGTGGGCCTACAGTCTCCCCGGATCGCTCATAGGGTATGTTGCCCATCAGCACTAAGTAGGACCGCCTCAACCCAACCAACAAGCAAATAACCATGTGCGCATAACTATCATATACAGGTGTACACATACATCAAACATATCTATCTCACTAATCATCAATCATAGAATTCTCCTGTAACTAGAGTACTAACCTAGCAGGTCACTAACATACCAATCCCTACGGATCATAAGAGCATAACATATTGTCTACCCTGATTCCGATCTAACAGATCATATCCACATGTAGCATACCATAACAATAACAACTAAATGGTAGGCCTTGGTGTCGTAGACCCTATCGATATAGTGAGGATTTCTCACCTCATAGATGTCGACTCGGAAGGTAAACTCAAACTCTCAGATCACTTGACACAGGCTACACCACCTATTATCATAGCACAACGCACTCATAAGTCCTTAACCTTTGAAGGTACTCCATAACCCACAAGTCAACCCCTATTCAAAGTCAAAAGTCCTCAGTCAAGGTTAACAGTCCATGTTGACCTCAACTTGTCGAGTACCCTAGGCTACTCGCCGAGTTCCTTGGAGCATATGCCAATTTGCCGAGTCATTGGGTGACTCGTCGAGTTCCTTCGATTCTCGATCAAACTTTAAGGCCACCCGTCGAGTTTCCTTCTCCCAACTCGACGGATGAACACGCATACAAACCCTGGAGAAAACTCATCCGACTCGCCGAGTTGTTCTTCAATTCGTCGAGTCTTATGTCAATCTTCATCGGACTCATTGAGTTATTCATCCAACTCATCGAGTTCACAGCCATCTTCATGTGACGCGTCGAGTCAACCTTGTGACTCGTCGAGTCCATTCAGTCCTTTTCCCATATAGACTTGATTTCAGGCATCCAGCGACTCCAAATCACAGATCCAAGCTTCTAGGACATGCTTCTCACGTAAAGTTACGGACTTTACGTGCATGCATGGCTCTAAATGACTATTTTAACTTCTTAATGGAGCTTCATGCTCAAGAGGGACCTCAATCATGACCAAAACTGCAACTTTATAATTCTAAAACTTAAGGAGGGTCCAGGTCTAAAGTTACAACCTCAGATCTAGCCCATAGCTCATCTTACCAACTTAATATTCCACAAAAACCCTAAAACTCAACCAATAGAAGAGTTCCACAGAGAAAAGGAGATTTGGGTACCTCTAGAAGATGATAACTGAGATAAGTGTTGATTCCCACACTCTACTTGCTCCAATCTCCTTCTCCTCCAAGCCTTCTCCCTCCAAAGATCCTCTTTTCAAGCTTCAAACACACAATGGGCACACACACACGTATTAGGGTTCTGAAGGACTCTCTAGAACTGTAGAGAAGCCCAAGGGGGGCTAAGGTTCCTTTAAATAGGGTGCAAAAGCCCGGGATTTAGGGTTTCATCTGCCAGCTCCTACTCACCAGGTCAATTTGGACTCGTCGAGTAGGTCATTTAACTCGTGATCCCACCACACTGCTACTCGACGAGTAGGGCAACCAACTCGTCAAGTAGAGCTTAACCCAATAAATCTTATTTAAACAATACATGGGCATCAGGGCGTTACACACTACTTCACAACATAGCAATATACTTGCTAGGTTGTGTTTTGTAACCAGAGTCTCCTGGAGGGAGAGCATGAGTTTGGGTATAGATCTATACGGGATTGACACCCTACACCTTGTTGTTAGCTACAGTGGGACTTGCAAGTCTACGGGTGACAAATATGACATCAGTTTCGGTGCCATTAGGTCATCGTGGTAAAGCACGTGTCATATCAGTATGGTTATAATCACATCACATTTTAACCTTAAACAACAAACTAGTTTTAAGGTATTTAGTGCTTCAGTAGTCACTTTTTACAAACATTACTGAATACCTTCGTTATTACAAAACACAAACAGTACAGTCGAGTCTTAGTCCATTCATTTGGAAATGGGTCTATAATGCTAACCTTAGGATTCCTTAGTGCATACATCAAGGATATATTTTAATTGGGTCCGATAGACAGTATAGTGTATGTTTTCTGCTTCATTTTGTAACAGTCCGTCATTTCAAGTCGGTAAAAATCGAGTCCTGTAACCTCTTTGAGAAAGGAATTAGAATATCATTGAAAAATAAAGTATTCAAAAACTCTATTTGGAGTACGCTATGTGGTAGGTATCGTCTTAAGGTTTCCAAACATATAAATAACACAAAAATCCGAGTTATAACGAAGAAATTATGACCATTCTAAGTTTTCCGACAACAACCGGCAATACGAAGTTACGTAAAAATGCAAAGTTTCAATAAAACACTTTCTGACCTTAGGTGTCTAAATGAAATCATAGATATCGTTAAACTACAAACATGCATAAAAAGAACGCTCAAATCGGACATCGTATGAAAAAGTTATGAATTTTTAAAGAAATTCCTTAATCACGTCATTTTAATAAATAAATAATAAAAATAAATGAAAGTTGTAGATCGTAGTCTCACCTTCACGGGGATATAAAGAACGTCAAAAACGGAGTTCGTATGAAGGAGATATGAATTTTTGAAGTTTGATAAATAATTTATATATAATTTTTATTAAAAACTTGGTATTATCCGAAGGAGTCAGCACCTAGGGCCGAAGTACGCGCCGCGTACCCTCGTACGCCCCGCGTACTCGAGGCCACGGCCTCGGATCGTCCATGTCGCCCCTATGCGAGCCTACCTCCCCGTCCCGTCCGAAACGCGATGCAGCCAAGGATGCGGTCAGCGATGACGTCCCGTACACGACGCGTACGTGAGTACGCCCCGCGTACGTGGGCCTTCCAGCCCCCTATAAAAGGGATGCGAGGGTTTCCGGAAAAATTGCTCATTCACTCTCCTTTTTCTTGCGTTTTTCCTCGTTTTCCGTGCTCGCACTACCCCGAAGCCCTAGTCGTTTTGTGCAAGTCCCGAAGGTCGATTTTACTCCCGATAAATCCCGAGAATCACGAGGAAAATCCATTTCCCGAGACGAAACTTCGCCCGGTTTTCCATCTTGCTATCTTCAAACTTTCAAGTGAGTTCATACCCCTTTCAAACACACTTTAAATACATTTTAAATGTTTTTATACTCTTTTAGGGGGGAATACAAGTAAACATACGGTTATTATCGTGTATTTTATAAAGTTTCACTTCGCTTGTTTTACCGAATAAATCACTTGGACCTCATTACTATTATGGAAAACTCTTGTCATGCTTTGTATGCATTAGACTTATGCAAAGTATATAATGATTTCCAAGTACTTTTCATCGTTAAGTTGTTTTATACATTCTAAAAACTTATGATTTATGATTTGTTAAACATTGTGAAAAAGGATAAACTTCGCATACAAAAACTATCACTTTAATACAGGCTTAGTTGAGACTCCATGAGACGTGTATATCTTCAAACGTTACTTTTCTTTATTAGAAAGTAATGCTGCAAGTCCTGTCTATAACCAGAGTCTCCCGTTCGGAGAACGTGTCAAATGTGTATAGATCTATACGGGAAGTCATGATCCTGCGCCCTGACTGTTAGCTACACTCCGTCTTTTGGGGTGACACTTGTCATAACGCTGCGACGCCTGAAGAACGTTGTTACAGGCATATTATGTTTAGTATGGTTATAAAACTCATCGGATATAAAATTATTATGGTATTATGCTTTTATGAACGAGTAACTATTAAAACTATTCTTCATCTAACAAATGCGATCTTCGTATAGCTTTATTATATAAAACTATGACACAACTTTTAAGAACGTTGTTTTCTTGCGATTTTCGGTCTTAGAGACTGCCAGTTATGTTAGGAAAATAAGAGTTTTTCTTGTATACAAACCAAACAACTAATAGGAAGATTAGGGATTTTCCTGGTGTAATATTTACAACTTATGACAAGCAAATAACCATGTGCGCATAACTATCATATACAGGTGTGCACATACATCAAACATATCTATCTCACTGATCATCAATCATAGAATTCTCCTGTAACTAGAGTACCGACCTAGCATGTCACTAACATACTAATCCCTACAGATCATAAGAGCATAACATACTGTCTACCATGATTCCGATCTAACAGATCATGTCCACATGTAGCATACCATAATAATAAAAACTAAAGGGTCGGCCTTGGTATCGTAGACCCTATCGATATAGTGAGGATAACTCACCTCGCAGATGTCAACTCGGAAGGTAAACTCAAACTCTCAGATCACTTGACACAAGTTCCACCACCTATTATCATATTAGAACGCACTCATAAGTCCTTAACCTTTGAAGGTACTCCATAACCCACTCAAAAGTCCTCAGTCAAGGTCAACATTCCATGTTGACCTCAACTCATCGAGTACCCTAGGCTACTCGCCGAGTTCCTCGGAGCACATTCCAACTCGACGAGTCATCGGGTGACTCGTCGAGTTCCTTCGATTCTCGATCAAACTTTAAGGCCACCCGTCAAGTTTCCTCCTCGCAACTCAACGGATACACATGCATACAAACATTGGAGAAAACTCATCCGACTCTCTGAGTTGTTCTTCAATTCATCAAGTCTTATGGCAATCTTCATCGGACTCGCTGAGTTATTCATCCAACTCGTCGAGTTCACAGCCATCTTCATGTGACTCGCCGAGTCAACCTTGCGACTCGCCGAGTCCATTCAGTCCTTTTTCCATACATACTTGATTTGAGCCATGCAGCGGCTCCAAATCACAGATCCAAGCTTCTAGGGCATGCTTATCACGTAAAGTTGCAAACTTTACTTACATGCATGGCTATAAAGGCTCTAAATGCCTATTTTAAGTTCTTAATGGAGCTTCATGCTCAAGAGGGACCTCAGTCATAACCAAAACTGCAACTTTACGATTCTAAAACTTAAGGAGGGTCCATATCTGAAGATACAACCTCAGATCTAGCCCATAGCTCATCTTACCAACTTAATATTTCACAAAAACCCTAAAACTCAACCAATAGAAGAGATCCACAGAGAAAAGGCGATTTGGGTACCTCTAGAGGATGATAACTGAGATAAGTGTTTATTCCCACACTCTACTTGCTCCAATTTCCATCTCTTCCAAGCCTTCTCCCTCCAAATATCCTTTTTTCAAGCTTCAAACACACAATGGGCACAGACACACCTATTAGGGTTCTCAAGGTCTCTCTAGAACTGTAGAGAGGCCCAAGGGAGGATAAGGTTCCTTTAAATAAGGTGCAAAACCCCGGGATTTAGGGTTTCATCTGCTAGCTCCTACTTGCCAAGTCCTAATTTTGACTCGTCGAGTAGGTCATTTAACTCGCGATCCCACCTCGCTGCTACTCGACGAGTAGGGTAACCAACTCGTCGAGTAGAGTTTAACCTAATAAATCTTATTTAAACAATACCTAGGCATCGGGGCGTTACAACTCTCCCCCACTTGAACTAGACTGTGAAATCCCCAATTTCACGGCCAGAAAAGGCCGGTTTTGTTTATACTTTATTTCAAAATCAGAGTAACCTTTTAATAAAAGAATTGCGGAATTTGTCCCAAAACAATAATATGATAAAGAGTTATCAAAATCATTTTCTTAGAAATGTATTTCATTAAAAGACTCAGGATGTCATGTTCGATACAGTACATAAGTATAAACAGTACATTATAAGCCTTACAATAGTTATTTACAACTAATGGCCTATAATCCAAAACTCCCACATCATCATCATAATTATGCCCTGAGTCCACTACCTGTAAAACAGAAAGCTGAGTGGGTCACGCTTGGGAGCCTGGTGAGCATATAGCGTTTTCAACCCACAAATAATAATAAATTTATTAATTTCATCGATCAACAATAAATTTATAAATTTCATCAACCAACAATAACCCTGATTACCCATCGTTCACAACACCTACAGGTTGCGAGCCTGCCAGAGTTCCACTGGACTGTCTAGAAGAGTCTGTGGTCGTCATCTATACTCCGCTAGATGACTGGAACAACAACAACAACATCGAGGCCTCTCATCATTTTAACACACATCAACTATTTCGTATACCCATGTTTTACCCAACATATTTGTAGATAAAATACATATACAGATTAAAACTTGTATAAAACATTGTATTCAACAATCATATCAAATAAACAATCAATATAATTACACATAACATGTATTTTATAGAAAATGCTTCATATCTATGTGTAAGATGAAAGTGACTATACACTCACTTGATTTGATGATAATCGGGCAGCAATTCGTTCCTTAAAATGATCGTTTCTAATGAAACCGAGAGTTTTATTGAGAAACCGGGCTCTACGAGAGTTGGAGCTTTAAAACCAAAAAGATAAAAAATTTCGGGTTTTCGGGCACTTTGGGACGTATTCCGGGCTTTAAAAATGATATCGGGGCTTCGGGGGAAGTCAAAATAGTCAAAATATAAGTTTAGGGGTGAAAAATGTCAAATTTCTAATTCTAGCCGGGAGATCTCGCAACCCCACTATTTATAGGGTGCGAGACCGAGGGCTTCGTGGTTGAGAATGATCCACGTAGCAGCTGCGAGGCTCGGTCATGAAAGGAAGACGTGGTAGCGAAGGAGCGAGGCGCGTGGCAGCAGCGAGGCGAGACACGGAGGCGGCTACGAGGCTCGGAAGGGCCACCGATGCGAGGCGCATCGCTCTTCCATTGGACCTCAGCTTCGGCCTATCAAAAGCTAACACGAAGAAGTCACACGTCGGTCTTAGATTCGGCCACAACTCGGTGACGCAGCAGCTTCGTGC
Source organism: Lactuca saligna (assembly GCF_052625555.1). Lineage (NCBI taxonomy): Eukaryota > Viridiplantae > Streptophyta > Magnoliopsida > Asterales > Asteraceae > Lactuca > Lactuca saligna. The sequence goes on from NC_136421.1 coordinate 75,869,078, forward strand.
GAGGTGACGTGGGCGGCTACTGTTCATGCGAAATTTTTCGAAATTTGAGCCCCGAACTTCTAAAATCCATAACTTTCGCATACGAGCTCCGTTTTTGACGTTCTTTATATGCACGTGTAGCTAAAATTATGCTCTACAACTTTTGTTTAGACTTCATTGGCTAATTTTGACTTTAATTTTAATATTATTATTTTTAACAGACCGGGACAGGAAAATCCGTTAAAAGTTCATAACCTCTTCATCCGACGTCCGTTTTCGTCAGTCTTTTTACCGTTGTACTACTAATGACGAGACCTTCGATTCTCATTTAGGTTGTGTCGGCTAAATATTGCTCAGTCTTAAATTCGAGTATTTAGTTGTCTACTGTTAAGCTAAAACTTGGAAAAATCATAACTTCCTCATACGAAGTCAGATTTGGGCGTTCTTTTTATAAAAATTCTCGGTTTAACGAATACTATGACTTTCGTTTAGATTGTTAAGACTAAAAAGCATTTTATCGCAATATTCACTTTTTACGCTTCCCGGTGCCGTGCCGGTTCCATTGCGAAACTTCGACAAGTCATAACTTCTTCGTTATAACTCGGATTTCGACGTTCTTTATATCTCCGGAATCCTTGTTTCGGCCACTACAACTTTCTCAAAAGATATCAGCTTTTTCTAATATTTATTTTAAATTCTTATTTTCATTATTAATTAATTAAATCATAATAATTAAGCAAATAAGCATATAATTCACATAATTCCTCTTTATTACTTCAAAATGAGTTACAAAGGTTGACTTAGACTATTACAAATTTATTAATGCTTTTAGCCCAGAAACACGGGCATTACAATTCTCTCCCCCTTAGGATGATTCCGTCCCCAGAATCACACATCAGCAAACAAATGCGGGTAGCAACTCATCATGTCACTCTCTGTTTCCCAGGTGAGATTTGGCCCATTCGTATGTTTTCATTGCACAAGCACTAAATCGACCATTTTGCATTGTAACTTTTTAGTCTTACGGTCAACGATTGCCTCTGGTTCTTCGATTAACCTCTTGCTTTCATCCAGCCTTAACTCAGATATTGGAATTATGTCGGGAACATCTCCCGTCAACTTCCTTAAATAACACACATGGAAAGTGTTATGAATACCATCTAGTTCTTCTGGTAGTTCTAGCTTGTAATTAGATTCCCAATCCTCTGAAGAACTTTAAATGGTCCAATAAACCTTGGACTCAACTTTCCCCTTTTACCAAATCTTATAAGTCCCTTCCACAACGAGACTTTAAGCAAAACCGAATCACCAACTTTGAATGTTATCGGTTTTCTTTTCTTGTCAGCATAGCTCTTTTGACGATCCTGAGCTGCTAACATCCTTTCCATAATCACTTTCAACTTTTCAGCAGTTTGATGGACTATCTCAGGTCCGATAAACTGCTTTTCTCCAACTTCAAGCCAACAAGACAGCGTACGACACTTCTGTCCATACAAAGCGTGATAAGGTGCCATCATTATGCTTGAGTGGAAACTATTGTTGTAGGAAAGTTCTAATAAAGGTAAATGTTCATCCCAGTTACCTTGGAATTCCAGGGTACATGCTCTCAGCATATCTTCAAGTGTTTGTATTGTTCTTTCGCTCTGACCATCAGTTTGTGGATGGTAAGCTGTACTTAAACACAACTTGATACCCATTTCCTCTTATAGACTTTTCCAAAATCGTGATGTGAAACGACTATCACGATCTGATACAATTGTTAGAGGAACACCGTGAAGTCTCACAATTTCCTTCACGTAAGCATTCGCAAGCTTATCCATAGACCATTTTTCATTGGCTGCTATGAAGTGTGCACTCTTGGTGAAACGATCCACGACCACCCAAATCATGTCGCGACCGCTCTTTGTTCTGGGTAGTTTAGTCACAAAATCCATAGTGATGTCTTCCCATTTACCATGGGTACAGGTAAAGGTTCTAAACTCCCATACGGTTTTTGATGTTGTGCCTTGACTCTTGCACATGTCACACACTCGGCCACATACTTAGCAACATCGAGCTTCATCATTGGCCACCAGTAATAGGGTTTTAAATCCTTATACATTTTCGTACTGCCGGGATGAATCGAGTACATGGTCTTGTGAGCTTCTTCCATCAGAACATCTCTTACTCCTCCCGTCTTAGGTACCCAAATCCTATCTTGGAATACCTTCAACCCTTTTTTGTTTGTACCGAATACTAATGTTTTGCCCAAACGATCTTCTTTTCGGTCATTTTTCTCAAAAGCTTCTTCCTGAGCTTTCTTTATACTCTCCACAATTGTTGAGACAACCTCAATTCTCAACGATCTTGGCCTTTTCTTTTCAAGGTTGACTTTCCGATTGAGAGCATCAGCAACAACATTTGCTTCACCAGGGTAATAAAGTATCTCACAGTCGTAGTCCTTGAGTAATTCCAGCCAGCATTGTTGCCTCATATTCAATTCCTTCTGATTAAAGAGATACTGGAGACTCTTATGATCAGTGAAAAGTTTGCACTTTGTACCGTAGAGGTAATGTCTCCATATTTTTAGAGCGAAAACTATCGTTGCCAACTCCAAATCATGATTAGGGTAGTTCTTTTCATGCTCCTTCAGTTATCTTGATGCATATGCTATCACTTTATCTCGCTGGGTCAGAACACAACCTAACCCAACTCCAGATGCATCGCTATAGACTGCGAAGTCTTCAACTCCTTCGGGTAAAGAAAGAATTGGTGCTTCACATAATTTCTTCTTCAACTTCTCAAAGGCTTCCTTATGCTTTTCACTCCAAGTATAAGTAGCTCCTTTGTGGGTCAAGGTTGTCAATGGAGCTGCTATCGAAGAAAAGCCTTGGATAAATCTTCGATAATATCCAACTAATCCTAAAAAGCTTTGGATCTCCATGGGACTTTTTGGTTGTTCCCACTTCATTACAGCTTCAATCTTTGCTGGATCAACCATTATCCCATCTTGGTTGACCACATGACCCAAGAATTGGACTTCTTGAATCCAAAATTCACATTTGTAGAACTTTGCATACAACTTCTCCTTTTTCAGGACTTCTAACACTTTACGTAGATGCTTTTCATGCTCCTGCTTGCTTTTCGAATAAATCAAGATGTCGTCTATGAATACTATCAGGGATTTATCTAGGAATGGTTTACAAACCCTATTCATCAAATCCATGAAAGCTGATGGGGCATTGGTTAGTCCGAACGACAGAACCAAAAATTCATAGTGTCCATATCTCATTCTGAATGCAGTCTTCTCAATATCTTGATCTCTCACTTTCAGCTGATGATATCCTGGCCTAAGATCGATCTTTGAGAAGTAGCTCGAACCCTGTAACTGGTCGAATAGGTCATCAATCCTTGGCAACGGGTACTTGTTCTTTATTGTTACTTTGTTCAGCTCTCTGTAATCAATACACATTCTCATGCTTCCATCCTTCTTCTTCACGAATAACACCGGAGCTCCTCAGGGTGATGAACTAGGTCGAATGAAACCGCTGTCCAACAACTCCTGAAGTTGCATCATGAGCTCCTTCATCTCCGTCGGTGCTAATTGGTTAGGTGCCTTTGCTATCGGTATTGTTCCTGGTAACAAGTGTATACGAAACTCCACTTGCCTATCAGGTGGTAACCCAGGAAGATCTTCTGGAAAGACTTCCGGATAATCACACACAACCGGTATATTCTACACCTCTTTCTTCTCCTTCTTAGCATTGATTACGAATGCCAAGTACGACGCACATCCTTTGGACAAACATTTCCTGGCTTTCATCAGGGAGATGATTCTAGAATTCACTCTGCGTTTGTCTCCGTACACCATAAATGATTCCCTTCCAGGTGGGTTTACCCTCACTATCTTCTTCTTGCAAAGAGTCTCAGCATCGTTGGCGCTAAGCCAATCCATACCCAAAACAATGTCGAAATCGTTTAACTCTATGGGTAATAGCTCTTCGTGGAATTCGTTTCCGTTTAGGTCAATGACAATATTCCTAATACGATTACTAACATGTACGAATTTTCCACTGGCAACTTCTACAATCAGGGCATTATCAAGTTTTTCTACAGGTAATGCTAATTTCCCACCAAATTTATGCAATACAAAGGAGTAGTTGGATCCGGAATCAAATAGTATGTTTGAAGGCAAACCATTTACAAGAAAGGTCCCTGAAGCGACGTCTGCTGCCTCCTTTGCAGCCTCGAGCATTATCTAGAAGGCTCTCGCCTTCGGCTTCAGTGGTATGTTGGGTCTTCCTGCCTCCTTCTTCTTTGGGCAATCCTTTGAAATGTGCCCCTCCTCGTTGCACTCATAACAAACCTTCTTAGTGAATGTGCATTCGTTGGCATAGTGCCCAGGCTTTCCACATTTGAAACAAGTGACCCCTCCGTCACACTTCCCAGAGTGCTTCTTCTTACACTTGTCACACCACTTCGCTTCTGATCCTCCTCCTCTCGAACCAGACTTCGAGAATATACTCTTCTTGTTGGACTTCGAGGATCCATCGAACTTTCGTTTCTCACCAACCTCAGCCCTTTCTAGACCTCTTTCCTTTTGTTGGGTCTCCACATTCTTAACTGCTTGAACGGCTAATTTCAGAGTAGTTTCCATCTTGACTGTTGGGCCAAAGTCAGCCGACAGTCTGTTTACGAACTTCTCAATTTTGGAAAGTTCGGTTGGCACTAGGTATGGAAACAACTTCATCTTTTCCGTGAATGCAACAACATATTCATCGATGCTCATTCTCCCCTTTTTCAAATTTTGGAACTCATTGTTCAGATCAATCAAATCTATCTCTGAACAGTACTACGCCTTCAGTTGTTCCAAGAACTCATCCCACGACATTTTCAGAGCTTCTCCTCGCGGCATTGTATCTGCCAATAGCTTCCACCAGCTCAAGACTCCAGTTTTTACTTATCTCACAATGAAGACAGTCCTCTACTTCTCGCTACAGTCGCAGCTTTCAAACACCATTTCCATCTCGGAGATCCAGTCCATGATCTCAACAGGCTTTGGGCTTCCTTAGAGACTTGGTGGTTTCGCACCCAAGAAATTTTTGTACATCCGTTCATCCTTGTTTTTCTCCCTTCTAGGCCATCCCTTTGCTCACCTTGAGTCCCTATTTGACTCACTTGGCGGGTGTAGTTCCCTTCCTCAGATTGCTCGGGAACTGGCTCCATCGGTTCAACATGTATAGTAGATTCATCCCTATTCTCGTGGAGAATCCGTCTCATTTCTTCCATTTGTTCAGCTAGCATAGCCTGAATTATGGCTTGAACTCCAGCCATGGTGACTGGCACAGGTGCAACTTCTTCAACAACAGGTATTTGCTGAACCACTGGGGGTTGGTTCCTATCCCCATTTGCGTTTACGTTTCTGCTACGCTTCCTTGCCATCTTGATCTATACACCGAATAAGGTGAATTTAGATCTTTATTCACTATAGACTCCGAAATGTTTACATGCTAGTTCTAATATCGTAATCATACGCTTAGAATCCTACACAAATAAGGTTTTCCAGATCCGGTCGGCAACAGACCATAGATCCGAACAAAAATATCATGTATAACAAACACATAACATTTAGCACATAAAAGCATTTTAGGCATCTTTCCTAAAATATACTAGTGCTCACACCTCACAATCATCGCTTAGCATTCTAAGTTTAAGTCTAGAAATCCTACAAATTCCTAGTTCGCTTAAACTAATGCTCTGATACCAACTGTGACATCCCAAATTTAACATCCAGAAAAGACCGGTTTTGTTTATACTTTATTTCAAAATCAGAGTAACCTTTTAATAAAAGAATTGCGGAATTTGTCCCAAAACAATAATATTATAAAGATTTATCAAAAGCATTTCCTTAGAAATGTATTTCAATAAAAGACTCGGGATGTCATGTTTGATACAGTACATAAGTATAAACTATACATTATAAGCCTTACAACAGTTATTTACAACTAATGGCCTATAATCCAAAACTCCCTCATCATCATCATAATTATGCTCTGAGTCCACTACCTGTAAAATAGAAACCTTAGTGGGTCACGCTTGGGAGCTTGGTGATCATATAGGGTTTTCAACCCACAAATAATAATAAATTTATTAATTTCATCGATCAACAATAAATTTATAAATTTCATCAACCAACAATAACCCTGATTACCCATTCCCGTTATCCTCACTTTACATCCCTAAACACCTATACAAGGGACCTAGTCTAAGGATTTAATCATCGGGAAGGACACTACTGCTAAGGGGGTTCCTCAACAATAAATGTCCTAAAGGCAACCATGAGGGGGATAGACTACACCGGTGAACACATCGTTCACAACACCTACAGGTTGCGAGCCTGCCAGTGTTCCACCAGACTATCTAGAAGAGTCTGTGGTTGTCATCTATACTCCACTAGATGACTGGAACAACAACAACATCGAGGCCTCTCATCATTTTAACACACATCAACTATTTCGTCTACCCATGTTTTACCCAACATATTTGTAGATAAAATACATATACAATTTATAACTTGTATAAAACATTGTATTCAACAATCATCTCAAATAAACAATCAATATAATTACACATAACACGTATTTTATAGAAAATACTTCATATCTATGTGTAAGATGAAAGTGACTATACACTCACTTGATTTGATTATAATCGGGCAGCAATTCGTTCCCTAAAATGATCGTTTCTGATAAAACCGGGAGTTTTATTTGAGAAACCGGGCTCTGCGAGAGTTGGAGCTTCAAAACCGAAAAGATAAAATTTTCTGGGTTTTCGGGCACTTCGGGACATATTCCGAGCTTTAAAAATGATACCGGGGCTTCGGGGGAAGTCAAAATATAAGTTTAGGGGTGAAAAATGTCAAATTTCTAATTCTAGCCGGGAGATCTCGCAACCCCACTATTTATACGGTGCGAGACCGAGGGCTTCGTGGCTGAGAATGCTCCACGTAGCAGCTGCGAGGCTCGGTCATGAAAGGAAGACGTGGCAGCGAAGGAGCGAGGCGTGTGGCAGCAGCGAGGCGAGACACGGAGGCGTAGGGGTGAGCAAAACCGAACCCGGAAACCGAAAAACCAATAAAAACTGACAAAACCAAAACCGAAGCATAAACCGACGGTTTGGGTTTAGATTTTTTGAAAACTGAAAATTTCGGTTTGGGTTGGGTTTTTGGGTTTGGTAAAACCGATAGAAACCGAACCGAACCGATTATATATACTATTTATAAAAATATATAATTTATATACAAATATAAATATGTTTAGAGAAGTAATGTCAAAAGGATGAGCTGGTTCAAGTGGGTAAGGCTCTTGCTTGTGTTTCTGGAGGTTTCAAGTTCGAAACTTGTGGCCAAAATTTTACCTCTTTTATTTTCGCAGCTATATAAACCTATCCCACATCGACACACGATCGAAACTTAGCTACATATGCTCGCCTACATAAGCTAAACACACATCCTCTTCAGTTTTATTCAGCTATTAGCTTTGTCCCACATCCCTTAAGGGATCAAATTAGAAGCCATCTTCACTTCTATAAAAGTGAGGATATGAAATGATAGAAAAATTTTTTTAGGTTTGGTTTAGCTTAAAAACCGAAACCGAAAACCCGATTTGGAAACCGATAATCCATAAAACCGAACCCATGTGTTTAGGGTCGGTTAGGGTTCGAATTTTTAGAAACCGATGGTCATCGGTTTGGGTTCAGTTTTAGGGCAAAACCGACCCACACTGACTCATGCTCAGCCCTAGGGAGGCGGCTACGAGGCTCGGAAGGGCCACCGATGCGAGGCGTGTCGCTCTTCTATTGGACCTCGGCTTCGGCCTATCAGAAGCATACACGAAGAAGGCACGCGTTGGTCTTGGATTCGGCCACGAATCGGTGACGCAGCAGCTTCGTGCGAGGTGACGTGGTCGGCTACTGTTCATGCGAAAATTTTCAAATTTTGAGCCCCGAACTTCTAAAATCCTTAACTTTCGCATACGAGCTCCGTTTTTGAAGTTCTTTATATGCACGCGTAGCTAAACTTACGCTCTACAACTTTCGTTTAGACTTCGTCGGCTAATTGTGACTGTAATTTTAATATTATTATTTTTAATAGACCGGGACAAGAAAATCCGTTAAAAATTCATAACTTCTTCATCCGACGTCCGTTTTCGTAAGTATTTTTACCGTTGTACTACTATTGACGAGACCTTCGATTCTCGTTTAGGTTGTGTCAGCTAAATATCGCTCGACCTTAAATTCGAGTATTTAGCTGTCTACTGCTAAGCTAAAACTTGGAAAAATCATAACTTCCTCATATGAAGTCAGATTTGGAGGTTCTTTTTATCAAAATTCTCGGTTTAACGAATACTGTGACTTTCTTTTAGATTGTTAAGGCTAAAAAGCATTTTATCGCAATATTCACTTTTTACGCTTCCCGGTATCATGCCGGTTCCGTTGCGAAACTTCGACAGGTCATAACTTCTTTGTATAACTTGGATTTCGGCGTTCTTTATATCTCCGGAATCCTTGTTTCGGCCACTACAACTTTCTTAAAAGATATCGGATTTTTTTAATATTTATTTTAAATGCTTATTTTCATTATTAATTAATTAAATCATAATAATTAGGCAAATAAGCATATAATTCACATAATTCCTCTTTATTACTTCAAAATGAGTTACAAAGGTTGACCTAGACTATTACAACTTCATTAATGGTTTTAGCCCAGAAACACGGGCGTTACATAGACTTCTCCCTCGAAGTCTGCTAGAATAAACAATGTCAGGTAATGCTCGCGCATCTCCACCTCTCGCTCTCATGTCCACTCGGATCCCCTCCGATGCTCCCATTGTACATTTACTAAAGGTATTTCCTTGTTTCGCAGAATCTTCTTCTTCCTTTCCAAAATTTCCACAAGCTTCTCCACATAGTTCAGGCACTCATCGACTTGAATATCATCCAACGATACCACTGCCTCCTAGTCCATAATGCATTTCTGCAACTGCGAAACATGAAATGTGCTATGGATCCATCTGAGATCCTCCGGAAGCTCTAGCCTATAAGCCACCCTACCAAACCTGGAAACAATCCTAAATGGCCCAATATAACGGGGACCCCATTTTCCCCTCTTGCTGAAGCGGATCACACCCTTCCAGGGTGAGAGCTTCAGGAGAACCATGTCACCCACCTGAAATTCCAGCTCAGATTAGCGTCGGTCAACATAACTTTTCTTCCGACTCTGAGCGGTCTGTAGCCGCTGTCTAATCTACTATATCATCTCGGTAGTTTGCAGAACTACCTGTGTCCGACCCATCACCCTGTGCCCAACCTCGCCCCAGCAGACAGGGATCCTACACTTCCGCCCATACAACAGCTCAAAAGGTGGGGTGCCATTACTGGAATGATAGTTGTTGTTGTAGGTGGGAATCCCAACTCCCACCAAAATCAATGACGCACGCCCTCAACATATCCTCGAGGGTTTGAATGGTCCGTTCACTCTGCCCATCAGTCTGTGGATGGAACGTCGTAATAAAATGCAGTCTCGTACCCAGTTCCTCGTGGAACTTCTGCCAAAACAATGGAAACTGGGACCCCATGGCGAGAGACAATCTCGCGGACCCCATGGCGATCAGAAACAATGGAAACTGGGACCCCATGGCGAGAGACAATCTCGCGGACGTACAGGTCGGCCAACTTCTCTGCCGACGAACTCTCTCGTATGGCTAAGAAATGGGAACTCTTGGTCAATCGATCCACGATGACCCATATAGCATCGAATCCCTTTGTCGTCTTCGGCAACTTCGTGATGAAATCCATCGCGATTTGTTCCCATTTCAACATGGGAATCTCCAGAGGCTGCAGTTTACCATGTGGCCTCTGATACTCGGCCTTGACCATCCTACAGGTCAAGCACCTCTCAACAAACCAAGCAATATCTCGCCTCATACCAGGCCATCAGTAACTCGAACTCAAATCACGGTACATCTTGGGGGCTCCCTGGTGAATGGAAAAACGAGACTTATGATCCTCCTCCATCACCATCTGCCGGATCCCTCCCAACCATAATGGATCCACGATGTCCTGAACAAACCGGGCGCTTTCGCCCTTAACTCTTTCCAACTTCCATTTCTCTGGTCTCATACCCTCAGTCTGAGCATCCTTGGCCAAACCCACCAGCGGGGAATCCACCGCTATCCTCATACACTTGGCTAGCATAGAGGACCCAGTTGACTTGCGGCTCAGATCATCCGCAACCAGATTCTCTTTACTAGGATGGTAAAGGATCTCACAATCATAGTCATTGACCACATCCAGCCACATACGCTGCCTCATGTTCAGGTTCGGCTGATCCATGATGTGTCAAGCTCTTGTGATCCGTGTATATAGTGCAACGGATCCTGTACAGAAAGTGCCTCCAAATCTTGAGAGCGAAGACCACCGCTCCCAACTCAAGATTTTGTGTGGGGTATCTCATGCGGATTCAACTGTCTCGACGCATAGGCTATCACACATCCCCTCTGCATGAGGACTGCCCCCAAGCCTGTGATGGACGCATCAAAAAATACCACAAAATCCTCAAATCCCTCGGGGAGAGTCAACATTGGTGCCTCACATAAACATCGCTGAAGGGTCTCAAATGCCCTCTGTTGCTCAGAACCCCACTGGAAATCCACCCCTTTCCTCGTTAGACGAGTGAGGGGTACGACGATCTTGGAGAAATCATGAATGAATCTTCGATAATACTCTGTTAAACCCAAGAAACTCCTAATGTTTGAGGGAGACTTCGGAGTCTCCCACTGCATAACGAGATGCCCGAGGAATTGGACCTCTCGTAACCAAAAACTCGCATTTCCAGAACTTGGCATACAGCCGTTCTCGCCTCAGAACCTCCAGCAGCTCCCTAAGATGCTCCTCATGCTGCTCTCGAGTCTTGGAATACACCAAGATATCATCTATGAACACAATGACCGAGCGATCGAGCATCGGTCTGCAGACTCGGTTCATCAGATCCATGAACACTGCTGGCACATTGGTGAGCCTAAACAGCATCACCACGAACTCGTAATGACCATAATGAGTCCAAAACGCGGTCTTCTACACGTCCTCCTCCCTCACCCTGACCTAGTGATATCCTGATCTCAAATCAATCTTGGAAAACCAAGATGCACCCTACAGCTGATCGAAAAGATCATCTATCCTCCGGAGCGGATAACGGTTCTTCACCGTTAACTTGTTCAGCTCTCTATATTCAATGCACATCCTGTGCGAACCATCCTTCTTCCTGACAAAAAGGATCGGTGCTCCCCAAGGTGAATTACTCGGACGAATAAACTGCTTACCCAACAATTCCTGCAACTGAGATGACAACTCCTGCATCTCTGGTGGTACCAGTCGATACGACGCCTTAGCGATAGGGGCAGCACCTGGCACTAGATCGATCCTAAACTCAACGTGCCTCTCTATAGGCACTTCGGGTAACTCCTCCGTAATCACTTCAGCAAACTCTCTGATCATGGGAACCTCTAAAACTGAGGGCTGTTCTCTAACCCGCGTATCTACCACAGGTCCACATACGCTAAATAATCGGCACACCCGTGCTGAATATATTGTCGAGCCCTGGCTGTCGAACAAAACCCTGATCCCAACCTGGTGCCCTCACCATATACTACAAGTTCTCCCCCACTTGGGGTTCGAATCACCACCTGGTGTCCCTCACATTCGATCATCGTGCCAAAACGGCTAAGCCAATCCATTCCTATAATCATGCACACTTCCCCCATGGGGATAGGATTCCAATCTATCGGGAAGGACACCCCGAAAATCTCCAACTCGCATCCCCGGTAGACTGAAAAAGCAGAAACCCCGTGCTCGTTGGCAATCGAAACTTGTAACGGACACTCAAGATCATCTATCGGCACACTGAACCCTCTAGAGAAGGTTTGAGATACAAATGACCGACTCGCCCCCGAGTCAAATAATACCAAAGCGGGCATAGAATTTACTAAAAACGTACCTAATCACAGTTATAATCAATAACCATAACACAATTACGATAACTAAGACAGAAAATAGAAACGTACCAGCAACCACATCCAGTGCTGCCTTGGCCTCCTCGGCTGTGAGTTGGAAGGCGCGACCCTGAGCCTTCGTTGGATCCACCTTGACTCGCCTCCGATCTCCAATCCTCACAGTAGCTAGTGTGGAACCCTGCACCGGATTTGCGGTGAGCTACGGGCAGTTGGTCTTCACATGACTAACCTAATGACAATGGTAACAAATCCTCATATATGTTGGAGGGGCAGACTGATGGCAGTCCCTAGCATAGTGCCCATCCTTGCCACATTTGTGGCACCCACCTCCTGCTCGACAAACTTCCAAATGAACTCTACCACACTTTCGAAAAGTGCGGCTCTGATGACCCCCAGACCGTGTATGAGCGGTCTTAAACCGCTTAGGCACTGGCTAAGACTGTGTCGGCGCCTGGAACTGCTCCTTCAGCTGCAGCTCTATCTCCAACTCACACCGTCTCGCAGCTTCCTGAAGATCCAGGAGGGTATCATATCGTTGTGTAGACACAAACTGTCGAATATCAATCTTGAGCATACTCAGATAAAAAGTCATCTGAGACTTCTCTGAAGCAAACTCCTCTCCGTGAACATGCGGGTAATCTCCATCACAGACTCCCCATCCTGTCTTAATGCCAAAAACTCATGAGCAAGCCACTCCCGCCCAACGCGTGGAATGTAGTGGGTGCGGAACATATCTTTGAACTGCTCCCAAGTAATAGCAGCCTGCTGATCATCAATATACGACCCAATGGTCAGCCTCCACCAGTCCTTTGCCCCAAGCCTCAGTAGGTTCAGGGCACACCTGACCTTCTGGTCAGCACAACATGAGCATGTAAAGAAACATCCCTCCACGTCAGATAACCACCTCATAGTCCTAATCGCATCATGTGTACCATAAAATGTCAGGGGCTTCGTATTATCGAAGTCCCAGTACTGGAAATCCCTGTTGGCTCCTCCGCCAACCCTTGCCGCAGTTACAGTCGAAGTAGCTATAGAGGCAGATGTCTTTGCTAGAGCTGCATATCGCTCATCAAAGTACTTAACCATCACGGTCTTAACTGACCCAAACATCTCTGGAAGCTGCGCTCGGAACGCTACAGCAATCTCGTCATGCATAATCTCTCGGATCCTGGCATCCAACTCCTTGGTCCCTATCTGTACCACAGGCTCAGGTGCTACCGGCACCTCCAACCCTCTGTCTCCCGACCCCGATCCTGATCCTGATCCGGATCTAGAAGCAACACGTCTCATCACCACCAGACTGAAATATATATACACAAGTCATCAGATGAATAATAGAATGTCAGGAGACCAAAACCCACAAACCCTAGGAGTTGTGATTTCCTTGTTGCGCGTATGGGTCCTATGCTTTCAGTAGTACGGGCCCATACTACCTTCCGCACCTACCCATATTTTTCTCAAGTATCACCACAACGCCCTAACAATATCACCAACATAGAAATGCACTCAACCCTCACCTCTAGAGGAATATTAACTATCTCGCATCTAGTCTCACCACTTCTCATGACTCACTCATCCATGAAACTTTCATCATCCCCTGCAGCGCTAGTGTATGCTAGCTGCACATAATGTTTGACCCAATAGACTTCCGAATATCCAATCCTACCTGAAGGCCAAATCAACATTCTCAGGCTATAAGGTCTTTATTATGCACAGCCATGATGCATATACTAAACATCTATAGTTATGATGTCAATTCCACATACAAGAAACCCTAGGCTAATAGGCATCATATAATCAGCCAAATCTATCATGCGATTCCCGAAGATCCCTAGCCTAGCACTAGCATGTTGTTCTACCATATCAGAATACCAAATAACTGAATGGTATTTTGGGGTATACTTACAGGCTCCGGCTGATCGTACCCTCTGCACCCTCCATCCTTTATTTTGAAAACCATTTTAAAAACTTACTTTCAAAAAAATCCCTTGATTTGAGACTAGATTCACACTAGTGTTCCTCCAATTCACTCAAACCAAGGCTCTGATACCAACTTTTAACATCCATAAATTTTACACCAAATTTAAACTTTTTCAATTATAAATAAAATCGGACAATGTTTGTTTACAAAAAAACAAAATTCAAATCGATATCCATCAGAGTGTCCCAAAATCATAACGTAAGGATAAGGAGTGGTACGGTCATGCCTTCACCTTGCCATGATCTCCTGAAGTACCTGAAACAATAAACTGAAAACTGTAAGCCCGAGGGCTTAGTGCGCTACTCCTAAAATAACAATACCACACTAACAATACCATATCAGTAATAATCAGTCAATCAATCAACATGCATACTGGGCCATCGGCCTGACTGGACCTCCTTATCGGGCCTACAGTATGTCTGGATCTATCCAAATCCTTCGGAATGACTGGTCCGCCACGTGGGCCTACAGTCTCCCCGGATCGCTCATAGGGTATGTTGCCCATCAGCACAAAGTAGGACCGCCTCAACCCAACCAACAAGCAAATAACCATGTGCGCATAACTATCATATACAGGTGTACACATACATCAAACATATCTATCTCACTGATCATCAATCATAGAATTCTCCTGTAACTAGAGTACTGACCTAGCAGGTCACTAACATACCAATCCCTACAGATCATAAGAGCATAACATATTTTCTACCCTGATTCCGATCTAACAGATCATATCCACATGTAGCATACCATAACAATAACAACTAAATGGTAGGCCTTGGTGTCGTAGACCCTATCGATATAGTGAGGATTTCTCACCTCGTAGATGTCGACTCGGAAGGTAAACTCAAACTCTCGGATCACTTGACACAGGCTACACCACCTATTATCATAGCACAACGCACTCATAAGTCCTTAACCTTTGAAGGTACTCCATAACCCACTAGTCAACCCCTATTCAAAGTCAAAAGTCCTCAATCAAGGTTAACAGTCCATGTTGACCTCAACTTGTCGAGTACCCTAAGCTACTCGCCGAGTTCCTTGCAGCATATGCCAATTCACCGAGTCATCGGGTGACTCGTCGAGTTCCTTCGATTCTCGATCAAACTTTAAGGCCACCCGTCGAGTTTCCTTCTCTCAACTCAACGGATGCACACGCATACAAACCCTGGAGAAAACTCATCCGACTCGCCGAGTTGTTCTTCAATTCGTCGAGTCTTATGTCAATCTTCATCGGACTCGTTGAGTTATTCATCCAACTCATCGAGTTCACAGCCATCTTCATGTGACGCATCGAGTCAACCTTGTGACTCGCTGAGTCCATTCAGTCCTTTTCCCATACAGACTTGATTTTAGGCATCCAGCGGCTCCAAATCACAGATCCAAGCTTCTAGGGCATGCTTCTCACGTAAAGTTACAGACTTTACGTGCATGCATGGCTCTAAATGACTATTTTAACTTCTTAATGGAGCTTCGTGCTCAAGAGGGACCTCAATCATGACCAAAACTGCAACTTTATAATTCTAAAACTTAAGGAGGGTCCAGGTCTAAAGTTACAACCTCAGATCTAGCCCATAGCTCATCTTACCAACTTAATATTCCACAAAAACCCTAAAACTCAACCAATAGATGAGTTCCACAGGGAAAAGGAGATTTGGGTACCTCTAGAAGATGATAATTGAGATAATTGTTGATTCCCACACTCTACTTGCTCCAATCTCCTTCTCCTCCAAGCCTTCTCCCTCCAAAGATCCTCTTTTCAAGCTTCAAACACACAATGGGCACACACACACGTATTAGGGTTCTAAAGGACTCTCTAGAACTGTAGAGAAGCCCAAGGGGGGCTAAGGTTCCTTTAAATAGGGTGCAAAACCCTGGGATTTAGGGTTTCATCTGCTAGATCCTACTCGCCAAGTCCCAATTTGGACTCGTCGAGTAGGTCATTTAACTCGTGATCCCACCACGCTGCTACTCGATGAATAGGGCAACCAACTCGTCGAGTAGAGCTTAACCCAATAAGTCTTATTTAAACAATACATGGGCATCAGGGCATTACACACTACTTCACGACTTAGCAATATACTTGCTAGGTTGTGTTTTGTAACCAGAGTCTCCTGGAGGGAGAGCATGAGTTTGGGTATAGATCTATATGGGATAGACACCCTACACCTTGTTGTTAGCTACAGTGGGACTTGCAAGTCTACGGGTGACAAATATGACATCAGTTTCGGTGCCATTAGGTCATCGTGGTATAGCACGTGTCATATCAGTATGGTTATAATCACATCACATTTTAACCTTAAACAATAAACTAGTTTTAAGGTAGTTAGTGCTTCAGTAGTCACTTTTTACAAACATTACTGAATACTTTCGTTATTACAAAACACAAACAGTACAGTCGAGTCTTAGTTCATTCATTTGGAAAGGGGTCTATAATGCTAACCTTAGGATTCCTTAGTGCATACATCAAGGATACATAT
The DNA here is from genome assembly GCF_052625555.1 of Lactuca saligna. Classification (NCBI taxonomy): domain Eukaryota; kingdom Viridiplantae; phylum Streptophyta; class Magnoliopsida; order Asterales; family Asteraceae; genus Lactuca; species Lactuca saligna. Next base: position 75,885,565 of record NC_136421.1, read on the forward strand.
TAATTGGGTCCGTTAGACAGTATAGTGTATGTTTTCTGCTTCATTTTGTAACAGCCCGTCATTTCAAGTCAATAAAAATCGAGTCATGCAACCTCTTTGAGAAAGGAATTAGAATATCATCGAAAAATGAAGTATTCAAAAACTCTATTTGGAGTACGCTATGTGGTAGGTACCGTCTTAAGGTTTCCAAACATATAAATAACACAAAAATCCGAGTTATAACGAAGAAGTTATGACCATTCTAAGTTTTCCGACAAGAACCGGCAATACGAAGTTACGTAAAAATGCAAATTTTCAATAAAACACTTTCTGACCTTAGGTGTCTAAATGAAAGTCATAGATATCGTTAAACTACAAACATGCATAAAAAGAACGTTCAAATCGGACATCGTATGAAAAAGTTATGAATTTGTAAAGAAATTCCTTAATCACGTCATTTTAATAAATAAATAATAAAAATAATTTCGGAATTTTCCAACGGAATCTAAATGAAAGTTGTAGATCGTAGTCTCACCTTCGCGGGGATATAAAGAACGTCAAAAACGGAGTTCGTATGAAGGAGATATGAATTTTTGAAGTTTGATAAATAATTTATATATAATTTTTATTAAAAACTTGGTATTATCCGAAGGAGTCAACACCTAGGGCCGTAGTACGCGCCGCGTACCCTCGTACGCCCCGTGTCCTCGAGGCCACAGCCTCGAATCATCCATGTCGCCCCTATGCGAGCCTACCTCCCCGTCCTGTCCGAAACGCGATACAGCCGAGGATGCGGTCAGCGATGACGTCCCGTACGCGCCGCGTACGGGAGTACGCCCCGCGTACGTGGGCCTTCCAGCCCCCTATAAAAGGGATGCGAGGGTTTCCAGAAAAATTGCTCATTCACTCTCCTTTTTCTTGCGTTTTTCCTCGTTTTCCGTGCTCGCACTACCCCGAAGCCCTGGTCGTTTTGTGCAAGTCCCGAAGGTCGATTTTACTCCCGAGAAATCCTGAGAATCACGAGGAAAATCCATTTCCCGAGACGAAACTCCGCCCGATTTTCCATCTTGCTATCTTCAAACTTTCAAGTGAGTTCATACCCCTTTCAAACACACTTTAAATACATTTTAAATGTTTTTATACTCTTTTAGGGGGGAATACAAGTAAACATACGATTATTATCGTGTATTTTATAAAGTTTCACTTCGCTTGTTTTACCGAATAAATCACTTGGACCTCATTACTATTATGGAAAACTCTTGTCATACTTTGTGTGCATTAGACTTATGCAAAGTATATAATGATTTCCAAGTACTTTTCATTGTTAAGTCGTTTTATACATTCTAAAAACTTATGATTTATGCTTTGTTAAACATTGTGAAAAAGGATAAACTCCGCATACAAAAACTATCACTTTAATACAGGCTTAGTTGAGAATCCATGAGACGTGTATATCTTCAAACGTTACTTTTCTTTATTAGAAAGTAATGTTGCAAGTCCTGTCTATAACCAGAGTCTCCCGTTCGGAGAACGTGTCAAATGTGTATAGATCTATACGGGAAGTCATGATCCCGCGCCCTGACTGTTAGCTACAGTCCGTCTTTTGGGGTGACAGTTGTCTTAACGCTGCGACGCCTGAAGAACGTCGTTACAGGCATATTATGTTTAGTATGGTAATAAAACTCATCGGATATACAATTATTATGGTATTATGCTTTTATGAACGAGTAACTGTTACAACTATTCTTCATCTAACAAATGCGATCTTCGTATAGCTTTATTATATAAAACTATGACACAACTTTTAAGAACATCGTTTTCTTGCGATTTTTGGTCTTAGAGACTGCCAGTCATGTTAGGAAAATAAGGGTTTTTCTTGTATACAAACCAAACAACTAATAGGAAGATTAGGGATTTTCCTGGTGTAATATTTACAACTTATGACACGAACATTCATATGCATTTCATACTTTTATAAGAAAATAAGGGTTTTTCTTAGAAGACACAACAAATCATATCTCAACCATTAGGGAAAATATGGGATTTTCTGGATCTAATACATTCATTTTCAACACAACAAGTCATAACTCTTCACACTTGAAATACTAAGTTTTCTGGAAAACATACACCCATTTTGGAATGGCATCCAATTTTTCTAAACTACTTACGAACTCACCAACTTAATTGTTGACACTTTTTCTTTGAATTAACCTGTGGTCTCAGGGAACCGCTAAGCAGGTTTGGGAATCAAGTTTTGGGATTAACACGCTGGTGTTAATTACTTCTTATGAATGATGTTTATGTATTTATCTTTTGAACATGTAATGAATACAATTATGTAAACATCTTGGAAACTTTAATATATATGGTGGTGTGTACTTTCCTTTCTATGAACTGTTATGATACTGAATATGATGTCCTCCGCCCCCGAACGTTTCCGCCGTTCTGGTTTGGGGGTGTGACAGATTGGTATCAGAGCTTTGTTTATAGGGAATTAAGTATATCAAAACCATTTCTTTTTGGTATACAACTATAAACTCAACTGGGCAAAAACACTCTGAGAAAATTCATACTTTTGAAATTAAATTTATTTTGTTTTTAGGTAAGCATGCACTCATTTTATACTAATAACAGTTTCATAGTAAATAACTTTAGAAGTATTATAAATAAGTTGTGCAGTACAGGTACGCCTTGGGATATGTAATTGGAACTGGGAAGAATATAGCCTGATCAACTATATTTGTCCAAGAGCCGACTAACGTATGCCAAGGAGTGTCTGCAGTGGACAACGATTTTAAAAACTTACCAAAAGCACACCATTACATAATACTAAGGGAGTTATTGTGTTGCGGTCAACCATTAAACTTAAGGGTAAGGTTCATGTGCTCTAGCTTATAGTAAATTTTTAACCCTATTCTCGTACAGTCTAAATGGCGGGATTCCATTACCCCAATGACCCCTACTACCCCAACCAAGGTAATGGAGGATGGATCGAAGAAGATCCTGCAGAAGACGAAGAGCCTATAGAGTTGGAGGGAGGGGATGACTCTGGCACGGATTCGGAGCCAGAAATTATCAATCCACCAATCCCACAACCTCCCGACCACGTGAGGAACTTCCAAGGACCCACTCCTGTGTGGGGAAGTCACCTCCATCATTGGAGCCAACAACAAAGCTTACGCCCTCCCTACGGCATGTGCCGAGACTTCTATGATGTCAGAGGCGGGGATCAGCCGACCGAGCACTTCCGGTCATGGTTGGCAAACTCGCCAACCAGTGCTATCAATCCGGAATGCAAGCCAACCGAATCCGAGAGGTCAATGTGGAAGTACAAATCCACACGGCCGATATCAACCGCCTAGAGATGTTGCAGAACGACATCCACATTCGCGCCGAAGCATTTCAAGCACAAGCAAATGCGGCCTTCATAGAATTGAGGGAACAACAAGCTGCATTTGATAGGCCCCTCATGGAGTCGAAGCAGTCCGACACGGAGTCAAGCTCCAAACGCAAAGCGCGCCGCAAGTAGTACTTGCCCGACTCTCAAATTTTGTTATAAATTAGGACTTCGGATAAAAGTATTATTTTCTTTAAATTGTTCTGTAATCGGAGGCCTTTAGAAAGGTCATGAACTTTTGTCTAGACCCCGCTGTAACACAACTATATGTTTAATATATATAAGGGTATATCCTTTTTCTTGTTGTTAATCATGCGCAATTCGTTCAATTCATATGTACATCTATTCAAACCTTACTTTCAAGCTCAAAACATTGTGCCGGTCAAACCCAATTTCTTAGAACTATTAGAAGTTAACTCAATATCATTCAACTCTGAACTACCAAAACTTATAAATCTTTCATTTTCTTTTGGCAGCACGATGCCTCCTCGTCCACACCTAAGGCCCAGGCCAGGCACGGCACCACCACCACCTCCACCACCAATGTATGATCCAGCCATGGTCCAGGCTGCTATCACAACAGCAGTGACTGAAGCCCTCTCGCAAATAAACTCCCACGGAAATGGAGGGGCAGGAAGTAGCACGAATCATCCGAATCATGGCACTGGTCATGGCCAAGTTAGAGAATGTACTTACAAGGAGTTCTCTAACCCTAAGCCAAAAACTTTTAATGGAACTGGGGGAATCATTACACTAATGCAATGGTTCGAGAATACCGAAACGGTCTTCGAAATCTGCTCATGCCTGGAAGCAAGCAAAGTCAATTTCATTGCTTGCACTTTCATAGATCGAGCCCTCACTTGGTGGAAAAGCCATGTGAATTCGGTGACGCTCACTGTCACCAACGCCATGAGTTGGGACGATCTGAAGGTTCTACTACTAGAAGTATACTACCCAAGGGGCGAAGTGCAAAAGCTTGAGCAGGAGCTCTGGAATCTGAAAATGACTGGGTCTGACGTAGTCGCCTACACAGCTAGGTTCAACGACCTCGCTGCACTGTTCCCTACCATGGTCAACCCATAATCAAAGAAGGTTGAAAGGTACATTTGGGGGTTGTCACCCCAGATTCAAGGGCATGTCCTAGCTTCCAGCCCGGTTACCTACAACAGCGCTAAACGCCTGGCTCAGCGACTCATTGACCATGGAGTAAAACACAGTACCATCTCAACAACCGCAAATCCATCTAGGGAGGCCCAGGGCCAGAGTAGGCCTTGGAACAAAAGGAGGGGACAAACCCTCCAGGAAAACCCCAAGAAACAACAAGTAATAGCGACCCACGCTATGACTGTACCTGCCAACCCTGCCCCCACAAGCTCATATAATGGGAAACTTCCTAAGTGCAACCGATGCAACTTCCACCACCACGGTCCTTGTCATGATCTTCAATGCACCAAGTGTAATAAGAAGCCACATACAGCCCACTATTGCAAAGAGCCAACCCAACCATCCGTCCCCACTACTAATACCGGGGTAAGCCGCGCCTGCTTTGAGTGCGGAGACACGGGGCACTACCGCAGGGACTGCCCAAAGGCAAACAACCGGAATACCGGCGGAAGGGGCCGAGTTTTCGCAATGGGACAAGATGAATCCATTGCGGACCCTACTGTTGTTACGGGTACGTTTCTTCTCGATAACTCGTATGCATGCATTTTGTTTGATAGTGGAGCGGAAAGGAGTTTTGTGAGTCATGACTTTAAAGGCCTGCTAAAATCAATACCACAATCATTAAGTGAACCATTCATAGTAGAAATGGCCAACGGGAAAACCGAAGGCACTAAGGAGATATACTTAAACTGCACCCTAACTTTAAACGATAATCCCTTTTCAATCAACCTCATGCCAGTCTCAATTAAGAGTTTCGATGTCATCGTTGGCATGGATTGGCTGAGTTCTCATCATGCGGACATTCTATGTTACGATAAGGTCGTTCGCCTTAATCTGCCAACCGGCGAAACTTTCATTGTCTTGGGCGACAAACCCAGTACCACTCTTCGTATCATCTCAAGTATCCAAGCTCAAAAATGCCTACGCAAGGAGTGTCACGCATTTTTGGCACATGTTGTAGATGTGAAATGCGAAGTCCAGGACATCAAGAATGTGCCCGATGTATGCGATTTTCCCGACGTTTTTCCCGAGGACCTTCCGGGAATACCTCCCGCGAGACAAGTTGAGTTCAGAATCGATCTGGTTCCCGAGGCTACCCCAGTAGCCAAAGCACCATATCGATTAGCCCCGGCAGATATGCAAGAGCTATCCAGCCAACTGAATGAGCTACTTGGAAAAGGATTCATCAGGCCAAGCTTCTCGCCATGGGGAGCACCAGTATTTTTCGTGAAAAAGAAGGATGGATCATTCAGAATGTGCATCGACTACCGAGAACTCAACAAACTTACCATCAAGAACCGATACCCCCTACCCCGAATCGATGACTTATTCGACCAACTCCAAGGAGCCAACTACTTCTCCAAGATCGATCTGAGGTCGGGATATCACCAGCTGCGAGTCCTGGAGAGTGATGTTCCCAAGACAGCCTTCCGAATGAGATACGGACATTACGAGTTCGTAGTGATGCCGTTCGGACTAACCAATGCCCCGGCCGTATTCATGGATCTAATGAATCGGGTATGTCGTCCAGTCTTGGATAAAGCTGTAATAGTATTCATAGACGACATACTCATTTATTCACAGAATAAAGAAGAGTATAGTCAACATCTGAGGCAAGTTTTAGAGACGTTACGGACTGAGAGACTGTATGCAAAATTGTCAAAATGTGAGTTTTGGATTAGAAAGGTGGACTTCCTTGGTCACGTGGTTAGCAAGGAAGGAATCCACGTGGATCCATCAAAAATCAAGGCTATCAAAAACTGGTTTGCACCAACTACACCAACAAAAATTCGCCAATTTCTAGGTCTTGCTGGTTATTACCGAAGGTTCATTCAGAATTTCTCCAGCATCGCAAAGCCTCTTACCGCCTTAACCCATAAAGGCGTGACCTACAATTGGGGAGAAAATCAAGATGCTGCATTTCAGACTTTGAAACAGGCCCTTTGCAGTGCGCCTATCCTTTCTCTTCCAGAAGGGACCGAAGATTTTGTGGTGTATTGCGACGCTTCGAAGCAAGGGCTGGGTTGTGTACTAATGCAGAGGGGAAAGGTTATTGCATATGCCTCACGACAACTGAAAACGCATGAGGTCAACTACACCACTCATGATTTAGAACATGGAGCGGTGGTCTTCGCCCTTAAAATCTGGAGACACTACCTATATGGTACCAAATACACTATCTTTACAGACCACAAGAGCCTACAACACATCTTCGACCAGGAGGAGTTGAATATGAGACAGCGACGTTGGGTCGAATTGCTCAACGACTACGAATGTGAGATTCGCTATCATCCAGGAAAGGCAAACGTCGTGGCAGATGCCCTTAGTCGTAAGGAGTACTCTGGCCGAAGAGTGAAGTCATTAGCCATGTCGATCCATTTGCACCTGTCAACACAAATCAAGGAAGCTCAAGTAGAGGCCTTGAAACCCGAAAACGTGACAGGTGAGACCCTTAGGGGAATGGACAAGAATTTAGAAATCAAGAGTGACGGAGCCCGCTACCTCATGAACCGAATATGGACACCCAAGTTTGGTGGATTTAGAGAGGTAGTTATGAGCGAGGCACACAAGACTCCATACTCCGTACACCCCGGGTCAGACAAGATGTATCAAGATCTCAAGCAACTCTACTGGTGGCCAAACATGAAAGCGAAGATCGCTACATATGGGAGCAAGTGTTTGACTTGTGCCAAGATCAAAATAGAACACCAGAAACCCTCAGGACTACTCCAACAACCTGAAATTCCTGAGTGGAAATGGGAGCAGATTTCCATGGACTCCATAACGAAACTTCCCAAAACTCAGGGTGGCCAAGATACTATTTGGGTAATCGTCGATAGATTAACCAAGTCCGCTCATTTCTTACCGATCAAGGAAACTGATAAAATGGAAAGGCTAGCGAGAATCTACATCCGAGAGATCGTACGACTCCATGGAGTGCTAATGTCTATCATCTCGGACAGAGATAGCAGATTCACTTCTAGATTCTGGCAATCATTGCAAAAATCCATGGGAACAAGATTGGACATGAGTACAGCCTATCACCCCCAAACTGACGGACAGAGTGAAAGGACGATCCAGACCTTGGAGGACATGTTGTGAGCATGTGTAATCGACTTTGGTAAGGCATGGGATGTTCACTTACCTTTGGTCGAGTTCTCTTATAACAATAGTTATCATACTAGTATCAATACTGCCCCATTTGAAGCCCTTTACGGCCGTAAGTGCAGATCACCTCTGTGCTGGACGGAAGTGGGCGACACACAATTAGCAAAAGGTCTAGTCCCTGATAGCACCATCACTGGTCCGGATATCATCAGAGAAACTACTGAAAAGATTGTGCAAATACGAGAACGACTAAAATCCTCGAGGGATAGGCAAAAGAACTATGCCGACAAAAGACCTAAACCCTTGGAATTTCATATTGGCGATCGTGTACTACTGAAGGTCTCACCCTGGAAGGGCATGGTACGCTTTGGAAAATGTGGGAAACTAAATCCTAGGTACATTGGACCCTTCGAAATCATTTCAAGAGTTGGTCCAGTGCCCTACAAACTCCGACTTCCAACTAAGCTTAACAAAGTACATCCAGTATTCCACGTATCAAACCTAAAGAAATGTTTGTCCGACGAAACACTTGTAATTCCACTCGATGAGATCGAACTAAATGAAAATCTTAACTTTGTGGAAGAACCTGTCGAGATCATGGATAGCGAAGTTAAACGAACTAAACAGAGTCGCATTCCAATAGTAAAGGTCCGATGGAATGCTAAGAGGGGACCTGAGTTCACGTGGGAACAAGAAGATCAAATGCAAAAGAAGTATCCACACCTCTTCCTCAGCCCCTAAGACTCTTCTCTTGTATTAAAATTTCGGGACGAAATTCCCTCTAATGGGGGGATGATGTAACAGCCCGCCATTTCAAGTCAGTAAAAATCGAGTCCTGTAACCTCTTTGAGAAAGGAATTAGAATATCATCGAAAAAAGAAGTATTCAAAAACTCTATTTGGAGTACGCTATGTGGTAGGTACCGTCTTAAGGTTTCCAAACATATAAATAACACAAAAATCCGAGTTATAACGAAGAAGTAATAACCATTCTAAGTTTTCCGACAAGAACCGGCAATACGAAGTTACGTAAAAACGCAAAGTTTCAATAAAACACTTTCTGACCTTAGGTGTCTAAATGAAAGTCATAGATATCATTAAACTACAAACATGCATAAAAAGAACGCTCAAATCGGACATCGTATGAAAAAGTTGTGAATTTTTAAAGAAATTCCTAAATCACATCATTTTAATAAATAAATAATAAAAATAATTTCGGAATTTGCCAACGGAATCTAAATGAAAGTTGTAGATCGTAGTCTCACCTTCGCGGGGATATAAAGAACGTCAAAAACGGAGTTCGTATAAAGGAGATATGAATTTTAGAAGTTTGATAAATAATTTATATATAACTTTTATTAAAAACTTGGTATTATCCGAAGGAGTCAGCATCTACGGCCGAAGTACGCGCCGCGTACTCGAGGCCACGGCCTCGGATCGTCCACGTCGCCCCTATGCGAGCCTACCTCCCCGTCCCGTCCGAAACGCGATGCAGCCGAGGATGCGGTCAGCGATGACGTCCCGTACGCGTTGCGTACGGGAGTACGCCCCGCGTACGTGGGCCTTCCAGCCCCCTATAAAAGGGATGCGAGGGTTTCCGGAAAAATTGCTCATTCACTCTCCTTTTTCTTGCGTTTTTCCTCGTTTTCCGTGCTCGCACTACCCCGAAGCCCTGGTCGTTTTGTGCAAGTCCTGAAGGTCGATTTTACTCCCGAGAAATCCCGAGAATCACGAGGAAAATCCATTTCCCGAGACGAAACTCCGCTCGGTTTTCCATCTTGCTATCTTCAAACTTTCAAGTGAGTTCATACCCCTTTTAAAAACACTTTAAATACATTTTAAATGTTTTTATACTCTTTTAGGGGGGAATACAAGTAAACATACGGTTATTATCGTGTATTTTATAAAGTTTCACTTCGCTTGTTTTACCGAATAAATCACTTGGACCTCATTACTATTATGGAAAACTCTTGTCATACTTTGTGTGCATTAGACTTATGCAAAGTATATAATGATTTCCAAGTACTTTTCATTGTTAAGTTGTTTTATACATTCTAAAAACTTATGATTTATGCTTTGTTAAACATTGTGAAAAAGGATAAACTTCGCATACAAAAACTATCACTTTAATACAGGCTTAGTTGAGAATCCATGAGACGTGTATATCTTCAAACGTTACTTTTCTTTATTAGAAAGTAATGTTGCAAGTCCTGTCTATAACCAGAGTCTCCCGTTCGGAGAACGTGTCAAATGTGTATAGATCTATACGGGAAGTCATGATCCCACGCCCTGACTGTTAGCTACAGTCCGTCTTTTGGGGTGACAGTTGTCATAACGTTGCGACACCTGAAGAACGTCGTTACAGGCATATTATGTTTAGTATGGTTATAAAACTCATCGGATATACAATTATTATGGTATTATGCTTTTATGAACGAGTAACTGTTAAAACTATTCTTCATCTAACAAATGCGATCTTCGTATAGCTTTATTATATAAAACTATGACACAACTTTTAAGAACATCGTTTTCTTGCGATTTTCGGTCTTAGAGACTGCCAGTCATGTTAGGAAAATAAGGGTTTTTCGTGTATACAAACCAAACAACTAATAGGAAGATTAGGGATTTTCCTGGTGTAATATTTACAACTTATGACACGAACATTTATATGCATTTCATACTTTTATAAGAAAATAAGGGTTTTTCTTGGAAGACACAACAAATCATATCTCAACCATTAGGGAAAATATGGGATTTTCTGGATCTAATACATTCATTTTCAACACAACAAGTCATAACTCTTCACACTTGAAATACTAAGTTTTCTGGAAAACATACACCCATTTTGGAATGGCATCCAATTTTTCTAAACTACTTACGAACTCACCAACTTAATTGTTGATACTTTTTCTTTGAATTTACTTGTATTCTCAGGGAACCGCTAAGCAGGTTTGGGAATCTACTTTTGGGATTAACGCGCTGGCGTTAATTACTTCTTTTGAATGATGTTTATGTATTTATCTTTTGAACATGTAATGAATACAATTATGTAAACATCTTGGAAACTTTAATATATATGGTGGTGTGTACTTTCCTTTCTATGAACTGTTATGATACTGAATATGACGTCCTCCGCCCCCGAACGTTTCCGCCGTTCTGGTTTGGGGGTGTGACACATTTCATGTTCCTTGTTTGGTTGTGGGCTTAGAGCAGATGCACCCAGTCTACTATCTATCCGATCTTAGTTTTATATATATATATATATATATATATATATATATATATATTGTGTACACTAAGTAATCATAAGGAGTACCAGGTATGGGTCAGGTCATAATATACAAAGTCAATACATGGTTTTCTATTACAAAGATATACTTTTCAGTTAGAACATTTAGTAGGATAAACTAGAAACTTATCAGTAAAAGGGTTTAATCCATTTTATTAAACTAGTATAACTTAAAGGGCCTTAAGTGGTTAATTCTATAATACCTTAGTTTATACATCAGGGTTATATATAATTAATATCCGATAGATAGTTGCATGTGTGATTTCCTCCTTATTCCATGTTCCTTATTTGGTTGTGGGCTTAGGGCAGATTCACACAATTAACTATTCGTTCGATATTAGATTTTATTTAACTAGTATAAACTAAGTGATTATAGAAGGAACTATTGTGGTTACTATTTTTACTAAAGGAAATAAGGGTTTTTCTTACATGTTTTCATCAAATATAAAGGAACTATTACAGTTAACTCCGTGAGTACCAAGTGAATACACTAGGGTTATATAAAATGAAGACCTAACAAACAATGGGATGTGTGACTTCTGCCTCATTTCCTGTTCCTTGTTTGGTTGAGGGCTTAGGGCAGATTCACCCATTTGTTTACTTTGGGTTTTATATAACTTGTATCCATTTAGTACTCATAAAAAGGATTGTAGAGTCATTTTTACTTAACTTTCATCGTATCAGAAGATATTGGATCTTCTGGAGGTACATGAGAACTTTACTAAAAAGAACTTTCAACTTACTTTACATCACTAAAATACTTATGAACTCACCAGCTTAAATGTTGATCTACTCTTTCAAAATAACTTGTTTTCTCAGGGAACTAGTAGACAGGTACGCACTCTGGGATTCAGAAGATGAAGTATAGTAGCTTCATGTCTTGTTTTGTTATTTACTTTTTGATTCAATATTTTGTGAATCACTACTTTGTAAACACTTTAATATTAATACAATGGTTGTTTGTTACTATGATTGCTATCATACATGTGTTGTGATACTAAACATGACTTCCTCCGCCCCTGAACGTTTCTGTCGCTCTGGTTTGGGGGTGTGACACTTCTCTATATCATTACCTAGTATACTAAATATTACAAAGAATAATGATACTAAGTGCTGACGCTTATGGACTGACATGATGATGCTGGTAGTGATGTAGATGCTGACACTAACAGATAGCATGTAGAGAGTTTGACTCATCAAATCATAAGGTGTGACCTTACAAGGTGCATCCTAGGCTCCAAGATTTTCCAAGCCCAATTTTGTAACCTCAGTAGTATTTCTCTTATGGGATCCCGGAGCCTTTGTCACAACCCAAAACCTGAACGAAGAAATCGTTTGGGAGTGGAGGACATCATGTATAGTATCACAACAATGCAAAGTAATAAACAAGCAACAACATCATCCATTGCATTAATAATATAATTTCATACTAGTGTGTTCTGTCAAGTTATATAGACACCAAAAAGTAAATCAAAATAAAATAGAAGTCTTGAACAAGCTCCATCTTCTCAAAAACATGGCACCGATACCTGCCTACTGGCGACCTGAGAATACAAGTTATTTTGAAAGCGAGTATCAGCTTTAAAGCTGGTGAGATCATAAGAATATTAGTGTCTGATTTTGTATGAAAGCATTTGTAAGATGTTTGTAAGATGTAATGTATAAGTTTTGTGAATTTTGTATTTGTTTGAACTATCCTAGAAAACCCTATGTTTCCTACTAAGGGTATCCTTCTACCAAGGCATCTAGTAACTGTGTGTGTCTCTTGTAAGAGTGTGTATTTTCCCAAATCCGACTATCATTAACCAAAAATATAGTTTTTACATTACCGTGCATCGTGTGAATGTTCATGAAGTGAATGTAATAGGAAAAATATTATAGTATTGTAGTGTTGTATTAAGTAACTACAGCTATACTAACTACCTTAAACCAATGGTTATTTAAAGTACCATGTGATCGGCCTATACCCTGCTACCGACTCAATAGTAAAACGATGATGTAAGACGCTGTAAGAAATGACATTTGGCACCCGTAGACTTGCAAGTCCCACTGTACCGAGCAGCAAGGTGTAGGATAGTCAATCCAGTATAGATCTATACGCAAACTCATACGCTCCCCAATTAAGGAGATTCTGGATACAAAAATGGTCATGGCAGGTAGTGCCATGACCCGTTTAATGGCTCACATAACTGAATGTAATGTATGTTCTAGCTGTATTGTGTGTTCTTTCTCTGTCTAGCCTGTATGTTTGTTTCTCATCACTTTGTATTATGTTTGTTTCTCATCACTGTGTATTATGTTTGTTTCTCATTACTATGTATTATGTTTGTTTCTCATCACTATGTATTAATTTTGTTTCTCATCACTATGTATTATGTTAGTTTCTCATCACTATAAGTTGTGACTCATGTATGAACTAACTCTTTGTATGATTCATTGTTCTAGTATTAGTATTAGTAAAACCCTAAACTACGCCTATTGTAGTTTACTAGTAAAATGACTTGTACGTATGAACATGGGAGTATACCCCTGTTACTAATGGTATTGAATTGACTGGAAGAACCTTTATGACTAAATATGTAAACATGATATATAACTAATACTTAAACAACCTTCGGACGGATACACGATATCCTACCAGACGACATCCCAACGGGGAAAAGGAAATAAGGCGGGTTAGCCTTCATAAGTCCTTCAAACATTACTTATATAACTATACATATCTAGGCATGCAATTTAAAATATAAAAGTATAAAAGAAGTTTTGCAAAAGCATTTGATATGTAAAAGAGTTTTTAAGACATTTTGAAGTAAAACAGTTTGAAAGTAAGAGATTTACTTGTCGATAGTTATTAATCACATGTGATTGAGATAATAACTATTGTAACTTTACTTGTTCCCCCCCCCCCCCCCCATAAAAGTATTTATAAACATTTGAAAACATTTAAAAGATTAATTTATGGGTATGAACTCACCTGTAGTGAGTGGATTGGATTGAAGTGTCGGATACGATGCTAGGTGACAAGTGGAGACTTGTACACACACAACGATCCTAGTTATCATATAATCAATACATAAATAACTAACTAGGAACTTTATCTCTAATAATTTAAGTTAAGACACTCTAAAACATGGTAACACTTTGTTTCAAGTGTTAATGATCACAAGGGTTGAAACCAAGTGTTGTAGAGCATAGCTAGTGAGTGTAGGGTTCAAGGAAAACTCCCTAAGGGAGTTTACGGTTCTTAGGCACTCAAAAAATGAGTTTACGGTCATAAACTCATGAGTTTACAATCGTAAGATTATATCCCTTTAACCATTTTGATGATTTGATGCTTTACAAGGCCCTTAGAAGCATTACAACTTGATGGTTAAGCCTTTGGAAGAGATTAGGGCACAATTTCCCCACTTTGGAGAGTTCACGGCCCTAAGACCATATTCTTTTGGGTTTACTACTGTAAACCCTTTAGGGTTATGGTACTTTGATGTTTTCTAGTCCCTAACTTAACTAGGAATGAATCTATGCTAGTGTCCAAGGCTTAGGAAGCATTTAAAGCACACTTTGGCCCCTTTATTTGGTGTTCATGGTCCAAGAACTTCTTGGGCCGTAAACACCTTACTCTTGGTGTTCTTGGGACGTTTTCTTGGTGTTTAGAAAGGTAGTAACCTTTACAATACACTAGGGTGAGAGTACTTACTAGTTAGAAGCTTGAAAAGGTGCTAAAGGCCTAAGAACACTAGTGTGTGTTCTTGGTGTTCTTGGTGTTTTGGAAATCTAATCAAAACACAATAATGGGTGGATGAAAAGGTTTGTAATCACTAGTTGTTATGTTATATCAACTAATCAAGTCGAGAAAAACTTATGTTTTTGGAAAATCGGGCGAGAATCGGGATGATACTTGAGAGAGTTTGGAGTTTACTCTTGAGGTTGCAATTGAGAAGTGAAGTGTTTTGGGGAGTAAACTCATGCTTAAGCATGAGTTTACAGTTTTTGGGGTAATTTGAAGTCCAAACATAAAAGTTTGGCCGCGAACTTCTAAGCTACATGGTATTCACGGTTTTGAAATTTCAAGACTCGAGACGGCACATCTTTTCACCCGTTCGTTTAAAGAATAATTATTATAATAGTCAAACGAACTTTAAATTTGTTAAAAACAAATTGAAATGAAATTGACTTATAATATGAAGTGACTGACTTTTAGGGTTTGACCAAATGAAAATTTCGGGTTGTCACAGCCTTCATAGTCATATCGATTTCTTCACGAGCAACTGGCCACATGACATGGTTGTATCAAGATCAGAAAGGGAGAAATGAGCATTGGTGTATGTGGCTTTGGATTTTGGGAATACCAAAGAAATCTTTAAAAGTTCCCAATACAGGAGATGAAAGTACTCAAGAATCCTTACCAATAGCCATAGGGACGATAGCGGTTGAACTTTCTTGGTGAATGGAAGGATCAAGCTTGAATTTCCTATCAATCTTGGGCAAAGTAAAGAAGTTATTGATCCTATCTTCGGTATCTTCAGCAGGAGGAATTAGCTCATCGAACATGAAAGGTGCAAAGAATCAAACAAAATAAGAACTGTGAATATCAGGATCCTTAATATAGAGATAATAAACCCTACCCTTTTTTACCCAAGATTGAGGTAAAATATTTCCATCGGGAATCGAGTCACGTTTCATGAAAAGTACCTCCCTTTCCAAGCACTATCGTTATACTTGGACTTCAAGAAAAAGGATGGTTTTTCAATCTTAACTTTCATAGGAAACGAAACTTCCCAAAAGTCAAAAGATCATAGACATAGGCTATTTCTTTAAAAAAAATGTTAAGGCCCATGGAACGATTCAGACGATCAATCCAGTAAAGGATCCTCCAAACTGCCGACATGACCTATATATGCGATATATTGGTAATTTTGAAGAATTCTGAGATAATCCCAGATAAGGGATAAGAAATACCTAGGGTGAAAGGATACTCAGGAAACCAAACCCAAATAGGAGAAATACAATTTGATTGAATCCTGGCATCAAAAGGTTTAAAAACAATACCGATGGGAAAGATTCCAAATGAATTCAAAGCTTCAATACTATCATCGTCGAAGGTACATGTTTCCTTGTAGGAAAGGATTTTCTAATCTACGAAATCATCATCAGGTATAGCAATGATGTTTGCAAGAGAGCGAGCTCCTTTTTTTTCCATATTTAAAAGAAAACGAAGAAGGAGAAAATGGACAAAGTTAGTACCTTCGATGATATTCAATGAATGTCCAGAAGAAAGTAAGACGAGATTAAAAGACTGAATACCCTATTTATATAGGAATCATGGAAAGGTAGAAGGGTGATTTGACTTATTCCAACAGCTAGAAATCTATCCACTAAAGTTTAAATTACTCTATGCACTGGAACTTTTTACTTCATTGTTTACTTTAAAATTATACCTCAAAATATACGGAAACTAACCTTAGTATTCTGCAGGTATAATTTGGGGGAAATTGTTAGTGGCACGATCCCAAAATCATATTCAAGATCCTTAATAATCTTGAAGTCTCAGGATCCTTATACATATCTCAGGATCATGATTATTATCACTAATATTTCCTAACACTTATAACGACTATATTCTTATTTCTTTTTCTCACATGTGCAAAATTAGTCAACACAAGACTCATTCCCAACAGATAGTCACTTCAACCAAGATTAAGACCCAGGAATACCAAATCGAACAATGTGCAAATACTTGCTCAAAGAGGATTCCATAAATCTCAGACTTCTTGTTAATTAGCTTAGACTATAAATAAAACATGTAATTCGCACACTACACACACAATTGGCTCTACAACTACACTTGTACTTGTATTTTCTTCATCATCTCTATAATCACAAATTAAAATCAATAAAAAGAAACATGGCAAGTGATCGTTATCACCTCCCAATGTTTTATGTCGTAGATCCTAAAAAGGATCAAGGGCTTTCCTCGTAATTCACTTGTCTCACTTTGATAATTATTCTACACTTGTATTACACTAACACCACAATCTCTCATACAATTTGGTTGTGTTGGAGCATGGAAATGCTCCACAAATTATGAGTGATAAGTTAGGTTATTGTATTACCCTTTATTGTTTGTAAGGTACCTCTCTCTATAAATAGAGAGGCAGTGGTCATTATTTTTTTGTGCACCATCTATGTAGTCTTTTGTTTTAGCCAGACAGAAACTCTCAGTTGGGATCTTTCTCATCGAAGTGTTCTTCATTTTCATATTGTAACCTCTCTTTCTATTAATATCATTTGATTACTCATCTTATGTTCTTCATTTATATTTTTGTTATCGTTAAATCACAAGATCTTATTATTCCACACCTAGTCGATCGAACAAATGGGTTCCTACAATTGGTATCAGAGTCGTACATTGAAGATCTAAGCGATTATTTCCATGGAACGACTCCCGATCGACTACTTTCATCTTGTATTTTTTGATTTTCATATAAGAATTTATGGGTTCGCAACCAGAAATTTTTTTTGATGAGCTTTCGATTTTTAAAGTGTTAATTCAAAGCTTTTTCAAGCTTTCAAGAATAAATGTTGTTATTGTCTCGTTCATATTTCTGTTGAAAATATGGGTTTAAGAAGATTTTATCCTGTTGTTGAAGAAAAAGAAGAAGAAAGATGATATTTGTGGTCTAAAACTCTTGAAGATTTTACTCCAGACACTTTTGTTGCCTTGGAATGAAGACAAAATATCATGGATATTTGGTGAAGACTTGATATTTGGAGAAGGTATCTTAATACCTTTGAAGATCATACTATGGATACTGGGGGTATGCTTATTTTTCTATATTAACACCAATTTTTACCACTACAACCCATGATTGTAAGCACTTTTGTGAAGAATAATTTTTACAAGACTCGATTTATTGTCTTCACGAAAGAGATTATTATTTGATATTTATTCAAGCTTCGATCGTCATAATGGATAACTTCTTGCTGATTATATTAGAAATTTGTTATTCTTTCCATGAGGATTGTCTTTTAATCAAGTTCCGTCGAACAGCATTCCTTGGATCAGTGTCTTAGAACCAATGATCCTCCATACTGCAGTCGGACATCATATTCGTCTTCGCGAAGTTAGCACCACAGTTGCATCTGATCAACAAAATTCTTTTGCAATCTTCACTCTACGAAGACCTTTTATGACTTGTATCTCTTGAACTTCGGTTGATGAAGCATATGTCTTGAGCAAGTGGACTTTATTTATTGAAGACCTCTTTAGGAGTTCCGACACCGCAGTTTGGGTACATTAGCATTTCTCAGCAGAGCAGAGATTTTTCACACAAAGTTCTTATTTGTTACTACGGTACTTGTTCGAGCATTTATCAGCAACAGAATCAACCGGCTACTTATGACCTTGGAATTATTAATATACTTTTTGTCTTGTGTTTTATTGAGACCCTTCATACATCTAGGGAGAGCATGTGAAGCTCTTGGTATCCGACACTCTCCATCTTGATTGATTTATTTATTTTTTATATGCTAGCATTGGTTATCAAAAATAGGGAAAGAATATTATGAGAAGCCAGATTATTGGTTATGTTTTTCAAAGTGTGGATTTTGAAGATATCTGGGAAAAATATATTATTTAGTATTTTGAGGTGCTAATTGATCTTGGCCTATCATCTACTTGTTTAGTCCAACCGACGCCATGATGATGATTCTAATTGAAGTGGAAGTCTGATCCTTGTGCGAATCACTGTAGCAACTATTCATCGATCCAGACTTCTTTATTATTCCATAACTGTAAGTACAAAGTTTAGTGAGTTCCCCAACATACCACATACAACACAGCATAATAATCAGCTAATAATTATCATCAAACTCTAGAAACTATCAGCGGTCCCAAAGGGCTAACAGCATGCCTGGTGGATTAATAGCACACCTCACAGGTTATCAACAACCCTTGGGACTAACAGCAGTCCCATGGACATACAACAGTCCAAGAGTTATCAGCAACTCATTTCACATTTAACAGAATTCAACAAATAAGACCCAGCTAGTTGACATCTATATACTACCATACAGGCAAGTATAGTGAGAAGACTCACCTTGCATATACCAGCTAGCCCACAACAGCTCACACACGGGGTAGACATGTATGATGAGACACCTAACATCAATAAGAAGTACACTCTTAATCTATAACCTAAAACCCCAAAATTGACCAAGAGTCACCCATGGTCTAAGGTAACAGTCAAGGTTGAAGTCCACTGAGAAGGTCGCCATGGTATGGCCTCCCATTGCCTCGTCGTGGGAGAAAAATGACAAAATAGTCGGTTATCTCCCAGTCGCCAAGTCGTGGCCTCCATTTGACATGTCATGGGAGCTAGGTCTCAATAGCTTAATCCATTAAGCTATTTTCCTTCAACCTCAAGAACTCCAAAACTTAGATCTAGTCTTTCCCAAGGTCTTGATGGATAAAGTTTCCAACTTTACCTATTAAGACATCATAATGAGTCTACATCTCTCAAATCCATAATGACAAATTAAGGCATTGGCTCGACCATTAAGTGCTTAATAACCAAAGCCACAAATCCATAACTCCCAAAGGACTTCTTACTTCTATTCCAACATAAAAATCACAGTTGTATAGACATGCGCGACCAATGCAATTCTAGATCTCAATCTAGGTTAAAATGGGGTAAAAAGACCAAAATCTCATACATGGACCTCAAAATACAACCAAAATTCATATCCAAAAGATATAGTGACCAAGGGACCAAGATGAGCTATAAAGTTGCAAACTTTATCTCATCAAACCAACCCAAACTTGAATATAAACTAAGAAATGCAATAAATCTTAAATCTAGAAGATTGAACCAAAAAGGTGGAAGCATTATACCTTACAAAGCTCCACAAGATGCTTAAGGCACAAGATCTGAAGTGATGTACTCCACCAACTAGCAAGCACGCCACTCCATCTTCCAAAAATGCAAGACAAAGCTTCAAACTTCAAGAACCACCACTAATACAACAAGATTCACTCTAAGGATGCTAGGGTTTCATTTGAAATGGTTGGAGGCTAAAAAGGATGCCATACACCTTGGGATTAGGTGTTTAAATATGGAGAAAACCATAAAAATCATGGGCATGGGCTGCCACAGTTGCCATGTCGTGGTCTTTCCTTGGCACGTCGTGGAAACCAGCTAAACATGCGATCATCCATAAAATACGCCATGCCATGGTGCTCCAATCACTACGTTGTGGAACTTAGTTTTTCTAGAAAATCATATCTCTGTTCCCACCAAGCCCTCGTCTAATCCATTTTGGGAACGAGTGTTACAATTCTCCCCCACTTAAATTAGATTTCGTCCTCGAAATCTGACTAGGTTAGAATTTTAAGTGCAGTAACACAATCCATAAGATCATGCCAACCATTTCATATCATTAACATGTCCATAACAAACTCGGGAGACCATCCAGAACCCAATCAATGCCAACAACCACCCAGTCACTTGAAACATTCAATTGCAACAACGACCCAACTCATAGCGAAAACCACTCAAACGAAAAGTAAAAACCCAGTCTACCAACCATCCCCATCAATGTACTTCACAAACTGGAATCCCAACAGTCTAAGCACTAGAGACATACATATCGGCTGACGATCATCCACTTGTGAAAGACCCCAACTTTCGTATTTTTGAAAGACCCAAACTTTCATATTTCACATTATCATTACTCCAAAACATGCTATTTTCATATTCATAAAAGCAATATTTTACATTGATATAAAGGATTTACAAACTATTGGATACAAACCTTCTATTACAAAGTGTTATATATATTACATAACTACCCAGGATATTGTAATTTATACAAACATAAAAAGTAGTACAAAAGTACTATTACAAACTATTCTACATCTTTCAATAGTATGTAAACATACTAATTATTTATCACCTGCAATTGTTAAACATTGATAGGGTAAGCGGTGACGCTTAGTGAGTTCATAAATAGATACAATATAATGTTATGCCATATATATATATATATATATATATATATATATATATATATATATATATATATATATATACACTTCAATGTGGCAAAGCAAAGTGGAACAACAAGAAGTATGTGAGATCATGTGACAAGCGTTCATATCAATCAAAGACATTATTCAAAGATATTCTTTTCAATTCTTGATATACATCAATAAAGCTTTGGCCCAATCGGCATAGAAGACATGCAATTTCTGATTAACATCTTGTTAGATTTCAAGCTTATACATGCTCTACATGGCCAGAGGCTACGTACCAGTACCAATGTGAATCTAAGTCCTTTCACTGATCACATGGTCAAAGGTATTACAATTGTTATAAACATAGCGAATAACACGAGAAAATAACTCAAAATGATAATATTGAAAAGCACATAGCACATATAACAGATAACATACAATTGTTCCTATATATTGAACTCACCTTAAGTTAACCGGGGGTTAAAATAGTAATTTGGACAGCACTTCGTCTTTAAATATGCCTTTCTATGTTGAAAACCGGGAGTTTGTTTGAAAACCGGGCTCTGCGAAGGTAGGGCTTCAAAACCGAAAAGATAAAATTTTTGGGCTTCTCGGGGGTCTCGGGACGTGTTTCGGGTGCTAAAATTGATTTCGGGGCTTCGTGGAAAGTTAATATGAAGAAAATATGGAAAGAGGGGCTAAAAGTGTCAAATTTTCAAAGTAAGTCGGAAGATCTCGCAGGCCCCTTTATATATGGCCGAGGTTTGGAAGTTGGCTAAGAAGCGAAGCTCGGTGGCAGCAGCGGAGCAAAGCAGGTGGTGCGAGAGGGAGGCTCGGATGCGAGGCACGGCTGCGAAGCTGGTAGGCGCGACGTGGAGGTGCGAGATTCAGATACGAGGTCGAGGCGCGTCGGAAGCCAATTGGCTCGCACTTCGGTCAAATCACTGAGTGGCACGCATCGGACTCCGGAAACAAGCAGCGAGATAGTTCGGTCCGGGCCACGTCTCCGATGACGCACCTGCTTCGTGCGAGGTGACGTGGCCGGTTACTATTCATGCGAAAATTTTCGATTTTCGTGCCCCGAACTTCTAAAATCCATAACTTTCGCATACGAGCTCCATTTTTGACGTTCTTTATATGCACGTGTAGCTAGAATTACGCTCTATAACTTTCGTTTAGAATTCATTGGCTAATTTTGACTTTAATTTTAATATTATTATTTTTAACAGACCGGGACAGGAAAATCCGTTAAAAATTCATAACTTCTTCATCCGACATCCGTTTTCGTCAAACTTTTTACCGTTGTACTATATATGATGAGACCTTCGATTCTCGTTTAGGATGTATTGGTAAAATATCGCTCGATCTAAAATTCGAGTTTTTAGTTGTCTACTGTTAAGTTGAAACTTCGAAAAATCATAACTTCCTCATACGAAGTCAGATTTTGGCGTTCTTTTTATCGAATTTCTCAGTTTAACGAATACTACGACTTTCATTTAGATTACTAAGGCTAAAAAGTAGTTTATCAAAAACTCACTTTTTACGTCATTCGGCGTTGTGCCGGTTTTGTCGCGGATCTTCGGTTGGTCATAACTTCTTCGTTATAACTCGAATTTTGACGAGGTTTTCACCTACAAATTTCTAACGAGATTCTCTACAACATAAAATAATGAAATTTAACTTATTTAAAATTTCATATTTTTGCTAAATTTCACTATTTGGCTTTTAATTGGAATCTCATAAGACTTCCAATATTTTCTGAGTGATTCTAAACATAGTTTTACTTCATTTATAGTAAAAACCATCTGTTAGAACTCAACACTCAATTTTACGTAATATTTCACAATTTTATTCATTACAAAACGCGATTTTAAAACGTGTATGTTACAAATTCCTCCTCCTTTTGAGGATTTCATCCTCGAAATTACATCGATTAAAATAAATGGGGATATTTTGCTTTTATCTCATTCTTATTCTCCGAAGTATAGTTTGGGCCACGATGGTGTTTCCACTTGACAAGCACCAATTCTACTTCTTTATTGTGTAGCTTAGTTGTTCTTTCATTCACGATTTCATCAGGCTCTTCAACATATCTTAACTTATTATCCAATTTCACTTCGGATAATGGAACTGTCTCATCGTAGATGCTCAAACATTTGCGCAGATAACTTACATGAAACACATCATGAATACCCGCCAAATCTTCAGGAAATTCTAAGCGGTAAGCTTGCTTTCCAATTCTTTGGATGATTTTGAAAGGACCAACAAATCTAGGACTCAAATTTCCTTTCTTCCCAAATCGCATAAGGCCTTTCCATGGGGATACCTTCAGCATCACGAAATCACCCACTTGAAATTCTATAGGTCGTCTTCTCTTTTCCGTATAGGACTTCTGTCGATCCTGGGCCGCTTTCATTCTTTCTCGTATGATTTGAATCTTGTCGGTAGTGTCTTGAATCATTTCAGGGCCTCCAAGGATCTTCTGTCCTACATCACACCAACATAATGGCGTACGGCATTTGCAACCATATAATGCTTCATATGGTGGCATTTTGATTGAAGTGTGGTAACTATTATTATACGAAAATTTGACAAGCGGTAAGTATTTATCCCAGTTACCACCGAACTCCAAAACACATGCACAAAGCATATCTTCTACTGTCTGGATTGTTCTCTCTGTCTGACCATCTGTCTGAGGATGATAAGCGGTACTGAGAGCAACTCGAGATCCCAATTCGCGTTGCATACTCGCCCGAAAGTGAGAAGTGAAGCGAGTATCGCGATCGGAAATGATCTTTACTGCCACACCATGTCTTGCAAAAATTTCATCCAAGTATACCTGTGCGTATTTCTCCATTGGAGCCTGTTGGGCTTTGAAGATTGCGTCTTTTGGGCTCATCTGTTTATGCTTTTATTTATATTCCGGTTTGGGCCTGTCCAACCGTGAGTCTTTTATGCTTTGTATATAAGCTAATGCTTGCATGCATATTAGGTTAAGGTTTTAGAGATCTAAGAATACGATTTTTCCAGACGACAAAAGGTTTCTTTGATCGTTCTTGTAACCTTCCAATCCTCTACAGTTGATGTTCTTAATCGAGCTCTTCTGAGGATTTTGTTTTAATCATTCGACACGTTTGATTCAATCTTGTTCTGTTCTTTTATTGTGTTCATATCGTCATTATTTACATACTTGTTCAAGATCTAATCGATCTTCATAGATTAAAAGAAAGTTTAATCGCATCAATTGGTATCAGAGCAGGAGGCTGTGTAATTGATACACATCTTTTCAGTGAAAAAGATTTCCATTAGGGTTTTTCCGCAATCATTAATATTTATTGAGCCGTCATCTCTTTATTGACGTATCTCGATATTTATTACTTTGCCCTAATCTGCTTTATTACAAGTCTGATCTTTGAACAGGTTTTTACGATCATAATGGACGCGACACAATCAAACGTTATTAATATTTCCAACAGCATTGGTTCGACGACAAAGATTCCGATCTTATATACCCACGATTATGAAGTATGGGCACATCATTTCGAAGACTATGTTATTGGATCGGAGGAAAATGGGTATTTGATTTGGGAAGCCATCACCAACGGACCGTTTTCTCATTCTGCAACGTCCAAAATCATCAAGACTCAAAAAGAGTACAATGATCTGCTCAAGGACGTGAAAGATATTGCACAAGATGAAAAGGATAAGTTCCAATGCAATATCAAGGCATTAAGATTGATCCGGTTCGCCCTTCAGTCCGATACATTCAGATTGGTTAGCTCGTGCACGACGGCAAAGGATGTTTGGGATAGAATTCGCGAACTGTATTCTACAGACGAAGATCTTGAACATTCTACTCAAACTCTGCTTCTATCTGAGTTTGGAGAATTCAGACAAGGGGCTGAAGAATCTGTGACCCAGACGTTCGATCGCTTCAATCATCTTCTCAGCAAGATGATCAAACACGATATTAAAAGAAAGCTCATCGAACAGAAGGTTACATTACTGAATGGTCTGAGGTCTGAATGGAGAGCAGTTGTTTCCACGGTTAAAGCCCATGAGCAATTTAAATCATACTCTCTGGCGAAACTGGTGGGAATTCTCAAGTCTCAAGAGAAAATCGTGGTGCAAGAAAAGAACGTCGTTTCCGGTCTTGGTTCGTTGGCCCTCTTATCAAAAAGTAAAGCTGTTATGGAGGATGAAGACCTCAGCCTGGAGGAATATGATCTCACATCAGAAGATTATGCCTTGATGGTGTCCAATCCCAAAAAGTTCATAAAGAAGAGATTCCCCAGCAACAAAAACCGAAACTGGCAGGGGAGTTACAGCTCTGAAAAGGTGGTTAATGAACCGAGAGCTGAGGAGCACAAGAAGGAACCGAAGGTTGACGGCGACTCTGGAGTGAGCTGTTTCTACTGTGGTGGGAAAAATCATTATGCTAAGGACTGTGTCCTCAAGAAAATGGCTGAAAAAGATGATGGGAACGACGAGGAAGCTGTGTTGCAGAAAAGATTGGATGAGTTGAGAAAGAAGAAGTCTGCTGCTAACTTGCCTATTAATGCTCTTATTGTGCAGGGTTCTGTTCTAGGTGATGAGTTCGGTAGCACGGAAGTTTGGTCCACCGACTCAGAAGACGAGGAAGTGAGGCAGCCTACTCATGGAAAGGCGTTCGTGTCTAAGAAAGACAGCAGTGGTGGAAAATGCCTCATGGTTTCTGACGTAGCTCAAATGAGGGGATACAACACCGATGGAGGCTGTGATGGACAGAAAGCGAAGGAGGACATGTGCTTTACAGCCAAACCGCTCAGCCAGCAGTTCAATGAGCTTGATGAACTGATAAAGAAGGTACAATCTGTTTTTATTTCATGCAAAGTACCATCATCCTCTTATGAGAAAGAACTAAAAAATGTCAATACAAGAATATCTCATCTAGATAGTAGCTTAACTCAAACTCGGGTAACAAATTCTAACCTAACTGATCAATTGAGCAGGGCATGTAACGCCCGGGTTTCAGGGCTAAGCATTTCTGTCGATGTAATAGTCTAGGTCAACTATTGTAACTCTTTTTGAAGTAATAAATATGAAATATTTGAGTATTATGTGAACTATGTGTTTATGTGTTTATTATTAAATTATGAATGTATAATTAATAAAGAATAAAAATGAGCGTCAAAAATTAAAGTGTGAGATAATCCCGATATCTCTACATAAAGTTGTAGAATATGTCTCGAGGTTTCCGTACATATAAAGAATGCCGAAATCCGAGCTATAACGAAGAAGTTATGGCCCGCCGAAGTTTTACGGCAAAACCGGCACGGCACCGGAAGACATAAAATGGTAAATTTACGATAGAAGACTTTTTTTAGCCTTAGAAATCTAAACAAAAGTTGTAGGATATGTTAAACTAAGAACATCGATAAAAAGAACGCCCAAATCCGACTTCGTATGAAAAAGTTACGCTTTCTCGAAGTTTCGGACTAACAATGTACTGCCCGAAATTCGAATGTTTGATCGATCGGTTTTTAGCCGACACGACCTGAACGAGAATCGAAGATCTCGTTGAGAGTAGCGTAACGAGAAAAAGATGGGCAAAAACGGATGTCGGATGAAGAAGTTATGAGGATTTAACGGATCAATCGTGTCCCGGCCCATTAATAATATAAAATTTAAAATCGAGCCAAAATTAGCCGACGAAGTCTAAACAAAAGTTGTAGAGTACGTTCCCACCTTCGCGTGGATATAAAGAACGTCAAAAACGGAGCTCGTATGCGAAAGTTACGAATTTTTGAAGTTTGAACTCGAAAATGCGAAACTGATGCGAATCAGGGTGACGTGGCCACTTCTGAACCGTCGCTTGCTGACCACGGCTTCGCTCCGGATGATGGACACGACACCTCGCCCTTACGCCGCGCGTACGAAGCATGCGCCCCGCGTCCTCTCGTTCTCGGTCCAGAAGGCGCCACGACGACTCGCAGCTACGCCCCGCGTCCGAAGCAGATACGCCCCGCGTACCCTCGCCTGATCTACTCCGAGTGCCAGACAGCTGGATCTTCGCTGGCGCTCTTATCCGCGGTACGCCCTGCGTAGGGTCCGAGGTACGCCCAGCGTACCGAGGCCCTCGCGGCTATAAAAGGAGGCCGAGGGTGCCTTCATTTTTCACACATTCCAACCTTCTTTCTCTCACTACTTTCTCTCTCTACAACCCCAAACCACCCCTAAGCCCTAGTTGAACCCCTAGCACCCTAAGGAAGCCCCGAGGCTCCCGGAGTCCCGAGAAAAAGGAGTTTTTCGGTTTCGAAACGCTGCTCCAATAGAGTCCCGGTTTTCAATAAAATTCGCTGTAAGTATGCTACGCTTACGCAATTTTTAATATAGCTTCCAAATAATTATAGGAATGTTATTAGGTCCTTAAAATAATTATTTGGGCTATTATTATAAGTTATATTGAGCATTATTAATGCTTAATAATAGTCAGACTAATTAATTTATCGCGGTTATCATTAAACTAAACCCTAGTGATATCGATACTAGGTTTTATCGAAGGAATATCATTTTAAGAGTATCGAAGCGCTGTCCGAGTGCTAAGTCGCCACCTAATCAGGTGAGTGCATAGTTACCTTCAACTTACACATAGATATGAAGTATTTTATATAAATTACGTGCTATGTGTGCATATTATCTGAATACTTGCTATCTATGCTAGATGAACGTTGTTATACA
Source organism: Lactuca saligna (assembly GCF_052625555.1). Lineage (NCBI taxonomy): Eukaryota > Viridiplantae > Streptophyta > Magnoliopsida > Asterales > Asteraceae > Lactuca > Lactuca saligna. Next base: position 75,913,236 of record NC_136421.1, read on the forward strand.
TGTTTTCAATGATTCAAACTGTATACGTATTTTATATCTACGAAAATGTTGGGGTAAAACATGGGTAGATGTAATAGGTGATGTGTGATAAAATGATGAGAGGCCTCGATGTTGTTGTTGTTGATCTAGTCATCTAGCGGAGTATAGATGACGACCACGGACTCATCTAAACAGTCCAGTGGAACACTAGCAGGCTCGCAACCTGTAGGTGTTGTGAACGATGTGTTCACCGGTGTACTCCATCCCCCACATGGTTGCCTATTAGGACATTTATTGCTGAGGAATCCCCTTAGCAGTAGTGTCCATCCCGATGATGATCCTTAGGCTAGGTCCCTTATGATAGGTGTTTAGGGACGTAAAGTGAGGATAACGGTAACGGGTAATCGGGTTATTATTGATTGATGAAATTAATAAACTTATTTATTGTGGGTTGAAAACCCTATGTGCTCACCAGGCTCCCAAGCCTGACCCACTCAGTTTTATGTATTACAGGAAGTGGCGCATGAGCATAGGTGTGATGTTTTGGACGAGGGATTACGGATATAGGCCTGTAGATATGAAATAATGTAGTAAGGCTTATATTGTACTGTTTATACTTTTGATCTGTACGAACATGACATCCCGAGTCTTTTAATGAAATACATTTCTATGGAAATGCTTTTGATAAATCTTTATCATATTATTGTTTTGGGACAAATTCCGCAATTCTTTTATTAAAAGATAACTCTGATTTTGAAATAAAGTATAAACAAAACCGGTCTTTTCTGGCCGTGATTTTGGGGATGTCACAGTTGGTATCAGAGCATTAGTTTAAGCGAACTAGGAATTTGTAGGATTTTTAGACTTAAACTTAGAATGCTAAGCGATGATTGTGAGGTGTGAGCACTAGCTTATTTTAGGAATTGTGCCTAAAATGCTTATATGTGCTAAATGCTTTATGCATGATATGCTTTAAATTTGTTTGGATCTATGGTCTGTTGCCGACCTGATCTGGAAACCTTATGTGTTTAGGATTCTAAACGTACGACTACGCTATTAGAACTAGCATGTAAACGTTTCGGAGTGATAAGGACGATTTAAAACGTCTCTCCTAAATAAAGATCTAAATTCGCCTTATTCGGTGAATAGATCAAGATGGTAAGGACCCGTAGCGGAAACGTAAACGCGAATGGGAACAGACACCAACCCCCCGTGATCGAGCAAATACCAGTTGTGGAAGCCGCTGCCGGACCAATAACGATGGCCGGAGTGCAAGCGATGATCCAGGCAATGTTGGATCATCAAATGGAGGAAACCAGGCGTTTGCTCCAGCAAAATCGAGAGGAAGCGACTATTCAGCTCGAACAGCCCGAATTGAACGAAGGGCAGACTGAAGAAGGAAACTACAGTGGGACTATTGGTCAAGCCAACCCACCGATAGTTAGGCAAAACCACCTGGATGGAGGAAATGATGGACGTGGATGCAAATACAAGGATTTCATGGCATCCAAGCCACCGAGTTTATCCGGAAGCCCAACGCCAGTGGAAGTCATGTACTGGATCTCTGAAATGGAGACAATGTTTGAGAGTTGTGAGTGTAGCAATAGGCAGAAGACTGCTCTTGCAGTTCCTCTATTGAAATCCGGAGTACTAAGCTGGTGGAAGCTATTAGCTGATTCAATGCCCAAAGGTGAAGCAAGCAAGATGTCGTGGGAGGATTTTCTGGTACAGTTGAAGATGCAATATTGCTCTGAGCAGGATCTTCTGGAGATCAACAACGAATTCCAGAGTCTGAAGAAGGGGAGGATGAGCGTTACTGAATACGCTGCAAGCTTTACTGAGAAAATGAAGCTTGTTCCTCACCTCGTCCCAACTGAACTCTCCAAGGTTAACAAATTTGCCCTCGGATTACCAGCGGACTTCGGTCCAATGGTCAAGCAAACTACCACTCTGAAAGCTGCCATCTGGGCTGCTAAGAATGTGGAGACCCAGATACGAGAAAAGGGTCTGGAGAGAGCGGAAGTGGGAGAGAAACGGAAATTTGACGGATCCTCGAGGTCCGGTAAGAAAGGTAGATTCTCGAAGTCTGGTTCGAGAGGAGGAGGATCAGAAGCAAAGTGGTGTGACAAGTGCAAGAAGAAGCACTTTGGGAAGTGTGAGGGAGGAGTCACTTGTTACAAATGCGGAAAGCCTGGGCACTATGCCAATGAATGCACCCTTAACCAGAAGGCATGTTATGGGTGTAATGAAGAAGGGCACATTTTGAAGGACTGTCCAAAGAAGAAGGAGGCAGGAAGACCCAACATACCACCGAAGCCGAAGGCGAGAGCCTTCCAGATGACGCTCGAGGCTGCAAAGGAGGCAGCAGACGTCGCTTCAGGTACCTTTCTTGTAAATGGTTTACCTGCAAATATACTGTTTGATTCCGGAGCCAACTACTCCTTTGTGTCGCATAAATTTAGTGCGAAATTAGCATTACCTGTAGAAAAACTAGATAATGCCCTGATTGTAGAAGTTGCCAGTGGCAAATTCGTACCTGTTAGTAATCGTATTAGGAACATCGTCATTGACCTAAACGGAAACGAATTCCATGAAGAACTACTACCCATAGAGTTAAACGGTTTCGACATCGTTTTGGGTATGGATTGGCTTAGCGCCAACGATGCCGAGATATTATGCCGAAAGAAGATAGTTAGGATAAACCCACCCGGAAAGGAATCATTTATGGTGTACGGGGACAAACGCAGAGTGAATTCTGGAATCATCTCCCTGATGAAAGCCAGGAAATGTTTGTCCAAAGGATGTGCATCATACTTGGCATTCGTAATCGATGCTAAGAAGGAAAAGAAAGAGGTGCAGAATATACCGGTTGTGTGCGATTATCCGGAAGTCTTTCCCGAAGATCTTCCCGGATTACCACCTGATAGGCAAGTAGAGTTTCGTATAGACTTATTACCAGGAACAACACCGATAGCAAAGCCACCTTACCGATTAGCACCGACGGAGATGAAGGAGCTCATGACGCAACTCCAGGAGCTGTTGGACAGCGGTTTCATTTGACCTAGTTCATCACCCTGGGGAGCTCCGGTGTTATTCGTGAAGAAGAAGGACGGAAGCATGAGGATGTTCATAGACTACCGAGAGCTGAATAAGGCAACGGTGAAGAACAAGTATCCATTGCCGAGGATTGATGACCTATTCGATCAGTTGCAAGGTTCGAGCTACTTCTCAAAGATCGATCTTAGGTCAGGATATCATCAGCTGAAAGTGAGAGAGCAGGATATTGAGAAGACTGCATTCAGAACAAGATATGGACACTACGAGTTCTTGGTTATGTCATTCAGACTAACCAATGCTCCCGCAGCATTCATGGATTTGATGAACAGGGTTTGTAAACCATTCCTCGATAAATCCGTGATAGTGTTCATCGACGACATTCTCATCTACTCAAAAAGCCAGGAGGAGCACGGCAAGCATTTACGAGAAGTGTTGGAGGTGTTAAAGAAGGAGAAGCTTTTTGCAAAGTTCTCCAAATGCGACTTTTGGATACGGGAAGTCCAATTCTTGGGTCATGTTGTTAACCAGGAAGGAATAATGGTTAACCCTGCCAAGATCGAAGCTGTAATGAAGTGGGAACGTCCGAAGAGTCCCACGGAGATTCGAAGCTTTCTAGGATTAGCCGGATATTACCGACGATTTATCCAAGGCTTTTCTTCGATAGCTGCTCCATTAACAGCTTTGACCCATAAAGGAGCTACATATACATGGAGTGAGAAACACGATGAGGAGTTCGAGAAGCTAAAGAAGAAGTTATGTGAAGCACCGATACTTTCTCTACCCGATGGAGTCGAAGATTTCGCAGTTTATAGTGATGCGTCTGGAGTCGGGTTAGGTTGTGTTCTGACCCAAAGAGAAAAGGCGATAGCATACGCATCTCGACAGTTGAAAGAGCACGAAAAGAACTACCCCACTCATGATCTGGAGTTGGCAGCGGTAGTATTTGCCTTAAAGATATGGAGGCATTACCTCTACGGTACGAAGTGCAAGCTCTTCACTGATCATAAGAGTCTCCAGTATCTCTTTAATCAGAAGGAGTTGAACATGAGGCAACGACGCTGGCTAGAACTTCTCAAGGACTACGACTGTGAGATACTTTACCACCCAGGTAAAGCAAATATTGTTGCTGATGCTCTCAGTCGGAAAGTCAATCTTGAAGGAAAAAGGCCAAGAGCGTTACGAATTGAAGTCGTCTCGACGATTGTGGAAAGTATCAGGAAAGCTCAAGAAGAAGCCTTAGAAAAGAATGACCGAAAGGAAGAACGTTTGGGAAAAACGTTAGTGTTCGGTACGAACAGTCGAGGACTGAAGGTATTCCAAGATCGAATTTGGGTACCTAAGACGGGAGGAATAAGAGATCTTCTAATGGAAGAAGCACACAAGACCATGTACTCGATTCATCCCGGTAGCACTAAAATGTATAGGGACCTAAAACCCTACTACTGGTGGCCGACGATGAAGCTCGATGTTGCGAAGTATGTGGCTGAGTGCGTAACATGTGCAAGGGTTAAGGCACAACATCAGAAACCGTATGGGAGTTTAGAACCTTTACCTGTACCCATGGGTAAATGGGAAGACATCACCATGGATTTTGTGACTAAACTGCCCAGAACGAAGAACGGACACGACATGATTTGGGTAGTCGTGGATCGTTTCACCAAGAGTGCACACTTCATAGCAGCCAACGAGAAGTGGTCTATGGATAAGCTCGCAAATGCTTACGTGAAGGAAATTGTAAGACTTCACGGTGTCCCTCTTACGATTGTGTCAGATCGTGATAGTCGTTTCACATCGAGGTTTTGGAGGAGTCTACAAGAGGAGTTGGGTACAAAGTTGTGTTTGAGTACTGCTTACCATCCACAAACTGATGGTCAGAGCGAAAGAACGATTCAGACGTTGGAAGATATGCTGAGAGCATGTACCCTCGAATTCCAAGGGAATTGGGACGAACACTTACCTCTAGTAGAATTTTCCTACAACAATAGTTTTCACTCGAGCATCGAGATGGTACCTTATCAGGCCTTGTATGGATAGAAGTGTCGTACGCCGTCTTGTTGGCTTGAAGCCGGAGAGAAGCAGTTTATGGGCCCCGAGATGGTCCATGAGACTGCTGAGAAATTGAAGGTGATTAGGGAAAGAATGTTAGCAGCTCAGGATCGTCAGAAGAGCTATGCTAACAAGAAAAGACGACCGATAACCTTCGAAGTTGGGGATTCCGTTTTACTTAAAGTCTCACCGTGGAAGGGACTTATACGATTTGGGAAACGAGGAAAGTTGAATCCAAGGTTTATTGGACCGTTCAAAGTTCTTCAGAGGATTGGGAACCAAGCTTACAAGCTGGAATTGCCCGAAGAACTCAATGGTATTCATAACACATTCCATGTGTGTTATTTGAGGAAATTCGTGGGAGATGTTCCCGACATAATTCCAATCTCAGAGTTAAGGATAGATGAAAATAAAAGGCTAATCGAAGAGCCCGAGGCAATTGTTGACCGTAAGACTAAGAAGTTACAACGCAAGATGGTCGACTTAGTGCTAGTCCGATGGAAACATTCGAATGGGCCGAATCTCACTTGGGAAACAGAGGATGACATGATGAGTCGCTATCCACATCTGTTTGCTGATGCATGATTCCGGGACGGAATCATCCTAAGGGGGAGAGAATTGTAACGCCCGGGTTTCAGGGCTAAGCATTTCTGTCGATGTAATAGTCTAGGTCAACTATTGTAACTCTTTTTGAAGTAATAAATATGAAATATTTGAGTATTATGTGAACTATGTGTTTATGTGTTTATTATTAAATTATGAATGTATAATTAATAAAGAATAAAAATGAGCGTCAAAAATTAAAGTGTGAGATAATCCCGATATCTCTACATAAAGTTGTAGAATATGTCTCGAGGTTTCCGTACATATAAAGAATGCCGAAATCCGAGCTATAACGAAGAAGTTATGGCCCGCCGAAGTTTTACGGCAAAACCGGCACGGCACCGGAAGACATAAAATGGTAAATTTACGATAGAAGACTTTTTTTAGCCTTAGAAATCTAAACAAAAGTTGTAGGATATGTTAAACTAAGAACATCGATAAAAAGAACGCCCAAATCCGACTTCGTATGAAAAAGTTACGCTTTCTCGAAGTTTCGGACTAACAATGTACTGCCCGAAATTCGAATGTTTGATCGATCGGTTTTTAGCCAACACGACCTGAACGAGAATCGAAGATCTCGTTGAGAGTAGCGTAACGAGAAAAAGATGGGCAAAAACGGATGTCGGATGAAGAAGTTATGAGGATTTAATGGATCAATCGTGTCCCGGCCCATTAATAATATAAAATTTAAAATCGAGCCAAAATTAGCCGACGAAGTCTAAACGAAAGTTGTAGAGTACGTTCCCACCTTCGCGTGGATATAAAGAACGTCAAAAACGGAGCTCGTATGCGAAAGTTACGAATTTTTGAAGTTTGAACTCGAAAATGCGAAACTGATGCGAATCAGGGTGACGTGGCCACTTCTGAACCGTCGCTTGCTGACCACGGCTTCGCTCCGGATGATGGACACGACACCTCGCCCTTACGCCGCGCGTACGAAGCATGCGCCCCGCGTCCTCTCGTTCTCGGTCCAGAAGGCGCCACGACGACTCGCAGCTACGCCCCGCGTCCGAAGCAGATACGCCCCGCGTACCTTCGCCTGATCTACTCCGAGTGCCAGACAGCTGGATCTTCGCTGGCGCTCTTATCCGCGGTACGCCCTGCGTAGGGTCCGAGGTACGCCCAGCGTACCGAGGCCCTCGCGGCTATAAAAGGAGGCCGAGGGTGCCTCCATTTTTCACACATTCCAACCTTCTTTCTCTCACTACTTTCTCTCTCTACAACCCCAAACCACCCCTAAGCCCTAGTTGAACCCCTAGCACCCTAAGGAAGCCCCGAGGCTCCCGGAGTCCCGAGAAAAAGGAGTTTTTCGGTTTCGAAACGCTGCTCCAATAGAGTCCCGGTTTTCAATAAAATTCGCTGTAAGTATGCTACGCTTACGCAATTTTTAATATAGCTTCCAAATAATTATAGGAATGTTATTAGGTCCTTAAAATAATTATTTGGGCTATTATTATAAGTTATATTCAGCATTATTAATGCTTAATAATAGTCAGACTAATTAATTTATCGCGGTTATCATTAAACTAAACCCTAGTGATATCGATACTAGGTTTTATCGAAGGAATATCATTTTAAGAGTATCGAAGCGCTGTCCGAGTGCTAAGTCGCCACCTAATCAGGTGAGTGCATAGTTACCTTCAACTTACACATAGATATGAAGTATTTTATATAAATTACGTGCTATGTGTGCATATTATCTGAATACTTGCTATCTATGCTAGATGAACGTTGTTATACATGTTTTCAATGATTCAAACTGTATACGTATTTTATATCTACGAAAATGTTGGGGTAAAACATGGGTAGATGTAATAGGTGATGTGTGATAAAATGATGAGAGGCCTCGATGTTGTTGTTGTTGATCTAGTCATCTAGCGGAGTATAGATGACGACCACGGACTCATCTAGACAGTCCAGTGGAACACTAGCAGGCTCGCAACCTGTAGGTGTTGTGAACGATGTGTTCACCGGTGTACTCCATCCCCCACATGGTTGCCTATTAGGACATTTATTGCTGAGGAATCCCCTTAGCAGTAGTGTCCATCCCGATGATGATCCTTAGGCTAGGTCCCTTATGATAGGTGTTTAGGGACGTAAAGTGAGGATAACGGGAACGGGTAATCGAGTTATTGTTGATTGATGAAATTAATAAACTTATTTATTGTGGGTTGAAAACCCTATGTGCTCACCAGGCTCCCAAGCCTGACCCACTCAGTTTTATGTATTACAGGAAGTGGCGCATGAGCATAGGTGTGATGTTTTGGACGAGGGATTACGGATATAGGCCTGTAGATATGAAATAATGTAGTAAGGCTTATATTGTACTGTTTATACTTTTGATCTGTACGAACATGACATCCCGAGTCTTTTAATGAAATACATTTCTATGGAAATGCTTTTGATAAATCTTTATCATATTATTGTTTTGGGACAAATTCCGCAATTCTTTTATTAAAAGATAACTCTGATTTTGAAATAAAGTATAAACAAAACCGGTCTTTTCTGGCCGTGATTTTGGGGATGTCACAGGGCAGCATCGAAGAGTGAGGAGCGGAGAATGTGGATAGAGTTAAAGGAGTCGGAATTAGTCAAAGTTAAAGATGAAAACATTTATTTGCAAAGAGACAATTTGAAATTGTTAAAACAACGAAATGTTTTTTGTTTAATTGCTAAACGTTTGTACTCTAATATTACTCAGCTTCACTTAGATTGTGAAATAGGCCAAAGGATTCACCGCATGATTTTGCCCTTCCTAGAGTTTAAGGAAGATGAAATCGATGCTGAAGCTTATAATTATGAGAGTGTGATATCGTCTGGTGATATCAATCCCACCTACATGTATGGACTGGACAAAATTGAATCCTTCATTAAATCCAAAGACCACAAAGACATGCTTAAAAATCTTTTGGATGAAAATGACAAACTTAAACTGAGAACCGAAACCATGCAAAAATTTGACTCTTTAAACGCCAACGTAAGCTCAGAAAACAAAATTGATGTTGAAAAGGCATCTGAGCTTAACGAGGACGATAACATGAGCGAAATTTCTATAGAGGACATGGTTGACTGCTCAGAATTTGTTAAAACCGAACCTGAAAATCACAAGAATCTAATTTCTGAAAATTCAGTAGAGTTCGCTCGGTTGTCCCATCAAAAGTCCCCAAAATTAGTCGAGAAAGTTGTGGTGTATCAAAAGGTCAGGACCACTCCAAATCAAGTTTACAAGGTGACAGGAGTAACTGAACATCAAACAGCTGAGCTTGCAGCCATTGTAAACGAAGACAATGCCGATGGCTGTGATGAGTACTTCTGGGAAGCTCCAATTGATAATGCAGACGAAACCATTGGATTATCTGAAAGAACTTCCTGGAAGAGCAAAGGAAGATACATACCTGAGCCCTTGAATAAACCGAACAACTTCAATGAGCCGAGCACCAGTGGTACAAAAGATATTCCTCAGAAGAAGGATCATTCGGCAAAAGAAAAAGTTCTCTCTGCTTCCTCAGCTCAAAGTAAAACTCCTACAGTTAAAAAGGTACTTGCCAGGGAGACAATGAATACGAAAGCAAATGTTCATCATCAACCTTCTCAGATGAGGAACATGAAGAGGGAAAGAAATAACAGATACCGGAAGAACCTTTCAGAAAGGAAACAATTCTGGCATTCCCAGAATGCATATTTCACTCATCAAAACAAGTATCTGAAATGTGAAAACAATCCAGGAGGAAAGAGTGAAAGTCACAAAAACCGAAAGCCAAGGTTCGGTTCACAAGAAGAAATTAACTGAAACCAGAGGCTCGGTTCTGACAAGGATTTCAACCAGAACCAAAGGTTCGGTTCCAAAGGCAGCTCCAACCGAACGCAAAGGTTCGGTTCTGAAGACAAAAGAGAACAAAACTCTAAGGTCGGTCCCTCCAATGATCAAAAACAAAAGGGTCACCTAGAGTCTCCTTCCAAGACTTCCTCTCCCTCTAACTCTTCTCATTCTTCTAATTCCTCCTCATCCTCTGTTTTATCTCAATCTCGTTCTAAATCTGCTTCTTCTTATTCTCGAAAATTTCGTTCATCTGCTGAGCAAAAGTGGAAGCGGAAGGTCAATAAATCCACACCAGAGTCCAAATCTAACTCACCTAATCTTAAAAAAATCAAGGTTTATACCATTAAAAGGAAAGATGAAGCAACTCTTATAAAACGAACTTATTTTGTTGATGTCTCTATTATTGTTCCCGTTCCCATGCAAAGCTCACATGGACCCAAGAAAGTTTGGGTTCCTAAATCTATCTAATTCTTGCAGGTTATTAGTGACGAGCAGTTCGACGAAGAATGGTACATCAATAGTGGCTGCTCGCGTCACATGACAGGGAGGAAAGAGGAGCTTAGGGAATACAGATCTCTTGCAAATGGTGGCAACGTCAAGTTTGGAAACAATTCATTCAGCACTATAAAGGGATACGGGATGATAACCAATGGGGACTTCTCTATAAGGAAGGTGGCTTATGTGGAAGGACTCCAACACAACCTCATTAGTGTATCTCAGCTTGTTGGAGGTACAGGACTCAAAGTCTCATTCGATGATGAAGGTTCTGAAATCATAGAGAAAAAGTCAAATAAAGTGATTCTCAAGTCGGAGCGAAAGGGTGAAATGTTTCCCTTAAACATCAAACCCATCAAAGGAAACCCAGCTATATGCTTGTTGTCAAAAGCTCAATCCGACGAAAGCTGGTTGTGGCACCGAAGATTATCTCATCTTAATTTTAAAGATATCAACCGTCTTGTTACTGGAGGTCATGTAAGGGGCCTTCCATTGCTCAAGTTTGACAAGGATCATCTGTGTGCTGCATGCGAAATGGGAAAGCAGAGTCGTCAAAGTCATCCGTCTATAATCAACACAAAAGTTGTTGAACCACTCGAATTAATTCATATTGATTTATGTGGTCCTTCATCTATTGAAAGCATCGGTGGCAGCAAGTATATTCTTGTTATTGTTGATGACCTTTCGCGATTTACATGGGTGTTCTTTCTAAAGCTCAAATCTGAAGCGACTCAAAAGCTGAAAGTGTTTATCAAGCAAATTGAAGTCCAGCTCAAGAAGGTAGTTCGTAACATCAGAAGCGACAATGGTCTCGAATTCAAGAACAGGGAGTTTGAAGAGTTTCTTGCAGAAAAGGGAATCAGTCATAATTTCTCAGCTCCCTACACACCACAACAGAACGGAATAGTCGAAAGACGAAACCGATCCTTGTGTGAAGCTACCCGAACTATGCTAAGTTTCGCTTCTTTACCTCTTTATTTTTGGGCTGATGCTATTTCTGCTGCTTGTTTTACACAGAACAGGTCATATCTCAACAAAAGGTTCGCGCTCACTCCATATGAGATACTGAACAACAGGAAGCCAAATGTGAAATTTTTCCATGTCTTCGGCTCAAGGTGTTTCATCTTCAACTCTAAAGAACACCGCAACAAGTTTGATGTCAAGGCCGACGAGGGAATATTTATGGGTTACTCGCTCACATCCAAGGCATACAGGGTCCTGAACAAGCATTCAAGAAAGATTGAAGAGACGTATTATGTGACCTTTGACAACAACTATGTCAAGAAGCTACAGGCTAAAGAAGATATCACCGGGGAAATCTTTCCTCTCAATGGCCAAGTTATAGTCTCGGTCGCTAACTTATTCGAGACATTCATGGACCTCTTCGACGAACCAGAGAATGCTTCACTCTCTGAAGCAGGTGTAGCCGACAACAAGGTTGATCACATGAAGCAGATTGTCGAAGAAGCTGCAAGAAGGATGCGTGAAGATACATCAATCTCTAATGACTCTCCTTTCTCAAACGCCCAAGTCGAGGGGGAGCCAAATGCTCAAGTCGAGGGGGAGCCAAGTGCTCAAGCTGAGGGGGAGCCAAACACTCAAGTCCAGGGGGAGCAAAATCCCACAACTTCAACCGAAGAGGCCTCAACACCAGGAAGCTCAGGACCACTAGAATCACATGAACCTCAGGTCTTTCAAAGTGCATCAATTGAGGTGGAACATAATGATGTGACACACGGTTATGACAGCCAATCTGAGCTAGACGAAATAACTAATGCTGAACTAGACCCAACTTTTGATCCAAATTACCCTCCTCTTATCAAATGGACCAGAGATCATCCCGTCTCTCAAGTAGTTGGGGATGTATCTGAAAAGGTTCTGACCCGATCACAACTGAAGGCAAAACAGACTTCCTTATTTTCAAAGGTTGAGTTTTGCATGTTCAACTCATTCGTATCAAAAGTTGAACCAAAGACAGTTAACACTGCTCTCGATCACTCTGATTGGGTTCAAGCAATGCAAGACGAGCTGAACGAATTTGAAAGGAACAAAGTCTGGCGCCTAATTCCAACTCCTCCAGATGCTTCGGTTGTTGGTCTCAAATGGGTTTTTAGGAACAAAATGGACAAAGAAGGTAATGTTATACGGAACAAGGCTCGTCTGGTTGTAAAGGGATATTGTCAGGAGGAAGGGATAGACTATGAAGAGACTTTCGCTCCAGTAGCTCGGCTAGAATCTGTTAGAATATTTCTGGCTTATGCTGCCCACAAGAACTTTGAGGTTTTCCAAATGGACGTCAAGTGTGCATTTCTCAATGGAGAACTTGAAGAAACGGTGTATGTGGAGCAACCTCCTGGGTTCGTGAACGAAAAGCATCCAAATCATTGCTATATTTTGGATAAAGCTGTGTACGGTCTTAAACAAGCTCCGAGAGCTTGGTATGAAACGCTTACAAAAATTTTAAAGATGTCTAAATTCAAACAAGGTTCGGTTGACCCAACCTTCTTTCGTAAAAAGGAAGGTAACCACCTTATGATAGTTCAAATTTATGTCGATGACATCATCTTTGGCTCCACGAATCCTAGCTTAACAGCTGAATTCAGAAAGCTGATGGAGACTAAGTTTGAAATGAGCTCAATGGGTCCAATTCAGAAAGCTGATGGAGACCCGAAGGCATCTTTATTAATCAGGAAGCTTACACGAAGACTCTCCTAGCAAAGTTTGGTATGATGGGAGACTCAAAAGTTAAAGTCCCAATGGCATTCGGCACTAAGCTTACCCCATCTCTAGACAAACCAGCTGTTGATATCACGCTCTATCGTCAAATGATTGGATCGTTAATGTATCTAACTGCTAGCAGGCCTGATATCATGTTTTCTGTGTGTTATTGTGCTCGATTTCAGGCAAACCCACGTGAACCTCACATGCTTGCAGTGAAGAACATCTTACGATATCTCAAGCGAACCACCTCCTTAGGTCTGTGGTATCCATCCAACTCAGGCTTCTTTATTCAAGCCTATTCTGATGCTGACCTTGGAGGATGTGGACTCGACCGTAAAAGCACAACTGGTGGATGTCAATTTCTTGACGGGAAGTTAGTTAGCTGCAATCCAAGAAACAGACATGCGTGTCGCTGTCTACTGCCGAAGCGGAATATATTGCAGCTGCATCCTGCACATCACAAGTGATTTGGATCCAAAGCCAACTTCGAGACTACGGACTCAATATGAAGAAGATCCCACTATATTGTGACTCTGAAAGTGCAATTAGGATCTGTCATAACCCAGTGCAGCACTCCAAAACCAAACACATAGCACTGAGGTATCACTTCATCAAAGATCACGTGGAGGATGGAAACATCGAAGTTCACTTTGTAAGAACCACTAATCAACTGGCTGACATCTTTACAAAAGCTCTTCCTGAAGCATCATTCAATCAGATATTGCAAGGCTTAGGTATGATGATTGCAGAATCGGTCCCAAATCCTCAGGTCTCTAGTTAAGATTCAGGAACCGAAGCTAACAGATCGCTCTGATGCTTTCTTCTCTGACGCTTTAACGGAACCGAAGCTAACAGATCGCTCTGTTGCTTTCTGCTCTGGTAAAATAAAGGAACCGAACCAACCAGACCGCTCGGTCACTCTCTGCTCTGGTAAAATAAAAGAACCGAACCAACCAGACCGCTCGGTCACTCTCTGCTTTGGTAAAATAAAAGAACCGAACCAACCAGACCGCTCGGTCCCTCTCTGTCTCTGCAACATAAAGGCGCTCATTCAAACAGACCGCTCGGTTCTTCCTGATCATGAAACCCTCATCGAAATACTCCGTTCGTTCGGTCTATCTCTGCTTCTTTTGTTTGTACAAACTTATTTATTTGTTTTTATTTCTTTTTCAGAAAAGTCCAAATTAACAAAAATATTTTCTCTTTCTGTTTTTATTTTTTTTAGAAAATTCCAAAATTACAAAAATATTTTGTTTTTCAGTATTTATTTATCTCTTAATAAATTTCAAAATTACAAAAACATTTTATACTTCTAGTATGTGTACTTTTTGCTCGAGTGTATACAAGCATCTCCTCATGTAATGTTCATCCAGGTATAATTTATTACTGTCAGACTAGTTAAACGTCCCTAGAAGCATGCTGTTGTATGTTATCTCAAGCCTCTATGACCTCGAGCATGCCTTAATGATTCGATCAATACCTATCGTTTCTTCCCAATCAGGCTATTCTCAAACTCGGTCTAGAGCTACCTTCCTTTACTCATCTGAAACATGAGTTGCTCTGCTTTGTCCCATTTCAGTAGCAGAAGGTACGTTCGGTCTCTTAACCATCTCTTCAACTTCTTCATTTGCATTCGCTCCCCAAAGTAACCCTTGATGCTCTCGGTCATTACCACTGAGGCTTATGGTTGCACAACATCTGTGTTTATGATCTTAGATTCGTTTACCACGTTCTGAGTGAAACCCAAAATCCAACACCTAAAATGAATTGACGGTGAGTAATTAACTCAAGCTTTTACTTGGAAATCTCCTTTTCTTTACGAGTGATCTTTTATGAAACTGTCTCGTCCTAAGACATTTCTTCCCAAAGAGGTCCAGTTTAATTTTTTTTATATTTCTGTCTATATCATTCCTATCACAAAATATTTCCTACCTACCTGTTCAACAGATCACATCGGTCTCACAGGTAACTCAACCAACACTCAGTTTTATGTCAAGACTTAATGTTTGGTTTGAGTTCAGCCACCCTTTAGCCATCATCAAAAGATGCCTTTCACTGTTTCTCTAAAGACAACTGATCGTATTTCTCGGGAAACCACACAAACACTTCAGGTCTCTCTTGGCTCTGAAGGAAGCGATTCTTGCCCAGAATCTTCTGCTTTCTGTCTTCTATCTAGACAACACCCACTTCCAAACACATTTGATTTATTTCCTTGTCTTTCACACTCTTATGCACGGAAATTTTTTTCCCAACATTCTAATTGCTGTTTAGCACCTGGTTTTAAGTTTCAGTAGTAACCAAACAAGGGCACAAGGAATTTCAAACGGTACGAAAAAGATTTGGGCGCGTGCAAAGGATTCGTTTCACACCCACGTGTGCTGACGTATTCCTGGGATACACCATAACTTCTAATCGCGCTTTTTCAGGCGACGTTTTGGGTTCCTCATCATCACGATTTTCTCTCTCCTGAGAACGGTATAAATAAGACGTGATCGTGTTCTTTGGCAGTTACCTCTCAAAGCATTACTTCTCTGAAAAAGTTACCACTGTTCATCTTCTTCCAAAACTCAACAATGGCGACTTCTTCTTCCGCTCACGATCAATCTGCATCTTCTTCTCTACTCACAATCAAACCAAATCAGAACATGATCATAGAGATGTCTCCATTCCTCTATGACTCATACATGCTATACGTGGTGGAATGTCTCAAATATTCCCCATTGTTACTAGCACTTACGCAAGTGGAGGCCGTCCCAATGTCCCTGCTCTCCCAAGTCTACACCACGGCCAGCTACGACAGGCACAAAGACCGCATCTTCTTTACTATTCACGACAAGAAGACTTCCGTATCCAAAACACGGTTTTGCTTTCTTCTAGGGCTTGCCGTCGACTCCTCTGTCATCTCACCGGACTTCATCACCACCGCCTAGATCTTTACGATGATGTACGAGATGGGGTATACAGATGTTCTAACATCTATTGCCAAAGTCAAGAAATCCTGTCTTCCATCTCAGTGGAACGGATTGCTTACCCTTTTGATTAAGGGTTTGGCGGAGAGATGTGGTGGTTCCGACACCACAAGCAAAGGATTTCTAACAATCCTGTACGGTCTTTACAATGGCATTAATCTAGACTATGGGTCTATTATTTGGGCTCAAGTGGTTCAGAGTCTCAACACTACAGCCCGGCACTCCGAGATTTCTTGCGCCAGGTTTTGGACCCTTATCACCAGAAGGGCTATTACTTCTCTCGACATCCCAGTAATGAAGGATGTTCTTACGGCTTCAATTGCCACTTACCACACCAAGAAAATAATAGTCTCAGATCCAAGTAAGTTTCAGCACTATGGACTCATCCCTGAGTCCATGTATAGGTGCGTCACGCCACACAGCAAGATCATGGCGGACTACAGCTCAAGGACCCCCTTGCCTCCTAGGGTTCTTTCTGAGGAACAACATGCTGCTCTTGAGGCTCTGGATCAGCCTGCTAACCGGGGCAAGAGATTGAGCAAAAAGCAGAAGGCGGAGAAGAAAGAAACCGCACCCCAAAAGGGGAAAAAGAGAAGGTCCTCCAAACGCAAATCCGAGGCAGAGGCACCTTCTCAGTCCAGATCGAAAAAGGTCAAGAAGATGGCTAAAAGAGCCAAAGGATCTCCTTCTTCTGAATCCGAACCGAATGCACCATCCGAAACAGAGGCTGCTGATCCTCAACCCGAAACTACACCCGTTTCGTCTCCACAACTACCATCCCCACCAGTCTCTCCTCGTATTCCCAACTCACCCTCCCCACCTAAATCTCCCCAAATAACCAAATTACCTTCTCCTCCTCCTTCCCCAAAATTTCCAACTCCAACCCAATCACCCAAACAGAACGTCACAAGTTCTGTTCCAACTTTAATTCCCCAAACCACAACAGAACCAAATATTCCCTTCTCTGTTTCTCAACCTTCATCCCCTATCTCCAAGCCCATTACCACCGAATCTGTCACCATCACCACTACCCAAACACCAGTAACGGTCAACATATCTGATACGGGGGCTGCTTCTGTGGTTGAAACCCCGGTCATCAACCTTCCCTCCTCCCCTTCTCCATCTTCCAACTCCGGTGCTACCTTAGGGGGTGATGATGAAGACTTCGATTCCATCTATTACAGCCCCTACCGGATTCCTACCGACACTGATGCAGATACCCCTGCGTCTAGTCAGCAGCTTCAGGATATTAACGCCAAACTTGATAGTTTGATGGCTGACAGTAAAGCCTATGGGGGTGCTGTGCTGAAGGCCTTTATAGAGTCTGCGATCCAGACTTACACTGAAGCCTTGGATCGTTCTACTGACGCCGTAGAGAATTCAGCAGCCTCGTGCTCCAAAGCCACTAAGAAAGTTTCTGAGGTTGTTCATACAACTCAGATCTTTCTTGATTCTCTCAAGGCCCATGCTGACTCTAATACTTCCAAATTTCAAGCGTCAGTAGACTCTTTTTCAGCTACCCTTCAGGGAGAAACCAGCAAATTTGAGGCTCTACGTGATGACCTCAAAACTGAATCCACTTCATTCCTCAAATCTTTGGATTCACGTTTTGCCTCTCTGGCAGCCGAGAGCACCCTGAAGGAATAACTTATCAAACACCAGGCGACTATTGACTTACAGAAGATCCAACTGGCCCAGGCACAACAAGAAATATCTTTGCTTCAAACTCAGCGGGCAGTTCTTCAAAGTTGCGCTGGTGACGTTAAAAATATGTTAACAGGCGTTCTTGACTCCCATGATCCCTTCCTAACCCTCACTATTCGTCAGCATCTCCAGGCAAAACTCCTTCCTGCAATTACAATCTTAAGTGAAATGAAGGGTGTCTCGGAGAAGCTTGTTCTTCCGAGACAAGGGGGAGAGGAAGGTGTGTCCAAAACAGAACCGAAGGGTAATGTAGCTTCGGGTTCTGGTAAACAAGTCCTTGTTGAGAGCGAATCAGAATCAGATGAAACCATTACTGAAGCTCTTCAACGCAAGAAAAGGGACAGAGAGCTCGATGAAACTTTGAAGATAGCTCGTGAGGCCGAGGCCAGAGAGAGGAAAATCAGGGAGGATGAGGAGGCTATTCAAGCTAAAAAGACTCTGTTCCCAGATTGGGACAGAGACACACTCATCACTCAAGCGATTGAGTTTCCTTCTATTTACTGGTTGGAACCAATTGCATCTTTTGAGTGTGAAAATTCTAGAGACTCGCAGTTCGACATGCCAATTACGCGCAAAGCCTTCACATTTCACTGCTTTGATGTCACTGCTAATGTCCCTCATCCAAACCCGAAGGTTGACAGAGAGCTCATCGATTTCTATCTGAAATTCAGTCAACCGCAGTACTTGACTTGGAGTGCCCAGAAAATTATTAAAGTCAAGGTACTGAAACCAACCCAGGCTGGGAGATTTGTGAACGTCAATTTCAAAATCAACAGAGGAACGGCTAACACCGAACATCTTATTTCTCTGGCAGATCTTCCCAGTCTGAACCCTCACGATTGGATCTTGCTATACAACATTCTTCTCTCCAACCAGAGAGAATATGAACCAATTCTTTCTCATCTTAAAAGAATGTTGGCTTCCTACGTCCATGAGCTCGCCACTATGGATCAGGAAATAGCAAAAGTGATGAACAAGAAACCAACTGTCAAGCCCACTTCCAAGACTGGAGATGTTCACAAAATGAAGTTGGGGCAGATCGATTCTTCCAATCTGACGGTTATGTTCACCAGGGGCGACAAGCACAAGTTTCTGTTTGCTTTGGTAGACAAGCATCTGTTCTCTACAGAGTGTCTGGAGCACATCATCAATATCATTCACCGATGCAAACAGAACTCAATAGCAGATAAAAAGAACTTTACAGATATGCTTCGTTGGTATATTACCTTCAGGCATCATATTCTGGCTTTGATACCGAAAATTTTTGAAACGGTTAAGAAGTCATCTGCTTTGAAAAAAGAGTGAAGGTCTCGCCCCAAATTGACGCAAAGGGGGAGATTGTTGGGCTTTGAAGATTGCGTCTTTTGGGCTCATCTGTTTATGCTTTTATTTATATTCCGGTTTGGGCCTGTCCAACCGTGAGTCTTTTATGCTTTGTATATAAGCTAATGCTTGCATGCATATTAGGTTAAGGTTTTAGAGATCTAAGAATACGATTTTTCCAGACGACAAAAGGTTTCTTTGATCGTTCTTGTAACCTTCCAATCCTCTACAGTTGATGTTCTTAATCGAGCTCTTCTGAGGATTTTGTTTTAATCATTCGACACGTTTGATTCAATCTTGTTCTGTTCTTTTATTGTGTTCATATCGTCATTATTTACATACTTGTTCAAGATCTAATCGATCTTCATAGATTAAAAGAAAGTTTAATCGCATCAGAGCCGTTTCACGCATAGCGAGAAAATGTGCACTCTTAGTCAGACGGTCGACGATTACCCAAATGCTATCATTCTGTCTTGCAGTCTTTGGCAATTTGGTAATAAAATCCATGGACAGCTCTTCCCACTTCCATACAGGAACACTAAGGCTTTTAGTGTTCTGTTTTGACTTGTAAGCATACTAAGCATTCCTGTACATATCTTCCAATGTCTCTCTTAATCCAGGCCACCAATAATCTGCACTTACATCATAGTACATTTTACTTGTGCCAGGATGTATTGATAGCTTAGATTTATGAGCTTTATCTAAAATCTTCTGTCTTAATCCACCAATCTTTGGAATCCATAGCCGATTCTTAAATACTTTTAATCCTCGTGGATCATCAAGTAAAACATCGGCATAATGTGCCATTCCTTCCTTTTTTACATTTTCTGGCTTTAAGGCTTCAACTTGCCACTTCTCTAGTTCATCAAGAATGGTGAACTATACCGTAGTGTGAGTAATAGTATAACACATACTATTACGATAAACTTTCCTGCTAAGTCCATCTGCAACCACATTGGCCTTTCCAGGATGGTACAGGATTTCACAATCATAGTCCTTGATCAGCTCCATGGCTCTTTGTTGTCTCATATTCAGAGTTTGCTGACTGAATATATACTTGAGACTCTTATGGTCGGTAAATAATTGGCATTTTGTACCAAAAAGGTAATGTCTCCAAAGTTTTAGGGCAAATACTACTGCAGCGAGTTCAAGATCATGGGTGGGATAATTCTTTTCATAATCTTTCAGTTGTCTTGAGGCATAGGCTATCACTTTACCACGCTGCATCAACACACAACCGAGTCCCAATCTTGAAGCATTGCTATATACGGAGAAATTATCATCGCCTTCTAGGAGTGATAAGATGGGAGCATGAGTTAAAAGATCTTTTAGAGTTGAGAAAGCTTTTTCATGATCTTCACCCCAATCGAACTTCACTTCCTTCCGTGTAAGGCTTGTGAGGGGTACGGCTATACGAGAAAAGTTTTTAATGAATCTCCGGTAATATCCCGCGAGACCTAAGAAACTTCGAATTTCGGAAGCATTATGAGGCACTTCCCAATTTTGAATGGCTTCGATTTTGATGGGATCTACAGATACACCGTTACTAGAAATAATATGGCCGAGAAATTGAACTTGGTGGAGCCAAAATTTACATTTTGAGAATTTAGCATAAAGTTTCTCCTTTCGAAGAAGTTCTAAGATTTCACAAATATGAACGGCATGATCGGCTTCAGACTTGGAATAGATTAGAATATCGTCAATAAATACGATGACAGATTTATCGATCATTGGGCGGCACACTCGATTCATCATATCCATGAATACAGCAGGAGCATTTATCAAACCGAATGGCATGACAAGGAATTCGAAGTGCCCATAACGAGTACGGAAAGCAGCCTTCGGTATATCTTGCTCTTGTACTTTCAACTGATGATAGCTAGATCTCAAATCAATCTTTGAGAAATAACTAACACCCTGAAGTTGATCAAATAAATCATCGATGCGAGGTAGTGGGTACTTGTTCTTGATAGTCACCTTATTCAGCTCATGATAATTAATGCACATTCGCATCAATCCGTCCTTCTTCTTGACAAACAATACTGGAGCACCCCAGGGAGAGGTACTCGGTCGAATAAAGCCTTTGTCAAGTAATTCCTGCAGTTGGATCATCATTTCTTTCATCTCGGCTAGTGTAAGACGATAAGGAGTCTTTGCGATCAGAGCAGCACCGGGCACAAGGTCAACTCGGAATTCTACTTGTCTGTCCGGAGGAAGTCCAGGCAGATCATTAGGGAAAACATCAGGATATTCGTTAACAATGGGAATATCATTTACAGTTTTATTCTCCTTTCTTGAGATGTCAACTGTATAGGCCAGATAGATAGGACAACCTTTCGATATGAATTTACGAGCTCTGAGGAAAGAGATTATTTTTAAAATTCTTTGTTCACCATATACATGAATAGGATCTTCCCCTTCAATAGGAATGTGTACCATCTTTTCGTAACACAAGAGTTCTGCATGGTTCTTTGACAACCAATCCATGCCGAGAATAATATCAAAATTGGGCAAGGAGATAGGGATTAGGTTAGCAAGAAAATTATAGCCTTCAATTTCTATGACACAATCCCTATAGATTTTATCAGCAAGTAATGATATACTTCATGCAGTATCTACGTGAAATGGTTGCGCGAGTGCATAGCAAACAGTTTGAAAAGAATGCGCAAATTCATAAGATACGAAAGAATCTGAATCACCAGAATCAAATAAGATGTGAGTAGGTCTAGAGTTGACAAGAAATGTACCCGTCATGACATTTGGGTCCTCACGTGCTTCCTCTGCGGTAATCTGGAATGCACGACCTTTAGCTTTTGGCACCTCCTCCTTTTTAGCTGGAGTATTCTTCGGTTGTTGGACAGGGACTTGACTTCTCGCTGGTTGTTGAACAGAAGCTTGACTTCCCGTCACTTGGCTGGTAAGAGTAGGGCAAAAACACTTCTTGTGGCTAGTAATACCACATGTATAACAAGTCACATACTTCCTTGGGCAAGCTGGCTTGATATGACCTGTTTCTCCACACCCATAACAGACAATGGATTCCTTGTCTATTTTTCATTGACCCGGATGATTCCTTCCACAAACGCGACATGATGGTGATTGAATAGAAAAAGATTGTGACCTACCACGGCCATGAAAAGCACTCTGAGATTGTGCTTGCTTGCTAGGATCAGTTCGAATAGATTGAGCTGGTGGAATAGTGAAAGCAGGAGTAGTTCTTTCAGTATGTGGATGCTTTGGAATAGTAAGAGTGGCACCACGTATTTCTAAGTCATGCTCACGCCTTCGAGCATACTCAACGGCTTTATCGAATGACAGAACATCCCGGTTGACAACGAAATCATGGATTTTGTGTCGTAGTCCCTCCATGAATAATTGAATTTTCTCGTCTTCAGTTGGAAAATACTTCGTAGCAAACCTTGCTCTTTGATTAAATTGAGTTTCATACTCATTCACAGTCATTCCTCCTTGTTTAAGCTCGAGTAATTCCTTCTCCAATCTTCTCCTCATATCTAGAAGACAATACTTCTCTAGCACACGAGTCTTGAACAACTCCCAGGATAAGTTCTCCTGGTCACATCCATCAAGAGCTTCATATGTTGCTTCCCACCAGACTAAAGCTTCTCCAATGAGCATTGCAGAAGCATAGATAGACTTGTCTTCATCATCCACATGAGAAACACGAAATACTTTCTCGGTGTTCTGAATCCAAGTTAGAACAATTATAGGATTACGGACACCAAAAAACTCCGTAGCACCACTACTCTTGAAATCTTTGAACGAGGGACGCTTCACCTTTCTGCTTGAAGATTATCCAGTGACTTTCTCTTTTCCTTTATCTGTTGGATAAGGTGTCTAAGTCCATAACTTATTTGGTATATACTTGACCCGACCCGGCATGGTCCATTTGGGTTGCATTTCATCCAAACTATTTATGGATAATTTTATGAGAGTTATACACATATGATTATTAATATATTATAAGTTATAATATATTAATATGAAGTCATGTTATTTAATTAGTCTTAGTCTTAAATTAATTATGAATTAATTTAGAGATTAAAAGGAAGACTAATTAAATTGTGGGCTATTATATTTTATATAGTGTGGGCTAATACTCATTTGTTAATGGGCTAAGCTAATATGGAAGTCCATGGATGATCCATGGAGCTTTTAACCCATGGATCCTTGGAAAGGAAAAGACATGGGTTATTAGGGTTTCACCCTAATCATGTACACTATATAAGCATGCTTATGTTGCATGAAATAGCCACTAGTGAAGCTAGTGTAGCTAGCTTATGTGTGTTTGTGTGTGGCTAATTTTACAAGTGTGTATACACTCTCTCAAAGTTTTCCAAGAGTTTGTGGTGATTTGTGATTCCATTTGAGGCATTTACACTATTGGTGCTTGGCCCTCAAACTCCTTAGGAATCAAACTCATCATCAAAAGGTATGTAAGCTCATCTAATTCTTTTATGTTTAAAAGTACCCCATGCCATGTTAGATAGGTTATGAACC
The DNA here is from genome assembly GCF_052625555.1 of Lactuca saligna. Lineage (NCBI taxonomy): Eukaryota > Viridiplantae > Streptophyta > Magnoliopsida > Asterales > Asteraceae > Lactuca > Lactuca saligna. The sequence goes on from NC_136421.1 coordinate 75,936,471, forward strand.
TTGGAAAAATTATTATTTTGCATGTATTTAGACAAACATAGATCCAAGGTTTATTAGGGTTGCATGCACACTTAGGAAGTGTTAGATTGCTCAAAACCCAACAGTGGTATCAGAGCCTAGGCTTGCTTGTTTGATACTTGATGCAAAATAGTGAAAAAAGTCGAAATTTTTGTTGTCTGCATGATGTACTCGCCGATTCAATGGGGGGACTCGTCGAGTCCAAGGCAAAAATCATCCTACTCGCCGAGTAGGTTCGTGCACTCGGCGAGTAGAAGGTTCAGAATGCAGATTTTCGACTTTTGCTGCTGGAAATGGACTAGAAACTTTACCCTAAACTGTTTTGATGTTTTAAAACTTATTTTAGTTGGTGTAATGGTTGTTCTAATCCATTTACAATAGCATATATCAAAATTTCATGCTTTGTATGTGTTCATATAATTCTTGAAACTTTGATAATCATGTTCATGTTCTTATGAATTTAGAAGATGATAGGAATTATTTGCTGAATTGTTTAGGATTAATTCTTGATCATTTATGTGTTTAATGGAGTCCATAATTTGTCCTCAAGTTATGGATATCCAAAGGTAACCTTTCTTTAACACACATTAAAAACACATAAGTTACATAAAATGAAGAGTCTTCATTTTATGAACCTTTAATTCATAAGTAATGAAATGAAAAGTTTTGAAGAGTTACAAAACTTGCCCTCAAGTTTTGGAATTTGGAAAAGTTTCACACACATTAATAAACTTTAATTCCAACACTTCGAGTTTTAAAAGTTAAAATTCAACACTTATACTATTTGCAACATTAATGGTTAATTATATATATATATATATATATATATATATATATATATATATATATATATATATATATATGTATAAGAACAAGTCGTTTTACCGTTAGTAGGCCTCATTCACGAAGCCGGTCTATAAGGTGGGTATAAGTTTGTTGCCTATAAAACGGCGACTTAATGGGTGTCCACTCTTACCCACCGCTTGCTTGATCCGTGGAGGGTCGTTAGCCGAACGGGTAGGACAATGACTTTAAATTCTCATTAAAAGTATAATGATTATTATAAAGTAACTAAATATTTTTTTATTTAATTCCCAATCTTAGTTACTTTAGGAAAAATGTGAATTTGGTGCTAGCCCATGGAATTCACACTTTGTACCTTACCAAGTCGTTGGTGGAGCGTGTGTGGTTAACCGACACACTAACTTGGACTAGTAAGGACCACGAAGGGTGACTTAATGTTTGTCATAGATCAATGGAGCGTATGTGGTTAACCGGCACATTGATTAGGTGATAATATTAAGGGTACCAAGTGAATTGGTATGGTTATTCACACCTTGTTTTGTGATCCTCGGCATCCCAGTCACAAAATTTGAGAGGGCACACTCGAGATTGAAACATGCCATTGAAAAGTTCGATGAATCTCAAAAGATCTAGGAATTTCAAATCCAATTAAAACCTAATAAATTATTCCGTTTTTCATGATGGAAATCGGTGAATCGTCATTCGCCTACCTTCATATATTTTATAGCTTGGATTATGGCATCCCTCTTCCAAATTATAAAATATTGTGTTGGGTCCTAGCCTTAATATTTCATATTGGGTGTTATATTAAGGACTTTGAATCAACTAACTTGATTTTCTCCCATTATATATGTCTGGTTCAGGTAACTATGATCTTCCCAAATCTCTTGAAGATGGTGTCTCTCAACACCATGCTTCACTTCCTCCACCTCCTCCAATTATTCTCCCTCACCCACAAGTTCTTGAAAAGTTTAAAGTCACTCAATACCTATTGGCAAGCATAGTCTATGTGTGCTCACATCTTGGAGATAAAGTCACATATTGACAAGCCGGGAGAGTTGGGTGTCAAAGTTTCGTGAAGGTTGGATGTTCAATCACTTTCTTAGTAACATAGTGAGTCTCTTTGGGACTACTATGAGACAGACTATGACACAAGCCTTAATGATCTTATCTATTTGCTTTGTGCTACGGAATCAGCAATAATTTGGAACACTAGTAAAGCAAATTTTATTAGAATATCAACTTCCTAAATCTTAAATGGACATTGGCAATGGTAGCATTGGATATCTAGAAAAGTATTTCTCTTCCCAATGGAAAGGGATCAGCCATAGTCAACTCGGTTGACCAAATGGTAAAGAGAAAGGCTAAGTCTGAGATAGTATCATGTGCCATTACCAAAGGGTCTATATGTTTTATTGCCAAAGGGAGGGACACTGATTGCAAAGCTGCCATATTTACCTGAAAGATCATAAGATTGATCAAGTCAAAAAGTTTGACTCTACTTCAGTTAAAGTCCACTGACTAACTCTATTAAGTTCCTAGTTGGAGATTCTTATTACATAATGTGAATGGGTCACATGTTGATGTTTTTAAGAATCAAATAAAAGATAGGAAGCTTAAAGTAAGTATATGTTGATTCCGATTGCGAAGGTGGGTTTCGATCGCATGGTTCAGTAATCAGAATTTTGAGCTGTTGCTTAAGAGTTATAATATATTGCTTATGAATAGATAACAACAAGGTTTTTATGTGGATTGTAAGGATAAGTTTTTCCGCAAAGTTTTAAAATAAAAAAAAAGGTTTTAATTTTATTTATTTTAAAAATATCCTTACAATGGCATCTGTGGAAAATTGTTGCTTATATGTTTCCAGTAATAGCAATATTGGAAAGTGGATTTGAATCTTTCATTTGTGGCAGTGTCTGAATTTACCAAATGAAGAAAGTTTTTCATCACCCAAGTTTCAATTGGACAGAAAATTGGAATCATACAAGTTGTATTGTATGATGAATGAGAATTTTCATCTTTGAAAATTAAGACTAATTCTTTGATCACATGTGTATGTGAGTCAATTGAAGGACTAAGGAATTAGGTACACTGGGTGTGCGTTGGTCTAGGTCCACCACAAAGATTGTTTTGTTATGATTTACTAAAGATTAGTAAATATGATTATACTTATAAGGTTAAGTATAATTCTGTAACATTGGAAAGGTTACAATGTATGACAAAACAAATGAGAAGAATCAAATTAGGCCGAAAGATAAAAGCTTCTCAAATCTGAAAGGATGGGAGAGTACTTTAGTATCATATTTCATGATCATCTTAATGATTATGAAACCATATCACAAATTCATACTCTAAGGATGTCTTGGTGCATTGTTATTGCTAAGAAGAGAGGTCATGAATTGTTGCATTGGTTAAAATCAAGAAGATGAGTCATACTTCGTTCCAAAACAATTCTTAGATTCATACTCCAAGATTGTAACATTGAGTGACATAAAGGAAGATTTATTAACACTAGTCAAATGTAAGAGTAAAATGTTTCTACCCTTGTACATTTGAGATTGGTAAGTTGTGATGTCTTGGATGAGACAAAGACCAACTAAGACCAATTGTGTGAAGTGTTAGTATTGATAAGAATCCGAACTATCCCTTGAATATTTGTTTTGTCAAGGAATGGTTCTTGACTGGGGAAAACTTATATGTCAAGGGGACAGTGGGAGCCTTAAAGATCCTGAAAGACTTTCAAGATTTAATCAAGAGTAAAACCTGTAATTTATCACTAGCACACGACTTAAGGTTTGCAACCTATCGTGTTGACATAATTCTTATTTCTGTACCTACTTTAAATAAGTTGAATTTGCATGTGAGTTATCAGAGTTCAACTTGGAAGCATTGGTGGGCCTTGTGCTGCCAAGGTGACAAGAAACTAAGATTGAACAAGTTTAATCCATGTAAGGCTGAATTTGTCACTAACCTTATCTTGTGATTATGGTTTTGACAAATTCACATGGATAGGAACTCATACACTATGAAATCTAAGTGTCATAAGGTTTCTCTCCGATTCATGAAAATGATGGTGAGGAAACGCTTTCACTAACTAGATTTTACGTAGATATCAATTGTGTTATTTTCATTTTCAAAAGTCGTTAGTGGAGCGTGTGTGGTTAACCGACACACTAACATGGACTTGTGAGAAATGGAAAATGCCTAAGCAATTGAGACTATGATTACGGCATACCTTTTCATAGTTCTGAAAATTGTTTAGACACACAGGTGAGCTATCTAAGAAAGGGTGTATGAATCTAAATTTCAAAAGTCCGGCAGATTTCTGGAAATATGTCAGAGCTAGTGGGAGCATAAGTGTTATGCTGATAATCATCATGTTAGTGGGAGCATGATTATTATGTTTAGTGTTGCAAGTTAGCAATGTTAATTATAGAAAACAAAGTTTCAATTCGTGAAGTTGCAAGGGTTGAAAAGTTGTTTTGCTATAATTAAGGGAGAGGAAATTATACTTCATTTCAATTCTAGAAGCTTAGATTGAGATCATCTTTAGTCAAGGACATATATATGAATTTTATGTCTGAATGGTTCGAGTTAAGGAAATTCTATATATATTGCGTTCTCAAAATTCAATTATGACTACGGCATCCCTCTTTATAGTTAAATTTTGAAAACATTGCAAATAAAAAAATATTGTAGCAAAAGACTGGTCTAGTATCATGTCTTTATGTCAAACATCATGAATCGTGTCCCATATGCTTTGGATATAGGATCGATTGCATGTGCTATAATATTCATCTTTTCTAAATTTTCCAAATGCTTAAGGCATTGAGAAGGGAAAAGTCTAGAACTAGATATGACTAAAGTGATTAAGCAATTGTCGAGGACAAATCTGAGGTTCGCCAAAGATTGGTTGCTCAGGGAAAGTTGGAAGTATGATCTAAGTTGTCGGAAAGGACCGTATTGACATGTTCTAAAAAGAAGTAACTCTTGTTCGGAAGTGATAGTCAAAATGGGACTATGCAAATGTCTCCATAGGTGGAAGTTATTCAATCTATGTAAGATTAGAAAACCTTAATGCAAGAAGGATGTTCAAAGCAATGTACTTTGAATATGAGACTTCCGTTCCATAGAAGTTGACCTTCTTTGGAATACTCTGTAATGACTGCTGATAAGGTTTTGGTGACTTTGTGAATAATCATTACAAGAGGAACATTGCATAAAAGTTTAAAATCTAACAGATTTTTTGGTAAATGATAGGAATCGGGGATTCTCACATTTATAATAAGGATTTGGGATTGTGAAATGAGTATCATTGGAATCATGTTCAATTGATCTACATCACAATGTAAGGATCATAGACAAACATAGTGTGCATACTTGGAGTATGGCATAACTATTATTTAGAAAAACAAAGTGTACCTGTCATAACTCATCTAAAAAATCGACTAAAAATCTATGTTTTGTTAATTATTAGGAAGATGTTTACAAATGGTAACCACATACATACAAAGTACAACTGTAGCCTGATTCTTGCAATCTCGAAGCAATGATCTACACACAAAGTGATCTAATTATAAATCATATTGGAAAATAAATTTCAAACTATTAAATCTCATAGATTTTGATTTAGAGGTACTTCTCCCGGTCGGGAATGTTCTTCTTGTGCAAGAGCAATATGAAAGAGATACCATCATAGTGAAAGAAACATTGAAACCCATATATTTTTCGTTTCTTTAGCCATGGTCTTCGCCAGGAGGCAAAAAGTCGAACCGAAAAACGGAATATATGAACATACCCACTTTTAATAGCAAATGACCTATTTGCTTCCTGCCTCAAACACCAAATTCAAATATTTTATAACCAAGATTAAACCTGTAATGAAGATTGGAATTATAATTGTAAGCTGATACGATTTTATGCGTTTTGAAGGTCCGAATTCGATGACAGATGAAGATAAGGCTGGCGGCTATGAATCGTGGATTGGTGGAGAATAGTCGAGAAACGCGGTGTACAAATGATCTATTTATTTTTGCTTTTGAGGTATATATGAAATAGAGGAAGTCCTTAGTCAATCGGTTTCAAATTGGGATATGATTTGTATACTGATTTATTACAATTTTTGATGATATATTAAAAGATTGTTGCTATTTTAAGGAACACATTCAATCAAAATGGAGATAATATTGGGATCACACAGGTTGACTATAGTTTCTACGGGTGAATATATTATATAGGATTTATTTATTTAATTTAATTAATATAAGATGAAGGATAAAATAGTAATTTAACTTTGATAGAAAAATGAATGTAGGATATGTCATGTGGCAAAAAGGATTCATTTATTAGAATATAGATTAGTACATTCTTATTTAATTTAATTATTATGGATATCATGTAATGTAGGAGATGTCATGTAAGCATTTCCGAATTCTTGACAAATAACCGAAAGGTTCCTTATTATGTGGGTATTCAAAGAAGTGTTAACCAATATAGATTTCTATAATAAAGTTTTTCAAATCCAACAAGTATAACTAGATACACCGATGGAAGTAGAAAATTATTATCGATATCATGTAATTTATACATTTCTCAATAGTTTTACTTATTCATATAAATGTAAATTTTTGAACAGGTTGAATATCTTGACAACCTATGTAGGAGTTTTGCCACCTAGAATATGTTATGTTGACAACTTGTTAGTAAAATACATGATTTCAAACACAATGTTATGACTTTTAAGGTACTTAATTCACCTTATTTTTATTCCAACCTTATTACGGATATTATTCATATGCGGAATGTAATTATCCTTCTATTCAAATGAGGCACACGTAATTTATCCATCGAATAGACCAATGTGTGAATTGTATATTTGGTTAGTACACTCGTAGAGAGACCTTATTCAAATCATCGGGAAGTTGTCAGGAGAATTATAAGATACAAGGACGATGTTATATTGCTATATGTATATACAAAAGGTGTCCACGGACGCCCCTTGATTTGGAAAATAAATTGGATATTATTTCAGATTTTTAGATGGACACCTTTGATTCCTTGATTTTTCTTAGAAGTTTTATTTGCTTAAAAAAAATGTGAATAATTAGTTTTGCATACACTTCCAATCTTTATATACTTTTTACTCCAAATAAAATACTTCACCGATATGTCTATTTTGTTAATTTTGGATGGATGGAAAAAGTCTTTTATTCTTGATTTTTATGTCAAACATTTTTTAATTTTGGGAAGATATGAAAAAGATACTCCATAGTTTTGAAAAAGCGAAATTCGTATCATGGAGAGGATTCACAATGTCCACATAGCAAAAAAAATGTGATGCATAGCCTACCTACCATCTTCATCCATCTAAATTCTAAAAAGCTAATCCCAATTTCAAATCAACTCGATTTAACAAATCATGAGTTATTACATCAAGATCACTCATACGTTAATCTTATACAACTTCTCATCAATTTTGTTTACAAATTAATCAAAAAGAAAAGAAGAAAAAAAACAAGCTTATTCGCAACCAAAAATGGTGTCAACTCAAAACCACAGTTGAAAAATTCTTTATTCACGTTGACTCAAGATGTGTAACAAGTGAAAGTGAGTTTTTGAAAATGGTGGATGATATTTTGAAATCAAGTATAGCTTGCTGACGTGGCGTAAGATTGGAGGAGAGTTAATGCTTGTTCAGTGATAGCACGATTTCTTGCTTGATGAATCCAGTCACCTACAACTTCTGTTGCTTGACTTCCTTTTAGACCATTTTCAAGTGTTTCTGCAGCTTCTAGAAGCTTCCCATCTGCTAACAAACTTTCTACCCGGTTTATTACTGACTCGATTCCATCACCTGACTTGTCCGCTTCCTTCACCTAAAATTTTAATCATTATTATAAAGCAAGTGATATATAAATAGTATATTTTTAGGTTTTAGACTTTGGCCACAATATTTTTTGTATGTTGGCAGGTTTGGTCCATGTATAGAAAACAAATTACAAAAACTGTCCCTATAAACTACAGAAAAGATCCCTGGGTATGTTCTTTACGTTTGGCAACATAGTTTCGTATTTTGGCAGGTTTGATCTCTGTATAGACAATAAATTACAAAAATTGTCCCTGTAGTAATTTACAGAAAAGGGCCCTACGTAGTCTTTTATGTTTGGGTTTTAGATTTTGGCCATAATACTTTGGTATGTTGGCAGGTTTGGTCCCTATATAAAAAAGTATACTTTTGGGTTTTATACTTTGGCCACAACAGTTTCATATGTTGGCAGGTTTGGCCCTTTTATAGAAAATAAATTACAAAAATTGTTCCTGTAATTTACAGAAAAGGTTCCTATGTATTGTTTTACGGTTGGGTTTTAGAATTTGGCAACAATACTTTTCGTATGTTGGCAAGTTTGGTCCCTGTATAGAAAAGTATACTTTTAGGTTTTGGACTTTGGCCACAATAGTTTCATATGCTGGCAGGTTTGGCCCCTTTATAGAAAATAAATTACAAAAATTGTTCCTGTAATTTACAGATGTATTTTTTTACGTTTGGGTTTTAGACTTTGGCCACAATACTTTTATATGTTGGCAGGTTTGGTCCTTGTGTAGAAAATAAATTACAAAAGCTCGCCTTATAATTTACAGAAAAGGACCCTGCATATTTTTTTAACAGAAATGGTCCATCTGTTTAAATAGTATAATACTCTTTGGTCCATGTGTTTTAAAAAATTAGAAAAATGGTCCATGCCTAATAGAAAATTAAAATACTAATAATAATGAAAGAGGAAATCAGAGATCTGAAGGCACCTTTAATACGGATGCAATGTAAGCCAATGAATGGGCCAATATTCCACCGCCACCTGGTGGCATTAAGCTGAAGTGTCGCAGCGTCCCTTTCAACCCATCAAACTATAAAAAGAAAAAAACATGATATATATATATAAATTAAATGAGGAGGGCGTTTACGTCTTTTTGCACGTAGAAAGGATTACCTTGTGATTTAATTGGAGTATGGTATCTGTCCCATTTTTTAAAGTGTCTTCAGGAAGTGATGCAATGACCAAACCTAATAAGGAATCTTTATCGATTCCATCAATGTAGCTTTTAAGAGCTTCTATTTCTTTCTCTATAGGCAACCCTTTAGACAAAGCATCTTCTAGTGCAAGAGCACCCTGTAAATATAAATCTTAATTAATTTATCTCACAAAAATAAAAATAAAAATAAAAAACACTGTAATTCTATTTATTTTGCAAAAAGAATGAAAGAAATAGCAATATACTTTCATTCACTTGTGTATTATAGCATCCTACTTTTATTTGTTTCTATTACACCATTGCAGATTTTGTTTTTTTAGGGTTAATTACATAAAAGACCTTATATATTGTGTTTTTTCCAGATTAAAGCTCAAGTTTATTTTTTTCCCTAAAAAAGACCTTAAATTTTCCAATTTTCCATTTGGTCCTTTTCAGCAGGTTTACCGGTAATCTTTTTCCGGTTTTACACTAAGATGTAAGAGCTTTTTTAGAAAAATAAATAAATAAATAAATAAAGTTGAGCTTTAATCCAATAAAATGGCGAAATGTAATGTAAGGGTTAAATACAAGAAATAGCAATGTACTTTCATTTATTTTTTGTATTATGTCATCATACTTCTAATTATTTATATTACAACATTGTGCTTGCGATTAAGGCATTGTATTTTGAAAAATTATATTCTTATTAACACATTATACATTGAAAAATCTACCCAATTTTTTAAGTGAAAATAGCTTTGTAATACTAATTACTAATTAGATTACATTGTGAACTTTTCAAAGAACAATGTTGTAATAGGAAGAAATGAAAGTAGTATGCTATATATAATTACTATTACCTTATGTAAGCATAAGAATTAGGGTTAATCTCATAAAAGACCTTATATTTTGTGTTTTTTCCGGATTAAAACTCAACTTTATACTTAATGGGACCTAAGCAAAGATTTTGAAAAAACTAATCAACAAAAATACACAATTAAAACCCTAATTACAAAAATCCACATCCACAGAGCATATAATTATACGTAAGGCAAAGAAAATGGTCTAAAAAACAAACCAATGCAAGCTTGTGGACAGAATGTGTCTGGCGTGCCTCTTCAGATCTTGCATAGAATGCCATACACAAAGCATTTATCTGCATAATAATTTTTTATTTTTTTAAAAAATAAAAAAAAAAACATTAATTTCCTGTCAAAAAAACACCAACTAAAATATGATTGTGTCACCATATTTACAATTGTACCCTCTTTCCTAACATGTGTAATCAAGCGTATGTTACGTTTCTAATAAAGTAGCATTGGTCAAAAAGGTAAAAAATAATAATAATAGTAAACTAATTTGTTGATGTTATACTAAAAGAGAAAGAGAGGAAAAAAAATGTTTCTTAGATTAGATTAGATGTGAATGTTTACACCTTGGAAAGTTATTATTAATATCTTTTTAAAATTTTAGTTATTATTATATTATAGCATATTGTATTTTTATTGTTCTTATTACAGCATTATAAGTTTTAATGATTATAAGAAAAGAAATATGAAAGAATTAAGTTGATGTGATCATACATTGAGATTTGCCTCTTCCATTTTTTCAATTTGGGATGCTTTCTCACTTGCAATTGCTGCAGCCAATTCAGCTTTTGCTAAATCCTTCAATTTCATTACCTCCAATTCTGCTTCAGACTCCTGACAATTTCAACATCTACTATTTACACGAATAACTATAAAAACAATAGCAATCTACTTTTATTCATTGTAAGATTCTACTTTCATTTCTTCTTATTACAGCATTGTACTTTGAAATTGAATTTATAATGCTATAATTAGGTGGATTTTCAAAGCATATTATCCTAATATGAGAAAAATTGTAAGTAAATTTGTACAATTAAGTGTAACTTTGAAAGTAAAATGCTTTAATAAGGAAAAAAAATTAAAAGTAAATGTAAGTAGGGATTCTATATTTCTTGCATTTAAATAATGGAAATATGATTGTACCTTCTTTTCAATCTCCATTCTGAATTCCTCTTCTAACTTTTCCTGAAGTGACTTGAGAGCTGCAGCTGCTTTCACCTTTTCTTTATGTAATTCCTACAAATAAATATAATAATAATTTTAGATGCAAATCACACAACATTTACCATTAAATTAGTGGCAAAATTGTTCATCAAAAAGTAGATATATAAAACAACCTTATCCAAAATTGTCTCTCTTTCAGCATACATGAGTTCACGTGCTCTTGCATCTTTCAACTCCTTGTCATATTTCTCCTAAAATATATTTCAAAGATTAATCAGAAATGGAACAATAGTAGGGTTGTAGGGGTAGAAAGGGAAAACAATATCAATTTTGAAAACAAATAGTCTTGCCTTTAATAACCTCTTTTCTTCAGAAAAAATACGGGCATCCAAATCTTCTTGTCTTTTTTCAGCTGTGTGAATGGCTTGCAAGAAATCCAAAACTATCTTTCCATCATTTGACACGTAAATGTCATTATTACCCTTCACAGCCTCAGCTATTTCCTTCATTTTAACATCACAAGAAAATGGAAATTAGTAACTTGTTTCCTCAAGGCATATAATATAACTACAAATAAAATTATGCTTTTGGTATCTAACCTTCTCTGGATATGAAGATAATGGAGCACTTTCTTCAGCCTTATCTTTTAAAAGGTATTCATCAAGAAGGGCATCTGGCTCTTTATTATCGTTGCTCAGGATACCCTTCAAAAAAAAAATAGATTTAGGGTTTGGTTGGTTGTTTTCATATGAATTTTTTATATTATATGCAAATACAATGTATAGTTTAAACTCTACTCTATACATTATTAAAGCTCTTAAAAGATTAAAACACCAATATGGTCATAGAAACTTCTAGTTAATTTTAGAAAATAAATTGAACTTCAACTAAAACCATTGAACTTTTTAGAAAAGAATTGAGTTATTATTAGATGCACAAGCAAAAATGAGTTATATTGTGATTTTTCATTCCATTCCATGATAGAATAAAGGGTTAATCTCAAAAAAAAAAAACCTTATATTTTGTGTTTTTTTCCGGATTAAACCTCAAATTTATTTTTTGCCTGAAAAAGACTTTGTATTTTTTCCTTTTTTCTGATCTGGCCCTTTTAGTCATTTTTTTCAAAAAAAAAAAATTTGTAAAATGCAAGGGTTTTTTCGAGAAAAACTAACAAAGCTGAGGGTTTATTTGGAAGCAGTTAGAAGGTTGAGGGTTTTTTTTCGGGAAAAAAAAAAAAGACAGTTTCAGGTTTTTCTGGAAAAAAGGAAAAAATACAAGGTCTTTTTCCGGCAAAAAAAAAGTTGAGGTTTAATCCTGAAAAAAACACAAATATAAGGTCTTTTATGAGATTGCCCCTGGAATAAACAAAACCTCCTTACCAATGAATGAAAAGTAACAAAATGGAAGGAATCACTTTCCTTCAAAGGAATCAACCATTCCATTCCTTTCCTTTCCCAATTCCATCATACCAAACACCATCTAAAATGCTCTACAACCATTATGCAAAAACAAAAACATACCTCAGACTTTATCTCATTTGCTTCAAGAACTGGAGCAACCTCATTCAGTACTGAGCTACTTTGAACTTCCTCATGCTCTTCTGTAGTTGACTTCAAATCTTGACTATTTGCACCAAGATCTTCTTGAATCTTTGCTATTGCATCATAACTATCAGAAGTTGATATTGGCAAATTACCCTCTTGTCCAGAAATAACATCTTGAGGTTCCAAAATTGGTAATTTCTCAATTTCAGACTGATTTTCTTCTTCCCTTTTGCCATAATACGGATCAGTTTCAATTCCCTTTTCACCATTGTCAACAGGTGGACTTAAAATCTCAGTATCTTTAACATTTTCAACAGCAACTTGTTCTTCTGACACTGACTTTTCAGGTTCTTCATGGACAATTGGGAGTGGATTTGTGTTAAGATCATTATTCTGTTCCTTGGTTAATAGTTTATCAAAGTAGCCAGTCTGGTAAGCTGTTATACCAGCAACACCTAAGGCTATACTTCCTATAAAAACTTTGGACAAATTGGCCCCAGAGTTTGGTGGATTTTCTGGTGAATTTGACTGAGATGCAGCAGAGAATTCCTTCCTAGAGGAAAGATACAATGGTATCTGCTACAAGTGTTTCAGCCATGAAGAAATAAGAGTGTAAACAATATGTTTTCAACAATCTGCATTGAAGTATTTATACAGGACTTTCCTATACTTTCTTATTTTACACAAACAAGTAAATATATGCATACATATAGAGTATAGGAAAATAAGCATGAGAAATATGATAACAAATGGTTAAAAAAGTAACCAGCTAGTCAATTTTACATGAAAAGTCCTCATTTGCACCTCTTAAACCAACTTTCTCTTTCTAGAACTTGTTGAGTTAGATAGACATGTTAACCTAATGTAATAACTTGCCAAGTTCAAAACAGTATACTCAACCTTTACCTTCTACAAGAGATAAGAGCATTCTAGAGAATACAGGACTTCTTAATAGGAGTTATCAAAAATATATAGGTTTACTGAATATGTTTATTGGTTCACGTTTTCCATAAAGCTCAACAATGCTGTTCAGGATAGATATTTATTAAATCATTTTGCATAAAGAAGGATAGAAAATAAGGTACGCAAACATGCCTGAGTTGTTATTCGTGGTGAAATCCTTCCAACTGATCGACGAGAAGATATTTCCAAAATAGACCTTCAGAAGAAAAACGATACCAGTAAATTGACTGAAAATTCAGACTAAAGATTATCTGTCCTGTTTTTGATACACATTTAAACTATGGAAGGTTTACAAATTCAACATTGCTGGTAATTCACTCAAGTTTCAGGATCACTACGTTTGAATGAAAATAAGGAAAATCCAGAACTCAAAGATAAAAGAGAAAGGTAACAAATGCGGGTTAATTAAGAACACTAAACCCTAATCCTGAAGCACTTACAGCTTCACAAAATAATCAAATCACGTATACGACCATAAAAAACCCTAGAGCAACATTCGAATTAGAAACTAAACTATATGTTAACTATTGACGCATAGCAATGAAGTAATGGAATTTGTGATTGTACCTCCGCAGCATGGTCGACGGAGATTGTAGTGCTGCCAAACTACAAGTTGTTGAAGATTGGAGAAACAAGGTACGAAAGGATGGAAGGTGTGGCAGGAAATCAAAAGCGTTTCCTGGAGGAGGTCTGTCGATTTAGGGGTGGAGATGGAACATTTAGCCGTTCTTGCGTTGTTAAAATGGCTCTTGTTTGATGCGTATCATCAAATTCATTTCATCAATGCAAATATTACACAAGAAAATTTAGTGAAATACTTTTTGTAGATAACACTCTTTTATCTTTATAAATAGATCAAATATAATAATATTATTTTTTTAAGATTAAATATTACAAGAAATCTAAATATTTCTATAAATAGATTAAATATAATAATATTATTTTTTTAAGACGTCCAAACTATTAAGCTTGAAGTACAACCTATTTATAATATAATAATATTAAAACTTTAACCCTATCATTTATCCCCTAAAAATCTCGTATCAAATTAATAGAAGAATTCATTTGCAAATTGAACCCGTCAATCTCAACACTTCAGCCATTTGAAGCGGTCAATGTCCAATAATTTATAAAGGATCTCTTCTCTCACATTGGTAACAAGCCATCTCATAATATCTATCTTCGTAATCCCTTCAAAGTAAGAAATATACGCACACTCTCTCGAAGAACCTAACCAGTAACCAAGATAGTATCACCACCACCACCACAGCCACTCTGCCTCCTTTCGCTTTCAACTAACCACTATCACGACTACCGCCCTTCCTCTCACCTACGACATGAACTTTCTTTTGGAACATAACATTTTTCTTAAAAAAATATCGTTGAAAGAAGCTATTTATCCCCGCCGCTGTGCGCGGGTAATGGCTAGTTTCTAAATAAACAAATATTGTTTGTGAAAAATAAAAATAGAATTAACCCTTATAAACAGTAATTTATAATGAGTAATTTAATAAAACTAAATTTGTAAAAATGACCACCATCTTAAGTCATTTCGGATAACCACTATTCATTCTAAAAAAGTTAGTGATAGGTATAGTTTGGAATCCTAAATCTGACATTGTATATTCCAACTTACCTACTCAATTTCGGGTATGATAGGCAAAATTGTACATGTAGGAGTGACATTCCGAACACACTCAGGAAACCAAAAAACTAGGTTTTCATTCCATATGTAACATGTGGTATTTCATTTAGTTATTCATTTACAACCAAATCCAAAATTCTCTTTATTATAGTTGCTTGAATATGAGTTTCTCAAACAACGATCACGAAGAAAGCTTTACCAACATTTCTATTTAGTTGCAAAGTATTGGAAAGATGAACCTTCATAGTTACACAAACATCAAAATTGATGTAATCGATCCTTTCTAACTCTGCTTTGTGGCTATTAGATGTGTGCTAAAATAATTTTATTAAAGAGCACAAATAAACCTGTATAAAAGAAGAGTTGCGTTAATACTGAAAAGAAGAGTTGCGTTAATACTCAGGTTGAAATTAAAATGTTTCGATAAAATTTTATTAAAAGTCATAAGGGTTCATCCCGGATCTTAAAAAATTGTAAAAAGTAAAAACAACCAATGATAAATTATAAAAAGTAAAAGTTGTTAATGATAAAAATAAGATATGAAGGAGAACATAAGTAATGTCAACCTTGCTTACAACTTTGCCTTGGGGCCATTTTGTTTAGTAACAAGATTATGTTCTTCCCTACAAGAACACTAAATTATCATTTTTTTGCAAAAGTTTGAAAAAAAAAACATTTCCTCATGAAAGTAAGTAGAAAATAATTTCATAACATCAATCTCTTCGGCCTTTTCAGTTTTTACAATGTGAACTCCACCCTGAAGACCACATGTAAACTTCCTCGAAAGAAATCAGTGCCAAGTGCTTGATTGTCAACTACTTTTATTGCAAATGAACATTGAAGTACAAAATTATAGAAGATTACAACTTCTAGACATTAACCTTTTGAGAAGTTGGAAGTTGGAACTACCATGAAGAAAGAAATATTAAGAAAACCATAACAACATGTTTCAACCATTAAAGCTTATTACATCATTTTTTGGCATTTAAAAAGAACCAGCTTTGGCCTTGGCTTTACCTCTCATGAATATCCTTTGAACGTCCAAACAAAATAAGTTTAAGTTTAATTACCTCCTTTTCATATAGAAAAGTTGTTTATGTAACGTCCCGAATGTTTTACCATAATTTTTATATTTATTTATTCAATTAAATTAGAGTATAATTAAATTACGCGGAAAACATGATGTCAATGTGAGTGTGTACAGTCAAATCTTGCCCTTCTCACGATCCGAAGAAATACCTGAAATCATTTGTAAACAATTGAGTAAGCACTAAACTTAGTGAATTCCCCAAAATACCATATATCACAATACATATACTGTATACATGCATGCAAATAATAATTCACGACCTTTCACTGATTCGTCGATTGGCTCACGACCTTTCGTCGATCCACTGATTAGATCACGACCTTTTGTCGATCCACCAATAATATGTGTATTTAGACATACAGCTCGCCTGCCATTTCGTCGTAAAAACACAAGTTTATAGGCTCCCGGCCTGTCAACGTTCCCCCGTCAACCCCTAACTTAACCGTAACAAATCAATTAGATGCAACAACATTTGCGCACATAGAGACTACACTGTCGGCTCTACTAGTATGGGCACATAGATACTATACTTTCTACTTTGCTAGCTTCAAGTACACTAACATTAAGCACCTATAGACTATATTAGTAGCTATTATATCCTAACATAGATGAATATATATATTGTAATACATAGTATAGTGAGATAACACGCTTGATGGAGGTGTCTGACTTGTCGGAAATTCAACGTCGAACATCAGAGACCCCATGAAAAGATGCAGCCACTACCCATTCACATGTGGAAGTGGGAAGAGATCACTATGGACTTTATTACAAAGTTGTCAAGGACGACACATAGTGTTGATTCTATCTGGGTTATTGTTAACATGTTGACCAAGAGTGCTTATTGCATCCCCATTTTAGAGAGCATTCCCACCGAGAGTTAGTCGACATCTACATTATGGAGGTGGTCGCTCGTCATGGGGTTCTAGTTTTATTGGTCTCTGACCGCGATGTCCATTTCACCTCCAGGTTTTGGAGGAAGCTTCATGTAACGACCCAATTTTCACGTCCAAAAATTTCATTTTTAAATAAATACTTTGGAAAACATTTGTGAATAAACATCGTTTGATCCTATCATTTCATAAACATATTTTTGTGTTTGAAAACCAAAACATAAAAACAACCATAATGTCAGAGTACAAAATCCTAGAATAACTCATGGTGCGGAAAACAATGTGTGTGTATGATGTGCTGCTACCGCGCCAGCTCCTTCCCCTTCGAAGAAGAGGTACCTGAAAACAAAACTGTAAACAGTAAGCACGAAGCTTAGTGAGTTCCCCTATCGTACCACATACCATACAATCACATAACATACAAATACTATCAGGCATATTTGGGTGCCCGACCTACCCCTTCGGTCCTTTCGACCGGATACTGCCTAGCATATCTGGGTGCTGGCCTCCCCTTCGGTCCTTTCGACCAGATACTGCCTAGCATATCTGGGTGTTGGCCTCCCCTTCGGTCCTTTCGACCGGATACTGCCTAGCATATCTAGGCGTTGGCCTCCCCTTCGGTCCTTTCGACCGGATACTCGGGGACTATTTCACCACTACTACTACCACATAATATCATATCACACATATCATAATATGGCTTGCATCGCTGGGTACTAAACTACCCCTTCGGTCCTATCGACCGGTAACCGGGGACTATTTCACCCATACTACCACTATCACATAACATCATAACATACTAGCACATAAACATATCAAGTAGTAGCAAACCTAAATGAATATCACAAAGACAATCATCTAACGTACAACTCCTATTGGTGGGCCAACATTGTGGCCGTAAACCCACCGCTACTAGAAGGTAACTCACCTCGAAAAGTAGTTGTTGAAAGTCTGCTTGCTAGACGACTGACTGCTGCACCGGCAATCATCCGACTATAAATCCATAAACATAGATTAGTCACTCCTAAATACCCTTAGGTCAAATGACTAACCTACCCCTTGTCTAACGTCAACTCCTTGGTCAAAGTCAACTTCTAGTTGACTGGACTCACCGAGTCATGGCTTAGACTCGCCGAGTCCCTCTCCTACTATCCCAGTACTAACTCATCAAGTCCCTCTTCCCACTCACTGAGTCACCCTTAACTCACTACTTGGGATGATTAGACTGACTCGCAATCCGACTCACCGAGTCTGAGAAAAACTCGCCGAGTCCCCCGAGCAGATCTCCTACTCGCTTCCAAATCCTCACCAGAGCATCCATCTTGAGGATTTGGGTTTCTGGGACTATTGCTACACGTTAAATTGCTAATCCAGCCTGCAGCTACGAAGGGTTGGACCTTCTACACTTAAACCCCTCTTAACTCAGTAACAGTTCATATGACTCGCTGAGTTTGAAGAACAACTCGTCGAGTTCCAGGCAATCTTCAAAGGACTCGTCGAGTTGTTCATCCAACTCGTTGAGTCTAAGACCATCTTCATAGAACTCGCCGAGTCCACTTTGGAACTCGTCGAGTCCCTTCAACCCTCCTCCCATACAGACCAAATCTGAGACATGCAACGGTTCCAAACCATATATCTAAGCTCCTAAGGTATGCTTATCACGTAAAGTTGCAAACTTTACATGCATGCATGGCTCTATGAGCTCCAAAAGTCAATTCCAAGCTCTTTATGAGGTCATACACTCAATAGGGACCTCAATCACTTCAACCACAGAGACTTTACACTTCTAAGGTGTCCATAAGGTCTAGATCTGAAGTCCTTTCAGAATATAGAGCATAACCACATGGAGTTTGAGGTTTTAGGGCTTGAAAACCATCAATTAGGGACAAAAAGGAATCTAATGAACTAGTGATCAAGGTATGAACTTTTCTACCTGAATGGAAGCTTCTCACAGTGTAGATTTCGGATCTACTTCCCCTCCTTGCACTCTTCAACCTCCTCCTTCTTCTTCTAAGCTCCAAACTTCCTTCACAAAGCCAAGAATCACTCACAAGAACAATGGTGGGGCTAGGTTTCGCTCAACAGCTCTCTGGAAGTGTTAAGGACAAGGGAGGCCGAGTTAGTGTGTTTAAATAGGGTGCAAACCCCTGGATTAGGGTTTTTGTCCAGACAGCGGCTACTCGCCGAGTCCGTAACTTAAACTTCGCGTCTCATCCCGCTTCTACTCGGCGAGTCAGTCCTTCGACTCGTCGAGTGTAAGTCCCCAAAATTGCTTGTGTATCAATCAGATCCAATTGATGGTGCGGAATCCCAATCAATTGGATGATTTCAGATCAAATAGAAGAGAAGGAGAAGAAGAATTAAGATAAATCTAGTGATGTATTGATGATATTGAGTGATGCTCCATACACTAGATTCTCTCTCACACACACTTCTTCTCTCTAACTTTCTCTCTCTACAAGATGCTCTCTTCTCCTCTTCTTTTCCCAACCGTACAATCCCACATGCACTCCTCTATTTATATGGACCTCCAACCATACACATGTGTACAGCCGCACACCCTGTGTACGGCCGTACACAGGGTGTGGCCGTACACACGTGTACGACCGTACACACAAACCATAAACACATACAACATTACATAAAAATATATTTTCCTAGAAAAGCAAAGTATAAACCATATTTTTAACCCAACAATCTCCCCCTTGGTTTATAGCTTTCTTTTCTAACTGGCCCAACAAACTCCCCCTAAAAAGTAGCTGGCTTTTCTTGTTAATCTTCATTGGGAGCTTGACTTCAGCATTAATCTTCAAATTCTAGACAGCTTCAAGATGAACTTGATGAATCTTCAATGAATGACTTCGTATTGAGTGGTTGGGCTTTTCTTCATAATTTGACATTGAACGCACATTGGGTGAGGAGGCTTGATGTACTGATTCTTAAAAGATAGCACTTTCAGCATGAGAATCTTCAGAGAGAACGAATCTTCTGGATCACTTCAGTAGGTTCATAGATAGCAGTTGACTGATTGAAGAGGATTCAATGCAATCTGTCAAATATTCTTCAATTTCAGCTTCACCTTGCTTCTGGGGTTGAAGGATGGAATGTCGAAAGAATAATCTTCATTTCTTGCTCCTTCGAATGCGAATTCTTAGATGCTCACAGATAAGGCCTTGGCTCAGAAATATTCAACACAAACTCCATGAGTCTTATCTATACCTGAAATCACTTTTCAAGACAAAACAAAACTAAAAGAAAAATTAACACACAAAATAAAAATAGAAACAAAAATATTTTTGGATTTTCTGATTTTTCTGAACAAGAAATAACACTAATTTTGGATTTTAATTTTCTGATTTTTGTTTGATTTTTGAATTATTTTTAATTCTCCCCCTAAAATTTGTGCACAGAGGAAAACTATGAACAAATTTAACAAAAATAGAATGATATCTAACTTTAAGAATGATTTGGGATCAAAGTTTTTAGACAGCCTTTATCCGCTTGTCGGTACCTTCTATCTTCACGTCTTTGTCTGTTCGATCGTCGGTATTGTTGTCCACTTAAACACGAAAAATTGTGACAAAATTAGGACATACTATAAGTGACAAGACAATGTAATCCTAAGTTCTTAGATATTATATCTGATCCTAAGTTTCTAGATACTATATCTTAAGGACCATTCAGCTGACGACGACCAGGGATATTGTTGTCCACCTAAATTAAGCAGCGAGATCTATAGACAATCTTTGAGTGTTCAATTTTAATTGTACTGGAACGTGTTTCCCGCTTCCTGATATGCCCCAGTAATCAAAGACTTCCAAAGTATCTCCTTACATCGGGTGAGCAGACAATCATTAAGAGAGAAGATAGATGTAGATTATTATCACTTATTACTTCAGAGGGGTTGAGAAGAAGAAAGTTGCATATGTTGTGTACCAGGTCGGATTAGAAGTCACACAAAGGAGACAACATATGGCTAACAGATAATAAGAAGTTCATATATATAACTTGCAGAGAAATAGAATTGCATATGTTGTGTACCAGGCCGGATTTGAAATCACGCAAAGTAGACAACAGATGACTAACATATAGAAAGAAAGAAAACGATTTTCTACAAACCTAATTTATCGGAATTTACCAGTCGCCCCATCCAACCGGAATTAAGGACAAAGTCCACACATCGAGAAAAAGTTAAACCATGGTTCCAAGTATGGGTTCATTTAATATGACGAGTAGATTCCCATATATATCTCTCTGCTCAACCTATCCGAGCGTCGTATTGTCAGGCTGAACGGAACTATCTAGGTCAAGATTTGTCAAGTCATTTGATTTCCTACGTTTAATTTTGCCTAGTCATGTCCATTTAGAATCTTTCGTGCCTACCGACACATCAAACCAGAGCATAGACCCTTCAACTTTGGGTACGTTACGCAGACTCAGGTTGCCTGTTATCACATAATCATATCACTTCCCAAAACATCTCCCTCAAGCACATTCCATAACCAATATATTATTTTTTTATTTTTTTAATGTTTTTTTAATCTTGTATTTTTTGTTTTGTTTTTATTGCTCCCCCTAAATTTGTGCATATGAAAGAAACGAAAGTAAATGCGCAAATTTAAACTATCCTAAAACAAAAATTAGTCTTTAAAGCGAATCAGCGTAAGGTAAAATCATGAGTTAATTTAGTAATCAATGAAGTTAATTGCAATTAAGGTGAGATGTAGAAGAAGAAGAACTAGAATCAAGCATGCACACATCTATTACAAATAAATGTCAAGTACATCTTGATAAAGTACAACTACTGCAGATTTCTGACACAAGCTCAAAAAGTACAATTTGACACAACACAGTTGCTATAAATAGTACCCCTTCTACCAGCACAAAAGTGTGCAGCCATACATATGTGTGCGGCCGCACACACATGTGTGGCAGCACACATTACAAGCCCAATACAAACACTACTGCAATACACACTCATAAATCCTGAATAGATCTATACAAAAATTATGACTAGCTCAAACCACAAAATTATGGACTTTCAATCTCCCCCTTGGTTTGAGACTAGCATAGTCTTGAACTTCATTCGTTTGGCTTCTCAGCAAGCTTCTCAAACAACCTCAGATCTGAGCTCCCCATCGATCCCATCCACAATCTTCCATTTATGATGGTAGCCACCATTGCAGTGAATTCTTTAGCAGCAGCTTCCATGACATCTTTTCTGCAAATGATTTGATGACTGGCCAGAGTTCGTATATCCCTTTCTCTGAAACGAAGAAGATCTTTAGCATTAATCAATCTCAAAATATGTTCTCGATTCTTGAATTTGATAGCTGCAGTTGCAGTTTCGTCATCATAGGCCCAAAATTCAATATTATCCAGATATCCCTCATGAAAATGTTGAGGAATAGGAATTTCCTGTTGTTTCTTAGTTGCAGGCCAGAGTATGATCTTCATGGGTTTGCCTGATTCTGGATCAAGAACATCTTTATCTTTTCTATATAGAGCTTTTGCAGTCTTCATTGATGGAAAGTTTTCTCTGACCTGTCTGTCTAGAAATCTTTTAAAATTCGAAGCACTGGGATTTTCGGAGGGATTGTGGAATGGGGCCCTGGATAATTCGGCTAGATCAGTTTTGGTCCAAGAGTTGAAATCATGGGTGCTTTTGTAACATTCAGATGCTCCTAATTTTCGCTTTACAACCCACAAATTCTTCACTGGATCAAAGGCCCACATTCGGATACCTGTCCTATCACCATATTCATCACCAAACTCTCTTTTCTTCAAATCCGTTACTGTTAAGACAGGGTCTTTTGCTTTGCGATTTTCATTGGAATTTTTCATGAATAAAGACCTTCTTGTTGATTTGCAGATACGATTATGTTTCTCTGTTTGATTGTGATTTTGGCTCTGCTTCCTTCTGGTTCTTTTTCAAACCTATTGACAATTTTAGTTGTTCTCGGAGCAGGTGGGTTGACAGGTAGATCATCAGTTGCAGGAGGTGATTGAACAGAGGGAGGATCAACTACTTCATGAGGCTTTTGGAAGAGGGCTTTGACTTTTTCACCAAAAGCATCGTACAACACGTTCTTAAGATTGAAATAATTGGCAAGAACATATCCAAGACTCATTTGTAGATCATTGATTTGTTTGTTCTTTTCTTCACCCTTTGCCCTGAGGTCAAAGATGTATACAGAAAGCTGATCCATCTGAATTGATTTTTCGATGAGCTCTTGACGGAGAATCCCAATCTCCTCTCGAAGATAAGGCGAAGAAGATTTGTCATCACCTGATCGACCCTCCTTGAATGATATTCCTTTTCCGCGTGAAGAGGATGGACTAGATTGAGCCAGATGTTTTGCTAATCTAATAGAAGCTTCATCAAGAGAAGGTCGAGTTGGAGAATATTATGGAATGGACGAGGATCCACCAGTCTCAAATATGGTACTTGGACCTTCATCTGTTTTCTTTGGAGGAGAGTGAGTAGAGGTAGCAGTGATTGTTGAAAGGACTTGAGGAGCACATCTTACAGCAGGTGCCTTCAGACTTTCAAGAGGTTGACTTGTTTTTATGGAAGACTGAGAAGTCTGAGGTTCAGTTGAGTCAGAACTGACTGGAGCAGAAATTGAGATAAGTGGCACAGAGGGAGGAATCTCTGATGTCACATCTCCTTGACTTGGTGCGATCTCCAAGGGCTTCGAAGTAGAGAATAGAATCTTGAAAACATTTCCTCCATCTCTAGTCTTGGTTGCTAAAGAAGCAACTTCATTGACTTTATTAACATGGCTGCTGGGAATATCTAGAAAAGGATCAAAATCTTCATCACCAATGTCAAACTCTATGTTTGTTGGAATGTCGTCATTGATTCCCGTAAAGTCGATTTCTTTTAAAAACTCCACATCTTCATAAAGATCATCGTCATCATCCTCTCGATAAGATTTTGAATCATTTTCTTTCTGATTATCATGCTCATCAACTACATAAGCTGTGGGAGAGTCATGAATCTCCTCCACGTCAGGCTCGGGGGGAGAGTGAGAAATATCTTCATTTTCCATCGGCATTGATTGTTCTTCTGATTTTCTCTAACATCTTCTTTAAAAATTCCAAATTTTATTAATGGAAATTTTCCTTTAAATACAAACTTCCCACCTCTCTTTTGTTTCATTAGTCCAAAGGCACTTGGACCAATGGATTTGAAATCCAAAGTATCATTTCCTCTCTGCAGCTCGGGGTGAGTTACGTTAAGGATGATTTGTAAAAATCTTGGATACATCCAAAATTTGTCTCTTTTGCTCCCTTCAAGATTTAGTATCATTTCATTCATTATAAATTTTGAGAAATTGAACTTACAACCTGCTGCCAATGCTGCAATGGCACCAGTGTTGGCCAGAGAAATCTCATTTGCTCCTGATCTTCGGCCAGAAATGTAGCTCACGAACACATGAGCCAAGTACTTCCAGCAAGGAGGAAGTAGCTTCTTAATTGTAGGAGGAAAAGTTCCCTTGTATCCCATATGCTCTAATACTTCCTGAGTTTGCTGAACATCAATCTCCATGGGCTACTCAGGTCTGTCCTCAATTTGGAGAGATTCTCTAATAATGCTTTCTCTTACTTGAATTTTCTTGTCTTCGATTGTTGTTTCAATGAATTTTTCACCCTGACCATTCTTCTTTACAACAGCATTCCTCCAGAATTCCTTAATCAAACTTTGGTAGATAGCAAGACTTGTAGTTAGAGCATGAACCAAACAGGATTTCTTCAAGCCATCCACAATGAATTTCAAGTCATTGTGGACTGCAGGAGGGTCTTTGAGAAAAATTGCAGAATTATGAGCTTTAGCAAATTCCATGTCTCCCATGTTAATCTGAAAGTTAACACACAAAGTTATTAGGACAAAACAATAAAAAAATGAAGCCGCACACGTGATTACACACAGCCGCACACGTGCAAGTGTGCGGCCGCAACCGCACATCCACAAAATTATGCAGCCGCACACGCTTGTGTGCGGCCGCACACACCGTGTGCGGTTATTTTCAAAGACAAACAATTTTTTATGAAGATCCAACAGCAAACAATCAAGATCCAACAGCAAATAATGGAAATTTTTACCGAGTTCATAAGAATTTACCGAGTCAAAGCTTTGATTTCACGAGAAATTTTTGGAATTAAGAATGAGATTTAGGGAGAAACAGTGTGCGTATGTGGTTGAGGCAAAAGTAAATGACGGTGAAAAAGGCTCACCGCACACACGCTTTATATATGCACAAAATTTACAACTTCTCCCCCTTATCTTTTAATCATTAACGTCGATGCCCCTTTCACTCACCATTTTTTCAAAATGAATTATTTTGAGGATTAATGTGAAATTAATTTCAAAATTCCTAATAAACTAAAACTTATTATTAAAATTAAAATTTGAAAATAAAATAAAAAATAAAAAATAAAAATTTAAAAATAGTGTAGAATAAAATTTTGAAATATTATTAACGACAAGGAATAAACAATTCAATTTAAACCTATATAAATTGTTTTAACCTATTAGAATTTTGGGATCAAAGTTTTTAGACAGCCTTTATCCGCTTGTCGGTACCTTCTATCTTCACGTCTTTGTCTGTTCGATCGTCGGTATTGTTGTCCGCTTAAACACGAAAAATTGTGACAAAATTAGGACATACTACAAGTGACAAGACAATGTAATCCTAAGTTCTTAGATATTATATTTGATCCTAAGTTTCTAGATACTGTATCTTAAGGACCATTCAGCTGACGATGACCAGGGATATTGTTGTCCACCTAAATTAAGCAGCGAGATCTATAGACAATCTTTGAGTGTTCAATTTTAATTGTACTGGAACATGTTTCCCGCTTCCTGATATGCCCCAGTAATCAAAGACTTCTAGAGTACTCCTTACACCGGGTGAGCAGACAATCATTAAGAGAGAAGATAGATGTAGATTATTATCACTTATTACTTCAGAGGGGTTGAGAAGAAGAAAGTTGCATATATGCTGTGTACCAGGTCGGATTAGAAGTCACGCAAAAGAGACATCATTTGGCTAACAGATAATAAGAATTTCATATATATAACTTGCAGAGAAATAGAATTGCATATGTTGTGTACCAGGTCGGATTTGAAGTCACGCAAAGGAGACAACATATGACTAATAGATAGAAAGAAAGAAAACGATTTTCTACAAACCTAATTTATCGGAATTTACCAATCGCCCCATCCAACCAGAATTAAGGACAGAGTCTGCACATCGAGGAAAAGTTAAACCACAGTTCGAAGTACGAGTTCATTTAATGTGATGAGTAGATTCCCATATATATCTCTCTGCTCAACCTATCTGAGCGTCGTATTGTCAGGCTGAACGGAACTATCTAGGTCGATTTGTCAAGTCATTTGATTTCCTAAGTTCAACTCTTTCAAAGTCATCATCAGTGTAATTTTCAATCTGTTTGTCAATTACCATGCTATCTTCTAGAGTAGAAGTAATCCTAATTGGTCCTCTTCAAATACTTCTCCAAATTTTGAAATCCTTCATTTTGATGTATTTTTCAATTCGGTATTTCCATTCAGGAAATGCTTCAGCTAATAGCAATCTAGGAGTACGAGTAGTGGTTCCCATAATTGCATCGAAATCTTGATGAGCAATCATACTTTGAGATTCCATTTGGGCAATCTTTGAGTAATTGATATCGTATACTTGTCTTCAACCGCACACTAACACTCAACCGCACACTAACACTCAACCGCAAACGAATCTTAACCGCACACACTCCCAACCGTACACGTGTAACCACACACAATTTAACAGCAAACACCAATACTACACTTGTAATCGTACATACTTCAGCAGCAAACACCAACTGCACAAGCTTTAACAGCAAATACTAACAACACAAACTTCAACAGCAAACACCAACCGCACACAACAAATATCAACCGCACACAAGGTACCGCACACTTCTTCAAAGGATACGTTCCACCGCACACACTATTGGCAGCAAACCTTCAACAGTTGGCAGCAAACCTTTAACAATTAACAACAAACCTTCAACAGTTCTTCGATCAAAATACTTAAAAACAGTGAAATTTTTGCACTCTCACACTCAAAAATAACTTCAATTGATACCAAATTGGCTCTGATACCAATTGTTAGTCCCAAAAATGAGGATCCAATTTAGTAATCAATGAAGTTAATTGCAATTAAGGTGAGATGTAGAAGAAGAAGTAGAATCAAGCATGCACACATCTATTACGAATAAATGTCAAGTACATCTTGATAAAGTACAACTACTGCAGAGTTCTGACACAAGCTCAAAAAGTACAATCTAACACAACACAGTTGCTATAAATAGTACCCCTTCTACCAGCACAAAAGTGTGAAGCCGTACACATGTGTGCGGCCGCACACACATGTGTGGCAGCACACATTACAAGCCCAATACAAACACGGCTGCAATACACACTCATACATCTTGAATAGATCTATACAAAAATTATGACTAGCTTAAACCACAAAATTATGGACTTTCAATGAGTCCAAGGCCAAAATTGCAAATCAATAAAAGGATTAAATACAAGAATACGTACCAAGAATCAGGTGCTACACTTCATGAGGATTTGGGTCATTTTAGGGGCACTTTTTGGTCATTTTAGTCATTTGTCATATTTGCCACTTCTTGGTTATTTTAGTGCCACTTTTTGGTCATGAGGAAGTTTCATAGATCTAGTCATTTGTCATATTCGCCACTTTTTGGTCATTTTAGTACATAAATTATAGATCTTGAAAGTTTATAACCTTGTTATGGATAAGGTTGGAAACTTTATTCATCTATACATCATATTCATTCAGATATGAAGATTGGCGACTTGGACTTAATGGGTTAAGTTGAGAAAGATGCATTTTTGGTCTCCTTGAAACTTAAAGACTAGATCTTCGTTGTTTAGACCATCCTAAGGGATAAAGTTGGAAACTTTATCCACTATAAAGCTATTAGAAACCAGATCTGATAATTGGATGGTTAACTTTTTGTATTATGCACTTAATGGGAAGTTTGGTTTCAGCGTGAGTACGCAGGGCATATATTTAGGTATGCAACGCGTAACACTATGTTCTCCTATAAAATCCAAGTAATACTATATGTAGAGTGTAGATCTGGAGCATATAGGACATATTCGGTCTGAGGTTGACTTTTGACTTTTGACTGTTGACTTTGACCAAGTTTGACTTCATGTCATTTGGGGTAATTTGAATAGTAAATTGAGGCTTGTTTAGGTGACTTGTAGAGTTGTAACATTCATAAAATTCTTGAAAATTTAAAACTTTTTAATCAAACCCAAAACCATCATTGTTTACAAATTGTTTTCAAAATAAGTTTCATATCAGAGAAATCCCAAAATCATAAAACAAAACATGAGGAGGTGCACAATCACGCCTTTGCCTTCCCACGGTCCTCCAAGGTACCTGAAACACAATCCAAAACTGTAAGCCCAAAGCTTAGTGAGTTTCCCCAAAATACTGATACAACACAACTAGCACAAGCATAATAACAACATACTATGGGTCC
Organism: Lactuca saligna; assembly: GCF_052625555.1. Lineage (NCBI taxonomy): Eukaryota > Viridiplantae > Streptophyta > Magnoliopsida > Asterales > Asteraceae > Lactuca > Lactuca saligna. The sequence continues at coordinate 75,965,045 of NC_136421.1, forward strand.
AATCAACCATCGAGTTAGTATACCCCAGGCCCCTTAACCATCGCGTTGGAATGCCAACATACTATGGGTCCAATCAACCATCAGGTTGGAATACCACAGGCCCCTTAACCATTGGGTTGGAATGCCAACATACTATGAGTCCAATCATCCCCAGGATGGAATACTCTGGCCCTCAACCATCAGGTTGGAAAGCCCTGCCTGTTGGCTTACGCACAAAGCAGTGAAGCCTCGACCACCAACCAAACATGTGCACATACTAAAGATAAACACACTATCAACCAGCTAGTAACAAATAAACATATCTTACTGATCAGTAATCATAACATTATCCTATCTACCAGGATACTGGTCTAACAGATCACAATAGCATAACATGCACAATAGGATATCAATCAAATGGGTCGGCCTTGGTGTCGTCGACCCCTAAGTATAGTGAGGAAAACTCATCTCACAATGTCGAAATGCACTGAAACCTCCGACTGCTGACTCACGGAAAATACTGAACTATCAAAATAAACAAACATCGAATTAACAATTGGGATACCATTCTTGACTAAGGATACATACTTGGGGTGTATTCCATTTTACTCCTTCCCTAACTGGGCCAAGGCCCAAGTCCATATCTTTAATCTCAAAGACCCAAATTACTTTAAGGTCCATGATTGGCCCAATTTTCCAAATTGGGCCCAAATCCCTTCTTGAGGCTTATCCAAAATTATGATCCTTTATTTAGCCAAAAACACACTTATCCAAATAGTCTATTAGGGCCCAAGCATCAAATCCCAATAGATGGCCCAATACCCGAAGCCCAAAGTCTGAAACCCAAACAAAACGCGTACGCGAGGCGTACTCTTTCGGTACGTTGGGCGTACTTCGCCTCACATTAACCACCTACGAGGTGGTTGACTCAGTACGCGGGGCATACGCCGCCTTACGCGGGGAGTACCCTTGCAGAGCTTAAAACTTTCATAAGTGCTTAATGGATTAAGCACTTAAGCTCAAACTTCAGATCCATGACTCAAAAGCACTCTAGAACCATAAAGTATCAAACTTTAAGACTTTGGTAATCCAAAAAGTTCTTAATGCATAGTCTTAATCCATTAAGACCTCCTACAAAGAACAAGGAACCAAACTAGCTAAAGGGACCTCATTTTTATGTCTTAGGACCCATCCTTGGGTCTGAAAGGACAACCAGACATGTCCAAAACAAAGCATGCACAATATTGAGACTTTTGGGACAAAAAGAACACCATAAAGATACCAAATGATTATTGGGAGTTGAATAAGCTGACAGTAAATAACTATTATCCACTTCCGATGATTGATGATCTATTTAATCGTCGTTATCTATGTAGCAGCTATCCACATCATTTTTTTGTTCTATGCATTATCTTTTACATGTTATAGTTTATGCATTGTCTATTCCATGTACACAAATTGCTTATTTTTATTTTTTTATTTTTTTGGTAAAAAAAGTTAAATATCCTCCTACAAAGTCATCCTACTTTTCCTCCTACTCATTGGTATATTGTGGATTTCAAGATCTTTTGACAAAACCACAACTAGTTGATAAAGACAATGACCAAATTGGTAATTTCATGTACATAAATTGCATGGTCTTTTCCATGCACATAAATATTGCTTAATTTTTTGGTAATATCGTGGGTTTTAGGACCTTTTGATAAAGTCAAATGGATTTAACTTGAACTTTGATTATTTGTATTTAATGGATTAAACTTTGTTTAATTCTTCTGTCGATTTTTGTATACGTATGAATGCATCAATGGGGAACTAGAAAATTGCGCATTTATAACTTCAAACAATTGTGCATATGTTATGCAATTGTGTATTTATAACCTGAAAAATATGAATATGTTATGTAATTGTGTATTATAACTTGAAAAAAATTGTTTATACATAATGCAACTGTGTTAAATGTTGTAATAGAAAGATCAATATGTTTGTTTGTAGTATTTATTAAGTTGTGAATTTTATTACTAATACATGGAAAGTTGTTTTTATTAGAAGATTAATGGGAAAATATCAATTCAATCCTACAAGATTTTCTTATTTGTTTTAAAAGGTCATTGATTTTTTTTTTTGAGAATTCTAGGTCCTTAAACTTTCAAATTATAGGTTAAACAGAGGAATATCTCCAAAATGAAGGGGTCATCAAGTTGCCTAGGTGAGCTGAAGTCCACATGGCATTCTGGTCAACTGAAGTTGTCTACGGGGTGCTGACATGACATCCATATGATTTTTTTTGTTAAAAGTTTTTTTAGTTTAAAAATTATTTCTAAATAAAATCTCTTCAAATATTCAAACACCACTTACAACCATTCATCGCTAATATTGACCCTTTTGATGAATTGAAAATCTTAAGCAGGAACGAACAATCAAAACAAGTGCAAGATTTGAAAACTTTGATTAACATTTTCCAAAAAAACATATCTTGAAGGCTACAAATCCGAAAACATTTCTTGAATTTACAAGTCCGGAAACATTTCTTAAAGTTTACAAAACCGAAAACATTTTTTGCAGGGCTACAAATCCAAGACATTTCTTGAAGGTTACAAATATATAAATGTTTCTTGAAGGTTACAAACCAAAAACTACAACCCATGAAAATCGAATGTAACAACTTGAAAATACTTGAAATGAAAATCTAAAAAACAATCCATAAATTTGAGTTTTTTGACATTGAGATAGAGATTGTGCGAGGCACCAATCTTAGCCCTGCTGGAGGGCATGGAGGATTTAGTGGTGTACTGCGATGCGTCCATCTTGGGTTTGGGTGTAGTATTGATGCAGAGAGGGCATGTTATTGCTTACACTTCGAGGCAGCTGAAGCCTCACGAGGTGAACTACCCGATGCATGATTTGGAGCTGGGGGCGGTTGTTTTTGCCCTCAAAATTTGGCATCATTACCTCTATGGGGTTCGTTGTACCATTTACACTGACCACAAGAGCCTGAGGTATCTCATGGACCAGCCGAATCTGAACATGAGGCAAAGTCGGTGGTTAGATGTGGTGAAGGATTATGATTGTGAGATCCTTTACCACCCGGGGAAGGCCAATGTGGTGGCCGATACGCTTAGCCGCAAGGCAGTGCCGATCAGGGATATCTGCATGCGGATGACCATGGTAACTTCGCTGCTGGAGCAGATCCGAGAGGCCCAACAGGAGGCTATGAACGAGGAACATCGGAAGAGCGAGCGTATTGTGGGTCAAGTTTCCTCTTTCGACTATGATAGTCGAGGGTGTTGACCCTCCACCGTAGGGTGTGGGTCCCCTATCATGGAGGTGTGCGTCAGACGTTAATGGAGGAGGCGCATAAATCCAGGTTTTCTATCCATCCCGGGGCGACGAAGATGTATAGGGATCTTCATCTTGACTATTGGTGGCCCTGCATGAAGTAGGACGTAGCATGGTATGTCGAGCGGTGCTTGACTTGCAGGAAGGTCAAGGCCGAACATCAGAGGCCACACGGCAAGATGCAGTCGTTGGATATTCCCATGTGGAAATGGGAAGATATCACCATGGACTTCAATTCAGGGGTGAGAAAACCCGCACCGCAACTAAAATTAACCGAAAAAACCACAACCGATAAACCGCAACCGCAATAAAAACCGATGGTGAGGTTTTCTGTTTTTCAAAAACCGCAAATTTACGGTGCGGTGCGGTTATTAGTTTTCAAAAACCTCAAAAAAACCACATATATTATATACAACTATTTCATTAATTATTAATATATTAAATATTAAAAATAAGACAAGTTTCATGAATGAAAGATGAATAAAATACTAAAAGACAAAAGTGTTGGTTTTTTGTTATGTTTAACTTTGAAAAATGGTGAAATTAGACAATTTTAAGAAATTTATTGTTAATTACTATTGATTTGAAGTTTTTAAGATATTAATTGTTTGTAATTTAAGTTAATTGTCTTATACCTTATGGTTTTTTTATTACACGTAATATGTTTGAGCTCTTAAAACCGTTTGAGCTCTAAACTGTGGTTAAATATCACACAAAATAACCGCACCAAATCCATGCGGTTAATAACCGCAACACATAAAAAACAAAACCGCACCGCAAAAATAACCGCACCAAGCGGTTTTGAAAATGGATTAACCGCATTTGCGGTTAATGGTGAGGTTTTAACTAATATCTGCATTGAACCGCACCGCGCTCACCCCTAGACTTCATCACCAAACTTCCCAGGACCGCACGGGGGTGGATTCCATATGGGTCATTGTGGATCGGTTGACCAAGAGCGCCCATTTTATACCGATCTAGGAGAGTATATCGGCCAAGAAGCTGGCCGACATCTACATTCGAGAGGTGGTGGCGATGCACGGGGTGCCAGTGTCAGTGATTTCGGACAAGGATGTGCGGTTTACTTCCAGGTTCTGGAAGAAATTCCACGATGAGTTAGGTACTCGTCTCCATTTTAGCACCGTATTTCACCCGCAGACGGATGGTCAGAGCGAGCGGACCATCCAGACTCTAGAGGATATGCTACAGGCATGTGTGCTAAACTTCATTGGTAGCTCGGACACTTACCTGCCATTGGTTGAATTCTCCTACAATAACAGCTACCACGCGAGTATCAATCATCCTCCCTTTGAGATGTTATATGAGAGAAAGTGCAGGACCCGATATGTTAGGTTGAGGTTGGCCAGAGGGTTGTGGGGAGCACCGAAGTGGTGCTCAAGATGATAGAGAGGGCAGCAGGTCAGGAGCAGACTCCAGACTGCACAAAGTCGGCAGAAAAGCTATTCTGACAAGTGTCGTTCAGACGTGGAGTTCCAGGTCGAGATATGGTTCTCCTGAAGGTATCGCCTTGGAAAGGCATCATTCGATTCAGGAAGCGGGGCAAGTTGGGCCCCAGGTACATCGGACCTTTTAGGGTTATAGCCAGGGTAGGCAAGGTGGTGTACATGCTAGATCCGCCAGCCAAACTTAGTCAGATCCACAACACTTTCCACGTCTCCCAGCCACAGAAGTGTCTGGTGGACGACTTGGCGGTGGTGCCCCTAGAGGACATTCAGGTTGACGACAGCCTGAATTACATTAAACGGCCTATGGTGATCCTCGATCGGAAGTCAAAGGATCTGAGGAACAAGAGGGTCGAGCTGTTGAAGGTGCAATAGCAACACCGGAAGGGCTCAGAGTGGACGTGGGAGTCGATGGACGAGATGATGGAGCATGTGACAACCCAAAATTTATTCCATCGTTATAACCCGTTTTCCGTTAATAGAATATTCTATTTTATAAAAGTTCCCTTAATTTGGGGTAGACAAATCAATAAATTTTTTATTTTATTTCATTTTATGTTATTACCGTCGTAATGAAATAAATAAAAACACGTAAATTACCCTTCCATTTAGTTGGAAAAAGTTTATTTCTAATTACGACCATTTAATCGGGTAAAACTTGAAACCTCGTTTAACAATAAGTATCGGGTAGTTGTATACTGGGTACAACACTCAAGCCCTATATAAGGGTGAGTAGACACTCTTTTGGACCTTTTACCACACAAGACACACACTCTCTCTCTCTCTACTCTCTCTCCTCAAGTCCGATTTCATCCCAAAAACTGTAAGTTTCCTCCTCCAAAACGTAAGTTCTCTCATCCTAGCTTGTTCTAAAGATCCTTGCATGTAATTATAGCTTGAAATCATCCATAAAGGGAATGAATAAGGAGTTTACGGCCCAAGAACATTCTTAGGCCATAAACCCCTAAAAAGATGCCAAACATCCCCTAAATCTCACCTTTAGGTTTGGAAACTAGTTTAGGGTTAAACCTTGAAGTGTTTGAGTCATAAATAATCAAGTTTAGGGGCTTGAAAGAGGGTTTACGACCCAAGCACATCCTTAGGCCGTAAACTCCCTCTAAACATGCAAATCAAGCCTCAAAACCCTTCCAAACCACATTTGGAGCTTAGATATGACTTGGAGGCTTAAAATATTGGACTTGGAACACCTAAACCTTATCATTTGAAGGGTAAACAAGAGTTTATAGCCCAAGCACATGCTTAGACCATAAACTCTATGTCATAGGCTGTAAGCCCCTCTAAAGGTGCTAACATGCCCCTTAAGCACCCCTTAAGCCATGGATTAAAGTCTAAAACTATCTAACAATGTATTAAGGACCTTATTCATGCAAGAAATCACCCCCTAAGGAGTTAAAGGTCGTAAACCCCTCACGAAGTGGTTCTTAGGCCGTAAACTCCCATAAGGAGGCCAAATTGTGCCCTAACACACTTCAATGACTTGTTCCTTGCACTAAAAACCCTTGAAATTGATCTAGGACCATCAAAACCCATCAAGAATTAGTACATACGAGTTTATGGCCGTAAACTCTTAGTTTACTACCGTAAACTCCTTAAATGTTCCTTATGTTGTTCAAACTCCATTCTTATGCTTTAAAACTAGGTCTAGCACTAACCCTCAAGGATTTCAAGACCATTAAGCATCTTAGAGCACCTCATCATGAGTTTACGGCCGTAAACTCATGGGGAGTTGGTCATATGGACTAGAAACTCCATAAGGAGTTTACTCTTGAGGAGTAAACCCCATTGTCAAGTCATACACACCCTTAGATGTTACCCGGGTCACGTTTAGCACTCAACCAAAGCGTTTTCCTTTACATTAGGATGTCTATATGTGTTAAATTAGTGTTTCATCCACTAATTATATGAAAACATGTATCTTCATATGTCACTAGGTTTATAAAGTGTGTTCAAGTCTTTACTTGATACCAAACGCGCATCCGATACTTCCACCCGATCTACTCATTGCAGGTGAGTTCATACCCCCTTAATGAACCTTTTTCAAATGTTTTTACATGTTTTAGGGGGGGGGGATACAAGTATAATACTACAAGTTTTATTATCAAATCTTATGTGATTCATAACTTACCATCAAAAAGGGATTTTTCTATACTTTTAGCTACTTATCAATAAAATTGTTTTAAATAATTATCAAATGCATTTTAAAGGCTAAACTGTTGTTAAACTATTTTCAACATGTGTTTAAACCACTTTGCTTTTAAAATATATCCGCACTAATATATTTATATAAGTAAGACTTGAAGGACTTAGGACTGATAGCTCGCCTTATTACCTGTTCTTGTTTGATGTGGTCTTAGGGTATCTGTTATCTGTCCTACTGTCGTTGATTTCTTAGTTCCAGCGATCTGGAATTCTCACGTCATGCCTTCCCCCGGCTGCTGTTGAGGATATGGGAGCAATGGGTAATCCTGCCCTTGCTTCCAATATGGCTTATGCTGCTGCACAGGCGATGTATTATCATGTTACAGGTTCTCGGCGTATCCACACCTTGGGTGAGGTGGAGGCTTCACATGCCAGCTGTGGATCGCGTTTGGCAAGCTTGGAGCGCCGTCTAAATGAGCTTGGTGATGATCTTTGCTCTTCCGAAAAGAAATGTGAACTATTGGCATCTGAGAAGAATGTTCTTGATGAGGCTAGGGCTGCATTAGAGGCCAAGGTTGATTCTCTCACCCAAACGAATGAAGGCTTAATAATCCAGGTTGAAAGTCTCGAGTGTGACGTCGTTGACCGTGACAAGCTTGTGTCGTCGCTGCAAGCAGATGTGTGCGTTGTTCGCCGAGACTTGGATTGGCTGCTGCAAATTGGTGTTGTGCGTATCGTTGATAAGCTGATAGAGCATCCTGACTTTACCAATGCTATCAGTCTTATTCGCCATGCTGCATATGTAGCTGGGGTTGAATCTGCCCAGAAAGCTTTAAGTGGCGGTGAAAGTGAGGAGGCGAGTGCTAGTTCGTTGTCTGTCGGGCCTGTGGTTAGCGTAAGTGATGCTCTCTTATCTTTTGCCAGTATGGATCACGCAGGTCTGTTGGGTCTGGGAGAGATGGGTATTGATGGTTTGCGAGAGTTGTGTTCTTTTGGTTCAGAGGGCACTCCTGAGGATGCTGCGAGTCGTGAAATGGTGCTTGTGAATGACATTGGTGTGGGAGGAAATGGTAAGGATTGTGGTGCTAGTGGTGATGGTCGGGTAGGTGCTGGAGGTGGCGGTGTTGATGAGGTGGCAGATGATAGGGAAGTTTCTGATGGGTTGGCTGGGGAAGTGACTGCGGATGATGTTGTGGTTGGTGATAAGTTTGCTGGTGATGGTTCGAAGCCATAATATTTCCTTGTTTTGTTTGGTCTATGTGCTTTGCTTTTCAATGGTTGGATTTTCCAGAACAATGTTTTTTTATGCGTATGCGCTAAGCATTATCTGTTATCTCCTTTTGTGTTTTGCGTTTGGCTTATTCGTTTATTATCTATTGCTCAAGATGTGCCAAATATTTTGCTTTGTTTGCTATTATTGACACGCTAAGTGTTCATATTGAGTGCGCTTAGCACTCATCATTTAACCATTGGATATCATTACACTAAGTATGAGAAATCAGCAATTGCATTACTATTTAACCGCGGTTTTTAAAAAAAAAAAAAATACACTGAGTATTAAGCTCATGTCGCTCATGCATGAAATTTTATATATGTCGAGTACTAAACTCATGCCTTTAAATATAGGAATACACTGAGTATCAATTCTCATGTCACTTAGCATGGATAAATGTAATCTAAGTACCTCTAAGATGCAACATATCTAATGGGATATCAACCAACTAGGGTTTCATCTTTCCTCTTCCTTAGAAGAAATATTTCTTTAGGTTCCTAGCATTCCATGTTCTTGGAATGGGTCTTCCTTCCATCGTCTCTAATACATATGCCCCGTTCCTATTTTCCTCTGCGACCCTTTATGGGCCTTCCCATGTTGGGCCTAGCTTTCCCTGGGGCTGTGCCCGACTGGCCTCATTTTTCCTCAAAACATACTCGCCCACGTTGAAGGCCTTCTCTTTTACCCTTTGGTTGTAATATCTTTCTGTTGCGTGTTTATATGCAGCTTGACGTACTCCCGACTCTTCGCGCTTCTCCTCTAGGATGTCTAAGTTTATCCTCAGGCCTTGTACATTGCTTTCCTCATCTTGGTTGGCCACCCTTAGCGTATTCATTGCCACTTCCATGGGAAGCTTGGCTTCAGTCCCATATGTCAAGCTGAAAGGGGCTTCCCTTGTGCTTTTCTGTGGCGTAGTCCTGTATGACCATAGCACTATTGGTATCTCCTCTGCCCAATTCCTTTTTTGCTTTGCCCAACCTCTTTTTGATACCATTGATGATGGTTCAGTTGGACTCCTCTGTTTGACCATTCGCTTGGGGGTGTGCCACCGATGTGAAGCGCTGGCTTATCCCTTTGGCAGCGCACCATTCTCTGAATGCGTTCTCAGCGAATTGCAAACCATTGTCACTGATGAGAACCTTAGGTGTTCCAAATCTTGTCATGATGTTTTTCCACACAAACTTTATCATGTGCCTCCCAGATATGCATGCCAATGGCTTAGCTTCAATCCACTTTGTGAAGTAATCCACAGCTACCACCATATATTTTAGCTTCCCTGGTGCCTCTGGGAATGGACCCACTATGTCAATGCCCCATTGGTAGAAAGGCCATGGGATGGATATGTTGCTTAGCGGCGTTGGGGGTTCGGCCTGGACTGGGGCGTAAGATTGACACTCCCCACATTTCTTGGTTACTTTTACTGCGTCTTGATGTATCATTGGCCAGTATACCCCCATTCGTAGCACCTTTCCTGTCATAGCCATGGAGACACGAACCCCTTCTTGTACAACTCTCCATTTACCATTGCGTATGAGGGCACCTTTATACGTATTTTTCTGGTCTCGTCATGGTCGTCCGACAACACCCCTCTCTAGAGGTATTCCCGGAACGACGTCATCCATGTCGGTCCTACAGGAGTCAGGACGTTCACCTGTTGTTCATCAATGCTTCTCTCCCGAAGCACCTCCACTAAAACTTTCTTTGACAGGTGGTCGAAACAAGTGGACGCTAGCTTGCTCAACGCGTCTGCCCTCTTATTCTCACTTCTGGGTATTTGCTTGATTGTGAATTGGCCGAATGATTCTATCAGTTGATTTACCATCTTTACATACCTTCCCATTCTTTGGTCTCTTAGCTCAAAACTCCCATTTACTTGGTTTGCTGCTAACCTTGAGTCGGTTAGCGCTGTTACAGCTTTCGCACCCATCTGTTTGGCGAGTCGCAACCCTGCGAACAGCGCCTTGTATTCCGCCTCATTGTTCGATGTATGGAAGTTGAAACGGAGGGCGTAGGTTACCTCTTCTCCTTCTGGGCTAGTCAGGAGCAAACCCGCCCCTGAGCCCTCCCTGCTGGACGCTCCGTCCGTGTACAGGGTCCATGAACCATCGCCGGTAGGGGCCTCTTCAACTACCCACACCTTTTTTTTCGCCGGATTCCCTCCGTCAGGAATTTCTAGTAAGAAATCGGCCAATGCCTGCCCTTTGATACTTGTTCTTGGGCGGTAGTTTATGTCATGCTCTCCCAGCTCAATTGCCCACTTGGCCAGCCGACTCGACGTCTCCGGCTTAAGCAAGATCTGTTTAATAGGGTAGCTTGTGAGTACCTCGATTTGATGTGCTTAAAAGTATCGCCTTAATCGTCTCGCAGCGTAGATGAGTGCTAGCACCAGTTTTTCCAGTGTGGGATAGTTGAGCTCTGGTCCTTGCAGTGCTCTGCTAACGAAGTATATTGGTCTCTGCTCTCCTTCCCTTTCCACAGCCAGTACCGATGATATCACATCACCTGACGTCGATAGATACACTTGTAATGTTTCTCCCGAGATGGGGGTTGCCAGGGTCGACAGCTTGTGTAGTGCCTCCTTGATTCTCTGGAGCGCCTTCTCTGCCTCATTCGTCCATTGGAAATTGTTTTTTTCGATGCATCCCTTTAAGGTGTGGAACAGTGGCATAGCCTTGTCGGCAGATTTTGAGATGAACCTACTTAGCGCCGTGAGCTTCCCATTCAGACCTTGTGCATCTCTAAGAGAGTTTGGCGTTGGCGAGTCAGGTCAACTGGAAGTTGACTTTGACTTTGACTTTGACATTGACTTGGTCAGGGGTAAAATAGTTATTTTACCATAAGAACAATTATCAGTGTCTGACTAAGTGTTTTATGGGAATTATAGTCGAAGGATCACCGAAGAAGCAGTCGGACATCTGTTGATCAGCTTTTCAGCAATCAGCCTTACGAGTTGAGTTACCTTCCAGTAGGAGGTCTACGGCACCAATTTCGGCCCACCAGTAGGAGATTATGAGTAAGATGGTTATCTTTGTGATAATTGTTTGGTTTCTATGTCTGTGCTGATTATGTGTTAGTAGTAGTAGGGCGCGCTAGCCCCTGGTTACCGGTTGAAAGATACCGAAGACAGTTACCGGTTAAAAGATACCGAAGGGGTGGACAAACCCACGTATGTATAGTTGTATGCTTATGATACGCCGTTATGTGACTCAGTATGTCTATGTACGTTATCATGAAACCAATATGTTATAACATGTAATATGTGATTGGGGTAGCGGGTGAAATAGTCCCCAATTACTGGTTGAAAGATACCGAAGGGGAGGTTAGTTCCCGGATACCGGTTGAAAGATACCGAAGGGGGGAGTAGCTCCCGGTTACCGGTTGAAAGATACCGAACGGGAGGATAGTTCCTGGCTACCGGTTGGAAGATACCAAAGGGGTGGGTAGCTCCCGGATACCGGTTGAAAGATACTGAAGGGGAGGGTAGCTCCCGGTTACCGGTTGAAAGATACCGATGACTATGTGCTATGGGTATGGTGGGGGAACTCACTAAGCTTCGTGCTTACAGTTTCAGTTTTGGTTTCAGGTATCTCTTTATCTAAGGGGAAGGAGTCGGCGGTGTAGCAGCGCATCACACACACACACATGTTTTCCGCATGGAGCTTCCTGGGAGTCTACTCTGAATTATTTTACTTTTAGATAAAATCGTTTTTATGGTGACATGTTTTAGATTATTGACATATTGGTTATAACATGAGATATCATTATGAACGTTTTTATATCGATGATTTTTATGTTATAATCTTAAAAAAAACGAAATTTTTGGCCTTGAATTTTGGGATGTTACAAGTTGGTATCAGAGCCCTGGTTTGAGGGATTCAGACACACCCTCGGGGATGTCTGGACTCAAACTGAGGGATTAAAAGATTTTTACAAAGAGAATGGGTTTCTAAAAGCTAAGTTAAAAAGTTTTAAGAAAGAACAATGTGTGTGATGCGTGCGACCGGCCGAGCTCAAGTAAGTTTTCCCCAAGATACCCATACTTGTTATGTTATGTTATATGATATATGTTTTCAAGAACTGCATGCTAGATTAGGGCTAAGGATCTAGGAGGACGCCTTTTATTCCTGTTATATGTTTTCGAGAACTGCATGCTAGATTAGGGCTGAGGATCTAGGAAGGATGCCTTATATGCCTGTTGTATGAGCTGCATGCTAGGATTACCTAGTCTGCAACAGGATGGTTTGGTTATGTAATACTTTATATGGTTACTTGATGCACGAATGCTGCTTGCTTTGTGCTATAGGGTACCTGGCTAACTCCAACTAACTAGTGAGTGGATATGTAATAGTATCCGCAAGCTAGTTAGGGGAGGATGGTAAGGACTCCTGGTGCAGCTGATGGCGGGGAGTAGGTCGGAAAGTACCCTAGGAAAGCCTAGGATGAGAATAGTTGGAAAGGGATATTGGTTAAGGGACTTGGTGAAGTCGAAGCAATCCTTGAGGAAAGTACAGATAAATGTGGAAGGTACTATGGGCCCGTACTACTGAAAGCAAAGGATCCGTACTCGAGTCAAGGAGGGTCGAGATGGAACCAGGAAACTTGGGTAATGTGTGAGACCTCTCGGGGAATGTTTTGATCCTGACATTTATGTGTTTATTTTCAGTATGGTGGTCACACGACATGGAGCAGGAGGCTCAGGATCTGGTTTAGGATCGGGATCGGGCTCGGGCACGAGATCCGAGCAGGTTGATGATGGGTTACATGAGTTCATCGCGTCTGAGATTACGAGAGGCATCCTTGAGGTGACCCCGGTTATCTTCGGATCGATCAAGGAGGAGATCATTGAGCTGATGGAGGATCGCCTACGAGCATTCACGAGTGATTTTGTGTCTGGCCAGGCGAGTACACACATACTATCCTTCAAGGACATTAGAGGGAGTGGTGCGCCGATTTTTCACGGGGTGAAGGACACCATTGCTGCCAGGAGATGAATCGCAGACATTGAGTCTACGTAGTTGATGAGCTTCTACCCGGAAGGGTCAAAGGTCCGCTTTGCGGCGGGATGTTTGAGAGACGATGTGACAATCGTTAATTTCTAGTCGAGTCAAAGTCAACTAAAGTCAACAAGTCAAACCGGTCAACTCAACTAACCCTTGTATACTAGGGTTTACGTTATGTAATTACTGTACAACTTGCTATTTTAATAAGAATTCATCACTTGTAAATTCGTATTCTTAAAATTTCTTTAACCCTAATCGGGGTAAGTGAGCTAGCAAAGCGATAAAACACTATTACATACCCTTCGGGGTGTGTAGGACTCTTAAAAATGGCTTAACGGGGTTTACGGACCTTGCGCTACAAAGCCAAACACTCAAAAAGGTCACAAAAGAAGTCCCTCTCAATCTATTTCACTCGATCTCTCTCTATTAAAAATCTCTCCCAAATCTCTCTCAAAAGTTCTTTTAACTTTTTGTAATCATTTGGGTCATCCCGACCCTTAACCGGGTCAAAAACCACTTAAAACGGGGTAATATTGGGTAAAATAGCCTTAAGGAACCAAAACCCCTCTTTAAGGGGCGAACACTCTTAGAGCCGAAGGTCCCATAAGGGACCGAACCCTACTGAACCGAAGTGACCAGGACCGAACTCGAAGATAAGAAGGACTGAACTCGAACCTCGCACCAGGGACCGAATCGAGCTTCGGCTCTAGCCTTCGGACTGAACCTCCCCCCTTCGCCTTCACTCCATTTCGGTCCATCTCGACCTAGTTTGCCTTCAGTCCATGGCCACAAGGGACCGAACCTTCAGCCCAATGTGAGAAGCTTCGCAGAAAGGCCCTTTTTGCCCAGTTTTCGACTAGTTTGCGTTTTAAGCCTGTTTTTTTTTTATTTTAACGCGGTCTTTTCAGCCAAAATCATATTTGAACATATAAAACCCCATATTTCATGAATTAATCACGTTTTAAGTGCAATCCTTATCCAAGATTAGTGGGTGAGATACTTGTGGTGGAGTGTTGACTTTGCCCTAGTGTATGACACAAGCAACCACCCCATGCCCATTCCATTACCAGCCCTTGTCCTTCCACCATACTTGGTCATTTCATTGTCCTTTTGCCACCATTTTCCAGACACACTCTTAGTCAAAGGCTGGAAAAACTCTTATCTCTCCTCTCATTTCTCTCATTCTCCACCAAAGAACAAACTCCATTCTCTCTCACTTTTCTCTCTAAATTTCGAGATTCCAAGGCTGATTTTCAAGTTCTTCATCTACTTTTGGTAAGTAACATCATCCTTCATATGATTATTCCACCTCTTTCTACTTAAATCATAGGTTTCTTACACAAACTTCATCATATTTGTGTTAGAACTTCGAATCTTCAAGCAATCTTCTAAGTGTTCTTGAGTTGAACACTTCCTTTCTTCAACATCCACACACTGAAATCACAAAAGGTGAGTTGATACCCCTATCTTTTCATGTTTTTCTTAAGTTTTATGGGGGGGGGGGGGAATACAAGTTAAAACACCAAGAACACAACTACACTCTTCCAACAGCTTTCATCAAGAAAGTTCCACTCCATTCACAAACTGTTTTGGACAACTTAATCATTTTAGTTTTCAAAACTGTATTAGGTGAAAATAGTTCAGGTTCGTACCTTTAAAATAGCTACTTGCACACCTCCATACAATTTTTCTACAATTTATGGTGATTTTTACAAAACAGCCTATCATTTCAAGAACAAATCCAGACCAGTAAGTGAATATGGACTTTTTCACACAAGTTGGAGGTCACTAAAAATCAAAATAAATTTTATGAACGAACTAGACTCATTTTCCAGACTCTTAGAATTTATGGATTCTCATTTGGACCTTTAATGATTTTTCTGTAAATTTTCTAAGAACAAGAATAGAAATGTTATAATTAGAAAAATGCTATCAATTTCATTTACACCTTGTACTATGTTGAGCAAGGTGTGTATCATTATATGAACACTTGTTGTTATATTATATGTCATTTTGTCTTGGTAAATTAGGCATACATCAGAAAACAAAGGGAATTTTACCTTCACAAGTGTGGTAATAAATTAATATAAACAAAGTTTATACCCCTTTGCATTACAAAAAAATTTGATAAACTATTGAAAGTATAGTTTATGTTCACTACCACTACCATTATTTTGATAAACTATAATAGATATAGTTTATGATTCATTTACATAACAAACTCATTACTAAAAGGTTTCACTTATACAAAAAGGTTTGTCATTACACTACATGTAAATCCGTTAATGACTAAATGTGAGACATTCTCTTCATGTTACTTATCAAGTAATACACTTAAGTCCTGTATAGTTTTTCATTACACTACATGTAAATCCGTTAATGACTAAATGTGAGACATTCTCTTCATGTTACTTATCAAGTAATACACTTAAGTCCTGTATTGTAACCAGAATCTCTTGCAGGGAGAGCGTGATAGTTGTGTGTGTGTGTATATATATATATATATATATATATATATATATATATATATATATATATATTGGGATTGATACCCCACACCTTGCTTTTAGCTACAGTGGGACCTTGAGGTCTACGGGTGACAAATGTCATAACATTTCCGATGCTTGAAGAACGCCGTTTCAGGCCAACTAGGTCATAGCATGGTTATAATAACTCACAACAAGTATTAACAAAACCTAGGATTTACGGGAACTTCACTAAATCAAACGAGTTTATGTTAATTTAAACTTGCATTGTTTTTACTATAAGTATGGGAAATTACTTGTACATTTCGGCCTGTGGATTTAATACTACATTTCACACTTTAAGAAAAATATTGGATTTTTCTGGAACAAACACCACATTTACAAGGAAAGAGACTTTTACTACTGCATTCAAAAGCTTATGAACTCACCAACTTAATTGTTGACACTCTTTTAAAACTACTTGTATTCTCAGGAAATCAATAAACAGGTAACTAAGTGCTTTTGAGGATGGGACGTTAAGGCGTCAAACATTTCATTTTTGTCAACATAATGTAATTGATTTGGAAACATGTAAACTCGTACTATGGTGTAACTTTTTCAATTATATCTATGTTGGTTGTGTTTACTTTGATCACTATTGCAATTGTTGTTATGATACTATACATGAAGTCCTCCACCCCCGGACGTTTCCGCCATCCTTGGTTTGGGGGTGTAACAGACAGAGCTAGAGATTGGTGGGAGTTGGTTGGTGACTCATTAGGAGCTTCGACCGTCGAGGCTGTGACCTGGTCAGACTTTGTGACCAGATTCAGGGGAGAGTTCGCGCTAGCTGTAGAGCTTCAGCAGCTGGCCAGGGAGTTTTTGGACAAGAGATAGACTACGGAGACTATGGCAGAGATCGCCGCCAAGTTCCGGGAGAAGGCTCTTTTGGTGCCCCAATATGCAGGAGATAAGGATATGAGGAGGACCCGCTATCACGACATGTTGAGAGTCGATATCCGAGAGCATGTCAGCTTCTCGGCATGCCTGACCTTGGACTCTATGATTGCCAGGCTGCGGGAGAGGGAGATCGATTTGGAGCACCTCAGGAAGAGGAAGGCCGAGATTGGGCAGGTTACAGGGGTTTCAGGGAAGAAACCTAATGGATTCAACTCTAGGTCGAAGGGTCGGGACCGTTGTGGAAAATGCGGTCGGTCACACGAGGGAGCTTGTCGCACTGGGTCAGCATCTGGTTGCTATAAGTGCAGCAAGGCTGGGCATTTTGGCAAGGATTGTACTGCCCCTGCCCCCACAGTGCAGATGTCATACCTGATTTGCTTTCATTGCAATCAGAGGGGCCACAAAAAGGCCAATTGCCCTAGATTGACAGCAGCGATAGCATCAGCGCCAACAACGACGCTGACCCCAGCAACAGCACGGGTTATGGATGGCCGAAAGGCCAAGGTAGAGGCTCCAGTGGTGCGGAGCCAAGCATTTCAATTGACAGCCGAGGAGGCATGCGCTGCACCCGATGTGGTGACGGGTACGGCTCTTTCTCTTATTTCTTTATGTTATGTCGCCGTGATTTTGATATGTTATGTGCATGATCTGTTTAGGATCGTTCCATGTGAACAGTATCTCAATTCAGGTGTTGTTTGACTCGGGTGCTACCCCAACGTTTGTTTCTCTTGCACTTACCAAGAAGTTTCTTGAGTCTTTGGGTATGTTGGATTGCCCTCTAGAGGTCGAGATTGCGGACGACCAATCAATGCGAGCATCGGAGATCTACCAGGATTGTGTATTGAGGCTGTTCGAGGAACGTTACCTGATAGACTTAGTTCCCATACCTTTACGGGGGAACAAGGTTATTATTGGTATGGATTGGCTAAGCCCTAATGGGGTAGTGATTGATTGCGCGCAAAATGTAACACCCAGAATCAGAAAGACTAAGAAAGGAAAGGAAAACCCTAAGTCAAGGGTTCAACTCGTCGAGTCCATAGGTGAACTCGACGAGTCGAAGCGGGATCATTATTAGTATAGGTATTTTAGAATTTGGCGGCTTGCTTGCAATTTAGTTATATGTCATCTACATACCTTGGATAATAAAGTGGTAGTTAGGGGGTGGTGCCTTATGGAAGCATGTTACTTAGGATGTAGTAACTATAGCATGCTTGTGTGGAACTCAGTAGTGAACCGCTAGATTCGGAAAGGTTTTATTGAGTGACGAATCGGTTAGGTCCCTAGCTATGGCAAGCTTGGTTCATCAGTAGATTGTTTGTGGTATAGCAGAGAAGATTGAGAATTCTTCTCAAGCATTGAGCAATGAGGTATAAGAAGGATCAAAGTGGGGGAGAACCCTCCGAGTGTACAAGGGTAAGAGCACGCATATCCAGGATGAGTACACGACCTCTGAGAAGGAAAAGAAATAGAACAACGATTGATGGGTTGAGGAGTTCAGTGTTGGGAGTTTGGGAGACTTCCCAACAATTAGTTCATGTATTCGAGATGGTTAGTATCTGGTTGGAAATTCGGGTTGGAGGGTCGCCTGTAGGGCACAAGAAAGTTGGAAGGAGGATTTTGAGAATGGTTAGCATGGCATGCTTTCGTGTTAGTAGTCAGTGGTAGAGACAGCATGTAGGGCATGGTAGAGCAGTGGTAGAGCCGCAACATTTTGTGTCAGCAAGCCAGAGGTGGAAAGTGTTGTAAGACTACGGGGTAGCCGTTGCATTCACTAGAAGTCAGTGAGTATGGAAGGTGTTGTAAGACTACGGGTAAGTCGTAGCATTCCCTAGCAGCTTAGTTAGCGGAGGGTGGGTAGAGGCCCGTATCTCCTAGTTAGCAGATTTTGGGCGAGGCCCTTACCTCCTAAGAGATCAAGGTAGGGATCAGGAATGGGTAGTAGATGAGAATAGTATGGAGCTAGCCTGCATAGCCCTAGAAAAGTGAGACCGTGGGCGAGGCCCGTATGTGAGTAGCAGTATAGGTGAGACCTAAGAGCAGGGTTGCTCAGTAGTATAGTCGGGTGAGACCCGTGCGCAAGGCCCGTGAGTTTTAGTAGCACAGGTGGGACCTGGTAAGGACCTTAGACTCAAGTTAGGGGATCGAGGATCCTAGGACTTGTAGCGCCAGAGTGGCAGAGTAGAGGGGGCAGTGTTAGGTAGCCTAAGTTTCCTCGAAAGTCACTGGAGCGACTAGAAGTTGTGTTGGGGCTAGCGACCGGTGGGAGCCGGTAATCCAGTTATTGATAGATCAGTAGGGATCAGGGTGGTCTCGGTTCATCCGGAAGGCGGATAAGGGACAACAGAAATTTTCAGTCAGTGCCAGTGATGGTAAGCAGGCTATGGTGGAATGCAGTTAGTTGATCGAGGGGTGCTATGCACATTACAACAGGTTGGATAATCTCAGATGGAAGGGTTTGACCCTGTTGCATAGCTCTCGTCTGAGTCTAACCATTGCGGGGATGAATCTTTTACTTGACGGATTATCCGAACCATTCGTTGGGAGCGGTGCGCAGCACTAAGTTATAGTAGTGAGAAGTGTCCAGTGGACACTGGCGGTAATGAACCGTACTGGAAGTAGCGGGAGTAATGGAGTTGGTGAAGGATAGGACCTTCATAGTGGCAGAGGAAGTAGTTAGTTATGGCACGTTGCCTTGGGGAGGCCAGAAAATGTACAAGGAAAAGGGGGGGGGGGGGGTGAACCCCTAATGTGTCCAGCATAAGTACCCGGGGAGTACCAGAAGGTTTGTCAGTTGAGTAAGTTGTGTTTCCAGGATAGTCAGGGTTAGGGTTAACCCTAGAATATTATCCATAAGGATTAATGTTAGTCAGAATGATCGGGCGGAAGGCCAGCAAAGGTAGTCAGCGGGTGTTAGGTCTTCCCAAGCAGAGTGTTGAAGGTAGATTGTAGGGTGGTTGGCCGTAGAGAAACTTCAAGGATGAAGTTTAGTTTAAGTGGGGGAGGGTTGTAACACCTAGAATTAGAAAGACTAAGAAAGGGAAAGAAAACCCTAAGTCAAGGGGTCAACTTGTCGAGTCCATAGGTGAACTCGACGAGTCGAAGCGGGATCCGGATCGGAGAGTAAGTGACCGACTCAACGAGTCAGAGAGTGGACTCGGCGAGTCCGGTATGGATTGAGAAACCCTAAGTCCGGGGCGTTGTACACAATATAAACATCTCATTCTCTCCCTTAGGGTTATCTATAGCCTCTATTATCCAAAACATGAAACCCTAAGCCTCCATTTTAGCACATTCAATCTTTCTTGCCATTTTGGGTGATTTGAAGGAAGGAGGAAGGGAACCTTTGGTGATTCAAAAATTGGCTTTAGATCCAGAATTGGTGGGACTTTTCAGAGCATTAGTAGGTAAGAAGTCGTTACATTCACTCTTTTGCATAAAGCGTTACCTTTGTTATGAGATTTGGGGCTTTTATGGCATGATTAAGAGCCATTTCGAGTTAGAAGTACAGATCTGAAGTGGCTACTTCAGATCTAGGTGTGCTTCAGCCTAGAGAACCATAAAGTATCAGTCTTAGGGGTGTTGGTGAAGCATGCTTGTCTAGAACCCTAGCCTTAGAGTGTTTTAAGCCTATAGCTCCTTGGTTTCACGTAAAGTTTGCAACTTTACGTCAGAAATGAACTTTGGAAGGGTGGATCTATGAGTTGGAGCCCCTGCATGGCTCGAAAAGCCATTGTATGGATTATGAACTGAAGCAACTCGGCGAGTCACATGGGTGGACTTGGCGAGTTAGATGAAGTTAGGCAGGGACTCGGCGAGTTAGAAGAACAACTCGTCGAGTCTGTTGAATATTACCATAGCCTCAACGAGTCTGTTCTTGGACTCGACGAGTTGGATCACAGAACCTCAACCTTTCCGGGTTAAGACTTAGATCGGTGAGTTGGGTGGTGACTCAGTGAGTTGGGCAGGATGGGACTCAAAGATCGTTGAACTCGACAAGTCTTGGGTTGACTCGGTGAGTTGAGTCATATTATGGGAGTTTCTGAATTCATGGACTCGACGAGTCTTGGGGTGACCCGGCGAGTAGAGTCAATCAGGAATGTTGACTTTGACCAGGACTTTGACTTTGTCAAGAGTGGACTTAGTCGGCTTCTAGTGTTTTGTTTGGATCTAAGTGTTATGTATATTGATATTGGTAGCTCAGGGAGCTAGTGGGGCAGTGGTTCAGAGAATTGTCGGGCAACAGTCAGAGGGTTATCAACAAGAGTTCCGCAGTGCAGGTGAGTTTCCCTTTATGTGAATGGGTCTAAGGCCACAATGTTGTCCCATGTAGTTACGAGTAGGAAGACCCGGGGGTTAGCCCTAGACACTGTTTGCTATTATGATATTCAGGACCAAGGTCCAATGTCGGGCGGGTGCCCAAGGAGTGGTTTACATGATAGAGTATTACTTGTTGTCTGTGTGATGCATATATGTGCCTGGTAGGGAGGTGAGTGTAGGCGAGGTCCCGTATCTCACCAATAGCAGAGTCTGGACGGTTTTCCATATCTCATTAGTAGCAGAGCAGGGGCGAGGCCCGAGATAGGTATGGAGTGAGTGTGGGCAGGGGCCCGTATCTCACTTGAAGGAGGAGCTTAGACGGGGTTCCATGACTCACTAGTAACAGGATAGGGGCGAGGCCCAAGACAGGCGAGGCCTTAGGACAGGAATACAGTAGGGTATGTTCAGTTATGTGTTATATGCTATTTTGTATTATGTGGTTAGCGGGCGGGGCCTAAAAGAAACATATCTGTATCCAAGCGGGGCTCGAAGCCAGGTGGGGCCTGGAGCGGCAGGGCCGTTGTAGCGGGCGAGGCCCGAAGTAGCAGGAGAGGCCCGGAATAGCAGGCGTGGCCCAGTATGTACAGTATGTGTTTGTGCAGGGTATGTGATAGGTTGGGGAACTCACTAAGCTTCATGCTTACGGTTTTCAGTTTTGGTTTCAGGTACTTCCGGCAGTGGAGGGAAGAGCTCGGGGTGATCACATGGCACACACCATTAATTAGTCAACTTTGGATGTTTTACTATGATAATGAAAATATGTTTTGGAAATGATACTCTAAATTCATGTTATGACTTACGATATGTTTTATGAATATGACTTTGGTAATGATCTAAAGAAAAAATTTTGGTACAGATTTTTGGGACGTTACACAACAGTTGGTTCGGATCAGGACCCAGGTGGGGGAGAGCTGGTGATTCGGGGCGAGAGGCCACAGCGAGGTCTAGCTTTATGTTCGGCAACGAGGGCTAGGTGCTACCTTCAGCAGGGCTGCGCAAGATACGTCGCCAATGTTATGGACACCCAGGAGGCGGGAGGGGCGACGGTGAGTGATGTGCCAGTAGTGCGAGAGTTTTTCGATGTATTCCCTGAGGAGTTGCCTGGGATACCTTCGGAGAGGCAGATGGACTTCAGGATCGACCTAGTCCCTGGTGCGGTTCCGATAGACAAGGCACCATATCGGTTGGCTCCTCATGAGATGCAGGAGTTGTCTACACAGCTGCAGGAGCTGTTAGACAAGGGATTCATTAGACCGAACAGTTCTCCCTGGGGAGCCCTGATTCTGTTTGTGAAAAAGAAGGACGGGTCACATCAGATGTGTATAGATTATCGGGAGCTGAATAAGGTAATGGTGAAGAACCATTACCCACTCCCAAGGATTGATGACCTCTTTTGTAACGACCCAAAATACAACCCAAAAAAATTTGTTTTAATATTACTAAAAATCGCAACATCAACTATTAGATAATAAAACCATGAATCGTATGTCTCACAATGCCATAGTAAATGTATCAATTCAAAACTGAAGTTAATATCATATTAAAATATCTACATAAAACTCCCAGGAATAAATTGCAACTGTGGTGTGTGCTATGCCATCAATCCGAGCTCTTCCCCTTGCTTACGGAAGTACCTGAAACCAAAACTGAAACTGTAAGCACAAAGCTTAGTGAGCTCCCCCAAACTACCACATACCATACAATAACATATAAAGCACATACTGGGCCTTGCCCACTCCATCAGACCAAAGTCCGGACTAACCGAGGCCTTGCCCCCTGCATCTGACTGAATTCCGGAAACTGCATCGGGCCGAAGCCCGGACTAACTGGGGTCTTGCCCCCTGCATCAGACCGAAGTCCGGCTAACTGCATCAGACCGAAGTCCGGACTAACTGGGGCCTTGCCCCTGCATCAGACCGAAGTCCGGACTAACTGGGGCTTTGCCCCCTGCATCGGACCAAAGTCCGGTTAACTGCATCGGACCGCAGTCCGGACTAACTGGCTGAACATGGCATAACAGAATCATAACTACTAGCATACACACATATACTGCATACTGCATCGGATCGAAGTCTGGAACACATAACACAAAAATATGCTTGAATCACAAAGACATCAAGCACACTGAACTACTGCATCATACCGAAGTCCGGAAAATACTGCTAACTAGACGGGTCGGCATTGTGGTCGTAGACCCGTTCCTACTGGAAGGAAAACTCACCTGAATTGCTGAACTCGGCCGATAACCCTCCGGCTGCTAACCGACAACTCTCTTAAATGCTGCTCCTCTAGCTCCCTGAGCAACCAATACCAATAACAACACTTAGACTAAATTGTCTTCCCGGGGTCAATTGAGTCAACTTTGGTCAAAGTCCTGGTCAAAGTCAACCTTCCTGATTGACTCTACTCACCGAGTCAACCCATCGACTCATCGACTTCTTATACTCAGAAAACTCCCATAACACGACTCAACTCGCCGAGTCGCCCCAAGACTCATCGAACTGAACGATCCCTGAATTCCATCTTGACCAACTCACTGAGTCGCCAACCGACTCACAGATCCGAAGCATAACGAAAAGAGGTTGGGGTTTTGCGATCAGACTCGCCGAGTCCAAGAACAAACTCGCCTAGTCCAAGGCACTCTTCAACAGACTCACCAAGTTGTTCTTCCAACTCGTCGAGTCCATGCACATGTTCATACAACTCGTCGAGTACACTCATGTGACTCACCGAGTATCTCTAGTTCTTAATCCATTCAGAGGCTTTTCGACCCATGTAGGGGCTCCAAACCAAATATCCATCCCTCTACAATCTAACCCTCACATAAAGTTGCAAACTTTACGTGAAACCAAAGAGATATAGACCCAAAACACACTATGGATAGGGTTAAGGATTAAGGGGCTTCACCAACAACTCTTAAACAAATACTTTATGACATTATGGACCATCACAAGCCTAGATCTGAACTCCAAACCCAAAATAGATCTCAAACAAGCTAAAGAATTCCCAAAAAACCACTAAGGATGAACCAAAAAGGAGATAGCTCAAGATAAGGGCTCCTTACCTCAAAGATGTGCCCAAAACTAATGTAGGTCCCAGATCTATACAAGCCCCTTGAAGCTAGCTTCTAATTTCTCAAGCTCCTTCCACCAATTTCCTCTTCCAAGTCCCAATCTCCTAACTAATGAAGGTTCACACGAATTTAGTTTTTTTTTTTTTTTTTCTGGAACTCTCTGGGGGATTAGGAAGCTGTGAGAGGGACATAAAGTCCTTTAAATATGGTACAAACCCTAAGATTAGGGTTTTCTCATTCCAGCACCAACTCGTCGAGTCCAACTTTCGACTCGGCGAGTTGGTCACTTAATTCGCGATCCAAACTCGCTTCGACTCGGCGAGTAAGTATACCTACTCGTCGAGTCCCTTCTTAAATTTACACTTTAAGCCCGTAACTCGAACTTCTGAAATTTGGGATGTTACAACTCCCCCCACTTAAATTAGGCTTCGTCCTCCAAGCCTACTGCAGGATATGCTCCCGAACTAACCACTTGTCGTGCAAACTCCGAATTCCCAAATAACTCAAGTCCTTCCAAACCCTACCACTGCACCCCTTTTTAAAGTAACTTCTTCTCACGTAGCAGCCTTGCCAAAACTCCGTGCCGACCACCGTCCTCAATGTCATCACATAACAACCAAGTATCACCCGAGGATACTATCCTTTTCTTGACAGGAACACACTTTCATGACTTGCGAAAGTTATATACCATAATAATTCACTGGGTCCTCTCCCGGTTCCAAACTATCCTCTCTTTTTCCATATTTTCCGTTAACCTGAGCAACTCGCAAGGTTGGAACTCATTCTGTCCTCTTCATGAATCAATTCCTTTCATGCTAACTACCCTAGGTTCTCACTAGAACAACAAAATTCACAGATCCACTTATCCCTATGATTCACTTATACTTGGAAATAACTTAGATAATCATGTTATGAGTGACTTGCCACTCTACAAGCTATCCATGAAAATCCAAAATACCATTACCGCTGGAGACCTAAGATTGCCTGAAAACACTGAACTGCCTGAAAACACTGAACTGACTGGAACACTGACTGCCTGAATCACTGATTGCCTGAACACTGACTGCCTAAAACACTAAACTACCTGATCACTGACTGCCTGAAACACTGACTGCCTGAAACACTGAACTGCCTGAAATACTGACTACCTGAATCACTGGCTGCCTGAACACTAAACTGCCTGAAACACTAAACTGCTTGATCACTAACTGCCTGAACACTGACTGCCTGAAACACTAAACTGCCTGATCACTAACTGCCTGAAATAACATGCCGCTACAGGAATGCTTTCCAACATTTCTCGAGACCTTCCTGGTCTCACTTCCTTCGTCAGTCATCTGAAAAATCGGGTTCCAACCCGGCTGCGGGGCCAAAGGACTCCTTATTTAGCCGCCTCGCACGAATTCTGAATAAAATTCTTCTCTAGAACTAGTTGCCACTAGTTATCATGTCACTGAGACTCTAACAACCTCCTGATCCGACCGATCGGGTCTGTTCCTTGAATCCTGATGTTACCAACCACGGCTAAACATGACTGTTACATGACCAATTATAGCCTTATGTAATAAATGACCTTAAGCCATCCACTGCTTCCTTGCTATCATAGCTGTAGTGGCGCTTCTATAGTCTTATCTCAGGCTCAACCAGATCTAACCCTTTTGGGTAAATTCCGAAATCCAATCCATGGATTTCCATCTCCTCACTACCACACCCGAACTGGTGGGTACTACTGTCTTTCCCGTGTCCTAACCATAGACTCACGCTATTTACTAACCTAGTGAATGTTATGGCTACACCGGCAGACTTACAACACTCTAATACGATCTGACTGCTAGTGAATGCTACGGCTACACCCGCAGACTTACAACACTCTAACACTATCTGACTACTAGTGAAAGCTACGGCTACACCCGCAGACTTACAATACTCTAATACTATCTGACTGCTAGTGAATGCTACGGCTACACTCGCAGACATACAACACTCTAATACTATCTGACTACTAGTGAATGCTATGGTTACACCCACAGACTTACAAAACTCTAATACAATATGGCTGCTAGTGAATGCTACGGCTACACCCGCAGACTTACAACACTCTAATACTATCTGACTGCTAGTGAATGCTATGGCTACACCCGCAGACTTGCAACACTCTAATACTATCTGGCTGCTAGTGAATGCTACGGCTACACCCGCAGACTTACAACACTCTCCCTGCTGACTCTATCACTAACTACTATTTTGAGGGTCGTCTGACTCACCCGAGTCCTGCTAGCGATCCCCCAACCTGATTTCCACAACTAGCCCTCAGTTATCCAAGGCTACAGCTATCTGGTAGTCTTACATCCTTGCTACATTTTCTTTCTATCGAGAAAATCTTTCGTTGGGTTTCCAAACCCAATCGCCCACTAATATCAATTACATGAACTCAACGTCGGGAAGTTCCTAAACTCCAACTCCTATACTTCTTTACCCACACAACCCCTTGGACTGCTTTCCCTTCCTTCTCAAAGATTACTAACCCTTTTCTAAGTTTATCATACTACCGCCTTGAATACTTGAAGGGTTCTCCCCCACTTCGATCTGGCTAATTCCTTTACAGCTCACAACTTGAAAAGGATTCCCCATCCTTCCTATTATCTAAAGGGTTTGATCTGTTGACAACCCACGTTTATCTCTGCTAGCGCTTCAACTAACCCTTCATCCGACCTACAAATCTTGTCGACGAATCGAGCACCTTTAAATCCCCAATTGTTCCTGCTTCAGTGACTGCATCCTGATAACCTGCGCTTAAGGGGGAAACCTTCTTTGAACTACTATCCTATCGTCCTCTGGTTACTCCACTGTGAAATCAAGCTTACCGCTGCTGAAAATATAACCGATCTATACACAACTAACACCTTCCCGAAAATAGTGGGCACCACCGAGTCTCACTCACACTTTGCTACAATTACTGCATCCGAAGTAACCTGTTCTACAGGGGACGTCCTCCAACTACCATTCTAAAATCCAAGGTATGCAGATGGCATATGACCCAATCCCAAATAGGTAATATAATATTCGAATATAAGTACTTACTAAATCGGTGCAGTAACATAACAACAACATCATAAATCATAATTGACAGGAAGGTAAAAGATATGTACCCCTAACATCCAGTGCTGCTCGAATCCTTGTTGAAATCAACCAAAATACTCTGCTCTGAGCCGTGGGCGTCCTTGCCCGACCCTGATGTCTGCTGGCGGTTCTCGAAGTCCCAAGGGCAGGAGTTGGCACCTGCCCTGTTGTATACAAACTCGGACATTGGGCCTTCTTGTGGCCCCTATGACTATAACGGAAACATATCGGATCAAGCCCCTAAGCGATGGTAGAAGTACAATCTCTGCTAAAATGATAAGTCTGGCCACACTTACAACAACCAGGATCGCCACCTCTACTACTCCTACACGCACCCGTGTGCGTCCTGCCACACTTACCGCATCGGCTGCGGCCCTGGAAGTCTCTCAATCTTGAACTCGGCCCTTTGGTTCTTTTACCCAAACCTGTGGGCCACTTAACCTCATATGGTTTCCTCTTCCTTTCTGACTCCCGGTAAATCTCTCGCTCCTGCGCTACCCCGTCGTCCCCATTAATCGTCTAAAAAACCGTTCTATGATCCTGAAGCTTATTGGTCAACCTATCAGTGACCCTCTTGACTATGTCGGGTAGCTCCTTGCGAACGACTCGTGAAACCTCCGTAATGACCAAATCATACAAGGACTCTCCTGGGGACAGGGTGCCCTACTCACTCCCGACCCCTGATGGCAAGAGCTAAAAATAGGACCCCCCCTCCATGATGGATCCCTGGGATCCATAAGAATTGGGCTCTAGACAAGCCCCAAACTGCCCCGAAACTATCCCGGCCCTAAAGGCCTCAAGACGGCTGTCCAAAATCTCCATGATGGCCTCCCTAACTAAACCAAATAGCATAGGAGTCTGATCAATGATGTTGCGCATAATCTCTGCGGAAATGACATTTCTCATCTGATCATCAAATTGTCCGGCTCTAGAGCCTGAGCCAGATCCCTCCCCGGTACCTGAATTGCCAACTGATATCTCGCACGACGTCACCATGTTGAAAACATATCATAATAACTATCAGAATACTCATTGCTACTGAGGGATCTCACACATACTCCACCACTCCCTGGTTTCGTCTTGGCCCCTCTTGAATCGAGTACGGATCCTCTGCTTTTGGTAGTACGGGCCCATACTACCTTCCACATCTATCCGTACTTTCCTCAAGAGTTACCTTAACTCAACCAAGTCCCTTCTACTGCTACGGATCTCTGCCACTCTCATCCTAGGCTTGCCCTAGGGAAATCTCTGACTCTATCCAAACCAGTCCTCAGCTGCTGAAGGCCTCCTTGCAATGCCAATTAGTCATCACCTGAATACCATCACATGTGACGAGGCTCAGATAATCCTTCGAGTAAAAGACTCGTTACTACAATGGTTGGACTCAAACGAGGGCTGCGCAGTAGGGCCAAATCCATCACTTTGAGATTATTCAACCCTGATCACATGTGATGTGACGTATTCACCTAATGGCTAACTGCCATCACTCGGAGTCCCACAAAGCACAAAGCAAGCAGCATTCATGCACAAGAAACTATTCAAGCAATTCTATCCTCATAACAAGAAACTGTACTAGCATACAATGCTAAGCTCACAATATCAGGCATAACCTAAACAAGTTATCCCACTACCGTCTACTCAATACTAGCATGCAATTATCATAAAACCCAAACACATATATAGCAGGCACATAAGGCATCCTCCCTAGATCCTCAGTCCTATTCTAGCATGTTGTTCTACTGAAACTGAAACTGATAAGCATAACAAAAACTTGTACGGTAATTTGGGAGTACTTACTTGAGCTCGGCTGATCGCATGCACCACACCCTTTTCCCTTTTTAAGAAAACTCTTTTTCTTTCTAAGTTCTTTTTCAAAAATTCTTTCTCTCTTGAAAATATTTTACCATTTCCTCAGTTTGAGTTCAGACACACTCGAAAGCGTGCCTAAATCCCTCAAACCAAGGCTCTGATACCAACTTGTAACGACCCAAAATACGACCCAAAAAAATTTGTTTTAATATTACTAAAAATCACAACATCAACTATTAGATAATAAAACCATGAATCGTATGTCTCAAAATGCCATAGTAAATGTATCAATTCAAAACTAAAGTTAATATCATATCAAAATATCTACATAAAACTCCCAGGAATAAACTGCAACTGTGGTGTGTGCCATGTCATCAATCCGAGCTCTTCCCCTTGCTTACGGAAGTACCTGAAACCAAAACTAAAACTGTAAGCACAAAGCTTAGTGAGCTCCCCCAAACTACCACATGCCATACAATAACATATAAAGCACATACTAGGCCTTGCCCACTGCATCAGACCAAAGTCCGGACTAACCGAGGCCTTACCGCCTGCATCAGACCGAATTCTGGAAACTGCATCGGGCCGAAGCCCGGACTAACTGGGGCCTTGCCCCCTGCATCGGACCAAAGTCTGGCTAACTGCATCGGACCGAAGTCCGGACTAACTGGGGCCTTGCCCCCTGCATCGGACCAAAGTCCGGCTAACTGCATCGGACCGAAGTCCGGACTAACTGGCTGAACATGGCATAGCATAATCATAACTACTAGCATACACACATATACTGCATACTACATCGGACCGAAGTCCGGAACACATAACATAAAAATATGCTTGAATCACAAAGACATCAAGCACACTGAACTACTGCATCAGACCGAAGTCCGGAAACTACTGCTAACTAGACAGGTCGGCATTGTGGCCGTAGACCCGTTCCTACTGGAAGGAAAACTCACCTGAAGTGCTGAACTCGGCTGATAACCCTCCGGCTACTAACCGACAACTCTCTGAAATGCTGCTCCCCTAGCACCCTGAGCAACCAATACCAATAACAACACTTAAACTAAATTGTCTTCCCGAGGTCAATTAAGTCAACATTGGTCAAAACCCTGGTCAAAGTCAACCTTCCTGATTGACTCTACTTCCCGAGTCGACTCGTCGAGTTCTTATACTCAAAAAAGTCCCATAACACGACTCAACTCGCTGAGTCACCCCAAGACTCGTCGAGCTGAACAATCCCTGAATTCCGTCTTAACCAACTCATTGAGTCACCAACAGACTCACAGATCTGAAGCTTAACCAAAAGAGGTTGGGGTTCTGCGACCTGACTCGCCGAGTCCAAGAACAGACTCGCTGAGTCCAAGGCAATCTTCAACAGACTCGCCGAGTTGTTCTTCCAACTCATCGAGTCCATGCACATGTTCATACAACTCGTCGAGTACACTCATGTGACTCGTCGAGTCTCCAGTTCTCAATCCATTCAGAGGCTTTTCAAGCCATGTAGGGGCTCCAAACCAAAGATCCACCCCTCTACAATCTAATCCTCACATAAAGTTGCAAACTTTACGTGAAACCAAAGAAATATAGGCCCAAAACACACTATGTCTAGGGTTAAGGACTAAGGGGCTTCACTAACAACTCTCAAACAAATACTTTATGACATTATGGACCATCACAAGCCTAGATCTGAACTCCAAACCCGAAATAGATCTCAAACAAGTTAAAGAATTCCCAAAAAAAATACCAATGATGAACCAAAAATGAAATAGCTCAAGATAAGGGATCCTTACCTCAAAGATGTGCCAAAAACTGATGTAGGTCCCAGATCTATACAAGCCCCTTCAAGCTAGCTTCAAATTTCTCAAGCTCTTTCCACTAATTTCCTCTTCCATCTCCCCAATAATGAAGCCTCACACGAATTTAGGATTTTTTTTCTGGAACTCTCTGGGGGATTAGGAGGCTGTGAGAGGGACATAAAGTCCTTTAAACAGGGTGCAAACCCTAAGATTAGGGTTTTCTCATTCCAGCACCAACTCGTCGAGTCCAGCTTTCGACTCGGTGAGTTGGTCACTTAATTCGCGATCCAAACTCGCTCCAACTCGGCGAGTAAGTATACTTACTCGTCGATTTCCTTCTTCAATTTATACTTTAAACCCGTAACTCGGACTTCTGAAATTTGGGATGTTACATCTTTGACCAGTTACAGGAAGCATCTTGGTTCTCCAAGATTGATTTGCGTTTGGGGTATCATCAGATTAGGGTCAAAGAGGAAGATGTATAGAAGACTGCTATTTCGGACGCGTTATGGCCATTATGAGTTCGTGGTGATGCCCTTCAGGCTCACCAATGCTCCTGCCGCATTCATGGATCTCATGAACCACGTGTGCAGACCGATGTTGGATCGATCTGTGATAGTTTTCATCGATGACATCTTGGTTTATTCCAAGACTCGAGAGCTGCATGAGGAGCACTTGCGAGAGGTTTTGGATACTTTGAGGAGGGAGAGCTTGTATGCTAAGTTCTCCAAGTGTAAGTTCTGGTTGCGCGAGGTGTAGTTCCTTGGGCACCTTGTCAACTAGAACGAGATATCAGTCGATCCTGCCATGGTAGAGGTCGTGATGAGATAGGAGGTTCCGAAGTCTCCATCTGAGATTCAGAGTTTCCTAGGATTAGCCGACTATTATCAGAGATTCATTCAGAACTTCTCCAAGATAGTCGTGCCCCTGACCAGGCTGACAAGGAAAGCTGTGGTCTACCGCTGGGGGCCTGAGCAGCAAAATACATTTGAGACATTGATACAGAGATTGTGTGAGGCGCAAATCTTAGCCCTGCCAGAGGGCATGGAGGATTTTGTTGTGTACTGTGACACGTCCATCTCGGGTTTGGGCGCAATTTTGATGTAGAGAGGGCATGCCATTGCTTATGATTCAAGGCAGCTGAAGCCTCACGAGGCGAACTACCTGACACATGATTTGGAGCTGGGGGCGGTTGTTTTTGCCCTTAAGATTTGGCGTCATTACCTCTATGGGGTTTGTTGTACCATTTACACTGACCACAAGAATTTGAGGTATCTCATGGACCAGCCGAATCTGAACATGAGGCAGCGTCGGTGGTTAGATGTGGTGAAGGATTATGATTGTGAGATCCTTTACCACCTAGGGAAAGCCAATGTGGTGGCCGATGCGCTTAGCCGCAAGGCAGCGCCAATCAGGGATATCTGCATGCGGATGAACGTGGTGGCTCCACTGCTGGAGTAGGTCCGAGAGGTCCAACAGGAGGCTATGAAGCAGCAACATCGGAAGGACGAGCGTATAGTAGGGTAGGTTTCCGCTTTCGACTATGATAGTCGAGGGTTGTTGACCCTCCACCGTTGGGTGTGGGTCCCTTATCATGGAGGTGTGCGTCAAAAATTGATGGAGGAGGCGCACAAATCCATGTTTTCTATCCATCTCGTGGCGATGAAGATGTATAGGGATCTTTGTCTTGACTATTGGTGGCCCTGCATGAAGCGGGACATAGCATGGTATGTGGAATCGTGCTTGACCTGCAGGAAGGTCAAGGCCGAACATCAGAGGCCACACAACAAGATGCAACCGTTGGATATTCCCATGTGGAAATGGGAAGATATCACCATGGACTTCATCACCAAACTTTCCAGGACCACGCGGGGAGTGGATTCCATATGGGTCATTGTGGATCGGGTGACCAAGAGTGCCCATTTTATACCAATCCAGGAGAGTATATCGGCCGAGAAGTTGGCCGACATCTACATTCGAGAGGTGGTGGCGAGTAGGGGTGGTCAAAAATATCCGCATCCGAACATCCGATCTAAAAAATCCGAAAATCCGATCCGAAAATACCCGAAAAACCGGATATCCGAAAATTCGGCTACCCGAAATTCGGATATCCAGTTTTTCGGATTCGGATACAGATATTAAAATGTGAAAATTTCAGATATTTCGGATATCCAAAATCCGAAATATATAATATAAAAAATTATTAAAAATAGTTTTAATGCATAGGGTTTTTTCATCTGAAATTCAAAAAGACAAATTATTAACATTTTTACTTGGTACGCAAAGTGAGGATGGTATAAATGTTACCTTTTTTATGTTGATTTTAGTAATTTGAGTTTGATTTCTCAAGATCTTCAGGTATCATGAGGTAACTTGCATTTAACCGGACAAAATGAAGTCTTATTATACCTAACAAATGCACGGAAACGTTCTTGTTCTTGGAGGGTTTATTTTCTTTATTTAAAACTAATGAAATTCGGATTTAATATCCGAATCCATATCCGAAATTTCGGATACGGATTCGGATATCAATAATCAACTATCCGAATTTTCGGATATCCGGTTTTGAACACCCCTAGTGGCGAGGCACGGGGGTGCCAATGTTAGTGATTTCGGACAGGGATGTGCGGTTTACTTCCAGGTTCTGGAAGAAATTCGACGACGAGTTGGGTATTCGTCTCCATTTAAGCACCACATTTCACCTGCATACGGATGGTCAGAGCGAGCGGACCATCCAGACATTGGAGGATATGCTGCGGACATGTGTGCTAGACTTCAGTGATAGCTGGGACACTTACCTCCCATTGGATGAATTCTCCTACAACAACAGCTACCATGCGAGTATCGATCATCCTCCCTTTGAGATGTTATACAAGAGAAAGTGCAGGACCCCGATATTTTGCGGTGAGGTTGGCCAGAGGGTCATGGGGAGCACCGAAGTGGTGCTTTAGAAGATAGAGAGGATTCAGTAGGTCAGGAGCAGTCTCCAGACTGCACAAAGTCGGCAGAAAAGCAATGCTGACAAGCATCATTCAGACGTGGAATTCCAGGTCGGGGATATGGTTCTCCTGAAGGTATCACCTTGGAAAGGCATCATCCGGTTCAGGAAGCGGGGAAAATTGGGCCCTAGGTACATTGGACCTTTCAGGGTTATAGCCCAGGTGGGCAATGTGGCGTACAGGCTAGATCTTCCAGCCGAACTCAGTCAGATCCACAACACTTTCCACGTCTCCCAGCTGTGGAAGTATCTGGTGGACAACTCGGCGGTGGTGCCCTTGGAGGACATTCAGGTTGACAATAGCCTGAATTACATTTAACGACCCGTGGCGATCCTCGATCGGAAGTCGAAGGATCTGAGGAATAAGAGGGTCGAGCTGGTGAAGGTGCAATGGCAACACCGGAAGGGGTCATAGTGAACGTGGGAGCCGGTGGACGAGATGATGGAGCATTACCCAGAGCTTTTCCAGGAACGAGCAACAGACTTCAAGGACGAAGTCTAAAATAAGTGGGGGAGATTTATAGCACTCGGTTCCTGGTATGTAGTTCATTGAGTATTTGTTTCGCATTTTGGACAGAGACTCGGCGAGTTGATGGCCCAACTCGTCGAGAAGTAGTGGTATGGACCTGGGGTTTAAGTGGCAGACTCGTCGAGTCGGCGGCAAGACTCGATGAGTAGGCTCTGGTTGGAAAAAAACCCTAATCTGAGGGTTTGCACCGTATTTAAACAACCTTATACATCCTCCATCGTTCCCTATGCTCTCAGAACACCTCACATTAAACCCTAATCGTCTTTGGTCAAGATCTAAGGCCTCTTTGGTGGATTTTGGTGGTTTGTGATCACAAAAAGGAAGGAAAAGCTTGAAGAGCCAAGGGGAAATCAGAGGATCTTGAGTTTGTGCTGCATCTACAGTTCTTTGGAGGTAAAAAGTTTATACCTTGCTCATTCATGTTCTAGATCCCTTTTTGGAGTAAATTAGGGCTTTAAGGAGCCATTTTTGGTAACGAACTATGAATGCAAGCATGGTTGAGGCTAAGACTCCAGATCTATCTTTTGGACAAGTGTTGTACATCAGAAATCGAGAAATGAGACATGAACAACCTCGAGTCGGCGAGTTGTTCTTGGGACTCGGTGAGTCCGAGGCTTGACTCCCCTTTTCTGTTAGGGTTCAAAGGAACCCAATGAGTGTTAGAATGGTCTTAGAAGGGTCTAGGGGAGTGACCCAACGCATTGGACTTAGCCATAGACCTGGAGTTCATAGGATTCAACGAGTGCATGAGCAGACTCGGCGAGTGCAAGGCAATATCCCAACTTTTGAATATGAACTCGATGAGTTGTTCATACAACTCGGCGAGTCAAGGTCAGGACTGTTTGAAGGACAAGGAT
The DNA here is from genome assembly GCF_052625555.1 of Lactuca saligna. Taxonomy (NCBI): domain Eukaryota; kingdom Viridiplantae; phylum Streptophyta; class Magnoliopsida; order Asterales; family Asteraceae; genus Lactuca; species Lactuca saligna. The sequence continues at coordinate 76,000,180 of NC_136421.1, forward strand.
GAACTCGACGAGTTGTTCATACAACTCGGTGAGTCGGATGAAGGTTCATTCGAGGTTGTTTTAGAAGGAGAACTCGTCAAGTCATTGCTAAACTCGATGAGTAGAAGTGTGAAGAAGGACAGATGAAGGGTAGGGGCTCTACGAGTTGGAGACCCAACTCAGTGAGTCAGGTCAACTGGAAGTTGACATTGACTTTGACTTGGTTAGGGGTAAAATAGTCATTTTACCATAAGAATAGTTATAGTGTCTGACTAAGTGTTTTATGGGAATTATAGCCGGAGGATCATCGGAGCAACAGCTGGACATCTGTCGATCAGCTTTTCAGCAGTCAACCTTACGAGGCGAGTTACCTTCCAGTAGGGGTGGGTCTACGACACCAATGCCGGCTCACCAGCAGGAGATTATGGGTAAGATGGTTATCTTTGTGATAATTGTCTGGTTGCTATATCTGTTCTGATTATGTGATAGTAGTAGTAGGGCACGCTAGCCCCTGGTTACCGGTTGAAAGATACCGAAGACGGTTACTAGTTGAAAGATACCGAAGGGGTGGACAAACCCACACATGTATAGTTGTATGCTTATGATATGTTGTTATGTGACTCAGTATGTCTATGTATGTTATCATGAAACCAATATGTTATGACATGTAATATGTGATAGGGGTAGGGGTGAAATAGTCCCCAGTTATCGGTGGAAAGATACCGAAGGGGAGGTTAGTTCCCAGATACCGGTTGAAAGATACCGAAGGGCAGAGTAGCTCCCGGTTATCAGTTGAAAGATACCGAAAGGGAGGATGGTTACCGGCTACCGGTTAGAAGATACCGAAGGGGAGGGTAGTTCCCGACTACCGGTTGAAAGATACCGAAGGGGACGGTAGCTCCCGGTTACCGGTTGAAAGATACCGATGACTATGTGCTATGGGTATGGTGGGGGAACTCACTAAGCTTCGTGCTTACAGTTTCAGTTTTGGTTTCAGGTATCTCTTCGTCTAAGGGGAAGGAGCCGGCGGTGTAGCAGCGCATCACACACACACACATGTTTTCCGCATGGAGCTTCCTGAGAGTCTACTCTGAATTATTTTACTTTTGGACAAAATGGTTTTTATGGTGACATGTTTGGATTATCGACATATTGGTTGTGACATGAGATATAATTATGAACGTTTTTATATCGATGATTTTTATGTTATAATCTAAAAAGAAAACAAAAATTTTGGGCTTGAATTTTGGGATGTTATAGTGTTTTTTTTCACATGATTCCAATTTGTCATGTAAAATGGCAAGTCAGCTTGACAATCTACAAAAATCGGATAAAATGGTGTAATTAACAAGTTGCCAACAAGTTTAACGAACTAGAATACAAAAAAAAAAGATTAGTGACCTTTAAAAAAAGAGAATATGACTTATTAATTAATTAACTTTTCGATTTGTTTACATCTGGGTAACTTTTTCTTTTGTACACATCTAGGTAATGAACTTTTTGAAAGTTTTCAAATATAACCATTATGACATGTTGTAGCAGGTTACATCCAGTCATAATGGTCATATGTGAACACTTTCAACAAGTTCGTTACCTAGATGCGTGTAAAAAAATAGTTACCCAAATATGAACAAAACAGAAAGTAAGAGTAAATTACACGAATGGTCCTTGTGGTTTGGGGGAATTTGTATGTTTGGTCCCCAACTTATTTTTTTTTAAACTCGGATGATCCCTACTGTTTATTTTTGTTGTGTGCTTGGTCCATTTCTTACCTAAAAAGACTATTATGCTCTTATTAGTTTATTTTTTAATTAATTTTCTTATTTATATATTTATTTTTTATATATTTAAAAAATTAATAAACCCCACATATCTGTATCTCCTCATCCTAAACCTGAAACTACATTTGAAAATTTTAATATGGGTCCCATCGGTTACCATCCCATTTATCATCTTCCCCAACTTCTATTTCCTTTACATCTTTAGTGACATCGACATCTTCACTATCCATTGTTTTTACGGTCCTTCAACTTCGGCGAACCAATACCATAATCCATTGTCACTTCACTGGATTTTCCACCACCACAACCTAATGCATCACAACTTTTATTTCATTTCCATCTTTTGAGGTGTTGGTTCGTTGAAGTTGAAGGACCGAAAAATGAAAAGATGATAAAGACGTTGATGTCACTAAAGATGAAAATGAAATAGAAGTTATGGAGGATAGGAGATGGGTTGATGACCGATGGGAACCAGATTTAATTTCTCAAATGTGGTTTCAAGTTAAGGTGAAGAGATACAGATATGTGAGGTCTATTAATTTTTTTAAATATAAAAATAAGAAAATTAATTAAAAAATAAATTAATAAGGGTACAATAGTCTTTTTAGGTAAGATAGGAACCAAACGTGCAAAAAAAGTAAAATTAAACAGTAAGGACCATCCGAATTAAAAAAAATAAGTTAAGGACCAAACACACAAATTCACCCAAACCACGTGGACCATTTGTGTAATTACTCTTACTTTTCATTTTATTTATATTTGGGTAATAATATATATTTTTTTTGTTTACATCACGAACTTGTTAAAAGTGTTCATATATAACCATTATGACCGGATGTAACCTGGTATAGCAGATCATAATGGTCATATGTGAATACTTCTAAAAATTTCGTTAATTAGATGCATAAAAAAATATAGTTTTTCAGATGTGAACAAACCGAAAAGTTGAATATATCCTCTTAAAAAAAAAAAAAAAAAAAAGAGAGAATAGTTTGTATGACTAAATTGATATTTTCCAAGATTGAAATGCTTTTTTCAGTTCAATAATTTTACCAAAATTATTCAATGTACCAAAACATTTAATTTCTTCAAACCACTACATTTTTTTTTGAAGCTATATAGTATATTCTTTATTTTCGTCAAACAGCTCAAGAACCTCTCGCAATTTAAAAAGCCCTATTCGCTCGTGTCGCAATCTCGATTCGTCCATCGTTTTTCTTGGCTGACGCTGGTCCTAGGGCTTTCTTTTTTCTTTCCAATTGTTCCAAATCAAATCCCCCGATTCTTCCTATTTTTGTTGGCATTTTCATATTTCGGATTCTAGGGTTTAAAGTGCTGACTTTGATTACTACTTTTTCTTTGAGAATTGGATTGATTAAACCTTTTGGGAGTTCAATTGTTTGATTTCCGGTGCATGGTACATGCACAACTTTTGTATTTGAAGTGGGATGAATAGTGTGTTCAGCGAACAGATACTTGCAGACAAGCTATCGAAGCTTAACAGCACACAGCAGTGTATTGAAAGTATCCTTCTTATATGGTTTTCTATCAGTTTATCATATTCCTTGCTACAGTTTGCATTCATTTCTTCTTCCAATTGATTGTATCTGGTAGCTGTAGTTTGCAATTTTCCTTTGATCTTGAATGTGGCTCATTGTATGCACGAAAACTAGTCGTTGTAAAACAGATCGGTATTTGTTTAATTATGAATATCTCTGGCTGCGCAGCTTATAGATCACTCATTAGAGTGCTTATTAGTCAAGTTTCGCTTACACCTTTAGACACTTGCATCTAATTTCGTAGTAGTTTTCGTATTCTATTTGGGAATACCTAAAAGGCTAAGTTTGCCCAAAGTTGAACATCCATTCTTCTACTCATCCTTCCCAGTTGGATCAGATGAAAATCTTTGTATAAATTTTTTTCACTACTTTGATAATGACTGGTGTAGTGGGAAGAACATGTAACTTGGCTCAAAATAGATTTTAGTGAAGGAAACTTTGCAATTCTTGCTTGATATCCCCAAATAAAAATGTGCAATTCTTGTAAAATGGTATGTACAAATGCATTATATATACCTAAGTTTTGTTGATTCTTTACATTTGAGATATAGTGAGAAGCTAGAAATTTGCTCCTTGATGAAAAGTGAGTATGTGGTTTAGGAGAAGGATCAATGATGTTTAAAACAAACGAGGGCAAGTTTGTAAAATGTTAGAACTTTATAAGAAAGCCTTCTTTCTCTAACTTTCTCTCTTTATTGTTATTTGCATGATAGTTTTCTGTTACATCTTGTTATCTTGACTGTGTATAGCATTGTCTCATTGGTGTATATTTCACCGAAGCAAAGCAGAAGTTGTTGTTAAGACATGGGAGAAACTGCTTCAGAGTTCTGAAGTGGCTCAGAAGGTTCCTCTTCTTTATCTTGCAAATGATATCCTTCAAAATAGCAGAAAAAAAGGAAATGAATTTGTATTTGAGTTCTGGAAGGTCCTCCCAGGAGCTCTCAAAGATCTTATTGAAAAAGCCGATGATCATGGAAGACAAGTTGTCAACAGATTGGTATGTATTACTATTGTTTAAATGAAAGAAATATCAATGTACTTTTATCAATTTGTTTATTATAGCATCATACTTTTGTTTCTTAAACCTACCAAATTTTAGCAATGTATAATGTCCTAATAAGAATATTGAAAATACAATGCTTAACATGTCCAATCATCAAATTGGTATCCTGTAAAACTAGTTTTGAATTTTTTTAATAATTCAATGTATATGTGAATGGTAGGTTGATATTTGGGAACAAAGGAAAGTGTTTGGATCTCATGCAAAGAACATAAAAGATGTCTTGCTTGGAATTGAATCGCCTCAACCCCTTGAGTTCACCAAAAAACGTCCTCGCTCTGTTAAAATTGTTAAGAGAGATTCAAGATCCATAAGAACGGTAAGGATACGGAGGGCATTTACGTCTTTTTGTTACACAGATTGGACTAGATGACACTTGACAAGCTTTCTAAAGTTATTTTCAATAATTAGAACGACGAGGGCATTTACGTCTTTTCAATGAAAGTTCAAATTTTTTGTCCCATTGACGTCAGTATCAAGTATAGTATTGGTATTGGTATCAGTATCAATATCAGTATCAGTCGTTCCAAATACTGACATATTATTACTTTTGGGATCAGAAATTGACGATTGGAAGTACATCAGAGAGAATTGTCTCAGCTTTTCATTTAGTTGTCAGTGAACACCATGGCGAAGACGAAGAAATGAATAAATGCAAATCTTCTGTTCACCGTGTTAAGAACTTGGAAAAAGATATTGATTCGGCGTTAACGAATGGTAAGCTAATGATGCTAATAAAAAATCACTTGCATCTTTCTACATATATATTGAATGACGACGACGACAAGGGCATTTTCGTCCTTTCACATATGAGAGATCGAGAGTGAGTCCCTTGTCTCACCTTGTCATGTCATGTCTGTCCTATAATGCAGTACAACCTTGTTTTGTCATGTCATATCATATCTTGTGATATAGTATGAGTCGACTTGTTATGTCATGTCTTGTCCAGGTTAAAACTTAAAATTAAAGTTAAAAAATTACCTTGTGACATAAGCACATTTTTAATGGTGTTTACTTAAAATGCAGCAAAGGATCCAAAGAGGAAGACTTTGTCTAAAGAATTGGAAGAAGAAGAAAATCTTTTGAAGCAGTGCATTGAGAAACTTAAAGTTGTTGAAGCAAATAGATTAGCCCTTGTTTCTCAGTTGCGTGATGCACTCAATGATCAGGTATTGTATTACTCTTTCAAAATTCAAAATTCAAAATTCAAAATTCAAAATTTGAATTTCATTATTTTTTAATGTGAATATTATCTTTTCTTGTTACATATTATACTTTCAGGAATCCGAGTTGGAGAATGTTCGCACTCAAATGCAGGTTTGTGTTACTCAATTACACATCTTTTTATTTATTTATTTATTTTTGTTAAATGCAAAAAATAACAATGTATTTTCACTTGTTCAGGTGGCACAAGCACAGACACAGGAAGCGGAAGCTATGCGGAAGCGGCTAGATGATATAAACTATGTGGCGGAAACAAAACAAACCACCGCCACACCGCCAACATCTTCCACCGCCACCACCACTCCACCGCCACCTGCTGCTGCGGGATCTAAAAAGTCCGCCGCTGATATAGCTGCGGAAGTTGCTGACCGCCTTGCTGCCTCCACCTCCTCCCAATACATCATGTCATCTGTCCTTTCTTCATTTGCAGCCGAACTTACAAACAACAATTCCGTTTCACAACCAGAATCACCACCACTTCCCTCCGATCACAACCACTTTATGCCGCCACAAATGGCGGCAAGCACCCCATACCAAGCGGTTTTAATACCCTCCCAACCTCAATACCATACACAACAATATCTCCAACCCTCCAGTGGGATTGTGACATCCTATACATATAGTGGTGGCCCTCCGCCGCCACCACCACCACCGGCTTATATGATGAGTCCGATGCTTCCTATGCAGATGACCCACCAGCAGCCGATGCCGCCTCAGCAACCGCCAGCTTTCCGGCCACTTCCTCCGTTTTATGCACACCCTCATCAATCCCAGTGATGGATGTGATTTTTGATGATTATTTGTGGGTTTGTTGAGAAAATATTGATTTGGTGGAAGGTAGTTTTTTTTTTTTTGGTTATGATTGTTAGGACTAGGATGACGTGGCGATGTTGGCACCTGATTTGGTTGTTGTTATAGTGTGTTTGTCTTGTTTTTTTAGTCGGGATTGAGGTATAAGTATACTGTACATTTGGTGGTTAAAAGGCAGCTTACAATTTTGTATCCAAATATTTTTCATGTCTCTGGGTACACACAAAGGGCTACATCCTCAACCCCAAGAGGTTTCCTTGATTCTCATTTAATTAGTGTTTGGCTTGTTTTTTTTTGGGAGCCAAAAATCCTTTTGGCAAAAGTTACAAAAAGATAGCATTTCTTGATTTTTCCAAAAAGTCAATTTTCCTTATATAAAAAATCAAAAAGTAGTTTTTAAAATGGTTTTACCAAACATCTTTTGCATTTTATTTTTTTCAAAAAGAACTTTTAGCTCCTCAAAAAATAAGTCAAACACACCGTGAATGAAGCAACAATCCAACAATAGGAACAATCATTGGCAAATTCTAGACCCAAAAGAATAATTAAGCGTTCGGCCAGTTATGAGGAATAAGTACGTTGTATCGGGTGTCGAGCTAATTTCTAGTTCGGTTTATTTGCACGTTGTTCATTTTTCATTTAGTTTTCTTATTTTCTAGCTTATGATTAGGATTTGCAACTCATATAGATTGATGTAATGGTTTTTTTTTTTCTTTTCTTAAGTTATAATGTCGGTAGTTTGCGGATTACATTTGTAAGTTTCTACAGCAGAAAAGGTGAACCAAACGTTTGCAATCTGCAATTAGATTCTGTTTGTTTTTTAATGGCTACAGTCTGCTCAAATAAATTTAATTTTAAATAAATTGATTTTACAAACTTAAAATGATTTTTCAACAAACATATATTATGATTTCATGTCATAAACATAAACAAAAAGTCATTTTCACAAAAAAAAAAAAAAAAACAAAAACTACACATATACATCATGATCTTACATTTTCAGCAAAAAAACCCACAAATAAACACCATTATTTTATTATTTTAGTAACAAAAAAAGATAAACATCATTATTTCGCATTTTTAGCAAAAAACAATATTTGAACATCATTATTGACATTTTCAGCACAAAACAACACATAAACATCATTATTTCAGCAAAAAATAACACATACACATCAACATTTCAAATTTCCAACAATATACATAAAAAAATATTGTGTTTCAACAAATTTCAATAAAATGGAGACAAAAAATAATCTTTAGTTTCGTATTAAAACAAGAAAAAAACCAGAAACAGGAGAGATTTTTCTGACCTGTTTGTTTGCGTTTTCAACTGAGAATCCGGCGAGTGGTCTGCTGGAGCCGGTGGTCTGATGGAGACAGTGGTGCGCCTGGTCTAGACAGCAGCGACGAGAGGAGATGAGCTGAAGAAGACCAGCAGTGGAGGGGCTGTCGATTTTGAGGATACGATCGATTTGAAGTACCGAGAAGCTAGCGACCGGAGAGGAAGTTGTAAGGGTGGCGGTAGGCGGCGGTTCTGATCGAAGGAGGAACGACGAAAGCTGGTGTTGGAGCGAGGCAAGAACGAACGAAGACTGGTGGGAGGCTTCGAGGGTGGGAAGTGCATGAATGGTGGCGCCGATAGAACAAAAGCGTGTTTTTTTGGGTTAAAATGTCACACCCCAAAACCGGAACGACGGAAACGTTCTGGGATAGATGACGTCATGTCAAGTATCACAACATATGCAGTATAGTAATCAAAGTACAACAACAATTGCATTAATAGTAATAGTTTTACATAGTTTACATTTCATAGCAACATCAAAGTAATACAAGAAATAATATAGATGCAGCTAGGTACTAGGCTGTCTCTGCAATTGCTCCGGGGATGTACCTGTCTATCGATGACCTGAGAATACAAGTTATTTTGAAAGCGAGTATCAACATTTTTATAATGCTGGTGAGTTCATAAGTATTTAGTGTCATTTGTATAAATACGCATATTTATTCAAATTAACTTTATGAAAGATAGTAGTTTAGAATCTATAGTGTATTAGTGTCCTTTCCAGAAAATCCTATATTTTCTAAATAAAAGAAGTCTTCTACCAAGACTTGATAGATTTATGTTTTAAAGTGAAATTTTCCCCAAAATACGATCCTTACTAAAATACAGTATTGACTTTAAAGGAAAAGTAGGAAAAACACAAGTAGAAATACTAGGGGAAAATAAAGTGTACTTCAGCAGTAATATTGCTGACTAAAAGAAATTGAAAACATAGACTCCAAGAGAATATCGAATAATTGATACGTCTGGCTCAGTCTAATAAAATAAGCACAAAAATCCAGACAACATCGAGGGAACGATACCGCTTGCAAAATCTAAAACAAAAGGGTGAATGTGAACTCAAATGTAACCATGCTGATTGACAATAGAGTATCCGATGACCCTCCAGGTCACGCGTAGAGGTAGTGGCAATAGAGGTAGTGGCATTATGACACCCATGGGACTTACTGGTGCGGACTGTAGCTAGTAGTCTGGGTGTGGGAGTGTCAGTCCCGTATAGATCTATACACATGATGTTCGCTCTCCTTCCCGGAGACTCTGGTTACACGTCGTTGACGTAACAAAGCATCGTAGAGGAAATGGTGTGTCACATTCTAAAGAAAGAGAGAGAGATAGATAGAGAAGTAGAGATAAACATAGAGATAGAGACAGAGATAGAGATAAAGATAGAGATAGAGATAGAGATAGAGATAGATACTCCTAACTATTCCTATAATAGTTACTAGGGTTCTAGAAACATGAACAATAGAAGGATGCCTGCACTACTCAAGGCGATGAATCGACTGTGTGTGTGTGTGAGAGAGAGAGAGAGAGAGAGAGAGAGAGCTTTTATGTCTATATATGTATACATGATATATAATTAATGTTTAAACAACCTTCGGACGGATATCCGATACCCACCAGACCACATCCCAACGAGGAAAAGAAATAGGGTGAAGCCTTCCTAAGTCCTTTAAACATTATTTATATAACTATACAAATATAGACATGCATTTAAGAAATAAAAGCATAGAAGAAAACTTTGGTAAAACATAATACTTAAGAAATTTACGAATTGATGTCATTTTGAAAAACAAGCTTTGAAAAGGGTTTTTATAAAACAGTTTTAGTGAAGAAAACCTTTAAATAGTCATTACACTGGATGTCTCTTTAGCAACATACTTTGGAAAACTTTGGATAACCTTTAATGATCTAAAAAGAGATATTCATACTTTAACAGGATTTGAACACATGATTTGAAAATCTTAATTTGATTAAAACAGTTAACATGCAAAAGTCTAGTTTGCTATACAATTCTTAATCACATGCGATTTATCTAATAACTGTATAGTTCAACTTGTATTCCCCCTATAAAAGTAGTTAAAATCATTTAAAAGGTTAATTTAGGGGTATGAACTCACCTGTCGTGAGCGATTCAGATGAATGGACGGTATAGGGTGCTAAGTGTCAAGTGAGGACTTCACCACACACGTGAATCCTATTTAACATGTAATGATACATTTAAGTATCCAATTAGTCATTTAATAACTAATTAAGCAAGTAAAGATGTCCTACTACATAAAAACACTTTGCTACAAGTGCTAGGAGTACCAAGGGTTGCATATAAGGTGTGTATGGACTCACCTTGGAGTTTACTCCTCAAATAGTAGTGTCTAAGGGTGTTTACGGTTTTGGAACCATATCCCCCATGAGTTTACGACCGTAAACTCATGGGAATGGTGAATTTGTGTGCTTTAAGGCTTCATGTTTGACAAATAAGGGTTCTAGAGTTGATTCAAGGGTTATGGAAGTGATTTGGGGCTCAAAAGGGACACTTTATGGAGTTTACGGTCCTTGGACCACTCCCTTGGGAGTTTACGGCCGTAAACACATGAGTTTACGGTCGTAAAATCATGTTTGTTCATTTCCTTTGTGCTTTGGTGGTTCTAGGCTATGTAGGCAAGGTTCTAGTCACTTTTATGAGCATAGGAAGGTGTTAAAGGGACTTAAACACCGTGGGAAGGTGTTTACGGTCCTTGAAGGTGGGTTTACGGTCCAAGAATGTTATTGGGTCATAAACTCATGTTTAATCCCCAAAAATCGAGATTTTGGTGTTCTAATTCCTTTCATGCAAGCCCCTAAGTCATAACTAAGCATTAGAAGTGGTTTGGAAAGCTTTTGGGCATCAAAACCCTCTTTCAAGGTGTTTACGGTTTTGGGATGTTCCAAAAACGTAAACTCTTGTTCTTGGGGTTTTTTGGATGTTTAATCCACGAATTTGCAAGTGTGATGAGCTAAACAACAAGCTAGGAAGGTTAGCTTACCGTTTTGAAGCTCGAAGGGGTGATTTTTGACCAAAACCCGACTTGTAGAGAGAGAAAGTAGAGAGAGGAAATGTCTAAGGTGTGAAAAGGTTGGGATGAAACCCACTCAACCCTTATATAGGGTGGAGTTTAAAGTCTGGGTGGGGGTCCACCCAACACTAACCGCAAACGGGGTTTTTCGCGACTTCCGTTAAACATGGCAAGTTTTAAATTATACCTTCTTATTTTTGTTTCGCTTGACGAATATTATTTAAAATATTCCAACGGGCTTAAATCCGGCCAAAAGTATTTTTGGGATAAATTTGGCTAATTTTTGACTTAATTAATTACGTCGTTAAAACTAAAGGAAATTTTGGGTTGTCACATCATCCCCCCGTTAGAGGGAATTTCGTCCCGAAATTTGAGTTTAGGCAAGGAAGTAGGCATGAACAATCGAGTAAAGAGATGATGTTACTTCCTATTTAGTTGTTCCTCATGCTCCCATGTGAACTCTGTCCTTCGCTTGGCGTTCCAACAACTTTCACTTAAAGGGATGCGGATTTCGTTTCGTTCAGTTAGCGATTCCTACAGGTTTCTATATAAAGGTAGGGTTCCCAATGATTTCTATCAGGACGAGTGGGATTCAGAGAGTGACGTCGGGCAAACACTTTTCAAGTCTAAGAAGTGGATCGATTTAGGGTCAAACTTATGGAATTTTCGAAAGTAGTCATTGTTTGACGAGGGTTGGACCAACTTTGAAAAGAATCTCGGATGATCCAAAGCTCTCGGAAAGGTAGAGCTTTTGGAACCTAGCGTACTTCTATGGTGAGATCATCACTAGCGCTTTTCGCCATTTTGAAGTTCTAAAAGTTCTCTCTTACTGAGGGTGTTATCCTTCAGGTTGGTTCTTAGAAGGTTTAGGTTATCCTCGGATTCGTGTTTCCTGCTGATTAGCCCTCAGAGGTTTTTCTGGATCATCGGATGGATTGGATATCTACGGGTATCTGTTTGCTGCAGGGCGTCTATCTCAACCTAGTGCAAAATGAACCCGCACTTCTGGTTCTTGAGATGTTTCTAATAGAACTATTAGGGTCGAGGAGATGGAGTTTTACCATACGGCTGTTTAGAATGCTTCTAAACATTACATCATCTTCTAGTTGAGCTCCCACAATATGATTCCTAATAGGACGAACCATGCTCTTGCTTGCCTTGTTGCTTCATGATTAGCAATCCCTACTCAGGGCTAACTCAGTTCTTAGAGATTTTCTGCAGTGTTGGACTATCTCGGGAGGTGGTTCTACTATTTCTGTGCGAGATAGTATTCTTGGGACACCTAGTAGTCTAATGAATCCCTAAGACATGCCCTATTCTCCAAGGTGTCAGTTTATTCCAGTTCCAAAAAGCGCGTTTTCTTGTATAACCCATCGACTAACACCTAGACTGGTGTTGAGTCTAAAGTCTCTTCGGAATCTGGGTTACGAGGCTTAACGCAACTTACCTTCAGAATTTATTCAAGTATTCTTGGTTGTGGAGGTTATTATGTGGTTCTTGGCATTCTAGTTTCCACTTCTGAGAATGCAATCTATCGTCTACAGGGCGACGGTGACTCCTTTCACGTGGAGAGGCGGAGTGTTCTAGGCACTATTTGTCAGTAACGGGGTGGTCGAAGTGCCTGAGTAGTGTGAGCGTCTTTTGCAACTACTCTTCCGATGGTTCTGAGTTTTCTTGATCTAGGTTAAGTCTAGAGAGTATAGGGTTCCGTCACTCAGAACTTCTAATTTCCTCATCCACTCTTCTCAGCATTTTGCTTATCACAGCTTCCAAGTTTCCGAGATATCTGCTGAGATGCTTAATTCGTGGGATTAAGCGTGAATGGATGGCCGTAGTCAATGTCCTTGACTCTTACGACTCAGATTTCTTTATCAACCGAGGGTGTTAGCTACTATGTTTGTTTAACCGGGATGACAACAAATTTCAGATTTGTGGTCATTATAGTAGCTCAACCCGCAATGGTTCTCTTGACTCTAGTTCCTATTCTATGGGATAGGATGGAGGGTTTTACTATGAGGTTCGTGGTAGAGCTCATACTTAGCTTAACCACTAATACTTGGTGTATGCAAGCCGTATATAATTGAGGTCGGAAGGATGTTCAGTTGTGCGACTCCACCCCAGACCCACAACCAAACGAGGAATAGGGAGTAGGGAGGAAGCACACATCTTAAATCTTTTTGATCTAAATTATATACCACTTTTATGCATATACCCAGTTAATAGTAGTCAATCCCATGAGTTCCTTCCTCTTGATTCACAAATCAGATTGTGAGGTGCTAAGGGTCTGTCTGGGGAATCTACGGAGTAGGTTTCGGGTGGTTATCATCTTCTGGAATGCCTGCAGTGTCTTTCGCTTTGGGTTCTATCTGTCTAAGAAGGGGTTGGTTAACAGTGCGTGGTGCCCTACTCAGGGGTATTTCGGAGGGTCTTAGATGAGAGAGACGACTGACGGATCACATTAGGTTTTATTATTAGTTTCGGAAGAACCTTTATTTTCCGAAATGGCTATGGTGAAAGTTCTTTTTAAACAACACTTAGGAATTTACATATGGTTGCACTAAGTCGAACCATGATTGATAGAGGCGTCGAAGTTGGCATACATCGACATGACATAGACTGAGGGTCGATAGGGCCATGTGCTGAACGAGCACACAAGTTATTGGCCGTCTCGGGTTTCGTCCCGTAACACTGTCGTGGATTCATGGACCGATAGAGTGGACGCAGAATTATAGAGGGTCCTGAGTGTTTCAGAATAGTGTAATTTTCGTGAATGGATTCTCACGAGGCATTTCTATAATCGCCAAGCATACACAAGTCATGTATAATTAAGGTGGGGAGGACTGTTGACTGAGCGACTCCGCCCTAAATCCACAACCAAACGAGGAACAAGAAATGAGGCGGCATCACTCACTCGAGGTCTATCCATCTTAATTATACATGGCCTTATCGTATATACCGAGCCATCATAGCTTTACCTTGTGAGATTTTTAGTTTTATAACAGTGCTGCAAGTTTTAAGAGAGTTACAGTATTAGATTCACTACAAGATTAGTGTTGTGAATTAGGTGTATTACAAAAGCAAGTACACGTAGTACGAGGGTCTCTATACTAATGGGGTCGCGCAAAAGATAAGGTTCTGGTCTCACTAGTTCTAAATAGTTTACGAGTTTGATACAACGAGTGCTTAGAATACTTTAACAAGGATCTATAGTAGTTTCTCCTGCAGCAGTGATCCTTAGTATCTTCCCGTCTACGCCGAAGTTCTTTATTATCGGACAGTCCTTTTTGAGGTGTCCCATCTCACCGCACTGGTGACATGATTGGTTCGCACTAGTATTGGTGGTGGGGGTGAGGTGCTTAGTCAGAGTTACGTGGACACGGGTGCCCTCCTCGTTCCTCCACTTTGAAAATTTCCCTTTAAAGAGTGCGGATTTAACGCCACCTTTATGCGTAGGGTTGGTCCCGATGCCAGGGACTTGTGAAATGGGTTGCACTGGTGGTGAAGGGGCGGGGGTTGCCACTTGCTGCTGTTGCGTGGCAAGTCTTTGGAGTCATTGGCATTCCTTTCGAGCTTGGCGTTTTCATTTCCTCCTCTCGGTTTTACAACTCTGTGTGTCCGTGACTGTCTCCCTTTGTTGTCTTCTTGGATCGGTACGACGATCAGAATTACCCATTCCTTTGTCAGTGATTGCATTACTAGCGTTGAGGTTTGCAAGGAGAGTTGGCACGACAGCTGTTAATGCGATTTAGGAAGTGGCAGCGTCGATATGAAGGATAGGGGCTTCGTTGTTCGGCTGACTATCTCTGGTTGTCGACATGATTCTGTAACACGAAAGACAAGGGGTTCGTGAGTGACGAAGGTTGGATCTAGATTATTTGATTCCGACTAAGAGATGAGTTATTATACATGGGAACTCAGCTTATACATGTTATGATATAATCAAGACTGGGACGATAGTAAAATGTGTGATTCTATTTTAGTTTCACATCCCGACGAGGAAAAGAAACTAAGTCAGCAATATCACATTTTACTATCTACCAGGTCTTTGTTATATATAACTTGGAAATGTATGAGCAAGGTAATCATACTAATAACCATCTTACTAACCCTTCATAATTGAACTAGAATTCCTAGTAAGGGCTATCTTTGGGCCTAGATGTATTTCAATCGTTCACCAATCGAGTAGGAGTATGTTCTCGAAGGTTTGACCTACATCCCTATGATGCAGTCCTGGTATCAAGGTAGGGGTATGAATATCGGGAAGTCATAAGATAGGGGTCGTTCCTACTAAGTTATCTTATACTGGAGAGATTCAGTCTCCGGCTCCGGAAAGATCTGAGGATAGTTTCGGAATGAAGACCGTGGCAAGAAAGGCTCATGAAGAATTATGGGTAAACACTCTCAATCGAGGTGTTGGGATCCGCTCCAAACGTATTACTTGCAACGGGAAAAGGCGATTTACCTAACACATAGTGTGAGTAGTGTCATCACTAACTCACTAAAGTGTATTATTTTATGGGTGTATTAGCACGACAATAATGAGGAAAAGACACTTCTCGGGTTCCATGTATTGGCTCCCTCTATCTACCTCTTATCCTAGAGTGGGACCGACATTGGTTTTCTTCGGATAGATACCTAGGGTTCTCTTCTCGTGTAGACATATTGAATTTCTACTCCATCTTACTTTCGATTCTGACTCTGAGTGTCATCGCTTTATGATGGATGACTGGAAATCCCGAAAGTTCAGGCGAATTTCCCACCGATGTCCTAAAAAGGTACATACACTTGATGGTTTCAATAGTCATGTCCCTATTCATATATTTCCTAACTGGAAATCCTTTTAATGAACTTCTTCTGGGTTCGTATCCACTCTTCTATTAAACACTGAAGTGGATAAGGTTTTCTATAAGGTTCGTGCGAGAATGGAAATGTCTAAAGAATCCTAAGAGATTATTAACATTTCACTGGGTGATCCATATCGAGTCCTGCTACAACTACATAGGGTACAAAAATTATATATAGCTTAGATCCGATAGGCCTTCAAATATGTGATACTACTCTCTATCCACATCCGAACGAGGAAAAGGAAGTAGAGCGAAACCACATATTCTTAGCCTATGGGATCTTTATTATATATAACCTTGGGAGTATCTCCTCTGTAATCATAGGTATATCAATAAGGATCTTTTTAGTTTTTCACACAAGGTTAGCTATGGATCCTAAAATACCCCTATGGTATTTTAATTACTTGTTTGATTCTTAACTTCTAAATATGATTATGGGATTAATGTGAGTCTTTTAGTAATCCAAAATACTCCCATAGTATTTTAATCTTTATGTTTGGCTCTAGCGTTCCTAGTTGGTAAGTTTCAAACTTGTTGCAACACCACCATCACTCCCAAGCACACGTTCATCGCATCTCGAATAAATGTAGTTGATCAGGTTACATTTATTCCAACTTACGATTATTTAACTGCCCAGGTTTGATGGTAATGCTTAACATCCAAAGACTTTTATTTGTTCTTCTTGTGATAGTTTGTTCGGGGGTTTAGATTCTGGATGTTCTTATACTTTGGTAAAATATGGTTATATTTTAAAGTATTATTCTTGGTCAGAGTGATTTATCCCTATGTATTTATAGGCTGTATATATTTTATGAATTGATATACTGAGTTCACTATAAACAATGCTCTGATACCAATCTGTCACACCCCAAAACCGGAACGACGGAAACGTTCCGGGATGGATGACGTCATGTCAAGTATCACAACATATGCAGTATACTAATCAAAGTACAACAACCATTGCATTAATAGTAATAGTTTTACATAGTTTACATTTCATACCAACATCAAAGCAATACAAGAAATAATATAGACGAAACTAGGAACTAAGCTGTCTCTGGAAATGCTCCCGGGATGTACCTGTCTATCGATGACTTGTGAATACAAGTTATTTTGAAAGCGAGTATCAACATTTTTATATAATGCTTGTGAGTTCATAAGTATTTAGTCTCATTTGTATAAATACGCATTTTTATTCAAAATAACTTTATGAAAGATAGTAGTTTAGAATATACGGTGTATTAGTGTCCTTTCCAGAAAATCCTATATTTTCTAAATAAAAGAAGTCTTCTACCAAGACTTGACAGGTTTATGTTTTAAAGTGAAATTTCCCCCAAAATACTATCCTTACTAAAATACAGTATTGACTTTAAGGAAAAGTAGGAAAACACAAGTAGAAATACTAGGGGAAAATAACGTATACTTCAGCAGTAATACTACTGACTAAAAGCAATTGAAAACATAGACTCCAGGAGAGTATCGAATAACTGATATGGCTGGCTCAGTCTAATAAAGGAAGCACAAAAATCTAGACAACATCGAGGGAAGGATACCGCTTGCAAAATCTAAAACAAAAGGGTGAATGTGAACTTAAATGTAACCATGCTGATTGACAATAGAGTATCCGATGACCCTCCATGTCACGTGTAGAGGTAGTGGCAATAGAGGTAGTGGCATTATGTTAACCATGGGACTTCTCGGTGTGGACTGTAGCTAGTAGTCTGGGTGTGGGAGTGTCAGTCCCGTAGAGGAAATAGTGTGTCACATTCTAAAGAAAGAGAGAGATAGATAGATAGAGAAGTAGAGATATAGATAGAGATAGAGATAGAGATAGAGATAGAGATAGAGATATAGACTCCTAACTATTCCTATAATAGTTACTAGGGTTCTAGAAACATGAACAATAAAAGGATGCCTGCACTACTCAAGGCGATGAATCGACTGAGAGAGAGAGAGAGAGAGAGAGAGAGAGCTTTTATGTCCATATATGTATACATGATATATAATTAATGTTTAAATGACCTTCGGACGGATATCCGATACCCAACAGACCACATCGCAACGAGGAAAAGGAAATAGGGTGAAGGCTTCCTAAGTCCTTTAAACATTATTTATATAACTATACAAATATAGACATGCATTTAAGAAATAAAAGCATAGAAGAAAACTTTGGTAAAACATAATACTTAAGAAATTTACGAATTGATGTCATTTTGAAAAACAAGCTTTGAAAAGGGTTTTTATAAAACAGTTTTAGTGAAGAAAACCTTTAAATAGTCATTACACTGGATGTCTCTTTAGCAACATACTTTGGAAAACTTTGGATAACCTTTAATGATCTAAAAAGAGATATTCATACTTTAACAGTATTTGGAAACATGATTTGAAAATCTTAATTTGATTAAAACAGTTAACATGCAAAAGTCTAGTTTGCTATACAGTTATTAATCACATGCGATTTATCTAATAACTGTACAGTTCAACTTGTATCCCCCCTATAAAAGCAGTTAAAATCATTTAAAAGGTTAATTTAGGGGTATGAACTCACCTATCGTGGGCGATTCGGATGAATGGACGGTATAGGGTGCTAAGTGTCAAGTGAGGACTTCACCACACACACGAATCCTATTTAACATGTAATGATCCATTTAAGTATCCAATTAGTCATTTAATAAGTAATTAAGCAAGTAAAGATGTCCTACTACATAAAAACACTTTGCTACAAGTGGTAGGAGTACCAAGGGTTGCATATAAGGTGTGTATGGACTCACCTCGGAGTTTATTCCTCAAATAGTAGTGTCTAAGGGTGTTTACGGTTTTGGAACCATATCCCCCATGAGTTTACGGCCGTAAACTCATGGGAATGGTGCATTTGTGTGCTTTAAGGCTTCATGTTTTACAAATAAGGGTTATAGAGTTGATTCAAAGGCTATGGAAGTGATTTAGGGCTCAAAAGGGACACTTTATGGAGTTTACGGGACCACTCCCTTGGGAGTTTACGGCTGTAAACACATGAGTTTACAGTCATAAACTCATGTTTTTTCATTTCCTTTGTGCTTTGGTGGTTCTAGGCTATGTAGGCAAGGTTCTAGTCACTTTTATGAGCATAGGAAGGTGTTAAAGGCACTTAAACACCTTGAGAAGGTGTTTACGGTCCTTGAAGGTGGGTTTACTGTCCAAGAATGTTCTTGGGCTGTAAACTCATGTTTACTCCCCAAAAATTGAGATTTTGGTGTTCTATGTCCTTTCATACAAGCCCCTAAGTCATAACTAAGCATTAGAAGTGGTTTGGAAGGGTTTTCGGGCATCAAAACCCTCTTTCAAGGTGTTTACGGTTTTGGGATGTCCCAAAACCGTAAGCTCTTGTTCTTGGGGGTTTTTGGATGCTTAAGCCACGAATTTGCAAGTGTGATGAGCTAAACAACAAGCTAGGAAGGTTAACTTACCGTTTTGAAGCACGAAGGGGAAATTTTTGACCAAAACCCGACTTGTAGAGAGAGAAAGTAGAGAGAGGAAATGTCTAAGGTGTGAAAAAGGTTGGGATGAAACCCACTCAACCCTTAGATAGGGTTGAGTTTACAGTGTGGGTGGGGGTCCACCCAACACTAACCGCAAACGGGGTTTTTCGCGACTTCCGTTAAACACGGCTAATTTTAAATTATACCTCCTTATTTTTGTTTCGTTTGACGAATATTATTTAAAATATTCCAATGGGTTTAAATCCGGCCAAAACTATTTTTGGGATAAATTTGGCTAATTTTTGACTTGCTTAATTACGTTGTTAAAACTAACGGAAATTTTGGGTTGTCACATCATCCCACCTTTAGAGGGAATTTCGTTCCGAAATTTGAGTTTAGACAAGGAAGTAGGCATGAACAATCGAGTAAAGAGATGAGGGTACTTCCTATTTAGTTGGTCCTCGTGCTCCCATGTCAACTCTGGCCTTCGCTTGGCGTTCCAACAACTTTGAGTTAACGGGATGCGGATTTCGTTTCGTTCAGTTAGCGATTCCTATAGGTTTCTATATAAAGGTAGGGTTCCCAATGATTTCTATCAGGATGAGTGGGATTCAGAGAGTGACGTCGGGCAAACAGTTTTCAAGTCTAATAAGTGGATCGATTTAGGGTGAAACTTATGGAATTTCCGAAAGTAGTCGTTGTCTGACGAGCGTTGGACCAACTTTGCAAAGAATCTCGGATGGTCCTAAGCTCTCGGAAAGGTAGAGCTTTTCAGTACTTGGAACCCAGCGTACTTCTATGGTGAGATCATCACTGGCGCGATTCGCCATTTTGAAGTTCTAAAAGTTCACTCTTACTGAGGGTGTCGTCCTTCAGGTTGGTTCATAGAAGGTTTAGGTTATCCTCGGATTCGTGTTTCCTGCTGATTGGCCCTCGGAGGTTTTTCTGGATCATCGGATGGATTGGATGTCTATGGGTATCCGTTTGCTGTAGGGCGTCTATCTCCACCTAGTGCAAAATGAACCCACACTTCTGGTTCTTGAGATGTTCCTAATAGAACTATTAGGGTCGAGGAGATGGAGTTTTACCAGACGGCTGTTTAGAATGCTTCTAAACATTACATCATCATCTAGTTGTCACTCCCACAATAAGATTCCTAATAGGACGAACCATGCTCTTGCTTGCCTTGTTGCTTCATGATTAGCAATCTCTACTCAGGGCTAACTCAGTTCTTAGAGATTTTCTGCAGTGTCGGACTATCTCGGGAGGTGGTTCTACTATTTCTGTGTGACATAGTATTCTTGGAACACCTAGTAGCCAATGAATCCCTAAGACATTCCCTATTCTCCAAGGTGTCAGTTTATTCGAGTTCCAAAAAGCGCGTTTTCTTGTATAACCCATCGATTAACACCTAGACTGGTGTTGAGTCTAAAGTCTCTTCGGAATCTGGGTTACGAGGCTTAACGCAACTTACCTTCGGACTTTATTCAAGTATTCTTGGCTGCGGAGGTTATTATGTGTTTCTTGGCATTCTAGTTTCCACTTCTGAGAATGCAATCTATCGTCTACAGGGCGACGGTGACTCCTTTCATGTGGAGAGGCGGAGTGTTCTAGGCACTATTTGTCAGTAACGGGGTGGTCGAAGTGCCTGAGTAGTGCGAGCGTCTTTTGCAACTACTCTTCCGATGGTTCTGAGTTTTCTTGATCTAGGTTAAGTCTAGAGAGTATAGGGTTCTGTCACTCAGAACTTCTAATTTCCTCATCCACTCTTCTAAGCATTTTGCTTATCACAACTTCCAAGTTTCCGAGATATCTGCTGAGATGCTTAATTCGTGGGATTAAGCGTGAATGGATGGCCGTAGTCAATATCCTTGACTCTTACGACTCAGATTTCTTTATCAACCGAGGGTGTTAGCTACTATGTTTGTTTAACCGGGATGACAACAAATTTTGGATTTGTGTCCCATCTCGCCGCACTGGTGACATGTCTGGTTCGTACTAGTATTGGTGGTGGGGCTGAGGTGCTTAGTCAGAGTTACATGGACACAGGTGCCCTCCTCGTTCCTCCACTTTGAAAATTTCCCTTTAAAGAGTGCAAATTTAACGCCAACTTTGTGCGTAGGGTTGGTCCCGATGCCAGGGACTTGTGAAATGGGTTGTACTGGTGCTGAAGGGGTGGGGCTTGCCACTTGCTACTGTTGCATGGCGAGTCTTTGGACTCGTTGGCGTTCCTTTCGAGCTTGGCATTTTCGTTTCCTCCTCTCGGTCTTACAACTCTGCATGTCCATGACTATCTCCCTTTGTTGGCTTCTTGGATTGGTATGACGATCAGAATTTCCCATTCCTTTGTCAGTGATTGCGTTACTAGCGTTGAGGTTTGCAAGGACAGCTGGCACTACAACTGTTAATGCGATTTGGGAAGTGGCAGCGTCGATATGAAGGATAGGGGCTTCGTTTTTCGACTGACTATCTCCGGTTGTCGACATATTCTGTAACACGAAAGACAAGGGGTTCGTGAACAAGGTAGAATCTAGATTATTTGATTCCGACTAAGAGATGAGTTATTATACATTAGAACTCAGATTATACACGTTATGATATAATCAAGACTGGGCGGATAGTAAAATGTGCGATACTATTTTAGTTTCACATCCCGATGTGGAAAAGAAACTAAGCCAACAATCTCACGTTTTACTATCTACCAGGTCTTTGTTATATATAACTTCGGAATGTATGAGCAAGGTAATCATACTAATAACCGTCTTACTAACCCTTCATAATTGAACTAGAATTCCTAGTAAGGGCTATCTTTGGACCTAGATGTATTTCAATCGTTCACCAATGGAGTAGGAGTATGTTGTCGAAGGTTTGACCTACATCCCTATGATGCAGTCCTGGTATCAAGGTAGGGGTATGAGTATCGGGAAGTCATGAGATTGGGGTCGTTCCTACTAAGTTATCTTATACTGGAGAGATTCAGTCTCCGGCTCCGGAAAGATCTGAGGATAGTTTTGGAATGAAGACCGCGGCAAGAAAGGCTCATGAAGAATTATGGCTAAACACTCTCAATCGAGGTGTTGGGATCCGCTCCAAACGTATTACTTGCAACGGGAAAAGGCGATTTACCTAACACATAGTGTGAGTAGTGTCATCACTAACTCACTAAAGTGTATTATTTTATGGGTGTATTAGCGCGACAATAATGAGGAAAAGACACTTCTCGGGTTCCATGTATTGGCTCCCTCTGTCTACCTCTTATCCTAGACTGGGACCGACATTGGTTTTCTTCGGATAGATACCTAGGGTTCTCTTCTCGTGTAGACATATTGAATTTCTACTCCTTCTTACTTCCGATTCTGACTCTGAGTGTCATCGCTTTATGATGGATGATTGGAAATCGCGGAAGTTTAGGCGAATTTCCCACCGATGTCCGTAAAAGCTACAGACACTTGGTGGTTTTAATAGTCTCGTCCCAGTTCATATATTTTCGAACTTGAAATCTTTTTAACGAACTTCTGCTGTGTTCGAATCCACTCTTTTATTAAACACTGAAGTGGATAAGGTTTTCTATAGGGTTCGTGCGAGAATGGAAATGTATAAAGAATCCTCAGAGATTATTAACATTTCACTGGGTGATCCATATCAAATCCTACTACAATTACATAGGGTACACAAATTATATATAGCTTACATCCGGTAGGCCTTCGAATATGTGATACTACTCTATATCCACATCCCAACGAGGAAAAGGAAGTAGAGCGAAACTACACATTCTTAGCCTATGGGATCTTTATTATATATAACCTTAGGAGTATACCCTCTATAATCGTAGGTATATCAATAAGGATCTTTTTAGTTTTTCACACAAGGTTAATTGTGGATCCTAAAATACCCCTATTGTATTTTAATTACTTGTTTGATTCCTAACTTCTGAATATGATTCTGGGATTAATGTGAGTCTTTTAGTATTCCAATATACTCCCATAATATTTTAATCTTTATGTTTGGTTCTCACATTCCTAGTTGGTAAGTTTCAGACCTGTTGCAACACCACCATCACTCCCAAGCACACGTTCATTGCATCTCGAATAAATGTAGTTGATCAAATTACATTTATTCCAGCTTACGATTATTTAACTGCCCAGGTTTGACGGTAATGCTCAACATCCGAAGACTTTTATTTGTTCTTCTTGTGATACTTTGTTCAGGGGTTTAGATTTTGGATGTTCTTATACTTTGGTAATATATGGTTATATTTTAAATTATAATTCTTGGTCAGAGTGTTTTATCCCTACGTATTTATAGGCTGCATATCTTTTATGAATAGATATACTGAGCTCACTATAAACAATGCTCTGATACCAATCTGTCACACCCCAAAACCAGAACGGCGGAAACGTTCCTGGATGGATGACATCATGTGAAGTATCACAACATATGCAATAAAGTAATCAAAGTACAACAACCATTGCATTAATAGTAATAGTTTTAAATAGTTTACATTTCATAGCGACATCAAAGTAATACAAGAAATAATATAGATGCAGCTAGCTACTAGGCTGTCTCTGCAATTGCTCCGGGGATGTACCTGTCTATTGATGACCTGAGAATACAAGTTATTTTGAAAGCGAGTGTCAACATTTTTATAATGCTGGTGAGTTCATAAGTATTTAGTGTCATTTGTATAAATACGCATTTTTATTCAAAATAACTTTATGAAAGATAGTAGTTTAGAATCTACAGTGTATTAGTGTCCTTTCCAGAAAATCCTATATTTTCTAAATAAAAGAAGTCTTCTACCAAGACTTGACAAGTTTATGTATTAAAGTGAAATTTTCCCCAAAATACTATCCTGACTAAAATACAGTATTGACTTTAAAGGAAAAGCATGAAAAACACAAGTAGAAATACTAGGGGAAAATAACGTATACTTCAGTAGTAATACTGCTGACTAAAAGCAATTGAAAACATAGACTCCAGGAGAGTATCGAATAACTGATACGCCTGGCTCAGTCTAATAAAGGAAGCACAAAAATCCAGACAACATCAAGGGAACGATACCGCTTGCAAAATCAAAAACAAAAGGGTGAATGTGAACAGAAACGTAACCATGCTGATTGACAATAGAATATCCCATGACCCTCCAGGTCACGCGTAGAGGTAGTGGCAATAGAGGTAGTGGCATTGTGTCACCCATGGGCCTTACCGGTGTGGACTGTAGCTAGTAGTCTGGGTGTGGGAGTGTCAGTCCCGTATAGATCTATACACATGATGTTTGCTCTCCTTCCTGGTGACTCTGGTTACACGTCGTTGAAGTAATAAAGCGTCGTAGAGGAAATAATGTGTCACATTCTAAAGAAAGAGAGAGATAGATAGATAGAGAAGTAGAGATATAGATAGAGATAGAGACAGAGATAGAGATAGAGATAGAGATAGAGATAGAGATAAAGATAGAGATAGAGATAGAGATAGAGATAGAGATAGAGATAGAGATAGAGATAGAGATAGAGATAGAGATAGAGACTCCTAACTATTCCTATAATAGTTACTAGGGTTCTAGAAACATGAACAATAGAAGGATGCCTGCACTACTCAAGGCAATGAATCGACTGAGAGAGAGAGAGAGAGCTTTTATGTCCATATATGTATACATGATATATAATTAATGTTTAAACGACCTTTGGACGGATATCCGATACCCACCAGACCACATCCCAACGAGGAAAAGGAAATAGGGTGAAGCCTTCCTAAGTCCTTTAAACATTATTTATATAACTATACAAATATAGACATGCATTTAAGAAATAAAAGCATAGAAGAAAACTTTGGTAAAACATAATACTTAAGAAATTTACGAATTGATGTCATTTTGAAAAACAAGCTTTGAAAAGGGTTTTTATAAAACAGTTTTAATGAAGAAAACCTTTAAATAGTCATTACACTGGATGTCTCTTTAGCAACATACTTTGGAAAACTTTGGATAACCTTTAATGATCTAAAAAGAGATATTCATACTTTAACAGGATTTGAAAACATGATTTGAAAATCTTAATTTGATTAAAACAGTTAACATGCAAAAGTCTAGTTTGCTATACATTTATTAATCACATGCAATTTATCTAATAACTGTACAGTTCAACTTGTATTCCCCCTATAAAAGCAGTTAAAATCATTTAAAAGGTTAATTTAGGGGTATGAACTCACCTATCGTGGGCGATCGATTCGGATGAATGGACGGTATAGGGTACTAAGTGTCAAGTGAGGACTTGACCACACATGCGAATCCTATTTAACATGTAATGATACATTTAAGTATCCAATTAGTCATTTAATAACTAATTAAGCAAGTAAAGATGTCCTACTACATAAAAACACTTTGCTACAAGTGCTAGGAGTACCAAGGGTTGTATATAAGGTGTGTATGGACTCACCTTGGAGTTTACTCCTCAAATAGTAGTGTCTAAGGGTGTTTACGGTTTTGGAACCATATCCCCCATGAGTTTACGACCGTAAACTCATTGGAATTGTGCATTTGTGTGCTTTAGGGCTTCATGTTTTACAAATAAGGGTTCTAGAGTTGATTCAAGGGCTATGGAAGTGATTTGGGGGTCAAAAGGGACACTTTATGGAGTTTATAGTCCTTGGACCACTCCCTTGGGAGTTTACGACCTTAAACACATGAGTCTATGGTCGTAAACTCATGTTTTTTCATTTCCTTTGTGCTTTGGTGGTTCTAGGCTATGTAGGCAAGGTTCTAGTTACTTTTATGAGCATAGGAAGGTTTGGAAGGGTTTTTGGGCATCAAAACCCTCTTTCAAGGTGTTTACAGTTTTGGGATGTTCCAAAACCATAAGCTCTTGTTCTTGGGGTTTTTGGATGCTTAAGCCACAAATTTGCAAGTGTGATGAGGTAAACAATAAGCTAGGAAGGTTAATTTACCGTTTCGAATCTTGAAGGGGCGATTTTTGACCAAAACCTGACTTGTATTGAGAGTAAGTAGAGAGAGGAAATGTCTAAGGTGTGAAAAAGGTTGGGATGAAACCCACTCAACCCTTATATAGGGTTGAGTTTACAGTTTGGGTGGGGGTCCACTCAACACTAACCGCAAACGGGGTTTTTCGCGACTTCCGTTAAACACGGAAAATTTTAAATTATACCTCCTTATTTTTGTTTCGTTTGACGAATATTATTTAAAATATTCCAACGGGCTTAAATCCGGCCAAAACTATTTTTGGGATAAATTTGGCTAATTTTTGAGTTGGTTAATTATGTCGTTAAAACTAACAGAAATTTTGGGTTGTCACATCATCCCCCCGTTAGAGGGAATTTCATCCCGAAATTTGAGTTTAGGCAAGGAAGTAGGCATGAACAATCGAGTAAAGAGATGAGGGTACTTCCTATTTAGTTGGTCCTCGTGCTCCCATGTCAACTCTGGCCTTCGCTTGGCGTTCCAACAACTTTCACTTAACGGGATGCGGATTTTGTTTCGTTCAGTTAGCGATTCCTACAGGTTTCTATATAAAGGTAGGGTTCCCAATGATTTCTATCAGGATGAGTGCGATTCAGAGAGTGACGTCGGGTAAACAGTTTTCAAGTCTAATAAGTGGATCGATTTAGGGTGAAACTTATGGAATTTCCAAAAGTAGTCGTTGTCTGACGAGGGTTGGACCAACTTTGCAAAGAATCTCGGATGGTCCTAAGCTCTCAGAAAGGTAGAGCTTTTTGGTACTTGGAACCTAGCGTACTTCTATGGTGAGATCATCACTGGCGCGATTCGCCATTTTGAAGTTCTAAAAGTTCACTCTTACTGAGGGTGTCATCCTTCAGGTTGGTTCTTAGAAGGTTTAGGTTATCCTCGGATTCGTGTTTCCTGCTGATTGGCCCTTGGAGGTTTTTCTAGATTATCGGATGGATTGGATGTCTATGGGTATCTGTTTGTTGCAGGGCGTCTATCTCAACCTAGTGCAAAATGAACCCGCACTTCTGGTTCTTGAGATGTTTCTAATAGAACTATTAGGGTCGAGGAGATGGAGTTTTACTAGACGGCTGTTTAGAATGCTTCTAAACATTACATCATCTTCTAGTTGAGCTCCCACAATATGATTCCTAATAGGACGAACCATGCTCTTGCTTGCCTTGTTGCTTCATGATTAGCAATCCCTACTCAGGGCTAACTCAGTTCTTAGAGATTTTCTGCAGTGTTGGACTATCTCGGGAGGTGGTTCTACTATTTCTGTGCGAGATAGTATTCTTGGGACACCTAGTAGTCTAATGAATCCCTAAGACATGCCCTATTCTCCAAGGTGTCAGTTTATTCTAGTTCCAAAAAGCGCGTTTTCTTGTATAACCCATCGACTAACACCTAGACTGGTGTTGAGTCTAAAGTCTCTTCGGAATATGGGTTACGAGGCTTAACGCAACTTACCTTCCGAATTTATTCAAGTATTCTTGGCTGCGGAGGTTATTATGTGGTTCTTGGCATTCTAGTTTCCACTTCTGAGAATGCAATCTATCGTCTACAGGGCGACGGTGACTCCGTTCACGTGGAGAGGCGGAGTGTTCTAGGCACTATTTGTCAGTAACGGGGTGGTCGAAGTGCCTGAGTAGTGCGAGCGTCTTTTGCAACTACTCTTCCGATGGTTCTGAGTTTTCTTGATCTAGGTTAAATCTAGAGAGTATAGGGTTCCGTCACTCAGAACTTCTAATTTCCTCATCCACTCTTCTCAGCATTTTGCTTATCACAGCTTCCAAGTTTCTGAGATATCTGCTGAGATGCTTAATTCGTGGGATTAAGCGTGAATGGATGGCCGTAGTCAATGTCCTTGACTCTTACGACTCAGATTTCTTTATCAACCGAGGGTGTTAGCTACTATGTTTGTTTAACCGGGATGACAACAAATTTCGGATTTGTGGTCATTATAGTAGCTCAACCCGCAATGGTTCTCTTAACTCTAGTTCCTATTCTATGGGATAGGATGGAGGGTTTTACTATGAGGTTCGTGGCAGAGCTCATACTTGGCTTAACCACTAATACTTGGTGTATGCATGCCGTATATAATTGAGGTCGGCAGGATGTTCAGTTGTGCGACTCCACCCCAGACCCACAACCAAACGAGGAACAGGGAGTAGGTAGGAAGCACACATCTTAAATCTTTTTGATCTAAATTATATACCACTCTTATGCATATACCCAGTTAATAGTAGTCAATCCCATGAGTTCCTTCCTCTTGATTCACAAATCTGATTGTGAGGTGCTAAGGGCCTGTCTGGGGAATCTACGAAGTAGGTTCCGGGTGGTTATCGTCTTCTGGAATGCATGCAGTGTCTTTCGATTCGGGTTCTATCTATCTAAGAAGGGGTTGGTTAACAGTGCGTGGTGACCTACTCAGGGGTATTTTGGAGGGTCTTAGATGAGAGAGACGACTGACGGATCATATTAGGTTATATTATTAGGTTCGGAAGAACCTTTATTTGCCAAAATGGCTATGGTGAAAGTTCTTTTTAAACAACACTTAGGAATTTACATATGGTTGCACTAAGTCGAACCATGATTGATAGAGGCGTCGAAGTTGGCATACATCGACATGACATAGAATGAGGGTCGATATGGCCATGTGCTGAACGGGCACACAAGTTTTTGGCGTCTCGGGTTTCGTCCCGTATCACTGTCGTGGATACATGGACCGATAGAGTGGATGCAGAATTATAGAGGGTCCTGAGTGCTTCATAATAGTGTAATTTTCGTGAATGGATTCTCACGAGACATTTCAATAACCGCCTAGCATACACTAGTCATGTATAATTAAGGTGGGGAGGACTGTTGACTGAGTAACTCCGCCCTAAATCCACAACCAAACGAGGAACAGGAAATGAGGCGGCATCACTCACTCGAGGTCTATCCATCTTAATTATACATGGCCTTTTCGTATATACCGAGCCATCATAGCTTTACCTTGTGAGATTTTTAGTTTTATAACAGTGCTGCAACTTTTAATAGAGTTACAGTATTAGATTCACTACAAGATTAGTGTTGTGAATTAGGTGTATTACAAAAGCAAGTACACGCAGTACGAGGGTCTCTATACTAATGGGGTCTCACAAAAGATAAGGTTCTGGTCTCAGTAGTTCTAAATAGTTTACGAGTTTGATACAACGAGTGCTTAGAATACTTTAACGAGGATCTATAGTTGTTTCTCCTGCAGCAATGATCCTTAGTATCTTCCCGTCTGCGCCGGAGTTGTTTATTATCGGACAGTCCTTTTTGAGGTGTCCCATCTCGCCGCACTGGTGACATGTTTGGTTCGCACTAGTATTGGTGGTGGGGGTGAGGTGCTTAGTCAGAGTTACGTGGACACGGGTGCCCTCCTCGTTCCTCCACTTTGAAAATTTCCCTTTAAAGAGTGCGGATTTAACGCCACCTTTGTGCGTAGGGTTGGTCCCGATGCCAGAGACTTGTGAAATGGGTTGCACTGGTGCTGACGGGGTGGGGGTTGCCACTTGCTGCTGTTGCATGGCAAGTATTTGGAGTCGTTGGCGTGCTTTCGAGCTTGGCGTTTTCATTTCCTCCTCTCGGTTTTACAACTCTGCGTGTCCATGACTGTTTACTTTTGTTGGCTTCTTGGATCGGTACGACAATCAGAATTTCCCATTCCTTTGTCAGTGATTGCATTACTAGCATTGAGGTTTGCAAGGACAGCTGGCACGACAGCTATTAATGCGATTTAGGAAGTGGCAGCGACGATATGAAGGATAGGGGCTTCGTTGTTCGGCTGACTATCTCTGGTTGTCGACATGATTCTGTAACACGAAAGACAAGGGGTTCGTGAGTGACGAAGGTTGGATCTAGATTATTTGATTCCGACTAAGAGATGAGTTATTATACATGGGAACTCAGCTTATACATGTTATGATATAATCAAGACTGGGATGATAGTAAAATGTGTGATTCTATTTTAGTTTCACATCCCGACGAGGAAAAGAAACTAAGTCAACAATCTCACATTTTACTATCTACCAGGTCTTTGTTATATATAACTTGGAAATGTATGAGCAAGGTAATCATACTAATAACCATCTTACTAACCCTTCATAATTGAACTACAATTCCTAGTACGGGCTATCTTTAGACCTAGATGTATTTCAATCGTTCACTAATCGAGTAGGAGTATGTTCTCGAAGGTTTGACCTACATCCCTATGATGCAGTCCTGGTATCAAGGTAGGGGTATGAATATCGGGAAGTCATAAGATAGGGGTCGTTCCTACTAAGTTATCTTATACTGGAGAGATTCAGTCTCCGGCTCCGGAAAGATCTGAGGATAGTTTCGGAATGAAGACCGTGGGAAGAAAGGCTCATGAAGAATTATGGCTAAACACTCTCAATCGAGGTGTTGGGATCCGCTCCAAACGTATTACTTGCAACGGGAAAAGGCGATTTACCTAACACATAGTGTGAGTAGTGTCATCACTAATTCACTAAAGTGTATTATTTTATGGGTGTATTAGCGCGGAAATAATGAGGAAAAGACACTTCTCGGGTTCCATGTATTGGCTCCCTATATCTACCTCTTATCCTAGATTAGGACCGGCGTTGGTTTTCTTCGGATAGATACCTAGGGTTCTCTTCTCGTGTAGACATATTGAATTTCTACTCCATCTTACTTCTGATTCTGACTCTAAGTGTCATCGCTTTATGATGGATGACTGGAAATCCCGGAAGTAAAGGCGAATTTCCCACCGATGTCCCTAAAAGCTACAGACACTTGGTGGTTTCAATAGTCTCGTCACAGTTCATATATTTCCTAACTGGAAATCTTTTTAATGAACTTCTTCTGGGTTCAGATCCACTCTTTTGTTAAATACTGAAGTGGATTAGGTTTTCTATAGGGTTCGTGCGAGAATGGAAATGTTTAAAGAATCCTAAGAGATTATTAACATTTCACTGGGTGATCCATGTCGGGTTCGGCTACAATTACATATGGTACACAAATTATATATAGCTTAGATCCGATAGGTCTTCGAATATGTGATACCACTCTATATCCACATTCCAACGAGGAAAAGGAAGTAGAGTGAAACCACACATTCTTAGCTTATGGGATCGTTATTATATATAACCTTGGGAGTATACCCTCTGTAATCGTAGGTATATCAATAAGGATCTTTTTAGTTTTTCACACAAGGTTAGCTATGGATCCTAAAATACCCCTATGGTATTTTAATCACTTGTTTGATTCTTAACTTCTGAATATGATTATGGGATTAATGTGAGTCTTTTAGTATTCCAAAATACTCCCATAGTATTTTAATCTTTATGTTTGGCTCTAGCATTCCTAGTTGGTAAGTTTCAGACCTGTTGCAACACCACCATCACTCCCAAGCACACGTTCATCGCATCTTGAATAAATCTAGTTGATCAGGTTACATTTATTCCAGCTTACAATTATTTAACTGCCCAGGTTTGACGGTAATGCTCAACATTCGAAGACTTTTATTTGTTCTTCTTGTGATACTTTGTTCAGGGTTTTAGATTCTGGATGTTATTATACTTTGGTAAAATATGGTTATATTTTAAAGTATAATTCTTGGTCAGAGTGTTTTATCCCTATGTATCTATAGGCTGTATATCTTTTATGAATTGATATACTGAGCTCACTATAAACAATGCTCTGATACCAATCTGTCACACCCCAAAACCGGAACGGCGAAAACGTTCTGGGATGGATGACGTCATGTCAAGTATCACAACATATGCAATATAGTAATCAAAGTACAACAACCATTGCATTAATAGTAATAGTTTTACATAGTTTACATTTCATAGCAACATCAAAGTAATAAAATAAATAATATAGATGCAGCTAGGTACTAGGCTGTCTCTGCAATTGTCTCCTGGGATGTACTTGTGTATCGATGACCTGAGAATACAAGTTATTTTGAAAGCGAGTATCAACATTTTTATAATGCTGGTGAGTTCATAAGTATTTAGTGTCATTTGTATAAATACGCATTTTTATTCAAAATAACTTTATGAAAGATAATCGTTTAGAATCTATGGTGTATTAGTGTCCTTTCCCGAAAATCCTTTATTTTCTAAATAAAAGAAGTCTTCTACCTAGACTTGACACGTTTATGTTTTAAACTGAAATTTCCCCCAAAATACTATCCTTACTAAAATACAGTATTGACTTTAAAGGAAAAGTATGGAAAACACAAGTAGAAATACTAGGGGAAAATAATGTATACTTCAGTAGTAATACTGCTGACTAAAAGCAATTGAAAACATAGACTCCAGGAGAGTATCGAATAACTGATACGCCTGGCTCAGTCTAATAAAGGAAGCACAAAAATCCAGACAGCATCGAGGGAACGATACCGCTTGCAAAATGTAAAACAAAAGGGTGAATGTGAACTGAAACGTAACCATGCTGATTGACAATAGAGTATCCCATGACCCTCTAGGTCACGCGTAGAGGTAGTGGCAATAGAGCTAGTGGCATTGTGTCACCCATGGGCCTTACCGGCGTGGACTGTAGCTAGTAGTCTAGGTGTGGGAGTTTCAGTCTCGTATAGATCTATACACGTGATGTTCGCTCTCCTTCCCGGAGACTCGGGTTACACGTCGTTGATGTAATAAAGCATCGTAGAGGAAATAGTGTGTCACATTCTAAAGAAAGAGAAAGATAGATAGATAGATAGAGAAGTAGAGATATAGATAGAGATAAAGACAGTGATAGAGATAGAGATAGAAATAGAGATAGAGATAGAGATAGAGATAGAGATAGAGATAGAGATAGAGATAGAGATAGAGATAGAGATATAGACTCCTAACTATTCTTATAATAGTTACTAGGGTTCTAGAAACATGAACAATAGAAGGATGCCCGCACTACTCAAGGCGATGAATCGTCTGAGAGGGAGAGAGAGAGAGAGAGAGCTTTTATGTCCATATATGTATACATGATATATAATTAATGTTTAAACGACCTTTGGACGGATATCCAATACCCACCAGACCACATCCCAACGAGGAAAAGGAAATAGGGCGAAGCCTTCCTAAGTCCTTTAAACATTATTTATATAACTATACAAATATATAAATGCCCTTAAGAAATAAAAGCATAGAAGAAAACTTTGGTAAAACATAATACTTAAGAAATTTACGAATTGATGTCATTTTGAAAAACAAGCTTTGAAAAGGGTTTTTATAATACAGTTTTAGTGAAGAAACCTGTAATTAGTCATTACACTGGATGTCTCCTTAGCAACATACTTTGGAAAACTTTGGATAACCTTTAATGATCTAAAAAGAGATATTCATACTTTAACAGGATTTGAAAACATGATTTGAAAATCTTAATTTGATTAAAACAGTTAACATGCAAAAGTCTAGTTTGCTATACATTTATTAATCACATGCGATTTATCTAATAATTGTACAGTTCAACTTGTATTCCCCCTATAAAAGCAGTTAAAATCATTTAAAAGGTTAATTTAGGGGTATGAACTCACCTATCGTGGGCGATCGATTCAGATGAATGGACGGTATAGGGTGCTAAGTGTCAAGTGAGGACTTGACCACACATGCGAATCCTATTTAACATGTAATGATACATTTAAGTATCCAATTAGTCATTTAATAACTAATTAAGCAAGTAAAGATGTCCTACTACATAAAAACACTTTGCTACAAGTGCTAGGAGTACCAAGGGTTGCATATAAGGTGTGTATGGACTCACCTTGGAGTTTACTCCTCAAATAGTAGTGTCTAAGGGTGTTTACGGTTTTGGAACCATATCCCCCATGAGTTTACGACCGTAAACTCATTGGAATTGTGCATTTGTGTGCTTTAAGGCTTCATGTTTGACAAATAAGGGTTCTAGAGTTGATTCAAGGGCTATGGAAGTGATTTGGGGGTCAAAAGGGACACTTTATGGAGTTTATAGTCCTTGGACCACTCCCTTGGGAGTTTACGACCGTAAACACATGAGTTTACGGTTGTAAACTCATGTTTTTTCATTTCCTTTGTGCTTTGGTAGTTCTAGGCTATGTAGGCAAGGTTCTAGTTACTTTTATGAGCATAGGAAGGTTTGGAAGGGTTTTTGGGCATCAAAACCCTCTTTCAAGGTGTTTACAGTTTTGGGATGTTCCAAAACCATAAGCTCTTGTTCTTGGGGTTTTTGGATGCTTAAGCCAAAAATTTGCAAGTGTGATGAGCTAAACAATAAGCTAGGAAGGTTAACTTACCGTTTTGAATCTCGAAGGGGCGATTTTTGACCAAAACCCGACTTGTAGAGAGAGGAAATGTATAAGGTGTGAAAAAGGTTGGGATGAAACCCACTCAACCCTTATTTAGGGTTGAGTTTACAGTCTGGGTGGGGGTCCACCCAACACTAACCGCAAACGGGGTTTTTCGCGACTTCCGTTAAACACGACAAATTTTAAATTATAGCTCCTTAATTTTGTTTTGCTTGACGAATATTATTTAAAATATTCCAACGGCTTAAATCCGGCCAAAAATATTTTTAGGATAAATTTGGCTAATTTTTGACTTGCTTAATTACGTCGTTAAAAGTAACAGAAATTTTGGTTGTCACATAAAAGCACTTTGCAGACCTTAAAAGAGGGTAATCCATGTCTGTGTGGTGAAGACCTCGCCCAGACGTTTTTAGATCTACACACTTCATAAAAACAAACACACTGCGAGGTTATATGTCTGCGCTGGTCTACGGTGTGCAGACAAAAGTGATATCACATATTTGCCACCAAAAAAAACCCTTGTAGTTCTTTATCTCATGGGACAAGCCATCTTGAATTTCGCTCAATCATTTGGTGCTTTTATTTTTTTTTCCTTGCCATGCCTTCCCCTTAAGGAAGTTCCATACCTCGAAGGTAAAGTTGTAAACTTCTAACATTGAAGTTCCAACTTGCTTGTTCTTAGGAACTTACTATTCTTAAATATTTGTAACATCCTTAAAAAATATTAAATTAACACTTTGTATAAGTACTTGAGTATTTAATGAAAAGTATAAGTTCTATCTTATAGATTAATGAAGTCTTACTCTCACCATACTTTCACTGACCAGTAAGATAAGAGGATCAATTCCTCTTTTAGTGTCTTGCGTTTGAGTCTCCATATTAAACAATATCCATCTTTAGGGGCCTTTCTTGATTCCTTGTATCCAATGTATGAACAAGTTTGTGCCATACATAATTGTAGTGTTGAAATATCTTCTTCACCTGAAAAACATCTGATATGCTTCTAAAATTTTCAAGTCCTTTCGAAGGTCACATATCATTGTTCTTAGTATATGTTGTGTTTGAGTTTTGATGCAAAAGGCATTTCATAGTTGTATGTTTTAAATCTTCACTTGTATATGCGAATAACTTAGTCTGTGTTCGTATTTTTTGTATTTAGGCTTCGTAGTTTGTGTTAGTTTGTTTTAACAACTATGTTTACTTAGTTGTACTGCCCTCATTGGTCAGAGCCTAACCAAATTCCTTATGTCTCATATATAATGGTAGTGAGTTAGTGGTAGAGAGTATGTTTTGAGAGACGTCTTACATCATCTTGTAATCGTATGTCTTTTACTCTCTAAATGAAAAACCAAATCTCATTTACCTCGATGTGTTCATTCAATTACATCATGACTTTTTTGATTTCATTCTTATAGAATCTATCAATCCTATCAAGTGGTATCAAAATCTCGTTTTCAAATCTCAAAAATGTTTGTGTTCTTCAAGAGTTCTTCGAGTTTTCTGTTTTTCGACTTTGATTTTCTAGATCTATTATGCATTTGCAATCTGATATGAAATTCTTTGTTTAGATTACTTGTCTTGATTTGAAATCTGTGTTGGCTCATTGATTGATTTTTACTCAATTTTTTTTTGAAATCATATTTAAAGACGATTCTGACTCCTTTACTTTCAACATGCCTAGTAGTATCGGTTCTACTACTAGGATTCCAATTTTATATCCAGAAGATTATGAAGTTTGAGTCATGCAATTTGAAGATTATGTTACATGTATTGAAAAACGTGGTTCAAGCATTTGGCATGCTATCACAAAAGGTCCTAATAAATGTTTAAAAGCTAATAAAGCAATTTTAACTCAGTTTGATTTGGATAAATTGATTATTGATAACAAAAATTTGACCACTAATGAGAAACAAAGACTTTAATGCAACTTAAATGCTAAAAGACATCTGCGATATGCTCTTTCACCATATACATTTAGACTCGTAAGATCCATGGATACAACAAATGAAATTTGGAAAAGCCTAAAGGAGCTATACTCAGGAGATGAAGATCAAAACCATTCGGTTCAAAAAACTATTCTTTCAAATTTCGGATCATTCAAACATAAGCTAAATGAAACTCTTGATCAAGTTAATCGTCTGTTAAGTAGAATGTTAGAATTTGATTTGAAAAGGTCAGGTATCAAGCAGAAAGTGACATTCATGAATGCTTTATGCTCAAAATGAAAGTTAATTGTATCAACTGTTAAAACTCATGAACAGTTCAAAAATTACAATCTAGCTTGAATGAATGGTATTATGAAAACGCGTGAAACTAAATTCATGGGAGAAGAGAAGCTAATTCCCAATGCAGGTCCTCTAGTGTTTGTTGCAAAAGAAGAAAATGCAAAAGGAAAGAAATCCAAAATGATTGATGAAGATTCTGATTCAGATTATACATATGATGAGTTTACCAATGAGGTGAAGGATTTGATGGTTAGTAATCCCAACTTTTTTTTAAAGAAAAACTTGTCAAGGTTAAAAAATAGCAACTATGGTAGAAATGATAATAGAGGAAATAGTTGTAGGGGAATAATTCAAGTTATGAGAAAACTAAGACTGAATGATACAAGGGTTATTAAAGAGATGATGAGGAAAAAAGAAAAGAAGTTAGTTGGTGATTCAAGTGTAACAGCCCGGAATTTCAGGTATTATTATAATATTGTTTTTGGGGCATCTTAGGAAGGGACTCGGCGAGTTGGAGCCAGACTCGCCGAGTAGGACCACAGACTTGGTCGCGGGTTCGCGACTGGACTCGACGAGTCCAGATATGGACTCGGCGAGTCTACGCTGTTCAGCAGAAACCCTAGCCGTTTGGTTTTGGATCGTATATAACGCATTATATGCCGTCATTGTCCGTCTTTTAGCCGATTGAGAAGAACCCTAGCGGCTGTGGACATCTAGAGCAAGATTGGAGGCTATTGGAACCTTGAAGAAATTGTCGGGCAAGAAGGAGAGGAGTTTTGGTTGAAGGAACAGCAAGGGTTTCGAGTTCTGAGGTTTGGGGACACAGAGAGTGCGTTCTTCAGGTAATACTTCGGATCATTCTGTTATATTGATGTGTGCACGGATTTAGGGTTTATGAAACCCATTTGGTGATTAGATGGATTATTACCTTGTTACCCAAACGATTATAACCATGTATTAGGATGTTTAGAGGTCCAGAAGGTCCCATGCTTGTGTATTTCGGGACGATACGTATTTCAGGAAGCAGATTGATCGACTGCATGGCATGGACTCGCCGAGTCCAATGAACAGACTCGGGGAGTAGCTTGGAGATTGACTGGAACTCGTCGAGCTGTTCTTCAGACTCGGCGAGTGGAGTCAGGGTGGCCCCGCGATTCTTCCACGAGGATCTCGTCGAGCCAAGAGGGATACTCGACGAGTAGAAAGGGAACATCAGGGAAAGTTGGGGAGGACGTCTAGACTCGCCGAGTCGCCTTTGCACTCGCCGAGTCCGGTCAAGTTGACAGTTGACCGTTGACTGTTGACCAGAGTTGACCTACATGTAATTTCTTAGGGTCAGTTGTCTTGAAAGATAAAAGTATTAATAAGGGATATATGATATTATAGGGAGTCTGTAGCTCGGCGGATCGAGTGCGAGTGATTTCAGGAGTCGCTAGCTTTCATTACCCGCGAGGTGAGTCTTCTCACTATACTGTACCCGGAAGGGTTTGACTGTGTGACCGGAAGGTCGGATATGATTTGTGTTATACGTGCTATAAATGGTAAGGTATTTGCTATGCGTGCTATGTATGTTTATACGGGCCGGAAGGCAATATGTTATGGGCCGGAAGGCAATATGTTATGGGCCGGAAGGCAATATGATATATGTGCTATGTGTGTTAAGATTAATGTATTAATTGCTGTGTATGTTTATGGGCCGGAAGGCAATATGTTATGGGTCGGAAGGCAATATGTTATGGGCCGGAAGGCAATATGTTATGGGCCGGAAGGCAATATGTTATGGGCCGGAAGGCAATATGTTATGGGCCGGAAGGCGATTATCTCAAGGCCTGGAAAGGCGTATATGCGTAAGTAGTATATTGGGGAACTCATTAAGAATTTATGCTTACAGTTGTCATGTATGTGTTTCAGGTACTAGCGAGGACCGTGGGAAGGCGCCGGCATGACGCGTACACACTGATGATGTTTTGAGATCTTGGGGATTTTATGATTGTATTTTGATATGAAATTTGGAATGATTATATTTGGTTGAAATAATTCACTTTATTTTAAATGAAAAATTTATTTGAAAATTTACGTTGTTACAATTGGTATCAGAGCCTTGGTTTGAGGGATTCGGGTGTACCTTCGGGTGTAACTGAACTCAAACCGAGGATTTGAGGAAAATATTTTAAAAAAAATAAAAAAAAATAAAGACATAAACTTTTATAAATGGTAAAGTGATAAACAAGAAGAAGCAGTGTGTACGATCAGCCAGCGCCCGAACGGTAAAGATCCCCAGAATACCTTACAATGTTATGTTATGCACTGAATTATGAATTGTTATGCATGCTAGAAGACTAGGTATTCATGATAGGACTAGAGTGGCCTGTTTTGTGATGCCTTAGTCTAGGGAGTTTGCTTATATGAGATATTCGATAGCGTGCAGGTAGATAGTGCATATCAGAAGTAGAGTACTCATTGTTCGGGGTTTAGGGAGGAAGATTTGGGACTAACGCTGATACGGTGTGGTCGGTAGTATTGGGCCCGTACTACCGAAGACACCGGGTCGGTG
Source organism: Lactuca saligna (assembly GCF_052625555.1). Taxonomy (NCBI): domain Eukaryota; kingdom Viridiplantae; phylum Streptophyta; class Magnoliopsida; order Asterales; family Asteraceae; genus Lactuca; species Lactuca saligna. The sequence continues at coordinate 76,039,329 of NC_136421.1, forward strand.
GAAGACCCAAGTAAGAATCCCTGGGTATCGGAGACTGAGTAGGGTTGCGTTATCGAGTACAATCGTACTTGATGGAGTCTCTGATAATTTTATGTTGTATTTCAGAGACATCATGGTTACCACACGCCAAGGGGCGAGTTCGAGCGGTGTGAGCGACGAGGATATTCGTCAGATGATACAGGAGGAGGTAGCTGCAGTGATCCGGGCTGAGATCCCGGAGATGTTTGGGTCTATTAAGACCACTCTGATGGAGACGTTCGGAGAGCGGTACGCCGCACTGACTGAGACTGCAGCCGCTGCCGCTACCGCAGCCGTGGCCGCTGCCAGGCCGCAAGGGGGCGATTCGTTGCTATTCCAGGAATTCAGCAACACGAAACCCCCTGAGTTCGATGGGACGTAGGATCCGATTACTGCGATGAGGTGGATCGCCGACATTGAAGGGTGCTTCTACACTTGCTCATGCCCGGAGCACCTGAGGGTACGGTTCGCTTTGAACCAGCTCCGTCTGGGAGCGAAGGATTGGTGGAAGTTCGTGACGGCGAACTTCACTTTGGCGGAGATTACATCGGTGACATGGGAGAGGTTTACTGACATGTTCAGGGACGAGTACAGTCCCCCAGTGGAGAGGGAACGATTGATTCAGGAGTTCTTGACTCTTAAGCAGGGTACTGATTCCGTTACGGTGGTCACACGGAAGTTTCACGAGAGGGCGATGTTCTGCCCCGAGCTGGTGTCTACAGAGCAGTCACGGATGAGCCGGTATTTAGGCGTTTTGAGGAGGGATATCCGGGAGTTTGTGTCAAACTCCACCTATCGTACTTTCACTGAGCTTCAGGCGAATGCCAGGAAGCACGAGATCGAGTTGGAGACCCAGGCCAGGGAGGAGGCCGGGTCTCGGCAGGTGGACCGGCGGCCGGCTCAGTCTCAGCCGGCAGCCAAGCGGATCAAGTCCGCTGACTTGAGGACGGGAGGTCAGAAGGGCCGCACTTGTGGGAAGTGCGGCAAAAGTCATGAGGGGGCGTGCCGAGCTGGTGGTTGTTACAAGTGTGGCAAGGAAGGACACATTGCCAGGGATTGCCCTAAGGGGTTTATGGTTTGCTTTCATTGCAACCAGACAGGCCATCGGAAGGCCGAGTGCCCGCAGCTTCGTCAGGGATCTACACCTACTACCAGGACTATTGAGACTCGACCGGCGAAGGTCGAGGCCCCGAGGGCTCACGGGAGAGCCGTTCAGCTGACTGCGGAGGAGGTCCGCACTGCGCTCGATGTTGTGGCAGGTATGCTGTAATTCACGTATTCATTTAAAGTCGAGATGTTATGCTTATGTTAATATATGTGTAGGTACTTTTCTTGTGAACTCTATGCCTGCTCTAGTGTTATTTGATTCGGGTGCGAGTAGGTCCTTTGTATCTTTAGCTTTTAGTCAGCATATCAGTATTAGTCGTGAGCCGTTAAGTCGGCCTCTGAGCGTTTCTATAGCGGTCGAGAGGGTGGTTTGTGCCATGGAGGTTCTTCGGGGATGCGTACTAGAGATTTTCGGGGTTGAGTTTCCGATTGACCTAGTTCCTATTGCGATGGGTGATGTCTGTGTCATCGTGGGCATGGACTGGTTGAGCCGATTCAGCGCTGTCATCGACTGTGAGCGCCAGCTGGTGACTATACGAGACCCTAGTGGGGGAGTTCTTACGGTGTACGGCGAGGGCACCCGTTCAGGATCAGCTTTTTGTTCGGCCGCTAGGGCGAGGCAATGTCTACAGCAGGGATGTAAGGGTTTTGTGGCGTATGTGATGGATACGCCGGAGGCTTCCGAGAGACCGAGGTCAGTGGAGGAGGTTCCAGTGGTGCGCGAGTTTCCAGATGTTTTTCCCGAGGACTTGCCGGGAGTGCCTCCTGCGAGGCAAGTGGAGTTTGGTATCGATCTGATTCCGGGGGCTGCACCTATTGCGAAGGTGCCTTATCGTCTCGCACCTCCAGAGATGCAAGAGTTGTCCTTGCAACTCCAGGAGTTGCTGGGGAAGGGATTTATTCGGCCGAGCAGTTCGCCGTGGGGAGCACCGATTCTGTTCGTCAAGAAGAAGGATGGTTCACACCGGATGTGCATTGACTACCGGGAGTTGAACAAGGTGACGGTCAAGAACCGCTATCCGTTACCGAGGATCGATGATTTATTCGATCAGTTGCAAGGGGCATCTTGGTTTTCCAAGATCGATCTGAGATCAGGGTACCATCAGGTAAGAGTGCGGGATGAGGACGTCCAGAAGACAGCATTTAGGACGCGGTATGGGCATTACGAGTTCGTGGTGATGCCTTTCGGGCTCACCAATGCCCCGACAGTGTTTATGGACCTCATGAACAGGGTATGCAGGCCGATGCTGGATCGGTCTGTGATTGTATTTATCGACGACATCCTAGTGTATTCGGGATCTAGAGAGCAGCATGAGGGACACTTGAGGGAGGTCCTTGAGGTACTGAGGTCGGAGAAGCTTTATGCAAAATTCTCCAAATGTGACTTCTGGTTGCGGGAGGTCCAATTTCTTGGACATGTTGTTAATCAGGCAGGGATATTGGTCGATCCGGCCAAGGTTGAGGCGGTGATGAGTTGGGAGGCACCGAAGTCACCTTCTGAGATCAGGAGTTTTCTTGGGTTGGCGGGGTACTATCGGAGGTTTATTAGGGACTTCTCCAAGATCGTGGTACCACTCACCAGATTGACCCGGAAGGGTGTTACATTCTCATGGGGACCCGAGCAACAGACTTCCTTCGAGACACTTCGTCAGAGACTGTGCGAAGCCCCGGTATTAGCTCTCTCGGAGGGGATGGAAGATTTTGTCGTATATTGCGACGCATCGATTTCAGGACTGGGTGCAGTGTTGATGCAGAGAGGCTATGTGATAGCTTATGCATCGAGGCAGCTAAAGCCTCACGAGGCGAGATATCCCACGCATGACTTAGAGTTGGGGGCAGTAGTGTTCGCTCTCAAGATTTGGCGTCACTACCTGTATGGGGTTCGATGTACGATATACACGGACCATAAGAGTTTGAAGTATTTGATGGATCAACCTAACCTAAATATGCGTCAGAGGAGATGGTTGGATGTGGTCAAGGATTATGACTGCGAAATCCTATACCACCCGGGTAAGGCTAATGTGGTAGCCGATACATTGAGCCGCAGGGCGGAGAGCACTCCATTGCGAGATGTATGTCTGAGACTGACGGTGATGACTCCGGTATTGGATGCTATTCGTGGGGCACAAGCCGAGGCTGTGAGATCCGAGATGCAGAAGAAAGAGCGAGTCGTCCTCTTGAAGGTTTCTCCTTGGAAAGGAGTGATCCGGTTCAGAAAGAGGGGCAAGTTGGGGCCCCAGTTCATAGGTCCATTTCGTGTGATTGCAAGGGTAGGTCGGGTAGCTTATCGGTTGGGGTTGCCAGCAGAGTTGGGACAGATTCACAATACCTTTCACGTATCGCAGTTGAGAAAGTGTATAGCCGATGAATCGACAGTGGTTCCACTAGAGGATATTCAGGTGGATGCGAGCCTGAATTACGCCGAGAGACCAGTAGCTATCAGGGATCGGAAGATCAAGGTTCTGAGGAACAAGGAGGTACCTCTGGTGTTGGTTCAGTGGCAACATCGGAAAGGATCGGAGATGACTTGGGAGCCGGAGCGTGAGATGCGGGAGCAACATCCGGAGTTATTTGCAGAGTGAGACTTCGAGGGCGAAGTCTAGTTCTAGTGGGGGAGAGTTGTAACAGCCCGAAATTTCAGGTATTATTATAATATTGTTTTTGGGGCATCTTAGGAAGGGACTCGGCGAGTTGGAGCCAGACTCGCCGAGTAGGACCACAGACTTGGTCGCGGGTTCGCGACTGGACTCGGCGAGTCTACGCTGTTCAGCAGAAACCCTAGCCGTTTGGTTTTGGATCGTATATAACGCATTATATGCCGTCATTGTCCGTCTTTTAGCCGATTGAGAAGAACCCTAGTGGCTGTGGACATCTAGAGCAAGATTGGAGGCTATTGGAACCTTGAAGAAATTGTCGGGCAAGAAGGAGAGGAGTTTTGGTTGAAGGAACAGCAAGGGTTTCGAGTTCTGAGGTTTGGGGACACAGAGAGTGCGTTCTTCAGGTAATACTTCGGATCATTCTGTTATATTGATGTGTGCACGGATTTAGGGTTTATGAAACCCATTTGGTGATTAGATGGATTATTACCTTGTTACCCAAACGATTATAACCCTGTATTAGGATGTTTAGAGGTCCAGAAGGTCCCATGCTTGTGTATTTCGGGACGATACGTATTTCAGGAAGCAGATTGATCGACTGCATGGCATGGACTCGCCGAGTCCAATGAACAGACTCGGCGAGTAGCTTGGAGATTGACTGGAACTCGTCGAGCTGTTCTTCAGACTCGGCGAGTGGAGTCGGGGTGGCCCCGCGATTCTTCCACGAGGATCTCGTCGAGCCAAGAGGGATACTCGACGAGTAGAAAGGGAACATCAGGGAAAGTTGGGGAGGACGTCTAGACTCGCCGAGTCGCCTTTGCACTCGCCGAGTCCGGTCAAGTTGACCGTTGACCGTTGATCGTTGACCAGAGTTGACATACATGTAATTTCTTAGGGTCAGTTGTCTTGAAAGATAAAAGTATTAATAAGGGATATATGATATTATAGGGAGTCTGTAGCTCGGCGGATCGAGTGCGAGTGATTTCAGGAGTCGCTAGCTTTCATTACCCGCGAGGTGAGTCTTCTCACTATACTGTACCCAGAAGGGTTTGACTGTGTGACCGGAAGGTCGGATATGATTTGTGTTATACGTGCTATAAATGGTAAGGTATTTGTTATGCGTGCTATGTATGTTTATACGGGCCGGAAGGCAATATGTTATGGGCCGGAAGGCAATATGATATATGTGCTATATGTGTTAAGATTAATGTATTAATTGCTGTGTATGTTTATGGGCCGGAAGGCAATATGTTATGGGCCGGAAGGCAATATGTTATGGGCCGGAAGGCAATATGTTATGGGCCGGAAGGCGATTATCTCAAGTCCTGGAAAGGCGTATATGCGTAAGTAGTATATTGGGGAACTCACTAAGAATTTATGCTTATAGTTGTCATGTATGTGTTTCAGGTACTAGCGAGGACCGTGGGAAGGCGCCGGCATGACGCGTACACACTGATGATGTTTTGAGATCTTGGGGATTTTATGATTGTATTTTGATATGAAATTTGGAATGATTATATTTGGTTGAAATAATTCACTTTATTTTAAATGAAAAATTTATTTGAAAATTTACGTTGTTACATCAAGATTTAATTGTAACTATTGCAATGACAAAAACCATTTTGCAAAAGAGTGTATGTTAAGAAAAAAAATGAAAATAAAGAAAAAGAAAAAGATGAAGATTAATATATTCAGAATATAGAGGATCTTTGCAAGCTGAATCTTGGAGGAAAAGAGGTGTTAGTGGAAGAAGATAACACTAACAGTGGAAACATAAAGGTGTCTTAAATAGATTCAGAAGACGATGAAATTCGCAGACCAACATATGGTGCTTACTATGTTGCCAACAAGGTGGAGGATGCAAGCAGTGGAAAGTGTTTCATGGTTAAGAGTGTGAGTTTAGGAAGTCAGGAGTATTATGATGGTGCGAGTTTGGATGTGTTCCTGTCTACAAAGTCTGTCAATGAGCATGTTGTTGTGAGTGAAAAGGAAGTCAAGAAGGTACATTCTCTACTTGAATCTTTAGATATTCCTATTTCTCATTATGATTCGTATGATTTCTAAATTTAGTGAAGGCCTAAAATGGAATCGTATAATGTATTGCCCGCATTTCGTGCCATGCATTCATTATAAAGATCTGTATTTACATCACTTGACAATGTAAACCATTATGAATAAATAAAAGAGAATTACTTGAATATATGTGTGGAAATTGGACATATATTATGTGTATATGATATTTGTATAAAAACCTATGTTAAAAATTAATAAATAGGGTTAAAATAAACTTTAAAAATAAAATCATAATTAAGATAAATGATCTAAAAGAAAGTTGAAGTACTCGTCAATACCTACGTATCGATATAAAGAACGCAAAAATCTGACTTCGTATGAGAAAGTTATGATTTATTGAAGTCTCGTGCGACACAATACAATAGTGTATGAAATCCAAATGAAAATCGGTTGATTGTTAGCCGAAACAATCTAAATTGAAGTTACAGTACTTGGGAATACCTACATGTAGATATAAAAAAACATTGAAAACGGAGTTAGTATGAAGAAGTTATGAATTTCTCAATGTTATTTACTGTGCAAGTATCCTCGAACCAAAACACAAAAAACAAAGTGAAAATTAGCTGATGAAGTCTAAGTTATGGTAATCGTCGACATCTACGCATTGATATAAAAACCATCGAAACGGAGTTCGTATGTAAAACTTATGAATTTTAGAAAAATATTAAAATTTGGCTAACCGGGAGTCGACACATGGCACCACCAGAGGGTGACACGTGTCACCATATTAAGAAGCTCTTCTTCCCCACAAAAATGAACCAGATCATGACACATGGAAGGGATGCAACGCTCTTAGGCGCGACACGCCCTATGAAAAATGCTATAAATAGAAGCCGAATCTTGCATATTTTGGTCTTCAATTCTCCCACAAACTCTCCCAAAATTTCCTGACCCCTCGAGGCTCGGTTCTAGTACTTCCTAGGTGTTAGTAGCAAAGCTATGGAGTGCTAGAGAGCCTGATGAAATAGAGTTTCTGTTAATAAGTAAAGCGGATAACTAGCAAAACTATAAACACACAAGACTCAATATTTACATGGTTTGGTCAAGGTGACCTACATCCAGGGGCAGGAGATGGGTATTCTTTATTTCAGAGCTCTCAAACAGAGGTTACAAGTAAAACTACATAGAGATTTGACTATCAATCTAGAATTCAAGATACAAAATGACCTAGCATGCATCCCTATTTATACTCGAGGGATCATATCTAAAACCCTAATGGGCCAAGCCCATTGACCCATAGGCCCATGAACGGTGTCAACAAATCATAATCCGCCATGAAGCATCTTCTGGAACATTCTTCCATGTCATACAACCCATGAGCATCAACAACACACATAATGGAGCACCTTGTGCCATAGTGGAACATCATGATGTATAAGTGGCACATCATGAACACTAATAGCCTAACATCCATGATGGTGGCACAACATGGTGTAATCCTTGAGCAATACCAACTTCTGAACATCCTTGAATGATCTTGAACATTATAGAGGATTCAAGTTTGGCGCAACAAGTGTATGGATGGTGCAGCAGGATTCAAATTTGGCGCAAGAACTTATAGGTTGGAGAAACATCCCCATTTTGGCAGAACAAGAACATGCATGGCATAACAAGGTCATGCTTGGCGTAAAAAGAAACTACTTGGTGCAACAAGGATTCTTCATGGCGTAAGAGGGATATGCTTGGCACAAGAAGGAATGCCCTTGGCGCAACAACATCCTTCTTGGCCCAACCCTTTATCAGATGGTGCAAAAAGGTCCCCATGTTGCTCCATATCACTCCCAAATGTTCCAAACCTCTTCCAGGTGCTCTAAACCCCCTTTTATATGATCTGTTCCTTTGGAACTTGATCTATTCCTTTGCCAGATGATCCATTCCCTTCTCAAACGATATGTTTCTTTGTCACATGCTCCATGAACCCCAAGTTCTCCATTGAGTTCCAAGTGCTCCAAATGCTCCATGAGCATGATCCAAATACTACATGAGCATGATACAAATGCTCCATGAGAATGCTCCAAATGTCCGAGTCGCATTTAAAAATCTCCACCTTGACTTGAGCATCTTTTAAACTCCACCTCAAACAAGAACTTCCTATCCATCCCGTCATTCGTCCCCAAAGGAACCTACCTCATCCGGACATTAACCAAATTCAAGCAAAGCTTGAACGTCTCCATGGGTAATGACATTTTCAACATATCTGCTGGGTTGTCCTTGGTATCCATCTTTAGTATTGAAAACTTGTCTCCTTCCAAAATATCCCAAATGAAATTCAGCGTGACATCAATGTGTGTTGTCTTATCGTGATACACAATGTTCTTAGCAAGGCTCAAAGAACTTTGAATTTCATAATACAAGACATGCTTTTCCACCTTCAGGCCAAGACTCTGAATAAGCCCTTTCAACCATATCTCCTCCTTTATTCCTTCCTTTATGGACTTGTACTTGGATTCAATTGTAGATAAAGCAATGATATCTTGTAACGTTGACTTCCAAATAATGGTGCGTCTGAATAAAGTGAATATGTATCATGTTCGTAACCTGAACTTCAACAAACAACCACCATAATCAAAGTCAACATATCCCACCAAGTCACTCAATGTATTGGCTCCATACACCAAGAAAACATCCGTTGTTCCCTTCAAGTATTGCAAGATCCAATTTACAGCTTCCCAATGAGTCTTTCATGGATTGCTCATAAACATGTTAACCACACTAACTGGATGTGCCAAATCAATTCTGGTGACATACATGAGACTTCCAACAACACTTGAGTATGGAACCCTGCGCATGTACTTCCTTTCTTCATTAATAGTGGGTATAGTGTTTGGACCAAGTTTAAAGTGAGCTGCCAAAGGAGTTCCAACTGGCTTGGATTGATCACAGTTGAAGGATTGCAAAACTTTCTCAATGTACTTTTGTTAAGAAATACACAACCGCCTTGATTTTCTATCCCTTTGTATCTCCATTCCATGTATCTGCTTTGCTGCTCCCAAATTCTTCAGTTTGAACTCATTTATTCCATCCATGTGCTTGGCTATGATGAGCATATCATCAACATATAGAAACATACTTATGTAGGAATCTGGTGAAAATTATTTGAGTAAACACAATTGTCAAACTGGTTTTGAGGGTAGCCATTTGAGATCATGAATGAATCAAATCTCTTGTACGATTTTCTTGGAGGCTGATTCAAACCATACATGGATTTATTCAGCAAACATATCTGATTCTTATTATAATCAAGGGACCCTTCTAACTGGGACATATAAATATTCTTTTAAAAGTTCCCATGAAGAAATGTAGTTTTCACATCAAGCTGTTCAAGCTTCAGATCAAATGCACTCACCATGGCAAAAAAACCTGAATTTTCTTATGCTTCACGACCGGTGAGAACACCTCATGAAAATCAATTCCTTCTTTCTAAGAAAACCCTTTCGCCACTAACCTTGCTTTGAACCTAGATGGTTTAACTCCTGGTATCCCTTTATTTTTCTTAAATATCCATTTACATCCCAATAGCTTTACTCCCTTTGGTAATGGAACAAGATCCCATGTTTCATTCTTCTCTAAAGATTTCATTTCTTCATTTATAGCCATCAACCAATCATTTGCTTCTTTACTCGCGACAACCTATTTATATAATTGAGGCTCCTCAGTGTCAATGTCTTCTCCAGCTGCTAAAGCAAAAGCAATGGAGTCAAGTTCACCTGAATTCACGCATCTCACATATCTATCAAGTTATCGAATGACCCTCTTTGATCTTCTCTTTGATAAAGATTCATACCCATCATCCTTCCTGAAATCAACACCACTGGATGAAGATCCCATGGGTTGCTCTTGGGTTTCATCTTGTCTAGGCTGTTCACTACCGCCTTTCTATTTGTCACTTATCACAACTCTGTTTGGAGTGTGAGTTTCAAACTCCACCTTCTGGCTAGCACCATGATCTTTGTTCCCTACTTGACTTGTACCACCCCATCCTTGGTTAACCATGGCAGATTCATTAAAGGTTACATCTCTTATCATGATAAAATTAGGAGTTTTTCCTTTTTTTTACACCACAGTTGATAACTTTTTACTGTTGTTGCATATCCTAAAAATATGCACTTCTTTGACCTTGGATCAATTTTACCATCATTCACATGAGCATATGCGGGGAATCCAAATATACGTAAAACAGAATAGTTAGAGGGTTTACCGGACAATACCTCTTGAGGAGTCTTCAAGTCTATTGTAGTTAATGGTGATCTGTTCACCAGATAGCAAGTAGTGTTAACTGCTTCAACCTAGAATTGCTTGGATAAGTTAGCAAATATTCACACGCACCTTGCATGTTGCATGAGTGTTTGGTTCATATGTTCTGCCACTCCATTTTGCTATGGTGTGTTTTGTACAATGTGGTGCCTCACTATACCTTTTTCCTTTAAGAAATTATCAAATGGAGCATTGCAGAACTCCAACCCGTTGTAAGTCCTCAGATTCTTGACCTTTTTTCCAGTCCTTTTCTCAACCATGGCCTTCCACTCCTTGAACTTCCCAAACACCTTATCTTTGTTCTTTAGAAAGTACAACTAAACCTTCCTTGAATAATCATCAATGAATGTAACAAGGTATGAGCATCCCCCTTGAGAATTCACAGGTGCAGGACCCCACAGATCTAAGCGAACATACTCTAGGATTTCCTTGCTTGTGTGTTGATCAGTACCGAACTTCACTTTGCGATGCTTTCCCTTGATGCAAGCTTCAAAAAATTTTATCTTTCGAGTAGCCTCTTCACCAAGCAGTCCTTGTTTAATTAGAACTGACATTCCCTTCTCACTCATGTGCCCTAACCTACGATGCCACAACTCTGTCTTGTCATTACCTTCATTCAAGGATTGGGAGATAGCCACCATTCCCATAACTGTACTACCTTCTAGGGTATAGATCCCTCCATGATTCATCTTCTCTTTCATTATAACAAGAGAACCTTTGGTCACTTTGACCTAGTCACCTTCACCAACATACCTTATCCTATTCTTAGCCAATGTGCCAAGAGAAATCAAATTCTTCTGAAGTTCTGGAATATACCAACAATCTAACTTCCTGACCATGCCATCATGCATCTTGATCTAAACCATACCACTACCTTTGATACTGCTCACCCAGTCATCACCCATATTTACTATGCCATCCCACTCTTTGAAGGAGTCAAACCAGTCATGATTATATGTCATGTGATTGGATGCTCTAGAATCTAAGACCCAAGCATCAAAAGAATGATGTACTAACAGCTAGTACATCATCATCGTGCCCTTTATTAGAACTTTCTTGAGCCACAGTAGCAGTGTTATTTCTGCTTGATTCACTCTTGAACTTCCTATTCTTCAGCTGTGGACAATTTTGCTTGAAGTGTCCCTTCTCACTACAGTTATAACATTTTATGTTCGATGAACCTTTAGACTTTGATTTTGAATGTGATCTCCATATGTTTCCCCCTTTCCTCTCTTATGTCCTTCCTCTCCATGCAAATAAACTGGAACTGTACTCCTCTCCAACTGAAACTTTTCTTTTCAGTTCCTTGGACACCAGAGAGTCCTTCACATCATTCACATTGATCATTTTCCTACCATAGAGGATGGTATCAATGAAATTATCATATGAGTTAGGAAGAGAACTTAAGAGAATGAGCGCCTGATCTTCATATAAAATCTTTACATCAACCCCTTGTAGATCCAAGATGATGTGAATGAAGTTATCTAGATGATCTTTCACTTGGGTATTTTCAGACATTTTGAGAGTATACAAATATTTCTTCTAATACAACCTGTTTGTCAGTGAGTTGTTCTGGGACTTGTTACAAAGTTTATCCTAGAGCCCATAAGCAATTGTTTGATCCACGACCTCCCTTAGTACTTCATCTGTCAAGATCAATAGAATAGAACTATGTGCCTTCGTCTGAATGACCACATTCTTTTCAACTGCCATGTCTTTAGGTAATGTTGCCTCTCCATCCAGTGTTACTGCACATCCTTGTTGAACTAGAAGAGCCTTAATCTTCACCTTCTACAATGTGAAGTAATTTGAACCATTGAATTTGTTGGGGTGCAAAGTTCTTTATTCATGACTTTGTAAATGTTTGACTTTTGTAAAACCCACTTGCATGTGGTGCTTTAGCCTTTAGACCCATTTGGTAGTTTGAGTGAGAGAGAGACATGTAAACACCTTTATGATCTCTCGTAATATTTGAATCGTGCGTTGCGTTCTTGATTTTTGATCGTTTGACTCGTTGGATCAAAATTTCTTTGAAAAACCCATTTGTTGTGACCCAATAATTTTTCTTTGATCAAAGTCCGATCCAATTTCATATTTGTTCATTCAATTTGATTTTCAAATTGCAATCATATGTTTGAATTAAATTTTGATTATCTTCGAATTCATTCAAAATTCATTGAATCATATTGGAAGCCCAACACAATTAGTTTTTACTGTTCATGAATCAATTTTCTAAGCCCGATCTCATCAATATTCATTATTCATTTGTTAGCCCATCAGTTTCTTTTCATGATCCAATATTAATGTTTGAGCCCAAAATATAACAGATGTATTTGACTTAATTCGCAGTTCGTCACTCTTCGTTCGCTTTATCTATTATACATATTGTTCTTGATTCATATTTTGTTCAACCTGTTCTCATAGATTTGATTTCGTTTTGTCATCTATAACATTTGATCAGCTTTAATCTTGAGTTAGAATTGTGAATCGGTTGTGTATGATAAACCGATAATGATCAAGTAATCGTCAATCCATTCTTTGATTTAGATGAAATTGATCAAGAGGAATCAATTATTATCTGTTTAACATGAAAATCAATGATAGATTCATGGATTTATGTTTGTCGATTGATGAATTAAAGAGTCAAAACAAAAAATCAAAATTGTTCTTGGTTCAACTTGTACGCATGCTTCACTATGTTGTACAATTGAATTATCATCATGTGATTTTTGAGTTTGATGATTGAATATCATTTTTGGTTGTCGAATTGATTATCATTGAAGTCGAATTTGTTGCTATAAGGCTTATTGTATGATCAATGGGTCTGTATAAGAGAACAAAGGAATCGAAAGCATTGAGATCGATTGTGATTATTAGATGCAGAATGCAATTTTCGACTATTGTTGGATTTGGTATATCAAAGCTCGATGGGAAGAACATGATAACGAATTTTGTGTGTTGATTGGGAAGATTGAACAGATTTCAAGGATTGGACTGGGAAAAGCGAATGGTTGAACTTTAAGGAACGACGAACTGTAAGAGTCGATGATTTGGAGTCAGTGGTTTAAACGAAGATTTTGATGCTTCGTTAAATCGACGAAAATTTTGGTTCGATGATTTGGGAACGAACAGGGAATTTTTGGAAGTAATGATTGATGGTTGAATATAAGAAGAGAAGAACAAAGAATGGTTTGGGTCTCACGTGCGAAGGGGGTTCTTGGATAATTGATAAGATGAACAGGAACAATTTTTGGGACAAAGAACAGAAGCTTCATTCATATGGTGCAGGATTAGTACGTATTGAACTTGATTTGGAAATCGATTTTGAATATACGAAGGATTTTGATTGTTGATGAACGAAGGAAATGAAATGATGATTTTTTGGGTATAGTGTCGATTTTCGAATGTTTCATATGCAAAGAAGTGAAATGGGTGATGTTGATGAACTGGATCTTCATATAACGAAGCCTTGGGTATTGTTTGTGAAGGACGAAAGGTTTCTTTATTATGATTCGAAGGGGCATCAAGGTTTTATACGAAGGGGTGTTTATGATCAAGAAACGAAGGGTCTATGAATGGATTGCAAAAAGCGAAGGGTAAAAAAAAAACACGTAGGGGTGTTTGTGATTTGGATTCGAAGGAGTTTAATGTTGAATATTCGAAGGGTATATTCTGAATTTTCGAAGGGGGTATTTTGGAAATTTATACGAAGACTTACTGTTCATTGGTTTGACTTCGTATGCTTCATGCTTCGAATGAATTGAGCAAATGAGAATGTCACACCCCCAAACCTGAACGACGGAAACGTTCGGGGGCGGATGACTTCATGTGGTAGTGTAACAAGTGAATACATAGTAAAGAAAGCATTACAACCATCATATATATAATTGAAAGTTTTACATTTGTCAAACGTTACATGTTTAAAATCAATTACAAATATGATGTCAAAATATGAGATTAAACTGGCGCCGCAGCATCTCTTCATCAAAAATAATATGATACCTGTAATTACTGAATCCCTGGGACATACAAGTAGTTTTGAAAGAGTAGATCAGCATTTAAGCTGGTGAGTTTCATAAGTATTTAATGATAATGTTTGTATGAAACGAAATATCTTGTCCTTGTCTGTTTGTGTTTAGAAAATCCTGTATTTTCTACTAGTATAAAAGTAGTCTTCCTTCCAGACTAAAGTTTGTTTCCAAAATGTTTGTAAGTGTAAAAGTAACCAATACGTTTGAAAACCTCATAAATCAATGTATTTTTAATACCATCTGTGAGCTTTATAACCATACTATTGACTCGGATTTGCCTATACACAACGTTCTTCAGGCGTTGGAATGTTATGACGTTTGTCACCCCAAACGGTGGACTGTAGCTAACAGTAAGGGCGCGGGTTGTCAAGCCCGTATAGATCTATACACAAACACCATGCTCCCCCTCCAAGGGATTCTGGTCTATAATACAGGACTTGAAATGTGTACTCGAATGTACGCGAAGTAAATGTCTCACAGAACCGTAGTATAAAAACAGATTTACGTGTTGAAATGTTCGTTTGTTATTGTACATGAAAGTGATTTCTTGAAAATCGTGTTTCTAGTATGTAAAAATTAGCAATATCCTCATAAAACTATACCTATTATAGTTTTCTAAAAGTGTGCCTCGTTTGTTTTAGAATATCTAGAAAAGGAATCACTTGTTATGAAAGCATAGATGTTTGTAGAGTCTAAGATAGACACATATACATTAAATCTAGGAAAGTGTTTAGTTTATACATGCATTACAACAATTTATAGTTTCAAAGATAGAATGCTACTGTAATATCTTTTGTATACGGGAGTTCCCTATAAAGTTTATAAATCACATATTATTCTACTTAATAAAAGTGTATAATAATCTTTATATATATAACACTCGATAGTAGTCGTGTGTTTTACTTGTATTCCCCCCCTTAGAAAGCATATAAAAGCGTTTAGAATATTTAAAAAGGGTTAATTAAGGGGTATGAACTCACTTGAAAGTTTGAAGATAGCGAGATGGAAAACCGGGCAGAGTTTCGTCTCGGGAAACGGATTTTCCTCTGGATTCTCGGGAATCTCAGGAGTAAAATCGACCTTCGGGACTTGCACAAAATGACAAGGGCTTCGGGGTAGTACGGGCACGGAAAACGAGGTAAAACACAAGAAAAGTGAGAGAGAATGAGCAAATTTTCCAGGAACCCTCGCATCCTATTTATAGGAGGCTGGAACCGCCTCCGTACGCGGGGCGTACGCGTACGTCACGCATGACCGGGTCCTCGACTGCCTCGCACTTCGGATGGGACGGGGGTAGGCTCGCATAGGGGCAACGTGGACGATCCGAGGCCATGGCCTCGAGTACGCTGGGCGTACTCGTGTATGCGGGGTGTACGTGTGTGACTCAGACTTCGGATAATACCGAAGTTTTTAATAAAAATTATATATAAATTATTTATTAAACTTCAAAAATTCATATCTCCTTCATACGAACTCCGTTTTCGACGTTCTTTATATCCCCGTGAAGGTGAGACTACGATCTACAACTTTCATTTAGATTCCGTCGGCAAATTCTGAATTTATTTTTATTATTTATTTATAAAATGACGTGATTAAGGAATTTCTTTAAAAATTCATAACTTCTTTATCTGACGTCGGTTTTTGCCAGACTTTTTACCGCTGAATAACCATTGTCGAGACCTTCGGTTCTCGTTTAGGTCATTCCGGCCAAAAGTCGCTCGATCTCTGATTCGAGTTTTCAGTTGACTGTTGCTAAGCCGAAATTGGAAAAATCTTAATTTCAATATACGAAGTCGGGTTTGGGCATTCTTTTTACGTACGATCCCGGTTTAATGATATAAAACATAGTAGGTAGTTAAATAGCAACTTTTTGGACATTTTATTATCAACGTTTATTTTGATTACTCAAAAATGGTTACAATAATTGACCTATCAGACCATTACAAAGAGTTGAAATATCGGGTTGTCACAAAGAATGTTTCGAAAACGGCCCCTAAACCTTCGAATTTTTGTCACTTCGAAAATTAAAGCAAGTTTCGATTTTTCGACCCTTTTCACCCAACTTCGAAAATTGTTTGAGGCTTCGCATTTTTGGAGCAAGTCTTCGTATGTTTGAGAAAAAGGGCAGAATTTACGAAGATAGTCCCTGAAACTTCAAATTTTTGGCAGTTTTCACCCAAATTCGAAAAAGGACTATTTGTTTGCTGAAAATTGAAGATTGTGCATTTCAGGCCCCTGCAGTTTGTGCAAATTGATGCTTTCTACCCAGCTTTGGAAAAGGGGGAGAGTTTTGCATATTTTGCTGTTTTGGGCGCAACGGGTCACTGCAGAATTTTGAAATTGACAATTTCTACCCATTTTTGAGAAATTTTGTCAAAGGCGATCCGTGAACGGCAATAAAATTTGATTATTTTTTGGGTTTTCCGGATTGAAACACAAAGTTTATGCCACATGTTAAGGGGGAGTTTTGACATGAAAAATTCCGAATAGAGCACGTTCTTTTTTCCTTTGAAGTTTTATAATTAAATTTCGATTATAAAAAGGGGGAGAAGTTTTATATGGTAATTCGAACTTGAATTTTTCATATTACGCGGATTTGAAGACCGAAGTGATCTTGAAGTTTTGAAGCTTACGAGATGTTGCAATTGGATGTTCGGAAGTGATATATTTCAAATGGGTTTGGTTTTATTGAAGATTTTTAGGGTGTCTTTTTATGCGCAACTTTTGGGTGATTATTTGGAGTTTGGAATACTCTTAATCATTCGTTGTTGCTCGGATTGTATGGTCTAACATCCTACAGCCCAAATTGAAGAGTCATGGAAGAATTGAAGATTGAAGTTTGTTTCGACATGTGTCACCTTTGAGGCTCGAACCGCGTAGTGCTTGATTTTGGAAGATTTGAAGTGGGTCATTTATTCCTAACTTTGAGGGGGAGAATGTTGGGGTGCAAAGTTCTTCATTCATGACTTTGTAAATGTTTGACTTTTGTAAAACCCACTTGCATGTGGTGCTTTAGCCTTTAGACCCATTTGGTAGTTTGAGTGAGAGAGAGATATGTAAACACCTCTATAAATAGTGGGTTTTTCCACTTGTAGAGGTGTGCTTTGAGAGATGTAGAAGTGAGTGTGTAAGTGTGTGTTAATTATGTAGTCTACATCTAGATCCTTTTTGTAACACCATATACAATCAATACATCTCTTAAACACCCAAATCACCATGTTCAATTGTGCAAGATTTAATTCCGCATGCCAAACCATGTTCTATGTCACTACAGAATTTCTCCAAATAAAAATTGTGTGTAGACATGTTTAACCATAGGAATACAAACCGTAGATCTGATACCACTTGCTACAAAGGAAAGTGGATAACTAGCAAAACTATAAGCACACAAGACTCACTATTTACGTGGTTCAGTTAAGGTGACTTACGTTCATGGGCTGGAAGGGGCGTATTCTTTATTTCAGAGCTCACAAACAGAGGTTACAAGTACAGTCACACAGATTTTCCTATCACTTTAGAATTCAAGATACAAAATGAGCTAGCATGCATCCTTATTTATACTTGAGGGATCAAAGGTAAAACCGTAATGGGCTAAGCCCACTGGCCCATGAAAGGTGTCAACCAATCACAATATTTCATGCAACATCTTTTGGAACATTCTTCCTTGCCATACAACCCTTGAGCATCAACAACACAAGACATATGATGGAGCACCTTGTGCCATAGTGGAGCATCATGATGTATAAGTGGCGTATCATGAACACTAATGGCGCAACATCCATCATGGTGACACACCATGGTATAATCCTCGAGCAATACCAACTTCTGAGCATACTTGAATGATCTTGAGCATTATAGAGGACTTCATAGGATGCTTCGCTCATCCGGGACCAAGATGGTGCATCTTGTGCCATGATGGCGCAACAGGCTTTAAGTGTGGCACAAGAACTTCTAGGTTGGAGCAACATCACCATATTTTCGCAACAAGAGCATGCATGACGCAACAAGAATCTACTTGGTGCGACAAGGCTTCTTCATGGCGCAAGAGGGACTCTCCATCGTGCAAGAGGGATATGATAGGTGCAACAACATCCTTCTTAGTCCAACCCTTTATCAGATGGCACAAAAAGGTCCCTTTGTTGCTCCATATTGTTGGGTTTTGAGCATTCTAACACTCCTAAGTGTACATGCAACCCTAAATACCTTGGATCTATGTTTTCTCTATTATACATGCAAATAAGAATATCCAAGGTATTATCCTAATCTAGCATGCAAAACAATGAGTGTAACAAGATAGAATACATACCTCTTTGATGTAGAAAGTCTTCATGAAGCTTGAGTGCCTAGCCCCAATAGTGTGGAAGCCTCAAATGGAATCACAATCATCAAAACACTTATAATAACTTGAGAGAGTCCTACACTTCATGAAATCGGCTAGCCCTTTGTTACTCTCTCTAGTGGCCGATTTTTGTCAAGAATAAGATTATTATATAGTGTTACAATTAGGGTAAATCCTTAATTGTCATGGCTTTCCATTTCCTTGGATCCATGGGTTCAAATACACCATGGAGCTGTTGGATAAGGTGTCTAAGTCCATAACTATTTCTGGTATGTACTTGACCCGACCCGGCATGGTCCATTTGGGTTGCATGGCACCATGCAATTGGATAGACTAAATGAGAGAAATAACACTTGGAGATTATTAATATATTATAAGTTCTAATATATTAATAATATTATTTGATTAGTTTGATCAAGAATTAATTTAGAATTAATTATGTGATCAAAAGATAACTAATTAAATATATGGGTTGATTATGTAAATCATCCATATCTTGTATAGTGGGCTAAAAGGCTCCATGGACTATCAAATTGGGTTCCACCCATAGGATGCTCCATGGGAGTTACAAACCCATGGGTCATGGAAATGAAGAGTCATGACACATTAGGGTGTAACCCTAGATGTGTCAACACTATATAAGAAACATGTTCTCCACCTAAAATCGGTCCTACACTAAGAAACAAGAGGGCTTGGCCGATTTTGAGAAGTGTGTGTTCTCTCATAAGTTCTTCCAAGAGTATTTGGTGTTGTGTGAAGCATTTGAGGCATCACACTTGGGGTGCTAGGCTCACAAGGTTTCAAGGAACACAAACAACAACAAGGTAAGTTATTATATCTATACTTTAAGTTAAAATTGTTCCCCATGTATGCTAGATAGGAATATAACCTTGGAATTCAACTTTTCATGATAATTAGACAAACATAGATCCAAGGTTATTAGGGTTGCATGTACACTTAGGAAGTGTTAGAATGCTCAAAACCCATCAGTGGTATCAGAGCCTAGGCTTGTTTGCTCTTATTTGTGCTTAAAAGTTGAAAATGAATCGGAAATCTTGCTGTCTGCGAATGGACTCATCGAGTCTATAGGGGGGACTCGTCGAGTTCATGAGTATCTTCAACCAACTCGGCGAGTGAGTTCATGCACTCGGCGAGTAGGGTCGACTGATTGCAGAATTTCGATTTAGTTGCTGGAAATGAATTAGAAACATTACCCTAAACTGTTTTGGTAATTGAAAACTTGTTTTTGGTGGTGTAATGTCTTTGCTAATTCATTTACAACAACTAGTTATCAAAATTACAAAGTTTTAAATGTAATTTTTTGATTGTGTTCATATTCATGTTCTTGTTCTTATGATGTTTTAGATGATCATAGGAATTATTTGTAACCTATGTGGTAGATTAATTCTTGATCATAATGTGTTTTAATGGAGTCCATAACTTGTCCTTAAGTTATGGAAAACCAAGAGTCACACTTGAATTAAAACCATTAAAACAAATACAAGAGTTAGAAAAATGAAGAGTCTTCATTTTATTACTCTATTAAACACATAAGTTACAAGAAATGAAAAGTTTTGAAAGTTACAAAACTTGCCCTCAAGTTTTGGAACAAGTAAAGTTAAGTTAAAACTTTAAGTTCCAACCCCTAGAATTTTAAAAGTTAAAATTCAACCCTTATACTTATATTATGATGATTTAATAATTATATATATATATATATATATATATATATATATATATATATATATATATATATATATATATATATATATATATATGTATAAGAATAAAGTCGTCTTAGCGCTAGTACACCTCATTCACGAAGCCGGTCTATAAGGTGGGTATAAGGTTGTTGCCTATAAAATGGTGACTTAATGGGTGTCTACTCTCACCCACCGCTTGCTTGACTGGTGGAGGGTCGTTAGCCGAACGGGTAAGACAAGGACTTATAAATTCTCATTCAAAGTATGATGAATATAATAAAGTAACTAAATGTTTTATTAAATTCCTAATCTTAGTTACTTTAGGAAAATGTGAATAAGGTGCTAATCCATGAAATTACACTTTACACTTTGTCTAAGTCGTTGGTGGAGCGTGTGTGGTTAACCGGCACACTAACTTGGACTTAACAAGGTAGGTAAAGGGTGACTTAAGGTTTATTATAGTATCGGTGGAGCGTGTGTGGTTTACCGGCACATCGATTAAGTGATAAACTTTAAGGGTACCAAGTGATTTGCATGGTTACTTCACACCTCGTTTTGTGATCCTCGGTATCCCAGTCACAAAACTTGGAGGGCACTCTCGAGATTGAAACATGCCTTTGAAAAGTTCATTGAATCTCAAAGAATCTAGGAATTTCTAAAAAACCAATAAAACCTAATATCTAATATTTCGGTTTTCGTGGTGGAAATTGGTGAATCGTCATTCACCTACCTTTCAAATATGGTATAGCTTAGATTACGGCATACCTCTTCTAAGTTATATTATATTGTGATTGGATCCTAGCCTTAATATTACATTTGGGTGTTTTATTAAGGACTCTCTTAAATCTATACTAAACTTGTTCTTCTCTTTCAGATGTCTTCAAATAATGCTTCTGGCTCGAATCCTAATGGCTCCTTTACTCTTTTGAGTTTGTGTGGGAAAGTCACCTTTGATGGATCCAACTTCAATAAATGGATCAGAAACATCAGGATGATTACCCGCTACGAGGACAAAGAATATGTCCTTGACAAGGAGCATAAGGAAATTGATGAGTCCACTGCAACTCCCCAGGAGATCGCTGACTTTCATACTCATGAAAGAGATGCAACCAAGGTGGCTTGCATCATGTTGGCCACAATGACAGCTGAACTCCAAAAGTCTTATGAGGATTTCTACCCTTATGAAATGCACCAAGATTTGATGGAAAGATACCATCAAAATGCACTACAAGAGAGGTACGAAGTCATCTGCTCCATGATAACAACCATGATGAAGGACGAAGATTCCGTCACGAGCCACATGCAGAAAATGCAAAGGTATGTGGATCGTTTGCTGAAGCTTAATGTGAACTTCCCTGAGGAGCTTGCAATAGATATCATTTTGCACTCCTTACCATCGTTCTATGATCAATTCCGCATGACATATCACATGAACAAGGAAGAGGTCACCCTCAGCAAACTTCAGAGACTTCTCAAGACCGCAGAAACAGGTCTTAAGGGGAAGTCGGTTGCTATCACTCCTACTCCAAACTCAACTCCGGTTTTGGCAATCGGGCAAAGTCGAGGGAGGAAGAGAAAGAGATCTTCGAAGGGTACCAAGGCTCGGACCCTTGATGGCTCTTCTTCAAGTGGAACCAAGAAAGGTTTCATTACTACTTCTTCTGACCCAAAAGAGGCTGAATGCTTCTATTGCCATGAAAAAGCTCATTGGAAGCGAAACTGCCCAAAGTACCAGCAGGATGTGAAGGATGGGAAAGTCAAACCCAACCATGCAGGTATTTACACTATCATTTCTAATAACTCACCCCATTCGAAATCTTGGGTCCTTGATACCGGTTGTGGTATTCATATTTGTTGTGACTTGCAGGGACTAAGAAGAAGTGAGAATGTGGAGCAAGGAAGAATAAACTTAATCATGGGGAATAGGAAAGTTACACCTGTCACCAAGATTGGAGTTTATACTTTATCGCTAAGTAGTGGGTTAAATTTAGATTTGAATAAATGTTGTTATTCGCCAGAAATGGCAAGAAATATTATTTCCTTTCATGCATTGTACAAACAAGGTTTCACCTTTTCATTTGATAATGAAGTTGGTTCGATTAATGCTTTCTTTAATAATGTTCTTTATTTTAAAGCATTACCTTGTGATGGTGTGTATGAAGCTGTGTCTGTTGTAGATAACTTAGGAAATAATGTTTTGTGTATTGATTCTACTAATAATAATAACTTGGATAAAGCGTCATTATGGCATTGTCGTCTTGGACATATAAGCAAGAAACGCATAGGCCAACTCCAAAAAGATGGAGTCTTGGAGTCGTTTGACCTAAAGTCAAATGACAGTTGCGAATCATGCTTACTTGGAAAAATGACAAAGTCACCCTTCACAGGCTCGTGTGAAAGGGGTGAAGGTTTGTTGGACCTTATACACACGGATGTGTGTGGGCCATTCAAACATGCCACAAGGGATGCTAATCGTTATTATTTGACTTTTACTGATGATTATAGTAGATATGGATATGTCTACTTAATCAAGCATAAGTCAGAGACTTTCGAGAAGTTTAAGGAATTTAAACAGGAAGTCGAGAATTAATTGGGCAGGAACATTAAGATGCTTCGATCCGATCGGAGTGGTGAGTATCTTAGTTCAGAGTTCCTCGACTATCTAAGGGAATGTGGGATTGTCTCACAATTGACACCTCCCAGGACACCGCAGTTGAATGGTGTGGCTGAGAGGCGTAATCGAACCTTGTTGGACATGGTTCGTTCCATGATGAGTCGAGCTTCGCTACCAATCTCATTCTGGGGGTATGCCTTAGAGACTGCCGCCCATATCCTTAATCTAGTCCCTACAAAGAAAGTTGCCAAAACTCCTCACGAGATGTGGATTGGTAAAGTACCTAAACTAGACCATATCAAGATTTGGGGTTGTGAGGCTTTCGTGAGACGCGAGACTCATGATAAACTCGAACCCCGAAGCGAGAGGTGTATTTTCATTGGCTACCCACAACAATCCTTTGGTTACCTCTTCTAGAGACCCAGTGACAATGTGGTCTTTGTAGCAAGAAGAGGAGTCTTTCGAGAAAGAGAGTTTATAAGCCAAGGAGATAGTGGGAGGCAAATTGATCTTGAAGAAATTCAAGAGTCAAGTGGTGAAGGAACTTCAAACTCTAGCCCTCAACTTGAGGAGGAAACTCCTATTGAGCCAATTGACGAATCTATACCTCTGAGGCGTTCCACGAGAGTTAGGAGTGCACCTGAGCATTACTATGGATTCCATATTACTGCAGAAGGTGAGACACTTGTTAGTGATGGAACACTAGTAAGTCAAGATGACCCTAACAGCTACGAGGAAGCCATGGCAGGCCCCGAGTCTGCTAAATGGAAAGAGGCTATGGATAGCGAGATACAATCCATGTATGACAATCAAGTTTGGAACTTGGTTGAGAATGTACCAGGTCGAAAGACTGTAGGGTGCAAATGGGTATTCAAGAAGAAGACCGACATGGATGGTAAAGTACACACTTATAAGGCTAGACTGGTTGCAAAGGGCTTCTCTCAAATTCCTGGAGTGGATTATGATGAGACCTTTTCTCCGGTATCCAAGATTAAGTCTATTCGGGTTCTGTTAGCCATAGCCGCATTTCATGACTATGAAATTTGGCAAATGGATGTCAAAACCGCTTTCCTTAATGGAAAGTTGGCTGGAGATGTTTACATGGGTCAGCCAAAGGGTTTTGTCAGCAACGAGTACCCTAATAGAGTGTGTAAGCTTGAGAAGTCCATTTATGGATTAAAGCAAGCACCTCGCAGATGGAATCTTTGCTTTGATGAAAAGGTCAAGGAATTTGGCTTTTCTAGGAGTGAAGATGAATCTTGTGTGTATGTCAAGGCTAGTGGGAGTATAGTTAGCTTTTTGGTATTGTATGTGGATGACATACTACTCATAGGAAACAACATTCCAACCCTGCAGGAAGTAAAGTCCTGGCATGGAAAGTGTTTCGCTATGAAGGACCTTGGTGAAGCTGCCTATATTTTAGGGATAAGGATCTTGAGAGATCGGAGTAAAAGACTAATTGGACTTAGTCAAAGTACCTACTTGGATAAGGTGCTGAAGAGATTTAGCATGCAAGACTCCAAGAAAGGAGAGTTGCCCATCCAGAGTAACGCCAAACTGAGTAAGACACAAAGCCCTAGCACTGAGGCTGAGATAGCACAAATGAGTCGAGTAGCTTATTCTTCGGCTGTAGGATCGATCATGTATGCTATGACGTGTAGTCGACCTGATGTAGCTTTTGCCCTGAGCATGGTTAGCAGGTTTCAGGGGAACCCTGGCAAGGCACACTGGACTGCGGTAAAGAATATTCTCAAGTACCTACGAAGGACTAAGGACTGGGTCCTTACCCTCGGTGGGAGTGATGACTTGAGAGTTGTAGGGTATAGTGATGCTCTCTTTCAGACTGATAGGGATAACTTCCGCTCTCAGTCGGGCTGGGTCTTTACCCTAAATGGAGGAGCAATTTCTTGGAAGAGTTCCAAGCAAGAGACAGTGGAAGATTCTACTTGTGAATCAGAGTATATTGCAGCTAGCGAGGCGGCAAAGGAGGCGTTATGGCTGAGGAACTTCATTGGAGACCTTGGAGTTGTACCAGCTATTAAAGATCCAATGGAAATTTTCTGTGATAGTGAAAGTGCTGTTGCCTTAGCCAAGGAACCAAGGGATCACGGGAGATCCAGACACATCGATAGAAAATACCATTTCATCAGACATCGGATCGAAGAAGGACTCCTCGTGGCAAAGAGGGTATCATCAGATGAGAATCCGGCAGATCCCCTCACGAAGGGACTGACTCGGGTTAAGCATCTCCAGCATGCTCGAAGCATAGGGCTGAAGGATGATATTAGATTTAGTAGTTAGATAACCTCGAAATTTGTAAAGTGTAATTGACATCTGATGATGAATAAAAGTGTTTTATTTATGAGTAAAGTGTTGCTATCTCTTGTCGATCGTTTACTATATTTCTTTTGCATGTTTTGACTTCCAGAATAATTTTGTTTGGTATAACATATTATTCAAACCTCCACAGTCGGTCATATGTCAGAAGTAGGTATAAATCAAGACTGTCATGTTTGGTTGTAGAGGTCTTGGACAAGGCTACAGCAATCATGAGTGCTCATAAGTTCTGAGCATTGGACTCAACCCACGCTCACTGGAATCACTTCATGGAATTCTATCTCGAGTGATCGTGAAACGGTAATATCGTATAAGTCTTCAAACCTAGAGATATGATTTGTTACTTACAAGTTGATTATGCATTGATTGTACGAAAAACGCATTGGTAACTCGATGTTATAAATCGCGCTCTTGTGTGTAATTCAATGAGTGGTAGAACAAACATATGAGTCGAAGTTTATCTGTTCCTTCTTGGATTAGAAGCTGATATCTGGGCCCCTCGATGATTTTGTTTTGACCTATGTACCGGGCCCGATCAGAACTAAATTGATGTGTTCAATGAAGTTCTTTGTCAAACAAATTGGAAATCGGGAAACAAACTGTTGGACAATAAGTAAGACACTGTTCCATGTATTTGTCCGACTGATATCTAGAACAAAGGATTATATGGTCACTTATCTTAAATGGCGTACCATCATCTTCTCAGTTTCGAGAAACCTTGTAAAGAGCTACGATTGCCGATCGGTTCCTGAAGTCATACTTGCAGTAATAGTTATTAGACTTATCCAAGTGGGAGACTGTTGGATAAGGTGTCTAAGTCCATAACTATTTCTGTTATGTACTTGACCCGACCCGACATGGTCCATTTGGGTTGCATGGCACCATGCAATTGGATAGACTAAATGAGAGAAATAACACTTGGAGATTATTAATATATTATAAGTTCTAATATATTAATAATATTATTTGATTAGTTTGATCAAGAATTAATTTAGAATTAATTATGTGATCAAAATATAACTAATTAAATATATGGGTTGATTATGTAAATCATCCATATCTTGTATAGTGGGCTAAAAGGCTCCATGGACTATCAAGTTGGGTTCCACCCATAGGATGCTCCATGGATGCTCCATGGGAGTTACAAACCCATGGGTCATGGAAATGAAGAGTCATGACACATTAGGGTGTAACCCTAGATGTGTCAACACTATATAAGAAACATGTTCTCCACCTAAAATCGGTCCTACACTAAGAAACAAGAGGGCTTGGCCGATTTTGAGAAGTGTGTGTTCTCTCATAAGTTCTTCCAAGAGTATTTGGTGTTGTGTGAAGCATTTGAGGCATCACACTTGGGGTGCTAGGCTCACAAGGTTTCAAGGAACACAAACAACAACAAGGTAAGTTATTCTATCTATACTTTAAGTTAAAATTGTTCCCCATGTATGCTAGATAGGAATATAACCTTGGAATTCAACTTTGCATGATAATTAGACAAACATAGATCCAAGGTTATTAGGGTTGCATGTACACTTAGGAAGTGTTAGAATGCTCAAAACCCATCAGGAGCATCCATGGATCATCCTATGGGTTTTAGCCCAACTTGATTATCCATGGAGCATTAGCCCACTATATAAGTATGGATGATTTACACAATCAACCCATATATTTAATTAGTCTTCTTTTGATCACTTAATTAATCCTAGATTAATTCTTGATCAATACTAATTAAATAATCTTATTATTCTTATTATTAATATACTAGAACTTATAATATATTAATAACCATAAGTGTCTTATTTCTCTCATTATAGTCTATCCAAGTGCATGATGGTATGCAACCCAAATGGACCATGCCGGGTCGGGTCAAGTCTTACCAATTATAGTTATGGACTTAGACATTAATCCAACAGTCTCCCACTTGGATAAGTCTAAAACTATTATTGCGTATGACTTCAGGAACCAACTGACAATCGTAGCTCTCAAAGGCTTCTGTCGAACTCTGACCTTGTAGATGAACTCTGACCTTGTCAATGACTTGTCCATTAGATAAGGGATCATATAATCCTCTGTTCTCATGATATCAGCCGGACAAATACATGGAACAACGTCGTACTTATTGTTCAGCAGTTTGTTTCCCGATTTTCGATTTATTTGACAAAGAACTTAATCGAACACATCAATTCAGTTCTGACCGGCCGGTACATAGGTCACAACAAAATCATCGAGGGGCCCAGATATCGCTTCTATTTCTAGAAGGAACAGATAAACTTCGACTCATATGCTTGTTCTACTACTTGTTGAATTGTACACAAAGGCACGTTTTATAACATTAAGTTACTGATGCGTTTACGTGCAATCAATGCACAACCAACTCATAGGTAACAACTCATATCTCTAGGTTTGAAGATTTATATGATATTACCGTCTCACGATCACTCGAGATAAATTCCATGAAGTGATACAAGTGAGCGTGGGTTTATTCCAATACTTATAACTTATGAGCACTCATGAATGTTGTAGCAACCATTGCCATGACTAAACTCATTTAGCCATCTACAAACCCGATTCATGACAGTCTTGATTCATACCTACTTCCAACATATGAACAACTATGGAGTGTTTAAATAACTTAGTCATTCAGAAAGAATAACCTAGCTATTTTGGAAGTCAAAACATGCAAAGTGAAACACAATAATAATCAAATCTAATATGGTCTCAGAACCCTTTTGAATATAAATAAAACCACCTTTTATTTATGACCATATTGATTACACATTATTCAATGTTTCAAATAATCAACTTAAGATTTGAATAAAAACAACAATCGTCCCATGCTCCTAGCATGTACACTTTGTTTTTCTAAACAATAGTTATGCCATACCCCAAGTATGCACACTATGTTTGTCTATGATCCTTACATTGTGATGTAGATCAATTGAACATGATTCCAATGATACTCATTTCACAATCCCAAATCCTTATTGTAAATGTGAGAATCCCCGATTCCTATCATTTACCAAAAAAAAATCTGTTAGATTTTAAACTTTTATGCAATGTTCCTCTTGTAATAATTATGCACAAAGTCACCAAAACCTTGTCACCAGTCATTACAGAGTATTCCAAAGAAGGTCAACTTCTATGGAACGGAAGTCTCATATTCAAAGTACATTGCTTTGAACATCCTTCTTGCATTAAGGTTTTTCTAATCTTACATAGATTGAATAACTTCCATCTATGGAGACATTTCCATAGTCCCATTTTGAATATCACTTCCGAACAAGAGTTACTTCTTTTCAGGAAATGTCAATATGGTCCTGCTAAAATTAACACTATACTTCCAATTGTCCTTGAGAAACCAATCTTTGGCAAACCTCAGATTGTCCTCGACAATTGCTTAATCACTTTTAGTCATATCCAGTTCTAGACTTTTCCCTTCTAAATGCCTTAAGCATTTGGAAAATTTAGAAAGGAGGAATATTATAGCACACGCAATCGATCCTATATCCGAAGCATATGAGACACGATTTATGATGTTTGACATAAAGACATGATACTAGACCAGTCTTTCGCTACAATATTTTTCATTTCAAAATTTAACTATGAAGAGGGATGCCGTAATCATAATCGAATTTTGAAAATGCAATATATATAGAATTTCTTCAAGTTGAACCATTCCAACACAAAATTCATATATATTCTTGACTAAAGATGATTAAAATCTCAATCTAAGCTTTAGAATTGAAATGAAGTATAATTTCCTCTCTCTTAATTATAGCAAAACAACTTTTCAACCCCTGCAACTTCACGGATTGAAACTTTGTTTTGTATAATTAACATTGCTAGCTTGTAATACTAATAATAATAATCATGCTCCCACTAACATGATGATTATCAGCATAACACTTATGCTCCCACTAGCTCTGACATATTTTCAGAAATCTGTTGGACTTCTGAAATTTAGATTCATACACCCTTTCTTAGATAGCTCACATGTGTGTCTAAACAATTTTCAGAACTATGAAAAAGGGATGCCGTAATCATAGTCTCAATTGCTTAGGCATTTGCCATTTCTCACAAGTCCATGTTAGCGTGCCGGTTAACCACACGCGCTCCACTTACGACTTTTGAAAATGCAAATAACACAATTGCTATCTACGTAAAATCTACTTAGTGAAAGCGTTTCCTCACCATCATTTTCATGAATCGGAGAGAAACCTTATGACACTTAGATTTTATAGTGTATGAGTTCCTATCCATGCGAATTTGTTAAAACCATAATCACAAGATAAGGTTAGTGACAAATTCAGCCTTACATGGATTAAACTTGTTCAATCTTAGTTTCTTGTCACCTTGGCAGCACAAGGCCCACCAGTGCTTCCAAGTTGAACTCTGATAACTCACATGCAAATTCAACTTATTTGAAGTAGGTACAGAAATAAGAATTATGTCAACACGATAGGTTGCAAACCTTAAGTCGTGTGCTAGTGATAAATTACAGGTTTTACTCTTGATTAAATCTTGAAACTCTTTCAGGATCTTTAAGGCTCCCACTGTCCTCTTGACATATAAGTTTCCCCAGTCAAGAACCATTCCTTGACAAAACAAATATTCAAGGGATAGTGCGGATTCTTATCAAGACTAACACTTCACACAATTGGTCTTAGTTGTTCTTTGTCTCATCCAAGACATCACAACTTACCAATTTCAAATGTACAAGAGTAGAAACATTTCACACTACATTTGATAAGTGTTTTAAACCTTACTTTATGTCACTCAATGTTACAATCTTGGAGTATGACTCTAAGAATTGTTTTGGAACGAAGTATGACTCATCTTCTTGATTTTAATCACTTCAACAATTCATGACCTCTCTTCTTAGCCATAACAAAGCACTAAGACGTCCTTAGAGTATGAATTTGTGATATGGTTTTTATATCATTAAGATGATCATAAAATACGATACTAAAGTACTCTCCCATCTTTTCAGATTTGAGAAACTTTTATCTTTCTGCCTAATTTGATTCTTCTTATTCGCTCTGCCATACATTGTATCCTTTCCAATGTTACAGAATTATACTTAACCTTATAAGTATAATCATATTTACTAATCTTTAGTAAATCATGACAAATCAATCTTTGTGGTGGACCTTGACTAGTGCACACCCAGTGTACCTAATTCCTTAGTTCTTCAATTGACCCACATATACATGTGATCAAAGAATTAGTCTTAATTTTTCAAAGATGAAAATTCTCATTCATCATACAATACAACTTGTATGATTCCAAGTTTCTGTCCAATTGAAACTTGGGTGATGAAAAACTTTCTTCATTTGGTAAATTCAGACACTACCAAAAATGAAAGAATCAAATCCACTTTCCAATATTGCTATTACTGGAAACATATAAGCAACAATTTTCCACAGATGCCATTGTAAGGATATATATTTTTTTTAAAATAAACAAAATTAAAACCCCTTTTTTTCTTTTATTTTAAAACTTTGAGGAAAAACTTATCCTTACAATCCACATGAAAAACTTGTTGTTATCTATTTACAAGCAATATATTATAACTCTTAAGCAACAACTCAAAATTCTGATTACCGAACCATGCGATCGAAACCCATCTTCGCAATCAAAATCAGCATATACTTCTTTAAGCTTCCTATCTTTTCTTTGATTCTTAAAAGACATCAGCATGTGACCCATTCACATTATGTAATAAGAATCTCCAAATAGAAACTTACCAGAGTTAGATAGTGGACTTTACCTGAAGTAGAGTCAAACTTATCGACTTTAACATCCTTAGGTAAATTATGGCAGCTTTGCAACCAATGCCCATTTCTTTGGCAATATAAACATATGGACCCTTTGATAATGGTACACGGGACTATCACAGACTTAGTTTTTCTCTTTACCATTTGGTCAACCGAGTTGACTATGGCCGATCCCTTTCCATTGGGAAGAGAATGCTTTTCTAGATTTCCTGTGTCACTATTGTCAATGTCCATCAAGTTTTGAGGAAGTTGATCTTAACAAATAGATAAAATCATTAAGGGTCTTGTCATAGTCTTTTTCATAGGTGTTCCAAAAGAACTCACTATGTGACTTAGAAAGTGATTGAACCACCAACTTTCTCAAGACTTTGACACCCAACTCTCCCGGCTTGCCAATATGTGACTACATCTCCAAGATGTGACCACACCAAGACCTTTACTTGCCAATAGGGCTCGAGTGACCTTAAACTTTTCAAGAACTTGTGGGGTAGGGAGAATAATTGGAGGAGATAGAGGAAGTGAAGCATGATGTTGAGGAACATCATCTTCAAGAGATTTAGGAAGATCATAAATGTCTAAACCAGACATGTTTTGGGAGATATTCAAGATAGTTGATTTAAAGTCCTTAATATGACACCCAATATGAAATATTAAGGCTAGGACCCAACACAATATTTTATAATTTGGAAGAGGGATGCCGTAATCCAAGCTATAAAATATTTGAAGGTAGGCGAATGACGATTCACCAATTTCCACCATGAAAAACGAAATAATTTATTAGGTTTTAATTGGATTTGAAATTCCTAGATCTTTTGAGATTCATTTAACTTTTCAATGGCATGTTTCAATCTCGAGTGTGCCCTCTCAAATTTTTGTGACTGGGATGCCGAGGATCACAAAACAAGGTGTGAATAACCATACCAATTCACTTGGTACCCTTAATATTATCAACTAATCAATGTGCCGGTTAACCACACACCCTCCATTGATCTATGACAAACATTAAGTCACCCTTCGTGGTCCTTACTAGTCCAAGTTAGTGTGCCGGTTAACCACACACGCTCCACCAATGACTTGGTAAGGTACAAAGTGTGAATTCCATGGGCTAGCACCAAATTCACATTTTTCCTAAAGTAACTAAGATTGGGAATTATTAAGATTTTAGTTACGTAGTATTTATCATTAATACTTTTAATGAAGGGAGAATTTAAAGTCATTGTCCTACCCGTTCGGCTAACGACCCTCCACCAGTCAAGCAAGCGGTGGGTGAGAGTATACACCCATTAAGTCGCCATTTTATAGGCAACAACCTTATACCCACCTTATATACCGGTTTCGTGAATGAGGCCTACTAACGGTAAAACGACTTGTTCTTATACATATATATAATAATTAACCATTAATGTTATAAATAGTATAAGTGTTGAATTTTAACTCTTTTAAAATTCTAAGGGCTAACTTGGAATTAAAGTATTCATAAGAGAAAACTTTTCAAATTCCAAAACTTGAGGGCAAGTTTTGAAACTATTCAAAACTAATTAATTCCATAACTTATGTGTTTAAAGTAGTTTTAATCCAAAAAACTCTTCAAGTTCCATAACTTATGGAAGACTTTAAACTAATAAAAGAATTAACTTTTCTTTATTTTTATAAGTTATGGAATTAATTAAGGTTACACTTTATTTATTTATTTATTAATGAAGTGATTCTTGAATTTCCATAACTTGAGGACAAGTTATGGAGTCATAAAAAAAAAATTCAATGACACAAGACTCTTCATTTTGTAACCATTACCAACTTTTATGAGTTTTATGAGTCTTTAATGTGACTCTTCATGTAACTTGAGGACAAGTTACACAAACACATTTTATACTCAACTCTTAGATTAAAATGGATTGAAAACAACTATTTCAATTAACTTTTCTATTAATCTACGCAACTCATAAGAACAAGAGAATTCATATCAAACTTCTTCATGTAATTAGTCTAAACCTTAAACTAATACAAAACATGAATCTATTGACAATTATCTTTGAAAATGGATTAGCATGAACATTACCACATTAAAAAACAAGTTTATAAGTTCAAAAACAACTTAGGGTAATGTTCCTAGTCCATTTCTAGCCAAAAACCTCGAAAATATGCTGTCTGGGGTCCAACTCGTCGAGTGCATGAACAAAACTCGGCGAGTTGGATGCATTTTTCCTTGGACTCGTCGAGTCCCTTCATGGACTCAGCGAGTCTGCTGGGCTGACAGCATCAAAACTCGATTTTTCAGCTCCATTTGCAAGTATAACAAGAAAACAAGCCTAGGCTCTGATACCACTGTTGGGTTTTGAGCATTCTAACACTCCTAAGTGTACATGCAACCCTAAATACCTTGGATCTATGTTTTCTCTATTATACATGCAAATAAGAATATCCAAGGTATTATCCTAATCTAGCATACAAAACAATGAGTGTAACAAGATAGAATACATACCTCTTTGATGTAGAAAGTCTTCATGAAGCTTGAGTGCCTAGCCCCAATAGTGTGGAAGCCTCAAATGGAATCACAATCATCAAAACACTTAGAATAACTTGAGAGAGTCCTACACTTCATGAAATCGGCTAGCCCTTTGTTACTCTCTCTAGTGGCTGATTTTTGTCAAGAATAAGATCATTATATAGTGTTACAATTAGGGTAAATCCTTAATTGTCATGGCTTTCCATTTCCTTGGATCCATGGGTTCAAATACACCATGGAGCATCCATGGATCATCCTATGGGTTTTAGCCCAACTTGATTATCCATGGAGCATTAGCCCACTATATAAGTATGGATGATTTACACAATCAACCCATATATTTAATTAGTCTTCTTTTGATCACTTAATTAATCCTAGATTAATTCTTGATCAATACTAATTAAATAATCTTATTATTCTTATTATTAATATACTAGAACTTATAATATATTAATAACCATAAGTGTCTTATTTCTCTCATTATAGTCTATCCAAGTGCATGATGGTATGCAACCCAAATGGACCATGCCGGGTCGGGTCAAGTCTTACCAATTATAGTTATGGACTTAGACATTAATCCAACACATATCACTCCCAAGTGCTCCAAATCTATTCCAGGTGCTTCAAACCCCCTTTTATATGATTCGTTCCTTTGGCACTTGATCCATTCCTTTGTCAGGCGATCCATTCCCTTCTCAGATGATCTGTTCCTTTAACACATGCTCCATGAACCCCAAGTTCTCCATTGAGTTAAAAGTACTCCAAATGATCCATGAGCATGATCCAAATTCTCCATGAGAATGATCCAAACGTTCGAGTCCAATTTAACTATTTCCGGTTTTGAAGTTCTGCCCGTGTAATATCCAGTTTTTTGCTAAATAATCTGTAAGTTGAATTACGCTTACTGTGATTTAATTATAACTTATATTTATGTTTATAGTCATTATTATAAACTTATAAATAAGATTTCTCAGTAATATCAATCGCTATCCTGATCAATATACTTATAAAAGTGATGACAAGGCAAGATCAATGAGGTGTTTAAAGGTGATTTTCCAAACAATATATCTTTATATGCCAAACGGATCCTATCTACGATACGATCTTACTGTTAGATTAAGGTGTCTAATCCAGTAACTAAATTGGTATATTCTTGAATTAAAAACAAAGTTCTTTTTAGGTTGTCTCCATAACCGGTAACTAAATGGAATGACTTTTGGAGAGAGTGGTTTATTTGTTAATTTATTATTTGATTAATAGATTTGTTAATATATTACATGATTAATATATTAATTTGAAATAGTAATTATTCATTAAGAATTAATCAGAAATTAATTGGAATTAATTTGGATTAATTATAATTAATTGAAAGTACAGGGGCTAACTTGAAATTATTCAATAGTTGAACAAAAGAGGTTCCAGAACCTTCTTAGGAGGGGGACATTTTTGGGAAGCCTCTTAGGGTTTCTAAAATGATTCCATATAAATAAATAAGGAGTTGAGTAATTACCTAGTTTAATATATTATTATAATATTCAATTAGGGTTATTAAATGCTTCTTTATCAGCTATAAATAGGATACCTAGGGAACCTATTTTTTGTGCACTCCTCCTTATTTCATAGAGCCAGAAGGTTTCTCTCCATCTCCCCTCTCCTAAAGTCTTCTAGTTGCTAGGGTTTTTGATACAAGCCAAAAGGTTTCTCTCCCTCTCCCTCTCCCCTTTCCAAGGGATTTCAAGAGGATTTGATCTGATTACTTGCTATAATAATCAAAAGGTATATATATCTCTACTCATATGTAAATTTTGATTACAATTGGGTTTCCAAAGGGTTTCTTGGTGCTCATAAATTATTGCTATTAATAGAGAAAACATAGATCCTTTCTAGGTTAGATGCGAACTTAAGGGTTTAAGTGGATTTCCTCTCATATGTATTTTTTATAACGTAGAAAACCCATCGGTGGTATCCAGTGTTGTAAAAATCAGACTACTCGGCCGAGCACTGGGAATCGACCCTCCACTGAGGCGAGTTTTGTGAACTCGACAAAAAAACTCGGATTCAGTCAAACTCGGTTAAAAATCAGTCAACCTCGGTAAAAAATTGATCAATATCTCTCTAACTCGGGCCTAGTTGGTCAAACTCGACAAAATTGGTCAAACTTGGTCAAATGGTCAAAGTTGTCATAAAAAGAGAAAAAAATGAAGAATTTCAAGATTAATATGTATAATACACTTAATGATTTATTATTTAACACATACATGTGATATATATATAT
The DNA here is from genome assembly GCF_052625555.1 of Lactuca saligna. NCBI lineage: Eukaryota > Viridiplantae > Streptophyta > Magnoliopsida > Asterales > Asteraceae > Lactuca > Lactuca saligna. The sequence goes on from NC_136421.1 coordinate 76,074,960, forward strand.
ATATATATATATATATATATATATATATATATATATATATATATATATATATATATATATATATATATATATCTTAAATTTTTAGTAATTATTCACGAATAGAGATAATTGTGTGTATTTTAGGTTTTATACATTCACATATATCTAATTTTTTATATATTTCAATCAAATTATGATTTTAACTTATGATTTTGACATATAAATTTTCTTAAAAATATTTCTACACGAGTTACCGAATCCTAGTACTCCCGAGTACTCGCTACTCGGTAGTCGGCCGAGCAGGTACCGAGTAGCGAGTTCTGCAACCTTGGTGGTATCAGAGCCTTAGTTTTCTATTTGATTGTGCATAACAATGAATGTATTTTTATAACCTAGAAAGCCCTAATGGTTTAAGTGGTTTTCCACTCATATGTATTTTTTATACACTAACTTCCACCCTCTATTTTCAGAAATTGATAGGTATCCCTTAGGGCTTCTAGTTTCATTAATTACAATTTTAAATTCCTTAAAATTTTGATAATAAAACCTTGTAACCATAATCCCTTAATTTTGAAAATTAGAAGGGTTCTTGGGATTGTTTTTAAATTTGAATTATTTTTTAATTTTTTAATTGAAGATAACTATTTAATCCCTAACAATTTAAATTTGGATTATTTTATTAACTATTTGATTGAAGATAATTATTTAAATCCTTAATGATTTAAATTAAATTAATTAGTTGATGAAATGATAATTTGATAAATCATTAATTGGTTAAAATTAATTAATTAATTGTTAATTTCAAAAATTATATTTAAACCTAGTATTTTTTAAAAGTTTTAAAATGCACCTTATACTATATATGTTTAAATGTATAATATATTATACTTATAAGAAAAGTCAGTCAAATTGCTAGTACGCTTCAATCATGAAACCATACCATAAGGGGGCATAAGTAAACAACCTATAAAATGACCGTTGAATCAGTGTCTACTCTCACCCACTGCTCCCTTATATGGTGGAGGTTCGTTAGCCAAACACATTTGATAGGACATAACTTCATTAGAAGTATGATGCTATAAAGTACAAGAACCTTTTATATAAATCCCAACTCTAGTTACTTTAGGAAAAATGTGAAGTGTATGCCAATCCATGAAAATGTACGTCACTATTTATATGGTGTTAGTAAAGCGTGCGTGGTTAACCGACACACTAATTTGGGGTTATAAAGTTGAGTGGTGGATAAATCGAAAATTATCATTGTCGATGGAGCATGTGTGGTTTACCGACACATCAATTTGAGATTATAAATAAACTCGAAGTTGTCAAACGGGTTTGCATGGTTATTCATATCTTATTTGTGATCATCGTCATCCCAGTCACAAATTGAAGAGTATAATTAGAGATTAAACATGCCATTAATAAGATTCAGTGAATCTCAATTGACCTAGATTGTAACACCCTAGCTTTTAAGTAATTTTAAATTCATCCCTTGGGTTTTAATTATGTCATTTTTGGTCCTTGGATTAGAAAGAAGTGGCCATGGGCAACCCTAGTGGCAAAATGGTAATTTTGGGGAGCATGTGTAGTACGTTGGGTGTACATGTGAGTATGGTACGCGCCCTAGTACGCTGGGCATACACATATGCATGCTGGGCGTACGTGTGTCCAGGTGAAAACCCTAATTTTTAGGATTTGTGGAGTATTTAAGCATCTTTAACAACTATTTACTCCCATCTTTCCAGCGTCCAAGTCCTTGTGTCATTTTTGGCAAACCCTAACTCCATATGTGTGTGTTTTGAGCTAAGAGTGGGTTCCTTGTGGGTTTGAAGAGGGATGAGTTACATCAAGGTGATTAGAGATGGAAGCAAGCTAGTAGATATTGGATCATCACTTCATTAAGAAGCTCCCGAAGGTAAAACGTTGCCACCTTTAAGCTTCGTTTGTTTGGATCTTATCTTGGTAGCTTTATGGTGTTCTTTTGTCCCAAAAGTCTCATTGTTATGCATGCTTCATTTTTAATGTTTTAGGTTGTCCTTTCAGACCCTAGGATGGGTTCTAAGACATAAAAATGTTGTCCCTTTAGCTAGTTTTGCTCAATGTTCCTTGTGGGAGGTCTTAATGGATTAAGACAATGTATTAAGGACTTTTTGGACGCCTAAAGTCTTAAAGTTTGAGAATTTATGATTTGGGAGTACTTTTTAACCATGGATCTGAAGGTTGGGCTTAAGTGCTTAAGCCATTAAGCACCAAACAAGGTTTTAGGCTCTGCGAGGGTACGCCATGCATAGGAAGAAGTACGCCCCGTGTAATTGGTCAGCATCCCAATATACGGTCAATGTGAGGCTCGCGTATGCCCTACGTATCTTCGGGTTACGCCCAACGTACGCCATCTGTTGGGTTTTTGCTTTTGTACTTCGTGTTCTGGGCCATCTTTTGGGCTTAAATTCTTGGGACCCTAATGGAATTTATGAGTAGGTGTTTTTTTGGGCTATTTAGAGAAATGGACCTTAGGATAAGGCCCAATAAGAAGTTTAGGCTCAATTTGGAAATTGGGCAAATTATGGGTCTTAAGGTAATTTAGGCCTTTTGGATCAAGAATTAGGCTTAGGTCTTGGCCTAATTAGGGAAAGGGTAAAATGGACATTTACCGTAAGTATGGATCATTAGTCAAGGATGGTAATCCAAGTGTTAATTGGATGTTTGTTTTATTGTGATAGTTCAGGATTTTCGTGAGCCAGCAGTAAGAGGTTTTAGTATGAATCAGAATTGGGAGGTGAGTTTTCCTCACTGTACTTTCAGGTTGAAGGCACCAAGGCCGACCTATTGGTTGATATCCTACTACTTGTTGATGTGCTAAGTATGGAATAAATATGCATGATATGTTAGTTACCAATATGATAACATAGTAAATCTATAGGACTACCTGTGTTTCTGGCTGCATGATTATCTATATATGTTTGTTGTCTATTATATGTTGACATGTTAGGTGGGGTTGAGGTTGTACTGCTTTGTGCTGTAACCAACAAACCTTGGAGCATTCCAGATATGAGTTGAGGGCCGGGTAGGGCATAACAAACTCATACAGAGGGCTCAATAGCATTCTAGCTATGAGCTGAGGGCCGGGTGGGACATGCCGGACTCACACTGAGGGCTCAGTAGCATTCCAAATATGAGTTGAGGGCTGGGTGGGGCATGCTAGACTCGTACTGAGGGCTCAATAGCATTCCAGATACGAGCTGAGGACCGGTCGGTATGCCAGACTTGTATTGAGGGATGAACATTGATATTTCAGTTCGATAACTGATCATTAAAGGGAGCAAGCCAAACATAAGCTGGGGGCCTGAGGGCAAGCCAGACTTATGTTGTGGGCTTAGGAGGAAGCCAGATGTGAGCTTTGGGCCTGATAGGCAATCCAGACTCTTACTGTGCACTCAGGGGTAATCCAATTTTTTAGATGTGGACCCATTGCATGCTGTTATTTTATATATGTGATCGGTTGTATGATTGGTATTTTGGGGGAATTCACTAAGCTTTGTGCTTACAGTTTTGGTTGATGGTTTCAGGTACTTTAGTGGATCGTGTCAAGGTGAAGGCATGACCGTACACATCCTCGCGTTTTGGGCTTATGATTTATGGGAAACTCTGATAATGTGAATGTTTTGAAAACTATGTTGAAAGCGATTCTAATTTTTAAATAATGTTTTGGGAAAAATGGTTTGTGTAAACACTTCTTTAGGAAAAGGGTTGTTTTGAAAAGTGTAAATTTTATGAATTTTTATGGATGTTACAAGTTGTTATCAGAGCCTTGGTTTGAGTAAATTTTAGGAACACTCGTGTGAATCCAGTCTCAAACTAAGGAAAAAGGTTTTTAAAACAATTTTCAAATGGTTTTAAAATAATCAAGGAAGATGCGATGTGTACGAGTAGCTGGAGCCAGTAAGTTGACCCCAAAATACCACACAGGTATTTGAGATTATGTTATGGTATGTTAGAAAAACATGATAGTGATAGGTTAGGGATCTTCAGGAATTACGTAATAGAATTGCTTGATTATATGATGCCTGATAGCCTAGGATTCTTCTTTATATGAAATTGACATCATTACCATAGTTTCTTAGTGTATGCATCATAGATGTACATAGATAGATAAGATTCAATAACTTAAGGATCTTTGGTTTGGACTTATTTCATATTCTTGTTTGATGAAGGGCTTAGGGTAGGATCAGATATTCGATTGTCTATAAGATTCAGTGTTATGTATGGTTAGCATACATGAGTGTTGCAGGGTTGGTGGAAGTTTCATGAGTGGGTGCAGTGTTTAGAGGGTCAGCACAAGGAATGATTAGCCACTTTGAGGAGAGTGAGAGTAGGGTAAAGGTGTACCCGTGGTATGGGGAGTTGAAGATTGAGGATTTCATATGAGGATTTGTCTGATTTTATTACATTTTAGTGCCAGTCGACTCTTCTCCACGAATGCTGCTTTCTTTGTGCTTTGTAGAACTCACGAGTGATGTGAGTTAGCCATTAAGTGAATATATCAAATCAGATGTGAAAAAGGTTGGATAATCTTAGAGTGATGGATTTGACCCTATTGCACAACTCTTGTCTAAGTCCAACCGTTGTAGGGATGATTCTGTTACTCGAAAGATTATCTGAGCTTTGTTGCATGTGATTGTATTCATGGAATAGGTAGTTGACATTGTGAGGAGTTCTTCAGCAGCTGATGGCAGAGAAGTTTGGAACCCTAGAATAGCCTAAGGACTATTTTAGTGCAGTTGTTTTGCTGTTGAGTAGGTTTCAGGAGTATTTTTGTGACTAGGTCTTAGAGGACCCGAGATGATTCTTGACAAAAGTATGGATAAGTGTGGAAGGTAGTATTGGGACCTTACTACTGGAAGCACAAGATCCATACTCTATTCAAGGAAGATTTAGGAGATTCTAAGGACTGGTCACGAAAGATAGCATGTTTGGATACCATAGTTTAACGTAGTGGTTCCGTATATGTCGATCTTTTGGCTTAGGCTGCTCAGGCGAGGATGGGTTTTGCGTTTGTCCAAGCCCCTGTGGCGATATTGATGTGGGTTGAGTGGTTAAGACCCATATGAGTATGTTGGTTGGAAGTATCGAGGGTTTTGTTAGAGGTCGTTCCTTGGGCCTCGAGACACGGGGATGAAGTTGTTGATATGATTGGCATGGAAATTGCATATGGGATTTTCGTGGCAGATAGTCGTATTAGATTATCATTATCTGTCGCAAGGATCTTACCCTTCATTTTTTCCGAGTTAGAAGGAGTGGGAAGGCTTGTAACCTCCTGAGTTAGGTTGGATTCTCAGCTTGGGGTCTGTTGGTCGCAGTGGTTGGCGGCAATATGTCAGTGCCGGTGTGCGCAGATGGATTGATGTGGCATGAGTACCTTAGTGATGCGAGCAAGGGCTCGTATTTTTGGGAGATGGGAAAGCTAGGTGTCAGATTGTAGTTGGATTGGAAGCAAGGAAGGTGTGTCTAGATCGTAAATCAGTAGTTGCTTATGCTTTGTAAGTGGTTATAATTGGGAAATTTAGAGGTCTTGAGGTGGAATTCAAATTTCTCTTGGGGTTCATTCGATCCATATCCGGAGGACTATTATGTATATGTTATTCAGTCCATGGTCAAGTATGGTTGTAACTGGTTGGGCCAGATGTGTTATGATTTGGTTTCACTACTAATAGGTGGTGGTTTAAGTTCAAAGTAGGGGAGAATTAGGATTCTCAGGTTGAGCATCAGTCATTGAGGATTTTGTTAGTTCACTGTTCGGATTGCTGCTTTCAAATTTGTTGGGCAGATGTTGATTGGTGAACCCTTTCCAGAAGCGGGTATGTTCAACTCTAGGTGGATTTGTGGTTCTCTGGTTTAGGTTTGAAGTTGTCCTAGACCATTGGTCGTTAAGTTCATCATTCAGTACGAATTATACAAAGGACTTAAGTGGTGACAGTTTAAGAGCAAAGAGTGCGTCAATTACCTTCATGTGTAGTGTGTTTATGTTCCCTTGGTCCATGGGTATGTTTACCCTCATTAGTGAAGTGGAATTTTGATTCGTAGTAGACTCAGGTTTTGGCAACCTTTTAGGATCGCCTTGGATGTCTTTTTGAGCTAGTTTCGTGTTGGTAAATCTTTTCATCCTCAATCAAGTATGGGATCTTGTTGCGATCAATCATGAGGTTAAGGGTTCCCTAAGAATGTGCAAGGCGGTAATTCTTTGTGTGTATTTGTGGGCTGTATAAGGTAGTATTGGGCTTTGGTTCGACTTATGTGCATGGTTTGGTTGGGTTATATCCTTCGAATTGGATTAAGAGTTTGAAAATTATCCTATCCTTAGGTCGTGTGCGGCCATGGTTTCGTAAGGTTTTGCATAGGTAGCAACTTGTTATATAAAGTGAATCGTGCGTGGTAGGGTTACAACATTGTTGTGCTCGTTTATTTGTGTGGGCCGTTGATTAGGTCCCATCAAGGCAATCGAAGGAGGTGAGTATCTTTAGGCCTGAAGTGTTGGGAAAACGATGTAATGCCTACAAGGTCGGTATGAGATCAGGAGCATTCCGGTCATGGTTGAGGTCCGGGGAGGGCATTTCATACTCATGCTGTGGGATCGGAGGCAATCCAGACCTATGATGAGGACCTGGTAGGGGTATTCCAGTCATAGGCTACAAGCCTAATGGACAGGAATATTTATTTCTTCTATTTGTGATACTCTAATTATTGACGTTTTGATGGGGGATCGGAAGACCCATAAATCAGTTGGTCTGGATAGGGAGCGGTCAATGTTTATTGGGTGTATTAGTAAGGTATCAGAAAGTATGTATGGAATGTATGCATCATATTTCCATTGGTTCACAAGTTGTTGTCAAGGTTGGATGAAATACGAAAATTATTGGATTAATCATATTTTCTCTTCGGGTCGGAGGTTGGTAATGGCATGGAAGAGAGTCCAAGGTTATTTTAAGGTATTGGTACATCATATGGATTTAGGATAGGAGAGGTTTTCTATCGATTTGTTTTGAAGATCTTTTCTGCATGTTTTGTGGTGTCTCCTGTCACGTACTGGGGGTAGATTCATGGATGGAGTGTAACGACCATAAAATTTACAACTAATTTAATCCTTTCAAAAACAATCCTTATCCATAACTTATTAAAAAAACATTTTCAACTTTTTTATTATCAGATTCTCCCAGAAACATCAACATAAATTGAGGAGCGGTATGATCACACCATTTCCTTGCCACGATCTCCTGAAGTACCCGAAACAAAACACTGAACTGTAAGCCCGAAAGCTTAGTGAGTTACCCCCAAAATACCAACCACACAGAATTATACTCATAACATATCACCAAATAGAACAACCATGCATATCGGGTCTACAGTGTGACAGGTCCACCCGCACCAGGCCTTCAGTCTACCAGGTCCACCCTCCGAGTATAGCCATGCATATGGAGTCTACAGTGTGATTGGTCCGCCCGCACTGGGACTTTAATCCACCTGGTCCACTCTGTGAGTCTACAGTATGACTGGTCCGCCCGCACCGGGCCTTCAGTCGGCCTGGTCCACTCTCCGGCACGTCTGGTCTGCCCTCTTGGAGACTTCAGCCTATTCGGACCGCTTGCTGGGCCTTCGGAATGTCCGGTCTGCACTGGGTATGTTGGCCTACATCACAAAGCCAGACCCGCCTCAACCCAACCCCAGTCAAACAACCATGTGCACATAAAACAATTAATCACATAACAATTCTCAACCAGACAGACAGTCTAACAGATCACATAGCATAACAACATCCTAACCAGGATTCCGACCTAACCGGTCACTAGCATAACATTACTCTATATACTGGGATACCGACCCTAACCAGGTCACTAGCATAATACCATCCTAAATACCAGGATGTATATCTATCAAATCCATAACATAGCAAACAATACCTGGATTCCCATCCGATAAAGGGCCGACCTTGGTGCTGTAGACCCTGTCGATATAGTGAGGATAAGTCACCTGAAATCTGCTGAACCGAACCACAAAAGCTAAATCCCGAAACACTGCCTCCAACTCTAACACCTAAAGCCATCAATCATCCATTGACATAAATTACCAATTTACCCTAATACCCCTGAAGGTCAAAGTCAAAGTCCTCAGTCAAAGTCAACCTTCCGATTGCCTCGACTCGCCGAGTCACCCCATGACTTGTCGAGTATAAAAATCTTCGAGTTCCAAATTGTCCAACTCACTGAATCACCACTCAACTCATTGCTCTAAGTCTTAACCAGATGAGGTTAGGGGTTCTGCGTCGTGACTCTTCGAGTCCAAGAAAAGACTCACCGAGTCCACGACAATCTTCATCAGTCTCGCTGAGTTGTTCTTCAAACTCGTCGGGTTCAAGCTGATCATCATATGACTCACCGAGTCACCCATTCGAATCGCCGAGTAACTACGCGATGCAAAGTTTGATCCCTAGCCCAACTTGCCGAGTCATCTCCCAGAATCGCCGAGTCCATACGTGCATTCTCGAAATCTCGAGTCACAGAGCTACTCCTTTGCTCCAATCAATAGATATGGGTCTCTAGAGTCCATTAGCAACATCAAGTTGCTACCTTTACATGCTTCATGTACCATAATACCAAAAACCTTGCTAGAAAGGAACTTAACTCATGGGGAATGGCTTTTGCATAAAAACTAATAGGGCTTTCTGCATCTTTGATCCAAATAGAGCTCAGATCTGGAGTTTCAACTCTAGATCTAACTTGTGCACCAAGTTCTCATCACATAATCTCCAAAGCAACCCTAAGACTCCATGAAAGATGGATCTAAAAGGAAAAATCCAAGGATAACGATTCATTACCTCCCAAAACGACCTCCAACTGAAGAGAAATCCGAATCTCCATAAATCTCCTTGATCTTCAAAATCTCTTCACAAAGTACTTATCTAAGCTCAAATTTGCTCTCAAGGGCTCTGACTCACGATTCTAGGGTTTCTTGATCTCAAAGGGGACTAAGGGAGCTGAAGGGAGGACATTAAGTCCTTTAAATAGGTTGCAAACCCGAAGATTAGGGTTTTTCCTCGTCCAACACTGACTCATCGAGTCCAGCCGCCGACTCGGCGAGTCAGGCCACTTAATCATGTTCCCGAAACCCGCTTCGACTCAATGAGTCAAGAGACCCACTCGCCCAGTCCCTTCCTTTATTTTCACCTAGCACCCTTCAACTTCTTGCTTCTGAACTTGGGATGTTACAATTCTCCCCCACTTAAATTTGGTTTCATCCTCATAGCCTGCGACAACACAAAATTCTGGATGACGCTCCCACAATGCATCCACTGATCTCAAACCGGCCCAGATTCCCTCAAACAATACTATCGAATACCTATAAAATACATCTCTTCCCTTGCATGGTCCTGATAACTACTTCAAGCCGGCCACCGACTTTTTTTAGATGACAACACTCATCAACTAGGTGCCACCTGATGGCACTACCATATTCCCGTCTTAAGAATTCATTCGCCTCCTGCAAAAACTAGATACCATTATAACCCACCGGGTCATGACCCAGTATTAACCCGCTATCCTTCGCCGAACTGGTGCTACTTCTATTGTCTTGCGCCGGTGGAAACTCATCTTATTTCCTTCCTGAATCAAATCCTTTACCACGCTGTCATGGTAGAACATTTCACAGCTTCCGAGCAACTCTCATGGGCACCAAGCTACAACGTATATACACACCATACCTGGTCCAATCAGCTTCGGGCTGGAAAACCAGGTACGCCCATGATGATCCAGCCATCCTTAGTATGGAACACCACTACATACATAACTCATGACCACAATTATAATTCGGAACCAAAGGATCTACCCTTTCATCGCTTCCGAGTTCCTCTAACTCGGTATATGTGCTAATCATTCCATAATGATCAATACTTGGGGCCAGACCTTATCGATTGCTATTGCATGACGACATAATCACTCATTATACGCATACAAACCCACTAACACATATAGAGTCTTCAACATGACTGGACCGCCTTACCAGGCCTTCAGCCTATCTGGACCACTCTCAGAACCTTCAACATGTCTAGACCGCCCTCATGGGCCTTCAGCCTGTCTGGACCGTTCTCCGAGACTTCGCCCTAACTGGTATGCCTACCAGCCTTCAGTCTATCTGGACCGCTCAAAAACCATGGTGCATCACCCTGAACCATCCTTCCCCAGGAATCTCTCCCACGTAGTCTGTTCTAGCCCTCTTGGGGTTCCGAACTCCAAATCTGTTCCCATAATCTTTCCCACGGCCTAACCCAGGCCTCACATCGACAAACTACCTTATCTGAAACCATGGTCTGTTCCCTTCCCCACGTGTCTATCACTTGCTCCAATCATACCACACTCTTGGCTAATGACACTGACGGATCCAAACAACTAACCAACCCTGGATACTTGTCGTTTTACCAGATAATTTTACAATTCTCCCCACTTAGTGTACCAACTACTAACTATCGATGAAAAAACTGACATGGCTCGATCGACCTTACTTGATAAAGTCTCCCTTCTCTAGGAACTAATTTCCTCCGGAGTGAGCAACCTCCACAGAGCACTCTCTCGTCATCGCACATCCCAAACTTCAAAGAAGTTTGAATCACAACTGAGCACTTCTCGTATCTCAGTTGCTATTCCTAGCAACGAGATCATATATCTTATCTTTCGAACAAGAATCCTCCTAAATGCTAACCAACTATAACTCCTAACTACTAAGATCCTCAATCATACTATGAATCATGCGTAACAAAGCAGACAGGTTAACAATATCCCATGAATAACAAGATAACAAGATGGAAACATACCCGTATCTGCATCTGGTCCTGCCCTGAACTCCTCTGATATAAGCTGGAAAACACGTCCCTGAGCCCTCGGTGGCTCCGCTTCCCCCTGACCTCGTCCCGTAATCCTCAAATTGGACGGTGCTGGAGCCTGCACCGATCTTGCAACAAGCTGTGGACAGTTGACCCTCAAGTGTCCAACCTGATGACAATGATAACAAATCCTCATATCCTGAGCCATGACCACCTGACGGCAATCCCTCGCATAATGGCCCTCTCTCCCACACTTGCGACACGCACCACCGGTCCTACAAACTCCAGCACGACCCTTCCCACACTTCTCACAAATGTGGCTGCTCTGACCTCCAATCCTAGAGCCAATGGTTTTGGACTGTTTCTACGCCGGTGGCGACTGCACCGAGGCCTGCCTCTGCTCTCGTAACTCTAACTCAATCTCCAACTCACACCACCTGGCGGCCTCCTGCAATTCTGACAAGGTATCACACTCTGCGCGCACACAAACTGTCTGATATCTCTCTTGAGCATACTGAGATATCGGGACATCTGAGCCTGCTCTGATGCAAACTCAGGGAAAAACATATCCCTCTCCGTGAACATCTTGGTGATTTCCGTCCCTGACTCTGAGCCCTGCTTTAGCTCCAGGAACTCCTCAGCCAACATCTCTCTCTCTCTCTCTCTCTCTCTCTCTCTCTCTCTCAACTTGCGAAACATAACGAGTACTGAACATCTCACGGAATTGATCCCAAGAAACCACAGCCCACTGCCCATCAGAATAAGATCCTGTTGTCAACCTCCACCAACCATCGCTTCGAGCCTCAAAAGATTTAGAGCACACCTCACCCTCTGATCTGTAGGGCATGAACACGGAAAGAAACAACCCTCCACGTCTAACAACCATCTCATAGCAACGATTGGATCCTGAACTCCATCGAAAGTAGGGGGCTTCGTATTATCGAACTCCCGATACTAAAAACCTCGACCAGTTCCTCCCCCTGCCGCTGCCGTGACAGCCGTCTCCATAAGAGCTGCATAGTGTCATCAAAGTACTCAACCATGGCGGTCTTGATCGACCCAAACATCTCTGGCAACTCAGCCCGGAACGTAGCAACAATCTCATCATGCAGGATCTCACGAATCCTGACATCTAACTCATCACTACTCATCTGAGCAATGACCTCGGATGGCGCTGGTCCATCCTGATCACCCACTCCTGATCCCGATCCCGAACCGGATCCTGCCCCAAAATGTCTCGTAATCGCCATACTATAATACATCAATTAAACCCTTTAAGCACATCACAACCTACCCGAGGAACTAACTCCCAACCAAACCCTAGGTGTTGTCACTTCCTTGATACATGTATGGGTCCTGTGGTTCCAGTAGTACGAGCCCATACTACCTTCCACACCTACCCATATTTGTACCAAGTATCACCACAACACCCTCAAAATACTATATACACGACGAACACTCCATCCTCGCTCCTAAAGGAATACTGAATATCTCATAACTGGCCTTTCGACCTCTCACGACCCACCCATAAGAGAACCCTAGGCTAGCAGGCATCATGTAATCAAGAAATTATATCTTGCAATCCCTGAAGATCCCTAGCCTAGTACTAGCATGTTGTTCTAACATATAACATAATCAAATATCTTGTATGGTATTTTGGGGTCAACTTACTGGCTCTGGCTGATCGTACACTCCGCCTCCTCTTTTTACTCATTTTGAAAACCAATTAGAAAATCATTTTGAAACTCCTCTTGATTTGAGACTGGATTCACACGAACGTTCCTCTAATTCACTCAAATCAAGGCTCTAATACCAACTTGTAACGACCATAAAATTTCCAACTAATTTAAACTTTTCAAAAACAATCCTTATCCATAAATTATTACAAAAAGGTTTTCAATTTTTCTACTATCAGAGTCTCCCAGAAACTTCAACATAAAATGAGGAGTGGTACAATCACGCCATTGCCTTGCCACGATCTCCTGAAGTACCTGAAACAAAATACTGAACTGTAAGCCCGCAAGCTTAGTGATTTACCCACAAAATACCAACCACACATAATCATACTCATAACATATCACTAAATAGATCAACCATGCATATCGAGTCTACAGTGTGACTGATCTGCACGCACCAGGCCTTCACTGTACTCGGTCCACTCTCCGAGTCTAGCCATGTATATCGAGTCTACAGTGTGATTGGTTCGCCCGCACCGGTCCTTCAATCCACCTGGTCCACTCTCTGAGTCTACAGTATGACTGGTCTGCCTACACCAGGCCTTCAATCGGCCTGGTCCACTCTCTGAGCCTCGGCACGTCTGGTCCGCCCTCTTTGAGCCTTCCGCCTATTCGGACCACTCGCTGGGCCTTCAGAAAGTCCGGTACGCCCTGGGTATGTTGGGCTACAACACAAAGCAGGAACCGCCTCAACCCAACCCCAGTTAAACAACCATGTGCACATAAAACAATTAATCACATAATAATTCTCAACCAGACAGACGGTCTAACAGATCACATAGCATAACAACATCCTAACCAGGATTCCAACCTAACCGGTCACTAGCATAACATTACTCTATAAACCGGGATACCGACCCTAACCAGGTCACTAGCATAATACCATCCTAAATACCAGGATGCAGATCTAGCAAATTAATAACATAACAAACAATACCCGGATTCCCATCCGATAAAGGGCCGGGCTTGGTGTCGTAGACCGTGTCGATATAGTAAGGATAACTCACCTGAAATATGATGAACCGAACCACGAAAGCTAAATCCTGAAACACTGCCTCCAACTCTAACACCTAAAACCAACAATGATACATTGACATAAATTACCAATTTAACCTAATACCCATGAATGTCAAAGTCAAAGTCCTCACTCAAAGTCAACATTCCGATTGCCTCGACTCGTCGAGTCACCCCATGACTCGTCGAGTTTCACACCCCAAAACCGGAATGGCAGAAACGTTCTGGGGTGGATGACGCCATGTCAAGTATCACAACATATGCAGTATAGCAATCAAAGTACAACAACCATTGCATTAATAGTAATAGTTTTACATAAGTTACATTTCATAGAGACATTAAAGTAATACAAAAACTAGTATAGATTCAACTCGGTACTAAACTGTCTTCACCAAAAGCTCCAGGGATGTACCTGTTTATCGCTGACCTGAGAATACAAGTTATTTTGAAAGCGAGTATCAACATTATTATAAATGCTGGTGAGTTCATAAGTATTTAGTGTCATTTGTGTAAGTAAGCATTTTATTCACAATAACTTCATAAAAAGTAGTAGTTTTAGAATCTACGACGTATTAGCGTTCTTTCCAGAAAATCCTATATTTTCTAATTAAAAGCAGTCTTCTGCCAAGACTCGACAGTGTTATGTTTTAAAGAGATATTTTCCCTGAAATACTATCATTACCAGAATACGGTATTTGATGTTAAAGAAAGTAGGAGAATATCAATAGTAAAAACATTAGGAAAAATAACATATGCCTCAGCAGAAAATACTGCTGACTAACGCAAAAGAAATCATAGACTCCAGGAGAGTATCGAATGAATGATACGCCTAGCTCAGTCTAACAAAAGGAAACATAGACCCCAGACGGTATCAAAAGTACTATACGGCTAGCAAGGTCTAAAATAATGAAACACAGACCCCAGACAATATCAAATGAACGATACAGCTAGTAAGGTCTAAAATAATGAAACACAGACCCTAGACAGTAGAAAATGAACGATACAGCTAGCAAGGTCTAAAATAATGAAGCACAGACCCCAGATAGTATCAACTGAAAGATACAGCTAGCAAGGTCTAACACAAAGGGAATATCCTAAGTGGGTTGTTTCAAGCATACAGTGTTGGATTCCTCGTTAGCTTAAGACCATGAATTATAAGGTAAACATGGATATACTCTTGTTACCAACTCGACGACGGGGAGATCCGTGTCTTGAGGATGCATCTCGTATTCTGAATTATGTTAGAGGCGCTAGAGAAATGATATAGACTCGCGTATGAACTGACTCCTCTGGAATTCTTGTACTAGAAAGAAAGAATAGAGCTTCCTAACTATTCCTATAATAGTTACTAGTGTCCTTGATCTATGAGTGACGAGTGGGAGGATGCCCTTGCTACCCAAGGGAAATGAACTGGCTGATGTAAACCTTTATATCTATACATGTATACATGATATATAGTTAATGATTAAACGACCTTCGGATGGATATCCGATCCCACCAGAGCACATCTAAATGAGGAAAAGGAAATACGGCGGACTAGCCTTCCTATGTCCTTTAAACATTAGTTATATAACTATACACATACAAGCATGCATCTAACGAAGTAGAAATATTTAACGAAGTAGAAGCGTTTAACGAAGTAGAATTGTTTAACCAAGTGGAAGCGTTTAATGAAGTAGAAGCGTTTAACGAAGTAGAAGCGTTTAACGAAGTAGAAGCGTTTAACCAAGTAGAAGCGTTTAACGTAGTAGAAGCATTTAACCAAGTCGAAGCGTTGAAGCGTGGAAGAAAACTTTGATGAAAACTCTGGAAACCTTCACACTTAACAAAATCATGACTTGGTATCCTTTTGTAAAACAAGATTGAAGACCTTTAGAAATCCTTGACAATCTTTCATAAACAAGTTTTGAATACAACTTTGATAAAAAAATATAAGTAAGATGTTTTGGAAAAACCATTTATAGTATCATACTTAGTAAAACAGCTGGAAGTGTAATAAATCCTGGTGCATGAGGGTTATTGATCACATATGATTGATATGATAACTGGCATGTTTTAACTTGTATTCCCCCCATAAAAGCATGTAAAAACATTTTAAAAGGTTATTTCAGGAGTATGAACTCACCTATTGTAAGTGGATCGGGTGGAGATGGCGGTTGGGTTCTCGGTGTCAAGTGAAAGACTTGAACACACTTAGTGACCTATTAACATATGATAACATATGTTTACATACAATTAGTAATTATAATAGTAATTTAACATGTATACACATCCTAATGAGTGGAAAACACTTTTGTCAAGTGCTAGGAGTGTCCCGGGTAACATCTAAAGGAGTGTATATCCTAGTTAGGGAGTTTACTCTTCAAGAGTAAACTCTTAATAGAGGTTATGGCCGTAAGACCATATCCCCATGAGTTTACGGCCATAAACTCATGGGTGGTGTGTTCTAGGATGCTTCAAGGTCTTATATCACTCATAGAATTAGGCTAGGTCCAAATATAAGGCATATGAAGGGGTTTAAGGCTCAAAATGGACCATTTAAGGAGTTTACGGCCCTAAACAAGGAGTTTATGGCCGTAAGCTCTTATATGTTCATTTCTTTGGTGTATTAAGGTCTTAAATGGTAGAGAATAAAGTTCTATGCATTTTTCCAAGTCAAATGAAGAAGTTAGGGCATCATTTGGCCTCCTTTTGGGAGTTTACGGCCCATGGACCAATCCTAGGGGGTTTACAGCCGTAAACTCCTAAATCCTTGGTTTAATTGATGTTTAATGCCTTTACTTCAATAGGGGTTGCTTGTAGACATTTTCCCCGCCCATAGGAGGTGTTTGAGGCCAAATCTAACACCCTAATGGGTGTTCATGGCCTATGAAGAGGGGTTTACGGTCCAAGATTGTTCTTGGGCTGTAAACTCATGTTTACTCTCCAAAATGCAAGGTTTTGGTTTTCTAAGCTCGAAGGTGTAAGTCCACAAGTCATATCTAAGCCCTAGGGGTATTTTAGAGGGGTTTTGGGGCTTCAAAACCCCACTTATGGGTGTTCACGGTCCAAGAGTGTTCTTGGGCCGTAAACACATGAATTTGCCCCTATTTGATGTGTTAAACACGAATTTTCATGTTAACTAACCTACACAACAAGTTAGGATAGATTACTTACTAGTTTGGGGGTCGGAATGGGTGTTTTGGATCGAAAAAAAGTTGTAGAGAGACAGAGAGAGAGTGTGTAGAGAGAGAGTGGAAAGTCTCAAATGGACTCCAATCACCTTTATATAGGGGTTTGAGTTGGGGCTCAGTGGAAATCTACCCGATATTACCGTTAAACAGGGCTTTTGGTCGCACCCGATTAAATGGTCGTATTTTGACTTGGTTGAAACTAAAACTTTTCAAGGGATTATTGAGGGTGTTTCTAATTTGTTTCAACCCTTACTAAGTCATTATAAAAATCCCAAATTAATTAACCCATCCAAAAGGTTAACAAACAGTTTAATATAACGAGGCTTATTAACGGAAGGAGGGGTTAAAAATAACGGAAATAAATTTCGGGTTGTCACATCATCCCCTCGTTAGAGGGAATTTCATCCCGAAATTTAGGTTTAGGCAAGGAAGTGGCATAAGAATCAGGTAGGGGTATGAGGGAACTTCCTATTTGGTTGGTCCTTGCACTCTCAAGTGAACTCTAGCCTTTGCTTGTCATTCTAACAAACCTTCACTTACGAGATGCGGATTCTGTCTCGTGCAGTTAGCGATTCCTACAGGTTCGTCTACGAAGTTAGGGTTCCCAATGGTTTCTATCAAGATGAGTGGGATACAAAGAGTGACATCATGCTAACACTTATCAAGTCTAAGAAGTGGATTGATTTGGGGTGAAACTTGTGGAATTTCCGAAAGTAGTAGTGGTCTGACGAGGGTTGGATCAATCTTTGTAATGAATCTCGGATGGTCCTAAGCTCTCGAAAGGGTAGGGCTTCAGTATTTAGAACGCAGTGTACTTCTATGGCGAGATCATCACTAGCGTGATCGCCATTCCGAAGTTCCAACCGTTCTCTCATAGTGGGAATGTAGTCCTTCAGCTTAGTTCTTAGGAAGCTCGGGTTGTCCTTGGATTTGTGTTTCCTATCAATTGGATTTCAGAGGTTTTCTAGATCATTGGATGGATTGTATGTCTACGGGTATCTGTTTGCTGCAGGGTGGCTATCTCAATCTTGTGCAAAATAAACCTGCACTTCTGATTCTTGAGATGTTTCTAACAGAAACTCTCCGAGTCGGGGAGATAGGGTTTCACCAGAAGAGTGCTTAGAAAGTTTTTAAACTTCACATTATTGTCTAGTTAGTGCTTTTACAATATGATTCCTAACGGGAAAGGATCATGCTCTTACTTGCCTTGCTGTTTCATGAATAACATGCTCTGCTCAGGGCCAACTCAATCCTTAGAGATTTTCAGAAGTGTTGGACCATCCCGGGAGGTGGTTCTACTATTTCTGTGTGAGATAGTATTCTTGGAACACTTATTAGTCCAGTGAATCTCTAAGACATGCCCTATTCTCTAAGGCGTTGGTTTATTTCGGTTGCAGAAAGCGCGTGCTCTTGTATAATCAATCGACTAACACCTAGACTGGTGTCAAGTCTATAATCTCTTCGGGATCTGGGTTTTAGGGCTTAACGCAACCTACTTTCACACTTTATTCAAATACTCTTGGCTGCGGACGATATCCTGTGGTTCGTGGTATTCTAGTGTTCACCTCGTAGAATGTAGTCTATGATCTATAGGGCGACAGTGACTTCTTCCACATGAGGGGGAGGCGGAGTGTCCTAGGCACTACTCGTCGGTAACAGGGTGGACGAAGTGCCTAAGTAGTGCAAACATCTTCTGCAACTACTCTTCCAAAGGTTCCGAGTTTTCTCGATCTAGGTCAAATCTAGTGAGTATAGGGTTCCATCACTCGGAACTTTAATCTCCTCATCCACTCTTCTCAGAGTTTAACTTATCGTAGCTTCCAGATTTATGGTATATCTGATGAGATGCTTAATTCGTGGGATTAAGCGTGAATGGATGGTTGTAGTCAATGTCCTTGACTCTTACGACTCAGATTTCTTTACCAACCGAGGGTGTTAGCTACTATGTTGGCTTAACCAGGATGACGACAAATCTCAGATTTGTGGTCATTATAGTAGCTCAACCCCGCAGTGGTTCTGTTGACTCTAGCTCATATTCTATGGAATAGGATGAAGGGTTTACTATGAGGTTCGTGGTAGAGCTCATACTTGGCTTAACCACTAATACTTGGTGTATGCAAGCCATATATAATTGAGGTCGGCAAGATGTTCAGTTGTGTCACTCCACCCCAAACCCACAACCAAACGAGGAACAGGGAGTAGGGAGGATGCACACATCTTAAATCTTTTTGATCTCAATTATATACCACTCTTATGCATATACTCAGTTATAGTAGTAAGTCCCATGATTTCTATCCTCTTGATTCACGACCCTGATTGCGAGGTGCGAAGGGTCTTTCTGGGGGATCTACGCAGTATGCTTCAGGTGGTTATCGTCTTCTTGAATACTTGCAGTGTCTTTCACTTTGGTTTCTATTTGTCTACGAAGGGTTGGTTAATAGCGCGCGGTACCCTCCTCCTGGGTACTTCGGAAAGTTTGAAATAAGATTGACGACTGACGGGTCACATTAGTCTTTATTATTTTTATTTTGTTTAGGTTCGGAAGAACCTTTAATTGCCGAAATGGATGCGGTGAAAGTTCTTTTTACATAGCACTAGGGACTTACACACGGTTACACTAAGTCAAACCATGATTGATACAGGCGTCGAAGCTAGCATATGATGTGTGGAAAACAAACTAGTTTTAATCCTACTTTTTATTAATGAGTTAAGCACACAAAGGCAGTGAACCAATCTTTTAGTAGTATAGTTGGATAAGTAGGGTATCAAACTCAGGGAACGGAAATTGATCTAGTAACTAATTTTAACTAAGCAAATAATAAAAGTAAAAAGGGTTTTTTCTCTAGTTTTATAAGACTAGAAACTTAAGCAAAGCAAATAAAACACTTAATTAACTAACGATTAAAACAAATGACAATTTCACCAAATTTATTAAAGGGTTTCTGTTTAGGTTCAACTAATTCACTCCTATGGTTATTTTCAAGATAAATTAATTATTATTGGTTACCAACTATAGTGGTTAGGTTCATGTTGATTACCCCTAACCCTTAGATAGTTAATTAATTCTAGAAGTGGCCAATTGTTTAAATTAACTAATTACCTAGTTCAATTATTTGGATTAAATAAGGTTGGTAATTGGTTAATCAAGTTGATATTTCAATTAACCTCTTGTTTGTTGGTTCCTCAGACAAGCTAACACATTAACTTACCTATTTTCTTATTAATCTTAATTTCATATTCATTACTCTTAAGCATATGATCAAGTGTTCACAATACATATGAGGTTAATAATCAAGAGATGTTCATGCAGCTTAATTACCTTCCAATTAACAGAAAATAGTTGTCATCAATGCATAAGGTTCTTTAACAAACTTAATTTAATAAAATCACCAAATCATAATCAATCAAAAAGTATATTATAACCATAGGAGCAAATTAGTCTTCCCAAACATAAACTAAACGAATTTAGCTAATAGTCATGATAAAAACAAACTCAATAACAGTTTTAATAAAGCTAAAAATCTTAAATCCTAAAGCTAAGTGGAATGATTAACCTAATAGCCTTGATTCTTCCAAGGATTGAAGATTAGGGTTGCACAGCTCCTCCAGGGATTCTTTGTCGCAGGTCTAGCTCTTAAAATTGCCAAAAGTCTTTCCCAATCGGATAATGAATTAGTATCTATAGTTATCCAAAAACAGGGTGTACTCGGCGAGTAGCAGACCCAACTCGCCGAGTAGGTGTGAGTTATCCGTCTCAAATCAGGAGTCTTTACTTATCTTCTGGAATCTTCTCATGTACTCGCCGAGTATGCTCGAGAACTCGCCGAGTAGGTCTTCTTTTGTCCTTCATTCTTCACTCTTTGATCTTCAATTGCTTCCCTTTGTTCATTTTCACCCCCAAGCATGTCTTATGGATTGAAAACAAAATTTAAGCTTTATTAAGTACCTTTTGTCCACATTATACACAAAATTAGTTAAAAATGAATAAAAATATATGCTAAATAATTAAATAATTATGCACATATCAGCATACATCAACATGACATAGAATGAGGGTCGATAGGGTCATGTGCTGAATGGGTACACAAGTTCTAGGCATCTCGAGTTTCGTCCCGTGTATCACTGTCGCAGATACTTGGACCGATAGAGTTGATGCGGAACTGTATAGGGTCCTGAGTGTTTCTGAGTAGAGTACCTTTCATGAATGGATTCTCACGAGGCCTTTCTATAATTGCCTAACATAAACTAGTCATGTATAATTAAGGTGGGGAGGACTGTTGACTGAGTGACCCCGCCTTAAATCCACAACCAAACAAGGAACAGGAAATGAGGCGGCATTCACTCACTCTAGGTCTATCCATCTCAATTATACATGGCCGTAACGTATATATCTAGCCATTACAGTTTTACCTGATGAAAATTTTAAAATTTTTATAACCGTGCTGTGACTTTCGCCTTAACGGATAAGTATTTACATTTAGAATTAGCCTTTTAATGTTTTCGGTTAGTTATCTGAGATTGAGAGACGTATCAAAAATCTACCGGGTTCCTTGATGCTTCTCCTTGAGCATTAGAGTTAGACTCCTCCTGTGTCTTTATTGTTTCCTTCAGTTGGATTGTCCTTCTTGAAGTGTCCAATCTCACCACATAGGCGGCAAACTGGATTGGACCCCACATTGGTGGTTGATGTAATAAACTCAACCGGGGTTCTGCAGACACGAGCGGGATGCCCCTTCAAGTTGCACCTAGTACAACAGAGTTCCTGGCATACACCATGATGATGGTAGCTACACTTGCTGCAGTAGGGAAGGCTTCCTAGGTATTGTCTTCTTGAAGTCAGGATGGAAGGATTTATAGGTGTATTGACTGCCTCAACTTGCTGACCTTCGGAAGGTCCTTGAGCCGAGGTACTTCCTTTCTCGCTCTTGAACTTTCTGTTCAGTGGAGTTGGTTGAGGTTCTTGGGTAGCTGGGTGTGCAGTTGTTGGTTGTTGTTGTCCATTACTAGGATCAGAATTTCCGATAAGGCTCTTGCTAACATTGGCGTTGTTAGCATTCAGTTGAGCCATGACAATTGTTACGGCTGCCGAGACTGCAACTTGGAACGTAGCTTCATCGAATAGGAGAGTCGGTTTCTTGCCAACGGATGGGTTACGCTTCTTCGGAGGCATGGTTTTTCCTACACAGAAAGGAGCACAAACTGATGAGAGGCGATGGTAACCCTTAGACGTATTTATCCTTACTATATTAGGCATAAATTTTTCCCGTGCCTCGGATATTGGTTGTCTGAGTGTCGACCTACATCCCTATGATGTAGTCCGGGTATTCAAGGTAGGAGTATGAGTATCAAAAAAGCCATAAGATGGGAGTCGTTCCTACTAAGTTACCTTTGGAAAGATATGAGAACAGTTCGGAACGAAGACCGCGGGAAGAAAGGCTCATGAAGACTTATGGCTAAAAACTCTCAATAGAGGTGTGGGGATCCACTCTAATCGTATTAATTGCAACGGGAAAAGGCGATTTACCTAACACATAACGTGAGTAGTGTAATCACTAACTCACTAAACTGTATTATTTTATGGGTGTATTAGCGTGACGAACACGAGGAAAAGACACTTCTCGGGTTCCATGTACTGGCTCCCTCTATCTACCTCGTTTCATTGACTGGGACCGACGTTGGTTTCCTTCGGGTAGTTACCTAGGGTTCTCTTCTCCTATAGACATATTGAATCTCTACTCTGTCTTACGTCTGATTCCGACTCTGGGTGTCATCACTTCATGATTCATGACTGGAAATCTTGGAAGTTTAGGCGAATTTCCCACCATGTCCCTAAAAAGGTATAGGTACTTGGTGATTTCAATAGTCTTGGCCTTGTTCATTTATTTTCTGAACTGGATATCTTCTCAATGAACCTCTTATGGGTCTGAATCAACTCTTCTATCAGATACTGAGGTGGATAGGGTTTTCTACAAGGTTCGTGCAAGAATGGAAATGTCTAAAGAATCCTAAGAGATTATTAACATTTCACTGGGTGATCCATATCGAGTCCTGCTACGATTACCTAGGGTACACAAATCATATATAGCTTAGATCCGATAGGCCTTTGAATATGTGATACTACTCTATATCCACATCCCAACGAGGAAAAAGGAAGTAGAGAAAAATCACACATTCTTTGTCTATGGGATCCTTATTATATATAATCTTGGGAGTATACCCTCTGTAATTGTAGGTATATCAATAAGGATCTTTTTAGTTCTTCACACAAGGTTATCTATGGATCCTAAAGTACCCCTATGGTATTTTAATTTCTTGTTTGTTTCTTAACTTCTGAATATGATTCTGGGATTAGTGTGAGTCTTTTAGTATTCCAAAATACTCTCATTATATTTTAAACTTTATGTTTGGCTCTTGCATTCCTAGTTAGTAAGTTTCAGACCTGTTGCCACACCACTATCACTCCCAAGCACACGTTCATCGCATCTCGAATAAATGTAGTTGATCAAGTTACATTTATTCTAGCTTACAATTACATAACTGCCTAGGTTTGACGATAATGTTCAACATCCGAAGACTTTTATTCTTGTTCTTCTTGTGATACTTGTATTCGAGTGTTTAGATTCTGGATGTTCTTATACTTTGGTAAAATATGGTTATATTTTAAAGTATAATTCTTGGTCAGAGTGTTTTATCCCTATGTATTTATAGGCTGTATATCTTTTATGAATTGATATACTTAGCTCACTATAAACATTGCTCTCATACCAATCTGTCACACCCCAAAACCGGAATGGCGGAAACGTTCTGGGGTGGATGACGTCACGTCAAGTATCACAACATATGCAGTATAACAATTAAAGTACAAAAACCATTGCATTAATAATAATAGTTTTACATAAGTTACATTTTATAGAGACATTAAAGTAATACAGAAACTAGTATGGATGCAACTCGGTACTAAACTGTCTTCACCAAAAGCTCCAGGGATGTACCTGTCTATCCCTGACCTGAGAGTACAAATTATTTTGATAGCGAGTATCAGCATTTTTATAAATGCTTGTGAGTTCATAAGTATTTAGTGTCATTTGTGTAAGTAAGCATTTTATTCACAATAACTTCATAAAAAGTAGTAGTTTTAGAATCTACGATGTATTAGCATTCTTTCCAGAAAATCCTATATTTTCTAATTAAAAGTAGTCTTCTACCAAGACTCGACAGTGTTATGTTTTAAAGAGAAATTTTCCCTAAAATACTATCATTACCAGAATACGGTATTTGATGTTAAAGAAAGTAGGAGAATATCAACTGTAAAAACATTAGGGAAAATAACATATGCCTCAGCAGAAAATACTGCTGACTAAGGCAAAAGAAATCATAGACTCTAGGAGAGTATCGAATGAATGATACGCCTGGCTTAGTCTAACAAAAGGAAACACTAACCCCAAACGGTATCAAATGTATGATATGGCTAGCAAGGTCTGAAATAATGAAACACAGACCCCAGACAGTATCAAATGAATGATACAGCTAGCAAGGTCTAAAATAATGAAACACAGACCCCAGGCAATATCAAATGAACGATACAGCTAGCAAGGTCTAAAATAATGAAACACAGACCCCAGACAATATCAAATGAAAGATACAGCTAGCAAGGTCTAAAACAAAGGGAATATCCTAAGTGCGTTGTTTCAAGCATACAGTGTTAGATTCCTCGTTACCTTAATGTTGGGTTTTGAGCATTTTAACAATCCTAAGTGTACATGCAACCCTAAATACCTTGGATCTATGTTTTCTCTATTATACATGCAATTATGAACATCCAAGGTATTATCCTAATATAGCATACAAAATAATGAATATAAAAAGATAGAATACATACCTTTTTGATGTAGAATGTCTTCATGAAGCTTTAGTGCCTAGTGCCTCAAGTGTGACACCTCAAATGGTTCACACAACACCAAATACACTTGGAATAACTTGAGAGAATTCTACAACTTATGAAATCGGCTAGCCCTTCTTGTACTCACACTAGTGGCCGATTTTGGTGAATAATATGATGCTTATATAGTGTGTTACAATTAGGGTTACACCATGTAAGCCCTAATTGTCATGACCTTTCATTTCCATGACCCATGGGTTATGTAACCTCCATGGAGCATCCATGGAGGATCCTATGGGTTCAACCCAACTAGATAATCTATGGAGCATTAGCCCTCTATATAAGTATGGATGATTTACACAATCAACCCATATATTTAATTAGTCTTCTTTTGATCACATAATTAATTCTAAATTAATTCTTGATCAATACTAATTAAATATTATTATTCTTATTATTAATATACTAGAACTTATAATATATTAATAACCATAAGTGTCTTATTTCTCTCACTTAGTCTATCCAAGTGCATGATGCCATGCAACCCAAATGGACCATGCCGGGTCGGGTCAAGTCTTACCAATTATAGTTATGGACTTAGACATTAATACAATACTTAAGACCATGAATTATAAGGTAAACATGGAGATACTCGTAACCATACTGATTGACACTAGAGTACTTGACGCCCTACAAGCATCGAAATAATTATGACATTTGTCACCCCTTGGCTTGGTAGGTTGTGGACTGTACCTAGCAGTTAGGGTGAGGGAGCGTCAGTCCCGTATAGATCTATACACACAATGCCCGCTCTCCTTACTGGAGACTCTGGTTACCAACTCAACGGCAGGGAGATCCGTGTCTTGAGGATGCATCCCGTATTCTGAATTATGTTAGAGGCATTGGAGAAATGATATAGACTGGCGTATGAACTGACTCCTGTGGAATTCTTGTACTAGAAAGAGTGAATAGAGCTTCCTAACTATTCCTATAATAGTTACTAGTGTCCCTGATCTATGAGTGACGAGTGGGAGGATGCCCTTGCTACCCAAGGGAAATGAACTGGCTGATGTAAACCTTTATATCTATACATGTATACATGATATATAGTTAATGATTAAACAACCTTCAGATGGATATCCGATCCCACCAGACCATATCCAAATAAGGAAAAGGAAATAGGGCAGACAAGATTGAAGCATTTAACCAAGTAGAAGCGTTGAAGCATGGAAGAAAACTTTGACGAAAACTCTGGAAACCTTTATACTTAAGAAAATCATGACTTGGTATCCTTTTGTAAAACAAGATTGAAGACCTTTAGAAATCCTTGACAATCTTTCATAAACATGTTTTGAATACAACTTTGATAAAACAATATAAGTAAGACGTTTTGGAAAAACCATTTATAGTATCATACTTGGTAAAACAGCTGGAAGTGTAATAAATCCTGGTGCATGTGGGTTATTGATCACATATGATTGATATGATAACTGGCATATTTTAACTTGTATTCCCCCCCATAAAAGCATGTAAAAACATTTTAAAAGGTTATTTTAGGGGTATGAACTCACCTGTTGTAAGTGGATGGGGTGGAGATGCCGATTGGGTGCTCGGTGTCAAGTGAAAGACTTGAACACACTTAGTGACCTATTAACATATGGTGACATATGTTTACATACAATTAGTAATTATAATACTAATTAAACACGTATACACATCCTAATGAGTGGAAAACACTTTGGTCAAGTGCTAGGAGTGTCCCAGGTAACATCTAAAGGAGTGTATGGCCTAGTTACGGAGTTTACTCTTCAAGAGTAAACTCTTTATAGAGTTTACGGCCCTAGGACCATATCCCCATGAGTTTACGGCCGTAAACTCATGGGTGGTGTGTTCTAGGATGCTTCAAGGTCTTATATCACTCATAGAATTAGGCTAGGTCCAAATATAAGGAATATGAAGGGGTTTAAGGCTCTAAATGGACCATTTAAGGAGTTTATGGCCCTAAACAAGGATTTTATGGCTGTAAGCTCTTATATGTTCATTCCTTTGGTGTATTAAGGTCTTAAATGGTAGAGAATAAAGTTCTATGCATTTTTCCAAGTCAAATGAAGAAGTTAGGGCATCATTTGGCCTCCTTTTGGGAGTTTACGGCCCATGGACCAATCCTAGGGGGTTTACAGCCGTAAACTCCTAAATCCTTGGTTTAATTGATGTTTAATGCCTTTACTTCAATAGGGGTTGCTTCTAGACATTTTCCCCGCCCATAGGAGGTGTTTGAGGCCAAATCTAACACCCTAATGGGTGTTCACGGCCTATGAAGAGGGGTTTACGGTCCAAGAGTATTCTTGAGCCGTAAACTCATGTTTACTCTCCAAAATGCAAGGTTTTGGTGTTCTATACTCGAAGGTGTAAGTCCAGAAGTCATATCTAAGCCATAAGGGTAGTTTAGAAGGGATTTGGGGCTTCAAAACCCCACTTATGGGTGTTCACGGTCCAAGAGTGTTCTTGGGCTATAAACACATGAATTTCCCCTATTTGATGTCTTAAACACGAATTTGCATGTTAACTAAGCTACACAACAAGTTAGGATAGATTACTGACTAGTTTGGGGCTCGGAATGGGCGTTTTTGGATCGAAAACAAGTTGTAGAGAGAGAGTGTGTGTAGAGAGAGAGTGGAAAGTCTGAAATGGACTCCACTCACCCTTATATAGGGGTTTGAGTTGGGGCTCAGTGGACATCTGCCCGATACTGCCGTTAAACGGCGCTTTTGGTCGCACCCGATTAAATGGTCATATTTTGACTTGGTTGAAACTAAAAATTTTCAAGGGATTATTGAGGGTGTTTCTAATTTGTTTCAACCCTTACTAAGTCATTATAAAAATCCCAAATTAATTAACCCATCCAAAAGGTTAACGGACAGTTTAATAAAACAAGGTTTATTAACGGAAGGAGGGGTTAAAAATAGCGTAAATAAATGTCGGGTTGTCACATCAAGTCTAAAAATCTCTGAGTTCCAAACTGTCCAACTCACTGAATCACCACTCAACTCATTGCTATGAGCCTTAACCAGATGAGGTTGGGGATTCTGTGTCGTGACTCGTTGAGTCCAAGAAAAGACTCACCGAGTCCACGACAATCTTCATCTGACTCGCCGAGTTGTTCTTCAAACTCCTCGGGTTCAAGCTCATCATCATATGACTCGCCGATCACCCATGCGACTCGCCGAGTCACTACGCGATGCAAAGTCTGATCCCTAGCCCAACTCACTGAGTCATCTCCCAGACTCGCCGAGTCCATACGTGCATTCTCGAAATCTCGAGTCATAGAGCTACTCCTTTGCTCCAATTAATAGATATGGGTCTCTTGAGGCCTTTAGCAACATAAAGTTGCTACCTTTACATGCTTCATGTACCATATTATCAAAAACCTTTCTAGAAAGGAACTTAACTCATGGGGAATGGATTTTGCATAACAACTAACATGGCTTTCTGCATCTTTGATCCAAATAGAGCTCAGATCCTGAGTTTCAACTCCAGATCTAACTTGTGCACCAAGTTCTCATCACATAATCTCCAAAGAAACCCTAAAACTCCATGAAAGATGGATCTAGAAGGAAAAATCCAAGGATAACGATTAATTACCTCCCAAAATGACCTCCAACTTAAGAGAAATCCGAATCTCCACAAATCTCCTTGATCCAAGCTCCTTGATCTTCAAAATCTCTTCACAAAGTACTTATCTAAGCTCCAATTTGCTTTCAAGGGCTCTCACTCACGATTCTAGGGTTTCTGGATCCCAAAGGGGACTAAGGGAGCTGAGGGGAGGACATTAAGTCCTTTAAATAGGCTGCAAACCCGAAGATTTGGGTTTTTCCTTATCTAACATTGACTCGTCGAGTCCAGTCGCTGACTGGGTGAGTCAGGCCACTTAATCATTTGGCCGACACCCGCTTCGACTCGATGAGTCAAGAGACCCACTCGCCGAGTCCCTTCCTTTATTTTCACCTAGCACCCTTCAACTTCTAGCTTCTGAACTTTGGATGTTACAATTCTCCCCCACCTAAATTAGGTTTCGTCCTTGAAGCCAACGTCAACACAAAATTCCGGATGGTTCTCCCACAATGCATCCACTGATCTCGAACCGACCCAGATTCCCTCAAACAATACTATCGAATCCCTATAAAATCCATCTCTTCCCTTGCAGGTTCCTGATAACTGCTTCAAGCCAGCCACCGATTTTGTTTTTTTTTTGATGAGAACACTCATCAACTAGGTGCCACCTAATGACACTACCATATTCCCGTGTTACGCATTCATTCGCCACCTGCGAAAACTAGATACCATTATAACCCACCGGGTCTTGACCCAATATTAACCCGCTATCCTTCGCCTAATTGGCGCTACTTCTATTGACTAGCACCGATGGAAACTCATCTCACTTCCTTCCTGAACCAAATCCTTTACCGCGCTGTCATGGTAGAAACTTTCACAGCCTCCAAGCAACTCTCATGGGCACCCAGCTACAACGTATATACACACCATACCTGGTCCAATCGACTTCGGGCTGGAAAACTAGGTACGCCCATGATGATCCAACCATCCTTAGGATGGAAGACCACTACATACATAACTCATGACCACAACCATAATTCATAACCGAAGGATCTACCCTGGCATCACTTCCAAATTCCTCTGACTCAGTATCTCTACTAACCATTCCATAACCTCAACAGGCATCCAACCCATATGTGCTTTCACACATCTGGTACAATCTCGTTGCTCACTATCAATAACTGAAGTGCTTTCGATCGTCCATTTACACTACTACTTTCCTTTCAGAGGACCCACACTCCCTCCCGGAGCTACATACCTCTCCTTTCCAGGAAGTCTACTCAACAATCATTACCACACCTATAAGTGCCACCGTGCTAAACCCCACTCTACACTACCCACGTAGAGCAACTGCCATTCATATACTCTGAATCTGATCATATAACTAACAAGGCCCACACACGGCGTCCAGCCAACTCCACCATCATGATCAATACTTGGGGCCAGACCTTATCAATTGCTATTGCATGACGACATAATCACTCATTCTATGCATATAGATCCACTAACACATATAGAGTCTTCAGCACGACTGGACCGCCTTACTAGGCCTTCAGCCTATCTGGACCACTCTCAAAACCTTCAGCATGTCTGGATCACCCTCCTGGGCCTTCAACCTATCTGGACCATTCTCCGAGCCTTCGGCCTGACTGGTATGCCTACTAGCCTTTAGTCTATCTGGACCGCTCAAAAACCATCGTGCATAACCCTGAACCATCCTTCCCCAGGAATCTCTCCCACATAGTATGTTCTAGCCCTCTTGGGGTTCCGAACTCCAAATTTATTCCCAGAATCTTTCCCACGTCCTAACCTAGGCCTCACATCGACAAACTACCTTATCTGAAACCATGGTTTGTTCCCTTCCCCACGTGTCTATCACTTGCTCCAATCATACCACACTCTTGGCTAATGACACTGATGGATCCAAACAACTAACCAACCCTGGATACTTGTCGTTTTACCATATAATTTTACAATTCTCCCCACTTAGTGTACCAACTACTAACTAACGATGAAAAAACCGACATGGCTCGATGGACCTTACTTGATAAAGTCTCCCTTCTCTAGGAACTAATTTCCTCCGGAGTGAGCAACCTCTACAGAGCACTCTCCCATCATCGCACATCCCAAACTTCAAAGAAGTTCGAATCACAACTGAGCACTTCTCGTATCTCAGTTGCTATTCCTAGAAACAAGATCATATATCTTATCTTTCGACCAAGAATCCTCCTAAATGCTAACCCACTATAACTCCTAACTACTAAGATCCTCAATCATGCTATGAATCATGCGGAACAAAGCAGACATGTTAACAATATCCCATGAATAACAAGATAACAAGATGGAAACATACCCGCAACTGCATCTGGTACTGCCCCTGACCTCTTCTGATATAAGCTGGAAAACACGTCACTGAGCCTTCGGAGGATCCGCTTCCCCCTGACCTCCTCCCGTAATCCTCAAATTGGACAGTGCTGGAGCCTGCACCAGTCTTGCAACAAGCTGTGGACAGTTAACCCTCAAGTGTCCAACTTGATGACAATGATAAAAAATCCTCATATCCTGAGCCAGGACCGCCTGACGACAATCCCTCGCATAATTCCCCTCTCTCCCACACTTGCGACACGAACCACTGGACCTACAAACTTCGGTATGACCCTTCACACACTTCTCAGAAATGTGGCTGCTCTGACCTCCAATCCTAGAGTCAATGGTTTTGGACCATTTCTACACCGGTTGCCACTGCACCGAGGCCTGCCTCTGCTCTCGTAACTGTAACTCAATCTCCAACTCACGCCGCCTGGCAGCCTCCTGCAATTCTAACAAGGTATCACACTCTGCGCAGACACAAACTGCCTGATATCTCTCTTGAGCATACTAAGATGTCGGGACATCTGAGCCTGCTCCAATGCAAAGTCGTGGAAAAACATTTCCCTCTCCGTGAACATCTTGGTGATTTCCGTCACCGACTTTGAACCCTGCTTTAGCTCTAGGAACTCCTGAGCCAACCTCTCTCTCTCTCTCTCTCTCAACTTGCAGAACATAACGAGTACCGACCATCTCACGGAACTGATCCCAAGAAACCACAACCCACTGCCCATCAGAATAAGATCCCGTTGTCAACCTCCACCAACCATCGCTTCGAGCCTCAAAAGATTTAGAGCACACCTCACCCTCTGATCTGTAGGGCATGAACACGTGAAGAAACAACCCTCCACGTCTAAGAACCATCTCATAGAAACGATTGGATCCTGAACTCCATCGAAAGTAGGGGGCTTCGTATTATCGAACTCCCGATACTAAAAACCTTGACCGGTACCTCCCCTTGCCGCTGTAGCTACCACGACAGCTGTCTCCATAAGAGCTTCATAGTGCTCATCAAAGTACTCAACCATGGCGGTCTTGATCGACCCAAACATCTCTAGCAACTCAGCCCGGAACGTAGCAACAATCTCATCATGCAGGATCTCACGAATCCTGGCATCTAACTCATCCCTACTCATCTGAGCAATGACCTCGGATGGCGCTGGTCCATCCTGATCACCCACTCCTGATCCCGATCCCGAACCAGATCTTGCCCCAAAACGTCTCGTAATCGCCATACTGTAATACATCAATTAAACCCTTTAAGCACATCACAACCTACCCGGGGAACTGACTCCCAACCAAACCCTAGGTGTTGTCACTTCCTTGATACGTGTATGGGTCCTGTGGTTTCAGTAGTACGAGCCCATACTACCTTCCACACCTACCCATATTTGTACCAAGTATCACCACAACACCCTGACAATACTATATACACGACGAACACTCCATCCTCGCTCCTAAAGGAATACTGAATATCTCATAACTGGCCTTTCGACCTCTCACGACCCACCCATAAGAGAACCCTAGGCTAGCAGGCATCATGTAATCAAGAAATTATATCTTGCAATCCCTGAAGATCCCTAGCCTAGTACTAGCATGATGTTATAACATATAACATAATCAAATATCTTGTATGGTATTTTGGGGTCAACTTACTGGCTCTGGCTGATCATACACTCCGCCTCCTCTTTTTACTCATTTTGAAAACCAATTAGAAAATCATTTTGAAACTCCCCTTGATTTGAGACTGGATTCACACGAATGTTCCTCCAATTCACTCAAACCAAGGCTCTAATACCAACTTGTAACGACCATAAAATGAGGAGTGGTACAATCACGCCATTTCCTCCCTACGATCTCTTGAAGTACCTGAAAGAAAATACTAAACTGTAAGCCCAAAATCTTAGTGAGTTACCCCCAAAATACAAACCACACATAATCATACTCATAACATATCAACAAATAGAACAACCATGCATATCGGGTCTACAGTGTGACTGGTCTGCCCGCACCGGGCCTTCAGTCCACCCGATCCACTCTCCGAGTCTAGCCATGTATATCGAGTCTATAGTGTGATTGGTCCGCCCGCACCGGGCCTTCAATCCACCTGGTCCACTCTCTGAGTCTACAATATGACTGGTCCACTATCCGAGCCTCGGCACGTCTGGTCCACCCTCTTGGGGCCTTCAGCCTATCCGGACCGCTCGTTGGGCCTTCGGAATGTCCGGTCCGCCCTGGGTATGTCGTCCTACTGCACAAAGCAGGACCCGCCTCAACCCAGCTTCAGTCAAAAAACCATGTGCACATAAAACAATTAATCAGATAACAATTCTCAACCAGACAGACGGTCTAACAGATCACATAGCATAACAACATCCTAACCAGGATTCTGACCTAACCGGTCACTAGCATAACATTACTCTATATACCGGGATACCGACCCTAACCAGGTCACTAGAATAATACCATCCTAAATACCAGGATTCAGATCTAGAAAATAAATAACATAGCAAACAATATCCGGATTCCCATCCAATAAAGGACCAACCTTAGTGCCGTAGAACATGTCGATATAGTGAGGATAACTCACCTAAAATCTGCTAAATCGAACCACGAAAGCTAAATGCTGAAGCACTGGCTCCAAATCTAACACCTAAAGCCATCAATGATCCATTGACATAAA
Organism: Lactuca saligna; assembly: GCF_052625555.1. NCBI lineage: Eukaryota > Viridiplantae > Streptophyta > Magnoliopsida > Asterales > Asteraceae > Lactuca > Lactuca saligna. Next base: position 76,108,267 of record NC_136421.1, read on the forward strand.
TTACCAATTTACCCTAATACCCATGAAGGTCAAAGTCAAAGTCCTCAGTCAAAGTCAACCTTCCGATTGCCTCAACTCGCCGAGTCACCCCATGGCTCGTCGAGTCTAAAAATCTCCGAGTTCCAAACTATCCAACTCACTGAATCACCACTCAACTCATTGCTCTGAGTCTTAACCAAATGAGGTTGGGGGTTCTACGTCGTTACTCGTCGAGTCCAAGAAAAGACTCACCGAGTCCACGAAAATCTTCATCACACTCGCCGAGTTGTTCTTCAAACTGATCGGGTTCAAGCTCATCATCTTATGACTCACCGGGTCACCCATGCGACTCGCCGAGTCACTGCACGATGCAAAGTCTGATCCCTAGCCCAACTCGCCGAGTCCATATGTGCATTCTCAAAATCTTGAGTCACAGAGCTACTCCTTTGCTCCAATCAATAGATCTGGTTCTCTAGAGTCCATTAGCAACATAAAGTTGCTACCTTTACGTGCTTTATGTACCATAATATCAAAAACCTTGCTAGAAAGGAACTTAACTCATGGGGAACGGCTTTTGCAAAACAACTAACAGGGCTTTCTGCATCTTTGATCCAAATAAAGCTCAGATCCTAAGTTTCAACTCCAGATCTAACTTGTGCACCAAGTTCTCGTCACATAATCTCCAAAGCAACCCTAAAACTCCATGAAAGATGGATCTAGAAGGAAAAAGCCAAGGATAACGATTCATTACCTCCCAAAACGACCTCCAACTTAAGAGAAATCCGAATCTCCACAAATCTCCTTGATCCAAGCTCTTTGATCTTCAAAATCTCTTCACAAAGTACTTATCTAAGCTCCAATTTGCTCTCAAGGGCTCTCACTCATGATTCTAGGGTTTCTGGATCTCAAAGGGGAATAAGGGAGTTGAGGGGAGGACATTAAGTCCTTTAAATAGGCTGCAAACCTGAAGATTTGGGTTTTTCCTTGTCTAACACTGACTCGTCGAGTCCAGTCACCGACTCGGTGAGTCAAGCCACTTAATCATGTGCCTGACACCCGCTTCGACTCGATGAGTCAAGAGACCCACTCACCGAGTTCCTTCCTTTATTTTCACCTAGCACCCTTCAACTTATTGATTTTGAACTTGGGATGTTACATGGAGGCTCATTAGCCTTAGGGAAGAATTTATGAGAAATTTTATGGATGGCCATTTTGGGATGACTTTTAGTGGGAACTCGCGTTGAGAATCGCAAGTGTATCCATGTAAGGATTGTAAGTCAGGGAGATGTGAGTTAAGGAATCGTTATGTTAAAGGCATCAACTGGAGGGTTAGGACTTAGTTCATGTGTTTGTGCTCATGGATGGTTCTGCCGGTATGAAGGTAGGGCGGGTCGTGGGGTTTTCAAATTCTATCAGCCACGTATAATTTTGACAGTTAAGGAATCCATGTCCTATATCTCATTGTGTTAATGGAATTGTTATCATCAGGAGCTGAATAGATAGTTTGATGGATAAGTGTCATGGATTTAGAATTGGTTCAATAAAAGTGGTTTGTCAGGGAGTCAGACCCATTTATAGTCTTGAGGTTTCAGATAAGGTAGGGTTGGTTTGCTGCATGGGATTATGGATTCGTCTTCTTTGGGTTGAAAAGATTTCTTTTGGGTTTAGTTGCCTTTGTAAGGTCGTTGGATGTTCATGATTTTGGGTGTGCCCCTCAGGAGGTCGGGCTTGCCAGGGTTGGTAAGGAATGATTTCGAGGACCAAATCGAATTCAAGTGGGGGAGAGTTGTAACACCCCAATTTTCAAGTAATTTCAAATTCATCACTTGGGTTTTAATTATGTCATTTTGGTCCTTGGACTGGAAAGAAGTGGCCATAGGAAGCTCTAGTGGCAAAATGATAATTTTGGAGAGCATGAGTAGTACACTGAGCATATATGTGGCTATGCTAAGCGTACTAGGGCGCACCCTAGTTTGTTGGGAGTACACATATATACGCTGGGCATACGTGTGTTTGGGTGAAAACCCTAAATTTTCGGGTTTGAGGAGTATTTAAGCATCTTTATGGACCGTTTATTCCCATCTCTTCAACCTCCAAGTCCTTGAGCCATTTTTGGAAAACCCTAACTACATAAGTGTGTGTTTTTAGCTAAGAGTGTGTTCCTTTTGGGTTTGAAGAAGGAGGAGTTGCATCAAGGTGATTAGAGATGGAAGCAAGCTAGTAGATCTTGGATCATCACTTCATTAAGAAGCTCCAGAAGGTAAAACATTGCCACCTTTATGCTTGGTTTGTTTGGATCTCATATTGGTAGCTTTATGGTGTACTTTTGTCCCAAAAGTCCCATTGTCATGGATGCTTTGTTTTGAACGTTTTGGACTATCCTTTCAGAGCATAAGATGGGTTCTAAGACATAAAAATGAGGTACCTTTAGCTAGTTTGGCTGCATGTTCCTTGTGGGAGGTCTTATTGGATTAATACCATGTATTAAGGACTTTTTGGACGTCTAAAGTCTTAAATTTTGAGACTTTATGATTTGGGAGTACTTTTGAACCATGGATCTGATGTTTGGTCTTAAGTGCTTAAGCCATTAACCACTTGACAAGGTTTTGGGCTCTACGAGCGTACAACCCGCGTAGGAAGAACTACACCCCACGTACTTGGTTAGCGTCCCCGTTTACGGTCAATGCGAGGCTCGCGTACACCCTGCATACCTTTGGGGTACGCCCAACGTATGCTATTTGTCGGGTTTTTGATTTTGTACTTCGTGTTTTGGGCTTAAATTCTTGGGCCCCTAATAGACTATCTGAGTAGGTGTGTTTTGGGCTAATTAGAGAATTGGACCTTAGGATAAGGCTCAATAAGGAGTTTGGGCCCAATTTGAAAAACTGGGCCAATTATGGGTCTTGAGGTAATTTAGGCCTTTTGGATCAAGAATTGGGCTTAGGTATTGGCCCAATTAAGGAAACGGTAAAATGGATATTTACGTTAAGTATGGATCATTAGTCAATGATTCTAATCCAATTGTTAATTGGATGTTTGTTTTGTTGTGATAGTTCGGGATCTTCGTGAGCCAGCAGTCGGGGGTTTCGAAGTGGAATGTTGTGATCCACTCCATTCTTCATCATCTAACACCATAATGAAATAATCAAAAAGAGGAAGCTACTAAACCTCTTCCAAGTTGTCATCATTGAGACTGAACATTGGAGCTGAGATAATACCGATTGCAGTGCCGTCATCATTGGAATCATAGGCTTCACCATGTTGAGGAGGATTCGATGGGCCAACTAGATTTTCCATATTATGAGCTTGTTGAACTGTAAGCTCCATCCCAGACACCCATTGCTTAATCGCCAAGATATCATGAATGGTTTTGGCATTGTTAACCATTGTAGCCCAATACTTTTGCTACCTGAATAAGAGATACATTTTTTTTTGCTGTTGTTGAACTTGCTGTGCCTTTTTTGCTTGCATTGCCCATTTGAAAGCTTTAAATTTTCTTAATCTAGACTCTATGGTTGGATGATATCAAGTACAAGAGTCATCCGAGGCATATCCATAAATTCCTTGGCACGCCGAGGTGACCCTTGGGTTAGATCCCTGCACATTTCTGCTCACCATGCCTAAACCACTTGACTGAAATGTAGGTGGAGTAGGATTTATAGAGCTTCCTCGCTCTCCTTGACCTAAAGTCAAGTGTGGCCTCTGCTCTATTCTAGCAAGGGCTATGAAATAAGTGCCCTTCTATGCAACATGTGTATCGAGTATTTGTGTGACACAAACAAAAATGGAGTTCAACTCCTCAGGTACAAAAAAGTACAATCGTGAGGCTCTGGAGACCTTAGGGTGAGAAGTAACAATTGGGTCCACTTGGGATACAATTGGGGGTCTGTCTCTAACATGAGATGAAAAATATACAATTGCCTTACCTGAGTGGTGAGTTGGGGCTCTAACAGGTGAGTCTGTAGGGACTCGAATGGCTGCAGGAGTCTTTTGAGAGATTCTTGCATGTGTCGTGGTACGCATTTGGTCAGGACTTGGGATAATCTTTAGTTTCTTTCTCCTAAAAATGTCTTGTGATTTTGAGTGCTCTTCTTGATGTTCATCAGGGACACTAACTGGAATGCCATAAGCTGGAGAAGAAGGTGGGACTGCGGAAGTAGGCTTTGCGTTTTCTGCCTTTCTTTTCTTTGAGGGAACAACTCCGTTTGTAACAATGTTCACTGGTGTTTTCCTTGAGACAACAGGAGATTTAACTCTTTTGGACTTTGGAGGCTGGTCAGGTGCTACAGTGGATGGACTGCCTTTTGATTGTGGATCCTTGATTGCGGTGAGATGATTGGGCCTTGGCGAGGAAGAGTGATATGGAGCAATATCACCCGTAGCCATTATATGGTTAGCTACCTCTACAACGGTGAGTCCAATGGACTCCAAGATGTACATGGGTAATCTACAGATAGGACCAGAAACAGTTTGATCTTTAGAAGGGTTGTACCTTTTGAGATTGCGAGCAGAGAATAGGTCGGTGTCATTGCCCATGCTCAATTTTGCATCCTTGTGAAGGTCAACCAAGAAAAGTGACCAGAACCTTGCAAATGTCAATTCAACCATGCCTTCTTTTGGTGTTACCTTGGAGATGTACTAAAGAAAATCATCCCAGATGATTTTCCTGTAATCAACAACATTCCCTGTGTAGATACTCCACATGATGTCAAGAAGTTGTTTGCTCATGTTATTAGTTCCTCAAGTCCTGGTTGCGAGACTTCTGATCATAAAATGGCAGAAAAATTGCCATACTGCCGGTAACTTGCTTTTTCAAATTTTCCTACACCTTTCAACTTCGCCTGATACCCCATCTGATAAAGGGTAGATGTAATGGTCATATATGTTGTAATTAGTCGAAGTCTATAATGTACCCTTCGTATGTTTTGTAATGTATTTACTAAGGCACTTTAGTTCAAAGCTTAGTGTCTATGCCTTAGTATTTTTTGTATGCTTTCTTTGTTTCCTATAAATAGGGATGTTTACTAGAGATAAATTGAGACTCTTTACAGAACCTGTCTTTGTACTCTGTAGAATTTGAGAGCGTAATTGAGCTGAAACAAGATCTTATTTACATCCATTGTTCAATTTCGTATTCTTACATACTTTGATTTACTACTTACTCGATTCATTGATTCATCAATTGGTATCAGAGCAGGAATTAGAATCGGCGATCTAATTTTCACCTTGTTTCAAAAAGTTTTTGAATCAATTTTGATTCAGAAAGTTTCCGCGCTTTTTGTAAGTGAAAATTTTTCTTAGATTTAAGTTTGTGATTCGATTCTGCATCAGAATTGTTGAATCGATTGTCCAACTTGATTTGTGGATCATTTTAGCTAATCATTTTCAAATTCTCGTTGTTATTTCGAAAATCTCTTAAACCTTCATTTGTTCATCAATGTCGAACTTCAATCTCAATTCAATGACTTCATTTTCTCATCTATTAGGATCATCGACCAAAATTCCAATGTTAATTCCTGAATACTATGATCAGTGGGCTGATCGTACGCAGGATTATCTGAATGGACTTGATGAAGAATTGTGGTCGTGTATCTCTGAAAATGTCAATTCTCCGGCAAATGTTCAACCGAATTGATCATCCTCTGCAAGTTCTGATGTTGAAAATCAAACTGATCGTTTGAAGAAACTGGAGAAGAGGTGTATTAGGGAATTATGAGTAGCTTTACCTTCAGTTGTGTACAATTACGTAAGGAGTTGTACAACTGCTAAGGAGATCTGGAACAATCTGAAATAAAAATTTCAAGGAAGTGAGAAGAAAAAAAATCAATTTAGTCAAACAGTTCCTGGTTGAGTTGAAGGATTTTAGAAAAAAAGAAGGTGAAACTATTGAATTGTACTATGATCATCTGAACGAGTTAATCTATCGCTGCAATCGCTATGGAATCACCAGAACTTCAATGGAATTCAATCTCATTTTTGTAATGTGTCTTCGTAAAGAATGGAGAAGCGTTAGCATGATGGTAAAGAACCAACAAAGTTTCTATACATCAACTCTTAACGATTTATACAACCAATTGAAGAAACACGAAAATGAGGTAAATGAAATTGCTGAGGAGTCGAAGATCAGTTTGGGATGTCCGTTAGCTCTAATCTCAAAGGTGTCTAAGAAAGAAACGTTCGAAAAAGGTTATTTAGAGGAGGAAGAAGGATTCATCATGAACTCAGATGATGAAGCAATAGCATTTTACTTAAACAATCATGTAAAGAAGTTTCTTAAGAAGCCGTTCAATTCGAAGGAAAAGAAATATGAGGGAAAAGGAAGTGTGATGAGTAAAAATGTTGATGAGGAGAAGAAGAAGGTCGAGAAGAAAGATTCGAAGGTGTCTGAAGTAAAGAGTGAGAAAAACCTAAAGGGTGATTCGGGTGTGGATTGCAACTAATGCAACAGAGCTAATCATCTTGCTAATGACTGTATGCTTCGAAAGAAGGATGAAAGGAAGAATAAGGTCAAAGAAGAAGCTTACTCTTCTGAAAAGCTTGAGGAGCTTCGTGCGAAAGCAAATAATTTGTCATTGATAGCAACATGTGAAAAGGATGAAGATGGAACTTATCAAATCTGGTCGTCTAGATTGGATGATGAGGAAATGAGAAATGCCACTCATGGTGCGATGTTTGCGAAATTGGAAGAGGATTCAGATGAAGAGGAGTTTGAGGTGAAAGCCAGATGTTTCGTATCAAAGATGACTGACAAATCTCCCATGACAATTAAAGTATGAAATATTTTTGAATATTTTAATATTCCAATAAATGCATATAACTCTGAACTAGTATCTTTTGATGAAGCTGTTACTTATTTTGATTCGATTGTTGTGTCTGCTAGCAATGAAGCTAAGAAACTGTCTATGGAATTGTTAGAGACCAAAAAGCGTTTAGATACGAAAATAAGTAAAGTTGTATGTTTAGAGTTACAGATCACTAATATTATGTGTGATAGCGATTCTTTATCCAGTGATGTTAAACTTTTGTTAGCAGAAAGAAACATATAATGTAATTCAGCCAAGAGATTATATGGAAAATTAACTGAGTTGCATCATTCGTGTGAAATCAGTAAAGAGAAACATTGAAAATTACTGCCTTTTCTAGAATATGAGAGGGCGAAGGTAGATAATATTTTGTATGATTGTGAGAAAATAATTGTTGAATTTGACAAAGTTCCTGATGATATATATAAATATCAAATTGTTAGAATTGATGAATGTCTTGATACGAATGATTTGGTGAACATAGTGAACGATACTTCGACTAAATCTGAACAAATCAAAATTTTGAAAAAGACTGAGAATTCAACTTCTGATTCTCAATCTAATTTTGCTGATATTGAATATGATTCTCATAATATTATTGAAATTAGTGAGTTAGAGGATGGTGATTGTTCCCAGTTGTCTATTGTTAATGTTGCATCGATAACTAAAGGGAAAGAAAAAATTAAGGAATTGATGGTTAAGATTGAAACTGACAAACCCTCATGTCCAACCACATGTATTCAACCACATGTATTCGTTCGAAAAGAAGCCAAAGCAGAGTTACATAGTAACGAATACAGATGCAAGCCAATTTGATTTTCCAATGAATGAGATGATGTTTATCATGCCTCAATTCAAAGCTGAAGGAAATTTTAAAGAAAAAGATGAAGGTACTCACATGAAAATTCATTTGCATGCTGTTCTTGCAAAATCTCCTGAAGAAGTATGGTCACATGTGAAGATTAAGAGGTCATCAATATCAAGAAAGATGTGGTATTTGAGAATGTTGTACAAAATATCAAATATGTTGTGGCCAGGGCAAATGGAAATATTTGTGATTTCACAATTGCAGATTTTCCATTAAAGAACTTGTATGACCTTATACAAGTTGCATTGCTTTTGAAGGATAAATCTTTTTCTTATCTTCAAAATACTGAACTTGATGAATTCAAGCTTGGGGTTGCTCACATCAAGATTTTCATTGAGAATTATTATGAGTGCCTGACACTAACTGATGTTGAATTTACAACTGCTAAGGTTATGGAAATAAAAGCTCCAATGGCACCTAAGAAGACCCAATCTGAATTAAAGAAATATGTAGATAGGGAGATTTGTCTGAAGCCTTTTGGGTTGGTCTTTGCAGGAAAAGAGAAAGCTGGAAAAGCAAAAAGATTTTTGTTCCAGGCAAGTGAGGTGGAGAGATATTTGACATCTCGGTATACGAATTTAATTGTTCGTATGAATCATTGTAAGGAGAACAACGAAGGTGATACGAAGGAGCTTAAGAAGATCATATCCTGGTACACCGAGATACGAAGGGTGATGCTGTATTTCATCTAGCTACTCACAAATTAAGGTGTTCGACTATGATTACAAAGGGGGAGATTGTAAGGGTCATATATGTTTTAATTAGTCAAAGTCTATAATGTACCCTTCGTATGTTTTGTAATGTATTTACTAAGGAACTTTAGTTCGAAGCTTAGTGTCTATGCCTTAGTATTTTTTGTATGCTTTCTTTATTTCCTATAAATAATGATGTTTAATAGAGATATATAGACTCTTTACAAAACCTATCTTTGTACTCTGTAAACCTTGAGAGTGTAATTGAGCTGAAACAAGATCTTATTTACATCCATTGTTCAATATCGTGTTCTTACATACTCCGATTTACTACTTACTCGATTCATTGATTCATTAGTAGAAAACACATCGGTTATGCTTGGGGAGTAGAACTTTGTAGATGGAAGAACCCTGAGATTGATTGCATACAAGAACTTTGCTTTGGTTAGAACAACCAAAGAATCATCAACCTGATTTAGATGACCTTAATGAAGATTGTGATTGGGGGGAAACGCTGAGAAGGCACATTTATAGAGAATGACCAATGGAACTACTTCAATGAAGGAATCGAATGTTCCAAACAAAGGATATGATGGACAAAACTTGATCATCAGCTTAATGGCTTCATTGTAAGATAAATGATCTTCAAAGATGGCTTTGTAATTGCTTGGAGTAATCGATGGTGCTAAGTCTTTGATGGTATATTCAGACCCTATTGGTCGTGTTGAGCTTGAAGCTTCTGATAGTTTCTTTTAAATTCCTGATTTCACAATTGTTGTAGAGAAAAGATTTTATGAACTTGCTGGAAAAAGGGTTTTAGCAAGAGGATGAAAAAGATGAAGAAGGCTGTCAAGAAAGTTCAGATAGAATAAAAGCTATATTAGGAAGAAATGCGGGGGTTTGATACCTCCGAATTTCAAAAAATTATTGATATTAATTTATTTATAGCTGTTAAAGTTAAAAACCTTTGGGTTTTACCATTATCAGATGAAATAAAATAAATCCAAAAGAAGTTTTATTCCCAAAAAGGTGGAGCATTAAATGCATTGCAGGTCCATCATGACACGCCGGATAAACGTGGAGTGGGACGTGTTTTTAACCATTGTAAAAATGGGGAAATTGAACAGATTAGACCCCATGAGTCGCATGACATGACTGGATGAGAAAAAGGATCTATCGAAAAGATTTCTTTTATAGAAAAATGATTTATTTGAATTTTATCCTAAAAAAGACATGACCGAGGAAAGTTTTAAGGATTACTGAAAAAGTTATGTGTGACAAAATGAATGTTGGAAGAATGCTTTTTTTGTTTTTGTTTTTAAGGTTCATTAAGTAGCACACCTCATCATTTTAGGCAATTGAGAATTAATGACTGCGGGTTCATTCAATGCATCTGTGGTTGAGGAGGCTGAAAACAAACTAGATCATGAATGTTAGAAATAATAGAAATAAAGAGACCAGAAGAGTATATATATCATAAGTGTCTTCAGTATAGAAGAGATAATGCTAAGCAATTATGAAGTATATGTATTAGTTGTTCTAGAGAGATACAACAGTAAATAAGTTGCTTCAAGAGTTTTGTTTTTTGAAAAGAAAAGAAGCAGTTTAATCACCACTGGAGACCTAATGTGGTCTACAGTACCTATCCTTGAAGAAAGAATTGTGGGTATGGATTCATCATTCCTAGCATTTCCAAATACCCATCTAACTTTGCTGAGTTGAGTGACTTGGTAAAAATGTCAACTATTTCTTCGCGAGTAGGCACAAAAATAAGTTTGATGTTACCTTTAAGAATGTGGTATTTGATAAAGTGATACTGCAGTTCTATGTGTTTTGTCTTCAAGTGATGAAGACGATTATGGGAAATCACTATGACACTCTCAGAATCACCATAGATGGGTACCCACAACATCCTGTAACATAGTCCATAAGTTAAGTCTTCATCCAAAGGACTTGGGAACAACAGCTGGCTGCGGCCACATATTCCGCCTCTACAGTAGACAAAGAGACACAATTTTGTTTCCTTATAACTAATCTTCCTCCTAAGAACTAACATCCACTCGAGGTGCTCTTATCACTGAGTCTACACCCGACATGATTTGCATCTGTGAAGGCTTGAAGACTGAAATCATTACCCGCAGGGTACCAGAGACCCACTGCTTTACTCCCTTTTAGATATCTGAAAATCTACTTGACTATGGTCAAGTGGGATACTTTAGGGTTAGCTTGGTACCGAGCACACAAATCCATAGAAAACACAATATTCGGTCGACTGGTAGTGAGGTACATCAACGATCCAATCATTCCTCAATATATTTTGTGATCAACTGACTCTCTGGTAGGGGCAGCTGAGATTTTATACCCAAAGGCCGTAGGTACCTTTGTCGAAGAACAATTGTCGATTGAGAACATCTTCAACAACTCAGTGGTGTACTTCTCCTGATGAATGAATATCTCTTGAGGGACTTGTTTAACTTGAAGTCATAGAAATAAATTGATCTCTCTATTCATGCTCATTTGAAACTTTCTTGTCGTGAGCCTTGCAAATTCATCCGCCGTACCTTGATCCGTCAATCCGAATATGATGTCATCCACATATATTTGAACAATCATCAAGTGATTGTCATTTGATCATCGAAATAAAGTGGGATCGATCACACATCTTTTGTAGCCTAAGGTGACAAGAAAATATGAGAGAAAGTCTCATACCATGCTCTTGGTGCTTGCTTTAGACCGTATACTGCTTTCCCCACGTTGTAATAATGATTTGGAAATTCTATGCTTTCAAAGCCTGGAGGTTGTTGCAAGTAAATTTCCTCTTTTAGTTCACTATTCAGAAATGTACTTTTCACATCCATCTGATGGACCTTGATGTTTATATGAGCATCATACGCTAAGAAGATACATATGGCTTCCATTCGTGCTATTGGGGCATAAGTTTCATCGTAGCGAACACCCTCAAGTTGACTATACTCCTTGGAGACTAAATGAGCTTTGTTTCTCAACACTGCACCGGATTCATATAACACTTTTTTATACATCCATCTGGTACCGACGATTGTATGAACTTTTGGCTTCGGTACCAATTTCCAAACTTTGTTCCTTTCAAACTCAGCTAGCTCCTCTTGCATTGCAATGATCCCTTCGAGCTCCATAAGTGCTTCTTTTTTTGTTCTAGGATCGATCGAAGACATGAATTTTGCATAATGATAATGGTTATTTAAATAGAAAGAGGATCGAATACCTGAGGATGGGTTGCCGATGATTTGGTCCGGTGGGTGATCTCTTGTCCAAACGTGTAGTCATGATTGTTGATGGTATGTGGCTGCACTTGAGGGGGCATCCTCTACATCAGAGATGTCTTCAGGTGTGATTGGAAAGGAAGGTTCCCATACGGTTTGAGAGCAGCCCGCATATGATTTTTGGACTATTTGGATTTGAACTGCAACTTTTGAAGGAGGTTTCCCCTGGATTAATGATGGGAGTTCCCCCTGAACTAGTGGTGGTCCCCCTGGACAAGTGACGTTGGTTCCCCTGGTTTGATGAATGATGAACAATCCTTGGATCACTTCTTGTATAAATTATTTCTACTTCTTCCTCAGAGGCTTTAGACATAGTTGATTGGGTAGTTGTTATGTGGGTGGCCACTGAAGCAACATCTTCAAGTACTACAACCTCGATGGTTGTCACTTGAAGGGGAGTTGAACATTCCCCCTCAATCGATGAGGTGGAAGTATTGAGTGACAAGTCTTCAGATGTGATAAGTCCAGATACTACTACATGTTTTTGTTGTGCTACCGGAGACACTAAAATTTCTAAGAGATGAGTTGTGTCTGTGAGGTCGAAGAGATCATCATAGTTAACCTCTATTATGTTTAATGGACCCGAGGAGGTAGGGATATCACTTTCCATGATGTACTTTGTTTCGGTAGCAAGAGCAACACTGCAGAATAAATAGTCATCGAACTTGACATTAAAGCTTACGACTATCAGTTTTGTGAGCCATACAAGAACCTTGTATGCAACCTTGTTGGTAGAATAACCCAGAAAGCTACCCTCATCAGATTTTGGTGCAAAACTGTTGAGGTGATCCTTGTTGTTGATCACAAAAGAACCTGCAACCAAAAATGTGAAAAAAGCGGACATTGGGTTTGCGGTTGTTGATACCTTCATTAGGAGTCCTGTGTAGGATTTTAAAAATGATGCTTCTTCGACCAATTTTCTATTTCTTCCCTCTACTACTCCCTTTTGTTGGGGTGTCTAGGGTGTCGAGAAGTTGTGACTAATGCCCTTGGAAATCAAAAATCTATTTAGGAGCTGATTAGTAAATTCCGTTCCATTATCACTTCTTATCCTCCTGACTGGTAACTTGATCTAAAGCTTAATTTCCTTGATGTAGGTGATGATGATCTATGATGTGTCTGATTTAAGTCTCAAAAAGAAGAACCAAGTGAAGCGAGTAAAGTCATCAACTATAACTAGAATGTATTTCTTGTGATGAAGACTGGCTACAGTAGATGGACCGCATAGATGGATGTATAGAAGCTCTAGAGTTTCAACAATTGAAGAGTCGATAATTAGAGGAATGCTTCCTTTAGTTTGTTTACCAGATTCACAGGCTAGGCACATGGTATCATTGTTATAGTTTAGGATTGGTAGTCCACAAACTAACTCTTCAGCGACCAGGTTGTTGATGTATCTAATGTTAAGTTGAGCTAGTTTGCGGTGCCACAACCAACTTACTTCATACACTACTTTTGAGAGAAAGCACAATTACGGTTTGCCGATGATTAGAGAGATATCTAATGGGTACATTGTCCCTTCGGCCTTGGATTTGATGAGGCATGTGCTCCGGTCACTTGTCGTTATGTAACAATACTCATTGTCGAATTTGACTAAATGGCATTCCTTACAAAATTGACAAACTCTTATCAAATTGTGTTTGAGACCCTCTATGTAGGCAACTCCTTGAACAGAGAATCTCCCCATAGTCAACACTATATATCCTCTGATGGTCCCATTTGCGTTGTTCTCGAAGGTGATGTATCCGCCACCACTGATTGGCCTGATGTCTTGAAGGTATTCTAACCTTCCCGTCATGTGCAAGGAGCAGGTACTATCGATTAAACATTATTCTTCTTGTTCCTCCTTGCACATTTCCTGCACAATCAGTTGGTTAGTTTGGGCACCCAAACAAGTTTGGAGCCCTAGGTAACATGGGACGCTTTCTGTAACGTCCAGGTTTCAGGGCTAATAATTTTTGACAATGTAGTAGTCTAGTTCAACTATTGTAACTCTTTTTGAAGTAATAAAGGTGAAATATTTGAGTATTATGTGAATTATGTGTATTTATGTGCTTATTATTTAATTATAAATGTATAATTAATAAAGATTAAAAATAAGAATCAAAATTAAAGTGTGAGATAGGCTCGATATCTTTATATAAAGTTGTAGTGGTCGAAACAAGGATTACGGGGATATAAATGATGGGTTTTGTACATAAGAACATTCCTAAGTGCGCATACAAACCCTAATGCTTGGATCTAGGTTTCTCTATTAAACATGCTTTGAATCCAACGCTTCTAATGACTTATTAGGTATAAGCACAACACAAAATCAGATCTAGAAACATACCTTTGATTCTCTTGTTTGATCTTGTTGTCTTGGAGCTCTAGAGTCACAATTGTCACTCCTCTAATGGCTTACAAACACCAACTAGCAAAGAGGATGATTTGAGAGAGAGGAGAGGTGATGGAATTCGACCAGAGTATCCTTACTTTAGAAGATGTGTCGAATTCTCAACCCCATAGGGTCTATTTATACTTGTAGACTTCTTAAGGGTTACAACTTAAACCCTAGTTGGATAACTATTACTCAAAGCAATCCAAATCCTTCCTAGATAATGCCTTGGACGAATTTAGGACTTATCCTAGCCTAGAATTCGTCCAACCCTTTATCCAATAAGGATTTACAGTCTAAAGTTTAACTATCAAACAATTGACAGTTTATACCCTCTTATTTAATTAATCTCCTTAAGTCACCAAATTAATACTAATTAATCTGTGACTTATATTAATCAAATAACTATATTATTATTCCATATTAATAATATATATTCTCTCATAATAAATCATCCTACCAAGTTGCTATGGTGAAGGCAACCCAAAAGGACCATGCATAATCGGGTCAAATACTTGCCTAATATAGTTGCAACCTTAGACACTATTCCAACAATAAAGATAAACTTCGAATTATATGCATTTACTTTTTCCTTCTTAGGATAAAAGTTACAGATAAACTTCGACTTATATGCATTTACTTATTCATTAACCAACTATACACAACAATGCGTTTTATAACATCGAGTTACCAATGCGTTTTCGCATTATCAATGTACAATCAATTAACCAATAACAACCCATATATCTAGGTTTTAAGACTATATGATATTATCGTCTTGCGATCACCCATTTACTATCACATTCCATAAGGTGATTCCAGCAAGCGCGGGTTTGTTCTAATGCTCAAACCTAGTTCATAAGCACTCATGAACGTTGCAGCAATCTTTTGCTATGTCTAACACCATTTAGACACTCTACACACCTATTCATGACAATCTTCATTCATATCTACTTCCGACATATGAACGATTGTGGACTATTTGAACAATTCTATTATTCTTAATCAATTATTCTGGAAGTCAAAACATGCAAAGTGAAACAATAGTTAAACAATTAACATAAGAGAGTAACATTACTTATAAATAAAACTCCTTTATTTAATCATCAAATGTCATTTACATTTATCTATTACACGTTTCTAATACTATCTAATCTATGCTAATATCATCCTTCAGCCCAATACTCCTAGCATGCTGCAAATGCTTAACCCTACTCAGTCCCTTCGTAAGTGGATCTGTTGGGTTATCTTCCGATGATATTCTCTTCACTACGAGTTGTCCTTCTTCTACACGATGTCTAATAAAGTGATATTTTTTGTCGATATGTCGTGATCTACCATGATCTCTCAGTTCCTTGGTCAAGGCAACCACTCCCTCATTATCACAGAAAATCTCCATGGGCTCCTTTATGGCAGGTACAACTCCAAGATCTCCAATGAAGTTCTTTAGCCATATTGCCTCCTTCTACACTTCGCTCGATGCAATGTACTCTGATTCACACATTGAATCAGCTACGGTTTCCTGCTTGGAACTCTTCCAAGTTACTGCTTCTCCATTTAGGGTAAAGATCCAGCCCGACTGCAAATGGTAGTTGTCCCTGTCGGTCTGAAAACTGGCGTCACTATACCCTCGCACCTTCAAGTCATCACTCCCTCCAAGGACTAAGAACCATTCCTTCGTCCTCCGAAGGTACTTAAGGATATTCTTCACTGCAATCCAATGAGCTCTGCCTGGATTCCCTTGATATCTACTAACCATGCTCAAAGCAAAGGCTACATCAGGGCGAGTACAAGTCATAGCGTACATTATTGAGCCTACTGCGGAAGCGTATGGAAGTCGGCTCATTTCATCTATCTTGGCTTCGGTACTCCGACTTTGAGTCTTACTCAACTTGGCATTTCTTTGTATCGGTAATTCTCCCTTCGTCGAGTTTTCCATACTAAAACGTTTTAGTACCTTCTCTAAGTAAGTGTTCTGACTAAGTCCTATTAGTCTCTTACTTCTTTCTCTTGCTATCCTTATTCCCAAAATATAGGAAGCCTCTCCGAGGTCCTTCATAGCGAAGCACTTCCCGAGCTAGGATTTAACTTCGTGCATAGTCGGGACGTAGTTTCCTATGAGTAATATGTCATCGACATATAGAACTAGAAAGCTTACTACACTCCCACTGGCTTTAACATATAGACACGATTCATCTTCGCTTCGTACAAATCCAAACTCTTTGACTTTCTCATCGAAGCAAAGATTCCACCTGCGAGACGCTTGCTTTAGTGCATAAATGGACTTCTCAAGCTTACACACTCTATTCGGATGCTTCGGATCCACAAACCCCTCTGGCTAAGCCATGTAAACATCCTCAGCCAATTTTCCGTTAAGGAAAGCGGTCTTGACATCCATTTGCCAAATCTCATAATCATGAAATGCGGCAATAGCTAGCATCACTCTAATAGATTTTATCTTCGCAACTGGTGAGAAGGTCTCTTCATAGTCAACTCCGGGAGTTTGAGTAAAGCCCTTTGCAACTAATCGCGCTTTAAACGTGTGTACCTTTCCATCCACGTCGGTCTTCTTCTTGAAGATCCATTTGCACCCAACGCTCTTACGTCCGGGCACATTATCAACCAAACTCCAAACTTGGTTATCATACATGGATTGGATCTCGCTATCCATTACCTCTTTCCATTTCACAGACTTCGGGCCTGCCATGGCTTCCTTATAGGTATTAGGTTCATCAAGATTTATTAGTGTACTATCACTAATATACGTGTCCCCTTCGGTAGTAATATGAAAACCATACAACTGGGGTTGAAACCCAACTCTCTCGGAATGTCTAAGAGGTAATGATATGTCAATCGGTTCAACCGGAGTTTCTTCCTCGGGTTGAGTGCTAGCGGTTGAGGTTCCTTCATCTATCGACTCTTGAATCTCTTCAAGATCGATTTTCCTCCCACTGTCTCCTTGGCCTATGAGTTCTCGCTCTCGGAAAACTCCTCTCCTCGCAACAAAGACAACATTTTCCTTCGGTCTATAGAAGAGATATCCAAAGATTTCTGCGGGTAGCCGATGAAAATACATCGCTCACTATGAGGTTCGAGCTTGTCGTGAGTATCTCATCTTATGAAAGCCTTGCAACCCCAAACCTTGATATGTGCCAACGAAGGAGCTTTCCCCGTCCACATCTCGTGAGGTGTTTTGTCAACCTTCTTAGTAGGGACTCGGTTAAGAATATGGGCGGCAGTCTCTAAGGCATACCCCCAAAAAGAGATAGATAGCGAAGCACGACTCATCATAGAGCGAACCATGTCCAACAAGGTTCGATTACGCCTTTATGCCACACCATTCAATTGTGGTGTCCTAGGTGGCGTCAATTGTGAAACTATTCCACACTCCTTGAGATAATCGTGGAATTCAAGACTTATGTACTCTCCTCCTCGATCGGATCGAAACATCTTGATCTTCCTGCCCAATTGATTCTCCACTTCATTCTTGAACTCTTTGAACTTTTCAAAAGTTTCTGACTTTTGCTTGATTAAGTAGATATACCCATATCTACTATAGTCATCGGTAAAAGTCACGTAGAAACGGTTACCATCCTTCGTGGTAGATCTAAACGGTCCACACACATCGGTATGTATGAGGTCCAATAGACCCTCACCCCTTATGCACGTACCAGTGAAGGGTGACTTAGTCATCTTTCCAAGTAAACAAGAATCGCATGTGTCATCTTCCCTAAGGTCAAATGACTCCAACACTCCATCCTTTTGGAGTTGGGCTATGCGTTTCTTGTTGACATGTCCAAGACAACAATGCTATAAGGATGCCTTATCCATACTATTGGAAGAATCCAAGTATAAAACATCATTTCCTAAGTTATCAACAATCATAACAGTTTCATAAATTCCATTAAAAGACACCATTTAGATAAGCTAAAATAGAACCATTCTCATTATTAAAAGAAAATCTAAAACCTTGTCTAAACAAACCATGAAAAGAAATGATGTTTCTTAAGAACTAAAGAATACACTCCAATCTTGGTCACAGGCGACGATCTTCTGTTCCCCATGATTAGATTTATTCTTCCATGCTCCATGTCTCTACTTCTTCTTAGTCCCTACACATTAGAACAAATGTGGTAACCACAACCGGTATCAAGAACCCAAGAAGTATTGTGGGAATCATTAGATTTAATTGTATATATACCTGTGAAAGATGGCTTGCAGGTATTCCGGGCAGCTTCTCTTCCAATGTCCTATCTTGTGGCAGTGGTGGCACTCTGCTTCCTTCGGGTTGGAGTAGGGCTTAGCGGGATCAACTTTGGTCCCACTAGAAGAGGCACCATCTCGGGATTTCACCTTGCGATGGTTCTTTGACGAAGCGTTCCTCTTCTTTCCCTTTCCTTGTCCAATTGCGAAGACAGGAGCAGCGGGCGGATTGGGAGTTGGTGCAACAAACTTGTCCTTGAAGTTGCTCTTAGCGACCCTCAAGATACCTTGAAGTTTGCTTAGGGTGACCTCTTATTTGTTCATCTGATAGGTCATCCTAAATTGATTGTATCTCGGAGGCAAAGAGTGAAGCACCATGTCGATCGCCAAGTCTTCCCCAAAGTCAACATTTAACTTACGAAGGCGGTCGACATACCTTTGCATCTTTTGCAAGTGCACGGTAAGAGATTATCCATGACCCATCTTAGCGGAAATCATGTTCGTGAAAATCTCATAACGCTCTTGTCTCGCGTTTTGAAGGTATCTCTCTAATAAGTCTTGATGCATTTCGTACGGATACATGTCCTCGTAGGACTTTTGGAATTCGGAGTTCATAGTCGCGAGCATGATGCAATGCACTTTCGTTGCATCACGCTCGTGAGTTTCGAAAGCGGTGATTTCGGCGGGAGTAGCAATTTCGGGGTTGATTTTCTTGAGCTTCTCATCGAGGACATACTCCTTATCCTCGTAGCGAGCAATCGTGCGAATGTATCTTATCCATTCGCTAAAGTTCGTTCCATCAAAGGTGACCTTTTGACAAAGGCTCATCAAAGTGAAAGAACTCGCAACAACATTGTTGGCGTTCGACATCTAGAGAAAGGACAAAGATAGATTAGAATATGAATCCCTAATATTCACCCAATAATAAAATTAGGGCTAGGATCCAACAACAATATTTACACATTAGAAAAGGGATGCCGTAATCTAACATGCAAACAATTTGAAGGTAAGTGAATGACGATTCACTAATTCTCCACAATGAAAACCATAACTTTAAGTCCTAAATGTATTGAGAATTCCTAGGTTCGGATGAGATTCATTGAAACTTTTCAATGGCATGCTTAAATCTCGATATGCCCCTCTTGTTTGTGATTGGGATACCGAGGATCACAAAGCGGGTGTGAATTACCATGCAAATTAACATGGTGCCTTCATTGTAATGATCACCTATTCGATGTGCCGGTAAACCACACACTCTCCATCGAACTATAATAAACAATGAATCACCCTTTGCCACCATCGCTTAGAACCAATTAGTGTGCCGGTAAACCACACACGCTCCACTAACTTCTTAGCAAGGTGCAAAGTGTAATTTCATGGGATTGCATCAATTCACTTTTCCTAAAGTAACTAAGAATGGGAAATTTTAAGAAAACATGTAGTTACTTTGTATTTCTTATTATACTTTTAATGAGAGGATGAGGTTGCCCTATCCTACCCGTTCGGCTAACGACCCTCCACCAATCAAGTGAGCGGTGGGTGTGAGTGTACACCCATTAAGCGCCATTTTATAGGCCGCAACCTTATACCCACCTTATAGACCGGCTTCATGAATGAGGCATACTAACGGTAAGACTAGCATTTAAGTTATATATATATATATATATATATATATATATATATATATATATATATATATATATATATATATATATGTATATATATATTAATCTTGTAATATTATACTAGTATAGGGTTGTATTTTAAACTTGTAAAATTCTAGGGTTTGAAATTTAAATTGTCTAAATTAAACTTTTAATCACAAATCATAAATTTCAAAACTTGAGGACAAGTTTTAAACATTTAAAACATAAAGGATCAAATAACAAATAATCTAAATCACATAATTATCCATATTTAATTAATAATTATCATATAAGGAAATCAAATATTTTATTAAATGATAATTATCTTCAATTAGATAAAAAATATAGTCATATATATCACAAAATCGGATTAGGGTTGATCTAATATGATTAAGGTAAGTTTCCATAAGATAAATATGAAAAAAATCCCGTTTTTGGCTAATCCTGACACTCGGACTCGCTGAGTACCCATACTGGACTCGCCGAGTCAGGCCAACTCGCTGAGTACATGACTCATAAACATAAAAAAACAAAATTTTCAGTTAAGATTCAAACATTCAAGCATCAATTTAATAGAAACCAATCAAGGCTCTGATACCACTGATGGGTTTTGTACATAAGAACATTCCTAAGTGCGCATACAAACCCTAATGCTTGGATCTAGGTTTCTCTATTAAACATGCTTTGAATCCAAGGCTTCTAATGACTTATTAGGTATAAGAACAACAGAAAATCAGATCTAGAAACATACCTTTATTCTCTTGTTTGATCTTGTTGACTTGGAGCTCTAGAGTCACAACTGTCACTCCTCTAATGGCTTACAAACACCAACTAGCAAAGAGGATGATTTGAGAGAGAGGAGAGGGGATGGAATTCGACTAGAGTATCCTTACTTTAGAAGATGTGTCGAATTCTCTACCCCATAGGGTCTATTTATACTTGTAGACTCCTTAAGGGTTACAGCTTAAACCCTAGTTGGATAACTATTACTCAAAGCAATCCAAATCCTTCCAAGATAATGCCTTGGACGAATTTAGGACTTATCCTAACCTAGAATTCGTCCAACCCTTTATCCAATAAGGATTTACAGTCTAAAGTTTAACTATCAAACAATTGACAATTTATACCCTCTTATTTAATTAATCTCCTTAAGTCACCAAATTAATACTAATTAATCTATGACTTATATTAATCAAATAACTATATTATTATTCCATATTAATAATATATATTCTCTCATAATAAATCATCCTACCAAGTTGCTATGGTGAAGGCAACCCAAAAGGACCATGCACAATCGGGTCAAATACGTGTCTAATATAGTTGCAGCCTTAGACACTATTGCAACAATAAAGAACGCCGAAATCCGAGTTATAACGAAGAAGTTATGACCCGTCGAAGTTTCGCGACGGAACCGACACGATACCGGGAAGCGTAAATAGTGAATTTACGATAGAGCGAGATTTAGCCTTAGTGATCTAAACGAAAGTCATATAATACGTTAAACTGAGAGCTTACATAAAAAGAACGCCCAAATATGACTTCGTATGAAGAAGTTATGATTTTTCGTATGAAGAAGTTATGATTTTTCGAAGTTTCAAATTAGCAGTGTACAACCCGAAATTCAAATATTAGATCGAGCACTTTTTAGTCGACACGACATAAATGAGAATCAGAGATCTCGTTAAGAGTAGCGTAACGAGGAAAAGATGGGCGAAAACGGAAATCGGATGAAGAAGTTGTGAATTTTTAACGGACCAATCCTATCATGGTCTGTTATAATATAACTTTTAAAATAAAGTCAAAATTAGCTGACGGAGTCTAAATGAAAGTTATAGAGTACGTTCCTACCTTCGCGTGGATATAAAGAATGTCGAAAATGGACCTTGTATGCGAAAGTTATGATTTTTAGAAATCAGGGAAGAAAAATGTGAAACTGCGATGAGAGTGATGACATGGCGCGATCCCAGCCCTCCATTGATGATCAGGGTACTCGCTTCGGATTCGGTCACCTGGCCTTCGGTACACCTAGCGTCTGAGCTCGGAACGCCCAAGGTACAGTTGTGCTCTGCGAACCCAAATGAGCCACACACCACCATCCGAAGTATGACGCGTGTTGTACGATGCGAGAGTACGCCCAGCGTACCTCGGAATTATGCACAACGTAACCGAGGTTCCAAGCTATAAAAGGGTGTGAGGTGCAGCCATATTTCCACACAAATTTAAGTGTTCTGTCTGTCTGTCTCTCTCTCTCTACACTCTCTCTAGCTCCTTAAGCCTCATAAACCCTAGATAAACCCCATAGCACCAGAAGGAAGCCTCGAGGCTCCCGGAGTCCCGAGAAAAAGGGTCTTTTGGTTTCAGAAACGCTACTCCGAGCAAAGCCCGATTTTCTTTAAAATCCATTGTAAGTGAGCTACGCTTACGCAATATTTAATATAGCTTTCAAATAATTATAGTAATGTTATTAGGTCCTTAAAATAATTATTTCGGCTATTATTATGAGTTATATTGAGTGTTATTTAACGCTTATATAATAATAATAATAGTCAGACTATTAATTTGTCGGGGTTAACGTTAGACTAAACCCTAGTGGTATTGGTACTAGGTTTTATCAAAGGAAAATTGTTTTAAGAGTATCGAAGAGCTGTCTGAGTGCTGAGTCACCACCTTTCAAGTGAGTGCATAGTCACTTTCAACTTACACATAGATATGGAGTATTTATATAAATTACATGTTGTGTGTGCATATTATCTGTATACTTGCTATCTATGCTGGATGAACGACTTTATACACGTTTTAAATGATTTAAACTGTATATGTATTTTATTTCTACAAAATATGTTGGGTAGAGCATGGGTAGATGTAATAGTTGTTGTTTGATAAAATGAAATAATGAGAGGCCTCGTTATAGATGTTATTGATGATCCAGTCGTCTAGCAGAGTATAGATGACGACCACAGACTATTCTAGACAGTCCAGTGGAACACTAGCAGGCTCGCAACCTGTAGGTTTTTATTTGAACTGTGTGTTTATTTGAACTGTGTGCTCACCAGATGTACTCCATCCCCCACATGGTTGCCTTAAGGACATTTATTGTTGAGGAATCCCCTTAGCAGTAGTGTCCATCCCGATGATAGTCCTTAGACTAGGTCCCTTGTGTTAGATGTTTTAGGGACGTATGGTGTGCATAACGGGAACGGGTAATCGGGTGTGTTTGGTTTGATAAAGCTGATAAACTTGTTTATTGTGGGTTGTGCTCACCAGGCCTTGAAGCCTGACCCACTTAGTTTCTTGTATTATAGGTAGTGGCGCATGAGCATAGATGTGATGTCTTGGGAAGAGAGATTAAGGGATTTTAGGCCTGTAAATACAGAGTAGTGTAGTAAGGCCTATGATGTATTGTTTATGCTTATGATCTGTATCGAACATGACATCCCGAGTCTTTTAATGAAATACATTTCTATGGAAATGCATTTGATAAATCTTTATCATATTTTGTTTTGGGACAAATTCCGCAACACTTTTATTTAAATTGTGACTCTGATTTTAAAACAAAGCATAAATAAAATTGGTCTTTTCTGGCTGTGAAAATGGGGATGTCACAGTTGGTATCAGAGCATTATTTTAAGCGAACTAGGAATTTGTAGGATTTCTAGACTTAAACTTAGAATACTAAGCGATGATTGTGAGGTGTGAGCACTAGCTTATTTTAGGAATTATGCCTAAAATGCTTTTATGTGCCAAATGCTTTGTGCCTTATATGCTATTATTTGTTCGGATCTAGGGAATGATGCCGACCGGATCTGGAAACCTTATGTGTTTAGGATTCTAAACATACGACTACGATATTATAACTAGAATGTAAACGTTTCGGAGAGATTAGGATGATTTGAACATCAGTCCTAAATAAAGATCTAAATTCACCTTATTCGGTGTATAGATCAAGATGGCAAGGACCCGTAGCGGAAACGTGAATGCAAATGGGAACAGAAACCAACCACCAGTGATTGAGCAAATACCGGTTGTGGAAGCCGCTGCTGAGCCAATAACGATGGTTGGAGTGCAAGTGATGATCCAGGCGATGTCAAATGGAGGAAACCAGACGTTTGCTCCAGCAAAATCAAGAGGAAGCGACCATACAGATCGAACAGCCCGATTTGAACGAATGGCAGAATGAGGAGGGAAACTACAGTGGAACCGTTGGTCAAGTCAACCCACCAGTAGTTCAACAAAGCAACCAAGATGACGGAGTCGAGAGGAATGGATGCAAGTACAAGGATTTTATCACTTGCAAGCCATCGAATTTCACAGGAAAGGAAGATCCGATCGGGGTCACGGATTGGATCTCAGAGATGAAGTTAACTTTCATGATGTGCGATTGTAGAGGAAAACTACAGACCACGTTTGCAGTGCATCAGTTTCGAGGAGGAGTTGTACGTTGGTGGAATACTTTGGGGAAGACTTTAAGCCCCAACGAACCCCTACAACTGACATGGGCAGAATTTCTAGTGCAATTCAAACAAAAGTATTGCTCAACTCAAAACCTGCTCGAGCTAGAGAACCAGTTCCTAACCCTGAAGAAGGGAAGCATGTCAATCGATGAATACACTAACAACTTCACAGAAAAGATGGAGTTTGCCTTGCGTCTTGTTCTGGATGAGCTAACGAAAATCAATAAGTATGCAAAGGAACTTCCATGTGTAACATCCGAATTCCCAGGTATATTATTCTAATATTATATTTTTGGAATTTGTGAAGGAACTCGGCGAGTTGATGCTTAGACTCGCCGAGTAGAGTCCATTAGTGGACTTGGCGAGTCCACGCTGTTTAATGAAACCCTAATCCCCTGGGTTGGAGCCTTTTTAAGGGCATTAATAGTCCCCCATTGCGGCTACCAGTCCCCTGAGAGAACCCTAAGTGAGCTAAATCGTTTGGGAGGAAGGAGAAGCTATATTTGATCTTTCTATCTTTGGTTTGGCAAGAAGAAGGTGATCAAGAGAAAGAGGAGACTAAAGGAGGTGTGATTCTAGTGGTTTTAGAGTCCAAAGACTTCAACTTGAGGTATTTATTCAGACCTTCTTTAGTTTTGGGTATTGATTCTTAGAATTAGGGTTTTCTAACCTCTTTTGAGGATGGTTATGTGGAGCAATTGGTCCTTTCTCAAGTTTATGCTTTGGATCTGGATTGAAAGAGGTACAAAGACCTCAACCCTTGGAGCTTTAAGAGTTATCTTGGGAGTTATGAGCTTAGAATGTCATTTTTGTGGCTAAATCACCAAATGAGACCATCTAGATGATATATAAGCATCAAGGTCTGGACTTTACGTGATTATTGTGCTTGGGAAGGCCAGATCTATGGATTAGAGGAACAAAACTGACCTCAGGAGGTCAATGGAGTTTGTGCATGGCATGTACTCGTCGAGTTGTTCTTGAGACTCGGCGAGTTGAGTCGGGGTGGCCCCGTGATTCAGACCTGGGGACTCATCGAGTAAAGAGAGGGACTCGATGTGTTAAATAGGACTAAAGAGTTAGTGGACACATGTGGACTCGCCGAGTTGCCCAAGTGCACTCGATGAGTCGGGTCAAAGTTTGACCGTTGACTTTGGTTGACTTTTAGGTTTTGGTCAACAATGAGGGCCTTTGAGCCAAAGGAGGGGTAAAATGGTATTTTACTCTTATGAGGGTGCCTAGAAAGGGTTGGGTCTAGTTCCGAGAGTTATATTTATGAGAGTATTACTTTATGTGTTTAGGCGGAGGCTAGATCGTATTTCTACCGAGTCAGTGATTTACCGGGACATCTGAGGTGAGTCTTCTCACTATACTTTACCTTGATTGCTAATTAGAGTTATGTGACAGAGTTATCATATGCTATTATGTGATGTGTTGTACTGCATTATTTCTATGTGGTTTATGTCATGTGTATATCAGAGTATATAAGAGTTAGAACCGGAAGGTTCACAGAGTTAGGACCAGAGGGTCCATAGAGTTAGGGCCTAGGACCCACAAAGTTATGGCCTCGAGTGGCTAGTATGTGTATGTATGGTATTTTTGGGAACTCACTAAGCTTTATGCTTACAGTGTTATGTGTTATGTGTTTCAGGTACCAGTGATGATCGTGGGAAGGTGTCGGCATGATTCGTACACACGCATGTGTTTTTTTATGTATTTTGATATTGGGAAATATTTGTGAAACAAAGTATGATACAATGGGGTTTATTAATAAACGTGTTTGCAAAAGTGTGTTTAAAATGTTAAAAATTTGTTTTAAATTTTACGGTGTTACAATTTGGTATCAGAGCCTTGGTTTGAGGGATTCGGATGCATCTTCAGGCGTATCTGAACTCAAACTGAGGATTTGAGGAAAAATTTGATAATAAAGTAATTTTTAAAAAAAAAAGGAGTAAAAAAAGTTTTAAAACAAACAGAGCAGAGCCGTGTGTACGATCAGTCAGCGCCCGAACGGTGATTTCCCAAAATACCCTTACAATAAGTTGTAAAAGAAATGGTATGCTATGCTATATGATGAATTATATTATGCATGCTAGATTAAGACTAGGTATTCTTATTAGGACTAGAGTGTCCTGATATATGATGCCTTAATCTAGGGATTTTGCTATTAGGAACGCTTGAGAGTGTTAAGATAGTAGCAAGGAGCTTATGAGCGATTTGCTAGTGAGTGGCACATGATTAGAGAGAATAGCATACTTGGGATTTGGGGCTCTGGGAGGAGGACTTGGTGTGAATGCTGAGTCGGTGTGGTTGGTAGTATTGGGCCCGTACTATCGAAGGCACCGGGTCAGTGCGCAACCCAAGTAAGAATCCTTAGGGTACCATAGATCAAGTAGGGTTGGGATATCGAGTGTGTGTATGTCCGAGAAAATTATTGATATCTTGTGTTGTATTTCTGTGACAACCGTAAATTTCCGGTCAAGTCAAAGTCAACCGAAGTCAACAAGTCAAACCGTTTGACTCATTTTGCCCGTGGGTACTAAAGTGTATGTTAGGTAAATACTAAACAACTCGCTATTCTAATGAGAGTTCATAAATCAAAAAGTGCAAACATCTAGATCTCCTTAACCTAAAACTGTGGTACGTGGTGAACCAAACCGATAAAACAATGTTGCATACTCATCAGGAGTGTGTAAGATCCTTAAACAAGGCTTAACAGGGTTTACGGACCTTGCGTGGCGAAGTCGGACACTCACAAATGCCACACACGAAACCTCTCTCAATCGTTTTCACTCTATCTCTCTCTAAGTATGTGAAATCTCTCCCAAAACTCTCTTTGTATGAGAAACCTCTCAAAGAATGTCAAATCTCTCCCAAATATCTCTAAGTATGTGAAATCTCTCCCAAAACTCTCTTTGTATGAGAAACCTCTCCAAGAATGTCAAATCTCTCTCAAATCTCTCTAAGTATGTGAAATCTCTCCCAAATATCTCTTTGTATGAGAAATGTCTCCAAGAATGTCAAATCTCTCCCAAATATCTCTCTGTATGAGAAATCTCTCCAAGAATGTGAAATCTCTCCCAAATCTCTCTCTGTATGAGAAATCTCTCCAAGAATGCTAAATCTCTCCCAAATATCTCTTTGTATGAGAAATCTCTCCAAGAATGTCAAATCTCTCCCAAATATCTCTTTGTATGAGAAATCTCTCCAAGAATATCAAATCTCTTCTAAATCTCTCCAAGTATAGGAAATCTCTCCCAAATCTCTCTAAAAAGTTCTCGTAACTTTTCATAGCTTTTCGGGCCATCCCGACTCTTAACCGGGTCAAAAACGGCTTGTAACGGGGTTAAAACGAGTAAAATACCCTAAAAGAACCGAAAAACCATTTATAAGGTCGAAGCCTCTTAGGGTCGAACCCTTTGGACCGAAAGCAACAAAGAACAGAAACATTTAAGCAACCAAAACAGAGACCTGGAGTTGAGACCAGAGAACCAAGACCGGCAGCCGAGACCGAGCCTCGTTGTCCCAGCCGAAACCGAGACCTGTAGCCGAAACCAGAGAACCGAGACCAACAGCCGAGACCGAGCCTCGCTGTCCTAGCCAAAACCGAGACCGGTAGCCGAAACCTGAGAACTGAGACCTAGTGTCGAACCCAAGAGCCGAACCCGCCAATAGCAGAGACCGAGTCTCAGTCTTACTTCCCTACTCTCGGTCCTCTTTTCCCCTCTCGATTCCTTCTTCTACTTTTGGTCCTCCCTTCGGCTCTCGGTCCTCTTTCCGCCTCTCGGTCCTCTCTCTTCTCCTCTCTGTCTTCTTTATCTACTCTCGGTTCCCGTCCCTCTCTCGGTCTTTCTGTTCTCCTCTCGGTTCCAAGCACTAGAGGCCGAGACCTTGGCCAAACTTTGGAAATGCGACACTTTTCACCCATTTTTGATATTTTTAGCATTTTGAGCCCGTTTTTCGTGATTTTAACGCGGGATTTTCTCCAGAAATTATATTTTTATATAAAAGACACTAAATATTCATAGTTTAAACAGATTTTCATGGAAATCTTTATTTAAAGAATAAAAATTTCGTGGGTAAAGTACAAAGAGGTTGAGTGTTGACTTTGCTTTACTTTATGACACAAGCAACCCCTCCCATACCCACTCCATGTCACTATTCACCATCAGGCCATCCCTAGTCACTTCATAAGTCTTTTCTCATTATTTCCAGCCATTTCCCAAGTTCTAAGAGATGGAACATCCATCCTCTCTCCTCACTTCTCTCATTTGCTCTCATTTCACCAAGGATCCAACTCCAATTTTCCCTCAAACTTTCTCTATCAAATTCGAGATTCAAGGCTGATTATCAAGCTTTCTCACACTCTTGGTAAGTATAATTCATCATCTCTATGATTATTTCACTTCCTTCTACTCCAATCATAGATTGCTTACACAAATTACATCATTTTGGTGTTAGATTCTTGAAAATCTTCAATGCATCTTCAAGTGTTCTTGAGTTGAACACTTCCTTAATCCAACATTCATCCGCTAAAATCACTCAAGGTGAGTTCATACCCCTACATTTTCATGTTTGCTCAAGTTTTCAGGGGGGGGGGGGGGGGGAATACAAGTTAAAACACCAAGAACATAATTAAACTTTTCTAACAGCCTTCATCATAAAAGTTCAACTCCATTCACGGACTGTTTTGGGCAACTTAAACATTTTTTTTTCAAAATTGTACAAAGTGCAAGTAGTTCTGGTTCTTAGCTTTAAAATGAATACTTGCACATCTCCATACGATTTTTCTGCAATTTATGGAGATTTTTACAAAACTGCCTATCATTTGAAACACCAATCCGGACCAGTCAGTGATTATGGACTTTTTCACCCAAGTTGGAGGTCATTAAAAATCATGATAAAAATTATGAGTAAACTAGACACATTTTGGGAACTCTCAGAATTTACGGAATTAGTTTTCTACTTCGTATGATTTTTCTATGACTTTTCTAAAACTTCGCATAAAGTTAACAGCATATAAATTTCATAACACTTTGTATTATGTTGAGCAAAGTGTATAACAATAAGTTCTAAATATTGAATGTGTTTCCTTGTTAGTTTATCATCATAAATTGAAACTTAGTCATTCATGATAAGACTATTTATTCATTTAGAACACGAATATTAAGCTATAATAAGCATAGTTTAATGGATTCATAACATTAATGCATTTTCATAAAAGAGTTCTTATATATTACAAACGTTTTGGATAAACTATAATAAATATAGTTTATGATACATCACATAACACACTCGTACAAAAAGGGTACATTCATACAGAAAGGTTTTACATTCACGCACACTACACGTAAACTTGTTAACCTAAATTGGAAGACAATCTCTTTCCGTACGTCCGAGTGCGGGATCTAATTCCTGGTAGTTATAATCAGAGTCTCCTGGAGGGAGAACGTGATAGTTGTGTATAGATCTATATTGGGTTTGACACCCCACACCTTGCTGCTAGCTACAGTGGGACCTGCAGATCTACGGGTGACAAATGTCATTTCAGTTTCGCGACGCCTGAGAAATGTCGTGCAGGTTCATTCAGTCATAGTATGATTATTGCGACTCACATAGGGAGATAACAATACATAAAGTTTACGGGATTTTTATAAAACCTAAATTGGTTTTATGTCGATTTAAAATCACTTCTTATGTTAATAAGTACAAATATTACTGTACACTTTCGGTTTTGGTACTTATGACTACACATACATAATGTATTAACAAACATATACATAATGTATTAACAAACATAAGAAATTACAGGAATTTCATTTAATTCAAGTGCGTTTATGTCGATTTAAACACATATCATTTTCTATCAGTAAGAGAGGTTACTTATACATTTTGGTCTTCGGTTATAGGACTACATTTCACAGATTTTAAAGAAAATATCGGATTTTATGGATACATATTCTAACGCTTTTACAAGGAATACGGTTTACTTCTCTAACGAAATCTCTTATGAACTCACCAACCTTTGTGTTGACACTTTTTCAAAAATACTTGGATTCTCAGGAATTTAGTGAAACAGGAAATCAACAATGTTTTGAGGATGAGACGATAATTCGTCAAACAGTTCATTTTGTATCATAATGTAATTGATGTGAATTATGTAAACATATACTTTGATGTAACCATTTCAATTATATTTGTGATGGTTGTATTTAATTTGAGCACTATTACACTCGTTGTTGTGATACTCTACATGAAGTCCTCCACCCCCGGACGTTTCCGCCATCCTTGGTTTGGGGGTGTGACAGATTGGTATCAGACCATTGTTTATAGTGAACTCAGTATATCGAACAACATAAGATATACAAACTATAAATGCATTGGGACTAAGTTCTCTGATTTAAAGTGTTCAAAACAACTATACTTTTAGAATAAATAGTTTCTTATTAAAAGTATACATGCATACACACATACTAAGGTCAGCATCATTTTAGAACAAAACAAAAGTAATGATTGTTTGATATCACAGGTAAACTCGGGGATGTATGGTCAGTCCTGGGAGTGGCATAGCCTGATCAACTATGCTGGTCCGAGGAGTGATTAACACATGCCCAAGAATAGTTGTGATATGGAAACAAGTCTAAAAACTTACCAACACTACCACAATGAGAACATTATAACAGAACATGAGTTTAAAATACTATACAAGTATTTTGTAATATTATAACTTATCTGAAAACTAAATAGATCCTTAATAATAGGTCTATAGTCCCTAAGTGGATACTTTAAGGTTATATATAACTTAGAAATCATAGACTTAGAAATTGTGGTCATTACCTTACTTCCTTTTCCTTGTTTGGATGTGGACCTAAGGTGGGATCACTTATTCGAAGGTCTATCGTATCTTGACATATGTAATTAGTAAGCACTATGACATTATGGAAGTAACTGATAAGGATCACCCCTATAAGTAATTGATTATAGAGTTAGACGCCTAGTAATTATCTCTTCCATTCTTATTCTCGCAAGTACAACATAGCAAGATCCTACTTACCGGATGACCCTTACATTCCTAATCCGAACTCGAGGAATGGGGAATGGCTATGAGAAGAATCAGAAGCAGAACCGGAGATAATCGATCCTCCATGCATAGCAAGGGTTTCGCAAACCGTTTCGACTATATCGAACCTGTGCCCCGTTGGGCAATCGTGATCGAGGGTTGAATGTCGACAACAATGACAACAACCACCATGTGGAGACCAACGAGGGTGCTATGACCTCAACCACAGGGGATCAACTGAAAGAGCCCTCCCGACAAAGACTCGGCAGATCGCGAACATTGGGGATTAATACAGGAAGACTACAATCCGAGTTCAGAAAATTGCACGCTACTACGGACCCTACCATCTCATCTACCCGTGACTCAGAATTAGACTACTATTCCCAAGACCAACTCTCTTTTTAGGACCTTATCGCCGCTCGTGAAGAGTAAAGAGAGTAATAGAGTAGACACATAACCTTCAAAGAAAGGATGATTGCATCGACCTTGCCTCAGGCATCACAAGGGATGGATCGTCATAAGTCGAGTTCATACCGTTCACCAGACCTGATAAATTAGCTTCATAAGTATGCGCTGGTGCTACTCTATTGTAGGTAAAATCACGACACGACAAATTAAGTGGTCATACTAATCGAGAAATCTAGTTACTATCAAAACCCGCCCATGCACAAATTTGAGGTAGACCTGCATCGAGGTCAAGATTTTCACTGAAACCATGATTACTAAAGTCATATTAACAAGATGGGCTTAGGATGTACCTAACAGACTCGAAGGTCTATTTAGCCTTAACTATATAACTAAGTATACTTCAATAGGTCATGATAAGGACCTAGCTTGGGTCAAGAATAAGGCTTCACTTGGATACAGAACTACTAAAATACATGAGTTTACCATATAAAGAACCTCATTATAAATTGCTTTCAGAACACCCTCAACAACCAAATTACATTACAAATCGATATGAGATAAACTTAGTTAGAAAACTCGCGTCATATAGCCATTCTAAAAACTCATTATCATCTCACTTTTAAACATTTTGTTGAGAAGTTTCTTCTTCATATACCTATGGAGTGCGAACGTTCAGGCACCAATACACCGGGTTCCATCAAAATTCCTCAGCCAAGTGTGTTCGGACAAACATGATTCTAAGATGAGTAAAGCTTAACGCCCGTATGAAACCTACTCCTACCTAATACCATAACTCCATCTGAGGAGCGTTAGCGGAAACACCAGGAATAGTACAGTAATGTGAAAAATTTTATATGCATAAATATAAATTGTAAGGATGCACTTAAGATAATCATTTCCACTAACGAATTCATTTTTCATCATGAAATAGAGCTATGTCTACACCTAGAGACAACCAACCAACTAGCAAGGCGCCAACATTGCAGATAGACGCTGCTACTTTCCAGGCTGCAGTCAAGGCAGCTATGACAGTCGTCATGGAGCAATTCAATGCTAACAACGTCAGTAGGGGTTGAAGCGGTACTAACAATACAAATTGTGGTAACAATCAGGAACACCAATGGGTGTCTACCAATGAAAATACCTCAGGCCACAAACCTACGAACAAGAAGAGAAAGTTTTGGAACATGAAAGAGCGCCACCAATCTCGAAGATCCACTAAAAGACAACAACCTATGGCCACCCTACCATTACAACGGCAGTCACGATACATGCCTCGACACTAGCCACGGGGTCTGCCACCCAAACGCCGGCCAGACCATATGAGGGATCACTCCCAAAGTGCAACCAATGTGGCTTTCATCACTATGGGGCTTGCCGGGAGATGCACTGTAAAACCTGCAACAGGAAAGGGCATACCCTTCATTTCTATAAGGCCCCGACCCAGCACCTCCCTTCAATCACCTGCACCAAGGTAGACCCAGTATGCTACCTATGTGGTGAAACGGGACACTTCAAGAGAGAATGTCCAACTGAGAAGAATGATGAAGGAGCAGGAGTAGTGTGATGAACACACCAACAGGAGCAGCAGGGGAACCATGGTAAGACTTTTGTAATGTTTCCAACGACAAGAACGTTTAAGTACTATATCTTTTTAATGAATTTGGTATGCTTATTAAAGTAACCGTCTTTCTAAAAAAAGTAGTTAAAATACTCTCTCTCATACAAATCAAACCAAAGACATTCATATATGACCTTAGAATCATTACCTGTAAGATGTGATGACTTCGTACATACATCGGGGTTAATTATAATCAAAATACTGAAGTCTTGAAACAAATAATTCCATCCTGACTCCTATTCCATATCTAGTAGTAGGAATTGAGTGGGGCCACCCACTCGGAGATTTCACCAACATCAACTTATATACGACGTTCATATACCGCTCGATCGTAAGGAGACCTGTCAGGGATCATGATATAAAGTATCATTACTAGCTATCGAAACAAACCTACTACCAGTGCTAGAAACTGTGGTATGAATCATCTACAGTAATCATGACATCAAACAAAACAGAACACATGGAAAAGAAATACAAGACACTCTATCACTCTAGTGATATCTTCTTACGAATACAACTTATCTCATGTTATCTCAAAAGATATTGTTGTTGTTATCCAATTTTGATTGAGATAGCCCTTATCTTCCCGATTTAACGACTACAAAAGGACCCTTCGCGTAACCCCCCGAATATCGAAACGTTCGTCTCTCATAAACATCCAGCACGGACCTCTGGGTCATCTCTTGCTATGAAACTCCAAAACACACACCAGAGGAGTGTTATACTTCCCGAAAACTTATCACAAGTATTTACAGGAGACCTTTCGGGAATGTCATGCATACAATAGACAAGGTTTAAGCATGGAAGCTTGGGACAGATACAACCAGGTGCGAGTCCTTCCATGAACTTTGGGCCAAGGTTGCTCAGGAGGACGAGTGAATGGCCTACCATCCGAAAAGGCCTAGTCGCGTAAACCAAACCCACATGCTTCCTACCGAGCTACAAGAACTATCAGGTCAAACCTGTCGAACTACTCAACAATGAAATTAAAGAACCAAGCTTCTCACCTTGGAAAGCTCTGGTCTTATTCTTCAAATAGAAAGGCAAATTGCTCATAATTCCATCGACTTCAGAGGCCCCGAAAATATCTCCAGTAGAAACCTTTACTATCTACCTCGCATAGACGAATAGGCCGACCAACCGCAAGGAATGAGGTACCCTTCAGGAATTGGACCTGAGATCTGAATATCACCAGTCGCGAGTATTTGAGAAGGATGTCTGAGGACAATCCTCCAAATTCGATACCGACACCGCAAGTCCGTAGTGATTTCCTCGTATAGGATCAACCTGCTCGTACAATTCATGAAATTAATGAATAGGAAATGCCATTCTTACTAGGATCAGTTCGTTATTGTCATTATAAATGACTTACTTATCTACCCTCGTAGTAAGAAGGAAACCAAGGAGACCAACTACACCAAACCATAGAAGCAATACGATCAGAGAAACATTACCCGAAGTTCTCTAGATACGAGTTTTGGAATTGAGGAGTCCAATTCCTAAGACACATCATTATCAACGTGGAAACTCATAAGGACTCTTTCAATTGGTCAAAACCATTGAGAAACAGTCAGCACCAAAGACGTTAGCAGGAATATGCCAAAATTCTGGGTCTCGCTGACCTACCGTCTTAGTTCCTTTGGAACTTCTCGTAAAATACGGAACTCCCTCCCAACTTTAACCCTGAAGGGAGCAACCCTTGACCGAGAAGAGAAACAAGAGGGTGAAACCTTTAGAACTCCAGATTAAGAAACCAAATTCCTCTGGAAGCCTCACTCTAGGAAGGTTTAGTACGCTTCGGAAAGCATGGAAAGCCAATACCCTAGATATTTATGCCTTTCGAGATTCTTGTCAGAATCAGCCCTGTAACTCGCTACTTCAATCTACTCCGACGAGCTTGATAAAGTATACTTTATCCGACGAGACTCTTGCAATTCCCCTCAACGAGATCGAGTTCCACAAGAGCCTCATCTTCTTGGAAGAACCGTAGTGACCATGGACCGAGGTCAAGCGAATGATACAACGCCGCTTCCCATTAGTGAAAGTTCACTAGAATACTAACCAAGGACCTGGAGTCACTTGGGAGAGCGAGAATCAGTCGATTAGGAAGTATGCCCACTTCTTGGCTCAATTATTCATGCCTACTCCTTGCCGAAATTCAAATTTCGGGACGAAATTCCCTCTAACGGGGGGATGATGTGACAACCGTAAATTTCCGGTCAAGTCAAAGTCAACCACAATCAACAAGTCAAACCGTTCGACTCATTTTGCCTGTGGGTACTAGAGTTTATGTTAGGTAAATACTAAACAACTTGCTATTCTAATGAGACTTCACAAATCAAAAAGTGCGAACATCTAGATCTCCTTAACCTAAAACTGTGGTACGTGGTGAGCCAAACCGATAAAACAATGTTGCATACTCATCGGGAGTGTGTAAGATCCTTAAACAAGGCTTAACAAGGTTTACGGACCTTGCGTAGCGAAGCCGGACACTCACAAATGCCACACACGAAACCTCTCTCAATCGTTTTTACTCTATCTCTCTCTAAGTATGTGAAATCTCTCCCAAAACTCTCTTTGTATGAGAAACCTCTCCAAGAATGTCAAATCTCTCCCAAATCTCTCTAAGTATGTGAAATCTCTCCCAAAACTCTCTTTGTATGAGAAACCTCTCCAAGAATGTCAAATCTCTCCCAAATCTCTCTAAGTAGGTGAAATCTCTCCCAAATATCTCTTTGTATGAGAAATCTCTCCAAGAATGTCAAATCTCTCCCAAATATCTCTCTGTATGAGAAATCTCTCCAAGAATGTGAAATCTCTCCCAAATCTCTCTCTGTATGAGAAATCTCTCCAAGAATGCCAAATCTCTCCCAAATATCTCTTTGTATGAGAAATATCTCCAAGAATGTCAAATCTCTCCCAAATATCTCTTTGTATGAGAAATCTCTCCAAGAATGTCAAATCTCTCCCAAATATCTCTTTGTATGAGAAATCTCTCCAAGAATGTCAAATCTCTTCAAAATCTCTCCAAGTATAGTAAATCTCTCCCAAATCTCTCTCAAAAGTTCTCGTAACTTTTCATAGCTTTTCAGGCCATCCCGACTCTTAGCGGGGTAAAAACGGCTTGAAACGGGGTTAAAACGAGTAAAATACCCTAAAAGAACCGAAAAACCATTTATAGGGCCGAAGCCTCTTAGGGCCGAACCCTTTGGACTGAAAGCAGCAAAGAACTGAAACATTTAAGCAATCGAAACCGAGACCTGGATTTGAGACCAGAGAACCGAGACCGAGCCTCGCTGTCCTAGCCGAAACCGAGACCGGTAGCCGAAACCAGATGTCACACCCCCAAACCAAGGATGGCGGAAACGTCTGGGGGTGGAGGACTTCATGTATACTATCATAACCACTATTTCAATAGTTATTTAAGCAAATACAACCAACATATATATAATTGAAAAAGTTACGTCACTTGTATGAATTACATGTTTCAAAATCAATTACAATATGTTGACAAAATATGAAAAGTTTGACACCTTAACGTCCCATCCTCAAAAGCACTTGGTTACCTGTTTAGTGATTCCCTGAGAATACAAGTTGTTTGAAATAGTGTCAACACAAAGGTTGGTGAGTTCATAAGTTTTTGCTATAAAACCTAATAGAAGTCTTTCTCATGTAAATGTCACGTTTGTTTCAGAAAAATCCGATATTTTCCTTAAAATCTGTGTAATGTAGCCTTATCACCAAGGCCAAAATGTATGAGTAACCTTTCTTACTTAGTAGAAATGCTATGAGTTTAAATTGATATAAAAAGTGAATTTAAATCAACATCAAACCTATTTAGGTTTTATAAGAATCCCGTAAACTTTATGTATTGTTATCTCCCTATGTGAGTCGCTATAATCATACTATGACTGAATGAACCTGCCACGATGTTTCTCATGCATCGCGAAACTAGAATGGCATTTGTCACCCGTAGACCTGCAGGTCCTACTGTAGCTAGCAGCAAGGTGTGGGGTGTCAAACCCAATATAGATCTATACACTACTATCACGTTCTCCCTCCACGAGACTCTGATTATTGTTGGAATAGTGTCTAAGCCTGCAACTATATTAGGCAAGTATTTGACCCGGTTGTGCATGGTCCTTTTGGGTTGCCTTCACCATAGCAACTTGATAGGATGATTTATTAAGATAGAGTAAATATTATAAAGAATAATATATAGTTATTTGATTAATATAAGTCATAGAATTAATTGGAATTAATTTGGTGACTTAAAGAGATTAATTAAATAAGAGGGTATAAACTGTCAATTGTTTGATAGTTAAACTTGAGACTGTAAATCCATATAGATATGGATTGGACGAATTCTAGGAGCTAAAGGATAGCTCAAAATCGTCCATGATGTTATCTAGGAATGGATTTGGATAGCCTTAAGAAAAGATTATCCAATTAGGGTTTAGACTATAACCCTTAAGGAGTCTACAAGTATAAATAGACCCCATGGGTAAGGTAAATCGGCATCTCATCAAAAGTAAGAGAACTCTGGCCGATTTCCTCCCCTCTCCTCTCTCCTAAATCATCCTCCTTGCTATTGGTGTTTGTAAGCCACTAGAGGAGTGACATTTGTGACTCTAGAAGCTCCAAGACAACAAGATCAACAAGGAATTCAAAGGTATGGTTCTAGATCTGTTTCAATGTTGTTATTTAACCAAAATAGTCATTAGAAGTCTTGGATTCAAAGCATGTTTAATTAGAAAGCCTAGATCCAAGCATTAGGGTTTTGCATCCGTACATAGGAAAGTTCTTATGGCTAAAACCCATCAGTGGTATCAGAGCCTAGCTTGGTTTTCTTTAAATTGTTGCTTGATTAACTGAAACAAACCTGCAAAATTCGAATTTTTGGGTTCTGAGTCATGGACTCGGCGAGTTCCAAAGTGGACTCGGCGAGTCCCTTTGTGTACTCGGCGAGTCCGGGCGTCAGGATTTGCCAAAACCGGGATTTTTTTTCATGTTTATCTTATGGAAACTTACCTTAATCATATTAGATCAACCCTAATCCGATTTTTTGATATATATGACTATAATCTTGATCTAATTAAAGATATTTATCATCTAATAAAATATTTTATTTCCTTATATGATAATTAATTAATTATTTTGATTATTTTGGTAATTATCTTAAAAGAAATCTTGGATAAATCAAATATAGATAATTAGGATATTAATTGTTAATTGGAATTATTTGTTATTTGATCCTCCATGTTTAAAATGTTTAAAACTTGCCCTCACGTTTTGAAATTTATATTTGTGATTAAAAGTTTTAATTTAGACAACTTATATTTCAAACGCTACGTTTTAAAAGGTTTAAAACACAACCCTATACTAATATGATATTACTAGAATAATATATATATATATATATATATATATATATATATATATATATATATATATATATATATATATATATATATATATATATATGTATGTATAACTAAATGCTAGTCTTACCGTTAGTAGGCCTCATTCACGAAGCCGATCTATAAGGTGGGTATAAGGTTGCGGCCTATAAAATGGCGCTTAATGGGTGTATACTAATATGATTATGTTACGTTGATTACGAGGAAGTTCCATGAGCGGGCGATGTTTTGTCCAGAGCACGTGTCCTTCGAGCAGGCATGCATGAGCCGGTAACTAAGCATTTTGAGGAGGGATATACGGGAGTGTTGGGTTATGAGCATTCTAACACTCCTAAGTGTACATGCAACCCTAAATACCTTGGATCTATGTTTTCTCTATTATACATGCAAATATGAACATCCAAGGTATTATCTTAATCTAGCATACAAAACTATCAATATAACAAGATAGAATACATACCTCTTTGATGTAGAATGTCTTCATGAAGCTTGAGTGCCTAGTGCCCCAAGTGTGACACCTCAAATGGTTCACACAACACCAAATACACTTGGATTAACTTGAGAGAAATCTACACTTCATGAAAATCGGCTAGCCCTTTCTTACTCTCTCTAGTGCCCGATTTTGAACAAGAATAAGATGCTTATATAGTTATACAATTAGGGTAAACCCTAATTGTCATGACTTTCCATTTCCTTGGATCCATGGGTTCAAATACACGATGGAGCATCCATGGACCATCCTATGGGTTTTAGCCCAACTTGATTATCCATGGAGCATTAGCCCACTATACAAGTATGGATGATTTACACAATCCACCCATATATTTAATTAGTCTTCTTTTGATCACTTAATTAATCCTAGATTAATTCTTGATCAATACTAATTAAATAATCTCATTATTCTTATTATTAATATACTAGAACTTATAATATATTAATAACCATAAGTGTCTTATTTCTCTCATTTAGTCTATCCAAGTGCATGATGCCATGCAACCTAAATGGACCATGCCGGGTCGGGTCAAGTCTTACCAATTATAGTTATGGACTTAGACATTAATCCAATAGTCTCCCACTTGGATAAGTCTAAAACTATTATTGCGTATGACTTCAAGAACCGACCGGCAATCGTAGCTCTCAAAAGCTTCTGTCGAACTTTGACCTTGTAGATGAACTCTGACCTTTGTCAATGACTTGTCCATTAGATAAGGGATTATATATTCCTCCATTCTAGATATCATATGGACTGAGACATGGATTATAATCATTCTCTCTGTCCATTTGTTGTTTCCCGATTTCCGATTTATGACGACTGACTAATTGAACAAATCAAATCAGTCCTGGCCCGGCCGAGCACTTCCATTTGTCATCATCAAATCATCGAGCGGCCCACATATATCGCTTTTATCCTGAAGGTAAAAGGAATGGATAAACTTCGACTCATATGGCTTGTTCTACTACTTGTTGAATCATACACAAAGACACATTTTATAACATCGAGTTACCATGCGTTTTCGTGCAATCAATATACAACCAACTCATAGTAACAACTCATATCTCTAAGTTTAAAGAATATAAGATATTATCATCTCATGATCACTCGTCATAAAATCCATGAAGTGATTCCAATGAGCGCGGGTTGAATCCAATACTCAGAACTTATGAGCACTGATGAGTGTTGTAGCCCTTTGTCCAACACCTTAGACCTCTACAAGCCAAGTCATGACAGTGTTAATTCATATCTACTTCCAACATATGACCGACAGTGGATGGTTTGAATAACTTAGTCATTCCGGAAGAATAACCTAGTTTATTCGGGAAGTCAAAACATGCAAAGTGAAACGCAATAATAATTGAATCCAATATTGTATCAAAACCTATGAACATAAATAAAACACCTTTTATTTATCACCATATGATTACACATTATTCATTGTATACTGTTTCAGCTATCAAATTTATTCTTGAATTTAAAACAATAGTTGTCCCATGCTCCAAGCATGTACACTATGTTTTCTAAACACTAGTCATGCCATACACCAAGTATGCATACTATGTTTTTCTATGATCTTTACTTTGTGAACTGAATCAATTGAACATAACTTCAATGATTCTCTTTTCACACTCCCAAATCCTTACTACAAATGCAAGAATTCCAAATTCATGCCATTTACTGAAAACTGTTAGATTCTAAACTTATATGCATTGATCCTCTTGTAACGATTATGCACAAATTCACAGACACTTGGCAACAATCATTATAGAGTATTCCAAAGGAGATCAACTCCTTGGAAACATCCTTCTTGCATTTAGTTTCCTTAATCTTACACAGATTGAAATTTCTGACTTTGAAACATTTCCAGATTCATTTTGACTATCACTTCTGAACAAGAGTTGCCTCCTTACAGATTATGTCAATATGGTCCTTCAAAATTATCACTATACTTCCAAATGTCCTTGAGAAACCAATCTTTGGTAAACCATAGACTGTCCTCGACAATTGTTTAATCCTTTTAGTCATATCCAGTTCTAAACCTTTTCCCTTCTTAATGCCCCAGGCATTTGGAAACTTTTAGAATGGATAACCATAGCACATGTAATCGATCCTATATCCGAAGCATATGGGATACGATTCATGATGTCTCACATAAATACTAAAGCAGTCTTTTGCTATAACATTTCCATTTCTATTTGCCATGTTCTCATAATTCAGATTATGAAAAGGGATGTCGTAATCATAATCGAATTTTAGAACGCAAATAATGGACCCATATACAGAATTTCCTTATGTTGAGCCATTCCAACATGAAATTCATATATATCCTTGACTAAATGATTAAAACCTCACGATCTACGCTTATATATTTGAGATGAAGTATAATTTCCTCTCCCTTAATTATAGCAAAACAACTTTTTCCCAATTGAAACCTTTTGTTTTCTATAATTAACATTGCTAACTTGCAATCTTTATCATAATTATCATGCTCCCACTAACATGATGATTATTAGCATAACACTTATGCTCCCACTAGTTTTGACATGTACTCAGAAATCAGCTGGACTTCTAGAAATCAATACTTTATTGACTTTCTTACCAAAGTTCAGATTTCTGATACTGGATTGTTTTGATAGAACTTTATCAAAACCATACACCTTCCCTGAGATAGCACACTTGTGTGTCTAAACAATTATGAAGAGGGATGCCGTAATCATAATGGTTAGACCTTTTTGCCACTTCTCACAAGTCCAGGTTAGTGTGCCGGTAAACCACACACGCTCCACTAACGACTTTGAGAATGCAAATATCACAATTGCTCTCTAACTAAAATCTACTTAGTGAAAGTGTTTCCTCACCATCATTTTCATAAATCGGAGAGAAACCTTATGACACTTAGATTTAATGGTGTATGTGTTCTTATCCATGTGAATTGTCAAAACCATAGTCACAAGACAAGGATAATGACAAATCCAAACTCATATGGACTGAACTCAATCTTAACTTCTTGCCACCTGGCAGCTCAACGGCCTGCCATTGCTTCCAAGTTGTTGTGCAACCAATTGAGAACTCTAAGAACTCAACTTTAACTAGAATGGGCACAGACTATGTCAACACGATAGGTTATAAACCTCAAGTCGTGTGCTAGTGAAGAACTTTAGGTTTTATTCTTGATTAGTTCTTGAGACTTTCAAGACCTTTAAGACTCCCATTGTCCTCTTAACCAATAAGACTTCCTTGTCAAACATCCAAGAGATAGTGTGGATTCTAATCAAGACAAACACTTCACATAGTTGGCCTAAGTTGGTCTTTGTTTTATCCAAAACATCACGACTTACCAACTTCAAATGAACAAGAGTAGGACACTTTTACTCTTACATTTGACACGTGTTTTAAACCTTCTTAAAGACATGTCACTCAAATTACAATCTTGGAGTATGACTCTAAGACTTGATTTAACCATTTCAACAATTCAAGATCCCTTCTTCTTAGTCACAAGAATGCACTAAGACTTCCTTAGAGAACTAATTTTGATATGGTTTCTTAATCATTAAGATGATCACAAAACTGATACTAAAGTACTCTCCCATCTTTTCAGATTTGAGAAACTTTTATCCTTCTACCTAATTTGATTCTTCTTATCCGCTCTGCCATGCATTGGAACCTTTTCCAATGTCTCAGAGTTACACTTAATCTTGTAAGTATAATCATATTTACTGAGCTTTAGTAAACTATGACGAATAGCCTTATATCTTTTATGGTGGACTTAATCAGTGCACATGACTATGTACTCGATGCCTTAGTCCATTACTTGACTCACACATCCATGTGAATAAGTAATTAGTCTTAAATTTCGAATACTTGAAAGTTCTCATTCATCATGCTATACACCTTGCATGATTCCAAGTTCTGATCCAATTGAGACTTGGGTGATGAGAATCTTTCCTTTATTTGGTAAATTTAGACATTACCACAAATGAAAGAATCAATTTCATACTTCCACTCTTGCTATTAATGGAATCATATAAGCAACAATTTTTCCTCAAATGCCATTGTAAGGATATTTTAAAATAACTAAAATGAAAAATTTTCTTTTATTTTAAAACTATGCGGAAAAACTTATCCTTACAATCCATATGAAAACTTGTTGTGATCTATTCCTAAGCAATATCTAATAACTCTTAAGAAGTAGCTCAAGAATCCGATTTTCAAACTACGCGATAGAAATCCATCTATGCGATCAGATTCAGCATATTCTTTCTTTGAGTTCCTTTACTTTTCTTTGATTCTTAAAACATTACCATGTGACCCAGTCACATCATGTATGAAAAATCTCAGAATAGAAACTTAACAAAGTTAGATAGTGGACTTTACCTGAAGTAGAGTCAAACTTATTGACTTTAACATCCTTAGGTAAATTTGGCAGCTTCACAACTAATGACCCTTCCTTTGGCAATATAAACATATGGACACTTTGATAATGGTACACGGGACTATTACAGACTTAGCCTTTTCTATTTACCATTTGGTCAACCTAGTTGACTATGGTCAATCCCTTTCCTTGGGAAAAGAATGCTTTTTCTGTATTTCCTGTGTTACTATTGTCAATGTCCATCAAGTTTTGAGGAAGTTGATCTTAACAAATAAATAAGATCATTAAGGGTCTTGTCATAGTCTGTTTCATAGGTGTTCCAAAAGAACTCACTATGTGACTTAGAAAGTAGTTGAGCCACCAACTTTCTCAAGACTTTGACACCCAACTCTCCCGGCTTGTCAATATGTGACTACATCTCCAAGATGTGACCACACCTAGACCTTCACTTGCCAATAGGGTTCGAGTGACCTTAAAAATTTCAAGAACTTGTGGGTTAGGGAGAATAATTGGAGGAGGTGAATGAAGTATGATTTCCAAGGGACATCATCTTCATTTAGGAAAGCTTGTTTCAAGAGATTTGGGAAGATCATAAATGTCTAAACCAGACATCTTTTGGGAGATATTCAAGATAGTTGATTTTAAAGTCCTTAATATGACACCCAATATGAAATATTAAGGCTAGGAACCAAGAAACTACTTTATAACTTAGAAGAGGGATGCCGTAATTCAAGCTATAAAATATTTGAAAGTAGGTGAATGACGATTCACCAATTTCCACCAAGA
This sequence comes from Lactuca saligna, assembly GCF_052625555.1. Lineage (NCBI taxonomy): Eukaryota > Viridiplantae > Streptophyta > Magnoliopsida > Asterales > Asteraceae > Lactuca > Lactuca saligna. The sequence goes on from NC_136421.1 coordinate 76,152,751, forward strand.
TAAACGAAATATATTATTAGGTTTTAATTGGCTTTGAAACTCCTAGATCTTTGAGATTCATTGAACTGTTCAATGGCATGTTTCAATCTCGAGTGTGCCCTTCAGGTTTTGTGACTGGGATGCCGAGGATCACAAAACAAGGTGTGAAGTAACCATGCAAATTACTTGGTACCCTTAAGTGTTTACCCCTTAATCGATGTGCCGGTTAACCACACACGCACCATTGATAGTATGATAAACATTAAGTTACCCTTTGCCTACCTTGTTAAATACGAGTTAGTGTGCCAGTTTACCACACACGCTCCAATAACTGACTTAAACAAAGTGCAAAGTGTAATTTCATGGATTAGCACCTTATTCACATTTTCCTAAGTAACTAAGATTGGGTATTATTAAGAGTTTAGTTACTTAGTATTTATCATTAATACTTTTAATGAAGGGAGAATTATAGTCCTGTCAAACCCGTTCGGCTAACGACCCTCCACAAGTCAAGCAAGCGGTGGGTGAGAGTGGACACCCATTAAGTTGCCATTTTATAGGCAACAACCTTATACCCACCTTATAGACCGGCTTCGTGAATGAGGCGTACTAGCGGTAAGACTGACTTTACTCTTATACATATATATTATTAACTTATAATATTATAAAGTATAAGGGTTGAATTTTAACTTTTAAAATTCTAAGGGCTAACTTGGAATTAAAGTATTCATAAGAGAAAACTTTACAAATTCCAAAACTTGAGGGCAAGTTTTGAAACTATTCAAAACTAATTAATTCCATAACTTATGTGTTTAAAGTAGTTTTAATCCAAAAACTCTTCAAGTTCCATAACTTGAGGACAAGTTATGGAAGACTTTAAACTAATAAAAGAATTAACTTTTCTTTATTTTATAACTTATGGAATTAATTAAGGTTACATTTTTTTTATTTTTTTTATTTAATGAAGAGACTCTTGGTCCTCCATAACTTGAGGACAAATTATGGAGTCATAACTCCAATTAATTAGAACTAGACTCTTCATTTTGTAACCTTTGCCAACTTTTATGAGTTTTATGAAACTTAAATGTGACTTTTCATATAACTTGAGGACAAGTTACAAAAACACATTTTAAAATCAACTCTTAGATTAATTTGGATTGAGAACAACTATTTCACTCAACTTTTCTATTAATCTAAGCAACTCATAAGAACAAGATAATTCAAATCAAACTTTTTCATGTAATTAGTCTAACCCTTAAACTAATACAAAACATGAATCTATTGACAATTATCTTTGAAATTGGATTAGCATGAACATTACCACATCAAAACAAGTTTATAAGTTCAAAAACCTCTTAGGGTAATGTTCCTAGTCCAATTCCAGCCAAAAAGATCGAATTTATGTTGTCTGGGGGTCCAACTCGTCGAGTGCACTAACCAACTCGGTGAGTTGGATACTTTTTGCCTTGGACTCGTCGAGTCCCTTCATGGACTCGGCGAGTCTGCTGGGCAGACAGCAACAAAACTCGATTTTTCAGCGTCTATTGCAAGTATAACAAGAAAACAAGCCTAGGCTCTGATACCACTGTTGGGTTATGAGCATTCTAACACTCCTAAGTGTACATGCAACCCTAAATACCTTGGATCTATGTTTTCTCTATTATACATGAAAATATGAACATCCAAGTTATTATCCTAATCTAGCATACAAAACTATCAATATAACAAGATAGAATACATACCTCTTTGATGTAGAATGTCTTCATGAAGCTTGAGTGCCTAGTGCCCCAAGTGTGACACCTCAAATGGTTCACACAACACCAAATACACTTGGATTAACTTGAGAGAAATCTACACTTCATGAAAATCGGCTAGCCCTTTCTTACTCTCTCTAGTGCCCGATTTTGAACAAGAATAAGATGCTTATATAGTTATACAATTAGGGTAAACCCTAATTGTTATGACTTTCCATTTCCTTGGATCCATGGGTTGAAATACACCATGGAGCATCCATGGACCATCCTATGGGTTTTAGACCAACTTGATTATCCATGGAGCATTAGCTCACTATACAGGTATGGATGATTTACACAATCCACCCATATATTTAATTAGTCTTCTTTTGATCACTTAATTAATCCTAGATTAATTCTTGATCAATACTAATTAAATAATCTCATTATTCTTATTATTAATATACTAGAACTTATAATATATTAATAACCATAAGTGTCTTATTTCTCTCATTTAGTCTATCCAAGTGCATGATGCCATGCAACCCAAATGGACCATGCCGGGTCGGGTCAAGTCTTACCAATTATAGTTATGGACTTAGACATTAATCCAACAGGGAGCTCGTGGCAAACTCGATGTCTCGAACATTTTCTGAGCTTCAGGCAAATGCCCTGAAGAAGGAGATAGAGTTGGAGACAAGGGCTAGGGAGGAAGCTGAGTCTCAGGCAAGGGATCGGCGGCCGACACAGTCTCAGCCGGCAGCCAAGCGGGTCAAGCCCGCTGATTCACGATTTCGGATTCAGAAAGGACGAACTTGTGGCAAGTGCGGCAAGAGCCACGAGGGGGTGTGCAAAGCGTGGTCTTGCTACAAATGTGGCAAGGAGGGAAATATGGCCAAGGATTGCCCCAAGGGGTTTGCAGTATGCTTTCACTACAACCAGACTAGACACCGCAAGGCGAAGTTTCCACAATTACGAGGGACTACCCAGGGAGCACCTCAGGGATCTGCCCTTGCTTCTATCAGAGCTACTGAGAGCTGGCCAGTGAAGGGAGAGGTATCGAAGGTGCGAGGGAGAGCCTTCCAATTGAATGCAGAGGAGGTCCGTGCAGTGCCCGATGTCGTGGTTGGTGTGTATTCTTTCATGTATTTACTTTTATGTTGAGATATTATGCTTATATTATGATATGGGTAGGTACTTTTCTTATGAATTTTGTATCTACCTTGGTGTTATTTGACTCGGGTGCGAGTCGGTCTTTTGTGTAACAGCCCGGAATTTCAAGTATTGTTAAAATTATATTTTAGGGGGTGTTTTAAGGGGGGACTCGGCGAGTTGGAGCCAGACTCGCCGAGTAGGATCGCAGACCTGGTCGAGGGTTCGCGACTGGACTCGATGAGTCAGATAGGGACTCGGCGAGTCTGCGCTGTTTAGCGAAAACCCTAGCCGTTTAGGTTTGGGACGTATAAAGGGGACTTATTGGCCGTCATTGTTCGTTTTAGCCTTCTGAGAAGAACTCTAAATCGATTGTGTGCATCTAGATCAAGATTAAAGGCCATTGGTGATTTTGAAGGAGTTGTTGTGCAAAGAAGAGAAGGGCTTGGCTAAAGGAACAACAAGGGGGTCACATTCTGAGGATTGGGGACACAGAGAACACATTATCCAGGTAAGAATTCGTGTATACTCTGCTATGGCGATGTATTTAGAGGATTAGGGTTTATGGAACCCTTTTATGGATAGATTGAATGTTACCCTTGTTCCCCAAACGATTGTAACCCTGTATTAGGACCCTTGGAGGTCCAGAATATCCCATGTCTGTGCATTTCGGGAATTGGTGAAGGTTTTGGATTGAAATCCTTATGCCTTAGGTCAACATGTGAATTATAAGTCTCGGGGTGTAGCATGAGCACCTAAATGAAGACCTTACGTGATGGACCAGTCTAGGAGGGCCAGACCTATGAAGGGTCGGAGCAGTTCTAACCTTAGGAAGCAGTTTGAGCGGCTTCATGGCATGGACTCGCCGAGTCAGATGAGCAGACTCGGCGAGTAGCTTGAAGAATAACTGGGACTCGTTGAGTTGTTCCTCAGACTCGGCGAGTGGAGTCGGGGTGGCCCCGCGATTCTTCCAGGAGTAACTCGATGGGTCAAGGAGGATACTTGACGAGTAGAAGGGAAACCTTAGAGGATTGGAGGACGACTAGACTCGCCGAGTCGCCAGAGTACTCGTCGAGTCCGGTCGAGTTGACCGTGGACCGTTGACCAGAGTTGACCCATGTGTGATTTCTTAGGGTCAGTTAACATGGAAGATAAAAGTATTAATAAGAGATATATGATGTTATAGGGAGCTTGTAGCTCGGCGGATCAAGTACGAGGGATTTCAGGAGTTGCTAACTTTCAGTATCCGCGAGGTGAGTCTTCTCACTATACTGTACCCAGAAGGGTTTGACTGTGTGACCGGAAGGTCGGATATGATATGTGATATACGTGCTATATGTGGTAAGATAATTACTAGGCGTGCTATGTATGTTTATATGGGCCGGAAGGCAATATGTATGGGCTGGAAGGCAATATGCTACGTGACCGGAAGGTCGGATATGATATGTGATATATGTGCTATGTGTGGTAAGTTAATTGTTATATGTGCTGTGTATGTTTTATGGGCCGGAAGGCAATGTGTTATGGGTCGGAAGGCAATATGTTATGGGCCGGAAGGCGAATATGTTACGGGCCGGAAGGCGATTATGTTAAGGGCCGGAAGGCGGGTTGTGTTGTGGACCGGAAGGTCAGGGCCTGGAAAGGCGTATATGCGTAAGTTGTATATTGGGGAACTCACTAAGCTTCGTGCTTACAGTGTTTTGTGTTATGTTGTTTTCAGGTTCTTTCAGTAACACGGGATGGCACCGGCTCGATTGTACACACCAGAGAAAGAGTCAAATTTTGGAGGATCCTGGTTTTCTATTCAAGTGAAAATGAAACTATACTTTGTAATTCAATTATGAACGAGATTTTTAACAAGTGTTTTAATATTAAAATGATTATTTTAAATGAAAATTTTGCCTTGAAATTTACGGTGTTACATTTTGTATCTTTGGCTTTTAGTCAGCACATCAGTATTAGTCGAGAGGTGATGAGTCGACCTCTGAGAGTTTCCATAGCTAACGAGAGAGCGGTGTATGCCACCGAGGCGATCCGAGGATGTGTACTCGAGATTTTTGGTGTCAAGTTCCCAATTGATCTAGTTCCTATTGCGATGGGAGATGTCTGTGTCATTGTGTGCATGGACTGGTTGAGCAAGTTTTTAGCGGTTATCGACTGCGAGAGATAGCTGGTGACCATACGAGACCGTAGTGGGGGAGTTCTTACCATATACGGCGAGGGTACGCGTTATGGGTCGGCATTTTGTTCAGCCGCTAGAGCGAGACAGAGTCTACAATAGGGCTGTAAGGGATTTGTAGCATATGTGATGGATACGAGGGTTGCTTCAGAGAGACCGAGATCAGTTGATGAGGTTCCGATAGTGTGTGAGTTTCCGGACGTATTTCCGGAAGAGTTACCAGGTGTGACTCCTAAGAGGCAGGTTGAGTTCAGCATCGATTTGGTTCCGGGAGCTGAGCCTATCGCCAAGGCACCTTATCCCCTTGCGCCTCCAGAGATGCAAGAGATATCCTCGCAGCTTCAGGAGCTGCTGGGGAAGGGGTTTATTTAGCCGTGCAATTCGCCATGGGGAGCGCTTAACCTTTTTGTTATGAAGAAGGATGGCTCACACCGAATGTGCATTGATTACAGGGAATTGAACAAGATAACGATCAAGAACCGTTACCCGTTGCCGAGGATCGACGATTTGTTTGATCAGCTACAGGGAGCATCTTGGTTCTCCAAGATCGATTTGAGGTCGAGATATCATCAGTTGAGGGTGCGAGATGAGGACATCCAGAAGACAGCGTTCAGGACTTTTTACGGGCATTACGAGTTCGTGGTGATGCCTTTTGGGCTCACCAATGCGCCGGTGGTGTTCATGGACCTCATGAACAGAGTATGTAGGCCGATGTTGGATCGCTCGGTGATCGTGTTCATTGACGACATATTGGTGTATTCGAGATCCAAAGAACAACATAAGGAACATCTGAGAGAGATCCTCGAAGTTTTAAGATAAGAGAGGCTTTACGCCAAATTATCCAAGTGTGATTTTTGGTTACGAGAGGTCCAGTTCCTAGGACATCTCGTTAACCAGAAACGAATATTGGTTGATCCGGCCAAGATTGAGGCGGTGATGAGTCGGGAGGTGCCGAGGTCACCTACAGAGATCAAGAGTTTCCTAGGATTGGCAGGCTATTATCGGAGATTTATTAGGGATTTCTCCAAGATCGTCGTGCCACTCACCAAGTTGACCCGGAAGAGCGTTGCTTTCTCATGGGGCCCAGAGCAGCAGGCCTCTTTTGAGACACTTCGTCAGAGGTTATGCGAAGCCCCGGTGTTAGCACTTCCGGAGGGAATGGAGGACTTCGTGGTATATTGTGACGCGTCGATATCAAGGTTGGGAGCGTTGCTTATGCAGAGGGGGCACGTGATAGCATATGCATCAAGTCAGCTGAAGCGTCATGAGGCAAGGTATCCCACCCACGATTTAGAGTTGGGGGCAGTGGTGTTCGCCCTCAAGATTTGGCATCACTATCTGTATGGGGTCCGGTGTACCATATACACGGATCACAAGATCCTGAAGTACTTGATGGATCAGCCCAGTCTGAACATGCGGCAGAGGAGATGGTTGGATGTGGTAAAGGATTATGATTGTGAGATTTTGTACCACCCGGGTAAGGCTAACGTGGTAGCCGATCCCCTGAGCCGTAGGAAGGAGAGCACCCCGATGCGAGAACTTATGTCATTTCAGGGTCTGATTTGGGTACTATTTGTGGGTGGGACGCGTACCATTTTGATGGAAGAGGCACATCGATTGAAGTTCTCAATCTATCCCGGGGCCACTACGATGTATTTGGACCTAAAGAGGGAGTATTGGTGGCCCTATATGAAGAGGGATGTTATGTGGTTCGTTGAGAGGTGCCTAACCTGTCGTCAGGTTAAGGCCGAGCACCAGAGACAACATGGTAAGTTGCAGCTGTTAGAGGTTCCCGAGTGGAAGTGCGAACATATTTATATGGACTTTATCACCAAATTGCCAATGACTGCGAGGGGCGTTGATGCAATTTGGGTGATTGTAGACCAGTTGACGAAGAGCGCTCATTTCCTTGCTATCAATGAGAGCTCTTCCGCAGAGAAATTGGTAGAGATGTACGTGAGGGAGGTGGTATCGCGGCATTGAGTGTCGATCTCGATTGTTTCATATTGAGATGTGCGTTACACTTCCAGATTCTGGAAGAAATTTCATTAAGAGTTGGGTACGAGGCTGCATTTTAGTACCGCATACCACCCACAGACTGACGGGCAGAGCGAGCGGACGATCCAGATGCTCGAGGACATGCTCTGAGCGTGTGTGTTGGATTTCGGTGGAAGTTGGGACACAGATTTGCCTTTGATAGAGTTTTCCTACAACAACAACCATCATTCGAGCATTGGTATGCCACCCTTTGAGCTGTTGTATGGGAGGAGGTGTCGGACCCCCATTTGCTGGGGAGAGGTAGGGCAACGTGTGATGGGTAGTACGGAGATTGTGCTTCAGACAACTGAGCAGATACAACAGGCAGACAGAGGTTGTTGACCGCTCAGAGTCGTCAGAAGATTTATGTGGATAGGCGTCAGTCCAAGCTCGAGTTTCAGGTCGGTGAATTCGTGCTCCTGAAGGTCTCTCCTTGGAAAGGAGTGATCCGATTCAGGAAGAAGGGCAAGTTGGGGCCTCGATATAATTGACCTTTCAGTGTGATCGCGAGGGTAGGCAGGGTAGCCTACCGTTTGGAGCTACCCACAGAGTTGGGTTAGATTCACGACACTTATCACGTGTCGTAGTTGAGAAAGTGTATAGCCGATGAGTCAGCAGTGGTACTGCTAGAGGATATTCAGGTGGATGTGGGTCTGAACTATGTTGAGAGACCGGTGGCAATTAAAGATCGGAAGGTCAGGGTTCTGAGGAACAAGGAAGTGCCTCTGGTGCAGGTGTGGTGGCAACATAGGAAAGGGTCAGAGCTGACTTGGGAGCCGGAGCGCGAGATGCGTGAGTAGCATCCAGAGTTATTAGCAGAATCAGACTTCGAGGGCGAAGTCTCATTCTAGTGGGGGAGAATTATAACATCTGGATTCCTAGGTATATTATTCTAATATTTTAGTTTTGGAATTTGTGAAGGAACTCGGCGAGTTGATGCTTAGACTCGCCGAGTAGGGTCGCAGATTATCATCCGGGTTCGCGAATGGACTTGATGAGTCCCCCATTGCGGCTACCAGTCCCTTGGGAGAACCCTAAGTGAGCTAAATTGTTTGGGAGGAAGGGAAAGCTATATTTGATCTTTCTATCTTTGGTTTAGCAAGAAGAAGGTGATCAAGAGCAAGAGGAGACTGAAGGAGGTGTGATTCTAGTGGTTTCAGAGTCCAGAGACTTCAACTTGAGGTATTTATTCGGACCCTCTTCAGTTTTGGGTATTGATTCTTAGAGTTAGGGTTTTCTAACCTCTTTTGAGGATGGTTATGTGGAGCAATTGGTCCCTTTTCGAGTTTATGCTTTGGATCTGGAATCAAAGAGGTCCAGAGACCTTAACCCTTGGAGCTTTAAGAGTTATCTTGGGAGTTATGAGCTTAGAATGTCATTTTTGGGGCTAAATCACCAAATGAGACGATCTAGATGATATATGGGCGTCAAGGTCTAGACTTTACATGATTATTATACTTGGGAAGGCCATATCTATGGATTAGAGGAACAGATCTGACCTCAGGGGGTCAATGGAGTTTGTGCATGGCATGTACTCGCCGAGTTGTTCTTGAGACTCGGCGAGTTGAGTCGGGGTGGCCCCGCGGTTCATACCTGGGGACTCATCGAGTAAAGGGAGGGACTCGACGTGTTAAATGGGACTAAAGAGTTAATGGATACATGTGGACTCGCTGAGTTGCCCAAGTGCACTCGACGAGTCGGATCAAAGTGTGACCGTTGACTTTGGTTGACTTTTAGGGTTAGGTCAACAATGAGGGCCTATGAGCCAAAGGAGGGGTAAAATGGTCTTTTACTCTTCTGAGGGTGCCTAGAGAGGGTTGAGTCTAGTTTTGAGAGTTATATTTATGATAGTATTACTTTATGTGTTTAGGCGGAGGCTAGATCGTATTTTTACCGTGTCAGTGATTTACCGGGACATCTGAGGTGAGTCTTCTCACTATACTTTACCTTGAGTGGTAATTAGAGTTATGTGATAGAGTTATCGTATGCTATATGTGATGTGTTGTACTACATTATTTCTAGGTGGGTTATGTCATGTGTATATCAGAGTATATCAGAGTTAGAACCGGAAGGTTCACACAGTTAGGACCAAAGGGTCCATAGAGTTAGGGCCCACGTGCCCACAGAGTTATGGCCTCGAGTGGCTAGTATGTGTATGTATGGTATTTTGGGGAACTCACTAAGCTTTATGCTTACAGTGTTATGTGTTATGTGTTTCAGGTACCAGTGATGATCGCGGGAAGGCGCCGACATGATTCGTACACACGCATGGGTTTTTTTATGTATTTTGATCTTGGGAAATATTTGTGAAACAAAGTATGATACAATGGGGTTTATCAATAAGTGTTTTTGGAAAAGTGTGTTTAAAATGTTAAAAATTTGTTTTAAATTTTACGGTGTGACACCATGGGAGTACGCGGTGCCAGTGTGTCAGACACATACTCTGGAGGCAGTTCTCTGGGCTACCAAGTCTGTGGAGGATATGATTAAGGGAAGAGCAGGAAACAAAGTTGAAGTTGGCAAGAAGAGGAAATTTGAAGGGTCTGATAAACCTAACAAAAATAAGAGCAATTTCGGTTCAAAGAAGTTTGAGGGAGGAGGAAATGAATTGAAATGGTGCGAGAAGTGCAAGAAGAAGCACTCGGGAAAATGTAGTGAGGAAGTAACCTGCTACAAGTGTGGGAAAACGGGGCACTATGCCAATGAGTGCACCATCAACAAGAGGGTGTGCTACGAGTGCCATGAAGAAGGGCATATTGCTAAGGATTGCCTAAAGAAGAAAGATGCGGGAAGGCCCAACGTTCTACCGAAGCCAAAAGTTGAGAGCCTTCCAGATCACGCTCGAGGCTGCAAAGGAGGTAGCAGACGTCACTTCACGTACCTTTCTTGTAAATGGTTTGCCTACCAATATACTATTTGATTCTGGAGCCAACTACTCCTTTGTGTCGCAAAAATTTGGTGGAAAACTAGCATTACCTTTAGAAAAACTTGATAATGCCCTGATTGTAGAAGTTGCCAGTGACATGTTCGTACCTGTTAGTAATCGTATTAAGAATGTAGTCATCGACCTAAATGGAAACGAATTCCACGAAGAGCTATTACTCATAAATTTAAACGGTTTCAACATCGTTTTGGGTATGGATCGGCTTAGCGCCAACGATTCCGAGATATTATGCCGAAAGAACATAGTTATGGTAAATCCCCTAGAAAGGAGTCATTTATGGTGTACTGGGACAAATGTAGAGTGAATTCTGGAATCATCTCTCTGATGAAAGCCAAAAATTGTTTATCCAAAGGATGTGCATCATATTTGGCATTTGTGATTGATGCTAAGAAGGAAAAGAAGGAGGTGCAGAGTATACCAGTCATATGTGATTCTCCGGAAGCCTTTCCCGAAGATCTTCCCATATTACCATCTGGTAGGCAAGTGGAGTTTCGTATGGACTTGTTATTAGGAACAACACCGATAACAAAGGCACCTTACCGATTAGCACCAACGGAGATGAAGGAGCTGATGACGCAACTTCAGGAGCTATGGGACAATGGTTTCATTCGACCTAGTTCATCACACTGGGGAGCTCTAGTGTTATTCGTGTAGAAGAAGGACAGAAGCGTGAGAATGTGTTTAGACTACCGAGAGATGAATAAGGGAACGGTGAAGAACAAGTATCCATTTCCGAGGATTGATGACCTATTCGATCAGTTGCAAGGTTCGAGCTACTTTTCAAAGATCGATCTTAGGTTAGGATATCATCAGTTGAAGGTCAGAGAGCAGGATATTGAGAAAACTACATTCAAAACTCGATATGGACACTATGAGTTCTTGGTTATGTCATTTGGACTAACTAATTCTCCTACAACATTCATGGATTTGATGAACAGGGTTTGTAAACCATTCCTCAATAAATCCGTGATAGTGTTCATCGACGACATTCTGATCTACTCGAAAGCCAAGAGGAGAATGGCAAGCATCTACGGGAAGTTTTGGAAGTGTTACAGAAGGAGAAGATTTACGCTAAGTTCTCAAAGTGTGATTTTTGGATCCGAGAAGTCCAATTCTTGGGTCATGTGGTTAACCAAGAAGGGATAATGGTTGACCCAGCAAAAATCGAAACTTTAATGAAGTGGGAACGTCAAAAGTGTCCCACGGAGATCCGAAGCTTTCTAGGATTAGCCAGATATTATCGACGATTTATCCAAGGCTTTTCTTCGATAGCTGCTCCATTGACAACTTTGACTCATAAAGGAGCTACGTATACGTGGACTGAGAAACACTATGAGGGATTCGAGAAGCTAAAGAAGAACTTATGTGAAGCACCAATACTTTCTCTACCCGATGGAGTTGAAGACTTCGCGGTTTACAGTGATGCATCTGGAGTTTGGTTGGGTTGTGTTCTGACCCAAAGAGAAAAGTCGATAGCATATGCATCTCGACAATTGAAAGAGCAAGAAAAGAACTACCCCACTCACAATTTGGAGTTAGCGGTGGTAGTATTTGCTCTAAAGATATGGTGGCATTATCTCTACGGCACGAAGTGCAGGTTGTTCACTGATCATAAGAGTCTCCAGTATCTCTTTAATCAAAAGGACTTGAACATGAGGCAACAATGTTGGCTAGAACTACTCAAGGACTACAACTATGAGATACTTTACCACCCAGGTAAAGCCAATGTTCTCGCAGATGCTCTCAGTCGGAAAGTCAATCTTGAAAGGAAAAGGCCAAGACCATTAAGAATTGAAGTCGTCTCGACGAATGTGGAAAGTATCAGGAAAGCTCAAGAAGAAGCTTTAGAGAAAAATGACCGAAAGGAAGAACGTTTGGGCAAAACATTAGTGTTCGGTACAAGCAGTCAAGGACTGAAGGTATTCCAAGATTGAATTTGGGTACCTAATACAGGAGAAATAAGAGATCTTCTGATTGATGAACCACACAAGACCATGTACTCAATTCATCCCGGTAGCACTAAAATGTATATGGACCTAAAACCCTACTACTGGTGGCCGACGATGAAACTCGATGTTGTGAAGTATGTGGCCGAGTGTGTGACATGTGCGAGAGTTAAGGCACAACATCAGACACCATATGGGAGTTTAGAACCTTTACTTGTACCCATGGGTAAATGGGAAGGCATCACTATGGATTTTGTGACTAAATTTCCCAAGACGAAGAATGGACACGACATGATTTGGGTAGTCGTGGATCGTTTCATCAAGAGTGCGCACTTCATAGCAGCCAACGAGAAGTGGTCTATGGATAAGCTCGCAAATGCCTACGTGAAAGAAATTGTAAGACTTTATGGTGTTCCTCTTACAATCGTATCAGAACGTGATAGCCGTTTAACGTCGAGGTTTTAAAGGAGTCATCAAGAGGAGTTGGGTACCAAGTTGTGTTTGAGTACTGCTTACCATCCACAAACTGATGGTCAGAGCGAAAGAACGATTCAAAAACTGGAAGATAGGCTGAGAGCATGTACCCTTGAGTTCCAAGGTAATTGGGACGAGCACTTAACTCTGGTAGAATTTTCCTACAACAACAGTTTCCACTCGAGCATCAAGATGGCACCTTATCAAGCCTTGTACGGACAGAAGTATCGTACGCCGTCGTGTTGGCTTGAAGCCGGAGAGAAGCAGTTTATGGGCCCCGAGATAGTCCCGATGATAGTCCTGAGACTAGGTCCTTTGTGTTAGATATTTTAGGGACGTATGGTGAGGATAACGGGAATGGGTAATCGGGTTTGTTTGGTCTGATAAAGCTAATAAACTTATTTATTGTCGGTTGAAAACCCTATGTGCTCACCAGGCTCCCAAGCCCAACCCACTCAGTTTCTTGTATTATAGGTAGTGGCGCATGAGCATAGATGTGATGTCTTGGGAAGAGAGATTAAGGGATTTTAGGCCTATAAATACATAATAATGTAGTAAGGCCTATGATATATTGTTTATGCTTATGATCTGCATCGAACATGAGATCCCGAGTCTTTTAATGAAATACATTTCTATGGAAATGCTTTTGATAAATCTTTATCATATTATTTTTTCGGACAAATTCCCCAACTCTTTTATTTAAATTGTTACTCTAATTTTCAAACAAAGCATAAACAAAATTGGTCTTTTCTGACCATGAAAATGGGAATGTCACACTTTCTTAACCAATGCATGCATTTGGGACTTATGAACAAGTTTCTTTTTTGATTTCAATCCAATTCTAGGATGTTTGACACCTTTTGAGAAGTTTTGTGTTGGATCTGGACATGACTCTTTGAGTGGATTGAAACCAAAGGCAAGGTTTTTCTCATTTATCCAGAAACCATATTTGGTTATTGGTCTGAAGGATGTAGCTTTTTCCTTATGACCAGTCCTTCCAGTGTGTTTTAAGGGCGCATCCTTGGGACTTAAAATAGTCTTGTCATGTGATCTAGTCTTAGATTTTGACTTTGTGACCGATTAAAGTGATTTTGAAAGCATTGGAGTTGGAAAAATACCCTTACAATTTGGATTTGTTACGAAATCTTGTGAATGTGACTTGACTTCTTTTTAAAATTTGGCAAATGTGTTTGAGTCAAAAGATTTTGTCACAACACATTCCTTTTTGCAAGATCCATTAATTGCAGTGTGTTTTTGAAATATTTTCACAGTCATGGATTTTTCAAAATTCTTTTTGTTTGGCATTTTAACTTGTTTTTTGAAAATTTTGTTTTTTGACTTTAGATTCCCTCTTTTGATTTCGGGATCCGATTTCCCATTTTAAAGCCAATTTTGCTTGAGTCTTTGGTGATACCACATCAAAAGCATTTAGCTGTGGTTTTTTGAAATTTTTTGTTCGAGATAAGGGTCAAGGACTTGAGTCATCCGAATTTGAAAACTCATGATTTTGGTAATATTGACCAAATTTAAAATTATTAATCGACTATTCATATTGTTTGGAGAGTGGTTGAGAACTTGACTTGAGTCTGCAGTAAAGAAGACTGGAGTACCGTTGAGTAAGTGTGAGATGACTTCTGAACATGACATGTCTTGGAGGACAAAGATCGACAGTCTACAATTAGTTTTGGTCCTTCTAAATTTTTTTTATCAACAATGGAACTCAATTGAGAGCCAGGTCTAATTGTTCCATTAATGGGTATGGATTCATCTAAATCCGAAGAGCTAGGAAGAATTTCCTCAATGACACAATTGTTGCTAAGTTCAGGAAGTCTACCGAAGTGACATTAGATGTCTTCGTGATATGTCATACTATTGACTGGATATTGAAAAGGTCTATCCAGTAGGAAATAAGGACGTTCGACATTGAATCAGGGAGAGGAGGTCTCATCTGTTGAAAACCCACTGCACCGTCCCCAATTATAAGTGTTTTCTATGGTCCCATTGTTAATAAGATTCTCAATAACTTCACTTTCAGTAAACAATTTTTCAATTAAAAGATTTAAACGTATAATCTCCTTGCGTGCAAGATCCGGTTGATTTAAAGCAATATCTAATTGAGTTTCATTTAACATCCTAACATCTTTTTCTAACAATAAATCCTTTTCTAACATTGCGACCTTAAGCCTTTGGTCTTCTAGTCTTCCTCTCACATGAGACAACTCTTAGGACGCTATGTTCTTTTCATCCAGGGCTTTGTTGTAGTATGAAAGGACGGCAACACAAGTGTTATTAATTCTTTCTGTGTATGGTTCCAAATCATTCATACTGTAATTATTAGATTGAATCATGATTTTTACCTATTCCACGATGCTGAGAGTTCCGTCCTTAGCCATGTAGCAATATTCTTCTGTAGTTTCGTGGATCCGTCTTCATCACTTGCTACAACCATGCAAAATTTCCTTTTGCTATGGTAGTTGTTAGCTTCTTCTTCTACATCACCCTAGGACCATACTTAGTGACCCCTTTTCACTTGACCAACATAAGCTCTTGTCTTCTCCTTTCCCCGATCCTCCATATCTTGAGCCATTCTAAGGTAAAATGCCTTGTCTTTTACCACATTTGCTTTGCTGTCTCTAGCAAAGTGGTTTTCTTTATGACACTTATAACAAACAAGAAATCCATCTTTGTCTTCGGTAAGGTTACCAGAGTCTGAAGATTGTTTGATCTTTGGGGTTTCTTTTATCTGTGGGGAATTTTGTGGATGATGAGGATTTTTGGGATATCTTGGATGGTTACTCTGCGGGTTGAAGTTGTGGTTAAAGGGTGGTTTGGTGAACTGTTGGTTCTTTCGAAATAAGGGTGGTGGAAGTCTGTAAAACTATTTGCTGAGTAGGCCAATGACATTCTGAAACTCTTCTTCATCATCAAGTGATCTATCGACTTCAAAAGAATGTAGAGATGAAAGAGTTTGCATAATCCTTTAACACCATCTATTCTTATGCTTGTAGTTCACCATCGAGCTTGAGCAGTGAAAGAGTGTGCATTTTTCTATCTCCTTGGACAATCATCTTAGCAGTAGTCTAATGTCTACCCACACCGTTCAAAAATTGTATGTTTGTTGCATGATTACTTCGAACTGTACCGGCATTTGACAACTTTGTGACGACGAGGTTGAACCTTTTGAATGAATCTTCAAGACTTTCACCAGGAAGTGCTTTAAAGTTGTTGAACTCGTTGAGAGCATTGGTGAGCTTTTTGTCTTGAGCTTGTTCTGACCCTTGGTAATGATTATTAAGCACATCCTAGATCTCTTTGGCATATTTGCAGTTGATGATGATGTCGAAGTTATATGGGGCAACACCACATGAGATTTCATAAAAGGCTATGGCTTCTTTCTCCATTTTGTCAAGATCATCATTTGTTAGTATTGGGGGTTAGAAATGGCATAAACCAAGTCCTCGAACAATAGCCTAGAGTGTCGTAATTGAATGCTTGGTCCTGGAGGGCTAAATGCGCTCTATGGGTAAGGTTGCACCTGTTCTAACACCAATTGGTTTTAGATCAACTGATAATGTTGTTGCTTAATAGTTAGTCGATTCATGGCTGCATGAGCTCCTCCCAGTCATTCCTGAGCACCGTCTTCTTGAGCAGGAGCAAGAATTGGGACATGGGGTCCTTCTTCCACGGACCTCCATACATCTCAACTGAGCCTCTTAAGATACCTTTCCATTCTTTGAGACCAATGGTGGTATTCATTTTCAATAAGTATAGGAGCTCTATTTGAGCCTCCAACACTATTGGAAACGTTTAATGAAAAAGCTTGTGCCATATTTCCTTGTTTTTTTGTTTTTTGAAGAATGAGCTTTAGTGGTATAGAAGACTTTCTAAAATCAGAGTTTTGTTTAAAAAACAACCACTTTGGATCTGATACCAATTATTGAGAGAAAAACTTGAACAAACGTTAGTCACAATGTTGGGATATTTATGGTATTGTGTCAATTTTGTTATGCTTGTAATTAGTCTTATTATTTACGTAATGGGGTTGTCCATGCGTCTTTATGATCTAAGGTTTGACTATAAATATTACATGCATGTATTGTACTAGGGTTAATCGTTTTGTGATTCCCTACATGGGATATTTATGGTATTGTGACAATTTTTTAAATTCTTGTAATTAGTATTTAATATTTACGTAATGGGCATGTCCATGCGTCTTTATGATCTAGGGTTAGACTATAAATATTACATGCATTTATTGTACTAGGGTTAATCATTTTTTGATTCCCTACCATGCCTTTATAGAGGAGTTCTTTATCGAGCTCTTCTAAGGCGTTGATTCTAATCATTCAACACAATTTCGATCATTGTTTTCATTATGTGATTTACTTTTCTGTTAAGAATCTATCGATCTGCTCTTATTTGTTCTAACAATTGGTATCAGAGTGGGAGATTGTGTAAACCATACACAATTCTTCTATTGAGTGCTATTAGAGTTTTCCACTTTTACTGGATTTATTCCCGCCGTCTTCATCATTTTCATCGATTGTAGATGTTGGATCTTGATCTTTGTTCTTCCCTAAACTCGATTATCATTTTACACATCTATTTCTTTACAGGTTTTTAGTGAATCAACAGGATGCATTCAGAAGATCCTCATACTCTTTCCTTCAACCTATCCAGTAGTATTTGTTCCACAACCAGAATACCCATTCTATTTCCACAAGATTATGAAGCATGGGCACTCCACTTTTGTAACATCTCAAAAATCATGACCAAAAATTTCATTTTTAATTATTAAATAAAACCATAGTTATCAAAACAATCTCATCAAAACATAAGTAATAGTATCTCAAAACATAATGAAAAATATATCTATATCAAAACATCAGTCAAATATATCCGAGTAAACATCCCAGGCAAAAACATCATGGTCTATGCAATGCAGTCGTCCCAAGCTCTTCCATTTGCTACCGGAAGTACCTGAAACCAAAACTAAAAAATGTAAGCATGAAGCTTAGTGAGTCTCCCCAAACTACCACATACCATACACATAATCACATAATCACATATAATATATCATTGGCCCCGGCCTCTTCATCGGGCCCCGCACGACATCAGACAATGTCCGGCATCGAGCCCTGCTCGACATCGGACTGTGTCCGACATCAGGCCCCGCCCGGCATCGACCAAAGCTCGGTATACATATAATCATATCAATAAATACACATAAAATAATCACATAAAATAAATGTATAAACATTCTTCGGCCCCCACCCGACATCAGACCGATGTCCGGAAGCATACAAACATTCCTCAGGCATTGCCTGACATCAAACCGTAATCCAGAAACATACAATATAGATACATGAAAGAATCACAAAGACATCAAGCATAAAAACCTACATCAGGCACCGCCCGACATTCGACCTTATTCCGGAACATACTAACATAAATATACAGTTCGAAATTGGTGCCTTCGACCCCTTCATATAAGAGGAAAACTCATCTCGCAAAGCTGAATGCAAAATCTCACGGTAATAAATCTCTAGCGGTTGCTCTGACGACTCCCCGAGCTATCAGTACAAAATAACACTTAGTCAAAACCCAATAAACCTTCTTAGGGTAAAATGACCCTTTTACCCCTAATCTAATTTCGTCCATGACCTAGGCCCACATTTATAACATGAAAGGACCAATTCTAGATAGCCTGTCCAAGCCCACTAGTTGCCCACCAATGGCCTAACTTTCTAAATTGGGCCCAACTCCTCAATGGGCCTTCCCTTAAGCCAAAACATATTCTTAGACCAAAATAACTGATTCTGATGGCCCATTATGGCCCAAAATAGAAAAGTCTAATGAATGGCCCAAACCGAGGCCCAAATCCAATGAGCACGTAGGGCGTACTCCTCTGTACACTAAGCGTACAGGTTGCATGGTTTGTACACTGCGTGTACGGGCTTGTACGCCCACCATATTACCCTGTTAAGCGATAATCTCAAAAACTACTTATGAAAGCCCCAAACTTTCATAATTGTGACAGTTGTTACTCCAAAACATGCTACATGCATATTCACAAATAATATTTTACATTGATAATTTATTTACAAACGACTGGATACAAACAGACTATTAAGACTATGTTATATATACTACATAACTACCCAGGATACTATAGTTCTATACATACGAAAATACAAAATACAAAAATAATATTACAACAATTCTAAATCTTCCAACAATATATGACTATACTGGTTACTATCTCCTGTAATTTGTTAAACATTGAGAGGGTAAGCAGTGACGCTTAGTGAGTTCAACAATAGATACAATATAACGTTGCGCCATATATATAGTTCAATATGACACAACCAAAGACGAACAAGGAACAACAAAGGCATATGTGAATCATGTGACAAGCTTTCCATATTAATCAATGATTTGATTCAAAGATATACAATCAATGAGACATAACAATTTCCAAATTTGATATACATCAATAAAGCTTCGGCCCAAATGGCACAAAAGACATACCATTTCTGATTAACATCTTGATAGATTTCAGGCTTATAGCCTTATCTAACCATTTGCCAATGCCATATAATAGAAGTCATTCTCTTATGGAGACATGCTCTACATGGCCAGAGGCTATGTACCAGTACCAATGTGAATCTAAGTCCTTTCATTGATTACATGGTCAAAGGTATTACTTTGCTATTAAAATAGCGGATAAAAAAATAACACGGGAAAATAACCCACAATAATAACACAGAAAAGCACATAACACATATAATACATAACATACAATTGTCCCTATATATTGAACTCACCGTGATATAACCGGGGGTTAAAATAGTAATTTGTGCAGCACTTCGTTATAATAAATAGCTTTCTTCATTAAAAATCGGGAGCTTTCAAGAAACCGGGCTCTATGAGGGTTAGGCTTCAAAGCGAAAAGATAAATTTCTCGGGCTCTCCGGGCACTTCGGGGCGTGTTTTAGGTGTTAAAAATTATACTAGGGCTTCGGGGGAAGTGGAAATAGCTAAAATATGGAATTAGGGGTGAAAAGGGCAAAATCCAAAAAATACCTGAGAAGGCTCGCAGCCTTCCTATTTATAAGGCGATATTGCGAGGGTCGGCTGAGAAGGGTGAGTTAGCGAAGGAAAGTGGCAACGAGGGAGAGAGACGCGTATGTGAGGTCGGACGCGGGCACCTGTGCGAGGCACGTCGAACGCGCACTAGTCCACGGTTCGGTCCAATCGGAAGGCGACAGGTGTGTGACACGCGGCGGAGCCAGCTTCGGATGAGTCACGGATCGGACACGCGGTGCGCATGGAGCGAAGGTGACATGGCTTATGCGAGATTCCTCAGAAATTTCACCCAAACCTTCTAAAATCCATAACATTCTCATACGGGCTCCATTTTTGATGTTCTTTATATGCACCCATAGGCGGGAATATATTCTACAACTTTCATTTAGACTTCGTCGGCTAATTTTGACTTTATTTTTAATATTATTATTTTTAACAAACCGGGACTAGTAAATCTGTTAAAAATTCATAACTTCTTCATTCGACATCCGTTTTTGTCTATACTTTTACCACTGTACTACTATTGACGAGAGCTTCAATTCTCGTTTATGTTGTTTCGGCTAAATATCACTCGATCTTTATTTCGAGTTTTTAGTTGTCTACTACTATTCTGAAATTTAGAAAAATCATAACTTCCTCACACGAAGTCAGATTCAAAAAAAAATTTATATGAATGTTGATTATTTTCATGATTCCTATAACTTTCATTTAGATCACTAAGGCTAAAAAGTAGTTTATCGAAAACTCACTTTTTAGATGAAATAGCGTGCCAGATTTGTCTCGGATCTTCGATTGGTCATAACTTATTCGTTATAACTCGAATTTCAACGAGGCTTTCGCCTAAATGTTTCTAACAAGACTCTTTAAAACTTTCCATAATAAAATTTTACTTATTTCAAATTTTATATTCTCGCTAAATTTCACTATTTGGCTTTTAATTGCAATCTCATAAGAATTCCAAAACTTTCTGAGTTATTCTAAACATAGTTTTACTTCATTTCTAGTAAAAACTATCTGTTAGAACTCAACACTCAATATTATAAAATATGTCATAATATTATTCGCTTTTAACAATTACATAACACGATAACCGAGCATGTATGTTACAAATACCTCCTCCTTTTGAGGATTTCGTCCCCAAAATCTAAACGATTAAAACAAATGGGGATACTTCGCTCTTATTTAATTCTTATTTTCCTCAAGTATAATTTGGGCCTCGATGGTGTTTCCACTTGACAAGCACCAACTTCATTTCTTTATTACGTAGATTAGTCATTCTTTCATTTACGATCTCTTCTACTTAACTTATTATCCTGTTTCACCTCGGATAATTGAACCGTTTCATCATATATGCTCAAGCATTTACATATATATCTTACATGAAATATATCATGTATATCAGCCAAATCTTCAGGCAATTCCAAGCGATATGCTTGTTGACCAATTCTCTAGATAATTTTGAAAAGTTCAACAAATTTAGGACTCAATGTCCTTTTCTTCTCAAATTTCATAATACGTTTCCACAGGATTGCCTTCAGTATCACCCACTTGGAACTCTTTGGATCGTGCCATCCATTTCTACACAGGACTTTTGTCAATCCTGGGCTGCTTTCATTCTTTCTCGTACAATTTGATTCTTATCAGTGGTGTCTTGAATCATTTTAGAGCTTCCAAGGATTTTCTGGCCTATATCACGCAAACATAATGGAGTGCGGCATCTGTGCCCATATAGTGCTTCATATGGTATCATTTTGATTGAAGTGTGGTAACTGTTATTATACGAAAATTTTACAAGAGAAAATACTTGTCCCAGTTACCACCGAACTCCAAGACACATGCACAAAACATATCTTCTACTGTTTGGATCGTTCTCTATGCTTGACCATCTGTTTTGGGATGATAAGCTCTGTTGAGAGCAACTCAAGATCCTAATTCACGTTGCATACTCGCCCAAAAGTGATAAGCGAAATGAGTATCACAATCGGAAATCATGTTTTGTGGCGCACCATGTCTCGCCACAATTCCGTCCAAGTATACTTACATGTATTTCTCTATTGGAGCATCTTTTCGTAGCACAAGAGTTCTGCGTGGTTCTTTGATAACCAATCAATGTCAAGAATAATATCAAAGTTGGGCAAGGAGATAGGAACTAGGTTAGAAAGAAGATTATAACCTTCAATTCCTATGACACTATCTCTATAGACTTTATCAGCAACTAATGATATACTTCCTATATGGTGTGAATATTTCATGAAAGCTTGTTAAACTTTCATAAAACTCAAAATACTAACTAGATCACGGTAATGTTAGTAAACTAAGATATTTGAAGTAACTCTACATAATGTTTAAAAGTCTTAATGTAACGTCGTGATTTTCACCATGATTTTCTTCTTTTTAAATCATTTATTTAATAGAACACTTTAGCGAAAGACTTAGTTTTAATTCCAAACATTTTCAAAACCACAACGTTACTCCAAAAACTCAAACGAAATTCCAAACCATTTATAATGTAAACAAAAGTACTCAAGGTAAATAATCAAAGTGTGTCCAAGAGTTGTATCGTTACTATAAGACTACTACCCAAAAAACCCCTCTCACCAAGGCCATTAATCTAAACTGCCTGGACCAATCATAAGGCACAAAAGAGAAAAGATACAAGTGTCAGCCCCTGCTGAGTGAGTTCATAAAGTTGCATATAAACATATAAACCCCAAATGGGTCAATCATTCATTCTACGGTGAAGCATAAAAATGATCGACAAATACCACTTAGAAGACAACCGCATATCATAATTATTCAACGTCTACAAGCATATATGTTTAATTACAATTCTACCACATAACATATATGATCAACCAAATACCACATAAGTAACCGCATAACATATAAATAATCACATTTCATATCTAAGCAACCTTTAATTGTTCAACCTTTTATTAATAAGGAAACTTTGATATATATATATATATATATATATATATATATATATATATATATATATATATATATATATATATATATTCAACCTTTTAATATGCAACCAACCTTTTGTTACATTTTCAACCTTTTATTAATAATCAACCTTAGTTATATATTTAACCTTTTGATATGCAACCAACCGTCTGTTACATGTTCGATCTTTTATTATATTTGTCCAACCGATTGATAGAAAAGTGTCTCTTAGTGATACCTAACCCAAGAAAAACACCTCGTTCACTACTTGTGTGCACGGCCAGCCGGATGCTCTAAGTGGCTCATGACTTCCACCCGAATCACCAACCCCGTGACTCTACTTTCGCTACTCCGACTTTGCAAAGTACAAGTACCATGCGGTGTCATTCAGAATCGGTACAAACGGTGCCAATTCCACCGATACACCTCCTGATTCCCACATGATGTTTGTGCTAGCCACGAACGAGGGACCAACATCACTCCAGACCATGAACACCGAAGTTCCTGCAAACCATGTGTCACATGGTCATCTAGAAAGACTGGAAACTAACAACCACTGTGGCTATAGCTCTTCCTATAGGTACTCTTTCAACCTAGTAGGCACCCTCAATGATCTGGATAAGGTTTTAGGCAAAGATCATGAACTACCTAAACTCGATACGCATAATCCCGCAATGTCATTTCTACATTAAGTAAAACATGTAATTCATGCAATATAAGTGTATACTTAAACATGCATTATATTCATAACCAACACATCAAAACATAACCATACATTATCTTTCAAGCAACTTAAGCTAGCATGCTATATAGATCAATTTCATCTAAGTGTGAGCAATATAGCAATTATGTCATAACATGGCATTAGCATTAAGCATGTATTAACATCACAAATATCATATCATCATCACGCACAAGTAATGACATGGTCATCCTAAAGTGAATAAAATCACCATCTACGGATTGCACGTTTCAATAATGGAAGCTTAATGAGTAAAAACTATGAAGTCACCTTGATATTTTTGTAATATTTTGTCATATATGTCTTCTTATAGTCCCTTTAGTTTGTCAATACATCTAAGCATGATAAAAATCATTTATAGTTTAAGGTCCAACAATTTTCATTATAATTTTAACGTAAATATAATTTATATTTTATATTAGTTTACACTAACATAATTGTTAACTGTATGAATAATTAAATTAAGTAGTAAGATTAACAATCCTTAATTGCATTACATACGATTTGTTTGTAATCAATAAATTGTATTGAATCAAATTAACAATTCTTAGGGCATCTCCAACCCACCCCCAAACTCCATTTCGTCCCTAATTTCTTGCCCCATTTTTCTCCAACCCTACCACATTTTCACCTCCATTTTTGGAGATATGAATACTATTCCCCCATATACGGGGGAATACTATTCATATCTCCAAAAATGGAGGTGAAATTTGGTTGACAATTATAGTCCCTCATATTTTTATTTTATACATTTCTAGTTTATTTTATCTATTAATTATAATTTAAATGCAATATTCAATATTTATAATATCATGTTATATACTAATTTATATTAATTAATCTTAAATATATAGTTTAATTACTAGAGGCTGTATTTGACAATATATATATATATATATATATATATATATATATATATATATATATATATAACTTATAAAAATGGAATATTCTAGGAATATATTTTTTAGGGTAAATGAATATTAGAATAAATGAATATTATGAGTGTACCTTAACACCACTCTAATAGTCATTTCCACAGCCTTGACCATCATCGCATGCATTATAGCACCCGACTCCTGGTATGCATTTTATTCAAGTATTTTTCATGTTTTGGCTTCGGACTTGGTGAGTTAGTGACTCAACTCATCGAGTCGAAGCAAATAGCACACGGAAGTTAACTGACCGAATCAACGAGTTGGCGAGGGGACTCGACGAGTCCGCAATGTTTGGACAAAACCTTAATCTAAGGGTTTGCACCCTATTTAAGCATCTCATTCAGCCACCCTTCGTCCCTATTGATTCCAGAACCCTACATATCAACCCTAATTGTGTGTGTGTGTGTGTGTGAAGATCTAACGGCTTTTGAGTGATCTTGTTGGTTTGTGATCAAAGGAAGGAAGGAAAGGCTTGAGGAAACAAGAAGAGGCTAGTGGAATTCGAGCTTGAGCATCATTCACAGTCCATAAGAGGTATAAGGCTTATACCTTGTTCATTACTAAGCTAGATCACTTATTGAAGGAAATTAGGGCTTCTAGGAGCCATTCTTGGCAACCAACCATGATTTCAAGCATGGTTGGGGGCTAAGGCTTCAGATCCAAGGTCATTAAGGGACCCTAAGGCATAAAGTCGTTGTCTTCGAACCCATAGAAAGTCCCATGCATATTAGGACCCCCTTTTTGAGCCATTTGAGCTCATTCTCCCATGCATGCACATAAAGTTTGTAACTTTACGTGCTAGGTCGATCTTAAGAGCCTACATCTATCATTTGGATAAGAGTTGTACACCAGAAATCGGGAAATGAGACATGGACATTATCGACTCAGCGAGTGTTCTTGGGACTCGACAAGTCCAAGGCTTGATTTCCCCAAATCTGTCGAGGGTCAAAGAGACCAAGTTGAGTGTTAGAAGGGTTTTCGAGGGTCTAGGGGAGTGACCCAACGTATCGGCCTAATCCATAGACCTGGAGTTTATAGGCCTCGGCGAGTGTACGAACAGAATCGGCGAGTCCAAGGCAATCTCCCAACAATTGAAGATGAACTCGACGAGCTGTTCATACAAGGCGGCGAGTCAAGGTCGGGATTTTTTCAACAGTTGAAGGTGAACTCGACGAGTTGTTCATACAACTCGGCGACTCAGATGAAGGATCATTCGATGTTTGTATAGAAGGAGAACTCGTTGATTCATTGCTAGACTTGATGAGTAGAGGCATGAAAGAGGATAGTAGAAAGGATAGGGACTCGACGAGTTGGCAGCCCAACTCGGCGAGTCAGGTCAACTTGAAGTTGACTTTGACCTTGACT
Source organism: Lactuca saligna (assembly GCF_052625555.1). Taxonomy (NCBI): domain Eukaryota; kingdom Viridiplantae; phylum Streptophyta; class Magnoliopsida; order Asterales; family Asteraceae; genus Lactuca; species Lactuca saligna. The sequence continues at coordinate 76,178,281 of NC_136421.1, forward strand.
TTGACTTTGACTTGGTCGGGGGTAAAATAGTCATTTTACCCTAACAGCAGTTGTCAGCTTTTCACTGAGTGTTTTGTGGGAATTATAGCCAGAGGATTCCCGGAGTAGCAGCAGACAGAGAGTTTGCACCTAGTTTATTAGCAGTCACACATACAAGGTGAGTTACCTTCTTGTAGCGGTAGGTCTACGGCTACAATGTCGGCCCACTAGTAGAGGTTGTATGTTAGATGATTATCTTTATGACATTCATCTAGGTTTTCTACTACCTTTTATGTTATATGCTAGCATGATATGTTATTTGTGATAGTAGTAGAGTTCAGTTGCTAAGACCGAAGGGTAGGTCAGGCATCCCAGATATGTCTGACAGTATGTTATGATATGTTTATATGCTGGCGTGATATGCTATATGTGATAGTGGTAGTAGGAGGGGAATAGTCCCCAAGTTCGGTTGTTAGGACCGAAGGGTAATTCGGACACCCCAGATATGTCTGATAGTATGTTTATGTTATGATATATGTGATAGCAACAGTAGGGGGTGAAATAGTCCCTGAGGTTCGGTTGTTAGGACCAACGGGTGGGTCAGCACCCCAGAATGGCTTGACACGGGTAGGTCAGAACCCCAGAATGGCTCGACACGGGTAGGTCGGCATCCCAGAATGGTCGTACCCGATAGGTCGGCACCCTAGAATGATCATATCGGGTAGGCCGGGCACGAGCAACCTAGAATTCCCCGGAAGTATGTCTACTATATGATTGTAAGGTATGTGGTACGAGGGGGGGAACTCACTAAGCTTCGGTCTTATAGTGTACTATTTTGGTTTCAGGTACCTCTTCAACGAAGGGGAAGGAGCTGGCGCGGTAGCAGCATATCATACACACACGCATTGGTTTTCCGCACAAGAGATATTCTGGGATTGTACTCTGACATGTTACTATTTTATAATCTGGGTTTTCAGACATGATATATTGATTTATGAAATGATATATTTTCACGTAGTTTTCTTATGAATGTTTTTATAATCAATTAATTAAAATGAAATTTTTGGAATCGAAATTTGGGACGTTACAAGTTCATATCAGAGCCCTGGTTTTAGGGATTCGGACACGCCATCGGGGGTGTCTGGACTCAAATCGAGGGATTAAAAGAGTTTTTACAAAGAAAATGGTTTTCTAAAATCTAAGTTAAAAGTTTTAAGGAAGAACAAGGTGTGTGATGTGCACGATCGGCTGAGCTCGAGTAAGTTTTTCCCCAAAGTACACATACAAGTTTATGTTATGATTATCAGTTTTAGTAGAATAGCATACTAGATTAGGACTAAGGATCTAAGAAGGATGCCTTATGAGCCTGTTATATGTTCTTTTGAGCTGCATGACAATGTTGATTAGACAAAGATAGGATAGCTTCTTTAGGTTATGCCTGATTATATGAGCTTATATCGCATGCAAGTAAAGATTCTTGTTATGTGGATAGAATTGCTTGAGCTTGTTTCCTTTTTGTCTGAATGTTGCTTGATATGTGCTATGTGGGACTCAGAGTGATGGGAGTTAGCAATTAGGTGGGTAAGTTAGGTCACATGAAATCGGGGTTGAATAATCTCAAGAGTATTGGATTTGACCCTATTGTGTAGCTCTCATTTGAGTCCTAACTGTTATAGGGATGAGTCCCTTACTTGAAGGATTATCCAAGCCTCGTTGCATGTGATTGTATTCAGGTAATGGCTGATTGGAATTACGAGGAGACCCTCAGCAGATGAGAACTGAGTTGGGTCGGAGATTTTTCTAGGGTAAGCCTAGGACGAGAGTGGCAGAGAACAGTAGTAGTAGAATGGACTTGGTGGAGTCGAGGCGGTTCTTGAGGAAAGTACAGATAGATGTGGAAGGTAGTATGGGCCCGTCCTACTGAAAGCAGAGGATCCGTACTTGAATCGAGGAAGGATGAGGTAAGACCATGGAACTTGTGATAGATGTGATACCTCTAGATGTATCAGTATCACTGACGGTTGTCATTATGTATTGCAAAATGGTGGTACTACGTCCGAGGCCAGCAGTTGGCAGCTCAGGAGAGGGATCGGGTTCGTGTTCAGGTTCCAAATCAGTGGATGAGAGGCTATGTGAGTTCATCACGTCCGACATTACTAGAGGCATCCTTGAAGTGACCCCATTCATCTTTGGGTTGATCAAGGAAGGGATTATCGAGCTGATGGAGGATCGCCTTTAGGTGTTCAGGAGCGACATGGCGACCAACCATTCGGTATCACGCATACTGTCCATTAAGGACTTCAAGGGTAGTGGTGCGTCAGATTTCCATGGGGCGAAGGACCCCATAGTAGCCAGGAGGTGGATTGCAGACATTGAGTCTGCACAGTTGACTAGCTTCTACGCTAAGGGGTCGAAGGTGAGATATGCAGCAGGGTGATTGAGAGACAGGGCTAGAGATTGGTAGGAGTTGGTTGGTGAATCTCTGGGGGCCTCGGCTGTTGAGGCTATGACATGGCTGGACTTTGTAATCGTGTTCAGGAGTAAGTTCGTGCCAGCTGTGGAGCTTTAGCAGCTGGCCAGGGAGTTTTTCGATATGAGACAGACTATAGAGACTGTGGCGGAGATCACCGCCAAGTTCCGGGAGAGGGCGTTACTGGTGCCCCAGTATGCGGAAGATGAGGACATGAGTAGGACCCGCTACCATGACATGCTTCGAGCTGACATTCAGGAGCATGTTAGTTTTTCAGCTTGCCCTACTCTGGATTCCATAATTGCCAGGGCAAGGGAGAGGGAGATTGATCTGGAGCAAATCCTGAAGAGGAAGGTAGAGGAGGGGTAGACGATCGGGGCTTCAGGGAAGAAGCCCAAAGGATCAGATGGTAGGCTGAAAGGCCAGTCAGGACAGTGCCACTGCAGGAGATGCGGCAGGCCACACGAAGGGGCATGTAGGTTGGGATCGTTGGGCATTTACAAGTGCGACACGATGGGACATTTCAACAGGGATTGCACCGACCCTGCACCCATTATTTAGACGTCCGAGTTATTGTGTTTCCACTTTAACCAGAGGGGCCATAAGAATGCCAATTGCCCCCAGTTGACAATAGCAGCGCCAGTGAAGGCGCTAGCCCCAGCGACCCTACAGATTACTGATGGCCGGCATGGAAAGTCAGAGGCTCTAATGGTGAGGAGTCGGGCCTTCCAGTTGACTACCGAGGAGGCACGCGCCACACCCGATGTGGTGACGAGTATGATTCTTTCCCTCTGATTTATTTATTTGATGCTTATGATATTAATATGTGCTCTGTGCATACATTTAGGATCGTTCCATGTGAACGGTATCACCGTAGAGGTGTTGTTCGATTCAGGTATCACTCGATCCTTTGTTTCTCCTGCAATTAGCAAGAGGTTTCCTGAGTCTTCGGGCATGTTGGATTGCACTTTTGAGGTAGAGATTGCCGATGACCGATCGGTGCGAGCCTCAATAGTTTTCAGAGATTGCGTACTGAGGTTATTTGAGGAGCGCTACCTGGTAGACTTGGTTCCCATTCCGTTGTGTGGGAAAAAGGTGATTATAGGCATGGATTGGTTGAGCCCTAATGGGGCGGTGATAGATTGCGCATAGCAGCTAGTGCAAGTCAGGACCCCAAGTAGGGGAGAGTTGGTGATCCACGGCGAGAGGCCACAACATTGACCCACAATGTGTTCAGCAGCAAGGGCTAGGCACTACCTACTGTAGGGTTGCACCGGGTATGTCACAAATGTTATGGATACCTGGAAGGTGGGTAAGGTGACGGTGAGCGATGTTTTGGTGGTACGAGACTAAGCAAATGTGTTCCCAGAGGAGCTTCCCGAGATACCTCTAGAGCGACAGGTGGATTTCAGGATCGACCTAGTCCCTGGTGCGGCTCCGATAGCCAAGGCACCATATCAGTTGGCTCCTCCCGAGAGTTGAATAAGGTAATGGTGAAGAACCGTTACCCACGCCCGATGATTGATGACCTCTTTGACTAGTTACAGGGAGCCTCTTGGTTCTTCAAGATTGATTTGCACTCAGGTTATCATCAGATGAGGGTCAGAGAGGAGGATGTGCATAAGACTACGTTTCAGACTCACTATGGTCGCTATGAGTTCGTGGTGATGCCCTTCGGGCTCACCAATGCTCCTGTTGCGTTCATGGATCTCATGAACCGCGTATGTAGACTGATGTTGGGTCGGTCCATGATAGGTTTCATCGATGATATCTTTGTTTACTCCAAGATGCAGGAGGAGCACGAGGAGGATCTGCGAGAGGTTTTGGAGACTCTGTGGAGGGAGAGATTGTATGCCAAGTTTTCCAAGTGTGAGTTCTGGTTGCGCGAGGTGCAGTTTCTTGGGCACCTTATCAACCAGGACGGTATTCTGGTCGAACCGGCCAAGGTAGAGGCCGTGATCAGATGGGAGGTTCCAAAGTCTCCATATGAGATTCGAAGTTTCCTGGGATTAGCCAGCTACTATCAGAGATTCATCTAGGATTTATCCAAGATAGTCGTACCCTTGACGCGGATAACAAAGAAGCCCGTAGTCTTTCATTAGGGGCCTGAGCAGCAAGCAGCTTTTGAGACACTGAGATAGAGATTGTGCGAGGTGCCAATCTTGGCCCTGCCATAGGGCGTAGAGGATTTTGTTGTTTACTGTGATGCGTCCATCTCGAGTTTGGGTGAAGTTTTGATGTAGAGAGGGTACTTTATTGCTTACACTTAGAGGCAGCTGAAGCCCCACGAGGCGAACTACCCAACGCATGATTTGGAGCTGGGGGCGGTTGGTTTTGCCCTCAAGATTTGGCATCATTACCTCTATGGAGTTTGTTGTACCATTTACACGGACCACAAGAGCCTGAGGTACCTCATAGACTAGTCGAATCTTAATATGATTGTGAGATCCTTTACCACCTGGGGAAGGCCAATGTTGTGGCTGACGTGCTCAGCCGCAAGGCAGCGCCGATCAGGGATATCTGTATGACGATGATAATGGTGACTGCACTATTTGAGCAGATCCGAGAGGCCCAACATGAGGCTACCAAGGAGGAACATCAGAAGAGCGAGCGTATAGTGGGTCAGGTTTCCTCCTTCGACTATGATTGTTGGGGATTATTGACACTACACCGCAGGATGTGGGTTCCATACCTCGGGGGTGTGCGCCAGGTTTTGATGGAAGAGGCGCACAAATCCAGGTTTTCTATCCATCCCGGGGCGCCGAAGATGTATAGGGATCTTCGTCTCGACTATTGGTTGCCTTGCATGAAGCGGGATATAGCATGGTATGTGGAACGGTGCTTGACCTGCAGGAAGGTCAAGGCCGAGCATCAAAGGCCACACGGCAAGATGCAGCTGTTAGATATTCCCTTGTGGAAGTGGGAAGATATTACCATGGATTTTATCACCAAACTTCCCAGGACCATGCGGGGAGTGGATTCCATATAGGTCATTGTGGACCGATTAACCAAGAGTGCCCATTTTATACCAAACCAGGATAGTATCTCGGCAGAGAAATTGGTTGACATCTACATTCGAGAAGTGGTGGCTCGACATGGGGTGCTAGTCTCCATGATTTATGACAGGGATCTGTGGTTTACTTCCAGGTTCTGGAAGAAATTACACGATGAGTTGGGTACTCGCCTCCATTTTAGCACTGCATTTCACCCGCAGACAGATGGTCAGAGCGAGCGGACCATGCAAACCTTGGAGGACTTGTTGCAGGCATGTGTGCTAGACTTCGGTGGTAGCTAGGACACTCACCTCCCATTGGCTGAATTCTCCTACAACAACAGCTACCACGCGAGTAACAATCGTCCTCCCTTTGAGATGTTATTCGGGAGGAAGTGCAGGACCCCAATATGTTGGGGTGAGGTTGGCTAGAGGGTTATGGGGAGCACCGAAGTGGTGCTCAAGACGACAGAGATGATTCAGCAGGTCAGGAGTAGGCTCCAGACTGCACAGAGTCGGCAGAAAAGCTATGCCGACAAACATCGTTCAGACCTGGAGTTCCAGGTTGGGGATATGGTTCTCCTGAAGGTGTCTCCTTAGAAAGGCATCATCTGATTCACAAAGCGGGGCAAGTTGGGCCCCAGGTACATTGGACTCTTCAGGGTTATAGTCCGGTTGGGAAAGGTGGCATACATGCTAGATCTGCCAGCCGAACTCAGTCAGATCCACAACACTTTCCACGTCTCCTAGCTGCGGAAGTGCCTGGTGGACGACTTGGCAGTGGTGCCCGTCGAGGATATTCATGTTGACGACAACCTGAATTACATTGAGCAACATCTGGCGATCCTTGATCGGAAGCCGAAGGATATAAGGAACAAGAGAATCGAGCTGGTGAAGGTGCAATGACAGCACCGGAAGGGCTTAGAGTGGATGTGGGAGCCGGTGGATGAGATGATGGAGCATTACCCATAGCTTTTCTAGGAACAAGCAGTAGACTTTGAGGACGAAGTCTAAAATAACTAGGGGAGATTTGTAGCACTCGACTCCTGTTATGTATTTTCTTCGAGTATTTTTCATGTTTTGGCCTGGTTCTTGACGAGTTAGTGACTCAACTCGTCGAGTAGAAGCAGATTGCACACGGGAGTTAAGTGACCGACTCGACGAGTCGGCGACCGGACTCGACAAGTCCGCACTGTCTGTACAAAACCCTAATTTAAGGGTTTACACCATATTTAAGCGTCTCATTCAGCCACCCTTCGTCCCTATTGCTTCCAAAACCCTCGATATCAACCCTAATTGTGTGTGTGTGTGTGTGTGTGATCAAAGGAAGGAAGGAAAAGCTTGAGGAAATGAAGTCGCTAGAGGAATTCGAGCTTGTGTGTCATTCACAGTCCATATGAGGTATAAGGCTTATACCTTGTTCATTACTAAGCTAGATCTCTTCTTGAAGGAAATTAGGGCATCTAGGAGCCATTCTTAGCAACCAACCATGATTGCAAGCATGGTTGGGTGTTAAGGCTTCAGATCCAAGGTCATTAAGGGACCCTAAGGCACAAAGTAGTTGTCTTTAAACCCATAGAAAGTCGCATGCATATTATGAGAAACCTTTTTGAGCCATTTGAGCTCATTCTCCCATGCATGCACGTAAAGTTTGTAACTTTACATGCTAGATCGATCTTAAGAGGCTAGATCTATCATTTGGACAAGAGTTGTACACCAGAAATCGAGAAATGAGACTTGGACATTATCGACTCGGCGAGTGTTCTTGGGACTCGACGAGTCTAAAGCTTGAAGTCCCCAAACCTGTCGAGGGTCAAAGAGAACCAGTTGAGTGTTAGAAGGGTTTTAGAGGGTCTAGGGGAGTGACCCAACATATTGGGCTAATCCATAGACCTGGAGTTTATAGGACTCGGCGAGTGTAAGAACAGAATCGGCGAGTCCAAGGCAATCTCCCAACAATTAAAGATGAACTCCACAAGCTGTTCATACAAGGCGGCGAGTCAAGGTCGGGATTTTTTCAACAGTTGAAGGTGAACTCGATGAGTTGTTCATAAAACTCGGCGACTCAGATGAAGGATCATTTGATGTTCGTATAGAAGGAGAACTCGTTGAGTCATTGCTAAACTTGACAAGTAGATGCGTGAAAGAGGACAGTAGAAAGGATAGGGGCTCGACGAGTTAGCGGCCCAACTCGGTGAGTCAGGTCAACTGGAAGGTGACTATGACTTTGACCTTGACTTTGAATTTGACTTGGTCGGGGGTAAAATAGTCATTTTACCCTAAGAGCAGTTTTCAGCTTCTGACTGAGTGTTTTGTGGGAATTATAGCTGGAGGATTCCCGGAGCAGCAGCAGACAGAGAGTTTGCACCCAGTTTATCAGTAGTCACTCATACGAGGTGAGTTACCTTCCTGTAGCGGTGGGTCTATGGCCACAATGCTGGCCCGCCAGTTGAGGTTGTATGTTAGATGATTGTCTTGGTGATATTCATCTAGGTTTGCTACTACCTGTTATGTTATATGCTGACATGATATGTTATATGTGATAGTAGTACAGTTCGGTTGCTAGGATCGAAGGGTAGGTCAAGCACCTCAGATATGTTTGACAATATGATATGATATGTTTATATGCTAGCATCATATGTTATATGTGATAGTGGTAGTAAGAGGGGAATAGTCCCCAAGTTCGGTTGTTAGGACCGAAGGGTAGTTCGAACACCCCAAATATGTCTGATAGTATGTTTATGTTATGATATATCTGATAACAACAGTACGGGTGAAATAGTCCCCAAGGTTTGGTTGTTAGGACCGACGGGTAGGTCAGCACCCCAGAATGGCTCGACACGGGTAGGTAGGCACCCCAGAATGGCCGTACCGGGTAGGTCGGCACCCTAGTATGGCCATACCGGGTAGGTCAGGCACCCCAGAATTGCCCGGCAGTATCTATGCTATATGATTGTATGGTATGTGTTACGATGGGGGAGCTCACTAAGCTTGTTGCTTATAGTTTACAGTTTTGGTTTCAGGTACCTCTTCAGTGAAGGGGAAGGAGCTGGCGCGGTAGCAACACATCATACACACACGCGTTGGTTTTCCACACTTGAGATATTTTGGGATTGTACTCTGACATGTTACTGTTTTATGATTTGGGTTTTCAGAAATGATATATTGATTTACGAAATGATATATTTTCACGTAGTTTTCTTATGAATGTTTTTATAATCAATTAATTAAAAAGAAATTTTTGGACTCGAAATTCGGGACGTTACATGCATCCGCATAAAAAACAAAATGTTTCTTGTGCGTTTCTCTCACTTTTTAGACAAACCAAATGGAACGAAACTCCATCAATACCATTAGCTAGTTAACGACAAAAGACCAAACAACAACATTTACTATCATATAGCCACCTCACAGTGAAACAACCACCAAATTACGAACACATATCAGTGAAGAAAAGTGAAGGAATCTAGAATGAGTTCATTGTTCATTCAACAAGGAATATGGATATTACACTCATCAAAGATAGATAAGAAAAAGTTTAACCTTATTGAAACTGTTGAGAGGAATACGATTGGTGTTTGAAGTTGGGCAAAATCAGTTGAAAACCCTGGTTTATTGGGGTCTCCTAAGTGTAATCTAGCAGCAAAATAGTAAAAAATATGTTTTTTTTTCTAATTTACAAATGATAGATAAAGAAGAAAATAATAGAGAGAGAGAGAGAGAATGGTGGGGACGGTTGGTAGCAAATTCTTTTTGTTTTTTTTAATCAAAATAGTATTAAAATAATTTTAAAAAAGGAAAAAACAAGTTAAAAGGGCATAATCATCTTTTAATGTTTTTTTGGATCAAAATCATAGAAAATTCTTGATTTTGGACATTCCATACAACTCGCAACTCGGAAACTTTTTGAACCTTATCCACCGTTTTTTGAATACCATGGAGAGCAAATTTATAGTTTTGTCTATATTTTTAATATTGGTATGGGAATATGTTATTATAAGATAATGAAAATTCCAAAATTACCTATTATAGTGAGGATTGTAACGTATAAAGAACAAATTTGGTTATATACGTAATATTAAGGTGCAACAATGATCAATATAACATATAATGAATAGTTTTGCATAAATTAATTGTTAAAATATGAATTAGTTGTCACAAATTATTAAATCAAGTAAAATTTTCATTACAGTTCTTCTCGAATTTTCTCAATAAAGACTCATTGAAATTGAATCAAATTCTGTTTTCATTTTCCTTCCTTTGTTAGCAGTTTTATCTTTAAAGGGATAAACCGAAGAAATAGCAATACACTTTCATTAATTTGTTTATTACAACAAGTACATTCGTTTCCTTCTGTTACGACATTGTAATTTTTTGATATCGAGACATCGCACCTTGAAAAGTCTAACCTAAAATTTGCATTGTCCTTATATAAAAAAAACTTTAACCATCTTTTTTTTTAAGTTTTAATATTTTTTATCTATAAATGGCTAAATGCAAAAGTAGCAGTATGTAGGTTCGGAATGCCCAACTTGTCTAGTAATAGCTTCAATCGGTACCTACTTAACGGTTTCGTTAACAAATCAACAATCTGGTTACCCGATTCAATGTGTACGAGTTTTATTTCATTGGATTCAACACATTCCTGGACATAATGACAATCAATTTCCACATGTTTTGTTCGTTCATGAAATACTGGATTGTTAGTAATATGACGAGCAACTTCATTTTCACAGAAAAGCGGAGTCGCTCTAGATTGAGCAGCATTAAGTTCACTGAGCAACAAACGAAACATACGATTTTGCTAATGGTGATGGCCATTGCCTGATATTTAGCCTCGACAGAGGATTGGGAAACCACCGACTGTTTCTTTGACTTCGAAGAGACAGGAGCACCACCTAACAAAATAAGATAAGTTGTACGAGATCGTCTAGATCATGGACAACCCACCTAGTCGAAAACCATTAAACTTGTCTCCATGGGCCGAAAACCCATTAATTAATCTCATTGGGATGAAAACCCAATTCTTTTGGGCCGAAAACTTGCATGTGGGCCTAATGGGCCGAAAAATTTCTTATTTTGGCTATAATTTCGATTGTTATTTAATTTGAGCCCAATGTTTATTCTTTCTTTCCTTCCCTCTCCAAACTCACGGTTTGTAAAAAAAAATTGAATGGATTTAATTAGTGACACCTCACTAATAACCACCAAGTAACAAAGCAATTAACTAACATATCTCCATGCACTCACCTTAGGACCTCCATGTAAAAACCACCCCACTCTCTTTCTTCCCTCTTTAATCTCGACTAAAGGCCATTCTTTCCCTCACCAAAAATAATTTCAAGCTTCATTCCACTTCCATTTCTCTCTAAACCTTCAAGGAACTCTCTCATCCTTCCTCCGAGAAATCGTGGTTTGTGTGTGTGTGTTCAAGAGTTTTTCATTAAAGATTAAAACAAGGTATGTGATTATCACTCTCCAAAATGATTTGTCTTTAATTTATGCTAGATAATTCCTTATAAACACCTTATTTTCATAATCATGCTCCTAGAACTCTCTACGATTCGAAAACTCATCTCAAGGAGGCATCTAAGACCAAAAACATCTTCACACTCTTTCATTCTTCATCAAAACCGATCCATCACCCAAGGTGAGCTTCATACCTTTTTTTTCGGTTTTTACTATGTTTTGAGGGAGAATACAAGTTGGTTTTGTGTTATATCTATTTATTTATGCATGTATGCATGTATTTTCATGTTATATGGTGTGAATATTTCATGAAAGCTTGTTAAACTTTCATAAAAATTGCAATACCTACCAGATCATTGTAATGTTAGTTAACTAATATATTTGAAGTAACTCTACATAATGTTTAAAAGTCTTAATGTAACGTCGTGATTTTCACCATGAGTTTTTTCTTTTTAAAACATTTATTTAACAGAATACGTGTAACGATGTAATTTTTTTAAAACAAATTTGTCATTTTTCAACAACCAAAATTTTCATATATAAAACGTTCTAAAAAATATTCCACAATAGTTATCAATTCAATATATATCCCAAGATCATAAATCAAATCATCTTCCGGTGTTTACGGGTCACGCCGACGCCTTTCCACGGTCCTTGCTAGTACCTGAAACACATATTACAACAACTGTAAGCATAAATGCTTAGTGAGTTCCCCAAATACCACTTACACACATACGCCTTTTCAGGCCATACTCTATACGACCTTCCGGTCTATGTGTCTCAGGGGACTTCCGTCCCACTACCAATAGACCTTCCGGTCCCACTCATACCGACCTTCCGGTCCATGACTCCCTGACCTTCCGGTCCATGTCATAATGCCTTCCGGCCCATATCATACATAGCATACATATCACATACATAACACAAACAGAACATGTAACACATAGCATATAGTACATACATCTCATAGCATACAAGACCTTTCGGTCACACATAGGTACCTTTCCAGGTACAATATAGTGAGAGGACTCACCTCGGGTAACTCGGTAACTCAGAAATCTCAGACTCGGTGAGATAGGATCTAGCCTCCGCTTAATCATAACAAACACTTATCATTAATACATTTTCCCAAGGCTAGACTCTTTCCTTTCCTATCATTCTCAGAAGGGTAAAAGACCATTTTACCCCTCTCAAGGCTCAAATACTCTAAATTTGACCAAATCCTAAAAGTCAACAAAAGTCAACCTTATGGGGTACGCGGCGCGTACCAGATCTGTACGCTAAGCGTACCCAGTGGCTTCACAGAATCGGGGTATGCGGTCCCTTACGCCTCGCGTACTGGTATTACGCCCAGCGTAACTCCCAACTTTCTCCTCTTCTTCATTCAGGTCTTAATTAGTTAAGACTTGCATCCAAAATCCAGATCTGACTTCTCTAACACGACTTAATCCATAAAGTTGGTGACTTTAAGCCTTTGCATGGCTGTGGAAGTCACAAACAACCAAAACACTCTATTTCCAACCTTAAAAGGTCCATATCTCAATCATGAACAACCTTTAACAACCAAGACTGGATTTTGATCACATAACAACACTAAATGAGCTAGTATAGGCTAGATCTCGACTTCTAAGAGCTCAACCACTCAAAAAGCTATGAACTTGGGGACCAAAAACCCTAAAACTTCTCTATATAGAGTATGAACAGAAAAGATGCAAAGCTTGAAGCTTTTTACCTCAGAATGATGCTTCTTTCACTGCTAAACTCGGATCCCAAAAGCTTGAGCTCTAACTCTTCCTCCTCCAAGGCTATCACTTTGCTCCAAATGGCCAAGAACACAATACTAATCCCTCCTAGACACTCCCTTGCTATATGAACGAGATTTAGGGTTTTGAAATGGTAAAGATCTGGAAAAGGTGGCCAACAAAAGGGCCTTAAGGTTGCTTAAATAGGGAGGCTCAACATATTAGGGTTTCTCTTCTAGGCCAGGTACGCCCCGCGTACACATTGGTACGCCCCGCGTACCTCGCAACCCTTCCCGCTCAAGACGCGGACGAGCACGCTGAGCGTACACCCAAATACGCCCCGCGTACTCACCAAACATGCATTTCCTTAACAAGGGCCAAATGTGCCCCTTACTCAAAGATGAAGGTTCATAGGGTATACCTGATTTTTGGGATGCTACAATACGTTAGCAGAAAGCTTAGTTTTAATTTAAAACATTTTCAAAACCACAACGTTACTCCAAAAACTCAAACGAAATTCCAAATCATTTAAAATGTAAACAAAATAACTTAAGGTAAATAATCAAAGCGTGTCCAAGAGTGGTATCGTTAATATAACACTACTACCCATAAGAACCCCACTCACCAATGCCAATCTTCTAAACTTATTGGACCAATCATAAGGCACAAAAGATAAAAGATACAAGTGTCATCCCCTGCTGATTGAGTTCATAAAGTCGCATATAAAACATACTAAGCCCAAATGGGTTAATCATTCATTTTATGATGAAGCATAAAAATGATAGACAAATACCACTTAGAAAACAACCGCATATCATAATTATTCAACCGCATACATGCATATATGTTTAATCACAATTCTACCACATAACATATATGATCAACCAAATACCACATAAGCAACCGCATAACATATAAATAATCACATTTCATATCTAAGCAATCTTTAATTGTTCAACCTTTTATTAATAAGCAACCTTTGATATATATTCAACCTTTTAATATGCAACCAACCTTTGATATATATTCAACCTTTTAATATGCAACCAACCTTTGATATATATTCAACCTTTTAATACGCAACCAACTGTTTGTTACATTTTCACCATTTTATTATATCTATCCAACCGATTGATAGAAAATTGTCTCTTAGTGCTACATAACCCAAGAGAAACACCCCGTTCACTACTTGTGTGCACGGCCAGTCGAATGCTCTAAGTGGCTCATGACTACTACCCGAATCACCAACCCCATGATGCCACTTTCGCTACTCCGACTTTGCAAAGTACAAGTACCCTACGGTGTCGTTCAGGATCGGTACAAACGGTGCTAATTCCACCGATACACCTCCCGATTCCCACATGATGTTTGCGCTGGACACGAACCAGGGACCAACATCACTTCAACCCACGAACACCGAAGTGCACGCAAACCATGTGTCACACGGTCATCTAGAAAGACCGACAACTAACAACCGATGTGGCTATAGCTCTTCCTATAGGTACTCCTTCAACCTAGTAGGCACCCTCAATGATCCGGATAAGGTTTTAGGCAAAGATCATGAACTACCCAAACCCGATACACATAACCCCACAATGTCATTTATACATTAAGTAAAACATGTAATTCATACAGTATAAGTGTGTACTTAAACATGCATTATATTCATAACCAACAGATCAAAACGTAACCATACATCATATTTCAAGCAACTTAAGCTAGCATGCTATATACATCAGGTTTATCAAACTGTGTGCACTATAACAATTGTGTCATAACATGGCATTAGCACTAAGCATATATTAGCATCACAAATATCATATCATCATCAATCACAAGTAATGACATGGTCATCCTAAAGTGAATAAAATCACCATCTACGGATTGCATGTTTCAATAATACAACCTTAATAAATTAAAACTATGAACTCACCTTAATATTTTTGTAATATTATGTCATATACATCTTCTTGTATTCCTTTTAGTTTGCCAATAGACCTAAGCACGAAAACGATCATTTATAGTTTAAGGTCCAACAATTTTCATTATAATTTTAACGTAAATATAATTTATACTTTATATTATTTTACACTAACATAATTGTTAGTTGTACGAATAATCAAATTAAGTAATAAAATTAACAATCCTTAATTCCACTACATACGATTTATTTGTAATCAACAAATGGTATTTAATCATATCCGTACGAATTAATAATGGGTAAAATAGTTCATATCTAAACGGTTCGGTTAATTGTTTTTATGCCACATCATACCTTCATTTTCTTAGGGTAACTCCAACTCACCGCAAACTCCATTTCTTCCTCCATTTTTCCCATATTTTTCTCTAATTGTACCAAAATTTCACCTTCATTTTTGGGGATATGAATACTATTCCCCCATATATGGGGGAATACTATTCATATCTCCAAAAATGAAGTTGAAGTTTGGTTGATAATTTTAATCTCTCTCATTTTTATTTTATACATTTCTAGTTTATTTATCTACTAATTAGAATTTAAATGCAATATTTAATATTTATAATATCATGTTATATAATTATTTATTTTAGTTAATCATAAATATAAAGTTTAATTACTAGAGGGTGTATTTGACAATATATATAACTTATAACAATGGAATATTCTAGAAATATATTTTTTGGGGTAAAAAATAAGGTAGAAAATACAATAGAATTGGAGATAAAACACTATTTACTCCAGTTTTTACTCTATTTATGGGAGAAAATGGATATGAGTTAGAGATGGTCTTATTATAGCATATATATCCTATAAATATCCATTTTCTAATTCGAATAAATGAATATTAGGATTGTATTTTAACTAGGGGTCAGCACGGTGTGGTTATTAGCAATAACCTCACCACTAACCACAAATGTGGTTAATCCATTTTCAAAACCGCTTGGTGCAGTTATTTTTGCGGTGTGGTTAGATGGTTATTTTTGCGGTGCGGTTTTGTTTTTTTATGTTGCGATCATTAACCGCTTGGATTTGATGCGATTATTTTGTATGGTTTTCAACCACAGTTTAGAGTTCAAACGGTTTTAAGAGTTCACACATATTACTTGTAATGATAAAAAACCATAAAGTATAACACAATTAACTTAAATCACAAACAACTAGTATCTAAAAAACGTCAAATCAATAGTAATTAACAATAAATATCTTAAAATTGTCTAATTTAATCATTTTTCAAAGTTAAACATAACAAAAACTAACACTTTTGTCATCTAATATTTTATCTATCTTTCATCCATGAAATTTGTCTTATTTTTGATATTAAATATATTAATAACTAAAAAAATTGTATATAATATATGCGCTGCGGTGCGGTTTTTTTGCGGTTTTTGAAAATTAATAACCGCACCACACCGCAAATTTGCGGTTTTTGAAAAACACAAAACCTCACCATCAGTTTTTATTGCGGTTGCGGTTTATCGGTTGTGGTTTATGCTCTTAATTTTAATTGCGGTGCGGTTTTTGCTCACCCTAATCTTAACACCACTCTGCTAGTTATTTCCATAGCCTTGACCATCATCGCATGCATCCACATAAGAAACAAAATGTTCCTTGTGTGTTTCTCTCAATTTTCAGACAAACCGCATGAAACCAAACACCATCATTGCCATCAGTTAGTTAACGACAAAAGACAAAACAACAACATTTACTATCATATAGCCACCTCACAGTGAAACAACCACCAAACTGCGAAAGGTGTTAGTTGCCTCCATGCGCATGGTAATCTCATATCTCACTGGACATGACATGGAGAACCGCAAGTAGCTAACTTCACTAGATACTCCTAGCAGGAGAGATATAATCGTGCAACCGCTCATTGGACCGGATCTACATCCCCATAACCGGAAAAGTAAACATAGTCATAACCGGGTCTGTCTATCGCGGTCGATCTCCACCGTGACATGCATCGGACCCCTCGTATCATCTTTGTCTTTATCTGCCATACACCATCGTCTCTACCATCACGTACCCATATCCTATAGCCAATAAGCTGCCATGAGCTTATCCTTCTTCTTGCCTCTCCCTCTTCGCCGATTCGTCGGAGCTCTACCTCTTCACCGGAAGTAATGACACAACCTCACTCTCACTCACTCACTCACACACACACATACACACACTCATTCTTTAATGTGGCTTTTAAAGCACAAATTACAATTTTGGTCCTTTAACATTCTTTCCTCGATTACTATATACCTTCCACATTAATTAGATTTTGGTCCTTTAACATGAAAAAGTTACTACAAAAACTAAGGAATAATGTAAATTTTTTTTGACAAATAAACAAAAAGTGAGCCGTTTATGATGACTCACGGTTTTGAGAGTACCAAAAGAGTCATTTTTGGATAATAATAGGTTTTTATGACATTCACGGTTTTGTAGGGGTCAAAAGTGTTATTTTTTACAAAATTGGCTTCTTTTGGGCCTTCACAGTTTTAATGGGCTAAAATGGTCGTTTTTCTTAAAAATCGACTTTATTTGGAAATTCATGATTTCATGGGCTTGAAATGTAAATTTTGGCCTTAATGGACTTAAAATGTCATTTTTATCAAAAATGGGCCTTATCTACAAACTTACGGTTTTATTGGACTTGAAATGTCATTTTGAAACGGAAAAGGACCTTTATTGTAAATTTTTGGCTTTAGTGGGCCAAATTATTGAATTTTGACAAAAGCGGGCCTTTATTGAAATATCTTGAATACTTGGGCCAAAAGGTCCTTTCTAAGAAATGTGGGTCGATTATGTCAATTTTAGCACAAATTGGACTAAAATCATCATTTTCATAATAAATGGGCTTATTATGACATTTTTACTCAAAATTGGCTTGTTATACCCATTACATGCTTATTGGTCCTTAAATACCTTTTTACATGTTTATTGGGCCTTGTATACACATTTCATGTTGGCCTTACGACATATTTTATACTAATCGGGTTAATAACATTAAATACTTGACATTTTGATAAAAATAAATAGTATTTTATCTTCAATATTTTGTAATCAAACACATTCTTGAAACATTTTTTTTAAAGCGGTAAATAATGTGATACACTGTTCGCATAAATTTATTTAAGGCTCCTGTGAGACACGTTTTCACCCGTACCTACCTAGTGTACAACCTTAAGTCCTGTAGTTATAACCAGAGTCTCCTGGAGGGAGAGCGAGGGTTTGTGTATAGATCTATACGGGGTTGACAACCCCACACGTGAGCTGTTTACTACAGCTAGACTAGGTCAGTCTAGGATGAAAAATATCTTACATTAAACAAGCGACCCCTGAAGAACGTCATGACAGGAAGATCAGTCATATCAATCATGGTTATAACGACTCACACAAAGATTAACAAACATAATAAATTTACGGAATACATACTATACTTTTTGATACATGTATGAACTATTCATTTCTACAACACTTGTGTCTTATGGTAAGACTACAGCTATTTTACAAATGGAAAATATCGGATTTTTTGGAACACACACACATACACACACACACACACACACTCTCTCTCTCTCTCTCTCTATTTATACATTATCAAAACAAGAACACACATGCGCTAATACAAGATTTGAAACAAAACCCTCAACTACTTTTACGGGAAATATCGGATTTTCTGGTGTTTACAAACGATAGAAAACTTTTTATACAAACATGATTGTGAACTCACCAACATTATATATGTTGACGTTTTCAAATGAACTTGTATTCTCAGGGACACGTTAAGCAGGTTGGTCATCAAGATTGGTTGTATTTTTGCTATCATCATACATTTAACATTTGGAATGTAATTTGTAAACCAACACACATATGTAAACTATGATGGTTGTTATATTTCATGCATGATGATGATGTTGTCTTGATTCAATTATATACACTGTGATGATATTACAAGATGAAGTCACCCACCTCCGAACGTTTCCGCCATTTTGGTTAGGGGGTGTGACATAAATAACCAAGATCTTTAATCGTGAATTGTTCATTAAGGACCAACTTGGTGGCTTATATATTCTTCATATTATTTCTAACTATTATGACGTCATCGAGTAAATAAGACCAGCTACCTGATCCGCACCGTGTTTTTAGATGAACAAAGAAGGGTCCACTACTGATTGTTTGTATCACATATCAACTAGTGAATGAGTAAACTTGTGATACCAATTTCTTGATGCTTGCTTAAGGCCATACATAGATTTGTGAAGACGACAGACACGTTGGTCGTCCTCTTTCATGAATCCTTGCGTTATCTTCATGTAAACTTCCTCGTCGAGATATCCATGCAGGAACACATTGTTAACGTCTAATTGGTGTATGATAAAATCGTGCTTTACATCTAAATTAAGGAGGGTGCACATTGTTACCAATTTGGCAACCAGTGCAGATGTATCATGATAATCCACACCTTCTAGTTAAGTGTATCCTTTGGCGACAAGACACGCCTTGTATTGTTCGATTTCACCATTTGGTTAAACTTGAATTTGTAAATCCATTTCGAATCGATTGATTTCTTTCCTATGGGTAATTTTTTAAGAGTCCACGTGTCATTTTCTTGAAGGGCTTTAATTTCTTTTCTCATAGCCTTACGCCATTTAGGATCATGTGAAGCTTGTTTGAAATTCTTTTCCTCATGACAAGAATCAATGGCCGAAAGGAAATCTTTGTAATTAGTTCTAACATTTTTATATGAAACAAAGTTAACTAAGGGATGTACCGTAGAGGTCGCTTGATTGGAAGACAAGTCAGCATGGTTTACTGAGGGAGGAAGCTCAAATGAATAGTCCTTGAAACGTCGTGGTTGGGTTTGAACCTGTGTGCTTCTAGTGCTCGTTATGGGTTCAGGTGGCTAGTTAATAAGCGGTTGGTTGCCCTCTAGCTCAGGTCGATGTTGGTTGTCTCATCAACTAGGTTAGAAGGAGAAATTGCTTCTTGCATGGGGTTGGCTTCCTCATTGTTTTGTGGTCCCATTGAGTATAAGTTAATAGGATCATCTTCATGTGTGTAACATCCGGATTTCCAAGGTATATTATTGTTTATTTAATTTTTGGAGTTTGTGAAGGAACTCGGCGAGTTGGCGCCAAGACTCACCGAGTAGGGACGTGGATGTTCATTCTATTTCATGACCGGACTCGGCGAGTCCATCCGTGGACTCGGCGAGTCCACGCTGTTTAGTGAAGCCCTAATTTCCAGGGCATGGAACCTATTTAATGGCCCTTATGTCCGTCCATTGTGGCTACTACCCCCCAGAGAGAGTCTCAGATCGTTTGAGAAGCAAGGAGTGATCATTGTTGATCTTTATGGTGTCATTTAGTAAGAAGAAGGAGGTTCTAGCCAAGGGAAAGCAAAGGAGGTTGCTATTCTAAGGACTAAAAGCTAAAGATCATTCATTTGAGGTATTATTTCAAGTCTTCTTCTGTTTCGGGAAGGATATGTGGTTTTAGGGTTTCTTGTACCCATGACTAAGTTGATTTGAGGTCCAAATAGTCCCTTATAGAGATAAGGCTTTGTACCTGGACCCATAGAGGTCCAGAGAGCCTTATTCTTCAAGCTTTATGAAGAACAATGGAGGTCATGACCTTGGGTTATGGTATTTGGGACAAAATCATCATTTGATGCTTATTGGTTGAGTTATAAGCATCAAGATTTAGACTTTACGTGACATTTATGCTTGGGAAGGCCAGATCTATGGATTAGGGGCATAGATCTGACCACAGGAGATCTATAGAGTTTCTGCATGGCATGAACTCGCCGAGTTGTTCTTAGGACTCGGCGAGTAGGGTTAAGGTCCACACAGAGTACTCAGTGAGTAGACTTGCCGAGTTGGGAGATAACTCAGTGAGTCAGAAAGGGGTTGAAAGACTGGAGGAGTTGTTCTTGAGACTTGGCAAGTTGAGTCGGGGTAGCCCGCGATTCATGCCAGGTGTGGCTCGTTGAGCATGGGGTAGGACTTGACGTACCAAACGGGGCAGAGAGTTAGTGGACATGTTTGTACTCGCCGAGTCAGCGGAGTGCACTCGGCGAGTTGGGTCAAAGTTGACCGTTGACTTTTGTTCACTTTTAGGGTTTGATCAATAATGGGGTACTTGAGTCAAGAGGGGGGTAAAATAGCCTTTTACACTTCTAAGGGTGACAATAGAGAGTCGAGTTTAGCCTCGCGTGTTATGTTTACGAGGGTATTTACTTTGTGTGAATAGGCAGAGGCTAGGCAATACTTCTACCGAGTCAGAGGTTTGCGAGACGTCTGAGGTGAGTCTTCTCACTATGACTTACCCGATGAGGTAATTGTATGTGACCGAAGGGTCTTATGTGTATGATGTATATGCGATGTAAGTTATATGTGATATGTTATGTGATGTGAGCATGATGTGGGCCGGAAGGTCAAGATGATACGGACCGGAAGGTCAACCGAGTTTGGGATGGAAATCCCCTG
Organism: Lactuca saligna; assembly: GCF_052625555.1. Taxonomy (NCBI): domain Eukaryota; kingdom Viridiplantae; phylum Streptophyta; class Magnoliopsida; order Asterales; family Asteraceae; genus Lactuca; species Lactuca saligna. The sequence continues at coordinate 76,199,395 of NC_136421.1, forward strand.
AGAATCTTGGATCAGAAGGTCCTATGGACTGGAAAGGCGTATGTGATATATGTGGTATTTTGGGGGACTCACTAAGCATTTATACTTACAGTGTTATGTGTTATGTGTTTCAGGTACTAGCGATGATCGCGGGAAGGCGCCGACATGACTCATACACACGCACACTGGAGTTTAAATATTTTTATCTTAGGATTTTGTATTGATACAATTTTGATACAATGTTTTTATTTATGAATGAAAACTATATTTCATGGTTTTTCAAAAGTGAAAAATTGCTCAAATTTTTACAGTGTTACGAGTTGGTATCAGAGCCTTGGTTTGAGGGATTCGGATACATCTTCGGGTGTATCTGAACTCAAACTGGGGATTTGAGGGAATTTTTTTTTATAATAAAGTAAAATTTTTGAAAAAGAGAAAAAGGGTTTCGAGACAAACAGAGCAGAGCTGTGTGTACGATCAGCCAGCGCCAGAACGGTGATTTCCCCAAATACTCTCATAATAATTGTTATCAGATATGCTATGTTATGCTATATGATGTATTACGACATGCATGCTAGAGTAGACTAGGTATTCTTATTAGGACTAGAGTGGCCTGATATATGATGCCTTAGTCTAGGGGTTTTGCTGCTAGAATTGATTAAGAGGGTTTAGGTAGCAGCGAGGTGCTTATGAGAGAATTGCTAGCGGGTAGCACATGATAGTAAGAGTAGAGCACTTGGGATTTAGGGATCAAGGAGGAGGACTTGGGATGAATGCCGATGCGGTATGGACGGTAGTATTGGGCCTGTACTACTGAAGATACCGGGTTGGTGCGCAGTCCAAGTAAGAATCCTTTGGGCACTAAGGAACCAGTGGGGCGGAGTTATCGAGTGTGATTATACTAGAGTGGGTCCCTAATATTCTTATGTTGTATTTGAGAGGGAGATCCGTAGGATCATCCACGAGGAGGTGGCTGCGGTCATCAGGGTTGAGATTCCAGAGATGTTCGGGTCTATTAAGACCACTTTGATTGAGACTTTTGATGAGCGGTATGCTGCTCTTTCTGATGCTATTGTTGCTGCAGCCACTGCGGCCGTTGCTGCTGCCAGGCCGCAAGGGGGTGACTCGTTGTTGTATCGGGAGTTCAGCAACACGAAGCCACCAGAATTTGACGGAACTCAGGATCCAATAGACGCGATGAGGTGGGTTTCTGAAATAGAGGGGTGCTTCTACACATGTTCCTGACAGGAGCATCTAAGAGTTCGGTTCGCGCTGAACCAACTTCGATTGGGAGCGAAGGACTGGTGGAAGTTTGTGACGGCACACTACACCCCTGCTGAGCTTGTTGCAATAACCTGGGAAAGGTTCACTGATATGTTTCGAGATGAGTACGTTCCATAGGTGGAGATGGAGAAATTGGCATAGGAGTTTCTAACCCTTAAGTAGGGTACTGAGTCGGTTACAAAGATTACACGGAGGTTTCACGAGAGGGAGATGTTCTGCCCTGAGCACGTGTCGGCCGAGCAGGCACGTATGAGTCGATATCTGAGCATTTTGAGGAGAGACATTCGTGATTTTGTGGCAAAATTATCATACCGGACATTTGCTGAGCTTCAGGAAAATGCCCGGAAGAGGGAGATCAAATTGGAGGCGCAGGCCAAGGAGGAGGCCGAGTCTCATAGGATGGATCGGCAGCCGGTATAGCCTCAACCGGCAGCCAAGCGGGCCAAGCCCACCGATTCGAGGACTGGGGTCAGAAGGGCCGCACTTGCGGAAACTGCGGCAATGGTCATGACGGAGTTTGTAGGGTTGGTGTTTGCTACAAGTGCGGCAAGGAGGGGGCATATCGCCAAGGATTGCCCCAAGGGATTCATGGTCTGTTTTCACTGCACCAAACCGGGCACCGGAAGGCGGAATGTTCACAGTTGTGAGGGACGACGCAGGGAGCGCCTCAGGGATCTGCCCCTACTGTTGCACGAGCTAGTAAGAATCGGCTTGTGAAAGTCGAGGCGCCAAAGGCGCGAGGGAGAGAATTTCAGCTGACAATGGAGGAGGTCCATGCAACACCTGACGTCGTGGCTGGTATGTACTATATCATGTATTCACTTTATGTTGAGATATTGTGCTTATACTATGTTATGCATAGGTACTTTTCTTGTGAATTCTGTACTTGCTCTAGTGTTATTTGACTCGGGTGCGAGTCGATCTTTTGTATCGTTGGCATTTAGCCGACACATCAGTATGAGTAGAGAGGCATTGAGTTGACCTCTAAGAGTTTCCATAGTGGATGAGAGAGTGGTCTATGCCACCGAGGTGATTCGAGGTTGTGTGCTTGAAATTTTCGGGGTTGAGTTTCCGATCGATTTGGTGCCCATTGCGATGGGGGATGTCTGTGTCATTATGGGCATGGACTGGTTGAGCAGATTTGGAGTGATCATCGACTGCGAGCGACAGCTGGTGACCATGCGAGACCCTAGTGGGGGAGTTCTTACAGTGTACGGCGAGGGTACACGTTTTGGGTCGGCGTCTTGTTCAGCCGCCAGGGTGAGACAGAGTCTTCAGCTGGGATGCAAGGGATTTATAGCGTATGTGATGGACGCGATGGTTGATTCAGAGAGACCGAGGTCAGTGGAAGAGGTCCCAATAGTGCGTGAGTTCCCGGACGTATTTTCGGAGGAGTTGCCAGGTGTGCCTCCCGCAAGACAGGTAGAGTTTGGTATCGGCCTGATCCCGGGGGCTGCACCTATTGCCAAGCCGCCCTATCGCCTTGCATCTCCCGAGATGCAGGAGTTGTCCTCGCAACTTCAAGAGCTGCTTGGGAAGGGATTTATTCGGCCGAGCAGTTCTTCGTGGGGAGAACCTATCCTTTTCGTCAAGAAAAAGGATGGTTCACACCGGATGTGCGTAGATTATCGGGAGTTGAACAAGTTGACGGTCAAGAACCGTTATCCGTTGCCGAGGATTGACAATTTGTTCGATCAGTTGCAGGGAGCATCTTGGTTCTCCAAGATCGACATGAGGTCTAGATATCATCAGGTAACGGTGCGGGATGAGGATATCCAGAAGACAACATTCAGGACTTGTTACGAGCATTATGAGTTTGTGGTGATGCCTTTCGAGCTCACCAACGCACCAACAGTGTTCATGGATATAATGAATTGGGTGTGCAGACCGATGTTGGATTGCTCGGTGATCGTATTCATCGACGGCATTTTGGTGTACTCAAGGTCTAGAGAGCAGTATGAGGAGCATTTGAGGGAGGTCCTCGGGGTTTTGAGATCGGAGAGGCTTTATGCCAAATTCTCCAAGCGTGATTTCTAGTTGTGAGAGGTCCAGTTCCTGGGACATCTCGTTAACCAGAAAAGGATATTGGTCGACCCGACCAAGATTAAGGCGGTGATGAGTTGGGAGGTGCCGAGGTCACCAACGGAGATCAGGAGTTTCCTAGGACTGGCAGGATATTATCAGAGGTTTATCAGGGATTTCTCCAAGATTGCTATGCCACTCACTAAATTGACCCAGAATAGTGTAGTTTTTGCTCGGGGTCCAGAGCAGCAGGCCTCCTTCAAGACACTACGCCAGAGGCTATGCGAAGCCCCGGTGTTGGCCCTTCCGGAAGGAATGGAGGATTTTGTGGTATATTGTGATGCGTCAATATCAGGGTTGGGAGCAGTGCTTATGCAGAGAGGGCATGTGATAGCGTATGCATCAAGGCAACTGAAGCCTCATGAGGCGAGGTATCCTACCCACGATTTGGAGTTGGGGGCAGTAGTGTTCGCGCTCAAGATCTGGCAGCACTATCTGTATGGGGTCCGATGTACCATTTACACGGATCATAAGAGCCTGAAGTACTTGATGGATCAGCCCAACCTGAATATGCGTCAGAGGAGATGGCTGTATGTGGTAAAGGATTATGATTGCGAGATCCTGTATCACCCGGGTAAGGCTAACGTGGTAGCCGATGCCCTAAGTCGTAGGGCGGAGAGTGTTCCGATGCAAGAAGTTTGTATGAGATTGACAGTGATGACTCCGGTGTTGGACATTATCCGAGGAGCCCAGACCGAGGCCTTGAGACCGGAAAACCAGAAGAGGGAGCGAATTATCGGTCAGGTATCGGAGTTCGTTATCGATAACCAAGGGCTTATGACTTTTCAGGGACGGATTTGGGTACCATTTGTGGGCGGAACACATACCGTGTTGATGGAGTAGGCACATAGAACGAAGTTCTCAATCCATCCTGGTGCCACTAAGATGTACTTGGATCGGAAGAGGGAATATTGCTGGCCTTGTATGAAGAGGGATGTCGCGTGGTTCGTTGAGAGGTGCCTAACCTGTCGCAAGGTTAAGGCTGAGCACCAGCATCCGCATGGCAAGTTGCAGCCATTGGAGGTTCCCGAGTGGAATTGGGAACAGATCACCATGGATTTTATCACCAAGCTGCCAAGGACTGCTAGGGGTGTCGATGCAATTTGGGTGATTGTGGACAGGTTGACAAAGAATGCTCACTTCCTTGCCATCAGTGAGAGCTCTTCTGCTGAGAGTCTGGCAGAATTGTACGTGAGAGAGGTGGTATCGCGACATGGGGTGCCAATCTCGATTGTCTCATATTGAGATGTGCGTTTCACTTCCAGATTTTGGAAGATATTCCATGAGTAGTTGAGTACGAGGTTGCATTTTAGTACGGCATACCACCCGCACATTGACGGACAGAGTGAGCGGACGATTAAGACGCTTGAGGACATGCTTCGAGCATGTGTGCTAGATTTTGGCGGAAGCTGGGACACGTACTTTCCCTTAGCGGAGTTTCCCTACAACAACAACCATCATTCGAACATTGGTATGCCACCCTTTGAGCTGTTGTATGGGAGGAGGTGTCGGACCCCCATTTGCTGGGGAGAAGTAGGGTAGCGTGTGATGGGAAGTACAGAGATCATGCTTCAGATGATTGAACAGATTCAGCAGGTATGATAGAGGTTTCTAACCGCTGAGAGTCGCCAGAAGAGTTTTGCGGATAGGCGACGATCTGAGCTCGAGTTTTAGGTTGGTGATTTCGTGCTCCTGAAGGTATCTCATTGGAAATGAGTGATCCGATTCAGGAAGAGGGGCAAGATGGGGCGCCGATATATTGGGCCACTCAGAGTGATCGCGAGGGTGGGCAGGGTAGCGTAACGTTTGGAGTTACCTGCAGAGTTGGACCAGATTCATGATACCTTCCATGTGTCGCAGCTGAGAAAGTGTATAGCCGACGAGTCGGCAGTAGTGCCATTGGAGGATACGGGACTGAAAGATCAAGGTCATGAGGAACAAGGAAGTACCTCTGGTACAGGTCCAGTGGTAGCATCGGAAAGGCTCGGAGCTTACTTAGGAACCGGAGCGTGAGATGCGTGAGCAGCATCCGGAGTTGTTTTCAGAGTGAGACTTCGAGGGCGAAGTCTAATTCTAGTAGGGGAGAATTGTAACATCCGGATTTCCAAGGTATATTATTGTTTATTTAGTTTTTGGAGTTTGTGAAGGAACTCGGCTAATTGGCACCAAGACTCGCCGAGTAGGGACGCGGATGTTCATTCTATTTCATGACCGGACTCGGCGAGTCCATCCATGGACTCGGCGAGTCCACGCTGTTTAGTGAAGCCCTAATTTCCAGGGCTTGGAACCTATTTAAAGGCCCTTATGACCGTCCATTGTGGCTACTACCCCCCACAGAGAGTCTCAGATCGTTTGAGAAGCAAGGAGTGATCATTGTTGATCTTTGTGGAGTCATTTAGTAAGAAGAAGGAGGTTCTAGCCAAGGGAAAGCAAAGGAGGTTTCTATTCTAAGGACTAAAAGTTAAGGATCATTCATTTGAGGTATTATTTCGACTCTTCTTCTGTTTTGGGAAGGATATGTGGTTTTAGGGTTTCTTGTACCCTTGACTAAGTTGATTTGAGGTCTAAATAGTCCCTTCTAGAGATAAGGCTTTGTACCTGGACCCATAGAGGTCCAGAGAGCCTTCTTCTTCAAGCTTTATGAAGAACAATGGAGGTCATGACCTTGGGTTAAGGTATTTGGGACAAAATCATCATTTGATGCTTATTGATTAAGTTATAAGCATCAAGATTCAGACTTTACGTGACATTTATGCTTGGGAAGGCCAGATCTATAGATTAGGGGCACAAGTCTGACCACAGGAGATCTATAGAGTTTGTGCATGGCATGAACTCACCGAGTTGTTTTTGGGACTCGGTGAGTAGGGTTAAGGTCAACAAAGATTACTCAGTGAGTAGACTTGCCGAGTTGGGAGATAACTCAGTGAGTCAGAAGGGGGTTAAAAGACTGGAGTTCAAGGCGGTACTCGCCGAGTTGTTTTTGAGACTCGGCGAGTTGAGTCGGGGTAGCCCCGCGATCATGCCAGGTGTGACTCGTTGAGCATAGGGTAGGACTCGACGTACCAAGCGGGGCAGAGAGTTAGTGGACAAGTGTGTACTCGCCGAGTCACCGGAGTGCACTCGACGAGTTGGGTTAAAGTTGACCGTTGACTTTTGTTGACTTTTAGGGTTTGATCAACAATGGGGTCCTTGAGTCAAGAGGGGGGTAAAATAGCCTTTTACCCTTTTGAGGGTGAAAATAGAGGGTCGAGTCTAGCCTCGAGTGTTATGTTTATGAGGGTATTTAGTTGGTTTGAATAGGCGGAGGCTAGGCAATACTTCTACCAAGTCAGAGGTTTACAAGACGTCTGAGGTGAGTCTTCTCACTATGCCTTACCCGATGGGGTAATTGTATGTGACCGAAGGGTCTTTTATCTATGATATATATGCGATGTAAGTTATATGTGATATGTTATGTGATGTGAGCATGATGTGGGCCGGAAGGTCAAGATGATACGGACCGGAAGGTCAACCATGTTTGGGATGGAAATCCCATGAGACACTTGGATCGGAAGGTCCTATGGCCTGGAAAGGTGTATGTGATATATGTGGTATTTTGGGGGACTCACTAAGCATTTATGCTTATAGTGTTATGTGTTATGTGTTTCAGGTAGTAGTGATGATCGCGGGAATGCACCGATATGACTCGTACACACGCACACTGGAGTTTAAATATTTTGATCTTGGGGTTTTGTACTTATACAATGTTGATACAATGTTTTTATTTATGAATGCAAACTATATTTCATGGTTTTTCAAAAGTGAAAAATTGTTCAAATTTTTACGGTGTTACAATGTGTGCATGTATTTGTTTCTATATCTGCATCTGCTCCTTCTATCCACCAATTTTCATGCACTTGTTCTTCTTCTTTATAATTAGTTGCTACAGGATTTATATCATCTTCTTTATTGGAAGAAGGGAAGCATGTTTCAACGAATTTTACATGCCTAGATATGATCACCTTTTTTTAAAATCCAAATCATAAATCTTATACCATTTGTCCCATAAGGGTAACCAACAAAAATTCTCCGTCTACCCCGTGGTTTGAACTTGTCACCATTGGTATCATAGTTCCAATAATAGTTCAAACATCCAAAATTTCTCATATGATCATAGCTAGGACTTTTCCCGAGTATCCAGTTGATGACATATGTTAGTCGTCCCTCGTTAGTTTCTTAGTGAGTCCCTCGTTAGTCGTCGCTAGTCGTCGAACGGATAATAAATTATATTTGGAATTTGGAACAAACAAAGCCCATTTTATTTAAATTCCTCCCTTGAGAAGGACATCATCATTACCTTGGACAGGTGCATCCTCCCCATTAGCAACCATAATAGGTGCTTCATTTGATTCATTGACAATATTATCGAGCACCTCTCATTGAGAGATCATGTGCTCGGTTTCCCCTGAGTCCCCAACACCCCATTCAAGATCGTTATCGTGTGTACCTGCCATGTTTGCTTGTGTTGTCTGGTCTTTGACTTGCTCCTTATTGCCACCAAAGAGTTTTAGGAACATACTGTATTGCTCATTAGTCAAACCTGCCACTGGACTCATAAGTGCTTCAGCGTAGGCTGCTTTCGGTTTGTTGCCTTCTTTCTTCATTTTTTCCGGCCACCATTCCAGGTAACCCATCCTCTTAAAACAACCTTCCTTGTTGTGACCATCACGACCTCAAAAGGAACAATGCTCAATTTTGGTTGAGAAAGTTACCTTGTTTTCCTGTCACTATTTCTTGTACCCAATCATTGAAGTTGTTATCCGTCAGACTATTGTTGAACTGCATTTGTCTCGGATAATCCGATGGATGAAGATATAAAGGTGAGTTTGGATCAATCTCATCATTAGACTTAGATCAGTCATCACCTGCCATTAGGTTTTTTTGAATTAACAATCTCAACTTTGAGTAATCCGCTCTGATACCATGAAGAAAATAGTAAACAGAGAGATCCAAAATTGATTCTATTTTTCTGAATGAGGATACAAACGAGATACATGACTATATAGAAGAGAAACATTAAGATAATGTAACAATACGCACAGATCGGTTGACCAAAATAAAGAGGTTAAACTAGGAAACCAAATAAAATGAAAAACTAATACCAATAGCTTTCATTGTGTTTTCCTCTTCATGTTTAATGGTTGCTTCATTTAGGTTAAAGAAAATAATTATGGACAACAATAACCATGTTCTCTTGTTTTGTGGCAGGGTTACATTTTTTTTGTGATCAGCTGGATCGAGTTATGGAAACACTCGTGATCTTATTGATGTAACTTTAGTTATATAATATGGCATGACATATATCATACATAGAAACATCTCTAATATAATGACAACACACATGTTATTGAAAAGTAGATAGGTTAGCAAGCTTTTTCTTCCCTTGTTATTCTTAAATTGACATTTGAAATTCAAGATCATGAGTTTTCACCATCATCATTGCCTCCTCTCGTACTACCAACCACTCCACCTCTACGCATATTACCACGCCACTTGTAACTTCTCCTGATATTTTTCTTATTAAAGAGAACAATTAGCGTTTCTCTAGTATTTTTACCATATAGTCGTCCATCTATGAGTCCCCTCCAATAAGGGCTAGGATCCTTCTTCTCAACTTACCAAAACCATCCAAAATTATGTTAATAAAATCGACGATACTGGCCGTCTGACCATCACCACTGGATGTATCATCCACTTCAGCAAGTAGTCTTCCATGAGCAATGCAAGTTGCGAAAATCAGAAACCAAAAAAGTACAACAAGAGAATGGTTAAGAACCATCATATAGGATTTTCTTAATGTTCTACCATGCACTTGCGAAACTGACTACAAAATCACACGTATATATAGGGACTAAAATAAGCTCCAATATAATACAACATTGAAGATGTAATTAAAATAAGCAATTTGCGTCCAAAATTATATAAAATAACTGATCTTTCATTTAATATTCTTTAAACTAACCTTAATGATTTGACAAAACCGTCCAACAATTTTTTCTGTCATTTTTTTAATAAAATTGTTAATTGTACATCTACTATCTTGCTATTATAATAACATTTATTACGTTATTATTATATCGACATGATAATACCTTTACCAAAATCATTAAAACCTATACCATAATTTGGTAAAAGGAAAAACATTGCTCAAACAAACAAACAAGAGAAAACTACTCATGTTTAGAATGACTACGCTAACGGTCCAAAACATCCACGTGTGTGTATATATATAGACACACACACACATACACACACATGGTCGACCCTAGAGGGAGGGCAAGTTGGACGACCGCTCCAGGTCTTGCCAAATCTCAGGACCCTACGAGTCACGATTAATATTTATACATATAGTGTTAACAGATATAAAAGTAGCTATGTAGCAAAATTACCAAAGACATTTGTAGTTGAGATGGTTGAGGCACACAAACTTTGGAGTGGAAGACTTTATAGTTCGAACCTGGTTTTAATTGTTTCTACATAGCTTTAAAATGTTTTAGTGACCTCTCAGTTTTCAATAAGATATGCATGTTCTTCCAATTCCCAAATTGACTTCTTAGTTTTCAAGAACCAACCTTTGTATAACGAGTTATGCTTTTATGGCTTTATTGATTCCAATTTCAGAACTAGAGTTCTATGTATTTCTTTTTCACTACACCGTCGATTCTTCGTTCTTATGCCATCCTTCAAGAATCAAGATCTAACGAGTTTAATCAAGGTCCTCAAATCCTCAATCAAACTTCCATCTTGTTGGATCCTTCCTTCATCAATATAGATGGTATGTTTGTTAGTTTTTTTTAATGCAAACCTAGTTTTGATTTTTGGTTGCTTCCGATGGATTTATTTACAAAGAGTTATAGTTTGTAGGTTCTACTGGGTTTACGTGTTGGAGCTTGTAATATCCATGTTTCTCGCTAGACATTAATATAAGATGTAATAGATGTCGGTCAACAATTGTAATCTTTTCGTGAATAAATATAGAAACCTATTTGAATATACGTGTTTATATTATATATTTGGCTAACATAAAATATTAGTTAGGATGAATAGCCTCGATGAAAAATCGAAGTAGTCGTAATGAGGATTTCGGGGATAGAAAGAACGCTTAAATCAAACTTAGAATGAAGGAGTCATGATTCATTGAAGTTTCGCGTTCAACCTGATATGACATCGAGTGTCGTAAATAGTGAAATGGAGATAGATCGCTTATTAGCCTAAGTGATCTTAACGGAAGTCGTAGTATTCATTAAAGCGAATTCGTTCAACTAGAGAATGTTTAAATCTGGATTCGTGAGAGGAATTTATGAATTTTCAAAGTTTCAGCACAACAGTATGTAACACTGGTATCGAAATTCAGAACGGTTGACTATTAGCTGAAACAATCTAAACGAGAATCAGAGATTTTGTTAATAGGAGTCTGTCGATATAAAGATAGCTGAGAACCGATACCGGACGAAAGAGTTATGAAATTTTACCAGACTTTAACAGTTTAAGTCTATTAAAAATATAACTTTAAATAATATCAAACTAGCTGATGGATTGTAAATAAATGTTGTAGATCTCGTCAGTAGCTAAGTGTGGATATAGAATACCTCAAAAACAGAGCTCGTATGAAAAAGATATGAATTTTAAAAGAAATTAGAATTTTTCGCGCACAGCCGCGCATACAAACAAGAAGCGCAATGTGCCTTTGACCTTACACGAGCTGCCGACACATCTCAACACTCGACAACTGCCACATCACCCTTCATACACAAAGCATGGCACACCCTGATTTTTTTGCATATAAATAGCCTTCGAATTTTAGTTCATTTCCACACCAATTCAGTTATCTCTCTCTAATTTCTTACTACTAGCTCTAGATTTCTTTATTTTTTGAGCTTTAGGGAAGCCCTGAGGTCCCTAGGAGCCCGACCACTAATAGCTATTAGGATGGAGTTCTGATAGTGCAATTCCCAGACTTTTGTTTAGGAAATCTTTGTAGGTTAAATTACACTCAATATTATTTTAGTGCAATTTATATTTATATTCATAGACATTATTATGAATTTATAATAAGATTTGTTAGTGATTCCAAGTCATATTACTAATTAATATACTTACGGGGATGATGTCTAGGCTAGATATAGTAAGGTGTATAATGTGGGACTTCCAAAAAGCAGTAGCGGAGCTAGAAATTTTTATATTGGGGCTCAATCATTATCAATAAATATTCTATGTAGTAATCATATCCGAGAGATTAAAAAACATGATATTGTCCGTTTAACTGGGGGTACAACAACATAAAACATGTTTACAAATAACGTAGTTATGGGAGACGAAAACGATGAGACGAGGGTGATAGGACTTGACTATGTATTAACCAGTCACCTAGCAGAGTATAGATGACGACAACAGACTATTCTAAACAGTCTAGTAGAAACGTTGGCAAGCTCACAACCTATTGGTGTTAATGAACTATCTGTTCATTTATTGTACTCTATCTTGCCATGGTTTCCTTATGGAGATATATTGGTAAAGAAATCCCCTAAGCAGTTTCGTTGACCCATTGATGATCATCATCATTAGGATAGGTCCTTTCAAGTTAATATTTTAGGATTAGTATGTGAGAATAACGGGAATGAGTAATCGGGTGAATTAATCGATATGAAATATATAATTAAAGAACTTAATAATTAAGGGTTAAAAACCTTATGTGCTCACTAGGCCCCCAAGCATGACCCACTCAGTTTCTTTGTATCATAGTAGCGGTACGATGGTATAGGTTAATGAGTGAGCTGAGGAGTTGTCATTCTATAATATAATAAATTGTTGTAAGGTCTATTAAGACTTGTTTATGAATATGTATTTATATTGACGATGACATCCCATGGTTTTAAATATAAATTAAAAACATTTTCTCGTAAATTCTTTGATAATGTTATATCATCTTTTGGGAACCAATTCCGTAATATAATTAACACTCTGAATTTAAAATAAGCATAAAGAAGAAGTTTTAAATGGGCCGTGAAAACGTGGATGTTGTAAGGTCACAACGTATGATCTGATGAGTCAAATATCTATAAGTTATCTGCTAGTGACAACGTCTACATCAGCATCAAAATCTTAAGTCTATCAATGCCTTTGTGTAGATATTTATCTTATGTAACCTTTGTATATTAGGTAATGATACAAATAAGTATAGAATAGATAGTAGATCCGATATCTTTGTTATGAAGATCGGTTCATAGTATAGATTTGATACAATCCCTTTAACCATGGGATATCATTTTATAGATTAGTATATATTCAATATTAGGGTGAAACCCTAATGTAATCATCTTGGAGACTGTCTTTGTGACAACTCATTTTCTTGGTAAAAACAAACCTCTTTCTTGGTGAAAGACAATTTGGTGAATCCTTTGAGTTATTTACTTTACTTTTCTTTATTTTGTTAGTAATTGTTTTATACTCGAAGTGTATCCGATCAACACAAACCTTTAATTGGTATCAGAGCAGGTTTTTGATACACTCAAGTAATCTTTTCAACTTCCAATAATTCCAAATTCTTTGGTCTCAACAAGATTCCTCCTTTTGATAAGCACTACTTCACCATGTGGAAAACTAATTCCATGATTGTTCTTTAAACGATGGACTAGAAGATGGCTAATATTGTTGAAAAAGGTCCTCATGTTCCTATGTATCAACCCATAGTCAACAATGCTCCCGCTGGTCCTTTGAAGCAAAAACCAGAGACTAGTTATGAAGACAATGACAATAAGATGCTTAGTCTTGATATGAAAGCTAGGACTGTGATACAAAACTCTCTTTGATATGATGTGTGTCATCTTGTACAAAATTATGAGTCAGCTTAAGAGATGATGGATATGCTGAGAGTGGCTTATAAAGGCACCATGGAAGTACAAGCCACAACCATCAACAATCTCAATCGGAGATACGCGCACTTCTTCGCTCAACAAGGTGAATCATTAACCTAAATTTTTAATGGATTTAACTGCTTGGTTAATGATATGCACAGGCTAGGAGTTGTCAAAAATTCTTCACAACTTATTCTGATGTTTATGGACTCTCTTAGGAAAAGATGGGAACATCATGCTGATGTCCTTAAAAATAGTGAAAAGAATCAAAGATCGATACCATGGATCTGAACTCCTTGTTTAGAAACTTTTGAAACTATGAAGAGACCAAACCTCTTCGTAAATTATCATGAAGGAATCAAGCAAGGAAAGTTATATAACTTTGGTCTCTTGAAAGGAAGCACTAAAGCACTTCAGCAACGCAGATGACTCAGATCATGGTTGTAACATCTCAATTTCTAGGTATGGAAATTCAGGGTTTTATGCGTATGGTAGGACCTACTCGTTGAGTTGGGAGACCATGAATCGTTGTTTAGAAACAAATGATCCCGTGCAATTTTACAAATCTACTCGATGAGTTAGAGCTGAGTGAGAAAACCCTAATTTTCATGGTTCGTCACCTTATTTAAAGAACTTATAATCCATTGTAGGCTCCCTCGTCATCTTTTTAGCCAGAGAAAACCCTAGTTCTAGTTTGGTACCCTTTTATGTGTGTTTAAGAGCTTGAAAGGTGATTTTTGACGAGCTTTGGAAGGAGGCTTGGAGATTGAGGAGCGTGGATTAATGAGAAGGTTGTAGATCCATTATCTACTTTGTTTTGGCGAGCAAGTTGAGGTATAAAGTTAATATCTTGACCTCTTTGTGCTTTGATCTTCTATTGGGAATATTTAAGGCCATTTATGGGGCATGATGAAGTCACTCTTAGGTTTGAGCTTGTCACAAGGACATGGTTTTAGATCTGGACTCCTCTAGCCCCTATAGTCATAAAGTCATCAACTTTATCAAGCCTTGGCCTTCTCCATTCCCTAAACCTCTTCTTGAGTTTGGTTTTGAGTGTTTTAGCCTTGTGACACCTTGTATGCATGTGAAGTAATCAACTTTACATGGTCAATTCATCCTATGAGGTTGGATCTGAAGTTTGGAGTGTTGGGTTCAACTGGAATGAGTTGATGAGTTATGACTGAAGAAATCGACGAGTTGGATAGCCAACTCGATGAGTTGGGTCGAGTTTTCACACTTTTTGGGTTATGAGTAAACTCGAGGAGTTGAGAGTACAACTTAATGAGTTGTTAGGGTTTTCCAGGATATTCTAGACAATGTGCAAACTCGAAGAGTTGGTGAGACAACTCGGCGAGTTAAGTCGAATTTTTGCGATTTTCTGAGAATAGAGGGAACTCGACAAGTCGCATAGATGCACTCAACGAGTTGCGTCAACATGGACTGTGGACTTCTATTAACTTTTAGGGTTTGGTCAAATTGTGGACCTTGGAGTGTATGGAGGGGTAAAATGGTCTTTCACCCTTTCTGAGATGTGGTAGAGGAGTTAGCTTAACATCTTTGGAGTTGTTAATGCATATTGTTAATTAGAGATGATTGTGACGTATGTAGGCGGAGTCTAGACTAAATGTTTGAGTACGAGACATACTTGCTTTACTTATGAGGTGAGTCTTCTCATTATACATACTTAAGTGGTAATTACTGTGCGACCGTAGGGTCTTATCTAAGTTACTGGCCAGAGGGTCTTATGTGTTTATATTGTAACAACGTAAATTTCAAAACAAAAATTTCATTTTGTCACAACCATTTTCACATAAAAAGTTTTATAAAATATCCAATAATAGTTATCAAAACATATCGTCTCCCAAGACCTCAAAAAAAATCAAATCCTCTCTCTAGTGTGTACGAATCACGTCGGCGCCTTTCCACAGTACTCGATAGTACCTGAAACACATAACACAACAACTGTAAGCATAAATGCTTAGTGAGTTCCCCAAAATACCGTTACACACATACACCTTTCCAGGCCATACTCTACACGACCTTCCGGTCCATGTGTCTCAGGGGACTTCCATCCCAATCCATGTAGACCTTCCGGTCCTACTCGTATCGACCTTCCGGTCTATGACTCCCTAACCTTCCAGTCCACGTCATAATGCCTTCCGGCCCATAGCATACATATCACATACATAACGCATACAGAACATGCAACGCATAGCATACAAAACATGCAATTCATAGCATACAAGTCCTTCCGGTTACACATAGGCACCTTCCCAGGTACAGCATAGTGAGAAGACTCACCTCTGATAACTCTGTAAGTCTCTGTCTCGGTAGAAACTTGATCTAGCCTCCGCCTAACCACATAAAGCAAATACTTCCATAAATATAACTATACTCCAACCTTTCTTATCATCATCAGAAGGGTAAAAGACCATTTTACCCCTCTCTTGGCTCAAAGGCCTTAATGTTGACCAAACCCTAAAGTCAACAAAAGTCAACTGCTAAAATTTGACCCAACTCGTCGAGTGCACTTGGGCAACTCGACAAGTCTACACATGTCCAC
Organism: Lactuca saligna; assembly: GCF_052625555.1. Classification (NCBI taxonomy): domain Eukaryota; kingdom Viridiplantae; phylum Streptophyta; class Magnoliopsida; order Asterales; family Asteraceae; genus Lactuca; species Lactuca saligna. The sequence goes on from NC_136421.1 coordinate 76,215,196, forward strand.
TAACTCTCTTAGTCCTTCTCTTGGCATGTCGAGTCCTTCTCTTTACTCGATGAGTCACACCTGGCATGAATCGCGGGGCCACCCTGACTCAACTCGCCGAGTCTCAAGAACAACTCGACGAGTTCTACCTTGAACCCCAGTCCTCTAATCCCCTAAGACTCACTGAGTTATTCCCCAACTCGGCATGTCTACTCACAGAGCTAGTCGCGTGAAACCCTAACCCTACTCGCCGAGTCTCAAGAACAACTCGGCGAGTTCAAGCCATGCACCAGCTCTATTAACCTCCTGGGGTCAGATTTGTGCCCCTAATCCACAGATTTGTCCTCCCCAAGCACGAGAGTCACGTAAAGCTCAAAACTTGATGCTTATATATATATATATATATATATATATATATATATATATATATATATATATATATACATAATGGCATCAAATGGTGATTTAGTCCCAAAAATGGAAACCTAAGTCCAATCACCCCAAAATGACTCATAAAGATTCATGGGTTAAAGTCTCTGGACCCCTTTGAGTCCAGATATAAAGCAGAAACTCGAGAGGGGACTGAATACTCTACATATTCTTCTTCTAAAGGGTTTAAAAACCCTAACTTTATGAATCAACACCCAAAACTGGAGAAGGTCCAAAGGAATACCTTAATATGAAGCCTTTGATCTCTGAAGACACTAGATTTGCACTTCCTCTAGCCTTCTTTTTCCTTGGTCACCTTCTCCTTCAAATTTCACCAACAAATGATCAACAATGGCCTCTCTTCTCCTCACAAGCGATCTAGGGCTCTCTCTGGGGTGTGGTAGCCGCAACGGACGGCCATAAGGGCCTTTAAATAGGTCTCAAACCCTGAAATTTAGGGTTTCACTAAACAACGTGAACTCGCCGAGTCCACTCATGAACTCGCCAAGTCCAGCTGTGAACTCCCATCCAAAACTGCAACCATACTCGGTGAGTCTAGACGCCAACTCGCTGAGTTCCCCCACAAAACTCAAAAATAAAGGAACAAAATCTCATACCTGGAAATCCGGGTGTTACATATACCGAGTTATGTGATATTATGCATCCTGTCTTTGTGATTTATGACGTGTATTATTATGTGCCATATTGTGTTGGGACTAGAGGGTCCAAAACGAGTTGTGAGACCAGAGGGTATTCACTGAGATACAGAACTCCAGGGTCCAATCCTATCTGTGAGACCGGAAGGTCCTCACTGAGACAGATGACCAGAAAGTCCTTACTGAGATTTAGCCATGAGAGGCTAATTATTTGTGTGTGTTTTTTTGGGGAAATCACTAAGCTTTGTGCTTAGAATATTATGTGAAATGTGTTTCACGTACATCTCAGGATCCCAGAAAGGCGTCGACATGATTGTACACACAAGCTTGTTGATTTACATTTTGAGGATTCTGGGATATGTTACAAACAACTTTTACGAAAACTGAGTATGATAGATGTGAAACTGTGTTTTGTAGGGAATTAAAAATGAAAATTCTATTTGAACATTTAGAGTGTTACAAGTTGGTATCAGAGCCTTGGTTTGAGTGATTCGGATGTACCTTCAGGTATGCGTGGACTCAAACTGAGGATTTGAGAAATTTTTCTAAAAAAAGAATGATTTTCTGAACGAGCAAAACTTTTTTAAGAGGAAACGAGATGAGGCAGTGTGTACAATTAGCCAAAGCCCAAACAGTGATTTCCCAAAATACCCTTACTTGATTATGTGTTGTAATTAGGAGTTGATAGAACTGCATGCTAGTTTATGGCTAGGGATTTGCTCAGACATGCATGAACAATGCAAGTTAGCTAAAAAGCTAATGGATTGCAGCCCGAGGAGTGCGCTGCTTAGAGGTGGGAATTCACTGGGGAGCGAGCACGTGGAAAGGGAGTGGTAGATCGAGAAGGTTGAGCCGCTACTTAGGAAATATGGGATGATCTGTGTAGAAGGTAGTATTGGGCCCGTACTACTGAAAGCAGAGGAACCATACTCAAAACAAGGATAATTTAGGAAGTTCTAAGTGGCAACGTGATGGGAGATAACATGGTTTGGGTATCATGATTCGTAACAGAGTATGTTACCATCTTTACCGGTTATCCAACTATGGCTTTTCAGACTGAGAGTAGATATGGTAGATTGTGTGGCCAGAGGGCCATATCGGTAGAGCTTATATGGAGTAAACCTTATGAGAAGAGTTGAGTTTAGGTCTCGAGGGATTTGATTGGTGGTGTCACTTGGAGTCACAGGACTTCAAAAGGAGGTGAATATGATGCGCTGTTGAGGATATCAGTTTGAATAGAGTGATCGGCCAACGGTTGTGATGTCATTTGCTATGATGAGAATTACATTATCTTCGCTTTCCGTGTGTAACATCAGGGATAATGAGCTTCTGGTTTAAGAGTTTGTAGGTAAACCCCATGGGGTAGCATATAGTTGCAATATTTTCGCTAGAGTATTTTTGTAGTATGTTGGCTGTGAGGTATTTATTATACTGTAAGAGAGTCATCAGTGGGGACTGAGATAGATGAGGACAAGGATATGCCTTAATTGAGTATGGTAAGGCATATTTTAGCAAAAGTTATAGGTAATTCAGAGGAGTAAATCAGGGCGACGACTCTAGTTGTCTACATTGTGTATCAACTACGAGAGTGAGGTCTCTTGCTTCTATGATGATCCACACGATGGAATGTTGGTTGAGGAATTGGAGATGAGGTGTGTGTGTGTGTGATATTCTTTTATTTCTAGATTGAGAGTCGTAGCTAATTTGGGACAGTCGAGATGTCTGGTGGTATGTCGGTATGAGACTTTTGTTGATTGGAGGCAGTCACAGTACGGAGATTCTGAGTTTTCCATCTGAGAATCAGAACTTTGGGAGTTGTTTGGACTTTACTGAGAAGGTCATCGAGTGTTGCGTGGTACGTTCCATTAGTAGCGCATTGTGGATCTGGTGAGCCAGTCTGTAGTGTGCCCTGTGTGGAATGCCAAATTGGTGATGGCTCGAATCCTAAGTTTGGGAGAATTGGGTATTTTGTTGGGAGGATCAACAATCTATGTACGTTGCTATTAAAAATATTTGGTTATGGGGATATGCGGTCTGAGTATATAAGGCTTAGGTCTAGTGGTAGTTCAGGCAAGGTACAGAGCGAGATGATGTATGATTTATGTGCTCAAGAAAGAATGAGTGTCTCCACGGCAGGTAGCTGTTGGTCGGAGATCTTATTGTGGTTAGTGTTTCTTACGGTTTACCAATGTTCGAGTTTTGAGGTAGTTGGGTCATTGCGTTAAGGTTCTTATTATTGAGAGATTTGCTAGTTCGTGTATAGATTGTTATCTATACTCCAGGAAGGGCAGCAGTTGATTTTTCAATCAACTTCAGAGTTGGTATGAGTAGTTTTGCATTGGGTTTTGATCAGTAGACGATGGGATTTTGGAATATTGTCAACATGTTCTCAGTCATTAATGATTCCTCCGTACTTCAAATCATGAGTTGGAGTACTTCAAAGGTTTGTAGTTGTGTAAGTTTAAGATCAGTGGTCGTGGCAAGTCACCGTGAGATTATGTTATGGTGTATCGAGGTATCCGAGTATCCCGCCCTAAATTGTGTGATTATTATGAGACTTGAGCATCGAGCGACTATTATTCCAATTGTGGACATATTAGTTAATTGTCACCTGATGAGGATTATCCAAGGATGTAAATGGTATTGAGGAAAGTGCTTTGTTGCGACAATTATCGTCAGGAGTAGTGATGCTTAATCTGGGTGGGTGTGTGCACCTATCTATGTTGGATCGCGGAGCATGAGTTTAGTGAACTCAGTCTGGTGAGGGTTTGATGATGAGATTTTGGGATAGGAGGTCCCTCACTGAGATACATGACCAGAGGGTCCTTATCGAGATTTATCCACGAAAGGCTAATTATTTATGTGTAGCATTTTGGGGAACTTACAAGTTTTGTGATTAGAGTGATGCGTAAATTGTGTTTCTGGTACATCTTAGGATCGCGGGAAGGTGCCGACAAGATTGTACATACCAGCTAGTTGATTTACGTTTTGAGGATTCTAGGATATGTGACAAACAACTTTTATGATTGTGTTTCGAAAGCTGAGTATGAGAAATGTTAAACTGTGTTTTGTGGGGAATTAAAAATGATTTTTTTTTTTGAAAATTTAGAGTGTTACAATGGGGAAGAGAGTGCTAAAGATTGAACTAATGAACTATTTTCCACGGCTACACTTACCCTTAAGAGTTACGAAGAAAGGAGATCAAATGAGGGTTAAAGAGCTCATTTTAATGGAAGCAGTTCAGCAATGAGATCCACTTCAGAAAAGAACTTAGGAAATAGTTTTTAATTGTGGAAGGCTTCATCATTTTACCAAGGACTGCAAAGAGAGAAAGAAGCTAAAAGTTCTAAGAATTATGAAGTGATATACTAGAAGTTGTTGGCTTATATGAAGAGGGAGAACATCCCTCTACCAAAATCTTTAATTGCAAAGCAAGAGGGTCATGAAGAATGGGTGGAAGAAGAGGAGACATCTGAAGATGAGAGGATAAATGTTAAGTATCTAATGTATCTTATCAATGATTCCCTTGATGATAATCATATCATGTGTGGTGTTGATACCACTCAAACTGTCCAAGGATCAAGTCAAAATCTGTAACATACTTGGTTCCTAGATAGTGGGTGTTCTAAACACATGACAGGTTTCAAGTCGCTCTTAGCAGACTTTACAGAGAAGGATGATCTAATGGTGGTTTTTTGTGACAATAGTGGAAGAGTTGTTATGGGTGTTGGAACATTTTAGTGAAAAACGATCAAGCTAAACGATGTGTTTTAAGTCATGGGTCTAAAAGGAAAATTTATCTCCATTAGTCAACTTTGTTATGCTGGTTATAAAATTCTCTTTGATTTCCATGAAGGAAATGTTTTTGACTTTAAAAATAAAACTGTGCTTACTGCATTCTAGGTCAACAACATTTATATGGTTTAATTTTACTTATTTAGATAATGATACTCTATGTTTTTGATTTTATGCTTCACTAATTTAAAATATATTAAGATAAGTTGCTAAAATTTTAGTTTATTTTTGTACTTCAAAAAATTTCTTTTAACTGTGTTATTACCAAAGAAGTATAAATTATACATTATTCTACTAACATTTGTTTATGCATTTTCTCCTCTCTTGATAATAACCTTCTTTGATTTGTTACTTTTGAAAGGATCAATGTGTCATTCCTTAAATACAATACCTTCCTAGTAAAGCTAGTTGAGGCTAGCTCTGTATCTCTTCCGCATCACTAGCCTGTCACTCACTGATGTTATTTCTCACGCCGATTAACAAGTTGCATCATGTTGATGAGACCAGCTAGGAGAGAACTATTCCATACAGTGTTCTTTTGGGTATATATGTCTTCCATCTTGAACAACCTATTTTTGTTGTAAAGGGATGAAGTGGAATCATGTGACATAACACGTATAATTTCCATTGGTGTTGTCACTACAACACCACCCCCTCAGAGATCCAAAGACATTTTCAATAAGACACTGGTCCCACCTTCTTTCCCTTCAATGATCACAATGAGTGGAACCTTCAAGTTTTGTCGTGGTGACTCTCATAACTTGAAGGTTACAAAGATTGGATCCTCTTATCTCGTTGGTTACAAAGACTAGTTCAACTCCTTCTCGTGTTCTTGGTGAACATGAAGCTTGGAATCAATCTGCAAAACCTCAATGATTAAAGGAATTCTCTCTCTTTGATTACTATGAATTGTGTTTTTGTTTGATATGGTTGATTTTGGTTGCTCTTTTTTATAGACAGTTTTGAAGGGTAGATATCTCGGAAAATGGAAGTACATTTATGGCTATTCAATTCAAAATATTTGATGGATCGAGTCTTTATCATGCTTCTGAAAAAGCTACAAAACATTGCTTTTAGAATATTTCCTTGTTTTACTAAATCTTCTGTTTTATTCTTATTCTATGTATTTTTATTTTATACCATTTTAAAGATTTGATGGTGGCATTTCATAAGACAAGTATGTGACCATTAAAAAACAATTGTCCATAGAAGCATGTTGTTGTAGGTGCCTAAATCTATTTATGTATCTCATCAATGAGACTATCTGTTGAGAACATTGAGTCACCCCCTCATACTGATTGTCTAGCATCGTCAAAAATTTCTAAGTGAGATTGCATGTTCTAAATATAAATAATTGATAGAAAGGATTGAGTGTTTATTCTTATTTAACTACTTTACCTGAATCTATCCATGGAAGCATGCTTGTTATATGCATCAAGTCTCATGTTCTACTGAAACATTGAGCATCATCCAATGGCTTACATTGATTATAAATTCACCAGTGTAAGAGTTACTTGTATGGTCCTTAAATGACAAAGGGTTATTTGTGTCCGTAACCTCCTAGTCTGAGGTATGACATGGTACCATAATGAATTGACGATGAATCTTTGATTCTAGAAAGTAACTGACTCCATGAATCAAGGATCAAACCATTTCCTGTTAATGGGTTATCACTGTTGATGATTTACGCCGATTCCACCTCAACATAATTGAAACAATCCATTTTCTCCTTACTTTCTTCTTTAAAGCCTTATGATTCAGTGTCAAGTAAATACATTGATGAGAGCTTGAAAAATCTACGACAATGGTTAATCTAAAACACCACAACTTATCACACACCTCATACCACTCTTACCTTTTTATTATAATAAAAGTGATAAATGAGTCAGCGTATGAAACCACACATTGATGAAATCTCGCAATACTAAGTCAGTGAATGGTAGTTTAGACCGACACTATCCGGAGACATCAAAAGCTTACTCGTTTACAAGCTTAAATTTTGATACATTGAAAGGTTCCGATGATGAGCATTGTCGTTGATGCTATGTCTCACTGATGTAACTTCCTTATCTCAACGGTAAATTTTTGGATGACGATTAAAAGATCCATCATTATTTTAGGATATGAGATTTTTATAGCAAATATATCTTCAATCATGATTACGTAAAAAGGAAGAAACTTTTTAGGTATAAATTGGGAAAACTCTATCCTAGGTCGCTTTTACAAGCTATTCAAGCAATTGGTTTTCTCTCTCGAAAAAAAAGACTCTCCTAACTTTCATCTTCCTTAGCTCTCACCATGCCAAAGCCTCATTATTAGTTTTCCCCTAATGCTAATGTCTTCAAAGGTCCTCATGCCCTTGATTCTCCCATCATCAATTAAGCAAAAAATGTGGCATTTTCTGATGACATCCCAAAGCAGTTCGTGAACTCAGGAATCGAAGACTTCGTTGACTATGTTAAAAGTTGCCTTCCTTGATACACCATCTGCGATTTCCCAAAGTTGTTCTACCCTAAACAAGTATGTGAATTCTATTATTCATGATTTGTTGATTTTGATGCTCAAACCATTACCAAAACCATTAGAGATGGTCAATATAGGGGTATTATTGATGTGGAATCGTTTTGAACAGCTCTTCATCTTCCTTTATTAGAAAATTATTTTGAAACTCCCTCGGAAGAAAAGTGCAAGTCCATTCGTGAAAGATTAGGGTATAATTTTAATCTTCAGGGAACCACTCGTGATCCATACAAATAGACTCTTCATCAGTGTTTTGGTGTAGGATGGAAGTACTTAACAGGAATTATTGGCAAATTCCTTGGATACAAAACTGGGAGCATGGATCAACTGAATCTCTTTGAGAAAAGGATTTTTTTTCTATTGTGTGCAACAAAAGACTAGATTTTTCTCAACTCTTTCTTGATCAGGTGATTAATTGCATCACTGGGAATAAGAAACCATTGTATGTTCTCTGTCCCTGTTGGATTGGATTGATCTTGGCTCGTGATGAAGGCTATTCTGAAAATAATGGGATCTCCATTTCCATTCCAAGCCTCTCTTCAAAGGTCATCAACGCTGCTCTTTGTATAGATGAATTGCGTGTTACTGTAAGTATGAAAAAATGGATTGCAAATCCGTACATAGTTATATCCACTGACTGTAAAGAAGAGGATGACGATGAAGAAAGTATTGATGATGATGAGACTGATAAAGAAAAAGATGTTGAGGCTGAAGAAGATGAGCCTATCACCAACATAAAAGACTTTTTTTCAGTGAATAAACTCTCCTCCAAGGATGAACAAGCACATTCGATTCTCATCTACTTCTTCATGCACTCCCTATTTAGATGATGTTATACAGTGTGGATCAACCTAACTCTAGTGGTAATTGTTGAGCCACTGATCCAAGATGATATCTCTCCAAGACTAGAATCTCCTTCGCCTAAAGTTGAGAATGTTCCTCGTATGGCAACACCTATTTATAATACTACTGTTTATCAGGGGGGGAATCAAGCTCCAATTTTGAAACAACTATTCCCTCCCAAATTTCTCTACTAGTGAAAATAAATCAAACTCTTGGAGAAAAATTGTCTAAAGTTGAACAGGATGTAGCTGATATGCAGAGATTTATGGATTTAGGTATAATACTGATGATATGGTTATGTAGATACTCCTTCAAATTCTCCAAGTGATAATCCTCCTCCACCTCTATCTCCACCTCCATCATCAAATCCATCTCCCCCTCCTCCAGCATCTCATTCCCCTCCTCACCATCCTGGTTCTCCTCCTCAATCTAATGCTACCAAAAAAGGGAGAATAATCAAGAGAGTATTGATCAGAAAATGCAAAAGGTGGTGATTGCATATACTCCATCTCAAACGAGATGTCTTAAACTGGAAGGGTTGAAGTTGACTTTCAAAAGGACATTGTTGTTGCTGACATCCCATACGTTGATGCAACAACTGATGATCAGCTTGTCCCAGATGTTGGTGATCAATCAGAAACTGATGACTATGAAGGGTTTCTTAATCTGGGATGCATACCACAAGCTGCTATTTCTGTTGTTCCTCTGAATCTTGTCTACCCTGATTCATATTTTGAGGGGGAGATTCCTCGGGTAACTAATAGTGACATTGAGTTTGATAGTGATCAGTTCAATCCTTGAAATAGGAAGACTTCCTTCTCAAGGGAGCTCATGATGCTGAAGCTGGAAGTTTTTCTGCTGCTGGTGATCCTTCAGCACATCCTCCTTCCAAGAAACCAAGCTCATTTTTTATCTGAATGTTCTAGCTTGAGTATGTTGTATAATTGATGATGAAGTGAGAGAAATCATGATAGAACATAATGCTACTATTCGAGAAAGAAAAGAATCTAGAAAAGCAGAACGTCTATCAACCAAATGTGCTCAAGTTCTTGCTTCTGCTTATGAAAGTGTTGGTGTTCAAAGCACTACTATTCAAGTAAAGAAAATTCAGCTCTTCAATAATAGTGTGGACAAACAACACAGGGTTGTAGAGTTGAACAACAAGATCAACAGAAAGAAGTTTGGAGGTGTTCTAACATGTAGAACAAATCATGATTCTATCATCACGGTTAGATACATCGAACCATGGAGCAAGTCGATAACGTTGCACTTAGTTAGAAAGAAGAATGAGTATGAATCATTGATGAGGTATTCGCTTGTGAGCTTGTCCAGTTTTTCTACAGCTAATGCATACAAATTCATGAACTTATCGAAAAACATAAAGGTATTCATGCTCAAGAAGTGAAATTAGCAATTCAGTAGGTACTATATAAAGCTAAGAAGCTGAATCTTGTGCCATCAGTTGAACCTTCTAGACCATCTACCTTAAAAAGAATAGGTACTCCCAGACAATCTGAGAATACTAAGTTTCTCCATACAGATGGAACCCACATCAACAATGAATTTCCAGTGGGTGTTGAACCAATTAAGTACATGTTCATTCAAGAACCATAGCATGGCATTTTCTATATTGACAGTCAAAATCACATGCGCTTTTAATGCCCTGATGATCTTCATGCTGCTCCCAATGAACACTTATTTCTTCTTCGCATGGAATGACTCAGTAATTTTGAACTGGAAGGAGGATATCAAGTGCTTATCTCCCTAGAGCTAAGCAAAAGATTAGAAGAACTTAAAATTGATGAATTCATATGCATTAAGCCTGAGATATTGAAAGAATATTAAAAGCTCTTTAATGGTTTTCCTGATGACTCTGAAGAAGAGGATTACTTTTGACATCTTCAGATAGGGGAGACTGTAAGGTCACACAATATGATCTGATGAGTCAAACACTTAATAAGTTATTTGCCACTGCCAACATCTACATCAGCGTCAATATCTCAAGTCTATCAACGTCAGCATGTAGATATTTATCATGTGTAACCTTTGTGTATTATGTAATGATATAGATAAGTATAGAATATATAACACATCCGATATCCTTGTTTTGAAGATTGTTTCTTAGTATTGATTAGATACAATCCATTTAATAAAGGGATATACTTGTATAGATTATTATATATTCAATATTTGGGTGAAACCCTAATGTAATCGTCTTGGTGACCGTCTTTGTGACAACTCGTTTCATTGGTGAAAACAAACCTCGTTCTTGGTGAAAGACAATTTGGTGAATCCTCTGTGTTACTTACTTTTCCGTTCTTTATTTGCTTAGTAATTTTGTTCTTTTTTGTTATACTTGAAGTGTATCCGATGGACACAAACCTTCAAATGTCACAGTTGGTATCAGAGCATTATTTTAAGCAAAGTAGGAATATTTGAGGATATCTAGAATTAAACTTAGAATGCTAAGTGATGATTATGAGGTGTGTCTATTATACTTTAGTTAGTTTACAAAAATTGACACTAGCAGAAGAATACTTTTGGATAAGATGCGTAATTTGTTGTTATGTGCTAAATGATTTATGTTATAGTATGCATTTGGTTGCCTACCTAGATTGCTATTACTTGATTAGATCTAAGGTCTATTGCCGACCCAGATTTCGGAATTTTATTTGTTCAGGATTCTAAACGTTTAATAACTGTTCTAGAAATGGCATATAAATTTCCGGAGTGATAAGGGAAATTTATGCGTCTGAACATAAATAAAACCTTCCTTAAATAAACTTGCATCTCAGTACACTGAATGCCTGCTTTGGTGTACAGATCGTCAGGGTGAGAACTCGAAGTGGATTAGGAAGTGAAAACACGAATCAACAGCCTGAGCCTGATGTAATCGAGTGTGCACCTAGAGTTGTGCAATTAACTGAACCTATTACGATGGCAGAACTCCAAGCAATGATTCAAGCCATATTAGCCGAATAGAGGGAAGAGATGAAACAAATATTATGTAATAATAGGGATGAACCTACAACACCTTTTGTACAACCTAATCTGAATGAAGAACAGTATGAGGAACGAAACTATAGCTAGACTATTAGTCGAGCTGAGTCAAGAGTAGTTATAAGAAACCAACCCGATGGAGGAAACGATAGGCGTTGATGCAAGTATTGTTGGAATAGTGTTCAAGGCTACAACAATATTTGGCAAGTATTTGACCCGGTTGTGCATGGTCCTTTTGGGTTTCCTTCACCATAGCAACTTGACAAGATGATTTATAATGAGAGAAGAAATATTATTAATATATTATGAGAATAATATAAGCGATAATAATATTGTTATTTTATTAATATAAGTCATAAATTAATTATGAATTAATTTGGTGACTTAAAGAGATTAATTAAATAAAAGGGCATAAACTGTTAATTGTATGATAGTTGTATTTTGAGCAGTGATTCTTTACGGATAAGGGGTGGACGATTTTAGGGTTTGGAAGAGCCTAGATATCGTCCAAGGCTTATCAATAAGGTATTGGATTGCTTAGGGCCTAAGTTATCCAATTAGGGTTTAAGGGTGAAACCCTAGGAGGCTCACTAGTATAAATAAACCCATAGGGTTGAGGAAATCGGCACCCTTGGTATTGGAGAAACCCTGGCTGACTTTTCTCAACCTCCTCTCTCTCTCTCTCTCTCAAATCATCCTCTTGCTATGTTGGTGTTTGTATGCCATTAGAGGAGTGATATTTGTGGCTCTAATCTCCAAGCATAAGAAGATTCAAGCAAGTAATTCAAGGTAATTTTTCAAATCTGATTTCTTATGTTATTATACTAGATCTATCAATCAAAGTCTTGGATACATTGCATGTTCAATTAGAGAAACAAAGATCCAAGCATTAGGGTTTGTATGTGCACATAGGAATGTTCTTATGGCTCAAACCCATAAGTGGTATCAGAGCCTTGATTGGTTTCTATTGAATTGATGCATTGGTTGCTTGACTGTTGATTGCCAAATTCGTTTTTTGTCCATCTGCCTGATGAACTCGGCGAGTTCCATAGTGGACTCGGCGAGTAGGCCTCAACTCGGCGAGTCCATTGTGGTACTCGGCGAGTTCGAGCGTCAGGAGGAGCAAGTTTCGGGATTTCTTGCTGTTTATCTTATGGAAACTTGCCTTTATCTTAATGGGTCAATATAAATCCTATTTTAACATATATTTGAGTATATCCTTGACCTAGTTCAAGATAATTACCAATTAATTGAATAATAATTTCCTTATGTGATAATTGATTAATTATTTTAATTAAAATGGTAAATTGTTTTGCAAGAAACATTTAAATAAATCAAAAATGGATAATTATGAGATTAAATGGTTAATTTAAATTATTTGTTATTTGGTCCCTTGTGTTTTTGAAAAGTTAAAACTAACCCTCAAGTTTTGAAATTAAGTTTTGTGATTAAAATTTTAATTTGGACAATTTAAATTTCAAACCCTAGAATTTTACAAGTTTAAAATTCAACACTATACTCTATATGATTACAAGCTTAATATATATATATATATATATATATATACATATATATATATATATATATATATATATATATATATATATATATATATATATTTGTATAATTAAAATGCTAGTCTTACTATTAGTAGGCCTCATTCACGAAGTCGGTCTATAAGGTGGGTATAAGGTTGCTGCCTATGAAATAGCGCTTAATGGGTGTACACTCACACCTACCGCTTGCTTGATCGGTGGAGGGTCGTTAGCTGAACGGGTAGGATAGGGCAACTCTATCTCCTCGTTAAAAGTATAATATTAAATACAAAGTAACTACATGTTTTTCAAAATTCGCAATCCTAATTACTTTAGGAAAAGTGAATTGATGCAATCCCATGAAATTACACTTTGCACCCTTACAAAGAAGTTAGTGGAGCTTGTGTGGTTTACCGGCACTCTAATTCATTCTAAGCATAGGTGGCAAAGGGTGATTCGTTGTTTATCATAGTTCGGTGGAGCGTGTGCGGTTTACCGGCACATCGAATAGGTGATTGTTACAATGAAGGAACCGTGTAGATTTGCATGGTTATTCACACCCACTTTGTGATCATCGGCATCCCAGTCACAAACGAGAGGGGCATATCGAGATTTAAACATGCCATTGAAAAGTTTAATGAATCTCATCAAAACATACGAATTCTCAATGCGTTTAAAACTTAAAGGTAATGTTTTAATGGTGGAGAATTATTGAATCGTTATTCACTTAACTTCAAATTGTTTGCATGTTGGATTACGACATCCCTTTCCTAACATGTAAATAATGTTGTTGGATCCTAGCCCTAATTTTTTCTTATTGGGTGATAATTAGGGATTCAAATTCTGATCAATCTTTGTCCTTTGTATTTGTAGATGTCGAACGCGAACAACGCTGCTGCTAGTTCATTCATATTGATGAGCCTTTCCCAAAAGGTGACTTTCGATGGAACAAACTTTAGTGAATGTATAAGATACATTCGCACGATTGCTCGCTACGAGGAGAAGGAGTATGTCCTTGACGAAAAGCTCGAGAAGATCAATCCAGAAATCGCTACTTCGGCTGAAATGACTGATTTTGACACTCATGGGTGTGATGAAACGAAGGTTCATTGCATCATGATAGCTACAATGAACGCCGGATTCCAAAAGTCCTATGAGGACATGTATCCGTACAAGATGCATCAAGAATTATTGGAGAGATACCATCAAAACGCGAGGCAGGAACGTTACGAGATCTTCACTAACATGATCTCTTCTAAAATGGGAGATGGAGAATCTCTAACCGTACACTTGCAAAAGATGCAAAGGTATGTCGATCGTCTTCGCAAGTTGAATGTCGACTTTGGGGAAGATTTGGCTATTGACATGGTACTTAATTCCTTGCCTCCGTGTTACAACCAATTTAGGATGACCTAACACATGAACAAGGAAGAGGTCACCCTAAGTAAGCTCCAAGGTCTCCTAAGGGTTGCTGAGAGAAACCTCAAGGACAAGTCTGTTGCACCAAATCCCAATCCACCCACTGCTCCTGTTTTGGCTATTGGGCAGGGAAGGGGCACGAAGAAGAAGGCTCCATCTAAGAGCCACCGCAAGGGAATGTCTCGAGATGGTTCCTCTTCTAGTGGGACCAAAGTTGATACAGCTAAGCCCAATCGTAACCCAAAGGAGGCAGAGTGCCACCATTGCCACAAAATAGGGCATTGGAAGAGAAGCTAACCAAAATACTTGCAAGCCATCAGGGAAGGAAAGATCAAGCCGTCTTTCGCAGGTATTTACACAATTAAATATAATGATTCATCTCATGCTATTTCTTGGGTCCTCGATACCGGGTGTGGTTACCACATTTGTTCTGAATTGCAGGGTCTAAGAAGAAATAGGGATGTGGAGCGTGGAAGAATAAATCTAATCATGGGGAACAGAAGATCGTTTCCTGTGACCAAGATTGGAGTGTATTGTTTAATGCTTAGTGATGGATTATGTTTAGATTTGAATAATTGTTGCTACCCGCTAGAAATGGCAAGAAACATCATTTTGTTTCATGGTTTGTTTAGACAAGGATTTAGATTTTCTCTTAATAATGAGAATGGTTTAGTTTATGCTTATCTAAATGGTGTCTAATATTTTGAAGCAATGCCATGTAATGGAATTTATGAAACTGTTATGATTGTAGATAACCTAGGAAATGATGTTTTATACATGGATTCTTCAAATAGTATGGATAGAGCATCCTAGTGGCATTGTCGTCTTGGACATGTCAACAAGAAGCGCATAGCCCAACTCCAAAAGGATGGAGTGTTGGAGTCATTCGACCTTAGGAAATATGACACATGCAAATCTTTCTTACTTGGAAAGATGACCAAGTCACCCTTCACTAGCACATGTGAAAGGGGTGAGGGTTTATTTGACCTCATATATACCGATGTATGTGGACTCTTTTGATCAACCATAAAGGATGGGAAACGCTTCTATGTGACTTTTACTGATGACTATAGTAGATATGGGTATATTTACTTAATCAAGCAAAATTCAGAAACGTTTGAAAAGTTCAAAGAATTCAAAAATGAATTGGAGAATCAATTGGGCAGGAAAATCAAGATGCTTCGATCCGATCGAGGAGGAGAGTACGTAAGTCTTGAATTCCACGACTATCTCAAAGAATGCGGAATAGTTTCGCAATTGACGCCACCTAGGACACTGCGGTTGAATGGTGTGGCAGAAAGGCGTAATCGAACCTTGTTAGACATGTTCGTTCTATGATGAGTTGTGCTTCACTATCTATCTTATTTTGGGGGTATGCCTTAGAGACTACCGCCCATATGCTTAACCGAGTGCGAACGAAGAAGGTTGCCAAAACACCTCATGAGATGTGGACAGGGAAAGCTCCCTCGTTAACGCATATCAAGGTTTGGGGTTGCGAGGCTTTCGTAAGACGAGATACTCACAACAAGCTCAAACCTCGTAATAAGAAATGTATTTTCATTGGCTACCCGCAGAAATCCTTTGGATATCTCTTTTATAGACCGAGTGACAATGTTGTCTTCGTTGCGAGGAGATGGGTTTTCCGAGAGCAAGAGCTCATAAGCCAAGGAGACAGTGGGAGGCAAATCGAGCTTGAAGAGATTCAAGAATCGATTGATGAAGGAACCTCTACCACTGGCAATCAACCCGAGGAGGAAACTCCGGTTGAACCTATTCATCAATCCTTACCTCTTAGACATTCCGAAAGAGTTAGAGTCCAACCCCAGTTTTATGGTTTTCATATTACTACCGAAGGGGACATGTATATTAGTGATGGTACACTAATAAATCTAGATGAACCTAATAGCTTTAAGGAAGCCATGGCAGGCCCGGAGTCTGCAAAATGGAAAGAGGCAATGGACAGCGAGATCCAATCCATGTATGACAGCCAAGTTTGGAATTTGGTTGATAATGTGCCCGGACGTAAGACCGTTGGGTGTAAATGGATCTTCAAGAAGAAGACCGACGTGGATGGAAATGTACACACATATAAGGCGCGATTGGTTGCGAAGGGCTTTACTCAAACTCCCGGAGTTGACTATGATGAGACCTTCTCACCAGTTGCGAAGATAAAGTCTATTAGAGTGATGCTAGCTATTGCCGCATTTCATGATTATGAGATTTGGCAAATGGATGTCAAGACCGCTTTCCTTAATGGGAAGTTGGCTGAGGATGTTTACATGGCTCAGCCAGAGGGTTTTGTTGATCCGAAGCATCCAAATAGAGTGTGTAAGCTTGAGAAGTCCATTTATGGACTTAAGCAAACGTCTCGCAGATGGAATCTTTGCTTCAATGAGAAAGTCAAAGAGTTTGTATTTGTACGAAGGGAAGATGAATCATGTGTATATGTCAAAGCCAGTGGGAGTATAGTCAGCTTTCTCGTTTTGTATGTCGATGACACAATGCTCATAGGAAATGACATCCCGACTCTGCAGGAGGTTAAGTCCTGGCTTGGGAAGTGCTTCGCTATGAAGGACCTCGGAGAGGCTTCTTATATTTTGGGAATAAGGATAGTGAGAGAAAGAAGTAAGAGACTAATAGGACTTAGTCAGAACACTTAATTATATAAATTACTTAAACGTTTTAGTATGGAAAATTCGAAGAAGGGACAATTACCGATACAAAGTAATACCAAGTTGAGTAAGACTCAAAGTCCGAGTACCGAAGCCAAGATAGCGGAGATGATCCGAGTACCTTACGCTTCCGCAGTTGGCTCAATTGTGACATCCCCAAAATCACGACCAGAAAAGACCGGTTTTGTTTATACTTTATTTCAAAATCAGAGTAATCTTTTAATAAAAGAGTTGCATTATTTGTCCCAAAACAATATTATGATAAAGATTTATCAAAAGCATTTCCTTAGAAATGTATTTCATTAAAAAGACTCGGGATGTCATGTTCGATACAGTACATAAGTATATACAATACAACATAGGACTTACTACATTATTTCATATCTACAGGCCTATATCCGTAATCCCTCGTCCAAAACATCACATTTATGCTCATGTGCCACTACCTGTAATAAAAGAAACTGAGTGGGTCAGTCTTGGGAGCCTGGTGAGCACATAGGGTTTTCAACCCACAATAAATAAGTTTATTAACTTTATCAAACCAAATAAACCCTATTACCTATTCCCGTTATCCTCACTTTACGTCCCTAAGACATCTAACACAAGGGACCTAGTCTAAGGACTATCATCGGGATGGACAATACTGCTAAGGGGATTCCTCAGTCGTAAATGTCCTTAAGGCAACCATGTGGGGGATGGAGTACATCTGGTGAGCACACAGTTCAATTAAACACATAGCTCAAATAAACACCTACAGGTTGTGAGCCTGCTAGGGTTCCACTGGACTGTCTAGAATAGTCTGTGGTAATCATCTATACTCCGCTAGATGACTGGATCATCAATAACATCTATAACGAGGCCTCTCATTATTTTATTTTGTCACACAACAACTATTACATCTACCCATGTTTTACCCAACACAGTTTGTAGATATAAAATACATATACAGTTTAAAACATTTATAAAATTGTTCATCCATCATAGATAGCAAGTATACAGATAACATGGACACACAGCACGTAACTATGCACTCAACTGAGAAGGTGGTGACTCGGTACTCGGACAGCGCTTCGTTTACTTTAAAATAATTTCCTTCGACGAAACCTAGTATTATCACCACTAGATTTTAGTCTAATATTACCATGACTAATTATTACTCTTATTATTATTATTATTATTATTATTATTATTATTATTATTATTATTATTATTATTATTATTATTATTATTATTATTATTATTATTATTATTATTATTATTATTATTATTATTATTATATAAGCGTTTAAACAATACTTTCCAACCACTATGTATAGACAGGGGCCAGACATAATACACCGGAGGGCAGGACCATTTTGGTGTATAGCACTTCTGAAATCCAAAAACCCTATGCGGACCTTTTAACCAGATTCCCCATACCGCGACTAGTTAAAAAGATATTATAACGACACTTACATAAGTCATAATAATAGCTCAAATATTTATTATAAACTTATAATAACATACTAATTTTAGATATAAAGTATATTTAAAATAGGGTAGCATAACTTACTTAGAAGGGGATTTTAGCTAGGAGTCGGGCTCTGCAGGGGCAGACCTTCGTTGCTGAATCTTTCTAAGAAAGATTCGTGCAGCGCTTCAGCGCTCACCTTACTATACTAAGACTACAGAAAGAGAAGTCGAATCACGAGGGATCGAAATGCTCTGGGGATAAGGAGAGAAAGACTCTTGAATCAAGAGAATGGTGCAAAAAATATGAGAGCCCAAGCCCCTTATTTATAGTAATTGAATTTACAAAAACTACCTTCAATAATTACTTAATGACCTTATAGTTATATAAACAACTAAACACCCCTTTATAATACTATTTTAAATAGATTTAACGATATTTGCACTAAACTAATGTCGAAAGAACTCAACATTACTCTTATAATGACCGCATTGTCGATACCTTTCTAATGATATATACATATGTATATATATGTGTACGTATATATGATTTATACTTTATTTTAATACGTAAATATGTTATTATAATTTGTAACTCGTTCATACGAACTCCGTTTTTGACGTTATTTATATCCACGCCTAGGTGGAGATGTACTCTACAACTTTCGTTTAGACTCCGTCGGCTAATTTTGACTTTATTTTTAAAGTTATATTTTTAACAGACCGGGACAGGATTGGTCCGTTAAAATCTCATAACTTCTTTATCCAATGTCCATTTTGGTCTATCTTTTTATCGTTACGCTACTAATAATGAGACCTTCGATTCTCGTTTAGGTTGTCTCGGCTAAAAACTGCCCGATCTAATACTCGAACTTCGGGGCTGTACACCGCTAAGCCGAAACTTCAAAAAATCATAACTTCCTCATAAGAAGTCAGATTTGAGCGTTCTTTTTATCGACGCTCTCAGGTTAACATATTCTATGACTTTCATTTAGATTACTAAGGCTAAAAGAAGCTCTATCATAAATTCACTATTTACGTCTCCCGGTGCCATGCCGGTTTTGCTGTAAAACTTCGACGGGCCATAACTTCTTCATTATAACTCGGATTTTGACGCTCTTTATATGTACAGAAACCTTGTAACATATACTAAAAATTGGTTGAGATTATTTATTCTTAATAATCTTTTGTCGAAAAGTCATTTTCGACCCCTATTGCCTCTAAATTGACTAGCCCGGATCTACGGGTGTTACAATTATCTCCCCCTTATGATGATTACGTCCCAGAATCATCAACGAAACAGGATTGTATAATGATTGCATACTTTATCTCTTCATCCTAGGTAATAACTGTAAGTTCTATGTCGCTTCGAACGAGTATCTAACTCTTGGACTCCTTTACTGCAGGCGGTGCTCGGTCTTGCACGTGCTCGTTGGACTTTCAATCATGACCTTCGTGTTACAACCTCGTTCTTTATCAGAGTCTCCTTCTTCTTCTTAACAAACTTAGGAGAAGTTAATTTGATTACTACAATTGACCGATATGTCATATTCTAATGACCTATCATCGTATGTAGCAATGCTTAGACTCAGGTATCTTAGAGTCAAATTCCGGAATGGAATATGCCTTCCTTCATCGTCTAATGTGATATAATCACATTTTAACATGTAGCATTTCTAGCTACCAACTTCTTTAACAACGAGCGTGATACTTCTATTGATCGCTTTGATTTCAATCGTTTGGTTTAAGTCGGATGCTACATCAAACTTGGTTCCCTGAACCATGTAACCTACTCATCGTAGTCGGACTCAATGTGATATGACCACTAGGATCGGGATAACAACAATCTTCTTAGTCATTACTGAAACAATGGTAATGACATAATTGAATAAAACAAAATTAATTACTAGTTTCTTGGTAACCTTGTGACTTTCCCTAATCCAAGTGTAAGTCCTATGCTTCCGGTAGTATAGGCCTCTACTACGTTTCACACCTACTCATACTCGTCCCAAGTATTGTCCCGTAGTTTTCCAAGTCACCATACAAGAAAATCACATAGACACTTAACACATAAAATATCAAAACGAAGGTTTTATATTATTCCTTGAAACGATTACATGGGTGTTCAAGTTCACCCTAGATTATGTCTCTAATAGGCTACAACATATGAGACTATCTACATGGCTTCTTCATAACTTGATCTCCATGTATCCATCCTCACTCTTGATTCCTTGCATCGTCAGCTGGTTCGTCTAGGACCATATGGAATGCTCTTGCCTTTGGTTTTGGCGGAATGTTTGGTCTTGCCACCTCTTTCTTTTTCGGGCAATCCTTAGCATCATTCCCTTCTTCACGGCATTCATAACACACCCTTTTGCTAACGGTGCACTCGTTGGCGTAATGTCCGGTCTTCCCGCACTTGTAGTAAGTCACTTCTTCGCGACATTTCCTAAAGTGATTCTAGTGGTGAACTCCTATGGAAGTCCCCATGGAAGTCCCTCTGCGTACTTGTCGATTTTCGTCAGCTCATCCGGAACAAGGCGCTAGGCGAACTCCATCTTCTCTGTGAAGTTGTTGGTGTATTCATCAATTGACATGCTTCTTTTTTCAAGGTTAGGAACTGGTTCTCTAGCTCGAGTAAGTTTTGAGTTGAGCAGTACTTTCGTTTAAATTGCACCAGAAACTCTACCCATGCCAGTTGCAGGGGCTCATTGGGGCTCATAGTCTTCCCTAGGGTATTCCATCAGTGAACAGCGCCTCCTCTGCATTGACGTACTGCAAACGTGGTTTGTAGCTTGCCTTTGCAACCACATGTCATGAAGTCCAATTCCTTCTCTGAGATCCAATCCATGACCCCCATCGGATCTTCCTTCCCAGTGAAAGTCGATGGCTTTCAAGTTAGAAAATATTTGTACTTGCATCCATTCCTCTCGACTCGTTCATCATGATTGTTCCTCCTAATCACCAGGGGATCAGCTTGACCAACGGTCCTGCTGTCGTTCCCTTCCTCAGACTTCCCGTCATTCAGCTCAGGCTGTTCAATAGGCATCGTAATTTCCTCTCGAACTTGTTGAGGTAAACACCTTGTTTCCTCCATTTGACGATCCAACATCATCTGGATCAATGATTGCACTCCGACCATCGTGATTGGCTCTGGTGCAACTTCTACTACAACTGGTATTTGCTATATCACTGGGGTCTGATCTCGGTTTCCATTTGCATTCACGTTTTCCGCTACGGGTCCTTGCCATCTTGATCTATACACCGAATAAGGTGAATCTAGATCTTTATTTAGGATTCACGTTTAAATCACCCTTATCACTCCGAAACATTTATATGCTAGTTCTAATATCGTACTTAAACGCTTAGATTTCTAAACACATAAGGTTTCCAGATCCGGTCGGCAACAGACCATAGATCCAAACAAATAATAGCATGTTAGGCACAAAGCATTTAGCGCATAAAAGCATTTTAGGCATAATTCCTAAAATAAGCTAGTGCCCACACCTCACAATCATCGCTTAGAATTCTAAGTTTAAGTCTAGAAATCCTATAAATTCCAAGTTCGCTTAAACTAATTCTTTGATACCAACTGTGACATCCCCAAAATCACGGCTAGAAAAGACCGGTTTTGTTTATACTTTATTTCAAAATCAGAGTAATCTTTTAATAAAAGAGTTGCGAAATTTGCCCCAAAACAATATTATGATAAAGATTTATCAAAACCATTTCCTTAGAAATGTATTTCATTAAAAAGACTCAGGATGTCATGTTCGATACAGTACATAAGTATAAACAATACAACATAGGCCTTACTACATTATTTCATATCTACAGGCCTATATCCGTAATCCCTCGTCCAAAACATCACATCTATGCTCATGCGCCATTACCTGTAATACAAGAAACTGAGTGGGTCAGGCTTGGGAGCCTGGTGAGCACATAGGGTTTTCAAAACACAATAAATAAGTTTATTAACTTTATCAAACCAAATAAACCTGATTACCAATTCCCGTTATCCTCACTTTACATCCCTAAGACATCTAACACAAAAGACTATCATCGAGATGGACACTACTGCTAAGGGGATTCCTCAGTCGTAAATGTCCTTAAGGAAACCATGTGCGGGGTGGAGTACATCTGGTGAGCACACAGTTCAATTAAACACATAGTTCAAATAAACACCTACAGGTTGCAAGCCTGCTAGCGTTCCACTGGACTGTCTAGAATAGTCCGTGGTCGTCATCTATACTCCGAGAGATGACCGGATCATCAGTAACATCTATAACGAGGCCTCTCATTATTTTCTTTTGTCACACAGCAACTATTACATCTACCCATGTTTTACCCAACACATTTTGTGGATATAAAATACATATACAATTTAAATCATTTAAAACATGTATAAAATTGTTCATCCAACACAGATAGCAAGTATACAGATAATATACACACACAACACGTAATTCATATAAAGTACTTCATATCTATGTTTAAGCTGAAAGTAACTATGCACTCACCTGAGAAGGTGGTCACTCGGTACTCGGACAACGCTTCGTTTACTTTAAAATAATTTCATTCGACGAAACCTAGTATTATCACCACTAGATTTTAGTCTAATATTACCGTGACTAATTATTAGTCTTATTATTATTATTATTATATAAGCGTTTAAACAATACTTTCCAACCACTATGTACAGACAGGGGGCAAACATAAAACACTGGAGGGTAGGACTATTTTGGCGTATAGCACTTCTGAAATCCAACAACCCTATGCGGCCCTTTAAACCAGATTTCCCGTACCGAAAGTAGTTAAAAAGATATTATAACGACACTTATATAAGTCATAATAATAGCTCAAATATTTATTATAAATTTATAATAACGATACTAATTTTAAATATAAACTATATTTAAAATAAGGTAAGTATAACTTACTTACAAGGGGATTTAGCTAGGAGTCGGGCTCTGCAGGGGCAGAACTTCAGCGCTGAATCTTTCTAAGAAAGATTTGTGCAACGCTTCAACGCTCACCTTACTATACTAAAACTACAGAAATAGAAGTCGAATCACGAGGGATCGAAATGCTCTGGGGATAAGGAGAGAAAGACTCTTGAATCAAGAGAATGGTGCAAAAAATATAAGAGTCGAAACCTCTTATTTATAGTAACTGAATTTACAAAAACTACCCTCAATAATTACTTAATGACCTTATAGTTATATAAACAACTAAACACCCCTTTATAATACTATTTTAAATAGATTTAACGATATTTGCACTAAACTAATGTCGAAAGAACTCAACATTACTCTTATAATGACCGCATCGTCGATACCTTTCTAATGATATATACATATGTATATATATATATATATATATATATATATATATATATATATATATATATATGATTTATACTTTATTTTAATACGTAAATATACTATTATAATTTGTAACTCGTTCATACGAACTCCGTTTTTGACGTTATTTATATCCACGCCTAGGTGGAGACGTACTCTACAACTTTCGTTTAGACTCCGTCGGCTAATTTTGACTTTATTTTTAAAGTTATATTTTTAACAGGTCGGGACAGGATTGGTCCGTTAAAATCTCATAACTTCTTTATCCGATGTTCATTTTGGTCTATCTTTTTATAGTTACGCTACTAATAACGAGACCTTCGATTCTCGTTTAGGTTGTCTCGGCTAAAAACTGCCCGATCTAATACTCGAACTTCAGGTTGTACACTACTAAGCCGAAACTTCGAAAAATCATAACTTCCTCATAAGAAGTCAGATTTGGGTGTTCTTTTTATCGACGCTCTCAGGTTAACATATTCTATGACTTTCATTTAGATTTATAAGGCTAAAAGAAGCTCTATCATAAATTCACTATTTACGTCTCCCGGTGCCATGCCGGTTTTGCTGTAAAACTTCGACGGGCCATAACTTCTTCATTATAACTCGGATTTCTACGCTCTTTATATGTATGGAAACCTTGTAACATATACTAAAAATTGGTTGAGATTATTTATTCTTAATAATCGTTTATCGAAAAGTCATTTTCGACCCCTACTGCTTCTAAATTGACTAGCCCGGATCTACGGGCGTTACATCAATCATGTATGCTATGACTTGTACTCGCCCTGATGTAGCCTTTTCTTTGAGCATGGTTAGTAGATATTAAGGGAACCCTGGCAGAGCCAATTGGATTGTGGTCAAGAATATCCTTAAGTACCTTCGGAGGACCAAGGAATGGTTTTTAGTCCTCTGGGGGAGTGATGACTTGAAGGTGCGTGGGTATAGTGACGCCAGGTTTCAAACCGAAAGGGACAACTTTCGTTCGCAGTCAGGCTGGGTGTTTACCCTTAATGGAGGAGCAGTAACTTGGAAAAGTTCCAAGCAGGAAACCATATCTGATTCAACGTGCGAATCAGAGTACATTGCAGCATGCGAAGCGTCGAAGGAGGCAATATGGTTGAAGAACTTCATTGGTGATCCTGGAGTTGTGCCTGCCATAAAGGAGCCTATGGAAATTTTCTGTGATAATGAAGGAGCGGTTGCCTTGACCAAGGAACCAAGGGATCATGGTAGATCTCGTCATATTGACAGAAAATATCATTTCATTAGACATCGAGTAGAACAAGGACACCTCGTGGTGAGGAGGATATCATCAGAAGATAACCCGACAGATCCGCTTACGAAGGGACTGAGTAGGGTTAACCATTTGCAGCATGCTAGGAGTATTGGGCTGAGAAATGATATTACATTAGATTAGATAATTTTACAAACTTGTAATAGATTAAATGTAATATAACATTTGATGAATAAATAAAGGAGTATTATTTATAAATAAAGTTACTGTCTTATGTTAAATGTTTAACTATTGTTTCACTTTTCATGTTTTGACTTCTAGAATAATTGAGTTTATTTAGAATAATCGAATTATTCAAACAATCCACAATCGTTCATATGTTGGAAGTAGGTATGAATGAAGATTGTCATGAATTGGTGTGTAGATTGTCTAAATGGTATTAGACATAGCAAAAGTTTGTTGCAACGTTCATGAGTGCTTATGAACTAGTTTTGAGCATTGGAACAAACCCACACTTGCTAGAATCACCTTATGGAATTTGACGAAAAGGTTGATCGCAAGATGATAATATCATATGGTCTTAAAACCTAGATATATGGTTTGTTATTTGTTAATTGGTTGTACATTGATAACGCGAAACCGCATCAGTAAATTGATGTTATAAAATGCATTGTTGTGTATAATTGATTAATGAATAAGTAAATGCGTATAAGTCGAAGTTTATCTGTTACTTTTATCCTAAGAGGGTAAAAGCGATATCTCGGCCGCTCGATGATTTGATTTGACTTATGTGCCGGGCCCGGTCAGAACTAAATTGATGTGTTCGGTTAAGTTCTATGTCGAATAAATCTGAGATCGAGAAACCAACTTCAGGACAATTGGTTCCATAGAATTGTCACATGATATCTAAACAGAGGACTGTACGATCCCTTATCTAAAGGACAAGATTGATAAGATCAGAGTTTGACAGCGTCTTTGAGAGCTACGATTGCTAATCGGATTATGCTTGTATATATAGTTACAAGACTTATCCAAGTGGGAGACTGTTGGAATAGTGTCTAAGGCTGCAACTATATTTGGCAAGTATTTGACCCAGTTCTACATGGTCCTTTTGGGTTGCCTTCACCATAGCAACTTGACAGGATGATTTATAATGAGAGAAGAAACATTATTAATATATTATGAGAATAATATAAGGAATAATAATATTGTTATTTGATTAATATAATTCATAAATTAATTATGAATTAATTTGGTGACTTAAAGAGATTAATTAAATAAAAGGGCATAAACTGTCAACTGTATGATAGTTGTATTTTGAGCAATGATTCTTTATGGATAAGGGGTGGACGATTTTAGGGTTTGGAAGAGCCTAGAAATCGTCCAAGGCTTATCAATAAGGATATTGGATTGCTTAGGGCCTAAGTTATCCAATTAGGGTTTAAGGGTGAAACCCTAGGAGGCTCACTAGTATAAATGCACCCATAAGGTTGAGGAAATTGGCACCCTTGGTATTGGAGAAACCCCGACCGAATTTTCTCACCCTCCTCTCTCTCTCTCAAATCATCCTCTTGCTATGTTGGTGTTTGTATGCCATTAGAGGAGTGACATTTGTGGCTCTAATCTCCAAGGACAAGAAGATTCAAGCAAGTAATTCAAGGTTATTTTTTAGATCTGATTTCTTATGTTATTATACTAGATCTATCAATCAAAGTCTTGGATACATTGCATGTTCAATTAGAGAAACCTAGATCCAAGCATTAGGGTTTGCATGTGCACATAGGAATGTTCTTATGGCTCAAACCCATCAAGTATAACGACTTCATGGCATCTAAGCCACAATGTATTTTTGGAAGCCTAACACCAGTGGAAGTCATGAACATGATCTCTAAGATGGAGATGGAATTTGAGAGCTGAAACTGTAGAAACAAATAGAGGACTGTTCCTATGGTCTGGCAACTAAATACTGGGTTTTAAAGCTGGTGGAAGTTATTGGCTGGTACCATGCCCAGAGGAGAAGCCAATAAGATGTCATCGGAATATTTACTTATACAACTGAAAAGAGAGTACAAATCTAAGCCAAATATTCTAGAGATGAACAATGAATTGTAGAATCTAAAGAAGGCCAAGATGAACATCAACGAGTATGCAGTAAGTTTTATAGAGAAGATGATGTTAGTTACTTATTTGCTTCCTACTGAACTCTCCAAGATCAACTAGTTTGCTAAAGGTCTACCAACATGTTTTGGACCAACGGTGAAGCTGGAAACCACCTTAAAAGTAGTCATCTGGGCAGCTAAGAATGTTGAGACCCAAATAAGATAGAAGGGTCTAGAGAGAGATGAGTCAAGAGAAAAGAGGAAGTTTGAGGGATTATCAAGTTAAAACAATAAAATAATATTTTCAAAAGATGTCCCCAATGACAAGAAGTTCGGACGAAACAAGGAAGCGAAGTGGTGCGAGAAGTGAAAGAATAAGCACTTTTGAAGATGTAATGATGAAGTAACCTATTTCAAATGTGGGAGAACTGGTCACTGCTCTAATGAATGGACATTCAACAAGAGAGTGTGTTACAGTTATGGAGAGGATGGGCATATTAAGAAGGATTATCTGAAGAAGAAGGAGGCTACAAAGCCAAATGTATCGTCGAAGCCAAAGGTGAGAGCACTTCAGATGACTCTGGAAGAAATAGATGTTGGTTCAGATACTTTCTAGTAAATGATTTTCTTGCCAATATTTTTTTTGATTATGGAGAAAACTGCTCCTTTTTTCCTTGTAAATTTGGTAGAAGACTAGCATTGCCTATAGATATACTAGATAGTGCTATAGTAGTAGAAGTTACTAGTGGAAAGTTTCTACCTATTAGTGAATTCATGAAGAACATTGTCGTTAACTTGAATAGGGAATAAGTTTCATGAGGAATTACTTCCCGTTGAGTTAAAAAGATTTTACATAGTATTAGGAATGGATTGACTTTGTACAAACGATGTAAAGATCCTATGTAGAAAGAAGATGGTGAAAGTAAATCCTCCTGGAAGAGAATCATTTGTGGTGTATGGTGAAAAACAACGAGTGAATTTTAGAAGAATCTCTACGATAAATCCAAAAAGTGTTTGTCTAAAGGATGTACGTCATATTTAGCATTCATGATTGCTGCAAAGAAAGTAAAGAAGGATATACATAAGGATACCATTGAAGTGAATTTCCGAAAGATCTTGCTAGATTGCCCTGTTATAGACAAGTAGACTTTTGGATAGACTTGTTACCAGGAACAACACCAATAGGGAAAACACCATACCGATTAAAACCGATGGAGATGAAAGAGCCTATGATGCAACTTCAAGAGTTGTTGGATAAAGGTTTCATAAAACACAGTTCTTCACCCTGGGGAGCTCCGGTGTTATTCCTGAAGAAGAAGGATGGAAGCATGAGGATGTGTATAGATTATAGAGAGATGGACAAAGTAATGGTGAAGAATAAATATCCATTTCCTAGAATTGATTACCTCTTTGATCAGCTTCAAGGTACAAACTACTTTTTCAAAATTGATCTCAGGTGAGGTTCTTAGCAATTGAAGGTGCAAGAGCAATATATTGACAAGATCGCATTTAGAATGAGATATGGACACTATGAGTTTTTTGTTATGTCATTCGAACTAAATACTCCAATAGACTTTATGGATCTAGTTAATAGGGTTTGTTAACCTTTTCTTGATATATATGTAATAGTGTTCATTGATGATATTCTGATTTACTTGAAGAGATAGTGAGAGCATGACAAGCACCTGCAATAAGTTTTTAAAGTACTGAAGAAGGAGAATTTGTATGGAATGTCCTCTAAACGTGGCTTTTGGATCTAAGAATTGCAATTCTTCAGTTATTTGGTTAACCAACAAGGTATAATGTTTGAACCAACAAAGATTGAAGTAGTAATGAAGTGGGAACGACCAAAAAGTCCCACTAAGATTCTCCGTTTACTTGGATTAGATGGATATCACTGAAGGTTTATCCAAGGTTATTCTTCAGTAGCTATTCCGTTTACAAATTTGACCCACAAATGAGCTACCTACACTTGGAGTGAGAAACATGAAAACCTTTAGAGAAGCTAAAGAAGCGATTGTGTGAAGCACCAATACTTGATTT
The DNA here is from genome assembly GCF_052625555.1 of Lactuca saligna. Taxonomy (NCBI): domain Eukaryota; kingdom Viridiplantae; phylum Streptophyta; class Magnoliopsida; order Asterales; family Asteraceae; genus Lactuca; species Lactuca saligna. Next base: position 76,244,232 of record NC_136421.1, read on the forward strand.
ACCCGACAGAGTTAAAGACTTCGCAGTTTATAATGACACACCTAGAGTGGGTTAGGTTGTGTGTAATGACCCCAATTTTCAAAAGAAAATTTTCATTTTTAAATAATCAAAACATTTCTGATCCACAAAATCTTAAGAACAATTGTTTTCAAATCCATAACATCAACAATTTTAGTTCAAATATCAAAGTTTCCCATAAAAATACCTGAGAGAGTTCATGTCACGCCATCAAACCTTGCCTTGCCCTAAGCTTAGAAGTACCTGATACAAACCAACAAACTGTTAGCTAAAGCTTAGTGAGTTACCTAGAGCATATCCCACACAATCCACATAAATCACATATAACATATTAGCTATAAAGCTACATAAACCACATAAGCCTTGGATATAAACATATAGGGTTGCCATGGAAACTATCCAAGGTCTTACACCAAGTGCCACTGGATACCCCCACGTGGAATTTGCTAGGCACCACTGGAACCCCCATGCAGTCTTGGCTCACTGTCGTGGGAACCTCCACACAGTCTCCCTCAGTCATAGAAATATTATATGAACTAAACATGTAAACATATTACGAAGCGATGGAAACCCTCCAACGACATATACCATATGCTGTGGGAACCTCCCGGGGACTTCCATACAAGTGTCATAGCGACATATCATCCAATCAACTATATATATTGTCACAACTAGAAATTCTATGTCTTGTAATCACTATACTCAAGTAAATGTTGAAATCAAAAACTCAAAAACAAGTATGATGCTTATTCAATGGGAAACTAAACCCCAATTCACTACATCAAACAATTGGAAAACCCTAGAAGTTCTTGTTAAGTCCATTTTGGACTAGAACTTCCTTATTGGATCCAAATGGACCAATAAGCTTCCAATTGGACTATCATGGGCTTAGAACCCTAATTGGGCTCTAATTGGACCCACATTCATTTATTTCAATATTATGGGCCATATTGGGCCTAGAATGAAATAAATACAAGATTTTGAACCATGATTAACCTAAACTAGCCCAACAAAGTGTAAAAATCATACTATATTTCTTTTGGGACTAAAAACCATCCAACTTAACATCTACATGGGTTTAGGACATTAAAGCCCAATTTTTTTCCTTTCCATTTCAAATTCTCGGCCCAAAAGCCCAAAACCAAGAAGGAAGAGTTGACTTAAAGCCTTGCCACCTCACTTATATCCCACATATCTCCATGCATGGACCAACATGCATCTAGGATTGTCAACTCAACTCTCTCTCTTCTCTTCTTCTTGAACTCGGCCGAGAGCAACACCCACACACACACAAAACACTCACAAACTCTCTCTAAATCACTCAAGGCTTCTTTCTTCTTCTCCATCCAAAATCTCGAGATTTAGGAAGCATTCAAGGAAGTTCTTCCGCAAAAATCATCATCTAAGGTATGGTTTTGCTTGGATCTATGGCTTGTATTCCTTGTTTTATCAAAAATCTCTTCCTAATCCATGCAAAAATCGTGATCTTGCACTCTAGAAAACCCCATAAACTCGAAAACTTCATCAAGGAGTGCAAAGGCCAAAAATCACTTCATTTCTTCCATTCTTTCTTCAAAAACCGAATCAACACCCAAGGTGAGTTTCATACCCCCTTATTTTCGGTTTTTATAAGTTTTTGTGGGGGAGAATACAAGCAAAGGTGTAGATCCATCATTATGTATATGTTGTGGTTGATTTCTATGCTTATATGTATGTTTTGTATGATTTTGATGATAGATCTAGTATGAAATGCTAAAAAACCGAGACATGTATTTTATTATAGCATAAAATATACTACTACATGCAAAGTATACTAAGAAAAATGGCCAAGTGGCTTGACAACACTTAATTTGGGCTAAAAACTCATTTTTTTTGACATAAAATGTTGAAAATACAAAGTTAAAGGGCCTAAAATGAAATATTTCGAAATCTGATGGGTGAGATGAGTCAAAACAGTTTACATAATGTATTTTCTGAAAATATACTATTTAGAGGGTTAAAAACATAAATTCCAAGCTTATTGGGCTAAATATGACATTTTCGGCCCAATGAGGCCCAATATGCGAAATTTTCTAATTTGAAGGACCAAAACTACATTTTTCTGTAAAACAGTGGACTATAAGTGCTCCATGTACTTTTCAAAGGTTTAAAATGCTTTTCAAATTTAAAAAGGACCAAAGTTGCAAAATTTTTCCAAATTGGGTCAAAAATGTAAAAATTGCGAAAAAGAGGGGTTATAACCGAGAAAACTGCAATTTCAAGGACTTAAACTGTTTTCTATGATAAATATGCTGGAAAATACTTATTTCAATAATTTTTGGTGTTAAAAATGTCAAGAAAATTGATTTAAGGACCAAACCGGAAAGTTTTTAAATAAAGGGGTGAAAAGGGTAAATTCTACAATTAAGGAGGGGCTGAAAACAGAAAATCTTCAAGGCTAGTTAATACATGCAATTTGACCAAATGATGGTACCACGCTTGTCGACGAAATACCATAAATTACAATACCAAAAGTCGTTGTTAAACGAATTGGTTCGGTCTCGAACCAATAAAAATCCGAAACCACTAACACGACGACGTTACGACATTACGATTCATAACTAATAACGATGGAGAATTCACTATACATGCGAGTGTGCACAGACGTCTACGCACCATCTTTGGGCCCCAAAAGTGTAAAATCTTGTTCGTTGAGCCTAGCTAGCCCAATGACCTGATCTTAAGGCCCGAAGATCTCTCTCTCTCTTACGAAGTGTTGGGTTTTACCGATCCGACATAACGTAAAAGGACTTTCAATGGCAAACATGCTGCTGGTCCCCAAGGGTCCTTCAGTGCTGCTAGTAAAGTCGGTAACTCACGATTGCGGGTTGGGCTTCGGGCCCTTCGCAATTGCATTAGTCTTGAACGACGCGGGGAAATACCGAGGGTTTCGCACCTTCTCTCCTTCCCTCCGGTCGTGGGACTACACAAGTCCGGGAGGATCGAGTTGTGTGAAGAATTACGAGTGACGCCTAAGGGATCGCTTGTAAGGTTGTCGATTGGACGTTTTCATTAACGTACGTCACAACACTTCACCACCCATTGTATTCTCAATGCCTCCGGAGCTCAACGATTTCCTCTAACGCAACGAAACAACGGTATACAAACTAAGTAATGCAAAGTGATAGGAAAACGTCGGGTTTTCCTAGGGTTTTCAACAATTACAATTATGAATTACCGGTCGAATTTTCACAACTCTTACGCTTACATCTATAGAATTCAAACAAGCATACTCATGGATCAACACATATTTTTACACTATTCTATTTTTAGAAAATATCGGATTTTCTGATGGGTTTCAAACAATACATTGGATTTCAAACACTACTTATGAACTCACCAACATTTCATATGTTGACGTTTTCAAAATACTTGTATTCTCAGGTAACAGATAAGGTGAAGGATGATTTGTACTCTATGACGTTTTGCTGTGGTTTAAGTAGTATCAAACAATTTTTTTTTTTTTGAGAATGTAATGTTCTGAACAATGTAATGAATGTAACGTTACCAGTTGTATCATTCCAAATGTTGGTAATGTATAATGTTATGTTTCATGTATATGCATTGTGATGGTATTCAATGAGTCACGATAGCCCTCGGACGTTTCCGCCGTCTGGTTCGGGGGTGTGACATATGTATATATATATATATATATATATATATATATATATATATATATATATATATATATATATATATATATATCATTGAATGAGCTGGCCATGTTGCCTTGGACCCATTGGTATGGTGAGAAGACTCACCTTCTCGAAATGCTGAACTGATAGGATAAAATCATATAAGTCCCAACGCGCAGCTCCAACTCAATTGCTTATAACCATAATGTGATTAACTAGTCAAAATTCCAATATACGAGAAATACCCTTATGGTTAAACTTGTCAACCATGGTCAAAGTCCAAGTCAACAGTCAAGGTCAACAGTCCATGTTGAGCCCCAACTCGCCAAGTGCATCCAGGAACTCGTTGAATTCCTTCAGAGTCCATACAATCGAAATCTCGAGTCAACTTGCCGATTTACCTGAGTAACTCGTCGAGTTCCTTAATGTCCAGTAGCCCGAAAACTCATGTAGACCAAAAACTCTAATCCCTCACCGAAATCACTATGAATCTCGAAAACCGGTAACCCTACCCAACTCATCGAGTTGGCTAAGCAACTTGTCGAGTCCCTTTAGTCCTTTTTGTGTTCAGTCCTTTCTAGTGGAAGTCGTGGCTCTAAATTACAGATCCAACCCTTTATAGTGTAGTTACCACATAAAGTTGCAAACTTTACGTGCATGCAAGGCCTCCCAAGTCCGAAAAACTAAAACCAAGCTTCCTACAAGGTTTAGTGCATGGAAAAGAGTCTAAACTGGATAAAGTGGACAACTTTATGTCCATGGAGGTCTAGAGGTGTCTAGATCTGGAACCGTATCGTCATGACAAGTCCAAATCCAAGTATGGAATCATTTTCCCAAAAAGAGACCATATTCTTTCATAAAATTAGATATAATCAAATAAAGGTCAAGGTAACAACGTTATACCTTAAGATGGTTGACAGTATAGAGTAGACGGCAGATCTACTGCTCCTCTCTCTACTCCAACTTCCTCAAGCTTCGAAATCCTTCATAACCACACCAAAATCACTCACCAAAGCTTTCACACACACTCAAGGAGGTAATAGGCTCGAACCAGGGTTTCTATGGGCAATTAGGACGGTGAGGGAATCCACAATGTTCCATAAGTTCCTTAAATACAGTGCAAACCCCTGAAAATTATGGTTTTCCTTTACAAAACCTACTTGTCGAGTTGGGGCCTTCCGAATTGTCGAGTAGGTTCTAAGTCTGGCTTCCTCATAAATGATCTCTACTCGAAAAGTTGGAGCTCCTGAACTCATCGAGATACAACCTAAAACTCTAAAATTCTGAAAGTAATTCGATACCTAAAACCAAGGTTCTAAATGACGTGAGGCGCGGCGTGGCGGCAAGTTCAAGCCTCAAGCTTAACAAGCCATTGCGAGCCATGGCGTTTTTCATGGCGTGATGTAAGGCGGCGATTTTATATTAATTTAAAATTATATTACCACATAAATATAAATTTATATCAAATATAACTACTTTTTAGAAGTGTTAGATCAATAACTAGTAACAAAAATTTAACAAAAACCACAATACTTGTATCTCCGATTAGAAAAGACATAACAAAGATCAAAAAACCATGTCTCAAACGAAAAAGCACGCACAATAACACGCCATAACGCGCCATGGAGCGCCATATCACGCCTTGCCATGCGCCATGCCTAACAACAACGTTATGAGGCTTTTCGTAACGGCGGAGCCACGCCTCACGCCATGGCGCCTTTTAGAACACTGCCTGAAATGAGTGTTACAAATCTCCCCCACTTGAACTAGACTTCGTCCTCGAAGTCTACTAATGCGAAAAAATCCAGTTAGAGTTCCTGCATCTCATGCTCCGGCTCCAATGTCCATTCAGAGCCCCTTCAGTGCTGCCATTGCACCTTTACTAGTTTCACCTCCTTATTACGAAGGACCTTGACTTACATATCCAATACTACCACAAGCCACTCAATATAAGTCAGACTTTCATCCACCTCAATATCATCCAAAGATATGACCGCAGCTTCGTCTGTGACACACTTTCGAAGCTAAGACACATGGAAGGTGTTTTGAATCCGACTAAGCTCGTTTGGTAGATCCAAGCGGTAAGCTACCTTGCCCACCCGGGCTGAAATCCTGAACAGGCCAATATATCGTGGCCCTAACTTGCCTCTCTTTTGGAACCTTATGAATCCCTTCCGTGGTGACACTTTTAGTAACATAAAGTCTCCCACCTAGAAGTCAAGATCCGATCAACACCGGTTAGTATAGCTTTTCTGACGGCTCTGTGCGGGTCGTAGCTGGTCGCACACCTGCTGAATCAACTCAGTAGTCTTGAGCACCACCTTGGTGCTCCCTCTGACTCAGTGCCCTACCTCACCCCAACAAATAGGGGTCCTATACCTACGACCATACAACATATCTAACAGAGGTCAGTTGATACTAGCATGATAACTATTGTTATATGAAAACTCTGCTAGTGGGAGGTATGTATCCCAACTCCCTCCAAAATAAAACACACATGCCCAGGGCATATCCTCAAGTTTCTGGATTGTCCTCTCACTCTGGCCATCTGTCTGGGGGTGGTATGCCATGCTAAAATGTAACTGAGTGCCCTGTTCCACGTGGAACTTTTTCTAGAATCTAGATGTAAATCGAACATCCCTGTCAGAGACTACTGACACTAGCACCCCATTCCTAACCACCACCTCTCGCACCTAAATATCCGCTAATTTCTCAAAGGGGGTGATCTCGGAGATTGGAATAAATTGGGCACCCTTCGTCAATCTATCTATAATAACCCATATAGCATCCACACCCCTTTCCTTCCTCGGTAACTTCATGATGAAGTCCATAGTGATCTCTTCCCACTTCCACATGGGAATGGGTAGTGGATGAACCTTGCCATAAGGCCGCTGATGCTCATCCTTGACCTTCTAACAGGTCAAGCACCGCTCCACAAACCAAGCGATCTCCCGCTTCATGCATGGCCACTAGTAGCTCAGTCTCAAATATCTATACATTTTTATAGCCCGTGGATGTATAGAGAACTTGGACTTGTGTGCGTCTTCAAATATCTTCTGCCTCACTCCTCCAGATGTTGGGACCTACACTCGGCCGCATTGGGTCAAGAGACCCCGACCATCTCGGACGAACAAAGGAATTTGTCCCTGTATCCTCTCTAACTTCCAATTTTCTTTCTTCAAACCCTCCGCCTGAGCCTCCTTGATCATATCCAATTGGGGAACCCGCCGTCTTGCGGCTAAAAGAATCATCTACCACGTTGGCCTTACCTGGGTGGTACAAGATCTCGCAATCATAATCATTCAGCACAACTAACCACCTCCTCTTTCGTATGTTCAGGTTCTAGTTATCCATGAAATACTTAAGGATTTTGTGATTGGTGAAGAAGGTGCACCAAACTCCATATGAATAGTGCCTCCAAATATTGAGGGCAAAAACCACTGCCCCCAACTCTAGGTCATGAGTGTGGTAATTCGCCTTGTAAGGCTTCAACTGCCCTAAGGCGTACGCGATCACATGCCCTCTCTACCTCAGTACAACACCTAACCCTGAGATTGACGCATCACTAACACTACCAAATCATCTGGCCCACCAGGTAGTACAAAAATCGGAGCCCTACATAACCTATGTCTCAGGGTTTCAAAAGCCAACTGCTGATCCGGGCCCCATCAAAATGTCACATTCTTCTTGGTCAAGTGGGTCAAAGGTACCGCAATCTTGGAGAAATACTAGATGAATCTCCAATAGTACCCCGCTAGACCTAAGAAGCTACGAATCTCAGATGTGTTCTTTGGTACTTCCCACCGCATCACTACCTTAACCTTGGTTGGATCCACTGAAATACCCTCCTAGTTGATGACATGCCCTAAAAACTGCACCTCTCGCAACCAAAAATCACACTTTAAGAATTTGGCTGTGGTAACTGTCAATTCAGGTCATTCTCGGACTCATGCATCTTTATAAAAACCATCCATGCACAACATGCCATGGCCTAGTAGTATAAATTAGTTCAAAATCTTGCATAAACTAGGATCCAACTAAGATCTAGGACTAATATACTTGACTCTTACGATTCTAGTAATTTGTTTAACTACAATAGGAAATGCCAATACCATAATTATAATGAAACTTCAAACTTTGTTACAATTGAAAAAGGGTATAAAACCCTAAAAATAAATTAAAATATTCTAATTTCATTCCAATATGATGGTGAATATCAAACAATGTTCCAAAAACTCTAAAGAGTCAAAAATCCAAATTTATAAACTTTAAAGCTTAAAAACTTTATAAATTTTTCTATAAACTTCCTAATATAAATTTTTTATTAATCAAATTATGGATTATAATCAATTAAATATAAATTTAAATTATCAAACATTAATCATAATTTATTAGTTAAAAACAAGATTTTTAAATAAATCAAGAATTGCTTAAAGAAACACTTTTATAAAAATTAAGGTTTTATAAAAATTAAAGAGGGAATTGCATAAAATTTGAATTTAGGAGAGAGAGGACCTTTAATACACAAAAATCCGGCCACCCTCTCCCCCATGCCCTCTCTCTTCCCAAAACTTCAATCATTAAAACACAATCCCCACTCTTCCACTTCTCTCTTCACTCTCTCTCACACTCCACCCTTTCAAATCTCAAACTCTCCTCCTTTCTCTCTAAACTCACAAAAATATTCAGTCAAGAACACCTCTCCACACTCAAATCTTCATCTTCTAAGGCTATTCTTCAAGGTATTCAAAAAAATCTTTCGCCCTCCCTTACTTTTCCTTCTTGTTTTAAAGGGTTTTCTTGTACTTCTCTTCCTTCTAGACCATTGTTTATGAACATTCATGAACATGTTCATGAATGTAGAGTTTGATGATGATGGTGGTAGGGTTTCACCCAAGAACAACATGCATGTTGTTTAATGGTGTAATCCAAGGACCAAAACCTATGTCAAACACTAAAGTTCGGATTTTTACAAGTTTTTAAAGTTCATACACCTTATGCATTCAAGTATTTCCTTTAAAAACATCACTATGACCAACATATGTCCATGCATGGTCTTCAAACCGTGATGCATGTGATGAACACCAAGCTAAAGAGCTTGATGATCAAAGTACATTGTTAATAGTGCATGTAAATGATTTTATTTATAAAAGTATCTAAAATTTATGTTCTGTTCGAAATAAATTTTTTCTAGTTTCCCATTAAGATAATATGAATACCTGGAAAATCCCAAGAGATTTTGTCATTTACTTGATTTATTAAAATTGTTACAAGAAAACAAGGGTACAAATCACATAAAATACTTTCAGAGGTCTATAAATCCTGAATAAATTCTTGAATGACCCCTATGGTGAATAATGACCTCTCATTAAGTTTCATCAATTTTTGTTTCTGTTTAGTATGATGTTTGATTTTCTTTTTCTTTGGGTCCAATAAATCACAAAACCACTTTATAAAATGTATAAATTGTATCTAACAATTTTCGCAGCTCTTACCTGAGGTGGGAGACTCAGAAAAATAATTTCAGAAGTTTTCATCATGCCTTTCTATTTTTCCCAATTTTTGGTAATTATAAAGGTCTAAAAATAGGAAAAATAGTTCTGATTATCCAAAATTCATGAAAATTTATCACAACATCATATTGTACATTCGGAGGTTACATAAAAATTATTAGGTTTTTTCTCTACTGTATACTATTTTTCTCGTATTTTCTAAGGTTAAATACACTTAAATACATTTAAATACACATAAATACCCAATACTGGATTATACAATATCAAAATCACTTTTGGTATTTTTACCAGATTACTTACACTGTAAATGATATTAAAAAAAACTTTGGTAATTTCTTTTAACTGTTTATTATTTAATGTTCAGTTAATGATTATTTAAGGGGATAAAACAAAGAAAAATAGAAATAGTAACTGAAAAATATCTTTTATATTTTTCCCAGCTTGGTTATGTATAATAACAGTAAAATAAAAACGTTTGGTTAATTTTTGAAACTGTTTTGTATTTATTTCAATTTTTATTGGAATAAATGTTCAAAAATCATAAAATTGAATTAAACAACTTGGAAATCTATTTTTATTTTTTTCCTAGCTTAGTTATGTATAATAACAATAAAATAAAAAGTTTGAGAATTTTTATCCTTGGAATGCTATTTTTCGTGAATTTATGTTGTTATGAAGGCTTAAAAACATTTGGAAAATAGTTAACCATATCAAAAATTCAATGAAAATTTTCTGGAAAACCTCTATTGTATTTAGAATGAAAATACAAGGTTTGACAATTTTTGGAAACTGTTTGATAATATTTTACATTTTTAGGAATTTTAAAACACCTTTAAATGTGTTGAAATACCCTCAATTTATATTACTAAATCTGGAAAATTAATATCCAAAATTGTCTTAATCACATGACCTATATAATTTCATCATTTCAGAAAAATTGTAACCAATTAATATAAAACCGATATTAGAACATAAATTTGACATTTCTCTATATATAGAGTTTAGTATATTAACATTAGATTTCGACATGGAAACTCACTAGTGTGTGTTTGATGTCGTAGGATCCCGATATTAAGACGTTGGTGTATTCCGAGGCACCACTTGTACCTACTCGAAACATTGTGAGTGTTCACCACTCCCCTATTTTTGGTTTTTAAATGTTTTGGGGTGGAAAAGCATGTCCTGAGCTTTTTATGTTCGTTGTATTTTTAATTGGCTCGTATAAACTTGGTTGCTATGTTTGCATAATGTGAGTATTCACCAATCCTCTATTTCCGATTTTTAAATGTTTTGGGGTGGAAAAGCATGTCGTAAACTATTTATATCCGTTGTATTTATTTAACTCGTATAAACTTGGTTGCTATATTTAGCCTATTGTGAGTATTCACGTACTCCCCTATTTTCAGTATTTATGTTTTGGGGTGGAAAAGCATGTCTAGAAAAACTATTATTTGCATGTTGTATTGAAATTCATTTGTATCAAACATGATTGCTATTGTATGGCTATGTCTCTCTATGTATGTCTATGCAACACGGAACATGAGAACTTCTCGTACTAAGGCGCTTCCCTTATCTCTAACCATTAACTGTTTGAGCCAATGGTCATTATGGATAGCGCTATTAGGAATTGACAACTCCTCACTCGCCCTATTGCTAGAGTGCATGATACCATATTCATCTATGGAACGATAAGCATAGATCTTGATAGGGGTTCAGTCATAGGTTTGGTTGAGACTCATTGTTTGCTCATACACATACAAACTCGTTTCTCGTTATAACAATAAACTTGTTATCAATAATAGCAATCAACTTTGTTTCTCATTAAAGAAATGTACTTGTATTTATGAAAAGCCTTATTCCAAATCTTGATTTTATAAACATGTGAACTCACCAACTATTTTCATAGTTGATGCTCGTTTTACATGCTTTTTCAGGAAATAATTAGTAAGTGGATATAAAGATTCATCATCATAGAGCATGCTGCATCGTGTTGAAGTTATTTATGAATTTATATTTTGAACAATGTAATTTTGGAAAAACTTGTACTTGTTTCTATTAAGCTATGGTTTGTAAACTTTTGAATATTGCTATGGTGATGTATCTTTATCTTTTGCAATGAAACCGTTATCGCTGTCATATATTGCGTTTCCGCTTTAGCGGGGTGTGACATTGTCATATAGCCTTTCCATTCTCAGTGTCTCTAACACTTCCCTCAGATGTTACTCATGCGACTCCTTGGTCTTAGAATAGACCAGGATATCATCAATGAAAATGATTAATTACCGACTGATCCAACATCTGTCTAAACACCTTCATGAGATCCATGAATGCTGCTGGGGCATTGGTGAGCCCGAACTGCATCACCATAAATTTATAGCGCCCATACCGAGTCCTGAAAGCTGTCTTTGGTATATCCTCATCCTGAATCCTCATCTGCTGGTTCCCCGAACGGAGATCAATTTTGGAAAACCAAGATGCACCCTATACCTGATAGAACAAATTATTGATCCTCAGGGGCGGATAACGGTTTTTTACCATTAACTTTTTCAACTCTTGATAATTAATACACATTCTGTGTGACCCGTCCTTCTTTTTCATGAACAAGATCAATGCTCCCCATGGGGAACTTCTCGGACGGATAAACCCTAAGTCTAGCAGCTCCTGAAGCTGCATATACAGCTCTTGCATCTCGGGTGGAGCTAGCCGATATGGTACCCTGGCTATCATAGCGGAACCCGACACCATATCAATGCGGAACTACACTTGCCTCTCTTGAGGCACTCCATGTAACTCCTCAGGAAAGACATCCTGAAACTCCTGTAGAACCGATACACTGCCCAAATCTGTCGAGGTCTCAACCCTCGCGCTCGAGATTTATGCCAAAAATCCCGAACAACCCTGCTGAAGAAGTCTTCTAGCCCTTGTAGTTGAACAGAGGGTTGGCCCCTGCGAGGTCCTCTCTCAATGAATAACCTGTTCTCCCCCACTTAGGTTTCGAACACTCACCAATTGGCACTCACAAACAATCATGGCCACATTGGGCCACAACCAGTCTATCCCGATGATCAGCTTCAGCCCTCGCAAATATATCGGGACTAGATCAACATGAAACTTTGCCCCAAGTACATTCTGAACACATTCCCGACACACCCTCGCAACACTCACAGTTCAGTCTTCCGCAATTTCAACCTCAAGTGGGGAATCCAAAGTCCCCAACACACCCCATAACTTCTTGATAAGCGCAAGAGATACAAATGATCGGTTAGCTCCCGAATCGAATAGAATGCGAGCCAACATACCATTGACCAAAAAGGTCCATATACAAGAGAATATAAATAGACATAAGCAATAAAAATAAATATCAAGCAAGAAAGATAAACACGTACCAAACACAACATTTGGCGCTGCCCGAGCCTCCTCGGTAGTCAATTGAAACACACGACTCTTCACAACTGGAGCTTCCGCGTTAATAGAGCGGCCATTAGTGATCCTCATTGTGGCAGACACAGGCACCACCACTACTCCTCATCCTTCTTAAAACCTCAGACAATCGGCCTTTTTATGACTAGCTTGGTTGCAGTGGAAACATATCAAGCCTTTCTTGTGGCAGTCCCTGGTCATGTGGCCCGGCTGAGCACATGTATAACATACCTGGCCCATCCCCAGGAAAACTCCATTGTGCGGTTTCCCGCACTTGGCACACAGACCACGACCCTGCTGGCCCCTACCTAAGGGATCAAAGATCTCAGGCTTTTTAGCCTAAGCCCGAACTGCCTGAACCTGCTCCGACTTTCACTTAGTGCGAAGCTCTAACTCCATCTCCCGCTCGTGGGCCTTCTCTACCATCTCATTCATGGTTTTTCACCCTGTAAATCTTACTAACTCTTGGATATCATCCCTCGGCACAGAATGATACCTTGTCCTCCTCATGTCCTCATCTGCAGCGTACTGTGAGATCAATAGTGCTCGCTCCCGAAACTTGCCGGTGATCGCCGCCATAGTCTCAGTGGTCCACTGAAGCTCTTGAAACTCCCTTACAAACCGTTGCACCTTAATACATGGTGCAAACTCCGGACCAAATCGCCTAACGAATTTTCCCATTTCATATATCGCCTGCTTCCACCTGTCTAGTCATTTCTCCCCACCAATCCCGGGCTTGATCCTTCAGCATTCACGAAGAAAAACCCACCTTTGCCGCATCAGGGAAAGAACTCGAGCACTGGGTGTTCTCTATGTCTGCCATTCGGGGTCGGGTAACTATGGGGTCCCTGACGCTGAAAGAATCTGGTTCCCCGCACGCATTGAACTCCCGTGACAAGAGAGTTCATGCCCCGACCTTGCCCACGCAAATCTCGGCTCGGAAAGACCTAAGCCGCTCCTCCATGATCTCCATCATGCCTTCCTTGATTTTCCTAAAGATCACTGGGGTAGCATCAAGGATGCCCCTCGTATCCTCTGCTTCAATAAGCTCATCCAACCTCTTTTGAATAAGCTCGAAAGTCTCACCCGACCTAGATCTTGATCCTAATCCTGACCCTCCCACCCCAAACCATGTCACCACCATACTAAGCTACAATACCATAAAACATAATGATCAGGGTGTCCAAACAGGGGATTGTAACAACCCGGAACTTCTATCTTGCACTATTGTTCAATTCTATCAATGCTAAATTCGATTCCATCACCTTTTTGTTGGGTTTTGAGCATTCTAACACTTCGTAAGTGTACATGCAACCCTAATAACCTTGGATCTATGTTTATCTAATTTTCATGCAAAGTTGATTTCCAAGGCTATGATCCTATGTAGCATACATGGGGAGCAATTCTACTTGTAAATAATAGATAGAATTACATACCTTGTTGTTGAAAGTATTCCTTGAAATCTTATGAGCCTACCACCTCAAGTGTGATGCCTCAAATGCTTCACACAACACCAAATGCAAAGTATAAACATGAGAGAATACTCTAACACCCTCAAAATCGGCCAAGCCCTCTTGTTTCTCTTGTGTCTCACACGTGTAACCGGTTTTGGGGAGAGGCATGGTCCTTATATAGTGTGTTGCATTAGGTAAAACCCTAATGTAACATGACTCTTCATTTCTCAATCCATGGGTTAACTCCATTGAGCATCCATGAACCATCCTATGGGTGGAACCCAACTTCATAATCCATGGAGCCTTTTAGCCCACTATATAAGATATGGAAGATTTATATAATCTACCCATATATTTAATTAGTTATTCTTTTGATCACTTAATTAATTCTAAATTAATTCTTGATCAAAACTAATTAAATAATATTATTAATATATTAGAACTTATAATATATTAATAAACCATATGTGTTATTTCTCTCATTTAGTTTATCCAATTGCATGGTGCCATGCAACCCAAATGGACCATGCTGGGTCGGGTCAAGTATTTACCAGAAATAGTTATGGACTTAGACACCTTATCCAACAGTCTCCCACTTGGATAAGTCTAATAACTATAACTGCAATACTTCAGGAACCGATCGGCAATCGTATCTCTTTCAAGGTCTCTCGGAACTGAGAAGATGTTGATATGCCATTTAAGATAAGTGATCATATAATCCTCTATTCTAGATATCAGCCGGACAAATACATGAAACAATGTATTACTTATTGTCCAGCAGTTTGTTTCCCGATTTCCGATTTGTTTGGCAAAGAACTTAATTGAACACATCAACTTAGTTCTGACCGGGCCCGGTACATAGGTCAAAACAAAATCATCGAGGGGCCCAGATATCAGCTTCTAATCCAAGAAGGAACAGATAAACTTCGACTCATATGTTTGTTCTACCACTCAGTGAATTACACACAAAAGCACGTTTTATAACATCGAGTTACCAATGCGTTTTCGTACAATCAATG
The DNA here is from genome assembly GCF_052625555.1 of Lactuca saligna. Lineage (NCBI taxonomy): Eukaryota > Viridiplantae > Streptophyta > Magnoliopsida > Asterales > Asteraceae > Lactuca > Lactuca saligna. The sequence goes on from NC_136421.1 coordinate 76,259,330, forward strand.
CATAACCAACTCGTAAGTAACAAATCATATCTCTAGGTTTGAACACTTATATGATATTACCGTCTCACGATCACTCGAGATAAATTCCATGAAGTGATTCTAGTGAGCCTGGGTTGTGTCCAATGTTCAGAACTTATGAGCACTCATGATTGTTGTAGCCATGTCCAACACCTTAGACCTCTGCAACCAATCATGACAGTCTTGATTCATACCTACTTCCGACATATGACCGACTGTGGAGGTTTGAATAATATGATATACCAATCATAATTATTCTCAACGTCAAAACATGCAAAAGAAATTATAGTAAACGATTGACAAAAGATAGTAACACTTTACTCATAAATAAACACAACTTTTATTCATCATAAAATGTCAATTACACTTTACAAATTTCATAATTTATCTAACTACTAAAACTTATATCATCCTTTAGCCCTATACTCCGAGCATGCTGGAGATGCTTAACCCTACTCCGTCCCTTCGTGAGGTGATCTGCTAGGTTCTCATCCGATAATACCCTCTTTGCCACGAGGATTCCTTCTTCTATGCGATGTCTGATAAAATGATATTTTCTGTCGATGTGCCTAGATCTCCCGTGATCCCTTGGTTCCTTGGCTAAGGCAACCACACTTTCACTATCACATAAAATTTCCATGGGCTCCTTTATAGCTGGTATAACTCCAAGGTCTCCAATGAAGTTCTTTAGCCATATTTCCTCCTTTGATGCCTCGCTCACTGCTATATACTCTGATTCACAAGTGGAAACATCCACTGTCTCCTGCTTGGAACTCGTCCAAGTGATTGCTCCTCCGTTTAATGTAAAGACCTAGCCCGACTGAGAGCGGAAATTATCCCTATCAGTCTGGAAGCTAGCGTCACTATACCCTACAACTCTCAAGTCATCACTCCCACCGAGGGTAAGGACCCAGCCCTTAGTCCTCTGTAGGTACTTGAGGATATTATTTACCGCAGTCCAGTGAGCCTTGCCAGGGTTCCCCTGATACATGCTAACCATGCTCAAGGCAAAGACTACATCAGGTCGAGTACACGTCATAGCATACATGATCGAGCCTATTGCTGAAGCATAAGGTACTTGACTCATTTCTTCTATCTCAGCCTCGGTACTTGGGCTTTGTGTCTTACTCAATCTGGCGTTACACTAGATGGGTAACTCTCCTTTCTTGGAGTTTTGCATGTTGAATCTCTTCAACACCTTGTCCAAGTATGTACTTTGACTAGGTCCAATTAGTCTTTTACTCCGGTTTCTCAAAATCCTTATCCCTAGAATATATGCAGCTTCTCCTAGGTCCTTTCATAGAGAAACACTTCCCAAGCCAGGTCTTAACTTCCTACAGAGTTGGGATGTCATTTCCTATGAGTAGTATGTCATCCACATACAATACCAAAAAGCTTACTATACTCCCACTAGCCTTGACATAGACACAAGGTTCATCTTCACTCCTAGAAAATCCAAATTCCTTGACCTTTTCATCAAAGCAAAGATTCCATCTGCGAGGTGCTTGCTTTAATCCATAAATGGATTTTTCAAGCTTACACACTCTATTAGGGTAGTCGTTGCTGACAAAACCTTCTGGCTGACTCATGTAAACATCTTCAGTCCACTTTCCATTAAGGAAAGCAGTTTTGACATCCATTTGCCAAAATTTCATAGTCATGAAATGTAGCTATGGCTAACATAACCCTAATAGACTTAATCTTGGCTACTAGAGAAAAGGTCTCATCATAATCCACTCCAGGAATTTGAGAGAAGCCCTTTGCAACCAGTCAAGACTTATAAGTGTGTACATTACCATCCATTTCGGTCTTCTTCTTGAAGATCCATTTGCACCCTACAATCTTACGACATGGTACATTCTACACCAAGTTCCAAACTTGATTGTCATACATGGATTGTATCTCGCTATCCCTAGCCTCTTTCCATTTAGCAGACTCGGGGCCTGCCATGGCTTCCGCGTAGCTGTTAGGTTCATCCAGACCTACTAGTGTCTCATCACTAATAAGTGTCTCACCTTCTGCAGTAATATGGAAAACATAGTAATGCTCAGGTGTATTCCTAACTCTCGTGGAATTCCTCAAAGGTACAGACTCATCAATTGGCTCAATAGGAGTTTCCTCCTCAAGTTGCGGGCTAGGGTTTATAGTTCCTTCACCTCTTGACTCTAGAAGTTCTTCAAGGTCAATTTGCCTCCTACTGTCTCCTTGGCTTATAAATTCCCTCTCTCGAAAGACTCCTCTTCTTGCTACAAAGACCACATTATCACTAGGTATGTAGAAGAGGTAACCAAAGGATCTTTGTGGGTAGCCGATGAAAATACACCTCTCGCTTCGGGGTTCTAGATTATCTTGAGACTCGCGCCTCACAAAAGCCTCGCAACCCCAAATCTTGATGTGGTCTAGTTTAGGTACTTTACCAGTCCACATCTCGTGAGAAGTTTTGGCAACTTTCTTTGTAGGGACTAGATTAAGAATATGGGTGGCAGTCTCTAAGGCGTACCCCCAGAATGAGATTGGTAGCGAAGCTCGACTCATCATGGAATGAACCATATCCAACAAGGTTCGATTATGCCTCTCAACCACACCATTCAGCTACGGTGTCCTGGGAGATTTCAATTGTAAGACAATACCACATTCCTTAAGGTAGTCGAGGAACTCTGAACTAAAATACTCACCACCTCGATCGGATCGAAGCATCTTAATGTTCCTACCCAATTGATTCTCGACTTCCTGTTTAAATTCCTTAAACCTTTATAAACTCTCTGACTTATGCTTGATTAAGTAGACATATCTATATCTACTATAATCATCAGTAAATGTCAAATAATAACGATTAGCATCCCTTGTGGCATGTTTGAATGGTCCACACACATCCATGTGTAAAAGGTCCAACAAACCGTCACCCCTCTCACAAGAACCTGTGAAGGGTGACTTTGTCATTTTTCTAAGTAAGCATGAATCGCAACTATCATCAGACTTTAGGTCAAATGACTCCAAGACTCCATCCTTTTGGAGTTGACCTATGCGTTTCTTGCTTATATGTGCAAGACAACAATGCCATAGTGATGCTTTATCCAGGTTATTATTATTAGGAGAATCAATACACAAAACATCATTTCCTAAGTTATCTACAACAGATACAGTTTCATACACACCATCACAAGGTAATGCTTTAAAATAAAGACTATTATTAAAGAAACCATTAATCGAACCAACTTCATTATCAAATGAAAAGGTGAAACCTTGTTTATACACTGCATGAAAGGAAATAATATTTCTTGCCATTTCTGGCGAATAACAACATTTATCCAAATCTAAACTAAACCCACTACTTAGCGATAAAGTATAAACTCCAATCTTGGTGACACGTGAAGCTTTCCTGTTTCCCATGATCAAGTTTATTCTTCCTTGCTCCACATTCTCACTTCTTCTTAGTCCCTATAAATAAGAACATATATGAATACCACAACCGGTATCAAGGACCCAAGAATTAGAATGGGGTGGGTTATTAGATAAGATAGTGTAAATACCTGCATGGTTGGGTTTAACTTTCCCATCCTTCACATCTTGCTGGTACTTTGGATAATTCTGCTTCCAATGTGCCTTTTCATGGCAATAGAAGCATTCAGCCTGTTTTGGGTCAGAAGAAGGAGTGATGAAACCTTTCTTGGTTCCACTTGAAGAAGAGCCATCAAGGGTCCTAACCTTGGTACCCTTTGAAGAATTCTTTCTCTTCTTCCCTCGTCCTTTCCCGATTGCCAAGACAGGGGCGGAGTTGGTAGGAGTAGGAGTAGTAACAACCGTCTTACCCTTAAGACCACTTTCCGCAGTCTTTAAAAGTCCTTGAAGTTTGCTGAGAGTGACCTCTTCCTTGTTCATGTGGTATGTCATGCGGAATTGATAATAACATGAAGGTAAGGAGTGAAAAATAATATCTATTGCTAGCTCCTCGGGGAAGTTCACATTAAGCTTCAGCAAGCGGTCCACAAATCTTTGCATTTTCTGCATGTGGCCCGTGATGGGTTCTCCATCCTTCATTTGGGTTGTTAACATGGAGGAGATGATTTCATACCTCTCTTGTCGTGCACTTTGATGTTATCTTTCCATCCAATCTTGGTGCATTTCAAAAGGGTAGTAGTCCTCGTAGGACTTCTGGAGATCGGCTGTCATAGTGGCCATCATGATGCATGCCACCTTGGTGGCATCCCTTTCATGTTCCCTAAAGTCAGTGATCTCTTGAGGAGTAGCAACTGTTTCATCAATCTCCTTAAGCTCCTTATCGAGGACATATTCTTTGTCCTCGTAGCGGGTAATCATTCGGATGTTTCGGATCCATTCATTAAAGTTGGATCCATCGAAAGTGACTTTCCCACACAAGTTCATAAGAGAAAAGGAGCCATTAGGAGTAGAGCCAGAAGCAGCAGTGTTTGCAGACATCTGAGAAGAAGAAAAGTTTAGTTTAGAAATAGGAATAGGTCGTAATAAAACACCCAAATGTAGTATTAAGGCTAGGATGCAATCACAATATATTATACTTAGAATAGGTATGTCGTAATCTAACTAATAACATATTTGAAAGGTAGGTGAATGATCATTCACCAATTTCCACCAAAGTCGAAATATTAAAGTATCTAATTTGGTTCTTAGAAACTCCTAGATTCTTTTGAGATTTAATGATCTTTTCAAAAGCATGTTTCAATCTCGAGTGTGCCCTCCAAGTTTTGTGACTGGGATGTCGAGGATCACAAAACGAGGTGTGAAGTAACCATGCAAATTACTTGGTAACCTTAATAAATTACCCCTCAATCGATGTGCTGGTTAACCACACACGCTCCATCGATACTGTGATAAATATTAAGTCACCCTTTACCTACCTTTTTAAGTCCAAGTTAGTGTGCCAGTTAACCACACACGCTCCACTAACGAGTTAGACAAAGTGTAAAGTGTAATTTCATGGATTAGCACCTTATTCACATTTTTCCTAAAGTAACTAAGATTGGGAATTTAATAAAACATTTAGTTACTTTATAATATTCATCATACTTTTAATGAGAATTTATAAGTCCTTGTCTTACCCATTCGGCTAATGACCCTCCACCGGTCAAGCAAGTGGTGGGTGAGAGTGGACACCCATTAAGTTGCCATTTTATAGGCAACAACCTTATACCCACCTTATAGACTGGCTTTGTGAATGAGGGTTGAATTTTAACTTTTAAAATTCTAAGGGTTGGAACTAAACTTTTAATCAAGACTTTACTTGTTCCAAAATTTGAGGGCAAGTTTTGTAAACTTTCAAGAAATTTCATTTCTTGTAACTTATGAGTTTATTAGGGTATTAAAAATGAAGACTCTTCATTTGTATAACCCATTTGTTCTTTTATTGGTATTAAAAAAAAGTGACTTTTGGTTTTCCATAACTTGAGGACAAGTTATGGACTCCATTAAAACACATGAAGATCATGAATTAATCTACCACATAGGTTACAAATAATTCCTATGATCATCTAAACATCATAAGATCAAGAACATGAATATGAACAGTTTCATGAATCAAAAATTACACTTAAAAACTTGTAATTTTGATAACTTGTTGTTGTAAATGGATTAAGATGAACATTACACCAACTAAAACAAGTCTTAAAACACCAAAACAGTTTAGGGTAATATTCCTAGTCCATTTCCAGCAACAAGAACTGAAATTCTGAAAACTGCCACCTCTACTCGTCGAGTGCATGAACTAACTCGATGAGTAGCTTGCATTTGGTCATGGACTCGTCGAGTCCCCCCATGGACTAGACGAGTTCATACAGGCAGAAAGCAGAAAACTCGATTTTTCAAGCAGTTTGCACAAAAATCAAACAAGCAAGCCTAGGCTCTGATACCACGGTTTGGTTTTGAGCATTCTAACACTTCCTAAGTCTACATGCAAGCCTAATAACCTTGGATCTATGTTTGTATAATTTTCAAGAAAAGTTGATTTCCAAGGCTATGATCCTATCTAGCATACATGGAGAACAATTCTACTTGTAAATAATAGATAGAATTTGTCACACCCCCGAACCAGACGGCGGAAACATCCGAGGGCTATTGTGACTTAATTGAATACCATCATAATGAATATACATGAATCATAACATCATTCACCACCATGCATTGAAATATTACAACCAATATTGTTTACATTCAGTACATTGTTTAAAGCATTACATTCCCAAAACATAAACCGTTCGATATTAATTAAACAAACATTATGACATCACTGGATACATTTGGCTTCGATTTACCTGTTACCTGAGAGTACAAGTATTTTGGAAAACCGTCAACATATGAAATGTTGGTAACTTCATAAGTTTGGTTTGAAAACAAATGATTTGTATAATTTTGAAAACCACAGAAAATCCGATATTTTCTAAAAAAAAAGTGTTGTATATAAGAAAAAGTGTGTAGATCCATAAGTATGCTTGTTGATTATCATAAACGTGAATAATTTTTAGACTTTGTATATATCACATAGTTAAGAGTGTTGAATTCCCCAGGGAAAACCCGGTGTTTTCCCCAATACATCAAATTATGTGGCTTAGTTAGTATTATCCCGATACGACATTGTTTTCAATAACTCTTGGTGACATTGGATTAATTATGGGTTCTAAGTCGTTATAATCACGCATTAATGAAAATGACTAGTTTACAACTATACAAACGATCCCTTAGGCGTCGTCCGTATTACTCACTTAATCCAACCACCCTGACTTCTCATAGCCCCACAACCGAGGAGAAAATAGGGTGCGAAGCCCCCGTTATTTCCATAAGTCATTCAAGGTTATCGTGAATGCAAAAGGCACTTGGCCCGACTCGCATTTAACTTTTCGACTTTGCTAGCAGTACCAAAGGACCCTTGGGGTCCAACAACACAATAAAGCTATTGAAAGTCCTTTTACATGAAATTAGGTCATTTATGGCCCAATAACATGTAAGCGCGTTCCCTTCGGGCCTAAAGATCATGTCATTGGGCTAGCTAGGCCCAACAAGCACGATTTGAAACTTTCGAGCCCAAAGATGGTGTATTGAATTCTTGTAAATTTCCGCATGTGTATTGAAGTATCACAGATTTTTGATTTTTGATTCGTTATTGATTCGAGACCGAATCAATTCGTTTGGTAACGATTTTATTGTTGAAGGCGTATTCATTATTACGTTTCGCTGGTAGAAGTAATAATCGTATTTTTCTTTTACGGGGTCTATTGTTTTAAGAATGTGAGTTTATCTTCTTAAGCCCTTTTCTCGGATAAAATTTACACTTTTAACCCTTTGTGTACAAAGAATTTCCGGTTTAGTTCGTAAACTATTTTTCTTGACACTTTAGTATCAAAACTTATTGGAAAGACATTTTTAGCACAAATTTACTTGATAAACAGCTTAAGTCTTTCAAAAATGAAATTTTCTTGGTTGAAACCTCCATTTTCACAACTTTTACAATTTTGACCCAAAATGGAAATTTTTTGCATCTTTGGTCCCTTGATAATTTGAAAAGCATTTTTGACCCTTGAAATAGATTTGGTACACTGGTAATCCTCTTTTTTACAGAAATGTGCAGTTTCAGCCCCTCCAAATGAAAATTCTCGCAATTTGGGGCTTTATTGGGCCGAAAGGTCCATTTTGGCCCATTATGTTTAAAATTCACATTTTTAACCCTTCAAAAGTGTTAATATTCAGAAAATACATATTAGAAACATTTTAGACTCATCTCAACCTTCAGATTTATATTTTTTCGTCTTGGCCCCCATTAGTTTTTTTTTTATTTTTAGCATTTTGAGCCCAAAAATGGGTTTTTAAGTCCAAAAATGTTCATATTAACCAACTAGATTATTTTTGTAAACTTGGTTAGTGTGAAATGGTATAAGTTATACTTATTTCATTCTTCGTATAGTAGATCTCGGTTTTTAGGTTCATGTGGCTAGTTTAAACATCACAATCACACAAGATCATACATATAAGCATAAAAATCACACAATGCATAAATATACTCATAGATCTACACATTTGCTTGTATTCTCCCCCATAAAACTTATAAAAACCGAAAAATAGGGGGTATGAACCTCACCTTGAGTTGTGGTTTCGATTTGAAGAAGAAAAGAGAAGAGTTTGTTGCTATTTTCGGCCCTAGCAAGTTTCTTGAATGGATCTCGAACTTAAAGGGTTCTAAGACACAAGTTCGTCAATTCATATGAGTTAAGAGGAGATTTTTGATAGAACAAAGAGTCTAGAGTGTGGATCCAAGCATCAACTTACCTAAGACGATGATTTTTGTGAAGAATCCTCCTTGCAAAGTCCTTAAATCTCGAAAATTTTGAAGGGAAAGTGAAGGGATTTGGGGTGTGTTCTTGAGAGTGTTTAAGTGAATGATTATGTGTGGGTGTGTGATACTCTCGGCCGAGAGAAATATAAGAAGAAGAGAGAGAGAAGTGAGAGGATATGCATGGAAACATGTGAGATATGCTTGGATATCCCATAGGTATTAAGGAGGTGGCTAATCCTCCTTAATTCTTAAATTCTTCTTTTCTTTCTTTTTTTTCTACTTGGGCCGAGAGATAGAGGGGAGAGATGGAGACTTGGGCCTTTAGTGCTTAAATCCAAATCATGGGCCCATGTTGATTGTTTTTCGGCGCATTGGACTCCTAGGGTGCCTCACGGCCCAATTTGGTTCATTTAAATAATTTATTTCATTCTAGGACCAATATGGCCCAACATGGTAAAATAAATGAAAGTGGGTCCAATTAGAGCCCATTTAAGAGTTCTATGCCCAAGATGGTCAAATTGGAAGCTTATTGGTCCATTGGGCCCAATAAGGAAGTCCTAGTCCAAAATGGACTTAAACAAGGACTTCTAGGGTTTCCAATTGCTTTTTGACTATTTGTAGTGCTTGTATGATGTGTTTGATTGAAATTTTATTGTCATAGAGTATGCATCATACATGCTCTTGAGTCTTTGATTCACACTTTGGCGTAATTGTTGTAATCTACAAGGCGCAAAAATTTCTAGGTTGTGACATCATCCCCCCGTTAGAGGGAATTTCGTCCCGAAATTCTTTTGAAAGCTAGATTTGAGAATGCTAGAATAGGTGAGGGTACTTTTGCTTCATTTGGACTTTGCGTTACCACGTGAATTCTGGCCCACGCTTCACTTTCCACCGTACTTTCACGATCGGGATGCGACTTTTCTTAGTACGCTTCACCTCCTTGTCCATGATTTCGACTGGTTCCTCAACGAACAGGAGATTCTCGTTGATTTCAATCTCGTCAATGGGAATGATGAGTGTTTCATCTGATAGACACTTCTTAAGATTGGAGACATGGAACACGGGTTGTACACTGCTTAGCTCAGCGGGTAGTTGCAGTTTGTACTCCACTGGACCTATTCGGGCAACAACCTCAAAAGGTCCAATGTATTGTGGGTTCAGTTTTCCCCGTTTTCTGAAACGAATGACTCGTTTCCAAGGTGAAACTTTTAACAGCACTCGATCCCCGACTTGAAACTCTAAGGGCTTTCGTCGTCTATAGGCGTAGCTCTTTTGTCGGTCGCGCGATGCTTGTAGTCGAGCTCTGATTTGAACTATCTTTTCCGTGGTTTCACGTATGATCTCCGGTCCCGTTAACGCCTTGTCCGATGCTAGTGTTTTTGCTAGCTGGGTGTCACCTACTTCAGCCCAACACATCGGTGATCTACACTTACGTCCATATAGTGCTTCAAAAGGAGCGACTTCGATGCTCGAATGATAACTGTTGCTATAAGAGAATTCCACTAAGGGAAAGTGGATGTCCCAAGACTTCCCAAAGTCTATCACATATGCGCGAAGCATGTCTTCGAGCGTCTGAATGGTTTGTTCACTTTGACCGTCCGTTTGTGGGTGATAAGCGGTGCTCATGTCGAGATGGGTTCCGAGTGCTTTCTGAAGTGATTGCCAAAAACGTGAAGTGAATCTACTGTCTCTATTCGAGATAATAGATACTGGTACTCCATGGAGTCTCACGATTTCTCGAATGTATAATCATGTCAGTCTCTCCATCTTGTAGGATTCTTTTATTGGCAGGAAATGAGCGGATTTCATCAGTCGGTCAACTATTACCCATATGGTGTCTAATCCATCTGACGTCTTGGGTAGCTTAGTCACAAAATCCATAGAAATCCCTTCCCATTTCCACTCAGGAATCACCGGTTGCTGTAATAACCCCGAGGGCTTTTGGTACTCCACCTTTACTTTGGCACAAGTAAGGCATTTGCTGACATAGGTGGTAATTTATGCCTTCATGTTAGGCCACCAATAATGTTGTTTAATATCCAAGTACATCTTGTCCGAACCAGGATGGATGGAGTATCGTGTTTTGTGAGCTTCATTCATGACTACCTCCCTAAATCCTCCGAGTTTAGGGACCCAAATACGGTTCATGAAGTAGTATACTCCGTTCTCCTTTACCTCTAGATTCTTCTCCATTCCGCATAATGCTTCACTTGCTCTGTTTTCCGTTTTCATGGAATCTGATTAGGCTACCCCGATCTGAGTGGTTAGGTGAGATTTGATGGTTATTGAGAGAGTTTTCACGCGACGATTAGAGTAATCCTTCCGGCTCAAGGCATCAGCTACCATGTTGGCCTTGCCTGGGTGGTATTTGATTTCACACTCATAATCGTTTAATAGTTCAACCCATCTTCGTTGCCTCATATTCAACTCTTTCTGGTTCAAGATATGCTGGAGACTTTTGTGGTCCGTGAAGATGGTGCACTTCGTACCATAAAGGTAATGCCTCCAAATCTTTAGAGCAAAGACCACCGCTCCCAATTCCAGATCATGGGTTGTATAATTCACTTCATGTGTCTTTAGTTGGCGGGATGCACAAGCTGTCACTCTTCCACGCTGCATGAGAACGCAACCTAAACCCTGATTTGATGCGTCACACTAGACCACGAAATCTTCAGTTCCCTCAGGTAGAGATAGTACCGGGGCACTACAGAGGGCTTGCTGCAAGGTTCGGAAGGCAACTTCTTGTTTGTAAGTGAGGTAAGTGGCTTGACGATCTTAGAGAAGTTTTGAATGAATCTCTTGTAGTAGCGTGCTTGGCCTAACAATTGGCGGATTTCTGTGGATGTTGTCGGTACTGCCCATCCTTCGATGACTTTGACCTTAGAAGGATCCACATGAATTCCTTCTCGACTAACAACATGACCTAAGAAGTTCACGCTGTTGGGTTATGAGCATTCTAACACTCCTAAGTGTACATGCAACCCTAAATACCTTGGATCTATGTTTTCTCTATTATACATGCAAATATGAACATCCAAGGTATTATCGTAATCTAGCATACAAAATAATGGATATAACACGATAGAATATATACCTCTTTGATAGTGCTTGTCTTCATGAAGCTTGAGTGCCTAGTGCCCCAAGTGTGACACCTCAAATGGTTCACACAACACCATAAGCACTTGGAATAACTTAGAGAGAAATTAGAACACTTCATGAAATCGTCTAGCCCTCATACACATACATAGTCATAGCAACGATTTCTTGAGCCATGGGTTTCTTTTATATGGTGGCTATTAGGGTTACACCATGTAACTCATGACTTTACCCATTCCTTATGCTCCATGGATTTTAACCTCCATGGAGTATCCATGGGTCACCCCATGGACTTATTCCAACATAAGGAATCTTGGATCACAAGCCCACATATATAAGAATGAATGATTTACATAATCAACCCATATATTTAATTAGTCTCCTTTTGATCACTTAATTAATTCCAAATTAATTCTTGATCAATACTAATTAAATAACCTTATTAATATATTAGAACTTATAATATATTAACAAACCTTAAGTGTTATTTCTCATTTTAGTTTATCCAAGTGCATGATGCCATGCAACCCAAATGGACCATGCCGGGTCGGGTCAAGTCTTACCAATTATAGTTATGGACTTAGATATTAATCCAACAGTCTCCCACTTGGATAAGTCTAAAACTATTATTGCGTATGACTTCAGGAACCAACTGGCAATCGTAGCTCTCAAAAGCTTTTGTCGAACTCTGACCTTGTAGATAAACTCTGATCTGGTCAATGACTTGTCCATTAGATAAGGGATCATATATTCCTCCATTCTAGATATCATATGGACTGAGACATGGATTATAATCATTCTCTCTGTCCATTAGTTGTTTCCCGATTTCCAATTTATGACGACTGACTAATTGAACAAATCAAATCAGTCTTGGCCCGGCCGAGCACTTCCATTTGTCATCATCAAATCATCGAGGGGCCCACAGATATCGCTTTTATCCCGAAGGTAAAAGGAATGGATAAACTTCGACTCATATGGCTTGTTCTACTACTTGTTGAATCATACACAAAGACACGTTTTATAACATCGAGTTACTAATGCGTTTCGTGTAATCAATGTACTATCAACTCATAGTAACAACTCATATCTCTAGGTTTGAAGAATATAAGATATTATCGTCTCATGATCACTCGTGATAAAACCCATGAAGTGATTCCAATGAGCGCGGGTTGAATCCAATACTCAGAACTTATGAGCACTCATGAGTGTTGTAGCCCTTTGTCCAACAACTTAGACCTCTACAAGCCAACCCATGACAGTCTTAATTCATATCTACTTCCAACATATGACCGACTGTGGATGGTTTGAATAACTTAGTCATTCCGGAAGAATAACCTAGTTTATTCGGGAAGTCAAAACATGCAAAGTGAAACACAATAATAATTGAATCCAATATGGTATCAAAACCTATGAACATAGATAAAACACCTTTTACTTATCACCATATGATTACACATTATTCATTGTATACTGTTTCAGCTATCAACATTATTCTTGAATTTAAAACAATAGTTGTCCCATGCTCCAAGCATGCACACTATGTTTTCTAAACACTAGTCATGCCATACACCAAGTATGCATAATATGTTTGTCTATGATCTTTATTTTGTAAACTAGATCAAATGAACATAACTTCAATGATTCTCTTTTCACACTCCCAAATCCTTACTGCAAATGCAAGAATTCCAAATTCATGTCATTTACTGAAATCTGTTAGATTCTAAACTTATATGCATCGATCCTCTTGTAATGATTATGCACAAAGTCAGAAAGACTTAACAACAATCATTACAGAGCATTCCAAAGGAGATCAAGTCCTTGGAACCATCCTTCTTGCATTAAGTTTCCTTAATCTTACACATATTGAAAATTCTAACTTTGAAACATTTCCAGATTCCATTTCGACTATCACTTCTGAACAAGAGTTGCCTCCTTACAGATTATGTCAATATGGTCCTTCCAGAATTATCACTATACTTCTAACTGTCCTTGAGCAACCAATCTTTGGTAAACCTTAGATTGTCCTCGACAATTGTTTAATCCTTTTAGTCATATCCAGTTCTAAACCTTTTCCCTTCTTAATGCCCTAGGCATTTGGAAATTTTTAGAAAGGATGAATATAGCACATGTAATCGATCCTATATCCGAAGCATATGGTACACGATTCATGATGTCTCACATAAAGACTAAACCAGTCTTTTGCTATAACATTTCCATTTCAATTTGCCAAGTTCTCATAATTCAGATTATGAAAAGGGATGTCGTAATCATAATCGAATTTAAGAACGCAAATAATGGACCCATATACAGAATTTCCTTATGTTGAGCCATTCCAACATGAAATTCATATATATCCTTGACTAAATGATTAAAACCTCACGATCTATGCTTATAGATTTGAGATGAAGTATAATTTCCTCTCCCTTAATTATAGCAAAACAACTTTTTCCCAATTGAAACCTTTTGTTTTCTATAATTAACATTGCTAACTTGCAATCTTTATCATAATTATCATGCTCCCACTAACATGATGATTATTAGCATAACACTTATGCTCCCACTAGCTTTGACATGTACTCAGAAATCAGTTGGACTTCTAGAAATCAATACTTTATTGACTTTCTTACCAAAGTTCAGATTTCTGATACTGGATTGTTTTGATAGAACTTTATCAAAATCATACACCTTCCCTTAGATAGCACACTTGTGTGTCTAAACAATTATGAAGAGGGATGCCGTAATCATAATGGTTAGACCTTTTTTTCCACTTCTCACAAGTCCAGGTTAGTGTGCCGGTAAACCACACACGCTCCACTAACGACTTTGAGAATGCAAATATCACAATTGCTATCTAACTAAAATCTACTTAGTGAAAGTGTTTCCTCACCATCATTTTCATGAATCGGAGAGAAACTTTATGACACTTAGATTTATTGGTGTATGAGTTCCTACCCATATGAATTTGTCAAAACCACAGTCACAAGACAATGACAAATCCAAACTCATATGGACTGAACTCAATCTTAATTTCTTGCCACCTGGTAGCTCAAGGGCCTACCATTGCTTCCAAGTTGTTGTGCAACACATTGAGAACTCTAAGACCTCATATGCAAAGCCAACTTTAACTGGAATGGGCATAGAATATGTAAACAGGATAGGTTATAAACCTTAAGTCGTGTGCTAGTGAAGAACTTTAGGTTTCATTCTTGATTAGTTCTTGAGACTTTCAAGACCTTTAAGACTCCCACTGTCCTCTTGACCTATAAGACTCCCTTGTCAAACATCCAAGAGATAGTGCGGATTCTAATCAAGACAAACACTTCACACAATTGGCCTTAGTTGGTCTTTGTTTTATCCAAAACATCACAACTTACCAATTTCAAATGTACAAGAGTAGAAAACTTTTACTCTTACATTTGATAAGTGTTTTAAACCTTCTTTAAGACATGTCACTCAAATTACAATCTTGGAGTATGACTCTAAGACTTGTATTGGAACGAAGTATGACTCATCTTCTTGATTTAACCATTTCAACAATTCAAGATCCCTTCTTCTTAGTCATAAGAATGCACTAAGACTTCCTTAGAGAACTAATTTTGATATGGTTTCTTAATCATTAAGATGATCACAAAACTGATACTAAAGTACTCTCCCATCTTTTCAGATTTGAGAAACTTTTATCCTTCTGCCTAATTTGATTCTTCTTATCCGCTCTGCTATGCATTGGAACCTTTTCCAATGTCTCAGAGTTACACTTAAGCTTATAAGTATAATCATATTTACTAAGCTTTAGTAAACTATGACGAATAGCCTTACATCTTTTGTGGTGGACTTAATCAGTGCACATGACTATGTACTCGATCCCTTAGTCCATTACTTGACTCACACATCCATGTGAACAAGTAATTAGTCTTAATTTTTCCAATACTTGAAAGTTCTCATTCATCATGCTATACAACTTTGCATGATTCCTTGTCCCGGTCCAATTGAGACTTGGGTGATGAGAATGTTTCCTTTATTTGATAAATTTAGACATTACTACAAACGAAAGAATCAATTTCATATTTCCACTCTTGCTATTAATGGAATCATAAAGCAACAATTTTTCCTCAAATGCCATTGTAAGGATATTTAAAATAAATAAAATCAACAATTTCTTTTATTTTAAAACTATGCAGAAAAACTTATCCTTACAACCCATATGAAAACTTGTTGTTATCTATTCCTAAGCAATATCTCATAACTCCTAAGAAGTAGCTCAAGAATCCGATCTTCAAACTACGCGATAGAAATCCATCTACACGATCAGATTCAGCATATTCTTTCTTTAAGTTCCTTTACTTTTCTTTGATTCTTAAAACATTACCATGTGACCCAGTCACATCATGTATCAGGAATCTCAGAATAGAAACTTAACAGAGTTAGATAGTGGACTTTACCTGAAGTAGAGTCAAACTTATTGACTTTAACATCCTTAGGTAAATTAGGCAGCTTCGCAACTAATGACCCTTCCTTTGGCAATATAAACATATGGACCCTTTGATAATGGTACATGGGACTATCACAGACTTAGTTTTTCTCTTTACCATTGGTTCAACCGAGTTGACTATGGCCGATCCCTTTCCATTGGGAAGAGAATACTTTTTCTGGATTTCCTGTGTCACTATTGTCAATGTCCATCAAGTTTTGAGGAAGTTGATCTTAACAAATAGATAAGATCATTAAGGGTCTTGTCATAGTCTGTTTCATAGATGTCCCAAAGGGACTCACTATGTGACTTAGAAAGTAATTGAGCCACTAACTTTCTCAAGACTTTGACACCCAACTCTCCCAGCTTGTCAATATGTGACTACATCTCCAAGATGTGATCACACCTAGACCTTGTCTTGCCAATAGGGTTCGAGTGACCTTAAATTTTTCAAGAACTTGTGGGCTAGGGAGAATAATTGGAGGAGGAGAGAGAATTATGATATCCATGGGACATCATCTTCATTTAGGAAAGCTTGTTTCAAGAGATTTGGGAAGATCATAAATGTCTAAACCATACATGTTTTGGGAGATATTCAAGATAGTTGATTTAAAGTCCTTAATATGACACCCAATATAAAATATTAAGGCTAGGACCCAACAGACTATTTTATAACTTAGAAGAGGTATGCCGTAATCCAAGCTATAAAACAATTTGAAGGTAGGTGAATGACGATTCACCAATTTCCACCAAGATAAACGAAATGTATTATTAGGTTTTAATTGGTTTTTGAAACTCCTAGATCTTTTGAGATTCATTGAACTGTTCAATGACATGTTTCAATCTCGAGTGTGCCCTTCAGGTTTTGTGACTGGGATGCCGAGGATCATAAAACAAGGTGTGAAGTAACCATGCAAATTACTTGGTACCCTTAAGTGTTTATCCCTCAATCGATGTGCCGGTTAACCACACACGCTCCATCGATACTATGATAAACATTAAGTTACCCTTTGCCTACCTTGTTAAATACGAGTTAGTGTGCCGGTTAACCACACACGCTCCACTAACCGACTTAAACAAAGTGCAAAGTGTAATTTCATGGATTAGCATCTTATTCACATTTTCCTAAGTAACTAAGATTTGGAATTATTAAGAGTTTAGTTACTTAGTATTTATCATTAATACTTTTAATGAAGGGAGAATTATAGTCCTGTTAAACCCGTTCGGCTAACGACCCTCCACCGGTCAAGCAAGCGGTGGGTGAGAGTGGACACCCATTAAGTTGCCATTTTATAGGCAACAAACTTATACCCACCTTATAGACCGGCTTCGTGAATGAGGCGTACTAGCGGTAAGACCGAATTTACTCTTATACATATATATATATTATTAACTTATAATATTATAAAGTATAAGGGTTGAATTTTAACTTTTAAAATTCTAAGGGCTAACTTGGAATTAAAGTATTCATAAGAGAAAACTTTACAAATTCCAAAACTTGAGGGCAAGTTTTGAAACTATTCAAAACTAATTAATTCCATAACTTATGTGTTTAAAGTAGTTTTAATCCAAAAACTCTTCAAGTTCCATAACTTGAGGACAAATTATGGAAGACTTTAAACTAATAAAGAATTAACTTTTTCTTTATTTTATAACTTATGAAATTAATTAATGTTACATTTTTTTTATATTTATTTAATGAAGAGACTCTTGGTCCTCCATAACTTGAGGACAAATTATGGAGTCATAACTCCAATTAATTAGAACTAGACTCTTCATTTTTGTAACCTTTGCCAACTTTATGAGTTTTATGAGTCTTTAATGTGACTCTTCATGTAACTTGAGGATAAGTTACACAAACACATTTTATACTCAACTCTTAGATTAAAATGGATTGAAAACAACTATTTCACTCAACTTTTCTATTAATCTAAGAAACCCATAAGAACAAGATAATTCAAATCAAACTTTTTCATGTAATTAGTCTAACCTTTAAACTAATACAAAACATGAATCTATTGACAATTATCTTTGAAAATGGATTAGCATGAACATTACCACATTAAAAACAAGTTTATAAGTTCAAAAACAACTTAGGGTAATGTTCCTAGTCCATTTCTAGCCAAAAACCTCGAAAATATGTTGTCTGGGGTCCAACTCGTCGAGTGCATGAACACAACTCGGAGAGTTGAATGCATTTTGTCTTGGACTCGTCGAGTCCCTTCATGGACTCGGCGAGTCTGCTGGGCTGACAGCATCAACTTCGATTTTCCAGCTTCTATTGCAAGTATAACAGGAAAACAAGCCTAGGCTCTGATACCACTGTTGGGTTATGAGCATTCTAACACTCCTAAGTGTACATGCAACCCTAAATACCTTGGATCTATGTTTTCTCTATTATACATGCAAATATGAACATCCAAGGTATTATCCTAATCTAGCATACAAAATAATGGATATAACAAGATAGAATACATACCTCTTTGATAGTGCTTGTCTTCATGAAGCTTGAGTGCCTAGTGCCCCAAGTGTGACACCTCAAATGGTTCACACAACACCATAAGCACTTGGAATAACTTAGAGAGAAATTAGAACACTTCATGAAATCGTCTAGCCCTCATACACACACATAGTCATAGCAACGATTTCTTGAGCCATGGGTTTCTTTTATATGGTGGCTATTAGGGTTACACCATGTAACTCATGACTTTACCCATTCCTTATGCTCCATGGATTTTAACCTCCATGGAGTATCCATGGGTCACCCCATGGACTTAGTCCAACATAAGGAATCTTGGATCACAAGCCCACATATATAAGAATGAATGATTTACATAATCAACCCATATATTTAATTAGTCTCCTTTTGATCACTTAATTAATTCCAAATTAATTCTTGATCAATACTAATTAAATAACCTTATTAATATATTATAACTTATAATATATTAACAAACCTTAAGTGTTATTTCTCATTTTAGTTTATCCAAGTGCATGATGCCATGCAACCCAAATGGACCATGCCAGGTCGGGTCAAGTCATACCAATTATAGTTATGGACTTAGACATTAATCCAACACACGCTACAGAGCCAGAACTCACACTCAGAAAGTTTTGTGTATAGCTTTTCCGTTCGCAGGGTTTCTAGGATTTGTCGGAGATGTCAGCCATGCTCTTCTTCGCTTCGGGAATAGACGAGAATGTTGTCAATGAAGACGATTACAAAGTTGTCGAGGAATGGTCGACAAATTCGGTTCATCAGGTCCATAAATCCGGCAGGGGCATTTGTTAGACCGAAGGGCATTACGACAAATTCATAATGTTCGTAACGAGTTCGGAAAGTGATTTTGGGAATATCCTCTTTCCAAGCCCTAAGCTAATGGTACCCGGACTGTAGATCTATGTTAGAGAAGTAACTAGCTCCTTGGAGCTTGTCAAATAGATCTTCGATTCGTGGGAGTGGGTAGCGATTCTTGACAGTGAGTTTGTTTAGTTCCCTGTAATCGATACACATCCTAAAAGATCTGTCCTTCTTTTTGACAAAGAGGACCGGAGCTCCCCATGCTGAGTAGCTGGGTCGGATGAATCCCTTGTCCATGAGTTCACTAAGTTGGCTGGACAATTCCTGCATTTCAGCAGGAGCTAGCCGGCAAGGCGATTTAGCAAGTGGAGTTGCTCCTAGAACGATGTCAATTTGGAATTCAATTTGTCTCTCTCGGGGTACTCCAGGGAGAACTTCAGGAAATACATATGGGAATTCACATGCTACTGGGATGTCTTGAATGTTAACCTCTTCCTTGATTTTATCCACTATGTGAGCCAAGAACATGAAAATTTTCTTTCGTAGATGCTTCTGTGCTTGGACACATGAGATGACGCGAAGGTTCGTACTAGGTTTGTCTCCTTAAATAACTAGGGTTTCGTGATGGGGAAGATGAAGGCGAACGGCCTTCTTGTGACACATAATTTCAGCATGGTGGGGGCTTAACCAGTCCATGCCAATAATCACATTGAAACTCCTAATGGAAACATGAATCAAGTCTATTTGAAAGACGTGTTGATTTAGAGTTAGGGTACATCCGATGTAGATTTCCCCAGTGGATTTGGTTTTCCCATTGGCCATTTCCACCATAAAGGTTTCATTGAGCTTCTGGGGTTGTTGTTTTAACAAATGTTTAAACTTATTGCTCACAAAACTTCGCTCCGCTCCAGTGTCAAATAGGATGCACGCATATGTGTAGTTTAGTGGAAACGTACCGGTAACAACAGCGGGATCCTGAATTGCCTCCCCCTGACGCATGGTCAACACTCTTCCAGTTCTTCCATTTCCGGGATTGTTGTTGTTGGGGCAGTTTCGCCGGAAATGCCCAGTCCTTCCACAACCATAGAAGGTGTGGCTAGGTCCTGCATTATTGCCGCCGGTGTTGGTGTTGTTGTTGTTTCGGTTGTTGTTGTTGTTGTTGTTGCTTTCCTGTTGTTGATTTTGAGGAGGGTAAGTCCTGCAGTACTTTGCTGTGTCCCCCTTCCGATTGCAACTAGTGCACTGCATCTCTCTGCATTCCCCATTGTGATGGAGACCACACTTGTTGGACTTGGGAAGATTACCGGAATAAGGTCTAGGAGCACTTGGTCCACCTGAGGCTGGAGCATGTGGTGTGGATGGAGCTTGCGTGGTCGTAGCATTAACCATCACTGTTTGTTGATTCTTGGACGATTCGGAGCCTTCACACCCCTTTATCTTGTTGTTCTTCCTCTTCTTGCTATCATTTTCCCTCTTAACTTCAGTCTCCACTGGCTTCTCACCCTTCTTGTTGTTGTGGTCATATAACTTCTTAGGCAATCTCTTGGCACTGTCAAAAGTTTTAGGATTTGCAGCTATGACATTTCCCTGGATCGCGGAGGTTAGTCCCCAGATGAATCGCTCGATCTTCTTACCCTCTGAGGTAATCATGCCAGGGCATAACATAGATAGTTCGCTGAACATGGATATGTAGGCATCTATGTCGGCGTTCCGGACAGTGAGATTCCACAACTCTTGTTCCATTTTTTGAATTTCACCACGAGGACAGTATTCGACCATCAGCATTTCTTTCATTTCTGCCCATGGCATGGAATTGGCTACGGGGAGTGTCATGGCTTCCACGTGTCTGTTCCACCAAGTGAGCGCTTGGTCAATGAAAGTTCATGCGGCAAACTTCACCTTCATCTGTTCAGGGCAATCGCATATCTCAAACACCAATTCCACCTTCTCGATCCATCGTTTCAGGGTGATCATTCCTCCAGTGCCGTTAAAGTTTCGTTGTTTGGCGTTGGTGAAGTCTTTTTAAGAACATGTTTTGGGTGATCATTCCTCCAGTGCCCTTGCCCGTTGACTCCTCCATTGTTCCCTTGGTGAATTTGTGCCATTGCTGCGGTGACCGCAGCAGATACAGCTGCCTGGAACGCGGCTGAGTCAACTTCGGGTGGGGTTGGTTCCGGGTTACGCGAGTGGGTCATGGAGGCATCTTTCTATCATAGAATGGAAAGATGTTGAGTGTATGTGGTTTTCGTGAGGTTGTGATCCTATAGACTAGGTACGTGGCACAACTTAAGTACTTCTACGATTGAGCATACAATCATGGATACATAACACATAGCAGATTATAACGTCATAATAAAACATATAAAATATTTCATTACTATTATCCGCACTTTGATACATGAAAATTTTGCTCGAAAGAGCATACATAAGCGGTACTAGTTCAACAACATAACGGCTCTATGAGTAGTGTAGTCACTTAAACATAGAGACGGGGTACATAGCGTAGTTTCTAATGACCTAGTAAGATAAGTCTATCTCTAGTCACGGTGAGATGTGCCAGGGGGTGGTGCTGAGGAAGTGGATGCTCCCTGAAGACGAGCCACTTGTCGTTCTGCATCCTGGAGTCGTGACTCCCACCTGACCTGTCTCATATTGAACTCTCGAAGAATGTCCCGTGTCTCCTGCTCTGCACGCTCGACCCTAGTCCACAACTGGCGTACCTGATCAACAGTGCTCTAAGCGAGGTCGGCAGTGTTCCGTAGTCATTTTACCATGGCTGGAAGGGCTCGATCAGCTGGCCCTCCGTCCCTCAGGTCAAAGAACTCGCGTGACATGTCGTACGGGGGTCGCTGTCCCTGTTGTCTGCTCCACCTCCAAAGATCAATACCCCAGAGGGGTGTAGGACCAGTGGGGCCCACCCGGTAAGCAGGCACCCTAATCGGGTAAGGGGGTTGATGATTTCGGACTCCGCGTCCGAATCACCCCCTTCACTGTCGTCGGGTCCCTCCTCAAAGCTTCCTTCATCTTCTTCCTCCTCCTGTTCCTCTTCTAGTTTGGCAGGCTTGTCCTCGACTTCTGCCTCCAGTTCTCCGTCAGATTCCTCCTCGGGATCTTCCTCAGGCTCTTCGTCTAACCATCCATTATTCCCTTTGTTAGGGAAGTAAGGATCTCCGGGGTGATGGAAACCAGCCATGCGGTCTGCGAGAGTGTGTAAATATGCTAACATTACCATTAGGATGCTACAACTATTGTATAGACTAAACAGATGTTTTGTTTTTGGTGATAAAGAGGTATGTTTTTAGGTTCCCTAGCTATCACGATCTCCTCAGAATGTGTGATAGTTATACCTTGGAGGGAATGTAGTTGATCAAGCTACATCCACTTCTTGATATGACTAGAATAGTCCTGGCTCGACCGAGATACTAGCATTATCTTGTTTGGTTCGGTATTATGTTCTTTTTCCTAATACAAGCAAGGATGTTTTTATTGTCGTGTTTTACTTGTTTAGTTCAGAGTTGTGTTAGTCCTTCTTTTGGTTTATAGTTTCATGTCAATGTGTGGTTACATATGCTAGTTCACTATAAACAAAGCTCTGATACCAACCTGTCACACCCCCGAACCAGATGGCGGAAACGTCTGAGGGCTATTGTGACTTAATTGAATACCATCACAATGAATATACATGAATCGTAACATCATTCACCACTATGCATTGAAATATTACAACCGATATTGTTTACATTCAGTACACTGTTTAAAGCATTACATTCCCAAAACATAAACCGTTCGATACTAATTAAACAAACATTATGACATCATTGGATACATTTGGCTTCGATTTACCTGTTACCTGAGAATACAAGTATTTTGGAAACACGTCAACATATGAAATGTTGGTGAGTTCATAAGTATGGTTTGAAAACAAATGATTTGTATAATTTTGAGCACCACAGAAAATCCGATATTTTCTAAAAAAAAGTGTTGTATATAAGGAAAAGTGTGAAGATCCGTAAGCATGCTTGTTGATTATTATAAATGTGAATAATTTTTAGACTTTGTATATATCACATAGTTAAGAGTGTTGAATTCCCCAGGGAAAACCTGATGTTTTCCCCAATACATCAAATTACTAGGCTTAGATAGTATTATCTCGATACGAGGTTGTTTTCTATAACTCCAGGTGAGATTGGATTAATTATGGGTTGTGAGTCGTTATAATCATGCATTAATGAAAATGAATAGTTTACAACTATATAAACGATCCCTTAGGCGTCGTCCGTACTACTCACTTAATCTAACCACCCTGACTTCTCATAGCCCCACAACCGAGGAGAAAAGAGGGTGTGAAGCCCCCGTTATTTCCATAAGTCGTTCAAGGCTATCGTGAATGTGAAAGGCACTTGGCCTGACTCGCATTTAACTTCTCGACTTTGCTAGCAGTACCAAAGGACCCTTGGGGCCCAAAACCACAATAAAGCTATTGAAAGTCCTTTTACATGGAATTAGGTCATTTATGGCCCAATAACATGCAAGCGCGTTCCCTTCGGGCCTAAAGATCATGTCATTGGGCTAGCTAGGCCCAACAAGCACGATTTGAAACTTTCGAGCCCAAAGATCGCGTGTGTATTGAAGTATCATTGATTATTGATTTGTGATTCGTTATTGATTCGAGACCGAATCAATTCGTTTGGTAACGATTTTGGTGTTGAAGGTGTATTTATTATTACGTTTCGCTGGTAGACATAATACTCGTATTTTTATTTTAAGGGGTCTATTGTTTTAAGAATGTGAGTTTATCTTCATAAGCCCTTTTCTCGGATAAAATTTACACTTTTAACCCTTTGTGTACAAAGAATTTCCGGTTTAGTCCGTAAACTATTTTTCTTGACACTTTAGTATCAAAACTTATTGGAAAGACATTTTTAGCACAAATTTACTTGATAAACAGCTTAAGTCCTTCAAAAATGAAATTTTCTCGATTGAAAACTCCATTTTCACAACTTTTACAATTTTGACCCAAAATGGATATTTTTTGCATCTTTGGTCCCTTTTTAATTTGAAAAGCATTTTTGACCCTTGAAATAGATTTGGTACACTAGTACTCCTCTTTTTTATAGAAATGTGCAGTTTCAGCCCCTCCAAATCAAAATTCTCGCAATTTGAGGCTTTATTGGGTCGAAAGGTCCATTTTGTCCCATTATGTTTAAAATTCACATTTTTAACCCTTCAAAAGTGTTAATATTCAGAAAGTACATATTAGAAACTTTTTGGACACATCTCAACCTTCAAAATTTATATTTTGTCGTTTTGGCCCCCTTAGTTTTGTATTTTTAGCATTTTGAGCCCAAAAATGGGGTTTTAAGTCCAAAAATTTTCATATTAACCAACTAGATTATTTTTCTAAACTTGGTTAGTGTGAAATGGTATAAGTTATACTTATTTCATTCTTCATATAGTAGATCTCAGTTTTTAGGTTCATGTGGCTAGTTTAAACATCACAATCACACAAGACATACATATAAGCATAAAAATCACACAAGGCATACATATACTCATAGATCTACACATTTGCTTGTATTCTCCCCCATAAAACATATAAAAACCGAAAAAAAAGGGGGTATGAAGATCACCTTGAGTTGTGGTTTCGATTTGAAGAAGAAAAGAGAAGAGTTTGTTGCTATTTTCAGCCCTAGCAAGTTTCTTGAATAGATCTCGAACTTAGAGGGTTCTAAGATACAAGATCATGAATTCAGATGAGTTAAGAGGAGATTTTTGATAGAAAAAAGAGTCTAGAGTGTGGATCCAAGCATAAACTTACCTAAGATGATGATTTTTGTGAAGAATCATCCTTGTAAAGTCCTTAAATCTCGAAATTTTTTAAGGGAATGTGAAGGGATTTGTGGTGTGTTCTTGAGAGTGTTTAAGTGAATGATTATGTGTGGGTGTGTGATACTCTCGGCCGAGAGTAATAGAAGAAGAAGAGATAGACAAGTGAGAGGATATGGATGTAAACATGTGAGATATGCTTGGATATCCCATAGGTATTAAGGAGGTGGCTAATCCTCCTTAATTCTCAAAAAAAAATTTCTACTTGGGCCGAGAGATAGAGGGGAGAGATGGAGACTTGGGACTTTGGTGCTTAAATCCAAATCATAGGCCCATGTTGATTGTTTTTCGGCCCATTGGACTGCTAGGGTGCCTCACGGCCCAATTTGGTTCATTTAAATAATTTATTTCATTCTAGGACCAATATGGCCTAACATGGTAAAATAAATGAAAGTGCGTCCAACTAGAGCTCATTTAAGAGTTCTAAGATGGTCAAATTGGAAGCTTAGTGGTCCATTGGGCCCAATAAGGAAGTCCTAGTCCAAAATGGATTTAAACAAGGACTTCTAGGGTTTCCAATTACTTGTTGACTATCTGTAGTGCTTGTATGATGTGTTTGATTGAATATTTATTGTCATACAATATGCATCATACATTCTCTTGAGTCTTGGATTCACACTTTGGCTTAATTTTTGTAATCTACAAGGCACAAAAATTTATAGGTTGTGACAAAATTACATACCTTGTTGTTGAAAGTGTTCCTTGAAACCTTATGAGCCTAGCACCTCAAGTGTGATGCCTCAAATGCTTCACACAACACCAAATGAAAAGTATAAACTTGAGAGAATACTTTAACACCCTCAAAATCGACCAAACCCTCCTCTTTCTCTTGTGTCTCACATGTGTAACTGATTTTGGGGAGAGGCATGGTCCTTATATAGTGTGTTGCATTAGGTAAAACCCTAATGTAACATGACTCTTCATTTCTCAATCCATGGGTTAACTCCATGGAGCATCCATGAAGCATCCTATGGGTGGAACCCAACTTGATAATCGATGGAGCCTTTTAGCCCACTATATAAGATATGGAAGATTTATATAATCTACCTACATATTTAATTAGTTATTCTTTTGATCACTTAATTAATTCTTGATCAAAACTAATTAAATAATATTATTAATATATTAGAAATTATAATATATTAATAAACCATATGTGTTATTTCTCTCATTTAGTTTATCCAATTGCATGGTGCCATGCAACCCAAATGGACCACGCTGGGTCGGGTCAAGTATTTAACAGAAATAGTTATGGACTTAGACACCTTATCCAACACTTTTAACACTGTTTGAGGATTCATTTAAGTGTTCTAAGCTTAAGTACTGCCAAGTTTGGGATTAGGGATGAACTATCAAGTCATAAAGTAGAAAAATCGGGTTATACACTCTCTAGGGAGGAGTGTACGGCCGTACACATGGGTGTGTGGCCGCATACCCACCCCATGACCGGAAACTCGGGGTGGTGGGTCACCTACATCTATATATATGAAGAGACCCCC
The DNA here is from genome assembly GCF_052625555.1 of Lactuca saligna. Classification (NCBI taxonomy): domain Eukaryota; kingdom Viridiplantae; phylum Streptophyta; class Magnoliopsida; order Asterales; family Asteraceae; genus Lactuca; species Lactuca saligna. The sequence goes on from NC_136421.1 coordinate 76,285,894, forward strand.
TTTCTTCATTCTTTTCTTCTTTTGGCTGCACACTACTACTTTCTCTCTTTAGAATCATCATCCAAGAACTCTCCATAGGCTTCAAAAACATAAGTAATTTATCCCCTAGCTAGTTATACTTGAAGGACCACTTGATTTTTCATGTTTAAACATTGTTTTTCATCTTTTTGAAGGTGTACGACTGCACACCTGCATAAGGTTGGCCGTACACACCTTAAAGGCTCTCTAAGTGTGAATTTGGCCCTTATCTTCTAGTTGGACATGATCTTAACCATGATGTCCCCAAAATAGAGAATTTGGGCATGAATACGAAGAGTGTACGGCCGCACACCCCTCTGTACAACCGCACACCCCTTTGTACGGCCGTACACACGCGCTTAGGGCCATACACCGACTTTGATGATGATTTTTTGCCTCAAACTAGCAATACCACTAAGCATGAGACCTAGAACACTTCTTGGATGCTAGCTAGGACCTTCGAAATGCCTCAAAACACATCACTTCATGAGTGTACGGCCGTACACTCATGGGCCACACACACCCTTAGGGTGGCCGTACACCTCCCTTATTTGACCAGTTATGGTTTCGACACTTAGTTCAAGTGTTTCCAGGCCCTTAGAGTGGTTTCCTATCATGTTTAGTCATGAAATACCCTAATCTAAAACATATATGTGCTATTATATGTAAATAGGTTTCATTTGCGTACGAAACATCAGTTGACACTCAACATCCATACCGATCTTACATTCGAATCCTACGTCAAACAGTGAGTTCATACCCGTACACTTCTATGATTTTTAAATGTTTTCAGGGGGGAATACAAGCCAAACACAATAGTTTTCAACAAGTCAAACTTATGCAATTTACACAAATCAATGATTTTCATAAAGCCTTTAGATAATTAATCCCTTTTGTACTATGCGGAGCATAAGGGCGCTTTCTATATTTAATTGCATAGTTTTCCGAATATTTCACGAACATAACATTACAGTCAAACTATAATGGGTATAGTTTGGGGATTTCATTAACAGTTTTACTGATACAAACCACATATGCGGTTGAATACATAAACTATGATAGATTTAGTTTACAACACAAATTACTACAAAAGTACAACAATTAATAAATATTAAAGGGTTCTGACATTGCCTCCTACATAGCTAGATTCTGTGATCTAGCTCTTCTTTGTCTGGGAATGGTCACCCTGGAAAGCAAAAAGATAGAAAGATACATCTGGGGACTGATGCCCCTAACTCAAGGGAACATCTTGTGTGCCAAGCCTACCACTTTTGACAGCGCCAAGTGCCTGGCACAGACCCAAATAGATCAAGGGTTGATCTTGATAAGGTGGTAACCATTCCTGAACCAGCAAAGGCGAGTGGTGGGAAAAGAAAGTTATGGAAGCAGTGAAAGGGCCATCCTTCGTAGGAGCCCTCCAAGAAACAGCGAACAATGGCAGTTCACGTAGCTACTACTCGTGTCACTGTTCCTGCAACTCAAGCACCTACCCAGTAGGTATGCTGGTACCCTTCCTCGATGCGACAAGTGTAATTATCATCATAATCTCGGCCATGCCATGAAATGCACTGCAACAACTGTGGCAAGAAGGGTCACACAACTCGAGGCTACAAGACACAAGTCCAACCAAACAATCAGGTATCTAGAGCGGGTGTCGGTCAAGCATGTTATGGTTGTGGTGAAGTCGGGCACTACAAGAGAAACTGCACCAAGGCAACAAAAACTGGTTGTACGGGGAGAGTGCTAGCAATAGGTAAGGAGGAAGCGGTTGTAGATCCCACTGTTGTTACGGGTACGTTCATCCTCGGCAACTCTTATGCATGTATTCTTTTTGATTCTGTTGCGGAGAGAAGTTTTGTTAGTCATGCATTCAAACATCTCCTCAACGATAAACCCCAACCTCTAACCGAAACATTTACCGCTGAGATGGCTAAAGGTGAGAAAGAGAGCATTAATGACATATTCATAGGATGTACCCTTACCCTAAATGATCATTCCTTTCCAATGGATCTTATGCTAGTCTCCATAAAGAGCTTCGATGTCATCATCGGCATGGATTCACTGAGCCCCAATCATGCTGATATCCTTTGTTACAAAAAAGCATATCGTCTCAATCTTCTCTATGGTGAAACAGTCATGATATATGGCGATAAACTTAGCTCGAACCTCCATGTCATTTCGTGCATCAAAGCCCTAAAATTTCTGCGAAAGGAGTGTCATGCTTTCCTAGCCCATGTCGTTAATGAGAAACAGGAAGTTAAAGACCTGGAGAGCATCCTTGAAGTTTGCAATTTTGCTGATGTATTTCCTGAAGAACTTCTAGGAATTCCTCCCGAGCGCCAAGTCGAGTTTCGAATCGACTTAATCCTTGGAGCTACCCCCATAGCTAAATCCCCATACCGCCTAGCACCATCAGAAATGCAAGAGTTATCTAGACAGCTCAATGAACTCCTCAACAAAGGATTCATCAGATCGAGTTCCTCACCCAGGGGAGCCCCGGTCTTATTTGTGAAAAAAGAAGGATGGATCTTTTCGGATATGCATTGACTATCGCGAACTAAACAAACTCACCGTCAAAAACCGTTACCCTCTTCCTCGGATTGAAGACCTCTTCGACTAACTTCAAGGAGTCGGCTACTTCTTAAAAATAGACCTAAGATCAGGGTACCATCGGCTGCGAGTCCATGAGAGTGATGTTCCTAAGACAACATTTTGGACTCGATATGGGCACTACGAGTTTGTAGTAATGCCCTTTGATCTAACTAACACAGCGGCGGTATTCATGGACGTAATGAAAAGGGTGTGTCGTTATTTCCTGGATGAGTTCGTAAATGTGTTCATTGACAATATACTTGTCTATTCTAGAAGTGAGGAAGATCACAGACAACATTTGAGGTTGATGCTGGAAACTCTAAGGGCGGAGAAGTTATACGCGAAATTATCCAAATGCAAATTTTGGATTCGTAATGTAACTTTCATAGGTCACGTGGTAAACGAGGAAGGCCTAAATGTGCACCCTTCCTAAATCAAAGCGATAGAGAACTGGTCAACACCGAAGATGCCCGCAGAATTCCATCAATTCTTGGGCCTCGCTGGCTATTATCGTATGTTTTTCAAAAATTTCTCCAGTACTGCCAAACCCTTAGCCACTCTAACTCAGAAAGGTGTACCCTTTTGTTGGCGTAAAAAGCAAGACATTGCATTCCAAACATTGATGCAGGCCCTATGCAGCACACCTATCCTATCTCTACCTGAAAGGAAGGAGGACTTCGTTGTCTACTGTGATGCATCCAATCAGGGCCTACACTGTATGCTCATGCAACGGGGAAAGGTTATCGCTTATGCATCGAGATAGTTGAAAGCACACGAAGTCAATTATACAAATCACGATCTAAAATTGGGAGAAGTGATCTTCGCATTGAAAATATGGAGACATTATCTCTACGGAACTAATGCACTGTCTTTACCAATCACAAGAGCCTACAACATATCTTCAATTATAATGATTTGAACATGAGACAACGGTGATGGGTAGAGCTACTATGTGATTATGAGTGCAAAATACACTACCATCCTGGCAAGGCCGATGTGGTAGCGGATGCCCTCAGCCAGAAAGAGTACTCAGGTCGCAGTATGACATCACTAACCATGACCATCCATTCCCACTTATCCGCACATATTATAGAGGCTCAGCTGGAAGCCCTAAAACCAGATAACATGGCAAATGAATCATTGAGAGGAATGGAGAAGAACCTAGAGGTCAAGGGAGACAGACTCTAATATTTCATGAACCAGATTTGGACCCCAAAGTTTGGTGGTTACAGAGAGATTTTCATGAACGAAGCTCACAAGACTAGATACTCTGTTCACCTAGGTTCGGATAAGATGTACCTTGATCTCAAGAAAATATATTGGTGGCCAAACATGAAAGCGGAGATCGCTACCTTCACGGGCAAATGTCTGACTTGCACCAAGGTTAAGGTCGAATATCAGAAGGCCTCAGGTTTGCTTTAGCAGCCGGAGATATCTGAGTGGAAATGGGAAAGGATTACTATGGATTTCATCACTAAATTACCTAGATCTCCGAGTGGGTACGATACCATATGGGTAATTATCAATCAATTAACCAAATCCGCCCACTTCCTACCAATCAAAGAAACTTTCAAGATGGAAAAGCTTACACGAATCTATATCCAAGAAATAGTTCTACTGCACGGTGTGCCTGTGTCCATTATCTCCGATCGAGATAGCATGTTCACCTCAAGATTTTGGCAGTCACTACAAAAAGCTCTTGGAACTAAGCTGGATATGAGTACAACTTACCATCCTCAAACAGATGGGCAGAGTAAGAGAACCATCCAGACCTTGGAAGACTTGTTGAGAGCATGTGTCATCGACTTCGGTAAGTCATGGGACACCCATTTTCCCTTGGTTGAATTCTCCTACAACAACATTTATCATACCAGCATAAAGGTTGCAGCTTTTGAAGGTTTGTATGGCCGTAAGTGCAGATCCCCTTTGTGCTGGGCTGAGGTGGGTGACATGCAGCTAGCCAAGGGACGAGTCCCCCGATAGCACTCTCATAGGTCCAGAGATCATATGTGAAACTAGAAAAGATCGTACAAATCCGAGAACGAGTAAAAGCTTCAAGAGATCGACAAAAGAGCTATGTCGATAATAGATGAAAACCTTTGTAATTACAAGTCAGCGACCACGTTCTGTTGAAAGTCTCACCCTCGAATGGCATGATAGGCTTTGGAAAGCGTGGAAGGGTAAATCCAAGGTACATATGACCATTGAAGATCCTTGCTAGGATCGGTCCCGTAGCATACAAAATTCATTTACCTCAAGAGCTTAGCAACATCCATCCCATCTTCCACATCTCAAATCATAAGAAGTGTTTATCCAATAAGACCCTTATTATTCCTCTCAATGAGATTAAAATCAATGAGAACCACAAGTTCGTGGAAGAACCAGTCGAAATCATGGATCGGGTGGTCAAACAAACAAAACAAAGTCGCATCCCGATAGTGAAGGTTCACTGGAATGCCAAGAGGAGACCTGAATTCACTTGGTAGCATGAGGCTTCAATGAAACAGAAGTACCCCAATCTTTTTCCAAGTCCATGAATTGTATCTCTATTCTTGAATTTCGGGACGAAATTCCCTCTAGCGAGGGGATGATGTGACAACCCGAAACTTCTATCTTGTACTATTGGTCAATTCTATCAATGTTAAATTCGATTCCATCACCTTTTAGCACTGTTTGAGGATTTTTTTTTTTAAGTGTTTTAAGCTTAAGTAAAACCAAGGTTGAGATTAGGGATGAACTATCAAGTCGAAAAGTAGCAAAATCGGGCCATACACCCTCTTCGGAGGAGTGTACGGCCATACATATAGGTGTGCGGCCACATACCAACCCCATGACCGCACACTCGGGGTGGTGGGTCACCCACCTCTATATATATATATATGAGGAGACCACCTTTCTTTATTCTTTTCTTCTTTTGGCTGCACACTAAAACTCTATATCTCTAGAATCATCATCCAAGAACCCTCCAAAGGTTTCAAAAATGTAAGTAATTCATCCCCTAGCTGGTTATACTTCAAGGACCTCTTAATTTTTTATGTTTAAACATTGTTCTTCATCCCTTTGAAGGTGTACGACCGCACACCTTCATAAGGTTGGCCGTACACACCTTAAAGGCTCTCCAAGTGTGAGTTTGGCCCCTATCTTCTAGTTGGACATGATCTTAACCTTGATGCACCTAAAATCGAAGATTTGGGCATGAATATGAAGAGTGTACGGCCGCACACACCCTAAGGGCCATACACCCACTTTGTTGATCATTTTTGGCCTCAAACTTGCAGTACTACTAAGCATTGGACCTAGAATACTTCTTGGACGCTAGATAGAACCTTGGAAAAGCCTCAAAAACACATCACTTCATGAGTGTACGGCCGTACACTCATGGGCCATACACTAGTGGCCATACACACCCTTAGGGTGGTCGTACGCCTCCCTCATTTGACCACTTATGGTTTTGACACTTTGGTTAAGTGTTTCTCGGCCCTTAGAGTGGTTTCCTATCATGTTTAGTCATGATATACCCTATTCTAATACATATATGTGATATTATATGTTAAAAAGGATCCATTTGCATATGAAACATCAGTTGGCACTCATCATCCATACTGGTCTTACATTCGAATCCTACGTCAAACAATGAGTTCACACCCATATGCTTTTGTGATTTTTTAAACGTTTTCAGGGGGAATACAATCCAAACACAACAGATTTCAACAAGTCAAATTTATGGAATTTACACAAATCAACGATTTTCATAAAGCATTTAGATACTTAATCCCTTTTGTACTATGTGGAGCATAAGGGCGCTTTCTAAATTTAATTGCATAGTTTTCTGAATATTTCACGAACATAACATTATAGTCAAACTATAATGTGTATAGTTTGGGGATTTCATTACCAGTTTTACAGATACAAACCACATACTCGGTTGAATACATAAACTATGACAAATTTAGTTTATAACACACATTACTACAAGAGTACAACAATTAATAATTATTAAAGTATAATTATTTTTACTCTACAAAACATACATCGGATTTTCATACGAAAGGACAATATACTTATATATTATTACTCGTAAAGTCGTTAACTTAATTGGGAGACACGTCCTTAGACGCTTACAACATTAACCTAAGTGTAGGACTACCCTTATGAACCAGAGTCTCCTCGCGGGAGAACGTGGCTTTTTTGAATAGATCTATACGGGACTGACTATCCCACACCTGGCTGCTAGCTGGAGTCGGACCGCCAGGTCTACGGGTGACAAATGTCATAAAGGATATCGGTGTCTGTTTAACGTCGTATCAAGTTTAAGTATGGTCATAAAACTCACCAATAGTACGGCATATTTACGTAATAATATACCTCTCAAGAAAAATTGCTTTAATAACATAAGTGTGACAGTTATGCCTTACAATTTCAGAAGTATTAATACAACAAACACACGTATAACATGGAAAATAAGGGATTTTCCCAGACTAAACCTCATACTTTACATACTGGTGGTAGCTAGGGTTTTCAAACGGAACATACTTTACATACTAGTGATACGTTTTGATACGAATCATATATATATATATATATATATATATATATATATATATATATATATATGTATATATATATATATAATGAAAATCAATTATTTATACAAATTCTGTGAGTAGTTTTCATTACAAAAATATGCTTATGAACTCACTAGCTTTATGCTGATACGTTTTCAAAACCGCTTGTATTCTCACAACAAAAATAGACAGGTTCCTTTGCCAGCTTTTGGAGAAGACGGAGCATTTTGGAGTCTCGTCTTTTACTTTTTTCATATACTGATGTATACAAACTATGTTTTTCTAACAGATGTAAATATTCATATGTAATGTAATGGTTGTGTTTACTTTGATTACTATGATGCAATTGTTGTGATACTACGCATGACGACATTCACCCCCGGACGTTTCTGCCGTTTGTTTTATGGTTCGGGTGTGTGATACGGATTTCTCCCATATTGGTTCTCCTTAGAGCTCCTAGATCTCACATTGGTTCGGGTACAGGTCCCATGCTTTCAATAATACGGGCCCAATAATACCTTCCACACCTACCTGTACCTTCCCCAAGGCTCTACCTGATAACCCTAATTCGTCCTGGAACCAATCATATCTCACAGCTACCACTATCTCAAATCCTATGTTATCCTAAGATTTCCTCCATCCATTTCAAACTAGAACACAATCATAACATGTTGCCTTATACATGCAAATTATACACATAACATAATCAAATAGACTTTCGAATAGCAGACTCTACCCTATGACCACAACTAGATAAAGAATAGGATATAAGGCCAAAGAGCATACACGTAGCAAGATTCATACGATTATCTTAACTCATATATCAATATAACATGGCTAAAGTATTAGTGAACTACTTACTTGGCTTGGCTGATCATGCGATTGCACTCTCCTCTTTCCCATTTTAAGAAGTTTTAACTTTTACTTTTGAAAACGATTTTACGATTTCCTAAGTTTGAGTTCTGACACACTCGAAAGTATGTCTGAATCATTCAAACCAAGGCTCTGATACCAACTTGTAACGACCCAAATTTTCAAAAGAAAATTTTCATTTTAAAATAATCAAAACATTTAGGATAAATCACAAAATCTTAAGAGCAATCATTTTCAAATCCATAACATCAGCAATTTTAGTTCAAATATCAGAGTGTCCCATAAAAACGCCTGAGAGAGTGCATGTCGTGCAATCAAGCCTTTCCCTTGCCCTTAGGCTCAAAAGTACCAGAAACATACCAACAAAGTGTAAGCTAATGCTTAGTGAGTTACCTAGAGCATACCCCACACAATCCAGATAAATCACATATAACATATTACCTATAAAGCTAGATAAACCACATAAGCCATGCATATATACGTATAAGGATGCCGTGGAAACCATCCGAGGTCTTACACCAAGTCCCACTAGAAACCACCACTTGGTCTTTGTTAGCCGCCACTGGAACCCCCACGTGGTCTTGGATCACTATCATGGGAACCTCCACATGGTCTCCCCTAAGCATAAAAATATTATATGAACTAAACATGTAAACATAATAGGAAGCCATGGAAACCCTCCAAGGACTTATACCAAATGCCAAGGGAACCTCCTCATGGTCTTAACATATTGCCACGGGAACCCCCCGGGGACTTCCATACAAGTGTCAGAGTGACATATCATCCAATCAACTATCTATCCATACAAATATATATATATATATATATATATATATATATATATATATATATATATATATATATATATATATATCATAAAATGGGCTGGCCTTGGTGCCTTGGACCAATTGGTATGGTGAGAAGACTCATCTTCTCCAAATGCTGAACTGATAAGATAATATCAGATGAGTCCCAATGCGCAACTCCAAATCAACTTCCTATAGCCAGTGTGTGAGTAACTTGTCAAAATCTTGAAATACCAGAAATACCCTTTTGGTCAAACTTGGTCAACCATGATCAAATACCAAGTCAACAGTCAAGGTCAACAGTCCATGTTGACCCCCAACTTGTTGAGTGCATCTAGGAACTCATCGAGTTCCTTCAGAGTCCATACAATCAAAATCCCGAGTCAACTCGCCGAGTTACCTAAGTAACCTTTCAAGTTCATTAATGTATAGTAGCCCGAAAACTCATGTAGACCAAAAACTCTAATCTCTTACAAAAATCACTCAGAATCTCGAAAACGGGTAACCCTATCCGACTCGTCTAGTTGGCTAAGCAACTCGTCGAGTCCCTTTAGTCCTTTTTGTGTTCAGTCCATTCTAGTGGAAGTCGAGGCTCCAAATTACAAATCTGATCCCTTATGGTGTAATTACCACGTAAAATAGCAAACTTTACGTGCATGCAATGCCTACCATGGCTAAAACACTAAAACTAAGGTTCCTATAAGGTTTAGTGCAAGGAAAAGAGCCTAAAATGGATAAAATAGACACCTTTATGTCCATGGAGGTCTAGAGGTGTCTAGATCTGGAAACATATCCTCATGAAAAGTCCTAATCCGAGTATGACATCATTTTTCCACAAAACTGACCATATTCTTTCGTAAAATGAGATCTAAACAAGTAAAGGTCAAGGTAGCAATTTTTTACCTCAAGTTGGTTGACAATACAAAGTGGTTGTTTGATCTTTTGCTCCTATATCTGATGCACCTTCTTCAAGCTTCAAAATCCTTCACAACCACACCAAAATCACTCACCAAAGCTCTCACACACACTCAAGGAGGTAATAGGCTCAAACTAGTGTTTCTATGGGCAGTTAGCATGGTGACGGAGGCCACAATGGTCCGTAAGTTCCTTAAAATTAGGGTTTTCCTTTACAACACCTACTCGTCGAGTCGGGGCCTTCCGAATCGTCGAGTAGGTTCTATGTCCTACATCCTCATAAATGATCTCTACGCGACGAGTTAGAGCTCCACAACTCGTCGAGTTCCAATCTAAAACCCTAGAATTCTGAAAGTAATTCAATACCTGGAATGAGTGTTACATTGTGTTATAAGCCACATAGATAATGTGATAGAATATGCATTCTAACACCTGAAAGCACATGAACGAAACTACCCCACTCATGATTTGGAGTTGGCATCAGTAGTTTTTGCAATAAGGATATGGAAGCATTATCTTTATGGAACAAAGTGTAAAATTTTCATTGATCATAAGAGTCTTCAGTATCTCTTTTATAAAAAAGAATTAAACATGAGACAAAGATGCTAGATAGAATTACTCAAAGATTATAACTACGAGATACTTTACCACCCTCGTAAAGCGAATGTCATAGCAGATGCTTTGAATAGAAAAAGAAAATTAGAGAGGAACAATCCAAAAGCATTGAGAAATTAAATTGTCTCGACAATTGTAGAAAGTATCAAGAAAGCTCGGGAATATGCTTTGAACGAAGATAATTGAAAAAAGAATATTTCAGAAAAACATTATTGTTCAGAACAAACAAATAAGGGTTATAGGTATTCCAAAACAAGATTTGGGTGCATAAGACAAAATGAATAATAGATCTTCTCATGGAAGAGTCTCACAAGAACATGCACGCAAACTGCATGAGTAAGTATGCAAAAAAGTTGTGTTAAATAATGTAAAATGGGTATCATATTTAGAAGGTACATTATGAGGCAATTTCATGGATGTAAACTTCATAAGAATATAACTTCGATTGGAGGAGTTATGATTTATGTAAAAAGTAAAATTAGACGTGTAATAAATTTTACGATGCCAAAACAATATTAAAACATTGGTTGAGTTTTGGGTAGTTCCACTAATAGGAAACTTGTAGTACTTCTCGAAGTTAGAACATCAACACAAAGAACACTAAAAATGGAGTCAGTATGAAAAAGATATGATTTTGTTTCAAATCATTAAATTTTACCTTGTTAGGCCTGTTAGGTATTAGTTCAAAAATAGTTTCATAAACTTGAAAAATATGGCAATGAAAGAATTTAATTTTTGAAATAACATAAGCATTTTATACCCACCAAGGATCTTTTTGCAAGTTATAAAAAAGATTAAAACACCACCCAAAGAAGAGGTAAAGAAATAACAACCTTTGTAGTTCATTGGGTCCTCTTGGGAGGCTTGGAAGTTGATGAAGAATGTGGAACCTTTGAGACACCAAAAATGACTCAACTTGATATAGATGCTAGTCCAAAACTCTTAAACCATATGGCTTTTAGTTTATAGCCAATATGAACTTAAATAGGGCATGTGAAAGCAAGTAATCTCCAAGTCTTCAAAGCAAAACTTAGAGAGGATGAGAGAAAAAGAGGAACTTTCCGCCATATGCCTCAAGGAAGGAATGAGCAATCTTGCCAAATGCAAGCCCTCTTATTTATATGCATAAAGTGAAGTTATTAACCATTAGTCCTTTGCACTTTAAGCAAACTTTCCCCCATTGTCATAAGCATGTCTCTTATGCCTTTAAAGCATGATTAGAAAAGTCGTACACTTATTCTTTTTATGCGTATCTCAAAAATTGCATAAAGAAGAAGAAAGTTAGTTTAAATTGTATAAACTCAAGGTTTATAAAATATAAAATTTGTTTTTTAAGTAAAAGACATAAGGTTTTCAACTAGTCCAAAAAATTGTGCATGACATATTAATTCATACCATATGAAATAATATAATGTTACTTGCTAATGGAATTTATTATTTCCATGAAATAAATAATTTCCATTTTAATTATAAGAGTTTTATTGAATATTTGTAAAAAAAATCAATTTCTAAGTAATACTCAATTGTAACAAGTTGTTGTTGGTGTGATCCATTAGTATCGTATGTTATTTAGCAATATCACTTTAATATGACTCTTGAGTATACTAGATCTCTCAAAGCTAATAGGTGTAAAGATAAAAAGTAGTCAAAACAACCTAAAGGAAAGTTTTCTCGGACATAGAAAGGAGTCATGATTTGTAAAAATTCATCTTGTAAGCTTGGTTTCCAGTTCTATGAAGAACTTTGAATGGTGCAATAATTTTTGGGCTTAGCTTCCTTAACTTTTCAGAATATGATAAGTGCCTTCCATGGAGAAACTTTGAGCAACACATGGTCTTCTATTTCAAATGTAATCGGTATTCGCTTCTTATCCTCAATGCTCTTTTGACGGGTTCGATGGAATGCCCCGTTCGTGAAATATTTAATTATGGGTTCCCGAGAGCAAGAGTAAGGGCGTTTCGGCCCTTGATGTGGAATTAGGGTTTGGCAAGAATGGCTTATGATTGAGGAGGGGTTCTAAATTAAGAAGTGGGCAGCAATGGTTCCTAACGGGAAATTAGTAAAAGGGTCCCATGCATGTTAAGCATGCGTACTTTAGTATGGCTGGGTACGCCCAGTGTATACTGGATGTACGCCCAGCGTAGTGAGGGGAAGAAATGTGGGGGCAAGTTCGAGTACGCCCAGCGTACCAGAGGTACGCCCAGCGTACTCTCAAAATCCCAAAACCCTAATTTTAAGGGCAACCACTATATAAGGAACATAATGGCTCCCTTCTCAGCCTCCATAGACACTCTCTTACCCCCAGAAACCCTAGATATCCATATTACCTCCATTGTTGGGTGTTATTGGTCTTGGAAAGCTTGGATTAGCAAAGGAAAGCATAAAGGAAGAAAGGAGAAGTTGGCAAAGAAGGAGTAGAACGACTGCAGCTTATAGATCTAGAAAGACATCATCCTTTGGAGCCTATTTGAGGTATAAAGCTTCTTGCTTGACATTTATATTGTGTAGATTTATGTGTTGTGAAGCTTTGACACCATTCTTGTCCCAAAAGTCCTCATCTTGTTGCATGTTTCGAGTTGGTCAAGATTATATGTCCTTTCAGACCTTAGGAGAGGTCTTGAGTGAGAAAAATGAGGTCCCAAGGGCTGTGGTTGTTCCATGTGTGAGATAAGTAGGTCTTAACGGATTAAGACCTTGGATTAAGAGATTTATGGACGTCCTAGGTGATAAAGTTTGAGACTTTATGGATCGTAGGCATATTTGGCTTAAGGATCTGAAGTTTGGGCTTAAGAGCTTAAGCCATTAAGATGTTATAAGATGTTGTTGAGCAGTGAGGTTATGCCCAGTGTAACCTATGAGTACGCCCCGCATAGCGAATCAGTACCCCGATCCCCATTTGCGAATCAACGTTGTACGCCCAGCGTACTCCCTATGTTGGGTTTTCTTTGTGGGCCTTAGAGATTGGGCTGTTTTTGGGCTGTTCGATTTTTGGGTCATGTCTAGACTTTATGGAAGGAGTATTATGGACTCACTAATTATTATGGACCTTGGATCTAGGTCCATTTGGTGAGGAGGGCCCAATTTAGTAAATTGGGCCAATATTGGGCTTTTTAGGAGAATTGGACTTTGGCCTTGGCCCAATAAGTGTATATATGTTTGGCTTAATGATTATTTTTGGTATGTTGGCTAGTTCGGGATTTTCGGTGAGTCAGTGATTCAGGAATTTGCTTCTTCAGTTCAGAGTTTCGGCAATCACGAGGTGAGTTATCCTCACTATATCAACAAGGTCTAAGGCACCAAGGCCGACCCTTTATCGGATTGTAATCCGGGTATCGTTGTTATGTGGTTACCTTGCTATGTTTTCATTTGGGTATTAGGATGGTATATGCTAGAGACCTTTTAGGTCGGTATCCTGTTTAGTGTATGTTATGATACGTGATCTTCTAGATCGGTTTGATTGAATGTGAATTGTTATATGATTTTATTTGTATGTTCACATGGTTGTTTGACTAGGGTTGGGTTGAGGTGGGACCTGCTTTGTGCTGTAGGCCAACATACCCAGGGCGGACCGGTTATTCCGAAGGCCCAACGAGCAGTTCGGATAGGCTGTAGGCCCCACGAGGGCGGACCAGATGTGCCGAGGCTCGAAGAGTGGACCAAGCCGACTGATGGCCCGATGCGGGCGGACCATTCATACTGTAGACTCAGAGAGTTGACCAGGTGGGTTGAAGGCCCGGTGCGGGAGGACCAACCACACTGCACACTCAAGGGACATGACTAGACTCGGAGGGTGGACCAGGTGGACTGAAGGCTAGATACGGCAGACCAGTCACACAGTAGACCCGAATTGCATGGATGTTCTGTGATTTGTTATGATATAGCATGTTATATGAGTATGGTATATGTGGTTGGTATTTTGGTTGTATCTCACTAAGCTTTCGGGCTTATAGTTGTGGTTTAATGTTTTTCAGGTTCTTCAGGAGACCGTGGCAAGGCAAAGGCGTGATCGTACCGCTCCTCGTGTTTATGTTTTTTTTATGGTTCTAGGAATACTCTGATAATAAATATATTGAAAACCTTTTTGTAATAACATTATGAAAACGGGATGTTTTTGAAATGTTGAAACTTTGTTGAAATTTTTGGTCATTACAAGTTGGTATCAGAGCCTTGGTTTGAGTGAATTGGAGGAACAGTCGTGTGAATCCAGTCTCAAATCAGGGAGAGTTTTTAAAAGAGAATTTAAAATGGTTTTCAAAATAATTAAAAGTAGGACGCGGAGGTACGATCAGCCGGAGCCAGTAAGTTACCCCAAAATACCATACATGATATTTGTTTTCGAGCTTTGATAGAACAACATGCTAGTACTAGGCTAGGGATCTTCAGGATTTCATGATAATGTTGCCTAATTTATGATACCTGCTAGCCTAGGGTTTCTTTATGTATGACATTTCCAGTGTTCCTCTAGGAGTGAGGATTGAGCGCTTGTTATGTATGTTTTTCACTAGGGTGTTGTGGTAGTACTTAATACAAATATGGCTAGGTGTGGAAGGTAGTATGGGCCAGTACTGCTGAAAGCACAGGACCCATACGCGTATCAGGGAAACCATGACCTCTACGGTTGAGTTGGGAGTTGGTTCCCGGGTTGTGGGAAGTGTCTGAGATTTTGTGGTGTTTTTCAGTATGGTGGTCACGAGGCATGCTGGGAGTGGATCCGTGTCAGGATCGGGAGCAGGAGCGGGAGGTCAGGGCAGGTCAGTACTGCCCGAGGTTATTGGTCAGATGAGCACAGGCGAGTTAGATGCTAGGATTCATGAGATCCTGCATGATGAGGTTATTGCGTTGTTCCGGGCCGAGCTGCCGGAACTGTTTGGGTCGATCAAGACTGCCATGGTTGAGTATTTTGATGAGCGCTATGCGGCTCTCGCAGAGACGGCTGCCACGGAAGCTACAACGGCTGTAGCAGCGGAAGGGGGAGGAGCTGGTAGAGGTTTCCAGTATCGGGACTTCAATAATACGAAGCCCCTACCTTTGATGGAGTTAAGGACCCGATTGTCACTATGAGATGGTTGGCAGACGTGGAAGGGTGTTTCTTCACGTGTTCATGCCCTGCTTATCAAAGGGGGAGGTGTGCTCTGAACTTGTTGAGGCTTGGGGCGAAGGATTAGTGGAGATTGACCACGGGGTCATATTCGGATGCACAGAGGGCTGCGGTTTCATGGTATCAGTTCTGAGAGATGTTCAGCACTCGTTATGTTCAGCGGGTTGAGAGGGAGAGATTGGCTCAGGAGTTCCTTGAGCTGAAACAGGATTCAGAGTCGATGACGGAGATCAACAGGATATTCACTGAGAGGGTGATGTTTTGCCCCGAGTTTGCTTCGGAGCAGGCTCAGATGTCACGATATCTAAGCATGCTCAAGAGAGATATCAGGCAGTTCATGCAAAGGTGCGAGACCTTGTTAGACTTGCAGGAGGCCACCAGGAGGCCACCAGGAGGCGTGAGTTGGAGATTGAGTTGCAGTAACGAGAGCACAAGCAGGCTCCGGTGCAGTCGCAGCCGCCGCTGAAACGGTCTAAGATCGTCGATTCTAGATTGGGAGATCAGAGCAGCCACACTTGTGGGAAGTGTGGGAAGGGTCACACCGAAATTTGTAGGTCTGGTGGTGCTTGCCGCAAGTGCGGAAAGGCGGGGCACTATGCGAGGGATTGTCGGCAGGCAGCCCCGGGTCGGGATTTGAGGACCTGTTATCGTTGTCATCAGGTTGGGCACTTGAGGGTCAACTGTCCACAGCTTGCTGCGGGACCGGTGCAGGCTCCAGCACCGGCCACATTGAGGATCACAGGTGGAGGTCAAGGTGGAGCGGAGCCCCCAAGGGCTCAGGGTCGTGCTTTCCAGCTTATAGCGGAGGAGGTCAAGGCAGTGCCGCATGCAACTGCGTGTATGTTTCTTTCTTGATGTCTTGAGATTTTATGATTATTTTGGAGTATTGTTTATCTGCTAGTCTCGTTGTGTGGTTTTTGGTATTGTATTCATTGATTTCTGAGGGTTATGTCATGGTTATGGGTTTAGTGTTGGGAATTTTGTTGGTTATCATTCATGAGGGTTATTAGTGGGAATCTAGTGTTGGTCTGAATATCGGGTGGCATCTGCAGTCTGAGGTGTAGTTAGCTAAAGATCGAGTTTCTTTCGAGCCCGGGAGGATCAGTGTTGATATGTGATTTGGGAAGGTTGCTCATTTTAGTAGGAATCAGTTCGCATGTAAGTGTTTGTGTCGTAAAGGGTTGTTGAGGGAGGTCGGTGATGGCGACCGGTGGTTGATAGTCAGTGCTCTAAGTGGGGGAGAATTAGAGAATTCTTCGGAAGATCGGTGAGCATGAGAGGTTGTTTAGATGCGTGGGACTCAACAGTGTTTCTGTCAGCCAAAAGTGTAGGCTGCTATGAGTAAGTGGCAGGCGTGCGGGGCGGGATACAGACCAAGGGTGATTGATTATGCAAGGCCTGGGATCGGGCCAGGACCGAGTATGTAGGATGGAGGTAGAGTTCGGAACCCCTAGAGGGCTAGAACAATATGCATGGGAGGAGTTTCCCGATGGAATAACTCGAAATGTTGATTTCTAGTTGAGCGGTCTGGATAGACTGAAGGCCGGTAGGCGTACCAATTAGGCCGAAGGCTCAGAGAACGGTCCAGCCAGGCTAAAGGCCCTGGAGGGCGGTCCAGATCTGCTGAAGGTTCTGAGAGTGGTCCAGTTTGGCTGAAGGCCTGGTAAGGCGGTCCAGTCATGCTGAAGACTCTGCATGTGTCGTTAGATCGGTGCGAGGAAATGGATTGAGTATGTCGCGATATGTTAGCGTTAGAAGATCTGGCCCTGGGTATTGATCATGGTGGGAGGTCGAGCATGGACTTGAGAGTCTTCACGAGCGGATCCAGAGTATGTGTGGTGCATAGGATATCGGTTATGCTATAATAGAACGGTGTAGTTTTGAGTGGGCACCGTGGCACTTATGGAAATGTCAAGGCAGCCAAGTGGGTTTCCTTGGTAAGGGAAAGGAGGGGAATGTAGCTTTGAGAGGGAGTGTAAGTTCATGGAAGTGAAAGCAGTAGTGCAGAGTTATGATTAGAATCACATCCGGGTTGGATGGTTGCTGAGACTCGGAAGGAATGCAGGGATGGAATCTCGTATTTCCAGTTTGATTTTGATTTATGTGGTGGAAATTCATCCTGGAGGATTTTTGGAGGTGTCATCAGTGTATCGGGTTTTCCCAACCCAATGATGCTAGAGCCAATTCAGTGTGGGTATAAGATTGCGGTGGAGAACTTGGGGAAGTTGCTCTAAGGCTGAAGCATGTGTCATCCTGTCAGCAAGAAAGGGAAAGTTGGGTTCCGGGTTTCGATGGTTGTTTCTTGAGGAACCTGGTTCGGTGAATGCCAAGTGGTGCATGGCGGGGGTAGTTCTGGAGTAGAGTTGCCTCTGGCTTCGAGGACGAAGCCTAATTTATATGGGGGAGAATTGTAACGCCCCGTTCATGAAATATTTAATTTTGGATTCCCAAGAGCAAGAGTAAGGGCATTTCCGCCCTTGATGTGGAATTAGGGTTTGGTAAGAGTGGCTTAAGATCGAGGAAGGGTTGTAAATTAAGAAGTGCGTAGCAATGGTTCCTAAGGGGAAATTAGTAAAAGGGTCCCATGCATGCCAAGCATGGGTACTTGAGTATGGCTGGGTATGCCCATCGTAAGCTAGACGTACGCCCAGTGTAGTGAGGAAAAGAAATGTGGGGGCAAGGTCGAGTACACCCAGCGTACTATCAGAATCCCAAAACCCTAATTTTAAGGGCAACCACTATATAAGGAACATAATGGTTCCCTCCTCAGCCTCCATAGACACTCTCTTACCCCCAGAAACCCTAGATATCCGTATTACCTCCATTGTTGGGTGTGGTTGGTCTTGGAAAGCTTGGATTAGCAAAGGAAAGCATAAAGGAAGATAGGAGAAGTTGGCAAAGAAGGAGTAGAACGGCTGGAGCTTATAGATCTGGAAAGACATCATCCTTTCGAGCCTATTTGAGGTATAAAGATTCTTTCTTGACATTTATATTTTGTAGATCTATGTGTTGTGAAGCTTTGATACCATTCTTATCCCAAAAGTCCTCATCTTGTTGCATGTTTTGAGTTGGTCAAGATTATCTGTCCTTTCAGACCTTAGGAGAGGTCTTGAGTGAGAAAAATGAGGTCCCAAGGGCTGTAGTTGTTCCATGTGTGAGATAAGTAGGTCTTAATGGATTAAGAACTTTATGGTCGTCCCAGGTGATAAAGTTTGAGACTTTATGGATCCTAGGCATATTTTGCCTAAGGATCTGAAGTTTGGGCTTAAGAGCTTAAGCCATTAAGATGTTATGAGATGTTGTTGAGCAGTGAGGTTATTGTTGGATAAGGTGTCTAAGTCCATAACTATTTCTGGTATGTACTTGACCCGACCCGGCATGGTCCATTTGGGTTGCATGGCACCATGCAATTGGATAGACTAAATGAGAGAAATAACGCTTGGAGATTATTAATATATTATAAGTTCTAATATATTAATAATATTATTTGATTAGTTTGATCAAGAATTAATTTAGAATTAATTAAGTGATCAAAAGATAACTAATTAAATATATGGGTTGATTAAGTAAATCATCCATATCTTGTATAGTGGGCTAAAAGGCTCCATGGATCATCAAGTTGGGTTTCACCCATAGGATGCTCCATGGATGCTCCATGGGAGTTACAAACCCCTGGGTCATGGAAATGAAGAGTCGTGACACATTAGGGTTTAACCCTAGATGTGTCAACACTATATAAGTAATATGATCTCCTCCCAAATTGGTTACACACTAAGTAATAAGGGGGCTTGGCCGATTTTGAAGAGTGTGTATTCTCTCATAAGTTCTTCCAAGAGCATTTGGTGTTGTGTGAAGCATTTGAGGCATCACCACTTGAGGTGCTAGGCTCACAAGGTTTCAAGGAACACAAGCAACAACAAGGTAAGTTATTCTATCTATACTTCATGTTAAAATTGTTCCCCATGTATGCTAGATAGGAATATAACCTTGGAATTCAACTTTGCATGACAAATTAGACAAACATAGATCCAAGGTTATTAGGGTTGCATGTACACTTAGGAAGTGTTAGAATGCTCAAAACCCATCAGTGGTATCAGAGCCTAGGCTTGTTTGTTCTTATTTGTTCTTAAAAGTTGAAAACAGAATCGAAAATTTGCTGTTTGCGATCGGACCCGTCGAGTCCATAGGGGGACTCGTCGAGTCCATGAGTATCTTCAACCAACTCGGCGAGTCATGTTCATGCACTCGGCGAGTAGGGTCGAATGAGTGCAGAATTTCGATTCAGTTGCTGGAAAATGAATTAGAAACATTACCCTAAACTGTTTTAGTAAATATAAACTTGTTTTTGGTGGTGTAATGTTTTGCTAATTCATTTACAACAACTAGTTATCAAAATTACAAAGTTTTATGTAATTTTTGATTATGTTCATATTCATGTTCTTGTTCTTATGATGTTTTAGATGATCATAGGAATTATTTGTAACCTATTTGGTAGTTTAATTCTTGATCATAATGTGTTTTAATGGAGTCCATAACTTATCCTTAAGTTATGGAAACCAAGAGTCACACTTGAGTTAAAACCATTAAGAAAAAACACAAGAGTTATAAAAATGAAGAGTCTTCATTTTATGACTCTATTAAACTCATAAGTTACAAGAAATGAAAAGTTTTGAAAGTTACAAAACTTGCCCTCAAGTTTTGGAACAAGTAAAGTTAAGTTAAAACTTTAGTTCCAACCCCTAGAATTTTAAAAGTTAAAATTCAACCCTTATACTTATATTATGATGATTTAATAATTATATATATATGTATAAGAATAAAGTCGTCTTACCGCTAGTACGCCTCATTCACGAAGCCGGTCTATAAGGTGGGTATAAGGTTGTTGCCTATAAAATGGTGACTTAATGGGTGAATATTCTCACCCACCACTTGCTTGACTGGTGGAGGGTCGTTAGCCGAACGGGTAAGACAAGGACTTATAAAATTCTCATTCAAAGTATGATGAATATATAAAGTAACTAAATGTTTATTAAATTCCCAATCTTAGTTACTTTAGGAAAAATGTGAATAAGGTGCTAATCCATGAAATTACACTTTACACTTTGTCTGAGTCGTTGGTGGAGCGTGTGTGGTTAACCGGCACACTAACTTGGACTTAACAAGGTAGGTAAAGGGTGACTTAAGGTTTATTATAGTATCGGTGGAGCGTGTGTGGTTTACCGGCACATCGATTGAGTGATAAACTTTAAGGGTACCAAGTGATTTGCATGGTTACTTCACACCTCGTTTTGTGATCCTCGGCATCCCAGTCACAAAACCTGGAGGGCACTCCCGAGATCGAAACATGCCTTTGAAAAGTTCATTGGATCTCAAAGAATCTAGGAATTTCTAAAACCAATGAAAACTAAATATTTATTATTTCGGTTTTCGTGGTGGAAATTGGTGAATCGTCATTCACCTACCTTTCAAATATGGTATAGCTTAGATTACGGCATACCTCTTCTAAGTTATATTATATTGTGATTGGATCCTAGCCTTAATATTACATTTGGGTGTTTTATTAAGGACTCTCTTAAATCTAAACTAAACTTGTTCTTCTTTTTCAGATGTCTTCAACTAATGCTTCTGGCTCGAATCCTAATGGCTCCTTTACTCTTATGAGTCTGTGTGGGAAAGTCACCTTTGATGGATCCAACTTCAATAAGTGGATCAGAAACATCAGGATGATTACCCGCTACGAGGACAAAGAATATGTCCTTGACAAGGAGCTTAAGGAAATTGACGAGCCCACTGCAACTCCCCAGGAGATCGCTGACTTTCATACTCATGAAAGAGATGCAACCAAGGTGGCTTGCATCATGTTAGCCACCATGACAGCTGAACTCCAAAAGTCTTATGAAGACTTCTACCCTTATGAAATGCACCAAGATTTGATGGAAAGATACCATCAAAGTGCACGACAAGAGAGGTACGAAGTCATCTGCTCCATGATAACAACCATGATGAAGGACGGAGAGTCCGTCACGAGCCACATGCAGAAAATGCAAAGGTATGTGGATCGGTTGCTGAAGCTCAATGTGAACTTCCCTGAGGAGCTTGCAATAGATATCATTTTGCACTCCTTACCATTGTGCTATGATCAATTCCGCATGACATATCACATGAACAAGGAAGAGGTCACCCTCAGCAAACTTCAGGGACTTCTCAAGACCGCAGAAACAGGTCTTAAGGGGAAGTCGGTTGCTATCACTCCTACTCCAGAAACAACTCCGGTCTTGGCAATCGGGCAGAGTCGAGGGAGGAAGAGAAAGAGATCTTCAAAGGGTACCAAGGCTCGGACCCTTGATGGCTCTTCTTCAAGTGGAACCAAGAAAGGTTTCATTACTCCTTCTTCTGACCCAAAAGAGGCTGAATGCTTCTATTGCCACGAAAAAGCTCATTGGAAGCGGAACTGCCCAAAGTACCAGCAAGATGTAAAGGATGGGAAAGTCAAACCCAACCATGCAGGTATTTACACTATCATTTCTAATAACTCACCCCATTCGAAATCTTGGGTCCTTGATACAGGTTGCGGAATTCATATTTGCTGTGACTTGCAGGGACTAGGAAGAAGTGAGAATGTGGAGCAAGGAAGAATAAACTTAATCATGGGGAATAGGAAAGTTACACCTGTCACCAAGATTGGAGTTTATACTTTATCGCTAAGTAGTGGGTTAAATTTAGATTTGAATAAATGTTGTTATTCGCCAGAAATGGCAAGAAATATTATTTCCTTTCATGCATTGTACAAACAAGGTTTCACCTTTTCGTTTGATAATGAAGTTGGTTCGATTAATGCTTTCTTTAATAATGTACTTTATTTTAAAGCATTACCTTGTGATGGTGTGTATGAAGCTGTATCTATTGTAGATAACTTAGGAAATAATGTTTTGTGTATTGATTCTACTAATAATAATAACTTGGATAAAGCATCGTTATGGCATTGTCGTCTTGGACATATAAGCAAGAAACGCATAGGCCAACTCCAGAAGGATGGAGTCTTGGAGTCGTTTGACCTAAAGTCAAATGATAGTTGCGAATCATGCTTACTTGGAAAAATGACAAAGTCACCCTTCACAGGCTCATGTGAAAGGGGTGAAGGTTTGTTGGACCTTATACACACGGATGTGTGTGGACCATTCAAACATGCCACAAGAGATGCTAATCGTTATTATTTGACTTTTACCGATGATTACAGTAGATATGGATATGTCTACTTAATCAAGCATAAGTCAGAGACTTTCGAGAAGTTTAAGGAATTTAAACAGGAAGTCGAGAATCAATTGGGCAGGAACATTAAGATGCTTCGATCCGATCGAGGTGGTGAGTATCTTAGTTCAGAGTTCCTCGACTATCTAAAGGAATGTGGGATTGTCTCACAATTGACACCTCCCAGGACACCGCAGTTGAATGGTGTGGCTGAGAGGCGTAATTGAACCTTGTTGGACATGGTTCGTTCCATGATGAGTCGAGCTTCGCTACCAATATCATTCTGGGGGTATGCCTTAGAGACTGCCGCCCATATCCTTCATCTAGTCCCTACAAAGAAAGTTGCCAAAACTCCTCACGAGATGTGGACTGGTAAAGTACCTAAACTAGACCACATCAAGATTTGGGGCTGCGAGGCTTTCGTGAGACGCGAGACTCATGATAAGCTCGAACCCCGAAGCGAGAGGTGTATTTTCATCGGCTACCCACAACAATCCTTTGGTTACCTCTTCTACAGACCTAGTGACAATGTGGTCTTTGTAGCAAGGAGAGGAGTCTTTCGAGAAAGAGAGTTTATAAGCCAAGGAGACAGTGGGAGGCAAGTTGATCTTGAAGAAATTCAAGAGTCAAGTGGTGAAGGAACTTCAAACTCTAGCCCTCAACTTGAGGAGGAAACTCCTGTTGAGCCAATTGACGAATCTGTACCTCTGAGGCGTTCCACGAGAGTTAGGAGTGCACCTGAGCATTACTATGGATTCCATATTACTGCAGAAGGTGAGATACTTATTAGTGATGAGACACTAGTAAGTTAAGATGACCCTAACAGCTACGAGGAAGCCATGGCAGGCCCCGAGTCTGCTAAATGGAAAGAGGCTATGGATAGCGAGATACAATCCATGTATGACAATCAAGTTTGGAACTTGGTTGAGAATGTACCAGGTCGAAAGACTGTAGGGTGCAAATGGGTCTTCAAGAAGAAGACCGACATGGATGGTAAAGTACACACTTATAAGGCTAGACTGGTTGCAAAGGGCTTCTCTCAAATTCCTGGAGTGGACTATGATGAGACCTTTTCTCCGGTAGCCAAGATTAAGTCTATTCGTGTTCTGTTAGCCATAGCCGCATTTCATGACTATGAAATTTGGCAAATGGATGTCAAAACCGCTTTCCTTAATGGAAAGTTGGCTGAAGATGTTTACATGAGTCAGCCAGAGGGTTTTGTCAGTAACGAGTACCCTAATAGAGTGTGTAAGCTTGAGAAATCCATTTATGGATTAAAGCAAGCACCTCGCAGATGGAATCTTTTCTTTGATGAAAAGGTCAAGGAATTTGGCTTTTCTAGGAGTGAAGATGAATCTTGTGTATATGTCAAGGCTAGTGGGAGTATAGTTAGCTTTTTGGTATTGTATGTGGATGACATACTACTCATAGGAAACGACATTCCAACCTTGCAGGAAGTAAAGTCCTGGCTTGGAAAGTGTTTCGCTATGAAGGACCTTGGTGAAGCTGCCTATATTTTGGGGATAAGAATCTTGAGAGATCGGAGTAAAAGACTAATTGGACTTAGTCAAAGTACCTACTTGGAGAAGATTCTGAAGAGATTCAGAATGCAAAACTCCAAGAAAGGAGAGTTGCCCATCCAGAGTAGTGCCAAGCTGAGTAAGACACAAAGCCCTAGCACTGAGGCTGAGATAGCAGAAATGAGTCAAATACCTTATGCTTCGGCTGTAGGTTCGATCATGTATGCTATGACGTGTACTCGACCTGATGTAGCCTTTGCCTTGAGCATGGTTAGCAGGTTTCAGGGGAATCCTGGCAAGGCACACTGGACTGCGGTAAAGAATATTCTCAAGTACCTGCGAAGGACTAAGGACTGGGTCCTTACCCTCGGTGGGAGTAATGACTTGAGAGTTGTAGGGTATAGTGATGCTAGCTTCCAAACTGATAGGGATAACTTCCGCTCTCAGTCGGGCTGGGTCTTTACCCTAAATGGAGGAGCAATTTCTTGGAAGAGTTCCAAACAAGAGACAGTGGCAGATTCTACTTGTGAATCAGAGTATATTGCAGCTAGCGAAGCGGCAAAGGAGGCGTTATGGCTGAGGAGCTTCATTGGAGACCTTGGAGTTGTACCAGCTATTAAAGAGCCGATGGAAATTTTCTGTGATAGTGAAAGTGCTGTTGCCTTAGCCAAGGAACCAAGGGATCACGGGAGATCCAGACACATCGACAGAAAATACCATTTCATCAGACATCGGATCGAAGAAGGACTCCTCGTGGCAAAGAGGGTATCATCGGATGAGAACCCAGCAGATCCCCTCACGAAGGGACTGACTCGGGTTAAGCATCTCCAGCATGCTCGGAGCATAGGGCTGAAGGATGATATTAGATTTAGTAGTTAGATAATCTTGAAATTTGTAAAGTGTAATTGGCATTTGATGATGAATAAAAGTGTTTATTTATGAGTAAAGTGTTGCTATCTCTTGTCGATCGTTTACTATATTTCTTTTGCATGTTTTGACTTCCAGAATAATTTTGTTCGGTTTAACATATTATTCAAACCTCCACAGTCGGTCATATGTCGGAAGTAGGTATGAATCAAGACTGTCATGTTTGATTGTAGAGGTCTGGGACAAGGCTACAACAATCATGAGTGCTCATAAGTTCTGAGCATTGGACTCAACCCACGCTCACTGGAATCACTTCATGGAATTCTATCTCGAGTGATCGTGAAACGGTAATATCATATAAGTCTTTAAACCTAGAGATATGATTTGTTACTTACGAGTTGGTTATGCATTGATTGTACGAAAAACGCATTGGTAACTCGATGTTATAAAATCGTGCTCTTATGTGTAATTCAATGAGTAGTAGAACAAACATATGAGTCGAAGTTTATCTGTTCCTTCTTGGATTAGAAGCTGATATCTGGGCCCCTCTATGATTTTGTTTTGACCTATGTACCGGGCCCGGTCAGAACTAGATTGATGTGTTCAATAAAGTTCTTTGTCAAACAAATCGGAAATCGGGAAACAAATGTTGGACAATAAGTAAGACATTGTTCCATGTATTTGTCCGACTGATATCTAGAACAGAGGATTATATGATCACTTATCTTAAATGGCGTACCATCATCTTCTCAAGTTTCGAGAAACCTTGTAAAGAGCTATGATTGCCGATCGGTTCCTGAAGTCATACATGCAGTAATAGTTACTAGACTTATCCAAGTGGGAGACTGTTGGATAAGGTGTCTAAGTCCATAACTATTTCTGGTATGTACTTGACCCGACCCGGCATGGTCCATTTGGGTTGCATGGCACCATGCAATTGGATAGACTAAATGAGAGAAATAACGCTTGGAGATTATTAATATATTATAAGTTCTAATATATTAATAATATTATTTGATTAGTTTGATCAAGAATTAATTTAGAATTAATTAAGTGATCAAAAGATAACTAATTAAATATATGGGTTGATTAAGTAAATCATCCATATCTTGTATAGTGGGCTAAAAGGCTCCATGGATCATCAAGTTGGGTTTCACCCATAGGATGCTCCATGGGAGTTACAAACCCATGGGTCATGGAAATGAAGAGTCATGACACATTAGGGTTTAACCCTAGATGTGTCAACACTATATAAGTAATATGATCTCCTCCCAAATCGGTTACACACTAAGTAATAAGGGGGCTTGGCCGATTTTGAAGAGTGTGTATTCTCTCATAAGTTCTTCCAAGAGCATTTGGTGTTGTGTGAAGCATTTGAGGCATCACCACTTGAGGTGCTAGGCTCACAAGGTTTCAAGGAACACAAGCAACAACAAGGTAAGTTATTCTATCTATACTTCATGTTAAAATTGTTCCCCATGTATGCTAGATAGGAATATAACCTTGGAATTCAACTTTGCATGACAAATTAGACAAACATAGATCCAAGGTTATTAGGGTTGCATGTACACTTAGGAAGTGTTAGAATGCTCAAAACCCATCCGTTATGCCCCGCGTAACCTATGAGTACGCCCCACGTAGCGAGTCAGTACCCCGATTCTCATTTCCGGATCAACATTGTACGCCTAGCGTACCAGAGAGGGTACGCCCAACGTACTCCCTCTGTTGGGTTTTCTTTGTGGGCCTTAGAGATTGGGCTGTTGGATTTTTGGGCTATGTCTGGACTTTATGCAAGGAGTATTATGGACTAACTAGTTATTATGGACCTTGGAGCTAGGCCCATTTGGTGAGGATGGTCCAATTTAGTAAATTGGGGCAATATTGGGCTTTGTAGGAGAATTGGACTTTTGCCTTGGCCCAATAAGTGGATATATGTTTGGCCTAATGATTATTTTTGCTATGTTGGCTAGTTCGGGATTTTCGGTGAGTCGGTGATTCGGGAATCTGCTTCTTCAGTTCAGAGCTTTGGCAATCGCGAGGTGAGTTATCCTCACTATATCAACAGGGTCTAAGGCACCAAGGCCGGCCCTTTATCAGATTGTAATTCGGGTATCGTTATTATGTAGTTACATTGCTATGTTTGCATTCGGGTATTAGGATGGTATATGCTAGAGACCTGTTAGGTCGGTATCCAGTTTAGAGTATGTTATGATACCTGATCTGCTAGATCGGTTTGATTGGATGTGTATTGTTATATGATTTTATGTTTATGTGCATATGGTTGTTTGACTGGGGTTGGGTTGAGGCGGTAGTTGCTTTGTGTTGTAGGCCAACATACCCAGGGCAGACAGGTTATTCCGAAGGCCCAGCGAGTGGTACGGATAGGCTATAGGCCCCACGAGGGCGGACCAGACGTGCCGAGGCTCAGAGTTTGGACCATGCCAACTGAATGCCCGATTTGGGGGGACCAATCATACTGTAGACTCAGAGAGTGGACCAGGTGGGTTGAAGGCCCGGTGTGGGCGGACCAACCACACTGCAGACTCGTGGGAAATGACTAGACTTGGAGGGTGGACCAGGTCGACTGAAGGCCCAATACGGCGGACCAGTCACAGTAGACCCAAAATGCATGGCTGTTCTGTGATTTGTTATGATATAGCATGTTATGTGAGTATGGTATATGTGGTTGGTATTTTGGGGGTATCTCACTAAACTTTTGGGCTTACAGTTGTGGTTTAATGTTTTTCAGGTTCTTCAGGAGACAGTGGCAAGGCAAAGGCGTGATCGTACCGCTTCTCGTGTTTATGTTTTATGTTATGATTCTAGGAATACTCTGATAATAGATGTATTGAAAACCTTTTTGTAATAACATTATGAAAACGGGTTGTTTTTGAAAAGTTGAAAATTTGTTGAAATTTTTGGTCATTACATTTGAGCTGCTAACATCCTTTCTCTAATGATTTTCAATATCTCAGGAGATTGATCAACAGCCCTAGTACCCATGAACTGCTTCTCTCCAGCTTCAATCCAACAAGATGGTATACAACACTTTTTATGCATACAGGGCTTAAAAATCTATCATATTAATGCTCAAATGGTAACTATTGTTGTATGGAAATTCCTCCAATGGTAGATGCTCATCGTCATTACCCATAAATTTTTGAGTACAAGCTCTTAACATTTTTTAATTGTCCTTTCACTTTGACCATCAGTGTGTGGATGGTAAGTAGTACTCAAACACAGTTTTGTACTCATATCTTCATGTAGACTTCTCCAAAATCTAGAAGTAAAATAATTATCATGGTCTGACACAATTGTCAAGGGAATACCATAAGCTTTCACTATCTCTTTCATGTAAACTTTTGCAATCTTTTCCATAGACCATCTCTCATTTGCATCTATAAAATGAGCATTATTCGTCGATTGGTTTATGATTACCTAAACCACTGCGTTACCTTCCTTTGTTCTTGTCACACCCTCTTCATGTGGCGGAAACGCCAAGCTGTGATAGGGTACGTTTGATTATCCAAATCATTGAGCACATAACATAATTCTTTATAAACCACAAATACGTTGATCCTTACATGATGTAATCTAAATAACTCCATACCTCTTGTGCTTCCTTTCAAGAATCTTCTATTCTTTCTGTTTCGTAGGAATACATGCGTTTTGAAAAAGGTCAACATAATGTTAGTGAGTTCACATGTTTCTTTAAGCTTTTAAAAGTATTATTTTGATATAAAATCTTTGTTTATGAATATATAAGCTTTTAAATGTGTTTTCCAATACTAAAATTTTCTATGGAGTATTTTCTTCCTATATTTTAATTCGTAACTTACTATATCTTCTTTAGGTTTGCTTCTTCCATTTTTCAAGAAGTGATTTGGTTTATACACACGATTGGTTTTGAGAGGTTGTTAGATAAGATACTTAGGAAATAATCTATCTTTATTTGACTATGTATGTTATATCTTATATTTCCTTAGATAAATAGCTTCTTTTATACTTATCTTATACATTTGTGTTTTAATACAATATGTATTTTTATCTTCTGTTTTTATACATTAATTACTTTCTAGACATTCTACTCTAGGTAATAAATTTATTAAGGTTTGGTAGGTAGTGTTACAATGAGTCTGTATAATTGAGCTATATAACTTGAAATTTCCCAGCCATGATGCTTCATCGGGCATTGTGAAAAAGACTATAAAGTTATGCCTATAGGGGTTGTAGCTAGCAACCACATGTGGGAGTGTCAATCACATATAGATCTATGCATACCTTTAATGATCACTTAATATTAACGATTCTAGATCAGGGGTAGGTGAATATCAATCTGGTATGGATCAATAATACGCCTCATTTAACACTTACTTTTTTAAACCCTATAAGTATGATTATTTATCTTTGTTGTTATTTGTTTAGATTTTCCTTTAATATACTTTTCTTTACATAATTATTCATATATATATATATATATATACATATATACATACACACACACACAAACATACACAGACAATTAACCTTATATATATAGTAATTATCTTTACTTTAATATCTTTGATAAGGTAAAAGGGAATCGTACAGTTAAGTACGTTATCTATTCTTAAGTTTTCTATTGATATAGTTTATTCCATAATAACTCTGACACGTATGTACATTATACCATATCTATAATGAAATATTTAGGTTCTTATTTATAGGATATTAGGACAGAGTAACAACTAAGTAGAATGGTTATGCTACAGTTTTTGCAAGCGTAACAACTAGAAACTAGGTTATTCTAGGGAATAGACCATCATAACAACTAGGTACAATCAGTTAGTATAATCCTAGGAATTATAATGACTAAATATAATATTATTCTTAAATCTTAGGCAGTGTAATTACCAGATGTAATATTTCTAAATGTTGCATGCATTATCAAAACTATTAATATATTACTAGTAATACCTTTGTAAAATCTTTTAATTTGTTTTATAGCATGTATTCCCCTTACCATAAAACATTTGAAAATAGTAAAAGTAGGGCCTTAAAACTCACTTGAACAACGTTATTTGAAAAACTTAATTTATCGCATCAGGAACGTCCTTCCATATTGGGAGAAGGGGAGGATTTATGATTGATTTAGAGAGAAAGAGAAACAGTTTGAGGTGTGAAGAATTAGAGAAGTCAAGGCCTCTATTCAAAGGGTCAATTTTGGCATGCATATGGCGCAAATATGTATGCAAGCCATGCATGGACTTCATCTCTGCATTTTAAGCTTGCCATGTGTCACTTTCTTAGTGGTCCACGTCTCTCTTATCTCAATGAATCTTGGTTTTAGATGTGTGCACCGTGCGTGGCATGCCTTTTGTGCACACAACTAATCTTTTGTAAAAATTAATATGTTCTGCGTATTAGCTTCATACTTAACCCTCCTTATATGTGGGCAAAAATAAAATATTAATTGTGATGAATATCCTTAATAAAAATCAAAGTAGCCATAATTAGGATTCCAGGTATATAACGAACACTCATATCAGATATAGAAAGGATTCATGATTTGTTGAAGTTTCACGTTCGACCCGATATGATATCGAGTGTTGTAAACAATGAATCGAAAATAGATCGCTTAATAGCCTAAGTGATGTAAACGAAAATCATAGTATTGGTTAAAGAGAATTTGTGCAACTAGAGAAGAACTAAGTCTAAATCGTGAGAGGAAGTTATGATTTTTCAAAGTTTCATCACAACAATGTGCAACACTGCTATCGTAATTTAGAATGGTTGATGGTGAGTCGAAACAATTTAAATGATAATCGAAGATCTCTTTAATAGGTGTCTGATGATATAAATATAGTCGAGAACAAACGTTGGATGAGAGAGCTATGAATTTTTAATGGACTTTAATAGTTTATGCTTTTTAAAAAATATAACTTTAAAAATAAACTCAAAATTAACCAACGGAGTCTAAATGAATGTTATAGGTCTAATTGATAGCTACGTGTGGATATAAAATACGACAAAGACAAAACTCGTATAAAGAAGATATGAAATTGTAAAGAAAATAATATTTTTTTCGTGCGCAGTTGTGTAGAGAAGAACAAGCACGGCGTGCCCATGACCTTGTGTGGGCTACCGTCACGTGTCACCACTCAACAGTTGTCATGTCATCCTTCAGTAACTGAGTGCAATGAGTCTTACTTATTTTTCATATAAATAGCCTTCAAAGTTTAGTTCATTACCACACAAATTTGACTATCTCTCTCTAATTTCTTGCTACTTCAGCTCTATATTTCTTTAGTTTTTGAGCTTTGGTGAAGCCTTGAGGTCCCTAGGGGCCCGAAAACAAAAGCTATCAGGCTGGAGCTCTACCAGTGTAATTTCCTGACTTTTATCTAGGAAATCTTTGTATGTTAAATTACACTCAATAGTATTTTAGGTTAATTTATATTTATATTCATAGTCATTTTTATAAACTCATAATAAGAGTGATTCCATGTCATATTACTGATTGATATACTTACATGGATGATGTATAGGATGGATTAAGTGAGATTTCTAAATAGTATACTCTTTATACCAAATGGACCCTACCTATGATATCATCCTACCTAGTTGTTCCTTACTTCATAGATCTTGATGCAAATATTGGGATTGTTGAGGAATCTAGACTACCAATAATCATAAGAAATAGTAAACTAAGACTTAATGATAATTGAAACTAGGAGACATAAAAGGAAGGGCTAAGTGCTGAAGCGAAGCGATACCCAAGTTTCCATTCACCCACTTTAACAAGTGAGTGTGTAGTTACTTTTAACTTACACATAAATATAAAGTATCTATAACACCTGGTTCCGAATTGCTTTGTTTCTGGGGTATGTAGCCCAGTCAACAGTTGACATAAGGTTTAGGAGCTTTGGGCAAGGAAGGATTTAGCCCATATCGGATGTAGTTGCCAGGGTCTAAGTGAACCTTGTATTCAATTATGTCTTCGGAAGCCAAGGGTATGAATGTAAATTTATATCTCGGTTTTTTAGTGGTTTTGGGTCTTATTCTGAAAGTTTTAGGCTTGGGGGTGTGGTTAAGAGCGTAGGGTTTCCCACCGGCTTTTCATGGATATAAAGTTTGTCGGAAACAGACTTAGAACTAAGAAGTTATAGCATTTTAAAGTTATTGGAAATATTGGTCCCTAATGGAGAAAAGTAGCAAGAAGGTACCATGCATGAAAGGTGGTTAGTGCAGAAGTACGCCTAGCGTAAGTTGGGGGTACGCCCAGTGTAGAGGAGTAAGTAGACATGGGTGTTGGAGGCGTATGCCTAGTGTACTAGAGGTACTCCATCATACGCTAAGAGTTCTTAAACCCTAATTTCTAGGTTATGCACTATATAAATAACATAATGCCCTAGATATCAGCCTCCCTCAACTCCTTATACCGCTACCACGAAACCCTAATCCTTCTTTGAGTGTTCTTGGAGCTTACAAGGCCATTAGAGAGCATTTTGGTGTTGTGGATCCATTTTCCAAGAAACTAAAGAGCAAAGCAAGGTAGTGGTTCAAAGGAAAAGTTTTTGATTCGAGATTGTTGTTTCATTGTAGACCATCTTAATGTATAAAGTCTTAAACTTTATTCTTGAATGCTTAGATCTATTATGTTGAGTTTTTGAATTTTTGGTCCCAAGGATGGAGCTTTATGGTTCAAATTTGATTCCTAGGCTTAGAGTTGCCACTCTCAGTAGTAAATGCGTCCTGAAGGCAGAAAGTTGCCATATTGAATGTTTTAATGGGTTCATGCATGAGTTAAGATCACTTTCATGGAAGTAGAATACTATTTTCGTAGTTTGGGATTATTTGGGTCATGTAAAGTCACCAAGTTAGTGACTTTATGGATTAAGATGTTGAAGAGGACTTAGATTTGTGATTATAGACTTTGTAATAGTGAATTAATTGCTTAAGGGGAAAGTGTCTTAACAGAGCATTACACTAGGCGTGCATGCATGTACGATAACGTACAAGCCATACATCATGTAAGCATAGTGTACTGAGGAGTACACCCTGCATACTAATTAGATGTGGGCTTTGCGTGTTTTGGGCCTTGAGTTTGGCCACACATTGTACCTTGTTTCTTTGGGCCTTAGTGGGCCACCAGAAGTCAGATATTTGGGCCAAGGATATGTTTGTGCCTTAGGGTAAGGCTCATTAAAGGGTTGGGCCCAATTTAGCAAATTGGGCTATTAGTGGGCCACTAGTGGGCTAGGGAAGTCTAGATAATATTAGGCCTTTCATATGATAGTTTTGGGCCTTACATATTGATGAAGTTGGATTAGGGGCAAAATGATCATGTTACCTTATGGAGGATTATTGGTTTTGGACTAAGTGTTATTTTGGAAATGATGGCTCGAGAAGTCAAGAGATCAACGGTTCGAGAATCTGCTAGCATGCAGCCAGAGGTTTATCCATGAGATTTATTGCAGTGGACTTCAGCAGCATGAGGTGAGTTACCTTCAGACGGTAGAGTGTCCGTCTAGATTGAGGATTGTGAGTTGAGAGTTCAGAAAACATTCCAACATTTGGGCTACACCTACCCTTGGCATCAGATAGCAGGCCTCAGGAAACAGATTAAGGACATCAGACAGGTCCTGAGTTTAGATTGGGATATTGAATCGTGTATGCATGATGGAATTTAGGTGTGTTAGGATTAGCATTCAGCGGTACGACCATGGTCAATGGTTGACTTAGCATGGAAACAGTTGTAAGACTGCGGGATAGCTGTAACATTCACTAGCAATCAGTCGCCGTGGAAGGTGTTGTAAGTTTGCGAGTGTAGCCATAACATTCATGAGGTTGTCAGATAGTGATGGAAGTGTTGTAAGTCTGCGGGTGTAGCCATAGCATTCACCAAATTGTCAGATAGTGTTGGAAGTGTTGTAAGTATACGGGTGTAGCCGTAGCGTTCACAAGGTTGTCAGATGGTGTTGGGAGTGTTGTAAGACTGTGGGTATAGTTGTAGCATTCACAAGGTTTCCAGATAGTGTTTGAGGTGTTGTAAGTATGCAGGTGTATCCGTAGCATTCACAAAGTTGTCAAATAGTCTTAGAGTGTTTTAAGCCGCGGGGAAGCCGTAGCTTTCACTAGGTTGATAGATAGTATGGGAGTGATGTAAGATCATGAGAAGAAGTGTAGTACCCATCAGTTTTGGCAGCAGTGAGGGCATGGAATCCATAGATTGGGTTATGAAATTAATCACATGGGATAGATTTGGTTGAGCCAGTGATAAGACCGTAGGGTCAAAATTGCAGTCAGGGGACAAGGGAAACGATGGACTGTATAAGGATGTTTGTGATATAATTCTATCTTTGGTCATGTAGCAATCACTTTCAACCTTAGATTTAGTGATATTAGGATTCGACATATGGAATTTATCGGTTGGATCAGGAGGTCGTTAGGGCCATAGTAGAAAGATAAGTAACGACAACTATTGTCAGATGAGGATTTCGTTCGAAAGTTGTGTGGGGCGACTCTGTGGGAGCCTTTAAGCTCAGCGACCCAGCTGGAACCCGGTATTTCAAGTGACTGACTAATGAGTTGAGGCTAGAGAGGTCTCGATTGATTTTGGAAAGTAGTCGAGAGGCAGCATGCTATTTCAGGCAATTTAGTGTTTCAGGAAGTTTAGTGTTTCAGGCAGTTTAGTGTTGCAGGCAATTCGGTACTTCAGGCAGCTTCAGTGACTCGAGCGGTAATGGTCTTATAGGATGTCATGTACAGACGAAGTAACTGATTGATTGGGAAGAGAGTAGTCACTCGCAGTGGGATTAAATAATCTGAAAGTAGTTGATTTGACACTGTTGTGCAGCTCTCGTATGAGTCAAACCGTTACAAGGATGAATATCTTACTCGAAAGATTATCTGAGCCTCCTGTTAAGTATGAGAATTCTGCAACAAGATTGTGGCTAAGGACGTTTTCTTTGAAGTTTTCATCATATTCATCATAGTCGAAAGTTTTGTGGTCAATAAGTTGGTCGGCGAGGTTTGAGAAGGGTAACATTGCAGTAAAGGCGATCAGTCAGGGACACCGACCATTATGGAATCCAAATTTTGGGAAGGAAGAAGTGGTTCATGGAAGCTAAGAGTTTGTCTCCTCAGGAGGGAAGTTCCGTACGATTTCTATTGACTAAAGAAGGTTGTTCTATGAGCAGGATCATCGGTAGAGTTCCTCGGGTTAGTACTTTTGGTTATGAGTATTGGTAAATAGCGATTTCGAGGACGAAATCTAATTTATGTGGGGAAGAGTTGTAATAGCCGGTTCCAGATTGCTTCGTTGCTTGGGCATGTGGCCTAGTCATCAATTGTCATAGGGGTGAGGAGCTTTGGGCAAGGAAGGATTTAGCCCATATCGGATGTAGTTTCCAGGGTCTAAGTGAACAATGTATTCAATTATGTCTTTGGAAGGCAAGGGTATGACTGTAAATTGATATCTCGGTCTTTTACTTGTTGCGAGTCTTATTCGGAAGGTTTTAGGCTTGGTGGTGTGGCTAGGAGAGTAGGGCTTCCCGCCACCTTTTCGTGGATATAAAGTTCATCGGAATCGGACTTAGAACGAAGAAGTTAAAACACTTCAAAATTATTGGCAATATTGGTCCCTAATGGAGAAAAGTGGTAAGAAGGTACCATGCATGCAAGGTGGCCAGCGTGGAAGTATGCCCATCGTAAGTTGGGGGTACGCCCAGTGTAGAGGAGTAAGTCGACGCGAGTGTT
This sequence comes from Lactuca saligna, assembly GCF_052625555.1. Taxonomy (NCBI): domain Eukaryota; kingdom Viridiplantae; phylum Streptophyta; class Magnoliopsida; order Asterales; family Asteraceae; genus Lactuca; species Lactuca saligna. The sequence goes on from NC_136421.1 coordinate 76,321,751, forward strand.
GGAGGCGTATGCCCAACACACTAGAAGTACACTGCGTAAAGTCATAGTTTCTAAACCCTAATTTTGGGGCTAAGCACTAATTAAAGAACATATTACCCTAGATATCAGCTTCCCTCTCACGCTTAGATAGCTACCACGAAACCCTAGTCCTTATTTAAGCGTTCTTGGAGCTTAGAAGGCCATTAGAGAGCATTTTGGTGGTGTGGATCAATTTTCCAAGCAAGTAAAGAGCAAAGCAAGGTGGTAGTTCAAAGGAAAAGTTGTAGATCCAATATTATTGTTTCATTTTAGACCATCTTGAGGTAGAAAACTATTTTTGGAGTTTATGGATTAAGACGTTGAAGAGGACTTGGATATTTGATTATAGAATTTAGAATAGAGTATTAAGTGTTTTAGTGGAAAAGTGGCTTAGCAGAGCATTACGTTGGGCATACATGCATGTACGCGCAACGTACATGCCATACAGCGTGTACGCTTAGCGTATAGAGGAGTACGCCCACATACTCATCAGATGTGGGCTTTGCATGTTTTGGGCCTCGAGTTTGGTAATACATTGGACCTTGTTTCTTTGGGCCTTAGTGGGCCACCAAAAGTCAGATATTTTCGGCCGAGGATATGTTTGGGCCTTAGGGAAAGGCCCATTAAAGGGTTTGGGTCCAATTTAGCAAATTAGGCCATTAGTAGGCCACTAGAGGGCTTGGAAAGTCTACCTAGTATTGGGCCTTTCATATGATAGTTTTAGGCCTTAGATATGGAATAACTTTGATTAGGGTTAAAATGGTCATGTTACCATAAGGAGGATTATTGGTTATAGACTAAGTGTTATTTTGGCAATGATAGCTCAGGAAGTCAAGAGATCATCAGTTCGAGGATCTGCTAGCTAGCAGCTAGAGGTTTATCCATGGGATTTATTCTAGTGGAATTCAAGAGCATGAGGTCAGTTACCTTCCAGTAGAAATAGGTAGAAGGCACCCATGCCGGCTCACTAGTAAGAGTTATAATAGAGATGATTATCTTCGTGATAATTATTTGGCATGTCGCTATCTGTTATGCTTATGTGCTAGTATGCTATGATGTTATGTTATAGCGGTAGGAGGGGTATGATAGATCCCTACTACAGGTTGATAGAGCCGAAGAGGTATGCCAGCACCAGAATAAGCTAGGCAGTATATATGACTTATATGCTTATGCACTAGGATACAATGTGGTAGAAGTAAGGGTGAAATAGTCCTCAGTACCGGTCGAAAGGACAAAAGGGGTAGGTCAGCACCCTTATATGCTAGGCAAGGTAGCGGTCAACAAAATCTAAGGGGTAGGCCATCACCCTAATATTCCAGGCAGCTACCGGTCGAAAGGACGGAAGGGGTAGGCCAGCACCCTGATATGCTAGGCAAGTTACCAGGTGAAAGAGACCGAAGGGGTAGCGGGTATCTGGATATGTTAGACAATATGTGTTATGTATTATATGTGGTATGATGGGGGAACTCACTAAGCTTCGTGCTTAAGGTTTTCAGTTTTGGTTTCAGGTACTTCATTTTCAAAGGAAAGGACCCGGCGATCGCAACACATCACTCTATGTTTTCCGTACATGAGATCTTTGTGATTATAATATGATATTGATTTATGATGACATGTTTTGATTATTGATATACTGGTCTTGACATGGGTTGATATTATGAATGTTTTTATACTATTGGTTTTTATAACAACTTATTTAAAAATGAAAATTTTGGTCATGAATTTTGGGATGTTACAGTATCTAGATAATTAAATGTTTGCCTGCCTATTATCTATATTACTTTATATTTGTGTTAAATGAATTATAAGATATTTACTTAATTTAATCATATATTTATATAAAATATATTAGGTAGTGATGCATAATGACAATGATGAGATGGTGATGAGAGGACTTGACTACTAAAGGTTCAGTCGTCTGCAGAGTATAGATGATGACCATAGACTATTCTAGACAGTCTATTGGCAATGCTGGTTGGCTCACAACTTGTTGGTGTTAATAAATTATGTATTCATTTGATATACTCTATCCCCTGATGGTTGCCTTATCGCCATATATTGCTCTAGAATTTGAATATCAATACAAAATATGAAGTTGTTAATTTTTAGGTATTGAAAACTGTAGAGAGGTAAAGGTAAACGAATAGGCTAAATGAGAGATAAATAACTATAATTGAGGAACGATAGAATGACATCTTGTAGCTCCTTTCTTCTTTGGGTAGTCTTTCTTGAAATTACCTTCTTCACCACATTTAATGCATACTTCTTTCGTGGTCACATATTCATTAGAATAGTGACCACTCAACCCACACTTGAAGTAAGTCGCACCTTCAATGCATCCTCCGCAGTGTTTCCTTATGCACTTGTCGTACCATTTGACTTCATTATTATCCCACACTTCTTGTTGTTTGGGTAAGACTTCAAGAACTTTTTTTTTAGGGTCTTGAAGATCCTTTAAGCTTCCTTTTCTCTTCTACCACTGGGTTTTGCAGATCTTTGTCTTCTATCTAGGTCTTTATATTCCTCTCCAACCAGATGGCTAATTTCAGAGTAGTTGCTACTTTCACCGTTGGCCCATAATCTACTAGTAACCAACTAGCAAACACATTTAACTTGTAAAGAATAGTTTGAACCAAGTAAGGAACTACCTTTATCGTCTCATTAAAGGATGCAACATACTCGTTGACACTCAACTTTCCTTTCTTAATGTTTTGGAATTCATTTTTGATCCCCAAAAGATCTTCTTCATAGCAATATTGCTTCTTTAGCTCTTCCATAAAATTTTCCCATGACATCTTCGTTGTGTCACACCCCCAAACCAAACGCCGGAAACGTCCGGTTGTGGAGGACTTCATTTGTAGTATCACAACACATATATCATAGTAATCAAAGTACAAATAACCATTGCATTTAAAAGTAAAAGTATTTACATGTATTCAATCACTGTATATCAACACCAAATAGTTATAGAAAAATACAGAAGATACGACTCAAAATGGCTCCATCTTCTCAAAAAGCTCGGGGAGTACCTGTTTATTGTTTCCCTGAGAATACGAGTAATTTGAAAAGAGAGTATCAACATAAATTTGAGTGAGTGCATAAATATTTATGTTTAAAAGTATGTATTCCGTTCTTTGAATATGTAAATTGTTATAGAAAATCCTATATTTTCTGCTGTATATGAAAAGTAATTTTAATCCCATAAAACCGTTCTATTTGTAAACCATTGTTCTGTATTTGTATCCTATAAAAGTGAGTGTGCCTGGCTTCACCAGCGGTTATTGTAAATTGTACTATAAACTGTATTCCTGTAAACTAGTACTTTGAAAATGTACTCATGTTTAGTTAATTATACACTAACATATTGTTATTATCTTTTTAATAAGTTATTAAAACCATACCATGACTAGATACCCTGAAACAAACGTTTTGAAGGTGTTTTAAAATTATTGATAACAATTGTTCCTCATAGGCGTGTATGCCCAAGTATAGCTAGCAGCCCGAGTGTGGAGTTGGCAACACCAATATAGATCTATACATACTTGTTTCGATCCCATACTGGAGATTTTGGTTATAAGATCAGGACCGTAACTCTGTTGTTTAAACGAATAAACAACCTGAACATCTTGTCTCATTTAAAATATATAAACGTTACGTGCATAATAATAACCCAATCATTCTGAAATAAATGATTGATAGTATTTTTCTTTTTTAATCAACTCTAATTGTACTTGAAAGTTATATACCCTTACTTAGTTTAGAATTAAACTCTTGTTCTTGTATAATACTATAAACCCATGTTCATGTAAAATAGTGTATTCCAATATATTTGACTAGTAAGTTAGTATTCTTGAATCATAAATTATACTTATCATAATTTATATGTACTTTCTGTATTGATATTAACTGTGCATGAATGCAATCCTTTGCTCGGCATGTTACAAAGGGTATTTGAAACTAAATAAAATAATCTTTATATATATATATATATATATATATATATATATATATATATATATATATATATATATAAATATATATAACTAAAATTGAAACGATAGTCGGACAAATAACTGATACCCTAAATCCACACCCACACAAGGAAAAGAAAATAAAGTGAGTTATCAATCCTAATCCTTTTAAATCTTATATATATATATATATATATATATATATATATATATATATATATATATATATATATATATATATATATATTGACACACCCCAAAACCAAGAATGGTAGAAACGTTGTAGGGAGGAGGATGTCATGTAATGCATCACAACAATGCAAAGTAGTAAAAAAGCAACAACATCATCCATTGCATTAATAATATAATATTTAATTACAAGTGTGTTCTTTTATAGTATAAAACAACATAATGAATAATCAAAATAAAAGACGAATCTTGGCTGCTCCGTCTTCACAAAACCTGCTCGTCATACCTGTCAATTTTTGACCTGAGAATAATAGTTTTTTTTGAAAGCGAGTATCAGCAATAAAGTTGGTGAATTCATCAAGTGTTTATGTGTCTTTGATTTGTAAAACTGTAAAGTAAAGACTTGTAAATGGTTGGAGAAAAGTTTGTATAAGTATGAAAATGTTTGTAAGAAATTGTAAACGTTTGAAATCGCTAGAAAATCCCATATTCCCTACTAGTTTAAAAAGTAGTCCTCTACGAAGACTCGACTGTTTTGAAAGTAGCATTCTACCAAGACCCGACTCTTTTGAAAGTATTCTACTACCAAGACCCGACTATTTTGAAACTTGCCTTCTACCAAGACCCAACTATTTTGAAAGTAAGCATCACTGTAAATGTGACGGTTTTTCCCGTGTATAACTATTATTATAAAACTATAGTCTACCTCGTCGTTTATGTGAATGAGTCACAGAATAAAGTTAATAAGGAAAATAGTGTATTTATGAAATATAATCTACCTCGTCCTTTATGTGAATGCGTCACAAAGTAAAGGTAATAAGGAAAATAATATGATTATTTAAATCGTATCCTTTTGTATTTGTCATTTGTGAAGTGTAAATATTGTAGTATTGTATAAAGTGACTACTATTGTATTAATTGCCTTAAATTGACTATTAAGGTATAATGTGATGGCTACATCCCATACTAAATGCTCTCTCTGTCAAAATATTCTGGGAACCAAACTCGACCCCTGCAATGATTGCAAGCCGTGAACATCCACATTATGATTATATGATCATGTATACCCAATATAACTATCACCTTTTGTTTAGAACAATGTGTTAGTGATTCATTGGTATAGTTAGATCCTGTACTTTTTCCATGATATAGCACCTTATTATGTTTGTTCTATCATCGTGTATTGTATCTTCCTCCCTGTTTCTCTTTATTGTGGGTTCTCTTTTTTTATCGTGTATTGTATCTCTATAGAGTATGTAATGTATTAGTATATATGCAATTGTACTTTTGTAATTATATATCTTCATATAGTATGTATTGTATTAGTATACACTTATGAATGACCTAACTCTTTTGTGATTCTTTATACTTGGAATAGTAAGTAGTATCTCCTAACTATACCTATTATAGCTACTAGTAATGTACATGTATAACCAAAAGTATGCCTTTGCTACCCAAAGGTACTGAGCTAACTGGTGGAACCTTTATGTCTATATATGTATACATGATATATGACTAATATTTAGATGATATTAGGACGAATAACTGATGCCCTAACGCCACATCCCAATGACAAAAAGGAAATAAAGCGAGCTAGTCGTGCAAAGTCCTTTAAACATTACTTATATAACTATGCATATAAAGGCATGCATTTGACAATATAAAAGTATAAAATAAGTTTTATAAAACCTTTGAAAAGTTTAATAAATAAGAAACAATGACTTGATGTTAGTTTGTAAAACAATTTCAAAGTAGCTTTTTTGATAAGACAGTTTTAAGTATAAGAAAAGCTTTCTTTGAAACACAATTGTAACAGAGTTTGAAAGGAAACATATAGTATGTAAGATAGTTTGATAAAGAGCTTAACATGTGAAAACGTTTGAGAAAGTCACTTGAAGTAATATGTTTGGTAAGACAGCTAAAAGTGTAGTAAATCCATTTGTATGTTAGTTGTTAATCACATGTGATTGATATAATAACTAGCATGATTCAACTTGTATTCCCCCCCCCCCATAAAAGCATTTATAAACAATTAAAAACATCTAAAAGGTTAATTAAGGGGTATAGACTCACCTGTGCTGAGTGATGCGACTGTAGGATAGGTTTAGGAAGTTGAGTGTCAATCACGGATTTGAGCATAAACGTATCCTATTACCCATATAATGACATATGTATGAATACAGTTAGTGCTTGAAAAACCTAATTATTGAATTGGGACCACCTTAGGGACTAGTAAGCACTTATATTGAAGTGTTACAACCATATATGATTGTATATAAGGGGTGTATGGCTATACATGGGAGTGTATGGTCAAAATACACCGTATTGGTGTGTGTGCGGCAGGGGTGTGCGGGCAGGGTGTGTGTGTGGCCGCAGACTCCCTATGAAGTGTGTCAAAACGTATTTTAAGACCTTAGAACTCATCTAAGGAGGTTTCTTACTTCATGTTCTAGCCTTATATGGAGTTTATTTCCATTTTAGGGACTAAAAGGGGGTGTGTATGGTTGCACATGGTGTGTGCAGTTGCACATATGGTGTCGGCAGCCGTACACTCCTGAAGATCATGAGAAATGGCGTTTTTCCAGTACAGTTTCAAGTATTCACGGCATATAACTAGCTATGATTAGTGTTTATATAACCTAGAGGCTTAGAAGTATGGTTAAACTCCAAAAAGTTTAGTGTGTGTTCCTGGTGTTCTTGAACATCTAATACCAAAAACGTGTTTTTTGTGGATCAAAGTAGAGGGGAAGGCTAGTTATGGTCATGTATTAGTTAATCTAAGGATGTATCACTTACTTGTTTGAAGATTGGAGTGAAAAGTTGGATGATACTTGAGAGGATTTCGAGTTCCAGCTTTTAAGGAGTGGTAAAAAGTGTTCAAAAATGATTAAGGGTTATATTTATAGATGGGAGTGTGTGGCTGGAGTGGGTGTGCGGCCGCACACACCTGTGTGTGGCCATACACTTAAGTGTGCGGCCGCACACTCCATGTTTTAGAGTGTTTGGCCCGATTTCGCTTGATATGCATTATGTTTTCCCATTTCTAGGTTCCTACCTTAATTGTACTAGGTTTAGAACACTCCACTAGACCCTAATTAGTGTTAAAAACTAGCAAAACGAGGCTATCTTTGATAGATTTGAACAAGTGTACGAGATAGAAAATTTCGGGTTGTCACACACACACACACACGCACACACACACACACACACATATATATATATATATATATATATATATATATATATATACACATATATATATATATATATATGTAAGTATATTTTTTGGGGAAAATATTAGAGTTTAATATTTTTGAAATATTTTTGATGACTTGATGTTGTTTTATCACAATTTGAAATCCTTATGTTAGACTAGTATCCCCCCTTAAAATTGTAAAAACTATGAAAATACGGGGGTATGAACTCACTTGATATGTGGTGATTTGGATAGCATTTCGTTTCTGGGAAGGAGTTTACTGATGAAAAGTCGGGCTTTACACAAGCAGAGTTTCGATAGGAGAATGTTGTTTTTGTCGGAAATTTCGAGGCTTCAGGGCTTGTTTTGGGGTTTATATATGATACTAGGGCTTTGGGGGGTTATACATTGGTTTGTGGGAGTGAAATAGGTGCAAAGTATGAAAAATGGTGTAAAAAGGGAATGAAAATCGGAGAATCTCGTAGGTATGTATAGGGCTAAAGCCTCAGATCCGAAGGGTGGAGGATGCCACGCGTGTCCGGACAGGTGGCGAAGGGGAGACAGAAGTTGGCTTCAGGTGTGAGGAAAGGCCGGGCGTCGGTCTCGCGAGCTGCACACGCATCTCGGCTCGCTTGCTTCACGGGTGCGAGGCACGTCGGCTTCTTACTGGGCCACATCTTCGGTCGAATCAGAAGTGGGCACATGGCGAACACAAGGCAACCTCGCATGCGAAGTGACGTGGCCGAACCTCAGCCATGCACATTTTCCCGGTTACCAATATTTTTTGGTTTTTGTGCCCAAAACTTGCGAAATTCATAACTTTTGCATACGAGTTCCATTTTTGACATTCTTTATTTGCACACATAGGTGAGATTATGCTCTACAACTTTCTTTTAGACTTTTTTTTTGCTAATTTTGACTTTATTTTTAATATTATTATTTTTAATAGACCAGGATAGGAAAAAATTTGTTAAAAATTCATAAGTTCTTAATCCGACGTCCGTTTTTTACTGTCTTTTTATCATTGTACTACTATTAACGAGACCTTCGATTCTCGTTTAGGTTGTGTCCGCTAAAAATCATTCGACCTTTATTTCGAGTTCTTAGTTGTATACTGCTATACTGAATTTTAGAAAAATCATAACTTCCTCATACGAAGTCAGATTTTGACGTTCATTTTATGAACGTTCTCGGTTTAACTTTTTCTATAACTTTCATTTAGATTGTTATGGCTAAAAAGTTTTTTTTTTCTTAAAAAAAACTCACTTTTTACGCTGAACAGTGTTTTGATGCTTTTGTCACGGATCTTCGATTGGTCATAAATTCTTCTTTATAACTCGGATTTTAGTATTCTTTACATTTTTGAAAACCTTGTTACAATCTATACTACTTTGTGTATCCCAATCATGATTATTTAATACTTCATTTTTAAAGGTCAATTACGTAAATGTACATAGTATACCTAAAAATTTCTCTTTATTATGTTAAAAAAAATTATAAATTGATCTATACTATTACATGGATTTAAAATAACGATTTTGTTACATTATCCCCCTGTTAGAGAGAACCTCATCCTGAAATTAGGACAATAGCATTACAAAAAGACTAGGGAAAAAGATGTGGATATTTCTGTTACGTTTGATCCTCTCGCTCCCAAGTGAATTCAGCTCCCCATTTTGCATTCCAGCGAACCTTCACTATCGGGATACGGATTTGTTTAATTCTCTTAACTTCCCTATCTTGAATCTCTATGGGTTCTTCCACAAAGTTGAGGCTCTCGTTTAACTCGATTTCCTCGAGTGGGATTACAAGAGTCTCGTCGGATACACGCTTTTTCAAGTTCGAAATGTGGAAGGTAGGATGAATGTTACTTAGTTCTTGGGGTAGTCAAAGTTTGTAAGCTACCAGACCGATTATAGCAAGAATCTCGAATGGTCCTATGTACCTTGGATTCAATTTCTAATGCTTTCCAAAGCGTATCATACCCTTCTAGGGTGATACTTTTAACAATACACGGTCACCAACCTGGGACTGTAAGGGTTTTCTCATTTTGTCAGCGTAGCTTTTCTATCTATCTCTAGAAGCTTTAAGTCGCTCCCGGATTTGTACAATTTTCTCCTTATTTTCTTGAATAATTTTCGGACAAGTGAGAGTACTATTTGGAATTTGACCTCTAGCTAACTACGTATCACCCACCTCAGGCCGTCACAGAGGTGGTGTGCACTTGTGGCCATAGAGTGATTCAAATGGAGCAGTCTTTATGCTAGTGTGATAAATGTTACTGTAAGAGAACTCGACAACGGGTAAATGAGTATCCCACGCCTTCCCAAATCTATCACACAAGCTCACAACATATCTTCTAGTGTTTGTATCGTCCTTTCACTTTGTCCGTCCGTTTGTGGATGCTAGGTTGTACTCATGTCCAACCTAGTTCCCACAGATTTTTGTAAAGACTACCAGAAACAAAAACTGAATCTACTATCTCGGTCATAAATAATAGATATTGGCACACCATTCAGTCTAACTATTTCTCTGATGTAAGTTGTTGTTAGCTTCTACATCTTATCGGTTTCTTTTATGGGCAAGAAGTGTGCGGACTTGGTCAATCTATCCACGATTACCCAAATAGTATCATAACCACCCATTATCTTGGGTAATTTAGTTATGAAACCCATTGTAATCTGCTCCCACTTCTATTTAGGGATTTTAGCTTGTTGCAGTACACCTGAAGGTTTATGGTATTCTACCTTGACTTTGGAACAAGTAAGGCACTTGCCCACAAAGGTAGCAATCTTGGCCTTCATGTTAGGCCACCAGTAAAGTTTCTTAAGGTCCAAATACATTTTGTATGAACTTGGATGAATGGAGTATCAGGTTTTGTGTGCTTCATTCATAATGATGTCTCTTTATCCACTGAACTTTGGTGTCCAGATCCGATTCATGAAACAATAGACTCCATCACTTCTGACTTCAAAAATTTATCCATTCCTCTTATTATTTCATTTGCCATGTTTTCATGTTTTAAGGCCTCGAGTTGAGCCTCTTTAATCTGTGTCGACAGATGTGAATGGGTCGTCATAGTCAACGACTTTACTCGGTGTCCTGAGTATTCTTTTCTGCTAAGGGCATTAGCTACTATATTGGCTTTACCAGGGTGATAACGAATCTCACATTTGTAATCGTTCAGTAGCTCCACCCACTTTCGTTGTCTCATGTTCAGCTTTTTCTGGTCAAAGATGTACTGAAGAATTTTATGGTCTGTGAATATTGTACGTTTCGTGCCATATAAGTAATGCCTCCAAATATCCAGAGCAAAAATCACTTCTCCTAGTTCAAGGTCGTGCGTCGTGTAGTTGACCTCATGTGTCTTTAGCTGTCTTGAGGCATAGGATATAACCTTTCCTCGTTGTAGAAGAACACATCCAAGCCCTTGGTTAGAAGCATCACACTACACTACGAACTCTTCTGTCCCTTCAGGAAGAGACAAGATCGGTAAACTACACAAGGCTTGCTTCATCGTTACGAATTTTCTTCTTGTTTTTCTCCCTAACTAAAAGTTACACCCTTTTGTTTCAGCGTGGTAAGTGGTTTAGCAATTCGGGAGAAGTTATGGATAAATCCGCGATAGTAGCTAGCAAGACCTAAGAATTGTTTGATATCTGTAGGTGTTTTGGGTGCTGATCAGTTCTCAATTGCCTTAATTTTGGAAGGGTCCACATGAACTCCTTCTTGACTGATCCAACATTCACATTGTGAGAACTTCGCATAAACTTTCTCTATTCTTAGGGTTTGTAACAGTTGATGAAGATATCGGCCATGCTCCTCTTTGCTTCTTGATTAGATAAGGATGTAGTCAATGAAGACTATGAAAAATTTGTCCAGGTACAGACGACACACTTTGTTCATTAGGTCCATGAACACAGCAGGTGCATTTGTTAATCCGAAAGGCATCACTACAAACTCGTAATGGCTATAACGTGTTCTAAATGTTGTTTTGGGAACATCCTCCATCAAAATACGTAATTGGTGATACCCGGACCTCAAGTCTATCTTCTAGAAGTAGCTCACACCTTGAATTTGGTCGAACAGATCGTCAATGTGAGGTAGAGGATAACGATTCTTAACGGTGAGTTTATTCAGCTCACGATAGTCTATGCACATGAGGAATGTTCCGTCCTTTTCCTTCACAAAAAAAAATGGTCTCCCCATGGTGAGAAGCTTGGTATTATGAAGCCTTTATGAAGGAGTTCGTTTAACTGGCTGGATAATTCCAGCATTTCTGATGGTACAAGATGATATGGGGATTTGGCTACAGGGGGTAACCCTAGGGATTAAGTTGATTCTAAATTCAACTTGACGTTCGGGTGGCACTCCTGGAAGATCGTCAGGAAAATTACAGACCTTAGGAATGCTCGCGATATCCTTCACTTCTTGCTTTTTTTTCTACAACCTGAGCTAAGAAAGCACAATATTCCTTACGAAGATACTTTTGTTCCTTAATACAAGAAATGATCTGAAGGTTCGTTCTGGGTTTGTCACTGTTGATGATAAGAGTTCCATTATTCGGCAAGTTTAAGCACACGACTCTTTCGTAACATAGGATGTCAGCATGGTTAGAACACAACCAATCCATATCAATAATGACATCGAAAATTTTGATAGAGACCGGAATAAGGTCTAATGGGATGGAAAAGTTATTCAAAGTAAGGGTACATCCTATGTATATACCATTGGGGTATTCGGATTTCCTATTATCCATTTCTACTGTGAAGGTTTCATTTAGTGGTTGGGAGTTTTGTTTTAATATACGCTTGAATTTATGGATCTCGAAGCTCTTCTCAGCACCACTATCAAATAGTATGCATGCATAAGTATTGTTGAGAAGAAACGTACCCGTGACCACCGTAAGGTCTACCACAGCTTCTTTGTGGCCAATTACCAGAATTCTTCCAACTCCCCCAGGATTTCCATCTTTCGGACAATTTCTTTTGAAGTGCCTAACTTCGCTGCATTCATAACATGCTTGACCTACTCGAGTTGTAGGTACTTGATTAATCGGGTGGAGTGGTGATTTACAAAACTAGTCAGTATGCCCTTTTCTGTTGCAGTTTCGACAATGTATTTCTCGTCAATTTCCGTTGTGGTGGGGTGGTGATTTACATAACTAGTCAGTAGGAATAACAGCAGATACGATAGTAGATATAGTAGCAGCATGGACTGCCACTAACTGTGGTTTCTTTGAGGGTTCTTGAGAAGATTGCCTCTTCCTTTTGTTCCACTTCTTCTTCTTGTTGCTGTTATTGTTGTTATTATTGTTATTGTTGTTGATTCCTTTGGGTTGTTCTGGAGCAGGAACCATAGAGTTTTGACATGCTCCATGGTCAATAAGTGACTGTGCTAGCTCTTTGGCACTGTCAAAACTAACAGGCATAGAAGCAATAACACTTCCCTGAATCGGGGACGACAGTCCCCAGATGTACCTTTCAATCTTTTTGCTCTCCAGATCAACCATATCCAGATATTGGATTGCTAAGTCGCTGAACCTATTAGTGTAGGTTGTTATGTCTGAACCAACCACTTTAAGACCCCAGAGCTCTTGCTCGAGTTTTTGAATTTCGCCCCGTAGACAGTACTCCCGCATGAGCATTGACTTGAGGTTCTCCTAACCTATCTAGTTAGCCACTACCAGATTCGGTGACTTAACATGGCCGTTCCACCATGTTAGGGCTCTATCAAAAAAAGTACAGGTAGCAAATTTGACTTTGCTATCTTCCGGACAGGAGCAGATCTCAAAGACTGCCTCTGTTTTCTTGATCCACTCTTTTAACACCATAACTCCCCCAGTTCTGTTAAAGGTCCTATGTTTGGCGATTGAAAATTCTTTGTAGTTACACTACTGATGGTGCCCTTGATTTGCACTCTGATTAGATGGGTGTGTGTCATTCCCTTATCAACTCACGCCAGTGGTGTTTATATGAGACAAAGCAGCTGCAATAGCTGTTGTGACTACTGCCTGAAATATGGCAGCGTCAAATTTGAGGTGGTGGTGGCGGAGGTGGTGTTGGCTCTTCAATAGCACGCCTTGGGTTTCTCCATGGAGACATGTTTTACTATCAAAGTTAGAAGATGAAAAAGACAGTTAGATATCGAGAATAAACATGAATTTGATATCTTTGAACTAAAATATTTTGTTCAATATGAATCTTATAAATAATTGGTAATAGAAGTCTATTACAAGTACAACTTGCAAAAAGATAATATGAATTTGAGTGGTTATTTTTCAACAAGTATGAAAATTCATGTCGATGGTATTGGTATATATAGTCTGGAAAACTTGACCTTAAAGCAGGTCTACAATATACCACAACACTAGGAAAACATCGACATCAAACCAACCCACCGAAAATGAAATTTTCGCGGTCGTACTGAAAAATAGCACTAGAACATATTCATAGAATTAGGCTATATCCAAGTTTTATGGAATAAAATGTTTATGCAGATTGTAATAACTCTTATTCAGTAAAATGCTTATCATTTTATTGGTATATAGTTTTGTACATGTAGTAAAAATAGTATATACATTTAATATCTTGGATACATTTAGCCGAAGTCCTAATCTATAACAAAATTGGAAGTAGCATATAAACTACTTGCGTCACGTGTTGCATAGAGTACTAGACTATGCTTCCCGGTGTTTAGTTTCCAGTAGCTGTCTTTCCAAGGTAGTCTGATGCTCCCTTAATTCTCTTATTTCCATTAAAGCAACATTCATTTGGTTTTGCAGTGCCTCGGTGTGGGTTTGGGATTCATCTTGAATTTCATCTAGAAAACGAATATCCATAGTGGTGATTTGTGTCGTTGCATTGACTTCCAGGATCGTATTTATCGAAACTATCACCTGATCGGTTTGGCGAGCTATACGATGTATAATGACAGGAAGAGTCGTGTCGGTTGATTCTCTATTACTGAGGTTGTAGAAATCTCGGCACATTCCATAGGGTAGGTGTTGGCCCTGTTGTCGGCTCCAGTGGTATATGTGCTCTCCCCAAACTGGGGTTGTCCCTTGAAATCCTTTCCTAACTACGGGAGGTGGAATGGTTGCTGGGGGCTTGTATACTGTGGGTTCAGTGTCGGCACCCTCAGAATCTTCATCTTCTTCTACTGGTTCCTCTTTATTTTCTTTTTCCTCTTCTGGTTCCTCTTCCGGATCCTCTTCTGGATCTTCTACTATGCAACCATTATTTCCCAGGTTAGGAAATAGGGATCTACGGGTAGAGGGTATCCTACTGTTTAGTCTATACGACGGATTAAAGATAAGATTTGTAGTAATGATGTAGTTTTACAAAATACTCCTATAGTATTTTAAATTTGTGTTTTCCTCAAGAGTTTCTTCTGTACATGTAGTTGGTAAGTTCTAGATTTGTTAGAACACTACCTTCACTCCCAAACACATGGTCATATCTCAAATCAATATAGTTGATCAGAATATATTGATCCCAGATATGATTACATAATTGCCCAGGTTTGACTGTAGTGTCTAATATCCAAATACTTTTGAGTTGTTATGACTGTGATATTGTTCCTGTATGTATAATTGTTAGTATACTTCTTAAATAAATACTTATATTTTAAAAGTATACTTATAGTCAGAGCTCTTAGCCCCAAGTGTAATTATAGTTTGTATATTTTTTATGGATTGATATACCGAGTTCACTATAAATAATTCTCTAATACCAATTTGTCTCACCCCCAAACCAGACGGCGGAAACGTCTGGGGGTGGAGGACTTCATTTGTAGTATTAAAACACATGTATCATAGTAATCAAAGTACAAACAACCATTGCATTTAAAAGTAAAAGTATTTATGTCACACCCCAAAACCAAGAATGGCGGAAACGTTCCAGGGTGGAGGACGTCATGTGAAGTATCATAATAGTGTAAAGTAGTAAACAAGCAACAACAACGTCCATTGCATTAAAAGTAAAGTTTTAATACATGTGTGTTCTTAAATAATGTACAACAATAAAATGAATAATCAAAAATAAGACGACTCTTGTCTGTGATC
The DNA here is from genome assembly GCF_052625555.1 of Lactuca saligna. Classification (NCBI taxonomy): domain Eukaryota; kingdom Viridiplantae; phylum Streptophyta; class Magnoliopsida; order Asterales; family Asteraceae; genus Lactuca; species Lactuca saligna. The sequence goes on from NC_136421.1 coordinate 76,337,190, forward strand.
CGTCTTCTCAAAACCTAGCCATCATACCTGTCTAACCGGTGACCTGAGAATACAAGTTATTTTGAAAGAGAGTATCAGCCTAAAGCTGGTGAATTCATAAGTATTTAAGTGTCATTTCCTTGTTTTGGAAAGCTGTTATGAATGCCATGTAAATCTTTAAATGAAACAGTTGATATAAGTATGAAAAACCCTAGAAAATCCCATGTTTCCTACTAGTATGAAATGTAGTCTTCTACCAAGACCCGGATGTTTTGTTATGACAATGTAGTCTTCTACCAAGACCCGAATGTTTTCTTATGACAATGTAGTCTTCTACCAAGACCCGAATGTTTTGTTATGACAATGTAGTTTTTCCTTCTTGTTTACTATTACAAACAATACTTAGTCTGACTCATTGTTTATTTGCATGTGTCACAAAATAAAGTAATAGGAAAAACGTTATCATGTAAGTGTTATCCTTTGGTACTACGACTAACACGACATCGCGATTAGCGAAATGTATAACCTAATGATCATCCGAAGATTGTCCAATTGTCCTCTGCAGCAGCAGGGGGTAGGAAGGGTTAGTCCCGTAATCGATTTCCTAATATAAGTATTAACCGTAGGCATCCGTAGATGTTCATCAACCTCTGTAGCGAACAGTAGGCCTGAGGAATGGTTAGTCTCGTAACTTTTTTCTAATATAAGTAATAACCGTAGGCATCCGTAGATGTTCATCAACCACTGGTGCTAATCAGCTGGGATTCAGAATGGTTAGTCTCGTCTAGATATCTCGTTGAACTCGGATAAGCAGGACAATTTACATAGAAGGTACTAATAAATCATCCTCGTAAATCGAGATACAAGTATTCATGTAAAGTATTCACGTAAGGTATTCATGTATCATGTAAGCATATGTAAACGTACTCATGTATCATGTAAGCATATGTAAACGTACACATGTATCATGTAAGCATATGTAAATGTACTCGTGTATTATGTAATGTAATGGTATAGACTCATGAATGAACTGACTCTTGTGTGATTCCTTGTAATAGGAATAATGTTTTGTATCTTCTAACTATCTCTATGATAATTAACTGGAAAGTAATTGATTGTCCAAACAGGCATATACATCCTGGCTACACAAGAGTGTGGAAACTGAATGAAGGATGAAAACTATAACATCAATACATATAAAAGAACATAAGTGTATAGATATAGTTTTGTTCAAGAAGGTAAAAATGGTTTTGTAAGACATATAAGAGTTTTGAACAATAATTAACAATGACTTGATGTCATTTTAATAACCATTTCAAACGTAATACTTTTACTATCAAGGTATTTTTAAGATATAAAATCATTTCATGCATCACATTTTGTAATATGTGAAATCTACTTAATGAAAACACATATGATTGATTTAATAAAATGTTGTTTTCTACCTGTATCCCCCCCCCCCCCCACCATTAAAGCATTTAAAATCATTTAAAACATTGATTAAAGGGTATGAACTAACCTGTTGTGGGTGATACAGATGAACTGAAGAGGTAGGACTGCTTGGTATCAAGTGAACACTTTAGACACACACAATGGTCCTAATTACATATGAAGACATATGTATATAAACAGTTAGTGATTTGAACACTAATTAAACATGTATAAACATCCTAATGCGAGGAAAACACTTTTGGTCAAGTGCTAGGAGGCTAAAGCGTTGCAACAAAGGAGTGCAAGACCTCTTATGGGAGTTTATGGTCAATAGACCAAGTGTGTTGGAGTTTACGGCCCAGGGGAGTAAAGTCATGGCCGTAAAATCTCCATTGGGGTTCTAAATGAAGCTGTGACAACCCGATATTTCAACTACATGTAAACGACCTAAAAAGTCAAGTATTGTAACCATGTTCGTTATAATCAAAATTAACTTCGAAAATAAAATATCCAAAAATCAATAATTAGATTACCTATTATGTTAGATATCATTAAACTGTGATCGTACGTAAAAAGAACGCCCAAATCCGACTTCATATAAGAAAGTTAGGAATTTTTTCAAGTTCGGCTTAACGGCAGGCGGCTAAAAACTCGAATCGCAGATCGAGCGACTTTTGGCCGGAATGACCTAAACAAGAATCGAAGGTCTCGAGAATGGTATTTCAGCGGTAAAAAGTCTGGCAAAAACTGACGTCAGATAAAGAAGTTATGAATTTCTAAAGAAATTTTCTTACCGCGACCTTTTAAAAATAAAAAAATGAAAATAATTTTGAAATTTGCCGACGGGATCTAAATGAACGTTATAGAGTATGGTCTCACCTTCGCGTGGATATAAAGAATGTTGAAAACGGAGTTCGTATGAAGAAGATATGATTTTTTTATGTTTATTAAATAATTAAAATATAAATTTTAATTAAAACCCTTGGTATTATCCGAAGGGGAGTCATCAGATAGGGCCGAGTTACGCCCAACGTAAGCCCGTACGCAGAGCATACGCGAGGCCATGGCCTCGGATCGTCCACGTCGCGCCTATGCAAGGCTATGCCCCGTACCATCCGAGCTCTGAGGCAGTCGAGGACTCGGTCATGCATGATGCATGCGTATGCCCAGCGTACACGCGAACGCCCAGCGTACGAGTCGGTTCCCAGCCCCTATAAAAAGGATGCGAGGGTTCCGAAGAAAACACACCATTTCTCTCATTTCTCTTACGTTCTTGCCTCGTTTTCCATGCCCGTGCTACCCCAAATCCCCGATCACTTTGCTCAAGTCCCGAAGCTCGTTTGTGCTCCCGAGATTCCTGAGAATCCCGAGGAAATCCACTTTCTCGATCCGAAATTCTGTCCGGTTTTCATCCCGCAACCTCCGATCTTGCAAGTGAGTTCATACCCCTATAATTCACACTTTCAAGTGAGTTCATACCCCTATAAATTTTTTAAGGGGGGGGGGGATACAAGTAAAACATTCGATTATTATTGTGTGTTATATAAACTTTCACTATACGCGTTTTATCAAAGGAATCATATGTAATTTAAAACTATTATAGGGAAACTTTCATACGCAAATTATACCACGACATCATTTTATCTTTTGAAATGAGAAACGATTTATGTATTTATATAAATGAGATACTTTGCTTATACTACATTTCTGTGTGTTAGTTTTGGCACTACAAAAACTACACTTTTCATAACAATTGAACATTTTCACTAAGGGTTTATTATACAAACGAAACACACTTTTAGGAAACTATGATAGGTATAGTTTTACGAGAATACTACGAACTTTTAGATACATGGAAATACTATTTCAAGAGACTACTTTCATACACAATAACAAATGAACATTTTCACACGTAAATATGTTTTATACTAAGTTTTGTGAGACATTAACTTCACATACGTTCGAGTACACATTTCAAGTCCTATATTATATACCAGAATCCCTTGGAGGGGGAGCATGGTGTTTGTGTATAGATCTATACGGGCTTGACAACCCGCGCCCTGACTATTAGCTACAGTCGACCATTTGGGGTGACAAACGTCAGAACATTCCAACGCCTGAAGAACGTTGTGTATAGGCATCCCTTGTTAATAACATGGTTATAAAACTCACATAGAGTATTAAAAACACAATGATTTATGGGGTTTTTCAGTCGTATTGGAAATTTTATACGTACATACATTTACTAGAAACAAACATTGGTCTTGAAAGAAGGCTACATTTATACTAGTAGAAAATATAGGATTTTCTAGGAATAAACAAACAAGAACAAAAACATTTCATTTCATACAAACATTTTCATTTAATACTTATGAAACTCACCAGCGTAAATGCTGATCTACTCTTTCAAAACTACTTGTATGTCCCAAGGATTCAGTAATTACAAGTAACAAACACGTTTTGAAGAAGGAATGTTGCGGTACTAGTTTAAATTCATATTTTGACATCATATTGTAATTGGTTTTGAACATGTACTCTTTTAAAAAATGTAAAATTTCAATTATATATATGATGGTTGTATTGCTGTCTTTACTATGTATTCATTTGTTACGCTACCACATGAAGTCATTCGCCTCCGAACGTTTCCGCCGTTCCGGTTTGAGGGTGTGACAAAAGCTCAAAGCTATTACAACTTTAGTGGTGAAGTGATTCTAGGCTTAAACAAGTGTTAGGGCTTCCTTTTAACTCCTTTGAGGATTTCACGGCCCATGGACCAAATCCCATGGAGATTACAGTCATAATCTACCTTGGGAGGGTGTTTGTGGTGTTTTCAAGTCCTTAATTTAACTAGGAACTAAACTATGCTAGTATACGAGGCTTTAGAAGAGTTTATAGTACCCTTTGGCACTATTTTTTGGAGTTCACAGCCCTGGAACTTCTTGGGCCGTGAACACCTTACTCTTGGTGTTCTAATGGTGTTTGCTAGTCCCAAACTCATTAGGGTACATGTCTAAATTCAAGCCTAAGCCTTGGGAAGTGTTTGTGGCATCAAAACACCCTTAACTTAAGTTTACGGCCCATGGACCATTTGGTCATGTGTTTGCGGCCGTAAACACTCATGGGTGTTGGTATTTTGATTGTTTTGGGTGTCACAACTAGCATTTTAGCTAGGAAATTCTATTCTCATATAAACATCATCCATTGTAAAAGCCTATACTCTATTCTCGTTCAAATACATCTCACATGATCAAATAAGGGTTTGAAACCCTAGAAAGCCCGATTCAAATCTAATGTGTTCTAGGATTCTCTTGTTGGGCCTAATGGACCAATAAGTATCCAAGTTGACTACTTTGGGCCTAAAAACCCTAATTATATTCTAATTGGACCCAATTCATAAATCTATTACTTTTTGGGCCATGATGGGCCATAAAGGATTTAATTAGCCCTAATGGGCCCTAAACTAATTTCTTTTGCCATTTTGGGCCGTGAGCCTCCTTAAGAGCCAATGGGCCGAAAAATAATTTTTGGGATCCATAAATATTCAAACAAGACCAATGTTGAACCCAAATCATTTCACTCTTAATTCTTTGGACCAAATCTCGGCCGAATGGAGATAATTATGCAATTAACAAAAAAAAAAAAAAAAAAAAAAAAAAAAAAAGATTAAACATGCAAGTGCCACCTAATATTTGCATGGTGGACTTCCATGCTTAAACCCACCATTTAACAATGCAAGATTACATGTATCTAGACAAGCATTACTCTCCATCCCTCCCTTCTTCAAACTCACGACCATAAGGCCTCGTCACCACCTCATTCCCTTTCCAAAAACCTTTCAAGAACACCTCTTCCCTTTCATCAAAATTTTTGAGAATTAGGAACATTCCAAGGAAGCTCTTCATTCAAAAATCACTCCAAGATACATTCTAGTGGTAAGATCTCATAAGACTAAGTGATATACTTTCTTTCTACACCTAATCATTCCTCTTACCATCTCAAAATCGTGACCATGCTCCCTAGAACTCATCAAGATTCGAAGATCACTTCAAGAAGCTAGCTAGAGTCATAACTGATGAGATAAAATAACCTTTTAATCTTAGAAGATCGATAAGATCTTGAACAAGTTATGAAAACAATGACGATAAAAACACAGTAAAATTATGGAACAAGAATGAATCAAACATGTTGAATGATTAAAACAAAATCCTCAGAAGAGCTCGATTAAGAACATCAACTGTAGAGGATTGGAAGGTTACAAGAATGATTAAAGAAACCTTTAGTCGTCTGGAAAAATTGTATTCTCAGATCTCTAAAACCTTAACCTAATATGCATGCAAGCATAAGCTTATATACAAAGCATAAAAGACACACGGTTGGACAGGCCCAAACCGTAATACAAAGAATTATAAACAAATGAGCCCAAAAGACGCAATCTTCTAAGCCCAACAATCTCCCCCTTTGCGTCAATTTGGGGCGAGATCTTCACTCTGTCTTCAAAGCAGATGGCTTCTTTACCGTTTGAAAAATTTTCGGTATCAAAGCTAGAATATGATGCTTGAAGGTAATATTCCAACGAAGCATATCTGTAAAGTTCTTCTTATCTGCTGTTATGTTCTGTTTGCATCGGTGAATGATATTGATGATGTGCTCCAGACACTCTGTAGAGAACAGATGCTTGTCTACCAACGCAAACAGAAACTTGTGCTTATCCCCCCTTGTGAACATAACTGTCAGATTGGAAGAATCAATCTGCCCCAACTTCATTTTATGGACATCTCCGGTTTTGGAAGTGGGCTTGACAGTCGGTTTCTTATTCATCACCTTTGCTATTTCCTGATCCATAGTGGCTAGCTCATGGAAATAGGAAGCCAACATTCTTTTAAGATGAGAAAGAATTGGTTCATATTCTCTCTGGTTGGAGAGAAGAATGTTGTATAGCAAGATCCAATCGTTGGGGTTCAGACTGGGAAGATCTGCCAGAGAAATAAGATGTTCGGTGTTGGCAGTTCCTCTGTTGATTTTGAAATTGACGTTTACAAATTTCCCAGCCTGGGTTGGTTTCAGTACCTTGACTCTAATAATTTTTTGGGCACTCCAAGTCAAGTACTGAGGTTGACCGAATTTCAGATAGAAATCGATAAGCTCCCTGTCAACCTTCGGGTTCGGATGAGGGACGTTTGCAGTGACATCAAAGCAGTGAAAAGTGAAGGCTTTACGCGTAATGGGCATGTCGAACTGCGAGTCTTTGGAATTTTCACACTCAAAAGATGCAATCGGTTCCAACCAATAAATAGAAGGAAACTCAATTGCTTGAGTGATGAGTGTGTCTCTGTCCCAATCTGGGAACAGAGTCTTTTTAGCTTGAATTGCCTCCTCATCCTCCCGGATTTTCCTTTCTCTGGCTTCTGCCTCACGAGCTATCTTCAATGTTTCATCAAGCTCTCTGTCCCGTTTCTTGCGTTGAAGAGCTTCAGTAATGGTTTCATCTGATTCTGATTCGCTCTCAACTTGGACATGTTTACCAGAACCCGAAGCTACATTACCCTTCGGTTCTGGTTTGGACATACCTTCCTCTCCCCCTTGTCTCGGAAGAACAGGCTTCTCCGAGACACCCTTCATTTCACTTAGGATAGTGATTGCCGGAAGGAGTTTCGCCTGGAGATGATGACGAATAGTGAGGGTTAGGAATGGATCATGGGAGTCAAGAACACCGGTTAACAGATTTTTAACGTCACCAGCGCAACTCTGAAGAACTGCCCGTTGAGTTTGAAGCAAAGTGATTTCGTGTTGTGCCTGGGCCAGTTGAACTTTCTGTAAGTCAATAGTTGCCTGGTGCTTGATAACTTCTTCCTTCAGGGTGCTCTCGGCTGCCAAAGAGGCAAAACGTGAATCCAAAGATTTGAGAACTGAAGTGGATTCAGTTTTGAGGTCAGCACGCAGAGCCTCAAATTTCCTGGTTTCTCCCTGAAGGGTGGCTGTGAACGAGTCTACTGACGCTTGAAATTTGGAAGCATTTGAGTCAGCATGAGCCTTGAGAGAATCAAGAAAGATCTGAGTTGTATGAACAACCTCAGAAACTTCCTTAGTGGCTTTGGAGCATGAGGCCGCTGAATTCTCTACAGCGTCAGTAGAGCGATCCAAGGCTTCGGTGTAAGTCTGGATCGCTGACTCGATAAAAGCCTTCAGCACAGCACCCCCATATGCTTTACTGTCAGCCAGCAGACTGTCGAGTTTTGCGTGAATCTCTTGAAGTTGCTGACTTGACACAGGGGTATCTGTATCGGTGTCGGTAGGGATCCGGTAAGGGCTGTAATAGATGGAATCAAATTCTTCATCATCACCCCCTAGGGTAGCACCGGAGTTGGAAGATGGAGAAGGGGAGGATTGAAGATTGATGACCGGGGTTTCAACCACAGAAGCAGCCCCCATATCAGATACGTTGACCGTTACTGGTGGTTGGGTTGTGGTTATGGTGATAGATTCTGTGATAATAGGTTGGGAGATAGAAGATGAAGGTTAAGAAATGGTGAAGGGAATAGTGGTTGCGGTTGTGGTTTGGGAAATTGATGTTGGAACAGAACTTGAGATGTTCTGTTTGGGTGACTGGGTTGGGGTTGGAAATTTTGGGGAAGAAGGAGGAGAAGGAGATTTGGTAAGTTGGGGAGATTTAGGTGGGGTAGGTGAGTTTTGTGGAGACGAAACGGGTGCAGTTTCGGGTTTAGGATTAACGGCTGGTGGGGTAGGTGAGTTTTGTGGAGACGAAACGGGTGTAGTTTCGGGTTGAGGATCAACATCTTCTGTTTCGGATGGTGCATTATGTTTTGATATAGAAGGAGATCCTTTGGCTCTTTTAGCCATCTTCTTGACCTTTTTCGTTCTGGGCTGAGAAGGTTCCTCTGCCTCGGATTTGCGTTTGGAGGACCTTTTCTTTTTCTCCGTTTGGGGTGCGGGTTCCTTCAGCTCAGCCTTCTTCTTTTTGCTCACTCTTTTGCCCCGGTTAGCAGGCTGATCCAGAGCCTCAAGAGCTGCACGTTGTTCCTCGGAAAGAACCCTAGGAGGCAGGGGGTTCTGGAGCTGTAGTCCGCCATAATCTTGCTGTGGGGCGTGACGCATCTGTACATGGACTCAGGGATTAGTCCATAGTGGAGGAACTTACTTGGATCTGAGAGAATGATTTTCTTGGTGTGGTATGTGGCAATTGAAGCCATAAGAACATCCTTCATGACAGGGATGTCAAGAGAATCAATGGCTCTCCTGGTGATGAGGGTCCAAAACCTGGCGCATGAAATTTCTGAGTGCCTTGCGGTAGTGTTGAGACTCTGAACCACTTGAGACCAGAGAATCGACCCATAGTCAAGATTGATTCCGTTGTAAAGCCCGTACAGCATTGTAAGAAATCCGTTGCTGGTGGTGTCGGAACCACCACATCGCTCCACTAAACCCTTAATTAAAAGGGTAAGCAATCCATTCCACTGAGATGGAAGACATGATTTCTTTACTTTGGAAATAGATGTTAGAACATCTGTATACCCCATCTCGTACATCATCTTAAAGATCTGGGCGGTTGTGATGAAGTCTGGTGAAATGACAGAAGCATCCACGGCAAGCCCTAGAAGAGAGCAAAACCGTGTTTTGGAAACGGAAGTCTTCTTGTCGTGAATAGAGAAGTAGATACGGTCTTTGTTTCTGTCGTAGCTAGCGGTGGTGTAGACTTGAGATAGCAGGGACATAGGAACTGCCTCCACCTGCGTTAATGCCAATACCAATGGGGAATATTTGAGGCATTCCACCACGTAGAGCATATATGAGTCATAGACGAATGGAGACAGCTCTATGATCATGTTCTGATTTGGTTTGATTGCAAGAAAAGAAGAAGAAGCAGATTGATCGTGAGCAAAAGAAGAAGTCGCCATTGTTGAGTTTTTGGAAGAAGATGAACAGTGGCAACTTTATCAGTGAGATAATGCTTTGAGAGGTAACTGCCAAAGAACACGAGCACGTCTTATTTATACCGTTCTCAGGAGAGAGAAAATCGTGATGATGAGGAACCCAAAACGTCGCCTGAAAAAGCGCGATTAGAAGTTATGGTGTATTCAATGAAGACGTCAGCACACGTGGGGTTGAAACGAATCCTTTGCACGCGCCCAAATCTTTTTCGTACCGTTTGAAATCCCTTGTGCCCTTGTTTGGTTACAACTGAGACTTAGAACCATGTGCCAAACAGCAATTAGAATGTGGGAAAAGAATTCCGTGCATAAGAGTGTGAAAGACAAGGAAATAAATCAAATGTGTTTGGAAGTGCGTGTTGTCTAAATAAAAGACAGAAGGCAGAAGATTCCGGGCAAGAATCACGTCCTTCAGAGTCAAGAGAGACCTGAAGTGTTTGTGTGGTTTCCCGAGAAATACGATCAGTTGTCTTTAGAGAAACAATGAAAGGCGTCTTCTGTTGATGGCTAAGAGGTGGCTAAACTCAAACCAAACATTAAGTCTTGACATAAAACTAAGTGTTGGTAGAGTTACCTGTGAGACCGATGTGATCTGTTGAACAGGTAGGAGGGAAGTATTTCGTGATGGGAATGATATAGACAGAAATCTCAAAATAAATTAAACTGGATCTCTTTGGGAAGAAATGTCTTAGGACGAGACAGTTTCATAAAAGATCACTCATAAAGAAAATTTCCAAGTAAAAGCTTGAGTTAATTACTCACCGTCAATTCTATTTAGGTGTTGGATTTTGGGTTTCACTCAGAACGTGGTAATCGAATCTAAGATCATGAACTCAGATGTTGTGCAACCATAAGCCTCAGTGGTAAAGACCGAGAGCATCAAGGGTTACTTTGGGGAGCGAATGTAAGTGAAGAAGTTGAAGAGATGGTTAAGAGACCGAACGTACCTTCTGCTACATAAATGGGACAAAGCAGAGCAACTCATGTTTCAGATGAGTAAAAGAAGGTAGCTCTAGACCGAATATGAGAGAATAGCCTGATTGGGAAGAAACGATAGGTATTGATCGAATCATTAAGGCATGCTCGAGGTCATAGAGGCTTGAGACAACATACAACAGCATGCTTCTAGGGACGTCTAACTAGTCTTATAAGAGAAAAACATACCTGGATGAACGTTCCATAAGGAGATACTTGTATTCACTTGAGCAAGAAGTACATATACTAGAAATATAAAATATTTTTGAAATTTTGAAATTTACTTAGAGATAAATAAATACTGAAAGACAAAATATTTTTGTTAATTTTTAATTTTCTGAAAAAGAAATAAAAACAGAAAGATAAAATATTTTTGTTAAATTTGAATTTTCTGAAAAAGAAATAAAAAAACAGAAAGATAAAATTTAGACAAAGAAAAGAAGAAGAGATTTGGAAGAACCGAGCGGTTTGATTGAATGAGCGCCTATATTGTAGAGACAGAGAGAGACCGAGCGATCTGGTTGATGTGGTTCCGTTATGTTACTAGAGCAGAGAGCAACAGAGCGTTCTGTTAGGTTCGGTTCTTTGATTTTACCAGAGCAGAGAGGAACCGAGCGGTCTGGTGGATTCGGTTCCTTGATTTTACCAGAGCAGAGAGTAACCGAGCGGTCTGTTAGGTTCGGTTCTTGAATTTTACCAGAGCAGAGAGTAACCGAGCGGTCTGTTAGGTTCGGTTCTTGAATTTTACCAGAGCAGAGAGTAACCGAGCGGTCTGTTAGGTTCGGTTTTGAATTTTACCAGAGCAGAGAGTAACCAAGCGGTCTGTTAGGTTCGGTTCTTGAATTTTACCAGAGCAGAGAGTAACCGAGCGGTCTGTTAGGTTCGGTTCTTGAATTTTACCAGAGCAGAGAGTAACCGAGCGGTCTGTTAGGTTCGGTTCTTGAATTTTACCAGAGTTTTTTTTTTTTTTTTTTTTTTTTTTTTTTTTGAATAGAGACATGAGGATTTGGGACCGATTCTGCAACCATCATGCCTAAGCCTTGCAATATCTGATTGAATGATGCTTCAGGAAGAGCTTTTGTAAAGATGTCAGCCAGCTGATCAGTGGTTCTTACGAAGTGAACTTCGACATTTCCATCTTCCACATGATCTTTGATGAAGTGATACCTTAGTGCTATGTGTTTGGTTTTGGAGTGTTGCACTGGGTTATGACAGATCCTAATTGCACTTTCGGAGTCACAATATAGTGGGATCTTCTTCATATTGAGTCCATAGTCTCGAAGTTGACTTTGGATCCAAATCACTTGTGATGTGCATGATGCGGCTGCAATGTATTCTGCTTCGGCTGTGGATAGCGACACGCATGTCTGTTTCTTGGATTGCCAGCTAACTAACTTCCCGTCAAGAAATTGACATCCACCGGTCGTGCTTTTTCGGTCGAGTCCACATCCTCCAAGGTCAGCATCAGAATAGGCTTGAACGAAAAAGCCTGAGTTGGATGGATACCAAAGACCTAAGGAGGTGGTTCGCTTGAGATATCGTAGTATGTTCTTCACTGCAAGCATGTGAGGTTCACGAGGGTTTGCCTGAAATCGAGCACAATAACACACAGAAAACATGATATTAGGTCTGCTAGCAGTAAGATACATTAACGATCCAATCATTTGACGATAGAGCGTGATATCAACAGCTGGTTTGTCTAGAGATGGGGTAAGCTTAGTGCCGAATGCCATTGGGACTTTGACTTTTGAGTCTCCCATCATACCGAACTTTGCTAGGAGAGTCTTCGTGTAAGCTTCCTGATTAATAAACATGCCTTCGGGTCCCTGTCTTATGTTTAAACCAAGGAAAAAGTTAATAGGACCCATTGAGCTCATTTCAAACTTAGTCTCCATCAGCTTTCTGAATTCAGCCGTTAAGCCTGGATTCGTGGAGCCAAAGATGATATCATCGACATAAATTTGAACTATCATAAGGTGGTTACCTTCCTTTTTGCGAAAGAAGGTTGGGTCAACCGAACCTTGTTTGAATTTAGACATCTTTAAAAATTTTGTAAGCGTTTCATACCAGGCTCTCGGAGCTTGTTTAAGGCCGTACACAGCTTTATCCAGAATATAGCAATGATTTGGATGCTTTTCGTTCACGAATCCAGGAGGTTGCTCTACGTACACTGTCTCTTCAAGTTCTCCATTGAGAAATGCACACTTGACGTCCATTTGGAAAACTTCAAAGTTCTTGTGAGCAGCATAAGCTAGAAATATTCTAACAGATTCTAGCCGAGCTACTGGAGCCAAAGTCTCTTCGTAGTCTATCCCTTCCTCCTGACAATATCCCTTTACAACCAGACGAGCCTTGTTCCTTATAACATTACCTTCCTTGTCCATTTTGTTCCTAAAAACCCATTTGAGACCAACAACCGAAGCATCTGGAGGAGTTGGAATTAGGCGCCAGACTTTGTTTCTTTCAAATTCGTTCAACTCGTCTTGCATTGCTTGAACCCAATCAGAGTGGTTGAGAGCAGTGTTAACTGTCTTTGGTTCAACTTTGATAGGAAAGAATTGAACATGCAAAACTCTACCTTTTTCCTTCAGTTGGGATCGAGTCAGAACCTTTTCAGATACATCCCCAACTACTTGAGAGACAGGATGATCTCTGGTCCATTTGATAAGAGGAGGATAATTTGGATCAATGGTTGGGTCTAATTTGGCATTGATTATTTCTTCTAGTTCAGATTGGCTATCATAATCGAGTATCACATCGTCAAGTTCTACCTCAGTTGGTGTACTTTGGAAGATATGAGGTTCGTGTGATTCTAGTGAGCCTGAGCTTGCTGGTGTTGAGATCCCGTCGGTTGAAGTTGTGGAATTTGGCTCACCCTGGACTTGAGCGTTTGGCTCCCCCTCGACTTGTGTGCATGGCTCCCCCTCGACTTGCGTACATGGCTCCCCCTCGACTTGAGCACTTGGCTCCCCCTCGATTTGAGCTTCGTTGGAAGGAGAGTCGTTACAGATTGGTTCTTCTTCATACATTCTCCTTGCAGCATCTTCAACAATCTGCTCCATGTGATCAACTTTGTTATCTGCTGCACCAGCTTCAGAAAGTGAAGCATTCTCTGGTTCGTCAAAGAGCTCCAGAAATGTCTCGAATAGATTAGCAACCGAGACTGTAATCATGCCATTTGGAGGAAATATTTCCCCAGTGATATTTTCTTTATCCTGCAGCTTCTTGACATAGTTGTCGTCAAAGGTCGCATAATATGTCTCTTCAATTTTTCTTGAACGCTTGTTTATGACCCTGTATGCCTTGGATGTGAGAGAGTAACCCAAGAAAATTCCTTCGTCGGCTTTGACATCAAACTTGTTGCGGTGTTCTTTGGAGTTGAAGATGAAACACCTTGAGCCGAACACATGGAAAAATTTCACATTTGGCTTCCTGTTGTTCAATATCTCATATGGGGTGAGTGCGAACCTTTTGTTGAGATATGACCTGTTCTGTGTAAAACAAGCAGCACAAATAGCATCAGCCCAAAAATAAAGAGGTAAAGAAGCAAAACTTAGCATAGTTCGGGCAGCTTCACACAAGGATCGGTTTCGTCTTTCGACTATTCCGTTCTGTTGTGGTGTGTAGGGAGCTGAGAAATTATGACTAATTCCCTTCTCTGCAAGAAACTCTTCAAACTCCCTGTTCTTGAATTCGAGACCATTGTCGCTTCGGATGTTGCGAACAACCTTTTTGAGCTGTACTTCAATTTGCGTAATAAACGTTTTCAGCTTTTGAGTCGCTTCAGATTTGAGCTTTAGAAAGAATACCCATGTAAATCGAGAAAAGTCATCAACGATAACAAGAATGTACTTGCTACCACCGATGCTTTCGATAGATGAAGGACCACAAAAATCAATATGAATTAATTCGAGTGGTTCAACAACTTTTGTGTTGATAATAGATGGATGACTTTGACGACTCTGCTTTCCCATTTTGCATGCAGCACATAGATGATCCCTATCGAACTTGAGTAATGGAAGGCCCCTTACATGACCTCCTGTAACAAGACGATTGATATCTTTGAAGTTAAGATGAGATAATCTTCGGTGCCACAACCAGCTTTCGTTGGATTGCGCTTTTGACAATAAGCATACAGCTGGGTTTCCTTTGATGGGTTTCATGTTTAAGGGAAACATTTCACCCTTTCGCTCTGACTTGAGAATTATTTTATTTGACTTTTTCTCTATAATTTCTGAACCTTCATCATCGAATGAGACTTTGAGACCTGTACCTCCAACCAGTTGAAATACACTAATGAGGTTGTGTTGGAGTCCTTCCACATAAGCCACCTTCCTTATAGAGAAGTCCCCATTGGTTATCATCCCGTATCCCTTTATGGTGCCGAAAGAATTGTTTCCGAACTTGACGTTGCCACCATTTGCAAGCGATCTGTACTCCCTAAGCTCTTCTTTCCTCCCTGTCATGTGACGTGAGCAGCCACTATCAATGTACCATTCTTCGTCGAACTGCTCGTCACTTATAATCTGCAAAATTTAGAGAGATTTAGGAACCCAAAGTTTCTTGGGTCCACGTGAGTTTTGCATGGAAAGAGGAGCAATGAGAGAGATATCAACAAGATAAGTTCTTTTTACGAGAGTTGTTTTATCTTTCCTTTTAATGGTGTACACTTTTATTTTGTTAAGATTAGTAGTGTTAGATTCGGTCTTTGGTGTGGATTTATTGACCTTCTGCTTCCACTTTTGCTCAGTTGATGAATGAGATTTAGAACGAGATCGATATGAAACAGAGGGTGAAGAAGAATTAGAAGAATGAGAAGAATCAGACTTAGAAGGAGACTTTAGGTGACCCTTTTGTTTTTGATCATTGGAGGGACCGACCTTAGAGTTTTGTACTCTTTTGTCTTCAGAACCGAACCTTTGTGTTCGGTTGGAGCCACCTTTGGAACAGAACCTTTGGTTCTGGTTGATATCCTTTTCAGAACCGAACTTCTGCTTTTGGTTGTTATCGTTTTGTGAACCGAACCTCGGCTTTCGGTTTTTGGGACTTTCAAGCTTTTCTGCAGGAATGTTTTCATACTTTAGATTCTTGTCTTGATGAGTGAAGTATGCATTCTGGGAACGCCAAAATTGTTTCCTTTCAGAAAGGTTCTTCCGGTATCTATTGTTCCTTTCTATCTTCCTGTTCCGCATCTGAGATGGTTGATGATGAACATTTGCTTTCGTTTTTGCTGACTCCTTGATCGGTTCCATTTGAACTGCGGTAGAATTACTTTGAGCTGAAGAAGCCGAAGGAATGGTTTCTTTTGGTGAGTGAACATCCTTCTGAGGAGTATCTTTTGTACCACTAGTGCTCGGCACACTGAAGTTATTTGGCTTATTCAATGGTTCGGGTATGTATCTTCCTTTGCTCTTCCAGGAAGTTCGTTCAGATAAACCAATGGTTTCGTCTGCATTATCAATAGGAGCTTCCCAGAAGTATTCATCACAGCCATCAGCATTGTCTTTGTTTACAATGGCTGCAAGTTCAGCTGTTTGATGTTCAGTTACTCCTGTTACCTTGTATACTTGATTTGGAGTAGTCCTGACCTTTTGATACACAACAGCTTTCTCAACTAATTTCGGGGACTTTTGATGGGACAACCGAGCGAACTCTACTGAATTTTCAGAAATAAGATTCTTGTGATTTTCTGGCTCGGTTTTAATAAATTCTGAGCAGTCAACCGTGTCCTCTACAGAAATTTCACTCATATTGTCGTCCTCGTTAAGCTCAGATGCATTTTCAACATCAAGTTTGTTTTCTGAGCTTACTTTGGCGTTTAAAGAGTCAAATTTTAGCATGGTTTCGGTCCTCAGTTTAAGTCTGTCATTTTCATCCAAAAGATTTTTAAGCATGAGCTTGTGGTCTTTAGATTTAATGAAGGACTCAATTTTGTCCAGTCCATACATGTAGGTGGGATTTATGTCATCAGACGATATCACACTTTCACAGTTATAGGCTTCGGCATCGATTTCATCTTCCTTAAATTCTAGGAAGGGCAAAATCATGCGGTGAATTCTTTGGCCTATTTCACAATCCAAGTGGAGCTGAGTAATATTAGAATACAGACGTTTAGCAATTAAACAAAAAACATTTCGTTGTTTTAACAATTTCAAATTGTCTCTTTGCAAATAAATGTTTTCATCTTTAACTCTGACTAATTCCGATTCCTTTAACTCTATCCACATTCTCCGCTCCTCACTCTTCGACGCTGCCCTGCTCAATTGATCAGTTAGGTTAGAATTTGTGACCCGAGTTTGAGTTAAGCTACTATCTAGATGAGATATTCTTGAATTGACATTTTTTAGTTCTTTCTCATAAGAGGATGATGGTACTTTGCATGAAATAAAAACAGATTGTACCTTCTTTATTAGTTCATCCAGCTCATTGAACTGTTGGCTGAGTGGTTTGGCTGTGAAGCACATGTCCTCCTTTGCATTCTGTTCATCATGACCTCCATCGGTGTTGTATCCCCTCAATTGAGATACACCAGAAACCATAAGGCATTTACCACCACTGCCTTCTTCCTTAGACACGAACGCCTTTCCATGAGTAGGCTGTCTCACTTCCTCGTCTTCTGAGTCGGTAGACCAAACTTCCGTGCTACCGAACTCACCACCTGGAACAGAATCCTGCACAATAAGAGCATTACTAGGCGGGTTAGCAGCAGACTTCTTCTTTCTTAACTCATCTAGCCTTTTCTGCAACACAGTTTCCTCATTGTTTCCATCATCTTTCTCAGCCATTTTCTTGAGGACACAGTCCTTAGCATAATGATTTTTCCCACCACAGTAGAAACAGCTCACTCTAGAGTCACCGTCAACCTTCGGTTCCTTCTTGTGCTCCTCAACTTTCAGTTCATTAACCACCTTTTCAGAGCTGTAACTTCCCTGCAAGTTTCGGTTTTTGTTGCTGGGAAATTTCTTCTTTATGAACCTTTTGGGATTGGATACCATCAAGGCATAATCTTCTGATGTGAGATCATATTCTTCCAGGCTGAGGTCTTCATCCTCCATAACGGCTTTACTTTTTGACAAGAGAGCCAACGAACCGAGACCAGAAACGACATTCTTTTCTTGCACCACGTTTTTCTCTTGAGACTTGAGAATTCCCACCAGTTTCGCCAAAGAGTATGATTTAAATTGCTCATGGGCTTTAACTGTGGAAACTACTGCTCTCCACTCAGACCTTAGACCATTCAGGAATGTAACTTTCTGTTCGATGACCTTCCTTTCGATATCATGTTTGATCATCTTGTTGAGAAGATGATTGAAGCGATCGAATGTCTGGGTCACAGATTCTTCAGCCCCTTGTCTGAATTCACCAAACTCAGATAGAAGCAGAGTTTGAATAGAATGTTCGAGATCTTCGTCTGTAGAATACAATTCACGAAGTCTGTCCCAAACATCCTTCGCCGTCGTGCAAGAGCTAACCAATCTGAATGTATCGGACTGAAGGGCGAACCGGATCAATCTTAGTGCTTTGATATTGCATTGGAACTTGTCCTTTTCATCTTGTGCAATGTCTTTCACGTCCTTAAGCAGATCATTGTATTCTTTTTGAGTTTTAATGATTCTGGACGTTGCAGAATGAGAGAACGGTCCGTTTGTGATGGCTTCCCAAATCAAATACCCATTTTCCTCCGACCCAATAACGTAGTCTTCGAAATGATGTGCCCATACTTCATAATCGTTGGTGTATAAGATCGGAATCCTTGTCGTCGAACCAATGCTGTTTGAAATATTAATAACGTTTGATTGTGTCGCGTCCATTATGATCGTAAAAACCTGTTCAAAGATCAGACTTGTAATAAAGCAGATCAGGGCAAAATAATAAATATCAAGATACGTCAATAAAGAGATGACGGCTCAATAAATATTGATGATTGCGGAAAAACCCTAATGAAAATCTTTTTCACAGAAAAGATGTGTATCAATTACACAGCCTCCTGCTCTGATACCAATTGATGAGATTAAATAACCTTTTAATCTTAGAAGATCGATAAGATCTTGAACAAGTTATGAAAACAATGACGATAAAAACACAGTAAAATTATGGAACAAGAATGAATCAAACGTGTTGAATGATTAAAACAAAATCCTCAGAAGAGCTCGATTAAGAACATCAACTGTAGAGGATTGGAAGGTTACAAGAATGATTAAAGAAACCTTTAGTCGTCTGGAAAAATTGTATTCTCAGATCTCTAAAACCTTAACCTAATATGCATGCAAGCATAAGCTTATATACAAAGCATAAAAGACACACGGTTGGACAGGCCCAAACCGTAATACAAAGAATTATAAACAAACGAGCCCAAAAGACGCAATCTTCTAAGCCCAACAATAACTTACACCACCTTCTTCTTATCTTCATCAAAACCGAAATCCAAACCCCAAGGTGATTTCATACCCCTTTTTTTCAGTTTTTATATGATTTTTGGGGGAAAATACAAGTTGCTTTGTGTAGATCTATGTGTATATGCATGTCTATGTGTGTTTTCCATGAATTATTTGGTGATTATGTGTTAATTTCCTCACTAATCTAAAAATATGTTATGAAACTTGAAGTTTATCACTAGGATCTTCATATGAATCTTGAAAAAAGTATGTTTTATCACAAGTATTACATGTAAACATGTAAATCTGGGATTTGTATACTTGATATAGCAAAAATAAGTGTTGTGTTCAAAGATCTATAAACTAAACTCACAAAACAGCCCTTGACAGAAAACTTTTGGTCCAATCTGGGACTGTTTTGGCCATCCAAATTGAAGGATTTTCAAAACTGTATTGCATGGATAAAGTTCAGGTTTATAACTTTAAAATGACTACTCGCACGTTTTCATACGATTTTTCTACAATATTTGGCAAATTTTACAAAACTGCCTATCAGTTTTGAAATAATTTCGGACCAACCTGTGAAGATTAGCAATTTAACCCTTGTTAGAAGCCATTAAAAATTATGAGAAAATTAGTGAACAAAGTATACAAAATTTACAAACTTTGAGAGTTTACGGATCCAAATTTTGACTTACGATAATTTTTCTAAAATTTTTAATTTTGAACACAAAAATCAAAAATCAAGCCAAGAATGTTAAATTTGACAAACATAGGTTATAACATGTTATTATTACTACAAAATAGTCATCAAAACAAGCTTTGCACAAAATGGAGACTAAAGTGTTATTCTTACAAAAGTTGGGCCCTAAATCCTAAATTTTTGACTTATTGGGCCAAGAACGTCATTTTTACAAAAAGTGGGCTTTTTATATCAACTTTGTAAATAATCAAGCTAAAATAAACCAAGCAATAACAAACGGGTTAAAAATGATATTCATATCCTTATTGGGCCTAGAAATAATAGACACGTATAGTGAGCCTTAGTGGTCCACTTACATGTTTATTGGGCCTGGGAATGGGTTTTATATGCGTTCTTCTTTTTATGCTATTTTAGTGAATACTTGAACTAAAACCAATGATAAACCAACTAATGGATTTAATTTGATCATTTTCTAGGTTATTGGGCCTTAGTGACTCATTTTTATGTGTGATAGGTCCTGTATACTATTTACATGTTTATTGGGCCTCATTGACCCATTAACATGTGCGACGGACCTTGGATACTATTTGTGTGCTATTTGGGCCTGTAAATACTTTATATGTGAAAAGGGTCTTAGTTGTCCTTTCATATATATTCTGGGCCCTTGTTATATAATCTCATTCCATTTCGGTCTTGAAATGACTTACATGGATCATTGGTCCTAGAATGAGTTTAAACATTTTTCTTCGCGTAAATTTGATTAAGGATCTAGCGAGTTTTTATCGGTTGGCACCTATTAAGTGTACGATCATAGCCTATAGTTATAACCAAAGTCTCCTGGACGGAGAACGGGGATTTGTGTATAGATCTATAGGGGGTTGACACCCCACACCTCAGCTATTCTCTACAGTTAGACTTACTCAGTCTAGGGTGACTCAAACCTTATTCTATTTTCCGTCGGCGTCCAACGACGCCAAGACAGGTGAAATTGTGATTATTTAGTATGGTTATGACGGCTCGCTTAGAGGAATTAACGTTATGAAGTTTACGGAAGACATCTTCTTTTTTTTAGGCAACGTCGGGTTGTCTGGGAACATTCTCTTTACATGCTCTTACATCCTCTCTACATTCTCTTTACCTTTCTAGTCAAATAAACAATAGCATACATGCATTAATACAAGATCTAACACAAACACACTAAACAGTTTTCAGAAAATATCAGATTTTCTGGTGGTTTTCAAAGTTATACAAATCATTTTCACAAACATGCTTATGAACTCACCAACATTTTTATGTTGACCGTTTTTCAAAATAACTTGTATTCTCAGGATACCGTTGAAGCAGGATGAACGAAACAAACTAATGGATATTGTGTTATATTTTTTCTCATCGTACTCGTAGTATTTTGACATGTAATATTCAAATACAATACTTGATGTAAACAATGAATGTTGTAATATTACATGTGTGATGATGAAGATGATGATGTTATGTTTCAATTATATTCACTGTAATGATATTTCAAGATGAAGTCACACGCAAGCCCCCAAACGTTTCCGCCGTCTGGTTCAGGGGTGTGACAGATTGGTATCACAGCATTTTTTATAGTGAACTAGCATATCTAATCATACAGGATATGCAACTATAAATACAATGGGACTAAACAACTCTAAACATAATAATTTAAAATACATACCTTTGTGTGCATTTTAGAATAATAACACAAAAAGAACAATAAAAGTCTTTGGAGGATTTGAACATCGCTAGTAAACTCGTGCAGTTATGTAATCGTATTGGGGGTGAATGTAGCCTGATCAACTACATTCATTCAAAATACAAGCAACATGCGTTCGGGAGTAATTGTGATGGACAATGAATCAAAAACTTACCATTTAATTATCCAAAGAGCTTATAGAACAAAACCTAAACAAAATTAAAATTACTATAGGAGTAATTGGTATGCTATTTGTTTCTAGTATTTATACCCCTTTGTGAAATACACAATAGACGAGTATCACTAGCTAAGGAACCCCTATCTCCCTAGTCAGGGAATAGCATGGTGGCACGACTTAGAGAAGGAACCACAGGAGGAACACGAAGTAGAACTCGCAGATAGACCCGCCGATTCAATAGTGGGCCTTGAAGGGGAAGAGACAGAGGACAATGGTAATGATGACTCGGATGCAGAATCCGATGTCATCAATCCTCCATATAAAGATAGAGTACCGACTTATCGTGTGAGCCCCGGTGGCCCCATGCCCCCTTGGGTATACGATATTTGGAAATAGAGTCATCAGCAAGGGATACAACCACACTAGGGTAGGAACCGAGGTCTCTTCGACCAGTAGCCATAGAGGACCAGCTGACCGGGCCCTCCCAGTCATGGTACGGTGCACCCGAGGTATTGATAACCGAGCTCAGGACACCCGAAATTGAACAGAACAAATGTGGCCTGCTATTGAGAGAGACAAGAGAAAAACAAAGGAAGTGAACGGAGACTCCCAAGCGAGACAGTGAGTTTGAGAGGTACGACTACGAGATACCGAGCAACAACTAGCTCGTCTCTGAGGTGCATCCACTTTATCAGCACTACCACCAGACACTTCCGGCTACAATTAGGATCAGCCTGTTCCACTTCCCCCTACTATCCAACATGACTCTCTTTCGTGTACTAAGATGGTACTTACCACTAGAACAATTATTTGCTATCTTTATTTCATATTACTACATAGACTCAATTATATGCACAATCGAACCCTCAAAACTGCTAGATACTTAAGGGTCTCGAAACCAAAACACCCTATATACTCTAAGGAAAAACGTGATGATCGTGCCAAATCTATGATTATCTACTACCGCAAAATACATCATAGGGATGTAGATGGAAGTAGTGAGAATTATACAACAAGATGCAAAATTTATAGAGTACAACCAGGAATGACGATCATTACTTACGATCTGGATTATCAACGTGCAGTAGGAAAATGCCATCTCACAAGAATAACAAGCGCACCCGCGAGACACCGCTCCTGCAGATGGACTCTGCTACATTCCAAGTTGCTGTAACGGTGGCAGTAACCGCTGCGATGGCACAAATCAATGCAAACAACCCCAATGGAGGCGGGAACAACATTGACAATTCTAGCCAAAGGAACGAACATGGAAACCAACAAGTGACAACCTATCAGGAACTCCAGACCCCAAGCTTAAGTGCAGGAAGCTGAGGTGTGGAAGTAAGAGAAAGGGACAACACACTCAAGGGTTCTCAAGGAAGCAACAAGTTGATACTGTTCATGCGACCATGACCCCTATTATACCAGCACCAACAAGACCATATGCTGGAAGCCTTCTAAAATGCAACCAGTATAAATTCCATCATAATGGAGCCTGTCGGGAGATGCATTGTAACAAATGCAACCGAAAGAATCACACCGCCAAATTCTGTAGAACTTATCCATGTCATAATCGTCAGCCAAATGAAAATGACAACAATCACAACAACCCTAACAACAACACCAATGATGAGACCAGTTACACCTGCTATAGGTGTGGAGGAACCGGTCACTTCAGACGCAGTTGCCCTAAGGATAACAATCAAGGTGCAGAAGGATCAGAAAGGGTCTTGACCTTGGTTCAAGGCGAAGCAGTCCAAGACCCGACGGTTGTTATTGGTACGTTCCCACTTAACAACTTTTTCGCTTACCCCTTATTCAATAGTGAAGCGGAGTCAAGCTTCGTTAGTAACAAATTTGAGCACTTACAAAAACAACAACCCCGGAAAGCTAAACTAAGCCTTTGCGGTGGATGTGGCTAATGGGAAAAACTAAATTAACATAGGATATTTATGGGGAGTACACCTTAACACTAAACAACCATTCATTTCAAATAGATTTAATGCCAGTAAATATTAGGAGTTTTAATGTGATAATGGGCATGGTTGGGTTAAGCCCCCACTGTGCTGATATTATGTGTCATGAGATGGCCGTTTGCCTTCACCTTCCCAATCACAAAACTCTAATAATCCATGGTGATAAACCTGGCGTCAATCCTCATCCTATCTCGTGCATCAAGGCACAGAAGTTCCTGCACCAGAAGAACTACGTTTTCCTTGCTCATGTTGTGGACAATACCAAGGAAGAAGTAAGCATACAAGGTATTTCGGTAGCGTGCGATTTTCTGAATGTATTTCCCGAAGAACTTCCGGGAATACCTCCAGAAAGACAAGTCAAATTTCAAATGGACCTGATACCGGGAACCACATCAATTACCAGTTCACCCTATAGGTTGACTCCCACCGAAAATTCACAAGTTATCCAGTCAATTGAGAAGAATTGTTGTGCAAAGGATTCATTGGACCAAATTTCTCACCCTGGAGAGCTTCGATCTTGTTCTTCAAGAAGACGAATCCTTCAGAAGGTACGTCGATCTTAGGAAATTGAATAAGCCCCCTATCAAAAACCGACACCCACTCCCTCGGACTGACGATCTATTTGGCCAGCTCCAAGGAGCTAGTTACTTCTCTAAAATAGATCTAAGAACCTGTTATCATCAACTTCGAGTAAGAGAAGATGACATTGCAAAAAACGCCTTCTGAACTCATCACGACCATTTCAAATTCATTGTGATACCCTTCGGTCTAACGAATGCTCCTACGCTATTCATGGACCCTACAAACCGAGTTTTCCCAACCATTCCTAGTCATCCTTTTCATTTTTTTTATCAATAACATACTCGTCTGCTCACGAAGCGAGAACAAAACACTGTCAACACTTACGACCAACCTTGAAAGCATCGAAGCCGGAGAATATCACAAAGGAAGCACTGCATGGATGGATAAAGCTCTCGAAGTCGAAAGACGAAGCTTATTGTTATAAGAGTTGAGTTGGGTGCTATTTGGGTGATCGTCGATAGGTTAACCCAATCTGCCCATTTCCGGCTAATACAAGAATCAAATAAGACGGAAAGATTAACATGGACCTATATCAAAGAGATCGTGAGACTCCATGAAATATCGGTATCTACTATCTCAGATCAAGATAACGAAATTTCTTCAAGACTTTGACAGTCACTTCGCAGGGCTATGGGAACATAGCTATATATAAGCGTTGCTTACCACCTTCAAACCAATAGCTAAAGTGAACGGACCATTCAACCACTCGAAGTCATGCTCCGGGCCTGAGTATTTGGATTCAGCAAGTCATGGGATACCCGCTTGCCCTTGATTGAATTCTCACGCAATGACAGTTATCGCACGAGCATCAAGATTTCTCCTTTCGAAACTCTCTATAGTCATAAACGTAGATCACTCGCTAGTACTCTCATGAGACCAGAAACCATTTGCGAAACAACAAAGAAGATAATCCAAATCAAAGCTTGACTTCAAGCATCACGAGACCGACATAAGAGCTATTCTGACAAGCGGCGTAAGCCATTAGGATGTCAAGTCGGGACCGCGTGTTATTAAAAGAATCTCCTTGGAAAGAAATGACTCGCTTTAGGAAACGAGAAAAATAAACCCACGATACATCGGGCTGTACGAGATTCTTGCTCGGATTGGTCCAAAGACTTATAGGTTGCAGCTACCTGTAGAGCTCAGCAACATACACCCTGTTTTCAGCATCCTGAAATCTGAAAAAGTGTCTATCAGGAAAAACTCTTATCATTCCTTTATAAGGGATCGAAATGAACAAGAATCTCCTGTTCATCGAAGAACCAGTCAATGTATTGAATAAGGAAGTAAAGCGTACAAAACAAAGCTGCATTCCAATTATGAAGGATCAATGGAACGCAAAACGTAGATCGGAATTCACAAATAAATGTAAATACTAGATTCAGCAGAAGTACCCTCACCTATTTTCTCATTTATGAACCTATCTCTCAAAAGAATTTTGGGATGAAATTCCCTCTAACGGGGGGATGATGTCACAACTAGAATTTTAGCTAGGAAATTCTATTCTCATATAAACATCATTCATTGTAAAAGCCTATACTTTATTCTTGTTAAAATACATCTCACATGATCAAATAAGGGTTGGAAACCCTAGAAAACCCGATTCAAGTCTAATGTGTTCTAGGATTCTCTTGTTGGGCCTAATGGACCAATAAGTATCCAACTTTACTACTTTGGGCCTAAAAACCCTAATTATGTTCTAATTGGACCCAATTCATAAATCTATAACTTTTTGGGCCATGATGGGCCATAAAGGATTTCATTAGCCTTAATGGGCCCTAAACTAATTTCTTTTGCCATTTTGGGTCGTGAGCCTCCTTAAGAGCCAATGGGCCGAAAAATAATTTTTGGGCTCCATAAATATTCAAACAAGACCAATGTTGAACGCAAATCATTTCACTCTTAATTCTTTGGCCCAAATCTCGGCCCAATGGAGATAATTATGCAATTAACAAAAAAAAGAGATTAAACATGCAAGTGCCACATAATCTGTGCATGGTGGACTTCCATGCTTAAACCCACCATTTAACAATGCAAGATTACGTGTATCTAGACAAGCATTACTCTCCATCCCTCCCTTCTTCAAGCTAACGGCCATAAGGCCTCCTCACCACCTCATTCCCTTTCCAAAAACCTTTCAAGAACACCTCTTCCCTTTCATCAAATATTTCGAGAATTAGGAACATTCCAAGGAAGCTTTTGATTCAAAAATCACTCCTAGATACATTCTAGTGGTAAGATCTCATAAGACTAAGTGATATACTTTCTTTCTAGACCTAATCATTCCTCTTACCATCTCAAAATCGTGACCAAGCTCCCTAGAACTCATCAAGATTCGAAGATCACTTCAAGAAGCTAGCTAGAGTCATAACTTACACCACCTTCTTCTTATCTTCATCAAAACCGAAATCCAAACCCCAAGGTGAGTTCATACCCCTTGTTTTCTGTTTTTATATGATTTTTGGCGGAGAATACAAGTTCCTTTGTGTAGATCTATGTGTATATGCACGTCTATGTGTGTTTTCCATGAATTATTTGGTGATTATGTGTTGATTTCTTCACTAATCTAAAAATATGTTAAGAAACTTGAAGTTTATCACTAGGATATTCATATGAATCTTGAGAAAAGTATGTTTTGTCACAAGTATTACATGTAAACATGTAAATCTGGGATTTGTATACTTGATATAGCAAAAATAAGTGTTGTGTTCAAAGATCTATAAACTAAACTCACAAAACAGCCCTTGACAGAAAACTTTTGGTCCAATCTCGGATTGTTTTGGCCATCAAAATGGAAGTATTTTTCAAAACTGTTTTACATGGATAAAGTTCAGGTTTATACATTTAAAATGACTACTCGCACGTTTTTATACGATTTTTCTACAATATTTGGCGAATTTTACAAAACTGCCTATCAAATTTGAAATAATTTCAGACCAACCTTTGAAGTTGAGCAATTTAACGCTTGTTAGAAGCCATTAAAAATTATGAGAAACTTTGTGAACAAAGTAGACAAAGTTTATAAACTTTGAGAGTTTACGGATCCAAATTTTGACTTACGATGATTTTTCTACAAATTTTCAAACAACTAGGTCGGAAAAGCTCAAAAACCAGAAAATGTGTATTTTCACAAAAATCAAGCCAAGAATGTTAATTTTGACAAAAATAGGTTATAACATGTTATTATTACTACAAAATAGTCATCAAAACAAGCTTTGAACAAAATGGAGACTAAAGTGTTATTCTTACAAAAATTGGGCCCTAAATCATAAATTTTTTACTTATTGGGCCAAGAACGTCATTTTTACAAAAAGTGGGCTTTTTATATCAACTTTGTAAATAATCAAGCTAAAATAAACCAAGCAATAACAAACGGGTTAAAAACGATATTCATATCCTTATTGGGCCTAGAAATAATAGACACGTATAGTGAGCCTTAGTGGTCCACTTACACGATTATCGGGCCTGGGAATGGGTTTTATATGCGTTCTTCTTTTTATGCTATTTTAGTGAATACTTGAACTAAAAACAATGATAAACCAACAAATGGATTTAATTTGATGATTTTCTAGGTTATTGGGCCTTAGTGACCCATTTTTATGTGTGATAGGTCCTGTATACTATTTACATGTTTATTGGGCCTCATTGACCCATTAACATGTGCGACGGACCTTGGATACTATTTGTGTGCTATTTGGACATGTAAATACTTTATATGTGAAATGGGCCTTAGTTGTCCTTTCATATATATTCTGGGCCCATGTTATATAATCTCATTCCATTTGGGTCTTGAAACGATTTACATGTTTAGCGACGCCTTAGTGGTTCACTTACATGGATCATTGGTCCTAGAATGAGTTTATACATTTTTCTTCGCGTAAATTCGATTAAGGATCTAGCGAGTTTTTATCGGTTGGCACCTATTAAGTGTATGATCGTAGCCTGTAGCTATAACCAGAGTCTCCTGGAGGGAGAACGGGGATTTGTGTATAGATCTATACGGGGTTGACACCCCACACCTCAGCTGTTCGCTACAGTTAGACTTACTCAGTCTAGGGTGACGAAAACCTTATTCTATTTTCCGTCAGCGTCCAACGACGCCAAGACAGATGAAATTGTGATTATTTAGTATGGTTATGACGGCTCGCTTAGAGGAATTAACGTTATGAAGTTTACAGAAGACATCTTCTTTTTTTTTTAGGCAACGTCGGGTTGTCTGGGAACATTCTCTTTACATGCTCCTACATCCTCTCTACATTCTCTTTACCTTTCTAGTCAAATAAACAATAGCATACATGCATTAATACAAGATGTAACACAAACACACTAAACAGTTTTTAGAAAGTATCAGATTTTCTGGTGGTTTTCAAAGTTATACAAATCATTTTCACAAACATGCTTATGAACTCACCAACATTTTTTTGTTGACCGTTTTTCAAAATAACTTGTATTCTCAGGATAGCGTTGAAGCAGGATGAACGAAACAAACTAATGAATATTGTGTTATATTTTGTCTCATCGTACTCGTACTATTTTGACATGTAATATTCAAATACAATACTCGATGTAAACAATGAATTTTGTAATATTACATTTGTGATCATGATGATGATGATGTTATGTTTCAATTATATTCACTGTAATGATATTTCAAGATGAAGTCACGCGCAAGCCCCCGAACGTTTCCGTTGTCTGGTTCGGGGGTGTGACATTGGGTCCTAGACACATCAAGGTAAAGTGCTATGTTTGTCCCTTGGCTTAATGAAGGCATTTAGGGTATTTTGGCAACTTAAAATGGAGTTCACGACCCAATAACTTCCTTGACCATGAACTCACTTTCACCCTTGATTCTTAATTGATTTTGTGGTCTAAACATGTAATGGTGTCTTCTAGTTTGAGTTCCAAGGCTTTGTGGGACATTGGTCACTCTTTTGGCCCTTAAAAAGGAGTTTACTCTCCAAGTGTTCTTGGGCTGTAAACTCCCAAATCTTGGGGTTTTGATCTGTGAGAGAGAATTTGGCTTTTCTCTAGTTGGAAATGCAACTAATTAATGAATACACTACTAGAAAATAGACCTTTAATGATGCGCTTTTTACGACACGCGCTGATTAATGATACGCAAAAGGACGTGCCCTTAAAATAGTGTCATCTCTTCAAAAAAATTTAGGATTTACGTCACGCATTACTGTGTGCCCTTAATTTAGTGTCTGAAGAAAAAAAATTAAAAACACGGAGGGCATTTTATCTTAAACGCGCGTCTTCTTTACCTGTCGCTTTATAATTTTAATGAAACGCGCTTTTAGTAGACAAGGGGGAAACGAAATCCCCAAAATTTTGAAAAACCCGCCTTGTTTTTTCTATCTTCTATCTATCTTTCATCCTTGCAATCCACTCTCCTCTCTCTGATACTCTCTCCTCTAGATCTCCCTTCATTCTCTACCTCCCGTCTCTCTGTAAACCCTAAGCCATCGCCTCCTCCCTTCTCTCTAGCACGTGCTAGGCCAGAGTTTTAGTAGATACTGGGGAAAATGAAATCCCCAAGCATTTTGAAAACCCGCTTCTTTTTTATCCTCCATTTTTGTTTCCCTCTTGCTCTAGTTACGATGCTTCCTTCCTTCCCCCTCCTAAAGTTCAAGCTCTAGAAATCATGGTTTTCGATTAGGAATTGGTAGGGAAGCATGATAAAATGGAGATGAATCGTGTACCTTTGAAGGAGAAGATCTTGACGGGAAAACATCATACACATCCTTTCGTTTGTGTGCTTTTCTATGGCGAAGAAAAAAGAACTAAGGTTTGTTTCCCGAATTCAAAATTAACGCTAATTGCTTCTTAAACTGCATTTTATTTTACAGTTTTTTTGGGTGATTTAAAGCTGACGAATTCTAACGATTTTCATTTATTGTGCACATGTTTTCGAATTCTAACGATTTTCATTTATTGTGCAGATATTGAGCGATTTTATCAACTGTGCGATCCAGGCGTGTATTAGGGTTTCGTTTTTTCCTACCGCTTCCGTGAAATATCCACTGAGGATCGATCGGCACTTGTTATCTAACAACACACCGACAAACACCACTGAAGATGGCTTCAATTCCTCCGCTTATCGATCCTCTATCTTCTTCCCTACTATGTTCTACAACCACTTCCGTCCCAACCACCGCCTTCTTCCACTGTTCGTGTCTAACCTCATCTCCTGGAGTGCTAGCCGCTACGCTTTCTTCTCCTTTCCGCCTTACATATCCTCGCAGACCATTGCTCATCGTTGCTGCAGCTACCACTTTGATGTCCGATTTCGTGCAGGTACAACTCATCTCAGTGTAATTTGTGAGTTTAGTTTCGGATAAATTTCTTTGTAGATCAGTCCGTAATACGTGTTGTTACCCTTTTTAGACATTTGAAAATAGACGTGATCATGAAAC
Source organism: Lactuca saligna (assembly GCF_052625555.1). NCBI lineage: Eukaryota > Viridiplantae > Streptophyta > Magnoliopsida > Asterales > Asteraceae > Lactuca > Lactuca saligna. The sequence continues at coordinate 76,367,468 of NC_136421.1, forward strand.
AGGAGCTAAATTTGTTGTTACCCTAAGCATCGCCTTGACAGAAATGGAAGAACAAAGTGATTCGCTAAATTTGTTTTTCAGTTCGTATTGATCGCTAATTTTGTCCCAATCCTTCCAATTCGATGTTCCAGATCAGTTTTATATTCGAATTGGTAACGAGTATGGTAAGAATTTTGTCCCAATCCTTCCAATTCGATGTTCCAAATCACCCCTGCTTCTGATTTTTTAGCTTCCTGGTCAGGTCGACTCATAGAATTATTCCCTACAAACCCTTTGACTTCCGAAACATCACCCCCATCCTTGTTCTTTCCCATAACCTTGTTACTTTTCCAACTTTGCCCCTGTTCAATCTTTGAATCATTAGACTTTCCTTTCATTGGCTGAATATTCCCATAATACCCGTGCCCATTTTTACCTCCTGTCTTCCCACCTCTATCAAAACTAAATTCCAAATTTTCCTGATTATTCCCATTATACCCCTGATAGCGAATTCCATCAGAAGCCCCAGAATTTCCAATTTTCGGATAATTCCCTTTTTGCCCCTGCTTGCGGTTTCCAGCAAAACCCCTGAACCTTCATTTTTCGAGAAATTCCCTTGATGCCCCTGACTCAAAAACTGTTTTTTCCCCCCCGTAGCTTCTTTTGAAAAAAAAATTCCATTATTTCCTTTGGTTTCTTCACCACATCAAGGCCTAAGTAAATTGGCTATGTTTCTTGTTCTTTTTCTTAACCAAAGTTTATCAACTTTGTGAATATTATTCTGACTTGTTTTGATATTTATTTTTGATATTTTGTTCTTAATGTTGGTTCTAACTTCTATTTTTTTTCTTTTTTTTTTAAACAGTTACAAGGGACCTGAATAGGGGTTTTCTGAATTTGTAGTGATGGCTGCAGACACTGAAGTTTTTGAAACATTGATAATTTGATACTAATTTTATCCTTTTGAATGCAGTATTGCGGAAGATAAAGTTATATTCCCTGCTGTAGATGTTAAGTTGTCATTCGCCCAAGAACACATAGAAGAAGAGAGTGACTTTGAGAAATTTAGATATTTGATTGAAAGCATAGAAAAAGATGGAGCAAATTCATCTTCATCTGAATTTTGTTCAAAGTTATGCTCACATGTTGATCATATCATGTCCATCATTGAGAAACATTTCAAAATGAAGAACTTCAGGTGAAGGAGTGAAATAGTGAATCACTAGTCTTTCTTTTTATGACTTTTATTTACCATAACTCCCTTATGTGATTTCAATTTCAGTTTCTCCCACTTGCACACAAGCATTTTACTCCTAAAAGACAATGAGAGCTCTTATACCAAAGTTTATGTGTAATGCCTTTGAGAGTAATTGAATGTGTTTTACCATGGTTAGTTAGATCACTTACTGAAGAGGAATCAAAATTATTTCTCCACAATGTGCATATGGCAGGTTTGTCTATTTTTGTCAAATTTTTCTCAAACCATTGTTTATTTATTTCTTCATTGTGAAGTCTAAGTTTCTAACTCTTAACACATGGTTTTTGTTAGCTCCTACTTCCGATATTGCCCTTGTCACCATGTTCTCTGGTTGGGCTTGCAAAGGGCGTCCAAGGGAAATATGCTTGTCTTCAGGCACAACAGGTTCTTTCTCTCTCTCTCTCTCTAACTATATATATATATATATATATATATATATATATATATATATATATATATATATGATAGAGTTTCACTTCATTGCTTTCTGGTTCAATTAACACTACACGACACATGCAATAGTCTTTAAAATTAATAGCCAATTGGCAGTATGTTCACTCATTATGTAACCCTTTTAAAGTTGTTTAATTATATGTATAGCTAAACAAGCTAGCTAGGTGCATAATAAGATTCATTTGAATCTTGAGTTTTCTACTGAATATTGCTTTGGACTCATAACAGCAGGTTGGCCGCAAGTTTTACACCAATGGGCTATAAGGTGGACTGAGGTGATAGATCAACCAGAGGGGTCATCCTTTTAAAATATTGATTTTATCCCCTTTATATGTTAAAGGACTTGGTAGATCATCATCTGGTGGAATCTTGAGTTCCATTAGTTATGGAGCCAATGAGATTGCTTCTTCTGTTCTAGCAAGTATCACAAGTCAAAGTAAGAAAAACAAAGGGAATTTCAATCGAGTGAATTTAGATAAAGATAAAGGTCATTATCATTTTTCCCTGAAAACCTTGAACCTCTGAATATTTAGTGATAAAGCAAAAGGGTTGGTAATTATTATTATTATTATTATTATTATTATTATTATTATTATTATTATTATTATTATTATTTTATTTAATTTTAATAATGTTTGCAGATAAAAGTGGAAAGAAAGAAAATGGGGAGAAGTCCAGTGTTGGTGAAAAAGAAAAAACAAAGGGAGCTGTTGTGGAAAAGGAAGTAACAAAGGGAGAGGATTCTTTTCCATTATTAACTAAAATTGCATGAAGTTAAAGTTAGGTCCTCTTCTTTGTGTTGAGTGCTTATTGCTCTGATTTTGATGTATGTGTTGAGTGCTTTTCTTTTGGTTCTGAGGTTTATCCTCATAAAAGCAATCATCCATATAGAGTTACGGTTAGTAAGTTCTTGTTGGTATACAATTTTTGAAGTTTGTTGTTGTGTTCCAGTATATCCCCGATGACCACAAGCCACCACCGGAGGACCACCGTTGAACACCCCCAAAATCTGGTGGCCACTGCCCACAGAACAGGTTAGGATTCTTTGATTTGTTTTTTACTGATGTGTTGTTTTTGGTGACCACCAGCCACCACCGGAAGACCACCTTTGAAGCCAACCCGGAGATATCCCGCTGCCACTGCCATATAACAGGTATGTTTTTTTTTATGTTATTTTATTTTGGTTGGATAATCTTATAAATTTTTCGATATCTTGTATGCCTCTTATGATTATTTGTATAATTGTTTGAAATTGATTGTGTGAAAGTCATCTACTAAAGCAAGGTTGGTGTAAGACTTGATAACGACAACATTGTTCCAAGACCTTCAGTGAGTTATGATGATGTCCTTTAATAGCAATGTAGTATTAGGTTATCTAGTTAGCAATGATTATTTGTATTTGACATTTTAGTGCAATGGATTATCTTTCTTATTTATTGTATTTTGTATGACATTAACTTTTGTGTAACGGATTGTATTTTTTGTATATGGTATTTTATTTTCTATTATGAGACATGAAATGAAAATTTAATTTGAAAATTAGTAAATATATAAATATTTTTTTTTTAAAAGAAAAATAAAAATTACGATACGCAAAAATGTGTGTCGTATTCATTTATGATATGGCCTTTCTTGACAGGTGTTTTAATGATACGCATTGTGTGTCATTAACACGCGCGTCGTAAGGTTACGATACGCGGATGCGTGTCATCTTCCTTTATGACAGGGCCTTCCTTGATACGCATTGCGTGTCGTAAACGCGCGTCGTAATTGCGCGTCGTAAATGAGCGTCGTAAATGCGCGTCGTCTCTCTTTATGACAGGGCCTTCTTTGACGCGCATTTGTGCGTCGTCTGAGCCTTTTACGACGCGCAATGAGCGTCGTAAAAGGCTGTTTTTCTAGTAGTTATATGGTTCAGATTTCTATATATAATCCTGAGATTTTTGGCAGAAAATATTTTATTCCCGGAATAAACTCTAATATCATAAATTATTGGAATAACGGTGTTGCACAAAACCCTAGTGTATCCACTCTCCTGATATCTCCTTAAGTGCTAAACCTGAAATACTCAAACTTATACCCAAAGTCTGAAATTTCACTGTAACTGTTCTAACTTCTATTGGCTTGATATTGTTTGTTCAGAATGGAAATTTCAGGTTGTCACAATTTACATGTGTTCAATCATTCTATATTGACACCGAAATAGTTATAGCAAAATACAGAAGATATGACTCAAAATGGCTCCATCTTCTCAAAAAGCTCTGGTAGTACATGTTTATTGTTTCCGTAAGAATACACGTAATTTGAAAGGACAGTATCAACATAAAGTTGAGTGAGTGCATAAATATTATTTTTAAAAGTATGTTTTTGTGTTCTTTGAATATGTAAATTGTTCCAGAAAATCCTATATTTTCTGTTGTATATGAAAAGTAGTTTTCATCCCATAAAACCGTTCTATTTGTAAACCATTGTTCCGTATTTGTATCCTATAAAAGTGAGTGTGCCTGGCTTCACCAACAATTATTGTAAACTATACTAAAAATTGTATTCCTATAAGCTAGTATTTTGAAAATGTACTCATGTTTAGTTAATTATGCACTAACATATTGTTGTTATCTTTTTAATGATTTATTATAACCATACTATGACTAAATGGCCTGAAACAAATGCATTGAAGACATTTTTAAACTATTGATAACAATTGTCACTCATAGGCGTGTAGCCCGACTATAGGTAGCAGCCCGAGTGCGGGGCTGTTAATCCCAATATAGATCTATACACACTTGTTTCGATCCCTTACTGGAGATTCTGGTTATAAGATTAGGACCTTAACTATGTTGTTTAAATGAATAAACAACCTGAACATCTTGTCTCATTAAAAATATATAAACGTTACGTGCATAATAATAACCCAATCATTCTGAAATAATTGATTGATGGTATTTTTCTTGTTTAGTATACTCTAATTGTACTTGAAAGTTGTATATGTTGGGTTTTGAGCATTCTAACACTCCTAAGTGTACATGCAACCCTAAGTACCTTAGATCTATGTTTTCTCTATTATAGATGCAAATATGAATATTCTAAGGTATTATCCTAACTAGCATAAAAAACATTGATTCATGTGAAATAATACAAGTTAGATTACATACCTTTTGGTGTAGCTTGATTCCATGGAGCTTAAGAGCCTAGTACCCCAAGTGTGACACCTCAAATGGTTCACACAACATCAAATGCACTTGGAATAACTTGAGACAAATGATACACTTCATGAAATCGGCTAGTCCTCACCATTCACACATAGTGGCCTATTTTCCCTAAGAATAAGATGCTTATATAGTGTGTCACAATTAGGGTTACACAATGTAAACCCTAATTGTCATGGCCTTTCATTTCCATGATCCATAGGTACAAAACACCATGGAGCATCCGATTGGTTTTAGCCCAACTTGATAATCCATGGAGCTTTAGCCCACTATACAAGTATGGATGATTTACACAATCAACACATATATTTAATTAGTCTCCTTTTGATCTATTAATTAATTCCAAATTAATTCTTGATCAATACTAATTAAATAATCTTGTTAATATATTAGAAATTATAATATATTAATACATCTTAAGTGTTATTTCTCTTATTTTAGTCTATCCAAATGCATCATGACATGCAACCCAAATGGACCATGCCAATAAGGTCAAGTACATACCAAATATAGTTATGGACTTAGACACTAATCCAATAGTCTCCTACTTGGATAAGTGTAAAACTATTATTGTGTATGACTTCAAAACCTGACTAACAGTCGTAGCTCTTAAAAGATGTTGTCGAACTCTAAACAAAGAAAATGACACGTCCATTAGATAAGGGATCATATATTCCTTCATTCTAGATATCGTATAGACTGAGACATGGATTACAATCGTTATTTATGTCCATTTGTTGCTTCCCAATTTTCGATTTATGACGACTGACTGATTCAACAGATCAAATCAGTCCTGGCTTGCCCAAGCACTCACACGTGTCATCACTAAATCATCGAGGGGCCCACAAATAACACTTTTATCCCTTTAAGTGTAACAAGAATATATATACTTCGACTCATATGGCTTATTCTACTACTTGTTGAATCATATGCAAAGGCACGTTTTATAACATCGAGTTACCAATGCGCTTTCGTACAATCAATGTATAACCAACTCATAGGCAACATCTCATATCTCTAGGTTCGAAGAATATAATATATTATTGTCTCATGATCACTCATGATAAAATCCAAGAAGTGATTCAAATGAGCGTGGGTTGAATCCAATACTCGAATCCCTATTCCAGGAGTACTCATGAACATTGTAGCCCCTTTGTCCCAAACCAACTAAAGAACCATTCATGACAGTCTTGATTCATATCTACTTCCAACATATGACCGAATGTGGATGGTTTGAATAACTTAGTCATTCATGAAGAACTACCAAGTTATTCTTGAAGTCAAAACATGCAAAGTGAAACACAAGAATAATCGAATCCAATATGGTCTCGGAACTTATGAATATAAATAAAATGTTGTTTATTTATCACCATACTGATTACACATTATTCATTTCATACTATTTCAAACTATCAACATTGTACTTGAATTAAAACAATAGTTGTCCCATGCTCCAAGCATGTGCACTATGTTTTGTAAACACTAGTCATGCCATACACCAAGTATGCACACTATGTTGGTCCAAACATTAGTTATGCCATACACCAAGTTTGCACACTAATTTTGTCTATGATCTTTACTTTGTGAAATAGATCTTTACTAAGTTTGTTGATTTATGATGACTGACTGATTGAACAGATCAAATCAGTCCTGGCTTGGCCAAGCACTCACATGTGTCATCACCAAATCATCGAGGGGCCCACATATATCGCTTTTATCCCTTTAAGGCTAAAAGGAATAGATATACTTCGACTCATATGGCTTATTCTACTACTTGTTGAATCATACGCAAAGGCACGTTTTTTCTAACATCGAGTTACCAATGCGCTTTCGTACAATCAATGTATAACCAACTCATAGGCAGCATCTCATATCCTTAGGTTTGAAGAATATAAGATATTATCGTCTCATGATCACACATGATAAAATCCATGAAGTGATTCAAATGAGCGTGGGTTGAATCCAATACTCAAATCCCTATTCCAAGAGTACTCATGAACATTGTATCCCCTTTGTCCCACACAAACTAATGAACCATTCATGACAGTCTTGATTCATCTCTACTTCCAACATATGATCGAATGTGGATGGTTTGAATAACTTAGTCATTTAGGAAGAACTACCAAGTTATTCTTGATGTCAAAACATGAAAAGTGAAACACAAGAATAATCGAATCCAATATGGTCTCGGAACTTATGAATATAAATAAAATGCCGTTTATTTATCACCATGCTGATTACACATTATTCATTGCATACTGCTTCAAACTATCAACTTTGTACTTGAATTAAAACAATAGTTGTCCCATGCTCCAAGCATGTGCACTATGTTTTCTAAACACTAGTCATGCCATACACCAAGTATGCACACTATGTTTGTCCAAACATTATTTATGGCATACACCAAGTATGCACACTAAGTTTGTCTATGATCTTTAATTTGTGAAATAGATCTTTACTAAGTTTGTTGATTTATGACAACTGACTGATTGAACAGATCAAATCAGTCCTGGCCTGGCCAAGCACTCACATGTGTCATCTCTAAATCATCGAGGGGCCTACATATATCACTTTTATCCCTTTAAGGGTAAAAGGAATAGATATACTTCAAATCATATGGATTATTCTACTACTTGCTGAATCGTACACAAAGGCACATTTTATAACATCGAGTTACCAATGTGCTTTCGTACAATCAATATATAACCAACTCATAGGCAACATCTCATATCTCTATGTTTGAAGAATATAAGATATTATCGTCTCATGATCACTTGTGATAAAATCCATGAAGTGATTCAAATGAGTGTGGGTTGAATCCAATACTCGAATCCCTATTCTAGGAGTACTCATGAACAATGTAGCCCCTTGTCCCAGACAAACTAAAGAACCATTCATGACAGTCTTGATTCATATCTACTTCCAACATATGATCGAATGTGGATGGTTTGAATAACTTAGTCATTCAAGAAGAACAACCAAGCTATTCTTGAAGTCAAATCATGCAAAGTGAAACACAAGAATAATCGAATCCAATATGGTCTCGGAACTTATGAATATAAATAAAACGCCATTTATTTATCACCATACCTATTACACATTATTCATTGCATACTATTTCAAACTATCAACTTTGTACTTGAATTAAAACAATAGTTCTCCCATGCTCCAAGCATGTGCACTATGTTTTATAAACACTAGTCATGCCATACACCAAGTATGCACACTATGTTTGTCCAAACATTAGTAATGCCATACACTAAGTATGAACACTAAGTTTGTCTATGATCTTTACTTTTTGAAATAAATCAATTTAAAATAACTCCAATGATGATCATTTTGCAGTCCCTAATCCTTACCGCAAATGGAAGAATTCCCAATTCATGCCATTTACCGAAATATTGTTAGATTTTAAACTTATATGCATTGATCCTCTTGTGATGATTTTGCGTAAAGTCACAAAGACTTGTCAGCATACATTACAAAGTATTCCAATGGAGATCAACTCCATGGAAACATCCTTCTTGCATTAAGTCTTTCTAATCTTACTCAGACTGAATAACTTCCACCTAAGGAAACATTTCCATATTCCCATTTGGACTATCACTTCTGAACAAGAGTTGCCTCTTTTTAGAATATGTCAATATGTTCCTTCCAAAATTAACATTATACTTCCAACTATCCCTGAGCAACCAATCTTTGGTAAACCTTAGATTGTCCACCACAACCGCTTAATCATTTTATTCAGATTCAATTCTAGACTTTTTTCCCTCTTAATGCCCCAGGCATTTGGAAAATTTTAGAAGGATGAATATTATAGCACATGCAATCAATCCTATATCCGAAGCATATGGGACACGATTCATTATGTATCACATAAAGACATGATACTAGACAAGTCCTTTCGCTACAATATTTCTATTTGCCAAGTTCTCATAATTCAGTTTATGAAAAGGGATGCCGTAATCATAATTGAATTTTAGAACGCAAATAATGGACCCATATATTGAATTTCCTTATGTTGAGGCATTCGAACATAAAATTCATATATCCTTGACTATAGATGATTAAAACCTGAATCTAAGCTTTTAGAATTAAAATGAAGCATAATTTCCTCTCCCTTAATTATAGCAAAACAACTTTTCCCAATTGAACTTTTGTTTTCAATAATTAACATGGCTAACGTGCAACACTAAAAATAATTATCATGCTCCCACCAACATGATGATTATTGGCATAACACTTATACTCCTACTAGCTTTGACATGTACTCAGAAATCAGCTAGACTTCTAGAAACCAATACTTTATTGACTTTCTTACCAAAGTTCAGATTTCTGATATGAGATGCTTTGATAAAACTTTATCAAAATCATACACCTTTTCTTAGATAGCTAACATGTATGTCTAAACAATTTTTTAGAACTACAAAAAGGGATGCCATAATCATAGTCTCAATTGTTTAGACCTTTTCCATTTCTCAGAAGTCCATGTTAGTGTGTCAGTTAACCACACACACTCCACTAACGACTTTGAGAATGCAAATATCACAACTCTTATCTACTTAAAATATACTTAGTGAAAGTGTTTCCTCACCATCATTTTCATGAATCAGAGAGAAACCTTATGACACTTAGATTTTATGGTGTATGTCTTCTTATCCATGTGACTTTGTCAAAACCATAATCACAAGACAAGTATAATGACAAATCCAAACTCATATGGACTGAAATTAATCTTAATATCTTGGCACCTGGTAGCACACGGGCCTGCCATTGCTTCCAAGTTGTTATGAAACCAATTGAGAATTCTTAGAACTCATATGCAAAGCAAACTTTAACTGGAATGGGCACAAAAATAGAAATATGTCAACACGATAGGTTATAAACCTTATGTCGTGTGCTAGTGTCAAACTATAGGTCTTTATTCTTGATTAGATCTTGAAATTCTTTAAGGATCTTTAAGACTCCCACTGTCCTCTTGACATATAAGACTATCTTGCCAAATATTCAAGAGATAGCGTAGATTCTTTATCAAGACAAACACCTCACACAAGTGGCCTTAGTTGGTCTTTGTTTTATCCAAAACATCAGAACTTACCAATTTCGAATGTACAAGAGTAGAAAACATTTTACTCTTATATTTGACAAGTGTTATAAACCTTCTTTAAGATGTGTCACTCAAGTTACAATCTTGGAGTATGACTCTAAGATTTGTTTTGGATGGAAATATGACTCATATTCTTGATTTAACCATGTCAACAATTCATGCCACCTCTTCTTAGCCATAAGAATGCACTAACATGTCCTTAGAAGACAAATTGTAATATGATTCTTTAATCATTAAGATGATCACAAAACATGATACTAAAGTACTCTCCCATTTTTTCAGATTTGAGAAACTTTTATCTTTCCACCTAATTTAATTCTTCTCATTTGTTCTGCCATACATCATAACTTTTCCAATGTTTCAGTATTATACTTAATCTGGTAAGTAAAACCATGTTTACTAAACGTTAGCAAATCATGACGAATAGTCTTAATGATCTTTGTGGTGGACTTGATCGGTGCACAAGAATGTGCATTTGATCCCTTAGTCCTTCACTTGACTCACATATACATGTGGACAAGGAATTAGTCTTAATTTTTTGAAGATGAAAATTCGCATTCATCATACTATACAGCTTCCATGATTCAAAGTTTCGGTCCAACTAAAACTTGGGTGATGAAAATCTTTTCTTATTTGATAAACTTAGACATTACCACAAACGAAAGAATCAAATATATTTTCCATCATCTCTATCAATGGAATCATATAAACAACAATTTTTCAACAAATACCACTGTAAGGATATTTAAATAAATAAAACTAAAACTTTTTCTTTTATTTTAAAACTTTGCGGAAAAACTTATCCTTACAATGCAAATGTATATGAAAACTTGTTGTCATCTATTCTAAGCAATCTATCACAACTCTTAAGGAACAGCTCAAAATTCTGATCACCGAACCATGCGGTCGAAGTTCATCTTCATGATCATCATATTCTTCCTTTAAGCTTCCTATTTTCTTTTGATTCTTAAAACATCAACATGTGTCCGAGTCACATCATGTAATAAGAATCTCCAAAGAAGAACTTAATGGAGTTATATAGTGGACTTAACTGAAGTAAAATGAAACTTTTTGCCTTGACCAACCTTATGATCATTCAGGTAAATAGAGTAGCTTTGCATCCAATGGCCCTACCTTTTGGCAATATGGACTCTTTGCGAATGGTACACGGGACACTCTCAAACTTAGCCTTTCTCTTTACCATTTGGTCAACCATGTTGACTATGGTCGTTCCCTTTCCATTTTGGAAGAGAAAGCTTTTATGGATTTCTAATGTTCCATTGACAATGTCCATAGAAGTTTGGGAAGTCTATCTTCCAACCAAAATTTCTTTACCAGTACTCCAAATCATTTCTGATTCAGCAGCCCGAAGCAAATATGTAAGATCATTAAGGGTCTTTTCATGGTCTCTCATATAGTAGTCATAAAGGAACTGACTATCTGACTTAGAAAGTGATTGAAAAACAACCAACTTCCTTAAGACCTTGACACCCGACTCTCCCAACTTGTCAATATGTGACTTCATCTCCAAGATGTGAGCACACATAGACTTTTCTTGCCAATAGGGCTTGAGTGGCCTTGAACTTTTGGGTTTGGGAGAATAATTAAGAATAATTGGAGGGAGTGAAGTTCCAAGAGATTTGGGAAGATCATAGTTGTCTGAACTAGACATCTACAATGGGAGATATTCAAGTTCGTTGATTTTTAATTCCTTAATTTAACACCCAATATGAAATATTAAGGCTAGGACCTAACACAATATTTTATAACATGGAAGAGGGATGTCTTAATCCAAGCAATAAAGTATTTGAAGGTAGGCAAATGACGATTGACCAATTTCCACCATGAAGAACGAAATAATTTATTAGGTTTTAACTGGATTTGAAACTCCTAGATCTTTTGAGATTCATTGAACTTTTTAATGGCATGTTTCAATCTCGATTGTGCCCTCTCAAGCTTTGTGTCTGGGATGGCAAGGATCACAAAACAAGGTGTGAATAACCATGCAAATATACTTGGTACCCTTAATATTTACCCCTCAATTGATGTGCCGGTTAACCACACACACTCCACCTATACTATGATAAACATTAATTTACCCTTTACCTACCTTGTTAAATCAAGCTAGTGTGTCGGTTAACCATATGAGCTCCACTAAACGACTTAAGAAAAGTGCAAAGTGTAATTTCATGGGTCAACACCAAATTCACATTTTCCTAAGTAACTAAGATTTGGGAATTTATAAAAGTTTAGTTAGGGGCTGTTTGTTTTTTGTGTGAAGATCTGCGCAACCACTTTTGTCTGCGCCACGCAGACAACGCGCAGACATATACCCTCGCAGATTGTTTGTTTTTTGGAAGTGCGCAGATCAGAAAACGTATGCGCGAGGTCTTTCTGGCGCAGACATGGACCACTATCTTCAAAGGTCTTCAGACCTCATTTTAACCTAAACCAAAAAAAAAAAAAAAAACATGGCCATCGTGCAGTTTTTTTTTTCTTTCATTTTTTTGTTAAAAATACATTTTTAATGTTTATAACATGAAATTAAGTTTAAAAATTCAATTTATTTTAACGGCTCGCAGACGTTAAAAACAAACAGTCTTCTTATTGCAGACTGCAGACATTTGGTCCACCTCTTCTGCCGCAGAGGCTTGCAGATGTGGTCCGCAGACTGCAGATATTTTGACTTCAAAAAGACAAACAGCACGTTACTTAGTATTTATGATTAATACTTTTAATGAAGGGAGAATTCTAGTCCTTGTCCTACCCATTCGACTAACGACCCTCCACCAGTCAAGGAAGCGGTGGGTGAGAGTGGACACCCAGTAAACTGTCATTTTATAGGCAGTAACCTTATAACCCCTTATAGTTCGACTTCATGAATGAGACCTACTAATGGTAAGACTGACTTTCTCTTATATATATATATATATATATATATATATATATATATTAATTATTAACTTATAACACTATAAAGTATAAGGGTTGAATTTTAACTTTTAAAATTCTAAGGGCTTAACTTGGAATTAAAGTATTTATATGGGAAAAGTTTACAAATTCCAAAACTTGAGGGCAAGTTTTGAAACTATTCAAAACTATTCAATTCCATAACTTATGTGTTTAAAGTAGTTTTAATTCAAAAACTCTTAAAATTCCATAACTTGAGGAAAAGTTATGGAAGGCTTTAAACTATTAAAAGAATATCACTTTTCATTATACATAACCTATGGGAATATTTATGAGTTATATGAATCTTAAATGTGACTTTTCATATAACTTGAGGACAAGTTACAAAAACACATTTTAGAACCAACTCTTAGATTAATTTGGATTGAAAACAAAAATTTCACATAACTTTTCTATTAATCTAAGCAACTCATAAGAACAAGATAATTCAAATCAAACTTTTTCATGTAATTAGCCTAATCCTTAAACTAATACAAACTTGAATCTATTAACAATTCTCTTTGAAATTGGATTAGCATGAACATTAGCACATCAAAAATAGGCTTATAAGTTGAAAAACAGCTTAGGGTAATGTTCCTAGTCTAATTCCAGCCAAAACAATCGAAGATATGATGTCTCGGGGTCCAACTCGTCGAGTGCATGAACCAACTCGGTGATTTGGATGAGTTTAGCCTTGGACTCGTCGAGTCCCTTCATGGACTCGGCGAGTCTGCTGAGCAGACAACAACAAACTTTAATTTTTCAGCCAATTTTCCAAGAATAACAAGAAAACAAGCCTAGGCTCTGATACCACTATTGGGTTTTGAGCATTCTAACACTCCTAAGTATACATGCATCGCTAAATACCTTGGAGCTATGCTTTCTTTATTATACATGTAAATATGAATATTCCACGGTATTATCCTAACTAGCATAAAAAACGTTGATTCATGTGAAATAATACAAGTTAGATAACTTACCTTTTTTTGTAGCTTGATTCCATGCAGCTTAAGAGCCCAGTGCCCCAAGTGTGACACCTTAAATGGTTCACACAACATCAAATGCACTTGGAATAACTTGAGAGAAATGATACACTTCATGAAATCGGCTAGCCCTCACCATTCACACATAGTGGCCTATTTTCCCTAAGAATAAGATGCTTATATAGTGTCACAATTAGGGTTACATGTGACAACTCGATATTTAGAGACAATGTAATGTAAAACCAGTCAAATTTAGGTCAAAATATAACTTTACTAAAATCTTAGTTGGGTTAAATCAAGTGGTAGGAATCGTAACAAGGTTTTCATACATATAAAGAACACAAAAATCCGAGTTATAACGAGGAAGTTATAACCATTCTAAAATTCCCGACAAAACCGACAACACCGATTAAACGAAAAACGCGAAGTTTGAATACAATAGTTTTTAGCCTGAAATATCTAAATTAAAGTTGTAGATAACATTAAACCGCGAGCGTACATAAAAAGAACGACCAAATATGACTCCGTATGAAGAGGTTATGATTTTTCCAAGATCCGGATATAGCAGTACACAACTAACAACTCGAAATAGAGATCGAGAGACTTTTGTCCAAAACAACCTAAATGAGAATCGAAGGTCTCAACAATAGTAGTGGAACGATGAAAAGTCTGACGAAAGCGGACATTAGATGAAGAAGTTATAGATTTTTAACGGAATTTTCGTGTCCCGGCCCGTTAAAAATAAATAATTAAAAATAAATTCAAAATTAGCCGATGAAGTCTAAACAAGAGTTGTAGAGCATATTTTTAGCTACGCGTGCATATAAAGAACCTCAAAAACGGAGCTCGTATGTTAAAGTTACGGATTTTACAAGTTCGACGCCCGAAATCCGAGGCTGTCAGGTTTGCCACGACGCGACACAGTTTTGCCATGAACCGGCAAGTGACTGAGGATGTCCAATCAATGGAAGAGGATAAGACATGCTCCACATGACGTGGCCAGCCTTAGCGACGACGTGTCACACCAGAAATGCCCCTATAAATAGATTTCAAGGGCTCCGAGTTTCATTGCTCAGTTCCCTTCTTTCTCGCGCTGAAACTCTGCGTTTAAGCCCACGAGACCCTCCCAAAGCCTCGGTTTTCACCTTCAAGTCCCCGAAGGAAGGTTTTTCATTCCCGATATTCCCAGGATTTCTGAGATTCCCGAGAAAATCAACTTTTCCGAGTCGAAGTTCTACTCGATTTTCATCTCGCTTTCTTCAATCAATCATGTGAGTTCATACCCCTATACCTACGTTTTCACATGTTTGGTAAACGCTTTTATACACTTTTAAGGGGGGGGGGGGAATACAAGTAAACACATGACTAAAATCGTGTGAAACATCGATCTTTTGCTATACTTTTCATACTGTTGTTTTAACTATCTTATGAAGTTATTATCATGCAAAATACCTTACAACACAACTTTACCCTCTTGGGATACAATATGTTTTATAAATAGAAAAATGTTTTATTTATACGTTTGCATACTACATCATATCAAGGGTAACCATTTCAACTATAACATGATGCTTTTACAAGAAAACTCAACTCATCATCACGTCTTTGTAACACGGTAGAAAAGGAAATCATTTCATACAAAGTATTTTTCATCATATTAATCATGAACTCGTTGTTAGCAATCATGTGGTGTCATATGGCTTTGTTTGTACCAAAGGAAAGTCCCCACCTATAACTAGAGTCTCTTGGAAGGAGAGCGTGACAAGTGTGTATAGATCTATACGGGGCTGACAACTCCGCACCCTGACTGTTAGCTACAGTCCGTCATTAGGGGTGACAAATGTCAACATAGGTACTGCATCTAGTATGGTGATGAGGAACTCACAACACGCAGAAACAATGACTCGTGCATGTAGTAATACATAACTCAATCATGCTTGGGGGGTAATAACTATATTCTTGGGTATTATTAGCATAATCAAAAACTCAGGATAAACACTTCCACAACTAGTTTTACTTAACAATAAAACTATACATCTTCTTTTGAGCATGTCACAATTGCTTACAGGTTACAGTCTTGGTAATTTGAGACTGCATTTCACATTTTAGGAAAATATAGGATTTTCCTGGTTCATATACATTCATTTTGTACAATAACGATTAACTACATCATTCTTTTGAGCATGTCATAGTTGCTTACAGCTTACGATCTTGGTCATTTCAGACTGCATTTCACTTTTAGGAAAATAAGCGATTTTCCTGGGTCAAATACATACAATTTATACAACAAATATTCTCATGGATTTCACACTTTTATAAGAAAACAACGGATTTTCTGGAAAACACACACGCACTTTCGAATGGCATACATTTCCTCAAAACACTACTTATGAACTCACCAACTTAAATGTTGACACTTTTTCTTTGAAATAACTTGTATTCTCAGGAAACCGCTAAACCAGGTAGCAACTACATTTGAAGACTAACGCGCTGGCGCTAGTAACATATTTTGGGTCACCATATTGTATTTGATTTCTTCTGCAAACATGTAACACATACAATCATTTAAACTTTTCAAATATATTTATATTATGGCGGTGTGTACTTTCTTTACTATTCAATTGTTATGATACTTGACATGACGTCCTCCTCCCCCGAACGTTTCCGCCGTTCTGGTTTGGGGTGTGACACATTGGTATCAGAGCATTGTTTATAGTGAACTAAGTATATCAAACCCATTTTTGATATACAACTATAAACACAACTGGGCAAAAACACTCTAAGTAAGAATCATACTTTTAAAATTAAACTTATTTAGTTTTTGTAAAGTAGGCATGCATACATTTCATATTAATAACAGGGTCAGTGTCATAATTAAAACAATATAGAAGTATTATAGATGAGTTGTGCAATACGGATATGCCTTGGGATATGTAATCAGGACTGGGATAAATATAGTCTGATCAACTAATTTGTCCGAGAGTCGAACTGTGTATGCCAGGGGATAGCTACAATGGAAAACAAGTCTAAAACTCACCAAACTTATAAACTTTAGAATCAAACATAACATTTAGAATACTATAGGAGTATTTTATGCATACGATAGTTTAACTTTGATGTCCGCCTTATGTGCCTTAGTTCTAGAAAATCCTTATCTCCCTATTCTCGTACAAACACAGTGTCTGGACTCCATCCCCAGGGCAACTCGTACCTTCCGAACAAAGGCAATGTTGGAGGGTTTAAAGAAGAACCCGAGAATGATCATCCAATCCCTTTGAATGATCACCATGCTGAAAACCTTTCGGATGTTGATAACTCCGAACCAGAGGTTGAGAACCTACCCCTGGTAGCTCCATTTCCAAATCCTAACCCTCATCCGGCTTTTCATGGCCCGACACCTCCTTGGGTAGAATGCGTGGAAACACGGAGCGAAGAGAAAGATCAACCTATGTCGTTTAATGGAGACCGAAGCTTCTAAAATGTAAACGAAGGGAGCTTAGTAGAAAAATTTCTACCAATCCTAATCCGTAGAGTTGTCCGAAATGAAATTCAGGGCAGGACGACTCTCCAATGTATCGAAGAGGTTAATACCAATGCGAGAATGCATACCCTCCGCACCATTCGTCTGGAAGATGCTCGTGAGCGCTCTGAGAGAAACCATGAGACCCTGCTGCAAGCACTAGCTGAAACCCGAGCCGAAGTCATAGAGCTTCAAGTATGCCAGAGGGTGTACGAGAGATACCTGCTTGATATGGAACGTCAACTAACTGAACTAAGGGTTCACCATAGGGGTGACCGTCGCCAGTAGGAGATACCGTGTTTCAATCTATGTTCTGTGTAGTACTTTCTATGTAATTACCTTGTACTGTAAGCACTTTTATTTAAGTCTTTATATTGTCGAAGACTTTTCTACTCTGAATATGATGTAAGACCTACAACAAGGTCAAATATCCAGAACCAATTACGTCTTAAACATCAATGATATCAACAGTCGGCTAACTTCCGTGTCAATCTTTGTTCAAATGCTTTCCTCATGCTGTTATTTGATTCTATCTAAAACCCCATGTAGTCAAGTTATTGGACTATGGTAATTCAACTCCGGGATCATTTCCAAGTTTCTCTCAAAGGTTGGATCATGTTATCCACCAATCAATAATACCCAGGTTTGGAAGATAAGCATTTTGAGACCATTCTATTAATTTACTTCTACTCCATACTGGGACTGCATCATAGGGACGTAGGTCAAACTTCGAGAACATACTTCTATTCTTTACACGAACGATCGAACTACCTCTAGGTTCAACCATACTCGCTCACAAATTCATTTTTTCTTTCTATGTAACCGAATCATGTCGCCGAAGAAAAACGATCAACCCATCAACCAAACACCAACTCTTCAGATCGATGCAACTACCTTTCAAGTTGCAGTCTCGGCTGCCGTGTTAGCTGTTCTGAGCCACCTTAATGCTAACAAAGCAAATGTTAGCGGGATTTTTAACAATAATTCCAATCCAGGTAACAATCAAGTACCTCAACGAGCAACAAACTACCACGACACCCCGAATCCTAAGCCCAAGAACAACAAACAAAAGTTTTGGGCTAAAGCTACAGGAAAATCACCCTAGGGGCAAGAAAAAGAAACTAAACGGTGGCATCCTTCACGGCCACAACTTCTGTACCTCCTACTACCATCTCTTCTAGTATCCCAATTACCCCTAACCCGGACAAACAGTATGCTGGCAACCTCGCAAAGTGCAACAAATGCAACTATCACCATCATGGACCTTGTCGGAAAATGCAGTGCTTATACAGCAATAAAAAGGGACACACCGTCCGTTACTGCAAGACTCGGATCCATAACATTACTTCAACCACCAATGTCGAAATCTCTCGAATGTGCCATCTATGTGGCATAATGGGACACTTCAAGAGGGACTGTCCAACAGAGGAGAACGATGGTGAATTCGGAGGAGTTTGACTTCTTAATGGAGAGAGGCAATGAAGGACCCTACTATAGTATAGGTTCACTTCCAATTGTCAGTATTATGTATGTTTTTCAAACATGTTTAACACTAGTGCAACTCGAGTCTTATCTTTTGCAAGATCCCGTCAGTTAAGGGACCCTCGTGCTGCGTATACTTGCCTTTTATAGTATACTCTGTTCGCAACAGTATTCCTGTAGTTACTCAAAAGTACTGTAACTCTGTTATAAAGTTTCACTTTTGTGTTTTGTCTGTAACGCCTTTATGATCAAATCTAGTGAATTTATTTCCAAGTGATTCCGATTTCATCATACGATCAGAGTCTATTTGATCCTCACAATACCAGTTTCGTGCATAATTCTCTTTCTTCGAAATCATCTTTCTAACGAAAATGTCACTTTAGAACTCCGAAGTACTCATGCATAGAATACCTCAAATTTCTTATCCTTTCTAAAGAAACCTCAACAAACCTCCCCGAAGTACCACTCATACAGTACGTCAAGTTCAATCCAAAGACCCACAGTTTCAATCTTAATTATATACGACTTGTATACCCGAGACTGTGATTGATAAACCTATTATGGTTTCTACTATGAACTTCAGGACGGACACTGCCCAAGGCTGAGAGTGATCGTGCTTCCGTGAGAATAAACTTAGAAATACCTATCCTTTTCCCTAATTCATGAGTAGTTTTACGTTCTTTTAGATCTTCACGACATCTAATCCACCCGCAAGGTTTTGACATCATAATCAGTAGGAGTTGGTTAAGTCTACATCGAGTCGACATTAGGTTCTTTGATAAAGCAGGTCATCTTAACCTCCCTATCAAAGAAGCTCTTGTTATTTACGGAGACAAATTAAGTACGAACCTTCGCATCATTTCGTGTATTTAAGCTCAAAAGCGCTTGCGAAGGGAATATCACACACTCCTTGCACACATCGTCGATACGAGCCAAGATGTGAAGGACATTCAGAACACCACAAAAGCACGTGACTTTCCCAACACCTTTCCAGAAAAACTACTGGGCTTACCACCACAACGTCAATTCGAGTTCAGAATCGACTAAGTTACAAGGGCTACCCCAGTAGCCAAATCACCTTATCGTCTAGCTCCAACTGAGATGCAAGAACTTCCTAGTGAGCTTAACAAACTCCTCAAAAGAGGATTCTTCAGGCTAAGTTTCTCACTTGGAGGAGCACCGGACTTGTCTGTAAACAAGAAAGAGCGTTCCAAACACTAAAGTAATCCTGGTGCACCGCACCGATATTATCCCTCTCAAAGGGGATAGAAGATTTCGTTGTGAAAGGCGATGCATCCAACCAAGGGCTTGGTTGGGTTCTTATACAAGAGGAAAGGTCACTGCATATACCTCAAGATAGCTTAAGACGCAAGACGTTAACTATACAACACATGATCTTGAGTCAGGAGCAATGGAAATTGCTCTGAATATCTGGTGACACCACTTGTAGGGTATACTCTCACAAACCACAAAACATTTAGCATACATTCGACCAAGAAGAGTTAGCACACCAGTGAAGTCAAATGAAAGAAGCAAAGTAGTATCCCGATAGTGAAAGGTTTGCTGGAATGCCAAGCGAGGACTTGAGTTCACTTAAGAACACGAGGAGCAAATAAAACATCTAACCGTAGCATGATTATCAATTATGCTTAAACTCTAATTTCGGGACGAAATTCTCTCTAATGGGGGGATGATGTGACAACCCGATATTTAGAGACAATGTAATGTAAAACCAGCCAAATTTAGGTCAAAATATAACTTTACTAAAATCTTATTTGGGTTAATTCAAGTGGTAGGAATCGTAACAAGGTTTTCATATAAAGAACACAAAAATCCAAGTTATAACGAGGAAGTTATAACCATTCTTAAATTCCCGACAAAACCAGCAACACCGATTAAACGAAAAACGCGAAGTTTCAATACAATAGTTTTTAGCCATAAATATCTAAATGAAAGTTGTAGATAACATTAAACCATGAGCGTACATAAAAAGAACGCCCAAATCTTACTCCATATGAAGAAGTTATGATTTTTCCAAGATCCAGATATAGCAGTAGACAGCTAAAAACTCGAAATAGAGATTGAGAGACTTTTGGGCAAAACAACCTAAATGAGAATTGAAGGTCTGAACAATATTAGTGCAACGATGAAAAGTCTGACGAAAACGGACATCGGTTGAAGAAGTTATGGATTTTTAACGGAATTTTCGTGTCCCGGCCCATTAAAAATAAATAATTAAAAATAGAGTCAAAATTAGCCGATGAAGTCTAAACGAGAGTTGTAGAGCATATTTTCACCTACACGTTCATATAAAGAAAATCGAAAACGGAGCTCGTATGTCAAAGTTACGGATTTTACAAGTTCGAGGCCTGAAATCCGAGGCTGTCAGGTTTGCCATGACGCGGCACAGTTTTGCCACGGCCTGACAAGTGACTGACGGCGTCCAATCAATGGAAGAGGACAACACTTGCTCCCCACGAAGTGGCCAGCCTTAGCCACAACGTGGCACACCAGAAATGCCCCTATAAATAGATTTCAAGGGCTCTGAGTTTCATTGCTCAATTCCCTTTTTTCTCGCGCCGAAACTCTGCGTTTAAGCTTACGAGACCCTCCCAAAGCCCTGGTTTTCACCTTCAAGTCCCGAAGGAAGGTTTTGCATTCCCAAGATTCCCGGGATTTCCGAGATTCCCGAGAATCCCGAGAAAATCAACTTTTCCGAGTCGAAGTTCTACTCGATTTTCATCTCGCTTTCTTCAATCAATCAGGTGAGTTCATACCCCTATAACTACATTTTCAAATGTTTTGTAAATGCTTTTATACACTTTTAATAGGGGAATACAAGTAAACACACGACTAAAATCGTGTGAAACATCGATCTTTTGCTATACTTTTCATATTGTTGTTTTAACTATCTTATGAAGTTATTGCCATGCAAAATACCTCACAACACAACTTTACCCTCTTGGGATACAATGTGTTTTATAAAGAGAAAAATGTTTTATTTATACGTTTGCATACTACATCATATCAAGGGTAACCATTTCAACTATAACATGATGCTTTTACAGGAAAACTGAACTCATCATCATGTCTTTGTAACACGGTAGAAAAGGAAATCATTTCATACAAACGATTTTTCGTCATATTAATCGTGAACTCGTTGTTAGCAATCATGTGGTGTCATATGGCTTTGTTTTTACGAAACAAAAGTCCCCACCTATAACCAGAGTCTCTTGGAGGGAGAGCGTGACAAGTGTGTATAGATCTATACGGGGCTGACAACTCCACACCCTGACTGTTAGCTACAGTCCGTCATTAGGGGTGACAAATGTCAACATAGGTACTGCGTCTAGTATGGTTATCAGGAACACACAACACACGGAAACAATGACTCATGCACGTAGTAATACATAACTCAATCATGCTTGGGGGTAATAACTATATTCTAGGGTATTATTAGCATAATCAAAAACTCAGGATAAACACTTCCACAACTAGTTTTACTTAACAATAAAACTATACATCTTCTTTTTAGCATGTCATAACTCCTTACAGGTTACGGTCTGTGTAATTTCTGACTGCATTTCACATTTTAGGAAAATATAGGGTTTTCTTGGTTCGTATACATTCATTTTGTACCATAACAATTTACAACATCATTCTTTTGAGCATGTCATGGTTGGTTACAGCTTACGGTCTTAGTCATTTCAGATTGCATTTCACTTTTAGGAAAATAAGGGATTTTCCTAGGTCAAATACATACAATTTATACAACAAATATTCTCATGCATTTCGTATTTTTATAAGAAAATATCGGATTTTCTGGAAAGAGACACGCACTTTCGAATGGCATACATTTCCTCAAAACACTACTTATGAACTCACCAACTTAAATGTTGACACTTTATCTTTGAAATAACTTGTATTCTCAGGAAACCACTAAACCAGGTAGCAACTACTTTTGAAGACTAACGCGCTGGCGTTAGTAACATATTTTGGGTCACCATGTTGTATTTGATTTCTTTTGCAAACATGTAACACAAACAATCATGTAAACTTTTCAAATATATTTATATTATGGTGGTGTGTGCTTTCTTTAGTATTCAATTGTTATGATACTTGACATAACGTCCTCCGCCCCCGAACGTTTCCGCCATTCTGGTTCGGGGGTGTGATAGATTGGTATCAGAGCATTGTTTATAGTGAACTAAGTATATGAAAACCATTTTTGATATACAACTATAAACACAACTGGGCAAAAACACTCTGAGTAAGAGTCATACTTTTGAAATTAAATTTATTTAGTTTTTGTAAAGTAGGCATGCATTCATTTCATATTAATAACAGGGTCAGTGTCATAGTTAAAACAATATAGAAGTATTATAGATGAGTTGTGCAATACAGGCATGCCTTGGGATATGTAATCGGGACTGGGTCAAATATAGCCTGATCAACTATATTTGTCCGAGAGCTAAACTTTGTATGCCACGGGATAGCTACAATGGAAAACAAGTCTAAAACTCACCAAACTTAAAAACTTTAGAATCAAACATAACATTTAGAATACTATAGGAGTATTTTATGCATACGATAGTTTAACTTTGATGTCCGCCTTATGTGCCTTAGTTCTAGACAATCCTTATCTACCTATTCTCGTACGAACACAGTGGCTGGACTCCATCCCAGGGCAACTCGTACCTTCCGAACGAAGGCAATGTTGGAGGGTTTGAAGAAGAACCTGAGAATGATCATCCAATCCCTTTGAATGATAACCATGCTGAAAACCTTTCGGATATTGATAAATCCGAACCCAAGGTTTAGAACCTACCCCCGGTAGCTCCATTTCCAAATCCTAACTCTCATCCGGCTTTTCATGGCCCTACACCTCCTTGGGTAGAATGCGTGGAAACATGGAGCGAAGAGCAAGATCAACCTATGCCGTTTAATGGAGACCGAAGCTTCTACAATGTAAACGAAGGGAGCTCAGTAGACAGATTTCTACCAATCCAAATCCGTAGAGTTGCCCGAAACGAAATTCAGGGAAGGACGGCTCTCCAACGTATCGAAGAGGTTAATACTAATGCGAGAATGCATACCCTCCAAACCATTCTTCTAGAAGATGCTCATGAGATCTCTGAGGGAAACCATGAGACCCTGCTGCAAGCACTAGCTAAAACCCGAGCCGAAGTCATAGAGCTCCAAGTACTCGAGAGGGTGTACGAGAGATACTTGCTTGATATGGAACGTCAACTAACCGAACTAAGGGTTCACCATATGGGTGACCGTCGCCAGTAGGAGATACCGTGTTCCTGTCTATGTTCTGTGTAGTACTTTCTATGTAATTACCTTGTACTGTAAGTACTTTTATTTAAGTCTTTATACTGTCGAAGACTTTTCTACTCCGAATATGATGTAAGACCTACAACAAGGTCAATTTCCCAAACCTATTACGTCTTAAACATCAATGATATCGACAGTCGGCTAACTTCCGTGTCAATCTTTGTTCAAATGCTTTCATCATGCTTTCATTTGAGTCTATGTAAAACCCCATCTAGTCAAGTTATTGGACTATGGTAATTTAATTTCGGGATCATTTCCGTGTTTCTCTCAAAGTTTGGATCATGTTATCCACCAACCAATAATACCCTGGTTTGGAAGATAAGCATTTTGAGACCATTCTATTAATTTACTTCTACTCCATAATGGGACTGCATCATAGGGATGTAGGTCAAACCTTCGAGAACATACTTCTATTCTTTACACGAATGATCGAACTACGTCTAGGTTCAACCATACTCGCTAACAAATTAATTTTTTCTTTCTGTGTAACAGAATCATGTCGCCGATGAAAAACGATTAACCCATCAACCAAACATCAACTCTTCAAATCGATGCAACTAACTTTCAAGTTGCAGTCTCGGCTGCCGTGTCAGCTGTTCTTACCCACCTTAACGCTAACAAAGCGAATGTTAGCAGGATTCTTAACGATAATTCCAATCCAAGTACCAATCAAGTACCTCAACAAGCAACAAACTACCACGACACCCCGAATCCCAAGCCCAAGAATAACAAACAAAAATTTTGGGCTAAAGCTAAAGGAAAATCACCCAAGGGGCGAGCAAAAGACAAAGCCTTCGCGGCCACGACTTCTGTACCTCCTACTACCATCTCTTCTAGTATCCCAATTATGCCTATCCCAGCCAAACAGTATGTTGGCAACCTCCCAAAGTGCAACAAATGCCACTATCACCATCATGGACCTTGTCGGAAAATGCAGTGCTTATACAGTAATAAAAAGGGACACACCGTCCGTTACCGCAAGACTCGGATCCATAACATTACTTCAACCACCAATGTCGAAATCTCTCGAATATGCCATCTATGTGGCATAATGGGACACTTCAAGAGGGACTGTCCAACAGAGGAGAACGATGGTGAATCCGGAGGAGTTTGACTTCTTAATGGAGAGAGGCAATGAAGGACCCTACTATAGTATAGGTTCACTTCCAATCGTCAGTATTATGTATGTTTTTCAAACATGTTTAACACTAGTGCAACTCGAGTCTTATCTTTTGCAAGATCCCGTCAGTTAAGGGACCCTCGTGCTGCGTATACTTGCCTTTTATAGTATACTCTGTTCGCAACAGTATTCCTGTAGTTACTCTAAAGTATTGTAACTCTGTTAAAAAGTTGCACTTTTGTGTTTTGTCTGTAACGCCTTTATCATCAAATCTAGTACATTTATTTCCAAGTGATTCCGATTTCCTCATACGATCAGAGTCTATTTGATCCTCACAATACCAGTTTCGTGCGTAATTCTCTTTCTTCGAAATCATCTTTCTAAGGAAACTGTCACTTTAGAACTCTGAAGTACTCATGCGTAGAATACCTCACGTTTCTTATCCTTTCTAAAGAAACCTCAGCAAACCTCACCGAAGTACCACTCGTACAGTACGTCAAATTCAATCCAAAGACCCACAGTTTCAATCTTAATTGTATAAGACTCGTATACCCGAGACTGTGATTGATAAACCTATTATGGTTTCTACTATGAACTTCAGGACGGAGACTGCCCAAGGCTGAGAGTGATCGTGCTTCCGTGAGAATAAACTTAGAAATACCTATCCTTTTCCCTAATTCACGAGTAGTTTTACTATCTTTTAGATCTTCACGAAATCTAATCCACCCGCAAGGTTTTGACATCATAATCAGTAGGAGTTGGTTACGTCTACATCGAGTCGACATCAGGTTCTTTGATAAAGCAGTTCATCCTAACTTCCCTATCAAAGAAGCTCTTGTTATTTACGGAGACAAATTAAGTACGAACCTTCGCATCATTTCGTGTATTTATGCTCAGAAGCGCTTGCGAAGGGAATATCACACACTCCTTGCACACATCGTCGATACGAGCCAAGAAGTGAAGGACATTTAGAACACCCCAAAAGCACGCGACTTTCCCAACACCTTTCTAGAAGAACTACCGGGCTTACCACCACAACGCCAATTCGAGTTCAGAATCGACTTAGTTACAAGGGCTACCCCAGTAGCCAAATCACCTTATCATCTAGCTCCAACTGAGATGCAACAAATTCCTAGTAAGCTTAACAAACTCCTCAAAAGAGGATTCTCTAGGCTAAGTTTCTCGCTTGGAGGAGCACCGGACTTGTTTGAAAACAAGAAAGAGCATTCCAAACACGAAAGTAAGCCTGGTGCACCGCACCGATATTATCCCTCTGAAAGGGGATAGAAGATTTCGTTGTGAAAGGCGATGCATCCAACCAAGGGCTTGGTTGGGTTCTTCTACAAGAGGAAAGGTCACTGTATATATCTCAAGATAGCTTAAGATGCAAGAAGTTAACTATACAACACATGATCTTGAGTCAGGAGCAATGGAAATTGCTTTGAATATCTAGCGACACCACTTGTAGGGTATACTCTCACAAACCACAAAACATTTAGCATACATTCGACCAAGAAGAGTTAGCACACCAGTGAAGTCAAATGAAAGAAGCAAAGTAGTATCCCGATAGTGAAAGGTTCGCTGGAATGCCAAGCGAGGACCTGAGTTCACTTAAGAACACGAGGAGCAAATAAAACTTCTAACCGTAGCATGATTATCAATTATGCTTAAACTCTAATTTCGGGACGAAATTCTCTCTAATGGGGGGATGATGTGACAACCCGATATTTAGAGACAATGTAATGTAAAACCAGTCAAATTTAGGTCAAAATATAACTTTACTAAAATCTTATTTGGGTTAAATCAAGTGGTAGGAATCGTAACAAGGTTTTCATACATATAAAGAACACAAAAATCCGAGTTATAACGAGGAAGTTATAACCATTCTAAAATTCCCGACAAAAACGGCAACACCGATTAAACGAAAAACGCGAAGTTTCAATACCATAGTTTTTAGCCTTAAATATCTAAATGAAAGTTGTAGATAACATTAAACCGTGATCGTACATAAAAAGAACGTCCAAATCTGACTCCGTATGAAGAAGTTATGATTTTTCCAAGATCCAAATATAGCAGTAGACAGCTAAAAACTCAAAATAGAGATTGAGAGACTTTTGGCGAAAACAACCTAAATGAGAATCCAAGGTCTCAACAATAGTAGTGCAACGATGAAAAGTCTGACGAAAACGGACATCGGATGAAGAAGTTATGGATTTTTAACGGAATTTTCGTGTCCCGGCCCGTTAAAAATAAATAATTAAAAATAGAGTCAAAATTAGCTGATGAAGTCTAAACGAGAGTTGTAGAGCATATTTTCACCTACACGTTCACATAAATAAAATCGAAAACAGAGCTCATATGTGAAAGTTACGAATTTTACAAGTTCGAGACCCGAAATCTGAGGCTGTCATGTTTGCCACGACGCGGCACAGTTTTGCCACGAACCGACAAGTGACTGAGGGCGTCCAATCAATGGAAGAGGATAAGGCTTGCTCCCCACGACGTGGCCAGCCTTAGCCACGATGTGGCACACCAGAAATGCCCCTATAAATAGATTTCAAGGGCTCCGAGTTTCATTGCTCGGTTCCCTTCTTTCTCGCGCCGAAACTCTGCGTTTAAGCCCCTGAGACCCTCCCAAAGCCCCGGTTTTCACCTTCAAGTCCTGAAGGAAGGTTTTTCATTCCCAAGATTCCCGGGATTTTCAAGATTCCCAAGAATCCCGAGAAAATCAACTTTTCCGAGTCGAAATTCTAATCGATTTTCATCTCGCTTTCTTCAATCAATCAGGTGAGTTCTTACCCCTATAACTACGTTTTCAAATGTTTTGTAAGTGCTTTTATAAACTTTTAAGGGGGGAATACAAGTAAACACACGGCTAAAATCATCTGAAACATCGATCTTTTGCTATACTTTTCATACTGTTGTTTTAACTATCTTATGAAGTTATTATCATGCAAAATACCTCACAACACAACTTTACCCTCTTGGGATACAATATGTTTTATAAATAGAAAAATGTTTTATTTATACGTTTGCATACTACAGCATATCAAGGGTAACCATTTCAACTATAACATGATGCTTTTACAAGAAAACTCAACTCATCATCACGTCTTTGTAACACGGTAGAAAAGGAAATCATTTCATACAAACGATTTTTCATCATATTAATCATGAACTCGTTGTTATCAATCATGTGGTGTCATATGGCTTTGTTTGTACCAAACGAAAGTCCCCACCTATAACCAGAGTCTCTTGGAGGGAGAGCTTGACAATTGTGTATAGATCTATACGGGGTTGACAACTCCACACCCTGACAGTTAGCTACAGTCTGTCGTTAGGGGTGACAAATGTCAACATAGGTACTGCGTCTAGTATGGTTATCAGGAACTCACAACACGCGGAAACAATGACTTATGCACGTACTCAATCATTCTTGGGGGGTAATAACTATATTCTAGGTTATTATTAGCATAATCAAAAACTTAGGATAAACACTTCCACAACTAGTTTTACTTAACAATAAAGCTATACATCTTCTTTTTAGCATGTCATAATTGCTTACAGTTTACGGTCTTGGTAATTTGAGACTGCATTTCACATTTTAGGAAAATATAGGATTTTCCTGGTTCATATACATTCATTTTTTATAATAACGATTTACAACATCATTCTTTTGAGCATGTCATAGTTGCTTACAGCTTACGGTCTTGGTCATTTCAGACTGCATTTCACTTTTATGAAAATAAGGGATTTTCGTAGGTTAAATACATACAATTTATACAACAAATATTCTCATGCATTTCATGCTTTTATAAGAAAATATCGGATTTTCTGGAAAACACACACACACTTTCAACTGGCATACATTTCCTCAAAACACTACTTTTGAAGTCACCAACTTAAATGTTGACACTTTTTCTTTGAAATAACTTGTATTCTCAGGAAACCGCTAAACCAGGTAGCAACTACTTTTGAAGATTCATGCGCTGGCCTTAGTAACATATTTTGGGTCACCATATTGTATTTGATTTCTTTTGTAAACATGTAACACATACAATCATCTAAACTTTTCAAATATATTTATATTATGGTGGTGTGTGCTTTCGTTACTATTTAATTGTTATGATACTTGACATGACGTCCTCTGCCCCCGAACATTTCTGACGTTCTGGTTTGGGGGTGTGACATTACACCATGTAAACCCGTAATTGTCACGACCTTTCATTTCCATGATCCATGGGTACAAAACACCTTGGAGCATCCATGGAGCATCCTATAGGTTTTCGCCCAACTTGATAATCCATGGAGCGTTAGCCCACTATACAAGTATGGATGATTTACACAATCAACCCATATATTTAATTAGTCTCCTTTTGATCACTTAATTAATTCCAAATTAATTATTGATCAATACTAATTAAATAATCTTATTAATATATTAGAACTTATAATATATTAATAAACCTTAAGTGTTATTTCTCTCATTTTAGTCTATCCAAATGCATGATGCCACGCAACCCTAAATGGACCATGCCAACCGCGTTAAGTACATACCAAATATAGTTATGGACTTAGACACTAATCCAACAGTATACCCTTACTTAGTTTAGAGTTGAACTCTTGTTCTTGTATAATAGTATAAACCTATGTTCATGTACAATAGTGTATTCTAATATACTTGACTAGTAAGTTAGTATTCTTGAATCATAAATTATACTTATTATAATTTATATATACCTTCTGTATTGATATTAACTGTTCAAGAATGCAGTCCTTTGTTCGGCATGTTACAAAGGGTATTTGAAACTAAATGAAATAATCTTTATATATATATATATATATATATATATATATATATATATATATATATATATATACACGCACACATGAGATATATATAACTAAAATTGAAACGATAGTCGGACAAATAACTGATACCCTAAATCCACACCCAAACAAGGAAAAGGAAATAAAGTGAGTTATCAGTCCAAAGCCTTTTAAATCTTATATATATATATATATATATATATATATATATATATATATATATATATATATATATATATATATATATATATCTGATTTTTTAGGGTGATGAAGTATTGAATGAAGAAATGTAAAGTAAATCAGAGCAATGAGAATTATGAACACAAAACGTAAATAAGATCTTGTTTCAGCTCATATTATGCTTCAAGGTTACATAGAGAAAACTAGACCAGATTGACTCCAAGTTCTTATCTAACTCTAAGTAACTTCCTTATTTATAGGAAAACATTAAAGCATACAAAAAATTACAAAGGACTAGACATTCAGTTTTGACATAAAATGCTTTTGTAAAATAACATTACAATTTCGACATCTTATAACCTAACTTCGACCTTAACAATCTCCCCCTTTGTATGCAATGTCGAAATCAGTTGATCAAAAGTTGACCTGCTATGTGTAATGTTCTACGAATCTCAGCATACCAATTCATCACTTTCTTCAGTTCATCTTTATCTACATCTTTGTTCTTCTTACACCTATTCATACGCACAATTAATTTTGTATTGTGAGCAGTTGTATATCTTACAACTTCACTTGTTTGGAAAAAAATACTTCGATGACTTTCCCTTTATACTCTTTCCAGCAAAAATTAACCCTAATGGTTTCAAACAAATTTGACCATCTACAAATTTCTTCAATTAAGCTTCACTAAAAACTTTTTCTAGAGGAACTGTTATTTCTTTTCCAATCGAAGCTGCCAACTCAACATCAGTCAATGCTTGACAATCATAATAATTGTATATAAACAATTTGATGTAACAAAATCCCAAATGTAACTCCTCTTTACTGGTATTTTGAAGTTTTGGAACATCAATGTCTTTGAGCATGTATGCATCTTGAATCAAGTCATTCAAGTTCATCAAAGGGAAATCAGCAATAGAAAACTCAAAAGGAACCTTATTCGCCCTTATTACATGATATCGGAAATTTTGTAGCATATTCTCAAAGTGTACACCTTTCGAAATGCTGAGCACTTGAGTAATTTTCACTAATGACCAAACATCCTCCTAATCTTTTCCCAACACAGCATGAAACCTTAATCTCATGTGTAACATCCTAAAAATCGAGGCCAAAAAAATTCGTTTTTAATTAAGTAATTCATAAAATGGTTTACCAAACATTGCCACCGTCACATCAATTTGTAGAAACCATAAGAATGTGCCTGAAAACCATATCATCGAAGTAATAAAATCAGAGTACAATCCTAGAAACTTCATGCAAAAATCATGTGAGTGTGTGTGACACACTGCTACACCGCCAACTCTTTCCCCTTGGACGAAGAGGTACCTGAAACCAAAACTGAAACTATAAGCACAAAGCTTAGCGAATTCCCCCATCATACCACATACCATACAATCACATAGCATACATACTGTCGGACAATTCTGGGGTGCCCAACCTACCCGGTATTGCCATTCTGGGGTGCCGACCTACCCGTGTCAAGCCATTTTGGGTGCTCACCTACACGTGTGAAGCTAATTCTGGGGTGCCAACCTACCCATCGGTCCTAACAATCGAACCTCGGGGACTATTCCACCTCTACTGCTACTATCACATGTATCATAACATAAACATACGATCAGACATATTTGGGGTGTCCCAACTACCCTTCGGTCCTAACAACCGAACTTGGGGAATATTCTCCTCCGACTACCACTATTACATATAACATATCATGTCGACATATAAGCATATCAGCACATACTATCAGACATATCTGGGGTGCCTGACCGAGCCTTCGGTCCTAATAACCGAACTCTACTACTATCACATATAACATATCGGTAACAGCAAACCTAGATGATATCCCTAAGACAATCATCTAACATAAAACTCTTATTGGTGGGCCGGCATTGCGGCTGTATACCCACCGCTACTAGAAGGTAACTCACCTTGGATAAGTAGCTACTGATAATCTGTGCGAGAACTATCTGTCTGCTGTTGCTCCGGAAATCCTCCGGCTATAATCCCTACAAAACACTCACTCAGAATCTAACAGCTACTCTTAGGGTAAAATGACTATTTTACCCCTGACCAAGTCCATGTCAAAGTCAAAGTCAAAGTCAACTTCCAGTTGACCTGACTCGCCGAGTTGGGCCGTTAACTTGTCGAGTCCCTATCCTTTTAAATGTCCTCATCCACGTCTATACTCGTCGAGTTTAGAAATGACTCGATGAGTTTTCCTTCTATACGAACATCGAATGAACCTTCATCCGACTTGCCGAGTTGTAAGAACAACTCGTCTAGTTTATCTTCATCCTATGAATCAGTCCTATCCTCGACTCACCGAGTTGTATGAACAACTCGTCAAGTTCATCTTCAAGAGTTGGGAGATTGCCTTGGACTCGTCGAGTCTGTTCATACAGTCGTCGAGTCCCATGATTCTCAGGTCCTTTTTCATGTCTAAACATCTACGGGACTTCCCTCCGTAACAACTGGTCCATTCGAGGAATGGATTTGGTGGTCATTACCCCTCGACTCGTCAAGTCCCAAGAACAACTCGACGAGTCCATCCTTGACCATAACAATACAGCCGATTTACATGGGTCTTAACACATCAAAACCATAGATCTGGCCTACTAATGTCCATTTTATAGTAAAGTTCCAAACTTTGTGCACATTCAAGGGGTTTTTGGCTCAAAAACTCATAAAAGGTGCTCTATAATTTGCATGGGGTTCTCATGGCCATAGTGGTGGCACCTTTATGCCATGAGACCCCTCCAATGACTTAGATCATAAGGTAGAACCCCATGAATCACTTTATGAATCCGCAAATGGCTTAAGAAGCCCTAAATGCACCATAAATCTAATCCCTAAAGATGAACAACCATAAGGGAGACCAAAACAAGGGGCATTTACCTTGCTTGAGCTGAAGATGGAATAAGATCTCTGGATCTATAGGCCCCAAATCGAATTTCCCAGCTTCTTCCTTCCTTTGACTCTTCACAAACCAACCAAGAGCACCAAAATGATCATAGATCAAGCAAAACGGCTAGGGTTTCGATATACAGCTTCTTGGGAGCATAAGGGACGATGGAGGTTCCAATAAGACATTTAAATAGGGTGTGAACCCTCACATTTAGGGTTTTACTTGCACAACATCTAGTCGCCGAGTCAGTCTCCCGACTCGTCGAGTAGGCCACTTAAAGTGTCTACGGATCTCGAGTCTACTCAAGGAGTTGGGCCTCCAACTCGTTGAGTCCCAAAGAAAAACATAAAAATACTTCGAATTAAATGCGTACCAGGAATCAGGTGCTATATATCCCCCACTTATTTTAGATTTCGTCCTCAAAGTCTATTGCTCATTCGTGGAAAAGCTCTGGGTAATGCTCCATCATCTCATCCACCGGCTCCCAAGTCCATTCCGAGCCCTTCCGGTGCTGCCATTTCACCTTCACCAGCTCTACCCTCTTGCTCCTCAGATCCTTTGACTTCTGCTTGAGGATTGCTATAGGTCGCTCAATGTAATTTAGGCTGTGATCAACCTAAATATCTTCTAATGATACCACTGGTGAGTCGACCAAGCACTTCCGCATTCGGGAGACGTGGAAAGTGTTGTGGATCTGACTGAGTTCGGTTGGCATCTAGCCTGTACACCACCTTGCCCACCCGAGCTAAAACCCTGAATTGCCTAATGTACCTGTGGCCCAAATTCCCTCATTTCCTAAATAGGATGATGCCCTTCCATGGCCACACCTTCAGGAGAACCATATCCCCGACCTGGAACTCCAGATCTGATCGGCGCTTGTCGGTATAACTTTTCTGCATCCAGCCTGCTCTGGACCTGCTGAATCCTCTCTATCATCTTGAGCACCACTTCAGTGCTCCCCATGACCCTCTAGCCAACCTCTCCCCAACATATTGGGGTCCTGCACTTCCTCCCATACAACATCTCGAAAGGAGGAGGGTCAATGCTCGTATGATAACTGTTGTTATAGGAGAAATCTGCCAATGGAAGGTAAGTATCCCATTTACCTCTGAAGTGTTGAACACATGCCAGCAGCATTTCCTCCAAGGTCTAGATGGTCCGATCACTCTGACCATCTTTTTGCGAGTGAAAGGCAATGCTGAAATGTAGATGGGTACCCAGCTCATCATGAAACTTCTTCCAAAACCTGGAAGGGAACCACACATCCCTATCTAAAATCACCAAAACTAGCACCCCGTACCTTGCCACCACCTCCCTGATATAGATATCGACCAACCTCTCGGCCTAAATACTCTCCTGAATCGGAATGAAATGGGCGCTCTTGGTCAATCGATCGATGATGACCCAAATCGAATCCACTCCCCGCGCGGTCCTGGGAAGTTTGGTGATGAAGTCCATGGTAATATCTTCCCACTTCCATATGGGAATATCCAACGGCTGCATCTTGTCGTGTCAGCTCTGTTGCTCGGCCTTGACCTTTTTGCAGGTTAAGCACCGCTCCACATCCCATGCTACATCCCGCTTCATGCATGACCATCAATAGTCGAGACGAAGATCCCTATACATCTTCGTCGCCCCAGGATGAATGGAGAATCAGGATTTGTGCGCCTCCTCCATCAGAACTTGGCGCACACCTCCATGGTATGGAACTCACACCCTGCGGTGGAGGGTCAACATCCTTCGGCTATCATAGTCGATGGAGTAAACCTAACCTACAATTCGCTTGCTTTTCTGTTGTTCCTCCTTCATGGCCTCCTGTTGGGCCTATCGAATTTGCTCCAACAGTGGAGTCACCACGGTCAACCTCATACAGATATCCCTGATCCGTGCTGCCTTGCCGCTAAGCGTGTCGGCCACAACATTGGCCTTCCCATAGAGGTAATGATGCCAAATCTCGAGGGCGAAAACAATAGTCCCCAACTCAAAATCATGTGTCGGGTAATTCTCCTCGTGAGGCTTCAACTGCCTCGAAGCGTAAGCTATAACATCCCCTCTCTGCATCAATACCACACCCAAACCTGAGATGGACACATCGCAGTATACCACAAAGTCCTCCATTCCCTCCGGTAGGGCTAAGATTGGTGCCTCGCACAAGCTCTGTCTCAACGTCTCAAATGCGGCCCGCTGCTCAGGCCCCCAACAAAAGACCAAGGTTTTCCTCGTCAACTGGGTCAAGGGCACGGCTATCTTGGAGAAGTCCTAAATGAACCTCTGATAGTAGCCTCCGATAGTAGCCCCACAGAACCTCCTACCTCATCACGGCCTCCACCTCGGCCGGGTTAACCGAAATCCCGTTCTCCCTCCTCATTGCACCAAGAACCTCCCTCAAGTGCTCCTCATGCTGCTCCCGTGTCTTGGAATAAACCAAGATGTCATCGATGAAAACTATCACGAACTAATCCAACATCGGTCTGCAGATGCGGTTAATGAGATCCATGAATGTGGCAGGAGCATTGGTGAGCCTGAAAGGCATCTCTATGAACTCATGGTAGCCATAGCGTGTCTGGAACGCAGTCTTCTGCACAACCTCCTCTCTGACCCTCATCGGTGATATCCTGAATGCATATCAATCTTGGAGAATCAACATGCTCCATGCATCTGGTCAAAGAGGTCATCAATCCTCAGGAGTGGGTAACGGTTCTTCACCATTACCTTATTCAACTCCCGGTAGTCTATACACATCCGATGCGACCCATCCTTCTTCTTCACAAATAGAATTAGGGCTCCCAGGGTGAACTGCTCGGTCTAATGAATCCCTTGTCTAACAGCTCCTGCAGCTGCGTAGACAGCTACTGCACCTCAGGAGGAGCCAACCGATATGGTGCCTTGGCTATCGGAGCTGCACCAGGGACTAGGTCGATCCTGAACTCTACCTACCTCTCCGGAGGTATCCCAGGCAACTCCTCAGGGAATACATCCGCAAACTCTCGTAGTATGGGAACCTCGCCCACCGTCATGTTACCCACTTCCCAGGTATCCATAATATAGGCAACAAACCCTATGCAACCCTGTTATAGGTAGCGCCTAGCTCTCGCTGGTGAACATAAAGTTGGTCCTCGATGTGGCCTCTCGCCCTGAACCACCACCTCTCCCCCACTTGGGGTCCTGATCCGTACCAACTGTTGTGCGCAGTCGATCACTACCCCATTCGGGCTTAGACAATCCATACCAATAATAACCTTATTCCCGTGCAAAGATATGAGATCCAAGTCTACCAGGTAACACTCCTTGAACAGCCTCAAAACATAATCCCGATAGACCTCTGATGCTCACACTAACCAGTTGTCCGCAATCTCGACCTCCAAAGGGATATCCAGCATGCCTGATGACTCAGGAAACTTCTTACTAAGCGCAAGAGAGACAAATGATCGGGTAGCACCCAAATCAAACAATACCTGAACTGGGATATCGTTCACATGGAACGATCCCAAATAAAGCACATACTTAACATATCAAAATCATAGTGACATAACATAAAAGCGTAAGATATAAATCATACCCGTTACCACATCGGGTGCAACACGTGCCTCCTTGGTTGTCAACTGAAATGCTCGGCTCCGCAACACTGAAGCCTCTACCTTATCCTTCCGGCCATCCGTAACCCACGCTACTGCTGGCTCCGCAGTTTGCATTGCTGTCAATCTAGGGCAGTTGGCCTTCTTATGTCCCCTATGATTGCAATGGAAGCAAATTAGGTCTAAAATCTACACTGCAAGGGCGGGGGCAGTACAATCCCTGCCATAGTGCCCCGTCTTGCCGCACTTGTAGCAGCCGAATGATCCCGCTCTACAAGCTCCCTCATGCGGCCTACCGCATTTCTTGCAGTGACTTTTGCCGGACTGGCCCTTCGACTTAACGTCAGATCCCTTGGGCTTCTTCCCCGAAACCCCTGAAACCTGCTCAGACACTTCTTTCCTCTTCCTGACATGCTCCAAATCGAGCTCCCTCTCCCGTGCCCTGGAAATCATAAACTCCATGGTCGGGCTGGCTGAATAGCTGACATGCTCCCGTATATCATCCCTCAACATTTCATGGTAGCAGGTCTTCCGCATCTCCTCATCCCCCGCATATTGGCGTACCAACAATGCTCTCTCTCGGAACTTGGTAGTGATCTCCGCCACAATCTTTGTAGTCTATCTCATATCCAAAAGCTCTCTGGGCAGCTACTGAAACTCTATAGCTGGTGCAAACTCAGCCCTGACTCTGGTCACAAAATCTGACCAAGTCATAGTCTCGATGGTTGGGGCTCGTAACGAGTCACCACTCCCTCAGAAGTCCTTAAAGGACAGTGTGCGAGTACCCATCTGGCTAGACGCCAGGTCACTCCTTAATGCTCGGAGACGATCCTACATCAGCTCAACAATACCTTCCTTGAGCGACCCGAAAATAACCGGGGTCGACTCAAGGATACCTCTCGTGATCTCAGATGTGATGAACTCGCGTAGCCCATCATCGACCTGCTTGGATCCTACCCACGAGGCTGATCCTGATCCTGAACCTCCTGCTCCATGTCGCGTGATTGCCATACTACAAATAAACATATAAACGTTATGATCATTCATGCTTTCAAGAGGTCTCACACAGTCTCCAGGTCACCTGGTTCCATCTCGGCCCTCCTTGAATCGAGTACGGATCCTCTGCTTCCAGTAGTACGTGCCCATACTACCTTCCACATCTATGCGTACTTTTCTCAAGGATTTCTTCAACTTTACCAAGTCCCTTTACCGATACCCTTTCCCACTAATCTCTTCCTAGGCTTTCCTAGGGCACTCTCCGACCTACTCTCTGCCATCAACTGTACTAGGAGTCCCTGCTTCCCTTCCCTAACTAGCTTGTGAATACTGTTAAATGTCCGCTCACTAGTTAGTTAAAGTTAGCCAGGATCTCTACCGTTGACTAAACAGTCCTAGTATACAACTCATACAACAGGCATTAAAGGCATCCTCTAGATCCTTAGCCCTACTCTAGCATGCAGTTTTCAAAATCATGAATCATAGGCATAACATAACTAGTATGGGTATCTTGCGGAAAACTTACTTGAGCTCGGCCGGTCGCACGCATCACGCGCCTTGTATTTTCTCAAAATTCCATAACTTAAAAATTTTAGAAACTGTTTTCCTTAAAAAATATTTTAGTCCCTCAGTTTGAGTCCAGACACCCCCGAGGGCGTGTCTGCAACAGGGCTCTGATACTAACTTGTAACATCCCAAAAATCGAGGCCAAAAAATTTAGTTTTTAATTAAGTAATTCATAAAATAGTTTACCAAACATTGCCACTATCACATCTATTTATAAAAATAATAACAACGTGTCACCGTATCATCGAAGTAATAAAATCAGAGTACAAACCCATAAAACCTCATGCGGACATCATGTGAGTGTGTGTGATGCGCTGCTACATCACCTAATCCTTCCTCTTGGAGGAAGAGGTACCTGAAACCAAAACTGAAACTGTAAGCACAAAGCTTAGTGAGTTCCCCCATCATACCACATACCATACAATCACATAGCATACATACTGTCGGGCAATTCTGGGGTGCCCGACCAACCCGATACGACCATTCTGGGGTGCCGACCTACCTATGTCAAGCCATTCTGGGTGCTGACCTACCCGTGTCAAGCCATTCTGGGGTGCTGACCTACCCATCAGTCCTAACAACCGAACCTCAGGACTATTCCACCCCCTACTGCTACTATCACATATATCATGACATAAATTAAAAAGAAAATATACTTTAGTAGAATGGTATCTTATAAATAAAAGGGATAATGACCTAAAAGCGTAACACATTATTGGTTTTGTACACATTTGGTCCTTGACTTTTTTTTGTCCACATTTTACCCTTGAACTTGTTCTTGTGTAAAAATTAAGTCATCATTATCGGTTGCTTCCATATTTGCAGACATGGCTACCTATTTGGACACTCATTAAAAGAAAACACTCCTATGTGGGTCATCTTTGAGTTTTGTTGCTTATATTACCATGCCTAGCCCTAACTTTAATCAAAAAACATTCGAACCCATAACCAAAATCGAAGAAGAAGATGTCGACTCCCAGTTCATCTAGTTCCATCGCAAAGAAAGATGGGTTTTGGGATTGTCGACTCCCAGTTCGAATATGCACATCCAAGACTATCACACCCCAAAACCAAGAACGACGAAAACGTTCTGGGGCGGAGGACGTCATGTAATGTATCACAACACAGTAAATGTAAATAAGCAAACAACATCATTCATTGCATTAAATATATAATTTTAATACAAGCGTGTTCTGTACAGTATAGACACCAAAAATAATGTATATCAAAATAATAAGATGAGTCTTGAATGCGCTCCATCTTCTCAAAATTTGGCCTCGGTACCTGTCTACTGATGACCTGAGAATACAAGTTATTTTGAAAGAGTTTATCAGCATTAAGCTGGTGAGTTCATAAGTATTTTAGTGTCGGTATTTTTCATCCAAATATGTTTGAACATGTATCAAGTATAAGTTTGTAAAATGTATGTAAAGGTTTGCAACTGTTTGTAAAAGTTTGAATCTCTCAGAAAAACCTATATTTTCTATTAAAGTAGCCTTCTACCAAGGCTTAACTGTTTTGTATGCTCGTTTGATGTAAAAGTGTGTAATTTCCCAAGTGTAACTATCATTTAACAAAATATAGTTTGTACATTATCGTTTAAGTGAGGTTATCACTAAAATATGTAATGGGTAAATCATTGTAGTACTGTAGTCTTGTATTATAAGAACTACTGTTGTACTAACTACCTTAAACCGGATTTATATTAAGGCATTATGTGATAAATTGCACCATACTATCGACTAGTAACAACGACATAATTAATGGTCGTAATAACGGAATGACGTTTGGCACCTGCAGACCTGCAGGTCCGGCTGTAGCTAGCAGCAAGGTGTAGGATTGTCAATCCAGTATAGATCTATATGCAAACTCACGCTCTCCCTTCAAGAGAATTCTGGCTACAACTCGAGCCATGACAGTTAAGTCATGCTCCGATTTAAATCACAATAAATAAAATATTCATGTATATGTAATGTTTCTCGTTCTAGTATAGTTGTATATGTATTGTTTCTAGTATAGTTGTATATGTATTGTTTCTAGCATCATTGTATATGTATTGTTTCTAGCATCATTGTATATGTATTGTTTCTAGCATCATTGTATATGTATTGTTTCTAGCATCATTGTATATGTATTGTATTACCCCGATGGTAACTAGCTATCGATGTACTGGTAAATATGAATATGGAAGTACTTTTTATGTCTATACATGTATATATGATATATAACTAATATGGAAACGACCCTCGGATGGTCACCCGAAATCCCACCAGACCACATCTCAGTGTGCGAAAAGGAAATAGGGCGGATGGCCTTCCTAAGCCTTTTAAACATTACTTATATATACATATATATATATATATATATATATATATATATATATATATATATATATATATATATATATATGGGCATGCAATTTATAAGAAGTAAAACAAAGTTTAATAAAAGCATTTGATAAGTAAAAAGTGTTTGTAAAACATTTGAAGTGAAACAGTTTGATAAACAGTTGAACAGTGATTAATGCAATCACATGTGATTGATGTAATAACTATAAGTATTTGACTTGTATTTCCCCAATAAAGTATTTAAAACATTTAAAAGTATTTCAAAGGTTGATTAAAGGGTTATGAACTCACTTGGGTGAGTAGATTGAATTGATGTATCGGGTACCGTGCTAGGTGGCAAACGGAGACTTGTTCACACGTTCGAGCCTAGTTATCATATAATAAGCATATATATAACTAATTTAGCCAAATAATAACTTAACAAAGTAAGTTAAGATACTTAGGAACATGTATACACTTTATATAAGTGTTATAGGTCCTAATGGTTGCATCTAAGTTGATACGGGACAAGGCAAAGGGGTTTAGAGCACAAATGGCCTTGTATATGAGTTCACCACCCAACAAACCCCACCCTTTGGAGTTTACAACCATGAACCCATGGGTTTACGGTCGTGAACTCCTCACATGGTGGTTTTGGGTGTTTTGAGGTGTTATCTTGATCCTAGAATAAGCCTAGCCTTGTTGGAATAATCTTTGAAGTAGTTTTGGGCCTTGGAATGCTCCTTTGGGGAGTTTACGGCCAAAGGACCATATCCCCTAGAGGTTACGGCCGTAAACTCCTATGGGGTGTTGGTTTTAATTCTTTTGAGGCCCTTGCATATGTAGGATAGCTTCCATGCTTTTATCTAAGGCTAAAGGGGACAAGAGGCACACTTTTGTGTCATTACTTGGAGTTTACGGCCCAAGATATGTTCCTTGGCCGTAAACTCCCTTTAAAGAGTGGTTTTGATGTCATTTGTTCCTCATTCAAGTCCCAAGTAGTCAAGGTAAATTGTCTTAAGGCTTTT
Source organism: Lactuca saligna (assembly GCF_052625555.1). Classification (NCBI taxonomy): domain Eukaryota; kingdom Viridiplantae; phylum Streptophyta; class Magnoliopsida; order Asterales; family Asteraceae; genus Lactuca; species Lactuca saligna. The sequence goes on from NC_136421.1 coordinate 76,409,276, forward strand.
AGGGTGTTTAAGGCATACTTTGCCCTTGAAAAAGGGGTTTACGACCGTAAACTCCTAAAACCCTAAGATCTTGAAGTGTTTTCGTGTCCAAATTAAGCACAAGCATTAGTGGTTGAAGTCCTTAAGCTTTAGGGGGTGATTTAGGGCATTTACGACCCTTATAAAGGGGTTTACGGCCCAAGAGAGTTCCTTGGCCGTAAACTCCTATAACTTGTGTTCCTTGATTGATTTTTAGTCCCAAATGTTTATACACTAACCCCTAAACAAGTTGTCTAACAAGGAATCGGGACTAGGAAGCCTTTAGGCTCCGTTTTGGAGTTTACTCCCCAAGAACGTTCATGGGCGGTAAACTCTCGGATCTTGTATTTTGGACATGTAATTGATGTTATAAAGCATATAACAAGTATTAAAACACATTTGGAAAGTAGAATCATAATCCGGGATGAAAACCCGAAGATCCGTCAGAGAGACTTGGCTTTTCTCTAGTTGGAATTGTGAATAATGAATTAATTAAATTCAGAAATCTATTTATAGTCCAGAAATATTTTAACAGAAAATATTTTTATTCCGGAAGTTGGACTATAACATTATGAAACTTACAATGTTCAAGTTTCACAATTACAGGAGCATCCACTCTCCTGATATGTCCAGAAATGTAAACCCTAATGTACACAAACTTGTTCGGACAAGTCTGAAAATCACTGAAACTGGACTACCTTCTATTGAATAGATAATGTTTGTACAAATGGAAATTTCGGGTTGTCACATCATCCCCCTGTTAGAAGGAATTTCGTCCCGAAATTAGAATTTAAGCAAATAAGAAGTTACAAATAACTAAGCGAAAAGATGAGGATATTTCAGTTTCATCTGATCCTCGCGTTCCCAAGTGAATTCCAGTCCTCGCTTGGTGTTCCAGCGAACCTTCACAATAGGGATACGGCTTTGCTTCGTCTGCTTGACCTCACGGTCCATGATCTCTACAGGTTCTTCCACGAAATTGAGGCTCTCTATGATCTCGATCTCGTCGAGTGGGATTACGAGAGTCTCGTCGGACAGACACTTTTTCAAGTTAGATACGTGGAATGTAGAATGTACGTTACGAAGTGTGTCGGGTAGATCAAGTTTGTAAGCTACGGGGCCGACTCTTGCGAGAATCTCGAAAGGCCCTGTGTACCTAGGATTAAGCTTCCCACGCTTACTGAAGCATATCAAGCCCTTCCAGGGTGAGACTTTGAGAAGGACTTGGTCTCCCACCTGAAATTCTAAAGGTTTTCTGCGTTTGTCAGCGTAGCTCTTTTGTCGGTCTCTAGAGGCTTTCAATCGTTCACGAATCTGAACGATCTTCTCTGTCGTTTCCCGAATGATTTCCGGACCGGTGAGAGTGTTGTCCGAAGCTTGCCCCCTAGCTAATTGGGTATCACCCACCTCAGCCCAGCACAGAGGGGATCTGCACTTTCGACCGTAGAGAGCATCAAATGGTGCTGCCTTTATGCTCGTGTGATAACTGTTGTTGTAGGAACATTCAACGAGGGGTAAATGAGTATCCCACGCTTTTCCAAAGTCAATTACACAAGCACGCAACATATCTTCTAAAGTCTGGATCGTCCTCTCACTCTGTCCGTCAGTCTATGGATGGTAGGTTGTGCTCATTTCCAGCCTTGTTCCTAGGGAATGTTGCAGTGATTGCCAAAATCTTGAGGTGAACCTACTATCTCGATCGGAGATAATGGATATAGGCACACCATGTAGTCATACGATTTCCCTAATGTATGTTCTCGTCAGTTTCTCCATCTTGTCGGTTTCTTTGATAGGCAGGAAGTGTGCAGACTTGGTCAATCTATCAACGATGACCCATATGGTATCAAGTCCACCCGTTGTCTTGGGCAACTTGGTTATGAAATCCATAGTAAGGCATTTACTTACGAAGGTAGCAATCTCTGCTTTCATATTAGGCCACCAATATAGCTTTTTAAGATCCAGATACATCTTATCTGAACCTGGGTGGACGGAATACCGAGTGTTGTGCGCCTCGTTCATGACTAAGTCTCGGAAACCACTGTGTTTCGGTGTCCAGATCCGGTCCATGAAGTATAAGGTTCCGTCACCCTTGGCTTCTAAATTCTTGTCCATTCCTCTAAGGGATTCACTTGTCACATTTTCATGTTTCATGGCTTCAAGTTGGGCCGCCTGAATTTGATTAGACAAGTGTCAATGGATGGTTATTGACAATGACTTGACTTTGCGACCAGAATATTCTTTCCGACTCAGGGCGTCTGCTACTACGTTGGCTTTACCCGGATGATAACGAATATAGCATTCGTAATCACTGAGTAGCTCGACCCACCGTCGTTGTCTCATGTTGAGCTCCTTCTGATCGAATATGTGTTGTAAACTCTTGTTGTCGGTAAAGATAGTGCTCTTCGTTCCATACAAGTAATGTCTCCAGATCTTCAGAGCAAACACCACTGCTCCCAGTTCAAGATCGTGGGTCATGTAGTTAACTTCATGTGTCTTCAACTGTCTGGAGGCGTAGGCGATGACCTTACCTCGCTGCATCAGAACACACCCGAGCCCTTGGTTCGATGCATCGCAATAGACTACGAAGTCTTCTATCCCTTCGGGGAGAGATAGTATTGGTGCGGTGCACAAGGCTCGCTTGAGCGTTTGGAACGCTCTTTCTTGTTTCTCTTCCTATTCAAAGGCCACGCCTTTCTGGGTCAGGGTTGTAAGAGGTTTCGCTATTCGGGAGAAGTTCTGAATGAATCTGCGGTAGTAGCCAGCGAAACCTAGAAATTGACGAATTTCTGTCGGCGTCTTGGGTGCTGACCAGTTCTCAATGGCTTTAATTTTGGATGGGTCCACGTGGATTCCCTCTTCGCTTACCACGTGTCCTAAGAATTCGACTCTTCGGATCCAAAATTCACATTTCGAGAACTTCGCATAAAGTTTCTCCGTTCGTAAAGTTCCTAAAACTAGTCGTAGGTGATCGCCATGCTCTTCCTTACTTCGGGAGTAGATCAGGATGTCGTCAATGAAAACGATGACGAACTGATCCAAGTAAGGTCGGCATACTCTATTCATCAGGTCCATTAAAACTGCTGGCGCATTGGTCAATCTGAATGGCATCACCACGAACTCGTAATGTCTGTAACGAGTTCGGAAGGCTGTCTTCGGCACATCCTCCTTGAGCACTCGTAACTGGTGATATCCGGATCTTAGATCAATTTTGGAAAAATAGTTCGCCCCTTGCAGTTGGTCAAATAGATCGTCTATGCGAGGTAGAGGGTAACGATTTTTGACCGTCAGTTTGTTGAGTTCCCTGTAGTCAATACACATACGGAATGATCTGTCTTTCTTCTTAACGAACAAGACCGGTGCTCCCCAAGGTGAGAAGCTTGGTCTTATGAAGCCCTTGCTGAGTAGTTCGTTAAGTTGACCAGATAATTCCTGCATCTCTGCTGGTGCTAAGCAGTAGGGCGACTTGGCTACTAGGGTAGCTCCTGGGACTAAGTCGATTCTGAACTCGACCTGTCGTTGCGGAGGTAATCTAGGTAGTTCTTCTGGGAAAATGTCGGGGAAGTCGCTCACTACTGGAATGTTCTTTAGTTCTTTCGTTTCGAGGTTCGTGTCGACGACGTGAGCAAGGAATGCGTGGTATTCTTTGCGCAGATATTTCTGTGCCTGAATACTTGATATAATGCGAAGACTCGCACCAGGTTTGTCGCCGTAGACTATAAGAGTTTCGTTAGACGGATGGTTTAGTCGGACTACTTTCTCGAAGCACATGATGTCGGCGCGATGAAGACTCAACCAATCCATGCTGATGATAACGTCGAAGCTTTTATTGAGACCGGCATGAGGTCGATTGGGAATGAATGGTTATCTAGGGTTAGGATACATCCTAAGTATATGCTACTGGTGTTTTCTGTTTTTCCATTAGCCATTTCTACTGTGAATTGTTCTTTAAGTGCGTGTGGTTGTGGTTTAAGCATGCGAGCAAATTTGTGGTTCACGAAGCTTCGCTCCGCTCCACTATCGAACAGAATGCATGCATAGGAGTTATCGAGGAGGAACGTACCAGTCACCACTGTCGGGTCAGCAACTGCTTCCCCGTGGCCTATAGCCAGTACCCTCCCTGCTCCTCCAGCATTTCTCGCTTTGGGGCAGTCCCTCTTATAGTGGCCTGTTTCGCCACATCCATAGCAGGTTGGTCTCGCGCCAGAGCCAGAGACTTGCATGATCGGTTGAACCGGGAATTTACAGAAACGGATGGTCTGTCCCTTCCTATTGCAGTTAGAGCACTGCATTTCACGGCAGGGGCCGTTGTGGTGGAAGTTGCATTTGTTGCACTTCGGCAAACTTCCAGCACACTGCTTCGTCGAAGCAGTAGTAGCAGCAGGGGTTACCGCGGCATGTACTGCCACAATTTTCTACTTCTTGGCAGCTCACTGCCTCTTCTTGTCATCCCAGAACTTCCGCTTGGTGTCAGCAGGTTTGGAAGGTTCCGAGATGGCTAGGGTGGTTGTGGTTGCAAGGGTTTTGACACCATGGTCAATGAGTCGCTGTGCCAGTCGCTTGGCACTGTCAAAGGTAGCGGGGTTTGATGATAGGACATTCCTCTAATACGGAGGCACTAGCCCCCATATGTACCGTTCGATCTTCGTCCCTTCAGTGGGAACTATATTAGGGCAGAGGGCGACCAGTTCGCTAAATCTGGCGGTGTAAGCAATAATGTTGGTGCCCTTCATGGTCAGGCTCCAAAGCTCCTGCTCTAGTTTCAGGATCTCGCCTCTCGGGCAATATTCGTCAATCATGAGGTCTTTCATCGTATCCCAGCCTATGTCGTTGGCCACGACGAGAGTTAGAGATTTAATGTGGCTGTTCCACCACGTCAGTGCCTTCCCTTCGAAGGTGCATGCGGCATATTTGACTTTGCTCACAGCAGGGCAAGAACAAATTTCGAAGACTGATTCAGTCTTCTCGAACCATTGCGAGAGAGCAATGACTCCGCCGGTCCCATGGAAGGGTTTCGGCTTACAGTTGGTGAAATCCTTGTAAGATCACTCTCTCGAGCGCACAGGAGTTTCAACCGGAATGGAGTTAATCGGGGTTCCACCTCTGCTGGCATCAGTAGAGTGATACTGTGCCATTGCAGTTGCCACTGGTGCAGCTACGGCAGCATTTAGGGCTACTGTATCGATGACCGGAGGTGGTGGAGGTGTCGGGTTATTTTGGGTAGATTTGCGAGGAGGCATCTTTCAGCTATAAGTTTATAAGGATGAGAAAAGTGGTAAGAATCAATTTGTAAGTAATGTGTGAATGACACATGGACTTACTAACCATAGCCCAAAAATTGAATGAGTGTTTGAAATCATAACCAGAGAGATGTGTAGGAAAACCCAAATGTAAAGATTTTTCCCACATAGTAGGTAGTTGTCAATAATACTGGTATTACTGATGTAATGAGTTCGATGAAAATTGACCTAACAGTAGGTCTTACATCATACCATACGGAATGTTTGACAGTTCTTAGATTCCTAATTAGAGTACTGAAAGTTAGGAATATTTTACAGATAAGTGCTACTTAGAGCATAGATGTTAAAGGCTAATCCTTAACCCAAAAGATAATGATGTACTAGACATCATCTAACGGCGATGAGTATTCCTCGGGAGAACCCTGAGGTCTCTCATTTGTCAGACCACCTCTTGAAGGTGTCGTTCATGAGCCCCTTGACGAGCTCGAAGTTCCATGACTTCAGCTTGAGAGGCAACCAGACATTGTTGTAGAGTTTCATTGGTTCTCCGGGTCGGTTCCATGTCTTCTTCGAGACGGAGAATGTGGACTATGTTGACACCAGATTTGGCATCAATCTCCATGACCCGGTCGATGGCTGCTCGACCTTGCTCGACATTACGAGCTATTCTACGGATAATGACGGGTAGAGCTTGGTCAGCAGAGCCACCATCGCTGACGTTGTAAAAGGTTCGGTCCCCAAAGTATGGTAAGGGTTGACCCTGTTCGTCGCTCCAGCGATTCAAGTTGTCTACCCACAAGGGAGTGGGACCTAGAAAAGCTGGTCGAGGGTTGTTGTTCGGGGCTTGACCTACTGGAGGTAGGTTGTTGACTTCGGGCTCAGAGTCTGATCCATCCGAAAAGCCTTCAGCTTGATGATCATCCAACGGGATTGGGTGTTCATCGTCAGACTCTGCTTCGAGCCATCCTGCGTTGCCTTCATTTGGAAAGTACGGGTCGCCGTGATGGAATCCAGCCATTTAAATCTACGCGATAAGAGAGGTATAAAGATATAGTATACATGTAGTTAGTAGTACAAAATACACCTATAGTATTTTAAGTTTAGTTTCTATTGATCTTCTTGTAGTATTGTTGGTAAGTTTTTAGACTTGCTAACACATCACAACCATTCTAGGGCATATGCTAATCACTCCTCGGACCAGCATAGTTGATCAGGCTATGCCATTCCCAGGGCTGACCATATATCCCCGAGCTTACCTGTGATATTTAACAAGCGTAATACTTTTGTTCTTGTCGTTGTCACACTGGTTTTAGTATGAATGTAGACTAGTATACTTAATTAAATATTTTAGTATTTTAAGTATAGACTCTTGGTCATAGTGTTTTAATCCCAAATGGGTTTATAGTTTAGTATATCTTTTATGGGTTGATATACTTGATTCACTATAAACAATGCTCTGATACCAATCTGTCACACCCCAAAACCAAGAACGGCGGAAACGTTCTAGGGCGGAGGACGTCATGTAATGTATCACAACACAGTAAATGTAAAGAAGCAAACAACATCATCCATTCCATTAAATATATAATTTTAATACAAGCGTGTTCTGTACAGTATAGACACCAAAAATAATGTATATCAAAATAATAAGATGAGTCTTGAATGCGCTCCATCTTCTCAAAAGCTGGCCTCGGTACCTGCCTACTGATGACCTAAGAATACAAGTTATTTTGAAAGAGTTTATCAGCATTAAGCTGGTGAGTTCATAAGTATTTTAGTGTCGGTATTTGTTATCCAAAAAAGTTTGAACATGTATCAAGTATAAGTTTGTAAAATGTATGTAAAGGTTTGCAATTGTTTGTAAAAGTTTGAATCTCTCAGAAAAACCTATATTTTCTATTAAAGTAGCCTTCTACCAAGGCTTAACTGTTTTGTATGCTCGTTTGATGTAAAAGTGTGTAATTTCCCAAGTGTAACTATCCTTTAACAAAATATAGTTTGTACATTATCGTTTAAGTGAGGTTATCACTAAAATATGTAATGGGTAAATCATTATAGTACTGTAGTCTTCTATTATAAGAACTACTGTTGTACTAACTACCTTAAACCGGATTTATATTAAGTCATTATGTGATAAATTGCACCATACTATCGACTAGTAACAACGACATAATTAATGGTCGTAATAACGGAATGACGTTTGGCACCCGCAGACCTGCAGGTCCGGCTGTAGCTAGCAGCAAGGTGTAGGATTGTCACTCCAGTATAGATCTATACGCAAACTCACGCTCTCCCTTCAAGAGAATTTTGGCTACAACTCGAGCCATCACAGTTAAGTCATGCTCCGATTTAAATCACAATAAATAAAGTATTCATGTATATGTAATGTTTCTCGTTCTAGTGTAGTTGTATATGTATTGTTTCTAGTATAGTTGTATATGTATTTTTTCTAGCATCATTGTATATGTATTGTTTCTAGTATCATTTTATATGTATTGTTTCTAGCATCATTGTATATGTATTGTTTCTAGCATCATTGTATATGTATTGTTTCTAGCATCATTGTATATGTATTGTATTACCCCGATGGTAACTAGCTATCGATGTACTGGTAAATATGAATATGGAAGTACTTTTTATGTCTATACATGTATATATGATATATAACTAATATGGAAACGACCCTCGGATGGTCACCCGAAATCCCACCAGACCACATCTCAGTGCGCGAAAAGGAAATAGGGCGGATGGCCTTCCTAAGCCTTTTAAACATTACTTATATATATATATATATATATATATATATATATATATATATATATATATATATATATATATATATATATATATATATATATATACATATATGGGCATGCAATTTATAAGAAGTAAAACAAAGTTTAATAAAAGCATTTGATAAATAAAAATAGTTTGTAAAACATTTGAAGTGAAACAGTTTGATAAACAGTTGAACAGTGATAACATCATTGGTTTTCTAGTTGTTAATCACATGTGATTAATGCAATCACATGTGATTGATGTAATAACTATAAGTATTTGACTTGTATTCCCCCCCCCCCCCATAAAGTATTTAAAACATTTGAAAGTATTTCAAAGGTTGATTAAAGGGGTATGAACTCACTTGTGGTGAGTAGATTGAATTGATGTATCGGGTACCCTGCTAGGTGGCAAACGGAGACTTGTTCACACGTTCGAGCCTAGTTATCATATAATAAGCATATATATAACTAATTTAGCCGAATAATAACTTAACAACGTAAGTTAAGATACTTAGGAACATGTATACACTTTATATAAGTGTTATAGGTCCTAATGGTTGCATCTAAGTTGATACGGGACAAGGCAAAGGCGTTTAGAACACAAATGGCCTTGTATATGAGTTCACCACCCAACAAACCCCACCCTTTGGAGTTTACGGCCATGAACCCATGGGTTTACGGCCGTGAACTCCTCACATGGTGGTTTTGGGTGTTTTAAGGTGTTATCTTGAGCCTAGAATAAGCCTAGCCTAGTTGGAATAATCTTTGAAGTAGTTTAAGGCCTTGGAATGCTCCTTTGGGGAGTTTACGGCAAAAGGACCATATCCCCTAGAGTTTACGGCCGTAAACTCCTATGGGGTGTTGGTTTTAATTCTTTTGAGGCCCTTGCATGTGTAGGATAGCTTCCATGCTTTTATCTAAGGCTAAAGGGGACAAGAGGCACACTTTTGTGTCATTACTTGGAGTTTACGGCCCAAGATATGTTCCTTGGCCGTAAACTCCCTTTAATGAGTGATTTTGATGTCATTTGTCCTCATTCGAGTCCCAAGTAGTCAAGGTAAATTGTCTTAAGGCTTTTAGGGTGTTTAAGGCGTACTTTGCCCTTGAAAAAGGGGTTTACGACCAAAGATCCTTCCTTGGCCATAAACTCCTAAAACCCTAAGATCTTGAAGTGTTTTAGTGTCCAAATTAAGCACAAGTATTAGTGGTTAAAGTCCTTAAGCTTTAGGGGGTGATTTAGGGCATTTATGACCCTTATGAAGGGGTTTACGGCCCAAGAGAGTTCCTTGGCCGTAAACTCCTATAAATTGTGTTCCTTGATTGATTTTTAGTCCCAAATGTTTATACACTAACCCCTAAACAAGTTGTGTAACAAGGAATCGGGACTAGGAAGCCTTTAGGCTCCGTTTTGGAGTTTACTCCCCAAGAACGTTCTTGGGCGGTAAACTCTCGGATCTTGTATTTTGGACATGTAATTGATGTTATAAAGCATATAACAAGTATTAAAACACATTTAGGAAAGTAGACTCACAATCCGGGATGAAAACCCGAAGATCCGTCAGAGAGAATTGGCTTTTCTCTAGTTGGAATTGTGAATAATGAATTAACTAAATTCAGAAATCTATTTATAGTCCGGAAATATTTTGACAGAAAATATTTTTATTCCGGAAATCGGACTATAACATTATGAAACTGACAATGTTCAAGTTTCATAATTACAGGAGCATCCACTCTCCTGATATGTCCAGAAATATAAACCCTAATGTACACAAACTTGTTCGGACAAGTATGAAAATCACTGAAACTGGACTAGCTTCTATTGAATAGATAATGTTCGTACAAATGGAAATTTCGGGTTGTCACAAAGACTAAAGAGAACTCTAACAAAAAGTTCAAAGTTTGCCCTAATTCTTTGGTATTTCGATCTTGATTTCCCACTGTACTTTTGATTTTCCTTGCAACAAATAAAGATTATGAGCTTCTTACAATCTTTATATTTGATTTCAAATAAACCAGGTAAGAAGTGTAAGTACTGGGAATGGATTGATGAACCTGTGACTCGGAATCCGGATTTAGAACAAGAACTTGAAGCAGTTAAAGAGGATGTTTCATGTTTGAAGAAAGAAGTTCAATAGGTGAAAAATAAAGCACATAGTTATAGGGTTGAAATCGGTTGTAATATTATCTGAAAACGTTTGAATAGAATTTTGTATGATGTATTAAATTGTGGTGTTTTGAATGTAGGGATTGTATGGTTTATATGGAATGTATTGAATGGTTTATATTTATTGTATTGAATGGGGTTGCATATGGTAGACATTTCATGCTAATTTACATTGAATTTGGCTGCAATTTCAACAGCCAAAAGACAAGGACAATGATAATTGAATTTGTCTTCAATTTCAACACCAAAAGACAAAGGACATTGATAGAAACAAATAAGGAATATGATTCCTAGTCGAAAATTGACATATGATTCCCATTAAAACCCTTTTAATAAACTAATGCATTAATACCAATAAATATTGAAAAAGATAAAACACAATTGACATAGGATACCTTATCCGATTCGATTACTTAAAGGCCATAAAAAGTTGCTAGGTTAATAGCAATGGCAGTATTGTCAATTACATCAAAAGTTGGCCCAATTAACAAAATAAAGTCACCATACATAGTTTACTATTACATACTTCCAAAGCAAAAGAAAACAAGTAACCCTAATCAGTCTAAAGTAACTGGGTTGTCCTTAGTCACTCCTTTTCCATCCTTTTGAAAAACATGCTTCCTGATTTGTATCTTGTTGATTCTCTCTGAAGCTTCCTTGCTCTAAAACCAAGACTCTTAGGCACTCTAACACCAAGATTCATAGGCACTAGGTTAACAGGTACTAGATTCACAGGATCTGGGTTGATAGGTACTTCATTCATAGGAACTTCATTCACATGCTCTTGATTCACAGGATCTTGATTGACATGTGTTGGAGCACATGGAGCTGGAGTGCTTGGACCTACTTGTGAAGGACAGTTTCTTGCATTACTCTTCTTTCTTGCTTTACTTGGACCTGCTTCAGAAGGACCCCTTAGTGGACATGTAGCTTTGTTGTGTCCAGTTTAATTACAAATTATACATCTATGTTGAACACCTGCCATTCTTAGAGTATGCCTTGTATTTCCACCGAGTTCATTTTCTGCTTGGTCTCTTTTTCTTTTCATACATGGCCTACCAGGTAACCTCCTCCTAATAGGAGGTAGTATCAGGTGAACATCAGGCATGCGGGGCCACAAGGTACTATCATTCAGAGGATGTATGTTGTACTCATAGGCCCTAAGAAATGCAGATTTAGTAAACCACTCTGCAACATATTCCTCTGGATCAAGATTCAAAGAAGATATGGCACATATGGCATGTACATAAGGAATTGCTATCAATTACCAACCTCTGCATCTACATTTTCTCTTATCCAAGTCAACACCATACCTTTAATTACATTGCACAACTTCAAATTGTTTTTATCCACTAACATATGATGCCCAGAATCTGTCAATAGAAAAAGTAGAAAAAAGTTAGTTAGCACATGCATGTACAAAAAGTAAGTAAAAGTTTTTGTAACAACTAACCTTCTCAACTTCTTTAGTTCACCAAGTTTCCTTCTGATAGTTGGACAGATTGCCAAATCCTAGCCTGTGACAACCGTCAAATTCCACTCAAGTCAAAGCCAACTAAAGTCAACAAGTCAAACTGGTCAACTCATCTAACCCTTGTATGCTAGGGTTTTCATTATGTTCCTTATTAAAGATCTCACACTCTTAATGAAAAGTATCACTTAGAATTTTCATGTGTACGGAAACTCTAAACTGTAATCAGGACAGGTGATGAAACTAATCGATAAAACATTATTCCTTAACCCCTCGAGGGCATATGATAGTCATAACAAGACTTAACAGGGTTTACGGACCTTGTATTGCGAAGCCGGTCACTCACCAAAGTCACACACGAAAACCTCTCTCAATCGTTTTCACTCTATCTCTCTCTATTTAAAATCTCTCCCAAATCTCTCTAAGTATGTGAAATCTCTCCCAAATCTCTCTCTGTATGAGAAATCTCTCCAAGAATGGTAAATCTCTCCCAAATCTCTCTCTGTATAAGAAATCTCTCCAAGTATGTCAAATCTCTCCCAAATCTCTCTCTAAATCTCTCTCAACTTTTTACAATCACTCGGGGCATCCCGACTCTTAACTTAGTCGAAAACCGCTCGAAAATGGAAGTGTACGCGAAAAACACGAAACCTCTTAGGAACCGAAACCCTCTTAGGAACCGAAACCCTCTCAAGAACCGAAACCTCTTTGGATCTGAGACCCTCTCAACCGAAATGGACCAAGTGCTAGTCTATTTTGGTCCTATGACAATTCCGAACCGAGACTCTCCCTTCTTACCTTCGGGCTGAGGACCTGACTCTCGGTCCTTTGTGATGAGCATGTATGCGAGATCTCTCGGTTCCCATACATCCGAGCCCCACCTTCGGTCCGAGAGGCGACCCAAATAGCTGAACTCTCCCTCTCGGTTTCTTCTCTCGCTCTCAGTTCCAAGCTCCTAAGGAGCTGAACCTCCGCACCCTCGGCCTAAATTTCAGAATTTGGCAATTTTTGCCCGATTTTCAATATTTTTAGCGTTTTGAGCCCGTTTTTCGGGATTTTAATGCGGGATTTTCACCCAAACTCGTATTTTAACATAATAAACCCCAAAAATTCATATTTTAATTATATTTTGGGGAAAATCTTTGCCTAAGAATAAAATCTAGTAGGTAAGATTTATGGGTGGAGTGTTGACTTTGCTTTAGTGTATAACACAAGCAACCTCCCCATACCTTCATAGTACAACCCCTAGTCACTATTCACCCATACCTAGTCAATCATTGTCCTTTTCCCACTCTTTTTCAGCCATTATATTGAACAAAAAGCTGGAAAACCCTCATCTCTCCTCACATTACTCCATTTTTCCACCAAGTGACAACTTCATTTTCTCTTACTCCTTCTCTCTAAGATTTCGAGATTCAAGGGATATTTCCAAGCTTTTCTTCTACGTTTGGTAAGTATCTTCCTCTTACACTTAGATATTCTACTATCTTTCATCCAAATCATAGATTGCTTACACAAACATCGTCATATTTTTGTTAGATCTTCAAATCTTCAAGCACCTCTCAAGTGTTCTTGAGTTGAACACTTCTTTTCTCCATCATACATCTACTGAAATCACTCAAGGTGAGTTCATACCCCTGTATTTTCATGTTTGCTTAATTTGTAAGGGGGGAATACAAGTTAAAACACCAAGAACACAACTAAACTCATTTAACAGCCTTCATCAGAAAAGTTCAACTCCATTCACGGACTGTTTTGGGAAACTTAAACATTTTATTTTTAAAAACCGTTTTAGGTGCACGTAGTTCCAGTTCTTAGCTTTAAAATGACTACTTTCACACCTCCATACGATTTTTCTACAATTTATGGTGATTTTTACAAAACTGCCTATCATCTCATGAGCAAATCTGGACCAGTCGATGATTATGGACTTTTTCCCACAAGTTGGAGGTCATTAAAAATTATAATAAAATTTATGAACAAACTAGACTCATTTCCCAAACTCTCGTAGTTTAAAGATTTTGATTTTGGATCTTTGATGATTTTTCTATAAATTTTCTAAAAGCAGTGAAAGAAAATGTTAACAACAGAGAAATGCTATCCATTTCATTTCACCTTGTAACATGTTGAGCAAGGTGTATATCATTATGTGAATATATGTTTTTGCAAATAAATGACATTATGTCTTAGTATATAGTTACACATCAGAAAACAAATGCATTTTTACCTACAAAAGTATGGTAATTAATTAGTTGTTATATTGCATGTTGCTTCACTTTAGTAAAAGGTATATATACATATCGGTAACAAAAGGGTTTTTACCTTCACAAATACAGTAGTTCACCATAATAAACAAAGTTATAACTATTACATTTAAACGTTTTGATAAACTATAATATGTGTGGTTTATGTTTCCATTAACACAACAAACACATTTCAGAAGGTTTTATTCCCATAGAAAAAGGTTTTTACACTCACGCACACTACACATAAACTTGTTAACTTAAATTGAGAGTTATTCTTCTCAGTACTCCTAGAGTACGGGTTAAAATTCCTGGTAGTTATAACCAGAGTCTCTTGTAATGAGAACGTGATAGTTATATATAGATCTATATTGGGTTTGACACCCCATACCTTGCTGCTAGCTACAATAGGACCTGCAGGTCTACGGGTGACAAATGTCATAACAGTTTTCGACGCCTGAGAAACATCATGGCAGGTTCATTCAGTTATAGTATGGTTATAGCAGCTCACATAGGGAGTTAACAACACATAAAGTTTACGGGGATTTTCATAAATTAAAAGGGGTTTTATGTCGATTTAAAATCACTTTTTATATCAATGATCACAGATATTATTGTATACTTTCGGTCTTGGTATTTAAGACTACACACCATTCATTACGAGATTTTTCTCAAATTAGAAAGGGTTTTACGCCAATTTAAAACAACTTTTATATCATTATGTATGGAAAATACTTGTTTATTCTTGGTCTTGGGATTTAGGACCACATAACTTTTATAAGGAAAATATTGGATTTTTCTTGGTAACACACAACACATTACAAAGAATGGTTTCCAAACTCTTTATCTAAAAAGCTTATGAACTCACCAACTTAATTGTTGACACTTTTTCAACGAAATCAAGTTACCACAAGTTTTTGAAGATGGAACGCTATGGCATTGAACAACTATTTTTATATCATGTCGTGATCAATCATTGAATTATGTAATACTTGAAACCATGTAATTCTTTCCTGATTATATTTATGATTGGTTGAATTTACTTTGAGCACTATTATACTCGTTGTTGTGATACTATACATGAAGTCCTCCACCCCGGGACGTTTCCTCCATCCTTGGTTTGGGGGTGTGACATAGCCCAATCCTTTCCCTTTCTGCATGTACAATCTCTCCATCACAAATACCCTTATGTCCTCCAACATAGTGATCAATGGCTTCTTTCTAGCTTCTTCAGTAGTAGCATTGAAGCTCTCAGACACAACATTTTCCATTGCATAACATCCCATTCCAACCTTCAAAAAAATCCCTTGACCAACAATCAGGGTCCCTTTTAATGAGATAATTATATGCCCCTACATCAAAGCTCTTGATTTCTTCCATTGCAAGTTCAAAATTTTGAATTGTAGTTTCCTTTACAGCCCTCCAAAAAGGTTTAATGTAACACTCACCCTTAAACTTTTTATGGAAGATAGCAAGAATGTGCCTAGCACACAACCTGTGCTCAACTTCTGGACATCTTTCTTTCACATCCTCTATTATACCCTGTATTGATTTGGAATTTTAGTTTGTGAAAAAGGTAATTTTGTAAAAGATAATTTGTGTATATATGTACCTAGTGTCCATCTGACATCAATGTGATTCCATTAACATTTCCCCCTCCATCTATGTCTTCCACTAGATTGTCCAAGAACCACTTCCATGTACTCTTGTTCCCAACATTTACTACTGCCCAAGCTATTGGGTATATGTTACTATTTCCATCCTTGCCTACTGCTGAGAGCAACTCCCCTTTATAGATTCCCTTCAGAAAACATCCATCTATCTTGATTATCTTCCTACACCTATCTAACTAGCCATCAACAACTCCTTTAAAGCTAACATAAAACCTTTCAAACACCACAGTAGAATTATTTTGGGGTTACACATACACTTCAACATGAGATCCTAGGTTGGCCCTTTTAATTTCAGCTCTATAATCCCACAACTTGGAATAATGATCCTTCAAATCACCCTCAATTTCATACAATGCCAATCTTTTTGCATTCCTACATTGTCTAACACTAACATTTATGTTGAATAACTTGGATACCATAGCTTTCATCTTCCTCAGACTCATTTTAGGGGACTCCAAAATATCAATGACAAATTGTTTCCCAATCTACTTGTAGGTAACAATTGACCCAAGTTTGAATGCCCTTGAACAAGTATGGTCTTCTCTAAGGGACTTTATTTGAAATGTTTGCTCATCTTTCATCCAAGAATCCCATAGTCTAAAAGGGCATTGTGGTCTTTTTCCTTTACAACATTTTACAAACAACCTATCCTTGTCATTCTTCTCATAATACAGGTCATATCCATGTGCAATTGCATAGTTATTGAGAGATGACTTAAGTTCAGCAACAAAAGAGAATCTCATACCTAGTTCAGGCTTCATCTTCCTCCATTTTATAGTAGCATCATGCCTACGATAGACAGCCGGAAGTTCATTACCTTTTTCATCTTCATCTTCAACAACTACTGGACATAACTTGTTCAAAAAATTATCATTATAGGTTCTTTTGAAGATTCTTTTGCTAGATGTAACAGATTCATCTTCTTCATGTTCATAATTCTCATCATCTGCCAAAACAGAGTCGACATCTTCTTTTGAATACACAAGTTCTTCATCGTCCGGTTCTTCTTTCGGAATCCACTCAAATATAGGTTCATTATCATGGTTAATATACACATCCACATGTCTGTTAGCATTTGCAACCTCAAGAAACTCGGAGTAGTCACATTCATTTTGTAGTGTTTGGAGCCCCTCACTCAATCTCACTTCAGGTATACAGTAATACACGTGCTTGTACAGAAAATCGATAAGCTTCTCAACATATTTGATGAAATCGGAGAAAACAAACTTGTTTGCATCTTCATTTAGTCGTAGTACTTTTGGAGCAAAATCCACTAACGGAATAGACACAAAAGTACCATTATAGTGTACATCGACTTTTGGAAAACCTTGATTTTCCTCCATTGAATCAAAATGGTGTTCGGAGAGATTGAGAGAAGAGAAGGGTGAGTAATGAGGCACTGATCAAGAACGGATTAAATACAATAGAACCCTCAATCTTCGTTCGTAAATGAGGTTTCTTGATAAATGAGGGTGGAAGAGGGTAACTGCCACGTAGACCAGCGAAACACAAAATGACCGGCTTAATCGAAAGCAACCGGTAATAATGACTTAATTTATACACAATAACAACTTCAAGGGTAAAATGTAGACAAAAAAAAGTCAATACCCTTTTAAATCATTATCCCTAAATAAAATCTTCTTATAAATGTACCATTGATTTCAAAAAAACCATAAAAATTGTCAAAATCCGTCAATTTAACGTGGTAGTTTTCCATGGTTGTCGCAGAATGCCTTCTGCTGCTTATTGTCACAAGTAGGGTTTTTTACTTGCAATTTCGTCCGACTCCCGTTGGTATTTTCGATGAATTTTTTGGTTAGAGTGTTGTTTGCCTAATTTTCCCTATTTGTTGTAATGTGAGATAGAATGTTAACATATGTATGAATACACCTATTACTTGATTATATATATTTAATTAATCGCGTTGTCGATCAATCCAACAAATGCGCACGCCCATCATTCTTATTCTCGTCCATAATTTCTCCGTGTTTCAAACAAAGGTTTTATTTAAACATTGAGAAACAGTTTATCATCAAGAGCAGAGAATAAAACAAGTAACGAAGTGGAATACACAACAGAAGGACAGAGGAGTAAAGTCGACCACACCTCAAGAATATAGGTTCTATATACAAAACTAGAACGCATGTATGGAACATTAAGCTAAAGAGTTGCAATGGTCGTTAGTTGAAGTTCCGAGTAGTATATGCTGTCAATTTCGTACCAACTGGGTGAACTTTCTTACTCTCACCACCTTTAACGCCATCTTTCTTTTTCTTTTCATCCTCTACGCCTTTCCCCTCCATCCGCTCCTTTCTCTCTTTAAGTTGTGCTTCTTATGAGTTTAGAAGAGCGTAATTGAAACCAATAGATGACATTGTTGCTCAGCTAAGTATGCGATGATCAAATGATGTAGCCTTGTGAAGATGAGATGAAGAGATCAGTATCTTTGCCTTAATATTTATAGCCAAAAAATGGTGGTGCGGTTAGGATTTTAATAATAAGTGATGGTGCTGATTATTAAATTATTAGAGAAACTTTTAAGTTTGGACGAGCCATTATTTCCAAATATGCTAATTATGCACTATTGACCATTTCTTTAAGTGTTCAAGTATAAAATTTGATTGCTAATATGTTTGTAACCACTTACTTTGCTAGTTTCTCCATTTAAATGTTTTTTTTTGTGTGTGTTTTGTTCTCACTTTTTATGTGCTCGTTGCGTTCGTCGTTCAGTGGTTTGTTAGCTCTTTATTTTTTCTTGCGAAAGAATTTGAAGAACTTTGGGCTGAATATACGCATAAGAATTGCAATCTTTCATAATCGTTAATGCCGCCTTTTCGTAAGGATTGATGGTCCTCAAAATATTATGAACCGTTCATGGTCTGATTACAAACACGGCTTTTACTAGATCAAACTTCAACATGGCTTTTACTAGATCAAACTTCAACGAACAAATCTAAAGACTGAAATACCCCAAAGACAATCACAAGATTTTGACATCGATTAACACCAACAAAGCACGTTGATGTTGTTGCGAAAGGACGACATCCTATAAGGGTCGTTCATGGTCTCATTACAACAACATTATGGAGGATATATGACATAAATATGGTTTGGTGATTAAATAAAGATTGCCTAATTTATTAGAAGTCAATATTTATTGAGAAATCACATATCATCCTATATTTGATTCCTACTATCCTCCACCTAAATGGTGACAAATGGATTAAAATATTATGAATTTCACTAAATGTGATACGTGTCAACATTTGATATTGTAGAAAGATAAGTAGGAATAAAATGTGGGAGGACACTCTGTCTTCTCAATTAGTCGCTGCCCACCAGATATAAAGCGTAGCCAGTCAACCATGTGTTAACTCCCAACGACAACAATAATAGCTCCAACATCGATCAATCAGATTTGCACCGCTGCCGAGCTACACCGATCTCTCTATAGTTGAAACACTCTGACGATGAGCCTCCTATTATTGGCCCTTAGTTTTCTATTGTCATCCTTAACTACAGATCGAGAGAGTCGAATGCAGTTGAAAGACTTTCATCCAAGATGTTAACATCATAAGTGGCTAGTATTTTTTGTTCAATTATTAGGTTACACACACAAGAAAAAAAAAAAGAGAAGAGTAAGCAATTGGGCTCATAAGTTACAAATGGGCTAATAATTCATCTTGGGTATCTACAAAGGGATGCTACAGTTAGGGTTTATCTTAGGTTTTTTTTGTGGACTGTCTCAACAACACAAAGTGGGCCATTCTTACAAGAAAAAATCATCCTCGGTCAACGTCCGTGTGAATTAATTCCGCTCAACAATAATAATAAATAAAGAGGAAAAAATAATTATTATTAGGGCTGCCATCTCTCACCTTAGGCCTATTATTTGGAAATGGGCTCCAACAATGTTTTATTTTGCACTCCTAAGACAAGTAGGTGTTAGTGAGTTTATCACCAAATATATTTTAGTATAATGGACTTAACAAGTGTTTCAAGAATAATGTTTTAGTTATAATACAAGTTAGGAGGTGTGGGAGTGCACACTTGTATTTACTAAAACATTATTAGTACCAAACACTAATCTACTATGTGAAGTCGGGGGTCCCTTCTTCATCTTCTTTTTTATACAAGTTAGGAGGTGTGGGAGTGCACACAGATGTAAATTTAAGGACTAATCTTTCTTTTTTGAAAGATGCAAACTGTTTTCAGTTATCCGTTGATTGGATAAATCAAAGAAAACGGCACCAATTGAAACACAAAAAACTGGGAAACATTTCCTTCTTCATCTTCTTCTAAAATTTATTCTGATTTTGTGCCTAAAATAAGAATTGTTGCATCAAGAATTATCCTAAGTTTGGATTTCGTGATACCCAAGGCATATAGGGTTGAAATATCAAACAAGGAAAGTGATTATACGATTCCTGTTTTGTTATCCAGATTTCCATAACCCTATTTCGATTTTCCCCAACAGTAGGCTCTACAAATTGATGTATCTTGGGGTTTATTCCATATTGGCCATTTCATGCTACTGGGCTCCAACACTCACTTTGGGCTTCCCTTAGGCATTTCTATGGATCACATCATATATGGGTTAAATTTGCAAGACAAAAATTAGATTTTCAGCACCCGGATGTTGCAATTCTACTCAATAAGATCTGTTTTTAGAATAGGCGTTGCGTCCCGAAACACTCAACGCTTCACAAAAAGAAAGAGAGGGAGAACAGTAGTACACTACTGCTACTTTGTGAAGTTCTCCGAGAAACAATCGCAATAGAAAATCTTAATCAACTTCTGATTTCAAGAAAAAAAACATACTAACTATTGAATTTGATTATATTGTGTTTTTTCAGATAACCGCTCTAGTGCCACAACACCTAGAGCTTGCTGATGGCAAACTTCCAGAGTAAAACTCCATCTGTAAAGCATTTACAAGGACTCGTGAAGTGTGTACTACTGACTAGTTAATCAAAGTTTATCTCAGTAGGCATAAAAGTTAACCCCCTACCCGGTGATAACTATAGGCCGCGACCCCTAACTCCCGGGGATAGGCATTGGTTCCGTCGAGAGAGTTTTAGAAACTTCTCAGTTCCCCACCCGGTGTTGGATGCGACTCTCATTCCCTTCGTCAGGGCGTGCACAAGTACCTAATACTAGAAAAGTACCAAAAAATGCCACGCTTCAATGGGATACGAATCTCCAATACAACCATGCTTACTACAAAGCTACCAAACCATTATCTAGGTGATCACCATCAAGCTGTGGACAAGTAGTATAACATATTACAAATGAAAAAGTCTTAGATGCACACTCACACCCTATTATGGTGAATTAGTAATATGGAGAACCAAACCATATACAGGCACAAGGGGCTCAATATCATATATCCATCATTCTCGTCCTTCACCTCCTTTGAGAAAATAGGGGGTGATAAGGGTTAGTTCAACCCTATGTAGAAGTGTCATTACTATTTCGATTAAAGAGCTAAACTAGATAACAAGTTGACATCGTATATGGTTGTGCATCCACAGGACAAAATTAGTGGTATGTATGAAGGAGAAGCTCCATACCCAACACCAAACATTAACCATGTTGCCCGGCTCACAACACCTATGCTAGCCAGCTCTTGCCAGCACCCGTGTTACCTAGCTCTTTCCAACAACCCTGCTGCCTAATTTTTAGCAACTATGCCCCATGCTCTAAGCAACCTTGCTGCTCATCTCTATACATCCATCATTCTTTTTGTTCACCTCCTTTCAGAAAGGGGGATGAGAAGGATCGGATTGAAGGAGGAACCCCATGATTCAATTCAAGAAAGTGGCCTCACTGCCTAACTCTTAGCAATCGTGTTGACCATCTCTCGATAGGATCCCCACTACATACCTCTTGACAATAGCTCCATTATCTTGCTCTCAGTAGCCTTAACTCCCGACAAATAGTATCACTATGATATCGAATGTATCTTGGTGTATAGCCCTATCATTGCTACATAAATCATCTTACTAAAAAAACATTTTCATTATGTACAAACCAAGATAGTGGCATAATGATTGTCACTAAATCTAATGATGTAGCAAACCGTCAAGTGCCGTTACATTCTAGTTGAACTGATCACTCGGGTCGGGCACATAGATTAAATGCTGCTTAGCCTTATTTTGTTAAAGATTCAGAAGGTTTAGTACCTTTTCCCTGTGTCGCTTGGCTTTTTAGCCTGAGTCCAATTTAGCAGCAAGCTCCACCTGCAAGGTTTAGTACCTTTGTAGCGAGTTGCTTGGCTTCTCATCCCGACTCCATTATAGTGGCAAGCTTCGCCTAAAAGGTTTAATACATTCACCCTAGAGTCGATTGGCTTCTCAGCCCGACTCCATTATAGCGGCATGCTACGCCTGAATGGTTCTTAGCCTAACTCCATTATAGCAGCAAGCTCTGCCTGCATGGTTCAGTACTTTTTCCTTGAGTCGCTTAACTTCTCAATCCGACTATCTTATAGAGGCATACCCTGCCAATAAGGCTCAAAGGCTTGCAAACTTTTCTTGTATGATTCCATATGATGCTCTCCCGCATGATGTATCTGCGATAGCTGGCTACTAAGCCCGATCTACTCCATGCGATGTTGTCCTACATGATGTATTTATGATCGCTAGCTCCTAATCCCGATCTATTCCATGCGATTATCTCACGCGTGATGTAGCTACTATTGTTGGATGCTAAGCCCGATCTATTCCACACGATGCTCCGTTATTATGTATCCACGTTCACTGGCTGCTAAGCCTGATCTGTTCCACATGATGCTCTCCTACCAGCCCCACTTGGTGCTCCTTTTCCTTACTTGCATGTCACTCTCTTGCCAGACTTGCCTAGCGCTCCTTTTCCATCCCTTCCTGGAACTTTCATGCTAGCCCTACCATCCCCACATGATGCTACCTTGAAGGCCTTTCCTGGTGAACGCCCTCCAACCATGCTTGGTGAACGCCCACCAACCTTGCGTGGTGCGCGCACTTTCCTGCTAGCCCCTAGGTGGCCTTTCCCAGTCCTTCTGATTTAGGCTTAAATTAGGATGGGCCAAGGCCATACCCAATTCTCCCTGACCTAATTTTCCCATGTAAAGTGAACAGTACCTCCTCCATGGAGAGGGACCTTTTTCCTGGTGGATTAGCTACCACTTTATACCTTCCCCTTGGCGCAGCCACCGCTCCCCACCTTTAACCACCATGCACATACACTTCCCCCAACACCAAGATGGTTCTATCCAGCTTATACGAACCATCTCATCTTTTCCAACCGATCTAACTTGATCGTTATAGACTGCTTCCAACGCACATTCCCTGGGTATGCCCTAGTGACTGCTGTACATATCCTTAATCTAGTCCCGATAAAGAAAGTTGCCAAAATATCTCAGAAGATGTAGACAGGTAAGGTTCCCTCGTTGGCACATATCAAGGTTTGGGGTTGTGAAGCGTTAGTTAGACGAGAGACTAAGGATAATCTTGAACCTCGAAGCGAGTGGCGTATTTTCATCGACTAGCCACAGAAGTCGTTGGGATACTTGTTCTATAAACCTAGTAAGAACGTAGTCTTCATAGCTTGAAGGTCAGTTTTCCATGAGAGGGAACTCATATGAAAAGAGGACAGTGGGAGTATAATTAATTTTGAAGAAACTCAAGATTCAAGCGATGAAGGAACCTATAACAGTAGCGCTCAACCCAAGGAAGAAATTCATGTTGAACCTATTGATGAGTCATTACCTCTTAGATGTTCTACTCGAGTTAGAATGGCACCTAATTTTTATGGTTTCCATATTACTAGAGATGGTAATATGTTTGTTAGTGATCGTACACTAATAAATTTGGATGAGCCTACTAGCTACAAGGAAGCCATGGCGGGCCTTGAGTCTGCTAAATGGAAAGAGGCAATGGACCGCAAGATCTAGTCGATGTATGACAATCATGTTTGGAACTTGGTTAACAATGTACTAGGTTGTAAAATAGTTGGGTGCAAACGGATCATCAAGAAGAAGTCTGATATGGATGGAAAGGTTCACACGTGCAACACACAGCTGGTTGTGTAGGGCTTTACTCAAACCCCAGGGGTTGACTATGATGAGACCTTCTCACCAGTGGCTAAGATTAAATCTACTAGGGTTATGCTAGCTATAGTTGTGTTTCATGATTATGAAATATGGTAGATGGATGTACATACTTGGATAAAGTCCTAAAGCATTTTAGCATGGAGAATTCCAAAAAAGGAGAATTGTCTATCCACAGCAACACCAAGCTGAGTAAGACTTAGAGTCTGAGTACCGATGCCGAGATAACATAAATGAGTTAGATTCCAAATGCTTATGTCATTGGATCGTTCATGTATGATTTGACATGTACTCACCATTATGTGGTTGCTTTGAGCATGGTTATTCAATATCAAGGAAACCCGGGTAAAGTTTATTGGATAGCGGTAAAGAACATTCTTAAGTATTTGCGACGAACAAAGGACTAGGTCCTTGTTCTTGGTAGGAATGATAACTTGATAGTTACAGGTTATAGTGACGCCAGTTTTCAGACAGACCGAGAAACCTTTCGTTCTCATTCAGGTTGGGTGTTTACACTCAATAGACGAGCAGTGACTTGGAAAAGTTCCAACCAGGAGACCGTGGCTGATTCAACATGTAGTCAGAGTATAGATGCAAGTGAAGCATCAAAGGAGGCTATATGGTTAAAGAACTTCATTGGATACCTTGAAGTTGTGCCATCCATAAAGGAGCCTATGGAAATTTTCTGTGATAATGAAGGAGTTGTTGCCTTAACTAAGGAACCAAGGGATCATGGCAGATGCAGACATATCGATAGAAAATATCATTTCATTATACAATATGTAAAAGGACTCCTCGTGGTCAACAGGGTATCATTAGAAGAGAATCCTGCAGATCCCCTCACGAAGTGTCTGAGTAGGATTAACCACGTTTAACATGCGAGGAACATTGGTCTGAAGGACGATGTTAGTTTTAGTAATTAGATAGATATTTTAGAAACTTGTAACAATATAAATGTAATTGACATTTGATGATTATTTAATGGAGATTTATTTATAAGTAATTTCTTACTATCATTTCTCAATTGTTTATTTTGTGTTTCACTTTGCATGTTTTACTTCCCGGATAATTAGATTGTTGAAATTATCCACAGTGGATCATACTTTGGAAGTAAGTAGTGAATTAAGAATGTCATGAATTGGCTTGTAGATTGTCTAAGTTTTTAGACATAACAATAGTGAATTAAGAATGTCATGAGTATTCCTGAAACAGCCATTTGAGTATTGGATTAAACCTACACTCATTTGAATTACTTCATGGAATTGATCACGAGTAATTATGAGATGATAATATCGTATAGTCTTTAAACCGAGATATATGAGTTGTTGTTTACAATTTGGTTGTAAATTGATAATGCGTAAACGCATCAGTAACTTGATGTTATAAAATGCATTGTTGTGTATGTTTTAATGAGTAAATAGTACAAGCATATAAGTCAAACTTTATTTGTTCCTTTTATCTCAAGGGGTAAAGTGATATCTTAGGCCCCTCAATGATTTTGAATTGTCTTATGTGTCGGGCCCGGTCAGGACTAAATTGATGTGCTCAATTAAGTTCCTTGTTATACAAATCAGAAATCGACAAAAAGTTGTTGGACAATGAGAATGATTCTATTCCATGTGTTTCTCCACAGGATATCTTGCAGAACGGAGGATTATATGATCCCTTATCTTAAAGACACACAGCTGCCTAGGTTAGAGTTCGACAATGACTTTTGAGAGATACGATTGCTGATCAGATTCTGAAGTCGTACTTACAATTATAGTTATTAGACTTATCCAAGTGGGAGACTGTTGGATTAGTTGTCTAAGCCCATAACTATAACTAGTATGAACTTAATTTGATAGTAGTATGGTCCTTTGGGTTGCCTTCACTTTAGCAACTTAATAGGATGACTTATGGAGTGAGAGGTTAATAAATAATTTATTAATATATTTTAAGACTAATATAATTAATTAGAAATCATATTATTTAAATAGTATTTGATCATAAATTAATTTGAAATTAATTTTGAGATTAAAGGAACTGATTAAAAGAACGGGAGCTGTTTTGTAAATCATTAATAGTTGCAAAACCAGGTTACTAGACTCCTCTTGGAAGGAGTGGATGAAATCTATAGGGAGGCCCTATAGAATTCGGCCAACGCTTCTAGAAGTGGAGGCCCATGGAATACTTATGGCCTAAACAATAAATTAGGGTTTCCAACTGAAATCCCTAGCAACCTCAACTATTTAAAGACTCCTGCACATAGGGTTTTTGGCCAATGCTTAGAGCATAAAAACCCTAGCCGGTTTTCTGCATATTCCCTCCTCTCTCCTCCGATCCTCTTGCTATAAGTGTTTGTGAGCCATTAGAGGTGCAACATTTGCGGCTCTATGCTTTCGAAAGTCAAGAACAAGAAAGGAATTCTTGTTATTTCTATATAACAAGAAAGGTAATCTTCTTAACCATTTTAATAAACGAATTTCGACTTATATATGCTATATCTAGGGCTATTGCTTTGGAATTTATTTTGCATGTTCAATTAGTGAAAAACTTATATCCAAAGCAATTAGGGTTGCATGAACATATAGGATGTTGTTATGCTCAAAACCCATCATATTGAACATTAATTGCAATATCCCTAATTTGGGTTTTCTAGTGTTCATGGAGCTTTTTACCAAAATCATCAAATACATCAATATGATGATTAGATTGAGATTAGAACCACATAAACCAATCAAGGTAGGTTACAAAACTAAACCCTAATCATTTGTTGATGTTAAATTCGACATTAAGGTTCAAGCTAAACAATGAACTCGTAAATAGAGCTAGAGGGAAAGGATTTATACCTTCTTATCTTTTAACTACTTCTCTTATTTGCTTGAATACTTCACAACTCCACTTGAATCACACCATATATGCCCCAAGGGTGGAGAAATCTCCATTTCTCTATCCCTTTCTCTTACTCATGTTCTTCTCACGAAAATGGGAGAGAAGACCCATTACTAGGTTTAAACTTCCCAACTTTCCAATTTTGCTCCGTCCTTTCAAAATAGCTCCAAACCAACTTAGAAGCTTCAATTAACTTCCAAAATGGTCCTTGTCTATCTTAATCTTCACAAAATTAGTCTTTGATATTAAATTGGTCAAATCACTAGTCAAACCTAAGTGTCACCCGATTGTCACACATGGCCCTTTTAACTTTTAAGATGTTATAATTTTCACATCTAACCTTTAAAACATCATATCACAATGGGTATGATTAAACCTTGATGATTTATTTATATAAATCATTTCTCATTTATTACTTTATTAAGTTAAGGACACAACCTTAAATTATCTAACCCTTAAAATGATTTCGTCTTCGGAATCGCACCACAATCCATTTCATTGGAAACCCTTCCCATTACTTTTTAATTTCTTCGATAACCATATCACCTTGTTCATTTTGTCATATTTGTAGTCCGCCTAATGATCAATAATACATAATTAGGAGTTATCAATCATCTTAGTCATTTTTACCTTTTTGTTCCCTTTTTCAACTCTAAAAAATTTACTCTAACAATGATATCAGTTGTTCTGTGACATATAAATTCATCATATTGCAACAAATTTTAAGGCATGCATAATTCCTTAACGGGTTCTACAACTTATAAGTCACCATTGGTCAATTTCCGTACTTAGGTGTTGTATATTGCCAATGTAAGTCCTTTCATGACCAAGCGCACAACTATTATTTCATTGTTTTCTATACTTATCATTCTCCGTACATTAAACTTAATTATGCCCTTAAGCATAAAACCATCCTTTACACTTTCATGCAATTATGCTTTAACAATTTAGCTCCTACTAATACTTCTACATTTCTTCCCAAAAGCCTTACTTTTAGTCATAAGAATGACACTTTACACTCAACCAGGTCTACAAGTCAAGTTATACAATTCATCAAGATAATCCAATCATGTACATATATCATTTATTATGTACTACCCTTATACCACCATGTACTATACTATCCAAGTCTATATATACTTCTGGAACCATGTCCTTATCTCTTTTTTTTAATTTTTTTTTTTTTTAATTTTAGCTGACGTGTCAAACCCAAAATTTCATTTCATGGGTTAAAGCATTTCTTAGACTTGTAAGCCTAACATACTATGAAAAGAAGCTTTAAAGCATATGGAGTTATTTTTTTCAACTCAACTTTCAAAATCTTATTAGGTCCGAATGATCTCATCAATTGTAACTTATCTCTTTCCAGCTATCTACCTCTTAAAAGAAACGAAGCCATTTTTTTAAGGCGAAATCACAAGATGATTTTTAGAATGTAGAAAGATGTTTCATTTACTTCTTCTTGTAAACTCATTTCCTCAACCTTGTTGCTGGAGTACTGATCAACTATTCCATTCAAGACTTTGTCAATTTAACATCTCATGCATCATACTACCCTTCTTTCTACTTCTTGTGCCTTTCTGATGATTGAACTTCCAACTTTTATATCCATTGATTTCTACATCCTTTAGTCACCATAAAGTAAGCCACAATGATTTGAGTCAAAGTTCTATCTCACATAAGAATTCATAACTTAACATATTATTATCATAAGTCTACATGTTCTTTGCCCGGTTGTGGAGTCCAATTTAGTATTAATACACAACAAAGTACTTAATTCTACTTGAGTGCGCTTGGTCCATGTCATCATGTTTCACAACACGCAAGCTATAAATCTAGTATCTTTGGTTCGTTTATGTCATCCATATTTATAAGCACTACATGTTGTTATTAGTCAACCGCTAGAATACTGTGAGTTATTGTAACATCACATCATCATACTTACGTACTCTTCACATATATATATATATATATATATATATATATATATATATATATATATATATATATATATAATAAAAAATGAGAGTTTTTTTAGGTAAAATTATATTTTGGTCTGATTTATGACAAAAATAAGGTTTTTTAGATTATAACATAAATTAAAAAGAATATATATTTCAATAGAATGATATCTTATAAATAAAATTTTCTTCCAAATTAACCTTTGATTTCAAATAAACCATAAAAATTGTCAAAATCCGTAAAATATGGTAGTTTCCCATGGTTGTCACGGAAAGCTTTCAACTCACTCTTGTTGGTATTTTCCATGGATTTTGGGTTGAAATATTGTTTGCTTAATATGCCCTATTTGTTCATGGATTTTTGGGTTGGAATATTGTTTGCCTAATATACCCTATTTGTTGTAGTGTGAGATAGGAGATTAGAGAATCTTCAACGTACTCTCATTCCCCATTTCACCCCCATTTATTCCTCCATTCTTCTCCAACCCTCCTCTATTTGTTCCCCCATTTTGGGGGATATGAATAGTATTACACCAAATATAATGTTATAGTATTCATTTCTCCTGAAATAGGGATTACCTTTACGTTGTTAGTTTTAGTCATTTTGTTTATATATTTATACATTTCTAGTTTATTTTTACCAACTAATTATAATTTAAATATAATATTTAATACTTAAAATATTTTGTTATATATTAAATTATATTAATTAATTAAAAATATAAAATTTGTTTTTTGTTAATCGAATTCATATAAAATTTTAAATATATATTGAAATTTTAAAAACAATAACGTATTTTACATAAACTTATAATTAAAAGTGAATATATCTAATATTTATATAAATGTATGTATTATACTTGTTTAAAAGTGTGTATGTGTAATATTTTTTATAAATGTATGTATAATATTTATTTTTAAGATTTTTATAAATATAATCTTTTGTGTTTAATATTAATGTAATCGAAAAAATATAAATTATATATTTGTTAAAACTAAATTAATAGAAGGTGTGGTTGATAATTTATGTAAGTTGGAATAATAGAATATATATTGAGAATATACTTTTTAGGGGTAAAAATGATGTAAAAAATGAAATAAGGTTGGAGATGAAACACTATTTGATAATTTTTTACTTCATTTTTAGGGGAAAAAAAGGAGGTAGGTTGGAGATGGTCTTAATAATGAATACCCCTATTACTTGATTATATATATATATATATATATATATATATATATATATATATATATATATATATATATATATATATATATATATATATATATATATATATATATATATATATATATATATATATATATATATAATTATTGGTGTTGTTCATCAATCCATCAAATGCGCACGCCGATTATATTTCTTTTTCTCGACCATAATTTATCCCTTAAAAAAGAATGTATTTCAAACAAATGTTTTATTTGAACATTGGGCATCAGTTTATTGTTATGAGTAGAGAATAAAACAAGTAACGAAGTGGAATACACAAAAGAAGGACAGAGAAGTAAAGTCGACCACACTTCTTGAACATATATAGGTTCTATATACAAAACTAGAACACACGTATGGTACATTAAGCTAAAGAGTTGCAATGGTCGTTAGTTGGAGTTCCCAGTAGTATATGTTGTCAATTTCGTACCAACTGGGTGAACTTTCTTACTCTCACCGCCTTTAACGCCATTTTTCTTTTTCTTTTCATCCTCTACGCTTTTCCCCTCCATCCGCTCCTTTCTCTCTCTAAGTCGTGCTTCTTGAGAGTTCAGAAGAGCGTAATTGAAACCAATAGATGACATTGTTGCTCAGCTAAGTATGCGATGATCAAATGATGTGACCTTGTGAAGATGAGATGAAGAGATTAGTATCTTTGCCTTAATATTTATAGCCAAAAAATGATGGTGCATGCGGTTACGATTTTAATAATAAGTGATGTGCTGATTATTAAATTATTAGAGAAACTTTTAAGTTTGGACGAGCCATTATTTCCAAATATGCTAACATTTATGCACTATTGACCATTTCTTTAAGTGTTCAATTATAAAATTTGATTGCTAATATGTTTGTAACCACTTACTTTGCAGGTTTCTCCATTAAATGTTTTTTTTTTGTTTGTGTGTGTGTGTTTTGTTCTCACTTTTTCTGTGGTCGCTCCGTTCGTCGTTCAGTGCTTTGTTAGCTCTTTATTTTTTCTATTGAAAGTATTTGAAGAACTTTGAGTTGAATATACGCATCAGAATTGCAATCTTTCATAATTGTTATTGCTGCCTTTTGGTAGGGATTGATGGTCCTCAAAACATTATGAACCGTTTGACAAAATCTTAGTGACTTCTAGTATTTTGGAACAGATTTAACAGAAACCATATGTGATGTTATATGGTATGTTCCAGATATCCATGCATATGGTGTCGTGTTTTTGTCTGACGCGACACCACATGACAAGATTTTATGTAATACGACACAACACGATGTCGTGTTTTTTTTTTTAACTAAGACGAAAATGAACCGATTAAACGACAAACACGACACGACACGAAAAAGATAGCATAATAAAAAATTAGTTTATTTAATTAATATTTAATTATACATAACACGACAAACACGAAAACACGACAAATAAGTGCTAATCGTGTCCATTTCGTGTCGAATGTTAAACACAAACACGACACGACACCACATCGTGTTTTTTACACTTAAAATGAACACGACACGAACACGAATTCGAATTTCAGTTTCGTCCCAATTTCATTTTGTGTCGTATATTTTTATCGTGCTGTGGCAACAATTATCACCGCTATCCATCCAGCAACACATGATTAGATCAAATGTCATATTCCTAACATTAGGAGTCAATTAATCAGGGTACGTAAAAATTGAAGCATAATGAATCCAAAGCTATATTAAATATTTAATAATGTCATGCTTCCTAGAGTTGGAATGGCATGAAGCATGTTGGAATCAGCCACCGCACACACAAAAAAAAAAAAAAAAAAGAGAGAGAGACTAGGTAAAGCACCACTTTTGTTGTGTTATCTTCACGATGTTAAAACCATTGTTTTAAAAACAGGTTTTTTATTTGAATACTTATTGTGATTGATTTTCGGTTTAATCGATTATTGATTCAACAAGGTTTTTAAAATTTTCATCTTTTTTCTATTCATACACACGTATAGACATCCATAAATTTAAACATTAAAAATACACGTAAATGCAAACTGTACAGCAATCCAAAATACATTAAAAAAACACAACCATTAATTTTTAGTCAATCCAAGTACATCAAAAACAAAAATTAAGTATAACACCAAAACAAAATATAGTTTTAAATGAATATAATAAAAAACTTTATAAATTTACTATGTGTTGTTATTTAAAGAAATAAAAATAGATGCGAAAAAACATCAAAGTTTGTTAAATGTTTTATTTTCATGTGTTTTTATTTAATTTAACGGGTTCAATCGGGTTAATTTAACCAGTTCAATTGAGTTTTATAAAAATCGGCCTGTTCATTACGGTTCAGAAATAGTCATAATATCGGTTCTACTCGAACCACTCCCTTCCTCGGTTCCCAGTTCAACCGGTTCGATCGGCCGATTCAAAGCGTTATTTAAAACATTGGGAAAAACAGAGGAAGAAAGAAGAAGTCTTATGGAGCAATTTTACCGGATTAAACTTCCACTCACCAAACCAACAATTAAGCGGGCAATTTTAAACATTGGGAAAACAAAAGAACAAAGAAGAAGTTTTGTGGGATAATTTTATCGGATCAAACTTCCACTAACCAGTTTGTCTAGATCAACTGGCCTTCAAGGGTGACCTTGTGAGGTTTTTTCCCTTGGAGGTCTCGAGTTCGAGTCTCTCTGAGGGATTTTCCCTTAGAGAAGCGAAGTAGGGTTTATTCCGCAAAGGAGAGGATTTGAGGAAGGTATACTGCCCATTTGGATGTCACTGTACAACTCAAATCCACTAACTAGAAGACTAACTTTGCCATTCTAAAAAAAACAACAATTACGGACGAAATTAAAAATAAAATTAAAAAAAAATCAACAACGTAAAATAATGGGACTTCTAACCACTAGTTCAACTACTTCCAACATGGCTTTTACTAGATCAAACTTCCACAAACAAAGCTAATGACTAAAATACCCCTAAGACAATAACTTGATTTTGACACGTATTAACACCAACAAAGCACATTGATGCGGTTGCGAAAAGACGACATCCTATAAGGGTCTTTCATGGTCTCATTAGAAGATGGTCTTATTACAACAACATTATGTAGGATATATGACATAAATATGGTCTTGTGATTGAATAATGATTGACTAACTTATTAGAAGTCAATATTTATTGAGAAATTAAATATTATCATATATTTTATTCCTACTATCATTCTATCCTTATTAAATGATGATAAATGTATTAAAATATTATTAATTTTATTAAATATGACACGTATCAACATTTGATATTGTAGGATGATAAGTAGGAATAAAATGTAGGAGAACCATCTGTCTTCTCGATTAGTCGATGCCCACCGGAGACAAAGCATAGCTAGTCAACCATGTGTTAACTCCCCGCGACAGCAACAATAGCTCAAACATCGATCAATCAGATTTGCGCCGCCGTCAGGCTCTTCCTATCTCACTACAGTTGGCACCCACAACGAGGAGCTTCCGATTACTGGTCCTTAGTGTTCTCTGTCATCCTTAACTATAGATCGAGAGAGTAGGATTCAGCTGGAAGTCTTTCATCCAAGATGTTAGGATGTCACACACCCGAACCAGACAGCGGACACGTTTGGAGGCTTGTGCGTGACTTCATCTTGAAATATCATTACATTGAATATAAATGAAACATAACATTGTTATTACCATGCATAATATAATACAACTGTAATTTTTTATGTGACGTCCGGGTTTCAGGACTAAGCATTTTAGATGATGTAATACTCTAGGTCAACTACTGTAACTCTTTTTGAAGTAATAAAGATGAAATATTTGAATACTATGTGAATTATGTGTATTTGTCTGCTTATAACTTAATTATAAAGGTATAATTAATAAAGAATAAAAATAAGCGTTAAAATTAAAGTGTAATATAAGCCCGATATCTTTACGTAAAGTCGTAGTGGTCTAAACAAGGATTCTGATGATATAAAGAACGCCGAAATCGAAGTTATAACGAAGAAGTTATGACCCGTCGAAGTTTCACGACGGAACCGGTACGACACCGAGAAGCGTAAATACTGAATTTACAATAGAGCAATTTTAGCTTTAGCGATCTAAATGAAATTTATAAAATATGTTAAACCAAGTACGTCCATAAAAAGAACGGCCAAATCTGACTTCGTATGAGGAAGTTATGATTTTTCGAAGTTTCGACATAGTAGTGTACAACCCGAAGTTGAATGTTAGAATGAGCGGTATTTAGCTGAAACGACCTAAACGTGAATCGAAGATCTCTTTCATTGTAGAGAAACTATAAAAAGATGGACGAAAACGAATGTCGGATGAAGAAGTTATGAATTGTTAACGGACCAATCTTGTCCCGACCTATTAATAATATAACTTTTAAAATAAAGTCAAAATTAGCTGACAGAGTCTAAACGAAAGTTGTAGAGTACTTTCCCGTCTTCGTGTGGATATAAAGAACGTCGAAAACGAGGCTCGTATGAGGAAGATACGAATTTTTGAAGTTGGAACTCAATTTTGCGAAGTCTGATGCGAGATGTGCTAACGTGGTTGGTTCCAAAAGTCACTTGAGATTGCGACACGTAGCCCCTCGCTACGCCGAGCGTCCAAACTCGAAACGCGTCGTGTTCGCAAAACCTTCCTCAGTCTAGAAGGAGCCACGTCGCCCCCACAAAATGCTTGCCACCTGGAAGTCTGATACGAAGGTACGCGTCGCGTAGCTGCTGAACGCCCAGCGCTCGTCCGAAGCCAGCAACCTATAAATAGTTTCGAGATTTCTCGAAAATGTCACACCATTCTCCACACTTTCTCTCACTACTTTCTCTCTCTAGGGTTTTTAACCCTCTTAAAGTCTAGGTGAAAACCCTAGCACCCGAAGGAATCCCCAAGGCTCCCGGAGTCCCGAGAAAAAGGGTCTTTCGGTTTCGAAACGCTACTCCAAGCGAAGTCCGGTTTTCTATAAAACCCACTGTAATTGAGCTATTCCTATGCTATTTTTAATATAGCTTCTAATTAATCATAGTAACGTCATTAGGAACTTATAATGAGTATTTGGGCTATCATTATGGGTTATATAAGTATTGTTTAACGCTTATATAATAGTAATAATAGCTAGACTATTAATTTGTCTTGGTGAATGGTATACTAAACCCTAGTGGAAATGATACTAGGTTTTGACCAAGAAAATTGTTTCAAGAGTAACGACGCGCCGTCTAAGTTCGGAATCACCACTTTATCAAATGAGTGCATAGTTACTTTCATGTTACACGTAGATATGAAGTATTATATGTAAATTACATGCTAAGTGTGCATATTATCTGAATACTTGCTGTCTATGCTGGATGAATGATTTTATACATGTTTTAAATGATTTAAACTCTATAAGTATTTTATATCTACAAAAATGTTGGGGTGAAATATGGGTAGATGTACTAAGACGATGTGTGAGAAAATAATGAGAGGCCTCGATATTGTTGTTGTTGATTCTTTCATCTAGCGAAGTATGGATGACGACCACAGACTATTCTAGGCAGTCCAGTGGACCGCTAGCAGGCTCGCAACTTGTAGGTGTTTGTGAACGACGTGTTCACTGGTGTACTTCATCCCCCACATGATTGCTTAAGGACATTTATTGTTGTGGAATCCCCTTAGCATTAGTGTCCATCCCGATGTTAATCCTTAGTCTAGGTCCCTTGTGATAAGTGTCTTAAGGACGTAATGTGAGGATAACGGGAACGGGTAATTGGGTTATTGTTGTTTGATGAAATTAATAAACTTATTTATTGTGTGTTGAAAACCCTATGTGCTCACCAGGCTCCCAAGCCTAACCCACTCAGTTTCATGTATTACACGTAGTGGCGCTCGAGCATAGATGTGATGTTTTGGATGAGGGATTATGGATATAGGCATGTAGATATAAAATATTGTAGTAAGACTTATATTGTACTGTTTATACTTTTGTTCTGTATCGAACATGACATCGCAAGTCTTTTTAATGAAATACATTTCTACGGAAATGCTTTGATAAATCTTTATCATATTCTTATTTTGGGACCAAATTCCACAATACTTTTATGAAAAATATTACTCTGATTTTCAAACAAGCATAAACAAAAAATCGGTCTTTTCTAGCCGTGAAAATGGGGATGTCACAGTTGGTATCAGAGCATTAGTTTAAGCAAACTAGGAATTCGTAGGATTTCTAGACTTAAACTTAGAATGCTAAGCGATGATTTTGGGACCTAATATGCTTTATGTGCTAAATGATTTATGCCTTATATGCTATCATTTGTTCGGATCTATGGTCAGTTGCCGACCGGATCTGGAAACCTTATGTGTTTAGGATTCTAAACGTGCGACTACGATATTAGAACTACCATATAAACCTTTCGGAGAGGTGAGGATGATTTAAAGGTCTATCCTAAATAAAGATCTAAATTCACCTTATTCGGTGTACATATCAAAATGACGAGAACCCGCAGTGGAGATGGGAATGCAAATGGGAATAGGAATCAACCCCCCAACGATTTAGCAAATACCTGTTGTAGTAGAAGTTGCACTGAGCCAATCACCATGGCTGGAGTACAAGCCATGATTCGGGCTGTGTTAGCAGAACAAAGGGAGGAAATGAGGCAGATGTTGCACAAAAATAAGGAAGAGCCTACATGCCTATAGAGCAACCCGAGCTGATTCTCGAGCAATCGGAGGAAGTGTTGGATTAGTGTCTAAGTTCATAACTATTTTGGTGTGTACTTGATCCGATGGTGCATGGTCCTTTTGGGTTGCCTTCACCAAAGCAACTTGATAGGATGAATTATGGAGAGAAATGACTAATTATGATTTACTAATATATTATGAGAATAATATATTAAAGAAGAAATCATATTGGTTAATTAATATTAGTTAATAATTAATTAAGAATTAATTTTGTGGCTAAAAAACATTAATTAAACTTAAGGGACTAGAACTGTCAATTGTATGAAAGTTGAATATTGGGCTAATGGACTACATATTAGAAGGGTGGACGAATTCTATGGAAGAACCCATTAGAAATCGTCCTAGGCCTCTAAGGAGGGAGTCCATGGGTTGCTTAGGGCTTAAGTAGTCAAATTAGGGTTTCCTTGTTAGATAACCCTAATAGCGTCACTATTTAAGGATCCCTAGAGCACCAAAAACGTGGCTAAGAGTTTCCTTAGGGTTTCCACAGGTTTTTGGGTGCCTCCTCTCTTATCATTCTTCATCCTCTTGCTCTTGGTGTTTGTGAGC
Organism: Lactuca saligna; assembly: GCF_052625555.1. Lineage (NCBI taxonomy): Eukaryota > Viridiplantae > Streptophyta > Magnoliopsida > Asterales > Asteraceae > Lactuca > Lactuca saligna. The sequence continues at coordinate 76,446,255 of NC_136421.1, forward strand.
CATTAGAGGAGTGACACTTGTGACTCTAAGCTTTCTAAAGCCATTACAAGGAAGATTTGAGTTGTTATTACTATATAACAAGAAAAGGTATGTATTCTAATCTTCTTAGTGAATTTTGAAAATAGTATGACTCATTAGGGTTTTATTATGTGTTCATGATGTTGTGTAACTAATAGTGAAAAGATAGATCCAATTCTAGGGTTGCATGCACACATAGGATTGTTTGTATAAAACCCTTCAGTGGTATCAGAGCCAATGGTTTTTGTTTTCAATTAGCTTTTATTCAAATCTATGAACTTGACAAATTAGGGTTTATGGCTAATAAACCCTGAAGACTAGGTAATTTTCGCAATTAGGGTTGCAAAACCCTAGTTGGCGATTTTTGCTAGGGTTTCCCAAACCCTTTTCTTAGCCTCCAAGATTTTGAAATCTACGGTTATCCAACCCTTGGATTTCGAAATTACCTCCTTCCCCAAGGTTAGATTCTAAATTTTAGGGATTTGGATTATCCCATATCTTGTAATTATCCTTTAATAGTCAAATATGGTAATTAAAGATTTTGGGATATCTCATCCTTTATTTTCGAAATCTATGACAATGTTTAAGGGATTACGATATCTTAAATGTATAAATGGTAATTATCGTCATGATTTAGATAATCCCTTATGATTTAATAATTAAAATTAATAGTCTAATTCAAGATAATTATTAAATCAAGAGTTTTAATATTTAAAATTTTAATTTAATTCTCTTAAATTTGAAAATTTTAAGGGAGATTAAAACCTAATTGTTTTGAAAAGTTTCAAAACTTGCCCTCAAGTTTTGGAATTTAAATTGTTGATTAAAAGTTAATTTTGAAAATCTAAATTCCAAAACCCTAATTTTGAAAAGTTCAAATTAAACCCTTATGGTTTTATTAAATTAATTAAGTGTATAATTAAAAGAGAGTTAATAAATCCATCATGTTTTTGGTTAATTAAAAGTATAATTTAAACCACCTAGTATTTTAAAAGTGTAAAATACACCCTTATACTATGTATAACATTAAAAGTTTAATATTATATAAGGATAACTAAAATGCTAGGCTTACCGTTAGTAGGCCTCATTCACGAAGCTGATCTATAAGGGGGTATAAGGTTATTACCTATAAAATGGTCGTTTAATGGGTGTCCACTCTCACCCACCGCTTCTTTGATTGGTGGAGGGTCGTTAGCCAAACGGGTAGGATATGGCAAACCTTTTCCATTAAAAGTATAATGAAGTATAAAGTAACTAAAAGTTTTACAAAATTCCCAATCTTAGTTACTTTAGGCAAAAGTGAATTGATGCAATTCCATGAAATTACAGTTTGTGCCCTTGCGAAGACGTTAGTGGAGCGTGTGTGGTTAACCGGCACACTAAATGTTTCTAAGCAAAGGTAGCAAAGGGTGACTCGATGTTTGTTATAGTTCGGTGGAGCGTGTGTGGTTAACCGGCACATCGAATAGGTGATTGTAACATGTAGTTTCATGGTTATTCACACCCGCTTTGTGATCCTCGGTATCCCAGTCACAGACTAGAGGGGCATATCGAGATTTAAACATGTCATTGAAAAGTTCAATGAATCTCAAAGGATCTAGGAGTTTTCATGGATTTAAAACTTAAATTTCTTTTTCGTTTTTCATGGTGGAAATTGGTAAATCGTCATTTACCTACCTTCAAATATTCTGCAACTAGATTATGGCATCCCTTTTCTAGGTTGTAGCGTATTGTGTTGGGTCCTAGCCTTAATATCTCATTTGGGTGATTTATTAAGGACCCAATCAATCAACTAACTTGAATTTAGTTTCTCCCGTTTTGTAGATGTCAAAGTATGACAACTATGGTCTTCCCAAATTCTATGGAACAAGCTTTCCAAATGAAGATGATGATCCATGATTCGATCGAGGAACAAGAGATCATGCTTCACTTTCTCCACCTCCTCCAATTATTCTCCCTAACCCACAAGTTCAAAGGCTTGAAAAGTTCAAGCTCACTCAAGCCCTTTTGGCAAGTAAACATGGGAAACATGTGTGTGTACACGTCTTAGAGATGAAGTCACGCATTGAAAGGTTAAGGATGTTGGGTGTCGAGATTTCAGGTAAGTTGGTTGTTGACTGGGTTCATCAGTCGCTTCCTGAATCATATAGTGAGTCCGTAAGAGAGTACTATATGATGGATCATGACATGACCCTCATTGATTTGACCTATTTACTTATAGCTGCTGAATCAAAAATGATTTGGCGAGCTGGTCGAGCAAATTTGTTTGGTAAATCAAACTCCCAAACTTCAATGGATATTAAAAATGGTGACATTGGAGATCCAGAAAAGGTAGATTGTGAGATAGTTCCATGTGCCATTCCAATGGAATCCATTTGCTTTTATTGCCAAGAGAAGGGGCATTGCAAAAGAAGCTTCCCTATTTACCTAAGAGATCTAAGAGATGGGAGAGTCAAAACGTATGGATCTAATTTAGGTAAAATCCATTAACTAACTCTTTTAAGTTCCTATTCTAGATTCTTAATACATGATGCGATAAGATTACATTTGATGTTTTGTAGAATCAAAGAAAAGAGAGGAAGCTTAAGGGAAGAAGTGAGCGGAATCTAATCTTGAAGAAATGGATTTCGATCGCATTCCTTGAAGATTAGATTATTAAGCTACTACTTAGAGTTAGAATAAGAGTGATAAGAAATATGTATTAGCATGGTTTTTCAATGAATTGCATTTTAAGGACAAATTTTTTCCGCAATAAAATAAAATTTTGATTTTATATTATTTATTTATCCTTGCGATGGCGTGTATGAAAAATTGATGTTTTTTTTGAATGTTTCTATTATTAGCAATAATGGATTTGATTCTTAATTATGCGGAAATGTCGAGAGTTAACCAAATACGGAGAGTTTCTCATCACCCAAGTTTCAATTGGACATAAACTTGGAATCATGCAACTTGGTTACATGATGAATGAGAAATTTCATATTTGGAAATTATACTAATTCGTTGACAAAGTGTCAAGTGAAGGACTAGGAGATCGAGTACACAAAGTTGTGTGTTGATCAAGTCCACCACAAGAGTAACAAAGATATTCATCATGATTTACTAAAGGTTTAGTAAATATGATTATACTTATAAGATTACGTGTGATACTGAATTGATTGAAAGAGTTTAAATCAATAGCAAAACGAATAAGAAGAATCAAGTAGGCAGAAAGATAAAAGTTTCTCTATTCTAAGAAGAAGGGAGAGTACCTTTTATTATGTTTTATGATAGGTCTCAATGATTAAGAACCATATCTCAATTGATTCTCTAAGTGAGTCTTAGTACAATTGTATGTCTGAGAAGAGGAATCAAGAATTGAAGAAATGGTTAAATCACAAAGTCAATCATACTTCGTTCCAAAAACAAGTGTTAGAGTTAAGATTGTGACATTGAGTGACAAGTATTAAGAAGGTTTATAACATTCACCAAATGTGGAAAGTTGTGATGTCTTGGAGAAGACAAAGACCAACTAGGACCAATTTTGTGAAGTGCTTTGTCTTGATAAAAGCTACACTAACTCTTGAATATTTGTTTGTCGAGAAATGTTTATTGACAAGAGAATCTTCTATGTCAAGGAGTCAGTGAGAGTCTTAATGGTCTTGAAAGGTTTCAAGAACAAATCAAGAATAAACCTTATCAATCATCACTAGCACACGACTTGAGGTTTATAACCTATCGTGTTGACGTTATTTTGTTTTTGTGCCATTCTAATAGAGTTAATTATGCATGTGAGTTCTATGAGTTCTCATTTGAATGCATAAAAGGCAAGGACCTTGATCAATGAAAAGTACATTGATAGGAAAGGGTGAGCTGCTTAACTGCTTGGAAGACATGGTGGGCACTCGTGTTACCATAAGGCAAGAAATCAAGATTAACAGTTCGGTCCATATGAGTTTGGATTTGTCGCAAACTTTGGTTTTGACAAATTCGCATGGATAGGAACACATACACCATTAAAATCTAAGTGTCATAAGATTCCCTCCTTCATGAAAATGACTGTGAGGAAATGCTATCAGTAAGAGAGATTTTAAGAAGATAGTGATTGTGAAAATTGCATTCTTAAATTCGATTATGGTTACGGTATCCCTTTCCATGATTCGAATTGTGAGATTTGGTAATTAGTCTAAATTGTTTAGAGACACATATGAGCTATCTAAGGCAAAGGTGTATAAGCTTAGATAAAGGATTATCAAAGCATTAGGTATTAGAAATATGAACTTAAGAAATTCAATAGGTATTGTTTTTCTGGAAGTTAAGCTGTTTTTTGAATACATGTCAAAGCTAGTGGGAGCAAAAGAGTTATGCTTATATGATAATAATCATCATGATAGTGGGAGCATAAAAGTTGTGCTTGTATGATTATTATGGGAAGTATTGCAAGTTAGCAATATTAATTATAGAAAACAAGAGTTATACTTTACAAAGTCGCAAGGGTTGAAAAGTTGTTTTGCTATAATTAAGGGAGAGAATATTATGCTTCATTTCAAATCTAAAGGCTTAGGTTGTGGAATGTTAATAAATTTAGTCAAAGATACATAGTGCATTCTCAAAATTTCAATTATGATTATGGCATCCCTCTTCATAGTTCGAATTGTGAGAACGTTAAGAAGATTGATAAAGTATCGTATCTTTATGTAAGACATTATGCATCATGTCCCATACGCTTCTTGTATAGGATCGATTGCAAGTGCTATAATATTTGACCGTTCTAAAATTTTCCAAATGTCTAGCGCATTTAGAGGTAAAAGGACGAGGATCGGTTTTGACTAAGATAGTTAAACAACTATCAAAGGATGATCCAAAGCTCGTTGAGGACTGGCCGCTTGTAAGTAGTTGGAAGTATGGTATTGGATGCACCATATTGACATTATTATGAATAGATAAGATTCTATTAAGAATGAGTTGTCATATGGCAAATATGGAAATGTTTCCATATTAGGAGTTGGATATTGGGAATCTATATCTAGATTAGAAACTTTTATACAAGAAAGGATGTTCAAAGGAATGTACTTTGAGACATCATATCTATAGAATTGTTTCTTATCGAGATTGGAAAAGTCTTGATGATTTTGAGCTATGACTTTACGAAAGAATCATTGCATAAAATGTTAGAATCTAGCTTGTAACAAGAATTTGATATTCTTACACTTGTGATAGGTATTGGGAGTTGTGAAATGAGTATGATTGGAAATGTGTTCATTTGATCTATTTCACAAAGTAAGGACCATAGGTGAACATTGTGTGCATGCTAAGAGCATGGGACAAGTGTAGTAATAATTCAAGAAAGAAGTTGATTACCCGAAACAACAAATAATGAGTAATCAATATGGTGATTAAATAAAATGTTTTATTTATACCCAGAGTTTTGGGCCATATGGGATTAGTATTATTCTTGTGTTTCACTTTGCATGTTTTGACTTCCTGAATAATTAAATTGGTTCGAAACAATCGAATTATTCCAACGGACCACAGTCATTCATATGTTGGAAGTAAGTATGAATGAAGACTGTCGTGAATTGGTGTGTGGATTGTCTAAAGTGTATTAGACATAAGGAAATGTTTGTTGCAACGTTCATGAGTGCTTATGAATATGATTTTGAGCATTGGATTAAACCCACGCTCACTTGGATCACTTCATGGATTTTATCACGAGTGATTGGTGAGACGAAAATATCTTATATTCTTGAAATCGAGATGTGTGAGTTGTATCTTGTGATTCGGTTACACATTGATAATATGTAAACGCACTAGTAACTTGGTGTCATAAAACATATTGTTGTGTGTGATTCGGTGAGTGAGTGCAAGCAGACATTAAATCAAAGTTTATACGTTCCTTTTATCCAAAGTGGGATGAAAGTGATATATGTGGGCCCCTGGATGATTTAGTGATGACACCTAAGCGCTTGGCCAAGCCGGGACTAATTTGATGTGTTCAATTGTAGTCTATTGTCAGTTGTCGTAAATCGGAAATCGGGAAACAACACATAGACAGAGAGAATGATTTAAAGCCATGTCTCGGTTTATACGATATCTAGAATGGAGGAATATATGATCTCTTATCTAAAGGATGCGTATTTGATAAGATCAGAGTTGACAGCGGCTTTTGAAAGCTACAATTGTGGATCAGGATATGAAGTCATATGCATAATAGTTATTAGACTTATCCAAGTGGGAGGCTGTTGGATTAGTGTCTAAGTTCATAACTATTTTGGTATGTACTTGACCCGATGGTGCATGGTCCTTTTGGGTTGCTTTCACCAAAGCAACTTGATATGATGAATTATGGAGAGAGAGGATTAATTATGATTTATTAATATATTATGAGAATAATATATTAAAGGAGAAATCATATTGGTTAATTAGTATTAGTCAATAATTAATTAAGAATCAATTTTGTGGCTAAAATACATTAATTAAACTTAAGGGACTAGAACTGTCAATTGTATGATAGTTGAATATTGGGCTAATAGACTCCATATTAGTGTTGGATAAGGTGTCTAAGTCCATAACTATTTCTGGTATGTACTTGACCCGACCCGGCATGGTTCATTTGGGTTGCATGGCACCATGCAATTGGATAGACTAAATGAGAGAAATAACACTTGGAGATTATTAATATATTATAAGTTCTAATATATTAATAATATTATTTGATTAGTTTGATCAAGAATTAATTTAGAATTAATTAAGTGATCAAAAGATAACTAATTAAATATATGGGTTGATTATGTAAATCATCCATATCTTGTATAGTGGGCTAAAAGGCTCCATGGACTATCAAGTTGGGTTCACCCATAGGATGCTCCATGGGAGTTACAAACCCATGGGTCATGGAAATGAAGAGTCATGACACATTAGGGTTTAACCCTAGGTGTGTCAACACTATATAAGTAACATGATCTCCTCCCAAATCGGCTACACTTAGAATCAAGAGGGCTTGGCCGTTTTTGAAGAAGTGAGTATTCTCTCATAAGTTCTTCCAAGAGCATTTGGTATTGTGTGAAGCATTTGAGGCATCACACTTGGGGTGCTAGGCTCACAAGGTTTCAAGGAATACAAACAACAACAAGGTAAGTTATTCTATCTATACTTTATGTTAAAATTGTTCCCCATGTATGCTAGATAGGAATATAACCTTGGAAATCAACTTTGCATGACAATTAGACAAACATAGATCCAAGGTTATTAGGGTTGCATGTACACTTAGGAAGTGTTAGAATGCTCAAAACCCATCAGTGGTATCAGAGCCTAGGCTTGTTTGTTCTTATTTGTGCTTAAAAGTTGAAAACAGAATCGGAAATTTGCTGTCTGCGAATGGACTCGTCGAGTCTATAGGGGGGACTCGTCGAGTCCATGAGTATCTTCAACCAACTCGGCGAGTCAGTTTATGCACTCGGCGAGTAGGGTCGAATGAGTGCAGAATTTCGATTCAGTTGCTGGAAATGAATTAGAAACATTACCCTAAACTGTTTTGATAATTGAAAACTTGTTTTTGATGGTGTAATGTCTTTGCTAATTCATTTACAACAACTAGTTATAAAAATTACAAAGTTTTATGTAATTTTTGATTGTGTTCATATTCATGTTCTTGTTCTTATGATGTTTTAAATGATCATAGGAATTATTTGTAACCTATGTGGTAGATTAATTCTTGATCATAATGTGTTTTAATGGAGTCCATAACTTATCCTTAAGTTATGGAAAACCAAGAGTCACACTTGAGTTAAAACCATTAAGAAAACACAAGAGTTATAAAAATGAAGAGTCTTCATTTTATTACTCTATTAAACTCATAAGTTACAAGAAATGAAATGTTTTGAAAGTTACAAAACTTGCCCTCAAGTTTTGGAACAAGTAAAGTTAAGTTAAAACTTTAAGTTCCAACCCCTAGAATTTTAAAAGTTAAAATTCAACCCTTATACTTATATTATGATAATTTAATAATTATATATATATATATATATATATATATATGTATAAGAATAAAGTCGTCTTACCGCTAGTACGCCTCATTCACGAAGCCGGTCTATAAGGTGGGTATAAGGTTGTTGCCTATAAAATGGTGACTTAATGGGTGAATATTCTCACCCACCGCTTGCTTGACTGGTGGAGGGTCGTTAGCCGAACGGGTAAGACAAGGACTTATAAATTCTCATTCAAAGTATGATGAATATAATAAAGTAACTAAATGTTTATTAAATTCCCAATCTTAGTTACTTTAGGAAAAATGTGAATAAGGTGCTAATCCATGAAATTACACTTTACACTTTGTCTGAGTCGTTGGTGGAGCGTGTGTGGTTAACCGGCACACTAACTTGGACTTAACAAGGTAGGTAAAGGGTGACTTAAGGTTTATTATAGTATCGGTGGAGCGTGTGTGGTTTACCGGCACATCGATTGAGTGATAAACTTTAAGGGTACCAAGTGATTTGCATGGTTACTTCACACCTCGTTTTGTGATCCTCGGCATCCCAGTCACAAAACCTGGAGGGCACTCCCGAGATTGAAACATGCCTTTGAAAAGTTCATTGGATCTCAAAGAATCTAGGAATTTCTAAAACCAATAAAAACTAAATATTTAATATTTCGGTTTTCGTGGTGGAAATTGGTGAATCGTCATTCACCTACCTTTCAAATATGGTATAGCTTAGATTACGGCATACCTCTTCTAAGTTATATTTGTTGGATAAGGTGTCTAAGTCCATAACTATTTCTGGTATGTACTTGACCCGACCCGGCATGGTCCATTTGGGTTGCATGGCACCATGCAATTGGATAGACTAAATGAGAGAAATAACACTTGGAGATTATTAATATATTATAAGTTCTAATATATTAATAATATTATTTGATTAGTTTGATCAAGAATTAATTTAGAATTAATTAAGTGATCAAAAGATAACTAATTAAATATATGGGTTGATTAAGTAAATCATCCATATCTTGTATAGTGGGCTAAAAGGCACCATGGATCATCAAGTTGGGTTCCACCCATAGGATGCTCCATGGATGCTCCATGGGAGTTACAAACCCATGGGTCATGGAAATGAAGAGTCATGACACATTAGGGTTTAACCCTAGATGTGTCAACACTATATAAGTAATATGATCTCCTCCAAAATCGGACACACACTAAGAAATAGAGGGCTTGGCCGATTTTGTGAAGTGAGTATTCTCTCATAAGTTCTTCCAAGAGCATTTGGTGTTGTGTGAAGCATTTGAGGCATCACACTTGGGGTGCTAGGCTCACAAGGTTTCAAGGAACACAAGCAACAACAAGGTAAGTTATTCTATCTATACTTTATGTTAAAATTGTTCCCCATGTATGCTAGATAGGAATATAACCTTGGAAATCAACTTTGCATGACAAATTAGACAAACATAGATCCAAGGTTATTAGGGTTGCATGTACACTTAGGAAGTGTTAGAATGCTCAAAACCTATCAGTGGTATCAGAGCCTAGGCTTGTTTGTTCTTATTTGTGCTTAAAAGTTGAAAAACAGAATCGAAAATTTGCTGTCTGCGAATGGACTCGTCGAGTCTATAGGGGGCACTCGTCGAGTCCATGTGTATCTTCAACCAACTCGGCGAGTCATGTTCATGCACTCGGCGAGTAGGGTCGAATGAGTGCAGAATTTCGATTCAGTTGCTGGAAAATGAATTAGAAACATTACCCTAAACTGTTATAGTAAATGTAAACTTGTTTTGGTGGTGTAATGTCTTGCTAATTCATTTACAACAACTGGTTATCAAAATTACAAAGTTTTATGTAATTTTTTGATTGTGTTCATATTCATGTTCTTGTTCTTATGATGTTTTAGATGATCATAGGAATTATTTGTAACCTATTTGGTAGTTTAATTCTTGATCATAATGTGTTTTAATGGAGTTCATAACTTATCCTTAAGTTATGGAAAACCAAGAGTCACACTTGAGTTAAAACCATTAAGAAAACACAAGAGTTATAAAAATGAAGAGTCTTCATTTTATGACTCTATTAAACTCATAAGTTACAAGAAATGAAAAGTTTTGAAAGTTACAAAACTTGCCCTCAAGTTTTGGAACAAGTAAAGTTAAGTTAAAACTTTAGTTCCAACCCCTAGAATTTTAAAAGTTAAAATTCAACCCTTATACTTATATTATGATGATTTAATAATTATATATATATATGTATAAGAATAAAGTCGTCTTACCGCTAGTACGCTTCATTCACGAAGCCGGTCTATAAGGTGGGTATAAGGTTGTTGCCTATAAAATGGTGACTTAATGGGTGAATATTCTCACCCACCGCTTGCTTGACTGGTGGAGGGTCGTTAGCCGAACGGGTAAGACAAGGACTTATAAATTCTCATTCAAAGTATGATGAATATAATAAAGTAACTAAATGTTTATTAAATTCCCAATCTTAGTTACTTTAGGAAAAATGTGAATAAGGTGCTAATCCATGAAATTACACTTTACACTTTGTCTAAGTCGTTGGTGGAGCGTGTGTGGTTAACCGGCACACTAACTTGGACTTAACAAGGTAGGTAAAGGGTGACTTAAGGTTTATTATAGTATCGGTGGAGCGTGTGTGGTTTACCGGCACATCGATTGAGTGATAAACTTTAAGGGTACCAAGTGATTTGCATGGTTACTTCACACCTCGTTTTGTGATCCTCGGCATCCCAGTCACAAAACCTGGAGGGCACTCCCGAGATTGAAACATGCCTTTGAAAAGTTCATTGGATCTCAAAGAATCTAGGAATTTCTAAAACCAATAAAAACTAAATATTTATTATTTCGGTTTTCGTGGTGGAAATTGGTGAATCGTCATTCACCTACCTTTCAAATATGGTATAGCTTAGATTACGGCATACCTCTTCTAAGTTATATTATATTGTGATTGGATCCTAGCCTTAATATTACATTTGGGTGTTTTATTAAGGACTCTCTTAAATCTAAACTAAACTTGTTCTTCTTTTTCAGATGTCTTCAAACAATGCTTCCGGCTCGAATCCTAATGGCTCCTTTACTCTTATGAGTCTGTGTGGGAAAGTCACCTTTGATGGATCCAACTTCAATAAGTGGATCAGAAACATCAGGATGATTACCCGCTACGAGGACAACGAATATGTCCTTGACAAGGAGCTTAAGGAAATTGACGAGTCCACTGCAACTCCCCAGGAGATCGCTGACTTTCATACTCATGGAAGAGATGCAACCAAGGTGGCTTGCATCATGTTAGCCACCATGACAGCTGAACTCCAAAAGTCTTATGAAGACTTCTACCCTTATGAAATGCACCAAGATTTGATGGAAAGATACCATCAAAGTGCACGACAAGAGAGGTACGAAGTCATCTGCTCCATGATAACAACCATGATGAAGGACGGAGAGTCCGTCACGAGCCACATGCAGAAAATGCAAAGGTATGTGGATCGGTTACTGAAGCTCAATGTGAACTTCCCTGAGGAGCTTGAAATAGATATCATTTTGCACTCCTTACCATCGTGCTATGATCAATTCCGCATGACATATCACATGAACAAGGAAGAGGTCACCCTCAGCAAACTTCAGGGACTTCTCAAGACCGCAGAAATAGGTCTTAAGGGGAAGTCGGTTGCTATCACTCCTACTCCAGACTCAACTCCGGTCTTGGCAATCGGGCAAAGTCGAGGGAGGAAGAGAAAGAGATCTTCAAAGGGTACCAAGGCTCGGACCCTTGATGGCTCTTCTTCAAGTGGAACCAAGAAAGGTTTCATTACTCCTTTTTCTGACCCAAAAGAGGCTGAATGCTTCTATTGCCATGAAAAAGCTCATTGGAAGCGAAACTGCCCAAAGTACCAGCAAGATGTGAAGGATGGGAAAGTCAAACCCAACCATGCAGGTATTTACACTATCATTTCTAATAACTCACCCCATTTGAAATCTTGGGTCCTTGATACAGGTTGCGGTATTCATATTTGTTGTGACTTGCAGGGACTAGGAAGAAGTGAGAATGTGGAGCAAGGAAGAATAAACTTAATCATGGGGAATAGGAAAGTTACACCTGTCACCAAGATTGGAGTTTATACTTTATCGCTAAGTAGTGGGTTAAAATTAGATTTGAATAAATGTTGTTATTCGCCAGAAATGGCAAGAAATATTATTTCCTTTCATGCATTGTACAAACAAGGTTTCACCTTTTCGTTTGATAATGAAGTTGGTTCGATTAATGCTTTCTTTAATAATGTACTTTATTTTAAAGCATTACCTTGTGATGGTGTGTATGAAGCTGTATCTATTGTAGATAACTTAGGAAATAATGTTTTGTGTATTGATTCTAATAATAATAACTTGGATAAAGCATCGTTATGGCATTGTCGTCTTGGACATATAAGCAAGAAACGCATAGGCCAACTCCAAAAGGATGGAGTCTTGGAGTCGTTTGACCTAAAGTCAAATGATAGTTGCGAATCATGCTTACTTGGAAAAATAACAAAGTCACCCTTCACAGGCTCATGTGAAAGGGGTGAAGGTTTGTTGGACCTTATACACACGGATGTGTGCGGACCATTCAAACATGCCACAAGAGATGCTAATCGTTATTATTTGACTTTTACTGATGATTACAGTACATATGGATATGTCTACTTAATCAAGCATAAGTCAGAGACTTTCGAGAAGTTTAAGGAATTTAAACAGGAAGTCGAGAATCAATTGGGCAGGAACATTAAGATGCTTCGATCCGATCGAGGTGGTGAGTATCTTAGTTCAGAGTTCCTCGACTATCTAAAGGAATGTGGGATTGTCTCACAATTGACACCTCCCAGGACACCGCAGTTGAATGGTGTGGCTGAGAGGCGTAATCGAACCTTGTTGGACATGGTTCGTTCCATGATGAGTCGAGCTTCGCTACCAATCTCATTCTGGGGGTATGCCTTAGAGACTGCCGCCCATATCCTTAATCTAGTCCCTACAAAGAAAGTTGCCAAAACTCCTCACGAGATGTGGACTGGTAAAGTACCTAAACTAGACCACATCAAGATTTGGGGCTGCGAGGCTTTCGTGAGACGCGAGACTCATGACAAGCTCGAACCCCAAAGCGAGAGGTGTATTTTCATCGGCTACCCACTGCAATCCTTTGGTTACCTCTTCTACAGACCTAGTGACAATGTGGTCTTTGTAGCAAGAAGAGGAGTCTTTCGAGAAAGAGAGTTTATAAGCCAAGGAGACAGTGGGAGGCAAGTTGATCTTGAAGAAATTCAAGAGTCAAGTGGTGAAGGAACTTCAAACTCTAGCCCTCAACTTGAGGAGGAAACTCCTGTTGAGCCAATTGACGAATCTGTACCTCTGAGGCGTTCCACGAGAGTTAGGAGTGCACCTGAGCATTACTATGGATTCCGTATTACTGCAGAAGGTGAGACACTTATTAGTGATGAGACACTAGTAAGTCAAGATGACCCTAACAGCTACGAGGAAGCCATGGCGGACCCCGAGTCTGCCAAATGGAAAGAGGCTATGGATAGCGAGATACAATCCATGTATGACAATCAAGTTTGGAACTTGGTTGAGAATGTACCAGGTCGAAAGACTGTAGGGTACAAATGGGTCTTCAAGAAGAAGACCGACATGGATGGTAAAGTACACACTTATAAGGCTAGACTGGTTGCAAAGGGCTTCTCTCAAATTCCTGGAGTGGACTATGATGCGACCTTTTCTCCGGTAGCCAAGATTAAGTCTATTCGGGTTCTGTTAGCCATAGCCGCATTTCATGACTATGAAATTTGGCAAATGGATGTCAAAACCGCTTTCCTTAATGGAAATTTGGCTGAAGATGTTTACATGAGTCAGCCAGAGGGTTTTGTCAGTAAAGAGTACCCCAATAGAGTGTGTAAGCTTGAGAAATCCATTTATGGATTAAAGCAAGCACCTCGCAGATGGAATCTTTGCTTTGATGAAAAGGTCAAGGAATTTGGCTTTTCTAGGAGTGAAGATGAATCTTGTGTATACATCAAGGCTAGTGGGAGTATAGTTAGCTTTTTGGTATTGTATGTGGATGACATACTACTCATAGGAAACGACATTCCAACCTTGCAGGAAGTAAAGTCCTGGCTTGGAAAGTGTTTCGCTATGAAGGACCTTGGTGAAGCTGCCTATATTTTGGGGATAAGAATCTTGAGAGATCGGAGTAAAAGACTAATTGGACTTAGTCAAAGTACCTACTTGGAGAAGATTCTGAAGAGATTCAGAATGCAAGACTCCAAGAAAGGAGAGTTGCCCATCCAGAGTAGCGCCAAGCTGAGTAAGACACAAAGCCCTAGCACTGAGGCTGAGATAGCAGAAATGAGTCGAATACCTTATGCTTCGGCTGTAGGTTCGATCATGTATGCTATGATGTGTACTCGACCTGATGTAGCCTTTGCCTTGAGCATGGTTAGCAGGTTTCAGGGGAACCCTGGCAAGGCACACTGGATTGCGGTAAAGAATATTCTCAAGTACCTACGAAGGACTAAGGACTGGGTCCTTACCCTCGGTGGGAGTGATGACTTGAGAGTTGTAGGGTATAGTGATGCTAGCTTCCAGACTGACAGGGATAACTTCCGCTCTCAGTCGGGCTGGGTCTTTACCCTAAATGGAGGAGCAATTTCTTGGAAGAGTTCCAAGCAAGAGACAGTGGCAGATTCTACTTGTGAATCAGAGTATATTGCAGCTAGCGAAGCGGCAAAGGAGGCGTTATGGCTGAGGAACTTCATTGGAGACCTTGGAGTTGTACCAGCTATTAAAGAGCCGATGGAAATTTTCTGTGATAGTGAAAGTGCTGTTGCCTTAGCCAAGGAACCAAGGGATCACGGGAGATCTAGACACATCGACAGAAAATACCATTTCATCAGACATCGGATCGAAGAAGGACTCCTCGTGGCAAAGAGGGTATCATCAGATGAGAATCCGGCAGATCCCCTCACGAAGGGACTGACTCGGGTTAAGCATCTCCAGCATGCTCGGAGCATAGGGCTGAAGGATGATATTAGATTTAGTAGTTAGATAATCTCGAAATTTGTAAAGTGTAATTGACATTTGATGATGAATAAAAGTATTTTATTTATGAGTAAAGTGTTGCTATCTCTTGTTGATTGTTTACTATATTTCTTTTGCATGTTTTGACTTCCAGAATAATTTTGTTTGGTATAACATATTATTCAAACCTCCACAGTCGGTCATATGTCGGAAGTAGGTATGAATCAAGACTGTCATGTTTGATTGTAGAGGTCTGGGACAAGGCTACAACAATCATGAGTGCTCATAAGTTCTGAGCATTGGACTCAACCCACGCTCACTGGAATCACTTCAAGGAATTCTATCTCGAGTGATCGTGAGACGGTAATATCATATAAGTCTTTAAATCTAGAGATATGATTTGTTACTTACGAGTTGGTTATGCATTGATTGTACGAAAAACGCATTGGTAACTCGATGTTATAAAATCGTGCTCTCATGTGTAATTCAATAAGTAGTAGAACAAACATATGAGTCGAAGTTTATCTGTTCCTTCTTGGATTAGAAGCTGATATCTGGGCCCCTCGATGATTTTGTTTTGACCTATGTACCGGGCCCGGTCAGAACTAAATTGATGTGTTCAATAAAGTTCTTTGTCAAACAAATCGGAAATCGGGAAACAAATGTTGGATAATAAGTAAGACATTGTTCCATGTATTTGTCCGACTGATATCTAGAACAGAGGATTATATGATCACTTATCTTAAATGGCGTACCATCATCTTCTCAAGTTTCGAGAAACCTTGTAAAGAGCTACGATTGCCGATCGGTTCCTGAAGTCATACTTGCAGTAATAGTTACTAGACTTATCCAAGTGGGAGACTGTTGGATAAGGTGTTTAAGTCCATAACTATTTCTGGTATGTACTTGACCCGACCCGGCATGGTCCATTTGGGTTGCATGGCACCATGCAATTGGATAGACTAAATGAGAGAAATAACACTTGGAGATTATTAATATATTATAAGTTCTAATATATTAATAATATTATTTGATTAGTTTGATCAAGAATTAATTTAGAATTAATTAAGTGATCAAAAGATAACTAATTAAATATATGGGTTGATTAAGTAAATCATCCATATCTTGTATAGTGGGCTAAAAGGCTCCATGGATCATCAAGTTGGGTTCCACCCATAGGATGCTCCATGGATGCTCCATGGGAGTTACAAACCCATGGGTCATGGAAATGAAGAGTCATGACACATTAGGGTTTAACCCTAGATGTGTCAACACTATATAAGTAATATGATCTCCTCCAAAATCGGACACACACTAAGAAATAGAGGGCTTGGCCGATTTTGTGAAGTGAGTATTCTCTCATAAGTTCTTCCAAGAGCATTTGGTGTTGTGTGAAGCATTTGAGGCATCACACTTGGGGTGCTAGGCTCACAAGGTTTCAAGGAACACAAGCAACAACAAGGTAAGTTATTCTATCTATACTTTATGTTAAAATTGTTCCCCATGTATGCTAGATAGGAATATAACCTTGGAAATCAACTTTGCATGACAAATTAGACAAACATAGATCCAAGGTTATTAGGGTTGCATGTACACTTAGGAAGTGTTACAATGCTCAAAACCCATCAATATTATATTATGACTGGATCCTAGCCTTAATATTACATTTGGGTGTTTTATTAAGGACTCTCTTAAATCTAAACTAAACTTGTTCTTCTTTTCAGATGTCTTCAAATAATGCTTCTGGCTCGAATCCTAATGGCTCCTTTACTCTTATGAGTCTGTGCGGAAAAGTCACCTTTGATGGATCCAACTTCAATAAGTGGATCAGAAACATCAGGATGATTACCCGCTACGAGGACAAAGAATATGTCCTTGACAAGGAGCTTAAGGAAATTGATGAGTCCACTGCAACTCCCCAGGAGATCGCTGACTTTCATACTCATGAAAGAGATGCAACCAAGGTGGCTTGCATCATGTTGGCCACCATGACAGCTGAACTCCAAAAGTCTTATGAAGATTTCTACCCTTATGAAATGCACCAAGATTTGATGGAAAGATACCATCAAAGTGCACGACAAGAGAGGTACGAAGTCATCTGCTCCATGATAACAACCATGATGAAGGACGGAGAGTCCGTCACGAGCCACATGCAGAAAATGCAAAGGTATGTGGATCGTTTGCTGAAGCTCAATGTGAACTTCCCTGAGGAGCTTGCAATAGATATCATTTTGCACTCCTTACCATCGTTCTATGATCAATTCCGCATGACATATCACATGAACAAGGAAAAGGTCACCCTCAGCAAACTTCAGGGACTTCTCAAGACCGCAGAAACAGGTCTTAAGGGGAAATTGGTTGCTATCACTCCTACTCCAGACTCAACTCCGGTCTTGGCAATCGGGCAAAGTCGAGGGAGGAAGAGAAAGAGATCTTCAAAGGGTACCAAGGCTCGGACCCTTGATGGCTCTTCTTCAAGTGGAACCAAGAAAGGTTTCATTACTCCTTCTTCTGACCCAAAAGAGGCTGAATGCTTCTATTGCCATGAAAAAACTCATTGGAAGCGGAACTATCCAAAGTACCAGCAGGATGTGAAGGATGGGAAAGTCAAACCCAACCATGCAGGTATTTACACTATCATTTCTAATAACTCACCCCATTCGAAATCTTGGGTCCTTGATACAGGTTCCGGTATTCATATTTGTTGTGACTTGCAGGGACTAGGAAGAAGTGAGAATGTGGAGCAAGGAAGAATAAACTTAATCATGGGGAATAGGAAAGTTACACCTG
The DNA here is from genome assembly GCF_052625555.1 of Lactuca saligna. NCBI lineage: Eukaryota > Viridiplantae > Streptophyta > Magnoliopsida > Asterales > Asteraceae > Lactuca > Lactuca saligna. The sequence goes on from NC_136421.1 coordinate 76,464,084, forward strand.
TCACCAAGATTGGAGTTTATACTTTATCGCTAAGTAGTGGGTTAAATTTAGATTTGAATAAATGTTGTTATTCGCCAGAAATGGCAAGAAATATTATTTCCTTTCATGCATTGTACAAACAAGGTTTCACCTTTTCGTTTGATAATGAAGTTGGTTCGATTAATGCTTTCTTTAATAATGTACTTTATTTTAAAGCATTACCTTGTGATGGTGTGTATGAAGCTGTATCTATTGTAGATAACTTAGGAAATAATGTTTTGTGTATTGATTCTACTAATAATAATAACTTGGATAAAGCATCATTATGGCATTGTCATCTTGGACATATAAGCAAGAAACGCATAGGCCAACTCCAAAAAGATGGAGTCTTGGAGTCGTTTGACCTAAAGTCAAATGATAGTTGCGAATCATGCTTACTTGGAAAAATGACAAAGTCACCCTTCACAGGCTCGTGTGAAAGGGGTGAAGGTTTGTTGGACCTTATACACACGGATGTGTGTGGACCATTCAAACATGCCACAAGGGATGCTAATCGTTATTATTTGACTTTTACCGATGATTACAGTAGATATGGATATGTCTACTTAATCAAGCATAAGTCAGAGACTTTCGAGAAGTTTAAGGAATTTAAACAGGAAGTCGAGAATCAATTGGGCAGGAACATTAAGATGCTTCGATCCGATCGGGGTGGTGAGTATCTTAGTTCAGAGTTCCTCGACTATCTAAAGGAATGTGGGATTGTCTCACAATTGACACCTCCCAGGACACCGCAGTTGAATGGTGTGGCTGAGAGGCGTAATCGAACCTTGTTGGACATGGTTCGTTCCATGATGAGTCGAGCTTCGCTACCAATCTCATTCTGGGGGTATGCCTTAGAGACTGCCGCCCATATCCTTAATCTAGTCCCTACAAAGAAAGTTGCCAAAACTCCTCACGAGATGTGGACTGGTAAAGTACCTAAACTAGACCACATCAAGATTTGGGGCTGCGAGGCTTTCGTGAGACGCGAGACTCATGATAAGCTCGAACCCCGAAGCGAGAGGTGTATTTTCATCGGCTACCCACAACAATCCTTTGGTTACCTCTTCTACAGACCTAGTGACAATGTGCTCTTTGTAGCAAGAAGAGGAGTCTTTCGAGAAAGAGAGTTTATAAGCCAAGGAGACAGTGGGAGGCAAGTTGATCTTGAAGAAATTCAAGAGTCAAGTGGTGAAGGAACTTCAAACTCTAGCCCTCAACTTGAGGAGGAAACTCCTGTTGAGCCAATTGACGAATCTGTACCTCTGAGGCGTTCCACGAGAGTTAGGAGTGCACCTGAGCATTACTATGGATTCCATATTACTGCAGAAGGTGAGACACTTATTAGTGATGAGACACTAGTAATTCAAGATGACCCTAACAGCTACGAGGAAGCCATGGCAGGCCCCGAGTCTGCTAAATGGAAAGAGGCTATGGATAGCGAGATACAATCCATGTATGACAATCAAGTTTGGAACTTGGTTGAGAATGTACCAGGTCGAAAGACTGTAGGGTGCAAATGGGTCTTCAAGAAGAAGACCGACATGGATGGTAAAGTACACACTTATAAGGCTAGACTGGTTGCAAAGGGCTTCTCTCAAATTCCTGGAGTGGACTATGATGAGACCTTTTCTCCGGTAGCCAAGATTAAGTCTATTCGGGTTCTGTTAGCCATAGCCGCATTTCATGACTATGAAATTTGGCAAATGGATGTCAAAACCGCTTTCCTTAATGGGAAGTTGGCTGAAGATGTTTACATGAGTCAGCCAGAGGGTTTTGTCAGTAACGAGTACCCTAATAGAGTGTGTAAGCTTGAGAAATCCATTTATGGATTAAAACAAGCACCTCGCAGATGGAATCTCTGCTTTGATGAAAAGGTCAAGGAATTTGGCTTTTCTAGGAGTGAAGATGAATCTTGTGTATATGTCAAGGCTAGTGGGAGTATAGTTAGCTTTTTGGTATTGTATGTGGATGACATACTACTCATAGGAAACGACATTCCAACCCTGCAGGAAGTAAAGTCCTGGCTTGGAAAGTGTTTCGCTATGAAGGACCTTGGTGAAGCTGCCTATATTTTGGGGATAAGGATCTTGAGAGATCGGAGTAAAAGACTAATTGGACTTAGTCAAAGTACCTACTTGGAGAAGGTTCTGAAGAGATTCAGAATGCAAGACTCCAAGAAAGAAGAGTTGCCCATCCAGAGTAACGCCAAACTGAGTAAGACACAAAGCCCTAGCACTGAGGCTGAGATAGCATAAATGAGTCGAATACCTTATGCTTCGGCTGTAGGTTCAATCATGTATGCTATGACGTGTACTCGACCTGATGTAGCCTTTGCCTTGAGCATGGTTAGCAGGTTTCAGGGGAACCCTGGCAAGGCACACTGGACTGCGGTAAAGACTATTCTCAAGTACCTACGAAGGACTAAGGACTGGGTCCTTACCCTCGGTGGGACTGATGACTTGAGAGTTGTAGGGTATAGTGATGCTAGCTTCCAGACTGATAGGGATAACTTCCGCTCTCAGTCGGGCTGGGTCTTTACCCTAAATGGAGGAGCAATTTCTTGGAAGAGTTCCAAGCAAGAGACAGTGGCAGATTCTACTTGTGAATCAGAGTATATTGCAGCTAGCGAAGCAGCAAAGGAGGCGTTATGGCTGAGGAACTTCATTGGAGACCTTGGAGTTGTACCAGCTATTAAAGAGCCAATGGAAATTTTCTGTGATAGTGAAAGTGATGTTGCCTTAGCCAAGGAACCAAGGGATCACGGGAGATCCAGACACATCGACAGAAAATACCATTTCATCAGACATCGGATCGAAGAAGGACTCCTCGTGGCAAAGAGGGTATCCTCAGATGAGAATCCGGCAGATCCCCTCACGAAGGGACTGACTTGGATTAAGCATCTCCAGCATGCTCGGACCATAGGGCTAAAGGATGATATTAGATTTAGTAGTTAGATAACCTCGAAATTTGTAAAGTGTAATTGACATTTGATGATGAATAAAAGTGTTTTATTTATGAGTAAAGTGTTGCTATCTCTTGTCGATCGTTTACTATATTTCTTTTGCATGTTTTGACTTCCAGAATAATTTTGTTTGGTATAACATATTATTCAAACCTCCACAGTCGGTCATATGTCGGAAGTAGGTATGAATCAAGACTGTCATGTTTGGTTGTAGAGGTCTGGGACAAGGCTACAACAATCATGAGTGCTCATAAGTTCTGAGCATTGGACTCAACCCACGCTCACTGGAATCACTTCATGGAATTCTATCTCGAGTGATCGTGAGACGGTAATATCATATAAGTCTTTAAACCTAGAGATATGATTTTTTACTTACAAGTTGGTTATACATTGATTGTACGAAAAACGCATTGGTAACTCGATGTTATAAAATCGTGCTCTTGTGTGTAATTCAATGAGTAGTAGAACAAACATATGAGTCGAAGTTTATCTGTTCCTTCTTTGATTAGAAGCTGATATCTGGGCCCCTCGGTGATTTTGTTTTGACCAATGTACCGGGCCCGGTCAGAACTAAATTGATGTGTTCAATGAAGTTCTTTGTCAAACAAATCGGAAATCGTGAAACAAATGTTGGACAATAAGTAAGACATTGTTCCATTTATTTGTCCGACTGATATCTAGAACAGAGGATTATATGATCACTTATCTTAAATGGCGTACCATCATCTTCTCAGTTTCGAGAAACCTTGAAAAGAGCTACGATTGCCGATCGGTTCCTGAAGTCATACTTGCAGTAATAGTTATTAGACTTATCCAAGTGGGAGACTGTTGGATAAGGTGTCTAAGTCCATAACTATTTCTGGTATGTACTTGACCCGACCCGGCATGGTCCATTTGGGTTGCATGGCACCATGCAATTGGATAGACTAAATGAGAGAAATAACACTTGGAGATTATTAATATATTATAAGTTCTAATATATTAATAATATTATTTGATTAGTTTGATCAAGAATTAATTTAGAATTAATTAAGTGATCAAAAGATAACTAATTAAATATATGGGTTGATTATGTAAATCATCCATATCTTGTATAGTGGGCTAAAAGGCTCCATGGACTATCAAGTTGGGTTCACCCATAGGATGCTCCATGGATGCTCCATGGGAGTTACAAACCCATGGGTCATGGAAATGAAGAGTCATGACACATTAGGGTTTAACCCTAGGTGTGTCAACACTATATAAGTAACATGATCTCCTCCCAAATCGGCTACACTTAGAATCAAGAGGGCTTGGCCGTTTTTAAAGAAGTGAGTATTCTCTCATAAGTTCTTGCAAGAGCATTTGGTGTTGTGTGAAGCATTTGAGGCATCACACTTGGGGTGCTAGGCTCACAAGGTTTCAAGGAACACAAACAACAAGGTAAGTTATTCTATCTATACTTTATGTTAAAATTGTTCCCCATGTATGCTAGATAGGAATATAACCTTGGAAATCAACTTTGCATGACAATTAGACAAACATAGATCCAAGGTTATTAGGGTTGCATGTACACTTCGGAAGTGTTAGAATGCTCAAAACCCATCAATTAGATGGGTGGACGAATTCTATGGGGAAGCCCATTAGAAATCATCCTAGGCCTCTAAGGAGGGAGTCCATGGGTTACTTAGGGCTTAAGCAGTCAAATTAGGGTTTCCTTGTTAGATAACCCTAATATCCTCACTATTTAAGGATCCCTAGAGCACCAAAAACGTGGCTAAGAGTTTCCTTAGGGTTTCCACATGTTTTTGGTGCCTCTTCTCTTATCATTCTTCATCCTCTTGCTCTTGGTGTTTGTGAGCCATTAGAGGAGTGACACTCGTGACTCTAAGCTTTCTAAAGCCATTACAAGGAGGATTTGAGTTGTTATTACTATATAACAACAAAAGGTATGTATTCTAATCTTCTTGGTGAATTTCAAAAATAGTATGACTCATTAGGGTTTTATTATGTGTTCATAATGTTGTGTAACTAATAGTGAAAACATAGATCCAGGTCTAGGGTTGCATGCACACATAGGATTGTTTGTATAAAACCCATCAGGAAGGGAACTACAGTCGCCAAGTGAGTCAAGTGGGAACTCAAGGTGAACGAAGGGATGTCCCGAAGAGGAGAAACGACAAGGATGGGCGAATGTACAGGAATTTCTTAGGTGCGAAACCACCGAGTCTCTCAGGAAGCACAAAGCCTATTGAGATTATGGATTGGATCTCCGAGATGGAGATGGTGTTTGAGAGTTGCAGCTGTAGCGAGAAACAGCAGACCGTCTTCACTATAACACGACTGAAAATTGGAGTCTTGAGTTGGTGGAAGCTATTAGCAGATACAATGCCGCGAGGAGAAGCTCTCAAGATGTCATCGGATGAGTTCTTGGAACAACTAAAGGCACAATACTATTCAGAGATAGATCTGATTGACCTGAACAATGAGTTCCAAAACTTGAAGAAGGGGAGAATGAGCATCGATGACTATGCTGCTGCATTCACAGAAAGGATGAAGTTTTTTTGCATACCTAGTGCCAAACGAACTCTCCAAAATTGAGAAGTTCGCAAATGGATTGCCATCCGACTTTGGCCCGACGGTCAAGATGGCAACCATTTTGAAATCAGCGATTCGAGCAGCTAAGAATGTGGAGAACCAATAGAAGGAAAGGGGTCTGGAGAGGGATGAGGTTGGTGAGAAAAGGAAATTTGATGGATCCTCGAGGTCCGGGAAGAAGAGTAAATTTTCGAAGTCTGGTTCGAGAGGAGGAGGATCCGAAGCAAAATGGGGCGAAATATGCAAGAAGAAGCACCAAGGAAAATTTAATGGAGGGGTCACGTGTTTCAAATGTGTTAAGCCTGAGCACTATGCCAATGAGTGCACGTTCACTAAGAAGGTTTGTTATGAGTGCAACGAGGAAGGGCAGAGTTTGAGGGACTGCCCGAAGAAGAAGGAGGCAGGAAGACCCAACATTCCACTGAAGCCGAAGGGAAGAGCCTTCCAGATGACGCTCGAGGCTGCGAAAGAGGCAACATACGTCGCTTCAGGTACCTTTCTTGTAAATAGTTTGCCTGTCAATATACTGTTTGATTCCGGAGCAAACGACTCCTTTGTGTCACATAAGTTTGGTGGTAAACTAGCATTGCCCGTAGAAAAACTTGATAATTCCATGATTGTAGAAGTTGCTAGTGGCAAGTTCGTACCTGTTAGTGATCGTATTAGGAACATCGTCATCGACCTAAACAGAAATAAATTCCACGAGGAGCTACTACCCATAGAGTTAAATGGTTTCGATGTCATTTTAGGAATTGATTGGCTTAGCGCCAATGATGCTGAGATCCTTTGCAGGAAGAAGATAATAAGGGTGAACCTACCCGGAAAAGATTCATTTATGGTGTACGGGGACAAACGCAGAGTGAATTTTGGAATCATCTCCCTGATGAAAGACAGAAAATGTTTGCTCAAAGGATGTGCATCATATTTGGCATTTGTGATCGATGCTAAGAAGGAAAAGAATGAGGTGCAGAACATACTGGTTGTGTGTGATTATCCGGAGTCCTTTCCCGAAGATCTTCCATAGATCTTCCTGGATTACCACCTGATAGACAAGTAGAATTCCGAATAGACTTGTTACAAGGGACGACGCTGATAGCAAAAGCACCATACCGACTAGCACCAAAGGAGATGAAGGATCTTATGACGCAATTTCAGGAGTTGTTGGAAAACGATTTCATTCGACCTAGTTCATCACCCTAGGGAGCTTCGGTGTTATTCCTGAAGAAGAAGGATGGAAGCATGAGAATGTGTATAGACTACCGAGAGCTGAACAAGGCTACGATGAAGAACAAGTATCCTTTGCAAATGATTGATGACCTATTCGATCAGCTACAAGGTTCGAGCTATTTCTCAAAGATCGATCTTAGGTCAGGATATCATCAGCTGAAGGTGAGAGAGCATGATATCGAGAAGACTGCATTCAAAACTAGATATGGACAGTACGAGTTCTTGGTTATGTCATTTCGAGTAACCAATTCTCCAACAATGTTCATGAATTTGATGAACAGGGTTTGTAAACAATTCCTCGAAAAATCCGTGATAGTGTTCATAGATGACATTCTCATCTACTTGAAAAGTTAGGAGGACCATGGCTAGCATCTACGAAAAGTTTTGGAAGTGTTGAAGAGAGAGAAACTTTATACAAAGTTCTCAAAATGTGATTTTTTGATACGAGAAGTCCAATTCCTAGGTCATGTGGTTACCCAAGAAGGAACAATGGTTGACCCAGCAAAGATCGAAGCTGTAATGAAGTGGGCACGACCAAAAAGTACTACGGAAATTCGAACTTTTCTGGGATTAGCCGGATATTACCGACGATTTATCCAAGGATTTTCTTCGATAGCTGCTCCATTAACAACTTTGACCCACAAAGGAGCTACTTATACGTGGAGTGAGAAGCATGAAGAAGCATTCGAGAAGCTAAAGAAGAAGTTATGTGAAGCACCGATTCTTTCTCTACCCGATAGAGTTGAAGACTTCGCGGTCTATAGTGACGCATCTGGAGTCGGGTTGGGTTGTGTTCTGACCCAAAGAGAAAAGGTGATAGCATACGCATGTTAACAATTGAAGGAGCATGAAAATAACTACCCCACTCACGATTTGGAGTTGGCAGTAGTAGTTTTTGCTCTAAGGATATGGAGGCATTACCTCTATGGCACGAAGTGCAAACTTTTCACTGATCATAAGAGTCTGCAGTATCTATTTAATCAGAAGGAATTGAACATGAGACAACGACGTTGGCTGGAATTACTCAAGGACTACGATTGTGAGATATTTTACCACCCTGGTAAAGAAACTTTTGCCGATGATGCTCTCAGTCGGAAAGTCAATCTTGAAAAGAAAAGGCCAAGAGCGTTGAGAATAGAATTTTTCTCGACGATTGTGGAAAGTAACAGGAAAGCCCAAGAAGAAGCTTCAGAGAAGAATGACTGAAAGGAAGAACATTTGAGCAAAATGTTAGTCTTCGGTACAAACAGTCAAGGACTGAAGGTATTCCAAGATCGGATTTGGGTACCTAAGACGGGAGGAATAAGAGAACTTCTGATGGAAGAAGCGTACAATACCATGTACTCAATTAGTCCTGGTAGCACTAAAATATATAAGGACCTAAAACCCTACTACTGGTGTCCGACGACGAAGCTCGATGTTGCGAAGTATATGGTCGAGTGTGTGACTTGTGCAAGAGTTAAGATGCAACATCAGAAATTGTATGGGAGTTTAGAACCTTTACATGTACCCATGGGTAAATGGGAAGACATCACCATGGATTTTGTGACAAAACTGGCCAGGACGAAGAACGGTCATGACATGATTTGGGTATTCGTGGATCGTTTCACTAAGAGTGCACACTTCATAGAAGCTAACGAGAAATGGTCTATGGATAAGCTTGCAAATGCTTATGTGAAGGAAATTGTAAGACTCCACAGTGTTCCTCTAACAATTGTATCAGATCGTAATAGTCGTTTCATGTTGACGTTTTGGAGAAGCCTACAAGAGGAATTGGGTACAAAGTTATGTTTGAGTACAGCTTACCATTCACAGACTAATGGTCAGAGCGAAAGAACGATTCAAACACTAGAAGATATGCTGAGAGCATGTACCCTGGAATTCCAAGGTAACTGGGGTGAGCACTTAACTTTCGTAGAATTTTCCTAAAACAACAGTTTCCACTCGAGCATCAAGATGGAACCCTATCAATCTTTGTACGGACAGAAGTGTCGTATGCCATCTTATTGGCTTGAGGCTGGAGAAAAGCAGTTTATGGGCCCCGAGATAGTCCATGAAACTGTTGAAAAGTTGAAGGTGATTAGGGAAAGAATGTTAGAAGCTCAGGATCGTCAGAAGAGCTATGCTGACAAGAAGAAACGATTGATGACCTTTGAAGTTGGGGATTCAGTTTTTCTTAAACTCTCACCATGGAAGGGACTTATAAGACTCGGGAAACGAAGAAAGTTGAGTCCAAGGTTTATTGGACCGTTCAATGTTCTTTAGGAGATTGGGAACCAAGCTTACAAGCTGGAATTACCCGAAGAACTAGATAGTATTCATAACACCTTCCATGTGTGTTATTTGAGGAACTTCATGGGAGAAGTTCCTGACATATTCCAATCTCATAGTTAAGAATGGATGAAAATAAGAGGCTAATTAAAGAGCCTGAGGAAATTGTTGACCGTAAGACTAAGAAGTTATGACACAAGATGGTCGACTTAGTGCGAGTCCACTGGAAACATACGAATGGGCTGAATCTCACTTGGCAAACCGACAGTAACATGATGAATCGCTACCTGCATTTGTGTGCTGATGCATGATTCCGGGACGGAATCATCCTAAAGGGGAGAGAATTGTAATGCCCGGGTTTCAGGGCTAAGCATTTTAGATTATGTAATAGTCTAGGTCAACTATTGTAACTCTTTTTGAAGTAATAAAGATGAAATATTTGAATACTATGTGAGTTATGTGTATTTGTCTGCTATAACTTAATTATAAAGGTATAATTAATAAAAAATAAAAATAAGCTTCAAAATTAAGGTGTAAGATAAGCCCGCTATCTTTATTTAAAGTCGTAGTGGTCGAAACAAGGATTCTGAGGGTATAAAAAACGCCGAAATCCAAGTTATAATGAAGAAGTTAAGACCCGTCGAAGTTTCGCGACGGAACCGGCACGACACCCAGAAGTGTGAATACTGAATTTACGATAGATCGATTTTTATCTTTAGTGATCTAAAAAATTTCACGGAATACGTTAAATCAAGTACATCCATAAAAAGAACGCCCAAACCTGACTTCGTATGAGAAAGTTATGATTTTTCGAAGTTTCGACTTAGCAGTGTACAACCCGAAGTTCGAATTTTAGAACGAGCGGTATTTAGCTGACACGACCTAAACCAGAATCGAAGATCTCTTTCATAGTAGCGTAACGATAAAAAGATGGACAAAAACGGATGTCGGATGAAGAAGTTATGAATTTTTAACGGACCAATCCTGTCCCGGCCTGTTAATAATATAACTTTTAAAATAAAGTCAAAATTAGCCGACAGAGTCTAAACAAAAGTTGTAGAGTACGTTCCCAGCTTCGTGTGGATATAAAGAACGTTGAATATGAGACTCGTATGAGGAAGACATGAATTTTTGAAGTAGGAGCTCGATATTGCGAAGTCTGATGCGAGATGTGCTAACGTGGTAGCATCTGAGCCGTCCGATGTTGGTTCCACAAGTCCATTCGGATTGCGACACGTAGCCACTCGCTACGCCCAACATCCGAACTTGGAACGCATTGCGTTTGCAAAGCCTTGATCGGACTAGAAGGAGCCACGTCGCCCTACCAAATGCTCGCCACCTGGAAGTCTGATGCGAAGCTACGCACCACATATTTGCTGAACGCCCAGCGTTCGTCCGAAGCCAGCAGCTTGTAAATAGTTGCGAGATTTCTCGAAAACTACACACCTTTCTCCACACTTTCTCTCACTACTTTCTCTCTTTATGGTTTTTAACCCTCCATAAAGTCTAGGTGAAAACAGCAGCACCCGAAGGAAGGGTCTTTCGGTTTCGAAACGCTGCTCCAAGCGAAGTCCGGTTTTCTATAAAACTCGTTGTAAGTAAGTTATGCATATGCTATTTTTAATATAGCTTCTAATTAATTATAGTAACGTTATTAGGAACTTATAATGAGTACTTGTGCTATTGTTATGGGTTATATAAGTATTGTATAACGCTTATATAATAGTAATAATAGCTAGACTATTAATTAGTCTTGGTGAATGATAGACTAAACCCTAGTGGTAATGATACTAGGTTTTGACGAAGGAAATTGTTTCAAGAGTAACGAAGCCCCGTCTATGTTCGGAATCACAACCTTATCAAGTGATTGCATAGTTACTTTCATCTTACACATAGATATGAAGTATTATATATAAATTACATGCTAAGTGTGCATATTATCTGAATACTTGGTGTCTATGATGGATGAATGATTTTATACATGTTTTAAATGATTTAAACTATATAAGTATTTTATATCTACAAAAATGTTAGGGTAAAACATGGGTAGATGTAATAAGACGATGTGTGATAAAATAATGAGAGGCCTCGATGTTGTTGTTGATGATTCTGTCATCTAGCGGAGTATGGATGACGACCATGGACTCTTCTAGACAGTCCAGTGGAACACTAGCAGGCTCGCAACCTGTAGGTGTTAGTGAACGACGTGTTCACTGGTGTACTCCATGCCCCCACATGATTTCCTTAAGGACATTTATTTCTGAGGAATCCCCTTAGCATTACTGTCCATCCCGATGTTGATCCTTAGTCTAGGTCCCTTATGATAGGTGTTTTAGGGACATAATGTGAGGATAACGGGAACGGGTAATCGGCTTATTGTTGTTTGATGAAATTAATAAACTTATTTATTGTGGGTTGAAAACCCTATGTGCTCACCAGGCTCCCAAGCTTGACTCACTCAGTTTCATGTATTATAGGTAGTAGCGCTCGAGCATAGTTGTGTTTTTTTGGATGAGGGATTATGGATATAGGCATGTAGATATGAAATAATGTAGTAAGGCTTATATTGTACTGTTTATATTTTAGATCTGTATCGAACATGACATCCCGAGTCTTATTAATGAAATACATTTCTACGGAAATGCTTTGATAAATCTTTATCATATTGTTATTTTGGGACCAATTTCCGCAACACTTTTATGAAAAATATTACTTTGATTTTCAAATAATCATAAATAAAAAGTCGATCTTTTCTGACCGTGAAAATGGGGATGTAACATTTTACATCAAGTACAATCTTTTAAATAACATGACCGAAACATTTAATGTATGATGTTTAACAGTACACAAAACAAAATCCCCTATTCTAGTTGATTATTTTGCTTAACGAGTCCCTGAGAATACAAGTTATTTTGAACAATCAACATATATAATGTAGGTGAGCTCATAAGTATATTTGAGAAAATGATTTGTATAACTTTGTAATCACAAGAAAATCCTGTATTTTCTTAAAATAGTTTTGTATGTTTAGGTATGATCTTGTATTAATGCATGTGTGTTATTGTTTAATAGAATGTCAAAAATGATTGAAGAGAATGTAAATAGAATGTCCCTGGACAACCCGATGTTGCCCGTAAAAGAAGAATAGTTAATGATGTCGTACCAACACCGAGGTTGAGTACCAGTATGAGTAAGTTTCCGAGTAATCCAATCATAAAAGAAAATAGATAATCCTGCCATACCAACACCGAGATGGGATACCAGTGTGAGTAAGTTTCCGAGTAACCCAACATAAAAGAAAATAGTTAATGCTGTCGTACAAACATCGAGGTGGGGTACCAGTACGACTAAGTTTCCGAGTAACCCAACATAAAAGAAAATAGTCTTCTGCAAACTTCTTAACATTAATTCCTCTAAGTGAGCCGCTATAACCATACTAAACAATAACAACTTCGCCTGTCTTGGCATTAGTGAACGCCGACTGAAAAATAGAATAAGGATATAGTCACCCTAGACCGATGCAGTCTAACTGTAGCGAACAGCTCAGGTGGGGGTGTCATCCACGTATAGATCTGTACACAAAACCTTGCTCTTCCTCAAAGAGACTCTAATTATAACTACAGGCTATGATCGAACACTTAATAGGTGTCAACCGACAAAACTCACTAGATCCTTAATCGAATTTACGCGAAGATAAACATATAAAACTCATTCAAGGCCTAACGAACCATGTAAGTGAGCCACTAGGGCATCGCTAAACATGTGAATCATTTTAAGACCTAATAGGAATGATATTTATATAACATGGGCCCAAAATATATGTAAAATGACAACTAAGGCCAATTTCACATGTAAGGTATTTATAGGACCAAATAGCACGCAAATAGTATACAAAACCTATCAAGCATATAAATGGGCCACTATGGCCCAATAACATAAAAATGATCAGAATTAATCCGTTTGTTAGTCTATTGTTGGTTTTGGTTCAAGTATGCACTAAAATAGCATAAAAGGCCCACTTTTTGTAAAAATGACGTTCTTGACCCATTAAGCCAAAAATTTACAGTTAAGGCCCAATTTTTGTCAAAGTACCACTATAGTCCCTATTTTTGTTCAACACTTGGGTTTATGACTAGTTTGGGGTAAAAATAACATTTTAAACCCATTTTTATCAAAAATATCATTGTTGGTTTGATTTTTGTGAAAATACACATTTTTCTGGTTTTTGGCTTTTCAGACCTTATTGTTGGAAAATTTGTAGAAAAATCATCGTAAGTCGAAATTTGGATCCGTAAATTCTGGAAGTTTCAGAATTTTGTCTGTATTGTTCAAAAAAAAATTCATACTTTTTATTATCCACTAACAAGTGTGAAACTGGTCACCTTCATAGGTTGGTCCGAAATTATTTCAAATCTGATATGCAGTTTTGTAAAATTTGCCAAAATTGTATAAAAATCGTATGAAAACGTGAGAGTAGTCATTTTAAAGGTATAAAACTGAACCTTTTTTATGTAAAACAATTTTGAAAAATATTATCATTAAGGTGGTCAAAACAGTTCTATATTGGACCAAATCTTTTCTGTCAACAACTAAATTTTGAATTTAGTTTATAGATCCTTGAGCACAACACTCCTTTTTGTTATTTTAAGTGTATAAATCCCAGATCTACAAGTTTATATGTATTGTATGTGATAACACATAATTTTCTCAAGGTTTTCATGTAGATCCAAGTGATAAACGTAATATTCTTAACATAATTTAGATTTATGAAGTAAATAGCACATAATAAACAAATAAGTCATGAAAAACACACATATTCATGCATATACACACATATCTACATAAAGCAACTCGTATTCTCCCCCAAAACCAATTAAAAATCGAAAATAGGGGGTATGAACTCACCATGGGGCGATGGATCGGTTTTGATGAAGAAGTGGAAGAAGATTTTTGATCCCAACAAGCTTTCTTGAGTAGATGTTTGTGACAACCTGATATTTCAACTACATGTAAACGACCTAAAAAGTCAAATATTGTAACCACGTTAGTTGTAATAAAATTAACTTCGAAAATAAAATATCCAAAAATCAGTAATTAAATTACCTATTATGTTAGATGTCATTAAACCGTGATCGTACGTAAAAGGAACGCCCAAATCCGACTTCGTATAAGAAAGTTAGGAATTTTTCATGTTCGGCTTAACGGCAGACGGCTAAAAACTCGAATCAGAGATCGAGCGACTTTTGACCGGAATGACCTAAACAAGAATCGAAGGTCTCATCAATGGTATTTCAGCGGTAAAAAGTCTGGCAAAAACCGACATCAGATAAAGAAGTTATGAATTTCTAAAGAAATTTTCTTACCGCGACCTTTTAAAAATAAATAATAAAAATAATTTCGGAATTTGCCAACAGGACCTAAACGAAAGTTGTAGAGTATGGTATCACCTTCGCGTAAATATAAAGAACGTCGAAAACGGAGTTCATATGAAGAAGATATGGATTTTTGAAGTTTGCTAAATAATTAATATATAAATTTAATTCAAAATTCGGTATTATCCGAAGGGTGAGTCACCGGGTCCATCCGAATTACGCGCCGCGTACAGGCGTACGCCCCGCGTACTCGAGGCCTTGGCCTCGATTCGTCCATGTCGCCCCTATGCGAGCCTACCCGTCCCATCCCATCCGAAGCCGAGGCAGTCGAGGACTCGATCACGCATGACGCACGAGTACGCCCCGCGTACCGAGGCCTCTCAGCCCCCTATAAAAGGGATGCGAGGGTTCCGGGAAAAACACACCATTTCTCTCATTTCTCTTACATTCTTGTCTCGTTTTCCATGCCCGTGCTACCCCGAAGCCCCGATCACTTTGCTCAAGTCCCGAAAGTCGTTTGTGCCCCTGAGATTCCCTAGAATCCCGAGGAAATCCACTTTCTCAAGCCGAAATTTTGTCCGGTTTTCATCCCGCAACCTCTGATCTTACAAGTGAGTTCATACCCCTATAATTCACACTTTTAAATGTTTTATGAGTACTTTTACATGCTTTTAAGGGGGGAATACAAGTAAAACACTCGATTATTATCATGTGTTATATAAACTTTCACTTTACACGTTTTATCAAAGGAATCATATGTGATTTGAAACTATCAAAGGGAAACTTTCATATACAAATTATACCACGACAACATTTTATCTTTTGAAATGAGAAACGATTTATGTATTTATATAAATCAAATACTTGCTTATACTACATTTCTGTGTGTCGGTTTTAGCACTACAAAAACTACACTTTTCATAACAACAGAACATTTTCACTAAGGGTTTATTATACAAACGAAACACACTTTTAGAAAACTATAATAGGTATAGTTTACGAGAATACTACGAACTTTTACATACATGGAAATACTATTTCAACATGCTACTTTCATATACAATAACAAAGAAACGTTTGCACACGTAAATCTGTTTTATACTATGTTTTGTGAGACATTAACTTCACGTACGTTCGAGTACACATTTCAAGTCCTGAATTATATACCAGAATCCCTTGGAGGGGGAGCATGGTGTTTCTGTATAGATCTATACGGGCTTGACAACCCGCGCCCTGACTGTTAGCTACAGTCCACCATTTGGGGTGACAAACGTCAGAACATTCCAACGCCTGAAGAACGTTGTGTATAGGCATTCCTTGTCAATAGTGTGGTTATAAAACTCACATAGAGTATTAAAAACATAATGATTTACGGGGTTTTTCTGACGTATTGGAAATTTTATACATACCTACATTTACTAGAAACAAGCATTGGTCTTGAAAAAAGGCTACATTTATACTAGTAGAAAATATAGGATTTTCTTGGAACAAGCAAACAAGGAACAAAAACATTTCATTTCATACAAAAATTTTCATTCAATACTTATGAAACTCACCAGCTTCAATGCTGATCTACTCTTTCAAAACTACTTGTATGTCCCAGGGATTCAGTAATTACAGGTAACAAACGGATTTTGGAGAAGGGACGCTGCGGCGCCAGTTTAATATCATATTTTGACATCATATTGTAATTGATTTTGAACATGTACATTTTTAAACAATGTAAACTTTCAATTATATAAATGATGGTTGTATTGCTTTCTTTACTATGTATTCATTTGTTACGTTACCACATGAAGTCATCCGCCCCCGAACGTTTCCGCCGTTCCGGTTTGGGGGTGTGACAGATTGGTATCAGAGCAATGTTTATAGTGAACTAAGTATATCGAACCTCATAAGATATACAAACTTTAAATGCTTAGGGACTCAAAGTCACTGACAAAAGTTTTCTTACCTAAATTCCTTATTTCATATAATTAGATTTTTTTTAGGATATATTAATCCAAAATACATGCATATAACGACATATTTTCATGATGAAGAATGTATACAAAAGTATTAAGACAAGTTGGACACTACGATTAGTTCTCGAGATATGTAATCAAATTTGGGATGAATATAGCCTGATCAACTATGTTTATCGGAAATTAGACTAACATATATCGAGGAATGATTGTAGTGAGCAACAAGTCAAAACTTACCAAAATTAGACACTAGTATCAAACATGCAATTTAAATACTATAGGAGTATTTGGTACATACAATAGATTAATTAGAATTACATGTCTCGAGTTTTGTTCAAATCTTATAACCCTATTCTCGTATAGTCAAATGGCTGGATTTCACCACGCATGGAGACCCCTACTACCCAAACCAAGGCAACGGAGGATGGATTGAGGAGGATCCGGAAGAGGACGATGAGCCTATCGAGTTGGATGGAGGAGACGACTCTGGTATAGACTCAGAACCAGAGATAATCAACCTCCAGCCATTAGGAGGAACTTCCAAGGACCGACTCCCGTTTGGGGAAGTCACCTCATCCATTGGAGCCAACAACAAGGGATACGCTCTCCCTACGGTATGTGTCGAGACTTCTACGACATTAGGGATGGAGGTTCAGCCGACCGAGCACTTCCGGTGATGGTGGGTAAACTGGCCAACCAGTCCTACCAATTGGGGGTTCAAGCAAACCGAATCTGAGAGGTCAACGTGGAAGTACAAGTCCACATGGCCGATATCCACCACCTGTATATATTGCAGAATGACATCCACCTCCGCACCGAAGCATTCCTAGCACAAACGAATGCCGCCCTCACAGAATTGAGGGAACAACAAGCCGCCTTCGATAGGCGTCTTATGGAGCCGAAGCTATCGGATGTGGAGTCGAGCTCCAAGTGCAACACACATCGCAAGTAGTACTTGCGAAAACCTCAAATTTTGTTATAAGATAGGACTTCGGCTAAAAGTTTTTACTTCCTTTAAATTATTGTAATCGGAGACCCTTTTAACGGTCAAATTTTCGTGATCGTTGTATCATCTATCATATTAATATAATTTGCACGCTATTACTACTACGTTGAGTATCGCGTTCAATCTTTAAAATATTATGGAAAAACCATACGCTTGATCATATATTCAGATTTACGAATAACCTTCGCTCTTCTATCTGTGAGACTCATACTATCATTTGTTGTTGAACTATAGCAATTTAGTTCATGAGACACATTCATTATTCATTTATTCTTATCCATATCCTCATCTTTTAAACGTATAGTTAAAGATGCCGCCATGCAGGAATCCCAGACGTAACCCTACACCGATACCACCACCACTTCCACCTCATCAATTCGATGCTGTCATGTTCCAGGCAGCAGTCACTGCCGCTATGGAAGCTGCCATGTCACAGATCAATACCCCTATTACTACTGCTTCAGGAATTGGCATACATCCTTTCAACCATGGCGATAGTCATGGACAACCCCGTGAGTGAACCTATAAAGACTTTACGAATGCTAAGCCTCGGATGTTTAATGGAACGGGTGGTGTGATGGTTTTAAGGAAGTGGATTGAAAGAACGGAATCAGTATTTGAAATCTGCTCCTACCCCGAGCACAGCAAAGTCAAGTTTGCAACTTACACATTTACTGATAGGGCTTTAACTTGGTGGAATGGCCACGTTAAGTACTTACCCTGATAGTGGCAAACTCGATAAGCTGCGAGAGATTGCGAATCATGTTGATGAGGGAGTACTGTCCACGAGGAGAGATTCAAAAACTCGAGCACGAACTCTGGACTCTGGGAATGATTGGTACCGACATAGCAACTTATACCAACAGATTCTGCAAGCTGGCAATCCTGTGCCCAGATATGATTGCTCCCGAGAGCAAGAAAATAAAGCGATACATTTGGGGACTGTCGCCCCAAATTTAGTCAAGCGTGTTAGCTTCCAAACCTGACACTTTTGAAAGTGCCAAGGAGCTGGCACAATCGCTTGTTGATTACGGAAATCATCAACACTCAACAACTTCTGCACCAGAACCACACAAGGTAAAAAACAATAACAACAACAACAAGAAGAGAGGGTGGAATAAAGGGAAGGGTGGATCTCTCCAAGAATCCTTGAAGAAACAAAAACTAGTTGTCATAAACGTTGCGACGGTACCTACTACCGTTCCTACAAATCTCTACCCAACAAAGCCTTATTTGGGCAACCTCCCAAAGTGCACCAAGTGTAATTACCACCACCACGGACCGTGTCGGGAAATGCAATGTTCCAACTGCAACAGAAAGGGGCACACTGTCTGTTTCTGCAAGGCCCCCGCAAAACCGATCACTCAAGTTCCCGGTGCTGGTGTAGGCCAAGCATGTTACGGTTGTGGCGAGGTGGGCCACTACAAAAGAAACTGCCCAAAGGCAACAAATATCGGCGGAGTGGGACGAGTATTAGTTATTGGTCACGAGGAAGTCGTAGCTGATCCTATAGTAGTTGCTGGTACGTTTCTTCTTGATAATTCATATGCATGCATCCTATTCGATAGTGGAGCAGAAAGAAGCTTTGTGAGCCAAAACTTTATTCACTTACTTAAACGTAACCGTAGCATGTTAGAAGAATCATTCACTGTATAAATGGCAAATGGGAAACGGAAAACACTAATTGCATATACATGGGTTGTACATTAACCTTATGCCAGTACAAATAAAAAGTTTCGACGTTATAGTTGGCATGGATTGGTTAAGTCCTCTTCGCGCCGACATCATGTGCTTTGAAAAAGCCGTTCGTCTAAATGTCCCTAACCATGAAACATTAGTGATCTACGGCGACAAATCAAGTACAAACCTTCGCATCATTTCATGCATCCAAGCTCGAAAGTGTTTGCGGAAGGATTATCAGGCATTTCTTGCACACAACGTCGATACAAGTCGGGAGGTAAATGATATAAACAACATCCCAGAGGTACGTGATTTCCCCGATATCTTCCCAGAAGAACTACCGGGATTACCACCACAACGCCAAGTCGAGTTCATAATCGACTTAATTTCAGGGGCTACCCCTGTAGAAAAATCGCCTTATCGTCTGGCACCAGCAGAGATGCAAGAACTTTCCAGTCAGCTTAACGAACTTCACCAAAAAGGATTCATTAGACCAAGTTTCTCACCTTGGGGAGCACCGGTCTTGTTTGTAAAGAAGAAAGACGGATCGTTCCGGATGTGCATCGACTACCGAGAGCTGAACAAACTCACTATCAAGAATCGTTACCCTCTACCCCGCATTGACGACCTATTTGATCAACTTCAAGGATCGAGCTACTTCTCAAAGATAGATCTACAATCCGGATATCACCAATTACGAGTGCTAGAGGAAGACGTTCCCAAGACAGCCTTCCGAGCCCGTTATGGACACTACGAATTTGTAGTGATGCCGTTCGGATTAACCAACGCACCAGCAGTATTCATGGACCTAATGAATAGAGTGTATCGTCCTTACTTGGATCAATTCATCATCGTATTCATCGATGATATACTTATCTACTCCCGAAGTAAGGAAGAACATAGTCAACACCTACGGAGGGTCTTAGAAACACCACGATCAGAGACACTCTATGCGAAGTTCTCTAAATGTGAATTTTGGATTCGAACAGTCGAATTTTTGGGCCACGTTGTTAGCAAAAAAGGGATACACGTGGACCCCTCCAAAATTAAGGTCATTAAGAACTGGTCGGCACCAAAGATACCTACTGAGATTCGTCAATTCTAGGTCTAGCTGGCTACTATCGCAGATTGATAAAGAACTTCTCTAGCATCGCGAAACCTCTTACTACATTAACCCAGAAAGGTGTGGACTTTCACTGGGAAGCAAAACAAGAAAAGGCGTTCCAAACTCTGAAACAAGCCTTATGCACCGCACCAATACTATCCCTCCCCGAAGGGATAGAAGATTTTGTAGTGTATTGCGATGCATCGAATCAAGGTGAAAGACCCCAACTTTCGTATTTTTGAAAGACCCAAACTTTCATATTTCACATTATCATTACTCCAAAACATGTTATTTGCCTATTCATAAAAGCAATATTTTACATTGATATAAAGGATTTACAAAATATTGGATACAAACCTTCTATTACAAAGTGTTATATATATATATATATATATATATATATATATATATATATATATATATATATATATATACATATATATATATATATATATATATATATATATATATATATATATTACATAACTACCCATGAAATTGTAATTTATACAAACATAAAAAGTAGTAGAAAAGTACTATTAAAAACTATTCTACATCTTTCATTAGTATGTAAACATACTATTTATTTATCACCTGCAATTGTTAAACATTGATAGGGTAAGCGGTGACGCTTAGTGAGTTCAAAAATAGATACAATATAATGTTATGCCATATATATATACTTCAATGTGACAAGGTAAAGAGGAACAACAAGATGTATGTGAGATCATGTAACAAGCGTTCATATCAATCAAAGACATTATTCAAAGATATTCTTTTCAATTCTTGATATACATCAATAAAGCTTTGGCCCAATTGGCGTAGAAGACATGTAATTTCTGATTAACATCTTGTTAGATTTCAGGCTTATAATCCTGTCTAACCATTTGCCAATGCCATAGAATAGAAGTCATTCTCTTACGGAGACATGCTCTACATGGCCAGAGGCTACGTACCAGTACCAATGTGAATCTAAGTCCTTTCACTGATCACATGGTCAAAGGTATTACAATTGCTATAAACATAGCGAATAACACGAGAAAATAACTCAAAATGATAATACTGAAAAGCACATAGCGCATATAACACATAACATACAATTGTTCCTATATATTGAACTCACCTTAAGTTAACAGGGGGTTAAAATAGTAATTTGGACAGCACTTCGGCTTTAAATATGGCTTTCTATGTTGAAAACCAGGAGTTTGTTTGAAAACCGGGGTCTGTGAAGGTAGGGATTCAAAACCGAAAAGATAAAATTTTCCGGGCTTCTCGGGGGTCTCGGGACGTATTTCGGGTGCTAAAATTGATTTCGGGGCTTCGGGGAAAGTTAATATGAAGAAAATATGGAAAGAGGGGCTAAAAGTGTCAAATTTTCAATGTTAGTCGGCAAATCTCGCATGCCTCTTATTTATAGGGTGCGAGTCCGAGGGGTATTTGGCTAGGGAGGCTCCACGTAGTACCTGCGAGCTTCGGACATGGAAGGAAGGCGTGGCGCTTGCGAGCTGCGGACATCTGGCAGGAGGGGCGAAGGCCATGAGGCCACTGCGAGGCTCGGACGTGGCACGGGAGCGAGGTGGGTAGGCAAGACGTGTCTCGCATCGGACTGGCCACCGATGCGAGATGTGTCCCCTTCCTACTGGACCTCGGCCTCGGCTAATCCCCTTGTGACACCTGCTGATTTCGCATTCGGCCACATCTCTGGTGACGCTGCTGCTTCGTGCGAAGGTGACGTGGCCGGTACTGTTCATGCGAGTTTTCTCGGTTTTTGGGCCACAAACTTCTAAAATCCATAACTTTCGCATACGAGCTTCGTTTTTGACGTTCTTTATATGCACACGTAGCTAAAATCATGCTCTACAACTTTTGTGTAGACTTCGTCGGCTAATTTTGATCTAATTTTAATATTTTTATTTTTAACAGACCGGGATAGGAAAATCCGTTAAACATTCATAACTTCTTCATCCGACATCCGTTTTCGTCAGACTTTTTACCGTTGTACTACATATGATGAGACCTTCGATTATCGTTTAGGATGTATCAGTAAAATATCGCTCGATCTAAAATTCGAGTTTTTAGCTGCCTACTGCTAAGTTGAAACTTCAAAAAATCATAACTTCCTCATACGAAGTCAGATTTTGGCGTTCTTTTTATCTAATTTCTTGGTTTAACGAATACTACGACTTTCATTTAGATTACTAAGGCTAAAAAGTAGTTTATCAAAAACTCACTTTTTACGTCATTCGGCGCTGTGCCGGTTTTGTCGCGGATCTTCGGTTGGTCATAACTTCTTCGTTATAACTCGGATTTTGACGAGGTTTTCTCTTACAGTTTTCTAACGAGATTATCTACAACATCAAATAATAAAATTTTACTTATTTAAAATTTCATATTTTCGCTAAATTTCACTATTTGGCTTTTAATTTGGAATCTCATAAGACTTCCAATATTTTATGAGTGATTCTAAACATAGTTTTACTTCATTTCTAGTAAAAACCATCTGTTAGAACTCAACACTCAATTTTACATAATATTTCACAAATTTATTCATTATAAAACACGATTTTAAAACGTGTATGTTACACAAGGGCTTGGTTGAGTTCTTATGCAACAAGGGAAGGTTATTGCTTATGCCTCCCATCAGCTTAAGACACACAAAGTAAACTATACGACACACGATCTTGAGTTGGGAGCAGTGGTATTTGCTTTGAAGATCTAGAGACACTACTTGTACAGATCAAAGAGTACTATTTACACCGACCACAAGAGCCTTCAACACATTTTTGATCAGAAGGAGCTCAACATGCGACAACGACGATGGGTCGAGTTACTCAATGATTACGAATGCGAGATTCGTTATCATCCTGGTAAGGCCAATGTAGTAGCTGACGCCCTCAGTCGAAAAGAATACATTGATCGGAGAGTCAAATCTCTGAATATAACCATCCATTCCCACTTATACACACAAATTAAAGAGGCTCAACTGGAAGCTTTACAACCCGAACATGTGACAGGTGAATCCCTGAGAGGAGTGGAAAAGAATCTAGAAATCAAGGGTGGCGGAGCCTATTATCTCATGGACCGTATCTGGACACCAAGACATGGTGGTTTCAGGGATGTGGTCATGACTGAAGCGCACAACACGAGGTATTCCGTTCACCCAGGTTCAGATAAAATGTATTTGGATCTTAAGAAACTGTACTGGTGGCCTAACATGAAGGCAGAGATTGCTACCTTTGTAAGTAAATGTCTTACTTGCGCTAAGGTTAAGGTCGCGTACCAGAAACCTTCAGGATTACTACAACAACCAGAGATATCGGAATGGAAATAGGAACGAATCACTATGGATTTCATAACCAAGATGCCCAAGACAACTGGTGGACTTGATACCATATGGGTCATCGTTGACAGATTAACCAAATTCGCGCATTTTCTGCCAATCAATGAGACTGACAAGATGGAAAGGCTTACGAGAACTTACATAAGGGAAATAGTACGATTGCATGGGGTTCTGATGTCCATTATCTCCGATAGAGATAGTATATTTACATCAAGGTTCTGGCAGTCACTACAAAGTTCCCTAGGGACTAGATTAGACATGAGTACAACCTACCATCCACAAACAGATGGGCAAAGTGAGAGAACGATACAAACTTTGGAGGATATGCTGAGAGCCTGTGTGATTGACTTTGGAAAGGCATGGGATATCCACTTACCTCTTGTCGAATTTTCATACAACAATAGTTATCATACGAGCATAAAGGCTGCTCCATTCGAAGCCCTCTATGGCCGCAAGTGCAGATCCCCTCTATGCTAGACCGAAGTTGGCGACACACAATTAGCTAAAGGACGAGATACTGAAAGCACTCTCACCGGTCTGGAAATCATACGAGAAACGACAGAGAAGATCGTTCAGATTCGTGAACGGTTGAAAGCATCTAGAGACCGACAGAAAAGCTACGCTGACCAACAGAGAAAACCTTTGGAATTCCATGTAGGAGACTGTGTTCTATTGAAAGTCTCGCCATGGAAAGGCTTGATACGCTTTGGAAAGCGTGGAAAGCTAAACCCAAGGTACATAGGTCCTTTCGAGATTCTCGCCAGAATCGGCCCCGTAGCTTACAAACTTAACCTACCACGTGAACTTAGTAACATACACCCAACCTTCCACGTATCGAATTTGAAAAAGTGTCTGTCCGATGAGACTCTTGTTATCCCACTCGACGAGATCGAGATCAATGACAGCCTCAACTTCATGGAAGAACCTGTTGAAATCATGGAATGAGAGGTCAAACAAACAAAACAAAGTCACATACCCATCGTGAAAGTCCGCTGGAACGCCAAGCGAGGACCTGAATTCACATGGGAACGCGAAGATCAGATGAAACAAAAGTACCCGCATCTTTTTCTCTGATTCACTTGTATCTTTCTTGCTTTAAATTTTGGGACGAAATTCCCTCTAACGGGGGGATGATGTGACAACCCGATATTTCAACTACATGTAAACGACCTAAAAAGTCAAATATTGTAACCACGTTAGTTGTAATAAAATTAACTTCGAAAATAAAATATCCAAAAATCACTAATTAAATTACCTATTATGTTAGATGTCATTAACCCGTGATCGTACGTAAAAAGAATGCCCAAATCCGACACCGTATAAGAAAGTTAGGAATTTTTCAAGTTCGGCTTAACGGCAGACGGCTAAAAACTCGAATTAGAGATCGAGTGACTTTTCACCGGAATGACCTAAACGAGAATCGAAGGTCTCATCAATGGTATTTCAGCGGTAAAAAGTCTGGCAAAAACCGACGTCAGATAAAGAAGTTATGAATTTCTAAAGAAATTTTCTTACCGCGACCTTTTAAAAATAAATAATAAAATTAGTTTCGGAATTTACCAAAAGGACCTAAACGATAGTTGTAGACTATGGTCTCACTTTCGCGTGGATATCAAGAACGTCGAAAATGGAGTTCGTATGAAGAAGATATGAAATTTTGAAGTTTGCTAAATAATTAATATATAAATTTAATTCAAAATTCGGCATTATCCGAAGGGTGAGTCACCGGGTCCATCCGAATTACGTGCCGCGTACAGGCGTACGCCCCGCGTACTCGAGGCCTTCGCCTCGGTTCGTCCACATCACCTCTATGCGAGCCTACCCGTCCCGTCCTATCCGAAGCCGAGGCAGTCGAGGACTCGGTCATGCATGACGCACGAGTACGCCCCGCGTAAGGTCGTACACCCCGCGTACCGAGGCCTCTCAGCCCCTTATAAAACGGATGTGAGGGTTCTGGGAAAAACACACCATTTCTCTTATTTCTCTTACGTTCTTGCCTCGTTTTCCGTGACCGTGCTACCCCGAAGCCCCAATCACTTTTCTCAAGTCCCGAAGGTCGTTTGTGCGCCCGAGATTCCCGAGAATCCCGAGGAAATCCACTTTCTCAAGCCGAAATTCTATCCGGTTTTCATCCCGCAACCTCCGATCTTACATGTGAGTTCATACCTCTATAATTCACACTTTTAAATGTTTTATAAGTACTTTTACATGCTTTTAAGGGGGGGGGGGAATACAAGTAAAACACTCGATTATTATCATGTATTATATAAACTTTCACTTTACGCGTTTTATCAAAGGAATCATATGTGATTTGAAACTATCAAAGGGAAACTTTCATATACAAATTATACCACGACAACGTTTTATCTTTTGAAATGAGAAACGATTTATGTATTTATATAAATCAGATACTTACTTATACTACATTTCTGTGTGTCGGTTTTGGCACTACAAAAACTACACTTTAATATAACAAGTGAACATTTTCACTAAGGGTTTATTATACAAACGAAACACACACTTTTAGAAAACTATAATAGGTATAGTTTTACGAGAATACTACAAACTTTTACATACATGGAAATACTATTTCAAGAAGCTACTTTCATATACAATAACGGACGAACGTTTTCACACGTAAATCTGTTTTATACTAAGTTTTGTGAGACATTAACTTCACGTACGTTCGAGTACACATTTCAAGTCCTGTATTATATACCAGAATCCCTTGGAGGGGGAGCATGGTGTTTGTGTATAGATCTATACGGGCTTGACAACCCTCGCCCTGACTGTTAGCTACAGTCCACCATTTGGGGTGACAAACGTCAGAACATTCCAACGCCTGAAGAACGTTGTGTATAGGCATTCCTTGTCAATAGTAAGGTTATAAAACTCACATAGAGTATTAAGAACACAATGATTTACGGGGTTTTTAGACGTATTGGAAATTTTATACATACATACATTTACTAGAAACAAACATTGGTCTTGAAAGAAGGCTACATTTATACTAGTAGATAATATAGGATTTTCTAGGAACAAGGAACAAAAACATTTCATTTCAAACAAACATTGTCATTAAATACTTATGAAACTCACCAGCTTAAATGCTGATCTACTCTTTCAAAACTACTTGTATGTCCCAGGGATTCAGTAATTATAGGTGAGAAACGGATTTTGGAGAAGGGACGCTGCGGCGCCAGTTTAATTTCTTATTTTGACATCGTATTGTAATTGATTTTGAACATGTACACTTTTAAATAATGTAAACTTTCAATTATATATATGATGGTTATATTGCTTTCTTTACTATGTATTCATTTGTTACGTTACCACATGAAGTCATCCGCCCCCGAACGTTTCCGCCATTCCGGTTTGGGGGTGTCACAATGTTTAACTTCGATGGCTCCAAGATGATAATCTTAGTGAAAAACCTTCTTGGAGATGCCCACAATCTCGAAATTGTTTAGAGCGGTATGAAGGGTTCTTGAGAGAGTTTGAAAGAAAGAAATAAATGTGGTGTTGTCGGGTGTTTGGCTGAGAGTATTATGAAGAGAGGGGAGGAGTGATTTTCTTGCATGGAGGATACTAAGCTTCATAGATGTTTGTGATTTCTAGATATATGTTAAACAATTATGTGTTGTCATGAGCCTAATCCATCCTCCCATTTTTTTTGTATATATATAAATAAATTGGGGCGAGAATGGGCTCAATGAATGAAGGTGAAATAGCTTTCGGCTTAAATCCTTGGCTTTGATCGAATTTCATATGTTAAACAATTATGTGTTGTCATGAGCCTAATACATCCTCCTTCCATTTTTTTTGTATATATATAAATACATTTGGGCGAGAATGGGCTCAATGAATGAAGGTGAAATAGCTTTCGGCTTAAATCCTTGGCTTTGATCGAATTTCATAGGCCTAATAATATTTTTCAACCCATTGGGCCCTTAGGATAGTTCACAACCCAATATGGTATAAAGGAATGGGTTTATGGCCCATTAGGGCTAATTAATTCATTTATGGATGATCATGGTCCATTGAAGGTAGAATGAATCATTCTAGGCCCAAATGACCTAAAATGTTATAGAATGATGAATTGATGATTTATTGGTCCCTTAGGCCCAATAAGAAAATCCTAGTCCATAATGAACTTGAGAGGGATTTCTAGGGTTTCCAACCATTATTTGAACATATGAGATGTTTTTGAATGAGCATAGAGTATGATATTCGCTTAAAGTACCAGTTATTATAGTAGTTGAATGATTACATGAGAGTGGAATTTCCTAGCAAAAATGCTAGTTGTGACATCATCCCCCCGTTAGAGGGAATTTGGTCCTGGAATTCTTTCGAAAGATAGGTTCATTAATGAGAGAATAGGTAAGGGTACTTCTGCTTCATCCATTCTTCGCGTTCCCATGTGAATTCCGGTCCGTGCTTGGTGTTCCATTAAACCTTCACAATTGGAATACGACTCTGCTTCGTACGCTTCACTTCCATATCCATTATCTTGACTGGTTGTTCGGTGAATAGGAGATTCTCGTTTACTTCTATCTCTTTTAAAGGTATGACGAGAGTTTCATCGAATGATCACTTTTTCACATTTGAAACGTGGAACACAGGGTGTACGTTGCTGAGCTCTACAAGCACCTGCAGCCTATAAGCCATTGGACCTATCCAGGCAAGAATCTCGAACAGTCTAATGTATCACGAGTTCAGTTTTCCCATTTCCTAAAGCAAATCATTCCTTTCTAGGGGAAGAATTTCAATAGTGCCTGACCTCCAACTTGGAATTCCATAGGTTTTCGTCATTTGTCAGCATAACTCTTCTGTCTGTCTCGTGATGCTTAAAGTTGAGTTCAGATTTGGATTGTCTTCTTCGTCGTTTTGCGAATGGTTTCAGGTCCCATGAGAGTACTAGCGAGTGATCTGCATTTATGACCATAAAGAGCCTCGAAAGGGGTAACCTTGATGCTCGTGCGATAGCCATTATTATATGAGAATTCAATCAAGGGCAACCGGGTATCCCATGACTGGCTGAATTCAAACACCCAGGCTCGGAGCATGACTTCGAGAGTTTTACCCATCCCTGCAGTGCTTCCTCTATGATATTCTCCGTCTTTGATGCTTTCAAGGCCGGTCGTAGATGTTGACAGTATTTTGTTCTTGCTTCGTGAGCAGACGAGTATGTTATTGATGAAAATAATGAAAATACTGACTAGGAATGGTTAGGAAAAATCAGTTCGTAGGGTCCATGAACACCATGGAGGAATTCGTTAGACCAAAGGGTATCACAACGAATTTGAAATGGCCGTATCGAGTTCGAAAAGCAGTTTTTTTTTTTTTGGAATGTCCTCTTCTCGGACTCAAAGTTAATGATAACCGGTTCTTAGATCTATTTTAGAGAAATAACTAGCTCCTTGCAGATAGCCAAATAGGTCATCAATCCGCAGGAGTGGGTATTAGTTTTTGATAGTGAGCTTATTCAATTCCCTAGAATCGATGCATATTCTGAAGGATCCATCTTTTTGACGAACAAGACCAGAGCTCCCTAGGTGAGAAGCTTGGTCTGATGAAAGCTTTACTCAACCATTCTCTTAGTTTGGTTGTATAACTTCAAAATGTCAGCGGGAGCTAACCTGCAAGGTGAATTGGCAATTGGTGTGGTTCCTGATATGTGGTCGATTCGAAATTTGACCGGTCTCTCTGGGGTATTCCTGTAAGTTCTTCGGGAAATACATCCGGAAA
The DNA here is from genome assembly GCF_052625555.1 of Lactuca saligna. Lineage (NCBI taxonomy): Eukaryota > Viridiplantae > Streptophyta > Magnoliopsida > Asterales > Asteraceae > Lactuca > Lactuca saligna. Next base: position 76,493,357 of record NC_136421.1, read on the forward strand.
ACCTCATGCTACTTGAATACCTTGTATGCTTACTTTTTCCTTGGCCTTCTCCACAACGTGAGCGGGGAAAACGTAGCTCTTCTTGTGCAGGAACCTCTGTGCCTTAATGGACGAGATAAGACGAGGATTGGCACCAGGTTTATCACCATAGATTATTAGACTTTCGTGCTTGGGGAGGTGAAGGCAAACGATTTTCTCGCGATACATAGTATCAACATTGTGGGGGCTTAACCCAACCATGCGAATTATCACATCAAAACTCCTAATTTTTACTGGAATTAAATCTATTTTAAATGAATGGTTGTTTAGTGTTAAGGTATACCCTACATAATTATCCTTGGTTGATTAAATTTTTCCCATTAGCCATCTCCACTGTGAAGGCTTCGTTTAGCTTTTGGGGTTGTTGTTTTAGTAAGTGCTTGAATTTGTTACTAACGAAACTTCGTTCAGCTCCACTATCGAGTAAGATGCAAGAGAAAGGGTTGTTAAGTGGGAAGGTACCGGTAACAATCGTTGGGTCTTGGATTGCTTTCCCTTGACCCAAGATCAGCTCCTTTATTGTTAGCCTTGGGGCAAATGTGCCTGAAGTGATCGGTTCCTCCACACCCATAACAGGTGTGACTGGTCCTAGCATTGGTGTTGTTGTCAAGGTTGTTGCGATTGTTGTTGTTTTTGCTTGGCTGTTGATTCTGTCGTGGATAAGTTCTAAAGTATTTGGTGGTGTGACTCTTTTGGTTGCATCTCTTACAATGCGGCTCCCGACAGGCTCCCTTATGATGGAAATTGCACTGGTTGCATTTTGGAAGGCTTCCAGCATATGATCTCGCTAGTGTTGATGTAGTAGGGGTCATGGTCACATGGACATCAACAACATGTTGCTTCTTCGAGAACCCTTGAATGGGTTGTCCCTTTCTCTTACTTCCAGACTTCCGATTCCTTCTCTTAAGCTTGGGGTTTGGAGTGCCTTGATAAGCTGTCACTTGTTGGTTTCCATGCTCATTCGTTCGGTTTGAGTTGTCGATGCTATTTCTACCTCCATTGGTGTTTCTTGCATTGATTTGTGCCATAGCAACAGTTACTGCCACTGTTACAGTAGCTTGGAATGTAGCAGAGTCCATCTGCAGGAGCAATGTCTCGTGGGTGCGCTTGTTATTTCTGTGGGATGACATTTTTCTGTTGCATGTTGATATGCCAGATCGTAAGTAATGATCGTCATTCTTGGTTGTACTATATAAATTTTGCGTCATGTCGTATGATTCTCATTGTTTCCATCTACATCCCTATGATGTATTTACGGTAGTAGGTAATCGTAGATTTGGCATGATCGTTACGTCTATCCTTAGAGTATATGGGTTGTTTTGGTTTCGAGATTCTTAAGTATCTAGCGATTCGAGGGTTCGGTTGAGCATTTAATTGAATTTAGGCAATAACATGAAATAAAGATGGCAAATAATTGTTTCATTGGTAAGTAGTCTTAGTACACAAAAGAGAGTCATATCGGATAGTATGGGGGGAAAAGAAAAGGCTGATACTAATTGTGGTGGAAAGTGTCTGGTGGTGGTGCTGATGAAGTGGATGCACCTCGGAGACGAGCTACTTGTTGTTCGGTATCTCGTAGGTCATGCCTCCCAAACTGACTATCTCGCTTGGAGGTCTCTAATTGCGTCTTGTGTTTGTCTCTCATATCCCTCAACAACAGTTCGCATTTGGTTCGTTTCTTCTGAGGTGTCCTAAGCTTAGTTATCAATATCTCGGGTGCGCCAAACCGTAATTGGGTGGGTCCGGTCAGCTCGTCCTCTATAGATAATATCGAAGAAACCTTGGATCCTACCCTAGTGTGGTCGCATCCTCTGCTGGAGACTCCATCTCCAAATATCGTGTACCCATGGGAGCGTGGGGCCATCGGGGCCCATACGATAAGTCGGTACTCTGGCCACGCATAGATGATTAATGACATCGAATTTTGCATTCGATGCATCATCGTCATTGCCCTCGGGATCTTCCTCTTCGAGGTCCGCTACTGACTCCGCGGGTCCATCTGCAAGTTCTACTTCATGTTCCTCCTCTGGTTCTTCCTCTGGGTCTCCTTCTGGGTCTTCCTTTGAGTCGAGCCACCCTGCTTTTCCCTGACTAGGGAGATAGGGGTTTCCTGGCTAATGATACATGTCTATAGTGTATTGCACGAAGGGGTATAAATACTAGAAACAAGTAGTACACCAAATACTCCTATAGTATTTTAATTTTGTTTAGGTTTGATTCTATAAGCTCCTTGGATAATTAAATGGTAAGTTTTTGATTCATTGTCCATCACAATTACTCCCAAAAACATGTTGGTCGCATTTTGAATTGATGTAGTTGATCAGGCTACATTTACCCCCAACACGACTACATAATTGTCCATGTTTAATAGCGGTTTTCAAATCCTCCAAAGACTTTTACTATTCTTGTTGTGTTATTACTCTAAAATGCACACATAAGTATGTATTATAATTATTATGTTTAGAGTAGTTTAGTCCCATTGTATTTATAGTTGCATATCTTGTATGGTTAGATATGCCAGTTCACTATAAACAATGCTCTGATACCAATCTGTCACACCCTCGAACCAGACGCCGGAAACATCCGGGGGCTTGTGCGTGACTTCATCTTGAAATTTCATTACAGTGAATATAAATGAAACATAACATCATCATTACCATGCATAATATAATACAAGTGCCATTGTTTACATCAAGTACAATCTTTTAAATAACATAACCGTAACATTCAATGTATGATGTTTAACAGTACACAAAACAAAATCCCCTATTCTTGTTGATTCTTCTGCTTAACGAGTCACTGAGAATACAAGTTATTTTGAATACGTAAACATATATAATGTTGGTGAGTTCATAAGTATATTTGAGAAAATGATTTGTATAACTTTGTAATCACAAGAAAATCGTGTATTTTCTTAAAATAGTTTTGTATGTTTATGTCTTACCTTGTATTAATGCATATGTGTTATTGTTTAATAGAATGTCAAAAATGATTGAAGAGCATGTAAATAGAATGCCCCCGGACAACCCGATGTTGCACGTAAAAGAAGAATAGTTAATGCTGGCATACCAACACCGAGGTTGAGTACCAGTGTGAGTTAGTTTCCGTGTAATCCAATCATAAAAGAAAATAGATAATGTTGTCGTACCAACACCGAGGTGGGCTACCAGTATGAGTAAGTTTCCGAGTAATCCAACATAAAAGAAAATAGTTATTGCTGCCATATTAACACCGAGGTGGGGTACCATTGTGAGTAAGTTTCCGAGTAACACAACATAAAAGAAAATAGTCTTCCGCAAACTTCATAAAATTAATTCCTCTAAGTGAGCCATTATAACCATACTAAATAATGACAATTTCTCCTGTCTTGGTGTTCGTGAACGCCGACTAAAAAATAGAATAAGGTTATAGTCACCCTAGACCGATGCAGTCTAACTGTAGCGAACAACTCAGGTGGGGGGGTGTCATCCCCGTATATATCTATACATAAAACCCCGCTCTCCCTCAAAGAGACTCTGATTATAACTACAGGCTACAATCGGACACTTAATAGGTGTCAACCGATAAAACTCACTAGATCCTTAATCGAATTTACACGAACGTAAACATACAAAACTCATTATAGGCCTAATGAACCATGTAAGTGAGCCACTAGGGCATCACTAAACATGTGAATCATTTTAAGACCTAATAGGAATGAGATTTATATAACATGGGCCCAAAATATATGTAAAAGGACAACTAAGGCCCATTTCACATGTAAGGTATTTATAGGCCCAAATAGCATGCAAATAGTATACAAAACCTATCAAGCTTATAAATGGGCCACTAAGGCCCAATAACCTAAAAATGATAAGAATTAATCAGTCTATTAGTCTATTGTTGGTTTTGGTTCACTAAAATAGCATAAAAGACCCACTTTTTGTAAAATAACATTCTTGGCCCATTAAGCCAAAAATTTAAAATTAAGGCCCAATTTTTGTGAAAGTAACACTTTAGTCCCCATTTTGTTCAAAACTTGTGTTTATGACTAGTTTGGGGTAAAAATAACATTTTAAACCCATTTTTGTCAAAAATATCATTTTTAGCTTGATTTTTGTGAAGATACACATTTTTCTGGTTTTTGGCTTTTCTGACCTAGTTGTTGGAAAATTTGTAGAAAAATCATCGTAAGTCGAAATTTGGATCCGTAAATTCTGGATGTTTGAAAATTCTGTCTGCTTTGTTCACAATTTTTCTCATAATTTTTATTGGCCTCTAACAAGTGTGAAACTTCTCACCTTGATAGGTTGGTCCAAAATTATTTCAAATCTGATATTCAGTTTTGTAAAATTTGCCAAAATTGTAGAAAAATCGTATGAAAACGTGAGAGTAGTCATTTTAATGGTATAAACCTGAACCTTTTGTATGTAAAACAGTTTTGAAAAATATTATCATTAAGGTGGTCAAAACAGTTCTATATTGGACCAAATCTTTTCTGTCAACAACTGAATTTTGAGTTTAGTTTATAGATCTTTGAACACAACACTCCTTTTTGCTATTTTAAGTGTATAAATCCGAGATCTACAAGTTTACATGTATTGTATGTGATAACACATACTTTTCTCAAGGTTTTCATGTAGATCCAAGTGATAAACGTAATATTCTTAACATAATTTAGATTTATGAAATAAATAGCACATAATAAACAAATAAGTCATGAAAAACACACATATTCATGCATATACACACATATCTACATAAAGCAACTTGTATTCTCCCCCAAAACCAATTAAAAATCGAAAATAGGGGGTATGAACTCACCTTGGGGCGATGGATCGGTTTTGATGAAGAAGTGGAAGAATATTTTTGATCCCAACAAGCTTTCTTGAGTAGATGTTGAACTTAGATGGTTCCAAGATGATAATCTTAGTGAAAAACCTTCTTGGATATGCCCACAATCCCGAAATTTCTTAGAGGTTCTTGAGAGCGTTTGATAGAAAGAAATAGAGGTGGTGTTGTGGGGTGTTTGGTCGAGAGTATTATGAAGAGATGGGAGGAGTGATTTTCTTACATGGAGGATAATAAGCTTCATAGATGTATGTGATTTCTAGATATATGTTAAACAATTATGTATTGTCATGAGCCTAATCCATCCTCCTTCCATTTTTTTTTATATATAAACACATTGGGCCGAGAATGGGCTCAATGAATGAAGGTGAAATAGCTTTGGGCTCAGATCCTTGGATTTGATCGAATTTCATAGGCCTAATAATATTTTTCGGCCCATTAGGCCCTTAGGATGGTTCACGGCCCAATATGGTATAAAGGAATGGGTTTATGGTCCATTAGGGCTAAATAATTCATTTATGGATGATCATGGTCCATTGAAGGTAGAATGAATCATTCTAGGCCCAAATGACCCAAAATGTTATAGAATGATGAATTGATGATTTATTGGTCCCTTAGGCCCAATAAGAAAATCCTAGTCCATAATGAACTTTAGAGGGATTTCTAGGGTTTCCAACCCTTATTTGAACATATGAGATGTATTTGAACGAGCATAGAGTATGATATTTGCTTAGAGTGCCTGTTATTATACTAGTTGAATGATTACATGAGAGTGGAATTTACTAGCAAAAATGCTAATTGTGACATAACATTACAAGTGGCTAGTATTTTTTGTTCAATGATCAGGTTACACGTGCAATAAAAAACGAAAAGAGAAAACAATTGGGCTCATATGTTACAAATGGGTTGAATAATTCATCTTGGGCTTCTACAAAGGGATGCTAAAGTTTGTTTCTCCTATGTTTTTTTGTGGACCGTCTCAACAAAAAAAAGTGGGCCATTCTTGCAAGAGAAAAATCAGCCTCGCTGAACGTCCGTGTGCATCAATTCCGCTCGAAAAAATAAGTTGCCAGAATAGGTCTTGCAGTGCATACCACACAACGTTTTTTCTTTTAAAAAAAAGAGGAAAAATGAATTATTATTAGGGTTGACATCTCTCACCTTGGGCCTTTAATTTGGAAATGGGATCCAACAAGGTTCTATTTTGCACTCCTAAGACAAGTAGGCTTGGTAAATTGATTTATCCTGGGTTTCTTCCATATTGGCCATTTCATGCTATTGGGCTGTAACACTCACTTAGGGTTTCCCTTAGGCTATTGTATGGACCACCTCATATATATGGGTTAAATTTGCAAGACAAGAATTTGATTTTCAGCACCTGAATATTGTAATTCTACTAATCAAGATACATTTTTAGAATATGAGTTGCGCCCCGAAACACTCAACGCTTCCCAAAGAAAAAGAGAGGGAGAAGAGTAGCACACTACTCTTATTTTGCAAAATTCTCCGAGAAACAATCACAATAGAAAATCTTAATAAACTTATGATTTCAAGAAAAAAGATAAGAACTATTGAATTTGATTTTATTGTGTGTTCAGATAACCGCTCCAATGCCATAACACCTAGAGCTTGCTGACAGCAAACTTGCAGAGAAAAGCTTGGTCTGTAAAGCATTTACAGGGACTCGTAAAGTGTGTACTGCTGGCCCGTTACTCAAAGTTTCTCTCAGTAGGCATAAAAGTTAACCCCCTAACCGATGATAACTATGGGTTGTGACCCCCTAACTCTCAGGATAGGTGTTGGTGCCCTCAAGAGAGTTTTAGAAACTTCTTAGTTCACCAATTGGTGTTGACTGCGGGTCTCATTCCCCTCGCCAAAGCATGCGCGAGTACCTAATACTAGAAAAGTACCAACAAAAATGGTGTGGTACAATGGGATACCAATCTCCAATACAACCATGCTTACTACAAAACTGCCAAAACATTGTCTACTTGATCACCATCAAGCTGTGAACAAGCCATACAACATATTACAAATGACAAAATCTTACATGCACACTCACACCCCTATTTTGGTGAATTAGTAATATAGAGAAGAAAACCATACTCAGGCTCAATGGGCTCAATATCATATATCCATCATTCTTGTCCTTTTCCTCCTTTAAGAAAATAGGGGGGGGGGGGAGAAGGGTTGATTCAACACTATGCAGAAGTGTTATTTCTATTTCAAGTAAAGAGCTAAACTAGATAGCAGGCTGACATCATATATGGTTGTGCATGCCCAGGAAGATATAAGTTTTATGAATGAAGGAGAAGCTCCATACCCAACACCAAACACTAACCATGATGCCCGACTCTTAGCAGCTGTGCTACCCAGCTCTTTCCAGCACGCGTGTCGCCTAGCTCTTTCGAGTAACCCTATTGCCTAATTTTTAGCAATTATGCCCCATGCTCTAAGAAACCTTGCTGCTCATCTCTATACATCCATCATTCTTTTCCTTCACCCCTTCTGAGAAACTGGGGATGAGAATGGTTGTTATAACACTATGCAAAAGTGATTTATATTCCAAAGGGTAAAGTTAAAGTACATGAATAGATGATATTATACACGATAGTGCATTCCTGGGATGGAAATAGTATTACGGATTGAAGGAGTAACACCATGATTCAATTCAAAAAAAATGGCCTCGCTGCCTAACTCTTAGCATTCGTGTTGACCATCACTCGATAGCAGTCCCGCTAACATCTCTTGACAACAGATCCACTATCCAGCTTTCAGTAGCCTCAGCTCCTGACAAATAGTATCACTATGATACCGAATGTCTCTTGGTTCATAACACTATCATTTCTACATAAATCATGTTGCTAACAAACCATTTTCATTATGTACAGACCAAGATAATGACACAATGATTGTCACTACAGAAAATGATGCAATAAAGCATCAAGTGTCGTTACATTCTGGCAGAACCGATCACTTGGGTCGGACATATAGATTATAGGCTGCTAAGCCTAATCTTGTTAAAGACTCAGAAGGTTTAGTACCTTTTCCCCGGGTCGCTTGGCTTCTTATCCTAAGTCCAATATAGCTACAAGCTTCGCATACAAGCTTCAGTACCTTTGCCCCGAGTTGTTTGGCTTCTCATACTGACTCCATTATAGTGGCAATATTTCCCGATAAGGTTAAATACATTCCCCCAGAGTCGCTTGGCTTCTCATCCCGACCCTATTATAGCGGCATGCTACACCTACAAGGTTTAGTACGCTTAGCCCGAGTTGCTTAGCTTCTTAGCCCGACTCCATTATAGCGTCAAGCTCTGCCTACAAAGTTCAATATCTTTTCCCTGAGTCGCTTTACTTCTCAACCCGACTATCTTATAGAGGCATACCTTGCTAATAAGGCTCAAAGGCTCACAACCTTTGCATGTATGACTCAATGTGATGCTCTCCCACATGATGTATCTGCGATAGCTAGCTACTAAGCCTGATCGACTCCACACGACGTTCTCCCGCATGATGTATTTATGATCGCTGGCTCCTAAGCCCAATGTATTCCATGTGATTCTCTCATGTATGATGTATCAACGACCTTTAGCTGCTAAACCCAATATATTCCATGAGACGCTCTCTGTTTGATTTATCCACGATTGCTAGCTGCTAAGCTCGATCTATTCCAAGCGATGCTCTCCCTTGTGATGTATCCATGATCGCTAATTGCTAATCTTGATGTATTTATGATGTATTTATGATCACTGGCTCCTAAGCCCAATGTATTCCATGTGATGCTCTCCTTTGTGCTGTATCCATGATGGTTGCTAGTCCACGTGATGCTCTCCTGCCAGCTACACTTGGTGCTTCTTTTCCTGTCTTGCATGTCACTCTCTTGCCAACCCTTGTTGGCGCTCCCTTGTCATCTCTTCCAGGCACTTTCCTACTACCCCTGCTAGCCCTGCATGACGCTCCATTGCCGACCTTTCCTGGTGAACGTCAAACAACCATGCCTAGTGAACACCCGCCAACCTTGTGTGGTGTGCACACTTTCCGGTTAGCCCTAGGTAGCCTTGCCCAACTCCTTGCTAGCTCGGTCTGAATTGGACTGGCCCAAGGCCAGAATCAATTCTCCTTGACCTAATTTTCCCATACAAAGTGAACAGTACCTCCTCTATAGAGAGGGACCTTTTTCCTGGTGGCTTAGCTACCACTTTATACCTTCCTATTGGCTCAACCACCACTCTCCACCTTTAACCACCATGCCCATACAATCCCTGTAACACCAAGATGGTTCTATCCAGCTAGTGAGAAGCATCTCATCTCTACCAACCGATCTAACTAAATCGTTATAGCTTGCTCCCGAGGCACATTCCATGGGTCGGTTCTAATGACTTTGCTCTGTGATCCTCAAATCTCCATTGTACCAGCACTCCAGAAGACATCGCAAAGTTCTATATCACATCTATTTGTTATACGATGTTTTAAACCTTTTAAAAGTTTTATTTTTTGGACTTCTGATTTTGGATCATTCCTGCAGATATTTTGTTCTTTAACTTTGCTAAAATTAGTTTTTTTGAGAAATCGCTAACTATTTAGCCAATAGTACAAACACTACTAGCAAAAACAAAAAGGGGAGGGGGGGGGGGGGGGGGAGGGAGGGTGGGGGAGGAAGGTTCCTAGGAAATATCTCAGAAATAGCCGTTTTGTAGGGATTCCCAGGGAGATACTTTATTTGAAAACCCTTCATAGGAAAAGCTTTTCAATAAATTTTCGAAGGATTTTCCCAGACATTTATGGGTAAACTTCTTTGTAGGAAGTATCGACGGTTTTTCCACACACAACATTAATGGGAACGGTTCCAAGAAGTTTTCCAAGTGATACTTTTTCTTGTACACTCCGAGGAATGCTAATAGGTTTTTTGTTATATTTTTGACACATTTCGTGATATATTTCCTAGGGATTTCCGAGGAAATATGGAAATCTAAAAAAATGAAAAATGAAGGAAAATATCCATATTTTTTAGACTAAAAAAAAAAAAATCTAATACAAATGATCAAAATTATTTCAAATAGACAATAAACATAAATATATAAAGTATCAAATACAATACAAGTTTTAAAAAAATAACTAAAACCACAAAGAGAATATAAATATCTAAAAATGTAAAAGTATTTTCAACAACTACTAAGGAGGAATAGGTGGATTCTTATTATTGAATTGTCTGCTTATTTCATTCATTTGAGCTTGTAATTGTTTGAGCTTGTAATTGTTACCGTATTTTCAACAACTAAGGAGGAACAGGTGGATTCTTATTATTGAATTGTCTGCTTATTTCATTCATTTGAGCTTGTAATTGTTACTGTATTTCGAATATTTGAACTTCTTGATATAAATGTTGTTCAATTTGGACATGCATTTAGAATTGTCATTATTCCAACTCCAAACCTAAAAATTGTTAAGACAAAGATTTATATTTTAGCAAACGAAAAAAAAAAAAAAAAACGAAGTGTATAATAAATATATATATATATATATATATATATATATATATATATATATATATATATATATATATATATATATATATATATATATATATATATATATATGACCCATTTTTTTTCGTCGCATAGGGCTTTCAAAATCAACGGACCGACCCTGACACACACACACACACACACATATATATATATATATATATATATATATATATATATATATTTTCGAATTATTATTATTATTATTATTATGATATAATGTATGTTGCTATAATAGATATAAAAAATGTTTATATATATATATATATATATATATATATATATATATATATATATATATATATATATATATATAAACATTTTTTATATCTATTATAGCAACATACATTATATCATAATAATAATAATAATAATTCGAAAATACTTTATTCTTTACTAAAGCATTCGCCCATGTGAACACGAAAATAAATGTATCATTCTTTAAAGCATGTTTAGTAACATCCATAAACTATGCCGTCCTAGATTTTTAACCAAAATTTACATTTTTAATTGAAAACAAACATTCTTATTCATTTTGAAAAGATAGATAAATAATCATTTGTTCAAGTTTGACGAACCATAAACAAAATCACAATAGTAAAAATATAGTGAAATCTAAAGATAGATAAATAACCACTTGTTCTAGTTTGGCGAACTATAAACAAAATCACAATAGTAAAAATATAGTGAAATCTAATATGGGGAAGTATCCAAGATATATCTATGGATGCATTGCAAGCAACTCATGTTATTATGTTTGCGGGCTGACAACCTAAAACATTTAAACCTTAACCCGTAAGCACAAAGTTTATTTAGTTTTTCAAAGTACCACAAAACCATATGAATGTCATGACCTCACCATAAGATTATCAATGTTTTGAAAATCGGACCGGACATCGAACCGGTAGTCGTACTGGGTCGATGGTTTTTCGACCGGTCAAACCGGTGCCAAAAACCGGATGAACCGGATGACGTGTGAATATATATATATATATATATATATATATATATATATATATATATATATATATAGTTTATAACCCGTGGGAACAACGGTTATAAAATTAATCAAACTTTTATAGTAAAAACTAAAAATTATTAATAAGTTATTTTAAATAAATTATTAATTTAAGAGATATTTTTTATTAGTTATGTGAAATTATAATCATTGATTCAAATAAATATATAAAATTAATTTTTAATATATATTAGATATTTTTTATTTGTGAATTAATGAAAACAATAATTTAAAATTTAAAATTTAATGTTTAAAATTTAAAATAGAATCACATTAATGAGTAGGTCTAATAAATTTAAAATGGAAAATTAATAGATTGTAAAGTGACAACACATTAATTAAAATGTCTAATATGGTGATACATGGTAAAATAGCTATTCTTTTATATATATATATATATATATATATATATATATATATATATATATATATATATATATATATATATATATATATATATATATATATATATATATATATATATATATATATATATATATATATATATATATCGATTTAAAATGAAACAACACATTTAAAGTTTTATGTTTTAATAATTTATGCGATGTGATTATTTTTCAAATGTTTGTTATAAAAATAATGGAAAATTAAAGGTAAAAAAAAAAAATAAAAAAATAAAATAAAATAAATAAAATAAAAAAACTACGAGTATTGAATGTAGAGAGGACTGAGATGTATGAGTAAATGTTTTATGTTTAAGTTGTTCACAAATCCCACATCAATGAAAAACTGGGGAGCTTTTAGAGTTCTATACAAGCGTGTGAAGTCCATGCAGTCATCCTGACGAAGAATGGGCTTCTCCTTTCAAAGCGTGGGTCCCCTTCAATCTTTACTCAGTAAAAGATATATATATATATATATATATATATATATATATATATATATATATATATATATATATAGAACTGTTGGTTTTTTACGGTTAGACCAAAACGGTTCTGACCGGTTTTAGGTTAAACCGCCGGTTTTTTCCAGTTTAATTTTCAAGCGGTTCTGAAGACTTAAAAAATCGGGATCACGATCGGTTCCTGGTTAAACTAGTTCAATCGGCCGGTCCGGTCCGATTTTCAAAACAATGACGATTACAATGATTTCCATTGCTATAGTATCACTACAAGTTTTCCTGTTATCATCCCTTCATAGTGTTTCAAGCAACTGCTATGGCCCTCATAGTCTTTTATAAAGTGTTATGGCCCCATAGTTAATTGATATGGCTCGTATAGTATTTCATACATGTGCTATGGCCCCCATAGTCTTTCATATATATAATGTCACAAATACAATCTAACATAGCATAACACCTAGTGTCCTTCATAGTATATTGAGAAAACTAACTTGAGTTAAAAAACTGAAATCCTAACTACCCAAAGTCATGTAGTATCCGCTACGCAAACCACATAAACCAATCAGAGGTCAAACCTTAGTCTATAGCTCCAAACATCTAGTGTTTCCAAAAGTTAAGTTGGTCAGTAAGCGAAGAGTCAATGATCAAAGTCACTACATTTACTTTGCGTGTACAAGTATGATGCATTGTCGTTCAAGAGTGTTGTAATTGGTATTTCGACACTTATACCACAAACTAAATGTGATATTTGATCTGGAGTCTCCGAGTAGCCAACAACACCTCAATCTTTATACATAGTTGTGCAAAAGTACCATGTTTCGAGACAGAAGCGACATCATCTTGGCTTAAGCTCTTGTCTAACCATATTCTTCCACCGGTTAATTCGGATAAGATACATACCTAAACATAGGTTCCTCTATGTGTGTTCCCCCTTTTAATTAATTTATAATTAATTAATTGATGTGTGTAAAACTCACTTAGTTTTAATCCTACTTTAATTATCAAATAACACACAAAAGGCAGTAAACCTATCAATTGTGGTATAGCTAAATAAGCAGGGTATCGAACACAGGGAACGGCAAATTAAATTAAAAACTAATTCTATCTAAATTGATTAAGAAATAGGTGTTTTTCTCTAGTTTTACAAGACTAGAAACTTACTAACTAGAACTAATTTAAGACTAGAAAATAACAATTTAACTAGATTCAATAATTGGAAAGGAACTTCTGTTTAGTTCAACTCGGTTAACTTTATGGTTGATTTCAAGGTAATAGTGCAATGGATTAATTCTTTCGTTGGTTACCGATTCAAGTGATTAGGTTCATGTTCACTACCCTAATCCTTAGCAAATAAACTAACTCAAACAGTGGCCAATTGCTTAATTTAATTATATTTACTAGATTAATTATTCGGGTTAAGTTAGACTTGCAATAGCTAATTAATTTATTATTCTTAATTAACCTCTTGTTTGATGGTCATCTTGCAAGCTTGCACATGAATTTACTCAATTTCCTTATTAATCCTAGTTTCATATTCATTAATCCCAGACATATGGTATAGTGGTCACATATCATATGAGGTTGATAATCAATAGATGTTCATGCTAATCAATTATCTTCCTATTAATAGAAAATTAATTATCATTCATACACAAGGTTCTTTAGCAAGCTAAAATAACAAAAATTCACCAACTTGGAATTAATCCTACCAATCAATCAAACCATATTGTCAACTTTGTATCCCCAAAAAGAAGTCTAAAGATTTTAGTTCATAATTAAGGTAAATAACAGCAAACAAACAAGTTCAAGTTGCTTAATCATATTGACAAAACAAAAGAATAAGTAGAATGATGAAATTGTGCCTTAATTACTTCCGGAATTGAATTCTAGCTTTCTTGGTCGACTTCTAGGGTTCTTCTGGCTTCTTAATCGCAGCAAAGCACTTCTGAAACTTCCCAGAATTTTTTTTCTCTCGATCTGTGGAGTTATCTCTAAATAAGCGTTCCGACTCGTCGAGTCATATGGTGACTCGACGAGTCCCTCTCACATTCTCCGTATTGCGATAACTATCTGGACTTCTGAATCATTATCCTTCTGATTCCTCGACCGGACTCGTCGAGTCCAGGCTCGACTCGCCGAGTAGAAGCCTTTTTTTTTTTGGTGTTTTTCCTTCTTCATTCCACTCTCGACCTCCTAACCGCTTCTCTTGCTTCCTTTTGCTTCCGAGCTTCATCTTTGGACTGAAAAACATAATTTAACATTTTTAAGTACCTTTTGTCCATAATATGCAATAATTTAGCTAATATATGAATAAAAACTATACTTAATACACACTAAATATGCACATATCAAAATACCCCACACTTGTCTTTTGTTTGCCCTCAAGCAAAACTGAATTTTAACATATTAGAATTATGTATGACAACTCCAATCTAACCTAGCCATTATGCCAAGACCGCAACGCATGCATTTGTGTCTAAATTTTTTCCTAAAGAACCCTCATACTCCAAATACTCACAATCCTCATAAACATTTGCCCACTCACCCCGAACTATGCTCATTTTATGCAACCCTCTGAATCCATCCTCAGAAAACCTCTTTACCCTCAAGGCATTTTTAATTGAGCAACCCAAGCATACATATTCTAGAATTACAACTTTTCGATACCACTATGGAGCTTTGAATTCTTCACTTTCTTGATAATTTGATCTTTGATATCTTTGAATTCACCAACTTGTATTGATTTTTGGTATCTTCAACTTTTTGGATTTCTTGGAATTTTGATCTTTAGATCTTCACTTCATTTGCTCCAAAATTTTTACAACTTTTCTTGTAATTCTCTCTTTTATTTTTTTTACATGTATACCTCACTTTTGTCACTCAAATCCCTACATGCTTAAGCAGGGGCGCTCAATCTCAACCTTTATTGGCTAATGATAAAAAATTTCCTAGATACATTTCAGGTTTAGGCTGCTAAACATATTGCATCCCTCAGGCTGAGCAAGGTCGTGTTTTTGTCCCATGATTTCACTGGAATAAGGAAGCCACAAATGCACTAGAACGTATATAAGCTCAACTAAACATTTGGGTTCTCATGCAATCATCAAATATAATACTAGCATGATCCCTAATTACTTTACCAAAATTTTCTAAATTTATCATAAATTAAGTAAAACTTTAACTAATATAACCAACCCCCTACCCCACACTTAATTTATGCAATGTCCCCATTGCATATTATGCATGATAAAGAACAATAAAATAAAGAAGGAATTGGAACAAACTCCCCTGGGATAGTAGTTGCGAGGTTGAACTTCTTCATTTAAAGCTCCATCTTCAGTTGAATTTAGACATAGGAACAACTCATCCATGCATTGGGTGTCATTCGTCTCGTGCGGTTGACAGCTCCAAATATGTGGGAAAAAGCATCTTGGAATCGCCTAGAAATGGTCTTCAAAAATATAGCCAATTGTTGCCTTGAATTGAATCAAATCGTCGACTCAAGATAAAAGAATGAGCAACCCGTCGAGTTTTATGTGGAGACTCGCCGAGTTGAATCGTCATATGGGCAGAAATCGTGAATTTTCGCTAGAACTCATCGAGTTATAAGGGTGCACTCGACGATTTTTCGGCTCTGATCGTGCAAATTATTCTTTCTGCTTCAGGTTTGTTTTTGAGGTCAAAGAGGGTTTAAGGTACACCTCATTATATTCTTCAGTGACGAAACTCCTTTCTTAACCGTTAATACCATCAGACTTATAAAATCACTCAAATCTTCTAATCTTCTTGTCTACGACTTGACCCCTCACTTTATTTCCTCACGCTTTATTCGTTCATTCTATCCTTCACCCTATATTCTGAAAAGATAAAAAACAAATACCAAGTAATAATAAAAATAAATCAAAATAAAAATCTTAAATTATCCCTAAATACTAAAAGTTTAGAAAGAAAAAGAAAAGCAAACTCTGGTGACGGGTTGCCTCCAGCAAGCGCTTCTTTTTGTGCGAGTCTTTAGCTGGACTCCCAACTTAATAAACTTCTAATAAATTCGATGCCCATCCATCCATTGCATTAAATATTTTCTTTGGACCAATTTGTAAAATGCGACTCTTTTCTTCTAAAATTGGCCAAACAAGCTTGAATACATAAAACCCAAGAATTCTGACAAGGGTTGGGACCGGTCGGGTACTAATCAAAAATGGATCGCACTTCAGAACTTTCTCCAAAGTTGGAATCGTCACCCCATACTTCGAAACACAAACCAGAAATACATGGGACCATGTCGTAGTAATGGTCAAACCACGGGTTGGTTCCTGCAATTCAGCTTGTTCTTGTTCTTCATCTAACCCTTCTGCCAGCAACCTTTCCAGCTCCTCCAAATCTTTTTCTGGATTAAATTCTTCATCTTGTAACTTTAGCTCTTGTGACTCAAATTGTTCTTGATCGCTAGACAAGATGTTATCTAACCATCCATCAAATTTCTTCAAATCAACATCTTAGTCATAGTCCTCATCTTTTTTGCTCATTTACCTGCACTACTTCCTCAAGAAAAGCATCAAAAGCATCGAGATTTGGAAAATACATAATAAAATAAAAATAATAAAAATAAAAACTAAACTATATAAAAAATCAATAAAATAAAAATGACAACAATTAGAAAATAAAATTAACTATTTGAACCATTCCACGGGAACGGCGCCAAAAACTTGATGTGTGTAAAACTCACTTAGTTTTAATCCTACTTTAATTATCAAATAACACACAAAAGGCAGTAAACCTATCAATTGTGGTATAGCTAAATAAGCAGGGTATCGAACACAGGGAACGGCAAATTAAATTAAAAACTAATTCTATCTAAATTGATTAAGAAATAGGGGTTTTTCTCTAGTTTTACAAGACTAGAAACTTACTAACTATAACTAATTTAAGACTAGAAAATAACAATTTAACTAGATTCAATAATTGGAAAGGAACTTCTGTTTAGTTCAACTCGGTTAACTTTATGGTTGATTTCAAGGTAATAGTGCAATAGATTAATTCTTTTGTTGGTTACCGATTCAAGTGATTAGGTTCATGTTCACTACCCTAATCCTTAGCAAATAAACTAACTCAAACAGTGGCCAATTGCTTAATTTAATTATATTTACTAGATTAATTATTCGGGTTAAGTTAGACTTGCAATAGCTAATTAATTTATTATTCTTAATTAACCTCTTGTTTGATGGTCATCTTGCAAGCTTGCACATGAATTTACTCAATTTCCTTATTAATCCTAGTTTCATATTCATTAATCCTAGACATATGGTATAGTGGTCACATATCATATGAGGTTGATAATCAATAGATGTTCATGCTAATAAGTTATCTTCCTATTAACAGAAAATTAATTATCATTCATACACAAGGTTCTTTAGCAAGCTAAAATAACAAAAATTCACCAACTTGGAATTAATCCTACCAATCAATCAAACCATATTGTCAACTTTGTATCCCCAAAAAGAAGTCTAAAGATTTTAGTTCATAATTAAGGTAAATAACAGCAAACAAACAAGTTCAAGTTGCTTAATCATATTGACAAAACAAAAGAATAAGTAGAATGATGAAATTGTGCCTTAATTACTTCCGGAATTGAATTCTAGCTTTCTTGGTCGACTTCTAGGGTTCTTCTGGCTTCTTAATCGCAGCAAAGCACTTCTGAAACTTCCCAGAATTTTTTTTCTCTCGATCTGTGGAGTTATCTTTAAATAAGCGTTCCGACTCGTCGAGTCATATGGTGACTCGACGAGTCCCTCTCACATTCTCCGTATTGCGATAACTATCTGGACTTCTGAATCATTATCCTTCTGATTCCTCGACCGGACTCGTCGAGTCCAGGCTCGACTCGCCGAGTAGAAGCCTTTTTTTTGGTGTTTTTCCTTCTTCATTCCACTCTCGAGCTCCTAACCGCTTCTCTTGCTTCCTTTTGCTTCCGAGCTTCATCTTTGGACTGAAAAACATAATTTAACATTTTTAAGTACCTTTTGTCCATAATATGCAATAATTTAGCTAATATATGAATAAAAACTATACTTAATACACACTAAATATGCACATATCAAAATACCCCACACTTGTCTTTTGTTTGCCCTCAAGCAAAACTGAATTTTAACACATTAGAATTATGTATGACAACTCCAATCTAACCCAGCCATTATGCCAAGACCGCAATGCATGCATTTGTGTCTAAATTTTTTCCTAAAGAACCCTCATACTCCAAATACTCACAATCCTCATAAACATTCGCCCACTCACCCCGAACTATGCTCATTTTATGCAACCCTCTGAATCCATCCTCAGAAAACCTCTTTACCCTCAAGGCATTTTTAATTGAGCAACCCAAGCATACATATTCTAGAATTACAACTTTTCGATACCACTATGGAGCTTTGAATTCTTCACTTTCTTGATAATTTGATCTTTGATATCTTTGAATTCACCAACTTGTATTGATTTTTGGTATCTTCAACTTTTTGGATTTCTTGGAATTTTGATCTTTAGATCTTCACTTCATTTGCTCCAAAATTTTTACAACTTTTCTTGTAATTCTCTCTTTTATTTTTTTTACATGTATACCTCACTTTTGTCACTCAAATCCCTACATGCTTAAGCAGGGGCGCTCAATCTCAACCTTTATTGGCTAATGATAAAAAATTTCCTAGATACATTTCAGGTTTAGGCTGCTAAACATATTGCATCACTCAGGCTGAGCAAGGTCGTGTTTTTGTCCCATGATTTCACTGGAATAAGGAAGCCACAAATGCACTAGAACGTATATAAGCTCAACTAAACATCTGGGTTCTCATGCAATCATCAAATATAATACTAGCATGATCCCTAATTACTTTACCAAAATTTTCTAAATTTATCATAAATTAAGTAAAACTTTAACTAATATAACCAACCCCCTACCCCACACTTAATTTATGCAATGTCCCCATTGCATATTATGCATGATAAAGAACAATAAAATAAAGAAGGAATTGGAACAAACTCCCCTGGGATAGTAGTTGCGAGGTTGAACTTCTTCATTTAAAGCTCCATCTTCAGTTGAATTTAGACATAGGAACAACTCATCCATGCATTGGGTGTCATTCGTCTCGTGCGGTTGACAGCTCCAAATATGTGGGAAAAAGCATCTTGGAATCGCCTAGAAATGGTCTTCAAAAATATAGCCAATTGTTGCCTTGAATTGAATCAAATCGTCGACTCAAGATAAAAGAATGAGCAACCCGTCGAGTTTTATGTGGAGACTCGCCGAGTTGAATCGTCATATGGGCAGAAATCGTGAATTTTCGCTAGAACTCATCGAGTTATAAGGGTGCACTCGACGATTTTTCGGCTCTGATCGTGCAAATTATTCTTTCTGCTTCAGGTTTGTTTTTGAGGTCAAAGAGGGTTTAAGGTACACCTCATTATATTCTTCAGTGACGAAACTCCTTTCTTAACCGTTAAAACCATCGGACTTATAAAATCACTCAAATCTTCTAATCTTCTTGTCTACGACTTGACCCCTCACTTTATTTCCTCATGCTTTATTCGTTCATTCTATCCTTTACCCTATATTCTGAAATGATAAAAAACAAATACCAAGTAATAATAAAAATAAATCAAAATAAAAATCCTAAATTATCCCTAAATACTAGAAGTTTAGAAAGAAAAAGAAAAGCAAACTCTGATGACGGGTTGCCTCCCGCAAGCGCTTCTTTTTGTGCGAGTCTTTAGCTAGACTCCCAACTTAATAAACTTCTAATAAATTCGATGCCCATCCATCCATTGCATTAAATATTTTCTTTGGACCAATTTGTAAAATGCGACTCTTTTCTTCTACAATTGGCCAAACAATCTTGAATACATAAAACCCAAGAATTCTGACAAGGGTTGGGACCGGTCGGGTACTAATCAAAAATGGATCGCACTTCAGAACTTTCTCCAAAGTTGGAATCGTCACCCCATGCCTCGAAACACAAACCAGAAATACAGGGGACCATGTCGTGGTAATGGTCAAACCACAGGTTGGTTCCTGCAATTCAACTTGTTCTTATTCTTCATCTAACCCTTCTGCCAGCAACCTTTCCAGCTCCTCCAAATCCTTTTCTGGATTAAATTCTTCATCTTGTAACTTTAGCTCTTGTGACTCAAATTGTTCTTGATCGCTAGACAAGATGTTATCTAACCATCCATCAAATTTCTTCAAATCAACATCTGAGTCATAGTCCTCATCTTTTTGCTCATTTACCTGCACTACTTCCTCAAGAAAAGCATCAAAAGCATCGAGATTTAGAGAATACATAATAAAATAAAAATAATAAAAATAAAAACTAAACTATATAAAAAATCAATAAAATAAAAATGATAACAATTAGCAAATAAAATTAACTATTTGAACCATTCCACGGCAACGGCGCCAAAAACTTGATGTGTGTAAAACTCACTTAGTTTTAATCCTACTTTAATTATCAAATAACACACAAAAGGCAGTGAACCTATCAATTGTGGTATAGCTAAATAAGCAGGGTATCGAACACAGGGAACGGCAAATTAAATTAAAAACTAATTCTATCTAAATTGATTAAGAAATAGGGGTTTTTCTCTAGTTTTACAAGACTAGAAACTTACTAACTATAACTAATTTAAGACTAGAAAATAACAATTTAACTAGATTCAATAATTGGAAAGGAACTTCTGTTTAGTTCAACTCGGTTAACTTTATGGTTGATTTCAAGGTAATAGTGCAATGGATTAATTTTTTCGTTGGTTACCGATTCAAGTGATTAGGTTCATGTTCACTACCCTAATCCTTAGCAAATAAACTAACTCAAATAGTGGCCAATTGCTTAATTTAATTATATTTACTAGATTAATTATTCGGGTTAAGTTAGACTTGCAATAGCTAATTAATTTATTATTCTTAATTAACCTCTTGTTTGATTGTCATCTTGAAAGCTTGCACATGAATTTACTCAATTTCCTTATTAATCCTAGTTTCATATTCATTAATCCTAGACATATGGTATAGTGGTCACATATCATATGAGGTTGATAATCAATAGATGTTCATGCTAATCAGTTATCTTCCTATTAACAGAAAATTAATTATCATTCATACACAAGGTTCTTTAGCAAGCTAAAATAACAAAAATTCACCAACCTGGAATTAATCCTACCAATCAATCAAACCATATTGTCAACTTTGTATCCCCAAAAAGAAGTCTAAAGATTTTAGTTCATAATTAAGGTAAATAACAGCAAACAAACAAGTTCAAGTTGCTTAATCATATTGACAAAACAAAAGAATAAGTAGAATGATGAAATTGTGCCTTAATTACTTCCGGAATTGAATTCTAGCTTTCTTGGTCGACTTCTAGGGTTCTTCTGGCTTCTTAATCGCAGCAAAGCACTTATGAAACTTCCCAAAAAAAAATTTCTCTCGATCTGTGGAGTTATCTGTAAATAAGCGTTCCGACTCGTCGAGTCATATGGTGACTCGATGAGTCCCTCTCACATTCTCCGTATTGCGATAACTATCTAGACTTCCGAATCATTATCCTTCTGATTCCTCGACCGGACTCGTCGAGTCCAGGCTGGACTCGCCGAGTAGAAGCCTTTTTTTTGGTGTTTTTCCTTCTTCATTCCACTCTCGAGCTCCTAACCGCTTCTCTTGCTTCCTTTTGCTTCCGAGCTTCATCTTTGGACTGAAAAACATAATTTAACATTTTTAAGTACCTTTTGTCCATAATATGCAATAATTTAGCTAATATATGAATAAAAACTATACTTAATACACACTAAATATGCACATATCATTAATTCACTCACATAGGTCTTACACACTTCTCACCGTTCAACATTATGTAATCATGATTGTACTTTATTTATTAATTCAAGGCATAGTACACCACAAATCATATTGTGAAAGCATGTAAAGAAAATACATCATTTAAATAATATTCATCTAAAAGAATATTCCTAAAGCAACAAATGTAACTTTGAGCTCCAGGAATTGTCTGTTGATGAGATGCCACACCTTTGTGTGTTGTTAGGGGAAGTAGCCCGTTGTTAGATGCCAACTACTCTACATGTCAATCCGTAACAAATCTTGTGTAAGTAGGAGATTTTTAAATGTATATGCTCAAGAGACATTACTCTAATAACAAATGATCATATAGGGTCACACCTTTATCAAGTTGCACATTTTGAATATTTATTATTAATAAATGGGAAAATATCATTGTAGAACAATAAAGTTTTTTCATTTGTCCGATTTGGTCACTCTCCATGTCAATCCGCCATGTAACCCCTGCCAAGAAAGACGCTCCTGTAAATTTCTTGACTGACCCGATAGAAGGAAGGTCAACCCTTAGACCGACTGACATTTTGATTTTTGGATGGGTTGGAGGGAAACGTGCATGTGTGGACCTTACAGAGGTATCCCCTCTCGTAATGTGATAACCGTTAATTTACGGTCAAGTCAAAGTCAACCGAAGTCAACAAGTCAAACCGTTCGACTCATTTTGCCCGTGGGTACTAGAGTTTATGTTAGGTAAATACTAAACAACTCGCTATTCTAATGAGAGATCATAAATCAAAAAGTGCGAACATCTAGATCTCCTTAACCTAAAACTGTGGTACGTGGCGAGCCAAACCGATAAAACAATGTTGCATACTCATCAAGAGTGTGTAAGATCCTTAAACAAGGCTTAACAGGGTTTATGGACCTTGCGTGGCGAAGCCGGACACTCACAAATGCCACACACGAAACCTCTCTCAATCGTTTTCACTCTATCTCTCTCTATTTAGAATCTCTCCCAAATCTCTCCACGTATGTCAAATCTCTCCCAAATCTCTCTAAGTATGTGAAATCTCTCCCAAAACTCTCTTTGTATGAGAAATCTCTCCAAGAATGTGAAATCTCTCCCAAATTTCTCTAAGTATGTGAAATCTCTCCCAAAACTCTCTTTGTATGAGAAATCTCTCCAAGAATGTGAAATCTCTCCCAAATCTCTCTTTGTATGAGAAATCTCTCCAAGAATGTGAAATCTCTCCCAAATCTCTTTGAAAATTTCCTTAAACTTTTTATAGTCTTTCGGGCCATCCCGACCCTTAACCGGGTCAAAAACGGCTTAAAACGGGGTAAAAACGAGAAAAACGGACTTAAGGAGTCGAAACCCCTCTCAAGGAACCGAAACCCTCTCAGGAACTGAAACCCCTTAGAAGCTGAGACCAAGACCGAGACTAGAAGATGAAACCAAGAAAGAACTGAAACCCTGGAGCCGAGACCTCCTGCGAGCCGAAACCACCTGAACCGAGCCTCGCCTTCGGCTCCTTTCTCGCCTGCGAAAGTCTTTAGCCGAACCTCACTTTCAATTCCTCCTTCTCCGGCACTCTCGGTCCCTGCTCCCTCTCTCGGTCCTTCTTTCTCTACTCTCGGTTCTTTTCCCTATCTTGGTCTTTTTGTTCTCCTCTTGGTTCCAAGAATCAGAGGACCGAACCTCCGGCCAGACTTCGGAATTTTGATATTTTTGGCCCATTTTCAATATTTTTCACATTTTGAGCCTGTTTTTCGTGATTTTAATGCGGTATTTTCTCCAAAAATCATATTTTAATATAAAAGACACTAAATATTCATAATTTAATCATATTTTTATGAAAATCCTTATTTAAATAATAAAAACTAGTGGGTGAATAATTGAGGTGGAGTGTTGACTTTGTTTTACCTTATGACACAAGCAACCATTCCCATACCCACTCCATGTCACTATTCATCATCAGCCCTTACCTAGTCACTTCATTGTACTTTTCCCACCTTTTTCCAACCTCACAATTGGTCAAAGGCTAGAAAAGTCTCCTCTCTCCTCACACTTCTCTCATTTTCTCATTTTTCCACCAAAGATCAAGCATATCTTTTCTCACACTTCCTCTCTCTAAAAATTCGAGATTTAAGGCTATACTCCAAACTTTTCTTCTACTTTTGGTAATTATTAACATCCTCCTTGTGATTATTACACATCATTCTACTCAAATCATTGATTTTTTACACAAATATCGTCATATTTGTTATTAGCTCCTCAAATCTTCATGCACCTCCCAAGTGTTCTTGGGTTGGAAACTTCTTTTCTCCATCATCCATCTTCTGAAATCACTCAAGGTGAGTTCATACCCCTACATTTTCATGTTTTCTCAAGCTTTCAGGAGGGGAATACAAGTTAAAACACCAAGAACATAACTAAACTTTTCTAACAGCCTTCATCTGAAAAGTTCAACTCCATTCACAGACTGTTTTGGGCAACTTCAACATTTTTCTTTTCCAAACTGTACAAGTTTCAAGTATTTCACATTCTTAGCTTTAAAATGACTACTTGCAGATTTTTCTACAATTTATGGTGATTTTTACAAAACTGCCTATCATTTCAAACACCAATCCGGACCAGTCTGTGATTATGGACTTTTTCACCCAAGTTGAAGGTCATTAAAAATCATGATAAAAATTATGAGTAAACTAGACACATTTTGCAAACTCTCAAAATTTACAGATTTAGTTTTCGACTTCCTATGATTTTTCTATGACTTTTCTAAAACAGCGTATAAAGGTTAGATTTAGTTAACAACATATAAATTTCATAATACTTTGTATTATGTTGAGCAGAGCGTATAACCATAAGTTCTAAATATTGAATGTGTTTCCTTGTTAGTTTATCATCATAAACTGAAACTTAGACATTCATGATAAGATTATTCATTCATTTAGAACACGTATATTAAGCTATAATAAGCATAGTTTATGGATTCATAACACTAATGCAATTTCATAAAAGAGTTCTTATATATTACAAATGTTTTGGATAAACTATAATAGGTATAGTTTATGATTCATCACATAACACATTCGTACAAAAAAGGGTACATTCATACAAAAAGGTTACACACTCACGCACACCACACGTAAACTTGTTAACGTAAATTGTGAGACAATCCCTTTCCGTACGTCCGAGTGCGGGATCTAATTCCGGGTAGTTATAATCAGAGTCTCCTGGAGGGAGAACGTGATAGTTATGTATTGATCTATATTGGGTTTGACACCCCACACCTTGCTGCTAACTACAGTGGGACATGCAGGTCTACGGGTGAAAAATGTCATTTCAGTTTCGCGACGCCTGAGAAACGTCGTGGCAGGTTCATTCAGTCATAGTATGGTTATAGCGACTCACATAGGGAGATAACAATACATAAAGTTTACGGGATTTTTATAAAACCTAAAGGGGTTTCATGTCAATTTAAAATGACTTTTATATCAATAACTACAGATATTACTTTACACTTTCGGTTTTCGTATTTATGACTACACATCATTTGAAACCACATTTATATCTTTAAGTATGGTCAATACTTGTTATTTCTCGGTCCTGGGATTTAGGACTACATATACATAAAGTATTAACAAACATAAGAATTTACAGTAATTTCATTTAATTCAAGCGCGTTTATGTGGATTTAAACACATATCATTTTCTATTAGTAAGAGAGGTTACTTATACATTTTGGTTTTCGGTTATAAGACTACATTACACAGATTATAAAGAAAATATCATATTGCCTGTATACATATTCTAACGCTTTTACAAGGAAAACTGTTTACTTCTCTAACGAAATCTCTTATGAACTCACCAACCTTTGTGTTGACACTTTTTCAAAGCTACTTATATTCTTAGGAATTCAGTGAAACAGGAAATCAACAACGTTCTGAGGATGGGACGATAATTCGTCAAACAGTTCATTTTGTATCATAAAGTAATTGATGTGAATCATGTAAACATATACTTCGATGTAACTTTTTCAATTATATTTGTGATGGTTGTATTTACTTTGAACACTATTATACTCATTGTTCTGATACTCTGCATGAAGTCCTCCACCCCCGGACGTTTCCGCCATCCTTGGTTTGGGGGTGTGATACGTAAGTTTGAGGGCCGGGGTTTTCACGGCGGGATAGGTTGCATTAAAAGCTGCTACTTGCAAGATCACCAAAAATGAGAAACCGTGTATGGAAAATCAACACGCGTTTATACCTTTTGCATTTGATATGTTTGGTTTCCTTACGCCGGATGCGGTGGAGCTTCTTAGTAGACTACAATGGATCATGCATAGCCATGTTATATCCCTAGATCTATGGATGTAGTCTTCAAAAGAATTGGTTTTACCATACAAAAGGGTATAGCGGCGCAACTTGTAGCCCGTTTGCCTTTTCATTCATTGTATGATGATAACTAAATGAAATTTAGATATATGTATCGATTAAAAAAAGTTAAAAAAATTAATTAGGGTAATACGGTAAATGATTCAAAAAATTTCTGGTTTCACCGATTATACTTGACTATATGGATTTTCCTTTTTCCTTTTTCAATATGTGGCATTTTTTCAAGACCTTAAATAAAAACAATACCCATGTCAGCTTCATTTGTTCTTAAATGGAATATATACCTTTTCTGTTCAGTCAATTCTAACTCCAACAACCACCACAACCGTCTACCTCCCACCTACTTCATTTACCCATCAATTGTCGACCTCCCAGCTGGAGCACCATGGTTACTTGACTTGTCGATTTTCTCAAAGGTTCAAAAGAAAACTGAAAAGGGTGTTCATGGTAATGGCGTAATTATTTTCTTAAAGGTATCAGCTTTCTAATGTGTCCAACCGTTGATAGCTTCTTTGATGACTACAGATAGTAAAGCTGGCCAGCCTGCATCGACTTATTCATAGTGGATGTTCGTCAGTGGGCTACTCAGTCTGGATTTGCGGTTACTTCTGTTCTACTGGAATGAATATGCAAGCCGATATCTCTGTTTCGCCTCATGTTTGCAACGATCTCAAAATCATGAACTGCAACATCCAAAGAACTTATTTCAGTACCTCGAATTAGAGTAATAAACAACGAACATATAATAATTTCGATCCTTAATTGGATCAGTGGTGAAAGACCCCAACTTTCGTATTTTTGAAAGACCCAAACTTTCATATTTCACATTATCATTACTCCAAAACACGCTATTTGCATATTCATAAAAGCAATATTTTACATTGATATAAAGGATTTACAAACTATTGGATACAAACCTTCTATTACAAAGTGTTATATATATTACATAACTACCCAGGATATTGTAATTTATACAAACATAAAAAGTAGTACAAAAGTACTATTACAAACTATTCTACATCTTTCATTAGTACGTAAACATACTATTTATTTATCACCTGCAATTGTTAAACATTGATAGGGTAAGCGGTGACGCTTAGTGAGTTCAAAAATAGATACAATATAATGTTATGCCATATATATACTTCAATGTGACAAGGTAAAGAGGAACAAAATGTATGTGAGATCATGTAACAAACGTTCATATCAATCAAAGACATTATTCAAAGATATTCTTTTCAATTCTTGATATACATCAATATAGCTTTGGCCCAATTGGCATAGAAGACATGCAATTTCTGATTAACATCTTGTTAGATTTCAGGCTTATAATCCTGTCTAACCATTTGCCAATGCCATAGAATAGAAGTCATTCTCTTACGGAGACATGCTCTACATGGCCAGAGGCTACGTACCAGTACCAATGTGAATCTAAGTCCTTTCACTGATCACATGGTCAAAGGTATTACAATTGCTATAAACATAGCGAATAACACGAGAAAATAACTCAGAATGATAATATTGAAAAGCACATAGCACATATAACACATAACATACAATTGTTCCTATATATTGAACTCACCTTAAGTTAACAGGGGGTTAAAATAGTAATTTGGACAGCACTTCGGCTTTAAATATGCCTTTCTACGTTGAAAACCGGGAGTTTGTTTGAAAACCGGGCTCTGCGAAGGTAGGGCTTCAAAACCGAAAAGATAAAATTTTCCGGGCTTCTCGGGGGTCTCGGGACATATTTTAGGTGCTAAAATTGATTTCGGGGCTTCGGGGAAAGTTAATATGAAGAAAATATGGAAAGAGGGGCTAAAAGTGTCAAATTTTCAAAGTTAGTCGGCAAATCTCGCATGCCTCTTATTTATAGGGTGCGAGTCCGAGGGGTACTTGGCTAGGGAGGCTCCACGTAGTACCTGCGAGCTTCGGACACGGAAGGAAGGCGTGGCGCCTGCGAGCTGCGGACATCTGGCAGGAGGGGCGAAGGCCACGAGGCCACTGCGAGGGTTGAACGTGGCACGGGAGCAAGGCGGGTAGGCGAGATGTGTCTCGCGTCGGACTGGCCAACGATGTGAGACGTGTCCCCTTCCTGCTGCACCTTGGCCTCGGCTAATCCCCTTGTGACACCTGCTGAGTTCGCATTTGGCCACGTCTCTGGTGATGATGCTGCTTCGTGCGAAGGTGACATGGCCGATACTGTTCATGCGAGTTTTCTCGGTTTTTGGGCCACGAACTTCTAAAATCCATAACTTTCGCATACGAGCTCCGTTTTTGACGTTCTTTATATGCACGCGTAGCTAAAATAATACTCTACAACTTTCGTTTAGACTTTGTCGGCTAATTTTGACTTTAATTTTAATATTTTTATTTTTAACAGACCGGGACAGGAAAATCCGTTAAAAATTCATAACTTCTTCATCCGACATCCGTTTTCGTCAGACTTTTTACTGTTGTACTACATCTGACGAGACCTTCGATTCTCGTTTAGGATGTATCGGTAAAATATCGCTCGATCTAAAATTCGAGTTTTTAGCTGTCTACTGCTAAGTTGAAACTTCGAAAAATCATAACTTCCTCATACGAAGTCAGATTTTGGCGTTCTTTTTATCGAATTTCTCGGTTTAACGAATAATACGACTTTCATTTAGATTACTAAGGATAAAAAGTAGTTTATCAAAAACTCACTTTTTATGTCATTCGGCATCGTGCCGGTTTTGTCGCGGATCTTCGGTTGGTCATAACTTCTTCGTTATAACTCGGATTTTGACGATGTTTTCTCCTACAATTTTCTAACGAGATTATCTACAACATAAAATAATAAAATTTTACTTATTTAAAATTTCATATTTTCGCTAAATTTCACTATTTGGCTTTTAATTTGGAATCTCATAACACTTCCAATATTTTCTGAGTGATTCTAAACATAGTTTTACTTCATTTCTAGTAAAAACCATCTGTTAGAACTCAACACTCAATTTTACATACTATTTCACAATTTTATTCATTATAAAACACGATTTTAAAACGTGTATGTTACAAATACCTCCTCATTTTGAGGATTTCGTCCCCGAAATTACATCAATTAAAATAAATGGGGATATTTTGTTTTTATCTCATTCTTATTCTCCCAAGTATAGTTGGGGCCACGATGGTGTTTCCACTTGATAGGCACAAATTCTACTTCTTTATTGCGTAGCTTAGTTGTTCTTTCATTCACGATTTCATCAGGCTCTTCTACATATCTTAACTTATTATCCAATTTCACTTTGGATAATGGAACTGTCTCATCGTAGATGCTCAAGCATTTGCGCAGATAACTTACATGAAACACATCATGAATACCCACCAAATCTTCAGGCAATTCTAAGCGGTAAGCTTGCTTTCCAATTCTCTGGATGATTTTGAAAGGACCAACAAATCTAGGACTCAACTTTCCTTTCTTCCCAAATCGCATAAGGCCTTTCCATGGGGATCCTTCAGCATCACGAAATCACCCACTTGAAATTCTATAGGTCGTCTTCTATTTTTCGTATAGGACTTCTGTCGATCCTGGGCCACTTTCATTCTTTCTCGTACGATTTGAATCTTGTCGGTGGTGTCTTGAATCATTTCAAGGTCTCCAAGGATCTTCTGTCCTACATCACGCCAACATAATGGCGTACGACATTTACGACCATATAATGCTTCATATGGTGGCATTTTGATTGAAGTGTGGTAACTGTTATTATACGAAAATTCGACAAGCGGTAAGTATTTATCCCAGTTACCACCAAACTCCAAAACATATGCACGAAGCATATCTTCTACTATCTGGATTGTTCTCTCTGTCTGACCATCTATCTGAGGATGATAAGCGGTACTGAGAGCAACTCGAGATCCCAATTCGCATTGCATACTCGCCCAAAAGTGTGAAGTGAAGCGAGTATCGCGATCGGAAATGAACTTTAGTGGCACACCATGTCTTGCAATAATTTCATCCAAGTATACTTGTGCGTATTTCTCCATTGGAGCCGTTTCACGCATAGCGAGAAAATATGCACTCTTAGTTAGACGGTCGACGATTACCCAAATGCTATCATTCTGTCTAGCAGTCTTTGGCAATTTGGTAATAAAATCCATGGACAGCTCTTCCCACTTCCATACAGGA
Organism: Lactuca saligna; assembly: GCF_052625555.1. Classification (NCBI taxonomy): domain Eukaryota; kingdom Viridiplantae; phylum Streptophyta; class Magnoliopsida; order Asterales; family Asteraceae; genus Lactuca; species Lactuca saligna. Next base: position 76,524,019 of record NC_136421.1, read on the forward strand.
ACACTAAGGCTTTCTGGAGTTCCATAAGGCTTTTGGTGTTCTGTTTTGACTTGTAAGCATACTAAGCATTCCTGTACATATCTTCTAATGTCTCTCTTTAATCCAGGCCACCAATAATAAGCTCTTACATCATAGTACATTTTACTTGTGCCAGGATGTATTGATAGCTTAGATTTATGAGCTTCATCTAAAATCTTCTGTCTTAATCCACCAATCTTTGGAATCCATAGCCGATTCTTAAATACTTTTAATCCTCGTGGATCGTCAATTAAAACACCGGCATAATGTACCATTCCTTCCTTCTTTACATTTTCTGGCTTTAAGGCTTCAACTTGCCATTTCTCTAGTTCATCAAGAATGGTGAACTTCACCGTAGTGTGAGTAATAGTATAACACATACTATTACGATAAACTTTCCTGCTAAGTGCATCTGCAACCTTATTAGCCTTTCCAGGATGGTACAGGATTTTGCAATCATAGTCCTTGATTAGCTCCATGGCTCATTGTTGTCTCATATTCAGAGTTTGCTGACTGAAAATATACTTGAGACTCTTGTGGTCGGTAAATAATTGGCATTTCGTACCAAAAAGGTAATGTCTCCAAAGTTTTAGGGCAAATACTACTGCAGCGAGTTCAAGATCATGGGTGGCATAATTCTTTTCATAATCTTTCAGTTGTCTTGAGGCATAGGCTATTACTTTACCACGCTGCATCAACACACAACCGAGTCCCAATCTTGAAGCATCGCTATATACGGAGAAATCATCATCACCTTCTGGGAGTGATAAGATGGGAGCATGAGTTAAGAGATCTTTTAGAGTTGAGAAAGCTTTTTCTTGATCTTCACCCCATTCGAACTTCACTTCTTTCCATGTAAGACTTGTGAGGGGTACGGCTATACAAGAAAAGTCTTTAATGAATCTCCAGTAATATCCCGCGAGACCTAAGAAACTACGAATTTCGGAAGCATTACGAGGCACTTCCCAATTTTGAATGGCTTCGATTTTGATGGGATCTACAGATACACCGTTACTGGAAATAATATGGCTGAGAAATTGAACTTGACGGAGCCAAAATTCACATTTCGAGAATTTAGCATAAAGTTTCTCCTTTCGAAGGAGTTCTAGGATTTCACGAATATGAATGGCATGATCGGCTTCAGACTTGGAATAGATTAGAATATCATCAATGAATACGATGACAGACTTATCGAGCATTGGACGGCACACTCGATTCATCATATCCATGAATACGGCAGGAGCATTTTTCAAACCGAATGGCATGACAAGGAATTCGAAATGCCCGTAACGAGTACGGAAAGCAGTCTTTGGTACATCTTGCTCTTGTACTTTCAACTGATGATAGCTAGATCTCAAATCAATTTTTGAGAAATAGCTAACACCCTGAAGTTGATCGAATAAATCATCGATGCGAGGTAGTGGGTACTTGTTCTTGATAGTCACCTTATTCATCTCGCGATAATCAATGCACATTCGCATCGATCCGTCCTTCTTCTTGACAAACAATACTGGAGCACCCCAGGGAGAGGTACTCGGTCGAATAAAGCCTTTGTCAAGTAATTCCTGCAATTGGATCATCATTTCTTTCATTTCGGCTGGTGCAAGATGATAACGAGTCTTTGCGATTGGAGCAGCACCGGGCACAAGGTCAATTCGGAATGCTACTTGTCTGTCCGGAGGAAGTCCAAGCAGATCATTAGGGAAAACATTGGGATATTCGTTAACAATGGGAATATCATTTACATTTTTATTCTCCTTTCTTGAGATGTCAACTGTATATAGGCCAGATAGATAGGACAACCTTTCGATATGAATTTACGAGCTCTGAAGAAATAGATTATTTTTAAGATTCTTTGTTCACCATAGATATGAATAGGATCTTCCCCTTCAATAGGAATGCGTACCATCTTTTCGTAACACAAAAGTTCTGCATGGTTCTTTGATAACCAATCCATGCCGAGAATAATATCGAAATTGGGAAAGGAGATAGGGATTAGGTTAGCAAGAAAATTATAGCCTTCAATTTCTATGACACAATCCCTATAGATTTTATCAGCAAGTAATGATATACTTCCTGCAGTATCTACGTGAAATGGTTGCGCAAGTGCATAGCAAATAGTTTGAAAAGAATGCGCAAATTCATAAGATACGAAAGAATCTGAAGCACCATAATCAAATAAGATGTGAGCAGGTCTAGAGTTGACAAGAAATGTACCCATCACGACATTTGGGTCCTCACGTGCTTCCTCTGCGGTAATCTGGAATGCACGACCCTTAGCTTTTGGCACCTCCTCCTTTTTAGCTGGAGTACTCTTTGGTTGTTGGATAGGGACTTGACTTCTCGCTGGTTGTTGAACAGAAGCTTGACTTCCCGTCACTTGGCTGGTAAGAGTAGGGCAAAAACGCTTCTTGTGGCCAGTAATACCACATGCATAACAAGTCACATCCTTCCTTGGGCAAGTTGGTTTGATATGACCTGTTTCTCCACACCCATAACAGATAATGGATTCTTTGTCTATTTTGCATTGACCCGGATGATTCCTTCCACAAACGCGACATGATGGTGATTGAATAGAAAAAGATTGTGACCTACCACGGCCACGAAAAGCACTCTGAGATTGTGCTTGCTTGCTAGGATCAGTTCGAATAGATTGAGCTGGTGGAATAGTGGAAGCAGGAGTAGTTCTTTCAGTACGTGGATGCTTTGGAATAGTAAGAGTAGCACCATGTATTTCTAAGTCATGCTCACACCTTCGAGCATAATCAACGGCTTTATCAAATGACAAAACATCCCGGTTGACAACGAAATCATGGATTTCGTGTCGTAGTCCTTCCATGAATAACTGAATTTTCTCGTCTTCAGTTGGAATATACTTCGTAGCAAACCTTGCTCTTTGATTAAATTGAGTTTCATATTCATTCACAGTCATTCCTCCTTGTTTAAGCTTGAGGAATTCCTTCTCCAATCTTCTCCTCATATCTAGAGGACAATACTTTTCTAGCACACGAGTCTTGAACAATTCCAAGGATAAGTTCTCCTGGTTACATCCATCCAGAGCTTCATATGTTGCTTCCCACCAGACTAAAGCTTCTCCAATGAGCATTCCAGAAGCATAAATTGCCTTGTCTTCATCATCCACATGAGAAACACGAAATACTTTCTCGGTGTTCTGAATCCAAGTTAGAACGATTATAGGATTAAGGACACCAGAAAACTCTGTAGCACCACTACTCTTGAAATCTTTGAATGAGGGACGCTTCACTTTCACGCTTGAAGATTCTCCAGTGACTTTCTCTTTTCCATTATCATCATTCTTTTTGTGTTCTTCGAGAGGTTGTCGAATAACACCGATAAGTTTACCTAAAAGTCGCTCCTCACGAGGAGATACTGGAGTATTCACTTCCTCGGGTTGAGGATCTCCACCAACATCAGGGGTATGGCTACTTACTTGTTCAGCCATTGATCTGAAATACGGAGTAAGATAGTATTTTAGAATATTAGGGTTTACTACAACCTAATACTTTTACTTATATATTTCCTATGGTTTGTATCCCTATACTTACAATGATTAAGTTCATATATTGAACTTCCTATAGTTTACGTCTAAATACCAATCCGTGGAATTTAGTTCACTTAAACTACTGCTCTGATACCATGATTGAAAGACCCCAACTTTCGTATTTTTGAAAGACCCAAACTTTCATATTTCACATTATCATTACTCTAAAACATGCTATTTGCATATTCATAAAAGCAATATTTTACATTGATATAAAGGATTTACAAACTATTGGATACAAACCTTCTATTACAAAGTGTTATATATATTACATAACTACCCAGGATATTGTAATTTATACAAACATAAAAACTAGTACAAAAGTACTATTACAAACTATTCTACATCTTTCATTAGTATGTAAACATACTATTTATTTATCACCTGCAATTGTTAAACATTGATAGGGTAAGCGGTGACGCTTAGTGAGTTCAAAAATAGATACAATATAATGTTATGCCATATATATATATATATATATATATATATATATATATATATATATATATATATATATATATATATATATATATATATATATATATATATATATACTTCAATGTGACAAGGTAAAGAGGAACAACAAGATGTATGTGAGATCATGTAACAAGCGTTCATATCAATCAAAGACATTATACAAAGATATTCTTTTCAATTCTTGATATACATCAATAAAGCTGTGGCCCAATTGGCATAGAAGACATGCAATTTCTGATTAACATTTTGTTAGATTTCAGACTTATAATCCTGTCTAACCATTTGCCAATGCCATAGAATAGAAGTCATTCTCTTACGGAGACATGCTCTACATGGCCAGAGGCTACATACCAGTACCAATGTGAATCTAAGTCCTTTCACTGATCACATGGTCAAAGGTATTACAATTGCTATAAACATAGCGAATAACACGAGAAAATAACTCAGAATGATAATACTGAAAAGCACATATCACATATAACACATAACATACAACTATTCCTATATATTGAACTCACCTTAAGTTAACCGGGGGTTAAAATAGTAATTTGGACAGCACTTCGGCTTTAAATATGCCTTTCTATGTTGAAAACCGGGAGTTTGTTTGAAAACCGGGAGTTTGTTTGAAAACCGGGCTCTGCGAAGGTAGGGCTTCAAAACCGAAAAGATAAAATTTTCCGGGCTTCTCGGGGGTCTCGGGAAGTATTTCGGGTGCTAAAATTGATTTCGGGGCTTCGGGGAAAGTTAATATGAAGAAAATATGGAAAGAGGGGCTAAAAGTGTCAAATTTTCAAAGTTAGTCGGCAAATCTCGCATGCCTCTTATTTATAGGGTGCGAGTCCGAGGGGTACTTGGCTAGGGAGGCTCCACGTAGTACCTACGAGCTTCGGACACGGAAGGAAGGCGTGGCGCCTGCAAGCTGCGGACATCTGGCAGGAGGGGCGAAGGCCACGAGGCCACTGCGAGGCTCGGACGTGGCACGGGAGCGAGGCGGGTAGGCGAGACGTGTCTCGCGTCGGATTGGCCACCGATGCGAGACGTGTCCCCTTCCTGCTGGATCTCGGCCTCGGCTAATCCCCTTGTGACACCTGCTGAGTTCGCATTCGGCCACGTCTCCGGTGACGCTGTTGCTTCGTGCGAAGGTGACGTGGCCAATACTGTTCATGCGAGTTTTCTCGGTTTTTGGGCCACGAAATTCTAAAATCCATAACTTTCGCATACGAGCTCCGTTTTTGACATTCTTTATATGCACGCGTAGCTAAAATCATGATCTACAACTTTCGTTTAGACTTCGTCGGCTAATTTTGACTTTAATTTTAATGTTTTTATTTTTAACAGACCGGGACAGGAAAATCCGTTAAAAATTCATAACTTCTTCATCCGACATCCGTTTTCGTCAGACTTTTTACCGTTGTACTACATATGATGAGACCTTCGATTCTCGTTTAGGATGTATCGGTAAAATATCGCTCAATCTAAAATTCGAGTTTTTAGATGTCTACTTCTAAGTTGAAACTTCGAAAAATCATAACTTCCTCATATGAAGTCAGATTTTGGCGTTCTTTTTATCGAATTTCTCAGTTTAACGAATACTACGACTTTCATTTAGATGACTAAGGCTAAAAAATAGTTTATCAAAATCTCACTTTTTACGTCATTCGGCGCTGTGCCGGTTTTGTCGCGGATCTTCGGTTGGTAATAACTTCTTCGTTATAACTCGGATTTTGACGAGGTTTTCTCCAACAATTTTCTAACGAGATTATCTACAACATCAAATAATAAAATTTTACTTATTTAAAATTTCATATTTTCGCTAAATTTCACTATTTGGCTTTTAATTTGGAATCTCATAAGACTTCCAATACTTTCTGAGTGATTCTAAACATAATTTTACTTCATTTCTAGTAAAAACCATCTGTTTGAACTCAACACTCAATTTTACATAATATTTCACAATTTTATTCATTATAAAACACGATTTTAAAACATGTATGTTACAAGTGGAGGTCAACGTAGCAACACCATTGAAATCATAAGTCCCTTCTCCTTTACCATCATATGATAATAAGTATCAAAAGCAAATCTCGAATGTGCGACCACATTATCTGGTTCATAGCACCGTGCAACACTGCTGAACAGTCCACCTTTCCCGAACCACAATCCCAATCCAATGCCGTCGATAACATTTTCTTATCCACATCTTCCATTACTATTATGGATCTCAATGGGACCAAACGGGAGAAATAGTTGCCCCCGCTCCCGCCCCCGAAATCAGTTGTTGCCCTCGCTCTTAGTCCTACCCCTGGATCCCCCGTTAACATAGCCCCCGGTCCCGCACTCGGTTACCTCCATTGCCCCCGGTCCCGCCCCCGTTCCCCCGGTTTATAGGCTTAAAATTCGATTTTTTTTGCTAAAAAACTACTTTGTTTTAGGCTAAAAAGACAATTTTTAAGAACTTTAAAAGCTTAAAACCTAATGTTTTGGAAACTAAAAAATTAAAAATCCGACATTACAAATCGACAATTCCAAGAATCTTACAAATATAAAATACGATAAATCCAATATTACAAATATAAAATACTTAACGTCCAAAATATATGATCAATTCATTACATTTTCAATATCCATTAATTGGAAACACGAAAGTGAAACCTAACCTAAACTTAAAATTAGAAAATCTATTTTGTATATGTATTTCATATTAAATATTTTTTTTTACATAAATGTACAACTGGCGCCCACGCGGGTATACCGACTCCTGACCCCGTTCCTGCAAATAAACGGAGTTTAATTTTGCCCCCGCCCCCGCTCCCACTCCCTTTAAAAAAAAGATTTAGTCTCATACGGTATCGGGGTTCCACGGAAACGAAGTCCCATGGAGGGTTTTTGACATCCCTAATTGCTACACAATGACTCAGATTCTCAATATTGTTAGCAAATTTAAGACCCAAATTTATCAAGCTTAGGGTATAAATTGGTTTCCCATTCACATCAAAAAGTCCCTGTTTTTCTCTGAAACCGACGCTTCTTTAATGTTCTCGTTGTATAGTCGTAGATATAACAACTCATCGGAATCCCATGATGCTTTGGAGTTCCAGTTTGATTCGCCTCTTTGTTTGCCAACAATTGTTTGAATAAAAAGATGAAACATAAATTTCTTTTTCCTTTGTAATTTCAACGAAGCAGAATCCTCAACGATTTAGAGGTATAAAGTCATAAAGGTGGGGATTGTTTTAACTCAAGGTAAAAAAAGCCACTTATTAAAAAAAGGAAAAAGAAAAAGCCACATAGCCAAGTGTAACCGGGAATCATTCCCTTATTTAACAAGTAAAATAACATTGATCTATTGTGCAAAAAAAACATATTAATCACCAAATCGGACAAATGAAAAAAATTTAGTGTGCTACAGTGACATTTTTCCTTAGTAAATAATTGTATTTAATTAGGGAAAATATTTTTATTATTAAAATAATGTGTGTAGATGATTATAAATAATCATTATATCATACTTTATGATACAATATGCCTTGTACATAATTTTGGGGATATTGGATATCACTAACAATGTTGTGTAACTGGTTATTTAAGGAAGGTTATTTAAGGAAGAGTGTTTTTGCATCTCTTGGACCCACCATGGATATACATGTAGCCATTTAAAATATTGATGTGTTGTTTGATTTTTCTTACACATGGCAAGCCTCTTACTTGCCATCCTTTTGTAATGAAAGCATGACCTCTAGGAGGTATATATATATATATATATATATATATATATATATATATATATATATATATATATATATATATATATATAAAGGACCTAGAGCTTCCATTTGAGGGTTTTTCTTCCTTTTGAAAGTCATAATCGTAGCCTCCTTTTCTCTCCCCGTTTTGCTCTCTTTTGAAGACTAGATGCAAGTTTTAGTGGTGTTGAAGTGTTTCTCCTTTAGTGCATAATTATATTAAGTACTTAAGGCTTAAGGTGTACTTCATACAAGATGGGAACTAGTACTAAAAAGTGTCGTATTCTTGATGATGAATACATTGTAGAAAAACTCTATCTTGAGTTTTTGTTATCTTCATCAACTCCCCAATTCTATGTGGGATCAAAGGTTTCAAAATTTATCTTCTTAACATCATTTTATGTTATAATCTTTCAAATTCATGTAATTGGATCCTCTTGGTGGTTTTGTAAAATTGATCATAAAATAAATTAGTTGTTTTAATAACTTCCGTTTTCCGCTTAAAACAATTTTATTATTGGTGTGCTCGGAAAAACTAGCTGGTAGATGATAGCTAGTAGCTGGTAGCGTTTTGTTAAATTTTACATGAGCTAGCTTTTGGACTTGGGGCGTTTTGTTTAACATAAACACTAAACTTTGTAGTGTCAAACGAGACTTTCAGTTCAAAATGGAACATTTTGTTAAACACTAGAAGGTAGGAGCTGCCAAACGCTGCTAAATGTTTCGTGTCGAACACACCTAAAAAGATTGATTTTAGCTTCTCAAAACCCATCATTTTTAATGGTACACTTTCTATGGAGTTTCAACGGTATGTGGTGAATTTTAAAATAATTGATGTTCATATTCCCGGTGATAATTTTTTTGTGTACTTTTTTTATACCAATAATCCTTTACCTGAGGACTGTTGTGAGTTGTTTAACTGTCATCTGTAAGAATTATTTTTAGACTGAAAATTATGTGATGATGCATCAAAAGAGTTGAAAAGAGGCAAGTTTGGGATGAGGAGATGATTGCTTGTAAAGTTTAGAGAAAAAGAAAAAGACTTAAAAAGCTGCAAAAATATCCACCTCAGTAGTTTTTCTAGTCTACTCTGCAACGTTAAGATCCCAAAATTATGTCATACTTTAAGGAATCTACAATAAAAGAAAGAAAAGAAGAGCAGATGCAAAGCCCCACTTTCACAAGTGGAAAAAAAACTTGTTGGGCAAAGTTAAGTCAATGAATTTAAAAAATGGTGATTGTCCAGGAGACAAACCATGTAGTTTCCTTTTCTGTTTTCAATAAATTCGGTCACAACTCCATGCACGCTTGGGAAAATCAGAAGATCTTCAAAATTACTGAATTTCAAAATTTTCGTTGAAAGCTTCGTCAAAAAAAGGTTTTTTTTTTTCTTTTGCAATATATCAGGTATATTTTTTCCAAGATGCAAACTTTTATTTTTATATCATATTAAACTATTCATTCACTCTCTAAGCATTGATGACAATCCTTAATTTTAAGCATTGATATATGCTTAGTAAAAATTTTGCATTTTTGTTCAAAATTTAAAAAAAAAAATTAGTTTTTCAGTTAAGTTTTTCGTTTTCTTTGTTTGGATTTTTTTTCCTGCAATGCATTAAAAATATATGAGAAAAAGTCCAAAAGAAAAATATCTTATGTTATATTTTTGTTTTTCTCTATTATATAAAAAAACCCAAAAAAGATTTTAATTTTATTTTTCATATAAAAATTGAAAAAGTTACATGATATGATGAAAATTTTTATTTATGAACGTGCCCTATACGGATAGTGTGTGATAGGGATGGAAACATTAATCTCTTATATCAATAGTTCTTCATAACTACGAATGTTGTAAGACGTCGTGAATTGTTAAACCAATTATAAACCAAAAAATGTTATACTAAAACACTGTGTAAGCAAAAATAAAACAGTCTTTGAACTAATTTTGTTAAAACTTTTAAGTAAATACCCTACTTGATAAGTCTTGAATCCACAGAATTTGGCCCTACATGTTCACACGCCTTACCTTTTTCAGTAAATCGAGAGTCTTATAGCCTATTCATTCAACCAACAAAAATGAAGAAGCAAGAAAAACAATCACATCTGAGTTGATAGTGGTTCCAACTATCAAATTAGGTACCTAAAATCAATTCTAAGCACTTAATCGAAGAAATCTTAAGAAATACTCAAAATGATTGAAGAAAATAAAGCCAAAGGCAAGGGAGAAAGTGAAATTTCAATCAAGTTATGCATCACCTAAAGTCAAATCTGACAACATGAAGAATCTATGTGATGTGATAAATGATACTTTCAAAATAGTGAGAACGTAGGTGTGGGCCCCTTCTAGCGCGAAATATGATTTTCCTTGTCGGTGTCTCCAAGGATGGGCGAGTTGGGTAATTATGGTGAAGTTGAAAAGAAATAAAATCCTAAATATGTTATTTTTTTGAACATGGTTATTTAAGGTCAATGTTTATTTAATTTTATGGTTGATTTATTAGTCTGCACCGTTGACCACTTTTTGACCTGGAGTTCTAGGATTACATTAGAGGTAGGGATGAGCATCGGAACCATCCTGAATCGGAACTGGATCGGGAACCGAATGCGGTGGAAAATAGGAACCGAATCAGACTGTCGGTTCTACTGATTCTCGGTTCCTACTGCTTCTTGTCGTGTCTTCAATGTTGGAACCGATCCTCGAGAAATAGCAACATACGATTGTCGTTTTTACCGGTTCTACTGATTTTTGCCGGTTCTACCTATTTTTGTCGGTTCTACCGGTTCCTATTCCAAAAATCCACTAGAATATCGTCCCGGTCCCGGCCCGACTGGTTCCATCGGGTTCCGGTTCCGGCCGGTTCCCCGATCCAAATTCTCATTACTAATTAGAGGTATTGAGATTGTTGTTATAGTTCATGATTTAAGTGGATCTTTCTATATGTGAAGCCCAATCATGTGGAAAAACAGTGAAGTGTTTTTAGTTATTAAAGCTTCAAAATTTAGTTTCCTAAGTTTTATTTTAATTTTTATTTTAAGTTCAATTTTATGTCATATGTATCTTTCCATTTTGTTTATAATGTTAAATGTTGTTAATACTTAAGCATAAGTATGTTTAGGCTTGGGGAGATTTTTTAGATTTCATTTTGTTTAAGAAGATTTGAAGATCACGATCCGACCAGATAGTATATTTAGTTTACTTTTATTGTTTGATTTAGATTTTATTAGTTTTAGACTATTTTTAGCTATGTCTGGCTAAAAACCCTAGTTTTCAGTCTTGCATAGATTTTGACTTTTTATGTAGTTAATCTAAATATTTTGTTTTTACTTTCTATTTCTATCTAGTGGTTTTAGTTTTGGCTACATGAATGTTTGAATTTTGATTCATTTAAGACTAATCACCTAATTTAGGATTAAATCATTCTAATTAGTGAATTGTTGAAAATTGTAATTGTTTTAATAAACTTGTATAAAGTAACAAATATTATATTGGTTCCATGTTAAGATTTAATTATGATATTAATTGAAAATCACATATTTTTAGGCTTCCGAGTTTGTTAGCGGTATTAAATATTGCTGAGAATTTCACGTTATTCTGAATGTTACTCTTCTAATTTGATTAAAATCTTGTTTAATTAATTTGTAAAAGGTTAGGATTAACTAAAGAGATTGTTTTGGTTAATTAACTAGGTAAAAGAGAACTTACTAGAGCTTCTTAGTATTTTTCAGTACCGTCTTAGATAGAACATGTTTTAAATGACCGGTGGATTGCATAATTAGGAGACTCGTAGCAGAACTGAAATGTTTTTTATTATCAAATTTTATTAAATTAGTTTTCAATGTTGTTTCTTGTTTTAATTCTAAACAAAACCCCCTTTTACATTTTATGTTATATGGATAAAACGTGCCTCATGCAAAGAGACATTCATTGTTAGGCTGTGTCCCTATGGATTTGACCCTGTTTCCCTATGCTACCCATTAGTGTAACCAAGCAGTGATATTATATGTTTTGATGCTACCGAAATGTTTAATGGGTATTGTAATACCCCCGCAAGGCTATGGTAAAGACATGTGTATGACACCAGATTCCAATGGGTCGTAAGTTTGACAGTAAGTTCTATGGTGGTTTTGTCACACCCCAAAACCAAGAACGGCGGAAACATTCCGGGGTGGAGGACGTCATGTGAAGTATCATAACAGTGTAAAGTAGTAAACAAGCAACATCATCATCCATTGCATTAAATGGTAAAGTTTTAATACACGTGTGTTCTTTTATAATGTACAACAATAAAAATGAAAAATCAAAGTATGACGAGTCTTGACTATGCTCCGTCTTCTCAAGTCCTAGACATCGTACCTATCTAACTGGAGACCTGAGAATACAAGTTATTTTGAAAGCGAGTATCAGCCTAAAGCTGGTGAATTCATAAGTATTTAAGTGTTATTGTCCTATTTTGGAAAGCTATTAAGAATGTCATATAAATCTTTAAATAGAACAGTTGATATAAGTAAGAAATGTGGTCTTCTACCAAGACCCGAATGTTTTGTAAGTAAAATGGTAGTTTTTCCTTTCTAATGACTAGTACTAGAAGTATGTAGTCTAACTCATCGTTTATGTGAATATATCACAAAATAAAGTAAAATAGGAATATAATATGATAGTCTTCTACCAAGACCCAAATGTGCTATAAGTAAAATGATAGTTTTTCCTTTCTAATGACTAGTACTAAAAGTACGTAGTCTAACCCATCGTTTATGTGAATATATCAAAAAATAAACTAAACAGGAAAAAGCATAATCATGTAAGTGTTATCCCTGGATTACCAGGATTAACACGACATCGCTGAAACGAAAGGTATAACCTAATGAACATCCGAAGATTATCAAATTAACCCCTGTAGCGAACAGTGGTTCCAGGAATGGTTAGTCCCGTAACTGACTCTACATCGCTGTAAGCGAAATAGATAACCTAATGAACATCCGAAGATTGTCCAATTAACCTATGTAGCTAACAGTAGGTTCCAGGAATGGTTAACCCCGTAATTAACTCCTAATATAAGTAATAACAACCAAATGAACATCCGAAGATTATTCAATTAACCTCTGTAGCGAACAGTGGTTCCAGGAATGGTTAACCCCATAACTGACTCCCGTTGAGCTGGGATGGGCTGGATGATTTACTGAAGGTACTTAATAAATCATCTTTACGAATCGAGTTTCAAGTATTCATGTAAATATACACAGGTAGATGTATCTACGTAAAGGTATTCATGTAATGTGTTCATGTAAGCATATTCATGTATCATGTAAGCATATGTAAAGGTACTCATGTATCAGGTAATGTACTTGTAAAGACTCATGAATGAACTGACTCTTGTGTGATTCCTTGTAATAGGAATAATGTTTGATATCTTCTAACTATCCGTATGATAGTTAACTGAAAGGTAATTGGTTGTTCAAGTAGATTTATACACCCTCGATACACCGGGGTGTGGGAAACTAAACGAAGGATGGAAACTATAACATCAATACATATATAAGAACATATGCGTGTAAGTGTAGTTTTGCTCAAGAAGGTAAAAATAATGGTTTTGCAAGATATCTAGGAGTTTTGAACAATAATTAAGAGTGACTTGATGTCATTTTAAGATAGAAAACCATTTCACGTGTCACGTTTTGAAGTATGTGAAATCTACTGAGTGAAAACACAATTATAAAATACATAATATTGATTTAATAACATACTGTTTTCTACTTGTATTCCCCCCCCCCACCCCCATTAAACCATTTAAAATCAATTAAAATATTGATTAAGGGGTATGAACTCACCTGTAGATGGTGAATTGGATGAACTGGACAGTCTAGGATTGTTAGGTGTCAAGTGAGGACTTGTACACACACTACAATCCTAATGAACATATAACCACATATATATGCACTCAATTAGACTTAAATTACTAATTGATAATGTTAAGACATCCTAGAACATAGTAAACACTTTATATAAGTGTTTTAAGCCCTAAGGATTGCATCTGAGCTATTGTGGGACAAGGTACTTGTGTTTAGGGTTCCAAGGGACCCCATATATGTGTTTACTCTTCAAATACCAACACACATGGAGTTTACGGTTGTAAACTCTTGAGTTTACGGCCGTAAACTCCCAACTATGGGGGTGTTGTGTGTTTTGAAGTTCCAAATGATTCCTAGAATTATTCCAACTTGGTGGTTAAATTCTTGGAAGGGTTTAAGACCAAGAAACACTCCTTTGAGGAGTTTACGGCCCTAAGGCCATTTCCCTTAGAGTTTGCAGCTGTAAACTCTTAAGGATGATTGTTTTTGATGTTTTCAAGTCTCATGCACAAGTGGTATAGGTTCTAGGTTTTTATTCCAAGCATATGAAGACCCTTGACACACTTTGGTCCCCCTTTAACGAGTTTACGGCCCATGAACCATGTCATGGCTGTAAAATCACTTTTCAAGGTGATTCTTATGTGTTTAAGGCCCTTGATTTATTGGGAACAAGTCTAGGTGAAAGTCTAAGGCCTTAGGTGCCTTAAAAGCACCATTTTGGGCATGATTGTAGAGTTTACGGCCTAAAATATTCTTAGGCCGTGAACTCCCAAACTTGGGTGGTTCTTGCTTGATTTGATGTCCCTAACACACTCCTATACAAGTCCAAGGTAGTAGTATATCACGGGGGACAGTCTAGGCTTCGTTTCGGGAGTTTACCGCCCAAGAACACCTTGGGGAGTAAACTCCTAAATCTAGTGATTTCGCCACCTAAATCATGTTATGACTACATAATAAGATTTCTAACACTACTAGAAAGAGTTACTCACGTTTTGGTATAAAAACCCGAAGATCCGTGAGAGAGAAAATGGTTTTTCTCTAGTTGGAGATGTGAATAATGAATGAATTTGTTTCAGAATTCTATTTATAGTCCTGAAATATTTTTGGAAGAAAATATTTTTATTCTCGGAACGAACTCTAATATCCTAGAGTATTGGAATAACAGTGTTGCACAAAACCCTAGTGCATCCACTCTCCGGATATCTCCTTAAGTGTAAATCCTGAAAACTGCCAAACTTATACTTGAAGTCTGAATTTTCACTATAACTGTTCTATTTTTATTGGCTTCAAATGGTTTGTTAAGAATGGAAATTTCGGGTTGGCACATCATCCCCCTGTTGAAGGGAATTTCGTCCCGAAATTAGAATTTAGGCAAGGAAGTATGTACGAATGATTGAGTCGTGAGGAGGAAACTTCCTAATCGATTGTCTCTAGCGTGCCTAAGTTAAATCGGGTTCTCGGTTGGAATCCCAATGAACGTTCACTAACTGGCGACGGCGTTGCTTTGTCCTCTTGACCTCTCGGTCGAGGGTCACTACGGTTCTAATACGAAGGCGAGGATCTCAACGAGTGGACTTACAAGAGTCCTAACGGAAAGGTATGGTTAAACGATTGAGACGCTAAGAGTAGAATGTACGCTACTGAGTTCGCGGAGTAGGTCTAATTTGTGACATGCAGGACCGATTCTGGTAAGAATCTCGGAGGTCCCAACTACATTGGATTTAGCTTTCCACGCTTTACGAAGCGTATTAAGCCGTTCCCAGAGTGAGGTTTCCTAAAGAATTTGGTCTCTCACTTGGAATTCCAAAGGTTATTTCTCTCGCTTACTTCCCAGTCAAGGGCCATCCCTTGTTGGGTCAAAGTCGAAAGGGTTTCTGAAATTTGAGGGGAGTTCCGAATGGACTATGATAGTAGGTCTGTAAGACCTAATATTTGTCAAATTTTCCGCCGGCGACTACAGTGCTGACAAATTCCCGACGATTTCGGATAATTTGACAAAGTACTTCCAAAATTTCCACATCACTAATAGTGTGTCACTGGAAATTTGACTCTTAATTCCAAAACTCTTGCTCAGAGAACTTTGTGAAAAGTATCTCCGAGGGTAATGTTTCTATGGGTTCTTTCTTACTACGAGGGTAGATAAGTAAGTCATTACATGGAGAAATGATGAACTGATCCCAGTAAGAAGGCGTACTCCACTCATTTAGCTCATGAATACTATGGGTGTATTGGTCCTATCCGAGGGGTATCACTACGGACTCGAAGTGTCCGTATCGAGTTTGGAGGGTAGTCTTTAGGACATCCTTTCCTAACACTCGAATTGGTGATATTTGGATCTCAGGTCCATTTCTGAAAGTAACACTTTCCTTGTGGTTGCTCAATTAGTTCGTCTATGTGAGGCAGAGACAACGATTTCTAAAGGAAATCTTAATGAAGTCTTCGGTCGTCGAGGTACATAAGATGCACTCTGTCGACTTCTGGTAATAATAAGACCGGAGCTCTCAAGGGTGAGAAGCTTGGTCTTCTAATTCTATTGTTGAGTAGTTCGTTGTGTTGTTCAAGCTGTTGTTGTATCTTCCGTAGGTGTTTACACTGAAGGCGATCTGCTTACAAGAGTCATACTAGGTTCTAAGTTTGTTCCTATGCTAATGAAATTACTCGTACTCTTGGACAGTCTCCGTCCTGAAGTTCATATTAGAATTCATACGTGATTCAATGATCACAATTTCATGTATACGAGTCGTATATAATTAAGATTGAAAAGGTAGTCGAATAACTGATTCTTCCTTAATCTCACATCCCATCGAGGGAAAAGAAATTAAAGTGGAATCATCAATTCTAAACCTGTAGAACATTGATTATATATCACTCTCATGTATACATTCTTTAGTGATAGATCAACTGTATGAATCCTGGAATTGAACTTGGCGTACTGCATGAGCAATAATGTGGGGATTCCTTCGGAACGGAAAAGAACTATAAGGTACTCCTTGTATGAGTACTTCGGTGTTTTGATATGACGGCTTCGCTAAAAGACGATTTTTGAGAAAGAGATGTACTTATGAAGCTGGTATTGTGAGGATCAAATTTACTCGAGTCGTATGATGAAGTCGGACATATACGGACACTAAAGACATTAGGTTTGCACATAAGGCGTTACAGACAAAAACACAATAGTGCAACTATTAACAGAGTTACTGTAATTTTAGATTTACTACAAGACTATTGTTGCGAACAAGGTATACTACAAAAGAGAAGTACACGCAGCATGAGCATCCCTAAACGGACGGGATCCCGCAAAAGATAAGACTCTGGTTGCACTAGTTTTGGGATGGTTCATAAGTCTGTTACAATGAAACGCCTAAATTACATTAATCGTGGGTCCGGAGTAAACTCTCCTACGGTGGTGGTTGGTAGTAGACTTTCGTCTGGGCAGTTCCTTTTGTAGTGACCTACTTTGCCACAACCGTAGCAAACCTAATTCCCACTGGTGTTTGGCACTTGAGCGTCCTGAGCTGTTGGCGTCCTGCAAAAACGGGTTGTATACCCTTTTCTGTTGCAGTGTGAGCACTGCATCTCCCTACAAGGTCCATGGTGGTGAAAACTGCATTTAATGCATTTTGGGATATTTCCAGCATAAAGCTTGGCTGGTTTAGGGAGAATTGGGATGCCAGAAGGGATGGTAGTTAGAGGTGCTGATGTCGTGGCTGTGAAGGTTGTTACTGGTGGTTGTTTCCTGTTCGCCCTTCGAAGCGACTTGTCCTTAGGTTTATTCCAAGACTTCCGTTTGTTACTTGGATTGGGATGATTGTTAACAATTCTGCTAACACTTGCGTTGTTAGCATTCAGGTGGGTCAGAATAGATGACACGGCAGCCGAGACTGTAGCTTGAAAGGTAGTTGCATCAATCTGAAGAGTTGGTGGTTGGTTGACGGGCTGATCGTTTTTCTTCGTCGACATGATTCTGTTACACCGAAAGAAAATGAATATTATGAGCGAAAATGGTTGAACCTAGACGTAGTTAGATCGCTCGTGAAAAGAATAGAAGTATATTTTCTAAGGTTCAACCTACACCCCTATGATGCAGTCCTAGCACGGAATGGAAGTATGTTCACGAAGGTTTGACCTACATCCCTATGATGCAGTCCTAGCAAGGATCAGAAGTAAGTTCATACAATGGTCTCAAGATGTTTGTCGTTCTAGCCGAGGTATCGTTGGTTGGCGAATAACATGATACAACCATTAAAAGAGACTCGGAGATGTCTCCGGAGTTAAATGGCTATAGTCTAATGACTTGACTAGAGCATGTTTCAAATAGACTCTAATGAAAGTATGATAAGAGTATTTGAATAAAGAATGACACTGAAGTTAGCCGACTGTCAATATCTTTAATATTCATGATGTACAGGTTCGGGAAAATGACCTTGTAAGAAGGTCTTACATCATATCCAGAGAAGATAGTTCTTGACAACATAAAGACCTAACCAAAGTATTTACAGTACAAGATAGTTTCATATAAAATGCCACATCAGACATAGTTAGGAACACGATTCCTTTCTAACAAGGAATATAAAGTAAAGTATCTACTACCATCCCTCTTGGTGAACTCTCAGTTCATCCAGTTGGCGTTCCACATCAAGTAGGTGTCTTTCGTACACTCTCTGGCGTACTCGAAGTTCTATGATTGCGGCTCGTGATTCAGCCAGTGCTTGCAGCAGGGTTTCATTGTCTCTCTCAGACCTCTCACGAGCATGTTCAAGGAGATTGGTGCGAAGCATATGCATTCCTCCATTTGTATAAACTTCTGCGATACGTTGTAGAGTTGTCCTGCCCTGAATTTCATTTCGGGCAACTCTTCGGATCAGAATTGGCATGATTCTGTCTGCTGAGCCCCCATTGCTTAGGTCATAGAAGCTTCGGTCACCATTAAAAGGCATGGGCTGATCTTGTCCTTGGCTCCATGTTTCCAAACATTCCACCCACTCAGGTGTCGGACCATGAAAAATCGGATGAGGGTTAGGAATCAGAAAGGGAGCTGCCTGGAGTAGGTTCTCAACCTCGGTTTCGGAGATGGCATCGTCCGAAAGGTCGTCAGCATGGTGGTCATTCAGAGGGATTGGATGATCATCGTCTGGTTCTTCTCCAAACCATCCAGCAATCACTTCGTTCGGGAGGAACAGGTTGTCATGGGGATGGAATCCAGCCATGTTATCTACGCGAGAATTGGGGTAAGAAAATAATTTTGTTAGATGAACTATCTAGATAATTATTTAGGAAATCTTCATTAGTTCCATCGCTATTTGTAAAGTGCATACCAGTTATATGTAATCAACATAGGATAGGCCTTCGAATAAGTGACCTCAACTCCAAATTCACAAGGAATAGGGGTAAAGCAAAAATTTCACCGATTCTAAGTCTATAACATCCTAGTTACATATAACTTTAGCATATCCACTTAGCAATTATCAACTTAGGAATGAAGATTCCATTTTAGTTCTCAAGTATAAAGTACTTATAGTAACACAAAACACCCCTATGGTATTTTAGACTTGGGTTCTGTTATAATGTTCTCATTATGGTAATGTTGGTAAGTTTTTAGACTTGTTGCCATATCACAACCATTCTTGGGCATGTGCTAATCACTCCTTCGAACAACATAGTTGATCAGGCTATGCTACTCATAAGACTGACCATACATCCCCGAGCTTACCTGTAATATTCAACAATCTCAATACTTTTGTTCTTGTCATTGCGACATGGATTTTAGTATGAATGCATGCACGTATACTTTGTTAAATGTTTTATTATTTAAAAGTATAAACTCTTAAACAGAGTGTTTTAATCCCAATGTGTTTATAGTTAGTATATCTTTTATGGGTTGATATACTTAATTCACTATAAACAATGCTCTGATACCAATCTGTCACACCCCAAAACCAAGAACGGTGGAAACGTTCCGGGGTAGAGGACGTCATGTGAAGTATCATAACAGTGTAAAGTAGTAAACACGCAACAACATCTTCCATTGCATTAAATGGTAAAGTTTTAATACATGTGTGTTCTTTCATAATGTACAACAATAAAAATGAAAAATCAAAGTATGACGAGTCTTGACTATGCTCCGTCTTCTCAAGTCCTGGACATCGTACCTATCTAACTGGTGACCTGAGAATACAAGTTATTTTGAAAGCGAGTATCAGCCTAAAGCTGGTGACTTCATAAGTATTTAAGTGTTATTGTCCTGTTTTGGAAAGCTATTAAGAATGTCGTATAAATCTTTAAATAGAACAGTTGATATAAGTAAGAAATGTGGTCTTCTACCAAGACCCGAATGTTCTGTAAGTAAAATGGTAGTTTTTCCTTTCTAATGACTAGTACTAGAAGTACGTAGTCTAACTCATCGTTTATGTGAATATATCACAAAATAAAGTAAAATAGGAATATAATATGATAGTCTTCTACCAAGACCCAAATGTGTTGTAAGTAAAATGATAGTTTTTCCTTTCTAATGACTAGTACTAAAAGTACGTAGTCTAACTCATCGTTTATGTGAATATATCACAAAATAAACTAAACAGGAAAAAGCATAATCATGTATGTGTTATCCCTGGATTACCAGGATTAACACGACATCGCCGAAGCGAAAGGTATAACCTAATAAACATCCGAAGATTGTCAAACTAACCCCTGTAGCGGCCAGTGGTTCCAGGAATGGTTAGTCCCGTAACTGACTCTGCATTGATGTAAGCGAAATAGATAACCTAATGAACATCCGAAGATTGTCCAATTAACCTCTGTAGCTAACAGTAGGTTCCAGGAATGGTTAACCCCGTAATTGACTCCTAATATAAGTAATAACAACCAAATGAACATCCGAAGATTATTCAATTAACCTCTGTAGCGAACAGTGGTTCCAGGAATGGTTAACCCCATAACTGACTCACGTTGAGCTGGGATGGGCTGGATGATTTACTGAAGGTACTTAATAAATCATCTTTACGAATCGAGTTTCAAGTATTCATGTAAATATACACAGGTAGATGTATCTACGTAAAGGTATTCATGTAATGTGTTCATGTAAGCGTATTCATGTATCATGTAAGCATATGTAAAGGTACTCATGTATCATGTAATGTACTTATAAAGACTCATGAATGAACTGACTCTTGTGTGTTTCCTTGTAGTAGGAATAATGTTTGATATCTTCTAACTATCCCTATGATAGTTAATTGAAAGGTAATTGGTTGTTCAAATAGATTTATACACCCTCGATACACCATGGTGTGGGAAACTGAACGAAGGATGGAAACTATAACATCAATACATATATAAGAACATATGCGTATAAGTGTAGTTTTGCTCAAGAAGGTAAAAGTAATGGTTTTGCAAGATATCTAGGATTTTTGAACAATAATTAAGAGTGACTTGATGTCATTTTAATAAACATTTCAAAACTAATACTTTTGTTAACAAGGTATTTTAAGATAGAAAACCATTTCATGTGTCACGTTTTGAAGTATGTGAAATCTACTGAGTGAAAACACAATTATAAAATACATAATATTGATTTAATAACATACTGTTTTCTACTTGTACCCCCCCCCCCATTAAAGCATTTAAAATCATTTAAAATATTTATACAGGGTTATAAACTAGACAGTGTAGGATTGTTAGGTGTCAAGTGAGGACTTGTACACACACTACGATCCTAATGAACATATAACCACATATATATGCACTCAATTATACTTAAATTACTAATTGATAATGTTAAGACATCCTAGAACATAATAAACACTTTATATAAGTGTTTTAAGCCCTAAGGATTGCATCTGAGATATTGTGGGACAAGGTACTTGTGTTTAGGGTTCCAAGGGACCCCATATATGTGTTTACACTTCAAATACCAACACACATGGAGTTTACGGTTGTAAACTCTTCATTTTATGGCCGTAAACTCCCAACTATGGGGGTATTGTGTGTTTTGAAGCTCCAAATGATTCCTAGAATTATTCCAACTTGGTGGTTAAATTCTTGGAAGGGTTTAAGACCAAGAAACACTCCTTTGAGGAGTTTACGGCCCTAAGGCCATTTCCCTTAGAGTTTACAGCTGTAAACTCTTAAGGATGATTGTTTTTGATGTTTTCAAGTCTCATGCACAAGTGGTATAGGTTCTAGGCTTTTATTCCAAGCATATGAAGACCCTTGACACACTTTGGTGCCCCTTTAATGAGTTTACGACCCATGAACCATGTCATGGCTGTAAACTCACTTTGCAAGGTGATTGTTATGTGTTTAAGGCCCTTGATTTATTGGGAACAAGTCTAGGTGAAAGTCTAAGGCCTTAGCTGCCTTAAAAGCACCATTTTGGGCATGATTATGGAGTTTACGGCCTAAGATATTCTTGGGCTGTGAACTCCCAAACTTGGGTGGTTCTTGCTTGATTTCATGTCCCTAACACACTCCTATACATGTCCAAGGCAGTAGTATATCACGGGGGACAGTCTAGGCTTCGTTTCGGGAGTTTACCGCCCAAGAACACCTTGGGGAGTAAACTCCTAAATCTAGTGATTTAGCCACCTAAATCATGTTATAACTACATAATAAGCTTTCTAACACTACTAGAAAGAGTTACTCACGTTTTGGTATAAAAACTCGAAGATCCGTGAGAGAGAAAATGGCTCTTCTCTAGTTGGAAATGCGAATAATGAATGAATTTGGTTCAGAATTCTATTTATAGTCCTGAGATATTTTTGGCAGAAAATATTTTTATTCTCGGAACGAATTCTAATATCCTAGAGTATTGGAATAACAGTGTTGCACAAAACCCTAGTGCATCCACTCTCCGGATATCTCCTTAAGTGTAAATCCTGAAAACTGCCAAACTTATACTTGAAGTCTGAATTTTCACTGTAACTGTTCTACTTCTATTGGCTTCAAATGGTTTGTTCAGAATGGAAATTTTGGGTTGTCACAGGTTTGATATACGTCGAAGTCTGACATGCAAGCTCATTGAAGGAGCTCAATAAAATACTTCTGCTGAGAAAGGAACATGCTAGTAGGTGATCGTGTAACATAAATTCCAAAAAAAATTAAAGGAACCGAAGTCGTTAAAGTAAACTTGTGGATGAGGTTAGCAGTAGTGTGTTACAGGAGAGATGTGGGTGAGGCAGTAAAACTGATATCATCTACATACAAAAGATATAAGCCAACTCTTGTTCTAGTTGAAAAACATGGAATGATAAGTATGTGCAACTACGAGAAGGAACTAGTGGGTGTGGTCGGGGATGATAACAGCTATAATAGATGGTTGGTAAGGGGCTGTCAACATGAGGTGAATGATAGTCGACATTTCAACAACGGAGGCTAAAGCTACCGGCGAAACTATAGTAGTTTGTAGTCGGTGGAACAAAAGAGATAGTAAGATGGTAGGTAGAGGTTTTTTAGTGGGGTTAGGTGTTTTAGGGCTGTCAGATAGTTATGTTTCTAGAGATTAGAGAAAACAAGTAAAATTTAGGTTGGTGTCATGTCACACCCCCAAACCGGAGTGGTGGAAACGTCCGGGAGTGGATGATTTCAACTTAAGTATCACAACAAATGCATCATAGTAACCAAAGTACAACAACCATTGCATTAATAAAGTATAATTTTTACATATGTATTCAAGTCATTGTATATATGACATCAAAAGTTATATAACAAAAGATAGAAGACATGACTCTATACTGCTTCGTCTTCTCAAAATCCTAGGGATGTACCTATCTACTGTTTCCCTGAGAATACAAGTGTTTTGAAACAGAAGTGTATCAACATTTAACTTGGTGAGTGCATAAGTATTTATGTTTAAAATCTTTTTTTTTTGTTCCTTGAAATAGTGTGTATGTTTATTGTTCCAGAAAATGAAATATTTTTTATTTTAACTGAAAAGTAGTTTTAATACCATAAAACTATTCTGTGTAAATGTTGTTGTACTATAAAATAGTGTAACATAGTTTTAATTCAAAATAAAACTATAAAGAAATGTTTTCTTGTATTTTTTATGTTTTCCAAGTTTTGAAATTTTACTCTTTGATAACTTTGTCAAAGTGAGTGTGCCAGTTTCCACCAGTTGTAGTTGTAAGTTGTAGTATTACATTGTAATTCGTATTATTGTAAACTAGTATGTTGTATTTGTACTGTTTGGTTTAATTATTCATACACTAATCGTATTGTTCACATTTTTTTGTGAGTTATTATAACCATACTTGTAGTACCTGGTTCCCGGCATGTATTTCTTGTAGTTAAAAAATCAAAATTCATGCATTTTTGCCTTGGACTCGGTGAGTTGAAGGACCGAATCGCCGAGTAGGAGCGGGATGAGACGTGAGGTCTGAGCCTTGGACTTGGCGAGTCGGTTCCACGACTCGGCGAGTAGGCCCTGTTTGGGCAAAAACCCTAACCCGAGTGTTGGCACCCTATTTAAGCACACAAACTCAGCCTGCCTTGTCCCTAACACTTCCAGAGAGCTGTAGTGAGAGACCCTAGCCCCCATATTGTTCTTGTGAGAGATCTTGCTTGGTGAAGGAAGTTTGGAGCCTAGAAGAAGAAGGAGGAGGTTGAAGAGTTCAAGGAGGGGAGTAGATCTGGAATCTACACTGTGAGAAGCTTCTTTTCAGGTAGAAAATTTCCTACCTTGATCACTAGGTCATTAGATACCATTTTTGTCCCAAATTGGTGGTTTCAAGCCCTAAAACACCCAACTCCATGTGTTTGTGCTTAATGATCCGAAAGGACTTCAAAGCTAGACCTTGTGGAAATATTAGAAGCCTAAAGTTTCCGTGGTTGAAGTGATTGAGGTCCTCATTGAGTGTATGACCTCATAAATAGATTGGATTTGCGTTTTGGAGCTTGTAGGGCCATGCATGCACGTAAAGTTTGCAACTTTACGTGATAAGCATGCCGTAGGAACATAGATCTATGGTTTTGAAGCGTTGCATGTCCCAGATTTAGTCGATATGAGAAATAGGTCAAGGGACTCGGTGAGTTCTTTGAAGATGGCCTTAGACTCTGCGAGTTGGATGAACAACTCGGCGAGTCCTATGAAGATTGCCTGATACTCGGCGAGTTGTTCTTTAAACTCGGCGAGTCAGATGAATAGTTACTAAGTAAGAGGGATTTAGGTGTTGAAGGTCAAACCCTTCGTATCTGCACGCGGAATTAGCAATCTACGTGTAGCAATAGTCCCAGAAACCCAAATCCTCATAAAGGATGCTCTGGTGAGGATTTGGAAGCGAGTAGGAGATCTGCTCGTATGGACTCGGCGAGTTGTTCTTGGACTCGGCCAGTCAGATCGCGAGCCGATCCTATCGTCCCAAGTAGTGAGTTAAGGGTGACTCAGTGAGTGGGAACAGGGACTTGTAGAGTGGGACCAGGTTAATAGGAGAAGGACTCGGCGAGTCGGTGCCATGACTCGACGAGTCCAGTCAACTGGAAGTTGACTTTGACCAAGAAGTTAACCTTGGACCAGGGGTGGGTTAGTCATCTAACCTAAGAGTGTGTATGAGTGGCTAATCTATGTTTATGATTTATAGCTGGAGGATTTCCGATTCAACAGTCAGGCGCTTAGCAAGTAGACTTCCAGCAGCTACTTTTCGAGGTGAGTTACCTTCCAGTAGCAGTGGGTCTAAGGCCACAATGTCGGCCCACTAGTAGGAGTTGTATGATTAGATGATTGTCTCTGTGATATTCATCTAGGGCTTCTACTACCAGTGTTATGTTTATGTGCTAGTATGATATGATGTTATTTGCTAGTGACATTATGGGAGATAGTCCCCAGATTACTGGTCGATAGGACCGAAGGGGCAGATATGCCCAGCCATGCAAGATAGATTATGTGATACATGTTATGTGGTAGTGGTAGGGGTGAAATAGTCCCCAGCATCCGATCGAGAGGACTGAAGAGGAGACCAGCACCCAGGTATGCTAGTCAGCATCCGGTCGAGAGGACCAAAGGGGAAACCAGCACCCAGATATGCTAGTTAGTATCCGGTTGAGAGGACCAAAGGGGTAGGTCGGGCACCCAGATATGCCTGACAATATATGCATGTTATGTGGTTATTTGGTGTGTGGTACAGTGGGGGAACTCACTAAGCTTCGTGCTTACAGTTTTCAGTTGTTGTTTCAGGTGCCTCTTCAGCAAAGGGGAGGGAGTTGGCGTGGTAGCGGCATATCACACACACGCTCTTTGTTTTCCACACTATGAGATATTATGGGATTTGTACTCTGACATTATGGTTGTTTTTATGTTTTGGTTTCGGACACGAAATATGTTTATGAAATGATGATGTTTATTCACAAATGTTTTCCAAAGTGTTGATTTGAAAATGAAATTTTTGGCTATGAAAATTGGGTCGTTACAAGTTGGTATCAGAGCCCTAGTTTAAGGGATTCGGACACATCTTCGGGAGTGTCCGAACTCAAACTGAGGGATTAAAGGATTTCGAAAAAGAAAAAGTTTTCTAAAAGATTAAGTAAATATTTTGAAGAAAGAACGAAGTGTGTGATGTGCGCGACCAGCCGAGCTCAAGTAAGTTGTCCCCAAAGTACCCGTACAATTTATACTATGTTTATTAGTTTCAATAGAACAGCATGCTAGAATAGGACTAAGTATCTAGGAGTATGCCTTACGTACCTGCTTTTGTGTTCCAGCCTTATGTGAATTGCATGCTAGAAATCGAGTAGATAACAGTAGGATAGCCTATTTAGGTTATGCGTGATAGTATGAGTTCAGCATTGAATGCTAGTGCAGTTTCTCGTTATGAGAATAGATTTCCTTGAGTAGTCCCTGTATCCGAATGTTGCTTGCTTTGTGATTTGCGGGACTCCAAGTGATGGGAGTTAGCCATTAGGTGAATACGTCACATCACATGGGATCAGGGTTAGATAATCTCAGAGTGTTGGATTTGGCCCGACTGTGCAGCTCTCGTTTAAGTCTAACCGTGGTAGGGACGAGTCCTTTACTCGAAGGATTATCCGAGCCTTGTCACATGTGATGGTATTCAGGTGATGGCTAATTGGCATTACAAGAGGCCTTCAGTAGCTGAGGATTGGTTTAAGTGGAGTCAGAGATTTTCCTAGGGTAATCCTAGGATAAAGATAGTAGTGATCATTAGTGGTAAAAAGGGATCTGGTGGATTCAAGGCAGTCCTTGAAGAAGGTACGCATAGATGTGGAAGGTAGTATGGGCCCGTACTATTGAAAGTAGAGGATTCGTACCCGAACCAAGGAAGGCCGAGATAAGACTAGGGAACTGGTAGTGGATGTGGTTCCTTAAGAGGTATTAGTATCGCTAACAGTCGTTGTTTATATATATTGTAGAATGGTGGTACTACGATCGAGGCCAGCAGTTGGCAGTTCAGGCTCGGGATCAGGTTTCGAGCTAGGGAATGAGAGGCTACACGAGTTCATCGCGTCAGAGATCACCAGGGGCATCCTTGAGTTGACTCCCATTATCTTTGGGTCGATCAAGGAAGGGATAATTGAGTTGATGGAGGATCGCCTTAGGGCATTCAGGAGCGACATGGCATCTGGCCAGTCGGGATCTCGCATGCTGTCCTTTGAGGACTTCATGGGAAGTGGTGCGCCGGATTATCACGGGGCGAAGGAGCCCATAGCTGCCAGGCGGTGGATTGCAAACATCAAGTCTGCACAGTTGACTAGCTTCTGCCCCGAGGAGTCGAAGGTGAGATACGCAGCAGGGTGTTTGAGAGACAGAGCTAGAGACTGGTGGGAGTTTGTTAGTGACTCATTGGGAGCCTCGACTGTCGAGGCTATGACCTAGTCAAACTTTGTGACTAGGTTCAGGGCAGAGTTTGCATCGGCTGTCGAGCTTCAGCAGCTGGCCAGGGAGTTTTTATATATGAGGCAGACGACGGAGACCGTGGCGGAGATCACCGCCAAGTTCCGAGAGAGGGCGTTGTTAGTACCCCAGTATGTAGGTGATGAGGATATGAGGAGGACCCGCTATCATGACATGCTATGAGGGGACATCCGAGAGCATGTTAGTTTCTCAGCTTGCCCTAACTTGGATTCCATGATTGCTAGGGTTAGAGAAGGGGAGATTGATCTAGAGCATATTGGAAGAGGAAGGCAGAGGAGGGACAGGTTACAGGGGCTTCGGGGAAGAAGCCGAAGGGATCAGATGCTGGTCCAAAAGGCCAATAGGGGCGAGGTCGCTGCAGGAAATGCGGCAAGATGCACGAGGGAGCGTGTGTAACGGCCGCAGATCCGGGCTAGTCAAATTAGAGGCAATAAGTGTCGAAAACGACTTTTCAACAGAAGCTTATAAATAATTTGAACCAAGTTGTAGTATATGTCACTAGGTTTCCGTACATATAAAGAACGCCGAAATCCGAGTTATAATGAAGAAGTTATGACTCGTCGAAGTTTCGCGACGGAGCCGGCTCGATACCGGGAGGCGTAAATAGTGAATTTACGATACAGCGAGATTTTTCCTTGGTGCTCTAAACGAAAGTTGTAGAATATGTTAAACTAAGAACTCCGATAAAAAGAACGCCCAAATCTGACTTCGTATGAAGACGTTATGATTTTTCGAAGTTTCGGATTAGCAGTGTACAACCAGAAATTCGAATATTAGATCGAGCGATTTTTAGCCGACACGACCTAAACAAGAATTGAAGATCTCGTTAAGAGTAGCATAACGAGAAAAAGATGGGCGAAAATGGACGTCAGATGAAGAAGTTGTGAGGATTTAACGGACCAATCATGTTCCGACCTGTTAAAAATATAACTTTAAAAATAAAGTCAAAATTAGCCGACAGACTCTAAATGAAAGTTGTAGAGTACGTCTCCACCTACGCGTGGATATAAATAACGTCAAAAACGGAGTTCGTATGAACGAGTTACAAATTATAATAGCCTATTTACGTATTAAAATAAAGTATACATCATATATACGTACACACACACACACACACACACACACACATATATATATATATATATATATATGTATATATCATTATAAAAGTAACGATGCGGTCATTATAAGACTAATGTTGAGTTCTTTCGATATTAGTTTAGTGCAAATATCGTTAAATCTATTTAAAATAGTATTATAAAGGGGTGTTTAGTTGTTTATATAACTATAAGGTCATTAAGTAATTATGTAGGGTAGTTTTTATATTTTCAATTACTATAAATAAGAGGCTTGGGCTCTCATATTTCTTGCACCATTCTCTTGATTCAAGAGTCTTTCTCTCCTTATCCCCCGAGCATTTCGGTCCCTCTTGATTCGACTTCTCTTTCTGTAGTTTTAGTATAGTAAGGTGAGCGCTGAATGCGCTGCACGAATCTTTCTTAGAAAGATTCAGCGACGAAGTTCTGCCCCTACAGAGCCCAAATCCTAGCTATAAT
Organism: Lactuca saligna; assembly: GCF_052625555.1. Lineage (NCBI taxonomy): Eukaryota > Viridiplantae > Streptophyta > Magnoliopsida > Asterales > Asteraceae > Lactuca > Lactuca saligna. Next base: position 76,553,080 of record NC_136421.1, read on the forward strand.
CCCCTTGTAAGTAAGTTATGCTTACCCTATTTTAAATATAGTTTATATTTAAAATTAGTATTGTTATTATAAATTTATAATAAATATTTGAGCTATTATTATGACTTATATAAGTGTCGTTATAATATCCTTTTAACTACTCGCGATACGGGGAATCTGGTTTAAAGGGCCGCATAGTGTTGTTGGATTTCAGAAGTGCTATATGCCACAATGGTCCTGCCCTCCGGTGTTTTATGTCTGGCCACTGTCTGCACATAGTGGTTGGAAAGTATTGTTTAAACGCTTATATAATAATAATAATAATAATAATAATAATAATAATAATAATTAGTCACGAGAAATATTAGACTAAAATCTAGTGGTAATAATACTAGGTTTCGTCGAAGGAAATTATTTTAAAGTAAATGGAGCATTGTCCGAGTACCGAGTCACCACCTTCTTAGGTGAGTGCATAGTCCCTTTCATCTTACACATAGATATGAAGTATTTTAATATAAATTACGTGTTGTGTGTGCATATTGTCTGAATACTTGCTGTCTATGCTGGGTGAAAGATTTTTATACATGTTTTAAATAATTTAAACTGTATATGTATTTTATATCTACAAAATGTGTTGGGTAAAACATGGGTAGATGAAATAGTTGTTTTGTGATAACTCGATGGGAGACATCAATGTTGTCAGTGATCCAGTCATCTAGTGGAGTATAGATGATGACCATGGGCGATACCAGACGGTCCAGTGGAACACTAGTAAGCTCGTAACCTGTAGGTGTTTTTGAACTAGGTTCTCATTAGGTATTTTGAACTGAGTGTGTTCACTACATATCTTTGAACTGAGTGTGTTCACTAGGTATTTTGAACTAAGTGTGTTCACTAGTTACTTTTGAACTAAGTGTTTACCAGATGTTTTGGACTACGTGTTCACCAGTTGTAATCTATAAGCTTTGGTAACGATGGACTTCGTACTGATTCCTTAGGATAATGCTTAGGAATGAATAAACGAGAAATAGCTTATTCTTAGGGTAGATCCTTAAGAGAAAAGAAGATAATGGGGATGGGTAATTGGATTTAATTGCTTGATTGTTTAAACATAATAATTATATTATTGTGGGTTGAAAACCCTATGTACTCACCAGGTTTCCCAACCTGACCCACTCAGTTTATTTATATCATAGGTGTTGATATGAAGTCACATTACACTGAGAGATTAAAGAGATGTAGATCACTAGTGTAAATAAATATAAGTTCTGTTTATGCTTATGTTTCTGTATTGACAATGACATCCCAAATGTTTTAAAATGAATAAAATGCGTCTCTTCGAAAATGTTTTAATAACGTATTTATCGTGTTTTTCTGGGAACAAATTCCGCAACATTTTTATGAAAAGAAGTACTCTGACTTTTATAAAGCATAAACAAAATCGGTCTTTTCTGGGCGTGAAAATGGGGATGTCACAGCGTGCAAGTTGGGATCATTAGGCTGCTATAAGTGCGGTAAGTTAGGGCATTTTAGCAGGGATTGTACCGCCCCTGCACCTGTCTTCTCAACATCTGAGTTTCTGCGCTTCCAGCCTTCCACTGCAACCAGAGGGGCCACAAGAAGGCCAATTGCCCCCAGTTGACAGCAGCTTCAGCGCCAGTGAAGGCGTCAGCTCCAGCGCCTCTGCGGATCACTGATGGCCAGCAGGGCAAGGCAGAGGCTCCGGTGTTGAGGAGTCGGGAATTCCAGTTGACAACCGAGGAGGCACGCGGCGCACCCGATGTGGTGACTGGTATGATTCTTTACCTATGCTTTTATGTTATGTTGCTGTAATGTTGATATGTTATATGTATGTGCTCTGCTTAGGATCGTTCCATGTGAACGATATCCCAGTTCAGGTGTTGTTCGATTCGGGGGCTACCTGATCATTTGTTTCTCTTGCGCTTAGTAAGAAGTTTCCTAAGTCTTCGGGCAGGTTGGATTGCCCTTTAGAGGTGGAGATTGTAGACGATCATTCGGTGCGGGCATCAGAGGTTTTCCGGGATTGTGTATTGAGATTGTTGAAGGAGCGTTATCTGGTGGATCTGGTTCCCATACCTTTGCAGGGGAACAAGGTTATTATCGGTATGGATTGGTTAAGCCCCAATGGGGAAGTGATCGACTGCGTCCAGCAGTTGGTGCGAATCAGGACCCCAAGTGGGGGAGAGCTGGTGGTTCAGGCAGAGAAGCCACAGTGGGGACCAGCCCTATGTTCAGCAACGAGAGCTAGGCGTTACCTCCAGCAAGGTTGATAGGTTATGTCGTGTATGTTATGGATACCCGGGAAGCGGGTATAGAGACGGTGGGCGAGGTGCCTGTAGTACAAGAGTTCGCGAACGTATTCCCCGAGGAGCTGCCTGTCCAGAGTGCCAGGTGGAGTTCAGGATCAACCTAGTCCCCGGTGCGGCTCCAATAGCCAAGGCACCCTATCGGTTGGCTCCTCTCGAGATGCAGGAGTTGTCTACGCAGTTGCAGGAGCTGATAGACAAGGGATATATCAGGCCGAACAGTTCACCCTGGGGAGCCTTGATTATGTTTGTGAAGAAGAAGGACGGGTCACATCGGATGTGTATAGACTATCAGGAGCTGAACAAGGTAACAGTGAAGAACCGTTACCCACTTCCGACGATTGATGATCTCTTTAACCAGTTGCAGGGAGCATCTTGGTTCTCCAAGATCAATTTGCATTCAGGTTATCATCAGATGAGGGTCAGAGAGGGGGATGTGCAGAAGACCGCATTTCGTACACGCTATGGCCATTATGAGTACGTGGTGATGCCGTTTGGGCTCACCAATTCTCCTACTGCATTCATGGACCTCATGAGCCGCGTGTGCAGACCGATGCTGGATCGGTCTATGATAGTTTTCATTGATGACATCTTGGTTTATTCCAAGACGCAGGAGGAGCATGAGGGGCATCTCCGAGAGGTGTTGGAGACCTTGAGGAGAGAGAGCTTATATGCTAAGTTCTACAAGTGTGAGTTCTGGTTGCGCGAGGTGCAGTTTCTTAGGCACCTTGTCAACCAGGATGGGATTTCAGTAGACCCGACCAAGGTAGAGGTTGTGATGATATGGGAGGTTCCGAAGTCTCCATCTGAGATTCGGAGTATCTTGGGTTTTTCGGGATATTATCAGAGATTCATCCAAGATTTCTCCAAGATAGTCGTACCATTGACCAGGCTAACCAGAAAGGCTGTGGTCTTTTGTTGGGTGCCTGAGCAGCAGGCAGCGTTCGAGAAACTGACACAGAGATTGTGTGAGGCACCAATCTTAGCCCTGCCAGAGGGCATACAGGCTTTTGTTGTGTACTGCGATGTGTCCATCTCAGGTTTTGGCGCGGTATTGATGTAGAGAGGGCATGTCATCGCCTACGCTTCGAGGCAGCTGAAGCCTCACGAGGCGAATTAACTGACGCATGAATTGGAGCTGGGGGCTATTGTGTTCGCCCTCAAGATTTGGTGTCATTACCTCTATGGGGTTTGCTGTACCATTTACACGGACCATAAGAGTTTGAGGTACCTCATGGATCAACCGAATCTAAACATGAGGCAGCGTCGGTGGTTGGATGTGTTAAAGGATTATGATTGTGAGATCCTTTATCACCCACGGAAGGCCAATGTGGTGGCCGATGCGCTTAGCTGTAAGGCAGCACCGATCCGAGATATATGCCTACGAATGACCATAGTGACTCCGCTGTTGGAGCGGATTCGGGAGGCTCAGCAGGAGGCTATGAAGGAGGAACATTGGAAGAGTGAGCGGATTGTGGGATAGGTTTCCTCCTTCGACTATGATAGCCGAGGGTTATTGACTCTTCACTGTAGGGTGTGGGTCTCTTATCATGGAGGCGTGCGCCAGGTTCTGATGGAGGAGGTGCACAAATCCCGGTTCTCTATTCATCCCGGGGCGACAAAGATGTATAGGGATCTTCGTCTAGACTATTGGTGGCCCTGCATGAAGCGGGATGTGGCTTGATACGTTGAGCGGTGTTTGACTTCCAGGAAGGTCAAGGCCAAGCATCAGACACCGCACGGCAAGATGCAGTCGTTGGACATCCCGTTATGGAAATTCGAAGATATTACGATGGATTTTATCACATAGCTTCCCAGGACCGCGCGAGGAGTGGATTCGATATGGGTCATCGTGGATTGATTGACCAAGAGCACCCATTTTATTCCAATTCAGGAGAGCATATCGGTTGAAAAGTTGGCTGACATCTATATCAGAGAGATAGTGGCACGGAACGGGGTGCCAGTATCCGTGATTTCATATAGGGATGTGCGTTTTACTTCCAGGTTTTTGGAAGAAATTTCATGACGAGTTGGGAACTCGTCTGCATTTTAGCACCGCTTTTCACCTGCAAATAGATGGTCAGAGTGAGCGAACCATCCAGACTCTAGAGTATATGTTGCGGGCATGCGTGCTAGACTTCGATGGTAGCTGGGATACGTATCTTCCTCTAGCTGAGTTCTCGTACAACAACAGATACCACACGAGTATTGATCGACCTCCCTTCGAAATGTTGTACAGAAGGAGGTGTCATACCCCGATATGTTGTGATGAGGTTGGCCAGAGGGTCATGGGGAACACCTATGTAGTGCTCAAGACGAATGAAAAGATTCAGCAAGTTCGGAGCAGGCTTCAGACTGCACAGAGTCGGCATAAAAGTTATGTCGATAAGCGCCATTAAGACTTGGAATTCCAAGTTGGGGATATGCTTCTACTGAAGGTGTCACCATGGAAAGGCGTCATCCGATTCAGAAAACGAGGCAAGTTGGGCTCAAGGTACATTGGGCCATTCAGGGTTGTAGCCCGGGTGGGCAAGGTGGCGTATAGGCTAGATCAGCCAGCCGAACTCAGCCAGATCCACAACACTTTCCACATCTCTCAGTTGCATAAGTGTTTGGTGGACGACTCGGCAATGGTGCCTTTGGAGGATATTCAGGTCGATGACAGCCTGAATTACATCGAGCGTCCTGTGGCAATCCTCGATAGGAAGTCAAAGGATCTAAGGAACAAGAGGGTGGAACTCGTAAAGCTGCAATGGCAGCACCAAAAAGGATCGGGGTGGACTTAGGAGCCGATATAAGATATGATGGAGCACTACCCCGAGCTGTTTCAGGATCGAGCAGCAGACTTCGAGGACGAAGTCTAAAATAAGTGGGGGAGATTTGTAGCACCTGGTTCCCGGTACATATTTCTTGTAATTAAAAATTCAAAATTGATGCATTTTTGCCTTGGACTCGGCGAGTTGAAGGAACAACTCGCCGAGTAGGAGTGGGATGAGATGCGAGGTCTGAGCCTTGGACTCGGCGATTCGGTTCCCCGACTCGGCGAGTAGGCCCTGTTTGGGCAAAAACCCTAACCCCGAGTGTTGGCACCCTATTTAAGCACACTAACTCGGCCTCCCTTGTCCCTAACACTTCCAGAGAGCTGTAGTGAGAGACCTAGCCCCTATATTGTTCTTGTGAGTGATATTTCTTGGTGAAGGAAGTTTGGAGCTTCGAAGAAGAAGGAGGAGGTTGAAGAGTGCAAGGAGGGGAGTAGATCCAAAATCTACACTGTGATAAGCTTCTTTTCAAGTAGAAAAGTTCCTACCTTGATCACTAGGTCATTAGATACCATTTTTGTCCCAAATTGGTGGTTTTGAAGCCCTAAAACACCAAACTCCATGTGTTTGTGCTTAATGATCCAAAAGGACTTCAGAACTAGACCTTGTGGACATATTAGAAGCCTAAAGTTTATGTGGTTGAAGTGATTGAGGTCCCCATTGAGTGTATGACCTCATAAATAGATTGGATTTGCCTTTGGGAGCTTGTAGGGCGATGCATGCACGTAAAGTTTGCAACTTTACGTGATAAGCATGTCGTAGGAACATAGATCTATGGTTTTGAAGCATTGCATGTCTCAGATTTAGTCGATATGCGAAATGGGTCAAGGGACTCGGCGAGTCCCAAAGTGGAACTCAGCGAGTTCTTTGAAGATGGTCTTAGACTCTGCGAGTTGGATGAACAACTCGGCGAGTCCTATGAAGATTGCCTGATACTCGGCGAGTTGTTCTTTAAACTCGGTGAGTCAGATGAATAGTTACTGAGTAAAAGGGATTTAGGTGTTGAAGGTCAAACCCTTCGTATCTGCACGCGGAATTAGCAATCTACGTGTGGCAATAGTCCCAGAAACCCAAATCCTCATAAAGGATGCTCTGGTGAGGATTTTGAAGTGAGTAGGAGATCTGCTCGTATGGACTCGGTGAGTTGTTCTTGGACTCGGCGAGTCAGATCGCGAGCCGGTCCTATCGTCCCAAGTAGTGAGTTAAGGGTGACTCAGTGAGTGGGAAAAGGGACTTGTAGAGTGGTACCGGGTTAGTAGGAGAAGGACTCGGCGAGTCGGTGCCATGACTCGACGAGTCCAGTCAACTGGAAGTTGACTTTGACCAAGGAGTTGACCTTGGGCCAAGGGTGTGTTAGTCATCTGACCTAAGGGTGTGTATGAGTGGCTAATCTATGTTTTTGATTTATAGCTGGAGGATTTCCGATTCAGCAGTCAGGCGCTTAGCAAGCAGACTTTCAGCAGCTACTTTTCGAGGTTAGTTACCATCCAGTAGCAGTGGGTCTAAGGCCACAATGTTGGCCCACTAGTAGGAGTTGTATGATTAGATGATTGTCTCTGTGATATTCATCTAGGGTTGCTACTACCAGTGTTATGTTTATGTGCTAGTATGATATGATGCTATTTGCTAGTGATAGTAGGGGAGATAGTCCTCAGTTTACCGGTCGATAGGACCGAAGGGGAAGATATGCCCAGCCATACTAGATAGATTATGTGATACATGTTATGTGGTAATGGTAGGGGTGAAATAGTCCCCAACATCCGGTCGAGAGGACCGAAGGGGAGACCAGCACCCAGGTATGTTATTCAGCATCCGGTCGAGAGGACCGATGGGGAGACCAGCACCAAGATATGCTAGTCAGTATCCGGTCGAGAGGACCGAAGGGGTAGGTCGGGCACCCACATATGCCTAACAAGATATGCATGTTATGTGGTTATTTGGTATGTGGTACTGTGGGGGAACTCACTAAGCTTCGTGCTTACGGTTTTCAGTTGTTGTTTCAGGTGCCTCTTCAGCGAAGGGGAAGGAGCTGGCGCGGTAGCTGCATATCACACACGCTCTTTGTTTTCCGCACTACGAGATATTCTGGGATTTGTACTCCGACATTGTGGTTGTTTTTATGTTTTGGTTTCGGACACGAAATATGTTTATGAAATGATGATGTTTATTCACAAATGTTTTCCAAAGTGTTGATTTGATTTGAAAATGAAATTTTTGGCTATGAAAATTGGGTTGTTACAATACTAAGACTAGTAAGCTTGATACAACGCTTTATGGGCATTAGAACTATAATGACATTTGGTACTCATAGGCATACCAACCTAACTATAGCGAACAGTCTGAGTGTGGGATTGTAAATCCCATACAGATCTACACACATTTGTCTAGCTCTCTGTTTGGAGATTTTGATTATAATTATCAGGTCTTTGATAGTATTGCTTAAATGAATAAGCAAGTGAGCATTGTCTCACAAATACAATCTTGACGATTACGTATATAATAATGATGAAAAGTCATTTTGAAATAATTAAACTGATACTTTGTCCCTTTTTCAAATATACTTGACTGTAAAGTATTTATATGAGAGTATGCTGTTAAAATTTATGTAACCGATTAATGATAATATTATGAGAGTTCCATTTATTATACCTGTTATAATTTATATGTGTTTTATGTTTGACATGTAATCTTCACAAAAGAATCCCCTTTGCTCGACATGTTACAAACAGAATATAAATCTGATTGAAATAACTTTTATATTCATATTCATATATATATATATATATATATATATATATATATATATATATATATATATATATATATATATATATATATATATATATATATATATATATATATATATATAATTAAAAATTGAAACGATATTCAGATAAATAACTCTACCCAAAGCCCACATCCAAATAAGAAAAAAGATATAAAGTGAATTATTAGTCCCAAGCCTTTTAAATTATATATATATATATATATATATATATATATATATATATATATATATATATATATATAAGATTTTGGTAAAATATGTTAAAAATAGTTTATAAAACATTTAAAATTATTTTAGAAATATTTAGAAATCATTTATTTGTAAACACAATATTCTTGTGTTAGACTTGTATCCCCCTTTAAAATAGTGAAAAATAGTAAAAACGTAAGAGTATGAACTCACTTGATGAGTGGTGATTCGGGCAACATTTCGTTTCTAGGAATGATTTTTCTTGACGACACCAAGAGTTTTTGATGATAAACCGGGATTTACGCGGGCAGAGTTTCAACTAGAAAAGATTATTTTGTCGAGGACATCGGGGGTCCGGGCTTTCTTTGGGTGTTAGGGGGTATTCCTAGGCTTCGGGGGTTTTAGAGGGGTTAAAAGGGTGTTTATGGAAGTAAAAAGGATATAAATTTCGTAACCAAAGTGAAGAGGGCAAGCCCACTATTTATAGTCTGAAATCTCGACTCTCACGTCGTGAGTCATACAAGCTCAGATTGTGAGCTTGGTCCTGATCAGCTCGTAGTCCCGCCATCTACGTCTCTAGCTTCAGAAGGTGTCATAATGAGACTTACGTCATGAGGAATTTCTTGCTCACTTCGTGAGTTTAGTCCTGATCAGCTCGTAGCCCCGTCATCTGTGTCCCTAGCTTCGGAAAGTGTCACAATGGCTCTAACGTCGTGAGATATTTCTTGCTCACGTCGTGAGCTTCGATGAATCACTCTGTAGACTCATCTTATTGATACTAGTTTTGAAGGTGTCGATTGACTACCTCAAATCGTGAGCCATATATGCACACGTCGTGAGGACGGTTAGGCTAGTGTTTCGTTATGTATTAAGCTTTCAGAAAGCAGCAACTTCGGTTGGTCATAAATTTTGGATACGAGCTCCGTTTTTGATGTTCTTTGTATCCACACTCCCGATTTAATGTATACTATAACTTTCATTTAGATACCTAAGGCCTAAAATCATTTTATTGTAAACTAACTTTTTACGCTACACAACGTTTTGTTGGTTTTGTCGTGGATCTTCAATAGGTCATAACTTCTTCGTTATAACTCGGATTTTGGTGTTTTTTATATTTTCGAAATCCTTGTCACGACCACTACTACTTTCATCATAGATATCATGTTTTTTTAACAATTTATTTTTGAGGATCGATTAAGTAAATGCACATAGTATTCAAAAATTTCTCTTTATTAGTTTAAAAACTAGTTACAAGGTAATCTAAACTATTACATTGATTTGAAATAACGGATCGTTACATTATTCCCCCATTAGAGGGAATTTCATCCTGAAAGGACTGGATGTAGAGTATGTGAAGATAGAGAAAGAGTAGCAGTGTATGCTATTAGATGAAGAGATTAGATTGTAGAGTATGAGAAAAAAGAAAAGAAGAAAGATAGAGTATGTAAAGTTAGTGAGAGTTAGAAGAAGAGTATGATAACGTGAATCATAATAGAATATAACTCGCCAGACCTATGGTCTAATGTAGTAGATGTCCTTCATGTTTTTCAAGTCTTGGTAACAACCGAGGTACGTGAGAAGATAGGAGCACAAGGAGTAATAATAGAAGAATACTTTTATTTATTTGAATCTTCCCTTGTTGCTTAAATTTATATGTAAAATTTTATTAAAAACTTGTGATTAACCCTGGGATGTAAGTGTGTTAATTTTAATAAAATTCAGCATTGTTAGAAAAACTCTTAGAATCCCTATAATAAATAGATAATTAGATGATAGACAATTTGGGTCGTTACATGGGCCTTAAGTTTTCTATCAAGAATAGCTAGCAGACCTAGACGATTGCTAATGTTGTGTTCTATCTACGGAAGTATCCAAGGAGGGTAAAATAGGGCCCAAGGATTCCAAGGTGTAGGTACGGAAGTTGCTGGTAGGAGGAGCATAATGCTGATATAGTGGTCTTAATGAAAATGGTGTTGATGATTACCTCCTTCACGTCGTAGTTGTCGGTGGTTGTCACCACCCCTACTATTGTTTTGATTTTCATTATGGTGATACATATTTGCAATACAAGAATCTTTGGGTCCTGAGTAAAGAGTCGCATATGAAGACCCGTGATCATGATAACATCCATGTTGACTCCAAGACTTTGAAAGTTAGTTTTCTTCTAGCATGAGCATACTTGATTGAACTTGTTTTTGAGTCCATTAATCATAAACATCACTGAGTTTTTATCTGGAATGGGTTGGCCGATGTTTGCAAGCCAGTCTATTAAGACCTCCCATTTTTTACAGTAGATTGTCACTATCATATCCCTCATCTTAATGGATTAAATTTCATACTCCAATTGCATGTTTCGAGACTCCTTGTTGTCCCTAGCCAAAAATCATCCCATATGCATAGATGAGATTAATTGATTTTGAACTAGCAAAATCTTTTAACAAAATAGTTCAAAAACTATACACATGGTTGGAAGATACATTAGTATATTGATGGGGAGATATATATTGAAGCCTAACCGGATCGTGTATTATGGAAATAAAGTAAATAATGTGCGGAAGAAAATTTTGATTAGGAGACTCAGGTAACGAAGGATCATATTATGTTGGTTAGGATTCTGAATTGCAAGAAGAATTCTATTGAAGAGATTCATGCAATGAGGGATTATATTTTGTGGTATTTTAAATTCAAAAAACACTTCTCGGGGTGATGAAAATTATGCAAGCACCTTGATGATTAAATGCATTTTTCACAAAGGGGTGATTGTAGAGGCTATTTTGTTGCGAAGAATAATTGTTGTCTAAAATACTATCTCAAGGATTCTTATGTCAAAGACCCTAATGTCGAAGATCTATCTTATTGAAGTATTGTACTCTATATCAAAGTGGTTATCATTTCGATATATATTTTTATTATGTGTAGCATCGGCTTTTTCATTTAAATGTTGAAGTCTACACATATAATTTTGTGATCAATTGATAACACTTGTATTGTTGCCTATATATAATGATGTAGGTTAGAATAGCAGTAACTTTTACACACACACACTCATAACAACTTATGTTATTAAAGGTATCACTTGTACTCGATCTACCTACATGATTAATTTGAGCTTAAGAGAATTATTTACATCTCGTGTTCATATATTTCTAAATGAATTGATTCGTTATTGATTTCATAACTCATCAAATTTAATCTTTAGAAGCCTCAAGCCTTAAAAGTCATTTTTTAAAGTTTTTGGCAAAAATATATTTAAAATGTAAAAACATGTTAATAAATACACAAAAGACATAAAAATATATTTATTTAATATAAATATTAACATAAAATAAGTCTAATAAAAATAAAATTCATGTGATGCCAATGATCAAATTGATAGATGCTATAAATTTCATTAATCATATTACAACATTATCTTATTCAACTAACTTGATATCCAAATTTATGATTAACAAATCCTTTTTAAGTGCACAATAAATGATCAAATAATGAAAAATAATTTTTTTTAACCGAGTGAATTCTTATCTATTTAATATGTTGATTTTTTTATCATTATTATATAATATATTAATTTTGAATTCCTTGGTGAACAGTATTTCTTTCTAATTGATTGGAAAACTTATTTTATTTTTTCTTTTCTATTTGATGGTGTTTTTTAAATTTATTTTTCCTTTTTCGTTGGTAGTGCTTTCCATGTGTTGCTCATTAAACCCACCGCCTCCGTACCGGATAGAGGACTTCGACAAATCTTCCACCATTTCACATATGCTTGCCACGAATCTATTTCCACCGCCTGTGGCTTTTACTCAGGGTTTTTTCTACTTCTCTTGCAGTGCAAAATATGAAACAGTGGAAAATGACGACGTTGAAGACCGTTGCCCCCTTTTTGTCTTCTCCGGTATGATTGGCTTTCTTTTGTGATTTTAGGGCTTAATTGATTTTTTTAGTTTTACTGTTCTCGCTTATTATTTATATTGTTTGAGATCATACTTTGGTTTCTTCTACATGGCTAGAGGCATCAAGCGGACTGTATTTGAATATGGAGCTTTCTGATTCTTCCACTTTTAGCATCGATTGAATGTTTCTTGTCTAAAGTTCTTCAAAATCGATCTAAACATTCTTTCATTTTATGGACGATGCACTCAGTTGGGTGAGGAAGATGGTTGATTTTCGACTTTCTTCTTTTGATTACCCTAATATTTCCTCTAATTAAACTAATGGGTTGTTGACTTTTCTTCTCCTTCTTATTGAAGAAAGGATTTTGTTAGACATTTGGTTGTTCGATGTGGAGTTAATAGATTTGGCAGATTTGCAGGATACCGATGGTGTTTGCAATGTCGGTGCATAGGTGGTTAGTGAACCAGATTGGTCGGATTACCATGATCATTTACCGATGATGAAGAGTTCTATGTCATCAGAAAGGTCTCGGGTAACCGATTAGTTAGTGTTGATACAATCAAGAACATCATCGACATCAAATTGATTGGATGCTCTAGAATAACAAACCTGGAATTGGTTCACTATCTGATTTTTATTCCCTCTTTCCATAATTTTGACTGATCTACGAGCATTCATGGGATTTATGATTTCAAGATAAGTATTGGCTTACTGCACACAATGTGTTCGACAAAATGCGACTTTGAAGATGTTCGTTTCTATGTTCATGTTTTGATGATACTCCTACCAACCTGGCTAATGCGCCTTTGCTTTTTTGTTTTAGTTGATAATTAACATCTTAAAGATACCATTGTAATGTAAAGCTATTACCTTTCTTGATTTTCCCTCAATTATTGTTCTTATTTTTTTTTATGAATGAGATGATATGAATTTCTCTTCATGTTACCAGGGTAGTCTTGGCTTTCCTTATTTGATTTCATATTGGCTAATTTAAGGGATCTATATGTCTATTAGGTAATATTTTCTTAGGATCAACTACAGCAAGAAAAAGATGCGTCAATGCACAGGTCATCACACTTCTCATTCACAAAATTTCTTATTTCATTAACCGGTATGTGGGCCCTATTTACACAATATTTTTTATTTGATTTATTGTATTTGTTTCATCATGTTTTGTTGATTGTAACAGTTTAATGATTTATAAGAGTGTTATCTGCAAAAGCAGAGACATTGGGAAAAACAAGCACATACACAGGAAGAAAGGGCAGGTCAAAATGTGAAAGGAGAAGATTATCATGATGGACTTAAGGACTTTCAGTCTGTGCTTTCTGCATTACAAGATACATATATTCATAAATTAGTGATAACTTTTAGGTTCTTGGTTTGAATTATTGGTTCAATTATTTAAAATAACAACTAACTGTTAACATACATACATATGGATTTTTATTGGAATTTAATTAAGCCTTTTGCACTTATAGGTGCAAATTTGGAAGCAGTAAATCCATTGATATCCTGAATCACCAATTAACCTATTGTCGGTTTCCATGATAAGGTTCGTTGATTTGTTATCTTTTTAAAATGATATTAGAATGTTTATATAATATCTAATTTATTCAATGCAATATTAATAGATGGATGCACCATCAGATCCAATCGTTTACTTTGGCATCTCAGAAATTGAGGAAAACTAAAGAAGAGAACCATATTGTGAGGGAGAGAACACAATGCTACCATGAACAAAACAAGGAAGATGTACACACATACACATACACAATTAGTGTTTATTAAATATTTTTATTTACGTAAAACCAGTAAATAGCAACATACGTTCAATTTACACATTTTTCTGTAACGACCCAAAAATTAAGACCAAAAAATTCTTTTAATAAAACATTACTTAAAGCAAAATCATCATTCCAAAACATAATATGAGTATAAGTTTTCAAAACACATGTTCATTATCAGAGTAATTATTCCCAGGTTGTCTAATCTATGGTGTGTGCCATGCGATCACCCCGAGCTCTTCCCTCCGCTACCGGAAGTACCTGAAACCAAAAATAAAAACCGTAAGCATGAAGCTTAGTGAGTTCCCCACCCTACCACATACCATGCATATCCACATACTGCACATACTGGGCCACGCCCGCTATCTTGGGCCTCGCCCGCTACAACGACCCCGCCGCTCCAGGCCCCGCCTGGCTTCGAGCCCCGCTCGGATACAGATCTATTTTACTTAGGCCTCGCCTATCACAGGGCCTCACCCGCCAACAAATAATAATACATAAACATATCACAACACATAACTAAACACATGCAACTGGTTCTGTCCTAAGGCCTTGCCTATCCTAGGCCTCACCCTTGTCCTGCTACTGATGAGTCATGGAACCCCGTCCACGCTCCTAATGGTAGTGAGATACGGGCCCAGCCCACTCTCACTCATGTTCTAGTTTGGGCCTCGCCCCTGTTCTGCTACTAATGAGATGTGGAGCCCCATCCACACTCTTCTATTAGTGAGATGCGGGACCTCGCCCACACTTGCCTCCCTACCAGGCACATACATGTATGACACAGAGAACAAGTATAATCTATCATATTAACAAATCCTTGGGCACCCACCCGCTATTACTAGACCTCGACCTGAATATCATACTAGCATACTGTGCCTAGGGGCTAACCCCCGGGTCTTCTACTCATAACTACATGGGCCGGCATTGTGGCCTTAGACCCATTCACACAAAGGGAAACTCACCTGCACTGGCTGAACTTGATGATGATCTCACTAGTTGCTGCCCGGCAACTCACTGAACTCCTGCTCCCCTTGCTCCCCGAACTACCAATATCAAAGCAATACTGAGTCTAACTGACCCCCAAAAGACAACCAAGTCAACCCTGGTCAACGTCAACCTTCCAGGTCAACCCTACTCGCCGAGTCACCCTACTGACTCGCCAAGTTCAAAATGTTCAAATTCCTTCCATTCGCGTCTCAACTCGTCGAGTCAGTCCATGACTCGCCGAGTCTACCGATTTCTGAGTCCTGACCTGACCAAATCACCGAGTCTCCACCCGACTCACTGATTCGAGTCTTAACTCGGAGGGTTTGGGGCTTTGCAACCTGACTCACCGAGTCCAAGAACAGACTCGCCGAGTACAAGGCAATCTTCATCTGACTCGACGAGCTGTTCATCCCACTCGTCGAGTTGCTCCACACCTTCATGCTACTCGCCAAGTCCACTCAAAGGACTCATCGAGTCCATTCAAATCCCTTTACATGAAGAGGGCTTTTGAGTCATGCATGGACTCCAAACTGTAGATCTACCCTTCCCAAGCTTATTCCTCACGTAAGGTTGCAAACTTTACGTGTAGGGAAGGAGATCTAGGCAAAATACACCATAAACTAGGGTTTAAGATAACCATGCTCCACCAATATACCAAGAGCTGATACTTTACAGGATTTTAGACCAAAATAAGCATGGATCTGGGGTAGCAACCTCAGATCTGAACCCCTAGCTCGAATGGTTACTCATATGCCAAGAATACCCAAAACACACACATAGATCTAGGTGTAAAGGAGGGAAAATAGCAGCTTGTTACCTCCAAGGTGAACACAACTGAAATAGATCTTTGATCTACACCTCCTCCTGTGAAGCAACCTTCTTGATCTTCAAGTTCCTTTCCCAAAGTTTCCTTCCTCCAAGCTATTTCTCTCAATTGATGGAAGCCCTTAAGAAATCAAGGGTTTACAGGTTCTCTAGGGTGATATAGGAGCTGAGGGAGGGACATAACACCCTTTAAATAGGATACAACTCCCAGGATTAGGGTTTTTCCTCGTTCAGACCAGACTCACCGAGTCACCTTGGCCGACTCACCGAGTCGGTTACTTACTCCTCGACCTGGATCCCGCTCGGACTCGTCGAGTCCATCCTTGGACTCGCCGAGTCTCCCCTTAAAATTGGGGTTTTCTTTCTTTTCTTGGCTTTCCAAACTTTTGGTGTTACATTTTCTTTTTTCTATTTTTTGAAATTTCTTTAGCTATTTCTTTTCCAAAAACATAACAACATTGTCATTAGGCGCATTTTCGATTTTTGAGAGTGAAATGCCATAAATAGCAAATGTCACTTCAGATTAGATAATTAAAGCGGATTAAAATAGTGTATTCTTCCTCTTTAAGTACTTTATATCATTGATATATGGTGTTTCTACTTATAGCTACTGAAATAAATATTATATGCTTTTGACTTTTTTACCCTTTGGCAATAGAAATCGGTTGATATTTTATTATTGTGCATATTTTTTTAGGCATTGCCAAAAGGCAAGTGGTTTAGCTTCATCGATTGTAAAAGAATTCATTGTGTTTTCAAAATTTTGTCATATGTAAAGCATTGTAAAGTTTGTTGCTATTTCTTGTATTTTATAAAACATTATGAAAAACCCTCCAACCTCTACAACTCCAACACTCGAAACGCGGTATTTTTCCCTAGTTATTTTAAATAGTCTGTTTGAATTATTTCCCATAGATCCTTTCATATGGATTTTTTTTTTTCAATTAGGTTTTTGTTAAGGATGATTTCTTGAATTTCACAATACATAGTATTTTTATAATTTTTTATAAACAGGTTTGAACAAATTAATTAATTATATTTATGTATAAATATTGTTTTGAATTTGTAATTTAGTTTTTTTAATTATAGATAAGAATTATTAAAAAATATTTTAGAAAAAACTCTTTTAAGTTTAAAAAAAACTAGTTTATTGAATTTTTAGTTTTTTTAGCAGCCTGCAGACTTACAAAAAATAGTATTTTTCTATTATCAAATGGGTTGTACATTAATATTTTCTTGCACACTGCAGACGACTGATCCGTTTTTTTTTTTTTTGCTCAAATGTGCTCTATGGACCTTATACCTTTTACATTTTAAAATACCAACAACATCCAAGATGATAGTTACTTTTACCTTTTAAAATACAAACAATATAGGTTATCAAGATCGAGATCTTAATCTTAAGATCATAAGATCCTACGATTGTACGCATAAAAATATTGTCAAATTGCAATCAGATTGTTTTATATTTAATATCGTAGCTATGATTGTAGGATCAGGATCAAGATCATAAAATCGGGATCTGATTTGATCCAATCCTACCATTCATTGCCAAATTGTAACGCCATGTACCAAAACGTTACTCATTTGGGTGTGGTTGACGAAATTATATGATCTGGCGGTTTGAATTGGGTTTTGGGGCCAAGGGATATTTTGGTAAAGTAACAATGCGGGTTTTTAAGGAAATTGGATTATTGATCGAAGAATTCTATGGCATGTATAGGTTGATAAAATCGTAGAGCATATCGTTACCTTTTGTTGGATATAAGGATCGTCATAATCGGATTTATAATGAAGAAGTTATGGCCTTTGGAGTATTTTAGGGTTTAAGAGGAAACCCTAGTACACGGGGCCTACATAGGGAGTGTGTGGGGCGTACTGGTGCGAAGTGTAGGATGATGGGTGTACACTGGTGTACGCTTTGCGTACCAAGTGGGAAGGATCACGAAGCCTCGGCCTCGTATGATGGGCGTACGAGGAGTACATTGGGCATACAAAGGGTACACGAAACCCTTATTTTAAGTGTGTGTACCCTATTTAAGCATCTTAAGTCTTTAGGGTTGGCCTCTTTACCAGCCCCCAAACATCCTAAAACCCTCAAACCGACCCTTAGCCTCCATTAGTGTGCATTTAAGCTCTTGAAAAGAATTTGGTGTTGCTTTGCTCATTTTGAAGAGATTAAAGAAGGGTGAGGTTCATAGCTTGGTAGGAAACTTAAAGATCCAGAATCATTCATCACTTTGTAAGCTCCTAGAGGTATCAAGTTTAAATCTTGACATGTTAAAGCTTAGATCTATTATTGTCTTGACTTCATGCTCTTGGGTCCCTTTTTGAGTTGATTGATGGGTTAAGATGCTTGAAGGACTAATTCATTTAGATCTGAGTTTTTATGAGGTTCTTAAGCATAAAGGTGCAAGCTTATGAGGTTTAAGGTCACATACATGCGTTAAGTTACCAAATAAGCCCTTTTGAGCTTTAAGAGCTTCATTTAGTCATGCATGAACATAAAGTTAGCAACTTTACATGATTATCCAACTTAAGGAAGTCATATCTATGTTTTGGATCAGTCTCTTATTGGATTAAGGAAGAAAAATAAGATTGGGATGAATGGAGGAGTACACTAGGTGTATAGGCCTATATGTGTAGTGTAAAAGCCTTTAAGCCAGTACGGTTAGTGTACAAGCTGATTACGTCCCCACGTACTCAACATGAATTGATTTCGGTGTTTGGGCTTTGTTTTAGGCTTTTGGATTATTGAATTGGTCCATGGATTTGGGCCAAGTTATGAAGAGGGTAAAAAGGACTTTTACCCTAGTTTGGATACTTAGTGTGGTTCGGATCTAAGTATTGATGGATGATTAACTTATGATTGATAGCGTGGGGATTCAGTAACAATCCGTTATTGCAGATCGTTGTAATGACTAAAAGTCAATTTTTGTAATCTCTTTGTGAAATAATAAAATGGCATCAAAAATGAAATGTTCAAAAAGCTCAGTTGGAGTATACTATGTGGTAGATATCGTAACAAGGTTTCCAAAAATATAAAGAACACAAAAATCTGAGTTATAACGAAGAAGTTACGACCATTTGAAGATCCGTAACAATACCGGTAAAACACTATTAAGCCTAAAACGAGAAATTTCAATAAAATACTTATTAGCCTTAGGTATCTAAATAAAAGTCGTAGATATCATTAAACCGTGAATGTACATAAAAAGAACGTCCAAATCTGACTTCGTATGAGGAAGTTATGATTTTCGAAGTTTTGGGATAGCGACAGACAACTAAAAACCTCGAAATAGAGATCAAGCGTTTTTTATCCAAAGCAACCTAAACGAAAGTTGAAGGTCTCAACAATAGCAATACAACGGTAAAAAGACAGACGAAAACAGACATCGGATGAATGTTAAAGGTACCTTTTGTTAAAGGATTTGCCTTCAATATGTGACTTAACTGAGAATTCGTGAGACGATTCGCCTTCACTCTACCTTTTGTTAAAGGTACCAACAAAAGTCTTGTTTATAACCAGAATCTCCCATTTGGAGAATGTCATAAGTGTGTATAGATCTATACGAGACTAACGATCCCACATCTTGACTGTTTGCTACAGTCCTTTGGGTGACAAGTGTCATAACATTTCGACGCCTGAAGAATGTCGCCACAGGCAAAACTATGATAGTACGGTTATAAAAACTCATTGGATAGACAATTATTATCGTATTATGATTTCGTGGGAAAGTAACTATTAAAGTTATTTTTCATTTTCAAACTCTATCTTCTTATAGTTTTATTATATAAAACTATACCTCAATCTTTTTAAGCATGTCACGATTGCTTACATTTTTACGGTCTTGGACATTTAAGACTGCTATTCACATTTGGAAGATAAGGGATTTTCCTGGTTCAACTATTTATAATTCATACAATGATCTGTCATACTCATTTTATACATCTATAAGAAAATAAGGGATTTTATGGAAAACATACACGAACTTTCGAATGACATACATTTTCTCAAAACACTACTTATGAACTCACCAAATTAATTGTTGACACTTTTTTTTAAATAACTTGTATTCTCAGGAAAACACTAACCAAGGTTAGCAACTACTTTGGGAGATTTACGCTCTGGTGTTAATAACCTCTTTTGAAGCATGATTTTGTAATTAACTTTTGAGCATGTAACAGATTGCAATCATGTAAACTTTTTGAAATATATATATATATATATATATATATATACGTGTGTGTGTGTGTGTACTTTCCTTACTATGCAGTTGTTATGATATTGAATATGACGTCCTCCACCCCTGAACGTTTCCGCCATTCTGGTTTGGGGGTGTGACAGATTCTTGTGGGCAATCAGCTAAAGGTTCTTTCTGTGAGATTCAGCAATGTGAGGTAAGTTTCCTAACTATATTTAGCAGAAGGAAGGCACCAATGTCGGCTTATGGTTTGATGTGCTTATTATGCATGTTGTATGTGTGACTCTTGCATGTGTTATGTATATTATGTTTACCGAGAAGGGCTCGATGACGGGCGGGGCCTGATGAGTATATTGTATGCTAGTTATCTATATGTGTTTTTATGATTACTAGGTACGACTCGATGCTGGGCAAGGCCCGAAGGCTAGTCTGTATGCTTTTTATCTCTGTGATTTTGGCATGTGTTATGTGCTTATATGTTATATGTTTATATGTTTATATTTTTATATGTTTATATGTTTATATTTTTATACTGGGCGGGGCCTAATGATTGACATATTTGTATATCGAGCAGGGCTCGATGTTGGGTGGGGCTCGATGCCAGATTGGGTCCGATGCTAGTCGGGGACCGATGATGGGTGGGTTCCATAATACCTTGATATGTATGGTAAGTGGTATTTTTGGGAACTCACTAAGCTTTGTGCCTACGGTTTTCAATTTTTTTTTTCAGGTACTTCAGTTTTGAAATAGAAGAGCTCGGGATGATTGCAGAGCACACACCACATGTTTCCATATTCTGTGATTTACTCTGATAACGATGATGTATTAATAAAGCTTTGATTACCTTGGCTTATGAAAATGAGATGATGTACCATTTTAGTGATTTAAAAATGAAAATTTTTTGTGTTGTATATTTGGGATGTTTCGAGTTGGTATCAGAGCCTTGGTATGAGGGATTCGGACATGCTCTCAGGTGAGTTTGAACTCAAACCGAGGATTTGGTAAAGTTTTTTTTTTTCAAAAATGAAAGAAAAATGATTTAGAAAGGAAAAACAAGTTTTCTAAAACAAGAATGGGTATGGTGCATGCAATCTATCTAACTCAATTAAGTTTTCCCAAAATACCCATACATGTTACCTAATATGTGATGCCTTGTAGCTTAGGAAGCATGGGATACTAGATTGGGTATAAATTGTATACGTAAGGTAGTCGACAGTGAAAGTAAAGGTTCCTAGCATGAGTTGTGGTTTGTGAGTTTGAATGGTCTTTGGTATTTCTTTGGATTGGAGTGATACTACATGAATGTTGCTTGCTTTGTGCTTTGTGGAAGTCTTAGATTGTGGGACTTAGCTACTAATTGGATATCTTAAGTCATATGTGACAAAGGTTGAATAATCTCATAGTGATGAATTTGACCTTATTACGCAGCTGTTGTCTGTGTCCAACCGTTATAGGGATAAGTCTATTTCTCGAAGGATTATCTATGCTTTGTTACAAGTGATTGTATTCATGAGCTGTGTAACTGTCATTATGGGGAGTTCATCAGCAGGTGATGGAAGGGTGAGGTCGGGCACCTAAGGAAAACCTAGGATGTGCTTCAGTAGGTATAGTAGTGCAGTTTAGTGATCATGTGGAGTATCAGTTTGAGAAGGTGACCTAGAGGGTTTAGGATGCTTCTTTAGGAAAGTATTGATAGGTGTGGAGGGTAATATTGGGCACATACTATTGAAAGCACATGATCCATACTTGAATCGAGGAGAGTCTTGGATAATCTAGGAAGCATGTGAGATGATGACTCATTGATATTTTCTGATCTTTTGCATGTTTGTTTCGGTATGGTGTTGAGCACTCAAGAACGGGGTTCATGTTTTTATTTCGGCTCAGGTATAGGTACTGAGCCGATCGATGAGAGGATACAGGAGTTCATCTCGTTGGAGATACCCGTGGTATTTTGGAGCAGGCCCATGTGATCCCCATATCAGTCAAGGAAGGGATTTTGGAGCTCTTAGATGGTCATCTCAGGGCCTTCCAGCCTAGATTGTAGCGGGAAATGTCCATTACGTTTTTGCTAAAATCAAGTGGGCCACAAGAATGCCGACTGTCAGACGTTGAGGGGTGGAGGAGTGAGTGTATTTGCTTTGGTTTCTTTGAGGATCTCTTATTCTCGTAAGTATGGGGCATGAGCCCTAGCTGGGAGGAGCCAAGGATTGCAGTGTCAGCCGGAGGAGGCCATGATTACTTCATGTGCTATTACGGTATGTTATCTTCTACTTTCTTCTGGGTTATTATTAGAAATTTGTATTGCTTTGGATTTTTTCTTGTGTTTGGATCAGCAATATCTCAGGTTGGTTCCCTGCTATTGTATGGGTTATATTATCAAGGATTATTATATGCCA
This sequence comes from Lactuca saligna, assembly GCF_052625555.1. Taxonomy (NCBI): domain Eukaryota; kingdom Viridiplantae; phylum Streptophyta; class Magnoliopsida; order Asterales; family Asteraceae; genus Lactuca; species Lactuca saligna. The sequence goes on from NC_136421.1 coordinate 76,575,279, forward strand.
TTCTGCATGATGAGAGTCTTTAATGAATCATTAGTTGGCGTATCTTGTTGAGCGGGGTTTAGTGTGTTTGGTTGCTATTTTGGTTCTTGATGGGATCAATTATGGGGTATTGTTTAGAGGACCTACAGTCAGGGTTAGCATGTTAGTTCTCTAGTGAAGTCAAGGTTCCATTATTTTATCTTTTGGTCTGGTGAGATCGCTAGTCATATATGGAAGAACTTTTGGGTTCAAACACTATCGTTACTAGGGGAGGAGCGGTAGTAAGAAGATGGTGGTGACAGTTGTAGGAGTTATTTGGTCATTAAAAGTTCCAAGTGGAAATTCATATTTCGGATGGGTGGTAGATGGTTAGAATTCAGTAATTCTTTGAGGATGGAACTTAGGGTGAAGATTCACCAGTTCGGTGCAAGGGTTATGATTTTAGTTCTCAGCATAAGAACTTAAGGAATTGGTGTGGTATCATAGGCAGTGAATGGAGCTATCAGACTTGCTAAGATTTCAGGGAATATTCATATGGATTTCAGGAGTTTGGCGATTATCAAGATTGGCTAGTAATGGAACGCTAGTATTAGTAAGTGTGTGTCTTAGGTGGTTCATGCTATATAAGGTTTAATGGGTTGTGAATCCATCAGATTTATGGGATAAGAGAGCTTCGCTGAATTTAAGTGGGGGAGAATCGATCAGAATCTCCGAGAGTTGGATCGGGTGTGGAACTAGGGCAAGTTTCACATCCTGGTTAGGACGAAAGACGACCCAAGTGGCCGTTTGGATTGAGGACATGTAAGTGGGAGTTCAGGAAACTTCAAAAAACTGTTTGGCATCTTCTTTGGTATGCATAGCAGGCTTGTCGATGGATCCAGGTTGAGGGTTGTGTTAAAGCATCACTTATTGTTCTTATCTGATGAAGGCTTTGGGGTTTGAATCATGACCTGAACACCTGATTGATTTCAGAAGAATGCAGGTTCGATTTAGGATAATTGGGGTTGAGATGGTTTAAGTGTGGTGATGCCAGGGGTGGTAACCATGGTTGGTTAGAGATATTGTAAGACTGTGTTGGGATCACAGCATTCACCGGTTGAGGTAGCCTATTGATGAGGTGGTCAAGAGTTCAGAGGAGGATCAGCTTGTGCCTTGGGCACAATGGGCAGGATTTTCGATGTGCATTTCTCTGTTTTAGGTCGAGGATCATTGGGGTCCAAGGCGAAGTCGGGATTGTGTAGCTCAAGATGGGTGCGACCCGTGAGTGAGGCCGCTCCATGGTATAGTTTTGGTGGGACCCGTGGGCGAGTACCATGTGTATATGGCAACGCAAGTGGGACCTGGTAAAGACCGTTGCGTTAAGTTTTTGGATCTTGGGTTAAATTGTTATTTGGACTCTTAATAACCTGGTGGCAAGACCAGGTGCGAGACTTATAGTCTCTGCGATGGTTTGGGAACCTTTATGTATCCGTGGTTGGCGAGGGGTTGTCGTGAATAAGAAGGTTGCGGGTGAAATGAAAGTGTAGATCCTTAGATCTCGGGTTATGAGTTAAGTACCAAGTTGGTTCTTAGGGGGAACTCTTGTTTGCGATCGTGGGCATTGGTGGGCAAGTTCTTCATTTAAGTGGAATATGAATTAAGGAATATTTATGGTAAGGGGATCAATTGAAGGGTTCATGGTTAAAGGATGGTTTCAGTTAATTGGTAGATCATGCAAGTATGGGGTTTCAAAATTTCAGTAGCGGTATGTCAGTTTGGCAGTTAAGGAAGTAGTGTCTTGTTCAACACTAGAAGATGTATCTCCTAGTTGTCTTGTATTGTTCTTTATATTCATGGAACTGTTATCATCGGGATGAGTCGTCTCTCGAGAGAATATCTAATTTGGTCAGGGGAGAGATTGTAGGCAATAGTGTTTGGTCTGTGATTCTATTTTCTAGTAAGAACATCTGGTTATCAGAAGTTGAGAAGTCGATTGGGGATAAGTAGAGTGGAATTAGCAATGGTTTAGCATGGGTGGTCTGTCAGGGAGTCAGACCAATTCGAAATTTCAAAATTTTAGGATGTGTAGATGTGATTATTCCGTGTGGTTATTTTGCAAAGGATTGTTTTTGGCTGAGAAAGGATTTGTTAATCTCTGGGTTGGAGAGCCCTGCTAGGGTTGGTTTTGGTAACCTTGTGAAGGTTGTGGTATGCCCGGGATTGTGACCGTGATGCTCAGGTTGTTTGGCGTATAAAGAAATAAAAGTACATACTATTTCCCAGTTCAGTATAATTTACATTTTTTGGTCTTAAAGTTCAAGACTACATCTTACATTTAAGAAAATATTGGATTTTCTGGAAAACATTATGCTATGCATTATACTGAAACATTACTGATTTTATGCATACAAAAACGCTTATGAGCTCACCAACTTTAATGTTGATGCTTTTCAAAACTGCTTGTATTCTCAGGAAACCAGTAAGCAGATATAACAAAAACATTTTTGAGGGAAGGTGTCACAACGTCATGATTTCTACTTTTCAATTGTTTGTAAACGATGTCTGTAAACGATGTAAACTTGTAAACGAAAACATTTTTGAGTAACAAATGCCTGTAAACGATGTAAACTTGTATTCTCAATGTATGAATGTTTGTGATGCTATGATTCATTATATCCAACTGTTATGATACTATACATGAAGTCACTCCATCCGCCCCCAGACGTTTCCGCCGTTCTGGTTTGGGAGTGTGACATAAGGTGACATGCACACGTTAAGTTACCTAATAAGTCCTTTTAAGCTTTAAGATCTTCATTTAGTCATACATGAACGTAAAGTTAGCAACTTGAAACATCCCAAAATACGACCAAAAAATTTTTGTTTAATAATTACTAAAAACACCATGATAATATCATAAGGTAAAACTTGTACGTCAATATCTCAAAAACAATAGCAAAGTGTTATGAGTAAACTGTATGAAGACTGTATCAAATCACATCTATGAAAAATTAAAAACAACTCCCAGGACAAATGAAGATGTGGTGTGTGTGATGCCATCAACCCGAGCTCTTCCCTTTGCTTGCGGAAGTACCTGAAACCAAAACTGAAACAGTAAGCACAAAGCTTAGTGAGCTCCCCCAAAGTACCACATACCATACAATACATATAAACACATACTGGGCCTTGCCCACTGCATCGGACCGAGGTCCGGAAACTGCATCGGACCGAAGTCCGGAACTAACCAGGGCCTTGCCCTCTACATCGGACCGAAGTCCGAAACTACTGAGGCCTTGCCTCCTGCATGGGACCGAAATCCGGAACTAACTGCATCGGACCGAAGTCCGGAACTACTGAACATAGCATAGCATAAACATATCAACTAGTATGAACACATAAACTGCATACTGCATCGGGCTGTAACCCGGGACACATAACACATAAATCCTGTCTGAGCCACGAAGGCATCAAACATACTAAAATCTGCATCGGACCGAAGTTCGGAAACTACTACTAGCTAAATGGGTCGGCATTGTGGCCTTAGACCCGTTCCTACTGGAAGGAAACTCACCTCGTGATCTGGATGCTGAGTGTATGGCTCTGGAAGTTGCCTGCAGCTGCTCCGGTATCTCCCCGGCTACATTTCCACAAATACACTCAATCAAATACTAATAACTACATTAGGGTAAAATGACTATTTTACCCCTAGATAAAGTCAACTCTCCTGGTCAAAGTCAACTTACAGTTGACCTGACTCACCGAGTTGGGCCGCCAACTCGCCGAGTCCCTACTCTCACTTCTCAACCCTGTTCGCTGCTACTCGTCGAGTATGGCATAAACTCGAAGAGTTCCCTTTCGATTCTAGAACTCAGGCTATCTGCATCCGACTCGCCGAGTTGTATGAACAACTCTACGAGTTGTTCTTGAATCTATGAAGATTGCCTTAGACTCGCCGAGTTGTATGAACAACTCGTCGAGTCCCTCCATTACTGAGTCTAACCTCCGACTCACTGAGTCCATTCTACTACTCACTGGTCCCCACTCGGAATCACTCAAAGGGGAATGATCGGGGACTCGTGGCTCGACTCGCCGAGTCCGAAGAACGACTCACCGAGTCGCATGCATTCAGTTACTAAAAATTCAGTTCTGCTCAAAACCACTGCATACAATTTATAGATCTGAGTTTCTAAGGCATGTTTACCACGTAAATGTAACAGCTCAAATTTTCAAATAAATTTTTCATTTAAAATAAAACATCATTATTCGACAAAAGAGTTTATTCCAACTTTATTGCAAAAGTATAAATAATAAATCCTCAAGATCTTCAACATTGGCAGTGTGTACGTGTCACGCCGGCGCCTTCCCACGGTCATCGCTAGTGCCTGAAAAACATAAACACAACTAGTAAGCATAAATGCTTAGTGAGTTCCCCAGTATACGACTTACCCACATACGCCTTCCGGCCCGGACCTTTCGGTCCACATAACATTGCCTTCCGGCCCGTAACATAATCGCCTCCGGCCCATAACATATCGCCTTCCGGCCCGTATTACATTGCCTTCCGGCCCATAATAGTATAAAACAAAACACATATAACATATCACACATAACACATAAGTCATACACCATACCGTTCTTTCTATCACATAAAGTCACGCCTTCCGGCCCGTATAAGCATACATCACATATAAGCACACATCACATATAAAGCATCTACCTCTCTAGACATAGCATAAATATAACACATACAACCTTCCGGTCACGCAGTCAAACCCTTACGGGTGAAGTATAGTGAGGAGACTCACCTCGTAGTATGCAAGCTATAAACCCTTCGAGCTACTCGCACTCGATCCGCTAATCTGCAGGCTCCCTATAATACCACATACCTTTATTAATGATCTTATCAAACAAGACAACTGACCCTACTAAATTACATACAGGTCAACGGTCAACTTGACCGGACTCGTCGAGTGCAAAGGCAACTCGGCGAGTCTAGACACCCCGACTCCACTCGCCGAGTCTAAAGAACGACTCGACGAGTTCCAGTAGGTCTTCAAGCTACTCGCCGAAGAACAACTCGGCGAGTCCTAGTGAATCTTCAAGCTACTCGCCGAGTCTGATCATTGGACTCGGCGAGTCCTCGCCATGCAGTCAATCCGCTGCCTCCTGTAACTCGCATGATTCCGTAATATATAGATATGGGGCTTCCTGGACCTTCACATATACTATTACAGGGGTTTAAACACTTGTAACAACACTATAATCTATCAATTCCTTAAATGGGTTTCCTAAACCCTAAATTCGCATACAACGTAAAAGCTACAGATATGATCCGAAGATTACCTGGAAACGTGTTCCCTGTGTCCCCAACCTTCAGAACTCGACCCCTTGAACCTCCTTTGATCACCACCTTGCCTCTCCTTGTCTAACAACCTCTTCAAGCTTCCACTAGCCCTCACCCTTGCTCCAGATGCCCACAGACTCCTAAGATATCTTCAATCGGCCAAAAGACGAGACATGACGGCCCTAAAGACATTATATACGATTCAGAATCAAAACGGCTAGGGTTTCAGCTGAACAGCGTCGACTCGTCGAGTCCTTATTGGAATCGTCGAGTCCAGTCGCGTATCTGTGACCAAGACCGTGGTCCTACTCGGCGAGTCAGGCACCAACTCGCCGAGTCCCCTCCTAAATGTGCCCCAAAAATAATTTAAAGAAATACCTGAAATTCCGGGCTGTTACAACTCTCCCCCACTAGAACTAGACTTCGCCCTCGAAGTCTCATTCTGCGAATAACTCCGGATGTTGCTCCCGCATTTCTCTTTCCGGCTCCCAAGTCATCTCCGATCCCTTCCGATGTTGCCACTGAACCAACACCAGAGGTATCTCCTTGTTCCGTAGAACCTTGATCTTCCGATCCCTGATAGCTACTGGTCTCTCGGCGTAATTCAGGCTCGCATCCACCTGAATATCTTCTAACGGAACCACTGTCGCTTCATCGGCTATACACTTCCTCAACTGTGATACGTGAAAGGTATTGTGAATCTGACTCAACTCCGCTGGCAACTCCAACCGATAAGCTACCCGACCTACCCTTGCAATTACCCGGAATGGACCTATGAACCGGGGCCCCAATTTGCCCCTCTTCCTGAACCGAATCACCCCTTTCCAAGGAGAAACCTTTAGGAGAACGAAGTCGCCGACCTGGAATTCGAGCTCGGACCGGCGTCTGTCCGCATAACTCTTCTGTCGGCTCTGGGCGGTCAATAACCTCTGCCTCACCCGTTGAATCTGTTCGGTCGTCTGAAGTACGATCTCTGTACTGCCCATCACTCTCTGTCCCACTTCTCCCCAGCAAATGGGAGTCCGACACCTCCTACCATACAACAACTCAAAAGGTGGCATACCAATGCTCGAATGATGGCTGTTGTTGTAGGAAAACTCAGCCAACGGCAGATGCGCATCCCAGCTACCCCCGAAGTCTAACACACACGCTCTAAGCATGTCTTCCAATGTCTGAATCGTCCGCTCGCTCTGACCGTCGGTCTGGGGATGGTATGCGGTACTAAAATGCAGTTTAGTACCCAACTCCTCATGGAATTTCTTCCAGAACCTGGAAGTGAAACGTACATCGCGGTCCGAAACAATCGAGGTCGGCACTCCATGCCGAGATACTATCTCTCTCACGTATAACTCTGCCAACTTCTCTGCTGATGAACTTTCGCTAATGGCAAGGAAGTGTGCACTCTTTGTTAGCCTATCCACAATCACCCAAATCGCATCGACTCCCCTGGCAGTTTTCGGCAATTTGGTGATGAAATCCATCGTGATCTGTTCCCACTTCCACTCAGGAATCTCCAAAGGTTGCAACTTACCGTGCGGCCTCTAGTGCTCGGCCTTAACCCTACGGCAGGTCAAACACCTCTCAACGAACCAGGCAACGTCTCTCTTCATGCAAGGCCACCAGTACTCCTTTCTCAAATCCAAATACATTTTCGTAGCACCGGGATGGATCGAGAATTTCGATCTGTGTGCCTCCTCCATCAAAGTAACACGCGTACCGCCCACGAATGGTACCCAGATCCGACCCTGAAATGTCAGAAGTCTCCGTCCATCCATAACGAACTCTGAAATCAACCCGACGACCCGCTCCTGTTTCTGCATCCCAGACTTCACAACCTCGGCCTGTGCCCCACGAATAGCATCTAATACCGGAGTCATCACCGTCAATCTCAAACATACATCCCGCAATGGAGTGCTCTCCGCCCTACGACTCAATGCATCGGCTACCACATTAGCCTTGCCTGGGTGGTATAGGATCTCACAGTCATAATCCTTAACCACGTCTAACCATCTCCTCTGACGCATGTTTAGGTTGGGTTGATCCATCAAATACTTCAAACTCTTATGGTCCGTGTATACGGTACAACGAACCCCGTACAGGTAGTGACGCCAAATTTTGAGGGCGAACACTACTGCCCCCAACTCTAAGTCATGTGTGGGATATCTCGCTTCGTGAGGCTTCAGCTGCCTCGATGCATAGGCTATCACATGGCCCCTCTGCATCAACACTGCACCCAGTCCTGAAATCGATGCGTCGCAATATACGACAAAGTCCTCCATCCCTTCCGGGAGAGCTAATACTGGGGCTTCGCACAGTCTCTGACGAAGTGTCTCGAAGGAAGTCTGCTGCTCGGGTCCCCATGAAAATGTAACACCCTTCCGGGTCAATCTGGTGAGCGGCACCGCGATCTTGGAGAAGTCCCTAATGAACCTTTGATAGTACCCCGCCAACCCAAGGAAACTCCTGATCTCAGAAGGTGACTTCGGTGCCTCCCAACTCATCACCGCTTCCACCTTGGCCGGATCGACCAATATCCCTGCCTGATTTACAACGTGCCCCAGAAATTGGACCTCCCGTAACCAGAAGTCACATTTGGAGAATTTTGCATATAGCTTCTCCGACCTCAGTACCTCAAGGACCTCCCTCAAATGTCCCTCATGTTGCTCTCTAGACCGCGAATACACCAGAATGTCGTCGATAAATAAAATCACAGACCGATCCAGCATCGGCCTGCATACCCTGTTCATGAGATCCATGAACACTGCTGGGGCATTGGTGAGCCCAAAAGGCATCACCACGAACTCGTAATGCCCATACCGTGTCCTAAATGCTGTCTTCTGGACGTCCTCATCCCGCACTCTTACCTGATGGTACCCTGATCTCAAATCAATCTTGGAAAACCAAGATGCCCCTTGCAACTGATCGAATAGATCATCGATCCTCGGTAACGGATAGCGGTTCTTAACCGTCACCTTGTTCAGCTCCCGGTAATCGATACACATCCGGTGTGAACCATCCTTCTTCTTGACGAACAGAATCGGTGCTCCCCACGGCGAGCTACTCGGCCGAATAAATCCCTTCCCCAACAACTCTTGAAGTTGCGAGGACAATTCTTGCATCTCTGGAGGTGCAAGACGATAAGGCACCTTCGCAATAGGCGCAGCCCCTGGAACTAGATCGATACCAAACTCCACTTGCCTCGCAGGAGGTACTCCTGGCAAATCCTCGGGAAAAACATCTGGAAACTCGCGCACCACTGGAACCTCCTTCAGTGTCTTCGGTCTCTCGGAAATCTCCCGCGTATACATCACATATGCCACAAAACCGTTACATCCCCGCTGTAGGCATTGCCTCGCCCTAGCGGCCGAACAAAAAGCTGATCCCGAACGGGTACCCTCGCCGTATACCGTAAGAACTCCCCCACTAGGGTCTCGTATAGTCACCAGCTGACGCTCGCAGTTGATAACAGCGCTGAATCGGCTCAACCAGTCCATGCCTACGATGACACAGACATCCCCCATCGCAATAGGAATTAGGTCAATCGGAAACGCGACCCCGAAGATCTCTAGCACACATCCCCGAAGAACCTCCGTAGCACAAATCACCCTCTCAGCCGCAATAGAAACGCTCAAAGGCCGACTTAACGGCTCACGACTAATGCCGATGTGCTGACTAAAAGCTAACGATACAAACGATCTACTCGCACCCGAATCAAATAACACTAGAGCAGGCATAGAGTTCACAAGGAAAGTACCTACACATACATTAACATAAGCATAAATATAACACATACAACCTTCCGGTCACGCAGTCAAACCCTTACGGGTGAAGTATAGTGAGGAGACTCACCTCGTAGTATGCAAGCTATAAACCCTTCGAGCTACTCGCACTCGATCCGCTAATCTGCAGGCTCCCTATAATATCACATACCTTTATTAATGATCTTATCAAACAAGACAACTGACCCTACTAAATTACATACAGGTCAACGGTCAACTTGACCGGACTCGTCGAGTGCAAAGGCAACTCAGCGAGTCTAGACACCCCGACTCCACTCGCCGAGTCTAAAGAACGACTCGACGAGTTCCAGTAGGTCTTCAAGCTACTCGCCGAGTCTGAAGAACAACTCGGCGAGTCCTAGTGAATCTTCAAGCTACTCGCCGAGTCTGATCATTGGACTCGGCGAGTCCTCGCCATGCAGTCAATCCGCTGCCTCCTGTAACTCGCATGATTCCGTAATATATAGATATGGGGCTTCCTGGACCTTCACATATACTATTACAGGGGTTTAAACACTTGTAACAACACTATAATCTATCAATTCCTTAAATGGGTTTCCTAAACCCTAAATTCGCATACAACGTAAAAGCTACAGATATGATCCGAAGATTACCTGGAAACGTGTTCCCTGTGTCCCCAACCTTCAGAACTCGACCCCTTGAACCTCCTTTGATCACCACCTTGCCTCTCCTTGTCTAACAACCTCTTCAAGCTTCCACTAGCCCTCACCCTTGCTCCAGATGCCCACAGACTCCTAAGATATCTTCAATCGGCCAAAAGACGAGACATGACGGCCCTAAAGACATTATATACGATTCAGAATCAAAACGGCTAGGGTTTCAGCTGAACAGCGTCGACTCGCCGAGTCCCTATTGGACTCGTCGAGTCCAGTCGCGTATCTGTGACCAAGACTGTGGTCCTACTCGGCGAGTCAGGCACCAACTCGCCGAGTCCCCTCCTAAATGTGCCCCAAAAATAATTTAAAGAAATACTTGAAATTCCGGGCTGTTACAACTCAAATTTTCAATTAAATTTTTCATTTAAAATAAAACATCATTATTCGACAAAAGAGTTTATTCCATGTTTATTGCAAAAGTATAAATAATAAATCCTCAAGATCTTCAACATTGGCAGTGTGTACGTGTCACGCCGGCGCCTTCCCACGGTCATCGCTAGTGCCTGAAAAACATAAACACAACTAGTAAGCATAAATGCTTAGTGAGTTCCCCAGTATACGACTTACCCATATACGCCTTCCGGCCCGGACCTTTCGGTCCACATAACATTACCTTCCGGCCCGTAACATAATCGCCTTCCGGCCCATAACATATCGCCTTCCGGCCCGTATTACATTGCCTTCCGGCCCATAGTATTTTGCCTTCCGGCCCATAATAGTATAAAACAAAACACATATAACATATCACACATAACACATAAGTCATACACCATACCGTTCTTTCTATCACATAAAGTCACGCCTTCCGGCCCGTATAAGCATACATCACATATAAGCACACATCACATATAAAGCATCTACCTCTCTAGACATAGCATAGCATTTCGACCTTTAAGTAAATACGTGAATGATAACATACCTGCCACAACATCGGGCGCAGCGCGGACCTCCTCCGCAGTCAGCTGAAAGGCTCTCCCGCGAGCCCTCGGGGCCTCGACCTTCGCCGGTCGGGTCTCAGTAGTCCTGGTAGTAGGTGTAGCTCCCTGACGAAGTTGCGGACACTCGGCCTTCCGATGGCCTGTCTGGTTGCAGTGAAAGCAAACCATAAACCCCTTAGGGCAATCCCTGGCAATATGTCCCTCCTTGCCACACTTGTAGCAACCACCAGCTCGACACACCCCCTCGTGACTCCTGCCGCACTTCGCGCAAGTGCGACCCTTCGGACCTCCCATCCTCGAATCAGCGAACTTAGTCCGCTTGGCTGCCGGCTGAGACTGAGCCGGCCGTCGATCCACCTGCCGAGACTCAGCCTCCTCCCTCGCCTGAGTCTCCAACTCGATCTCGCGCTTCCTGGCGTTCGCCTGAAGCTCAGTGAAAGTACGATAGGTGGAGTTTGACACAAACTCCCGGATATCCCTCTTCAAAACGCCCAAATACCGGCTCATCCGCGACTGCTCCGTAGATACCAGCTCGGGGCAGAACATTGCCCTCTCATGAAACTTCCGTGTGATCACTGCCACGGAATCAGTACCCTGCTTAAGGGTCAAGAACTCCTGAATCAATCGCTCCCTCTCCACCGGGGGAACGTACTCGTCCCTGAACATATCCGTAAACCTCTCCCATGTCACCGCTGAAATCTCTGCCTGAGTGAAATTTGCCGTCACGAACTTCCACCAATCCTTCGCTCCCAGACGGAGCTGGTTCAAGGCGAACCGTACCCTCAAGTGCTCCGGGCATGAGCAAGTATAGAAGCACCCCTCGATGTCGGCGATCCACCTCATAGCCGCAATCGGATCCTGCATCCCATCAAATTCAGGGGGTTTCGTGTTGCTGAATTCCCTGAATAGTAATGAATCACCCCCTTGCGGCCTAGCAGCAGCCACAGCTGCGGTAGCGGCAGCAACTGCAGCTTCAGTAAGTGCGGCGTACCGCTCCTCAAACTCCTCCATCAGAGTGGTCTTAATAGACCCAAACACCTCCGGGATCTCAGCCCGAACCGCCGCAGCTACCTCTTCCTGAATAATCTGATGAATCTCCTCGTCACTCGCACCGCTCGAACTCACCCCATTGCGTGTGATGACCATGATGTCTCTGAAATACAACATAAAATCATCAGAGACTCCACCAAGTACAATGGTACTCGATACGCGCCCTACTCAGTCTCCGATTTCCAGGGATTCTTACTTGGGTCTTCCACTGGTCCGGTGTCTTCGGTAGTACGGGCCCAATACTACCGACCACACCGTATCAGTATTCGTCCCAAATCTTCCTCCCTAAATCCCGAATAATGAGTACTCTACCTCTAGTATGCACTATCTACTTGCACGCTACCAAATATCCCATATAAGCAATCTCCCTAGACAAGGCATCACAAAACAGGCCATTCTAGTCCTATCATGTATACCTAGTCTTCTAGCATGCATAACAATTCATAATTCAGTGCATAATATAACATTGTAAGGTATTCTGGGGATCTTTACCGTTCGGGCGCTGGCTGATCGTACACACTGCTCCATTCTTGTTTTACCGCCTTACCATTTATGAAATGTTGTGTCCTTATTATTTAAAAAGGTTTTTCCTCAAATCCCCGGTCTGAGTTTAGTTGTACCCGAAAGTACACCCGAATCCCTCAAACCAAGGCTCTGATACCAATTGTAACAGCTCAAATTTTCAAATAAAATTTTCATTTAAAATAAAACATCATTATTCGACAAAAGAGTTTATTCCAAGTTTATTGCAAAAGTATAAATAATAAATCCTCAAGATCTTCAACATTGGCAGTGTGTACGTGTCACGCCGGCGCCTTCCCACGGTCATCGCTAGTGCCTGAAAAACATAAACACAACTAGTAAGCATAAATGCTTAGTGAGTTCCCCAGTATACGACTTACCCACATACGCCTTCCGGCCCGGACCTTTCGGTCCACATAACATTGCCTTCCGGCCCGTAACATAATCGCCTTCCGGCCCATAACATATCGCCTTCCGGCCCGTATTACATTGCCTTCCGGCCCATAATAGTATAAAACAAAACACATATAACATATCACACATAACACATAAGTCATACACCATACCGTTCTTTCTATCACATAAAGTCACGCCTTCCGGCCCGTATAAGCATACATCACATATAAGCACACATCACATATAAAGCATCTACCTCTCTAGACATAGCATAAATATAACACATACAACCTTCCGGTCACGCAGTCAAACCCTTACGGGTGAAGTATAGTGAGGAGACTCACCTCGTAGTATGCAAGCTATAAACCCTTCGAGCTACTCGCACTCGATCCGCTAATCTGCAGGCTCCCTATAATACCACATACCTATATTAATGATCTTATCAAACAAGACAACTGACCCTACTAAATTACATACAGGTCAACGGTCAACTTGACCGGACTCGTCGAGTGCAAAGGCAACTCGGCGAGTCTAGACACCCCGACTCCACTCGCCGAGTCTAAAGAACGACTCGACGAGTTCCAGTAGGTCTTCAAGCTACTCGCCGAGTCTGAAGAACAACTCGGCGAGTCCTAGTGAATCTTCAAGCTACTCGCCGAGTCTGATCATTGGACTCGGCGAGTCCTCGCCATGCAGTCAATCCGCTGCCTCCTGTAACTCGCATGATTCCGTAATATATAGATATGGGGCTTCCTGGACCTTCACATATACTATTACAGGGGTTTAAACACTTGTAACAACACTATAATCTATCAATTCCTTAAATGGGTTTCCTAAACCCTAAATTCGCATACAACGTAAAAGCTACAGATATGATCCGAAGATTACCTGGAAACGTGTTCCCTGTGTCCCCAACCTTCAGAACTCGACCCCTTGAACCTCCTTTGATCACCACCTTGCCTCTCCTTGTCTAACAACCTCTTCAAGCTTCCACTAGCCCTCACCCTTGCTCCAGATGCCCACAGACTCCTAAGATATCTTCAATCGGCCAAAAGACGAGACATGACGGCCCTAAAGACATTATATACGATTCAGAATCAAAACGGCTAGGGTTTCAGCTGAACAGCGTCGACTCGCCGAGTCCCTATTGGACTCGTCGAGTCCAGTCGCGTATCTGTGACCAAGACTGTGGTCCTACTCGGCGAGTCAGGCACCAACTCGCCGAGTCCCCTCCTAAATGTGCCCCAAAAATAATTTAAAGAAATACCTGAAATTCCGGGCTGTTACAACTCAAATTTTCAATTAAATTTTTCATTTAAAATAAAACATCATTATTCGACAAAAGAGTTTATTCCAAGTTTATTGCAAAAGTATAAATAATAAATCCTCAAGATCTTCAACATTGGCAGTGTGTACGTGTCACGCCGGCGCCTTCCCACGGTCATCGCTAGTGCCTGAAAAACATAAACACAACTAGTAAGCATAAATGCTTAGTGAGTTCCCCAGTATACGACTTACCCACATACGCCTTCCGGCCCGGACCTTTCGGTCCACATAACATTGCCTTCCGGCCCGTAACATAATCGCCTTCCGGCCCATAACATATCGCCTTCCGACCCGTATTACATTGCCTTCCGGCCCATAATAGTATAAAACAAAACACATATAACATATCACACATAACACATAAGTCATACACCATACCGTTCTTTCTATCACATAAAGTCACGCCTTCCGGCCCGTATAAGCATACATCACATATAAGCACACATCACATATAAAGCATCTACCTCTCTAGACATAGCATAGCATTTCGACCTTTAAGTAAATACGTGAATGATAACATACCTGCCACAACATCGGGCGCAGCGCGGACCTCCTCCGCAGTCAGCTGAAAAGCTCTCCCGCGAGCCCTCGGGGCCTCGACCTTCGCCGGTCGGGTCTCAGTAGTCCTGGTAGTAGGTGTAGCTCCCTGACGAAGTTGCGGACACTCGGCCTTCCGATGGCCTGTCTGGTTGCAGTGAAAGCAAACCATAAACCCTTTAGGGAAATCCCTGGCAATATGTCCCTCCTTGCCACACTTGTAGCAACCACCAGCTCGACACACCCCCTCGTGACTCCTGCCGCACTTCGCGCAAGTGCGACCCTTCGGACCTCCCATCCTCGAATCAGCGAACTTAGTCCGCTTGGCTGCCGGCTGAGACTGAGCCGGCCGTCGATCCACCTGCCGAGACTCAGCCTCCTCCCTCGCCTGAGTCTCCAACTCGATCTCGCGCTTCCTGGCGTTCGCCTGAAGCTCAGTGAAAGTACGATAGGTGGAGTTTGACACAAACTCCCGAATATCCCTCTTCAAAACGCCCAAATACCGGCTCATCCGCTACTGCTCCGTAGATACCAGCTCGGGGCAGAACATTGCCCTCTCATGAAACTTCCGTGTGATCACTGCCACGGAATCAGTACCCTGCTTAAGGGTCAAGAACTCCTGAATCAATCGCTCCCTCTCCACCGGGGGAACGTACTCGTCCCTGAACATATCCGTAAACCTCTCCCATGCCACCGCTGAAATCTCTGCCTGAGTGAAATTTGCCGTCACGAACTTCCACCAATCCTTCGCTCCCAGACGGAGCTGGTTCAAGGCGAACCGTACCCTCAAGTGCTCCGGGCATGAGCAAGTATAGAAGCACCCCTCGATGTCGGCGATCCACCTCATAGCCGCAATCGGATCCTGCGTCCCATCAAATTCAGGGGGTTTCGTGTTGCTGAATTCCCTGAATAGTAATGAATCACCCCCTTGCGGCCTAGCAGCAGCCACAGCTGCGGTAGCGGCAGCAACTGCAGCTTCAGTAAGTGCGGCGTACCGCTCCTCAAACTCCTCCATCAGAGTGGTCTTAATAGACCCAAACATCTCCGGGATCACAGCCCGAACCGCCGCAGCTACCTCTTCCTGAATAATCTGACGAATCTCCTCGTCACTCGCACCGCTCGAACTCACCCCATTGCGTGTGATGACCATGATGTCTCTGAAATATAACATAAAATCATCAGAGACTCCACCAAGTACAATGGTACTCGATACGCGCCCTACTCAGTCTCCGATTTCCAGGGATTCTTACTTGGGTCTTCCACTGGTCCGGTGTCTTTGGTAGTACGGGCCCAATACTACCGACCACACCGTATCAGTATTCGTCCCAAATCTTCCTCCCTAAATCCCGAATAATGAGTACTCTACCTCTAGTATGCACTATCTACTTGCACGCTACCAAATATCCCATATAAGCAATCTCCCTAGACAAGGCATCACAAAACCGGCCATTCTAGTCCTATCATGTATACCTAGTCTTCTAGCATGCATAACAATTCATAATTCAGTGCATAATATAACATTGTAAGGTATTCTGGGGATCTTTACCGTTCGGGCGCTGGCTGATCGTACACACTGCTCCATTCTTGTTTTACCGCCTTACCATTTATGAAATGTTGTGTCCTTATTATTTAAAAAGGTTTTTCCTCAAATCCCCGGTCTGAGTTCAGTTGTACCCGAAAGTACACCCGAATCCCTCAAACCAAGGCTCTGATACCAATTGTAACAGCTCAAATTTTCAAATAAAATTTTCATTTAAAATAAAACATCATTATTCGACAAAAGAGTTTATTCCAAGTTTATTGCAAAAGTATAAATAATAAATCCTCAAGATCTTCAACATTGGCAGTGTGTACGTGTCACGCCGGCGCCTTCCCACGGTCATCGCTAGTGCCTGAAAAACATAAACACAACTAGTAAGCATAAATGCTTAGTGAGTTCCCCAGTATACGACTTACCCACATACGCCTTCCGGCCCGGACCTTTCGGTCCACATAACATTGCCTTCCGGCCCGTAACATAATCGCCTTCCGGCCCATAACATATCGCCTTCCGACCCGTATTACATTGCCTTCCGGCCCATAATAGTATAAAACAAAACACATATAACATATCACACATAACACATAAGTCATACACCATACCGTTCTTTCTATCACATAAAGTCACGCCTTCCGGCCCGTATAAGCATACATCACATATAAGCACACATCACATATAAAGCATCTACCTCTCTAGACATAGCATAAATATAACACATACAACCTTCCGGTCACGCAGTCAAACCCTTACGGGTGAAGTATAGTGAGGAGACTCACCTCGTAGTATGCAAGCTATAAACCCTTCGAGCTACTCGCACTCGATCCGCTAATCTGCAGGCTCCCTATAATACCACATACCTATATTAATGATCTTATCAAACAAGACAACTGACCCTACTAAATTACATACAGGTCAACGGTCAACTTGACCGGACTCGTCGAGTGCAAAGGCAACTCGGTGAGTCTAGACACCCCGACTCCACTCGCCGAGTCTAAAGAACGACTCGACGAGTTCCAGTAGGTCTTCAAGCTACTCGCCGAGTCTGAAGAACAACTCGGCGAGTCCTAGTGAATCTTCAAGCTACTCGCCGAGTCTGACCATTGGACTCGGCGAGTCCTCGCCATGCAGTCAATCCGCTGCCTCCTGTAACTCGCATGATTCCGTAATATATAGATATGGGGCTTCCTGGACCTTCACATATACTATTACAGGGGTTTAAACACTTGTAACAACACTATAATCTATCAATTCCTTAAATGGGTTTCCTAAACCCTAAATTCGCATACAACGTAAAAGCTACAGATATGATCCGAAGATTACCTGGAAACGTGTTCCCTGTGTCCCCAACCTTCAGAACTCGACCCCTTGAACCTCCTTTGATCACCACCTTGCCTCTCCTTGTCTAACAACCTCTTCAAGCTTCCACTAGCCCTCACCCTTGCTCCAGATGCCCAGAGACTCCTAAAATATCTTCAATCGGCCAAAAGACGAGACATGACGGCCCTAAAGACATTATATACGATTCAGAATCAAAACGGCTAGGGTTTCAGCTGAACAGCGTCGACTCGCCGAGTCCCTATTGGACTCGTCGAGTCCAGTCGCGTATCTGTGACCAAGACCGTGGTCCTACTCGGCGAGTCAGGCACCAACTCGCCGAGTCCCCTCCTAAATGTGCCCCAAAAATAATTTAAAGAAATACCTGAAATTCCGGGCTGTTACAGTAAAGTTTCCAACTTTACGTGTACATATGCATGAAAAGGGATTTAAAGGTTGAAAAGGCACTTAAAAGAGTAGATCTAGGGTTATCATGCAAAATGGCTCCATAAAGGTGTTAGATCTACGTTTTTGGAACTGAAACATGGCTAGATCCGAAGGCTAAACAACCCAATGTGATCTCTCTACTATAAACAAGTTAAGAAATGGATAAAATGGACTAAATGTGCTTATAATGGAGAATCAATCATAGAAACAGAAGGAAATCCGATTATTACCTCAATAAGCTCTGTAGTGGTGCAAGATCTTGGATCTTCTTCTACTCCTTTGGATCTAGCCTCCTTCTTCTCTTCAAAACTTCAAGATTCACACAAGAAATGCTCAAATACTCAAGGGAATTGTTAGGGTTTGCTAAATGATGCTCTGAGGGTGAAGGAGATGAGTTTGGGACTCATAAGATGGTTTAAATAGGGTGCAAACCCGGGGATTTAGGGTTTCTACCTGGCAGGCGGACTCGCTGAGTCCCGAATATGGACTGGTCAAGTCGCCGATCTATACGCTGCTTAAGATCCCGTCTCTACCCGACGAGTCTGGAAATAGACTCGCCGAGTCCCTCTTAAAACTTCTAAATAAATTACATGAAAACAACATACCAGAGATTGGTCCTTACAATTCTCCCCCACTTGAGTCAGACTTCGTCCTCGAAGTCTGCTACGGCTGAATCTACAAATAACTCTAGGTAGTACTCTCTCATCTCATCCTTAGCCTCCCACGTCCACTCAGACCCCTTCCGGTGCTCCCACTGCACCTTCACTAGCTGAATTACCTTGTTCCTCAAGGTCTTTGTCTTCCGGTCCAGAATCATGACCGGCCTCTCAATATAATTCAGGCTGCTATCAACCTGAATATCTTCTAAGGGAACAACTGCTAGCTCCTCCACCAAACACTTCCTCAACTGAGACACATGGAAAGTGTTGTGGATCTGGCTAAGCTCTGCCGGAAGATCCAACCGATAAGCAACCCGACCCACCCGGGCCAAAACCCTGAAAGGACCAAGGAACCTGGGGCACAGTTTGCCCCTCTTCCGAAACCTGATGACACCCTTCCAAGGTGAGACCTTCAGAAGGACGATGTCGCCTACCCGGAACTCCAAGTCTGAACACCTCCTGTCGGCGTAGCTCTTCTGCCGACTCTGCGCAGTCTGCGGTCTACTACGAACCTGCTGAATAAACTCGGTCGTCTTGAGCACCACCTCCGTGCTCCCAATGACTCGCTGACCAACCTCGCCCCAACAATTTGGGGTCCTGCACTTCCTCCCATAAAGCATCTCAAAGGGAGGTCGTTCAATGCTCGCATGATAACTGTTGTTATACGAAAATTCCGCTAACGGAAGATACGTATCCCAACTGCAACCGAAGTCTAGGACACATGCCCGGAGCATGTCCTTGAGAGTCTGAATCGTCCTCTCGCTCTGCACGTCCGTCTGAGGGTGGAAAGCGGTGCTAAAATGGAGACGAGCACCCATCTCATCGTGAAACCGCTTCCAGAATCTGGATGTAAAACGGACGTATCGATCTGACACCACCGATACCGGCACTCCATGACATGCAACTACCTCCCGCACATAGATATCAGCTAACTTCTCCGCCGATATGCTCTCCTGGATCGGTATGAAATGAGCACTCTTCGCCAACCGATCCACTACTACCCAAATCGAATCTACCCCACATGCGGTCCTGGGAAGCTTGGTGATAAAATCCATGGTGATGTCCTCCCATTTCCACACGGGAATGTCTAACGGCTGCATCTTGCCGTGAGGCCTCTGGTGTTCTGCCTTGACCTTCCTACAGGTCAGGCACCTCTCTACATACCAGGCGACATCCCGCTTCATGCAGGGCCACCAGTAATCGGTTCGAAGATCTCTATACATCTTTGTCGCCCCTGGGTGGATAGAAAATCGAGACTTATGAGCCTTGTCCATCAACACCTGATGTAATCCACCCCCGTACGGTACCCACACTCTCCCATGAAGGGTCAACAACCCTCGACTATCATAATCAAACGAAGATACTCGGCCCACTATCATCTCGCACTTCTGTCTCTCCTCCTTGAGGCCCTCAACCTAAGCCTCCCTGATCCGTTCCAACAACGGAGTAATCACTGTCATCCTTAGACATAAGTCTCTGATAGGGGCTACTGTCACCTTGCGGCTTAGGGCGTCGGCCACTACATTGGCCTTCCTTAGATGGTAAAGGATTTCACAATCATAATCCTTCAGCACATCCAACCACCTCCTCTGCCTCATGTTTAGACTTGGCTGATCCATAAGGTATCCCAAACTCTTGTGATCCGTGTAGATGGTACAACGGACCCCATAAAGGTAATGTCTCCAAATCTTGAGGGCAAACACCACCGCCCCCAGCTCTAAATCATGGGTAGGATAGTTAGCCTCGTGAGGCTTCAACTGTCTCGAGGCGTAAGCTATCACATGCCCTCGCTGCATCAATACTGCTCCCATACCTGTGATTAAGGCATCACAGTAGACTACAAAATCCTCTATTCCCTCTGGCAAGGTAAGGATCGGAGCCTCGCACAAACTCTGCCTGAGGGTCTCAAACGCCGCCTGCTGCTCAGGCCCCCAACAAAACACCACCGACTTCTTGGTCAGTCGGGTGAGCGGTACTGCTATCTTGGAGAAATCCTGAATGAATCTTCTGTAATACCCTGCCAAAACTAGGAAGCTCCGAATCTCGGATGGAGACTTCGGGACCTCCCACTGCATCACGGCCTCTATCTTGGCCGGATCTACTAAGATACCCTTCTGGTTGATGAGGTGAGCTAGGAACTGCACCTCACGCAACCAGAACTCGCACTTGGAGAACTTTGCGAAAAGTCTCTCCCTTCTCAAAACTTCTAGCACCTCCCTCAGGTGCTCCTCATGCTGCTCCTGAGTCTTGGAATACACCAAGATATCATCTATGAATACTATCACAGACTGATCCAGCATCAGTCTACATACGCGATTCATGAGATCCATGAACACGACTGGAGCATTAGTGAGCCCAAAAGGCATCACCACGAACTCGAAATGACCATAACGGGTCCTGAAAGCAGTCTTCTGCACATCTTCGCCTCTGACTTGCATCTGGTGATATCCGGAGCGTAAATCGATCTTGGAGAACCAAGACGCCCCCTGAAGCTGATCAAACAAATCATCTATCCTCAGGAGGGGGTAACGGTTCTTCACCGTTACCTTATTCAACTCCCAATAGTCTATACACATACGGTGCGACCCATCCTTCTTCTTCACAAACAGGATCGGTGCTCCCGAAGGTGAACTACTCGGCCGAATAAAACCCTTGTCTAGCAGATCCTGCAGCTGCGTAGACAACTCTTGCATCTCAGGGGGAGCTAGCCGGTACGGTGCCTTAGCTATCGGAGCCGTACCAGGAATTAGGTCGATCCCAAACTCGACCTGCCTCTTAGGAGGTATTCCCGGTAAATCCTCTTGGAATACATCCGGGAAGTCTCGCACTACCGGAACATCGTCAACTGTCGTCTTGCCCTTCTCCCGGGCATCCAAGACATAAGCTACATAACCGGTGCAACCCTAGTGAAAATAGCGCCTCGCCCTCGCGGCTGAACAAAACGTTGGTCCACACTGTGGCCTCTCGCCCTGAATCACTAACTCTCCCCCACCGGGAGTGCGAACCCTCACTAGCTGCAAATCGCCATCAATCACTGCCCCGTTGGGACTCAATCAATCCATGCCCACTATAACCTTATTCCCTCGCAGGGGAATAGGGACCAAGTCCACCGAAAACTACTCGTCGAACAACTGAAGAGAACATCCTCTATGCACCCTGGCGACCCTCACGGTCCTATCATCTGCTATCTCGACCTCTAATGGACAATCCAGCTCCCCTGGAGCTCTACTAAATCTCTTGCTAAGCGCTAGCGATACAAACGATCGGGTAGCCCCCGAATCAAATAATAATGTAGCAGAAATGTCGTTCACAGAGAACGACCCTATACAAAACATATAACCATAAGCAATAATCAATAATAATATAGAGATGAAGGGAAGATACATACCCGTCACCACATCAGGAGTCGCTCGTGCCTCCTCTGCTGTCATCTGAAAAGCTCTACTCTTTGCCACTGGTGCCTCCGCTCGGCCCTGCCGGCCATCTATAATCCTCAAAGTAACAGGGGCAGGTGCAACCACCTTCCCTGCTGCAACTAAACTCGGACACTGGGACTTTTTCTGTCCCCTCTGATTACACTGAAAGCAAATCAGATCTGATGCTGCAATAGTGGTAGCAAGGGCCGTACAATCCCTGCTCAAATGCCCAGTCCAACCGCACTTGTAGCAGCCGGAACTCCCTGCCTTGTACACCCCATCGTGCAATCTCCCACACTTTCCACATCGACCGTGGCTCTGCTGACTCCTGGATCTGTGATCTAAAACCTTGGGCTTTTTCCCGAACTACCTGTACCCGAAACCGCCTCCGGTTTCCTTTTCTTCTCCATCTCAAGGTCAATCTCCCTCTCCCGAGCCCTAGCAATCATGTCATCCAGCGTTTTATAGCTGGACCGGCACATAAACTGGCGGATATCGCTCCGCAGCATCTCATGATAACGGGCCTTCTTCATTTCCTCATCGGCTGCATACTGAGGAACGAGAAGAGCCCTCTCCCTGAATTTGGCGGTGATCTCCGCCACGGTCTCTGTAGTCTGGGTGAGGTCCTGAAACTCTCTGGCTAACTGCTGCACCTCAATAACCAGTGCAAACTCTGCCCTGAACCTGGTGGAGAAATCAGCCCAGGTCATGGCATCTAGCGCTGCATCATCTCCAATGGTATGTCCGACCTCTTCCCACCAATCTCGTGCCCTGTCCTTCAGAAGACAGGACGCCAATCTAACCTTGTCCCCCTCGGGACACCTGCTCGTACGGAAAGCGTTGGCCACATTCGCCAACCATCTAGTACTCGCTATGGGGTCCCACGCCCCGTGGTAATCTAGAGCTCCACATGCCCTGAACTCCCTGAACGTAAGTGTGCGCGACCCCATCATGGCCGCCACCTCTGCACAGAAGGTGCCCAATCTCTCATCCATCATCTCTAGGATACCCTCCTTGATCGAACCGAAGATCACAGGAGTCTGCTCCAGTATGATACAAGTAATCTCTGAAGAAAGAAACTCTTTAGTCTGCTCATCCAACTGCCCGGCCTCCGGGCCTGATCCTGATCCCCCTCCGGCACCTGAACTGCCGACTGCTGGCCTCGAACGCAAAACTACCATTCTGAAACAAATCATAGCAACATCAGAAAACTGAAATATCTCAAGGGATCATTGATACCAATACTAGTTTCCTGGTCTTGTATCAACCTTCCTTGATTCGAGTACGGATCCTCTGCTTTCAGTAGTACGGGCCCATACTACCTTCCACATCTATCTGTACTTTCCTCAAGAACTGCATTGACTCCACCAAGTCACTTCTACTACTACTGATCTCTGCTACTCTCATCCTAGGCTTGCGCTAGGGAAATCTCTGACTCCATTCAAACCAGTCCTTAGCTGCTGAAGGCCTCCTTGTAATACTAATTAGTCATCACCTGAATACCATCACATGTGATGAGGCTCAGATAATCCTTCGAGTAAAAGACTCGTCCCTACAACGGTTAGACTCAAACAAGGGTTGCGCAATAGGGCCAAATCCAACACTCTGAGATTATTCAACCCTGATCACATGTGATGTGACGTATTCACCTAATGGCTAACTCCCATCACTTAGAGTCCCACAAAGCACAAAGCAAGTAGAATTCGGATACAGGAAACTACTCAAGCAAATCTATTCTCATAACGAGATACTCTACTAGCATACAATGCTAAGCTCATACTATCAGGCATAACCTAAACAGGCTATCCTACTATTGTCTACTCAATACTAGCATGCAAATCTTGTAAAGTTGAAACACATATAACAGGCACATAAGGCATCCTCCTAGATCCTTAGTCCTATTCTAGCATGATGTTCTACTGAAACTAAAACTGACAATCATAACATAACTTGTATGGGTAATTTGGGAGTACTTACTTGAGCTCGGTTGATTGCATATACCACACCATTTTCCTTTTATAAAAACTCTTCTTCTTTCTAAATTCTTTTTCAAAAACCACTTTCAAAGACATTTTTCTTTTGAAAATCTTTACCGTTTCCTTAGCTTGAGTTCAGACACAACCGAAAGTGTATCCAAATCCCTCAAACCAAGGTTTTGATACCAACTTGAAACATCCCAAAATACGACCCAAAAATTTTTGTTTAATAATTACTAAAAACACCATGATAATATCATAAGGTAAAACTCGTACATTAATATCTCAAAAACAATAGCAAAGTGTTATGAGTAAACTGTATCAAGACTGTATCAAATCACATCTATGAAAAACTAAAAACAACTCCCAGGACAATTGAAGCTGTGGTGTGTGCGATGCCATCAACCCGAGCTCTTCCCTTTGCTTGTGGAAGTACCTGAAACCAAAACTGAAACTATAAGCATGAAGCTTAGTGAGGTCCCCCAAACTACCACATACCATACAATACATATAAACACATACCGGGCCTTGCCCACTGCATCGAACCGAAGTCCGGAAACTGCATCGGACCAAAGTCCGGAACTAACCAGGGTCTTGCCCTCTGCATCGGACCGAAGTCCGGAACTACTGAGGCCTTGCCTCCTGCATCGGATCGAAATCCGGAACTAACTGCATCGGACCGAAGTCTGGAACTAACTGCATCGGACCGAAGTACGGTAGTAACTGCATCGGATCGACGTCCGGAACTGACTGCATCGGATAGAATTCCAGAACTACTGAACATAGCATAGCATAAACATATCAACTAGCATGAACACATAAACTGCATACTGCATCGGGCTGTAACCCGGAACACATAACACATAAATCTTGTCTGAGCCATGAAGGCATCAAACATACTAAAATCTGCATCGGACCGAAGTCCGGAAACTACTACTAGCTAAACGGGTCGGCATTGTGGCCTTAGACCCGTTCCTACTGGAAGGAAACTCACCTCGTGATCTGGCTGCTGAGTGTATGGCTCTGGAAGCTATCTGCTGCTGCTCCGGTATCTCCCCGGCTACAATTCCACAAATACACTCAATCAAATACTAATAAGTGCATTGGGGTAAAATCACTCTTTTACCCCTGGCTAAAGTCAACTCTCCTGGTCAAAGTCAACTTACAATTGACCTAACTCGCCGAGTCCCTACTCTTACTTCTCAACCCTGTTCGCTGCTACTCGTCGAGTATTTCATAAACTCGACGAGTTCCCTTTCGATTCTAGAACTCAGGTTATCTGCATCCGACTCGCCGAGTTGTATGAATAACTCGACGAGTTGTTCTTGAATCTATGAAGATTGCCTTAGACTCGCCGAGTTGTATGAACAACTCGTCGAGTCCCTCCATTACTGAGTCTAGCCTCCGACTCATTGAGTCCATTCTACTACTCACTGGTCCCCACTCTGAATCACTCAAAGGGGAAAGATCGGGGACTCGCGGCTCGACTCGCCGAGTCGCATGCATGGAGTTACTAAAAACTCGATTCTGCTCAAAACCATTGCATACAATTTATAGACATGAGTTTCTAAGGCTTGTTAACCACGTAAAGTTTCCAACTTTACGTGTACATATGCATGAAAAGGGATTTAAAGGTTGAAAAGGCACTTAAAAGAGTAGATCTAGGGTTATCATGCAAAATGGCTCCATAAAGGTGTTACATCTACGTTTTTGGAACTGAAACATGGCTAGATCTGAAGGCTAAACAACCCAATGTGATCTCTCTACTATAAACAAGCTAAGAAATGGATAAAATGGACTAAATGTGCTTATAATGGAGAATCAATCATAGAAACAGAAGGAAATCTGAGTATTACCTCAATAAGCTTTGTAGTGGTGCAAGATCTTGGATCTTCTTCTACTCCTTTGGATCTAGCCTCCTTCTTCTCTTCAAAACCTGAAGATTCCTACAAGAAATGCTCAAATACTCAAGGGAATGGTTAGCGTTTGCTAAATGATACTTTGAGGGTGAAGGAGACGAGTTTGGGACTCATAAGATGGTTTAAATAGGGTGCAAACCCGGGGATTTGGGGTTTCTACCTGGCAGGCAGACTCGCCGAGTCCCGAATATGGACTCGTCGAGTCGCTGATCTATACGCTGCTTAAGATCCCGTCTCTACTCGACGAGTCTGGCAATAGACTCGCCGAGTCCCTCTTAAAACTTCTAAATAAATAACATGAAAACAACATACCAGAGACGGATCGTTACACAACATTACGTGATTATCCCGCTCAAGGAAGTCAGATTTATGTTTTGGATCAACGTTGTAACAACCCAAAGTTTTCCATCGTCGAAAAACCCATTCTACCCGTAAAAATTCGCCGTTTGTCAATCCATTCCGTTTTCGTTTTGGGTTAAATTATTTAAAATTTATATGTTTTTAATAATCCAATGAGTGTCCAAACCCTTTAGGAACTCATGAATCTAGCCCAAAAATGTTTATTTTAAAAAGTTTAGAAACGTCCCCGTCGGGTGACGAAAACTTAATCGGGTGCGACCTAAAGCCCCGTTTAATGCCGGTATCGGTTAGAATTCCTCCGTGTCCAAGTATTAGGACCTATATAAACATGTTTAAACATTCATTTGAAGCTTTTTCTTCCTCTCTCTACTCTCTCTCTAACCTCTCTTCTAAATCCAAGTTTAGGGGTCCAAAACTAAAATTTAAGGCCTCAAATCTCTAAGGTACCTTCCCTAGCTTGTTATGTAACCTCCCTAGCCTTCAAATTCGAGTTCAAAACATGGAATAGGACCATATTCATGAGTTTACGGCCCTGGAACAATCCTAGGCTGTGAACTCATATGAAATGGGTTTTGGAGCCCAAAAACCCTTCCAAAACACAATTCGACCTTAGATATGGCTATATGACTTCATGGAATGGACTTAGAACATTTTATACATGGATTTTGATTGATTTGAAGGAGTTTACGGCCAAGGCACATGCTTGGGCCGTAAACTCATATATATATATATGGGGTTTTTATGACCTTAAACCCTTCCAAAACCTCAACAAGACCTAGATATGACTTCTAGAATAATTGCTTTAGCCTTGAAACACTTTAAACATAATTTTTGAGTGATTTATATGAGTTTACGGCCAAGGCATGTGCTTGGGTCGTAAACTCCTTGAAACATGGTGTAAACTCATTTTAAGGTGTTAGAAAGCCACCTTAACACCCCTAAAGCCTTGGAATAATTTTTAGAAGTGCATATAAACAAGTTTTTGACCTTAAAACACAAGGAATCCCTCTCTAGGAGAGTTTGCGGCCATGAGGGGGGTCTCATGGACCGTAAACTCCAAAAACCCCTCAAAAGTCCCATAAAAATTCATGAAAGGCATTGAAACAATTTTAGCAATCACATGTGATTTGTTTGGAACCAATAACACACTTATTCATGGGGATTTGAGAGTTTACAGTCATGAGTCCTATGTTAGGCCGTAAACTCCCTTAAGTATGTCATTTTGTGTTTAAAAATTATTCCAAGCCCTTAAACCAAGCCTAGAAATTATCCCCTAAGTATTTCAAGCCATTTTGTGCTATAAATCACCCCACCATGAGTTTACGGCCGTAAACTCATTGGGAGGGAGTCATTAGGGCCGTAAACTCCCTAAGGAGTTTACTTTTGGAGTCCCATTTCAATGTCCTAGTTTTATGTGTCCCCAAATGTCACCCGGGTCCCTCCGAACACTTGTATTGGGGTGTTTTCGCGACTAGAAGTAATTGTCCCTATCAAATAATCAATCTAAGTCCTAATTAGATACAAATGTGTATCTTTACATTATACTTAGGAACCACGTGCGTTTGCAAGCCCCGGACCGACGTTTCGCATCCGAAATCATCACATTTCTCGTCCGGTGAGTTCATACCCCTACGCTTTTTCCGTGTTTTTCAATGTTTTCAGGGGGGGAATACAAGCAAACTATAACTGTTTTCAAAACTTAACATTGATATGTTTCAAATAATATCTGGCAAATTTATAAACACTTTTACCCCTTATGTATTATGTTGAGCATAAGGGATGAATTATCAATTACAACTAAATGGATTTTAGTTAAGAAAATAACCAAACTAATCAAATTATTATGGGAATAATTTGGGGTTCTTTAGTGTCCGTTTTATCATGTACTAATATGTATATAAAGTTATTAGATAAACTATGTTTGATTCAGTTTATCTCCGTATCATTTGAATGTATTGCCAGATGGTTTCATTGTATGTATCTATATTCGATGTATTACGTTTCATAATCTTTTGTATGTTTGATATCGTATGAGAACCCTATGAATAGTTTAGTACTACCTTGTGAGTTCGTCACTACCCTTTATGGATGATCAGTGAATCCTCCCCGGAAGTGTAACCAGAGTCTCCTGGAGGGAGAGCGAGGAATTTGTGAATAGATCTATTCGGGACTGACAATCCCACACCTTAACTGCTAGCTACAGTTAGGCGGGCACGCCTGGGGTGACAAATTTCTGGATATCATTCGACGTCTGACAAGCGTCAAGGAGGTCTCGTTGTCGTATCAGCATGGTTGCCCGCCTCACAACATGTATTAATATAAGCTTATTCACAGTATCGTTGTGGGTTCAGTTTTACTATGTTTCAATTCCATATCTACCTTCTATCTGTAGTTTCCATATCTAGTACGGGATGGTAGTCCCATGGTTCTCAGTCTATTGGTCTTATGTCTAATGCGGTATGGTAGTCCCAGGGTCTTTAACTTATATCTACTACGGGATAAAAATCCCATGATTTCAATCTATATCTGGTACGGGATGGTAGTCCCATGGTTTTGAAACTATATCTAATACGAGATGATAATCTCATGGTTTTGAATCTATATCTAGTGCGGGACGGTAGTCCCATGGTTTTCAATCTATATTTCAGCAAATATCAAACTATATTGTATCTAGTACGGGACGGTAGTCCCATGGTTTCCAAACTATATTTCCATGAATATTAAACTATATTGTATCTAGTACGGGACGGTAGTCCCATGGTTTCCAAACTATATTTCCATTAATATTAAACTATACTGTATCTAGTACGGGACGGTAGTCCCATGGTTTCCAAACTATATTTCCATGAATATTAAACTATACTGTATCTAATACGGGACGGTAGTCCCATGGTTTTCAATCCATGTTTCCATGAATATCAAACTATATCGTATCTAGTACGGGACGGTAGTCCCATGGTTTTCAATTTATATTTTCATGTATATCAAACTGTCTTGTACCTAGTACGGGATGTGAGTCCCATGGTTTTTCAAACTATTCTCTATCTATAGATCGTACATTTCAAACTAATTCATTTCTAGTTCGGGATAGTAATCCGATGATCCTCAATATACATAGTTTTATGTATTAAACTATACTCTGTGACATTCAACCGGTCTTACATTTAGGAAAATATGGGATTTTCCTGGGGTAAAATACAACACATAAACGAATTGGTAATAAGTGATAACTAAACTAACTTTACATAAGGAAATATGGGATTTTCTTGGATAACAAACCTTTTCGGAAAACTAAAGGAAATTGGTACATTTTCAGAAAAACAAACATCTTATGAACTCACCAGCTTTATGCTGATTTTCAAACCGCTTGTATTCTCAGGTCCAAGATAGATAGGTACCCAGCAATCCTTTTGGAGAAGACGGAGCATACTAAAGATCTCGTCTTTACTTTTGTTAATATGATGCATATGTATATCACTTGTATAACTTTACTTTTGAAACAAATGTAAATTTCTATATGTAATGTATTGGTTGTTTACTTTACTTACTATATGCATTGGATTTGATACTTAACGTGGAGTCCACCCCGGAAATGTTTCCGCCTTCGGTTTTCAGGGTGTGACAGATTGGTATCAGAGCCCTTGTTTATAGTGAATGAAGTATACCAAACCTTACATGGTATAAAACTATAAACACTAAAGGGCCTAAGTGCTTTGAATTAAAAGTATCTTCAAACTACAAGTATTTTCAAAAGTATACAAGTATACCGAACCGTCGTGATCCGTAACTACAAGTAGAACAGAACATAAGTAAATGGGTGTTGTGCGTTTCGGTTAAACCTGGGCAGTTATGTAGTCGTGTCTAGGATCAATATAGCCTGGCCAACTATATTAATTCTAGACACGACCAACATGTGCTTGGGAGTGACTGTGGTGTGCGGCATGCCTAAAACTTACCTAATACCCAAACAATGAGTCGTCGTTGCAACGAGACAAGAAATACTATGGGAGTATTTCTCGAGCCAATCCTTCGTAGAAAATCCTCGTATACGCGTTGTTACTCGACCATTCCTCTAGCGATAAAATGTTCTGTCTTGATAACTCTTTCCTACTTTATCGCTTAGTATAATGCTTTATCTGTCTTGATGAGAAATTCCCTGTTCCATATCTCTTGATTCAATTAAGAGGACTTATGATCCTCTCTTTCCTGGTCTTTTTAGATCAAGATGCCTCCAAGAAAGAGACCCAGCTCGAAGAACAACGACAATCCTCCTCCGCCACCACCTCCTCCTTAATTTGATCTCGCGTCACTTCAGACAGTTCTGACTGCCGCAATGGTGGCAGCCATGTCACAAATGAATCTCGGTGGCTCCGGAGGTGGTCCCCAGCCCCAAAACCCAGAAGACAGCCAGGAACACCGAAGAGGGGGTTCCTATAAAGACTTCATGAACGCGAAACCCACATCCTTCGATGGCACTGGAGGTGTCATTTCCCTAACTCGATGGTTCGAGAAAATCGAATCGATCTTTGAAATATGTGCATGTTTGGAGTCTGAGAAAGTAAAGTTCGCCGCCTGCACCTTCCTTGACAAAGCCCTGACTTGGTGGAACGGCCGAGTCAAGTCCTTAACTCTACCTGTAGCAAATGCTATGAGTTGGGAAGCTATGAAGGAGCTTCTGCTCGCGGAATATTGCCCTCGGGGCGAAATTCAGAAGCTAGAACACGAACTCTGGAACCTAAAGATGAAGGGTTCCGACATAGCCGCTTATACTTCAAGATTCGATGACCTGGCATTACTCTGTCCGGGAATGGTTACCCCGGAGAGTAAAAAGATTGAGAGATTCATCTGGGGATTGACCCAACCAACACAAGGGAATGTCTTGGCTGCAAAGCCAGACACCTACGACAGCGCTAAGTGTCTTGCACAAATCCTGATTGATCACGAAGACAACTCTGATGAGGAGGATACTACTCCTGAGCAAGTCACAAGTGGAGGTGGAAGTAAAAAGAAATTCTGGAACAAACGGAAGGCCCAGAGTACGCAAGGTTCCTCTAAGAGACAGCAAACGATAGCAGTCCATGTTGCTACTGCCCCTATTGTTGTTTCGGCTATTGGTTCCACAGCCCAAACTCCCACCAGTGGATACACTGGTACCCTTCCTTGGTGTGGTAAGTGTAGTTACCATCACCGTATCCCTAGTCCATGTCGCGAAAGGATCTGTGACAACTGTGGCAAGAAGGGCCATCTTGCTCGAACCTGCAGAAAACCAGTCAAATCAAAAAACCAATCATCTGGAACGGGAATCAGTCCAGCCTGCTACAATTGTGGTGAAGTAGGCCACTTCAAAAGAAATTGCCCTAAAGTAGCAACAACCGACAACACCGGAAGAGTCCTAGCAATAGGACGAGACGAGACAACTGCTGATCCTACTATCGCCGTAGGTATACTCCTCTTTGACAACTCTTATACCTGCAACTCTTTTCGATTCCAGTACCAAAAGGGTAACCTATTATCTATCTATTCAAACACCTGTCTAAACTTAATCTTTTGCTGGTAATCGAAAACGCGTATCGTCGAGACGGCTAACCAATGAGATAAAGAACACTAACTTCGTACCTATAGATGGTATTCCTAGTCCGGAGGATCATTCTGTTCCATTCGATTAAACGGGAAACTTTTCACGAAATGCTTTGATGCTACGTTTGACATGGAATGACCGAGCTTCATTCATGTTGTTATCCTTGAACTCGAAAGGTTTGCATATCTAGATCTTTCCCCGACCCGACTCTCGTGACCTTCGGCATCAAACCTTCGTATCATTTCATACTTTAAAGCTCGAAAAGTTTTCCTGATAAAAATTGACACGCATCCCTCGTTCCTGTGATCATCAGGAAACGAGAAGTCTACAGCTCTTTTCCTAAACGTATTTCCCGAAGGATTCCGAGAATTCCTTCCGAACGTATATCTAAGTCTCACGCCAGTCGAATCTCTGAAACTACCTCGTGACCAAACCTCATTAAGAATGACGTGTCCTTGTCGGTGACCAAGAACTAATATGATCACTACGGGTTAGTAGTGGTACCCTTCAGTCAAATCATTCTCCTTGGTCATATAGCTAAGTAAAGCAGTCATACTCGTGAACCTTTCCAACAAACTAAGGCGATAGGGAATTAGTCGACATCAGAGATACCCATAGAAACCCATCGATTCTTGGGTCCCATCGATTATTATCGCCTACATATCCATAAATTTCTTCTAGAACCATCAGACCCTTCGTGATCCTCGTAGAATCGATTCCGCAATCTTCAAACTTCGGCTACCCTCAGAACTTAGTAACATACATCCAGTACTTCACGTCTCGAATCTTTAGAAGTACCTACCCGACGAAACCCTAGTGATTTCTTTGAGGAGATCAAAGTCATCAAGGGTTGGAATCTCCATGGGAAAACCAATTGAGATCATGGAATGAGAGAGTTAATGTATGAAACAAAGACACGTTCCGATAGTGAGAATTCGCTGGAATGCCCAGCAGAGACTTGATTCCACTTGAGAAAGTGAAGATCCAAGGCAACAAATCCATTCGTGTCTCATTCCAAATTCATGATCTATATCTTATTCTTTGAATTTCGGGAAGAAATTCCCTCTAACGGGGGGATAATGTAACAACCCAAAGTTTTCCATTGTCGAAAAACCCATTCTACCCGTAAAAATTCGCCGTTTGTCAATCCATTCCGTTTTCGTTTTGGGTTAAATTATTTAAAATTTATATGTTTATAATAATCCAATGAGTGTCCAAACCCTTTAGGAACTCATGAATCTAGCCCAAAAAATGTTTATTTTAAAAAGTTTAGAAACGTCCCCGTCGGGTGACGAAAACTTAATCGGGTGCGACCTAAAGCCCCGTTTAATGCCGGTATCGGGTAGAATTCCTCCGTGTCCAAGTATTAGGACCTATATAAACATGTTTAAACATTCATTTGAAGCTTTTTCTTCCTCTCTCTACTCTCTCTCTAACCTCTCTTCTAAATCCAAGTTTAGGGGTCCAAAACTAAAATTTAAGGCCTCAAATATCTAAGGTACCTTCCCTAGCTTGTTATGTAACCTCCCTAGCCTTCAAATTCGAGTTCAAAACATGGAATAGGACCATATTCATGAGTTTACGGCCCTGGAACAATCCTAGGCTGTGAACTCATATGAAATGGGTTTTGGAGCCCAAAAACCCTTCCAAAACACAATTCGACCTTAGATATGGCTATATGACTTCATGGAATGGACTTAGAACATTTTATACATGGATTTTGAGTGATTTGAAGGAGTTTACGGCCAAGCCACATGCTTGGGCCGTAAACTCATATATATGGGGTTTTTATGACCTTAAACCCTTCCAAAACCTCAACAAGACCTAGATATAACTTCTAGAATAATTGCTTTAGCCTTGGAACACTTTAAACATAATTTTTGAGGGATTTATATGAGTTTACGGCCAAGGCATGTGCTTGGGCCGTAAACTCCTTGAAACATGGTGTAAACTCATTTTAAGGTGTTAGAAAGCCACTTTAACACCCCTAAAGCCTTGGAATAATTTTTAGAAGTGCATATAAACAAGTTTTTGACCTTAAAACACAAGGAATCCCTCTCTAGGAGAGTTTACGGCTATGAGGGGGGTCTCATGGGCCGTAAACTCCAAAAACCCCTCAAAAGTCCCATAAAAATTCATGAAAGGCATTGAAACAATTTTAGCAATCACATGTGATTTGTTTGGAACCAATAACACACTTATTCATGGGGATTTGAGAGTTTACGGTCATGAGTCCTATGCTAGGCCGTAAACTCCCTTAAGTATGTCATTTGGTGTTTAAAAATTATTCCAAGCCCTTAAACCAAGCCTAGAAATTATCCCCTAAGTATTTCAAGCCATTTTGTGCCATAAATCACCCCACCATGAGTTTACAGCCGTAAACTCACTGGGAGGGGGTCATTAGGGCCGTAAACTCCCTAAGGAGTTTACTTTTGGAGTCCCATTTCAATGTCCTAGTTTTATGTGTCCCCAAATGTCACCCGGGTCCCTCCAAACACTTGTATCGGGGTGTTTTCGCGACTAGAAGTAATTGTCCCTATCAAATAATCAATCTAAGTCCTAATTAGATACAAATGTGTATCTTTACATTATACTTAGGAACCACGTGCGTTTGCAAGCCCCGGACCAACGTTTAGCATCCGAAATCGTCACATTTCTTGTCCGGTGAGTTCATACCCCTACGCTTTTTCCATGTTTTTCAATGTTTTCAAGGGGGAATACAAGCAAACTATAACTGTTTTCAAAACTTAACATTGATATGTTTCAAATAATATCTGGCAAATCTATAAACACTTTTACCCCTTATGTATTATGTTGAGCATAAGGGATGAATTACAACTAAATGGATTTTAGTTAAGAAAATAACCAAACTAATCAAATTATTATGGGAATAATTTGGGGTTCTTTAGTGTCCGTTTTATCATGTACTAATATGTATATAAAGTTATTAGATAAACTATGTTTGATTCAGTTTATCTCCGTATCATTTGAATGTATTGCCAGATGGTTTCATTGTATGTATCTATATTTGCTGTATTACGTTTCATAATCTTTTGTATGTTTGATATCGTATGAGAACCCTGTGAATAGTTTAGTACTACCTTTTGAGTTCGTCACTACCCTTTATGGATGATCAGTAAATCCTCCCCGGAAGTGTAACCAGAGTCTCCTGGAGGGAGAGCGAGGAATTTGTGAATAGATCTATTCGGGACTGACAATCCCACACCTTAACTGCTAGCTACAGTTAGGCGGGCACGCCTGGGGTGACAAATTTCTGGATATCATTCGACGTCTGACAAGCGTCAAGGAGGTCTCGTTGTCGTATCAGCATGGTTACCCGACTCACAACATGTATTAATATAAGCTTATTCACAGTATCGTTGTGGGTTCATTTTTACTATGTTTCGATTCCATATCTACCTTCTATCTGTAGTTTCCATATCTAGTACGGGATGGTAGTCCCATGGTTCTCAGTCTATTGGTCTTATGTCTAATGCGGTATGGTAGTCCCAGGGTCTTTAACTTATATCTACTACGGGATAAAAATCCCATGATTTCAATCTATATCTGGTACGGGATGGTAGTCCCATGGTTTTGAAACTATATCTAATACGAGATGATAATCTCATGGTTTTGAATCTATATCTAGTGCGGGACGGTAGTCCCATGGTTTTCAATTTATATTTCAGCGAATATCAAACTATACTGTATCTAGTACGGGACGGTAGTCCCATGGTTTCCAAACTATATTTCCATGAATATTAAACTATATTGTATCTAGTACGGGACGGTAGTCCCATGGTTTCCAAACTATATTTCCATGAATATTAAACTATACTGTATCTAGTACGGGACGGTAGTCCCATGGTTTCCAAACTATATTTCCATGAATATTAAACTATACTGTATCTAATACGGGACGGTAGTCCCATGGTTTTCAATCCATGTTTCCATGAATATCAAACTATATCGTATCTAGTACGGGACGGTAGTCCCATGGTTTTCAATTTATATTTTCATGTATATCAAATTGTCTTGTACCTAGTACGGGATGTGAGTCCCATGGTTTTTCAAACTATTCTCTATCTATAGATCGTACATTTCAAACTAATTCATTTCTAGTTCGGGATAGTAATCCCATGATCCTCAATATACATAGTTTTATGTATTAAACTATACTCTGTGACATTCAACCGGTCTTACATTTAGGAAAATATGGGATTTTCCTGGGGTAAAATACAACACATAAACGAATTGGTAATAAGTGATAACTAAACTAACTTTACATAAGGAAATATGGGATTTTCTTGTATAACAAACCTTTTCGGAAAAATAAAGGAAATTGGTACATTTTCAGAAAAACAAACATCTTATGAACTCACCAGCTTTATGCTGATTTTCAAACCGCTTGTATTCTCAGGTCCAAGATAGATAGGTACCCAACAATCCTTTTGGAGAAGATGGAGCATACTAAAGATCTCGTCTTTACTTTTGTTAATATGATGCATATGTATATCACTTGTATAACTTTACTTTTGAAACAAATGTAAATTTCTATATGTAATGTATTGGTTGTTTACTTTACTTACTATATGCATTGGATTTGATACTTAACGTGGTGTCCGCCCCGGAAATGTTTCCGCCTTCGGTTTCAGGGTGTGACAAATGTCTTATTAGATTAAGGAGGAAAAATGAGATTGGGCTGAAAGGAGCAGTATGTTGGGCGTACATGCCTTTACTCGCATCGTACAAGCCCTTAAGCCAGTATGCTTAACGTACTAGCCGAGTACGCCCCACATACTCAGCAGGAATGGATTTTGGTGTTTGGGTTTCATTTTAGGCTTTTGGATTGTTGAGTTGGGCCAAGTTATGAAGAGGGTAAAAAGGTCTTTTACCCTAGTTTGGACACTTAGTGTGGGTCAGATCTGGTTATTGATGGATGATTAACTTGTGATTGATAGCACGAGGATTCTTGCAGGACAGCAGCCAAGGATTCTTTCTCTGAGATTCGACAGTGCGAGGTGAGTTTCCTTACTGTATTTAGCGGGTCGAAGACACCAATATCGGCTCATGGTTTGCTATGCTTAGTATGTTTGTTGCCTGCACGACTCTTGCATGTGTTATGTGTTTTATGTTTACCGAGCAGGGCTCGATGTCGGGCGGGGCCTGATGAGTATATTGTATGCTAGTTATGTGTATGTGTTTTAATGATTACCGGTACGACCCGATACCGGGCAGGGCTCGAAGCCTAGTCTGTATGCTGTTTATCTTTGTGATTTTGGCATGTGTTCTGTGTTTATATGTTTATACGTTTATATATTTATACCAGGTGTGGCCCAATGCCATGTAGGGTCTGATGATTGGCAGATCTATATACCGAGCGGGGCTCGATGTCGGGCGGGGCCCGATGTTGGACGGGGCCCGATGTCGGACGGGGTCCGATGTCGGGTGGGGCCGGATGACGGGCAGGGCCCAGTATATGTTGATATGTGTGGTATGTGGTATTTTGGGGAAGTCACTAAACTTTGTGCTTATGATTTTTAGTGTATGTTTCAGGCACTTCGATTTTGAAATGGAAGAGCTCAGGAAGATTGCAAAGCACACACCATATGTTTCTGCATTCTGTGATTTACTCTGGTAACGATGATGTATTAAAGCAAATAACATGAATGTTGTGAATTATTATTTTTGTATGATAATAATTAGACTACCTATTAATACTCTTTTTAGCTATTTATCCATGTCACCATATAACGGATTACTTTTCTTTTTTGAACTATTTAACCATTATATTCCAAAAAAAGTTTTATATATGATCATTTACCTTTCTATGTAATGTTTTGTGGGATCTTAGGATCCCTTGATCTTCCCCATCTTGATCTTAAAAACTTTAAAATAAATTATATGTAAGATCCAATCTTAACAACCTTGCAAACAACCTGTAAGATGATAGTTATTAATAATTAGTTAAATAAATAAGCTTAAACTAGACATTTATCATTGTATTTTACACGAAAAATGAAGTCAATTGCACTAAGAATTTGACAAACTGCGAAAACATAGGGGTAGGAATGTGTAATTCACCATCTAAGAAGCCCTTTAGATGGAACGGTCAATTTTCTGATTTTGCCCTAATTCCCAATTTCAGCCTTAATTCTTCATCCTTCGTCTACCGAAGATATTGAAGACTTGAAGAAGCAGCAACGCAGGTAGAATCTCTCCCTCCCTCCCTCTCTCTCTTTCTCTCTCTCTCTCTCTCTCTTTCTCTCTCTCTCTCTCTCTCTCTCTCTCTCTCTCTCGTGTACGCATAAACACATACACCGACGACAATGTGTGCTGATTTCTCACAAGTTCTTTTCTTCTCGATTTGAAACATTTTGTTTGGTTGATTATCCTTTCAATTGCAGGAAACAGTTCATCCGCTAATTATACGAAGCCAACAACACCAGATTAAAAACATGTGAGTTCAATGGCTTTATTGTTTGAAACAATTAAGTTGTTTTTCTACTTGCGACGTTTTTTTATTCCAGGAATAGTTCATCATCTCTTCATCATGCTAGTTGTCTCGATTAAAAGCTCCCTTATTCAATACTGTTGTTTCGAAGTAGTGACTTGTTGTTTCTTAGAATCCATCATCTAGATATTTATTTATTTATTTATTTAATCGTTTCTTCAACTTCCATACTCTCTTCCACAATCTAGGTTTTCCGCATATGTAAAGTTTAAAAACTACACATCTTCTTTAACCCATCATCTTCTACTATGTTTTTCCTCAAATCTAAACCTCCATATCATATGTCTGCGTACATGGCATCTTGCTAATTTCAAAACTTCCACCATTTTCATTTGGCATCATTTCGTAACAGTTAAAATTGTTGCAGAGTTTGAATCAAATTATCTAACATGAAGTTGGAGGAGTCAAACCCCTGCCTCAGCAAGTCAACTCGCTTACCAAGAAAACGATTTTACAGAGCTCGAGCTCACAGCAACCCACTCAGCGATTCCCATTTCCCAGTTCCAATCTCCCCACACCATGTAGACTACTCCCTTCACTTCCCTCAATTCTTCCCATCTCCCAATTCCAATTCCAATTCCGATTCCAGAAAGATCGAATTCGCCGACATCGGATGCGGATTCGGCGGCCTTTTAATCAGCCTCGCAACGCTCTTCCCCAACACCCTCATGATCGGAATGGAATTGCGAGACAAAGTAACGGAATACGTGAAAGAACGGATTCTAGCTCTTCGAATCTCAAACCCTAATCAATACCAAAACGTCTCTGTAGTCCGAACCAATTCCATGAAATACATCCCGAATTACTTCACAAAATCACAGCTTTCAAAGATGTTTTTCCTGTTCCCGGATCCTCATTTCAAGGAGAAGAATCATCGAAGGCGTGTCATAAGCCCTTTTTTGTTGGATGAATATGCTTATGTGATTAAAGAGGGTGGGATTATATACACCATTACAGATGTTGAAGAACTTGGAGAGTGGATGAAAACTTGTTTGGAGAATCATCCGTTGTTTGAAGGACTTACAGATGAAGAACTTGAAGCGGATCCTGTTGTGAAGCTTTTGAAATGTGCAACGGAGGAAGGACAGAAAGTTGAGAGAAATGGAGGGCAGACTTATACAGCGGTTTTTAGGCGTATTGCGATGATGTAGGTTTGGTTTTTTATATTTGTTTTCATGTCGAATTTCATATTTGTTTTTGTTTTTATGTTTTTCTTGATTTTGAGGAAATTTATGGTGATAAATTGTTAGCAATTTTTATTTTGAACTATAGGTCATTTCACGTTCTCTTCGTGTTAGCTGGTTGTAATTTAAAGTTTTCTTGCTTTCTTGAGCTTTAAGATTTTATAAGTTTAATAAATAAATAGATTTTGTTATCATTATGAAGAACATGAACAAACCACAAAGATGGAACTTGAATAAAAACTCAAAAAGTTCTGGAAGAAACCATGAATGGCAACCAAAAACTATAATTTTTAGGTTTTAAAAAGTAGTATAAAACAGTAATAAAGTCACATGCACAAATGATGTGGCATTTTCATGCCATGTAGGACGAAATAAATGATTTGTAGTCTTAGGTTATATTTTTGACAAATGATGTGGCATTTTCATGCCATGTAGGACGAAATAAATGATTTGTAGTCTTAGGTTATATTTTTGACGTACTAATTGAGAAACTAACTGTTAAATGAAAAGTTAGTTGTTAAATGAAAAGTTAATTGATAGATGAAAAGCTAGTTATTAAATAAAAAGTTAACTGATAGCTGAAAAGCTAGCTGATAAAAAATAATGTTTAATAAAATTAGCTGAAAACTAACTGAAAAATATAAAATGATATAAAAGGACATTTAAAACAATGTGTTTTTATAATTAACTAAGGGATATATTTGGAAAATTTTAAAAAAACTCCTAAAAAACTAGTGTAAGTAGCTTTTTAAAAAGCTGGTGTATAATCTATTTTCTGGCTCAAACATGATACTTTAAAAAAAAAATCAAAAAATAAGTTAAATTTTCAGCTAGCTATGATGCAAATATCACTTCCTTATAAACATTGTAGTGGTTTAATGAAATATTTCTTGATGAGATTTGGGCCATTAGAACCAAATGATTTAAAGCTAACAAATGAAAAGAATCAAGTCATTTAGCTATTTAATGATTTATTTTCTGAATTGATTGTGAATCTCATAATAAATTATAAATCTACACAGCTTTTATTGGACAGTAGCTAAAAATAAGGAATAGTAATTCTGTCATTGTGGGCGAAAATTAAGTTTCATATCATTCAAAATGGTAAAAGAAAGTATAATTAAGGTTTATTTACGTTTGTGTTATAAATTCGAAAAAGTAATCAAAGTTGAACCTATAGGGGGAGTGTTCTGAAGCATTATATTGATTTCAGTGATTAGATATTATATGAGATATGATTAAGTTTTATTTATATTTACGTTCCAAAAACTTATAAATACATTTTCAGTCCTCATGAAGGGCATTGGTTGATAAGTCTATCAATTTATTATAAAATTTTATTTGAGAATTATGACCTATCTGTGTGAGAGTTCTTCACTGATATGAGCTTTCTTGTTAGAATAGCTTGTGAGAATTGTGAGTGATTCAACTTTGGTAGCTGTTTAATCCACGTTTTAAAACAGTTGTATTTTTTCATTCGTGATAGAAAATCATTTCACAATTATGGATCCGCTAACAAACTTTTATTCGGTCCTTTTTTATTTACAGTTTATATTTATTTAATCAAATCATACCCACTTAACAAGTCTTACTGATTTGTTTACTCGAGATTTAACACAATCCGCTGCCATTACAATTATTCACATTCTTAATTATGGCAATTCCTTCACATAAATGTTTTGCTACTCAGTTTTTGTTAATTAAGTCTTCATTCTTGATAATTTGATTAATTAGCAAGAATTTCATAACATCTAGTGATCTAGTCAAGAAAAATGGGATTTAATCCCATTAGCAAACCTATAAAACCTATCAATATGCATATAAGACATCAATTTAAACTTTACAAATCAACCCATTGGAGATCGAAGGTATACCTAATATTTAGTTATTTACATATCCGTGGATATTATTACACAATGAAATACATTAAAGGAGAAACACCTTATCAACAAGCATATAAATGGAGAATAAAGTCAAAGTTGGCCAATCTTCTAAACATAATTCACCTCAAAGACATACATTTATATTTGTATGTATCTTGGTAAATTAAAAATTATGTGAGCGACTATAAAGAGTCAGGGAGTTTTCAAGGGAGAAAACATACATGATTGAAAATCTTCTCAGATTTAAGCTAACATCTCAAAGTACGAATCTTCTTTCTTATAAGTTAATCACTTAGTGTGATTTAATTATGAATCTAG
Organism: Lactuca saligna; assembly: GCF_052625555.1. NCBI lineage: Eukaryota > Viridiplantae > Streptophyta > Magnoliopsida > Asterales > Asteraceae > Lactuca > Lactuca saligna. Next base: position 76,616,911 of record NC_136421.1, read on the forward strand.
ATGACTCTTATGTTTTCTACAAAGCTAGTGGGAGCGTAGTAACATTCCTAATCTTATATGTAGTTGACATATTAATTCATGAATAAGGATTAAGTAAAATTGCATTAATTGTCAAGGATCTTAAAAACCTACGATAAAGGACTTTGAGAGGGTCATCTTGTCAAATACAACATAACATGATTTTGAGCAAAATCCTAGTGCAAATGTTTTTGAACTAGATAAATGATTGTATTCCGTATGCTGATGTAATTGGATTAATCATATATGTCATGATTATGCATAAAGGCCAAATGAGTCGTATGCTTAGAGCATGTCAAATGATACCAGTATAATCTGAGAACAAGTCATTGTGTGACTTATAGGAACATTCTAAAGTACTTGCGAAAACTAGAGAAATATTCCTACACTGCGGAGTATTTGAAAGAAAGCTATGTTTAAAGTTGTTACACATGTGCTAAATTTTCAAATAGATTTAGATATCTCCAATCATATCGGGCGTGTCCTCATTATGAATGAAGAGATAGTTTCATGGATAATGGTTCCATGTAGATTTCAATTATAGTTACACATCAGAGTTAGAGTACCTCATGGATTGGAGAACAACGTACAAAGATGCTTAATGTATAGTTCATTATGACTATGAGTAATCCCATTACACAAGTATTGGTATCTAAGTCATATTCAAGCATCTAATTCATTCTCAATAGTTTTTCTTTATATATGAGTTATATATAAAACTGCAAATGATTGTATTCACAAAGTTTATATAAATCAAGTTTGTCAAATCTAGTTAATAAGGTTGCTTCATTAGCTAGAGCATGAAAGTCAAGCTGGTGCTATAAGGACTTATTGATATAAGTAGATATATTGACTTAAATTTAGTATTTGGATATTGGAACAACACAAACAACATATATTGTAATGAATTGATATATTGAATATGAATCTTTCATTTAATAATTGTTGTGTTTTATATTAGCATGTTTAAATCCTTGAATAACTAGGTTAATCTAAATGTACATAGTCATTCATAGTTGTAGGAGCATCTATCAAGATTGTATCTTTTTAATCTTGGACATGAGATACATATTTGGGACTTGAAGTGTAGGGATTGTTGTGCTTTGACATGGCTTAACGTTGTTTCATAAAAGGCAGTCATAAGGGCTAGCTGTGACAACCCGATATTTTTCAAACCAGTGTAACATTCAAAAAGTCAAATATAATAAACTATTTAGAATCAAAGAAATCAGCGTAAAAAATGAAGTGTTCTAAAACCTAAATTGGGATGCATAAATTGTTAGATATCATGCCAAGGTTTCCAAAAATATAAAGAACACTCAAATCCGAGTTATAATGAAGAAGTTACAATTTTTCTAAGTTTCGGAACAGCGGTAGAGAGCTAAAAACTCGGGATAAAGATTGAGCGACTTTTAGCCGATGCAACCTAAACGAGAGTTGAAGGTCTCTACAATATTAGTACAATGGTAAAAAGACAGACAAAAACGGACATCAAATATAGAAGTTAAGAATTTTTAACGAAATTACCGTGTCCCGACCTATTTAAAATAAAATAATAAAAATTACAATTAAAATTAGCCAACTAAGTCTGAATGAAAGTTGTAGAGTATATTCTCACCTTCGCGTAGATATAAAGAACGTCAAAAACGGAGCTCGTATGCAAAAGTTACGCATTTTTGAAGTTTTTGGCACGCATTACGAAGCTTATTTGAACGAGTACGCCCAACGTACTTCGGAGTACGCCCAACTTACGAGATTCATGGACTCGAATCAGTCACGTCGCCCCCTAACACTCTAATGCCATTCCATCCGAAGACTGGAGACTGTGACGCCATCGCTGACGTACGCGCCGCGCACGAGGGTACGCCCAGCGCACTTCGGTGTACGCCCAACGTACGAGGGCAGTTTCCTCACCTATAAATACCATGCGAGACCTTCGACTTTCCTTTCCCAATTCTCTCTTCTCTCTCACTTTTACTCCTCGTGTAGCATCCCGAGACGACCCCGACACCCCGGTTTCATATCCCAGCCCCAACGAAGGACCGAAGCCCCAAGATTCCCGAGAATCTCGCCACTTTCCGGTCGAAGTGCCGCCTAAGAAAAACTCGCTTTCTTCGAATCGTCACACATTCCAAGTGAGTTCATACCCTTACCTTCTTTTCACGTCTTTTCATATTTTAGGGGGGGGGGGGATACAAGTGTAATACGAGAAAAACTCATCATTTTATACAGATTCAAATACACCACCTACATTTTATAAATATTAAACAACTTCGATATCAACGTATAAACTATCAAGAAAGTTAGTATTACATCGAGTTTTTATTACCAAATGGTACACATTTTCAGAAAAACTATAAAGGGTATAGTTTACAAGTTATTCATTACATCTTTATGTAAACATTTTGAAAATGAAATACTTTCATCTACATGAAATATAGACTTTTCTTTCATAAATCTATTAATACTAAGTGTTGTGAGACATTCAACTTCAACGTACTCTCAAGTACGCATTTAAAGCCTTGTATTATAAACCATAATCTCTTTGAGGGAGAGCGTGGTATTTGTGTATAGATCTATACGAGATTGACAGTCCCACACCTAAACTGTTAGCTACAGTTAGACCGGAAGGTCTAGGGTGACAAACGTCATAACACTGCAATGCCTGAAGAACGTTGTTACAGGCAGTCTGGGTCAATAACATGGTTATAAAACTCACACGGAAGTATTAACGTAAGTTTGATTTACGAGACTATTGAATGCATTCAGTAAATACATTATTTGGGTATAAATACACTTTCACCATTTTGAGCACAAAAGATATTATTGCACTCCAGCCTTTAGAACTTTTCTAACTATATGTAGAAAATATTGGATTTTTTGGGAAACACGTTCAGTTATTTTTGCTAAAGGACATACAAATTTTCAGTACAAAAACGCTTATGAACTCACCAACTTAATTGTTGACACTTTTTCAAAACTACTTGTATTTCTCAGGGAATCAGTAATACATGTAACCATCAGCTTTTGGAGAAGGAACGCTAAGGCTTCTATTATCAAAACATCATCATATTTGTAATATTCCTTTGAAACATGTATTACACGCAACAATGTAAGATTTTATTATATTTATGATGGTTGTGTTTACTTTCTTTACAATATTCAACTGTTATGATACTACGTGAAGTCATCCACCTCCGAATATTTCCGCCATTCTGGTTTGGGGGTGTGACACCAGCATTGGGTATGACATGAACTGCATTGATAGGCGTATGTAGTCGAGATGATCTTTGTATTCTTAGACCTAATATACATATTTGGGACTAAGTGTAGAAATTGTTGTGCTTTGACATGGTTTAACACTGTTTCGGAAAAGGCAGTCATAAGGGCCATCATTGGGTATGACATGAACTGCATTAATGGGCATATGTAGCTAAGATGGTATTTGTCCCTCTTATTTGTTGAGAGAATGACATCTAAGGCCTTAGTTAAATTTGAAAAATAAATGAGATTGATCGCGATCCATATCTTATGTTCAACATGATGTCTGAGACAAAGGAATAATTGATACCACACCTTTAGTAACAATTACAACTTAGAGCTCCTAGAATTTTCCGTGGATGAGATGACACCCTTCATATGTTGTTAGGGGTAGTAGCCTATTGTTAGACGTCAACTACTATCTATGTCCGTCTATAATGAATCTTGTGCAAGTGGGAGATTGTTGGATCTATATGCCCAAGAATCATTATGGAGTGATATTGCTAATAATATATGATCCTATAGGGTCACACCTTTATCAACTTGCCACATTTTGTATATTTATTATTAATAAATAATATCAATTCTTGTATTTTAATTAGGGAATAATTATTGGTTTGTGAGAATAATAATTATAAGAGAGTATTGTTGGATTAGGTGTCTAAGTTCATAACTATAATTGGTATATACTTGATTTGATAGTAGCATGGTCCTTTTGGGTTGCCTTCACTCTAGCAACTTGACAAAATGACTTTTGGAGAGAGAGGTTAATGAATGATATTTTAATTAATTAGTATTTAATCAGAAATTAATTTGGAATTAATTTTGGTATTAAAGGAACTGATTAAAGGAATAGGGCCTATTTTGCAAATCATTGATAGTTGTGAAACTGGGCTAATGGACTCCTTAATTAGGAGTGGTCGAAAATCTATGGGGAGGCCCTATAGATTTCATCCAAGGCTTCTTAGTAGGAGTTCATGGGTTGCTTAAGCCTTAAGCAAAAAAATTAGGGTTTCCTCCAAAAATCCAAGTTGGCTTCAGCTATATAAAGAACCCGTAGGCTATGGAAATCGGCTACACACAACCAGAAACCCTAGTAGAGTCGATTTCCCTCCTCTCTCCTCTCATCGTCTTGCTAGTGGTGTTTGTAAACCATTAGAGGTGCAACATTTGAGGTACTAAGCTTTCAAGAGACAAGGATCTACAAGGTGTTATTGTTATTACTACATAACAAGCAATGTAATCATCAAAACCATTTTGTTATATAATTTTCGAAATTGTATGCTAGATCTAGGGTTTATTGCTTTGGTATTCAACTGGATGTTCAACTAGTGAAAAACTTAGATCCAAAGCAATTAGGGTTGCATGATCATATAGGATGTAGTTATGCTCAAAACCCATCAATGGTATCATAGCCTAGGATATATTTCAGTTGAATTTGATGCATATGTGAATTTTCCAAAGGAGGAGGGAACAGATTTGTCAATATGTTCATTAAACTCGACGAGTTCATAGTGGAACTTGAGGAGTTGGTCCAACTCAACGAGTTCATTGCCTGAATCGATGAGTTGACTTGTTAGATTCCTGATTTTTGGATTTTGATATCTTGATTAGATTATGATAATTACCTTTATTCGTTTTAGCTGTTTAAAATTGAATTTTCTGATAAGGTAAATTTATATCCTTATCTAATTAAAGGATTTGGTCAAATTTTAAGATAAAGACAAAATTAATTTATTAATTTAATTATTTTAAATTTGATCTAGTATTTTTGAAAAGTTTTAAAAATACCCCTTTAGTTTTGGAAACTAAAATTTAATTAAACGTTTAATTTTGAAATCTTAAATTCTAGAACCCTAGTATTTTAAAAGTTTAAAATACACCCTTATACTATAGAAAATTAAATGTCTAATATTTTATATGTATAAGAACAGTCAGTCTTACCGTTAGTAGGCCTCATTCACGAAGTTGGTCTACAAGAGCTGTTTAGGGAAGCGACCTATAAAATGACCACCATTGGGTATCCATTCTTACCCATCGCACTCTTGACTAGTGGAGTGTCGTTAGCCGAACGAGTAGGATAGGACATTAAACTCTCATTAATAACTATAATGAAAAATATAAAGTAACTAAATGTTTTTTTTTTATATATTCCCAATCTTTGTTACTTTAGGAAAATGTGAATGTGATGCTAACCCATGAAATTGCACATTGCACTTTATATAAGTCGTTAGTAGAGCATGTGTGGTTAACCCACACACTAACATGGACTAATAAGGGTTGGCAATGGGTAGCTCATAAATGATCATTGATCAATGGAGCGTGTGTGATTAATCGGCATAATGATTAGGTGGTAAATGACATCAAGAGTACCAAGCTAATTTTCATGGTTATTCACACCTTATTTGTGATCCTCGATACCCAGTCACAAATTTGAAGGGCATAAGCAAGATTAAACATGTCATTGAATAGTTCAATGAATTTCAAAAGATCTAGGAATTCATTTAAAATCTAATTCATTTAAAATTTTGTTTTCTTGGTGGAATTGGTAAATCGTCATTTATCTACCTTCAAATAAATTATAATTAGATTACGGCATCCCTCTTCCTAATTGTGAACTATTGTGTTGGGTCCTAGCCTTAATATTTAATTTTGGGTATTATATTAAGGATTCTTAATCTAATCAAAACTTGTCCTTCTTTTGCAGATGTCAACTTCAGACAACGCTTCCGGTTCCAACTCCACCAACAACTCCTCCAACACTTTCTCGCTCTTGAGCATTTGTGCCAAGGTGACATCTAATGGATCCAATTTTAATGATTGGATTCGCAACATCAGAATGACCTTGTGTTTTGAGGACAACGAATATGTTCTCGACAAAGAGATGAACGAGATCGATGAGTCCAAATCTACTCCTAAAGATATAGCTAAGTATAAGGCCCACTGCAAGGACGCGACCAAAGTGTCATGCATCATGGTGGCCACTATGTCTCCTGAGCTAAAACGACTCTATGAGGACTATTGGAATTACGAGATGTGCCAGGACTTGATGGAAAAGTCCATTAAAAAGCACGTCAAGAGAGGTACGAGATAGTCAGGTCACTCATTACCACCAAGATGAAGGATTGAAAGTCCATCATGACCTACCTACAACACATGCAGTGCTATGTGGATCATCTCCTAAAGCTTAATGTGAACCTTGATGAAGAGTTGGCTATTGACATAATCCTACAATCTTTACCTCCTTATTATGATCAATTCAAGATGGCTTATCATTTGAGCAAAGAGGAAGTCAAATTGAGAAATCTTCAAGGCTTGCTGAGAACCGCTGAAAGTAGATTGAAAGGAAAAGTTATTGAATCCACTCCTCCTACTGTTGTTGCTTCAGTCTTGGCCATAGGACATGGGAAGAGGAAAAAGTGGAAAGCTCCCTCTAAGGAAAGCTGGAACGGAAATTTTCAAGAAGGGTCTTCTAGTGGGCCCAAAGGAAAATTTGATTCTGCTCCCCCTGCCTCAGATCCAAAAGAAGCAATGTGCTTCTACTACCAAGATAAGGGGCATTGGAAGCAAAGCTGCCCCAAGTACCCATGGGACATTAAATATGGTAACATCAAGCCTACATTGGCATGTATTTACACTACTTTGTCTAAAAATTCATCACATTCTAATTCCTGGGTCCTTGATACAGGATATGGTTTTCACATTTGCTATGGCGTGCACAGACTAAGAGAAAGTAGGAACGTGGAGCTTGGGAAGATGAGCCTGATAATGGGCAATATGAGATCATCAGCTATTTCCAAGATCAACGTTTATTCTTTGAATCTTTGTAGTGGATTATGTTTAGACTTGAATAATTGTTTCTACTTGTCAGAAATGACGAGGAATATTATTTCTTTTCATGGTTTGTATAGACAAGGTTTTAGATATTCTTTTAACAATGAGAATGGTTCTTTAATGCTTATTATAATGTTGTATTTTATTTGAAGCATTGCCTTGTGATGGTGTATATGAAACCGTGATGGTTGTAGACTATTTAGGAAATAATGTGTTATAAATTGATTCATCTAATGTTTTAGACAAAGAATTCTTGTGGCATTGTCCTCTTGGACATCTCAACAAGAAGTGCATTGCCCAACTCTAGAAGGATGGAGTGTTGGAATCATTTGAACTAAGTTTAGATGATACATGCGAATCTTGTCTGCTTGGAAAGATGACTAAATCACCTTTCACTGGTACTTGTGAAAGAGGTGAGGAACTGCTGCATCTCATACATACCAATGTGTGTGGGCCTTCAGATCCACCATAAGGGATGCAAGTTGATTTTATGTAATTTTTACTGATGATTATAGTAGATATGGATATATACTTGAAAGGCCCAAATGGTGGTTTGGTCTAGGCTTTGCGTTGTAATAGTGGTTGTGTATTGATAGAGTATTGCGGATAGGTTTATTATGTGTTTACGCATATGTAATGAGTTTACGGCCATAAACACCTTACAACCATAAAATCTTTTCGGTCGTAGTTCCCTATATATAGAGGGTTAGCCAGTCTTGTTTTGTTGTTGATGACTAATAGTTCACGGTCGTATATCAAGTTGTACCAGACGTTTTCAGTAATAGAACGTGTGCAAGCTTGATTTCTTTTCTTTTCTTCTCTTATTCTCGTTTCTGTAATTGTGTTTGCTATTGATCACTGGTAAGATCCATTCTCAGGACCTTACAATTGGTATCAGAGCAAGACCAGCGCCAAAGGCACTCTAAAATCTATGTTGGAGCGAGTTTTCATTGGTTTAAGACTAAAGTTCGTGCTTGGTGCAAAAAGGGTTTTTAGTCTAGTCGAAAAACTGCAAAATTCAAGCTTTTGGCCTGAGCTTACGGCTGTAATCACTGTTTATGGCCGCAAACTCTTTAAGATTCTTGGACCGTAAATTGAATTCTTGAGCCGTGAATAAGGAACATTCATCAACCAAAAACTGTTTATTCTTCGGCCGTAAGCTTGAGACCGTGAACTCCGTTCGACTGTAAACTCGGAGTTTACGGTAGTAATATGTTGCTTAACCGTAAACAACGTTTACGACAGTAAATTGTTTTTGACCAGAAGCTTAATTAATCATAAATAATTTAATTTCTGTCTCATATTAATTAATAAAAATATATTGGATTCTCAAAGTTAAACCAATCATCACGAGTTGGATTCAGTTATGGGCACAACCACCTGAATTCCCAGACTTTTATCCACTGAAGGCTTCCCAGAATGGAAGTACAAAATTGAGAAATACATAAAAATAAAAGACTTCAAAATCTGGAAATGCATAATCAAAGATCCAGTCAGAATAACCACTATAGTTGCAGGGCAAGTGGTTGATAAGAAGATACAAAACTACACTAATGAAGACTTTGAGAAAGTTGAAGAGAAGGAGAAGGCTTTGGCCACCTTGACCATGGCCTTGTCTCCAGATATTGCTCAAGGTTTCAGGGAGTATACTTCTGCTAAGGCTTTGTGGGAAGCCCTAAATGAGGTCTATGAAGGGAACGAAGACATGTGGGAGAGTCGCCAAGATATGTTGCGACAACGATTCAATATGTTCAACTATGTTCCTAGAGAGACTCTTGAAGCACAGCTGCAGCAGTTCATATCTCTTAATACTGAAATGACTGTAGCCGAGATTTTCTATACAAAGTCGGAGATAAACAAGAAGCTACTGAATGCTCTCCCAAAATCTTGGGACATGAATGTAGTTGTCATCAAGAAGACTAAGGATCTTACCCATCTCTCTCTCTTGCTGAAGTGATGGCTATCATGAAGGCCTGTGATATTGATGACAAGCAGCGAGAGATCAACCATGTGAACTCATACTCAGCTGCGAACCTTGGCATCTCTACTAAAAATGCTCTTTCATCTTTTTCTTTTTCTCTTCCTTCTGTAGGTCAATCATTTACTACTCTGCAAGCTCAGATTCAGACTTTTCCTACTCCATCAGTTTCCTCTGCATCAGCCATGCCTTTCTCACAGAATCAATCATTCGTGGCTACTCAAGCTGCTTCATTCTCAAATGGGGCTTCTTCTTCAAGAGGAAAGGAGGGTGATGAAAATCTCGCACTTGCTTCAGGGCTTGTCAATTGCTACAATGCACTCATAGTCGGGGATCTTCTACCCCAAATATCATTTGCTGATCTTGATTAGATTCACCCTGAAGACGTTGAGGAGATGGATATTACATGGCAAATTGCCATGGCAGTTTTTAGGGCGAAACAGTTTGCCAAAAAGAATGGAAAGAACAACTAGGGGATGAGTGTTGACAAGAAAGTTGGGTTCAGCAAGGGAAATCTGTGATGTTTCAACTGCCATGAGCCATGGTATTTTGCTCGTGATTGTCCACAGCCACACAGAAGATTAAATAATGACAGGACAATAGTTGCAGTTGGAAACAATTGAAGTGGTGCTCAGATAAACAACAAGAAGGCTATGGTTGCACATTCATTCGACTGGGAGGATCAGATGCAGGCCCTGAACTTGTCTGGACCTGAAAATGCCCACCTGGCCCAGTTCTGTTATGATGCTCTGGCAGAGATTATGGCAGCTGAAGATAAAATGATGGAGCTGCATTTTGCGTTGATGGTATCTTCTTCTCATGAACCTAATACAACCGAGGTAAGTTTACCATCATGCTCTCAAGCCTGTATTGATTATGTTAAAATTCTGCATGAGAAAATTGAGATGTTAGGTAGTGAAGTAGAAAGCCTTAAGATTCTCCCTGAACTTAATGAATCACAAAAAAGGGAAGTAAAAGACCTTAGATATGAAGGTTACCAACTCAGAAAAGGTCAAAAACCACTTAAAGCCCAATTGGAATCTAAAATAAAGGACTTTAGGAGACTTCAGGAAGACTACAGTAATAAATGTGAAAATTATGATTATGTAATGAAACAGAACGCTGGACTAGTGGCTGAAATTAAATCTTTAAAGGGCAAATTTGAAACCGCTGATTTTGATTTTAGGAAATTTGATATCTCGAGTGAGGTAGAGTCAAATATGATAGAACACTGCATGCAATTGAAACAAAATCAATCAAAGGATCTAGGTTATAATCAAGTGCCTCCTCCTTTCAATCATTCATATCAGCATAAGCCCTTGTCCAAAGAAGAGATTGCCAATGAACCATTCATGGTTTATGGCAAGCCATCTGGTTTTGTTTCGGGAGGATTTATTAATGTTGAAAGTACTAACATTTCTACTTCTCCTGTAGATCAATCCTTGAATCAGTCAAAGCACGAAGTTGAAGGATCTGTTTCTGAAAATAAAACCGAGTCTAAACCTGAAGCTTTAGTTTTGAATAAAGACAATATTTTTTCTGATGTTTCAAATGACAATGTTTTTTTATGGTGGTGATTCTTTTGTTTCTGATACTGTTTTGAATGGTTTGAAAGTTTCTACTTTGAACAATTTGGTTGACAATTCTGATGTATGTGATAATAAGTTTGAAGAACCACCAGTTTCACAATCTTTCTCCGTCTAATGTACCCTCACTTGCCTCACAACCTAATTCTTATTTATGCTCTTGTGAGAGAAGCAAGGGTGTTGGGATGGAAAACAAATCTGATCAATGTAGTACAAGTTATAAAAATAACAAACATATTTGTTTCAATTGTGGAGTTGGTGGCCATATAGCTAGAAACTTTCAAAATCGTATGTTTGTACATTTCGAATTTCCAATAGGAGAAAACGAATTCAGAGGAAGGTCTTTAACTAGAAAGTCTTCTAGAAATCGTTCCCGAAATGATGATTGGAAAGATGATTGGAGTAGAAAAGGGTCATTTTTCAAAAACATAAAAAGGTTTTTCATCACAAAGTCCTAGGCAGTTTGCCAAAACCAAGCATGGTCAAGACAAGGTCGGTTTCATCAAGAAGCAGCAGTGGGTCTTCAACCAACTCTGGTAGAAAACCCATATGCTTCAAACAAACTTATAAACATTCAATCTCAAAATCACCGGAACTATTAGAAAACCCAATTATCAATGGCTGCCCAAACTAGCTTCTAATTCATCTTTCGTGTCCTCTGAAAAATCTGAAAATTATCAATCTGAAAAGGCATCGGGACCACCCAGGAAAATAATGACCTGGGTTCCCAAATCTAATTAACCCCGCACATTTTGCAAGGACAGTTGCGGGGGAATGTCGTCCGACCCTGGTTCGTCGACAGCGGCTGTTTCCATCATATAACAGGAGATATCGCCCAACTGCACAACATTTAATCATTTAATTGGGGATACATCTCCTTTTTGGGTGGAGAAGGTGGAAAGATAACTCAAAGATGAATTGTCACAAATGGGGTTTTAAGTTTCGAGAATGTTAATTTTGCTCCCGAACTGAAGCATAGACTGTTAAGTGTATCTCAGATCTATGACAAGGGATATTCTACGCATTTCACTGATACAGAATGCATGATTCTCAAGCCAGGCTTTGTCATCCCAGAAGAGTGGATTATTGTAAATCTAAAAGGGATGGGAATGCTTATATCATTGATATGAATAGCAATCTTTCAGAACAAGTTACGTTCCTTTTCTCCAAGATCTCCGAACAAACTTCAATACTGTGGCACAGAAGACTAAGTCCTGCTAATGCCAAGAACTTGAAGCGTCTTGAGAAAAATGAGATGGTCCTTGGATTTCCTGTCAAAGACTTCATTACATTCGAAATGTATGTGTCATGTCCCAAGGAAAGCATCATAGAAAACCACACCTGCCAAAACAGGTCAACTCAATTAGCCAGGTGCTTCAATTGCTACATATGGATTTGTTTGGACCAGTAAATGTTCTCAGCATCAACAGAAATTCTTATTGCTTGGTTGTGATTGATGATTTCTCTCAATTTACGTGGGTTTTCTTTCTATCCAACAAAGCTGGAGTTGTTGATTTGATTAAGAAATTCATAGTATTAATTGAGAACCAGACTAACAATCAGGTGAAGGCGCTTCGTATCGACAACGGAGCAGAGTTCAAGAATTCTATACTCGATCACTTTTTCACAGAAAAGGGTATCATGCGTTAATACAACTCTGCTCACACACACTAACAAAATGGTGTTGCTGAAAGGAGAAACAGAACGTTAAAAGACGCTGTAAGGACGATGTTGTGTGATTCAAAATTACCAGTTTTCTTTTGGGCCGAGGCGATAAACACTTCCTGTTATGTTCAGAATCGCGTGTTGATCAACAAAGCTCAAATGAAGACCCCGTATGAAATTTTATATAATCACAATCCATCAGTTAGTCATTTCCGTGTATTTGGCTGTCCTTGCACCCTTCTTCACTTAGATACCAACCCGAAGTTTAATGCCAAGGCCGATGATTGTTACTTTGTAGGGTATGCTGCTCGCACTGCCTATAGAGTCTATAATAAGAAGAAAAAACAAATTGTGGAATCTTATGACGTGTATTGGTTGGAAGAAAATAAGACGGACGCTAGAGTGGGTCCGGATTGGCTATTTGATTACACATCACTGTTCAAATCAATAAATGTGTCTTCGAGTGGCTCATCTGGATTTGTTTCTGGTTTGAAGAAGATTTCTGATGATGAAGATGAAGAAGTTGTCTACAGACCTCCATCTGCAGCCTCTTCATCATCCAAAGGGAAGCCCCTGGTTTCGTTTGAGGGGGAGTCCTCTGCTATGCCTGAGGGGGACTCCTCTGCTATACCTGAGGGGGAGTCCTTTGCTATACCAGACGGGGAGTCATCTGTGCAACATGATAGTCCTAAATCTCCCACCCAAAATGAGACTCCTAATGCTGAAGCTACATCATCTACGCCTATGGAAAGAGAGTTCATGCCTAACGACGCTTCTGCAGTCTCTTCAACCTTTATGGAACTACTTTTTCCTGAACTTATCTCAAATGAGTTTGTAGCAGAGCCTTCTGGAGCGGCTCAATCAGTAAATGAAGGAGGTATCAACATCTACATTCTTCCTGTCTCTCTCAATCATATCAGCCAAGAGATACCTTCAAGGATTCAACACGATCATCTGATTGATAACATCATTGGTCTGATGGGTAATGATGTCAAAACAAGAAGTCAGAGTGGAGATGTTAATATGTGTCTCTACTCTTGCTTTATCTCTCAAATAGAGCCCAAAAATGTTGAAATGGCTCTGTATGAGCCCAGCTGGGTAGATGCAATGCATGAGGAACTGCATCAATTGGAAAAACTCGATGTTTGGAAGTTAGTTGAGTTACCAAAGGGCAAGAAGTCTCTTGACAAAAGATGGGTTTATCGCAATAAGCAGGACGATTTAGGGGTTATTGTGCGAAATAAAGCTCGATTGGTGGTTCGCGGGTTTCAATAAGTCGAGAGTCTTGATTACATTGAAGTTTATGCTCCAGTAGCTCGCCTTGAGGCCATTCGTATCTTCCTAGCATATGCTTCTTACATGAACTTTACTATGTATCAAATGGACGTCAAGACTGCCTTCTTCTATGGTAAGGTGAAGGAAGAAACCTACGTTGATCAACCTCCTAGGTTCGTTGATTAAAAATTTCCTAATCATGTCTACAAGTTCGACAAGGCATTGTATGGGTTACATCAAGCTCCTCGACCGTTGTATGCAACTCTAACAAATCATTTGCTCGAGCATGGCTACTCTCGTGGCACTATCGATCAGACTTCGTTTATCAAGCATGTCGGCAATGATCAGATACTTGTGCAAATCTATGTTGACGACATTAGCTTTGGGTCGACTAGTCCGCAACTCTACAAAGAATTCGAAGGTGTAATGAGGAAGCGATTCGAAATGAGTTCGTTGGGAGAAATGACCATGTTTTTGGGGCTTCAGGTTAAACAGAATTCAACTGGAATCCTGCTACATCAAGCCAAGTATGTGGAGGATATTCTTGAGAAGTTCAGGTTTCACGACGCTAAATCTGCTTCAACACCAATGGCTTAATGACCTCTTCTGACTCCAGATCCTGACGCCGAATCCGTAGATCAGACCCATTATCGATCGATGATCGGATGGCTGATGTATCTTACTGCAAGCCGACCTGACATCATGTTTGCAGTTTGTCAATGCACAGGTTATCAGGCTAATCCTAAACTTTTACATCTTATTGCAGTCAAAAGAATTTTTTGGTATATCAAAGGGAGCCCAAAATTGGGTCTTTGGTATCCAAAGAATTCTGAATTTGATCTATATGCTTTTGCTGACAGTAATTATGGAGGATGTGAGCTTGATAGGAAATTAACCTCAGGAGGGTGTCAATACCTAGGTGACAGACTAGTTTCGTGGCAATGCAAGAAGCAACACACTATCTCAACTTCCACAACGGAGGCGGAATACGTTGTTGCATTGGCATGCTGTTCTCAAGTCATTTGGATCCAACATCAGCTGTTGGATTACAGTTTGAATTATTTAGAAACCCCTATTTACTGTGATAATGAGTTCGCTATTCAAATTGCCAAAAATCCAGTCCAACACTCTAAAAACAAGCACATCGACATTAAAGTTCACTTTATTAGAGACTATTATGAACGTTCACTAATCCGACTGGAACATGTCCCTACTGCTAATAATGTGGCGGATTTGTTTACAAAGCCATTTAACAAAGCTCGTTTCGATGTGCTTGTTAGTTTTCTGAAAATGATTAGTTTTGAGGATTAAGTTTTATTTTATTTTATTTTATTTTATTTTTTCTTAATTCTTCATTTCTTAATTTTTTTTGTAGGATAGATTAAATTTGTGCATGTTATTTTTATTTTAGTTTATTTTACTTAATTCTCACCCATGCACAAATTTAGGGGGAGAAATAAAAAAAAACAATAAAAAATAATAAAAAAAATACAAAAACATTAAAAAATCCGGAAAATTAAAAATGTTGTTGTTAGTCTTGTTTGCAGGTGTTGTGATGGGAAATGAAATTAGCAAGTGATACAGGGAAATCTGAATCTGTGTAACGTACCTAAGTTGAATCGTCTATGCTCTGTGCTCGATGCGTTGGTAGGCACGAAAGATTTTAAATGGACTTGACTAGGGAAAGTTGAACCTAATGAATTTAAGGACTTGACAAACTTTGACCTAGTTAGATCCATTTATCCTGACATCGCGACGCTCGGATAGGTTGAGCAGGGAGATATACATGGGAATCTACCGGTCATATTAAATAACCCGTATCTAGAACCGTGGATTCACTTTTCCTAGATGTGCGGATTCTATCCTTAATTCCGGTTGGATGGGGGGACTGGGGAATTCCGATAAACTAGGTCTGTAGAAGGTTATTTTATTTCTTTCTATCTGTTAGACGTATGTTGCCTCTTTTGCGTGATCAAAAGATCCGACCTGGACTGTAGCATATGCAACTCTATCTCTTGGCATCTTCTATCTATGCAATTCTTTCCATCTGTTAGCCATATACTGTCTCCTCTACGTGACTCAAAATCCAACCTGGTACACAGTATATGCAACGTTCTCTTCTCAATCCGTCTGAAACTTCAGTTAGCCATATGTTTCATCCTTTACGTGATTGAAAGACATCTGACCTGGATGTACAACATATGCATTCTAAATGTATCTTCTCTCTTAATAATTGTTTGCTCACCCGGTGTAAGGAGTATTTTGGAAGTCCTTGATGGTTGGGGCATGCTAGGAAGCGGGAAACGCGTTTTAATACAATTAAAATTGAACACATACATATTGTCTGTAGATCTCGCTGCTCAATTTAGGTGGACAACAATATCCCTGGTCCTAGTCAGTTAAATGGTCATAAGAAAATCTTATTTAAGAATTAGGGCCAATCATGATAATGAAGAACTATAATCATCTATATAAGTATGTGTCATGTCATTGGTAAATTGTCCTAAAATTGTCACAAATTTTTCGTATTTAAGTGGATCACAATATTTGTGATCGATCAGACGAAGATGTGAAGATAAGGGTATCGACAAGTGGAATAAGGCTGTCCAATAACTTTGATCCCAGCATCACAAATACATTCTCAATAATTAAATTTTAAGATGTGCATTTTAGTTGGAGGTAAATTATTTTATTTTAATTTTACTTCTATTTTTATTTTTATTTTATTTTATTAACTGTTAAAGAATTTAGAAGCTATTTTAAAATTTGCGAAGTTAATTTTATTTTATTTTATTTTTAATTTTAGTTTTAATATTAATCCCCAAAAGAATTGTTTTTAAATTTTTTAAAATTTTTTTGGACTGTGTTGGACCCTGCTTTATACTGTGTGGCTATCAGGTAAATGTAAAATGGGTATAAATGAGAGTTTATCGCCAGAATCTTCATTAGTCTCCTGATTCCGACCGCAAACACCCTTCCACTCTCTCTCTCTCTCTCTCTCTCTCTTCGAATTTTTTTCTTCAAATCTTGCGAAATTAATCCGATAGTCTCGAAGGTAATGAGTTTTAGACCAGGAATACATATCTTGTTGCGTGATTCACAACGTTTTTGAGGCAGAAATCGAAAAAAAGAAAGTTGTCAGAGCTTTCGGCCGAAGCTTATGGCCGTAAATCTGTGTTGACCGCAAATTCATGTGTTGACCCTAAACATAATTGTTGACTGAAAATTTTGACTTTGACCTAATTTTAAAATTGTTATTTTATTATTGAGATCAAAATTAAATCATCTAAAAACTTTTGTTGTTTGTTTGGTTTTTCTTGTCTTACATGGCATGGTTAGTGCAAGTCAATGGCGAACCTCAAATTTGCGGACATGCTTAATCAGACTATTGTTTTGGCTGATCCTCCAGCTGTTCACTCGGACCTTAAGTCGATGATCCACAGGCTCAGGGAGTGTGGTTTGGCATCAACTATCACTATGAATCCTGTTGTTTACCAGAATTTGATCTAAGAGTTATGGGTGACTGCTAAAATGGAAATGGATGATGTTGGTGTTGTTGTTATTAAAGCTGCTATAAAAGGGTGCGAGATTGTGATCACCGAGAGCTTTATTAGAGATGCGTTGCTGATTGACGATCAACCTAATTTTCCCACGGAGAATGGGATTGAGGATGCTCAGAAAATTCTAAGGAGGATGGGATATGAAGGCACTTCACCTCCAACTTTAAAGAAGCTCTTACCTCCGTATTGGAGATTTTTGGTGCATGTGTTTGTTAGCTGCATTTCCGGAAGAAGATCAGGAGCTGATGAAATTTCTTTGAGGAATACTGGAGCGATTGCTTCCCTTGTTGCTGGAGTAAAGTTCAACTTTTCAAGATTTATCTTGGATGAGTTTGTTGTGAACATCAGTGCCTCAACCCGGGATACTTTCTTATTGCATCCCAGGTTCATTCAACTGTTTATCAATACTCAATTTCCGGATATGATGAAGGAAGGTGATACTCTTGATATGAAATCTTTGTGTCCTCACACTGTAGGGCTCATCAAGTAGAACTAGAAAGGAAAATTTATTTTTCAAGGAAAATATCCTCTAGAGAAGTTTGGAAAGTTCGCGGAACTGAATGAGTCCTCAGAATCTTATGGATACTCTAACAAGGCGTCTTCTGAGCCTGCATCTTCTGAGAAATCATCTCCAAACGACTATGTTATTACAGTATCTGATGATGAGAATACCGAAAAAGAAGAGACTCCTACTCCTGAAGCTCATGTGGCGGAAGAACATGGTTTAGTATCTACTCATGCTCAAAGTAATTTTGAAGGAATGAATGTGGAGACTGAGATGGAAGTTGAGGGAGACAAAAATGATTATTTTGATGATCTTGATCATGCTGGATTTGACAATGATGATATTACTGCATCTCTTGCAAGTAGTTCTAATTTTGTGATGAATGAGAACCTTGACACGATTTTCAACAACGTTGATGAAGTTGTTCCTCCAACAACAGAGACAAGGGAGCCTGATGAAGTTTGTGAAACTACGCCTCCTATCACAACTAAATGGCGAATACTTCCACTCCAATGGAGATGGTTATAGGATTTCTTCCTCCTGTTTTTGTTCCTCCTACTATAGAGCCATTTGTGAGTGATCTTACAACAATACAGACCGGTCAACCCCCATTGAAAAGAAGAAGAAGGGATCCAAGGTAGAGTGATCTAATTGCAAATCTTGTTAGTGGCCTTCCAGTACCACCTACCACTACTCCTAGTCTTACTACAACCAAGCTTTTTACTGTAGGACCAGACACCACTTTTGAAGTTGGTGGATCTTCTTTTCCACCAGGGTTTTCTCCTCCTCGATCTGATCATGATGTTGCTTCCGTAAGATTAGCCATGCATTTGGCTGAGGAGCAATTTTTGATGCCTCCCCATCGTGGTAAAGGTATTTCTATTGGGGGCGGCGGTTCTAGAGGAGACAATCTCACTATCCCTGGGTTGCAGAAGGAGATCTCAGTGCTCAGTTAGAAGAATATTGAGCTTGACTTTCATGTTTCAGATCTTCAAGTTGAAAATACAAAGCTTAATGTTCATGTCTCTGAACTTCAATCTAACAATTCAAAGCTCGGTGTGCAAGTAGCTGATCTTCTTAAGGACAAAGCTCTAAAGTCAAAGCAGATTTCTGATCTTCAAAACCATTTCAATCTTTTGACTTCAAGTTATTTTGAGCTAAAGAAGAAGATTGAGGAAGACTTCGGTGATAAATATAAAACGTCTGCTGATGAATACAAAATTAATCTACATGCTCAAGCCTTTCCAGTTATCATGCCAACTGGTCAGACATCAGGGGTTGTTGATCGCGTTGAGGATGAGCCTTCCGAAGCCCCTCATGTATCAGCAATAATTAATGATGCACAGGAAGAAGCAGATAAGAAGGGACAACTGTTGTTTAAAAGAAACCCTAACCAAAATGCTTCTTGGGATGAACCTACAATTACAGTTACTGATCTTGAGGTTGTTCGATTTAGAGATACATTCGACGATAGATCGGGAATTGTTTCTTGGGGATTTCATGATCCTCTCAAGATGTGGATCGTGCTAAGAAAGAGTGGCAACTCTGAGCTTTACAAAGATATTCATGATTTCAACGTATGGACTAGGATAGATCTGACAGAATTGTCACGAGTTCCTTTTTCAAATGTCACAAACAATCTACAGGCGACCCAGTTCAAGCACTTCCTTGAAGATCAGGTTAAAAGGGGGTTTCCTTCCATGAAAACTGTTGAGTCCTGATGTTGGAGCATCCTGATATTTTTGATCCTAAAACTGACAAACCTCTGCAAGTTGTGATGTAGCCAGCAACCAAACAGGTTAAACAGTTCCCTATGCTTCAGAACTATCAAGATGGATCTCTGGGCTCAATGGAGTGTTGGGTTTTCGATGAGATTACATCAGCTGCTGTAATCAAGCTCAAGAATGGATGCATCTGGGTCTATGACCAAAGAGATTTGTTACAATTCTAAAAGTGGGACATTTATCAACTAAGCAATACTCAGATATTAGTTGTGGAGGATATTTTTGAGGATGCTGCGAAGGTATATACGACCATGGTTGCTGAGATTCTTAATAAGCGTATGTGGAACGGGGAGATGGGGCAAGCAGACGTTATGGTAGTCAATAAGGGTTAACTTCAAGCTAGCACCAAACCAAGGGGGAGATTGAAAGTCCCAACTGGTAGTTAGGTCTATGCTTTGCGTTGTAATAGTGGTTGTGTATTGATAGAGTATTGTGGATAGGTTTATTGTGTGTTTACGCTTAGGTAATGAATTTACGTTCGTAAACACCTTACAACCGTAAACTCTTTTCGATCGTAGTTCCCTATATATAGAGGGTTAGCCAGTCTTGTTTTTTTGTTGATGCCTAATAGTTCACGGTCATATATCGAGTTGTACCTGACGTTTTCAGTAATAGAACGTGTGCAAGCTTGATTTCTTTCTTTTCTTCTCTTATTCTCGTTTATGTGATTTTGTTTGCTATTGATCACTGGTAAGATCCATTCTCAGGACCTTACAATACTAAATCAAGCATAATTCAGAAACCTTTGAAAAGTGGAAAGAGTTTAAACATGAAGTCGAAAATCAATTGGGCAGGAAGATCAAGATGCTTAGATACGATAGGGGTCTTGAGTATCTTAGTATCGAGTTCCACGACTATCTTATGGAATGTGGAATTGTTTCACAGTTGACACCTCCTAGGACGCCACAACTTAATGGTGTGGTTGAGAGGCGTAATCGAACCTTGTTGGACATCTTTCGGTCCATGATGAGTCGAGCTTCTCTTTCGATATCGTTCTGGGGATATGCCTTAGAGACTGCAGCCAATATCCTTAATCTAGTCTCGACAAAGAAGGTTGCTAAAACACCTCACGATATGTGGACAAGGAAGGTTCCCACGTTGGCATGTATCAAGGTTCGGGGTTGTGTGTAACATCCCGAAATATCAAGAGTAGAGTTGAAGGGCTAAAAGAGTAAATTGGGAAAGAGTGACTCGGCGAGTCCATGTGCGGACTCGGCGAGTAGAGTCGCGATTTGGTCGCGTGTTAAGTGGCCGACTCGGCGAGTCAGTGTAATGGACTCGGCGAGTAGGCGCTGAGTGGAGAAAACCCTAATTATCGGGGTTGAGCCTTATATAAAGATCATTATGTTTTCCTCCCAGCCTCTTTATCACCCCTTGAGCCCCAGAAAACCCTAAATCACGGAGAAGCACCATTGTTGAGTGGATTGGAGCTTGGAGATGTAATTGTTGAAGGAATTTTAGGAGATTGAAGGCTTGGAGCAAGGGGCTTTGCTTGGATTCGAATTACATTGCAGTTAGGGCATCTCTTAGAGGTAATATCTCGTTTTTGAGCTGCTATTTCTTAGATGCATCATTTTGGGGGTGTTAGAGATCATATCTTTGGATGTATTGGAGTTTAGAGGTTAGATATGAGGTTGCTACCTCAAATCTAAAAGGGAGAAGGTCTAGAGTGCATGAAAGTCCCTGTTTGTGAGTGGTTGATGGAGCCATCTTGTCCCAAACCCAAACCCTAGAGTGAAAACACATAACTCTCTTTGGATTCACGTAAAGTTTGCCACTTTACGTGATGGATGAGTGGTAGGAGACTAGATCTATGTTTTGGAGCAGTTGCATGGCCTGGAATGCTTCTGAATGGATTCAGAACGGTGGTACTCGGCGAGTCACATAGGTGTACTCGACGAGTTGGATGAAGATGGCTTGGAACTCGGCGAGTTGTATGAACAACTTGACGAGTAGGTTGAAGATAGCCGTAGACTCGGCGAGTCTGTTCTTGGACTCGACGAGTCTTGTCGAAGGGTCCCGATATTTTCTAGTTGAGTCGAGAATCGGTGAGTCGAGGGATGACTTGGTGAGTTGTGTGCGAGTGGACTCAGAGTCGTTGGACTCAGCGAGTCTCGAGGTGACTCGGCGAGTTAGGTCGCGGATTGAGTGAAGTTCTGAATATGGGAACTCGACGAGTCACAGGGTTGACTCGGTGAGTAGGGTCAGTTAGGGGTTGACTTTGACTGAGGACTTTGATTTTTGACCAAGGGTTGGCCGTTGACTTTTAGGGTTTGGTCAGCGATGTGGCCTTTGGGCCAAGAGAGGGGTAAAATAGTCTTTTACCCTTAAGAGGGTGCCATGAGAGGATTGATTCTAGTCGCGAGAGTTATATTCATGAGAGTATTTGCCTTACGTGTTAGGCGGTGGCGAGTTCGAGATTTAAGTAAGGGGATATCTGCTTTCTGCTTGCCAGGTGAGTCTTCTCACTATACTTTACCTTGAGTAGGTAACCAGAGTTATGTGATCAGAGTATTTGTATGCTATATGTACGTGATGTGTTGTACTGCATTACTTCTATGTGATTTATGTTGTGCATGTTTATAGAGTTGGAACCGGAAGGTTCCCAGAGTTAGAACCTGAGGGTTCACAGAGTTTGGGTGCACGGACCCACAGAGTTATAGCCTCGAGTGGCTAATATGTGTTATATGTGGTATTTTGGGGAACTCACTAAGCTTCGTGCTTATAGTGTTTTGTGTGATGTTTTTCAGGTTTCTTTCAGTATTACGGGACGGCACCAGCTTGATTGTACACACCAGAGAAAGAGTCATATTTTGGAGGATCCTGGTTTTCTATGCAAGTGAAAATGGAGTTATGTTTTGTAAAACGACTATGAATGAGATTTTAAACAAGTGTTTCTAAGAATAAATTAATTATTTTAAATGAAAAATTTGTCTTGAAATTTACGGTGTTACAAGTTGGTATCAGAGCCTTGGTTTGAGGGATTCGGATGCGCCTTTGGGTAAATCTGGACTCAAACTGAGGAAGTAAGAAAAGTTTTTAAAGAAATAATTTTCTAAAAGTGAATAAGAGTTCAAAGAGGAAGCAAGAAATAGTAGTGTGTACAATCAGCCAGAGCCCGAACGGTGATTTCCCAAAATACCCTTACTTTTGTGTTATTAGACATTTATGATGCACTTTATGAGATATTATTGCATGCTAGAGACAGGCTAGGTATTTCATATGTTAGGACTAGAGTGACCTGATTTGTGATGCCTTAGCCTAGGACTCGTTGTTATATGTGTTATGATTTTGAGTATGTGATGAGTGAGAGTATCCAGTTAGAACCCATGAGGGGTAGAGTTACAGAGTTCGGTGGTACTTTCGAGGATGAGCCAGGAAAGTGGAGTAATCACAGAGAGGGAGTACTACGTATTCTTTGATGCTTGAATGCTGCTTGCTTTGTGCTTTGTGGAACTCTCGATGATGGGAGTCAGCTACCAAGTGAATATGACGATATTCAGGAGGTAGATGGCTGGCATCATTAGGGGCTCTTCAGCAGCTGATAGCAAAGAAGTGGGAGGACAACGGAAGAGCCTAGGGAGTAACCCTAGCCAGATGAGTGTGCTTATAGAGTAGAGAATTTCGCTAGGGAGCGAGCACGCGCGATGGGATTGGTGAAACAGCAGGTCGAGCAGCTACTTAGAAGCTCTGGGATGGTCCGTGTGGAATGTATGGGTAGATGTGGCAGGTAGTATGGGCCCGTACTACTGAAAGCAGAGGACCCATACTTGATACAGGGAGTATTCTGAAGGTTCTGAGGAGCGGAGTAAGGAGTGAGGTTATGGTTCGAGTACCATACATCAGAGCAGATTGAGGAGTGATGTTATGGTTCGAGTACCATACATCAGAGCAGATTGAGGAGTGATGTTATGGTTCGAGTACCATACATCAGAGCAGATTGAGGAGTGATGTTATGGTCCGGGTAACATACATCGGAGCGGATTGGGGAGTGATGTTATGGTTAGGGTACCATACACCGGGGCATATTGAGAAGAGATGTCATGGAATGAGTACCATGGTTCGTAGTGAATGATGTTTGCGGTTCTCCGATTATCCGGTCATGAGTAAGTTCGAAGAGGCGTCCCTTGAGAGGGAGATCGAGAGCCCCTCAGAGTATTTTAGTAAGGAGTCAGTGAGAAGGGAGAATTTCGATCTGAGTTGAGCGATCAGTCGATAAAGGAGATGTCACCTCCTATGATCTGGGAGGTACTGATTATGTTCGTGTGAAAAATATGAGAAGCATGATGTTTTGGTTTTGGGTTTAGGGGTAAACCCTGCAGGCCGTCATTGATGATGATTTCCCACCAGAGTATCAGGTAGCATGTGTGCCGCGAGGCAGTGATTTATCATGAGCGGATAGTCAGTTGGGACTGAGATAGTCGAGGGCCACGCTACACCTATTTGAGAATAGTAGGGTGTACGGTAGTGGTATCAGTGGGGAGTTCAGTCGAGTTTAGCGGTGCAGAGAGTTTTCTATCCATGGGGTGTTGAATATGGGAGTGGGTCCCTGTTCTTGGGATGATCCCGGTGTTGGAGCGTTGGTTGATGAGTTGAGGTGAGGGGTATGATGATTTTATGGTTCAGTCTATGAGCCAGGGATGTTATTGAGCAGTTGAGTTGTTTGGTACTAGACTGGTACGAGATTTGGAACGACTAGAGGCAGACGTGACGAGAAGTTCCTGAGGAGTTCACCAGAGGTTCAGAGTATATAAGGTCGATTCATTTCCTTAAGGGGGATTATCGGGCGTTGTGTAGCACTTTCCGGGGGCAGGTGCGATTTTGCTGGAGAAAATAGTTATGGGTTGGTTGTGTGGGGGAGAACCGGGTGTCGTATGTAAGAAAGCAGAGAATTATCAAGAGCAGTTATAGGTGGAGTATAGAGATATGCGGTAAGAAATCATGAGACTAGAGATGCCGGTGATCGAGGAAAGGGGGTCAGAGTAAGTTAATGCGGGAAGTACTTGTTTGAGAAGGATGAATGTCTCCACGACAGGTGTTTATTGGTCAGGAATCTGGCATTGGTCAGTATTGGGGCAAGTAGATAGAGAATGATTGGACAGCCAACTCCCAAGTTGGTATGCGTATCCTTGTTTGGACTTTGAGCGGCGGGAAAAAGGGTGCGGAGAATTATTAGCGTATTTCGTAACGTTAGCGTTTCTTCGTACTGCAATTGAGAAATTGGATACATCGAAGTTGCAACTTGGGAAAAATGAAGATCTAATTATGTGCTTCAGAGGGAATGTATTATTGCATCTATATGGTGCTTGGGGCAGGAGATCAGTGGTTGTGGCAGGATCTTGTGATGTTCGGTGGGAGTGTTCCGAGGTATCCGGGTATTGATATCCTTATTTCAAAGTATTCGTGAATCTTGAGTTAAGACGACTTGTGGTATATCAAGTATCTATGGATCTAGTGAGAGCCCTTCGAGTATGGGCATCCAGGGTGATTATTTGAGGGAGTAGATCTTCGCAAGGGTGGGCATCTGTGATGTCGATTGCCTCCAGAGTCTGTGATGAATATTCGAGACGAGTATGGGTAGCCGCCTATGATAGTCTGCGGAGCACGAGCTAGTGGGGTCAGAGGGTGTTGTGATACTGCGGGGAGCCGTAGTAGTCACTAGTCAGAGGGTGTTGTGATACTGCGGGGAGCCGTAGTACTCACTAGTCAGAGGGTGTTGTGATACCGCGGGGAGCCATGGTACTCACTAGTCAGAGGGTGTTGTGATACCGCCGGGAGCCGTAGTACTCACTAGATGGCAAGGGAGTGTGATGATGGAATGTTCTCCGATCAGTGTATGCTGTGGAAGAGTTTTGGGCTTGAGTAGCCCTAGTATCGAGTTTTTGGAGCCTGGATGTTGGACCGGGGGTGAGACTGGGGTCCCCGTCTCTGTCGGGAAATGTGGTGAGATGCGCAAGGGATATGCGCAGTAGAAATCAGAGATCAGAGTTGAGACGATCCTCGGTCGGATTGTATTTTCTCGCATAAGGAAAAGAGAATTTCGTGACTTGTGTTTCACGGGGCCGGGATAGTGGTCACGGGAAGGAAGTTAGTGGGATATTTGGATCATGATATGAGTGACCTTTGGAGGCTCAGCTATGGAGTCAAAAGCTGACCTGATGCTCAGTCTCGAAGAGGGATATGAGAATTGAGCTAGAGCTTATCATGATGATATTTGAGGACACCTCAGAGGGAACGAACGATTCAGACGCTCAAAGACATGCTTCGAGCATGTGTATTAGATTTCGGAGGGAGTTGCGGCACGTATTTATCCTTGGTTGAGTTATCCTATATCAACAGCCATCATTAGTGCATTGGTATGCCACCCTTTGAGCTGTTGCATGAGAGGAGGTGTTGGACCCTCATTTGCTGGGGAAAGTGTTGATTCGCGGAAGTGGAAGTAGTAGTGAGAATGGATGATTCGGAGTATGGTGGTCGAACACTGTGTCTGTGACAATGGTATGGAGTGACATCATGATGGGATGTCTGCTGAGGACGCGGAAGGGATTCTGCGGGTGTAGAGCCAAGAGTCACAGGATGGATGCAGGGATGGAGTCTGGGACTCCCAGCTTGATTCTGATCAAGGGATGTGTGCGTAGGGGTGGTTTCTCCTAGGGATGTTAGAGATGTCGTCAGTGTGACGGGTTTTCCTAACCTGAGAGTGCGAAGGTTGGTGCGGCATGGGTGTGTGATTGCAAGAAGAGGACTCATGGGAGTTGCTATGGGGTTGAAGAGTGGGTCTTTCCGTCGTCACGGATTGGATAGAGTGGGATTCGGATCGGGGATCCGATGGTTCATGGCTTCTAACCCTTATGGGTCGAGTGATTGTTGAGGATTGGGGGCAGTGATGTTTCAAGGGTAATTCTCGGATCGTTGAGTGTGGTTATTAGAGGGTACATCCGATGCCCGGTTCGAGACAGTGGTCAGGACACCATAAGGAAAGGGAAAGTGTGTTCGAGTTTCGATGGGTATGCCTTGTGAGACCTGGTCTGATTAAGGCCAGGTGGCACGTTGTGGGAATATTCCCGGAGTTGAGTTGTTGTAGGCTTCGAGGACGAAGCCTAATTTAAGTGGGGGAGAATTGTAACATCCCGAAATATCAAGAGTAGAGTTGAAGGGCTAAAAGAGTAAATTGGGAAAGAGTGACTCGGCGAGTCCATGTGCGGACTCGGCGAGTAGAGTCGCTACTTGGTCGCGTGTTAAGTGGCCGACTCGGCGAGTCAGTGTAATGGACTCGGCGAGTAGGCGCTGAGTGGAGAAAACCCTAATTCTCGGGGTTGAGCCTTATATAAAGATCATTATGTTTTCCTCCCAGCCTCTTTATCACTCCTTGAGCCCCAGAAAACCCTAAATCGCGGAGAAGCACCATTATTGAGTGGATTGGAGCTTGGAGATGTAATTGTTGAAGGAATTTTGGGAGATTGAAGGCTTGGAGCAAGGGGCTTTGCTTGGATTCGAATTACATTGCAGTTGGGGCATCTCTTAGAGGTAATATCTCGTTTTTGAGCTGCTATTTCTTAGATGCATCATTTTGGGGGTGTTAGAGATCATATCTTTGAATGTATTGGAGTTTAGAGGTTAGATCTGAGGTTGCTACCTCAGATCTAAAAGGGAAAAGGTCTAGAGTGCATGAAAGTCCCTGTTTGTGAGTGGTTGATGGAGCCATCTTGTCCCAAACCCAAAACCTTGAGTGAAAACACATAGATCTCTTTGGATTCACGTAAAGTTTGCCACTTTACGTGATGGATGAGTGGTAGGAGACTAGATCTATGTTTTGGAGCAGTTACATGGCCTGGAATGCTTCTGAATGGATTCAGAACGGTGGTACTCGACGAGTCACATGGGTGTACTCGACGAGTTGGATAAAGATGGCTTGGAACTCGGCGAGTTGTATGAACAACTCGACGAGTAGGTTGAAGATAGCCGTAGACTCGGCGAGTCTGTTCTTGGACTCGACGAGTCTTGTCGAAGGGTCCCGATATTTTCTGGTTGAGTCGAGAATCGGTGAGTCGAGGGATGACTCGGTGAGTTGTGTGCGAGTGGACTCAGAGTCGTTGGACTCGGCGAGTCTCGGGGTGACTTGGCGAGTTAGGTCACGGATTGAGTGAAGTTCTGAATATGGGAACTCGACGAGTCACAGGGTTGACTCGGCGAGTAGGGTGAGTCAGGGGTTGACTTTGACTGAGGACTTTGATTTTTGACCAAGGGTTGGCTGTTGACTTTTAGGGTTTGGTCAACGATGTGGTCTTTGGGCCAAGAGAGGGGTAAAATAGTCTTTTACCCTTAAGTGGGTGCCATGAGAGGATTGATTCTAGTCGCGAGAGTTATATTCATGAGAGTATTTGCCTTATGTGTTAGGCGGTGGCGAGTTCGAGATTTAAGTAAGGGGATATCTGCTTTCTGCTTGCCAAGTGAGTCTTCTCACTATACTTTACCTTGAGTAGGTAACCAGAGTTATGTGATCAGATTATTTGTATGCTATATGTACGTGATGTGTTGTACTGCATTACTTCTATGTGATTTATGCTGTGCATGTTTATAGAGTTGGAACCAGAAGGTTCCCAGAGTTAGAACCTGAGGGTTCACAGACTTTGGGTGCACGGACCCACAGAGTTATAGCCTCGAGTGGCTAATATGTGTTATATGTGGTATTTTGGGGAACTCACTAAGCTTCGTGCTTACAGTGTTTTGTGTGATGTTTTTCAGGTTTCTTTCAGTATTACGGGACGACACCGGCTTGATTGTACACACCAGAGAAAGAGTCATATTTTGGAGGATCCTGGTTTTCTATGCAAGTGAAAATGGAGTTATGTTTTGTAAAATGACTATGAATGAGATTTTAAACAAGTGTTTCTAAGAATAAAATAATTATTTTAAATGAAAATTTTTTCTTGAAATTTACGGTGTTACATTGTGAAGCTTTCATTAGACAAGAGACTCACGACAATCTTGAACCTCGAAGTGAGCGATGTATTTTCATCGGCTACCTACAGAAGTCCTTTGGATACTTGTTCTACAGACCTAGTAAGAACATGGTCTTCGTAGCACGAAGGGAAGTTTTTTTGCAAGAGGGAACTCATATGCAAAGAGGACAGTGGGAGTGTAATTGATCTTGAAGAAATTCAAGAGTCAAACGATGAAGCAACTTCTAACACTAGCGCTAAACCCAAGGAAGAATTTCTTGTTGAACCTATTGACGAGTCATTACCTCTTAGACGTTCCACTCGAGTTAGAATGGCACCTGAGTTTTATGGTTTCCATATTACTACAAATGGTGATACGTTTATCGGTGATAGTACACTAATAAATTTAGATGAGCCTTCTAACTACATGAATTCCATGGCGGGCTCTGAGTCTGCTAAATGGAAAGAGGCGATGGACAGCGAGATCCAGTCCATGTATGATAATCAAGTTTGGAACTTGGTTGACAATGTACCGGGTCGTAAGATAATTGGGTGCAAGTGGATCTTCAAGAAGATGGCCGACATCGATGGAAAGGTACACACGTTCAAGGCACGACTGGTTGTGCAAGGCTTTACTCAAACCCCAGGGGTTGAATATGATGATACCTTCTCACCAGTGGCTAAGATCAAATCTATTAGGTTTATGCTACCCATATCTGCATTTCATGATTATGAAATATGGTAGATGGATGTCAAAACCGCTTTCCTTAATGGAAAGTTGGCTAAAGATGTTTACCTAAGTCAGCCAAAGGGTTTTGTAGATGCTAAGTACCCCAATATAGTGTGTAAGCCTGAGAAATCAATCTACAGATTGAAGTAAGCTTCTCACAGCCAAAGGGTTTACTATCTTTTGTCAATTGTTTATTTAGTGTTTCAATTTTGCATGTTTT
Organism: Lactuca saligna; assembly: GCF_052625555.1. Taxonomy (NCBI): domain Eukaryota; kingdom Viridiplantae; phylum Streptophyta; class Magnoliopsida; order Asterales; family Asteraceae; genus Lactuca; species Lactuca saligna. Next base: position 76,646,269 of record NC_136421.1, read on the forward strand.
ACTTCCAAAATAATTGGATTATTCAAATTATCCATAGTTGATCATACTTTGGAAGTAAGTAATGAATTAATATTATCATGAATTGGCTTGTAGATTGTCTAAGTGTTTAGACTTATCAATGGTTTGCTGCAATGTCATGAGTACTCCTGAAATGGGGATTTGACTATTAGATTACACCCACGCTCATTTGAATTACTTATTGGAATTTATCATGAGTAATTATGGGATCATAATATCGTATAATCTTTAAACCGAGATATATGAGTTGTTGTTTACGAGTTGGTTGTGCATTGATAATGCGTAAACAGATTAGTAACTTGATGTTATAAAACACATTCTTATGCATTATTTGATGAGTAAATATTACAAACATATAAGCGAAAGCTTATTTGTTCCTTTTATCCCAAGGGGTAAAAGCGATATCTTGGGCCCCTCAATGATTTTGTGTTGACTTATGTATTGGGCCCGGTTAGGACTGAATTGATGTGTTCAATTAAGTTCCTTGTCGTACAAATCAGAAACCGGGAAACAAACTGTTGGACAATGAGAATGATTCTATTCCATGTCTTTTTCCACATGATATCTTGTAGAACGGAAGATTATATGATCCCTTATCTTAAGGACACACAAGTGACTAGGTCAGAGTTCGACAATGAATTTTGAAAGCTACGATTGCAGATTAAATTTTGAGGTCATATTTGCAATTATAGTTATTAGACTTATCCAAGTGGGATATTATTGGATTAGGTGTCTACCCATAACTATAATTGGTATGTACTTGATTTAATAGTAGCATGGTCCTTTTGGGTTGCATTCACTCTATCAACTTGATAGGATGACTTTTGGAGAGAGAGGTTAATGAATGATTTATTAATGTATTATGAAAATAATATATTAATTAGAAATCATGTTATTGAATTAGAAATTAATTTGGAATTAATTTCGGGATTAAATGAACTAATTAAAGGAACAAGGCCTGTTTTGAAAACCATTGATAGTTGTGAAACTGGGCTAATGGACTCCTTAATTAGGAGTAGATGAAAATATATGGGGAGGCCCTATAGATTTCGTCCAAGGCTTCTTAGTAGGATTTCATGGGCTGCTTAAGACTTAAACAGGACATTAGGGTTTCCTCCAGAAACCCTAGCATCCCTCAACTAAATAGAGAACCCCTAGGCTATGGAAATCGGCTACACACAACCAGAAACCCTAGTAGAGCCGGTTTTCCTCCTCCCTACTCTCATCCTCTTGTTAGTGGTGTTTGTAAGTCATTAGAGGTGCAACATTTGAGGCACTAAGCTTTCAAGAGTCAAGGATCTACAAGTTGTTCTTTTTATTACTACATAACAAGCAAGGTAATCATCAAAACCCTTTTGTTATATAATTTTTGAAATTGTATGCTAGATCTAAGGTTTGTTGCTTCGGTAGTCAATTGCATGTTCAACTAGTGAAAAACTTAGATCCAAAGTAATTAGGTTTGCAGGATGACATGGGACATAGTTATGCTCAAACCCATCAAATATTACTAGTTATTATTTCATATGGTATGAATTAATAAGTCTTGCAAAACCTTTTGTACTAGTTGGATTCTTTTGTCTTTTACCTAAAGACAAAGTTTATATTTTATAAACTTGGAGTTTATTAAAAATAAAGAATCTTTCTTATTAAAAGAAGCATGGCCGAAAGTTGGTAAAGGGGTGGGAGGTTGCTTGTCAACCTTCCACCTTTTGTCTCCAATGCTTCTAAAGGCTACCATTACTTTAGATTATTTTAATGGTTAGGCCTTACCTTTCACGGACTATATAAGACTGTCTTATGAATGAGAAATGTGCAAATTTTTGGTCTCATTTCTTCTCTTGAAGTACATGGTTGAAACTCTTTCTTCTTTTCTTCCTCTCTCTCCTTTGAAGTTAGTTTGGTGGTTTAGAAGACCTCTTGAGTTGTCCCCTTTAGTGCTTATTTGAGTTAAGAACTTAAAGGCTTAAAACACACAAAAGAATACAAGAAAGAACTAGCTTTCCAAGTGCCTTACTCTTGATGGTGGATACTTGTAGAGAAATCATACACTTTAATTTTTGCTATCTTCATCAACACCCGAAAACCAAGTGGGTTCAAAGGCTTCAAAGATTATCTCTAAAACATCATATGGTTGTTTTTATTTCATTCTAACCTCTATAAATGGATCCATGATGGTTTGGTGTTGTTAATTATGAACTAAAAATAAACTTGTTATTTTTAAAGTCTTTCGTTGTTGGGTTTTTATGAAAAACAAACTTTTATTTCGTATCAAAACCTAATGGCATGATTATATGTTTATATGTTATATGTGTACTGGGTGGGGCCCAATGTCAGATGGAGCCAAATGAATGAAAAATCTGTAACCTGAGTGGGGATCAGTGTCGGGCGGGACCCGAGGCCTAGTTGGACTCGATGTCGGGCAAGGCCCGATGTAGGGCGGAGGCCCAATATGTATTTATAATGTATGATATGTGGTATTTTGGGGAACTAAGTAAGCTTTGTGTTTACGGTTCTTAGTATATGTTTCAGGTACTTCTGGTTCAAAGGAAAAGAGCCCGAGATGATTGCAGAGCACACACCATCTTATTCCATATTTTATGATTAATTTGATATGATATGTTGTAGTGACATACATTGGTCTATCTTGGTTGTATGCCAATGTTTTCAATTACAGTTTAATTTAATTTAAAAATTAAATTTTTGGGTTTTATTTTCGGGATGTTGCAGAACCATCTTTTTACCCATGCTTAAGAGGTTACAAAAACTAAAGAGGAGGAGGAAGAAGGATACCTTTGGGATAGCCTGAGATAATCAAGGAACAGGTGAAAGAATTTCGTAGTTTACCCCTATTTTTATGGGAACAGGAAAGTGAAGATTGATTTGACCGTGCCACCATAAGCGTTAAATGAATAAAATTCTATCTGTTAGGGTTTGAACTTTAATAACCTTATCTTCGTTTAAATTAAATTATACCTTTAATATTCATAAATTAACTTAAATATTTCATATGTATAATTTGGGGAAAATTGTTAAGGCCAAGATCCTAAACCATATCAGGATCTTGGATCTTTAAAAACTTTCAAGATCCTGAACATATCTCAGAATCTTAACTATTGTTATTATTATAATTTCCTAACATTTCTAACGGATATATTTCAAGCCTTTTTCTCACATATGCAGAATTAATCAACATAAGACTCATTCTCAATGAAGAAACATTTCAATCATGCAAAAGACCCAGGAATACCAAGACAAATCAACGTGTTCATTTTTTGTTCGAGAGGATCCCGAGAATATTGGACATGTTGTTACTTGGATTAGACTATAAATACACATGTATTTTGTCACACTACACACATCTAGACTCACTGCAATATTTGTAATCGTTTGCTTACTTATATCTATGTAATCAATCATTCAATCATTACAATTAAATAGGGCAGGTGATCATTATCACATCCTAAAATTTTGTGCCAGAGATCTAGGCAGGATCAAACGCTTTCTTTGTAAATTACTTGTGCAATCTTGTTCTAGTTCAACATCATTGCCTTTCATTCAAATTGGTTAGTATCCACTCAGTCAATTTTTGACAAAAACAGTGACGATATGGCATCAGTTGTAGTATTCCACCACTAATTAAACCCTAACTAGGACAGTGACAAGTAAGAGAACTCGGAGGCTAGGTCAAGGTTGATCTGATTAAGCGGAACCATGTACAAGGGGAATTAAAAGACCAAAATGTTTATTAATTTAAGATGAAAAGCAAAAAACAAAAAGCATCTCCCATGTTTATTTTTTCTTTCGTTTATTACGCTCAAAACATGACGTACATTTATCCTAATCGTAAATCTTTCAGATTTCTAAAAGGACGGCATTTTTTTATGAAAAAATGTTTTGTATGACATAACACAGTGTGTCATTCGTATGTCATGAAAATGCCTATTTCCTAATAGTGAATGTCAAGAATAACGTTAAGAGAGTCAAGTAACAAAAGGATTCAACCCAAAAGTTAAAACCGACTTCGTCTTTAATTACTAAATTAAATATTAACTAATACTTAGTTCTAAGTATCGATCAGTAGTTAATAATGTAACAAATAATCCTTAAGTCTAGATTATTTTCAACAGAGAACGTAAATTTTTGGATAGTTTCGGCAATAACACCATCAAGGTTCCAATTCTATTGACATTCTGATTTGTGACCCTACGTCAAAGAATTTGAATAAACTTCATTTCCAAATCCGTGAAACAAACCCTTCTTGCTTCATAATGTTGGGTTATTGTATAAATTAAGAATAAACCATTTAACGATGCCAAGGAGTTAAGCATCCAATTAAAAACGTGCATGGATAGCATTCAGTTATGAGGTGTTTTACCAAATTAAATCAAACAAAACCCTTAAACAAGACAAATGCATTAGAATAAAATAGCAAACCAAAACAAAAACCCATATTTCGTTGCAGCACAAAACTAGAAATCATTAGTGTACAAAAAAAAGAATAATAAGTTCAATGCCGTTCACATTGAAAGTTCAAGTGTTCATCGAGTTCCCAACAATTTCCGATGTTGAGCATTAAACTGCGGATGAACTTTCTTGTTGCTCCCGTGTTGAAAAGTATTACTCGTTGTCTTATCACGTTGCATGCTTTTCTCGCCCCATTGGTTATTTTTCCCCCTGAGACGCTCTTCATGGGCATTCATATGAGCAAAAATGAAACCGATAGACCACATGGATGCCAAACTACTTAAAATTCTGATTTTTGTGAACAAATAAATAGAGTACATACAGTATGTGCAAAAATTGTGCCATTCTGGATATATTAAACAAGTCGCAAGTCGCAAGTCGCAACTTACACAAAACACGGCTTAGCTGTTTAAGTGTGCTTTTGACGTTATGAGTTAATTAATAAGTAGTGATGGTGGGCCTTTTAAAATTACGAAATTTAAGTTAAGATGAGGCATCACATCCCCATGGTTATGCGGAGTTGGCCATTCGTGTGATGATTAATTAAATAATTGTAAGGAAAACTGGTTGGTAGCTTTTTAGCTTTTTAGTTAATGCATTGCTTGTTTTTGTCGGATATTGTCTTTCTTTATGTATTTGCATAGCTGTTATCCAGTCGCTTTACCTGGCCGTGTTGTTATTGCGCTGAGATGGTAGGGTTTGGCAACCGTTTACACAGTTCTTCAAAGTTAAGGTGACTGATTTCGGGACTTTGCTGCTGTTTTTTGATACGACATTTTATTATAGAGTTTTAATATGAATAAAATTATGGAATATTTATCCCATTAAGTAAATTTATTTGGAGTAAATTATATGAATGGTCTTGTGGTTTAGAATAGTTTGTGTATTGGGTTTCTACTTTTATTTATTTATTTATTACTAATATCTTGGATCGTCCTGCATGTTTGATGCCAGGATTAAAAAGAAAATATTGTTCTGCTTTATTTTTTATTTTCGTTTTATTGTTTATATGTTACTTAGCTTTTAAAAGAATGTTTAATAAATAGTGTGAGTCGCGCCACCCCATGCCTCACCATGTCTACCATCTATGTTCGCTTTTCATTTTCAACTTAAGGATTTTGACCTCTTTAGCTCAAAACCACTGCCAGGGCTAACCGGCTAAGGCTCCACCATCATCTTTAGTCCCACTGTTAGACAATAGGCATTTGTGACACTCAATACTATGACTAACATTTTTGTATATCATATTTAGTGTCATAATAAAAAAAACACAAAATACACTTCATCAAATATGTTTCTCATTTTCTAACCTTAAAGGAAATGGTAACATTCCTAACATCTTACCTTGTCAAATTAGTATCACATTATTTTTTACCATTTAACATTTAATTTGAACATTTTGTTAGGAGTTGTAATACTTCTAATACTCTATTTTTTTTTTATTTTCTTTTTCTAATTTAATTATATTACTTTATTTGAATTTAGAAATATTTTTTGTATGTAAATATTAAACAAAATTTTTTAAACCACAAACAATTAATATAATATCAATTATATTTTTAAAACATAAACATTTCATATTAAGTTAAAAGTTACAATAAACTTAATAAACTTGAAAACACAATTTAGTAATACATACAACCACCTCCCAAGCTTCCACAATTGAACGCATATTTGTCTATCACAAATCTTGTAGCTATTTAAATCCTCCATCACATCATCTACCAACAAACCATACCATTAATCTCATTTATTCAACATAGTTCCATAATTTCCTTGAAAAATATAATATAATATATATATATATATATATATATATATATATATATATATATATATATTTTGTGATGTTTTTATAAAAGGTTTATTTTTTTTAGTAACCCCACACGTCCTAATTCATATTGGAATTGAAACATAGCTATTTCAAGCAATTTACCATTTGTTAAGGATTGGATATTGAAAGCATATCGACAGTCCAAACCATGCAATAGAGTAGTGTAAACCAGCCAAATTGAGCAAGCTATGAAGATTTTCTTTGAAAAAGAACAACACTGCGTCTCTAAACACAAATTGTGTCGAGTCCTTATTTTGCATTGCAACCAAATTATGATTAAACTCAACGAATTCTGATGAAATGCTTTGTGCAAAAAAGGCAGTAACAACATCCGCCTTACTAGCCATTTCATGATGTTTATTCACATAAAATCCCCTCCATCCCTATACTCACACATAGAAACCCTTCAGGTTGAAAACGCAAGAAATAACAACATTCTTTCTTTAATTTGTTTGATGTAGCATCATACTTTTCTTTCATTTGGACAATACGAGTTTGCATTTTAAGAACTCATTAAGTTACCAATTTCTCAAAAGACATGTAGTTTAATTGGCACTAGTTGTGATAAGTCTCCGTCTCAGTACCTTCACCGTGAAGGATGGAGATAAAGGGCCTGAGAATCACAACAAAGAAAACAAGACTGACTATCGTTGTCCAGGAGGTTGTCCCGAAATAAGGCTTCGACGATCAAGTCAGTTCGTCATTGTAGTGAGGGGATGAGAAAGTATGAGACAAATGGTTAATGTTGAAAGTTGGTCCCTTCTCTTGAGGAGAAGGAACATTTTTATGCCTGGAGTTGGGGGATAGAACCCCGACCATATCTTCTACTTTTTAAAGTCTGGTAGGGACAGTCAGCATCCGATTGGTAGTTCGTGCCTAGTGAGTAGCTATTTTCTATTGGTGCAAGCTTTCCAGGGGATCAACGTCTTGAGCGTTACACCTGCTACTCTGGAGGACAACTAGTACTATTTTGTCTTCGAAGAAGCCTTGGAAATTAGGCGCTAAGGAACGAATACGGGGTTGTGAAGGGCTAGGGCGAGGACGCGGATTTAGGCATACAATATTTTTTGCCCAAGACGTCTATCAAATTGATGGTTTCATTATACATGATGTATTCATGATGGGATACGTCAACAAGTCCCTTAGGTTAGTAGACATCCCCGTTCGCTTGGGGTAGCTGAGTTGTTCTAGCTTGGATCTGAACACACGTTTGGTGGGGATGAATTTTTCACGACTACTGACGTGATGGAGGTGTTTTCGCAGGCTGCTTTCTTCATTGTAACTGATTAGACTTGCTGCCTGCATTTCAAAACTTCCCCATTTGAGTCAGGCCCCTTTTTTCTGGTTCTTCTCACTTTTGCTTCTTCTTTTTCTCTTGTTCGAGTGAGTTCGCCGCTCTTCAAGAGCGGTTTGGTTTTCTTCCGGAACATGGCATGGAGTATCCTTTAAAGGGAGCGATAATTTCTCGCCCGTCGGAATGGAAGGTCAAGGCCCCTATTCCGATATCCGAGCCTGCTCTGAGGCTGCCAACGATGGAATTTTTTGATGAAATAATGTGCCATTATGGATTTCGTGTGGACGACCTGACACTAAACGCAGTCAACAACGTTGTTGGCTTTAAACTTGTCTGTCGGACCCTTGGAGTTCTACCACAATTTTGGGCATTCAAAGCTTTCCTCAATTCTTCTATTCCATCTGGTGTTCAGAATTTTTCCCAAAGGAGGGGTGTTCGTGCCTTCATCATAAACTAAAAAGCTCCGAAGAAGAACTGGCAAGATTGGTGGTAGTGGGTAAATCACAACCTTGAAGGTTTTGGCTATCCTTGCTTGGCTACTTTTTCCGATCGAGCACCAGAAATGTTTGGTGCCAGCACTACTGTGGAGGAAGCAATGAAGACCATTTGTATCAATGGAGAGAATGGGAGGATGCCTCATTTCTTAATTTACAAAGACGGTAAGTACATCTCCCCCCTTGGAGTGTTGTTTACTTATGTTTGCATGTATATTCTGTGGATAGGACTGGCAATTCTCGACACAACACGTGACACGACCCACGACATGACACGAAATAAATGGGTTTGGGTTGAGTTTTTCAACCCGCTAACCCGTAAACCCGCCAACCCATTTATTAAACGGGTCATATATGGGTTTCTCAAAAAATAAACGGGTTGACCCGCCAACCCGTTTATATTCTTAATAAAAAATTATTATATTTTTAAATGTATTTATGTATCAAGTATTAATATTTAATAAGTATTATATAATATATACCATTTATTCATAGACCATTTGATTGTTTTGACATTATTACTCGTGGTGGATGGTCTAAGGTCATAAGTCGTAACCTATAAGGTTAAGTCTGTAACATGTTTCTATGAATGTTTTTAATTTTCATTTGGATGTTTAAGACTTAAATATCTAAAATTTGGACCCACGAACCCAAATCTGACCCATGAACCCGCCAACTTGTGAACCCGTATAAATAAATGGGTTGGTGGGTCATATATGGGTTTATGTTCCAAACCCGCCAACCCGTGAGCTGTATAGTTAAATGGGTCGTGTTTGGCTTGGCATATTTTGACCCGCCAACCCGCCAACCCGCGACACGCCAACCCGAACACTACACGATTGCCAGGCCTATCTGTGGACTATGTTGTCTTGTCTCTTGTTTGCAAGTCATGAGAGGATCCTTCCCTTTGAGATGGAGATGATGGGACACTTTCAAGGCACATATCAATACTGGGAAGTGGCCTTGGTTGAGACGCTCCCTCCATAGGTCAATCCCAACTGAGCCTTGGCTTTTTCCGACCCTCCAGTTGTTTCATCAATCATGTATGCTTTTCCTATTGTTCAGATGTTGCTTGATGTGCCTGTTGGTGGTGTTTCTTGCAAATATCTCACACCTTACGATACAGAGGTGGAAGAGGTGTCGACTAGGTTGGCTCGGCGTAATACTCACTCGATTTCCAGACAATGACATTCCTGACAGGATTCGCCGCTTATAGAGTCCAGAGAGGCCAACTCCGCGAGTTGATGACTTCTAAAGAGGTGTAACATGGATTTCCTTTTTTTGGTAGGTAGTCATGGTGGTTAGCATCCCCAATGATGAAACTCCGAAACAGTTGGAGGGGATGAAAGAGGGGGTGGTTGAACTGTCCCGTGAACCTAAAGAAGAGCCTGTGGAGACTTCTGCTCTTGACGAGGATGTTTTTGGCGTTGACTCAAACCCTGTTCGCAAAGGTGTCATGGACCCCAAGATCCCGCTCTAGACTGAGGACAATACTGCCGACGGTTCTGCTTCTATTCCTATGAAAGCGTCAGACATATATGTGCCAGGATGGCGAATAACTTGGGAGTCTCTCCTTTCACAGCATGCAACAACATATGATTTGGGTTGCCATGATTTCCCCCCTACTAGCATCAAGACCTTGGAGCTTCTTTCTAATTCCCATATTTCAAAAAGCCTTGTATATGCAGGTACACAGGTTGGTTCGTATATAAAAGTGACTACCTCTCACCTTCATCAAAGCCAGCCCGGTCGATGCCTCTTCCTCCTTCGTACCGGAAGGTATGGGATCTTGGTATTAAAGACCATCAACTGGCGTGTCAACCAACATCTGACCAACGGGAGAACCATATCGGAGTGGCGAAACAACAAGAGGGCTGACAAGAGCCAAGGTGCGGTTGGGGCTGACCGGCAGATGGATCGTCTCAACCAAGGCCACTTCCCGATATTGATAGGTGCCCTAAAAGCAGCCCCGAGGCACCATCTCAAAGGGAAGGATCCTCTCATGACCTACAAACAAGAAACAAGCAAACATAGTCCACAGAACACACATGCAAACATAAGAAAACAACAATCCAAAAAGGAGGGGGGGGGGAGGAGAGGTACTTATCGTATTTCTCAATAAAGAAATGAGGCATCATCCTGCAAACAATCCAGGCAATGCTCATGTTAACTGCAACCAACTTATGATCCTCTCAGTCCTCATCGTTGATACAAATGGTCTTTAGTTCTTGCGCCACAGTGGTGTTGGCACCAAACAATTCTGGTTCTCAATCGAAAAAAGTAGTCAATCGAGGATAGCCAAATCCACCAGGTTGCGATTTACCCCGAACCACCGATCTTGTAAGATATTGTTCGAAGATTTTTGGTTGATGATGAAGGCATGAAAACCCCACCATCGGGAAAATTTCTGAACACCGGACTTCCTAGAAGAATTGAGGAAAACTTTGAATGCCCAAAATTGTGGCAGAACTCCAAGGGTCCGACAGACGAGTTCAAAGCCACCAATCTTGTTGACAACGTTTGGAGTCATGTCATCCACATGAAAGGCATATTCGCGCATTATCTAATAAAAAAAAGTCCGTTGTTCACAGCCTCATACCAACCTCGAAGATCAATATAGGGACCCCAACCTTCTTTTCCAGTAGGAAGAGAAATTATCGCCCCTTTTGCGGATACCCGATGCCATGTTCCGGAAGAAAATTGAACCGCTCTAGAAGATCAGAAAAATCGCTCAAAGAAAGAATGATTCTGGTATTCGAGTTATCCCTTATCTGTTAAAGAATAGAGAAAGGATAGAAAGGAAAAACAAGTAGCAGAAGTGAGAAGAAACAGAAAAAGGTGGTACGACTCAAATGAGGGAAGGTTTAAACGCAGGTGGGAAGTCCAATCAGGTATAATGATGAAAACTACCAGCGAAACCACTTCCATCACGTCATCAATCGTCAAAAAGCCATCCCAACTAAATGAAAATGCCGACCTCTACTAGCCTAGGGAATGTACAAAAGGAAATGTACAATATATTGGGGACCTAATTTCCCCCTCTTCTTTAAGCGTATCACACCCTTCCAGGGCGAGACCTCCAGGAGCAACATAACACTAACATGAAACTCCAAATTTGATCGGTGCTGATTAGCATACCTCTTTGGCGGAATCTAAGTGATCTACAGTCTCTGCCTTATCTGTTGAATAAGATCCATTGTATGAAGGACTACTTTGGTTCTTCTGATGACCTATGACCATACTCTCCCCAACATACCGGGGTACAACATCTCCAACCATACAAAAGCTCAAAAGGTTGGGCACCAATGCTTGATTGATAAATGTTGTTGTAAGAGAACTCCACGAAAGGTAGGTAGGAATCCCAAAACCCACTAAAATCAACGACACATGCCTGCAACATATCCTCAAGGGTCTGTATGGTCTGCTTACTCTGACCATCAGTCTGCGAGTGATAACTCGTTCTAAAATGTTGTGTCGTGCCCAGTTCCTTGTGGAAATTCTGCCAGAATCGGGAAGTGAACCGAACATCTCAATCTGACACAATGAATACCAAAACCCTATGATGAGAAACAATTTCCCAGACATACACATCAGTTAGATTTTCAGTCGAAGAGCTCTCTCGGATGGCCAAAAAGTGGGCACTCTTGATCAATCGATCCACGATTACCAATATAGCTTTAGAACTCTTGGCCTTCTTCAACATCTTGGTGATAAAATACATAGTGATTTGCTCCCACTTCCACATGGTGACTTCCAAAGGATGCAACTTCCCGTGTGGCCTCTGATGCTCAGCCTTGACCATCCTTCATGTCAAGTACCGCTCGACTTACCAGGCTATCTCCCTCTTTATACACAACCCCAGTGAGTTAATATGAGATCCGCTTACATCTTAGTGGTTCCTGGGTGTATAGAAAAATGAGACTTCTGAGCCTCCTCTAGTACTATCTACCTGATCCCACCGGAAATTGGAACCTAAATCCAACCGCATCAAGTCAACAACCCACGACTATCGGTGGTAAACCTGGGGTTTCTCTTTCTTTTTGCATAGTGGACCCCTAGGGGGCTCGCACGTCGGTCTATTAGCTCAGTGTGTACACCGCACCCCTGATAATTGCATCGTTGTGTGTAACGCCCGCAGATCCGGGCTAGTCAATTTAGAGGCAATATGGGTTGAAAATGACTTTTCGACAAAAGATTATTTAGAATAAATAATCTTAACCAAATTGTAGAATATGTCACAAGGTTTCCATACATATAAAGAACGCCGAAATCCGAGTTATAACGAAGAAGTTATGGCCCGTCGAAGTTTTACGGCAAAACCGGCACGGCACCGGGAAGCGTAAATAGTGAATTTATGATAGAGCGAGATTTATCCTTAGCAATCTAAACCAAAGTCGTAGAATATGTTAAACTAAGAGCGTCAATAAAAAGAACACCCAAATCTGACTTCGTATGAGGAAGTTATGATTTTTCTAAGATTCGGCTTAGCAGTGCACGACCCGAAACTCGAATTTTAGTTCGAGCGGTTTTTGGCTTACGTGACCTAAATGAGAGTTCAAGATGTCATTAATTGGAACTCAACGGTAAAAATACAGACGAAAACGGAGTCGGTATGAAGGAGTTACGAATTCTTCGCGGTCATTTAACAGTCTAAACGCCTCGTACTGTTAAATTTAAGATCGGTCGAGAATTAGCCGACGGAGTCAAAATGAAAGTTGTAGATATTATTTTTACCTACGCGTGGATATAAAGAACGTCAAAAACAGAGGTCGTATGTGAAAGTTACGGATTTTAGAAGTCGGAAGTGTGCTATGCGAAAATGGGTGATGTGGCACAATCTTGGCCATTGCTTTCTCCCCAAGTCTTGCCACTAGATGGTGACATGTGGCACCAAGTTCAGCCATTTTCACCCTATAAATACCACCTCTCCCACCCTCATTTTCTTCACACCTTTCCCATTCTTTCTTCTCTTTACTCTCTCTCTAGAACCTCTCTCTAGCCCCGAAATCCCCCGAAAAGCCTAGGGAACCTCGCTAGCACGAGGCGGAAGCCCCGGAGTGCTCGACGGCTCCAAGAAGAAGAGCTTTTCGGCTCGGAAACGCTGCTCCAAGCAAAGCCTGGTTTTCTATAAAACCCGTTGTAAGTGAGCTACGCCTACGCTATTTTTAATATAGTTTTTATTTAATTATATTAACGTTATTAAGAACATATAATAAATACTTGGGCTATTATTATGGGTTATATAAGTATTTTTTTAACGCTTATATAATAGTAATAATAGCTAGACTATTAATTAGTCTCGGCGAATAATAGACTAAAATCTATTGGTGATAATACTAGGTTTCGTCGAAAGAAATTATTTTAAAGTAAACAAAGCGCTGTCCGAGTACCGAGTCACCACCTTCTCAGGTGAGTGCATGGTCCCTTTCATCTTACACATAGATATGAAGTATTTATTATATAATTTACGTGTTGTGAGTGCATAGTCTCTTTCATCTTACACATAGATATGAAGTATTTTATATAAACTACGTGCTATGTGTGCATATTATCTGAATACTTGTTGTCTATGCTGGATGAACGTTTTATACATGTTTTAAAGGATTTAAACTGTATACGTATTTTATATATACGAATATGTTGGGTATGATGATGGGTAGATAAATGATGATAGATAGAAGATGATGTGAGTATACATTCGCAGCTATAGACTTAGTGCCTATGGGACAAACACCGGTAGCTATGGACTTAGTACCTGTTAGACGTTGGTAGCTATGGATTTAGTACCTGTTGAACATTGGTAGCTATGGACTTAGTACCTATTAGATAAAGACTGGTAGCTATGGATTTAGTACCCGATGAATAGACTATAGCAGCTATGGAATTAGTGCTTTATGAACGAACATTGGCAGCTATGGATTTAGTGCCAGTCCTAGAACCCTGGAAGTAAGGGACTTCGGAATAAACGAATGAAGAATAGATGACTCTTAGGATAAATCCTTAAAGAGTAAAAAAAAAAAGATAACGGGGATGGGTAATTGGGTCGATTCTTTGATTGAACATAATAATTATATTATTGTGGGTTGAAAACCCTATGTACTCACCAGGTTTCCCAACCTGACCCACTCAGTTTATTTATATCACAGGTGTTGATACGAAGTCACTTTACACTGAGAGATTTAAAGAGATGTAGATCACTAGTGTAAATACATGTAAGTTCTGTTTATGCTTATGTTTCTGTATTAACGATGACATCCCAAACGTTTTAAATGAATAAAAATACGTTTCTTCGAAAATGTTTTAATAACGTATTTATCGTGTTTTTCTGGGAACAAATTCCGCAACCTTTTTATAAAATGAAGTACTCTGATTTTTATAAAGCATAAACAAAATCGGTCTTTTCTAGCCGTGAAAATGGGGATGTCACATTGTGCTTGGGCTGTGAGTGCCCTCAAACATATGAATAGTTCAATGTGCTCATTGGCACCTGACCCTGAGATGTGGATCATCCAAGGTACATTAGCATGGCATACTCCTCCCATTTGAATCGGGGTTTGAAACTGTCACACCCCCAAACCAAGGATGGCGGAAACGTCTGGGGGTGGAGGACTTCATGTACAGTATCACAACAACGTGTATACTAGTGTTCAAAGTAAAAACAACCACCATATATATAATTGCAAAAGTTACACCAAACTATATGTTTACATGTTTCAAAAGCAATTATATTATGATGACAAAATAAATTGTTTACGGTTTAACGTCCAATCCTCAAAGCGATGAAGTTTTCCTGTTTCACTGATTTCCTGAGAATACAAGTAGTTTTAAAAAAAAAATGTCAACACAAAGGTTGGTGAGTTCATAAGAGTTTTGTTTGAAGTAGAAACCGTTTTTCCTTGTAAGATCGATATAGTTTGATTTCCAGAAAATCCAATATTTTCTTATTTAAGTATGAATAGAAATATTCCTATATGATGCATTAATGAACCCTAGAATGACCCGTAGAGTTCCTCTATAATCGTCCAGTGTATATAAGTTATATAAGATTTAAATTAGATAAAACGTTGAATATAGTGGGTCTGCCCTAGGTCCACAACCCAACGAGGAACAGGAGATGAGGCGGGCACCACCAATTCTAGGCCAATCAAGACTAAATTCTTATATGACTCAAACATATACACTCAGCGACTATAGTTGAAGTCTAACAATTTTAGATGAAGAATAGTTTGATTTCCAGAAAATCCAATATTTTCTTAGTTAAGTGTGAATAGAAATATTCCTACATGATGCATTAATGAACCCTAGAGTAACCCGTAGAGTTCCTCTATAATCGTCCAGCGTATAAAAGTTATATAAGGTTTAAATTAGATAAAACGTTGAATATAGTGGGTCTGCCCTAGGTCCACAACCCAACGAGGAACAGGAGATGAGGCGGGCACCACCAATTCTAGGCCAATCAAGACTAAATTCTTATATGACTCAAACACATACGCTCAGTGACTATAGTTGAAGTCTAAGCATTCTAGAGGAAGTATAATTTTAATATCATAATAACTTAGTATAGAGACCCGGTACTTTATATTTGTACCCCTTTTTGTATAGAGACCCGGTACTTTGTATTTGTACCCCTTTTTGTATAGAGACCCGGTACTTTGCATTTGTACCCCTTTTTGTATAGAGACCCGGTACTTTGTATTTGTACCCCTTTTTGTATAGAGACCCGGTACTTTGCATTTGTACCCCTTTTTATATAGAGACCCGGTACTTTGTATTTGTACCCGTTTTTGTATGGAGACCCGGTACTTTGTATTTGTACCCCTTTTTATATAGAGTGTGTTGAGTGATGTATCACAAACTATACCTATTATAGTTTATCTAAAATGTATCTAATATGTATGAATTCTTTTATGGAAATGTATTAGTGTTGTGAATTTATCAACTATACTTTTATAGTTACATAATACGTGTTCTAAATGAATGAATAATATTTAATATGAATGACTTAGTTTCAGTTCATAATGATAAACTAGCAAAGAAACACATTCAAAAATTAGAATTTATGATTACACACTTTGCTCAACATAATACAAAGTGTTATGATATTTACATGCTGTTGGCAAAATTTAGCAATTCTGCCCTGTTTTGGAAAAATCATAGAAAAATCATAAGAAGTCAAAAACTAGATCCGTAAATTCTGAGAGTTCACAAAATGTGTCTAGTTTGCTAATAATTTTTATCACAATTTATAATGACCTCTAACTTGGGTGAAAAAGTCCATAATCACAGACTGGTCCGGATTGTTGTTTGAAATGATAGGCAGTTTTGTAAAAATCACCATAAATTGTAGAAAAATCGTATGGAGATGTGCAAGTATTGATTTTAAAGCTAAAAACTTGAACTATTTTCACCTTGTACAGTTTTGAAAACAAAAATGTTTAAGATGCCCAAAACAGTCCGTGAATGGAGTTGAACTTTTCTGATGAAGGCTGTTAGAAAAATTTAGTTATGTTCTTAGTATTTTAACTTGTATTCCCCCCTTGAAAACTTGAGAAAACATGAAAATGTAGGGGTATGAACTCACCTTGAGTGATTTCAGTAGATAAGTGTTGAAGAAGAGAAGTGTTCAACCCAAGAACACTTGAAGAATCACTTGAAGATTCGAAGCTCTAACGCTAATATGATGGAGTTTGTGTAAGATATTCATGATTTGAGTAGAATGAAGTGAAATAATCATAAGGAGGATGAATTATACTTACTAAGAGTGGAAGAACACGTGAAGATCAGCCTTGAATCTCGAGTTTGGAGTTGGAAAAGTTTGAGAGAAAGTGGTGTTTGATACTTAGTGAAATGAGGGCAAATGAGAGAAAATGAGGAGAGAGGATGTTTGTTCCAGCTCTAAAAACGTGGGAATGAGTGTAAATTGGGTGGAAAGGACTTTGATGTGACCTAGGTAAGGTGGAGAGGTGTGGTTAGTCAAAGAGTGGGTGTGGGGTGGTTGCTTGTGACATTGGATAAGGCAAAGTCAACACTCCACCTTTAATAATTCACCCATTTGATTTTTATTATTTAAATAATGATTTTCATAAAAATAAGTTTAAATTATGAATATTTAGAGTTTATTATATTAAAATATAATTTCTGGAGAAAATCCCGCTTTAAAATCACGAAAAACGGGCTTAAAAAGTTAAAAATATCAAAAATGGGCTAAAAGTGGCATTTTCCCAAAGTCTGGCCGAGGCTCGGCCTTCTGGTGCTGAACCGAGAGAGAGAGGGGGGCAGAACCGAGAGGGAAGAAGGAAGAGGGAAGGAACCGAGAGGGGGAAAGAGAGAATAGAGGGCCGAGACAGAGACAGAGCGAGAAGAAGGGAACAGAGGGCGCGAAACAGAGGGGCGGAGTAGCGAACAGAGACCGAGAGGAGCAGAGCGTGAAGCGACAGAGGCAGAGGCTCGGTCTCTGGTCTCTTAGCCACCAGAGGCTCGGTCTCTGGTCTCTTAGCCACCAGAGGCTCAGTCTCTGGTCTCTTAGCCACCAGAGGCTCGGTCTCGCGTGCTTAGCCACCAGAGGCTCGGTCTCTGGTCTAAGAAGCCTCTCACTCCGGTTTCGGTTCCTAAAGCCTATTTTTCTCGTTTTCGCCCCGTTTCAAGCCGTTTTTGACCCGGTTAAGGGCCGGAATGACCCGAATGATTCCAAAAAGTTACGGGAAACTTTTGAGAGAGATTTGGGAGAGATTTCTCACACTTGGAGAGATTTGGGAGAGATTTGACATTCTTGGAGAGATTTGGGAGAGATTTGACATTCTTGGAGAGATTTCTCATACAGAGAGATATTTGAGAGAGATTTCACATACTTGGAGAGATTTGGGAGAGATTTGACATAGAGAGTGATAGAGTGAAAACGATTGAGAGAGGATCCATGTGTGACAATTGTGAGTGTCCGGCATCGCAATGCATGGTTCGTAAACCCTGTTAAGCCTTGTTTAAGGATCTTACACACTCCCGATGAGTATGCATCATTGTTTTATCAGTTTGGCTCACCACGTACTACAGTTTTTAGGTTAAAGAGATCTAGTTGTACGTACTTTTCGATTCATGTTTTCTTATTAAAATAGTGGGTTGTTTAGTAAATACTGAACGTAAGTCCAAGTACACAAGGGTTAGTTGAGCTGACCGGTTTGACTTGTTGACTTTATTTGACTTTGAATTGACTAGAATTTGATGGTTGTCACATTATTCCCCCGTTAAAGGGAATTTCGCCCCGAAATTTTCACTTCGAATGGGGATCCAGGGATTTAGGGGAAAGATGGGGATAACTTTTCGTAGTACAAGAATTTGGTTACTACTATGCATGCTTTAATCGATGCTAGATTTAGCATATAAAGAAATTCGGGATTTAAATGTCGATGTTAGAAACACGTACTGATATTTGCGGGCAGTTCCGGAGTGGTTTCTCCCTCGGTGATTGCAAGCACCCTCCCACCACCACCGGCATCTCTTTCCTTGGGCATTACCTTTTAAAGTGTCCCGTTTCTCCACACTCGTAACAGGTTGGGCTTACTCCAGAGCCAGGTACCTGGTTGATGGGTCGTGCTGGTGCCTTACAGAAACGAGCAGTGTGCCCCTCTCTGTAGCAGTTTTTGCAATGCATCTTTCGGCAAGCCCCAATGTGACGGAAGTTACACTTGTTGCATTTTGGAAGTGTTCCAGCGTATGGTTTCTTGGGAGTCGGCGTGGTGAGAGTTGTGGCAGCATGAACAGCAAAGATCTGTTGCTTCTTAGCGAGGCCTTGGGCTGATTGGTCCTTCTTGTTGTCCCAAAACTTTCTTTCGCTGTTCCCTCCTCTTGCTTGGGTAAGGGTGGTTGTCATATTGTCATGGTTGGCATGATGGTCAATGAGTTGTTGTGCTAACTCCTTGGCGCTGTCGAAGGTAGTTGGTCTTGAAGCCAGCACACTATCTTGAATTTCGGGGGACAATCCCCAGAGGTAATGCTCCAACTTCTTGTCTTCCGGGGTGACCATAGCGGGACAAAGGAGTGCTAGATCACAAAATCGGTTGGTGTAAGTTGTAAGGTCGGAGCCTACCATTCTGAGATTCCATAGTTCTTGCTCCAGCTTTTGCAATTCACCTCTTGGGCAATATTCCTTCAGCATCATCTTCTTCAAGTCCTCCCAACTTAACGAGTTAGCCACTACAAGCGTAAGCGATTTAACTTTGCCGTTCCACCAAGTGAGAGCTCTTCCGATGAAGGTGAATGTTGCATACTTGACTTTGCTCGCTTTGGGGCAAGCACAAATCTCAAAGATTGCTTCGGTCCTCTCGAACCATTGAATTAGTGCGAGGACACCCCCACTTCCATCGAAGGAATCGGGTTTGCCATTTGTGAAGTCCTTGTAAGTGCATTCCCTTGTGCGTCCTGCACTATCCCTGTGGTTAGGGTTTGTGGCTCCAGATCCAGCACCACCAGTGCTATTTGTGCCAATTTGTGACATTGCAGCTACCATGGCTGCTGTTACTGCAGCTTGGAACATTTCGGGATCAAACTGGGGAGGTGGCGTCGGAGGTGGTGGCGCTGTGCTACCCGAAGGTCTGGGTCTTTTCCTTGGTGGCATCGTTCTGTCATGAGTTTGCAAAAAGGAAAATGATCAGATGGTAAGTTTCTACTAGTAAAGACAAGTCAGTTGTTATAGAATTAGAATTTTCCTGCATTATTCTTCGATTTAAGAGTTCCTTATATATAGTTCATAAAGGAAGTCCATATGAATGAACTTCACGAGTTAGTAGGTTTTGTGGTCTCTCTTAGATTTTTCATGAGTGTGCTCAAGGCGATTGGTGCGGATCGTATGTATTCTTGCATTTGCATCAACCTCTGCGATACTATGGAGAGTTGTTCTACCCTGAATCTCGTTTCGGGCAACTCTATGGACCAGGATTGGAAAAATTTTATCTGCTGAGCTTCCTTCGTTTATGTTGTAGAAACTTCGTTCTCTATTAAACGACATATGTTGGTCTTGTTCTTCGCTCTAGGTTTCCAAGCACTCTACCCAAGGAGGCGCCGGGCCTTGAAAAGTTGAACAAGGGTTAGGATTTGGAACAAGAGTCATCGGGGTTAAGTTCTCCACTTCAGGGTCGGAGTCAGAACCATCAGCATAGCCTTCAGTTTGGTGACCATTTCCAGGGGTTGGGTAATCAATCTCTGGCTCCTCTCCGAGCCATTTGGTATTGTCGAGGTTAGGGTAGTACGGGTCGTCGTGTGGATGGAATCCAGCCATGATATCTTCGCGAGAAATGGGGATATAAGAAATAACTAGGAAAACATACTAATTAGCTAATTATATGATGATCTTTATCAGGTACTTCAACAAATTGTTTAGTGCATACTAATTATATGTATTCGGGACAGGATAGACCTTCGAATAAACGACCCTAACTCTAAATCCCCAATCCAACGAGAACAGGAAGTAGAGCAAAGATCCACAGATTCTAAGTCTATGACGTCCTGGATACATAAATTTTAATGTATCCACTAAGCAACTATTGACCTATTGATAAAGATCTATTTAGTTCTCACATATGTAATTATAATAAAGCCAAAATACCCCTATGGTATTTCATTGTGGTAGTGTTGGTAAGTTTTTAGACTTGTTGCCACATCACAACCATTCTTGGGCATATGCTAATCACTCCTCGGACCAGCATAGTTGATCAGGCTATGCCACTCCCAAGACTGACCATACATTCCCAGGCTTACCTGTGATATCCAACAATCATTACTTTTGTTTTTTCCTAAAATGATGCTGACCTTAGTATGTATGCATGCATGTATACTTTTAACAAAAGCTATTTATTCCTAAAGGTATAGTGGTTTTGAAATCTTAAAATCAGAGACCTTAGTCCCAATGCATTTATAGTTTGTATATCTTATGTGGCTCGATATACTTAGCTCACTATAAACAATGCTCTGATACCAATCTGTCACACCCCCAAACCAAGGATGGCGGAAACGTCTGGGGGTGGAGGATTTCATGTACAGTATCACAACAACGTGTATAATAGTGTTCAAAGTAAAAACAACCACCATATATATAATTGCAAAAGTTACACCAAAGTATATGTTTACATGTTTCAAAAGCAATTATATTATGATGACAAAATAAATTGTTGACGGTTTAACGTCCAATCCTCAAAGCGATGAAGTTTTCCTATTTCACTGATTTCCTGAGAATACAAGTAGTTTTAAAAAAAAAATGTCAACACAAAGGTTGGTGAGTTCATAAGAGTTTTGTTTGAAGTAGAAACTGTTTTTCCTTGTAAGATCGATATAGTTTGATTTCCAGAAAATCCAATATTTTCTTATTTAAGTATGAATAGAAATATTCCTATATGATGCATTAATGAACCCTAGAATGACCCGTAGAGATCCTCTATAATCGTCCAGTGTATATAAGTTATATAAGATTTAAATTAGATAAAACGTTGAATATAGTGGGTCTGCCCTAGGTCCACAACCCAACGAGGAACAGGAGATGAGGCGGGCACCACCAATTCTAGGCCAATCAAGACTAAATTCTTATATGACTCAAACATATACACTCAGCGACTATAGTTGAAGTCTAACAATTTTAGATGAAGAATAGTTTGATTTCCAGAAAATCCAATATTTTCTTAGTTAAGTGTGAATAGAAATATTCCTACATGATGCATTAATGAACCCTAGAGTAACCCGTAGAGTTCCTCTATAATCGTCCAGCGTATAAAAGTTATATAAGGTTTAAATTAGATAAAACGTTGAATATAGTGGGTCTGCCCTAGGTCCACAACCCAACGAGGAACAGGAGATGAGGCGGGCACCACCAATTCTAGGCCAATCAAGACTAAATTCTTATATGACTCAAACACATACGCTCAGCGACTATAGTTGAAGTCTAACCATTCTAGAGGAAGTATAATTTTAATATCATAATAACTTAGTATAGAGACCCGGTACTTTGTATTTGTACCCCTTTTTGTATAGAGACCCGGTACTTTGTATTTGTACCCCTTTTTGTATAGAGACCCGGTACTTTGCATTTGTACCCCTTTTTGTATAGAGACCCGGTACTTTGTATTTGTACCCCTTTTTGTATAGAGACCCGGTACTTTGCATTTGTACCCCTTTTTATATAGAGACCCGGTACTTTGTATTTGTACCCCTTTTTGTATGGAGACCCAGTACTTTGTATTTGTACCCCTTTTTATATAGAGTGTGTTGAGTGATGTATCACAAACTATATCTATTATAGTTTATCTAAAATGTATCTAATATGTATGAATTCTTTTATGGAAATGTATTAGTGTTGTGAATTTATCAACTATACTTTTATAGTTACATAATACGTGTTCTAAATGAATTAATAATATTTAAAATGAATGACTTAGTTTCAGTTCATAATGATAAACTAGCAAAGAAACACATTCAAAAATTAGAACTTATGATTACACACTTTGCTCAACATAATACAAAGTGTTATGATATTTACATGCTGTTGGCAAAATTTAGCAATTCTGCCCTGTTTTGGAAAAATCATAGAAAAATCATAAGAAGTCGAAAACTAGATCCGTAAATTCTGAGAGTTCACAAAATGTGTCTAGTTTTCTAATAATGTTTATCACAATTTATAATGACCTCTAACTTGGGTGAAAAAGTCCATAATCACAGACTGGTCCGGATTGTTGTTTGAAATGATAGGCAGTTTTGTAAAAATCACCATAAATTGTAGAAAAATCGTATGGAGATGTGCAAGTATTGATTTTAAAGCTAAAAACTTGAACTATTTTCACCTTGTACAGTTTTGAAAACAAAAATGTTTAAGATGCCCAAAACAGTCCGTGAATGGAGTTGAACTTTTCTGATGAAGGCTGTTAGAAAAATTTAGTTATGTTCTTAGTATTTTAACTTGTATTCCCCCCTTGAAAACTTGAGAAAACATGAAAATGTAGGGGTATGAACTCACCTTGAGTGATTTCAGTAGATAAGTGTTGAAGAAGAGAAGTGTTCAACCCAAGAACACTTGAAGAATCACTTGAAGATTCGAAGCTCTAACGCTAATATGATGGAGTTTGTGTAAGATATTCATGATTTGAGTAGAATGAAGTGAAATAATCATAAGGAGGATGAATTATACTTACTAAGAGTGGAAGAACACGTGAAGATCAGCCTTGAATCTCGAGTTTGGAGTTGGAAAAGTTTGAGAGAAAGTGGTGTTTGATACTTAGTGAAATGAGGGCAAATGAGAGAAAATGAGGAGAGAGGATGTTTGTTCCAGCTCTAAAAACGTGGGAATGAGTGTAAATTGGGTGGAAAGGATTTTGATGTGACCTAGGTAAGGTGGAGAGGTGTGGTTAGTCAAAGAGTGGGTGTGGGGTGGTTGCTTGTGACATTGGATAAGGCAAAGTCAACACTCCACCTTTAATAATTCACCCATTGGATTTTTATTATTTAAATAATGATTTTCATAAAAATAAGTTTAAATTATGAATATTTAGAGTTTATTATATTAAAATATAATTTCTGGAGAAAATCCCGCTTTAAAATCACGAAAAACGGGCTTAAAAAGTTAAAAATATCAAAAATGGGCTAAAAGTGGCATTTTCCCAAAGTCTGGCCGAGGCTCGGCCTTCTGGTGCTGAACCGAGAGAGAGAGGGGGGCAAAACCGAGAGGGAAGAAGTAAGAGGGAAGGAACCGATAGGGGGAAGGAGAGAACAGAGGGCACGAGACAGAGACAGAGCGAGAAGAAGGGAACAGAGGGCGCGAAACAGAGGGGCGGAGTAGCGAACAGAGACCGAGAGGAGCAGAGCGTGAAGTGACAGAGGCAGAGGCTCGGTCTCTGGTCTCTTAGCCACCAGAGGTTTCGGTCTCTGGTCTCTTAGCCACCAGAGGTTCGGTCTCGCGTGCTTAGCCACCAGAGGCTCGGTCTCTGGTCTAAGAAGCCTCTCACTCTGGTTTTGGTTCCTAAAGCCTATTTTTCTCGTTTTCGCCCCGTTTCAAGCCGTTTTTGACCCGGTTAAGGGCCAGAATGACCCAAATGATTCCAAAAAGTTACGGGAAACTTTTGAGAGAGATTTGGGAGAGATTTCTCACACTTGGAGAGATTTGGGAGAGATTTGACGTTCTTGGAGAGATTCCTCATACAAAGAGATATTTGAGAGAGGTTTCACATACTTGGAGAGATTTGGGAGAGATTTGACATTCTTGGAGAGATTTCTCATACAGAGAGATATTTGAGAGAGATTTCACATACTTGGAGAGATTTGGGAGAGATTTGACATAGAGAGTGATAGAGTGAAAACGATTGAGAGAGGATCCATGTGTGACAATTGTGAGTGTCCGGCATTGCAATGCATGGTTCGTAAACCCTGTTAAGCCTTGTTTAAGGATCTTACACACTCCCGATGAGTATGCATCATTGTTTTATCAGTTTGGCTCGCCACGTACTACAGTTTTTAGGTTAAAGAGATCTAGTTGTACGTACTTTTCGATTCATGTTTTCTTATTAGAATAGTGGGTTGTTTAATAAATACTGAACGTAAGTCCAAGTACACAAGGGTTAGTTGAGCTGACCGGTTTGACTTGTTAACTTTATTTGACTTTGAATTGACTAGAATTTGACGGTTGTCACAGAAACCAAACTTCTCCTCATGAGGATAGATAGGGTGATTTAGGTGAGATCTAATGTACAAACAACTTTTGATTCACTCGTGGGATTCGTGCGGTCCGGGGGGTGGGGGCACCATGGCTCCTCTGTTATTGAGAATCCATACATCGCTTATCAGTGTACAGGCAGTTATCTCTGGATCACTAGTTTAGGTTCGGCCTCAATGGAAAAATAAAATGGAGCACCTAACAATGCGTCTTCACAGACCATGAACTACAAGATCACGTGCACACTGTGTACTTAGGTTAAACATGTTGTATGCACAATCTTCCTAAAAGCTCATTAAAAGATTAATTCCTTAAGATCTTATGTCCAACTTTCAGATCTAAGGCTAAATCATCCTCAAGAGTCATAAAGTTTCTAACTTTATGACTTTGAAAATCCATTAAGTGCTTCACTCAACATCTTAATACATTAAGACCTTTTAAAGAATGCATGGGAAAAAATGAACCATTAACATCCCCTTTTATGACTCAAGACCCTTCCTAAGGTCTAAAAAGATGGCTTAATGGGTCAAGAATATGCTATGCTCAAGAAACACTACAATTGGGACAAAAAGAACCTAAAATCAAGCCCGAAACAAGATCTAAATGAAACTTCACCATGTTTAAAACTGTATTCCTCCAAGTGATGCCAAATGATGGCATGTTTCTGGATCTAAATTTTTTCACTCCTCCAAGATGGCCTCTACTTCCTTCCTTCTTCTTCCAAGGCACAAAAGACATACAAATACACAAGCCATGAAATCCTTCATAAGCTGGATTAGTTTTACAAGGGAGTTTGAAACAGTGGAGGCTAATGGAAGGAGCCAAGATTGGAAGTTGGTGATGAATAAATAGGGTCGAAACCCTAAACATTAGGGTTTGGGACTTCATCGCGTATGCCTAGCATACACAAAGCGTACACCCAGCGTACGTGGCTTCGACTCAACAATCAAAAAGTGGCAATAATAGCCCCTACCATCCCTAAGTCTTACATTATAAAGAGAGAAATGTAATAGATCTCAATATAAGGTTCAAAAATGAAAGTACGTAAAACACGATGTTACAATTCTCCCCCACTTAACTTAGACTTCGAGGACGAAGTTTGGTTCAGTGAATAAGTCGGGTTAATGCTCATTGTTATCCAATGGAAATTGTTGTGGATCTGACTGAGCTTGTTAGAAAAAACCAATAAGTGAGCCACCCAACCCACCCTAACGATCACAAGAAAAGGTCCAATATATAGGGGAGCCAATTTCCCCCTCGTCTTGAAGTGCATCCCACCCTTCGCGAGTGAGACCTCCAGAAGCACCATAATGCCGACTTGAAACACCAACTCTTATCGGTGCCAGTTGGTATAGCTCTTCTACCGAATCTAAGAGGTCTTCAGTCTCTACTTAATCTAGTGAATAAGCTCCATTGTCTAAAGGACTACTTTGTTCCTTCGCTTGACCATTTGACCGAACTCTCCCTAACATATTGGGTACAACATCTCCGACCATATAGAAGCTTAAAAGGTGTGGCACCAATGTTGGAGTGTT
This sequence comes from Lactuca saligna, assembly GCF_052625555.1. Lineage (NCBI taxonomy): Eukaryota > Viridiplantae > Streptophyta > Magnoliopsida > Asterales > Asteraceae > Lactuca > Lactuca saligna. The sequence continues at coordinate 76,672,586 of NC_136421.1, forward strand.
AATAGTTGTTGTAGGAGAACTCCACATGAGGTAGGTAGGAATCCCAACTTTGACTGAAATCAATGACACAAGCCCGCTACATGTCCTCAAGGGTCTTTATAGTGTCCTTACTCTGACCGTCAGGCTGTGGGTGACAAGTCGTGCTAAAATGTGGTCTCGTCCCAGTTCCTCGTGCAACTTCTGACATAATCGGGAAGTGAACTGAACATCTCAGTGTCAAACGATGGAGACGAAAACCCCATGATGAGCAACAATCTCCCAGACATATAGATCAGACAACTTTTCAACTTCAGAGCTTTCTTGGATAGCCAAAACATGGGTACTCTTGATCAATCAATCCACGATGACCGATATAGCTTCAGAAAACTCGTTCCTCTTTGGCAACTTGGTGATAAAGTCCATAGTGATTTGCTCCTACTTCCACATGGTAACTTCCAAAGGCGGCAGCTTCCCATGCGACCTGTGATGCTCGGTGGTGACCATCCTACAGGTCAAGCACCTCTCGATGTACCAAGGTATCTCCCTAATTATACATAGACACCAGTAACTTAATCTAAAATCCCGATACATCTTAGTGGCTCCCAAGTTTATAGAAAAGTGTGACTTATGAGCCTCCTCTAATTCTATCTGGTTGATCGCACTGGAATCTGGAACCCGAATCCGACCGCATAGATTCAACAATCACCGACTATCGTTGGGACACAAAAATTGTGGCAAGCAAGTCAATATTACGAGGGAATGTCGACAGCAAGCTCCAACATCCAGCATTAGGATTTTCTATCACTGTGATTAGGTGCGCCACATAAAGGTCTAATTCCTCTTGCTTGCTTCTAGACCTGCACAGGCTCTAGCGGCAGCTACTCTGAGTATCACAGATGGGAGCCAAGGCAGGGTGAAGCCCCGAATGCTCATGATTGCGCTTTTCATCTACTTCTGAGAAGGTTAGAGTCATGCCTGATGTTGTGACTAGTATGTTTCGATTTATTATTCTGTCAATTATTTTATGGAATGCTTATATTTATGTTTCTGATAGGTACGTTATTAGTGAAAACTTTTCCTACTCTAGTGTTATTTGATTCAGGTGCGACTCGGTCACTTTTATGGTGATGTTTTAGTAGGGATTTTGGTGTTCCTCTTTGTGGGGTTGAGTGTTCGTTGCTTGTTTCTATCGCAAACGAACATGGGGTTTCTGCATCCAGTATATATCAGGGTTTTATATTTGAGACCTTTGTGGTGCCATATTCGATTGATTTGATCCCTATCCGCATGGGTGGTGTGTGTGTGATAGTGGGGATGGATTGGCCGAGCATGTTTAATGCTATTATCGATTGTGAGGGTCAGTTGGTAATAGTTTGAACCCCAAGTGAGGGATAACTGGTGATCTATGCTGAGGGTACTAGAGTTGGTTCATGGTTTTTTTTGAGAGCCAGGGCTTGACAAAATATTCAAAATGGGTACACAGGTTACCTAGCTTATGTGGTTGATACTTGGGTTGGAGAGCAAACTTCATTTTGAGAGGTACCAGTTGTGAGGGAATTTGTTGATGTTTTCCCAGAGGACTGACCTGGTGTTCCTCTACCTGAGCCTCCCTGATCAAACACAAAAGTAGAGAACCAATAGATATCCTCATACACATGTCCCGAACTGAAGAACCACCCGAGTTACAGCTCAATGCATCCGCTACCGTATTTGCTTTGTTCGAATGGTAAACGATTTGGTAGTAGTAGTCCTTCACTATGTCCAGCCACCTGCATTGCCTCATGTTCAGTTTCGGTTAATCCATAAGATATCTTAAACTCTTGTGATCCATGTAAACAGTAAAAAGGACATCGTAAAGATATGTCTCCAAATCACTACCTACAACTCCATGTCATGCGTTGGATATCGCGTCTCATGCAACTTTAGCTGCCGTGAAGCATACGCAATCACTCGTCCTCTATGCATATGGAATGCCTCCAAACAGGTGATGGATGCATCATAGAATACCACAAAATCCTAGACTCCCTCTGTAAGAGTCAATACCGGGGCCTCATATTACCTCTGCCAAAGCGTCTCAAATGCCAACTGTAGATCAAGGCCCCATCGGAAATCCACTCCCTTCATTGTCATACTAGTGAAGGCTACTGTAATTTTGGAGAAATCCTGAATAAATCTCCAGTAGCATCCTGCCAAACCCAAGAAACTCATGATCTCTAAGGGAGATTTTAAAACCTTCCACTGCATCACAGCCTAGATCTTGTCTGGATCGACCAAAATCTCTTCCTAGTTAATGAGGTGCCCCGGGAACTAGACCTCTCATATCCAAAACGCACACTTTGAGAACATGGAATATAGCCGTTCTCGCATCAATACTCCTCGAAAGTCTTGAAGGTGCTCCTCAGGCTACTCTCTGGTCTTGGAATACACCAAGATATCATCAATACAAATAATAACGTATTGGCCGAGCCTCGGCCTGCACACCCGATTCATCAAACCCATAAAAATAACAAGGGCATTAGTGATCCCAAATGGCATCACCACGAACTCATTATGACCATAATGAGTAAAAAAATGTAGTCTTCTCCACGTCCTCCTCTCACTCTCACCCGATGATACTCAAACCACATATTGATCTTGGAGAGCCAAGATGAACCCTATAACTAATCAAAGAGGTCATCAGTCTGTGGAAGGGGGTAACAGTTCTACAACATTAACTTTTTGAACTCCTGGTAATCAATGCACATCCGATATAAACCATCCTTCTTCATGATGAATAGTATTGATGCACCCCACAACGAACTACTCCGTCTGATGAACTGCTTGCCTACACTGCTCCTGAAGTTGATAGGACAACTCATGCATCTCAGGCGTTGCCAAGTGGTATGACACTTTGGCAATTAGAGCCGCAACAAACACTAGATCAATCCTGAACTCAACCTACCTCTTGGGAGGCACTCCAGGTTACTCTTTCGGGAAAACATAGACAAACTCCCTGACAATTGGTACCTCTAAAAATGAAGTGTGCTATCCAACCTAAGTATCAACCACATAAGCTAGGTAACTAGTACACCCATATTCAAAATACTATCAAGCCGCGACTACCAAACAAAACCTTGAACCGAAACTAGTATCCTCACCATAATCACCAGTTCTCCCCCACTTGGGGTTTGAACTACTATCCGCTGGCTCTCATAGTCGATCATGGCACCAAACCCGCTTAGTCAATCCATCCTCACTATCACGCACACATCGTCCATGGGGATAGGGATCAAATCAATCGGATATGCCACCCCAAAGATCTCCATTACATAACCCTGATAGATACTGGATGCAAAAATCCTATGTTCATTGGCAATAGAAACTCGCAATGGACACTCCAACTCACAAAGCGGAACACCAAAATCCGTACTAAAAGATTGCAATATAAAAGATCGACTCGCACCCGAATCAAATAACACTAGATCAGGCAAAGTGTCCACTAAGAACGTACCTATCAGAAACATAAATATAAGCATTCCATAAAATAATTAAAAGAATAATAAATAGAAACATACCGGTCACAACATTTGGTGCTGCTCTTGCCTCCTTGATAGTAAGCTAAAAAGCTTGGTCGTGAGATTTCAGGGGCTCTGCCCTTCCTTGGCTCCCATCTACGATCCTCAGAATAGCCAGCGCTAGAGCCTATGTCGGTCTAAAAGCAAGCATGGGGCATTGGGCCTTTATGTGGTGCACCTGATCACAGTGATAGCAAATCCTAATGTTGGATGCGCGAGCTTGCAATCAATAGTTCCTCTCAATGTGGCCCTGCTTTCCACATTTTTGGTTTCCCAAAGAAGATCAACAGACTCCATTATGAACCTTGTCGCACATCCCGATAGTGCGGCCACTATGACTCCCAGATCTAAAATTAGTGGCCTTTAAGCACTTTGGCGCATGTTGGGACTGTATTGGGGTATGCCTCTACTCCTTCACCTGGATCTCCATCTTAATTTCAAGCCGCCTAGCAGCCTTCTTCTAAGCTACCAATGAACCATTGGACTGTATGGATACAAGCTGTCATATGTCTGTCGTCAACATGCTCAAGTATTGGGTCATTTGAGCTTGCTTAGAAGCAGCAAACTTAGGGAAAAAAATAACTCATCTTCGTGATCTCCATCACCGACTTGGTACTCTGCCTCAAATCTGATTACTCCTACGCTAACCTCTCTCGCTCCACCAGTGGAACATATCGAGAATGGAACATATCATACAATTGCTCCCAATTCACGGTAACCCTCTATTCTGGAGAATATGAGCTAGTAACCAGCCTCCGACAATCCTTCGCTCTAGAATGAAGAAGGTTTAGATCACACTGGACCTTTTAGTCAGGTACGCAAGAGCACAGGGGCTTCATACGGAAGTCCTGATACTAGAAAGCCCTCCCAGGTCCAATCCTCACAGCAGCAACAACTACGATGGATATAGCAACAACAGTCTTAGAAAGTCCATTGTATTCCTTATCAAGGAACTCCAGCATTTCGGTCTTAATAGACCGAAACAACACTGGTATCCGACGTCGGATGATAGAAATGATCTCCTAAATTATCTCACTAACCTGGTCCTCTATAAAAGTTGGCCAATCCTGGCTACCCGCTCCTCATCTTGATCCAGATTTTGTCTTAAATCGCCTTGTAACCGCCATACTTAAAATAAACAAGGGATATATCAGATGAATGCACATAATACCATAGGGAATAATATCCAACAAAACCCTTGGGGTTCTGACTTCCCTGTTACATGTATCGGTCCTCTATTTCTGGTAGTACATGCCCAAACTACCTTCCATACCTACCCGTAATTGTCTCAGAAGATCATCACAACAACCCTAACAGTACTCACTAGAATATGTGTACACCTCATTATCACTTCCTAGAGAAGGGATAGACATCCCTCGACTAGTCGGTTGACCCCACATAACTTATTCATGAAAATTCCAGCAACCTTGTAGCACTCATGTATGCTAGTGATACATAACATTGGATCATATAGACAATAGAATACTTGATTCTACCCTAAGCCCACAGCCAAACAACAAACATGAAATAAGGCAAAAAAAACATTCTCAAGCTATCAAATCTTCGTTATGTATAACTTTGATACATACACTCAGCTACTACAGTAATGTTGTCAGTTTCATACAAAGAAAACGTTAAGCTATCAGGCATCATATAATCAGGCAATTCTTGTAAGGTCCCAAAAAAAAGACTTGGAAATTTTTCATTTTTACATTTATAAAACAATAAACCTTATCATTGTCATAAAACCATGGTAATCAAATTTTATCAATGCATTATCATTATCAGAGTATATCACAAAATGTGGAATTGAGTGATGTATGCTCTACAATCATCTAGGGCTCTACCCTTTGAGACCAGATGTACCTGAAACATAAACTGAAATTCGTAAGTGCAAAACAAAGCACGTTACCAAAAAAACCACATATCATACACATCATACATATAACGGGCATGCCTACTAAGTATATCATGCCCTATCCAAACTCATATAACAGGCTCCACTTACTGAGTATAACGAGCCCCACCCAAACTCATATAATGGGACCATTGAGTATAATGCGCCCCACCCAAACTCGTATAACATGCCCTACCCAACACACAAATCATACAAGCATTACATTATACTATTATGTAGAATAATCATCGAGCCCCCCCCCCCCCCCCTAGTAAGCATACAAGCACGTACACATGCAAGAGTTACACATACATCTATCCTTCTAACATAAAACTCCATGGGAAGGTGTTGGTGCCTTCGTCCCACTAAACATGGTGAGGAAAGTCCCTGCAAACTACCAAATATCTCAAATAAAATCTTAAACTATTGATCCGAATAATTGACGCTGATGCGACATTGGCTCCGACTACCAGCTCTCAGATTTCGCGATGTCATCGGAGGCGCTCCACAAAGTCGCAAAAAAGATGGCCATCATCCTTTTCCCAGGAGGAGGTCTCGAGAAGACGCTCTGACGGTCAAGTCAGTGAAGAATATCTTGCTGACAGTGATGAGAATTGAGAGAGATCACTTACTACTCAAGGTAGGCCGGAGCCCTTTTATACTGGTGACCCTTAATGTTTCGTACGGGGAACAGGGACTGTAGTTCTGACAGGATCCATTTTTTTGATTGGCTAATTGTGTCCCCTATTATGTCAGGGATAACGATTAGCTCATGCGTTAGTGCTCTGGGCACATTCATTGTTGCATTGAGTCGTTGTCTTTGTCTTGTAACAGGGATGCTTTTGTAGAGGCCAGATTTCTTGTGCGAGCATTCTGCCTAGAGGGGACCTTAGGGCTCTAGATCCCTTGCTGAAACATCTAGTCCGATCCTGGCTAGGATAGTTGGAGGATCCTTCATTCTGGGGATCCTGGTCCTAGCCCATGCTAGGGGGCATGTCATCAAGTCCCCGAGTCCAGTAGTCATAGCCCTTGCTACCTAGCTTTGATGTTCCAAATTTAATAGCTTCCTAAGCGCTAAAACCCTTACTGAGACATCTAGCCCGGGCCTTGCCGGGCTAACTAGAGGAACCTTCGACACTGGGATCCTGCTCTTGGTTCGCACATACAGGCGCTTCATCAAGTCCCCTAGTCCAGTTGCCATAACGTTTGCTAGTTACTTATAATGTTATGGACTTAATGGCTCTGTACACGTGTTGAGAGATCGTTTGCTCATCACTATGATTTTGGCAATGTGACCGTCGTTCCTCTCAAGCAGTTATGTAACTTGTTAGGTTTTTGAAAATCCCACCTTCTTCCTTCTTGCTTATATATATATATATATATATATATATATATATATATATACACACACACACACACACACACACACACACACATATATATATATATATATATATATATATATATATATATATATATATATATATATATATATATATATATATAGCGAACTCTTCATCTCACCTGCATTCTTTTTGCGCTTTTATCCTTCCTTTTCTTCTTTCTGGTGATTTCTGGTTATGGTGACTCCGATTGGTCTTGTTACTACCGTCTCTGAGTTTGACAAACTGAAAGAGGCATATGGTTTGTCTTTGGCCGATAGGGTAAAGTTCCCCATTCCATGTGTCATGATCAATTCTCCTCCAACTGGGAAGATTCACATGTATTTGAAAATAGTTGATGCTGGCCTTCACCAGCCTTTGACCGACCTCCAAGAGGAACTACTCCGCCGTAATAGCTGCAGTGTTCAAATACTCACTCCTAATGTAATTCATAAAACGGTGGCCTTTGAAATGATATGTCGAGCCAATATTATCATCCCATATTTCTTTGACTTCAAATACTTATTTCGATTAGGAGCAACTGGCGACATGTACACGTTTTCTACTGGTTGTGGATGATATATTTTGTTCCGGACAGTAAAATATCCAATAACTGGTTATGGGTCAATCAGGAGTTGCTTGGTTGGGAGCGTTGTTGGGCGAACAACTTTTCCGACAACACTACGAATCTATTCTCCTACAACCAAACAATTGTTGATTTCTTAAAGACACCTCAAGTAGATGCCGAAGGGTTATCGATGGTCCTTATTGCCAGTGTTAAGATGAGCCTTAGAAGGTGTGCTTGTGGCGAGATGTCAGTCTTCTTTACTGTGTCTAATGGTAATATTGTTCTTCTCCTGCTCCTCCTCCCCCCTCATTTATTTTTTCTTTTATACATAATAACGAGTTGACTGATTATTATCTTCATAGGTACTTAGTGTTCCATTTCTATGGATGCCGTCCTCTAGAAACAATATCAAGGGAAGTTGGAGCACAATGTGGTGGATCTGCATGAGACTCTTCTGTCACACCCCCGAACCAGATGGCGGAAACGTCCGGGGGCTATCGTGACTCATTGAATACCATAACAGTGCATATACATGAAACATAACATTATACATCACCAACATTTGGAAATGATACAACTGGTAGCGTTTACATTCATTACATAGTTCAAAAATTACATTCAAAGAAAATACTGATTGATGCTACTTAAGCCACAGCAAAACGTCAGAAAGTACAAATCATCTTCACTTTATCTGTTACCTGAGAATACAAGTATTTTGAAAAACGTCAACATATGAAATGTTGGTGAGTTCATAAGTAGTGTTTGAAATCCAATGTGTTGTTTGAAAACCTTTATAAAATCCGATATTTTCTAGAAATAGAATAGTGTAACAAAATAAGAGATGATCCATGAGTATGCTTGTTTGAATTCTATAGGTGTAAGCATAAGAGTTATGAAATTCGACCGGAAATTTGTAATCGTTATTGAAATCCTAGGAAAACCCGACGTTTTCCCATCATTGTATCGTTGTATTCCGGAGGCATCGAGAATACAGAGAGTGGTGAAGTTTTGGGACAAGCGTTAGTGAAAACGTCAAGTCAACAACCTTACAAGTGATCCTTTTAGGCGTCACTCGTAAATCTTCACGCGACTCGATCCTCCCGGACTTGTAAAGTCCCACGACCGGAGGGAAGAGAGAAGGTACGAAACCTTCGGGGTTTCCCCGCGTCGTCCGAGACCAAATGCAATTGCGAAGAGCCCGAAGCCCAACTCGCAATCGTGAGTTACAGACTTTACTAGCAGCACTGAAGGACCCTTGGGGACCAGCAGCATGTTTGCCATTGAAAGTCCTTTTATGTTATGTAGGGTCGGTAAAACCCAACACTTCGTAAGAGAGAGAGACCTTCGGGCCTTAAGATCAGGTCGTTGGGCTAGCTAGGCTCAACAGACAAGATTTTACACTTTTGGGGCCCAAAGATGGTGCGTAGACGTCTGTGCACACTCGCATGTAATCGTAATCGTTATGGTTATGAATCGAATTGTCGTAACTTCGTCGTGTTAGTGATTTTGGATTTTTATTGGTTCGAGACCGAACCAATTCGTTTGACAACGACTTTTGGTATTGTAGTATATTGTATTTCGTCGACAAGCGTGTTACCATCAAATGGTCAAATTGCATATCTTAACTAGCCTTGAATATTTTCTGTTTTCAGCCCCTCCTTAATTGAAGAATTTACTCTTTTTACCCCTTTATTTAAAAACTTTCCGGTTTGGTCCTTAAATAAATTTTCTTGACATTTTTCTACCAAAAATTATTGAAATGAGTATTTTCCAGCAAAATTATCATAGAAAACAGTTTAAGCCCTTGAAACTTCAGTTTTCTCGGTTACAGCCCCTATCTTTCGCAACTTTTACATTTTTGACCCGATTTGGAAAAACTTTGCAATTTTGGTCCCTTTTAAATTTGGAAAGCATTTTAAACCCTTGAAAAGCATATGGAACACTTACAGTCCACTGTTTTACAGAAAAATGCAGTTTTGGCCCTCCAATTTAGGAAATTTCGCATATTGGGCCGAAAATGTCATATTTAGCCCAATAAGCTTGGAATTTAGGTTTTTAACCCTCTAAATAGCATATTTTCAGAAAAATACATTATGTAAACTGTTTTGGTTCATCTCACCCTTCAGATTTCGAAATGTTTCATATTGGGCCCTTCAACTTTGCATTTTCAACATGTTATGTCAAAAAAAATGAGTTTTTAGCCCAAGTTAAGTGTTGTTAAGCTATTTAGCCATGTTCTTAGTATACTTTGCATGTGAAAGTCTATTTTGTGCTATGATAAAATGTATGTCTCGGTTTTTAGCATATCACCCTAGATCTATCCATAAAATCATACAAAACATACATGTAAACATAGAAAACAACCACAACATACACATAATGATGGATCTTCACATTTTCTTGTATTCCCCCCCATAAAAACTCATAAAAATCGAAAATAAGGGGATATGAAACTCACCTTGGGTGTTGGTTCGGTTCTTGAAGAAAGAATAGAAGAAAGTTTGGTGATTTTTGGCCTTAGCACCCTTGATGAAGTTTTCGAGTTTATGAAGCTTTCTAAGGTGAAAAATCACGGTTTTTGCATGGATTAGGAAGGGATTTGATAATAAAAAGAATATAAATCATAGACCCATGCATGATCTTACCTTAGATGATGTTAATCTTGCAAAAATCCCCTTGAAGTCCTCTTAGAATTCTCGAAATTTTGGAGAGGAAGGTGAGAGTTTCTTGAGAGAATTTTGAGAGAATTTGTAAGGTGTGTGTGTGTGTTGGTTATCCTCGGCCGAAACAAGAAGGGAGAGGGAGAGAGAGAAGTAAGAAAAGACCTTGAGGTGATGCTTGCATGGATGAATGAGATTTTGCATGGAGATCCTATGGGTAAAAATGAGGTGGCAACCCAAGGTCAACTCTCTCTTTTTCCTTGGGCTTGGGCCGAGAATGGGGAGAGAAGAGAGGATTTTTGGGCTTTTAGCCCCTAAGCCCAACATTAGAGGTAGTTTGGGGTGCTTATTGGCCTTATAAAATAAAATTGTGATTTTTATGCTTCATTAAGCTAGGTTGGGTTAAATTATGGATCAAAGCTTGTGATTTATTTCATTCTAGGTTCTACCTAGCCCAAAATATTGAAATAAATGAATGCGGGTCCGATTAGAGCCCAATTAGAGTTCTAAGTCCATGATAGTCTCATTGGAGGCTTATTGGTCCATTTGGATCCAATAAGAGAGTTCTAGTTCAAAGTGGACTTAAACAAGGACTTCTAGGGCTTCCAATTGTTTGGTGACTATTTGTAGTACTTGCAGGAAGTATTTGATTGAAGTTTTGGATTCACATTAGTTTGAATGTATGGATTACATGACACAAAATTTCCAGTTGTGACATCATCCCCCCGTTAGAGGGAATTTCATCCCGAAATTCTGTTTGAAAGCTAGATTTGAGAATGCTAGAATAGGTGAGGGTACTTCTGCTTCATTTGGTCTTCGCGTTCCCATGTGAATTCTGGCCCACGCTTTGCGTTCCATCGTACCTTCACAATCGGGATGCGACTCTGCTTAGTACGCTTCACCTCCCTGTCCATGATTTCGATGGGTTCTTCGACGAACAGGAGATTCTCATTGATTTCGATTTCGTCGAGAGGAATGACAAGGGTTTCATCTGATAGGCACTTCTTCAGATTAGACACATGGAACACGGGATGTACACCATTTAGCTCTGCGGGTAGTTGTAGTCTATATGCTACCGGACCAATTCGAGCGATGACTTCGAAAGGTCCAATGTATCGTGGATTCAGCTTTCCCCTTTTCCCGAAACGTATAACCCCCTTCCAGGGCGAGACTTTTAACAGTACTCGATCACCGACCTGGAATTCTAAGGGTTTTCGTCGTTTGTCAGCGTAGCTCTTTTGTCGGTCACGCGATGCTTGCAGTCGAGCCCTGATTTGAACGATCTTTTACGTGGTTTCGCGAATGATCTCAGGTCCCGTTAGTGTTTTGTCCGACGCATGTATTTTTGCTAGCTGGGTGTCACCTACTTCAGCCCAACATAACGGTGATCTACATTTACGTCCGTAAAGTGCTTCGAAAGGAGCCACCTTGATGCTCGAATGGTAACTATTGTTGTATGAGAACTCGATTAATGGTAGGTGAGTGTCCCAAGACTTTCCGAAGTCTATCACGCATGCACGGAGCATATCTTCGAGTGTTTGGATAGTTCGCTCACTTTGACCATCCGTTTGAGGATGATAAGCGGTGCTCATATCAAGGGTTGTTCCCGTCGCCTTATGAAGCGATTGCCAAAATCGGGACGTAAACCTACTGTCCCTATCCGAGATAATAGATTTTGGCACTCCATGGAGTCTCACGATTTCTCGTAGGTACAACCGTGTCAGTCTCTCCATTTTGTAAGATTCTTTGATTGGCAGGAAATGGGCAGATTTCGTCAGTCGATCGATGATTACCCATATGGTATCCAGTCCGTCCGACGTCTTGGGTAGCTTGGTGACGAAATCCATTGAAATCCCCTCCCATTTCCACTCGGGAATTTCCGGTTGCTGCAACAATCCTGATGGTTTCTGGTATTCCACCTTTACTTTGGCGCATGTAAGGCACATGCTGACGTAGGTCGCGATTTCCGCCTTCATGTTAGGCCACCAATAGTGTTGTTTAATATCCAAATACATCTTATCAGAACCGGGGTGAATGGAGTATCGCGTCTTGGGGGCTTCCTTCATGACAACATCTCTAAACCCTCCCAGTTTAGGGACCCAAATACGGTTCATGAAGTAGTATACCCCATTCTCCCTTGTTTCTAGGTTCTTTTCCATCCCGCGCAATGCCTCGCTAGCTCTATTTTCCATTCTCATGGCCTCTGACTGGACCGACGCGATTTGGGTGGCTAGATGAGATTGAATGGTGATTGAGAGAGTTTTCGTACGACGGTTAGAGTACTCCTTCCGACTTAATGCATCAGCTACTACGTTGGCCTTGCCTGGGTGGTACTTAATCTCGCACTCATAGTCGTTTAGCAACTCAACCCATCTTCATTGCCTCATGTTTAACTCCTTTTGGTTTAAGATGTGTTGGAGACTCTTGTGATCTGTGAAGATGGTGCACTTTGTACCGTACAGGTAATGTCTCCAAATTTTTAGGGCAAAGACTACAGCTCCCAACTCTAGATCATGGGTTGTGTAGTTCACTTCATGCGTCTTTAGCTGGCGGGATGCATAGGCTATGACTCTCCCACGTTGCATGAGAACGCAGCCTAAACCCTGATTTGATGCGTCGCAGTAGACTACAAAGTCTTCCGTTCCTTCAGGTAGGGATAGTACAGGTGCGCTACAGAGAGCTTGCTTCAAGGTTCGAAATGCGATTTCTTGTTTGTCTGTCCATTTGAATGGTGCGCCCTTTTGCGTAAGCGAGGTAAGTGGCTTGGCGATCTTAGAGAAGTTTTGAATGAATCTCCTATAGTAGCCTGCTAATCCCAAGAATTGACGAATTTCCGTGGGCGTTGTCGGGATTGCCCAACCTTCTACCGCTTTGACCTTAGAGGGATCCACATGGATTCCATCTCGGCTGACTACATGGCCTAGGAAGTTCACGCTCCGCAGCCAGAACTCACACTTGGAGAGTTTGGCGTATAGCTTTTCTGATCGTAGAGTTTCTAAGACTTGTCGGAGATGTTGGCCATGCTCTTCCTTGTTTCGAGAATAGACGAGGATGTCATCGATAAAAACAATGACAAAGTTGTCGAGAAACGGTCGGCAGATTCGATTCATTAGGTCCATAAATGCGGCGGGGGCATTCGTTAGACCGAAGGGCATTACGACAAATTCATAATGTCCGTAACGAGTTCGGAAAGCGGTTTTTGGAATATCCTCTTCCCGGACTCTGAGTTGGTGATACCCGGACCGTAAATCTATTTTAGAAAAATAACTAGCCCCTTGGAGCTGGTCAAATAGGTCATCGATCCGTGGGAGTGGGTAGCGGTTTTTGATTGTGAGTTTGTTTAACTCTCTATAATCGATACACATTCTAAAAGATCCGTCTTTCTTTTTGACAAAGAGCACCGGAGCTCCCCATGGCGAATAACTAGGTCGAATAAATCCCTTATCCAAAAGTTCGCTGAGTTGGCTAGATAATTCCTGCATTTCGGCAGGAGCCAACCGATAGGGTGATTTAGCAAGAGGAGTTGCTCCTGGGATAAGGTCAATTCGAAATTCGACCTGTCTTTCTGGGGGCACTCCCGAAAGATCTTCAGGAAATACATCCGCAAATTCACATGCCACTGGAATGTCTCGAACGTTAATCTCCCCCTTGGTCTTGTCCACCACATGAGCCAGGAACGCCAGATTGTTCCGACGTAGATATTTTTGTGCCTTGACACACGAAACGAGGCGAAGGTTCATGCTAGATTTGTCTCCGTAGACCACTAGGGTTTCATGATTTGGAAGACGAAGACGGACGGCCTTCTCGTGGCACATAATGTCGGCATGGTGGGGGCTTAACCAGTCCATACCGATGATCACGTCGAAACTCCTAATTGATACTGGCATTAGGTCTATTTGGAAGACGTGTTGATTAAGAGTTAGGGTACATCCGATGTAGATTTCCCCAGTGGATTCGGTTTTCCCATTGGCCATTTCCACCGTATAGGCTTCATTTAGCTTTTGGGGAGGTTGTTTTAATAAGTGTTTAAACTTATTGCTTACGAAGCTTCGCTCCGCTCCGGAGTCAAATAAGATGCATGCATAAGCGTGGTTTAAGAGAAACGTACCGGTAACAACAGAGGGATCCTGAATAGCTTCCCCCTGACCCACGGTCATCATTCTTCCTGTTCCTCCATTTCTCGATTTGTTGTTGTTGGGACAGTCTCGGCGGACGTGTCCAGTCTTTCCGCATCCGTAGCCGGTGTAGCTAGGCCCTGCGCTGTTACCGCTGACATGGGTGTTGTTGTTGTTGCGAGGGTTGTTGTTGTTGATTCCCTGATTTTGGTTATGGGGGGGGGGGGGTAAGCTTTGCAATACTTTGCAGTGTGACCCCTTCGGTTGCAGTTGGCACACTGAAAATCCTTGCATTCTCCATAATGATGGAAACCGCACTTGTTGCATTTAGGAAGATTACCGGAATAAGGTTTGGAAGCATTTGAAGTGGCTGAGGTTGGAGCATGTGGTGCGGCTGGAGCCGATGTAGTAACGGCATTTACCGCTACTGTCTGCTGTTTCTTGAAGGTGTCGGGGCCCTGACGCCCCTTCCTCTTGTTGTTCCTTCCCCTCTTGTCATCTCCTTCCTTCTTCTTCTCAGCCTCCACTGGTTTCTCTCCCTTTTTGATATTATGGTCGTACAACCTCTTCGCCAACCTCTTTGCACTGTCAAATGTTTCTGGGTTTGCAGCTATCACATTCCCTTGAACTGGTGATGTGAGTCCCCAAACGAATCGCTCGATCTTCTTCCCTTCCGAGGTGATCATACCCGGGCACAACAGAGATAGTTCACTGAATCTCGATATGTAAGCATCGATGTTCCCATTCTGCACCGTGAGATTCCATAGCTCTTGTTCCATCTTCTATATTTCGCCTCGTGGGCAGTACTCTGCCATCAACATTTCTTTCATTTCTGTCCAGGGGATAGAGTTGGCTACAGGGAGCGTCATGGATTCTAAATGTCCATTCCACCAGGTGAGTGCTTGGTCCACGAAAGTGCAAGCTGCGAACTTCACCTTCATGTGCTCAGGGCAGTCGCATATCTCGAATATCGATTCCACCTTCTCGATCCAGCGTTTCAGAGTGATCACTCCTCCGATACCATTAAAAGTTCGTGGTTTGGCGTTGGTGAAGTCCTTGTAGGTACACGTCTTGGTGGATCCTTGATTCGTTCCATTGTTTGAACTTCTGGCTCCTTGCCTATTTACTCCTCCATTATTCCCTTGTTGAATTTGCGCAATCGCCGCAGTGACTGCTGCCGATACAGCTACTTGAAAGGCGGCTGAGTCAACTTCAGGTGGGGTTGGTCCTGGGTTTCCGCGAGTAGTTGGGCGAGGCATCTCTCTGTTATGAAGCGGAAAGATGTTGAGTGTTCGTGGTTTCTGTGAGGTTGCGACCCTACTATCTAGGTGTATGATGCGAACCTAAACGTTTCTACCATCGAGCATACAATCATAACGTCTCAACACATAACGATTTGCAATATTGTAATAAAACACATAGAAATTTACTAATATTATCCGCATTTGATACGTGAAAATTTTGCTCGTAAGAGCATACATAAGTAACACTAATCCGACAGCATAACGGCTCCATGAGTAGTGTAGTCACTTAGACATAGAGCCGGAGTACATAACATAGTTCCTAATGATCTACTATGATGAGTCTATCCCTAACCGCGATGAGCTGTGTCCTACTATAATGGTGAAATCATATGCCGAAGTGCTGAGCTAGCAGCTGCGCCATCTCTGTCATGTCTACAATGACCTCATCCCTCTCAAGCTCTGCTCGCACGGCTCGCGCTTCCATAACGAACAGTTGTTGTCGTAAGTCGGCAATCACGGTTTCTGGGGAGCGATTCTCCCGCGAGGGATTCACTGGTGGGACGTGGGGATCCCGTTGCACTTCGCTAACAGGAGACGCGAAGTGACCCGTGTCCGGGGCCTGATCCTCCTTCATGTCATCGTCGGTTTCCTCGAACTCGTAGTCGGTGTCCATGTACTCGTCTGGTTCAATGCCGTAGGCTCCCTCTTGATTCCCTTCTGGTTCGCCTTCGAGTACCCCGTGTGCCTCAGGGGCTTGGAAGAACTGAATGCCCTGATGTTCTCCCTCCATGACGACTGAGAGAAAGTATGCGAATAAGCTATCACTTTCCTATGATTCTAAAGCTATGGCACCAGCTAAACCGACATCCTATTCTTGGTGGTAGGGGTATAGTTTTAGGTTCCCTAGCTATCCCGACCTCATCGAGACGTGTATTAGTTTTACTTTAGAGAGAATGTAGTTGATCAGGCTACATTCACTCCTTGGTATTACTAAGAACAGTCCCAATTTAACCGAGACACCAGCATTATTGTGTTTGATTCGGCGTTATGTTCTTATTCCTAATACAAGCAAGCGTATTTTATTTACTTGTTTTGTTCAGAGTTATGTTAGTCCCTCTTTTTGGTTTATAGTTGCATATCCGTATGCGGCGAGATATGCTAGTTCACTATAAACAAACTTCTGATACCAACCTGTCACACCCCCGAACCAGACGGCGGAAACGTCCGGGGGCTATCGTGACTCATTGAATACCATAACAGTGCATATACATGAAACATAACATTATACATCACCAACATTTGGAAATGATACAACTGGTAGCGTTTACATTCATTACATAGTTCAAAAATTACATTCAAAGAAAATAATGATTGATGCTACTTAAGCCACAACAAAACGTCAGAAAGTACAAATCATCTTCACTTTATCTGTTACCTGAGAATACAAGTATTTTGAAAAACGTCAACATATGAAATGTTGGTGAGTTCATAAGTAGTGTTTGAAATCCAATGTGTTGTTTGAAAACCTTTATAAAATCCGATATTTTCTAGAAATAGAATAGTGTAACAAAATAAGAGATGATCGATGAGTATGCTTGTTTGAATTCTATAGGTGTAAGCGTAAGAGTTATGAAATTCGACCGGAAATTTGTAATCGTTATTGAAATCCTAGGAAAACCCGACGTTTTCCCATCATTGTATCGTTGTATTCCGGAGGCATCGAGAATACAGAGAGTGGTGAAGTGTTGGGACAAGCGTTAGTGAAAACGTCAAGTCAACAACCTTACAAGTGATCCTTTTAGGCGTCACTCGTAAATCTTCACGCGACTCGATCCTCCCGGACTTGTAAAGTCCCACGACCGGAGGGAAGAGAGAAGGTACGAAACCTTCGGGGTTTCCCCGCGTCGTCCGAGACCAAATGCAATTGCGAAGGGCCCGAAGCCCAACTCGCAATCGTGAGTTACAGACTTTACTAGCAGCACTGAAGGACCCTTGGGGACCAGCAGCATGTTTGCCATTGAAAGTCCTTTTACGTTATGTAGGGTCGGTAAAACCCAACACTTCGTAAGAGAGAGAGACCTTCGGGCCTTAAGATCAGGTCGTTGGGCTAGCTAGGCTCAACAGACAAGATTTTACACTTTTAGGGCCCAAAGATGGTGCGTAGACGTCTGTGCACACTCGCATGTAATCGTAATCGTTATGGTTATGAATCGAATTGTCGTAACTTCGTCGTGTTAGTGATTTTGGATTTTTATTGGTTCGAGACCGAACCAATTCGTTTGACAACGACTTTTGGTATTGTAGTATATTGTATTTCGTCGACAAGCGTGTTACCATCAAATGGTCAAATTGCATATCTTAACTAGCCTTGAATATTTTCTGTTTTCAGCCCCTCCTTAATTGAAGAATTTACTCTTTTTACCCCTTTATTTAAAAACTTTCCGGTTTGGTCCTTAAATAAATTTTCTTGACATTTTTCTACCAAAAATTATTGAAATGAGTATTTTCCAGCAAAATTATCATAGAAAACAGTTTAAGCCCTTGAAACTTCAGTTTTCTCGGTTACAGCCCCTATCTTTCGCAACTTTTACATTTTTGACCCGATTTGGAAAAACTTTGCAATTTTGGTCCCTTTTAAATTTGGAAAGCATTTTAAACCCTTGAAAAGCATATGGAACACTTACAGTCCACTGTTTTACAGAAAAATGCAGTTTTGGCCCTCCAATTTAGGAAATTTCGCATATTGGGCCGAAAATGTCATATTTAGCCCAATAAGCTTGGAATTTAGGTTTTTAACCCTCTAAATAGCATATTTTCAGAAAAATACATTATGTAAATTGTTTTGGTTCATCTCACCCTTCAGATTTCGAAATGTTTCATATTGGGCCCTTCAACTTTGCATTTTCAACATGTTATGTCAAAAAAATGAGTTTTTAGCCCAAGTTAAGTGTTGTTAAGCTATTTAGCCATGTTCTTAGTATACTTTGCATGCGAAAGTCTATTTTGTGCTATGATAAAATGTATGTCTCGGTTTTTAGCATATCACCCTAGATCTATCCATAAAATCATACAAAACATACATGTAAACATAGAAAACAACCACAACATACACATAATGATGGATCTTCACATTTTCTTGTATTACCCCCCATAAAAACTCATAAAAATCGAAAATAAGGGGATATGAAACTCACCTTGGGTGTTGGTTCGGTTCTTGAAGAAAGAATAGAAGAAAGTTTGGTGATTTTTGGCCTTAGCACCCTTGATGAAGTTTTCGAGTTTATGAAGCTTTCTAAGGTGAAAAATCACGGTTTTTGCATGGATTAGGAAGGGATTTGATAATAAAAAGAATATAAATCATAGACCCATGCATGATCTTACCTTAGATGATGTTAATCTTGCAAAAATCCCCTTGAAGTCCTCTTAGAATTCTCGAAATTTTGGAGAGGAAGGAGAGAGTTTCTTGAGAGAATTTTGAGAGAATTTGTGAGGTGTGTGTGTGTGTTGGTTATCCTCGGCCGAAACAAGAAGGGAGAGGGAGAGAGAGAAGGAAGAAAAGACCTTGAGGTGATGCTTGCATGGATGAATGAGATTTTGCATGGAGATCCTATGGGTAAAAATGAGGTGGCAACCCAAGGTCAACTCTCTCTTTTTCCTTGGGCTTGGGCCGAGAATGGGGAGAGAAGAGAGGATTTTTGGGCTTTTAGCCCCTAATCCCAACATTAGAGGTAGTTTGGGGTGCTTATTGGCCTTATAAAATAAAATTGTGATTTTTATGCTTCATTAAGCTAGGTTGGGTTAAATTATGGATCAAAGCTTGTGATTTATTTCATTCTAGGTTCTACCTAGCCCAAAATATTGAAATAAATGAATGCGGGTCCGATTAGAGCCCAATTAGAGTTCTAAGTCCATGATAGTCTCATTGGAGGCTTATTGGTCCATTTGGATCCAATAAGAGAGTTCTAGTTCAAAGTGGACTTAAACAAGGACTTCTAGGGCTTCCAATTGTTTGGTGACTATTTGTAGTACTTGCAGGAAGTATTTGATTGAAGTTTTGGATTCACATTAGTTTGAATGTATGGATTACATGACACAAAATTTCCAGTTGTGACATCTTCCTCCGCTGCACCACCTTAGCCAACCGCCGTCTGTAGTTGTAACATCCGTTTTACCAAGTATATTGTTTTAATTATTTAATTTAAGGATTTTGGAGGGACTCGACGAGTTGGTGCCTCAAATCGTCGAGTATGGTCGCGGCTTGGTGATGTGGATAATGAATGGACTTGATGAGTCAGAGAGATGACTCTCCGAGTCAGCAGTGTTGGTAGAAACCCTAATTCTCTCGTGCCTGAGCCTATTTAAAGGCACTTAAGGTCTCCTATTGCGGCTACCCTTCAGAGGAGAGAACCCTAAACGAGTCCTGAGTGCTTTGGGCAAGAAAGAGAGCCATGTCGAGCTTCTTGGTGAGTGTCTTGCAAGGAAGAGGAAGGTTTCAAGTCAAAGGGGATAGAAGAGGTTATAGATCCGCGATTTTCAATCAAGGAGCATCAGTTGGAGGTATCAATTCGGACCCCTTTCTTCCCTTCTTTAGTAGATCTTTCTTTTGTGAATTAGGGCTTATATTACCTTCCTAGTAGGGTTTTGAATGCATAAAGCCCCCTCTTATAAGTTTGTATCATAGATCTGGATCTTGTAGGGTCCAGAGAGTCCGAAAGTGGGAAGCGATGGTGAAGCAACCATTGGGATTTAGAACTTGAAACCATTAATGGGGTTTTTATGGTTTATAATGCAAAATACACCATGTATGGACATCAAGACTGGACCTTTACGCGACTTTTGGATAGTAAGAGGTTAGATCTATGAGTTAGAGTTACAGATTTGACCTCAGGTGGCTGAATGAGTAATTCAATAGAGCTGACTTGCCGAGTCCATGGGATGACTCAATGAGTTGTAACGGGTGTGACCCAGTAGTCTTGGCCAATGTTGACTCATCGAGTTGGGAATCAACTTAGTGAGTTGAGCGAACCCGAGGAAGTTCATGGAGAATTCAAGGGGACTCAAAGAGTCACAGGTGTGCACTCAACAAGTTAGGTCAACAAGGAATGTTGACCCAGGTTGAATTCTGTTGACTTCATGAGTGGACCAGTAAGGGGGTAGGAGGGGCCAAGGAGGGGTAAAATAGTCTTTTACCCATCCTGAGGGTCAAAAGAGAAAAATAGTATTTAAGGTATAAAGAGTAAGAAGATGGATATTGATTGAGATGCTTGTCTTATGTGTTAGGCGGAGGCTAGCACAAGATTTTCGAGTGCTTGTTGGTTACCTACTAACCGAGGTGAGTCTTCTCACTATACGTTACCTAGAGTCGTTTATGTGTGACCAGAAGGTCTTATGTGCTTACATGAGTTATGCATCTTGCCTATGTTATATTATGCTAAGAGTTATTTAGACCGGACTAGAAGGTCCAACGATTTATGAGGCCAGAAGGCTCAACCAGACCCGAACAGATGGTCTAACGAGCTAGACCGGATCTAAGGGTCCAATGAGCTGAAGGACCAGAAGGTATCCCAGAGTTGTGGAGCCGGAAGGTCCACTGAGACACATTGATCAGAAGGTCTCGTAGAGCCATAGCCTCGAATGGTTGGTTATATGTATGTGGTATTTTAGGGAACTCACCAAGTTTTGTGTTTACCGTGTTATGTGTTATGTGTCTTAGGTTTCTCCGGGTCACGGGACGACACCTGCTTGATTGTACACACCAGGGAAAGAGTTATGTTTTGAGGATCTTGGATTATAAATTAATCAAGCATGGAGTTGTTTTTGTATTTGAATAAACGAGATTTTTATAGAATACGTTATGAAAAGTATGCGATTTTAAAATGAAAATTTTCGTCGTTAGAAGTTGGTATCAGAGCCTTGGTGTGAGGGATCCGGATGTACCCTCGGGTAAATCTGGACTCAAACTAAGGATTTGAGAAAAAATTTCAAAGAAATGATTTTTCTAAAGCGAACAAGAGTTTCTATAAGAGAAAATGAGAAGGAGGTGTACAATCAGCCAGAGCTCGAACGGTGATTTCCCAAAATACCATTTCTTTTATGTTATGAGATGTTTATGAGATATCAGGCATTCTAGAAATAAGCTAGCTATTCCATATTTTAGGACTAGAGTGGCTTAACTTGTGATGCCTTAGCCTAGAAGTTGCTATTATCTGTTATGTGCTTTCGAGTATGTGCTGAGAAAGAGTATCCAACAGGAATCCTTTTTAGAGAGGGATTTAAGTAGAAGAGTAATCTAGGAGAGATACCTAGATTAGCATTGGAGGAACGTACTGACAGAGTAGTTCGATGCCCGTGTGGGGTGAAGTTGCTTGGGTTCGGTGATATCCTCCGAGCAGGAGGAGAGCAAGTAGGATAATAACCTAGAGGGGTTTTACGTGCTGGTTGAGATTATCCGATGCCCGGATGCTGATAGCTTCGTGCTTTGTGGAACTCTTGATGATAGGAGTGAACTACTAAGTGAATATGAGGATATTCAGGAGGTATATGGTGCCATCATTAGGAATTCTTCAACAGCTGATGGTAGAGAAGTGTGAGCACCTAGGAAGACCTAGGGGGTGACCGTGGTCAGATGAGTGCGATGACAGGATAAAGTATTTTGATGCGGAGCGAACACGTGTAACAGGATGGACGAATGAGAAGGTTGCGCAGCTACTTAGGAAATCTGGTATGGTTTATGTGGAAAGTATGGGTAGATGTGGCAGGTAGTATGGGCCCATATGACTGAAGGCAGAGGACCCATACTTGATGCAGGGAGTATTTTGGAGGTTCTAAGTAGTAGGTTTAGAGGTGATGTCATGGTTAGAGTACCATGCTAAGTGACAGATTGATTGGTGATGCCATGGTTCGAGTACCATGGTTTATATCAGATCAAGAGTTGGCCACATTGTTCGAGTACCCTGACTCGTGGCAGTTAGTGTTACTGGTTCTACCAGTTATTCCGTTGTGATTGGTTAGACCGAGATCGGATGCGATAGAGTATGAGGTCAAAGGGCCATGAGGAATAAGTTCCAACAAAGCATCCCTTGTGAAGTAAGTGGAGATGATTCCAAGGTATTTTTGGTGAGATGTCAGATGGATTCACAATAGTCAAGGATAACTAGAGATGGCGTTTATGGAGGATCGTGGCGTGAGTTCAACAATCAGCCGATAGTGGAGATGTCACCTTCTATGACCTGAGTGATGTTATTTCTATTTCCTAAGGGAAACATAATAGGTGTTGAGATTTTGGTTTCTGAGCTTGTGGGTAAAACCCTGCGGTTTAGCATTGATGGCGACCTGCCATCAGAGTATTTGGGCAGTATGTTTGCCGAGAGGTAACGATAGAGCATGAAAAAGTTGTCAGTGGGGAATCAGATGGTTGAGGACAAGGATACACCCTATTTGAGTATAATAGGGCATGTATTAGCTGCAACGGTGGACGAGCAAGAAGAGGATATTGGGGCGGTGGCTCTTATTGTCTATGATGAGTATCGAGTGTTGTAATGAGGTCTCCGCTCTTATTACAATCCACATGATGGAACGTTGGTTGAGGGGTCGAGGATGAGGAGTATGATAGTTCATTATTTTCAGAATAAGAGTCAGGGTTACTACTGGACAGTTGAGATGTCCGGTAATGGGATGGTATGAGATTTTGTATGATTAGAGGCAATCATGATGAGAAGTTTCTAAGGATTTCATCTAAGATTCTGGATATTCGGAGTTGCGGGGTCTCTATCGGGGAGACCATCGAGCATTATTTAGTACCTTCCAAGATTAAGTGCGATGTTTCTGGTGGAAACAGTCTATGGAATAGATTATTGGTGTGCTAATTGGTGATGGTTCGAACCCTAAGTGGGGGAGAACCGGGTAGTTTATTTAGAGGATCAAAGATTTGTTCAAGAGCGGTTAGGGAGTTAGATATAGAGACGTACACTATGGATTCATGAGTTATTGGTGGTCTAAGTGAGTTGCAAAGAGAGTTAATGGATGTTCTACGTGTTCAGGAAAGGATGAGTGTCTGCACGGAAGGTGGCCGTTGGTCAGAGGCCTTGGGGTAGATAAGAATTTTTCAAGGTGGTTGGCTCATAAGGATACTTCGGCAGTTGGGGAATTTTGGTTCGATGAATGGATTATTTTATGCTCTTTGGAAAGGTAATAGATGATCGGGTAGCTAATTTCTAGGTCGGCATGCATAATCTCGCTTGGTTTTGAGCAATAGAGGAAAGAGTTTCAGAGGGTCATCTTCGTGCTGTGAGTCGTTGACGATTTCTCTATGTTTCAAATTGGGAGATGGAGTATTCCGGGTTTACATGTAGCACGAGAGGAAGCAATGTGGTATATGAGTATGATGCCATGAGTATGAGATCAGTGGTAGAGTCAAGACATTGTGAGGTGATGTGATGGTGTATCGGGGTATCCAATGTCCTAAATATCAGATTATTTTGAGTTTTGAGTTTGAGATGACACGTGGTGTATCAAGTATCTACGGTTCCAATAGGAGCCCTTCGGACAATTGACATCAAGCAAGATTATTCGAGAATGTGGATTGTGGTAGGGAAAGGTGTTTTGTTTTGACAGATGTCGTCAGAAATAGTGATGCATAATTTGGGTAAGTATGTACACCTATCTATGGTTGGTCCGTAGGGAATGAGTTAATGATCGCATTGTGGCATCTACCCGAGGATGAGTTTGTGAAGTGGTTAAAGAAAGTGTGGTAAGACTGCGGGGAGTTGCAGTTTCAATGAGTTAGTTCAAAGGGGTGTGGTGATGATGCAGGGGGCTGTAGTACTTACTAGTTAAAGATAGGGTGTTGTGATACTGCGGGGAGCCGTAGTACTCACTAGTCAGTGAGAGAGTGTTGTGATGAAGTACTCTCTGATCAGAGCATGAAGTACTCTTTGAGTTTTTGGGAACCTGTTGGTCGAACCACGGGCGAGACTAGGGTCTCTATATTTGTCGAGAATCGTTATATTATGAATTTAGTAGTGGTTTTCGCAACCAAAGGGAAGTGGATAAGTGAGGTATGCACGGGTTGCGAGTCATGAGTCATGAGTTGAGTGGTTCATTAGGACGAGTGGTTCCAACACTTGGTTAGACAAAACTCTCGAGTTTGAGTTTGGCTCTAGTGGTGTGTTAGGTAGGCGAGATGAGATTCCATGTTGAAGGGTATTGGTTGTCATATGGTGTCTTATACCAGTGTAGGTCAGTGCTTGGTTCCGGAGGTACCGCGAGACGCATGGAACTAATGAACCTTAGACGAAAAAGGCCATGGGTGAGTCATTCTTCAGTGGGGATTTTAGTATTCGCTTGGGATAACAAGAATTTCATGACTGGTGTGACACAATCGACCGGAATATTTGTTGAGAGGGGGAAGGCGGCGAGACATTTTTAGGCATGTAGTGGGTAAACTTTGGAGGTCCGACGGTAGGGTCGAGAGTAGACCAGGCGCTAAATGATTAACGAGATATTTGTGAGAAAGTGAAGGATTACGATTTTAGAGGTTGAGGACTTCCGAGGGAGCATGATTATTTCTCTTGTATCTGAGATCAGTGTGATGAGAGTTTATTGTTCGTATGGGTTTTGATACTAGATCAATGGATGGGCCCTAGTGGGATGTGAGCCTTTCATTC
This sequence comes from Lactuca saligna, assembly GCF_052625555.1. Classification (NCBI taxonomy): domain Eukaryota; kingdom Viridiplantae; phylum Streptophyta; class Magnoliopsida; order Asterales; family Asteraceae; genus Lactuca; species Lactuca saligna. The sequence goes on from NC_136421.1 coordinate 76,697,650, forward strand.
CTTAGGGCGTGATTCGGATCGTTTAGTACGTTTAGTATGAGTGATCAGTTGCTAATTGTTGGACTTTGTCTTGTGAGAATCAGTGGAGCAGTGAGTTATCAGGGTTGGTGTTTGAGGAGCATATATCATGGTGATAGCTTGAGTGGGCAGTCTGGCAGCGGGCCAGGCCACTAGAGTTTCCAGATTTTAGGAATGTTAGAAAGGGGTATCTTAGCGGCAGAAGGGTTGGTTTGGTTCTGGACCTGGGAATTTTTGTGTAGATTCAGGTGTCCATGGAAAAAGATATCGATGTGGTATGAGATCCTTTTGGTAGTGCCTTTCGGGCTGTTGGATTCAATCTATGTGTGGTTAAAAAGCGATTTTGAGGGCGAAATCTAATTCAAGTGGGGGAGAATTTTAACATCTGGTTTACCAAGTATATTATTTTAATTATTTAATTTAAGGATTTTGGAGGGACTCAACGAGTTGGTGCCTCAACTCGTCGAGTAGGGTCGCGGCTTGGTGATGTGGATAATGAATGGACTTGATGAGCCGGGGAGATGACTCGTCGAGTCAGCGTTGTTGGTAGAAACCCTAATTCTCTCGGTCCTGGGCCTATTTAAAGGCACTTAAGGTCTCCTATTGTGGCTACCCTTCAAAGTAGAGAACCCTAAATGAGTCCTGAGTGCTTTGGGCAAGAAAGAGAGACATGTTGAGCTTCTTGGTGGGTGTCTTGCAAGGAAGAGGAAGGTTTCAAGCCAAAAGGAACCGAGGACGTTGTAGATCTGCGATTTGCAATCAAGATCATCAGTTGGAGGTATCAATTTGGACCCCTTTCTTCCCTTTTTGATTACATTGTTCTTTTGTGGATTAGGGCTTGTATTACCTTCCTGGTGGTGTTTGAATACATCAAACTGTGACAACTGCCAATTCAGGTCATTCTTGGACTCATGCATCTTTATAATAACCATTCATGCACAACATGTCATGACCTAGTAGTATAAATTAGGTCAAAAATCTTGCATAAACTAGGATCCAACTAAGGTCTAGGACTAATATACTTGATACTTACAATTCTAGTAAGTTGCTTAGCTACAATAGGAAATGCCAATACTATAATTAGAATAAAGCTTCAAGCTTTGTTATAATTGAAATAGGGTATAAAACTCTAAAAATAAATTAAAACATTCTAATTATACTTCAACATGTTGTTGAATATCAATCAATGTTCCAAAAACTCTAAACAGCCAAAAATCCAAATTTATAAATCTTAAAGCTTAAAAACTTTATAAAATTTGGCTATAAACTTTCTAATATCAAATTTTATTAATCAAATTATGGATTATACCAATGAAATAGAAATATAAATTACAAGTATTAATCATAATTTATTAGTTAAAAACAAGATTTTTAAATAAATCAAAAATTGCTTAAAGAATCACTTTTATAAAAATTAGATTTTTATAAAAATTAGATTTTTATAAAAATTAAGGAGGGATTTTTTATAAAAATTTGAATTTAGGAGAGAGGAGGCTTTAATGCCTCAAAAATCTGGCCATCTCCCCTCTCCCCATGCACTCTCTTCCCAAAACTCATGATTAAACTCAAACCCACACTCCACCTCTTCTCTCTTCACTCTTCTCACTTCACTCTCTTCACACACTTCACCCTCTTCCTCTCTCTCTCTAAACTCACGAAATTTCTCTCATTTCTCTGCCAAATTTCAAGACTTTGAAGACCTTGAAGTGTTCTTACTTCTCTCAAGATCATAACCAAGGTAAACAACATCATCTTCTTCCATAGTTTGATGATTCTACTTCTTTTCCTTCTTAGTTTTCTCTTCTTTTAGGATTCTATGCCTTTCCATGGCTAGAAATCTTTATTCTCCCCTTGTGGTTTGTAGATTCTCACCATAACACAATGCATGTGTTTGAAATGGTGAAAATCCGGGATCAAACCCATGCAAGGAGTGAAAAAGATGCACATATGATCATGTGACATCAAAACATAATATTTCATGTTCTTCTCCATTTCTTGTGTGTTCATGCATGAACGAAAGCATTAAACCATTTCTAGTACATCTTGGATGCTCATTCATTCCATGCATGTGTTAGAAATCGGGCCTTACCAAGGACATGCATGATGTTCTTATTGAAATACCCTAAAAATGCACACAAGCAAACATGCAATCTGCCAGATTATTTTGTTCGACTTTGAACAGTCATAACTCAGTCATTTTTTAACCAAATCATGATATTCTTTTTGTATTGGTTAGTTCCACGAGTTAACTTTCAAACCCAACTGGTCTTACTGTAAAATATTAAATATCCGATTTTTGGCAGATTTTACAAAAAGGTTGCGCATACAGCTCTTTTTCTGTGATCACTATTTTTATCTTGCTTAAACAATGGTCTTAAACCCAACCATAAATCTTAGGAAAAATACCTTAGAAACTTAACATATCTAGTGAGTTATGGTTGAAATTTCGTGGCTTAAAACCTCACTGAATGGGCTACAAAAATTCATGAACCTCAGCCACATTTACACTTCATGCATTATTGCATGCAACTTTTCTTAAATTGTTTGGAATCATTACCCTCATTTCTCTTCTGAATACATTCTTAACATTTTTACTTTTGAAAGCCCTTGCATGCATGAGATAATCTGGAAAATTTCAAGAGCTTTTGTTATTTATTTGATTTATTAGAATTATTGCTAAAACCAAGGGCATAAATCATATAAAATACTTCTAGAGGTCAATAAATCCTAAATAAATTCATGGATGATACTTATGGGGAATAATGACCCCTCACCAAATTTCAGCAATTTTTGTTACTGTTTCATATGATTTCTAATTTTCTTTTATTTAGGACATGATAAATTACAAAACCACTTTTTAGGATGTGAAAATTGTATCTAACAATTTTCGCATACCTTACTTGTGATGGGTGACTCAAGAAAATAATTTCAAGATTTTTCATCATGTCTAGCTATTTTTCCCAATTTTTGGTAATTATAATGGCTTAAAAATGGGAAAAATAGTTCTGATTATCCAAAATTCATGAAAATTTGCCAGGATATCATATTATATAGTAGGAGGTTACATAAAAATTTTGAATATTTTTCTCCACTGTAAACTATTTTTCCCTTATTTTCTAAAGTTAATTGCACTAAAATTCACTTAAATATACATAAATACCCAAAACCAGTTTATACATTATGAAAACCACTTTTGATATTTTTCCCAAGATATTTATACTGTAAATGATGTTACAAAAATTTATGGTAATTTATTTTAACTGTTTAATAATATTTCTTTAATTAATGACTATTTAAAGGAATAAAACAAGGAAAAATACAAATAACCACTGAAAAATATATTTTATATTTTTCCCAGCCTATTTATGTATAATAACAATTAAATAAAAAGTTTGGGTAATTTTGGAAACTGTTTACTATTTATTTCAATTTTTATTGAAATAAATGCTCAAAAATTATAAAATATAATTAAACAGCTTGGAAATCCATTTTTATAATTTTCCCAGCTTAGTATTGTGTATTAACAGTTAAATAAAAAGTTTGAGAATTTTTATCCCTCGAATGCTATTTTTCGTGAATTTATGTTGTTATTGAGACTTAAAATTTGGAAAATTAACCTTCCAAGGTTGTAATTAATCGCACGACTTGTAAAATTTCAATACATCAGAAAAAGTGTAACAAAATGATATAAATCCAATACTAAAACATAAATTGGCATTTCCCTATATGTAGAGTTTAGTATATTAGCATTAGATATCGACATGGAAACTCACTAGTGCGTGTGTTTGGTGTCGTAGGATCCCGGTAGTAAGACGTTGGTGCATCCCGAAGTACCGCTTGTGTCTACACAAAACATAGTGAGTATTCACGCACTCCCCTATTTTCGTTTTTTATGTTTTGGGGTGGAAAAGCATGTCCAGAAAAACTATTGTTTGCATGTTGTACTTAAATTGAATTGTATCAAACATGATTGCTATTGTATTGCTATGTTTCTTTATGTATGTCTATGCAACACGGAACATGAGAACTTATCGTACAAAGGCCCTTCCCTTATCTCTAACCATTAACTCTTTGAGCCAATGGTCGTTATGGATAGCGCTATTAGGAATTGACAACTCCTCACTCGCCCGAATCGCTGGAGTGCATGATACCATATTCATCTATGGAACGATAAGCATAGATCTCGATAGGGCTTCAGTCATAGGTTTGGTTGAGACTCATTGTTTGCTCATACACATACAAACTCGTTTCTCGTTATAGCAATAAACTTGTATTCATTAATAGCAATCAACTTGTTTATCATTGAAGCAATGTACTTGTATTTACGAAAAGCCTTATTGTACGCTCGATTTTATAAACTTGTGATACTCACCAACTATTTTCATAGTTGACGCTCGTTTTACATGCTTTTTCAGGAAATAATTAGTAAGTGGATGTAAAGATTCATCATCATAGAGCATGCTGCATCGTGTTGAAGCTATTATGAAGCTATATTTTGAACAATGTTATTTTGAAAAACTTGTATTTTGTTCTTTTGAAGCTATGGGTTGTAAACTTTTAAATACTGCTATGGTGATGTATCTTTATCTTTTGCAATGAAACCGTTATCGCTGTCATACCTTGCGTTTCCGCTTTAGCGGGGTGTGACAGAAGTGGTATCAGAGCTAAAGTTATAGAGAACATCGGTTTTTCTTTAAGAAAACACAACCTATAACTAAAACTTACAAAGAAATTCTTTTTACATCAAACATATTACTAGTCTAATTAGGTCGGGAGTTGTATTATTGGACCTTGATTAAACATAGCCTGATCACCTATGTTTAATTAAGAAAAGATTTATACAAAGCTTGAGCTAATTATAATGGGAATATGTTCAACAAAAATATTTGAGAAAACCTTATTTAAAAATTTCAAAAGGTTAATTTTGGTGTGTGTAAGCATTGCATATTATAGGCATGCATTGTCATTTATTTCATATCTCATTGAAACTATGTCACAGTCCACTATGTCAAGATCGTCATCTTCCCGCGCTACCGCCTCAGCCGATGAATCCGGCTACGTCACTGTTATCCCTCGACGTAATCCCCCCGCCTCGGTAGAAGAAGACCCATCAGAGGATACGGAAGATACTGGGAACTCGGTGGAGATCAGCAATGACAACGCCCCGAGTCAACGACGCGAGGCATCACCGACATCGGTGTTGCCACAGCCACCGCTCTATGGACTTCGCATTCGGAGGACAGCGAGGAAGAGTGTCCCCATTCCAGGAAGGATACCCGCCAGCACAGCAGGACATGGCACGGCAGGACCTAGCGGGGTAGGACCCAGCGATGCAGGACCAAGAGCATCCTCACCTCAGCAAGTCATAGGGATACCTGTCCGACAGCCAGGTATGACCCCGGAGGAGTCCCGGAGATTGCAGTCGATAGCAGCAGGCCTACGTCACAGTCTCGCTGCGATAGCTGGGCATCGAGAAGTTTTGGATGAAGTCTTGGCAGGAATGAAAATCCTGTATCAGCATTCGATGGAGACTGCTGACACTGCTAGTGCTGCTAGACGAGAGGCAGGTCATGCGATGACAGCATATTATATGTTTGGTTGGCTATTATTGATTGTGATGTGATAAGGATGGGAGCATCGACAATGGAAAGCTCTAGTAGCAAGAGGAAGCCAGCAGATCAGGGAGAGAAGAAGTATGGAGGCAAGTCAGGGAGGAAGCAGAAAGTCTCAAGAAACTTTATGGTAAGAGCCCAGGAGCAAGAACCAGTGAAAACTCAAGGACAAGAAGTGCAGGAGCGAAAGCAGTACTCAGGGTCGCTTCCGAAGTGCAATAAGGGTAACTTCCATCACAAGGGAGCTTGCCCGGTGTGCCAAAACTGTAAGCAAACAGGCCATTACTCGAAGTATTGTAAGGTGAATAAGGAGGGAAAAAGGACATGTTACGAGTGCGGGAGTATTGATCATCTCCGTAGATCATGTCCTAAACTGAACAATGGACCTGGTAACCATGGACAAGGCCAAGCCAGGCAAAACTTTCAAGGAAATCAAGTTAGACAACCAAGAGGTGTAGCCTTTGTGATTGGTGCAGAAGAAGCTCGTCAGAACCCTGAAGTGATAACAGGTACGTTCCTCCTGAACAACCATTTTGCATCAGTAATATTCGATGCGGGAGCAGATAGGAGTTTTGTTTCTTTAGCATTTAGACCGTTAATTGGCTTGAAATCGGTAAAGATGAGGATTGCATATGCTATTGAACTTGCTGATGGGTATGAAATTAGGGCTAGTGATATAATTCCTGGTTGTACTCTGAATTTAGCTGATAAACTCTTTAGCATTGACCTAATTCCTATAGAGCTAGGTAGTTTTGATGTGATAGTAGGGATGGATTGATTATCCAAAAATAGAGCAGACATTGGTTGTTATGAGAAAGTCATCAGAGTGCCTCTCCCTAATGGAGAAACCCTTATCATACACGGTGAGAAGCCAGGAAGAAGTTTAAACATAGTATCAAGCGTGAAGGTTCACAAGTACCTGAAGAAGAATTGTATTGCATGCATGGCCCATGTGCTAGAAAGAGAACCTGAAGCTAAGCAACTCAAGGAGATTCCAGTGGTTCAAAACTATCCCGAAGTATTTCCGGAGGAATTGCCCGGTCTACCCCCTTATAGACAGGTCGAATTTCGGATAGACTTAGTTCCCGGAGCGGCACCGGTAGCAAAAGCACCATATCGCCTTGCACCATCCGAGATGCAAGAACTATCCGGACAACTTCAAGAACTTCTAGACAAAGGGTTTATTCGACCAAGTTCTTCACCTTGGGGAGCCCCAGTGTTATTCGTCAAAAAGAAAGATGGTTCGTTCCGAATGTGCATTGATTACAGAGAATTGAACAAGTTGACAATCAAGAATCGATATCCCCTCCCTAGAATAGATGACTTGTTCGATCAGTTGCAGGGCGCTTCCTACTTCTCAAAAATCGACCTTCGGTCAGGGTATCATCAGCTAAGAATTCACGAAGAGGACATTCACAAGACAGCGTTTAGAACCCGTTATGGACATTATGAATTCTTAGTCATGCCTTTTGGACTAACGAACGCACCCGCTGTATTCATGGATTTGATGAATAGGGTCTGTAGACCATACCTAGACAGGTTTATAATTGTCTTTATCGATGACATACTTGTTTACTCGCGGACCAAAGAAGATCACAATAGACATCTAAAGCTAGTGTTGGAGCTGTTGAAGGAACAAAAATTGTATGCCAAGTTCACTAAGTGTGAATTTTGGATTCGGGAAGTACATTTTCTTGGTCATGTGATCGGTGAAAGAGGAATCCATGTAGATCCAGCTAAGATAGAGGCAATCAAGAAATGGGAGGCCCCCAAAACCCCGACAGAAATACGACAATTCCTAGGATTAGCTGGGTACTACAGACGCTTCATTGAGAATTTCTCTAGGATTGCTCAACCATTAACATCTTTGACCCAAAAGGATAGAAAATTTCTCTGGGAAGAGAAACACGAAGAGGCGTTTCAAATCCTGAAAAACAAGCTGTGCAATGCACCAATTCTGGCTTTACCAGAAGGATCAGAGAACTTTGTGGTGTATTGTGATGCGTCTCATCAAGGATTAGGATGTGTGCTAATGCAAAAAGATAGGGTCATTGCATATGCTTCCAGACAACTCAAACCGCACGAGAAGAATTATACCACCCATGATCTAGAACTAGGAGCAATAGTTTTCGCCCTTAAGATATGGAGGCATTATTTGTACGGAACCAAATGCACCATTTATACCGATCACAAAAGCCTTCAGCATATCCTGGATCAGAAAATGTTAAACATGCGGCAGAGAAGATGGGTAGAGTTGTTTAGTGATTATGATTGTGAGATACGATACCACCCAGGAAAGGCTAACGTAGTAGCCGACGCTCTTAGTAGGAAGGTAAGAGTGAAACCTTCCCGTGTGAGAGCTTTGGGAATGGTAATTCAGACAAGCTTGAAATCTCAAATCATTAATGCCCAGGAGAAAGCGTTATGCAAGGAAAATCTTCCAGGCGAAACTTTACATGGTTTGGAAGAAAGATTTGAAACCAAACCTGATGGAGTTCGTTATTTTAAAGACAGGGTCTGGATTCCAAGGGTTAACAACCTGAGAGACATGGTATTAGAAGAGTCTCATCGATCTAAATACTCCATCCACCCTGGAGCAGATAAGATGTACAAGGATCTTAAAGAGTACTATTGGTGGCCTGGAATGAAAAAGGATATTGCCTTGTACGTCGGGAAGTGTTTGACATGCTCAATAGTCAAAGCTGAACATCAGAAACCTTCCGGGTTGTTGCAACAACCTGAAATTCCCCAATGGAAATGGGAGCAAATATCTATGGATTTCATTACCAAACTCCCTAGAACTGCTAGAGGTCACGACTCAATTTGGGTCATAGTGGATCGACTGACGAAATCCGCTCACTTTCTCCCTATTCGAGAAGATTTCAAGATGGAAAAATTGGCCCAAATCTACATCGACAAAATTGTTTCTCTGCATGGTGTACCCCTATCTATCATTTCTGATAGAGATAGTCGTTTTACATCTCGATTTTGGTGGATGTTACAGAGGGCACTAGGAACCAAGATAGATTTGAGCACAGCTTACCACCCTCAGACAGATGGGCAAACAGAGAGAACAATACAAACATTGGAAGACATGCTACGAGCGTGTGTCATTGAGTTCAAAGGAAATTGGGATACTCATTTGCCCCTAATTGAGTTTTCCTACAATAACAGTTACCACACGAGTATCCAATGTGCTCCATATGAAGCATTGTATGGACGCAAGTGTCGTTCGCCCTTATGCTGGACAGAAATCGGTGACAGACAGTTGACTAGAGTCGAACTTATCCAGGAAACATCTGACAAGATTACTATCATCAAAGATAAGCTTAAAGCTGCTAGAGATCATCAGAAAAGTTATGCGGATAATCGTCGAAAACCATTAGAATTCCAAGTAGGAGACAAGGTACTTTTAAAAGTGTCGCCTTGGAAAGGGCTTGTGCGTTTTGGTAAGAAAGGAAAACTAAGCCCGAGATATGTTGGACCCTTTGAAATCCTTGAAAGGATTGGTCCGGTAGCGTATAAACTCCAATTGCCCCAAGAGTTAAGCGCCATTCACGACATATTCCACGTCTCCAACCTTAAGAAATGTCTAGCCGACGAAACATTAATAGTACCCCTGGAGGAAATTAAGATCAATGATAAGCTGAGCTTCGTTGAGGAACCGATAGAAATCCTTGACAGGGAGGTAAAACAACTTAAGCGGAGTAAGATCCCGATTGTGAAAGTTCGATGGAACTCAAAACGCGGGCCGGAGTACACCTGGGAGCGCGAGGACTTCATAAAGGAAAAGTATCCGCAACTTTTCCCTTGCGATGACAAGCGATGACATAGAATGAATTTCGGGACGAAATTCTTTTTAAGTGGGGGATACTGTGACAACTGCCAATTCAGGTCATTCTTGGACTCATGCATCTTTATAATAACCATTCATGCACAACATGTCATGACCTAGTAGTATAAATTAGGTCAAAAATCTTGCATAAACTAGGATCCAACTAAGGTCTAGGACTAATATACTTGATACTTACAATTCTAGTAAGTTGCTTAGCTACAATAGGAAATGCCAATACTATAATTAGAATAAAGCTTCAAGCTTTGTTATAATTGAAATAGGGTATAAAACTCTAAAAATAAATTAAAACATTCTAATTATACTTCAACATGTTGTTGAATATCAATCAATGTTCCAAAAACTCTAAACAGCCAAAAATCCAAATTTATAAATCTTAAAGCTTAAAAACTTTATAAAATTTGGCTATAAACTTTCTAATATCAAATTTTATTAATCAAATTATGGATTATACCAATGAAATAGAAATATAAATTACAAGTATTAATCATAATTTATTAGTTAAAAACAAGATTTTTAAATAAATCAAAAATTGCTTAAAGAATCACTTTTATAAAAATTAGATTTTTATAAAAATTAGATTTTTATAAAAATTAAGGAGGGATTTTTTATAAAAATTTGAATTTAGGAGAGAGGAGGCTTTAATGCCTCAAAAATCTGGCCATCTCCCCTCTCCCCATGCACTCTCTTCCCAAAACTCATGATTAAACTCAAACCCACACTCCACCTCTTCTCTCTTCACTCTTCTCACTTCACTCTCTTCACACACTTCACCCTCTTCCTCTCTCTCTCTAAACTCACGAAATTTCTCTCATTTCTCTGCCAAATTTCAAGACTTTGAAGACCTTGAAGTGTTCTTACTTCTCTCAAGATCATAACCAAGGTAAACAACATCATCTTCTTCCATAGTTTGATGATTCTACTTCTTTTCCTTCTTAGTTTTCTCTTCTTTTAGGATTCTATGCCTTTCCATGGCTAGAAATCTTTATTCTCCCCTTGTGGTTTGTAGATTCTCACCATAACACAATGCATGTGTTTGAAATGGTGAAAATCCGGGATCAAACCCATGCAAGGAGTGAAAAAGATGCACATATGATCATGTGACATCAAAACATAATATTTCATGTTCTTCTCCATTTCTTGTGTGTTCATGCATGAACGAAAGCATTAAACCATTTCTAGTACATCTTGGATGCTCATTCATTCCATGCATGTGTTAGAAATCGGGCCTTACCAAGGACATGCATGATGTTCTTATTGAAATACCCTAAAAATGCACACAAGCAAACATGCAATCTGCCAGATTATTTTGTTCGACTTTGAACAGTCATAACTCAGTCATTTTTTAACCAAATCATGATATTCTTTTTGTATTGGTTAGTTCCACGAGTTAACTTTCAAACCCAACTGGTCTTACTGTAAAATATTAAATATCCGATTTTTGGCAGATTTTACAAAAAGGTTGCGCATACAGCTCTTTTTCTGTGATCACTATTTTTATCTTGCTTAAACAATGGTCTTAAACCCAACCATAAATCTTAGGAAAAATACCTTAGAAACTTAACATATCTAGTGAGTTATGGTTGAAATTTCGTGGCTTAAAACCTCACTGAATGGGCTACAAAAATTCATGAACCTCAGCCACATTTACACTTCATGCATTATTGCATGCAACTTTTCTTAAATTGTTTGGAATCATTACCCTCATTTCTCTTCTGAATACATTCTTAACATTTTTACTTTTGAAAGCCCTTGCATGCATGAGATAATCTGGAAAATTTCAAGAGCTTTTGTTATTTATTTGATTTATTAGAATTATTGCTAAAACCAAGGGCATAAATCATATAAAATACTTCCAGAGGTCAATAAATCCTAAATAAATTCATGGATGATACTTATGGGGAATAATGACCCCTCACCAAATTTCAGCAATTTTTGTTACTGTTTCATATGATTTCTAATTTTCTTTTATTTAGGACATGATAAATTACAAAACCACTTTTTAGGATGTGAAAATTGTATCTAACAATTTTCGCATACCTTACTTGTGATGGGTGACTCAAGAAAATAATTTCAAGATTTTTCATCATGTCTAGCTATTTTTCCCAATTTTTGGTAATTATAATGGCTTAAAAATGGGAAAAATAGTTCTGATTATCCAAAATTCATGAAAATTTGCCAGGATATCATATTATATAGTAGGAGGTTACATAAAAATTTTGAATATTTTTCTCCACTGTAAACTATTTTTCCCTTATTTTCTAAAGTTAATTGCACTAAAATTCACTTAAATATACATAAATACCCAAAACCAGTTTATACATTATGAAAACCACTTTTGATATTTTTCCCAAGATATTTATACTGTAAATGATGTTACAAAAATTTATGGTAATTTATTTTAACTGTTTAATAATATTTCTTTAATTAATGACTATTTAAAGGAATAAAACAAGGAAAAATACAAATAACCACTGAAAAATATATTTTATATTTTTCCCAGCCTATTTATGTATAATAACAATTAAATAAAAAGTTTGGGTAATTTTGGAAACTGTTTACTATTTATTTCAATTTTTATTGAAATAAATGCTCAAAAATTATAAAATATAATTAAACAGCTTGGAAATCCATTTTTATAATTTTCCCAGCTTAGTATTGTGTATTAACAGTTAAATAAAAAGTTTGAGAATTTTTATCCCTCGAATGCTATTTTTCGTGAATTTATGTTGTTATTGAGACTTAAAATTTGGAAAATTAACCTTCCAAGGTTGTAATTAATCGCACGACTTGTAAAATTTCAATACATCAGAAAAAGTGTAACAAAATGATATAAATCCAATACTAAAACATAAATTGGCATTTCCCTATATGTAGAGTTTAGTATATTAGCATTAGATATCGACATGGAAACTCACTAGTGCGTGTGTTTGGTGTCGTAGGATCCCGGTAGTAAGACGTTGGTGCATCCCGAAGTACCGCTTGTGTCTACACAAAACATAGTGAGTATTCACGCACTCCCCTATTTTCGTTTTTTATGTTTTGGGGTGGAAAAGCATGTCCAGAAAAACTATTGTTTGCATGTTGTACTTAAATTGAATTGTATCAAACATGATTGCTATTGTATTGCTATGTTTCTTTATGTATGTCTATGCAACACGGAACATGAGAACTTATCGTACAAAGGCCCTTCCCTTATCTCTAACCATTAACTCTTTGAGCCAATGGTCGTTATGGATAGCGCTATTAGGAATTGACAACTCCTCACTCGCCCGAATCGCTGGAGTGCATGATACCATATTCATCTATGGAACGATAAGCATAGATCTCGATAGGGCTTCAGTCATAGGTTTGGTTGAGACTCATTGTTTGCTCATACACATACAAACTCGTTTCTCGTTATAGCAATAAACTTGTATTCATTAATAGCAATCAACTTGTTTATCATTGAAGCAATGTACTTGTATTTACGAAAAGCCTTATTGTACGCTCGATTTTATAAACTTGTGATACTCACCAACTATTTTCATAGTTGACGCTCGTTTTACATGCTTTTTCAGGAAATAATTAGTAAGTGGATGTAAAGATTCATCATCATAGAGCATGCTGCATCGTGTTGAAGCTATTATGAAGCTATATTTTGAACAATGTTATTTTGAAAAACTTGTATTTTGTTCTTTTGAAGCTATGGGTTGTAAACTTTTAAATACTGCTATGGTGATGTATCTTTATCTTTTGCAATGAAACCGTTATCGCTGTCATACCTTGCGTTTCCGCTTTAGCGGGGTGTGACACAAACTCCCTCTTATGATCTGGTAGCATAGATCTGGACCTTGGAGGGTCCAGAGAGTCTGAAAGTGGGAAGCCATGGTGGACCAACCATTCGACTTTGAAGCTAGAAACTATTAATGTAGTTTTTATGGTTTATAATGCAAAATACACCATGCATGGACATCAAGACTGGACCTTTACGTGGATTTTAGATAGTAGGAGGTTAGATCTATGAGTTAGAGCTACATATTTGACCTCAGGTTGCTGAATGAGTAATCCAATGGAGCCAACTCGCCGAGTCCATGGGATGACTCGACGAGTTGTAGTGGGTGTAACCTAGTAGTCTTGGCCAATGTTGACTCATCGAGTGGGGAGTCAAGTCAATGAGTTGAGCGAACCCTAGAAAGTTCATATAGAATTCGAGGGGACCCGGAGAGTCAGAGGTGTGCACTCGGCGAGTCAGGAAAACATGGAATGTTGACCCAAGTTGGCTTTTGTTGACTTCATGGGTGGACCGGTATGGGGGTAGGTGGGGCTAAGGAGGGGTAAAATAGTCTTTTACCCATCTTGAGGGTCAAAAGATGAAACGAGGATTTAAGGTATAAAGATTAATAAGATGGATAACGATTGAGATGCTTGTCTTATGTGTTAGGCGGAGGCTAGCCCAAGATTTCCGAGTGCTTGTCCGTTACCTGCTAACCGAGGTGAGTATTCTCACTATACGTTACCTAGAGTGGTATTTATGTGTGACAGGAAGGTCTTATGTGGTTACTTAAGTTATGCATCTTGTCTATGTAATATTATGCTATGAGTTCTTTTGACCAGACCGAAAGGTCCAACGATTTATGAGGCCGGAAAGCTCAACCAGACCACACCAGAGGGTCCAACGAGCTAAACTGGACCTAAGGGTCCAACGAACTGCAAGACCGGAAGGTCTACCAGATTTGTGGAGCCGGAAGGTCCACTGAGACACATTAACCGAAAGGTCTCGTGGAGCCATAGCCTCGAGTGGCTGGTTATACGTATGTGGTATTTTTTTTGGAACTCACTAAGCTTTGTGCTTACCATGTTATGTGTTATGTGTTTCAGGTTTCTCAGGATCATGGGACGACACCGACTTGATTGTACACACCAGAGAAAGAGTTATGTTTTGAAGATGCATTATTATTAATTAATCAAACTTGGAGTTTTGTTTTGTAATTTGAATTAACGAACGTGGCCCCACCCCAATCATTCCTTCTCCTATGACCCTAGTTGTCCAGCTGGCTGAGGTACCTCCTAGTGAATTTGTAGAGAATAGCAAAGAAGGGATCATGTAAAGTGTTCACCACACCATGGCAAAGCGGAAAGTTGTCCACACAATGGATGAACCCACTCCTGGGGATGGTTCTGGCCAAATTAGGAGGCATGTTAGGCAAAGGCATGGGTTGGACGTTTAATCTCCTTGATCTCGTCTGATCCTGGTGTTTTGGTGGTTATACCCAATGTTGACGTTCAACTGTCTATTAGTTGTTAAGGGTGCCTAAGCAGCCTATCATATCAACAACTAATGTATCTGGATTCCCTTCTACCCCCTACTCGTCGAGTGGTGGGCCATGGGTAGCACACCGCGATCCTGTTTCTATGAAGGGTTTACATAAGCTTCTAGGCCCTGGTGCGCCTGCATTTGTCCTTGGGTGGGATCTTCATACTGATTGTGGATAATCTGTTCGTGTAAATGCCTTAGAGTTCGACTGATGTTTTCTTCCTATAGTGGCCGCTGGTGACATGGATGCTATGGATAGTTCTGCTCTATCTCAGTACATTCCCTATGTCGCTGCTCAAATTATGTGCTACCTAGTCGCTAGCTCCTATTGAGTGTAGCAGCTTGATGATCTTGAGCATGCACATTCTGAACTTGTGGCTAATGAAGCTAGATTGAAGTGCCGAATCTTGGAACTGGATAATCCTACCCATGGGTTCAACGAGATGTATAATCTACTTGCCACTGAGAAGGCATCCGTGTACGATGTTTGGTCATTATTAGAGGCTCTTGTTGATGTTTTGACCTAATCTAACGAGGGTTCAATGATCCAGAATGGAAGCTTGGAGCGGGATCTTTCTGATCGTGATTGGGAATTGGATGCAATGCGGTTGGAGCTGGAATCGTTGCATGCATATGAGGACTGGTTGTTACATGTTTGTCTTGTTTGTGTGATGGATAAGTTAAATGAACATCCAGAGTTCACAGGTGGTGTCAGCAGAATTCTTCAGGTTACATTCGTTGCTGGTGAGGAATATAGACATGATGGTTTTAAAGCAGAGATTGATGTTGGGACCTACGATCCGGAGGGTAGTGATTCCCATTCGAGCCATACGTCTAATCTCAAAGATGATCTGTTCGCATTTGCGATAATGGATTAAGCTACAATTCTTGGATTGTCTCATGTGGATATGGCTAGTCTCAGGCCCCTGTGTGCTTTTGATGAAAGAGATTATCCTGTGGATTATCTTGCGCACGATGGCGTTGTGGTTGGTCTTGGCACAAGTATGGATAATGGTGGCGATTGTAGCATCAATCCAATTGGCCAGACTTGATGCCTTTGACCCGTAAGTACAACAAGGAAGACTCACCTCACAGTCTAATCAATAGCTGATGATGTCTCGACTAGGAATATTAGCTCTAACTGTCACTTTTCCATCCAATGCCCAACTCTCAACCACAATCCAAAATACCCAAAATACACTTAAGTCAAACTTGGTATAAGTCAAAGCTAAAGTCATCAAAATCAATAAGTCAACTCAGTTAACCCAGCTGATTCATCTCAATCGATTCGACATAGAATGTGGACGCAGGGCGTACTCGAGCATTAACCATTGTTTGGGAGGTTGACCACGTATATATTGCGTACTAAGGTTTCACAAGGAGTACACCTAATCTTCCCAAATCATTGAGAGATTAATTCCTTAATCATGTATGTCCATCTTTTAGATCCAAGGCTAAATTTTCCTCAAGAGTCAAAAACTTACCAACTTTATGACTATACACATCCATTAAGTGTTACCTCAACATCTTAATACATTAAGACTTTCTAATGAATGCATGGGAAAAATCAGCCATTAAGACCCAATTTCTATGACCCAAGACCCTTCCTAAGGTCTGAAAGGACGGCTTAATGGATCAAGAACATACTATGCTCAAGAAAGGCAACATTTAGGACAAAAAGAACCTAAAATCAAGCCCAAAACAAGATATAAATGAAACTGCACCAAGTTCAGAACTTTATACCTCCAAGTGATACCAAATGATATTATGTTTCTAGATCTAAAGTGCTTCACTCATCCAAGATGTTCTCTACTTCCTTTCTTCTTCTTCCAAGTCATAAAACACACGCATACAAGCTTAGAAATGCTTCACACAGTGGATTAGGGTTACAAGGATGTTTGAAATGGCGGAGGCTAATGGAAGGAGCCAAGTTTGGGAGTTAATGATGGATAAGTAGAGTTGAAACCCTAAATATTAGGGTTTGAGACTTCCTTACGTATGCCCAGTGTATGTGACTCCGCCCTAACAATCCAAAAGTCGCAATAATAGCCCCTCCCATCCACAAGTCTTATGTTATAAGGACAAAAATGTAATAAATCTGAATATACGGGTAAAAAATGAGAGTACCTCAAAACACGTTTTTACACTGAAAAAATATGGAACAATACCGAGAAAGAAAGGAGATCATCCCACTTCCAACACACTTGAAGGAGGCTTGTATGTGTAAGGGTTTTGGTTCTACCCTCATAAGATCAACCTTGAAATGGCTACTAAATCTTCCTAGTAACTCTATTACTTCATTTACACATTGATATTTTTAACAACCAATTTTCTTGTAGCAGAACATTCGACATGATCATTAGTAATCCCTATTGGGAGGATCAGGATCCTAAGGAATCTCTCAGGGATTTCATGAACAGGTTTGGCAAGGAAGGTCTGAGTATCCCCAACATCGACACAACAACTACCATTGAATCCTTCAAAATATGACTAAAGAAAGACTTTCCTTTCTCAAAAGACCTTGTAACGAATCCATGCAAAACAATGGATGAAGTAAGGAGCAATTCGTTAAAGTTCATAAGTCTCAAAAAAGACAAGGAGATCCAAAAAAGGAGCAACCCACAAAACTCATATGATAATCCCCTTTGTGCAGGTTAGGAACTTGCTCACGTAGGTACCAATCACTAATTTCATGTTGGGCCACCAATAGTGTTGCTTGATATCCAAGTACATCTTATCTGAACCCAGATGGACAGAGTATCGTGTCTTATGTCTTTCATTCATGACCACATCTTTGAACCCTTCAAATTTTGGGATCTAGACTTGTTTCATGAGATAGTGTGCTCCGTCCTCTCTGATTACGAGGTTCGTGTCCATCCAACGTATGGATTTGCTTGCGACATTCTCCAGTTTCAAGGCTTCCAGTTAAACCTCTTTGATTTGTGAAGAAAGGTGGGAATGGATGGTTATTGTCAGTGTTTTTACTCGGTGAATCGAGTATTCCTTTCTGCTCAAGGCATCGGCCACCACATTAGACTTGTTGGGATGATACTTGATCTCGCATTCGTAGTCGTTTAGCAGCTCTACCCATCGCCACTATCTCATGTTTAGCTCTTTTTGATTGAAGATATGCTGGAGGATTTTGTGGTCCTTGAAGATGGTGCACTTTGTACCATACAGGTAGTGCCTCCAAATATTTAGGGTCAAGACCACAACTCCCAACTCGAGATCATGTATGGTATAGTTTACCTCATGTGTCTTTATTTTCCTGGATGCATAGGCTATCACGTTCTTATGCTACATAAGTATAAATCCTAACCCTTGATTGGAAGTGTCAAAATACACTACATAAGGCTTGTTTCAGGGTTTGAAAGGAAGCTTCTTGTTTTGCATCCCGGTTGACGGGTACACCTTATTGAGTGAGAGTAGCGAGGGGCTAGGCAATCTTGGAGAAATTCTAAATGAACCTTCTATAATAACCAGCAAAGCCCAAGAATTTCCTGATCTCCATTGGCGTCTTTGGGGTTACCCAACCCTCTATATCTTTGATTTTAGATGGGTCTACATGTATTCCCTCTTCATTGACTACGTGCCTCAAGAAATCCACCCTACGAATCCATAACTCTCATTTGGAGAATTTTCCTTACAACTTCTCCGCCCTTAGAGTTTCCAAGACTTGACTTAGATGTTGATTGTGTTCTTCTTTACTTCACGAATAAACTAATACGTCATCGATGAAGACGATGACAAAGTTGTCGAGGAATGGTCGGCAGACTCGGTTCACGAGGTCCATAAATGATGTAGGTGCATTTGTTAGGCTGAAGGGCATTACCACGAACTCAAAATATTCATAGTGGGCTCGGAAGACACTTTTAGGGATATCTTCTTCTCAGAACCATAGTTTGTGATATCCATACCATAGATCTATTTTGGAAAAGTAATTGGCTCCTTAAAGTTGGTCGAATAGATTATCAATCCAAATGAGGGGGTATTAGTTCTTAATAGTGAGCTTGTTTAACTCCTGATAATCAATGCAGATTCTGAAACACCCATACTTCTTCTTCACAAACAACACCAGAGCTCCCCAAGGTGAGAAGCTTGGTCTTATAAATCCTTTTTCTGTGATTTTGGTCAATTGGCTAAGTAACTCCTGTATTTCTGCAGGAGCTAACCTATAGGGTTACTTGGCAATTGGTGTAGCCCCAGGGATAAGGTTAATTCGAAATTCGACCTGTCGCTTTTGGGGTATCCTAGGTAGATCTTCTGGAAATACATATGGAAAGTCGCGAACCTCCAAAATGTCAGCGAGTTTCCTTTACTCTTTCTTTTTTTCCACTACGTGGGCTAGAAATGTATGATTCTTTTTGTGCACACACTTTTGAGCCTCGATGCATGAAATGAGTCGAAGGTTTGCACCAGGATTATCGCCATACATTGTTAGGGTTTCATTATTGGGTAAGTGAAGGCGACCATCCTTCTTGAAGCACATAATATCAGCACGTTGGGGGCTTAACCAGTCCATGTTGATGATCATTTCAAAACTCCTCATAGCAACAAGCATCAAATTGATTTGGAAATAGTGATTTTTCAGTGTTAATGTACACCCTATGAAAATATCATCAGTTGATTCTGTTTTTCCATTGGCCATTTCTACCATAAAGGTTTCGTTTAATTTTTAGGTATCTTTATTGAGTAAGTTTTTAAACTTGTGGCTTACGAAAGTTCGTTCGGCTCCACAATCAAATAAGATGCATGCGTAGACGTTTTTGAGAAGCAACGTATCAGTGACTACTATTGGGTCTTGTATGGCCTCCCCTTGTCCTATTGCTAGGAATCTTCCTGATCCATCTTTAACCCTATTGTTGGTTTTTAGGTAGATCCATTTGTAATGACCAAGAATTCCACAACCGTAACAGGCTTGACTGACCTCGGTGTTGTTGTTGTTTGGCTGTTGGTTCTATTGTGGAGGCGCTCTGCAATACTGGGAAGTGTGCCCTCTTCTATTGCAGTTGGTACATTGGAAATCTTTGCATTCGCCCACATGATTGAAACTACACTTGTCACACTTTGGATGAGAACTTGCATAGGGTTTCTCAGGTGTTGGGGTGGTTGTAGTGGTTGCAGTTGGAGCTTGTATGGCCTGAGTGGTAGCAGCGTGAATTTTTACCGTTTGTTGCTTCTTAGAAGAGTCCGAAGTTTGTCCCCATTTCCTTTTATTTCTCGAATTCTTCTGGTTACCTCCTCCTTTCTTGGTTTCTGTCCCTGTAGTCTTGGTGCCATTCTTGTTTCCATGATCATACAACTTATGAGCTAGACAGTTTGCACTATCAAAAGTTTCAGGTTTGGAAACAATCATATTTCCTTGAATTGGTGGATTTAAGCCCCAAATTAAATGTTCGATTTTCTTTCCTTCTGGGGTTATCATTCCCAGGCACAAAAGTACCAGCTCGCTGAACCTTGCGATATAGGCTTCATTGTCTGAGTTTTGTACAGTAAGATTCCATAACTGTTGTTTTAGCTTTTGTATTTCCCCATGAGAATATTATTCAGCCAACATCATTTCTTTGAGATCCTCCCACAGCATAGCATTAGCAACAGGGAGTGTTAAGGCCTTAACATGACCGTTCCACCATAATAGGGCTTCATCGACAAACGTTCAAGCTGCGAATTTCAATTTACTTTCTTCCAAACATTCACGTATTTCAAAGCCGGACTCTGTCTTCTCAATCCAGCGTTTTAGAGTGATCACCCCACCGGTTCCGTCGAATGTTCTAGGCTTTGCATTAGAAAAGTCTTTATATGTGCAAGTTCTGCAGGTGCTTGATTAATTCCATCGTTAGAGCTTCCTATTCCCCAACTATTTCCGCCTCCATTGTTTCCATTGTTGATGCGTGCCAATTCTGCAGTAACTGTAGCCAATACTGCTACCTGGAATGCATCATAATTTACCTCTGGCGAAGGTGGCGATGGTGGCTGCGTGTTGTTGTTTTTGCGTACATACCTTCGAGTCATCATTTGACATGGAGCAGACAATGATGAGTATTTTTAGTTCTAAATTCATTTACTATCTAGTGGTTGTGGTGGCTCAGTTGTACTTATAAGTGAAATCAAATAATATCAAGTAATAATGAAAATAGAAAACATAACAGATAACAACATCACAATTAAAACATACTCATCTCATTACTAGTGGAGGTTTAGTACATGTCTTGTGAAAATTGCCCCTACGAGGCATACAGTACATCATGGATAGACATCAAACAACGTAACATCCTAATAGAGTAGTGTAGTCACTTAATCGTTGGGTTAGCCCAACCCATACAAACTAAAACAAAGAATAATAATACTAACTAGTAATGCGGTGACACTCATATGCCGAAATAACGCACAAGGAGTTCAGACATTTTACTCATTTCACGAGTGATCTCAGCATCCTTTTGTTATGCTCGAACTGCCCTAGCTTCGGCCGCAAAGAGTTGTTGCTTGAGAATGGCTACTCCTCTTCTAAGGAGCATAGTCGGTCAGTAGGGTCCTCATATGCTACGTGTCGGTCTGGTATTTATTCCGAAGGGTGGGGTTCGTCCGGGATTTCTCTGATGCCTTCTTCCTCATCTGACTCCTTATCAGATTTTCCACCCTCATAGTCCATTTCTAGATATTCTTCCGGTCCTACTTCTGGGTTTCACCCTTGAATCACTTCTGGTTCTTCATCAATCCATCCATTGGCCACCAAGGCTTGGTAGTAGTGGTCTTCGTGCTAATACTCAGCCATGGTGCCTGCGCGAGAATGGGGGTGTGAGGAGTGTGTAGAAAGTGTACGTGCGAAGGTTACATAATATCCTAAAATACTACTATATTATTTTAATTATTTATGATTGGTTCCTTAAAACATTTTTTGGATTTAGAGTTAGTAAGTTTTATATTCATTGTCTGCCACGATCGCTCCCAAGCACATGTTGGTCATATGTGGAATAAATATAGTTGATCAGCCTATATTTACCCCCAACACGATTACATAATTTCCTGAGTTTAACCGCGACGTTCAACTTCCTCTAAAATTCCTTAGTTGTTTTCTTGTTATAATAATACTCCTAGTATGCACACATAGGTATGTATTTTATAATTGTTCAGAGTATTTTAGTCCCAATGTATTTATAGTTGCATATATTGTATGATTAAATGTGCTAGTTCACTATAAACATTGCTCGGATACTAATCTGTCACACCCCCGAACCAGAACGATGGAAACGTCTGGGGGCAAATGACTTCATCTTGTAATATCATAACAATTATATATAAATGAAACATAGACATTCATCATCACCATACAAAAAATATAACAACATACATGGTTTGCATCATTGTATCCATTCATAAATTACATCACAAAAATTAACAAGTGTATGGTGAAAACAAAACACAACAAATTACCAAAAGTCAAAAGCTACCAAACTGCTTAATGAGTTCCTGATAATACAAGTTATTTTGATGAGTGTCAACATATAAAATGTTGGTGAGTTCATAAGCATGTTTATATGAAACTTTACATTGGTTTGAAAACTCCAGAAAATCTTATATTTTCTATAAAAATAGTTCCTGATTTTTGTTTAAAATCTTGTATTATAGCATGTGTATGCTTGTTTTATCTTGTTTGAAAAATGTATAGAGAGTGATTACCAGAAAATCCTATATTTTCTATGTCATTAGAAATTGTGGTCCTAAACCCAAAGATCAGGGTGAGGTGGATACTACAAATAATCAACACAGTGTTTATACTTTGCAAAACTGGGTGGTATGTATATTCAACGTAAATCTTATAGTAGTTTTGTTATTCTCTATGTGATTCGTTATAAACATACTAATATGACAGAGTGTCTATCTTGACGTTCTTCAGGTGTCAGTTTCTGAGAAGACATTTGTCACCCTAGACTGGTCTGTCTAGCTGTAGCGAACAACTCAGGTATGGGGTGTCAACCCCGTATAGATCTATACATAAATTCGCATTCTCCCTCCAAGAGACTCTGGTTATAACTATAGGGCTTACGATGACACTAAGGTAGGTACGGTGAATGTGCGTCTCACAAAAGCCTTAACAAAATTTATGCGAATAGTGTATTTCATCATTCATCGTATAAAAATAATACTATGACAAGTGTATAATTTTTACTATAAGCCATAGATAACGATAATGTGACATTTTTATTGAAAGTGTCGGGATAGCTCCTTATTTTGTTGTCGTTATCCAACAGTTAAATTATAACAAAATTTTTCTCGAGTGGCCCAAGTCACATAAAATTTTTACGAAATCCCAGATAATGTCAAGTTGTCATATAAGTCCATTTTTACTTAAGAATTAAAAAATGGCAAATATTTGTTAATTGTTCACATTTGGCTCAATTTTAATTTAAAATATCACAATGGCCCTTTTTTGTTAAAAATAATCATTTTAACCCAAAATACAAAAAATGACATAAAAGCCCATTTTTATAAATAATGTCACTTTTGGCCCATTAATATCGAGAATGTCAAATAAAGCCCATTTTTTTAAAAAAAATGAGACTTTTGGCCCGATAATATCGAAAATGTCAAATAAAGCCTTTTTTTTTTTTTTAATCAAAAATGACACTTTTGGCTCATAAATTTCGAGAATGTCAAATAAAGTCCATTTTTATCTTTATTGTCAAATATGGCCCCTTTGTATACTTTCTTTAGTTTCATAGCAACTTTTAACATGTTTAATATTTCCAAACATCATAAGTAGTTATATAAAGTCACTTGTTTACTAATAACTATGAAACTTGGAAGAAATTTCAAGTTCATGTGTGTTTATCATGGTTTCATAGCATATCACACAACATATAATGAAAATATACACATGCAAGCATAGATACAAAGATTAAACACCAAACCAAGCTTGTATTCCCCCCTAAAGATGGGAAATCACGAAAACAAAGGGGTATGAACCTCACCTTGAGTTTTCTCGGTTGTGAAGAGGAGAATGGGGTGAGTTTCGGCCTTAGTTAGTTTCTTGTAGAGATTTTCGAAGTTAAGAGAGTTCTAGGAAGCAAAACACGAAATGGTGTTCTTTAAGAGGTGATATTAGCAAAATTTTAACACAAAACTACTTGAGTTTGATAGGAACTTACCAATGGATGGAACCTTGTAGAAGAAAACTCCTCTTGAAGGCTCACAAAACTCACGATATTTAGTGAAATGAAATGAAGAAGTTTTTGTTGGGTTTTAGTATAATACAGCATCCTATGGTGCACATACAACCCTAAATACTTTGGATCTATGTTTTCACTAATTATACATGCAAATGGTTTCCAAGGCATAAAACCTATAACTAGCATGCACTTGACATAAACCATATAATATACTAGTTAGGGAAACATACCTTTTATGTGGCTTGAAGTCTTGATGTATTTGGCCTTAAGAGCTTAGCACCAATATTATGAAATGCCTCAAATGGAATCACAACACACCTAGGACAAAGGTGGCTCTTCAGAGAGAATTCCATGCACCAAAACACCTCCATATTTCTCTAAGAAAAGAAGTGGTGATTTTGGCTATTGAGTAACCTATTTATATGTAGGATTCCAAGGGTCATGGGTATAACCCATAATCCATACCCATGGGTTTTATGATCCATGGTTCATGTGGCCCAACTCTTTATGTATCCATACATAAACTTGGTCCAACATGGGTCATAAGCCCAACACATATAAATATAAATAATTATCATAATTAGTCCCCGTAGATTTAATTAGTCTCTTTTCATCAATAAATTAATTCCAAATCAATTCTTGATCGATACTAATTAAAACATATGATTTCATATTAATATATTATAACTTATAATATATTAATAAATCATAAATAACCTTCTCTCAAAAGTCCATCCTAACAAATTGTCCTGATGATATGCAACCCAAATGGACCATGCTACTCTCGGGTCAAGTACATACCAATAATAGTTATGGACTTAGACATCTAATCCAACAGTCTCCCACTTGGATAAGTCTAAAACTATTATTGCAAGTACAACTTCATAACCCAACTAGTAATCGTAGCTCTTAAAGACGCTGTCGAACTCTGAACAAATCAATGACGCATCCATTAGATAAGGGATCATATATTCCTCTGTTCTAGATATCGTATGGACTGAGACATGGATTATAATCATTCTCTCTGCCCATTTGTTGTTTCCCGATTTCCGATTTATGACGACTGAGTAATTGAACAAATCAAATCAGTCTTGGCCCGGTCGAGCAATTCCATTTGTCATCATTAAATCATCGAGGGGCCCACAAATATCGCTTTTATCCCGAAGGTAAAAGGAATGGATAAACTTCAACTTATACGGCTTGTTCTACTACTTGTTGAATCATACACAAAGGCACGTTTTATAACATTGAGTTACCAATGCGTTTTCGTGCAATCAATGTATAACCAACTCATAGTAACAACTCATATCTCTAGGTTTGAAGAATATAAGATATTATCGTCTCATGATCACTCATGATAAAATCCCTGAAGTGATTCCAATGAGTGCGGGTTGAATCCAATACTTAGAACTTATGAGCACTCATGAGTGTTGTAGCACCACCTTGTCCAACATCTTAGACCTCTACAAACCCAACCCATGACAGTCTTGATTCATATCTACTTCCAACATATGACCGATTGTGGATGGTTTGAATAACTTAGTCAATCAGAACAATGGCCTAGTTATTCTGGAAGTCAAAACATGCAAAGTGAAACAGAATAATAATTGAATCCAATATGGTCTTAGAACTTATGAATATAAATAAAACACCTTTTATTTATCACCATATGATTACACATTATTCATTGTATACTGTTTCAACTATCAACTTTATTCTTGAATTAAAACAATAGTTGTCCCATGCTCCAAGAATGTACACTTTGTTTTTCTAAACACTAGTCATGTCACACACCAAGTATGCATACTATGTTTGTATATGATCTTTACTTTGGAAAATAGATCAATTGAACATAACTCCAGTGATTCTTATTTCACAGTCCCAAATCTTACTGCAAATGCAAGAATTCCAAATTCATGCCATTTACTGAAATTTGCCAGATTCTAAACTTATATGCATTAATCCTCTTGTAATGATTATGCACAAATTCACAAAGACTTGGCAACAATCATTACAGAGTATTCCAAAGGAGATCAACTCCTTGGAAACATCCTTCTTGCATTAAGTTTCCTAATCATACAGATTGAATACTTTCTAACTTTGAAGCATTTCCATATTCCATTTTGATTATCACTTCTGAACAAGAGTTGCCTCCTTACAGACTATGTCAATATGGTCCTTCCAGAATTAATACTATACTTCCAACTGTCCTTGAACAACCAATCTTTGGTAAAACTTAGATTGTCCTCAACAATAGCTTAATCATTTTAGTCATATCAATTTCTAGACCTTTTTCCCTTCTTCATGCCCCAGGCATTTGGAAAAACTTAGAAAGAGTGAATATAGCACATGTAATCAATCCTATATCCGAAGCATATGGGACACGATTCATGACGTCTCACATAAAGACTAAACCAGTCTTTTGCTATAATATTTCCATTTCTATTTGCCAAGTTCTCATAATTCAGATTATAAAAAAGGATTTTGTAATCATAATTGAATTTTAGAACGCAAATAATGAACTCATATATACAGAATTCCTTATGTTGAGCCATCCCAACATGAAATTCATATATATTCTTGACTAAATACGATTAAGACCTCAATCTAAGCTTTTAGATTTGAGATGAAGTATAATTTTCTCTCCCTTAATTATAGCAAAACAACTTTTTCAACCCCTGCAACCTCACGAATTGAAACTTTTTTTCTATAATTAACATTGCTAAATTGCAATACTTATCATAATTATCATGCTCCCATTAACATGATGATTATTAGCATAACACTTATGCTCCCACTAGCTTTGACATGTGCCCAGAAATCAACTGAACTTCTAGAAATCAATACTTTATTGACTTTCTTACCAAAGTTCAGATTTCTAATTCTAGATTGCCTTGGTAAGACTTTATCAATATCATACACCTCTCTTAGATAGCTCACATGTGTGTCTAAACAATTATGAAGACGGATGCCGTAATCATAATGTTTAGACCTTTTGTCATTCCCACAATTGTTATCTACTCAAAATCTACTTAGTGAAAGAGTTTCTTTACCATCATTTTCATGAATAAAAGAGAAACCTTATGAAACTTAGATTTAATGGTGTATGTGTTCTTATCCATGTGAATTGTCAAAAACCATAGTCACAAGACAAGGATAATGAAAAATCCAAACTCATATGGATTGAACTTGTGCAATCTTAACTTCTTGCCACCTGCCAGCTCAAGGGCATGCCATTGCTTCCAAGTAGTTATGCAAACAATTGAGAACATGTAGAACTCAAATGTATACCCAACTTAACTGGAATGGGCACAGAAATGTCAGCATGATAGGTTATAAACCTCTACTTGTGTGCTAGCGATGAAATACATGTTTTATTCTTGATTACTTCTTGAAACCTTTTTCAGGATCATTTAGACTCCCACTGTCTCCTTGACCTATACAACTTTCTTGCCAAATATTCAAGAGATAGTGTGGATTCTAATCAAGATAGACACTTAACATAATTAGCCTTAGTTGGTCTTTGTTTTATCCAAAACATCACAACTTACCAATTTCAAATGTACAAGAGTGGAAAACTTTTACTCTTACATTTAACAAGTGTTTTAAACCTTCTTTAAGACATGTCACTCAAGTTACAATCTTAGAGTATAACTCTATGAATTGTTTTGGAATGAAGTATGAATCATCTTCTCGATTTAACCACTTCAACAATTCATAACTCCTCTTCTTAACTATCAGAATGTACTTAGAGGATGAATTGTGATAAGGTCTCAAAATCATTAAGATGACCTTAAAACATGATACTAAAGTACTCTCCCATATTTTCAGATTTGAGAAACTTTGATCCTTCTGCCTAATTTGATTCTTCTTATTCGTTCTGTCATACATTGAAAATTTTCCAATGTTTCAGAATTATACTTAAGCTTGTAAGTATAATCATATTTACTAAACCTTAGTAAATCATGACGAATAGTCTTATCCATATTTTGTGGTGGACTTTGACAAGTGCACAAGAAAGTGTACTTGATCCCTTAGTCCTTCTCTTGAGTCACACATCCATGTGAACAAGTAGTTAGTCTTAATTTTTTCCAATACTCGAAAGTTCTCATTCATCATACTATACAACTTGCATGATTCCAAGTTTCGATCCAATTGAAACTTGGGTGATGAGAATCTTTCCTTATTTGGTAAATTTAGACACTACCACAAATGAACGAATCAAATTCATATTTCCAATATTGCTATAAACATACAAACATCGAGTTTTCATGAATACCATTGTAAGGAGATAAAAATAAAGTAAAACAAACTTTTATTTATTTTAAAATGCAGAAAAAACTTTTTTCCTTACAATGTAACTTGAAATGAAAACTATGTTATTACTTGTTTCCTAGCAATCTATCATAACTCCTAAGAGTAGCTCAAGAATCTAATCTTCAATCAAGCGATAGAAATCCATCTTCGCGATCAGATTCAACATACTCTTTCTTTAAGTTTCCTTCAATTTTCCTTTGATTCTTAAACATCAACATGTGACCCAGTCACATCTTGTAATAAGAATCTCATAATAGAAACTTAACCGAGTTAGATAGTGGACCTTACCTGAAATAGAGTCAAACTTATTAACTTTACTAGCCTTATGATCTTTCAGGTAAATTTGACAGCTTCATAACCAATGCCCTTTCCTTTTGGCAGTAGGACCATATGGACCCTTAGGTAATAGTACATGGGACTATCCAAGACTTAGCCTTTCTCTTTACCATTTGGTCAACCGAGTTGACTATGGCCGATCCCTTTCCATTGGGAAGAGAATGCTTTTCTGGATTTCCTATGTCACTATTATCCCTGTCCATAATGTTTTGGGAAGTTGATCTCCTAATCAAATTTGCTTTACTAGTACACTAAATCATTTCTGATTTAGCAGCACCAAGAAAATAGATGAGATCATTAAGGGTCTTGTAATAGTCTGTTTCATACGAGTCCCAAGGAACTCACTATGTGACTTAGAAAGTGATTGAACCACTAACTTTCTTAAGACTTTGACACCCAACTCTCCCGGCTTGTCAGTACGTGCCTTCATTTCCAAGATGTGATCACACATAGACCTTTCCTTGCCAATAGGGCTTGAGTGACCTTGAACTTGTGCGTTAGAGAGAATAATTAGAGGAGGTGGAGGAAGTGAAGTTCCAAGATATTTGGGAAGATCATAGATATCTAAACTAGACATCTTTTGGGAGATATTCAAGATAGTTGATTTAAAGTCCTTAATATAACACCTAATATGAAATATTAAGGCTAGGACCCAACAAACTATTTTATAACTTGGAAGAGGGATGCCGTAATCCAAGCTATAGAATATTTGAAGGTAGGTGAATGACGATTCAACAATTTCCACCATGAAAAACGAAATAATTTATTAGGTTTTAATTGGATTTGAAACTCCTAGATCTTTTGAGATTCATTGAACTTTTCAATGGCATGTTTCAATCTCGAGTGTGCCCTTCAGGTTTTGTGACTGGGATGCCGAGGATCACAAAACTAGGTGTGAAGTAACCATGAAAATTACTTGCCACCCTTAAGTGTTTACCCCTCAATCGATGTCCCGGTTAACCACACACGCTCCATCGATACTCTGATAAACATTAACTTACCCTTTTCCTACCTTGTTAAATACGAGTTAATGTGTCGTTTAACCACACACACTCCACTAACCGACTTAAACAAAGTGCAAAGTGTAATTTCATGGATTATCACCTTATTCACATTTTCCTAAGTAACTAAGATTGGGTATTTATAAAAGGTTTAGTTACTTAGTATTTATCATTAATACTTTTAATGAAGGGAGAATTATAGTCCTTGTCCTACCCGTTCGGCTAACGACCCTCCACCGGTCAAGGAAGTGGTGGGTGAGAGTGGACACCCATTAAACTGCCATTTTATAGGCAGTAGCCTTATACCCCCTTTATAGACCGGCTTCGTGAATGAGACCTACTAACGGGTAAGACTGACTTTACTCTTATACATATATATATATATATATATATATATATATATATATATATATATTATTAACTTATAATATTATAATGTATAAGGGTTGAATTTTAACTTTAAAAATTCTAAGGTCTAGTTTGGAATTAAAGTATACATGGGGAGTAACTTTACAAATTCCAAAACTTGAGGACAAGTTTTGAAATCTTTCAAAACTCTTGGCTTTTTCATAACTTATTAGTTTAATTAAGGTTTAATGAAAAAAAAAATCAAGTTCCATAACTTGAGGACAAGTTATGGAAGACATAAAATCATTTAGTGATGACATTAAAAATAGAGACTCTTCTATTTTCATAACCTATGAGACTTAATGACACTTTAAAAAGAAAAACTTTTCACTTTCCATAACTTGAGGACAAGTTATGGAGTTCATAAAAACCATTAAGATCAATTATTCCAATTAACACAATAATCAAATAATTTTTCTATGATCTAGATTAAACACATAAGTAAAGATAATTCACATCAATAATTTTCAAGAAATTAGATAATCATATAAACTAATACAAATCTTGAAACTTTGACAACTATCCTTTGAAGACTCTTGGACTTCATAACCTACAGAGTTAATAAATGAGACATTTCAAATCCATAACTTATGGAAGTTTCAAAAATCTTAAGATCATAACTTTAAAAAAAAACTTTTGAGTTCCAAAATTTTATGACAAAATTTGTAACTCCTTAATACCACTTAGATTAAACTTTTAAAACAAATAAAATAATCATATCATTCTATCTTTTAATAAATTGACCTAATTCAACTCTTGTAGTAAAGTGCCTCAAATTTTACAAATAATTAGTTTTTCATAAAATCAAGTAATTATCATAAAATTTTAGAAACTTCATGTTTTTTTCCTTTATTTTTTCATCAACTTGAAAAAAAACATTTGCATCAAATATAGTAGAAAACAACCCATGGCTCAGATACCACTTGTCACACCCCGAAAACCAAAGGCGGAAACGTCTCCGGGGTTGACTCCAAGTTGTGTATCAAATCCAATGTACATAGTAATCACAGTAAACAAACATTACATTACATATATATGAAAGTTTACATTTGTTTCAAAAGTAAAGTTATACAAGATATACATATACATCATATTAACAAAAGTTGAGACGAGTCTTCCACGCACTCCTTCTTCATCAAAAGAGATCACCGGGTACCTGTCTAACTTGGACCTGAGAATACAAGCGGTTTGAAAAATCAGCATAAAGCTGGTGAGTTCATAAGCGGTTTTAGTTTATGAAAATGTATCGATTTCCTTTAGTTTCCGGAAATACTTGTTATCCAAGAAAATCCCATATTTTCTTATGTGAAGTTGATTACGTTATCATTTGTTACCAATTCGATTATGTATTGTATTTTACCCCAGGAAAATCCCATATTTTCCTAATTGTAAGATCGGTTGTATACACAAAGTATACTTTAACACACAAAACTATATAATGAAAATCTTGGGATCACTATCCCGAAAGACATATAAGATAGTTGACGCATCCGAAAGTACAGGTTTAAGATCATGGGACTATCATCCCGGACTAAACACGAGATAAGTTGATGTACATATGTAAATATAGATTGAAACCATGGGATCACTATCCCGAATAAGGTACAGAATAGGAAAACCATGGGATCGCTATCCCGTATAAGATATAGATTTAGAAAACCATGGGATCACTATCCTGTATAAGTTATAGATACAAAACCATGGGATCACTATCCCGTATAAGATATAGATACAAAACCATGGGATCACTATCCCGTATAAGATATAGTTAAAGACCATGAGGAAAGACATCCCGTACAAGTTATAGGCATAAAACCATGGGATCACTATCCTGTACTAGATACAAAATAGTTTGGTTAATACCATGGGATCACCATCCCGAAAGAGATATAGAAACAAAACCATGGGATCACTATCCCGAAAGAGATATAAGATATAGATGCAAAACCATGGGATCACTATCCCGAATGAGATATAGTTTCTGAACCCAAACTATGAATAAGCTAATATTAATACATGTTGTGAGTCGGGTAACCATACTAATACGACAACGTGACCTCCTTGACGTTTGTCAGACGTCGAAACGATATCCAGAAATTTGTCACCCCAGGCGTGCCCGCCTAACTGTAGCTAACAGTTAAGGTGTGGGATTGTCAGTCCCGAATAGATCTATTCACAAATTCCGCGCTCTCCCTCCAGGAGACTCTGGTTACACTTCCGGGGAGGATTTACTGATCATCCATAAAGGGTAGTGACTATCTCATAAACCAGTACTAAACTATTCACAGGGTTCTCATAAGATATCGACATACAGAAGGTTATGAAACATAGTACAATAACTATAGATACATACATGAAATTATCAGATAATACATTCAAATGATACGGAGATAAACTGAATCAGAGATAGTTTATCTAATAACTTGATATAGATATCAGTATATGGTAGAAAGAACAGTAAAGACCCCCAAATTATTCCCATAATAATTTGATTAGTTGATTATTTCCTTAACTAAATTTCATTTAGTTGTATTGATAAGTCATTCCTTATGCTCAGCATAATACATAAGGAGTAAAAGAGGTTATAAGTTTGTCAGATATAATTTGAAACATATCAATGTTATGATTTGAAAACAGTTGTAGTTTGCTTGTATCCCCCCCTGAAAACAGTGAAAACAGTGAAAAAGCCGTAGGGGTATGAACTCACCAGACGAGATATGAGACGGTTTGGATGCTAAGAGTTTATCCGGGACTTGTAAACACACGAGGTTCCTAATTATGATGTAAAG
The DNA here is from genome assembly GCF_052625555.1 of Lactuca saligna. Classification (NCBI taxonomy): domain Eukaryota; kingdom Viridiplantae; phylum Streptophyta; class Magnoliopsida; order Asterales; family Asteraceae; genus Lactuca; species Lactuca saligna. The sequence continues at coordinate 76,730,447 of NC_136421.1, forward strand.
ATACACGTTTGTATCTAATTAGGACTTAGATTGATTGTTGGATAGGGACAATGCTTCAAGTCGCGATAACACTCCGATACAAGTGTTTAGAAGGACCCGGGTGGCGTTTAGGGACATGAATGATGCAAGGAACTTAGGAAATGAGTTGGGACTTCAAAGGAACACCCCCTTTAGGGAGTTTACAGCCAAAACACCCATTCTCCATGAGTTTACGGCCGTAAACTCATGATGGGTGGTTTATGGTGCAATTTGGACTTCCAATACTAAGGGGATAATTTCTAGACTTGGTTTAAGGACTTGAAATGATTTCAAAACATCAAATAGACCCCTTTATGGGAGTTTACGACCTAGCATGGCTCCATGGCCGTAAAATCCTATTTTTCCAAGAAAATGATGTTAAATGGTGCTAGAACAAATCACATGTGATTAATAGAATTATTCCAAGGCCTAACATGAGTTTGCATGGGACTTTTGAGGGGTTTATGGAGTTTACGGCCCATGAGACCCCCTCATGGCCGTAAACTCTTCTATAGGGTGCTACAAAGTGTTTCAAGGCCTAAAACTTGCATGGAAGGACTTCTAAAATTCATCTAAGGGCCTTAGGGGTGGTTTAAGGCCATTTTGACATGTGTTTATGAGTTTACGGCCAAAGGCTATGTTCTTAGGCCGTAAACTCCAATATGTAGTGTGTTTGATGTGTTTAAGGCTTCCAAACCATTTTTAGATGATTCTAGGATTTACCACAAGGTCATTGGTTGAGTTTCAGGGCATTTGGACATGTTTAAAGACACTTAATCCCCCATTTAGAGGAGTTTACGGCCCAAGTACATGTCTTGGCCGTAAACTCTTGTTTGTCTCCCAAAAATGATGTTTGAAGTGCCCAATTGCTTAAACCAATGTTCTATAATTCATATCTAAGCCATACTAGTGATTTGGAAGGGTTTAAGGGCATGAAAACCCTAATTATATGAGTTTACGGCCCAAGAATGATCCTTGTCCATAAACTCCTTTAAAGATCACAAAATTCATGTTTTAATTGTTTAAAGTCCATATCTTGAAGTCCCTTGGCCATATCTAAAGTCCAAATGAGCTTAGGAAGGAGTTTAAGGGCTAAAAACCCTCCAAAATGGTGTTTACGGCCTAGGTTGCTTCCTGGGCCGTAAACTCACTTATGTTGTCCCATTTCATGATTACATGTCGAATTTGGAAGCCAAATATGCTATAGATTTAGGCTAGGAAGGTACCTTAAGGATTTGAGGCCTTAAAATTGAGTTTTGGACCCTTAATCTTTGGATTTTGGAGAGAGGTTAGAGAGAGAGTAGTGAGAGAAGGAAAAGCTTCAAATGAAAGCTAAAACACGTTTATATAGTTCCTAAAACTTGGACACGGTGGAATTCTACCCGATACCGACGTTAAACGCGACTTTTGGTCGCACCCGATTGAGTTTCCGTCACCCGACGAGGATATTTCTAAAACTTATGAAATAAATGTTTTAGGATAAATTCATGAGTTTCTAAATGATTTGGACCCTCAATGAATGATAATAAACATATAATTTTTGTTAACTAAGCCCAAAAACAATATCGGGACATTTCGATCTCCGACGAGTTTTACGGGTAGAATGGGTTTTCGGCGATGAACAACTTCGGGTTGTTACACCACTGTTGGGTTTTAGTATAATAAAACAACCTATGGTGCACATACAACCCTAAATACCTTGGATCTATGTTTTCACTAATTATACATGCAAATGGTTTCCAAGGCATTAAACCTAGAACTAGCATGCACTTGACATAAACCATATAATATACTAGTTAGGGAAACATACACTTTATGTGGCTTGAAGTCTTGATGTATTTGGTCTTAAGAGCTTAGCACCAATAGTATGAAATGCCTCAAATGGAATCACAACACACCTAGGACAAAGGTGGCTCTTGAGAGAGAATTCCATGCACCAAAACACCTCCATATTTCTCTAAGAAAAGAAGTGGTGATTTTGGCTATGGAGTAACCTATTTATATGTAGGATTCCAAGGTTCATGGGTATAACCCATAATCCATACCCATGGGTTTTATGATCCATGGTTCATGTGGCCCAACTCTTTATGTATCCATACATAAACTTGGTCCAACATGGGTCATAAGCCCAACACATATAAATATAACTAATTATCATAATTAGTCCCCATATATTTAATTAGTCTCTTTTGATCACTAAATTAATTCCAAATCAATTCTTGATCGATACTAATTAAAACATATGATTTCATATTAATATATTATAATTTATAATATATTAATAAATCATAAATAACCTTCTCTCAAAAGTCCATCCTAACAAATTGTCCTTATGATATGCAACCCAAATGGACCATGCTACTCTCGGGTCAAGTACATACCAATAATAGGTATGGGCTTAGACATTTAATCCAAAAGTTTTGAGAGTTGAGAGAAGATATGGAGGTGAATGGGGTTTGAAATGAAGAGTGGGGTGAGAGGTGGTGATGCTCGGCCTAGTTAAGGAAAGAGGGAAAGAGATTAGTGGGCATGTAAATTGCATGTTTACATGCAAGATAATGGTGAGTTGTCACAAGATTATCCTATATCATCCATTTTTTTATAAAACAATGGCTGATCGGCCCAATAGGAGAGGGAAGAAAGAAAAATCATTTGGCCTTGAAGGATAGTCGAGAACACTTGGCCTGTTTATGTTTTGGTCGATTTTGGGTTTGGTTCTGGACCAAGGATGATCTCGGTCCACTATTAGGCCCAAAAGAAATGGACTTGGCCCAAATAAGGTCTTATGGATGAGTTTTCGGCCTAACTAGGGCCCATTAGGAGGTTCTCGGCCTAATTGTTGACCAATTTGAGATTTTGGCCCAATAAGAGCTCCATTGGTGATTAGCGGCCCATAATGATCTAAGAAGATGTTCACTGCCCAATAAGGCCTACTAAGTGTCTTATAGCCCGAATCATAGTTGAATAATCAATTTCGGCCCAACTAGGGCCCAATTGTGGTTGTTTGGCCCAAAAGAGCCACGGTGAAAGGTTATCGGCCCGTTATGGCGCAATAAGGAATTTTTGGTCCACTAAGAGATTTGAATCAAGAAATCAAGGTCAAAACCCAAAGTTGAGTGATTAAAGCTTATCGGATTAGGTTTAGGACTTTCACGAGGAAGTTTCGACTTAGTTCAAGTTCTGGATGTATAGACTGATATGGCATGGAGTTTGGTTCACATTTAAACATAGCGTTACATAGTTATACAAAGAACTATCTTGTACATGAATAGGAATACCTAGCCCTAAAATGGTAGTTGTGACATCATCCCCCCGTTAGAGGTAATTTTGTTCTGAAATTCACTTCGAAGGATATACTTAAGAACTGGAAAAGAGATGAGGGTGCTTTTGCTTCATTTAATCCTCGTGTTCGCATGTGAACTCAGGTTCGCGTTTTGCGCTCCATCATCCTTTTACAATAGGAATACGACTTTGCTTCATACACTTCACTGCCCTATCCATGATTTCGACTGGTTCTTCAATGAACAAGAGATTCTCGTTCACCTTAATCTCATTGAGTGATACAATGAGGGTTTCATCTGATAAGCACTTCTTGAGGTTTGACACGTGAAAGGCAGGGTGTACGTTGCTAACCTCTGATGGTAGCTGTAGCTTATAGGCCACCAGACTGATCCTAGCAAGGACCGCGAATGGTTCGACGTATCGTGGATTTAGCTTTCCAAGCTTTCCAAAATGTATCATCCTTTTCCAGGGAGAGACATTTAGTAACACGCGATCACCTACTTGGAACTCCAACGGCTTTCGTCTATTGTCTGCATAGATGTTTTGTCTATCCCGAGATGCTTAGAGTTGTGCCCTGATTTGGACGATTTTTTTAGTTTTTTCTCTAATGATCTCACGTACGGTGAGATTGTTGCTCATCATTTTCCCTCTTGCCACCTGGGTGTCTCCCACCTCAGTCCAACAGAGTGGTGATCTGCATTTCCGACCGTACAAGGCCTCGAAGGGAGCGAATTTAATGCTTGTGTGGTACATGTTGTTGTATGAGAATTCAATTAGCGGTAAGTGAATATCCCATGGCTTGAAAAAATCTATCACACAAGCTCGGAGCATATCTTCCAGTGTTTGAATCGTTTTCTCACATTGGTCGTCGGTCTGGGGGTGGTAGGTAGTACTCATATCAAGTTCGGTCGCCATTGCTTTCTGGAGTGACTACCAGAATCATTAGGTGAATCTACTACCCCGGTCAGAGATGATAGATATCAGCACTCCATGAAGTCTCTCTACCTCATTTATGTAGATCCATGTTAATATCTCTATTTTGTATGTTTCTTTTATTGGTAGGAAATGAGCGGATTTAGTCAATCGATCTATAGTCACCCAAATGGCATCAAGTCCGTCAGCCAATTTAGGCAATCTGGTTATATAATCCATTGTTATTCATTCCCATTTCCACTCGGGTATCACTGATTATTGTAATAATCCCGAGGGCTTATGATATTCTACGTTAACCTTTGTGCAAGTCGGGCACTTGCTTAAATAGGTAGCAATTTCCGCTTTCATTTTTGGCCACCAATAATGTTGCTTGATATCTAGGTACATCTTATCCGAACCCGGATGGACAGAGTATCGTGTCTTATGTGCTTCATTCATGACTACATCTCTGAACCCTCCAAATTTTAGCATCCATATTTAGTTTATGAGATAGTGTGCTTCGTCCTCTCTGATTACGAGATTCTTGTCCATCCCACATAAGGATTCACTTGCAGCATTCTTTGGTTTTAAGGCTTCCAGTTGATCCTTTTAAATTTGTGAAGATAGGTGGGAATGGACGGTCATTGTCAGTGTTTTTACTCGACAACTCAAGGTAGCGATGCTTGGCCGAGTTAATGAGGAGAGGGAAAGAGATTAGTGAGTATTACTTAATGGCTAATACAATATGCTTGGATATATGGGTTGTAAATTGCATGTTTACGTGCAAGATAACTGTGAGTTATCACAAGATTATCCCATGCCATCCATTTTTTTTCTTTTTTTTTTTAACAATGGCCGATCAACCTAACAAGAGAGGGAAGAAAGAAAATTTGTTTAGGCTTGAAGGATAGTCAAGAACGCTTTGCCTATGTATGTTTGGGCGATTTTAAGCTTGGTTCGGGCCCAATGACGATCTTAGCCCACTATTAGGCGCAAAAGAAATGGACTCGGCCCAAATGAGGTCATATGGATGAGTTTTCGGGCTAATTACGGCCCATTAGGAGGTTCTCGGCCTAATGGTTGACCCATTTGAGAATTTGGCCCAATAAGAGCTCCATTAGTGATTTAAGGCCCATAATGATATAAAAAGATGTTCACGGCCCAATAAGGCCCACTAAGTGTCTTATCACCCAAATCAAAGTTGAATAATCAATTTCGGCCCAACTAGGGCCCAATTGTGGTTGTTTGGCCCAAAAGAGCCAATATGAGAGGTTATCGGCCCATTAGGGCCCAATAAGGAAGTTTTGTACACTAAGAGATTTGAATCGAGAAATCAAGGCCAAAACCCGAAGTTGAGTGATTAAAGCTTATTGGGTTAGGTTTATGACTTTCACGAGGAAGTTTTGACTCGATTCAAGTTCTAGATGTATAGACTGATATAGCATTGGAGTTTAGTTCACATTTAAACATAGCATTACATAGCTAAACAAAGAACTATCTTGCTGGTTGTAGTAGAATATGGCTAGCTTAGTGGCAGATATAGAAGATTCGAACAGATTGTGATTAGGTTGTCTTAGGTGGTTATTGGTGGCATTGGGTGTAACAAGTTGGTGGGGATGCCGCTGAACAAACGATGAAGTTGATTGGTGGCTGTCTTGCCAATTTTCGACGAAAGGATGCGACACTTTTGCGTATTCTGACGATTTTGCGGTGAAACCAATAAAATTAAAAAGAATTAATATTATACATTATAAATTATTAATCCAATAAAATGATATTTATTATATATAAAAATAATAAATTATAGAATATAATTCAACAAAGGAATTAATTTAACAAAAATATAAATAAATAAAAAATATTAATAATATAATAAATTACTATTGTTTAATAAAAATATATTTTATGTTAAAAAATAGTTATTAATAAATAATAATACAATAAAAGAGAATTAATCCAATAAAAAAATTAAAAATAAAAATCAATTAAGTAATAATTAAAAAAAAGATTTCTTAAGATATAAATATAATATAATAAAATTAATATTTACTAATATATAATAATCCAAAGAAAAATAATTAATCCAATAAATAAGAAATTAAAAAATAAGTAATATAATAAAATAATATTTATTAATATATAAATAGAATATCTTTAAAATAATACTTATTAGTATATAATAATCTAATAAAAATAAATTAATAAGCAGTTAATTAAAAAATTAATGTACAATAATTCAATAAAAAAATTAAAGAAATATTCATTATACTTTATTAAAAAGATAAAACTGTAGGTCAGGAAATTTTCCATTTTTAAAAACATAAAAATCAAGGGATTAAACATACCTTAAAATCACAACAAAACAAAAAAATATGGATCATTTTTGGTAATAAACTATTTTTAGATTTTACCCAAAAAAAAAATGACAGATATTTTTCAAATTTTGTCAAGCAAAAATATTTAAATCATCAAAGTGTTTAAAAAAACAAATTTTAAATCAAGTCAACTTTTTTGTCTTTTTTTAAGAATGCAATAAGAACAATCAAAAATTAATTTAATATATGGTATATACGTTCTAAACATGGCAATGACGTTGTAGACTGCCTGCAGGGGGGTATGAAGATCATTGATCTTTTCGCTCTTATGGTATTTCCAAAGGTCGTCATGTGGACGTAGCTGAATTACCTCATTCATGTGAAGCAAGTTAATTCTCGTGAGTTTTTTAATTTGTTCTCATTTTATTTGTCTGTGTATTATGATCCTATGTATCATTTGCATATGGCAATGTGTCCCTCCTATATTAGAAAAACAATAGAATTGCTTTTTATATTTCTTTTCGATTAACTACTTAATAATAATATTAATAATAATAGATCATCTATATCAAGCTTTCAACAAGAACTACACAAGATATAATTCAAAATATTGGGCGGTTTACATGTTTGAGAATAAGAAAACTGACAAAAGGATAAACACGATTAAAAAGCATCTAACTAACCCTAGTTTTGTTGCAACACAAAACAAGAAATACACATATTCATTACATCATTCAAACATCATCTTGATTTACATATCAAAGTTGACTACGCCCACAATGACTTCTCAATTATTCTTCGAGTTTCCAAGAATATCCATAGACAAGGAACCTGCTGGATGAACTTTCTTGTTGCCACCTTGCACCCTATCTTTCCTTTTCTCACCATCTTGCATGCTTTTCTCTCCCCTTTGCTTATTTTTCTCCTTAATGCGCTCTTGTTGATTATTGATGTGTGCAAAATTGATACCGATGGACGACATTGTTGCTAAACGGGATATGTTAAAATGTAATTTTGGTGTAGATGATATGAGTAGTATAGTTTTTGGCTTGGTCTTTATAGCCAAAATTCTGCTTTCCAGACCCATTAATCCATTATACCACTAGCTGCTACTTAAAAACACTCCATAGTTTGGTAGTTTGTGTGCTTTTGGAGTTAAATAACTAGTGATGGTGGTGCGTATAAAATTAAGAAGGTAGCTTTTATGTGGGACGAGGCATTACAGCCATGAATGTGGGTATATAATGTATGGTGTATACCTCATCAACTAAAATATTAAGCTAAGATGGTTATGCGTAGTTGGCCATTTATTTGGTGATCACTTAAACAATTTGAAGGCTAACCGGTTGGTAGCTTTTTTTTGTATTGGGTTGTGCATTTCTTCTTTGTGCATCACTGCATCTTATCCTTTCCATTTATCTTTCTCCAATAGGCAATTCTTATCATTATTTAAATTCTAAAAGTAACAATTATTCAGCGACACCATAGGCATCAGGTTATGGTTTAACCGTTTCTTGATATATTCTTAGTGATTTATAAGATAATGCATATTTGATTAGTTCGAAACGTCCATGTTGTGAGAATTTCAGCCTTGTCCGGTGTCAACACCGGGAATAGTAACATTTTTGGGGTGAGACATGATTAAACAGCTTCGAACTTTAGTAATCCCTGCGTTCCAAATTGATAGTTCACTTTTGACTTTTGAAGTTTTTTTTCTTCAATTTTGACCTTAAATATTTTTATTTGAATTATATATTACTAAATAAAACTTACAACAATGAAAAAACATTTAAAATACAATTCATTCGTATATTTTGCATCAAGTATTATCTATCAAATATAAAAATAATTAAGGTCAAAGTTTAAGAAAAAAACTTCAAAAGTTAAGAGTAAACTATCAATTTGGGACCGAGGTAGTATCATTTTGACTTTCTTTTTTCTGAATACCCATTATACCAGTCTAGCAGTATTTGATGTTGTTCTCTTTCTTTGTGGTCGAGGGTTCAAGAATCATTGTGGATATTGATAGAATAATTTAGGAGTAATTTAATATATTTACTCTTTCAAAAGAAAGAAAGATGAAGACAAAAATATATTTAAAAAAATATCCTAATGAATTTGATCGATAGAAACTAGTATATTGCTTATAATTTAAGTAGGCTTGATGTTGAATTGTCGGAAACACCACGTTTTAAAGCCTCGTGAAAGCTCTAATTCACCTTCATTTGTTAGCATTTGTTGTAGTAGCCTCTCATAAGTCTTTGTTTCCGACATGTCATTTTATTTGGAGAGACTTTTCGTTGAGTTGAGATTACGTGTTGTATTCAGTCGTTTATTTTCAACCTTCTATCCTCCATTTGTTATTATAACCGATTGTTTTGGCATATATAAATGAGGTATTTTGGATAATTTGTTCGACAAATGATTTGTTTACTATCGTTCATCTTTATACTTTTTGTTATTGATTTGTGCATTTTGGTTAAGATTATGTTCATTAATGCATACAATTTGTTGGTGGGGTCTGTTATATCATATTCGATTTTTTTTACGTCAAATTCACAATGTGAATTTTTGAAAATTCACAACGTGAATCCGGATTCACAAGGTGAATCCGAAAAATATTTTTCACATTCACAATGTTAATAAATGAATTTAGATTTTTTTAGATTTTTTTTTTCGATAAAGAATAAGCTAAACAATTAAAAAAAAAAAAAAAAAGACTGGTTCTTTAAAAAACCAATAATTATGGATCTCTATTGAACATTTCCAAATATATATATATATATATATATATATATATATATATATATATATATATATATATATATATATATATATATATATATATACTAGTCGTTTACCCGCGCTCAGCGACGGGTGAGAACGGTTATTTAAAAATTATTTTCGATAGACAATTATTTTCGATTTGTGTGAGCTAGTTCCTTGCAGTCTTTTCGCGGACTGTTTTTTCTCGGATAGTTCATTTCAATAAATATTTTCTAGCTAGGTGCATATTTGTACAATAGATTAAGCAAATAAGTAAAACTCGTGGCTACATGTGGGATATTTTTCAACTTTTAATATCAGTTTTCACCACATGTACTATTCCGGGTATTTAGGACTTTCACAGGGTTCAAAACGATATTTTTCAACTTTTAATATCTAGAAAACTATTTTTCTAGCATCCAGGATAGTACATGTGGTGAAAACTAATTTTCAGAAACCTCTCAAACTTTTTATAAACAAAAAACTGAAGAAATAATTAATGAAAGAAATATTTATTTAGTATACGAAAATTGATTTTTTTTATAGGTTTGAAAACCGCTTTCGCAAACCGGTTCCAAATGTTTTTTTGTTGACCATATTTGAGGTTAACGACCAATGAAATCATTTGACCGTTTTTTTGTTTTTTCTTTATATATAAAGAGGTTTATGGATCTCAATCAAATATTACTTGAAGGACAATATTTATGTCTCCAAAATTACAAAGTGATCAATACTTGAAGGATCATAGTAGTAAAAGTGGTATTGCTGATACAAAATATGAAAATTATACTTGTATTCTTACCTTAATAGCATTATACTTTCAAAGTATAATGCTTTAATAAGAAAAAATGATATATAACTTAAACCAACTTGAAATTTGAAAATAATATTTAACTTGGAAAATTGTCAGAAAAGCTTAAATATTTTGGGAAAATTTACGATTAAATCCTATTTTTTAACATAAAAGATTTTATTTTTTGATCAAATTAATGAAAAATTCTTTTTTTTTCTATTAATAGGAAATGACATATTATCGTGTAAAATCAAATAATCAGAACTTTTCTATTCAAAAAATTTTTAGGAAATATAAAGTTTCTAGCCTTCTTGTTCTCAAAAGAAATCCGTAAATATTGTGACAACCTCAAATTTCTTTTGGTCAAACCCTAAAAGTCAACCATTTTGCATCGTGATTTAATATCATTATTTTTTACTTTTAAGAAATATAAAGTTCGTTTAATTATTTTATTATTATTTTTAAACGAACGGGTGAAAGAAAGTGTCGTCTCAGGTTTTTATTTTGAAAACCGCAAACACTTCGCGTATTAGAATCACCCGACTAAACTTTTATGTTTTGGGTGTAGGAATCACCCAAAAACCGTAAACTCATGCTTATGTATGAGTTTACTCCCCAATAAACTAGTCATTGTGTTTATGTGACAACCCGAAATTTCCATTCTATACAAACAGTATCACTTCAGTAGAAGTAATAACAGTCATAGTCGATTTTCAGACTTTTCGTATAAGTTGGAGTAATTTAGGGTTTACACTTCAGTAAACATCTGGAGAGTGGATGCGCTATGGTATTGTGCAACAATGTTATTCCAACACTCGGATATATTAGAAATCATTTCCGGAATAAAAATATTTTCTGTCAAAATATTTCAGGACTATAAATAGATTTCTGAACTAAATTTATTCATTATTTACATTTCCAACTGAGAAACACCATTTTCTCTCTCACGGATCTTCGGGTTTTCATCCCAAATCGTGAGTCTACTTTCCTAAATGTGTTTTAATGCTTGTTATATGCTTTATAACATTGTTTATATGACAAATTTGTAAGATCTGGGAGTTTACTGCCCAAGAACGTTCTTGGGGAGTAAACTCCAAAACAAAGCCTAAAAGCTATCTAGTCCCGTTTCCTTGTTAGGTAACTAGTTAAGTACATTGTGTATAAACATTTGAGGCTACAAATCATTCAAGAACACTTAGCTTTTGGAGTTTACGGCCCAAGAGTTTCTTGGACCGTAAACACCATTTTCTAGGGCCAAAATGTGCCCTAAACACCCCTAAGGCTTTAAGACAATTACCTTCTAATGCTTGTAGCTAATTTGGAGACCAAAACACATCAAAATCATCCCTAAAAGGGAGTTTACGGCCAAGAAATACTCTTGGGCCGTAAACTCCAAGTAAAGGCACCCCATCGGAGTTTAGGGCCGTAAACTCTAGGGGATATGGTCTTTAGGCCGTAAACTCCTCAAAGGAGCATTCTAGGGCCTTAAACTACCTAAAGGATTAATCTACCAATGCTAGGCTTATTCTAGGATTCATTTAGCACCTTAAAACACCCAAAACCACCAAGAGTGGAGTTCACGGCCGTAAACTCAAGGGGTTTATGACCGTAAACTCCAAGGGTGGGGTTTGTTGGGTGGTAAACTCTTATACAAGGTCCTTGGAAGCTTTTCAATCCTTTTGCCTTGTCCCATATCGACTTAGATGCAACCCTTAGGACCTATAACACTTATACAAAGTGTTTACATGTTCCTAAGTGTCCTAACTTATTTCAATAAGTTATTAATTGGCTAATTAGTTATATATATGCTCATTATATGATAACTAGGATCGTGCGTGTGAACAAGTCTCCGTTTGCCACCTAGCACGGTATCCGATACTTCAATCCAACCCACTCACCGCAAGTGAGTTCATACCCCTTTAATTAACCTTTGAAATGATTTTAAATGTTTTAAATACTTTATGGGGGGGGATACAAGTTAAATACTTATAGTTATTACATCAATCACACGTGATTACATTAATCACATGCGATTAATAACTAGAAAACCAATGATTTTATCACTGTTCAAACTGTTTATCAAACTGTTTCACTTCAAAATGTTTTACAAACTCTTTTACTTATCAAATGATTTTATTAAACTTTGTTTTACTTCTTATAAATTCCATTCCCATATATGTATAGATATATAAGAAATGTTTAAAGGCCTTAGGAAGGTTATCCACCCTATTTCCTTTTCGCGCATTGAGATGTGGTCTGGTGGGATTTCGGGTAACCGTCCGAAGGTCGTTTCGTTATTAATTATATATCAAATATACATGTATAGACATAAAAGTACTTCCATATTCATACTTATCAGTACATCATCAGTAAGTTACCATCGGGGTAACATAGGATCATACTACTACAATTTCTAGATAAATGAGTCAGTTCATTCATGAGTTAATACTTATTACTACGAGTACTTATACAACTATACTAGAAAGAGAACATATACGACTATACTAGAAAGAGAACATATACAACTATACTAGACAGAGAACATATACAACTATACTAGAGGAAGAACATATACAACTATACTAGGACAGTTCATTTCATTTCATTTCATATACAAGAATACGTTAACAATTGTGATCCACTATATCGGAGCATGCCTTAATTGTCATGGCCCGAGTTGTAGCCAGAATTCTCTTGGAGGGAGAACGTGAGTTTGCGTATAGATCTATACTGGATTGACTATCCTACGCCTTGCTGCTAGCTACAGCTGGACCTGCAGGTCTGCGGGTGCCAAACGTCATTCCATTATTACGACCATTCATATGTCGTTGTTACCAGTCGATAGTATGGTGCAATTTATCACATGATACCTTAATATAAATCCGGTTTAAGGTAGTTAGTACAACAGTAGTTCCTATAATACAACACTGCAGTACTACATTAATTTACTCTTTACACAATTAGTGATCTTTTCACTTAAACAATTATGTACAAACTATGTTTTGAAAATGATAGTTACACTTGAGTAAATTACACACTTTTACAACAAACGAGCATACAAAACAGTTAAGCCTTGGTAGAAGGCTACTTTAATAGAATATATAGGTTTTTCTGAGAGATTCAAACTTTTACAAACACTTACAAACCTTTACATACATTTTACAACCTTACACTTGATACATGTTCAAACATTTTTGGATGACAAATACCGACACTAAAATACTTATGAACTCACCAGCTTAATGCTGATAAACTCTTTCAAAATAACTTGTATTGTCAGGTCATCAGTAGACAGGTACCGAGGCCAACTTTTGAGAAGATGGAGCGCATTCAAGACTCATCTTATTATTTTGATATACATTATTTTTGGTGTCACTACTAGAAAACAACCCTTTAATGACGTGCAAACAATGACACTCGCTGATAAAGGACGCGCATTTGTGCGTGCCCTAAAAATAGTGTCTAACAAAAAAAAATTAAAAACACGGAAGGCACCTATCATAAAAAAGGGCGCCGTCTACAACTGTCGCTTTATATTTTTCTTTAGGATGGCGCGTTTTCTTAGGGGGGAAATGAAAATACCAAAAAATTAAACAGCCCGCCGATGCATCTCCTTCTTCTTCTTCTAAAATCCTCTACCAAAAATCCCATATTAATCTTTTAAGCAGTTCGTCTCTCTCTCTCTCTCTCTCTCTCTCTCTCTCTCTAAAAAAAGAAACGCATTGATCATCACCATTTTGCATCTAAATCACCTACCGCCTTCTCCTCTACATCTTCACCCACCCACGACCTGCATTCCATCCCTCCATTCTCTCTGCAAACTCTAAGCCACCGCCACCACCATTGAACCCTAAAATCACAATTCGCCTTCCTCTACCTCTGTACTCTCTCCACCCACCGAATCCGTCTTAATTCTATCCCTCCTTCTCTCCACAGACCCCTTCTACCCATCGATAATTACACTCACCCTAAATTACTTGGATTCCTTCTCTCTTAAAACACTAATCCAACATATCACACTCCATATTCTACAACGACACTTTTCACAGACCCTTCATCTGCTTATCTCGATCGTTGGCTCCTCAATCACCGAGTCCTCTCTGGTTGCCGCCATTAGCCATCACCTCCCTGTGAAGCCAAGCCACCACTGGCTGGAGATCGTCGAACTCCACAGCTACACCAGGGACCTTCAATTTCTTAGCTACAGGTTCATTTTTCTTCAACTTTTTTATGTTTCATTCATCTTTTTTTCCTATTGTCGGTCTTCCTTCTTTTACATGATTTTTTGTTATTCCCTTCTTGGAGTCGATAAAAAACCTTCACCCTCTCTGGTGGTGGCCATTACTCTACATATGAAAAGGTAAAAGAAAAGTTTTTTTTTATTTTTTTTATTTGACCCTTTCATGTACTTATCTTTACCCCTACCTTCAGCTGGAACCCATGTAGAATTGGTGATTAAATATGGTAAAGGAAATAATTTTAATTCTCACAAGGGTTCATATTGATCTAAAAGTTAGTAGAGACACACATATTTTCTTTTGTGGTTGGTAGAGCTTTTGTCTCAGATATCGAAAGGTTAAAAGTTAGCAATAAGACAATTTCCTTAGAGATTGAAAGTGTGATAAGTTTTTTCTCTGAGGATACTCAGGTTTTCTTTTCTTTCTTTCTTTCACATGTGCTTATTCAATGTGGATTTATGAACTTGGTTTTTATGTGTACATACATTTATAGTTTAAAAATCCAATACTTTAGGGCCAATATTTTCTTTTATAAACATTTTTTTTTCCATACATTCATTTTGCAATGTTCTTGAATCTGCAGATGAAATTAATGGCACCATGTGGTTATGTTTAACTCTTCTGCTTCTGTGAAAACTGTAAAATGTGCAAAACCAAAAACATGAATTTTGGGAATTTATTTTTTTGTCAGGTTGTGAGCTCTGTAAAATGCCTGGAGGATGAATTAGAACTTAATGCCCTTCATAGGCCTGGTAGGAGATGTTGCCAAGGTCAGAGAGTAACCTTTGGCTGTCCATGATCGCTTTCTCATAAAGAGTTTGTATGTTAGAGAAGAACACATTTAGGATGTATCAGTTAATCTCCTGTCTCAATTGAGAGTGAGATTTCTACACGTAAAGTATTAATTTGTATTACAAATTTATGAGTTTTTATATTTTGTTCTACTTTTACTTTAGGGTAACTAACGACATATAATGCTATCACCTGTAAAAAAATAAATTACATTACCTATAATGGTAAAAAGAGTAAATTGTGTTGCTATTCTCCGCAATTTGCCCTTACTTTAAGTAACATTCTATTAGGTGTAGATCCTGTGGAAATCATCTTGTCTAGTTTCTCTTTTACTCTCTGTGAATGGTGATCCACCTTCATCTCTAGTGAATGATCCCGCTTCAGTATATTTTTTTCTCTCTTTGTACCAAAGCGTTGTCAAGGAGTGGATTGTTGATTCACTATCCTATGCTCCATGCACCAACCAAGGTCTTCTTTAGGTTTGTGACGTTAATGACTATATTACCCTTATATTCTAGACTGAATAAGTCTTTTAAATGAGACTTAATGACCATATTACCCTTGTATTCCAAAAAAAAAAAAACAAATTTCACATTATTCATCAATTTTAAATTGAACTCGTTAAGTCATTCTGTCCATTTAAGTAAAAAAAGAAACAACCATGTAGTCTCAGAAGGTTCACTGTGTAGTTTATTAAGTCTAACAAACTGACTGTGTCCAAACATAAACATTTCAAGAGCAACTTTTTAAAGAAAACACATGTCAAAAAGCACAGACCACTACAGACGTTGTTTCTCTTTTATCTGAAATAAAAATAGGAACATGGAAAACGGATCGTTGGAAGGGTAAAAAAACTGCCAACATTCTTGCAGTAATGGCATCTGTAGCTGTTGCTTCAGGTGATGATAGGCGTGTCCGTTTCTCTTTCTAATTATACCATCTGTTTTTTTGAATGGTTATGTGTTGTTGATTGATATGGATGCATCATAATGGTGTATGTGGTTATTCACATGTTTGTTATAACTATAACGTGATTGTTGTTGTACTTATACATCCATAGACAGTTCATATAAACTAAGAATGCTTCATTTACAAAGCAAAGTGTGACACTTGAGTTAACTTGCTACTAGGTTCTTCTTGGACTTGGATATAGCAGCCCCCAATATCACCATTCCAACTGAATATTGTCCAGACAATATTCATCCCACAAAACTCTTGCTTGACCTGGGAAACTTGATCATCCGTACTCAGGTTGGTCCATAGTGATTTCTCTTTGATCAACCCAAATGTCCTTGATTGATAACTTTTTCATAAAATTTCTCAAACATGCACAGGATGATGATGATGATGATGATGATGATGATGATGATGTTTCTCACGAGAAGGATATTTATCTCCAATTCGGTGTAGTATTAAGTGTTGTATCTGCTTTTTTGTTGATGGTGACTATCATTGGAGTCAACGTTCATTGACAGGAGGATCTGGCGGTTCTTCGCAGTCTAGTATCGTTAGTTTCTTGCCTATTATTGATAAGTGTGGTGTGACTTGTAAGCTTCAACATGTATATTGATTTCAAGTTTGAAACATTATTATTATTATATGTTGTCAGTTGATAACACTTCATCTCTCCATCTAGATCCAATCAGAGAATCCATCTTTCCCCACAACAAGATTAGTCCTGCGGCTTCCTTTCCTTGGATTTCACTTTCCCCCTGCGCGTTATCATCGACTGATGCAAGTTGCAAAGATATTTCAGGGAGAGGATAATGATAATGAAGGTCTTGCCCAGCCTTGGGATCAAGATGACTTTGAGGGTTGGTTAGATGTTCTTAATTGGAAGGTTGGTTTGATTCTAGAACCACTCATGCTTTCATCCAATCCAATCAGCCTTGTGATTTCTTAAACTTTTGGAATTTTTTTGTTTATCGTTATTTTGGTGTAGGGTGTGGGAAATAGGGAAGCCGTTTGGCAGAGGAGATATTTCTTAATCGGAAAGGGCTAACTTCAGGAAGATCACCTTATCAACCAACTCTTTTCAAGATTTGGTGAAATTAGGCATAACCACAGACAAGATCAGAAACCTACTGATTTTAGTGAGTTTTTATTACAATTCAATTAATTTATTCACATAATTTTGATCATTTTTTTATTTTAATTTGTTATATCAGAGCTTGAAATGATGAAAGAAAGATTTTCAAATCTTTTTGTCGGGGAGGATATTTTCGATAGTAAGGACAAAATTTACTACATATAAGAAGCTTATGGCTTGATCATATCAGAGAAAGAGGAAGCAGATGAAATTCAAGGTACTTTTCATCAATCATTTTATTGTTTGACTAAGATTTTAACCTTAACTCTCATTGTTCATCATTTGAACTTATCTTTTATTTGATTTCATAATGCATCACAGTGTCTTTAATTCTTATCTGGTTGGCTTGGTGTATAGATGCTTCATGAAGGATTATGCATTTGTATGGCTAGTATGATCTTTTCCTCCATGTATATATAGATTGTAGAATAACTTTTTTAATGTTTTGCAACCTGACATTGTTACCGGTGATATTAATTTGTAATTGTTTTTTATTTAAAATGATACTTATCATAATTATCTCATATTTTTTTGGTTCTTTGAAGGGTGATTTTACAGGAACTAGTATCTGAAAATGTTTATGTTGCGTATTATATATTCATATGTCCAGTTGTGCTTTCTATATAGCAAATGTTAACCTTGGTCTTTGCGTTTTTTTTCATAGATTACAAACACCAATATCTTTCAAACAATAGAAGATCTAGAGTTTAATTGGGTGATTGATGGTGATGGATGTAAACTTGATTTTGGAACTCTCAGTCTACCAACATTAGAGTTTAATTGGGTAATTGAAGGTGATTTTGGTTCTTGAAACGAGACTCAAGATATCATATTTTGGCATGGATAGAAGCTTTGGAGGAAACGAGACTCAAGCAAAAGTAAACACACAGAGAGTTGTTGGCACATCGTAAGCTAGATGATGCAATTGTATATAAATGAGTTCATTTTTTTATAACATTTACTCACTTTTGGAATAATTATTTGTATTTGACATATTAGTGAAATGAATTTTCTTTGTTATTTATGGTATTTTATTTTGTATTATGAGATTTTTAATGTATTATTTAATTTGAAAATTAGTAAATCTATAAATAATATTTTTTTTAAACATTTAAAATTATGATACGCAAAAAGGTGTGTCATCTTCATCTATGACATGGCCTTTCTTGACAGGGGCTTTCTTGATACGCATTGCGTGTCATCAACACGCGTGTCGTAAGGTTACGACACGCGAATGAGTGTTGTCTTCCTTTATGACAGGGCCTTCCTTGATACGCATTGCGTGTCGTAAATGCACGTCGTAATTGAGCGTCATAAATGGGCGTCGTAAATGAGCGTCGTAAATGCGCGTCGTAAATGCGCGACGTCTCTCTTTATGACAGGGCCTTCCTTGACGCGCATTTGCGCGTCGTCTGAGCCTTTTACGATGCACAATGAGCGTCACAAAAGGCTGTTTTTCTAGTAGTGTGTCTATACTGTACAAAACATGCTTGTATTAAAATTATATATTTAATGCAATGATTAATGCTGTTTGCTTATTTACATTTACTGTGTTGTGATACTTTACATGACGTCCTCCGCCCCAGAACGTTTACGCCGTTCTTGGTTTAGGGGTGTGACAGATTGGTATCAGAGCAT
This sequence comes from Lactuca saligna, assembly GCF_052625555.1. Taxonomy (NCBI): domain Eukaryota; kingdom Viridiplantae; phylum Streptophyta; class Magnoliopsida; order Asterales; family Asteraceae; genus Lactuca; species Lactuca saligna. Next base: position 76,749,290 of record NC_136421.1, read on the forward strand.
AGTTTATAGTGAATCAAGTATATCAACCCATAAAAGATATACTAAACTATAAACCCATTTGGGATTAAAACACTCTGACCAAGAGTCTATACTTTAAAAACTAAAATATTTAATTAAGTATACTAGTCTGCATTCATACAAAAATCAGTGTCACAATGCCAAGAACAAAAGTATTACGATTGTTAAATATCACAGGTAAGCTCGGGGATATATGGTCAGTCCTGGGAATGGCATAGCCTGATCAACTATGCTGGTCCGAGGAGTGATTGGCATAGGCCCTAGAATGGTTGTGATGTGTTAACAAGTCTAAAAACTTACCAACAATACCACAATAAGATCAATAGAACCTAAACTTAAAATACTACGGGTGTATTTTGTACTTCTAGCTACATATATACTATATCTTTATACCTATCTTCTTGCGTAGATTGAAATGGCTGGATTCCATCACGGCGACCCGTACTTTCCAAATGAAGGCAACGCAGGATGGCTCGAAGCAGAGCCTGATGATGAGCACAAAATTCCGTTGGATGATCATCAAGCTGAAGGCTTCTCGGATGGACCAGACTCTGAGCCCGAAGTCAACAACCTACCTCCAGTAGGTCAATCCCCGAACAACAAACCTCGACCAGCTTTTCCAGGTCCCACTCCCTTATGGGTAGATAACTTGAATCGCTGGAGTGACAAACAGGGTCAACCCTTACCATACATTGGGGACCGAAGCTTTTACAACGTCAGCGAAGGTGGTTCTGCTGACCGAGCTTTGCCCGTCATTATCCGCAGAATAGCTTGTAATGTTGAGCAAGGTCGAGCAGCCATCGACTAGGTTGTGGAGATTGATGCCAACTCTTGTGTCAACACAGTCCGCATTCGCCGTCTCGAAGAAGACATAGAACGGACCCGGAGAACTAATGAAACCCAACAACAACATCTGGTTGCCTCTCAAGCAAAGGTCATGGAACTTCGAGCTCGTCAAAAGGCTCATGAATGACACCTTCAAGAGGTGGTCCGTCAAATGAGAGACCTCAGGGTTCTCCCAAGGAATACTCATTGCCGATAGATGATGTCTAGTACATCTTTCTATTTTGGGTTAAGGATTAGCCTCTAACATCTATGCTCTAAGTAGCACTTATCTGTAAAATATTCCTAACTTTCAGTACTCTAATTAGGAATCTACGAACTGTCAAACTTTCCGTATGGTATGATGTAAGCCCTACTTTTAGGTCGATTTTCATTGAACTCATTACATCAGTAATACCAGTATTATTGACAACTACCTACTCTGTGGGAAGAATCTTTACACTTGTGTTTTCCTACAAATCTTCCTTGTTATGATCTCAAACACTCATTCAATTGTTGGGCTATGGTTAGTTAGTCCATGTGTCACTCTCACCTTACTTACAAATTGATTCTTACCACTTTTCTCATCTTTATAAACTTATAGCTATAAGATGCCTCCTCGCAAATCTCCCCGAAATAACCCTACACCTACACCGCCTCCTCCACCTCTGATCATCGATACAATAGCCCTAAATGCTGCCATAGCTGCAGCAGTGGCAACTGCCATGGCACAGTATCACTCTACTGATGCCAGAAGAGGTGGAACCCCTGTTAACTCTATTCCGGTTGAAACTCCTGTGCGCTCGAGAGAGTGCTCTTACAAGGATTTCACCAACTGCAAGCCGAAGTCCTTTCATGGGACAGGCGGAGTCATTGCCCTCTCGCAATGGTTCGAGAAGACTGAATCAGTCTTCGAAATTTGTTCATGCCCTGCTGCGAGCAAAGCCAAATATGCCGCATGCACCTTTGAAGGAAAGGCCTTGACGTGGTGGAACGGCCACGTTAAAGCTTTAACTCTCGTCGTAGCCAACGACATAGGCTGGGAAACGATGAAAGACCTCATGATTGAGGAATACTACCTGAGGGGCGAGATCCAGAAACTAGAGCAGGAGCTTTGGAGCCTAACCATGAAGGGCACCAACATTGTTGCTTATACCGCCAGACTCAGTGAACTGGTGGCTCTCTGCCCTAATATGGTTCCCACTGAAGGGAAAAAGATAGAAAGGTACATATGGGGGCTAGTGCCTCCGTATTAGGGGAATGTCCTATCATCAAACCCCGCTACCTTCGATAGTGCCAAGCGACTGGCACAGCGACTCACTGACCATGGAGTCAAAACCCCTGCAACCACAACAACCCTAGCCATCCCGGAACCCTCCAAACCCGTTGACACTAAGCAGAAGTTCTGGGATGACAAGAAGAAGCAGCGAGCTGCCAAAAAGCAGCAAATTGTGGCAGTGCATGCCGCGATAACCCCTGCTACTGCTCCGATGAAGCAGTATGCTGGAAGTTTGCCTAATTGCAACAAATGCAACTTCCACCACAACGGCCCCTGCCGTGAAATGCAGTGCTTTAACTGCAACAGGAAAGAACACACCGTCCGTTTATGTAAATTCCCGGCACAACCGATCACACAAGTCCCCGGCTCTGGCGCGAGCCCGACCTGCTATGGATTTGGCGAAGCAGGCCACTTTAAGAGGGACTGCCCCAAGGTGAAGAATGTTGGAGGAGCAGGGAGGGTACTAGCTATAGGCTACGGGGAAGCAGTTGCTGACCCGATAGTGGTGACTGGTACGTTCCTCCTCGATAACTCCTATGCATGCATTATGTTCGATAGTGGAGCGGACGAAGCTTCGTGAACCATAAATTTGCTCGCATGCTTAAACAACAACCACATGCACTTAAAGAACAATTCACAGTAGAAATGGCTAATGGAAAAACAGAAAACACCAGTAGCATATACTTAGGATGTAACCTAACTCTAGATAACCATTCATTCCCAATCGACCTTATGTCGGTCTCGATTAAAAGCTTCGACGTTATCATCGGTATGGATTGGTTGAGTCTTCATCGCGCCGATATCATGTGCTTCAAGAAAGCAGTCCGCCTAAACCTCCCATCTAACGAGACACTTATCGTCTACGGTGACAAACCCGGTGCGAGTCTTCGCATTATATCAAGTATTCAAGCACAAAAATATCTGCGCAACGAATACCACGCATTCCTTGCTCACGTCGTCGACACGAGCCTCGAAACGAAAGAACTAAAGAACATTCCAGTAGTGAGCGACTTCCCTGACATTTTCCTAGGAGAGCTACCTGGATTACCTTTGCAATGACAGGTCGAGTTCAGAATCGACTTAGTCCCAGGAGCTTTCCCAATAGCCAAGTCGCCCTACTAATTAGCACCAGCGAAGATGCAGGAACTATCTAGTCAACTTAACGAACTACTCAGCAAGGGCTTCATAAGAGCAAGCTTCTCACCTTGGGGAGCACCAGTTTTGTTTGTTAAGAAGAAAGACGGATCATTCCGTATTTGTATCGACTATAGGGAACTCAACAAACTGACGGTCAAGAATCGATACTCTCTGCCGCGCATAGACGATCTATTTGACCAACTGCAAGGGGCGAGTTACTTCTCCAAAATTGATTTGAGATCCGGATATCACCAGTTACGAGTACTAGAGGAGGATGTTCCAAAGACAGCCTTCCGAACTCGTTACAGACACTACAAATTCGTGGTGACGCCATTCGGATTGACCAATGCGCCCGCAGTTTTCATGGACCTCATGAACAGAGTATGCCGACCTTACTTGGATCAGTTCGCCATCGTTTTCATTGACAACATCCTGATCTACTCCCGAAGTAAGGAAGAGCATGGCGATCACCTGCGACAAGTTTTAGGAACTTTACGAACGGAGAAACTCTATGCGAAGTTCTCGAAATGTGAATTTTGGATCCCAAGAGTCGAATTCTTAGGACACGTGGTAAGTGAAGAGGGAATCCACGTGGACCCATCCAAGATTAAAGCCATTGAGAACTGGTCAGCACCGAAGACGCCTACCAAAATTCGTCAATTTCTAGGCCTCGCTGGTTACTACCGCAGGTTTATTCAGAACTTCTCCCGAATAGCGAAACCTCTTACAACCCTGACCCAGAAAGGCGTGGCCTTTGACTGGGAAGAGAAACAAGAGAGAGCATTCCAAACGCTCAAGCGAGCCTTATGCACCACGCCAATACTATCTCTCCCCGAATGGATAGAGGACTTCGTAGTCTACAGCGATGCATCTAATCAAGGGCTCGGGTGTGTTCTGATGCAGCGAGGTAAGGTTATCGCCTACGCCTCCAGACAGTTGAAGACACACGAAGTTAACAACACGACCCACGATCTTGAACTAGGATCCTTGGTGTTTGCTCTGAAGATCTGGAGACATTACTTGTACGGGACGAAAAGCACTATATTTACTGACCACAAGAGTTTACAACACATATTCGATCAGAAGGAGCTCAACATGAAACAACGACGGTGGGTCGATCTACTCAGTGACTACGAATGCGATATTCGTTATCATCCGGGTAAAGCCAATGTAGTAGCAGACGCCCTAAGTCGGAAGGAATATTCTGGTCGCAGGGTCAAGTCATTGTCAATAACTATCCATTCACACTTGTCTAAACAAATTCAGGCGGCCCAACTTGAAGCCATGAAACCTGAAAATGTGCCGAGTGAATCCCTCAAAGGAATGGAAAACAATTTAGAAGCCAAGGGTGACAGAGCCTTATATTTCATGGACCGGATCTGGACACAGAAACACGGTGGTTTCCGAGACTTGGTCATGACCGAGGCGCACAACACTCGGTCTTCCGTCCATCCAGGTTCAGATAAGATGTATCTGGATCTTAAAAAGCTATACTGGTGGCCTAATATGAAAGTAGAGATTGCAACCTTCGTAAGTAAATGCCTTACTTGCGCAAAGGTTAAGGTCGAGTACCAGAAGCCCTCCGGTTTACTGCAACAACCATAGATTCCAGAATGGAAGTGGGAGCGGATCACTATGGATTTCATAACCAAGTTGCCCAAGAAAACGGGTGGAGTTGATACCATATGGGTCATCGTCGATAGATTGACCAAGTCTGCACACTTCCTGCCTATCAAAGAAACCGACAAGATGGAGCAACTTACGAGAACATACATTAGGGAAATCGTACGGCTACATGGTGTGCCTATATCCATTATCTCCGATAGAGATAGTAGGTTAACCTCAAGATTCTGGCAATCACTACAACATTCCCTGGGAACAAGGCTAGACATGAGCACAGCCTACCATCCACAGACCGACAGACAGAGTGAGAGGACAATCCAAACTTTAGAAGATATGTTGCGTGCTTGTGTAATTGAACTTGGAAAAGCGTGGGATACCCATTTACCTCTCGTCGAATTTTCCTACAACAACAGTTATCACACGAGCATAAAGGCAGCACCATTTGAAGCCCTCTACGGTCGAAAGTGCAGATCCCCTCTGTGTTGGGCTGAGGTGGGTGATACCCAATTAGCCAGGGGCAAGCTTCTGACAGTACTCTCACCGGTCCAGAGATCATTCGAGAAACGATAGAGAAAATCGTTCAGATATGTGAACGATTGAAAGCCTCTAGAGACCGACAGAAGTGCTAGAAAACCAATGATTTTATCACTGTTCAAACTATTTAGCAAACTGTTTCACTTCAAAATGTTTTACAAACTCTTTTACTTATCCAATGCTTTTATTAAACTTTGTTTTACTTTTTATAAATTGCATGCCCATATATGTATAGACATATAAGAAATGTTTAAAGGGCTTAGGAAGGCTATCCACCCTATTTCCTTTTCGCGCATTGAGATGTGGTCTGGTGGGATTTCGGGTAACCGTCCGAAGGTCGTTTAAATATTAATTATATATCAAATATACATGTATAGACATAAAAGTACTTCCATATTCATACTTATCAGTACATCATCAGTAAGTTACCATCGGGGTAACATAGGATCATACTACTACAATTTCTAGATAAATCAGTCAGTTCATTCATGAGTTAATACTTATTACTACGAGTACTTATACAATTATACTAGAAAGAGAACATATACAACTATACTAGAAAGAGAACATATACAACTATACTAGAAAGAGAACATATACAACTATACTAGACAGAGAACATATACAACTATACTAGAGGAAGAACATATACAACTATACTAGGACAGTTCATTTCATTTCATATACAAGAATACGTTAACAATTGTGATCCACTGTATCGGAGTATGCCTTAATTGTCATGGCCCGAGTTGTAGCCCGAATTATCTTGGAGGGAGAGCGTGAGTTTGCGTATAGATCTATACTGGATTGACTATCCTACACCTTGCTGCTAGCTACAGCCGGACCAGTCGATAGTATGGTGCAATTTATCACATGATACCTTAATATAAATTTGGTTTAAGGTAGTTATTAAAGCATTAGTTCCTATAATACAACACTACAGTAATGCATTAATTTACTCTTTACACAATTAGTGATCTTTTCACTTAAACAATTATTTACAAACTATGTTTTGAAAATGATAGTTACACTTGAGTAAATTACACACTTTTACAACAAACGAGCATACAAAACAGTTAAGCCTTGGTAGAAGGCTACTTTAATAGAAAATATAGGTTTTTCTGAGAGATTAAAACTTTTACAAACCTTTACATACATTTTACAAACATACACTTGATACACGTTCAAACATTTTTGGATGACAAATACCGACACTAAAATACTTATGAACTCACCAGCTTGATGCTGATAAACTCTTTCAAAATAAATTGTATTCTCAGGTCATCAGTAGACAGGTACCGAGGCCAGCTTTTGAGAAGATGGAGCGCATTCTAGACTCATCTTATTATTTTGATATACATTATTTTTGGTGTCTATACTGTACAAAACACGCTTGTATTAAAATTATATATTTAATGCAATGGATGATGTTGTTTGCTTATTTACATTTACTGTGTTATGATAGTTTACATGACGTCCTCCGCCCCAGAACATTTCCGCCGTTCTTGGTTTTGGGGTGTGACAGTTTACTCCCCAAATAGTGAAAAGAGTAAACTCCCAAAAACTCTCTCAACTATCATCGAACATTTAATTCCAAAACTCCGATCTTGTAAGTGTTCTAACAATTTCAAGTTAGTAAAACACTTAATATAGGGTTTGTGCATCTATTCATCCATTCATTTCCGGTTTTTGTTTAGATTTTCCAAAACACCAAGAACACACACTAAGTGTTTTTGGCCCTTTTAGCTCGAATCAAGCACCATTATAGTAAGTACTCTTATCCTTAAGTGCTTGCAAGCTAGTATATCAAACAAACATCAAAGAAATCAGCCAACAACACCATGATTGAGGTGTTCATGGTCCAAGAAGATGCTTGGACCGCAAACACCATAAAATCCCTCAAATTTCGCTTAAGTCCCATTTTAAGCCATAGTTTGAAGCCCTAGACTTACCTTAACATATTTGAACCTTCCATTGATATGTTTAAGCCTTGAAAAACATCAAACACCACAAAATATAGGTGTTTACGGTCTAAGGATGCCCCAAAACCGTAAACACCCAAAAAGGTGTTTAAATGAGTCATATTCCTTTCCTAACCCTAAAGACTAACTTAGATGTTTACCTAGTTGTGATAAGGACTTGAAACAATGGAAATACCACTTCCCATAAGGGTTTACGGTAGTAAACCCAAGGTAAAATACCCTTAGGCCGTAAACACCACAAGGAGGGTGTTTTGTGGTCTTAATTTATTCCAAGAGCTAAACCACTTAGCAAGGTTACTTCTATGGACTTGTTAAACTCCAAAACAACTCATGGATTACAATATTTGGAGTTTGGACCATAAATCCTAGAGTATACTACCGTAAACTCCAAGGGCAGTGGTCATTTAGACCATAAACTCCCAAGGAGTTTACCCTTGGACCCCAAACACCCTAGTTATGCCCTACTAGCACTCGGATGCAAATCTTGTGAACTTTAACACTTGAAACAAAGTGTTTTCAGGTTCTAGAGTGTCCCAACTCATATTATTAGTTATAATAAGGCTAATTAGTTATACATATGTTCATTATATGATAATTAGGCTCATGCATGTGTACAAGTCTCTATTTGCCACCTAGCACGGTATCCGATACTTCAATCCAATCCACTCACCACAAGTGAGTTCATACCCCTTTAATTAACCTTTGAAATTCTTTTAAATGTTTTAAATACTTTATGGGGGGGGGGGGAATACAAGTTAAATACTTATAGTTATTACATCAATCACATGTGATTACATTAGTCACATGCGATTAATAGCTAGAAAACCAATGATTTTATCACTGTTCTAACTGTTTATCAAACTGTTTTACTTCAAAATGTTTTACCAACTCTTTTACTTATCAAATGCTTTTATTAAACTTTGTTTTACTTCTTATAAATTGCATGCCCATATATGTATAGATATATAAGAAATGTTTAAAGGGCTTAGGAAGGCCATCCGCCCTATTTCCTTTTTCTCGATTTGGATGTGGTCTGGTGGGATTTCGGGTAACCGTCCGAAGGTCGTTTCAATATTAATTATATATCAATTATACATATATAGACATAAAAAGTACTTCAATATTCATGCGTATTAGTTACATCATTAGTAAGTTACCATTGCGGTAACACATGATCATACCACTACAATTTCTAGATCAATGAGTCAGTTCAATTATGAGTCAATACTTATTACTATGAGAACATATACAATACATTACTAAGAGTACATATACAACTATACTAGAGAAGAACATATACAACTATACTAGAAAGAGAACACATACAACTATACTAGAGAGGAACATATACAACCATACTAGAGAAGAACATATACAACGATACTAGAACAAGTAATAATACATTACATATACATAAATACGTTAACAATTGTGATCCACTGTATCGGAGCATGCCTTAAATGTCATGGCCCGAATTGTAGCTAGAATTCTCTTAGAGGGAGAGCGTGAGTTTGCGTATAGATCTACACTGGATTGACTATCCTACACCTTGCTGCTAGCTACAGCCAGACCTGCAGGTCTGCGGGTGCTAAACATCATATCATTTTTCGACCTACATTTGTCGTTGTTTATCCAGTCAATAGTATGGTAAAATTAATCACATGATGCCTTAATATAAATCCGGTTTAAGGTAGTTAGTACAACAGTAGTTCCTATAATACAACACTACAGTACTACATTAATTTACTCTTTACACAATTAGTGATCCTTTCACTTAAACATTTATGTACAAACTATATTTTGAAAAATATAGTTACACTTGAGTAAATTACACACTTTTACAGTAAACGAACATACAAAACAGTTAAGCCTTGGTAGAAGGCTACTTTAATAGAAAATATAGGTTTTTCTGAGAGATTCAAACTTTTACAAACACTTGCATACATTTTACAAACTTACACTTGAGACATGTTCAAACGTTTTGATAACAAACACCAACACTAAAATACTTATGAACTCACCAGCTTTATGCTGATAAACTCTTTCAAAATAACTTGTATTATCAGGTCATCAGTAGACAAGTACCGGGACCAGCTTTTGGGAAGATGGAGCGCATCCAAGACTCCTCTTATTATTTTGATTTACATTATTTTTGGTGTCTATAACTGTAAAGAACACACTTATATTAAAATTATATATTTAATGCAATGGATGATGTTGTTTCCTTATTTACTGTTATACTGTGTTGTGATACTTTACATCACGTCCTCCACCCCGTACGTTTCCGCCATTCATGGTGTTGGGGTGTGACACATATAATACGGTATCAATTGACCCTAAAATAAAAATTATTTATAGGAACTTCGATTGGAAGGAGATCAGACCTCAAATAAAAAGCATATGGGAAAAAAATCTATGTATTGCTTGCGAAACCTGAATCCAAATTGCATACTAAAATAAATTCAAAATTACGAAAACGAAAATAATAGATTAGACAAATCAACAAAAACGCAACAGATAAACAGATAGTAAAAAGTACCTGAACATTCGATTATGGTTCCAAATTTCAAAAGGATCAACATGAAGGCCTAAATAAAAAGTAGGTCGGTGGTGGCATACATAAACCAAGACATGTATACACAATCAAAGAATCACACAGATAAAGAGCCCGAGAGAGAGAATCGATGTATCTTAGGTGTTGTAAGTGGAGAGGAAGGTTGATGACGATGTTAGTGATAGTTGGTGGTGGAGGGGTGCTTGGTCGTATTGTTGGCTACGGTTTGTAGACGGTAGCAACAGCTCTCTGTATATTGTGGTGGTATTAAAGGGGGTGGGCGAGGATACTAGCGGTCGTAGGTAGTAATGGATGATGGTGATTGTGATCATGACGCTGGTCATGACGCTGGAATTGCCTGTAGGTGGTAACTGGTTGGATTGGGTGAAAGATATTATATAAAATGTATTTGTTGACCGATTCATTGGCATGAGAAATACCCGTTCAACATTGAGCTATAGTAGGAGCTGAAGATAAAAAGTTATAATTCAGGACTTCAATTTGAATATGCTTATCATTTTGCTTGACTTTTTCAAGGTGTTGACTGTATAAGTTTTATCTATTTTGCAATGCATAAATTCACAATATAAATTGCATATGGGATTGTACCTCTTAAAATTCAGCAAAACATGCTAAATAGTTTTTAATATATATATATATATATATATATATATATATATATATATATATATATATATATATATATATATATATATATGTATTATCTTTGGAACATACAAAATGACATAACGTGGGAGCTAGAAATTCAAGCACAAGGTTTACCCGAAGGAACTAACCTAACACTAGCGGTTGAGATAAAGTCATTTGAAAAGGTGTTAGGTACTTGACGTGGACATAACAAAGGAATTAGGCGTAAACCTTTCAATAGAACCTCAAACTATTTTAAGGGAGATCCCTCACAACCGGCGACACCATTATCTATGACGATGTGTATTACCGATAAAACCTAGCTCCGGCGAGGTACAGTTCCGAAGACGGATGTTGTGCCGGTGATCGTTAATACCCATGATGCCATTACCGACCACAGAGACCATTGTCGGCGACCTCAATACCAACGACATCAATATCGGCGACAAATTATTAGCGGCGACATAATAAGGCCTTGCCAGTAATACCTTTGGCTGTGATTTGTGGGGTGTTTATTTGCGAGATTCAAATACCTTTAATTTTTTCTGGTGAAGTTAATTCTTGTGTGTTTTTCTTCTCATCTTATTTTGCGTATATCATTTACATACGGGAATGTGATACTCCTATAAAAAAATCAATAAAGTTGCGTTTTATGTTTCTTTTCTATTAACTACGTAATAATAATAATAGATCATATCAACCAAATTTTCAACCACAACTAAGCAAGATATAATTCAAAACAGTGGGCGGTTTACATGTTTGAGAACAAAAAAAAAAAGTACAAATGGAGAAACATCGATAAAAAAACATCTAACGTCCCCTAGATTTGTTGCAGGACAAAAGAAGAAATACACATATTCATATTCATGACATGAATCAAACATGATCTTAATTTACACATCAAAGTTCAGCATGCCAACAATAACTGCTCAATTATTCTTCGAGTTACCAAGAATATCTACAGACGGGGAACCTCCAGGATGAACTTTCTTGTTGCCACCTTGTTTAACCCCATCTTTCCTTTTCTCACCATCTTGCATGCTTTTATCACCCCTTTGCTTATTTTTCTCCCTAATGCGCTCTTGTTGATTATTGATGTGAGCAAAATTGAAACCTATTGACGACATTGTTGCTAAATGGGATATGTTGAAATGTGATTTTGGTGTAGTAGATGATATGAGTAGTATATTCTTTGCCTTCGTATTTATAGCCAAAATTCTGCTTTCAAGACCCATTATACCACTAACTGCTACTTAAAAAGACTCCATTGTTTGGTGGTTTCAATGCTTTTGGTGTTAAATAACAAGTGATGGTGGTGCTAATAAAATTATCAAGGCAGCTTTTATGTTAGGACGAGGCATTATAGCCATGAATTTGTGTATATAGTGCATAGTGTAAACCTCATCACCTAAAAAATATTAAGTTAAAATGGTTATGCGTAGTTGGCCATTTATTTGGTGATCACTTAAACAATTAGAAGTCTAACCGGTTGGTAGCTTTTTTCCGTTTTGGTTTGTGCATTCCTTGTTTGTGCATGTTATCCTTTTTCTTTAGGATAGTGGGTATGCACCGTTAAAGGGTGATGACACTCATATGTGACATATCATAAGCTTATTATAGCACTGAGCGTAGTCCGGTTCGGTGCGATTTTTGGTTAAAACCGAAACAAAAACCGTAATTTCGGTTTTTTGAAATTTAGAAACCGCACCGTTCAGTTTTATGCGGTTCGGTTTTTGCGGTTTAATTTTTTTTTGTGATTTTTTTTTTTTTTTTTTTTAATTATACTAAAACTCAAGTAACTCAGCGAGTTACTTTGACTCAGACGAGGAGTGTTAATCATTTATTGGAGATAAACCGATACCACCACCTCTTGATCCAAAATAAAATTACATAACCACTCATTCAACATGTTTCTAATGCTCGAATATAATACGAATTTAATATAATATTTTTTCGCATGTACATACGATAATATCAATTAATGTATTCATCAAAATGATACTATATCACTAGTACTCTTTATATTTAAATGTTAAAAAAATATCATAAACATTATTTATTATTGTAAATATCACTAAATGTATCCTTAAAAATATACAATCATCCTCCGAGATAAAATAGATATTTACATTTATAGAAATTTTAATTGTCATAAATTAATGGTTCTTACAAATATCAACATCTAATATATATATATATATATATATATATATATATATATATATATATATATATATATATATATATATATATATATATATATATATATATATATGGTTAAGTTAAAATGAGAACACTATTTATTATGAGAACGTGAGAACACTACTTTATGTTACTATTCTACTATGAATTTAATATATATATTATTGTAGTAATTATAATATAAATATATTCAATTTTATATAGCTATTATTCTATAAAATTTATATATATGTGTAGTAATTTAGTAAAATTCTAATGTGAATGTTAAATATGTGATTATTCATATATTCGGTGATAAATAATGTCATAAAGTTGTACATACAAAATTTTAATGTGAATATTAGTGTGTGATTGTTCGTATATGTATTGATAAATTAATTTCATATCGTTGTATATACAAAATTAATAGTAGAATAGTAACATAAAGTAGTGTTCTCATTTGAACTTAACCCTATATATATATATATATATATATATATATATATATATATATATATATATATATATATATATATATATGTATATATATATGTATATATATATATATATATGTATATATATATACATATATATATATATATATATATATATATATATATATATATATATATATATATATATATATATATATATATATATATATATATATATTACAAGACTAAAAACCGCACCGCACCGAGTGTTTTTGGTTTTCGCAAAAGTAAAAATACACCATCGGTTTTCATTTCGGTTTTGGTTTTTCGGTTTCGGTTTATGCGGTTTTTTCGGTTTTTTTGGTTTTGCGGAACCTAGCTCATTAAAAGCAAATGAATACCACCCCAACCTCATGCTATGTTAAGGCATGTTGGTATTATAACATATTAAAATTCGAAAAAGTATTGGTTACACATAGTCTCTCTTTTCGGAACAATTATGGTACCACAATCTACTTAGAATAATTATTATTATTATTATTTGACCTACTGTTAAGACTCAACTTTGTATTTAAATTTCAATATTTTAAAATGTGATAATTGTTGTAATATTTATTTGGTAACAAAAGTTGTATTTTATGTTATATTATTGTGTTTTTTTAATCAATTACTGTGATACATGATACCGTATCACTATCCAACATTTATGTTGCCCGTTATTGGTGTGACAGATTAAATATTAGTCGATAGAACTTACCATGTCATGTTGACATGACGCATATGTGGTTTTTTATGTAGCTCTATAACAACAACAACAACAACAACAATTATTATTATTATTATTATTATTATTATTATTATTATTATTATCGTCACACCCCAAACTGGAACGATGGAAATGTTCGGGGCGGATGACGTCATGTATAGTATCATAATAATTGTCTAATAGCAATCAAAGCAAACACAACCATTAAATTGATAAAATATAGGGTTTACATTTGTTCGATACATAATTTGTATGACATCAAAAGTATAGCAAAAATGTAAAAAGACGCGACTCTATAAGCATGACAACCGTCAAATTCTGGCTAAGTCAAAGTCAACCAAAGTCAACAGGTCAAACTGATAAACTCAATTAGTTCTTGTATAAGGTGTTGGGTATTTGATGTTGCGTCTTGGGCTCGTCTCTTAGCCCATTTTGTATACGGTATGGGCCTGTCCATCTGTAACTTGTTTTGTTAGGGTTTTTGTATTAATAGATGCTTGCATGCATCTTTTTCATAACTGATAGATCATTTTTTACGTGTAATTAAGAAGATCTCTTTTGTAACCCTAAAATCCTCTACAACAGAAGTTCTTAATCAAGCTCTGCTGAGGATTGAACGTTCTAATCATTCGACTCATTCATATCCATTCTTGAGTATTGTTTCATTGTTTTATTTTCATTATCTACATGTTGCAAAGATCTAGTTGATCAAAGAGTTCTTATATCTCATCAATTGGTATCAGAGCAGGAGGCTGTGTAATTCATACACATCTCTTCTATGAAAGAAGCTATTAGAGTTTATTCCGCATTAACTGATATTTATTGAGCCGTCACTCCATAATTGACGTATCTCATTACTTATTCGTTTTGCCCTAATATTATATATTACAAGTTTGATCTTTCAAACAGGTTAAACGATCAAGCATGGACGATTCTCAATCAAATCCTATCAACATCTCAAACAATATTGGGTCAACAACAAAGATTCTTATCCTTTACACCCACGATTACGAAGTCTGGGCACATCACTTTGAAGATTATATCATTGGATCTGAAGACAATGGATATCTTATTTGGGAAGCAATCGTGTCTGGACCATTCGCTCATTCAGCAACATCAAGAATCATTAAAACTCAGAAAGAGTATAATGATCTGTTGAAAGACGTAAAAGATATTGCCCAAGATGAAAAGGATAAATTTCAGTGCGATATTAAAGCATTAAGACTAATCAGATTCGCTCTTCAATCTGACACTTTCAGGCTAGTGAGTTCGTGCAGCACTGCTAAAGAAATATGGGATAGGCTGCGAGAGCTATATTCCACAGACGAAGATCTCGAGCATTCAATTGAAACCTTACTTTTGTCTGAATTTGGTGAATTTAAGCAGAATCCTGAAGAAACTGTTACTCAGACGTTCTATCGCTTCAATCATCTTCTTAGTAAGATGATTAAACACGATATTGAAAGGAACTTGATTGAACAAAAGGTTACGTTTTTAAACGGTCTTAGATTTGAGTGGAGAGCAATTGTGTCCACTGTTAAAGCACATGAGCAATTCAAATCTTACTCATTAGCAAAGTTGGTAGGGATTTTGAAATCCCAAGAAAAGATTGTCTTGCAGGAGAAAAATATGGTTTCGAGATTGGGGTCATTGGCCCTTCTGTCCAAAAGCAAAGGCGTGGTGGAAGATGAAGACCTTAACTTAAAAGACTATGACCTTACCTCTGAAGACTATGCAATGATGGTGTGAAACCCGAAAAGGTTCATCAAGAAAAGGTTCCCTACCAATAAGAACTGAAATTGGCAGGGAAGTTATAGTTCTGAAAAGATCAGGGAAGAACCGAAGGCAGAAGAACCAAAGAAAGAACCGAAAGCTGAAGTTGATTCGAGAGTGAACTGCTACTATTGTGGAGGAAAGAACCACTATGCCAAAGATTGTGTCCTAAAGAAAATGGCAGAAAAGGATGAGGAGAAAGATGAAGAAGTTGTGTTAATGAAAAAGCTGGAAGAGATAAAGAGAAAGAAAACTATCACTAACCCTTCAATGAATGCTTTGATTGTACAGGGTTCTGTAGCGGATGATGAGTTCGGTGGCATGGAGGTCTGGTCAACCGACTCTGAGGATGATGAAGTCAGGAAGCCATCTCATGGAAAGGCTTATGTTGCGAAAGATGAAGGAAGCGGTGGAAAGTGCTTGATGGTGTCGGATGTATCCCAAATGAGGGGATACAACACAGACAGTGGGAATAGAGACACGAAGGAGCGAGAGGACTTGTGTTTCACAGCAAACCTCTCAGCGTGCAGTTTAATGAGCTTGATGAATTAATTAAGAAGGTATAATCTATTTTTGTTTCATTCAAAGTCCCACAAAACTCATATGAAAAAGAATTAAAAAATGTAAATTCAAGAAGCTCTCATCTAGATAGCAATTTAACTCAAACAGGGATCACCAATTCTAACCTAACTGACCAAATAAGCAGGGTGTCTTCAAAGAGTGAAGAACGGAGGATGTGGATAGAGCTGAAGGAGTCGGAGCTGATCAAATCCAAAGACGAAAACATTTATTTGCAAAGAGACAATTTAAAACTTTTGAAACAAAGAAATGTGTTTTGTTTGATTGCTAAGCGTCTTTATTCTAACATTACTCAACTTCATCTTAACTGCGAAATAGGACAAAAAATTCATCGCATGATTTTGCCCTTCCTTGAGTTTCAGGAAGATGAAATCGACGCTGAAGCATACAATTGTGAAAGTGTAGTTTCGTCTGAGGATGTAAATCCGACTCATATGTATGGCCTAGACAAAATCGAATCTTTCATAAAATCTAAGGACCATAAGGACATGCTGAAAAATCTTTTGGATGAAAATGATAAACTAAATCTAAGGACCGAAACCATACAAAAGTTTGACTCATTAAATGCCAACTTGAGCTCTAGAAAATTAAATTAATGTTGAAAATGCATCTGAGCTTAATGAGGATGATGATATGAGTGAAATTTCTGTAGAGGATGAAGTTGACTGTTCTGAGTTTGTCAAGAGCGAACCCGAAAACCACAAAAATCTTATCTCAGAAAATTCTGTGGAGTTTGCTCGTTTGTCCCAACAAAAGTCCCCGATCCTTGAAGAAAAGGCTGTTGTATACCAAAAGGTAAGGACAACTCGAAATCAGGTGTATAAGGTCATAGGTGTAATCGAACATCAGACAGCCGAACTCACAGCCATTGTAAACGAAGATAATGCTGATGGTTATGATGAGTTCTTCTGGTCCGCCCCTATCGACAATGCTGATGAAACAGTTGGTTTATCAGAGCGAACATCCTGGAAAACAAAAGGAAGATATATTCCAGAGCCGCTGAACAAGCCTGATAACTTTGACGTGCCAAGTACTAGTGGCACTAAAGAAATCCCATTAGATGAAGTCACCCCCACAACCGAAACCTCATTTACAACAAGCGAACCTGTTGTTCAAAAGAAAAAACAAAAGGCGAATATTCACAGGCAACCCAAACAGGTGAAAAACCAAAAGCAACAGAGGAATCTGAGATACAAGAAGAATCTCTCAGAGCAAAAACAGTTCTGGCAATCTCAAAATGATCGTTTTTTTGATCATAAAAGGAAGTCAGAGAAAAGGGAAGTCAGACCGCAAGAAGGTATTAACAACCAAAAGCATAGGTTCGGCTCAGAGCACACAAGCAACCGAAAGCACAGGTTCGGTTCCGAGAGCACAGGTTACCAAGGTTCAAGGTTCGGTCTCTCCCATGACCACCAACAAAAGAGTCACCTAGAATATCAAGTCAAGAAAAATTCTCAATCTAAATTCTCTCTTTCTAATTCTTCTCAACCCCATTCTAAATCCAATTCTGTTCAAACTCAAAATCCAAAATCTTCAACAGATTTGAAAGGAAAATCGAAGGTTTCCTCGGTCAAGGGTGATCAAAAGAATCCCAAAGTTCAAACACCTGAACCTGAAATCAAACCAACTGCAACAAATCCCAATAAAATTAAAGTTTACACCATTCAGAAGAAAAATGAAACAACGTTAATTAAAAGAACATATTTCGTTGATATTTCTCTCACTATTCCTGTTCCTGTGAAAGGCTCACATGGACCCAAGAAACTTTGGGTTCCTAAATCTGCTTAATTTTTGCAAGTTATCAGTGACGAACAGTTCGACGAAGAATGGTATATTGACAGTGGCTGCTCGCGTCACATGACAGGAAGGAAAGAAGAGCTGAGGGAATTTCGATCTCTTTCAAATGGTGGAAATGTAAAGTTTGGGAACAACTCGTATGGCACGATTAAAGGTTATGGTATGATAACGAATGGAGACTTCACAATAAGAAAGGTTGCATACGTTGAAGGACTACAACACAATCTCATCAGTGTGTCTCAGCTTGTTGGAGGTACCGGTCTTAAAGTTTCATTTGATGATGAGGGTTCAGAAATCATAGAGAAGAAGACAAAAAGGGTAATGCTCAAATCGGAGTGCAAAGGCGAAATGTTTCCTCTCAATCTCAAACCTATCAAAGGAAACCCAGCTATTTGTCTGTTATCCAAAGCACATTCTGATGAAAGCTGGCTGTGGCACCGAAGGCTCTCCCATCTCAATTTCAAGGATATTAATAAACTCGTCACAGGAGGTCATGTTAGGGGTCTTCCTTTGCTCAAGTTTGATCGAAAACATTTGTGTGCTGCGTGTGAAATGGGGAAGCAAAGTCATCAAAGTCACCGATCCATCATAAACACAAAGGTTGTTGAACCACTTGAGTTAATTCACATTGACTTGTGTGGTCCATCTTCTATTGAAAGCATAGGCAGTAGCAAGTATATTCTTGTTATTGTCGATGACTTTTCACGTTTTACATGGGTGTTCTTTCTGAAGCACAAATCTAAGGCAACTCTCAAGCTGAAGCTGTTTATCAAGCAAGTTGAAGTGCAGCTGAGGAAAGTTGTACGGAACATCAGAAGCGACAATGGGCTGGAGTTCAAAAATAAAGAATTTGAAAACTTTCTAGCGGAAAAAGGAACCAGTCACAACTTCTCAGCTCCCTACACCCCTCAACAAAACGGAATTATTGAAAGATGAAACCGATCTTTGTTTGAGGCGGCTAGAACCATGTTAAGTTTCGCTTCCTTACCATTATATTTTTGGGCTGATGCTATTTCTGCAGCTTGTTTTACACAGAACAGGTCCTATCTCATAAGCATTTCACTCTCACCCCTTATGAGATCATCAACAACAGAAAACCGAATGTCAAATTCTTCCACGTGTTTGGCTCACGATGCTTTATCTTCAATTCTAAAGCACATCGTAACATGTTCGACGTAAAAGCCGATGAAGGGATTTTTCTGGGATACTCTCTAACTTCAAAAGCATATCGGGTCTTAAACAAGCATTCAAGGAAGATTGAAGAGACATATTAGGTGACTTTCGATGACAGCTTCGTCAAAAGGATAAAAGCTACTAAAGAAGCAATCGGAGAAATTTTCACTCAAACAGGTCATGTTACGACCTCGATTGCTAATTTGTTTGAGCAGTTTGTGGAGTTATTCGATGAACCTGAGAAAGCTACTCTCTCGGAAGCCAAGGCAACAGACAACAAAATCAACCATCTGAAGCAAATCGTCGATGAAACTGCCAAACGATTGGGTGACGGAAAATCAGCTCCAAATAAAACTTCTCAGCACAATGCATCAGTTGAGGGGGAGGATCCATCCTCTTCAAAACAGTCAAGTTTGCCAGTTGAGGGGGAGCACCCTAGTCGTGTAGCACCCGAACGCTCCACAGCACCCGAAGGTACTGTAGCACCCGAATGCTCCACAGCACCCAAAGGTACTGTAGCACCCGAACGCTCCACAGCACCCGAAAGTACGGTAGCACCCGAACGCTCCACAGCACCCGAAAGTACTGTAGCAACCGAAAGCTCAAAACCGTCAGAGAGCACAACTACACCCGAAAGTCCTACTGCACCAGAAAGCTCATCATTCGAGGGGGAGAATGCCAATACGTTTTATGACGAAGATAGTCCATCAGAATTGGAAGAATTGGTGAACGCTGAATTGGATCCTTCTTATGATCCAAATTACCCTCCTCTTATCAAATGGACTAGAGATTATCCTGTTGCACAGGTTGTGGGTGATGTCTCTGAAAAGGTGTTGACCAGATCTCAACTGAAGGCAAATCAAACTTCTTTATTTTCCAAAGTTGAGTTATGCATGTTTAACTCTTTCGTCTCAAAGGTTGAACCAAAGACAGTAAACACCTCTCTTGATCACTCTGATTGGTTTCAAGCTATGCAAGACGAACTTAATGAGTTCGAAAGAAATAAAGTTTGGCGTCTCATTCCAACTCCTCAAGATGCCTCCGTTGTTGGTCTCAAATGGGTCTTTAGAAATAAAATGGACAAGGAAGGCAACATAATAAGGAACAAATCTCGTTTAGTGGTGAAAGGATACTATCAGGAAGAAGGCATTGATTACGAAGACACTTTCGCTCTAGTTGTAAGGCTGGAATCTGTTCGAATATTTCTTGCCTATGCAGCGAACAAAAACTTCGAGGTCTACCAAATGGACGTAAAATGCGCTTTTCTGAATGGAGAACTTGAAGAAACGGTCTACGTGGAGCAACCTCCTGGTTTTGTCAATGAGAAGTTCCCAAATCACTGCTATATTCTAGACAAGGCAGTTTACGGTCTGAAACAAGCACCTAGGGCCTGGTATGAAACGCTAACTAAGTTTTTAAAGATGTCCAAATTCAAACAAGGATCGGTTGACCCAACCTTCTTTCGTAAGAAGGAAGGTAACCACCTTATGATTGTCCAAATCTATGTCGATGATATCATCTTTGGCTCAACGAATCCCAGCTTAACAGCTGAATTCAGAAAGCTGATGGAGACTAAATTTGAAATGAGCTCCATGGGTCCGATTAACTTTTTCCTTGGTTTAAATATTAGACAGGGACCCGAAGGCATCTTTATCAACCAGGAAGCATACACCAAAACTCTTCTTGCCAAATTTGGTATGATGGGAGACTCAAAGGTCAAAGATCCAATGGCATTCGGCACCAAACTCACACCTTCCCTGGAGAAACCGGCAGTTGAGATTATGCTATACCGCCAGATGATTGGGTCCTTAATGTATCTTACTGCTAGCAGGCATGATATCATGTTTTCTGTATGTTACTGTGCTAGGTTTCAGGCGAATCCTCAAGAACCACATATGCTTGCAGTGAAAAATATACTCAGGTATCTGAAGCGAACCACCTCTCTCGGTCTATGGTATCCATCAAACTCAGGCTTCTTTGTTTAAGCCTTCTCTGATGCAGATCTTGGAGGATGCAGTTTAGACAGGAAAAGCACCACAGGGGGTTGCCAATTCCTTGATGGGAAGTTGGTCAGCTGGCAGTCAAAGAAGCAAACCTGCGTTTCCCTTTCTACAGCCGAAGCAGAGTACATCGCAGCCGCTTCTTGTACATCTCATGTCATTTGGATCCAAAGCCAGCTCAGAGATTATGGACTCAACATGAAAAAGATCCCACTATATTGCGATTCAGAAAGTGCAATTAGGATCTGTCATAACCCGGTGCAACACTCTAAGACCAAGCATATAGCACTGAGGTATCACTTCATTAAGGATCATGTGGAGGATGGAAATGTCGAAATTCACTTTGTGCGAACCACTGATCAACTGGCCGATATTATCACCAAAGCCCTACCTGAAGCAAGTTTCAATAAGATCCTTCAAGCACTAGGAATGATGGAATCAGAATCGGTACCAAAAACACCATCTCAAAGTTAAAAGTTGGAAGCGAAATGAACCGAACACTCGGTCCATTTCGGGTTTGATTCACATGGGAACCGAAATGAACCGAACGCTCGGTCTATTTCAGGTTTGGTACCATTGCACATATTTTCGCTCAATCTCAAAAAGGTGTTGTCTATGGTTGTATCCATTTGTAAAAAGTTGTTTTCCAAAAATCCAATTTTTTTTTAACCGAAATGAACCGAGCGTTCGGTCCATTTCGGGTTCGGTTCCAATTTTTTTTATTTATTCTGTCTGGTTTTTCTCTTTTCAAAAACTTAAAATCTCCAAAAATACTTTTTCTTTTTCTTTCATTCTTGTTTAAATATCGATGGAACAGGTTTCGTTCTCACACTTTATAATAGTTAAGCGTCCCTAGAAGCATGCTGCTGCATGTTGTCCAAAGCCTCAACTGATTTTGAATAAAAGCCTTAATGACTAGGTATATTCAAACCTTGGCTTCCCAATAAGGCTGCTCCATTTATTCTAATCCTGAGCTACCTTACTCTTTTCTCATATGGGTTAAGAGTTTACTGCTTGGTCACTATTTTCAGCAGAGGTACTATAGTTTCTCTTCACCACCTCAATATTTTTCTCCATCATATTTTGGTCCCATATCGTAACCCTTGAGACTCTTAGAATTAACCACTGAGGTTTATGGTTACACAATCTATGTGTTTATGATCTGAGCCTCGTGTTACTACGTGCTTAGTGAAATCCAAAATTCAATACCTAACATGAATTGGTGGTAAACATGAAATCTCTTTTCGTTGTGAGATTCTTATGAAATTGTTACTTACCATAACATTTCTTCCCTTAGAATCCAGTTTTAAATTTTTTTTAGATTTCATCATCACACATCTTCAATAAGTCACTATATACAACTTCCAACCTACTTGTTCAACAGACCACATCGGTCTCACAGGTACTTCATTTAATCTCGGTCATATGTCAAGGTCCGGGATTCTAAACTGAAGCAAAAGCCACCCTTTTAAGCCTTATAAAAAGATGCCTTTCAACACTTCTTAATAAGTGATTGATCGTAATTAAACGGGAATCCATACAGAAACTTTAAGGTCTCTCTTGACCTTGTAGAAAGTGATTCGTGCCCGGGATCAACTGTTTTGTGTCTATATTGACATCACAAATTCCCACATAAATATCGCTTTATTTCCTTATCTTTGACACTCTATGCACGAAAATCTTTGATTTTCCAAAAATCTCATTCGGTTCTATCATAATCTTGTGTTTGGATGACAGCTATTTAACAGATAAGATGCTAACTCAGCCGACAGAGTAACGGCTTCAATAGTGAGTTGACGGGTACGCGTGCAAAACGAAACAGTTTTTGTCTCTCATGCGTAATCATCGGGGGTGCCAACCGTCGCTCTTCTGTCACATCCGAAACCGCTTCGTGTATCAAGAAGATTTGGGGGATGATTCTTCTCTTTCCTCTACCCACAGTATAAAAGGAACACTTCTGCTTCATTCCATACTTACATCAATCAAAAAATTAAACGAGCAAAATCAGGCGAGTTATACTCTACTGTTCATCATATTCAACATTCAACAATGGTGGACTCTTCCTCTATTCAGGAAACCTCTTCCCACACCAACATTCTCCCCATCCGCGCTCACCAAAGTCTGGTGATCGATTTAAACCCTAAAGCTTACGAGAATTATATGTATCCCATGGTGGAGTGTCTCAAATACTCTCCATTGGTACTAGCCCTTTCCAAGGTTGAGATTGTGCCCATGGTATATCTTTCCCAGGTCTTCTCCACTGCTCATTATGATAGATCAGTGGATCGAATCTACTTCGACCTTCTTTCTCACAAGACCTCCATCTCCAAGCAACGATTCTGCTGGCTCCTAGGTTTTGAAGCCGATGAATCTAGGGTTAATGCCGATTCCATCTCTGTGGGACAGTTATTTTCGATGTTCTACAACATGGGCTACACGGAAATTCTCACAACGGTCACTAAGTTCAAGAAGTCGTGTCTTCCTCCTCCATGGAATGGCTTCTTCACCATTCTGTTCAAAGGGCTCTCTGAGCGCAGTTCTGGTTCTGATGGGGCTAGCAAGTTGTTCATGACCATTCTCTATGGTCTATATCATGGCATCAACCTCGACTATGGCTCGGTTCTCTGGCAACAACTCATTCAGAGCCTAGCCTCCTCCTCTCGCCACACTGAAGTGTCCTATGCCAGATTTTGGACGCTGATCACCAAGTGGGCCATGGATAAACTTCATGTTCCAACCGTTGCAGATTCCCTCCTCTCCTCCATCAGTGTCTTCCACACCACCAAGATCATCGTTATTGATCCGACCAAGTTCTCCTTCATCGGATCCATTCCGGATTCTATGTCCGCTAGTGTGTCCAAGGAGAGCGTTATAATGAAGGCCTACAAGGACTTTCGTCCTTCGGGTCTACGGGAACTTTCTGCGGAAATGGTTCAGTCCATTAATGATGCAGATAAACCAGCTGCTAGAGGGAAGAAACCTGAGAAATGGAAGATCAAGAAAGCAGCAAAGGGGGCAAAGGGTCCTTCTCCTAAGAAGCGAAAACCCTCAAAGATAGATCTTTCCCCCCAGCGAAGAAGAAGAAAGCACAGCCGAAGAGGAAACTTATTCTGTCTTCCTCATCCAGCGATTCAGAAGATAACCACTCTGACTCAGACGAGTCAGCTAAAGGTGAAACTCCTCCTCACTCGCCTGCTCATGAGGTACCTATTTCATCAAAACCTCCTTCCCCTTCTCCTATCTCCATCTCTTCCATTCCCACCATAACCTCTTCCATTCTCACCATAACCTCCTCCATTTCCATTCCCTCCATATCTAACCCAATTTCTATTCCCTCCATAACTACCTCTACTACCATTTCACCCACAACTACTTCCATACCCCCACCAATCTTCACAGAAGCCACCAAAACCACCACCAGTGAGGTTCCAAGCAACATATCTGATTCGGGGGTTCGAACTTCACAACCCGAACCCACTTCCGTTCCCGAACCCACTTCCACTACCAAACCATCCGCCGCACCCTTATCTCCCACTCCATCTGCTGAAACCGAAACCTTTTTGGGAGGGGAGTATATGGTTTTTGATTCCATCTACTACAGCCCCTACCAACTCCAAAGTGATGATGATGATGATGCTCCAGTTACCAAAGAGCACATCAAGGAACTCCACGAGAAGATTGATAATCTTGTGGCTTCTTCCTCTTCCTTAAAATCTCACTTTTCGGAGGCTGCCATTCAGGGGATGGTGGAATCTCTCTCCAAAGCACACGAAGCCTCCATTAGCTCAGCTGTTGCTATTGACAAATCTACAAAGGCTAGTGCTGCTGCGACCGAAAAAGTCGAAAAAGTATTTCAAGATGCCTAGATTTGGCTGGAGTCTTTGCAGGCGGCATCAGAAACAAATACCAAGAAGATTCGCACCGTTTTGGAGAAGCTGGTCCATTCTTTCGAAACCAAAAAAAGGCCAATTTGCCAGCTTCCGTCAGAACCTCAAGGAAGACAATCAATCTTTTCAATCTTTGGTTGCGGATCGTCTTCTTACCTTTCAAGCCACTCTTGCCGCCGAGTCTACTACCAAGGACGAGCTTGCTCGTAAATCTTCCGAGCTTACTCTTGCAACTCATCAGCTCTCCCAAGCTGAGAAGGATATCGATTCTCTTCATTCTAAGAAAGTTGTGGTCAGGAGTTGTGTTTCAGATGTCCATGGAGCTCTGTCTAACATTATCAAAGCCCATGATCCGATTCTTAACTATTCGGTGAGGCACACTCTTGCAGAGAAGCTCGCTCCTGCTCTTGCCCTGCTTAGCCGCATTGAAGGGATTCCTGAGGAGGAGGAACATCCGAAACAAGGGGGAGAAGGAAATCCCACAGCTCAATCAAAACCCCCTCCGTTTTCCAAAGCTCAATCACTTCCAGTTTCATCACTTGTCCCTCCGAAAGCACCCAAACCAACATCTGTTCCTGCATCAGGTTTGAGTGCTCAAAGAAAAGACAAACAAATCATCAATGATAGTGATGAAAGTGATGATCAAGAACCGATTGTTAGCTTACTGAGGAAACAGGCTAGAGAGAAGGAGCTGGATGAAAATGCTCGCATTGCCAGAGAGGCTGAAGCCAAGGAGAGGAAGATAAAGGAGGCTCATGATCTCCTTGAAAGCAGAAAAACTCTATTTCCTCCTTGGACTCTCGAAGTGCTTGTCAAAGAAGGCATTGAGTCCCCCTGCACTCTTTGGCTAGAACCGGTGATCTCCTTGGACCGGGTCAATTCGGTCGATTCCCAGTTTGACATGCCCCTGACCAGAAAAGCTTTTATCTTCCATGCATTCGCCCACATAGCGGAAGTTCCTCATCCTCACCCAAAGGTTGATAGGGAGCTTGTAGACTATTATCTGAGGACCGCTCAACCTCAGTATCAGACGTGGAGTGCACAGAAGATCATCAACGTTCGGGTTCTCAAACCTGTTCGTGAGGGCAACTTCATCAATGTCAGATTGAAGGACTTAAGGGGATCTGACAAAACCGAGCATTCCATCTCTCTGGCTGATCTTCCCAACTTAAACCCTCATGATTGGATAGTCTTGCCCAACATTCTTCTTGTTAATGAAGTGGAATATGGTCCGATCATAGACCATTTCAAGAGAATGTTGGTTTGTTATATTTTGGAGGTTGCTAAGCTGGATCAACAGGTTGCTAATGTTCTCAGGAAGAAGCTCATCATCACTCCAGTCAGTTCTGCAAGCGATATAAACCGAATGAAGATGGGAAGGATTGATCCAAAACAAAACTCAGTCATGTTCACCAGGGCAGAAGGTCAGAAATGCTTATTTTCTTTGGCTGACAAACATCTTTACACCACTTCCTGCTTGGAGCATGTTCTGGGTATCATCAATCGATGCAAACAGAACTCGGAGAGTGATAAAAAGTACTTCAATGATATGATCAATTAGTACATTCACTTCCGACAAACACTTCTTGCTATCATTCCCTACCTATTCAAGACTGTGAAGAAAGCCAATGCCGCAGGAGTAAGCAAGCTGGAGTGAGGTCTCGCCCCAATTGGCGCAAAGGGGGATATTGTTGGGTATTTGATGTTGCATCTTGGGCTCGTCTCTTAGCCCATTTTGTATACGGTATGGGCCTGTCCATCCGTAACTTGTTTTGTTAGGGTTTGTGTATTAATAGATGCTTGCATGCATCTTTTTCATAACTGATAGATCGTTTTTTATGTGTAATTAAGAAGATCTCTTTTGTAACCCTAAAATCCTCTACAGCGGAAGTTCTTAATCGAGCTCTGCTGAGGATTGAACGTTCTAATAATTCGACTCATTCGGATCCATTCTTGAGTATTGTTTCATTGTTTTATTTTCATTATCTACCTGTTGCAAAGATCTAATCGATCAAAGAGTTCTTATATCTCATCAATAGGGTATATTCTATGTTTTCTAATGTACAACTTTATATCATAATACACAGTGTCACTTAGAAGTTTCAAATGTTCTGAAGATCAAAACCTTGACGAGGGTGAGTGATGTAATGACTCTACGAAGCTTTATTAAGTACCATTTAGGGGTACAGAACACTCATAACAAGGCATAATGGGGTTTATGAACCTTACATTATTGGGCCAAACACTAGCGAGGGCTACACGCAAAGTCACTCTCAATCTCTCCCACTCTATCTCTATCTCTCTCAAATCTCTCTGAAAATCTCTCCCAACCTCTCTCAAAACTCTTGGTAATAAAAATCACATTTGCCAATGTGTATGTGATCACCCATACCATCCCAAACCTTCCCTTGGTTGTAAACAACTTAAAATGAAAGAAGGAAGTCAAAAAGAGGCCTGAAGGTTTGCAGGTCACTATTCACATGCGAACCCACACAGATCCTCACAAGCCCCTCATCCACGTTCTTAGTTGTCACACCCCCAAACCGGAATGGCAGAAATGTTCGGGGGTGGATGATGACATATGTAGTATTAGAACAATTGCATCATATTAAGTAAAGTAAACACAACCATTACATTAAGATATGAATATTTACATCTGTTTGATTCATTGTTTGTAAACATCGAAAATATAACAAAATATAGACATGAATCTATATGCTCCATTTTCTCAAAAGTCTGTTGAGGTACCTGTGTACGGATTTCCTGAGAATACAAGTGATTTTGAAAGAGTATCAACATAAAGTTGGTAAGTTCATAAACTGTTTTTGGTAATGAAAACCTATCAATGAATCTGCAAAATGTATGCATGCTTCCCAAGAAAATCCAATATTTTCTAACATATATGTTCGTTACTGTATTCTGTTCGAAAACCCTAGTTACCATCAGTATGTATAGTATGTTCTGCTTGAAAACCCTGGCTACCACCGGTATGTATAATATGTTCTGTTGGAAAACCCTGGCTACCACCAGTATGTATAGTATGTTCTGTTTGTTTAAAATAAAACCATGTGTTGTATCCCTGGAATCCTCTAGTATAATGTATAATAGTCCTGTTATTTAGAATAAAACTAATAAATAATGAAATCCCGTAAACAAAGGTTAGTTTATAATATTTTGAGTCGTATAACCATGCTTGATATAACCTAGTAACCTTTACGACGTTCTTCAAGTGTCGGATATATGACATTTGTCACCCTAGGCATCCCTTCGTAACTGTAGCTACCAGTTTAGGTGTGGGATTGTCAATCCCAAATAGATCTATTCATAAATCTCACGCTCTCCTTACAGGAGACTATGGTTATACTATGATAGGATTTAGTTCAGTACACCATAGGGTACAATTGAAGAGATGTCTCACAATCCTATATTAACTAGTTTACGTGTGGTTTTCTATTGTTCTATTGTACTCGAATCTATTTATTTACTTGTAGTGTAACAATAATTATACTTAAATAATTATCTAATATTTTACTCTTGAAATCCGAAAGTAGTGATTTATATCATAAACTAAGTCTGTCATAGTTTCTATGTTTGTTAATGTATAAGCTCTAAATTTGTAAGTATGTATATTGAAACCCCAAACTATACGTATTATAGTTTGCATGAATATTATGTATTTGGTTTAATCATTGATATGAAACTAGGCAATTTGGTAGTATGTTGAAAACGTCCCTTATGCTCAACATGTTACAAAAGGGATAAAATATCTAAATATCCTATAAAACATGGAAATCTTTTGGTCGTATCAATTGCATAAGTTTTAAACCTGTTGAAATTGTTTTGTATAAGTTTAGAAAATCATTTGTGTTTGGCTTGTATTCCCCCCCCCCCCCACCCCACCCCCACCCTAAAAATAATAAAATTAGTAAAAGCATTGGGGTGTGAACTCACTGTTGGTTGCGTGAAATGTCGAACAATGAAACTGAAAATGAAGACCCTCGGATTGATGTATGTGGCACTTTAACGGGATCCTAATAATAATTAAATACATATATGTATTTTATTAGCGAAACAATTATTTATAGTGTTGGAAAAACAATTGCTTTTGGTTTATGACTGTTACCGGGACTTCACTGAATCGGGAAAACGGGTTTTCAGTCAGGTTCACCACTTAGGGAGGGTTTGCGGCCATGAAGAGGTTTACGTTCGTGAACTGTTCGCGGTCGTGAACAGCCCCTTGAAGGGCTTACGACCATGAACGGTTTACGACCCTTGAAGGTTTGAAGATTTGAAGGGTGTACGACCGTGAAATCAAAAACAAGTTTGTTCGAATCGATGAAAGGTTGGTGTTAAATGCTACCAAACGTGTTTTAAGGTGAATGGTTTGTTAGATGAAGAGAAAGCTTGAGAAATTTCGGGTTTTCGGGTGGGAGTTTTTAGAGATAGAGAAAGTGTGTTCGCGGTCAGAAAATTATAAATGAAGGTAGGGGTCACGTATATATAGGGGGTTCATGGTCGGTGGTGGGTCCACCAGTCGTGAACGAGTTTACGAACATGATCAGGATTACGACCGTGATCCGGTTTACGACCGTGATCCGGTTCACGACCGTGAACACCAGTCAAGCCAGAAACTGCTGATTTTTTAAGGAAATTTTGGGTTTTCGCGCAATTTGTGTTCTGACTCATATATATATAATTCAACTATACATCTTAAATCATTTTCCAAACCATAGGAATTTTACGGAAATAAATAAAGTTTTAAAATTTATTTAACAAAGTCAATTAATGTTAACGGAAAAAGGGTTCGGGTTGTCACATCATCCCCCTGATAGAGGGATTTTTTCCTGAAATTCAAACATAGAATATAATCAATAACTTGGGAAAAGATACGGGTATTTCTGTTTCATCTGATCTTCGTGCTCCCAAGTGACTTCAGGTCCCCGCTTGGCATTTCAGCGGAGCTTCACAATCGGTATGCGACATTGTTTCGTTCGTTTGGCTTCCCGATCCATGATTTCGATTGGTTCTTCCACGAAGTTAAGGTTCTCGTTGATCTCGATCTCATCAAGAGGGATCACAAGGGTTTCATCGGATACACTTTTTAAGGTTCGACACGTGGAAGATGGGATGAATTTTGCTACGTTCTTGGGGTAAACGGACTTTGTACGCTACGAAACCGTTCCTAGTGAGAATCTGGAATGGTCCTATGTATCTTTGATTCAGCTTTCCACGCTTTCCAAAGAATATCGTGCCTTTCCATGGTGAGACCTTTAATAGAACACGATCACCAACTTGGAATTCAAAAGGTTTTCTTCTGTTATCAGCGTAGCTCTTTTCTCAATCTCTTGAAGCTTTTAATCGTTTGCGGATTCGTACGATCTTTTCTGTGGTTTCTCGGATTATTTCGGGGCCAGTGAGAGATCTATTGGGAACTTGACCTCTAGCTAACTGGGTGTCACCCTCCTTAGCCCAGTACAGAGGGGATCTGCACTTACGACCATGGAGGGCTTTAAATGGCACAACTTTGATGCTAGTATGATAGTTGTTGCAGGAGAACTCGATCAAGGCTAAATGGGTGTCCCATGACATACCAAAGTCTATAACACATGCTCTCAACATGTATTCCAATGTCTGAATGCTTCTCTTACTCTATCCATCAGTTTGTGGATGGTAAGATGTGCTCTTATGTAGGTTAGTTCTAAGAGCCTTCTACAGTGACTACCAAAATATCGAGGTGAATACCCTATCGTGAGCGAAGAGAATGGACACACGCACACCATGTAGATGAAGTATCTCTTGGATGTAGATTCGTATCAGTCTCTCTATCTTGAAGGTTTCTTTGTTTTGCAGGAAGTCGGAAAATTTAGTCAATCGGTCGACAATTACCCAGTTGGTGTCGTACCCACTTGGAGACTTGGGAAATTTAGTGATGAAATCCATCCTAATCCTTTCCCATTTCCACTCAGGCACTTACCCAGGAAAGTAGCAATCTCTGCTTTCATGTTTGGCCACAAATATAGCTTTTTGAGATCCACGTACATCTTATCTGAACCTGGATGAATGAAGTATCTAGTGCTGTGAGCTTCGTTCATGACAACCTCCCTGTAACCGCCAAAATTTGGGTTCCAATGAAATAGTAAACTTCAACTCCTTTGATCTCCAAGTTCTTTTTCATCCCCCTCAAGGCTTCGTCTAAAATCTTATTTGGGTTTTAGGCCTCCAGTTGAGCCTCTTTGATTTGAGCAAACAGATGGGAATGGATGGTCATTGTCAGTGCCATAACTCTACGACCTGAATACTCTTTCTGGCTGAGGGCATCCGCTACCATATTGGCCATGCTGGGATGATATCGTATTTCACAGTCATAATCACTGAGTAGCTCTATCCTTCGCCATTGCCACATGTTCAAATCTTTCTGATCGAAAATATGTTGTAGGCTCTTATGGTCAGTGAAGATAGTACACTTGGTTCCATATAGATAATGTCTCTAAATCTTTAACGCAAAGACCACTACTCCTAACTCCAAATCATGAATTGTATAATTGACTATGTGTGCTTTTAGCTACCTCGAGGCATAAGCAATAACCTTTCCTGATTGCGTGAGCACACAACCTAGCCCCTAATTGGAGGGAGTGCAGTAGACGATGAATTCCTCCGTCCCCTCAGGCAGAGACAAGATAGGTGTGCCACATAGGGCTTGCTTCAATGTTTGGAACACAGTGTCTTTCCGTTCTCCCCAACTAAAGGGTACACCTTTCTGAGTTAGGGTGGTTAAAGGCTTAGCAATTCTGGAGAAATTCTAGATACACCTGCGATAGTAGCCAACTATACCTAAGAATTGATGGATTTATGTTGGCGTGTTCAGTGCTGACCGATTCACAATCACCTTGATGTTAGAAGGCTCCACGTGTATGCCTTCCTCACTCTGAGAGTAAACAAGTATTTCATCAATGAACACCATCACGGACTTTTCTAGGAAAGGGTGGCACACCCGATTCATTAGATCCATGAATACCGAGTCCGAAATTCTATCTTAGGAACATCACTTTCATGGACTCGTAGTTGATGGTACCCTGATATTAGGTGATTATTTAAGAACTAACTAGCTCCTTCTAGTTGATCGAATAGGTCATCGATTCGGGGAAGAGGATAGTGATTCTTGATGGCGAGCTTGTTTATTTTGCGGTAATCTATACACATCCGAAAGGATCCATCCTTCTTTTTCACAAATAAGACTGGGGCTCCCTAGGGTGAAGAACTCAGTCTGATGAATCCCTTGTTGAGTAGCTCATTAAGTTGGCTGAATAACTCTTTCATTTTTGCTGGCGCTAGTCGTATGCGGATTTAGCTACAGGGGTAGCTCTGGGGATTAAGTCGATTCAGAACTCGACTTGGCACTTAGGATGGATTCCGAGAAGCTCTACGGGAAAGACATTAGGAATGTTGCAGACTTCGGGGATGCTCTCGAGGTCTCTAACTTCCTGCTTCTCATTAACGACATGGGCTAGGAATGTATGGCACTCCTTTGGTAGATATTTATGGGCTTTGATGCATGAAATTATTCGGAGGTCTGAGTTGAGTTTATCACCATAAATAATAAGGGCTTCACCAGATGGAAGATTGAGGCGAATGAGATTTTCATAACAAATGATATCAGCACGATTGGAGCTCAACCAATCCATGCCAGTGATGATGTCGAAGCTTTTTATAGAAACTGGCATAAGGTTAATTCGAAAGGAATGGTCGTTTAGGGTAAGGTTGCGGCTGATGAATACGTCGTTAATGCTCTCTTTCTTTCCATTAGCCATCTCGACGTGAAATGTTTTGGTTAAAGGTTGGGGTTTATGCTTGAGTAAATGCTTAAATGCATGACTAACAAAACTTCTCTCCGTATGAGAATAAAAAAGAATTCATGCATAAGAGTTATCGAGGAGGAACGTACCTGTAACAACGGTGAGATCAGCAACTGCCTCCTCCTGGATCATTGCTAGCACTCTCCCTATTTTTCCAGCTGTTGTTGCCTTGGGGCAATTCCTCTTGAAGTGCCTGATCTCCCCACAACCATAATAGGCTTGACCAACAACTGCTCCAGGAGCCTGATTGGTTGGTTGGGCTAGTATCTTGCAAAATTGAGTTGTGTGTCTCTTCTTGCCAAAACTATTGCATTGCAAATCACAGCAGGGACCGTGATGATGAAAGTAGCACTTTTTGCACCCCGGAAGAGTATCAAAATATCTACTGGTAGGTGCTTGATCTGCAGGAACAACGGCAGGAGTGGTAGCAGCATGAACTGCCACTACTTGTTGTTTATTGGAGGGTTCCTGTAAAGAATAGCCCTTACGCTTGTTCCAAAACAATTTCTTCCCACCACTCGCCTTTTATGGTTCAGCAACGGTTGTCACTACATCAAAATCAACCCTGTGATATATGAGAGTTTGTGCTAAACACTTGGCGCTGTCGAATGTGAGAGCTTTAGCAGGCAAAACATTTCCTTGAGTTGGGGGCGTCAATCCCCAAATGTACATCTCTATTTTCTTACTTTCCGAGGTGACCATCCCTGGACAGAGAAGAGCCAGATCGCAGAATCTAGTTGTATAGGTGGCAATGTCGGAACCCCTCATCTTCAGGTTCCAAGGCTCGTGCTCCAACTTCTACATTTCGCCTCTTGGGCACTACTCAGCAAGCATAAGTTCCTTTAAACTCTCGCAACCCATGGCATTGGCTAATGGCAGAGTTAGGGATTTGACCCGACTATTCCACCAAGTCAATGCTCCATCGGTGAAGGTGCAAGCGGAAAACTTCACTTTGCTTGCCTCAGAACAAGCACAAGTCTCAAAAATTGATTCGATCTTCTCGAACCACCAGGTTAGGGCAATGACTCTTCCATTGCCGTCAAAGGATTTGAGCTTCGCGTTCATGAAATCTTTGTAGGAATACTCCTTATGGTGTCCCTGACATCAATCAATGATAAGGAAATGGGTACCACTTCCTGACCTGCTAGAGCCGCCAGAATTAATCTGCGACATCGCGGCAACCACAGCGGCAGTAACCGTTGCTTGAAACATTGCATGGTCGAACTGAGGAGGTGGTGGCGTAGGATCCGTTGGGGGATTGTTTTTATTTCTGTTGGGTCTCTTCCTGGGAGGCGTCTTTTTCTAAAAGATACAAGGGGAAAATGACGATAATCCTTCTATACTTATCATGTATCAAATATTTTCGAGCAAGATATATCTTAATCCTACATCGATAACAAAGATCTACAATAAAGGTTTATGATCATAAACAAGAAATTGCATGTCTTTCATATGTGAGGATTTGTACTACTTGTAACGACCCTGTGGAGTGATATAGTGGTATAAAATACTACTATAGTATTTTAAGTATGTGCCACATTTGTATCGGATTTGGAAAGTTTTAGACTTGTCGCGAGACATTCCCAAACACATGTTGGTCATACCTAGAAAAAATATAGTTGATCAACTTGTATTGGCCCCACATATGACTACATAACTATCCAGGTTTAACCATAGTGTCCAACTCGCCTTAAATACTTTTATGTAGTTATTACTGTGTTGAAGCTTCTTGTACCTATGTATTCCTTTATACTTCTTGAAAAATATACATCTTAAATCATTTTCCAAACCATAGGAATTTGACGGAAATAAATAAAATTTTAAAATTTATTTAACAAAGTCAATTAATGTTAACGGAAAAAGGGTTTGGGTTGTCACATCATCCCCCTGATAGAGGGATTTTTTCTTGAAATTCAAACATAGAATATAATCAATGACTCGGGAAAAGATACGGGTATTTCTGTTTCATCTGATCTTCGTGCTCCCAAGGGACTTCAGGTCCCCGCTTGGCATTTCAGCGGAGCTTCACTATCAGTATGCGACATTGTTTCATTCGTTTGGCTTCCCGATCCATGATTTCGATTAGTTCTTCCACACGAAGTTAAGGTTCTCGTTGATGTCGATCTCATCAAGAGGGATTACAAGGGTTTCATCAGATACACTTTTTAAGGTTCAACACGTGGAAGATGGGATGAATGTTGCTACGTTCTTGGGGTAAACAGGCTTTGTACGCTACGAAACCGATCCTAGCGAGAATCTCGAATGGTCCTATGTATCTTTGATTCAGCTTTCCACACTTTCAAAAGAATATCATGCCTTTCCATGGTGAGACCTTTAATAGAACAGGATCACCAACTTGGAATTCAAAAGGTTTTCTTCTCTTATCAGCGTAGCTCTTTTTTCTATCTCTTGAAGCTTTTAATCGTTTGCGGATTCATACGATCTTTTCTGTGGTTTCTCGGATTATTTCGGGGCCAGTGAGAGATCTATTAGGAACTTGACCTCTAGCTAACTGGGTGTCACCCTCCTTATCCCAGTACAGAGGGGATCTGCACTTAAGACCATGGAGGGCTTCAAACGGCACAACTTTGATGCTAGTATGATAGTTGTTGCAGGAGAACTCGACCAAGGGTAAATGGGTGTCCCATGACATACCAAAGTCTATGACACATGCTCTCAACATGTATTCCAATGTCTGAATGGTTCTCTTACTCTATCCATCAGTTTGTGGATGGTAAGATGTGCTCATATCTAGGTTAGTTCCAAGAGCCTTCTACAGTGAGTGCCAAAATATCGAGGTGAATACCCTATCGTGAGCGAAGAGAATGGACACAGGCACACCATGTAGATGAAGTATCTCTTGGATGTAGATTCGTATCAGTCTCTCTATCTTGAAGGTTTCTTTGTTTTGCAGGAAGTCAAAAAATTTAGTCAATCGGTTGACAATTACCCAGTTGGTGTCGTACCCACTTGGAGACTTGGGAAATTTAGTGATGAAATCCATCCTAATCCTTTCCCATTTCCACTCAGGCACTTACCCACGAAAGTAGCAATCTCTACTTTCATGTTTGGCCACAAATATAGCTTTTTGAGATCCACGTACATCTTATCTGAACCTGGATGAATGAAGTACCTAGTCCTGTGAGCTTCGTTCATGACAACCTCCCTGTAACCGCCAAAATTTGGGTTCCAATGAAATAGTAAACTTCTTCTCCTCTGATCTCCAAGTTATTTTTCATCCCCCTCAAGGCTTCGTCTAAAATGTTATTTGGGTTTTAGGCCTCTAGTTGAGCCTCTTTGATTTGAGTAGACAGATGGGAATGGATGGTCATTGTCAGTGCCATAACTCTACGACCTGAATACTCTTTCTGGCTGAGGGCATCCACTACCATATTGGCCATGCCGGGATGATAATGTATTTCACACTCATAATCACTGAGTAGCTCTATCCTTCGCCATTGCCACATGTTCAACTCTTTTTGATCGAAAATATGTTGTAGGCTCTTATGGTCAGTGAAGATAGTACACTTGGTTCCGTATAGATAATGTCTCTAAATCTTTAACGCAAAGACCACTACTCCTAACTCCAAATCGTGAGTTGTATAATTGACTTCGTGTGCTTTCAGCTGCCTTGAGGCATAAGCAATAACCTTTCCTAGTTGCGTGAGCACACAACCTAGCCCCTAATTGGAGGCAGTGCAGTAGATGATGAATTCCTCCGTCCCCTCAGGCAGAGACAAGATAGGTGTGCTACATAGGGCTTGCTTCAATGTTTGGAACACAGTGTCTTTCCGTTCTCCCCTACTAAAGGTTACACCTTTCTGAGTTAGGGTGGTTAAAGGCTTAGCAATTCTGGAGAAATTCTAGATAAACCTACGATAATAGCCAACTATACCTAAGAATTGATGGAGTTATGTTGGCGTCTTCGGTGCTGACCGATTCTCAATCACCTTGATGTTAGAAGGCTCCACGTGTATGCCTTCCTCACTCTGAGAGTAAACAAGTATATCATCAATGAACACTATCACGAACTTTTCTAGGAAAGGGTGGCACACCCGATTCGTTAGATCCATGAATACCGAGTCCGAAATGATATCTTAGAAACATCACTTTCATGGACTCGTAGTTGATGGTACCCTGATCTTAGGTGTTTATTTAAGAACTAACTAGCTCCTTCTAGTTGATCGAATAGGTCATCGATTCGGGGAAGAGGATAGTGATTCTTGATGGCGAGCTTGTTTAGTTCGCGGTAAACTACACACATCTGAAAGGATCCATCCTTCTTTTTCACAAATAAGACTGGGGCTCCCTAGGGTGAAGAACTCGGTCTGATGAATCCCTTGTTGAGTAGCTCATTGAGTTGGCTGGATAACTCTTTCATTTTTGCTGGCGCTAGTCGTATGCGGATTTAGCTACAGGGATAGCTCTGGGGATTAAGTCGATTCAGAACTCGACTTGGCACTTAGGATGGATTCCGATAAGCTCTACGGGCAAGACATCAGGAAAGTTGCAGACTTCGGGGATGCTCTCGAGGTCTCTAACTTCCTGCTTCTCATTAACGACATGGACTAGGAATGTATGGCACTCCTTTGGTAGATATTTATGGGCTTTGATGCATGAAATTATTCAGAGGTCTGAGTTGAGTTTATCACCATAAATAATAAGGGCTTCACCAGATGGAAGATTGAGGCGAATGAGATTTTCATAACAAATGATATCAGCATGATTGGAGCTCAACCAATCCATGCCAATGATGATGTCGAAGCTTTTTATGGAAACTACCATAAGGTTAATTGGAAAGGAATGGTCGTTTAGGGTAAGGTTGCGGCTGATGAATACGTCGTTAATGCTCTCTTTCTTTCCATTAGCCATCTCGACGTGAAATGTTTTGGTTAAAGGTTGGGGTTTATGCTTGAGTAAATGCTTAAATGCATGACTAACAAAACTTCTCTCCGTACCAGAATAAAAAAGAATTCATGCATAAGAGTTGTCGAGGAGGAACGTACATGTAACAATGGTGAGATCAGCATCTGCCTCCTCCTGGATCATTGCAAGTACTCTCCCTGTTTTTCCAGCTGTTGTTGCCTTGGTGCAATTCCTCTTGAAGTGCCTGATCTCCCCACAACCATAATAGGCTTGACCAACAACTGCTCCAGGAGCCTGATTGGTTGGTTGGGCTAGTATCTTGCAAAATTGAGTTGTGTTTCTCTTCTTCACACAACTATTGCATTGCAAATCACAGCAGGGACCGTGATGATGAAAGTCACACTTTTTGCACCTCGGAAGAGTATCAAAATATCTACTGGTAGGTGCTTGATGTGCAGGAACAGCGGCAGGAGTGGTAGCAGCATTAACTGCCACTACTTGTTGTTTATAGGAGGGTTCCTGTAAAGACAAGCCCTTACGCTTGTTCCAAAAAAATTTCTTCCCACCACTTGCCTTTTGTGGTTCAGCAACGGTTGTCACTACATCAAAATCAACCCTGTGATATATGAGAGTTTGTGCTAAACACTTGGCGCTGTCGAATGTGAGAGCTTTAGCAGACAAAACATTTCCTTGAGTTGGGGGCGTCAATTCCCAAATGTAAATCTCTATTTTCTTACTTTCCGAGGTGACCATCCCTAGACAGAGAAGAGCTAGATCGCAGAATCTAGTTGTATAGGTGGCAATGTCGGAACCCCTCATCTTCAGGTTCCAAAGCTCGTGCTCCAACTTCTACATTTCGCCTCTTGGGCACTACTCAGCAAGCATAAGTTCCTTTAAACTCTCGTAACCCATGGCATTGGCTAATGGCAGAGTTAGGGATTTGACCCGACTATTCCACCAAGTCAATGCTCCATCGGTGAAGGTGCAAGCGGAAAACTTCACTTTGCTTGCCTCAGAACAAGCACAAGTCTCAAAAATTGATTCGATCTTCTCGAACCACCAGGTTACGAAAATGACTCTTCCATTGCCGTCAAAGGATTTGAGCTTCGCGTTCATGAAATATTTGTAGGAATACTCCTTATGGTGTCCCTGACATCAATCAATGATAAGGAAATGGGTACCTCTTCCCGACCTGCTAGAGCCGCCAGAATTAATCTGCGACATTGCGGCAACCACAGCGGCAGTAACCATTGCTTGAAACATTGCATGGTCGAACTGAGGAGGTGGTGGCGTAGGATCCGTTGGGGTATTGTTTTTATTTTTGTTGGGTCTCTTCCTGGGAGATGTCTTTTTCTAAAAGATACAAGGGGAAAATGACGATAATCCTTCTATACTTATAATGTATCAAATATTTTCGAGCAAGATATATCTTAATCCTACATCGATAACAAAGATCTACAATAAAGGTTTATGATCATAAACAAGAAATTGCATGTCTTTCATATGTGAGGATTTGTACTACTTGTAACGACCCTGTGGAGTGATATAGTGGTATAAAATACTGCTATAGTATTTTAAGTATGTGCCACATTTGTATCAGATTTGGAAAATTTTAGACTTGTCGCGACTTCATAGACACTCCCAAACACATGTTGGTCATACCTCGAAAAAATATAGTTGATCAACTTGTATTGGCCCCACATATGACTACATAACTATCCAAGTGTAACCATAGTGTCCAACTCGCCTTAAATACTTTTATGTAGTTATTACTGTGTTGAAGCTTCTTGTACCTATGTATTCCTTTATACTTATTCAAAAATACTTATATTTTAAAGTATACTTTTAGTTTCAGAGCACTTCGATCCTTTAATGTTTATAGTTGTATACCATGTATGGTTCAGTATACTTAGTTCACTATAAACAATAGCTCTAATACTAATCTGTCACACCCCTAAACCGGAACAACGGAAACGTTCGGGGATGGATGATAACATATGAGTATCACAACAGTTGCATCATGGTAATCAAAGTAAACAAACCATTACATTAAGATATGAATACTTACATATGTTTGATTCATTGGTTGCATACATCGAAAGTATAACAAAATATAGGCGTGACTCTATATGCTCTGTCTTCTCAAAAGTCAGAACAGGTACCAGTGTACTAATTTCTTGAGAATACAAGCGATTTTGAAAAAGTATTAGCATAAAGCTGGTGAGTTTTTGGTAATGAAAACATGTCAATGAATCTGTAAAACGTATGTATGCTTCCCAAGAAAATTGAATATATTCTAACATATATGTTTGTTAGTGTATTCTGTTTGAAAACCTAGCTACCACCAGTATGTATAGTATGTTCTGCTCGAAAACCCTGGGTACCACCAGTATCTACAGTATGTTCTGTTTGAAAACCCTGGCTACCACCAGTAAGTATAGTATGTTTTATTTTGAAAACCCTGGCTACCGCCAGTATGTATAGTATGTTCTACTTGAAAACCCTAGCTACCATGTATAGTATGTTCTCTGTGTTTAAAATAAAACCATGTGTTGTATCCCTAGACTTCTCTAGTATAATGTATAATAGCTCTTTTATTAAGAACAAAACTAATGATGAATGAAATCCCATAAACAAAGGTTTGTTTATACTATTGTGAGTCGTACAACCATGCTTGATATGAGCTAGTAACCTTTATGACATTCTTCAAGTGTCATATATGTGAAATTTGTCACCCCAGGCATGCCTGCCTAACTGTAGCTAGCAGTTCAGGTGTGGGATTGTCAGTCCCGAATAGATCTATTCAGAAATCTCACGTTCTCCCTCCAGGAGACACATTTATACTATGATAGGATTTAGCTCAGTACACCAAAGGGTACAATTGAAAAGATGTCTCACAATCTTGTATTAACTAGTTTACGTTTGGTTATGTATTGTTCTCTTATAT
Organism: Lactuca saligna; assembly: GCF_052625555.1. NCBI lineage: Eukaryota > Viridiplantae > Streptophyta > Magnoliopsida > Asterales > Asteraceae > Lactuca > Lactuca saligna. The sequence continues at coordinate 76,790,143 of NC_136421.1, forward strand.
TCGAATCTATTTGTATACTTGTAGTGTAACAATAATTATACTTAAATAATTATCTAGTATTGTACTATTGAAATCCGAAAGTAGTGATGTATATCATAAATTATGTATGTCATAGTTTATATGTTTGTTAATGTATAAGCTCGGAATTTGTAAAATTGTATACTGAAACCCCAAACTATACCTATGATAGTTTGCATGAATATTATGTATTTAGTTCATGAATTGATCTGAAAACTATGCAATTTGGCAGTAAGTTGAAAACGTCCCTTATGCTCAGCATGTTACAAAAGGGATAAAAAATCTAAATATTTTATAAAACATGGACATGTTTTGGTCGTATCAATTGCATAAGTTTTAAACCTGTTGAAATTATTTTGTATAAGTTTACAAAATCATTTTTGTTTGGCTTGTATCCCCCCCCCCCCCTGAAAAGAATAAAAATAGTAAAAGTATTGGGGTATGAACTCACTGTTGGTTGCGTCATATGTTGAACAATGAAACTGAAAATGAAGACCCTCGGATTGATGTACACGGCACTTTAACGGGTTTCTAATAAAAATTAAGTACATATATGTATTTTAATAGCGAAACCATTATTTATAAAGTTGGAAAAACACTTGATTTTGGTTTAGGAATGTTACCGAGACTTGGTTGAATCGAGGAAAGCAGGTTTTCAGTAAAGTTCACCACTTAGGGAGGGTTTGCGGCCTTGAAGAGATTTATGGATGTGAACTGTTCTTGGCTGTTAATAGCCCCTTGAAGGGTTTACAGCTGTGAACTATTAGCTGCCCTTGAAGGTTTGAAGATTTGAAAGGTGTATGGCCGTGAACCAAGAACAACTATGATCGAATCGACGAAAAGGTTGGTGTTAAATGCTCCCAAGCGTGTTTTAAGGTGAATGGAGTGTTAGATGAAGAGAATACTTGAGAAATCTCGGGTTTTTGGGTGGGGATTTTTAGAGAGAGAAAGCATGTTCGCAATCAGAAAAGTATAAATGAGGTTGGGTTCACGTATATATAGCGGTTCATGGTCGGTGGTGGGGTCCACCATCCGTGAACTAGTTGATGGTCCTGATCGGGTTTACGGCCGTGATCGGGTTCACGGCCATGAACACCAGTCAGGTCGGAAACTGCTGATTTTTTAAGGAAATTCTGGGTTTTCGTGCGATTTTGTTTTCGACTCATATATATAATTCAACTATATATCTTAAAGGATTTTCCAAACCATAGGAATTTGATGTAAATAAATAAAATTTTATAATTTATTTAATGAAATCGGTTATTATTAACTAAAAAATGGTTCGGGTTGTCACATCATCCCCTCGATAAAGGGAATTCCGTCCTTAAATTCAAACATAGAATACAATCAATGACTCGGGAAAAGATACGGGTATTTCTGTTTCATCTGACCTTCGTGCTCCCAAGTGAATTCCGGTCCCTGCTTGGCATTCCAGCGGACCTTCACTATCGGTATGCGACTTTGTTTTGTTCGATTGACTTCCAGATTGATGATTTCGACTGGTTGTTCCACGAAGTTAAGGTTCTCGTTGATCTCGATCTTATCAAGAGGGATGACAACAGTTTCGCCGGTTAGATACTTTTTATTGTTCGGCACGTGGAAAACGAGATTAATGTTGCTAAGTTCTTGGGGTAAACAGAGTTTGTACGCTACGGGACTGATCCTAGTGAAGATCTCGAATGGTCCTATGTATCTTGGATTCAGCTTTCCACACATTTCAAAGCGTATCATGCCTTTCCAGGGTGACAGCATAAATAGAACACTGTCACCAACCTAGCTTATTTCTAGGGCAGTGAGAGAGCTATAGGGAACTTGACCTCTAGCAAACTGCATGTCAACCACCTCAGCCCAACACAGAGGGGATTTTCACTTACCGACATAGAGGGCTTCAAAGATTGAAACTTTGATGCTAGTATGATAGTTATAGTTGTAGGAGAACTCGACTAAGGGCAAATGGGTGTCCCATGACTTACTAAAGTCTATGACAGATGCTCTCAACATGTATTCCAATATATGAATGGTTCTCTAACTTTGTCCACTGGTTTGTGGATGGTATGTTATGCTCATATCCAGCTTAGTTCCAAGAGCCTTCTACAGTGACTGCCAAAATCATGAGGTGAATTTGGTATCCCGATCAGAGATAATAGACATAGGCACACCATGCAGATGAACTATCTCTTGGATGTAGATTCGTATCAGTCTCTCTATCTTGAAGGTTTCTTTGTTGGGCAGGAAGTGGGCGGATTTAGTCAATCAGTCAACAATTACTCAGACGGTGTCATATCCACTCAGAGAATTGGGCAATTTAGTGATGAAATCCATTGTAAGCATTTCCCACTTCCACTCAGGTATTTTCGATTGTCGAAGTAGACATGAGGGCTTATTCCACTTTTACCGTGGCATAAGTAAGGCACTTGCCCATGAAAGTAGTGATCTCTGCCTTCATGATTCGCCACTAATAGAGCTTTTTGATATCCGAGTACATCTTATCTGAACCTGGATGAATGGAGTATCTAATCCTGTGAGCTTTGTTCACGACAACCTCCCTGTAACCGCCGAACTATGGGGTCTAGATCCGGTTCATGTAATAGTAACCTCTATCTCCTCTGATCGCTAAGTTCTTGTCCAATCCCCTTAAGGATTTATCTGACAGGTTCTCTGGTTTTAAAGCCTCTAGTTGAGCCTCTTTGATTTGAGCGGACATATGGGAATGGATGGTCATTGTCAGTGCCTTCACTCTACGACCTGAATACTCTTTCCGTCTGAGGGCATCTGCTACCACATTGGCCTCATGTTCAACTCTTTCTAATCGAAAATATGGTGTACGCTCTTATGGTCAGTGAAGACAGTACCCTTGGTTCTGTATAGAAAATGTCTCTAAATCTTAAACGCAAAGACCACTGGTCCCAACTTCAAATCGTGAGTTGTATAATTGACTTCGTGTGCTTTCTTTCTTCCCGTTAGCCATCTCGATGGTAAATGTTTCAGTTAAAGGTTGGGGTTTATGCTTGAGTAGATGCTTAAATGCATGAGTAACAAAAATTCTCTCCGCACTAGAATCGAAAAGAATGCATGCGTAAGAGTTGTCGAGGAGGAATGTACCCGTAAGAACAGTGGTATCACCAACTGCCTTCTCCTGGCTCATCGCTTGCACTCTCCCTGTGTTGCCAGATGTTCTTGCATTGGGGCAATTCCTCTTGAAGTGCCCAATCTCCCCACAGACATAACAAGCTTAACCAATGGCCCGCTCCAGGTGCCTGATTGGTTGGTTGGGCTGGTGTCTTGCAAAATAAAGGTGTGTGTCCCTTCTTGCCATAGTTGTTGCATTGCAAATCATGACAGGAACCGTGATGATGAAAATTGCACTTTTCGTACCTCGAAAGAGTACCAACCTATCTACTGGCAGGTGCTTGAGCTGCAGGAACATCGGCAGGAGTGGTAGCAACATGAACTACCATTACCTGTTGTTTGATGTAGGGTTCCTGTGAAGACTGGACCTTATGCATGTTCCAATAAAAATCTTCCCACCACTTGCCTTTTATGGTTTGGGAACAGTTGTCAATAAATCAAGATCAACCTCGTGATCTATGAGAGTTTGTGCTAAACACTTGGCGTTGTCAAATATGAGAGCTTTAGCAGACATAACATTTCCTTGAGTTAGGGGACTCAATCCCTAAATATACATCCTTATTTTCTTGCTTTCCGTGGTGACCATCCCTAGACAAAGAAGAGCTAGATCGCATAGTCTATTTGTATAGGTGGCAATGTCGGAACCCTTCATCTTCAGGTTCCAAAGCTCGTGCTCCAACTTCATCATTTCGCCTCTTGGGTAGTACTCAACAACCATAAGTTCATTTAAACTCTCCTAACCCATGACATTGGCTAATGGAAGAGTTAAGGATTTTACCCTACTATTCCACTAAGTCAATGGTCTATCGGTGAAGGTGTAAGTGGCAAAATTCACTTTAGTTGCGTCAGAACAAGCACAAATCTCAAAAATTGATTCGCTTTTCTCGAACCACCTGGTTAGGGCAATAACTACTCCATTATCGTCGAAGGATTTGAGCTTCGCATTTAGGAAATCTTTGTAGGAACACTCCTTATGGTTTCCCTGGCCTCCATTAAGGTTAAGGGGACGGGTACCAATTTCCAACCCACTAGATCAGCCAGAATTAATCTACGACATCGCGGCAGCCACAACGATCGTAACCGCTGCTTGGAACATTGCAGGGTCGTACTTAGGAGGTGGTGGTCTTGGATCTGTTGGGATATTTTTTTTCTTTTTGTTTTGTCTCTTCCTAGGAGGCATCTTTTTCTAAAAGATACAAGGGGAAAATGACGATAAGCCTTTTATATTGGTCTTGAATCGGATATTTTCGAGCAAGATATATCTTAATCCTACAACGATAACAAAGATCTGCAATAAAGGTTTATGATCATAAACAAGAAATTGCATGTCTTTCATATGTGAGGATTTGTACTACATAACTATCAAGGTTTAACCATAGTGTCCAACTCGCCTTAAATACTTTTATGTAGTTCTTACTGTGTTGTAGCTTCTTGTACCTGTATAGTCTTGTATACTTGTTGAAAAATACTTATATTTTAAAGTATACTTTTAGTTTCAGAGCACTTCAGCCCTTGAGTCTTTATATTTGTATACCATGTAAGGTTCGGTATACATAGTTCACGATAAACAATAGCTCTGATACCAATCTGTCACACCCCTAAACTAGAACGGCAGAAACGTTACGGGGTGGATTACGACATTTGTAGTATCACAACCATTTCATCATAGTAATCAAAGTAAACACAACTATTATATTAAGATATGAATATTTACATTTGTTTGATTCATTGTTTGTGTACATTTAAAGTAAAACAAAATATAGATGTGACTCTATATGCTCCGTCTTCTCAAAAGTCTGTTGAGGTACCAGTCTACTGATTTCTTGAGAATAGAAGCAATTTTACAAGATTGTCAGCATAAAGCTACTGAGTTGATAAATTGTTTTTGGTAATGAAAACCTATCAAATGAATCTGTAAAATGCGTGTACACTTACCAAGAAAATCAAATATTCTCTAACATATATGTTTGTTACTGTATTTTGTTTGAAAACCTTGGCTACCACCAATATGTATAGTATGTTTTGCTTGAAAACCCTGGCTACCACCTGTATCTATAGTATGTTCTGTTTGAAAACCGTGGCTACCACCAGTATGTATAGTATGTTCTTTTTGAAAACCCTGTCCACCACCAGTATGTATATTATGATCTACTTGAAAACCCTAGCTACCACCAGTATGTATAGTATGTTTTGTCTGTTTAAAATAAAACCATGTCCTATATCCCTGGAATTATTCAGTATAATGTATAATAGTTCTATTATTTTGAATAAAACTTATGAAGAATGAAATTCGGTACAAAAATGTTATTTTATACTATTGTGAGTCGTATAACCATGCGTGATATGACCTAGTGATCTTTACGACGTTCATCAAATGTTAGATATATGACATTTGTCACCCTAAGGCATGCCTGCCTAACTGGAGCTAGCAGTTCAGGTGTGGGATTGTTAGTCACAAATAGATCTTTTCATCTATCTCACTCTCTCCCTATCGGAGACTCAGGTTATATTTTGATAGGATTTAGTTCAATTCACCAAAGCGTACAATTTAAGAGATGTCTCACAAACCTGTATTAACTAGTTTACGTTTGGTTATGTATTTTTATCTTGTATTGAAATATGTTTGTATACTTGTAGTGTAACAATAATTATACTTAAATAATTATCTAATATTGTACTCTTGAAATCCGAAAGTAGTGATGTATATCATAAACTATGGCTGTCATAGTTTATATGTTTGTTAATGTATAAGCTCTGAATTTGTAAAATTGTATATTGAAACCTTAACTATACCTATTGTAGTTTGCATGAATATTATAAAACATGGAAATATTTTGGTTGTATCAATTGCATAAGTTTTAAACCTGTTGAAATTATTTTCTATAAGTTTACAAAATCATTTGTGTTTGGCTTGTGTTCAAGCCTCCTCCCCCCTACATACACACACACTAAAAAAATTAAAAATTGTAAAAGAATCGGGTTATGAACTCATGGTTGGTTACGTGAAATATAGAACAATGAAACTAGAAATGAAGACCCTCGGATTGATGTATGTGGTACTTTAACGGGGTCCTAATAACAGTTAAATACATATATGTATTTTATTAGCGAAACCATTATTTATAGTGTTGGAAAAACACTTGCTTTTGGTTTAGGAATGTTACCTGGATTTGATTGAATCGGGGAAAGCGGTTTTTCAGTCAAGTTCAACACTTAGGGAGAGTTTGCGGCCTTGAAGAGGTTTACGGCCGTGAACTGTTATCGGCCGTAACAGTCCCTTGAAGGGTTTACGGCCGTGAACAGTTTGCGACCCTTAGAGGGGTGAAGTTTTGAAGGGTGTATGAACATGAACTTAAGAACAACTATGTTCGAATCGATGAAAAGGTTGGTGCTAGATGCTCCCAAACGTGTTTTAAGGTGAATGGATTGTTAGATGAAGAGAAAACTTGAGAAATCTCAGGTTTTCGGGTGGGGTTTTTTTAGAAACAGAGTGTGTCTTCGTAGTTAGAAAAGTCTAAATGACGGTTGGGGTCACGTATATAGGGGGGTTCGTGGTCGGTGGTGGGGTCCACCCGCAGTGAACTAGTTTACGGCGATAATCGGGTTTACGGTCGTGATCGGGTTTACGGTTGTTAACACCAGTCTGGTCGGAAATTGTGGATTTTTAAAAGAAATTCCGGGTTTTCGTGCCATTTTGTTCCAGAATCATATTTAAATAATTCAACTATATATCTTAAATGATTTTCCAAACCATAGGAATTTGACGTAAATAAATAAAAGGGGAGTCTTTAGAAAAGTCGTAAAATTTTACCTTAATTTACGAAAAAGTCACAAACTAAAATTTGTTTACGAAAAAACATGAATTACCGGTAAAAATGACGATTTGACCTATTTTTTCCGGTTTACCGGTTTTATTATTTATATGTTTTAAAAAAGTCCCATTATTTTACCCTAATTTGCGAATAAGTCCCAAAATAAAATTTTCTAATGATTGTGCTTTTTCTTCATGTAACATACATTTTATCGATTTCATTGCTGACTCAGACACCTAGTCATTAAATTAGTTGATAAGATGAATATGATGGGTTATATAATGTCACATTTACTGTAAAATTTGATATTCATCTCATCAGCTCATTTATGACTATGTATTTACGTTAGCAATGAAACCAATAAAATGTGTGTTTCCAAGAAAAAAAGGGAGAAAATGAGTTGATGTATGATGAGATGGATATATTGGGTTACATATGATGAGATAGCAATTCGATATTCCTTATAAACGTAAAAAATAACGTAGTTGTTGTTAGTTTATGTAATTATTGTAGTCTTCGTTGGATGCGTTTTATGTTCCAAAAAGATATACAATACATCAGGATATCAAGTTATATGGTACACATAACATTATATAACTCAACATATCGATCTCATTATCTAATTTAATGACTAGGCATCCCGGTCAACAATAACACCGATAAAATATATGTTACATAGAGTAAATGGTCAAATCATCAGTAAATTTTATTTTGGGACTTATTCACAAATTAGGGTAAAATAATGGAACTTTGGTGAAACGGGTAAGTAATAAAACCGGTAAACCATAAAAAAAATTGGGTCAAGTCGCCATTTTTACCAGTAATTCATGATTTTTCGTAAACAAAAATTTAGTTTGGGACTTTTTTTGTAAATTACGGTAAAATTTTAAGACTTTTCTGGAGATTTTCCTAAATAAAATTTTAAAATTTATTTAACGAAATCAGTTAATATTAACGGAAAAAGGGTTCGGGGTGTCACTGTAGTTGTGTAGAGGTTCATGTCTACCGAGAAGTTTCGCATCTGGCACCCCTCACAGGGAATTGGGAAAGCTCACATGCATAACCTTCACTGCGAACCAGACACATTCGCTTCTCCTCGACCTGGTGCGTACCGGACACTTTCGCATGGAGATGACCTTCACACCGAGCGCTATCTTCGCACCTACTTCTTCTTACTGAGAACCTTCTCGGATCTTCACCCTACCCTTCGCTGCGAACCCCTCCCATGCGCACCCCCTTCCACCTTCGCCTCTCCCTCCCGGTCTTTGACCACTTTTGCATTTTAAGCCTGTTTTTGATGATTTTGACGTGGGATTTTCACCCAATTCGTATTTTTGACATATTAGACCCCTAGATTCATATTTTATCCCTATTTTGGGGAAAATTGTTATTATAGATCATATCTGTTGTACACAATATTATATAAAGGCTTGTCGACTTTTCCAAAAATTTATGACACCAAGTCATCCATATACCCACTTTATGTCACTGTTCATACTCTACCTAGTCAAATCATTGTCTTTTTTTCTACTCTCCCCAACACTTCACCAGATTCTCCTTCATCAAATCCACATAAAAATTCTACATTCTCCATATTCCCGGAAAAATCTCATTTGCCTTTATCCAAAGACAAACATTCTCTCTCTCTCTCTCTGTCTCTCTCTCTCTCTCTCTCTCTCTCTCTCTCTCTCTCTCTCTCTCTCTTTCTCTTTTTTTCTCTCTCTCTCTCTCTCTCTCTCTCTCTCTCTCTCTTCTTTGTCTTCTTCTTCTTCTTCTCTCTAGAACTCAAAACCCCCAGGAAGTCTCGATCTCTTTCCATTATTCTTGGTAAGTTCTTCATCTTAACTCTAAAATATTCTGCACTTTTTCAAACAAATCATGGATTTTGTACACAAATATCGTCATATTTGTTCTTTGGATCTTCAAATCCTTAAGCATTCTTCTAGTGTTCTTGACTTGAAAACCCCTTTTCTTCAGCCATCCACCATAGAGAATCACACAAGGTGAGTTCATACCCCCATCTTTTCACATTTTCTTCAAGTTTTAAGGGGGATAATACAAGCTACAACACTAAATCATACTCTAACTAAATGAGCAACTTTCAATAGAAAAGTAAGGATCCATTCTCGAACTGTTTTGACCATCGTAAAGTTAATATTTTTCAAAACTATTCTATATGAAAATAGACTAGTTTTATACCTTTCTAATGACTACTTGACCATGCTAATACAATTTTTTCCACAATTTATGCTGATTTTTACAAAACTGCCTATCATTACAGAAATGATGTCGGACCAGTCAATGAAGATGGCCCTTTTCACACTGGTTAGAGACCACTGAAAATCATAATAAAAATTATAAAAAAAACAAGACATATTTTCTGAACTTCCAGAGTTTAGAGATTCAGTTTTCAACTTCCGTTGATTTTTCTGTGATTTTTGCAAAAGCAGTGCCAGAAGAGTTAAAACTAGTAAAAACAGTTTACAAGTTTATTCACACTTTGTAACTTGTTGAGCAAGGTGTATAACAATGATGACAACATATTGACTTGCGTTTTCTATTAAGTTTACCTTCATGAAACAGAAATACTCATTCATCATAAGGGTTTATTTTTTATTTACTTCAAACTTATATGATAAACTATAATATATAGGTATAGTTTATGCCTCGTTACACTACAAATTCACTATGAAAGGTTCCGTTTATACTACAAAAGGGTTTCATTCACTACAAACATACATGATAAGCTATAATAGGTGCATTTTACGTTACATTAACACTAAGAACTTACTACGGAAGGTTCTATTCCTACTACAAAAAGGATTTTCAATTACGCTACACGTAAACTCGTCAAATCCGGTTGTGAGGCACTAATTCATTATACATTAAGAGTACTGGTTAACAACCTGTAGTTATAACTAGAGTCTTTTGTAGGTAGAGTGTGATACTTGTATATAGATCTATATTGGGATTGACAACCCATACCTTAGCTGTATGCAGCAGGTAGACCGACAGGTCTGGGGTGACAAATGTCATAACATTCCGATGCCTGAAGAACATCGTAACATGTTACTATGTCAATAGTATGGTTATAATTACTCCCATAGGCAAATAACGACACACATAGTTTATGGGGATTTCTACATTCAAATGGGTTTTATTATTTAAAACTGCACACACTGTTATAAGTATGGAAAAATTCTTGGCATTTCGCTCTTTAGGTCTTAACACTACAACTCATTTTATAAGGAAAATATTGGATTTTTCTTGTGCATATACTACATTTACAAAGATAGGTTTTCAACTCTATAAACAAAATCTTATGCACCCACCAACTTAATTGTTGACACTCTTTCAAAATTACTTGTATTATCAGGTAATTGAGAAAAACAGGTGACTACCGGCTTTTAAGGATGGAATCCTATGGCGTTAGGCAAACCAGATTGTCATTATATTGTAATCGATTTAGAAACATGTAACTCATGAAACTATGTAACTTTCTCGATTATATTTATGATGATTGTATTTACTTTTATCACTATTATACTCATTGTTATGATACTATACATGAAGTCCTCCACCCCAGACATTTCTGCCATCCTTGGTTTGGGGGTGTGACAAATTGGTATCAGAGTGTCACACTCCAAAAACCAAAGGAGAAAACATTTCCGGGTGGACTCCACGTTGTGTATCAAATCGAGTGTACATAGTAATCATAGTAAACAACCATTACATTACATATATATGAAAGTTTACATTTGTTTCAAAATTAAAGTTATACAAGATTTACATATGCATCATATTAAGAAAAGTTGAGACGAGTCTTCCGAGCACTCCGTCTTCACCAAAAGATATCGCCGGGTACCTGTCTAACTTGGACCTGAGAATACAAGCGGTTTGAAAATCAGCATAAAGCTGGTGAGTTCATAAGCGGTTTTGTTTTATAAAAATGTATCGGTTTCCTTTAGTTTCCGAAAAGGTTTGTTATCCAAGAAAATCCCATACTTTCTTATGTAAAGTTAGTTTAGTTATCATTTGTTACCAATTCGATTACGTGTTGTATTTTACCCCAGGAAAATCCCATATGTTCCTAATTGTAAGACCAGTTGTATATCACAAAGTATAGTTTAATACACAAAACTATATGTTGAAAATCTTGGGATCACTATCCCGTAAAAGATATAAGATAGTTGACACATGTGAAAATACAAATTTAAGATCATGGGACTACCATCCCGGACCAGACACGAGATAATTTGATATATATGGAAATATAGATTGAAAACCATGGGATCACTATCCCGGACAAGATATAGATTTAGACCATGGGATTATCATCCCGTACTTGATATAGATCGAAACCATGGGATTACTATCCCGTAATAGATATAGATTTAAAACCATGGGATCACTATCGCGGACAAGATATAAATGAAAACCATGGGATTACTATCCCGTAATAGATATAGATTTAAAACCATGGGATCACTATCCCGGACAAGATATAAATGAAAACCATGAGATTACTATCCCGTAATAGATATAGTTAAAAATATAGATTTAGACCATGGGATTATCATCCCGTACTTGATATAGATTGAGATCATGGGATTACTATCCCGTAATAGATATAGATTAAAAACCATGGGGCAAACATCCCGAATTAGATATATAATATCATAATATATACGAATTGTAGATAGGAAGTAGTTTGATAACCTTGGGACTAACATCCCAAACTAAATACAAGATAGTTTGATATGCTAAGAGATATAGTCGAAAACCATGGGATCACTATCCTGGACTAGATACAAAATAGTTTGATAAACCATGGGATCACTATCCCATACTAGATACAAAATAGTTTGATAAACCATGGGATCACTATCCCAGATTAGATACAAATAGTTTGATAAACCATGGGATCACTATCCCGAACGAGATATAGATTCTAAAACCCAAGCTGTGAATAAACTAATATTAGTACATGTTGTGAGTCGAGTAACCATGCTAATACGACAACGAGACCTCCTTGATGCTAGTCAGACGTCGAATGATATCCAGAAAGTTGTCACCCCAGGCGTGCCCGCCTAACTGATCATCCATAAAGGGTAGTGACTATCTCACAAACTAGTACTAAACTATTCACAAGGTTCTCATACGATATCAACATACAGAAGATTATGAAATGTAATACAGCGAATATAGATACATACAATGAAACTATCTAACAATGCATTCAAGTGATACGGAGATAAACTGAATCAGACACAGTTTATCTAATAACTATATATAGATATCAGTACATGATAAAACGAACAGTAAAGAACCCCAAATTATTCCCATAATAATTTGATTAGTTTGGTTATTTCCTTAACTAAAACACATTTGGTTGTAATTGATAAATCATTCCTTATGCTCAGCATAATACATAAGGAGTAAAAGAGTTTATAAGTTTGTCAGATATTATTTGAAACATATCAATGTTATGATTTGAAAACAGTTATAGTTTGCTTGTATTCCCCCCCTGAAAACATTGAAAAACACGGAAAAGGGCGTAGGGGTATGAACTCACCGGACGAGAAATGTGACGATTTCGGGTGCTAAACTTTGGTCTGGGGCTTGCAAACACACGAGGTTCCTAAGTATAATGTAAAGATACACATTTGTAACTAATTAGGACGTATATTGATTATTTGATAGGGACAATTGCTTCTAGTCGCGAAAACACTCCAATACAAGTGTTTGGAGGGACCCGGGTGACATTTAGGGACACATATAGTTAGGATAATGAATTGGGACTTCAAAGGAACACCCCTTCGGGAGTTTACGGCCACAAGACCCATTCCCCATGAGTTTACGGCCGTAAACTCATGGTGGGGTCAATTATGGGCAAAAATGACTTCAAACACTTAGGGGAATTTTTCTAGGTTTGGTTCAAAGTCTTGGAATGGATTTTTATATCAAAATGACACATTTACGGGAGTTTACGGCCTAGCTTGGACTCCTGGCTGTAAACTCCTTAATACTCATGAAAATGGTGTTAAATGGTGCTAAAACAAATCACATGTGATTGCTAAAATTGTTTCAAGACCTTACATGCATTTGTATGAAGTTTTGAAGGAGTTTTAGGAGTTTACGGACAATGAGACCCGTCTCATGGCCGTAAACTCTCTTAGAGAGTGATTCCATGTGTTTTAATGCCAAAAATTTGTTTGTAAGGACTTCTAAAATTCATTCCAAGGCTTTAGGGGTGGTTTAAGGACATTTTGGCATGTCTTTATGAGTTTACGGCCAAAGGCTATGTGCTTAGGCCGTAAACTCCTATATGTAATGTGTTTGATGTGTTTAAGGTCTCCATACCATTTTTAGATGATTCTACGATTTTTCACAAGGTCATTGGTTGAGTTTCAAGGCATTTGGACATGTTTAAAGGCACTAAATCCCCTTTTTAGAGGAGTTTACGGCCCAAGCACATGCCTTGGCCGTAAACTCTTGTTTGTCCCCCAAAAATCATGTTTAAAGTGTCCAAATGCTAAAACCAATATTCTACAAGTCATATCTAAGACTTGTTTGTGATTTGGAAGGGTTTAAGGTCATGAAAACCCCATTTACATGAGTTTACGGCCCAAGATTATGCCTTGGCTGTAAACTCCTTCAAATGACTCACAATCAATGTTTTAAATGTTATAAGTCCTTTCCATGAAGTCATTAAGCCATATCTAAAGTCCAAAATTGCTTAGGAGGGGTTTTAGGGCTTAAAAACCCATGTTATATGAGTTTACGGCCCATGAAGGCTCCATGGCCGTAAACTCATTAATGTGGTCTTAATCCATGCTTTGAACTCGAATTTGAAGGCTAAGAAGGTTACAATACAAGCCAGGGAAAGTACCTTAGAGATTTGAGGCCTTAAAATTCCGTTTTGGACCCTTAAACTTTTGATTTAGGAGAGAGGTTAGAGAGAGAGTAGAGAGAGGAATAAAAAGCTTCAAATGAGTGCTTAAACACATTTATATAGGTCCTAAAACTTGGACACGGTGGAATTCTACCCGATACCGACGTTAAACGCGGCTTTTGGTCGCACCCGATTAAGTTTCCGTCACCCGACGGGGACGTTTCTAAAACTTATGAAATAAATATTTTGGGCTAATTACATGAGTTCCTGAGTGGTTTAGACACTCATTAAGTTATAATAAACATATAAGTTTAAATATTTTAACCCAAAGTGAAAACGAAACGCATTTGATAATGGCGAATTTTTCGGGTAGAACGGGTTTTGGCGACGAAAAACTTCGGGTTGTTACATTATCTCCCCGTTAAAGGGAATTTCATCCCAAAATTCAAAGAATAAGATATAAATCATGAATTTGGAATGAGACGCGAATGGATTTGTTGCCTCGGATCTTTACTTTCTCAAGTGGAATCAGGTCTTTACTAGGCGTTCTAGTGAATTCTCACTATCAGGATGTGTCTTTGTTTCGTACCTTGACTCTCTCTCAATCTATGATATCAATCGGTTTTCTCATGGAAGTTCCAACCCTGGACGACTTTGGTTTCCTCAAGGAATCACTAGGGTTTCGTTGGGTAGAAGCTTCTAAGGATTCGAGACATGATGTACTGGATAGATGTTAACAAGATCTAAGAGCATCCGAACCCTGAAGATTGCAGAATCAATTTCTACGAAGACCTCGAAAAGTCTGAGGTGGGACTAAAATTTAGACGTTCGAATGAAATTCCCGGAAACTCTTCGGGACAGAAATTTAGTAGAAAGAGCTACTAACTTCCCGTTTCTCAATGATCACAGAAACGAGGGATGTGTGGTAATTCGTATCAGGAAAACTTTTGAGTTTTAAAGCGTGAAACAATACGAAGGTTTGATGCCGAAGATCATGAGAGTTAGGTCGGGGAGAAGATATAGACAGGCGACCCTCTCGAAACCAAGATAACAAAATGAATGAGGCTCAGTCATTCCATGTTAAACGTAGCATCAAAGCATTTTCGTGAAAAGTGTTCCCCCTTTTAAATCGAATGGAACAGAATAGTCCTCCGGACTAAGGATTTAATCTATAGGTACGAAGTTAGTGTTCTCTATCTCACTGGTTAGTCATTTCGATGATACACATTTCGATCACATATGAAGGATTGAGCCTAGAAAACGTTCGAATAGATAGATAACAGGTTTCCCTCTTTGTACTGGAATCAAAAAGAGTTGCAGGTATAAGAATTATCAAAGAGAAGTGTACCTGCGGCAACAGAGGGATCAGTGGTGGTAGCTGCTTTGGGGAAATTCCTCTTGAAGTGCCCTGCTTCACCACAATTGTAGCAGGTCGGACTGATTCCCGCTCCGGATGATTGGTTCGTTGATTTGGCTGGTTTTCTGCAGGTTCGAGCACGATGGCCCTTCTTGCCACAGTTGTCGCAGATCCTTTCGCGGCATGGGCTAGGAATGCGGTGATGGTAGTTGCACATACCACACCAAGGAAAGGTACCAGTGTATCCACTGGTAGGAGTTTGGGCTGTGGATCCAACAGCTAAGACAGCAACAAGGGCAGTAGCAACATGGACTGCTACCGTTTGCTGTTTCTTAGAATACCCTTTCGTACTCGGGGCCTTCCGCTTGTTCCATGATTTCTTTTTGCTTCTGTCTCCACTGGTGACTGGCTCGGGGGTAGTAGCTTCCTCATCAGAGTTGTCTTCGTGATCGATCAAGATTTTCGCAAGACATTTTGCACTGTCGTAGGTGTCTGGCTTCGCAGCCAAGACATTCCTTTTGGTTGGCTGGGTCAATCCCCAGATGAAACTCTCATTCTTTTTACTCTCCGGGGTAACCATTCCTGGACAGAGTAATGCCAAGTCAACGAATCTTGAGGTATAAGCGGCTATGTTGGAACCTTTCATCTTAAGGTTCCAGAGTTTGTGTTCTAGCTTCTGAATTTCGCCCCGAGGGCAATATTCTACGAGAAGAAGCTCCTTCATAGCTTCCCAACCCATGGCATTTGCTACAGGCAATGTTAAGGAGTTGACTCGGCCGTTCCACCAAGTCAGGGCTTTTATCAAGGAAGGTGCAGGCGGCGAACTTTACTTTGTCAGACTCCGAACAGGCACATATTTCGAAGATTGATTCGATTTTCTCGAACCATCGAGTTAGGGAAATGACACCCCCAGTGCCATCAAAGGTTGTGGGCTGCACGTTCATGAAGTCTTTATAGGAACCCCCTCTTCGGTGTTCCTGGCTATCTTCTGGATTTTGGGGTTGGGGACCACCTCCAGAGCCACCGGGATTCACTTGTAACATGGCTGCCACCACTGCAACAGTCAGAACTGTCTGAAGTGATGCAAGATCGAATTGAGGAGGAGGTGGTGGCGGAGGAGGATTGTCGTTGTTCTTCGAGCTGGGTCTCTTTCTTGGGGGCATCTTGATCTAAAATGATCAGGAAAGAGACGATTATAAGTCCTCTGATTTGAATCAAGAGATATGGAATAGGGGATATCTCATCAAGATAGATATAGCATTATACTAAGCGATAAAGCAGGAAAGAGTTATCAAGACAGAACATTTTATCGCTAGAGGAATGGTCAAGTAACATCGCGTATACGAGGATTTTCTACGAATGATTGGCTCGAGAAATACTCCCATAGTATTTCATGGTTTGCTACAGCGACGACTCGTTGTTTGAGATATTGGGTAAGTTTTAGGCATGCTGCGTACCACAGTCACTCCCAAGCACATGTTGGCCGTGTCTCGAAGGAATATAGTAGGCCAGGCTATATTGATCCTAGACACGACTACATAACTGCCCAGGTTTAACCGCAATGTACAGCACCCATTTACTTATGTTTTGTTCTACTTGTAGTTACGGATTTCGACGGTTCGGTATACTTATATACTTTTGAAAATACTTATACCTTTGAAGATACTTTTAATTCGGAGCACTGAGGCCCTTTAGTGTTTATAGTTTTATACCATGTAAGGTTTGGTATACTCCGTTCACTATAAACAAGGGCTCTGATACCAATCTGTCACACCCCGAAAATCAAAGGCGGAAACATTTACGGGTGGGCTCCACGTTGTCTATCAAATACAATGTACATAGTAATCACAGTAAACAACCATTACATTACATATATATGAACGTTTACATTTGTTTCAAAAGTAAAGTTATACAAGATTTACATATGCATCATATTAACAAAAGTTGAGACGAGTCTTCCGAGCACTCCGTCTTCACCAAAAGATATCGCCGGGTACCTGTCTAACTTGGAGCTGAGAATACAAGCAGTTTGAAAATCAGCATAAAGCTGGTGAGTTCATAAGCGGTTTTGTTTTATAAAAATGTATCGGTTTCCTTTAGTTTCCGAAAAGGTTTGTAATCCAAGAAAATCCCATATTTTCTTATGTAAAGTTAGTTTAGTTATCATTTATTACCAATTCGATTACGTGTTGTATTTTACCCTAGGAAAATCCCATATTTTCCTAATTGTAAGACAAGTTGTATATCACGAAGTATAGTTTAATACACAAAACTATATGTTGAAAATCTTTGGATCACTATCCCGTAAAAGATATAAGATAGTTGACACATGTGAAAATACAGATTTAAGATCATGGGACTACCATCCCGGACTAGACACGAGATAATTTGATATATATGGAAATATAGATTGAAAACCATGGGATCACTATCACGGACAAGATATAGATTTAGACCATGGGATTATCATCCCGTACTTGATATAGATCGAAACCATGGGATTACTATCCCATAATAGATGTAGATTTAAAACCATGGGATCACTATCCCGGACAAGATATAAATGAAAACCATGGGATTAATATCTCGTAATAGATATAGATTTAAAACCATGGGATCACTATCTCGGACAAGATATAAATGAAAACCATGAGATTACTATCCCGTAATAGATATAGTTTAAAATATACATTTAGACCATGGGATTATCATCCCGTACTTGATATAGATTGAGATCATGGGATTACTATCCCGTAATATATATAGATTAAAAACCATGGGGCAAACATCCCGAATTAGATATATAATATCATAATATATACAAATTGTAGATAGGAAGTAATTTGATAACCTTGGGACTAACATCCCGAACTAAATACAAGATAGTTTGATATGCTAAGAAATATAGTCGATGATTGCTAAAATTGTTTCAAGACCTTACATGCATTTGTATGATGTTTTAAAGGGGTTTTTGGAGTTTACGGCCAATGAGACCCCTCTCATGGCCGTAAACTCTCTGAGAGAGTGATTCCATGTGTTTTAATGCCAAAAACTTGTTTGTAAGGACTTCTAAAATTCATTCCAAGGCTTTAGGGGTGGTTTAAGGACATTTTGGCATGTCTTTAGGAGTTTACCGCCAAAGGCTATGTGCTTAGGCCGTAAACTCCTATATGTAATGTGTTTGATGTGTTTAAGGTCTCCATACCATTTTTAGATGATTCTAGGATTTTTCACAAGTTCATTGGTTGAGTTTCAAGGCATTTGGACATGTTTAAAGGCACTAAATCCCCCTTTTAGAGGAGTTTACGGCACAAGCACATGCCTTGGCCGTAAACTCTTGTTTGTCCCCCAAAAATCATGTTTAAAGTGTCCAAATGGTAAAACCAATATTCTACAAGTCATATCTAAGCGTTGTTTGTGATTTGGAAGGGTTTAAGGTCATGAAAACCCCATTTACATGAGTTTACGGCCCAAGCTTATGCCTTGGCCATAAACTCCTTCAGATGACTCAAAATCAATGTTTTAAATGTTATAAGTCCTTTCCATGAAATCATTAAGCCATATCTAAAGTCCAAAATTGCTTAGGAGGGGTTTTAGGGCTTAAAAACCCATGTTATATGAGTTTACGGCCCATGAAGGCTCCATGGCCGTAAACTCATGAATGTGGTCTTAATCCATGCTTTGAACGCGAATTTGAAGGCTAAGAAGGTTACAATACAAGCCAGGGAAAGTACCTTAGAGATTTGAGGCCTTAAAATTCAGTTTTGGACCCTTAAACTTTGGATTTAGGAGAGAGGTTAGAGAGAGAGTAGAGAGAGGAAGAAAAAGCTTCAAATGAGTGCTTAAACACATTTATTTAGGTCCTAAAACTTGGACACGGTGGAATTCTACCCGATACTGACGTTAAACGCGGCTTTTGGTCGCACCCGATTAAGTTTCCGTCACCCGGCGGGGACGTTTCTAAAACTTATGAAATAAATATTTTGGGCTAATTACATGAGTTCCTGAGTGGTTTAGACACTCATTAAATTATAATAAACATATAAGTTTAAATATTTTAACGCAAAGTGAAAACGGAACGAATTTGATAATGGCAAATTTTTCGGGTAGAACGGGTTTTGGTGACGAACAACTTCGGGTTGTTACACAGAGCATTGTTCATAGTGAAGTAAGTATATCGAACCACATAAGATATACAAACAATAAACATAATGGGACTAAGACTCTTTGACTAAACATTTTCCATACAACTATACTTTTAAAAAAAATAGTATTTTTATGAAAAGTATAGGTACATGGATACATGCGAGTATAGTGTCGTATCAAGGAAAACACGAAAAGTAAAATGGATGAGTTGTACACTATGATTATGCCTCAGGATATGTAATCAAGTATGGGATGAATATAGCCTGATCAACTATATTTATCCGAGAAGTGACTAGCATATGCCGTGGGATAATTGTTGTGGGCAACAAGTCTAACAACCTACCATCATCCATACAAGAAATGCACTAAGAACCAAAAAAATTGTTTAAAATACTATATGATTATTTTATGTTGCTATAACATAGTATTTCTAGATTCATTATGTGCCTCTTACACCGTTGTTCTCGCACAGACGTCGTGGCAGGATTCCACTTACCGAGAGACCCTTACTTTTCGAACCAGGGAAACAGAGGTTGGATAGAAGAGGAACTAGAAGAAGATCTCAATGAAAACCCCGAAGAAGTCGAAGAGGAAGAACCCGAAGAAGAATAACTTGAATAGGAACTGGAGGAAGAAGAAGACAAAGAGGAGTCAGAAGAGGAGCCGGATGTCATCAACCCTCCATATGTAGTCATAGTTCCCGCAAACTGGTTTTGCTACAATGGACCTGTTCCACATTGGGCATCAGAAATCGAGAGGTGGAGTCGTCATCAATGACAGCGATCACCATTTGGTGATCAACGAGGTTACTATGACCTCAACCATGGAGGACCGGTTGACATAGCCCTCCTAGTCGTGATCCAACAATTTACGAACTTTGGGGATCAGATTAGGAAAATGGAGAATCGCGGTCAAGAGTTGAGCATCATTGCTAAAGTAACCAATATACACACTCGAGACTTGGAAAGAGTTTACTATCCCAGGGATCGGATCATTGAGGACCTTGCCACCGCATGGCCGAAGCTAAGGGAGTATCAGGATAGGCACTTGGCTCTCGAAGAGAGGGTGACCACAGCTGAGCGTCGGTTAGCAGAACTACAGGGCGCCTCGACTTCGTCTTGTGGACCACAGGGGACGGGTCGTCGTGATTAGGGTTCACACTACTCAAAAATATTTATAGATTAGGTTTTCAAGTATGCGTTGGTGGTACTCTTCTCTATGTGTAGGTTCAATCATGTGATTAAGTGATTAGACTACTCAAAGGACAGTTTTGTTGTCAAAATGTTTTCTTGCATTGATGTGATGTAGAACTGCTTCAAGGTCAAATTTTTCAAGGTCTATGTACTAAAATCATAACAATGAAATTGGCATACATATTATATTTCATTGGAAATTTTACCACAAAAATTCATAACAGTGTATACCATTACTTATGGTAGGCCTACAACTACTTAGCGTATGCTATAACATTGTATGTGATTAAGATTCCATCGATTTAGAAATGGTGGCTCCGTTTTGGTTCATGTTCCTTGTTTGGTTGTGGGCTTAGAGTACAGCCATTAGATTCAACAATCTATTCAATCTTAATTACACATATCAAGCATACACTAAGCGATTATAGAAGGACCTAGTGTGGATCAAGTCACCAGATCTCATTAAGTCGATACTATTAAATTCATAATTCCAAACATATGGACTCCCATTATGAATTGCTCGCAAGTACTTTAAAGGTCGGAACATAACACATAGAATTTAATTTAATAAAGGCTTACCAAATTTTCAAATTTGTGGCAGAAATATGCCACCGCGAAAAAATCCCAGGCCTTCCCACAACGTACCACCACCACCTCCACAATTTGACCCCGCCATGTTCCAAGCTGCTGTAAAAGTAGTCGTGGTAGCCGCAATGTCACAAATTGGTACAAATGGCATTGGTGGATCGGGAAATGGTACTACAACCTCTAACCATGGAGAAATTCAGGGACGTTCAAAGGAATGTTCCTACAAAGATTTTACAAATGACAAACCCAAATCCGTCAATGGAAAAGGGGGAGTCATCACTCTTATGTAATGGTTCGAGAAGAATAAATCAATCTTCAAGATTTGTGTTTGCCCTGAAGCAAGAAAAGTCAAATTTGTAGCTTGCACTTTCACTTACCAAGCCTTTACCTGGTGGAACGGTCATATAAAATCCTTGACTCTCCTGGTGGCGAATGCAATGAGCTGGGAGGACTTGAAAACCCTTATGCTCGCTGAATATTACCCAAGGTGTGAAGTTCAGAAATTGGAGCAGGAACTTTAGGGCCTCAAAATGACCAGATCTAAAATTGTGTCTTACACAACTAGGTTCAGCGATCTGGCCATACTATGTCCTGGGTTGGTCACCCCGGAAAGTAAGAAGGTGGAAAAATCCATCTGGGGACTAACACCCCAAATTCAAGGAAACGTGTTCACTTCAAAACCGACTACATTTGATAGTGCCAAATAGTTGGCACAATAATTCATTGACCATATGGCCAGCCATGAAACTGTCGTAGCCACCTCTAAACAAGCGAAAGGGGTAAACAACAAAAATAAATTACGGAAAAACAAGAAGAACCAGTCGGCCCAAGACAGTGCCAAGAAACACCAAGTAATGGTGGTCCGCGCTCCCACTACCAACACCACTCCAACACCCATGAGGCAGTATGCTTGAAACCTCGCTAAATGTAACAAGTGTAGCTCTTATTACATCGGCTCTTGTCACGAGATGCGCTGCAAAAATTGCAGCAAGTAAGTGCAGACCGCCCATTCCTGCAGGGTGTTAGCCCAACAAGCCAACCCGTCCGCCAACACCAAAGCAAGCTGAGCCCACTATGTCTGTAGGGAAACTTGGCACTACAAAAGAGAGTGGCCAAAAGAGAAAAACACAAATGTCGACGGTGTTGGAAGGGTCTTGGCATTGGGGTACGGGGTAGCAATGGAATACCCATGATGGTTACTAGTACGTTTCGCCTCAAAAACTTATATGCATGCATATTATTCGATAGCGGAGTAGAGAGGGGATTCGTTAGCCACCAATTCAAACAATTACTAAAACAAAATCCCCAATCACTAAAATATACAGACGTTGTAGATATGGCAAATGGAAAGGCAAAGAGCAATAAAGATATATACATAGGGTGTACCCTCACTCTAGACAACCATTCATTCAAAATCGATCTTATGCATGTTTGAATAAAAAGCTTCGGCATCATCATTGGTATGGATTGGTTAAGTTCTAATCCTGCCAACATTCTGTGTTATGAAAGGGCCATTTGCCTTAATCTGCCAAGTGGTGAAACTTTCATCATTTATGGCGACAAACCTACTACGAACCTACAATATCATCTCTTGCGTCGAAGCCCAAAAGTATATCCGTAAGGAATACGACACCTTCTTAGTCCACGTAGTGGATAAGAAGCAAGAGGTGAAAGACATCAAGGATATTCCAGAGGTTTGTAACTTCCCTGATGTATTTCCAGAAGACCTTCCTGGAGTTCCCCCTGCATGACAGGTCGAATTCCGAATCGACTTAATCCCTAGGGCTACCCCCATAGCCAAAGCGCCATACCGCATAGTGCCATCCGAGATCCAAGATTTTGTCTAGCCAACTGAACGAACTGCTAATCAAAAGTTCATCAGATCGAGCTTCTCGCCTTAGGGAGCACCGATGTTATTCGTGAAAAACAAGGATGGATCAATCCACATGTGCATTGACTATCGTGAACTAAATAAACTTACCATCAAAAACTGATACCCTCTACCCTACATCGACGACTATTTCGACCAACTTTAAAAAGAAACCTACTTCTCAAAAATTTATATGAGTTCAGTATACCATCAACTACGGGTCCATGAGGAGGATGTTCATAAAATGACATTTAGAACCCGTTACGGTCACTACGAGTTTGTAGTGATGCCCTTCAGATTGACAAGTGCACCCGCTGTGTTCATGAATCTAATTAACCGGGTTTTGCAGCCTTACTTAGACAAGTTCATAATTGTTTTCATAGACGACATTCTGGTCTATTCAAGGCATGAGTAATAGCACAACCAACACCTATGACAAGTATTGGAGACATTAAGGACTTATATGCAAAATTCTTAAAGTGCGATTTTTGGATCCTAGAAGTGGGTTTCCACGGTCATGTGGTTAGCAAGAAAGGGATACACGTGGATTCTTCCAAAATCAAGGCAATCGGAAATTGCTCGGCACCAAGGACACCAATAAAAAACTGTCAATTCATAGGCCTCACCGACTACTACAGAAGGTTCATGCAAAACTTCTCCACGATTGCCAAACCCTTAGCACATTTGGGTGACCGTTGACAGACTGGCCAAATCTGCACACTTCCTACCACTAAAGGAAACCAACAAAATGGAAATGTTGACCAAGACATACATTAAGGAGATTTTTCGGTTTCATGGAATGCCAAAATCTATTATCTCCGACAGGGAGGGTCGATTCACCTTACGGTTCTAGAAGACACTCCAAAAATCCTAGGGGACTAGGTTGGACATGAGTACAACTTATCACCCACAAACCAATGTGCAGAGTGAGAGAACTATACAAACACTACAAGATATGCTAAGGACTTGTGTGATATATTTTAGTAAAGCTTGGGATACCCATTTACCACTTATCAAATTCTCCTACAATAACAACTATCACACTACCATCAAGGTTGCTCCATTCGAAGCCAATTATGGCCACAAGTGCAAATCACCGTTCTGTTGGGCTGAAGTTAGTGACACACAACTAGCTAAGGGACAAGTCCCTAACAACACTCTCACTAGTCCGGAGATCATAAGATAAAATACAGAGAAGATTGTCCAAATCCGAGAACCAAGAAAGGCTTCTAGAGACAGACAGAAAAGTTATGCGGATAATAGACGAAAGCCTTTGGAATTCCAGGTTAGTGATCGGGTGTTGTTAAAGGTCTCACCCTGGAAGGGCTTGATACATTTTATAAAATGAGGGAAGCTAAATCCAAGGTAAATCGAACCATTCGAGATCCTCACTAGCGTTGGCCCAGTAGCATACATGTCACACCCCTAAATCAGAACGACGGAAACATTCAGGGGTCCAGGACTTCATGTATAGTATCACAACAAGGCATAATAGTAATCAAAGTACAACAACAACCATTGTATTACAAAGTTATAAGTTTTACAATTGTGTTCAAAATATAATGTATATGAACTAAAAAGTGTACAAGTTTAAGAGACACGAGTTTATAAATCTCTGTCTTCTCAAAAAGCTGTGGTTGTACGTGTATCACTGTTTCCCTGAGAATACAAGTAGATTTTGGAAAAAATATCAACAATTCAGTTGGTGAGTTCATAAGTATGTTTGTAATAGAAATCTGTTTTCTTGTTTATTAATAAAGTAAACTTGTTTTTCCAAAAAAATCCTATATTTTATGCTATGATGTTTATGTAGGCAAAATGTGTGATACTTCCTGTACTGTGTGTTTGTCAAATGTAGTTTAGTTCTCATAAAACATGAAACTATGTTTTCTCTGAACTGAAATAGTATCACATGTTTTATAATTGTAAAATAATGTATTATAATTTTATAATTTAATAAAACTTTGTGAAGCGTCTCTTATTCATACATTAATTATTTTAATCAATACCAAATTGTGAGTTATCATAACCATGCTTAATGACCTAGGATCGCATAAAACACGACGTTCTTCAGGCGTCGAAATATGGTACGCCAGTTGTCACCCCAAGCCTTCCGGCCTAGCTGTTGCAAGCAGCTTAGGTGCGGGATTGTCAGTGTCGTATAGATCTATACAATAATGCACGCTCTAACACAAGGAGACTCTGGTTATATTTTTTAGGAATTTAGTTTTATAATTAAATAAGTACTTTAAGCATGTCTCACAAGTGTAATATTGATGATTACATGTAGAATAAAAAGTTACTTTGTAATAACTATAATGAAAGTAACTTTCATAAACTATATTTAAAATATAGTTTTATATGTTTCTTTCTTAGTAAAGTATTCTGTTTGTTTTATAATAATGTTCTCTACTTGTTTTCCATCATGTATTCAACTTCTATTATGTTATGTACTATGTTAGGCCCTGTTTGATATGGCATCTGACTGAGTCAGGTCAGACATTTTTGCTGACTCGGTTAGACAAAAGGTGTTTGATAGATATAATCATGTCGTCTGACTCGGAAAGCAATGTCTGACCGAGAAAGAAGTTGGGAGTTGGCTGACTGAGAAAGAAAACAAGGCTTTCCAATAGTACCCTTGGCATGGATAAAAATTCACAACTAATGAAGGCTACAAGAATACAACTTGGGTCTCCCTTGTAGAAGCAATGGTGTTTACCAGCAAGCTGAAAGGTTTTTTGTGTTTTATCTTTAAAATAATATATTTAATGTCTATTATGGTGGAGGTTTTTGTATAAATTATTATTATTATTATTAGTATTATTATTATTATTATTATTATTATTATTATTATTATTATTATTATTATTATTATTATTAATATCTATTATTATTATTATTATTATTATTATTGTTATTATTATTATTATTATTATTATTATTATTATTATTATTATTATTATTATTATAATATTGCATAGAAACGTGTATAGCATCAGGGTAAAATGGTCATTTTACACCAGTCAGCACATTCGGTCAGATTTTCAATCAAACAACATGATTTCTTACTCAGTCAGAATTTCTTACTCAGACAGACCTTTCTCAGTCAGCACTTTCTCAGTCAGTAATTATCAAACGGGGCCTTAGAATTGTGATTAATTAGACCTTCGATTAAATAACTATAAAAATCAAACAAATAGTTTGTAAAGTAGTTTATATTTGTATAAATGTAATATTTATATAATTGTGATTAATTAGACCTTCGATTAAATAACTTTACCCCAAGCCCATAACCAAACAAGGAATAGGAAATGGGGTCAAATTATATAATATGAATCTTCTAAATCCAAATTATATAATTTACACATATATAAATATGTAATTTTATCTATTATAAGTAATTAAAAGTATTAAAAACAGTTGAAAACTTTTATGATATTAAAATAATTTTATTGTGTTTCACTTGTATTCCCACCCCCCCCCCCCACCCCCGCCCCCCTTAATACTATAAAAATTATGAAAATACGGGGGTACGAACTCATATGATAGGTGGTGATTCGAGCAGAGTTTCGTCTCTTAGAATGCAATTTTCTTGACGTAACTTGAGAGTTTTTGATGAAAAACAGGCTTCACTCGGGCAGAGTTTCAGCTTAAATTTAAGGACTTCAGGGTTTGCGTCAGCTGGTAAGGAGGTACCCAGGACTTTGGAGGGTTTAGAAAGTCTTAAAAGAGTGTTTTAGTGGAGAGAGGTTTTGAAAATTCTAAACAAAACCCAGAGGTCTCGAATCCTATTTATAGGAGGGCCTCTGGCATTAGTACGTTGGGCATACGTTTTGTGCACGTTGGGCGTACTATTAAAAACTGGAGTTTGTTGGGCGTACGATTTGTACGTGAGGCGTACTAGTTCGGACTTTATCCGAACTTCGAAGGTGGCAAGTCTACGAGGCACCTGTCAAATCTAGTAATATTCCGCTAGGCGTAATCTTCTCTTGCGTTGGGCATTCTATTATGAATAGCATTATGTTGCGCGTACTCTTCCTACGCAGGGCGTAATCCCTTTTGATCATATCCGAAGTCTCGGAAGTGTCCAATACGTGTCACTTGTGAGGGATAAGGCGACGTACGTAATCCTAGGACTAGTCTTCTAGTACGTTGGGCGTACTCTATGTATGTTGGGCATACTCACGTTTCTTCAACATCAAAAATTCCTATCTTTTACATACGAACTCCATTTTTGAAGTTCTTTTTATCCACACATAGGTGAGACTATGCTACACCACTTTCATTTAGAATCCGTTGGCTAATTTTGACTTTATTTAAAAAGTTATATTTTTAACAGGCCGGTACAGGAAAAGTCCATTAAAAATTCATAACTTCTTTATCCGACGTCTGTTTTCGTCTATCTTTTTACCGTTAGATTTATTTTGATAACATCTCTGATTGTCGTTTATATTGTTTTGGCCAAATGTTGATCAAACTAAATTTCGAGTTTCAGGATGTGTACTGCTGTGTCGAAACTTAGAAAAATCATAACTTTTTCATACGAAGTCAAATTTAAACGTTCTTTTTATGGACACTCTCGGTTTAACGTATACTATCACTTTCATTTAGATGGGTAAGGCTAAAAGGCATTTTATTGAAAATTCACTTTTTATGTTAAACAGTGTTTTGCAAGTTTTATCGTGGATTTTTAATAGGTCATAACTTCTTTGTTATAACTCAGAATTGGGTCTTCTTTATATTTTTGAAATCCTTGATATGATTTCTAGCACTATATTCATCCCAAAAATATTTATTTAATCTTTCATTTTTGAGGTTCGATATGTAATTGTACATTGTATTCAAAATTTTCTCTTTATTATTGATATATACTTATTACATAAAGTCGAAATAACAGGATGTTACATTATCCACCCGTTCGAGAGAATTTCGTCCCGAAATTAGGACTATAGTGTTACAGAAAGACTAGGGAAAGAGATGTGGATATTTCTGTTTCATCTGATCTTCTCGTTCCCAAGTGAATTCAGGTCCTCGTTTTGCATTCCACCGAATCTTCACTATTGTGATACGACTTTGTTTAGTTCTCTTCACTTCTTTGTCTAGGATTTCTATAGGTTGTTCCATGAAATTGAGGCTCTCTTTTATCTCAATTTCTTTGAGTGGGATAACAAGAGTCTCGTCGGACAAACACTTCTTGAGATTTGAGACATGAAATACGGGATGCATGTTACTGAGTTCATGTGGTAGATTGAGTTTGTAAGCAACAAGACCAATTCTAGTGATAATTTGGAATGGTCCAATGTACCTTGGACTTAGTTTACTATGTTTACCAAAAAGTATCATTCGTTTTTAGGGTAAGACCTTCAATAGAACACAGTCACCACCCTGGGATTCCAAGGGGTTTCATTATTTATTCGCATAACTCTTCTGTCTATCTCGAGATGCTTTCAACCATTCCCAGATTTGGACAATATTTTCTATGGTTTTACGAATGATCTCAGGACCAGTTAGAGTACTAAAAGGTATTTGGTTCTTTGCTAGTTACATATCGCCCACTTCAGCCCAACATAGAGGAGATCTGCACTTACGACCATAGAGAGCTTCAAAGGGTGCAACTTTAATACTAGTGTGGTAGTTGTTATTGTAAGAGAATTCAGCAGGTGGTAAATGGGTATCCCAAGCTTTACCAAAATCTATTACATAGGCTCTTAACATGTCTTCCAATGTTTGAATTGTTCTTTCACTTTGCCCATCAGTCTGTGGATTGTATGTTGTACTCATGTCAAGATTTGCTCCGAAGGATTTTTGAAATGATTTCCAAAACCACGAGGTAAATCTACAATCTCGGTCAAAGATAATAGATATCAGCACACCATGCAACCGTACTATTTCTTTTAAGTACGTCCTTGTTAACTTCTCCATTCTATCCATTTCTTTTATTGATAGGAAGTGAGCGGATTTGGTTAATTTGTCGACAATAACCCAAATGGTATCAGGAACACCCATTGTTCTAGGTAACCTGGTTATTAAATCTAATGTAATCCGTTCCCACTTCCAATCAGGTATTTCCGGCAGTTGAAGTAAACCTAAGGGCTTTTTATTTTCTACTTTAACCTTGGCGCAAGGTAGACACTTGCCCACAAAAGTAGCTATTTCGGATTTCATGTTTGGCCACCAATAGAGTTTCTTTAGGTTTAGATACATTTTGTCTGAACCCGTGTAAACAGAGTATCGAGTTTTATGGGCTTCGTTCATGAACAAATTTCTGTAACCACCAATCTTCAGTTTCCATATTCGATTCATGAAATGAAGTACTCCGTTGCTCTTAGTTTCCAAGTTTTTCTCCATTCCCCTTAAGGCTTCCCCTATTATGTTCTCAAGTTTCAGAGCTTCCAACCGAGCCTCCTTAATTTGTGTAGATAAGTGGGAATGTATGGTCATAATCAAAGATTTTACTCGGTAGCCCGAGTACTATTTCTGAGTCAGGGCACCTGCTACTACATTGGCCTTACTGGGGTGATAACAAATCTGACATTTGTAATCATTTAGTAGCTCTACCCATCGTCGTTTCCACATGTTGAGTTCTTTCTGATCAAAGATACGCTGAAGGCTTTTATGATTAATAAAGACTGTGCACTTTGTACTGTATAAATAATGTCTTCAGATCTTCAAGGCATAAACCACGGCTCCCAGTTCAAGATCGTGCGTAGTACAATTGAATTCGTGGTTCTTAATCTGTCTTGAGACATAGGATATAACCTTTCCTCTTTGCATAAGAACACAACCTAGCCCTTGACTAGATGCGTCGGAGTAGACTACAAAATCTATGTTCCTTTTGGAAGGGACAAGATCAGTGTACTGTAGAGGGCATGCTTCAAGGTTTGGAAAGCAGTTTCTTGTTTTTCTTCCCACTTTAATGATACACCTTTTTGATTCAAGGTGGTGAGTGGCTTTGCAATCTTTGAGAAGTTTTGAGTGAACCTCCTGTAATAGCCAGCGAGACCTAGAAATTGTCGAATTTATGTTGGTCGTCCAATTTTCGATAGCCTTGATCTTGGAGGGGTCAACATGTATTCATCTTTGCTGACTAAATGACCTAGGAATTCCACGTTTTGAATCCAGAATTCACATTTAGAGAACTTCACATATAATTTCTCTACCCTTAAAGTCTCTAATACTTGTCGCATGTTGTGACAACCAGAAAATTTTACTTGGTACATCTAGTTAGTTAATATAAGTTAAATTCATTTCTGTTAAACTCCCAACACTGTTTCACTTAAGCGTTCTAAGCTTAAGTACAACCAAGATTGAGGTTAGGAGTGAGTCAACAAGTGATATAGAGTCAAAACTAGGCCATACACACCTTTAGGAGGAGTGTACAGTCATACATGTGGGTGTGCAGATGCACACCCCTGTTATGGCTACACATCCACCCTTATATAAAGGGTAGACCCCTTTCCTTTCATTCCTTTCACTCCTCGACAGCTCAAAACACCATTTCTCTCAAGCTTCCTCGACCACAAACCATCCCAAGGCTTCAAAAACATGAGTTATCCATTCCTTAGATTATTGTGCTTGAAGAACAACTTAATCTAAGCCTAGAATCATTAAATTATGTCATGTTCTTCATCCCTTTGAAGGAGTGCGGCCGCACACACACTTGGGCGGCAGCACATACACATATGCGGCATCACACTCCTTGTGTGCGACAGCACACTCCAGTGTGCGACCACACACACCCTAGGACCACAAACCCATTTCTAAGACCCTAAACTTGTACTACAACTAAGTATGGACCTAGAACACTTCATGGATGCAAGTATGGACCTTGAAACCATCTCAAAAGCACTTTCCATCATGAGTGTATGGCGCCACACCCCTTGGGCCACACACCCATGGCTGCACACAATTTCAAGGTGGACATACACCTCCCTCATGCAATCCCTTATGGTCCTAGCACTTAGTATAAATGGTCCCATGTTCTTACAGTGATTCTCCATCACTTTCAGTAGTAAAATACCTTCATAAGACTCCTTTATATCTCATTAAACGTTAATTAGGATCAAATAGCATCCCAAGCTTCACTTGAACATCCCAAATTCTGTATCAATCCTTCATTCAAATCGTCCAAGGTGAGTTCATACCCCTACACTTTTTTCCAAGTTTTTCATGCTTTCAGGGGGAATACAAGCAAAAGTACAAGGAAACTTGTGCTCAAAGTGTAACATCCTCAAAATCACGGCCAGAAAAGACCGGTTTTGTTTATACTTTATTTCAAAATCAGAGTTATCTTTTAATAAAAGGGTTGCGGAATTTGTCCCAAAACAATAATATGATAAAGATTTATCAAAAGCATTTCCATAGAAATGTATTTCATTAAAAGACTCGGGATGTCATGTTCGTACAGATCAAAAGTATAAACAGTACAATATAAGCCTTACTACATTATTTCATAACTACAGGCCTATATCCGTAATCCCTCGTCCAAAACATCACACCTATGCTCATGCGCCACTACCTGTAATGCATAAAACTGAGTGGGTCAGGCTTGGGAGCCTGGTGAGCACATAGGGTTTTCAACCCACAATAAATAAGTTTATTAATTCCATCAATCAATAATAACTCAATTACCCATTCCCGTTATCCTCACATTACGTCCCTAAACACCTATTATAAGGGACCTAGCCTAAGGATCATCATCGGGACGGACACTACTGCTAAGGGGATTCCTCAGCAATAAATGTCCTAATAGGCAACCATGTGGGGGGATGGAGTACACCGGTGAACACATTGTTCACAACACCTACAGGTTGCGAGCCTGCTAGTGTTCCATTGGACTATCTAGAAGAGTCCGTAGTCGTCATCTATACTCCGCTAGATGACTGGATCAACAACAACAACATCGAGGCCTCTCATCATTTATCACACATCGTCTTATTACATCTACCCATGTTTTACCCAACATTTTTGTAGATATAAATTACATATATAGTTTAAATCATTTAAAACTTGTATAAAAACATTCATCCAGCATAGATAACAAGTATACAGATAATATGCACATATAGCACGTAATATATAAAATACTTCATATCTATGTGTAAGATGAAAGTAACTATGCACTCACTTGAAAAGGTGGTGATTCCGAACTCAGACAGCGCTTCGCCTCTTAAATAGAATTTTCTTCGATGAAACCTAGTATTATTACCACTAGAGTTTAGTCTATTATTCGCCGAGACTAATTAATAGTCTAGCTATTATTATTATTATATAAGCGTTAAAAAAATACTTATATAACCCATAATAATAGCCTAAATATTTATTATAAGTTCATAATAACAATACTAATTTTAAATATAAGCTATATTAAAATAAGGTAAGCATAACTTACTTACAAGGGGGTTTTAGCTAGGAGTCGGGCTCTGCAGGGGCAGAACTTCGTCGCTGAATCTTTCTAAGAAAGATTCGTGCAGCGCTTCAGCGCTCACCTTACTATACTAAACTACAGAAAGAGAAGTCGAATCACGAGGGACCGAAATGCTCGGGGGATAAGGAGAGAAAGACTCTTGAATCAAGAGAATGGTGCATGAAATATGAGAGCCCAAGGCTCTTATTTATACTAATTGAATTTTCAAAAACTACCCTCCATAATTACTTAATGACCTTTTAGTTATATAAACAACTAAACACCCCTCTATAATACTATTTTAAATGGATTTAATGATATTTGTACTAAACTAATGTCGAAAGAATTCAACATTAGTCTTATAATGACCGCATCGTCGATACCTTTCTAATGATATATACATATGTATATATATGTGTACGTATACATGATTTATACTTTATTTTAATACGTAAATATGTTATTATAATTTGTAACTCGTTCATACGAACTCCGTTTTTGACGTTCCTTATATCCACGCGTAGGTGGAGGCGTACTCTACAACTTTCGTTTAGACTCCGTCGGCTAATTTTGACTTTACTTTTAAAGATATATTTTTAACAGGCCGGGACATGATTGGTCTATTTAAAATCTCATAACTTCTTCATACGAAGTCAGATTTGGGCGTTCTTTTTATCGATGTTCTTAGTTTAACATATTCTACGACTTTTGTTTAGATCGGTAAGGCTAAATCTCGCTCTATCATAAATTCACTACACACGCTTCCCGGTATCATGTCGGTTCTGTCGTGAAACTTCGACGGGTCATAACTTCTTCGTTATAACTCGGATTTCGGCGTTCCTTATATGCACGGAAACCTTGAGACATATTCTAAAACTTTATGTAGAGATATCGGGATTATCTCACACTTTAATTTTGACGCTCATTTTTATTCTTTATTAATTATACATTTATAATTAAATAATAAACACATAAACACACATAATTCACATAATACTCAAATATTTCACCTTTATTACTTCAAAAAGAGTTACAAGAGTTGACCTAGACTATTACATTGACAAAAATGCTTAGCCCTGAAACCCGGGCGTTACAATTCTCTCCCCCTTACGATGATTCTGTCTCGGAATCATGCATCAGCAAACAGATGTGGATAGCGACTCATCATGTCATCCTCTGTTTCCCATGTGAGATTCGGCCCATTCGAATGTTTCCATCGGACTAGCACCAAGTTGACCATTTTGCTTCGTAACCTCTTAGTCTTACGGTCAACAATTGCCTCAGGCTCTTCGATCAGCCTTTTACTTTCATCCATCCTTAACTCTGAGATTGGAATTATGTCGGGAACATCTCCCGTGAATTTCCTCAAATAACACACATGGAAGGTGTTATGAATACCATTGAGTTCTTCGGGCAATTCCAACTTGTAAGCTTGGTTCCCAATCTTCTGAAGAACTTTGAATGGTCGAATAAACCTTGGACTCAACTTTCCTCGTTTCCCAAATCGTATAAGTCCCTTCCATGGTGAGACTTCAAGCAAAACGGAATCCCCAACTTCGAAAGTTATCGGTCGTCTTTTCTTATCAGCATAGCTCTTCTGACGATCTTGTGCTGCTAACATCCTTTCCCTAATCACCTTCAACTTCTCAGCAGTCTCATGGACTATCTCGGGGCCCATAAACTGCTTCTCTCCGGCTTCAATCCAACAAGACGGCGTACGAAACTTCTGCCTATACAAGGCTTGATAAGGATCCATCTTGATGCTCGAGTGAAAACTATTGTTGTAGGAAAATTCTACCAGAGGTAAGTGCTCGTCCCAATTCCCTTGGAATTCGAGGGTACATGCTCTCAGCATATCTTCCAGTTTCTGAATCGTTCTTTTGCTCTGACCATCAGTTTGCGGAAGGTAAGCAGTACTTAAACACAACTTTGTACCCAACTCCTCTTGTAGACTCCTCCAAAACCGTGCTGTGAAACGACTATCACGATTTGATACAATCGAAAGAGGGACACCGTGAAGTCTTACAATCTCCTTCACGTAAGCATTTGCGAGCTTATCCATAGACCACTTCTCGTTGCCTGCTATGAAGTGTGCACTCTTGGTGAAACGATCCACGACTACCCAAATCATGTCGTGACCGTTCTTTGTTCTGGGCAGTTTAGTCACAAAATCCATGGTGATGTCTTCCCATTTACCCATGGGTACAGGTAAAGCTTCTAAACTCCCATACGGTTTTTGATGTTGTGCCTTAACCCTCGCACATGTTACGCACTCAGCTACATACTTCGCAACATCGAGCTTCATCGTCGACCACCAGTAGTAGGGTTTTAGGTCCCTATACATTTTAGTGCTACCGGGATGAATCGAGTACATGGTCTTGTGTGCTTCTTCCATTAGAAGATCTCTTATTCCTCCCGTCTTAGGTACCCAAATTCGATCTTGGAATACCTTTAGTCCTCGATTGTTTGTACCGAACACTAACATTTTTCCCAAACGTTCTTCCTTTCGGTCATTCTTCTCTAAGGCTTCTTCTTGAGCTTTCCTGATACTTTCCACAATCGTCGAGACGACTTCAATTCTTAACGCTCTTGGCCTTTTCCTTTCAAGGTTGACTTTCCGACTGAGAGCATCAGCAACAATATTTGCTTTACCTGGGTGGTAAAGTATCTCGCAGTCGTAGTCCTTGAGAAGTTCTAGCCAGCATCGTTGCCTCATGTTCAACTCCTTCTGATTAAAGAGA
The DNA here is from genome assembly GCF_052625555.1 of Lactuca saligna. Taxonomy (NCBI): domain Eukaryota; kingdom Viridiplantae; phylum Streptophyta; class Magnoliopsida; order Asterales; family Asteraceae; genus Lactuca; species Lactuca saligna. The sequence continues at coordinate 76,825,298 of NC_136421.1, forward strand.
TACTGAAGACTCTTATGATCAGTGAAGAGCTTGCACTTCGTGCCGTAGAGGTAATGCCTCCATATTTTTAAGGCAAATACTACCGCTGCCAACTCCATATCATGAGTGGGGTAGTTATTTTCATGCTCTTTCAATTGTCGGGATGCGTATGCTATCACCTTTTCTCTTTGGGTTAGAACACAACCCAAACCGACTCCAGATGCATCACTATAAACCGTGAAATCTTCGACTATTTTGGTATGTACTTGACCCGATTATGAGCATGGTCCTTTTGGGTTGCCTTCACCATAGCAATATGTAGGATGATTTAAGGAGAGAAAGGTTTAAATATGATTTATTAATATATTATGAGAATAATATATTAAAGGAGAAATCATATTGTTTAATTAATATTAGTCAAGAATTAATTGATAATTAATTTTGTGGCTAAAAGAGATTAATTAAATATAGGGGACTGGACTGCAATTATTGGATAATTGAATTATTGGGCTAAGGAATGCTAAAGGAATAAGGGGTGAACGAAATTATGATGGAAGCCCATCATATTTTCGTCCATAGCCTTGTCCAGAAGGTTCCATGGGCTGCTTAGAGTTTAAGCTGTCCATTAGGGTTTTGACTGAAACCCTAGGAGCCCACACAAGTATATAAAGGACCCCTTAGGCCCCAAAAACGTGGACAATTGATTCTCTAGGGTTTCTAGTCGTTTTTGGGCAGCCTCTCTTCTTCTCCTCTTCATCCAAGTTGCATCTGGTGTTTGTGACTCCATTAGAGGTACTACAATTGTGGTACTTGCTTTCAAGAGCTAAGGAAATTCAATGAACTAGTTGTTATTGCTATATAACAACAAAAGGTATGTATTCTAGCTTTATATATGAATTTCGAAAATTATAGTAGCATGCCAGGTTTCTTTTTGTGTTCATAAAGCTGTATAACTAATAGTGAAAACATAGATCCAATACTAGGGTTGCATGCACACACAGGATTGTTTGTATAAGACCCATCAGTGGTATCAGAGCCATTGGTTTTTGTTTTCAATTAGCTTTTATTCAAGTTTGTGAACTTGACATATTAGGGTTTATGGCTAATAAACCCTAAAGGCTAGGTAATTTTCACAATCCGGGTTGCAAAACCCTAGATGGCGATTTTTGCTAGGGTTTCCCAAATCCTTTCCTTAGCCTCCAAGATTTTGAAATCTAGGGTTATCCAACCCTTGGATTTCGAAATTACCTCCTTCCCCAAGGTTAGATCCTAAATTTTAGGGATTTGGATAATCCCATATCTTGTAATTATCTTTTAATTGTTAAATATGGTAATTAAAGATCTTGAATTATCCCATCCCTTATTTTCGAGATTTAGAGAGGGATTCAAGGGATTAGGATATCTTAGATGTATAATTGGTAATTATCCACATGATCTAGATAATCCCTTGTGATTTAATAATTTAAATTAATTGTTTAATTTATGGTAATTATTAAATCAAGAGTTTTAATATTTAAAATTTTAATTTAAATGTCTTAAATTCGAAAATTTTAAGTGAGATTAAAACCTAATTGTTTTGAAGAGTTTCAAAACTTGCCCTCAAGTTTTGGAATTTAAATTGTTGATTAAAAGTTAATTTTGAAAGTCTAAATTCCAAAACCCTGATTTTGAAAAGTTCAAATTAAACCCTTATGGTTTTATTAAATTAATTAAGTGTATAATTAAAAGAGATTTAATAAATCCATAATGATTTTGGTTAATTAAAAGTATAATTTAAACCACCTAGTATTTTAAAAGTATAAAATACACCCTTATACTATATATAACATTAAAAGTTTAATATTATCTATGTATAACTAAAAATTCAGTCTTACCGTTAGTAGGCCTCATTCACGAAGCTAGTCTATAAGGGGTGTTTAAGGAAATTGCCTATAAAATGGCGATTGAATGGGTATCCACTCTTACCCACCGCACTCTTGATTAGTGGAGGGTCGTTAGCCGAACGGGTAGGATAGGACAGAAACCTTCCATTATAAGTATAATGAAATACAAAGTAACTAAATGCTTTTTCAAATTCCCAAATCATAGTTACTTTAGGCAAAATGTGAAATTGTATGCTAACCCATGAAATTACACTTCGTACCCTTGTCAAACGTTAGTGGAGCGTGTGTGGTTAACCGGCACACTAATTTGGAGATGACATTGGTGGCGAAGGGTGACTCGATGCTTATCATAGATCAATGGAGCGTGTGTGACTAACCGGAACATTGATTAGGTGATAGTAGCATTGGGTGCACCACGTGATTCGTATGGTTATTTACACCTTTTTTGTGATCCTCGGCATCCCAGTCACGAATAGTAGGGCGTAATCGAGATTAAACATGCCATTGAAGAGTTCAATGAGTCTCAAAAGATCTAGGAGTTTCAATTCATTTAAAACTTAAACTTGTTTTTCGTTTTTCATGGTGGTAATTGGTAAATCGTCATTTACCTACCTTCAAATATTCTGCAACTAGATTACGGCATCCCTCTTCTAGGTTGTAGAGTATTGTGTTAGATCCTAGCTTGATGTTTCATTTGGGTGTTGCATCAAGAATTCTAATCAACTTAACTTGAATTTTCTCCCGTTTTGTAGATGTCTGAATCTTACAATGGTCTTCCCAAGTCCTTTGGAACAAGCTTTCAAAATGAAGATGACGTTCCGAGATACGATCAAGGAAATGAGAGTCATGCTTCACTTCCTCCACCTCCTCCAATTATTCTCCCTGACCCACAAGTTCAAAGGCTTGAAAAGTTCAAGCTCACTCAAGCCCTTTTGGCAAGTTAACATGAAGATGGGAAACCTGTGTGTGCGCACGTCTTAGAGATGAAGTCATACATTGATAGGTTAAACATGTTGGGTGTCGAGATTTCAAGTGAGTTGGCTGTTGACTGGGTTCTTCAGTCACTTCTTGAATCATATAGTGAGTTCGTTAGAGAGTAATATATGATGGACCACGACGTGACCCTAATTGATCTCACCTATTTGCTTATAGCTGCTGAAACTTCAATGGACACTGGCAACATTGGAAGTCCAGAAAGAACTAAGTCTGTGATTGTCCGATGTGTTGTGCCAAAGGAGTCTATTTGCTTTTATTGGCAAGAGAAGGGGCATTGGAGACGAAGCTGCCCTAATTACCTGAGAGATCTAAGCGATGGGAGAGTCAAGACGTATGGCTCTACTTCAGGTAAAATCCATTAACTAACTCTTTTAAGTTCCTATTCTAGATTCTTAATACATGATGTGATAAGATTACATTTTGATGTTTTGTAGGATTGAAGAAAAGAAAGGAAGCTTGAGAAAAGAAGTGAGCTGAATCTGATCATGAAGAAATGGATTTCGATCGCATTACTTGAAGAATGGATTCTTGAGCTACAACTTGGAGTTAGAATAGATTGTTAACATAGTTTTTCAGTTGAATTGCATTGTAAGGACAAGTTTTTTCCGCAATAAAATAAATTTTGATTTTGTCTTATTTATTTATCCTTACAATGAAATATATGAAAAATTGATGTTCATGTACTTCTATTATTAGCAAAATGGATTTGATTCTTAATTATGGAAATGTCAAAAGTGTACCAAATAGGGAGACTTTCTCATCGCCCAAGTTTCAATTGGACAGAAACTTGGAATCATGCAATGTGTATTGTATGATGAATGGAAAACTTTCACATTTGGGAAACTTAGACTAATTCTTTGGCAAAGTGTCACTTGAAAGACTAGGAGATCAAGTACACTAGGTTGTGCGTTGATCAAGTCCACCACAAGAGTGACAAAGATATTCATCATGATTTACTAAAGTTTAGTAAATGTAATTATACTTATAAGATTAAGTGTAATTCTAAGATTGATTGAAAGAGTTTCAATGAATAGTAGAACGAATAAAGAAGAATCAAGTAGGCAGAAAGATAAAAGTTTCTCTCTTCTAGAAAGAAGGGAGAGTACCTTTTATTATGTTTTATGATAAGTCTTAAAGATTAAGAACCATGTCTCAATAGATCCTCTAAGTGAGTCTTAGTGCAATTGCATGTCTATGAAGAGGAATCAAGTATTGTATAAATGGTTAAATCAAGAAGTCAATCATACTTCGTTCCAATATCAAGTCTTAAAGTCAAGATTGTGACATTGAGTGAAAAGTTTTAAGTAGGTTTATAACACTCATCAAATATGGAACTTGGAAAAGTTTTCTCATTCTTGTACATTTGAGATTAGTAAGTTGTGATGTCTTGGATAAGACAAAGACCAACTAGGACCAACTTGTGAAGTGTTCTTGTCTTGATAATAACTACACTGACTCTTGAATATTTGATTGTCAAGAAATGTTTCTTGACAAAGAGAATCATATATGTCAAGAGGTCAGTGGGAGTTTTAATGTTTTGAAAAAGTTTCAAGAACAAATCAAATAAACCTTATCGATCATCACTAGCGCACGAGTTGAGGTTTACAACCTATCGTGTTGACATTATTTTGATTCTGTGCCAATCCAATCGAGTTAATTATGCATGTGAGTTCTATGAATTCTCATTTGAATGCATAAAAAGTAAGGACCTTGATCAATGAAAGTACATTGATAAGAAAGGGTGAGCTGCTTAACTACTTGGATGACGTGGTGGGCAGCTGTGCTACCATAAGGCAAGAAATCAAGATTAAGAAAGGTCAGTCCATATGAGTTTGAATTTGTTATAAACTTTGGTTTTAACAAATTCACATGGATAGGAACAAATACACCATTTAAATCTAAGTGTCATAAGATTTCCTCCTTCATGAAAATGATTGTGAGGAAATGCTTTCACTGAGAAAGATTTTAAGAAGATAGTGATTGTAAAATTGCATTCTCGAATTCGATCATGGTTACGGTATCCCTCTCCATAATTTGAATTGTGAGGTTTGGCAATTAGTCTTAATTGTTAAGACACACATATGAACTATCTAAGGCAAAGGTGTATAAGTTCAAGAAGCCTTGATAAAAGATTATCAAAGCACTAAGTATTAGAAACATGGACTTAAGAAATTCAATAGTTATTGTCTTTCTGAAAGTTAAGATGTTTATGAATACATGTCGAAGCTAGTGGGAGCATAAGTGTTATGTTTTATAGTAATCATCATGATAGTGGGAGCATAAAAGTTATGATTGTATGATTATTATGGAAAGTATTGCAAGTTAGCAATATTAATTATAGAAAAACAAAGATTCAATTTGCAAAGTTGCATGGGTTGAAAAGTTGTTTTGCTATAATTAAGGGAGAGAATATTATACTCTGTTTCAAAATCTGAAGCTTAGATTAAGAAATTTTAATATTTTCAGTCAAAGGATACATTGTGTGTTCTTAAAATTCGATTATGATTACGACATCCCTCTTCATAGTTCGAATTGTGAGACATTGACACATAAAATATTATGGTTAAAGATTTGTAAAGTATCATATCTTTATGTAAGACATTATGCATCGTGTCCCATACGCTTCGGGTATAGGATCGATTGTAAATACTATAGTATTTTACCATTCTAAAATTTTCCAAATGTCTAGCGCATTAAGAGGGAAAAAAGGACTAGAATTGGTTTTGACTAAAATAATTAAACAACTGTCAAAGTTCACTGAGGAATGGTCGCTTGTTAGTAGTTGGAAGTATGGTATTGGATGGACCATATCGACACTATTATGAATAGATCAGATTCTATTAAGAATGAGTTGTCATATGGCAAATGTGGAAATGTTTCCATATTGGGAGTTGGATATTGAGAGTCTATGCCTAGATTAGAAACTTTTATGCAAGAAGGATGTTCAAAGGAATGTACTTTGAATGTGAGACTTCACATCTATGGAATTGTCTTGTAACAATTTCTAAGAAAGTACTTTGTAATTTCATTAGCTAAGTCTTGGTGACTTTTGTGATATGATTTTGCAAAGGGATCGTTGCATAAAATGTTAGAATCTAGCATATTCTAGTAGTGGCAAGAACCTTGTGTTCTTACACTAACAATGGGGATTAAGGAATTGTGAAATGAGCATCATTAAAAAGGTTTTTCAGTTGATCTATTTCACAAAGCATGGACCATAGGAAACAAGGTGTGCATGCTTAGAGCATGGGACAATTGTTGTTGTAATTCAAGTAATGAGTTGATTATCCAAAACATTAAATGATAAATAATGAGTAATCAATATGGTGGATAAATAGAAGGGTTTTAATTACTCTCACAAGTTTGGGGCCATATTGGATTAAGTATTATTGTTATGTTTCAGTTTGCATGTTTTGACTTCCAGAATAACTAGGTTATTCAAACATCCACAGTCGGTCATACGTTGGGAGTAGGTATGAATAAAGACTGTCATGAATATATCTGTAGATTGTCTGAATTGTTTAGACATGGCACAAGTTTGCTGCAGAGTTCATGAGTGCTTTGATAAGATTAGAGTATTGGATTAAACCTACGCTCACTTGGATCACTTTATGGTTTTATCACGAGTGATTAGTCAGACGATAATATTGTATATTCTTGAAACCGAGACATGTGAGTTGTTATTTGTTGGTCGGTTTCACATTCATAATAAGTAAACGCACCAGTAACTTGGTGTTATAAAACTTATTGTTGTGTGTGATTCGATCAGTAAATGCAAGCGAGCATTTGAGTCGAAGTTTATCCATTCCTTTTACCCAAAGTGGGATAAAAGCAATATATGTGGGCCTCTCGATGATTTAGTGATGACACCTAAGCGCTTGGCCAAGTCGGGACTAAGTTGATGTGTTCAATTGTAGTCTGTTATCAGTCGTCATGAATCGGAAGTCGGGAAATAGTATAGAGAGAATGATTGAAATTCATGTCTTTTGTCTATACGATATCTTGAGAATGGAGGAATATATAATCGCTTATCTAGAGGACACGCTATCTGATAAGATCAGAGTTGATAGCGGCTTTTGAAAGCTACGATTGCTGATCAGGTTCTGAAGTCATACGGAAAATAGTTATTAGACTTATCCAAGTGGGAGACTGTTGGATTAGTGTCTAAGTCCATAACTATTTTGGTATGTACTTGACCCGATTATGAGCATGGTCCTTTTGGTTTGCCTTCACCATAGCAATATGTAGGATGAATTAAGGAGAGAAAGGTTTAAATATGATTTATTAATATATTATGAGAATAATATATTAAAGGAGAAATCATATTGTTTAATTAATATTAGTCAAGAATTAATTGATAATTAATTTTGTGGCTAAAAGAGATTAATTAAATATAGGGGACTGGACTGCAATTATTGGATAATTGAGTTATTGGGCTAAGAAATGCTAAAGGAATAAGGGGTGAACGAAATTATGATGGAAGCCCATCATATTTTCGTCCATAGCCTTGTCCAGAAGGTTCCATGGCCTGCTTAGAGTTTAAGCTGTCCATTAGGGTTTTGACTGAAACCCTAGCAGCCCACACAAGTATATAAAGGACCCCTTAGGCCCCAAAAACGTGGACAATTGATTCTCTAGGGTTTCTAGTCGTTTTTGGGCAGCCTCTCTTCTTCTCCTCTTCATCCAAGTTGCATATGGTGTTTGTGACTCCATTAGAGGTACTACACTTGTGTTACTTGCTTTCAAGAGCTAAGGAAATTCAAGGAACTAGTTGTTATTGCTATATAACAACAAAAGGTATGTATTCTAGCTTTATATATGAATTTCGAAAATTATAGTAGCATGCCAGGTTTCTTTTTGTGTTCATAAAGCTGTATAACTAATAGTGAAAACATAGATCCAATACTAGGGTTGCATGCACACATAGGATTGTTTGTATAAGACCCATCACTTTTCTCTTTGGGTCAGAACACAACCCAAACCGACTCCAGATGCATCACTATAAACCGCGAAATCTTCGACTCCATCGGGTAGAGAAAGTATTGGTGCTTCACATAACTTCTTCTTTAGCTTCTCGAATGCCTCATTGTGTTTCTCACTCCATGTATACGTAGCTCCTTTATGGGTCAAAGCTGTTAATGGAGCAGCTATCGAAGAAAAGCCTTGGATAAATCTTCGATAATATCCGGCTAATCCTAGAAAGCTTCGAATCTCCGTGGGACTCTTCGGACGTTCCCACTTCATTACAGCCTCGATCTTTGTGGGGTCAACCATTATTCCCTCTTGGTTAACAACATGACCCAAGAATTGGACTTCCCGTATCCAAAAGTCGCATTTGGAAAACTTTGCAAAAAGCTTCTCCTTCTTTAACACCTCCAACACTTCTCGTAGATGCTTGCGATGCTCTTCCTGGCTTTTCGAGTAGATGAGAATGTCGTCGATGAACACTATCACAGATTTATCGAGGAATGGTTTACAAACCCTATTCATCAAATCCATGAATGTTGCGGGAGCATTGGTTAGTCCGAATGACATAACCAAGAACTCGTAGTGTCCATATCTTGTTCTGAATGCAGTCTTCTCAATATCCTGCTCTCTCACCTTCAGCTGATGATATCCTGACCTAAGATCGATCTTTGAGAAGTAGCTCGAACCTTGCAGCTGATCGAATGGATCATCAATCCTCGGCAATGGATACTTGTTCTTCACCGTTGCCTTATTCAGCTCTCGGTAGTCTATGCACATCCTCATGCTTCCATCCTTCTTCTTTATGAATAACACTGGAGCTCCCCAGGGTGATGAACTAGGTCGAATGAAACCGTTGTCCAACAGCTCCTGAAGCTGCGTCACGAGCTCCTTCATCTCCGTCGGTGCTAATCGGTAAGATGCCTTTGCTATCGGTGTTGTTCCTGGTAACAAGTCTATACGAAACTCCACTTGCCTATCAGGTGGTAATCCGGGAAGATCTTCAGGAAAGACTTCCGGATAATCGCACACAACCGGTATATTCTGCACCTCTTTCTTTTCCTTCTTAGCATTGATTAAGAATGCCAAGTATGATGCACATCCTTTGGACAAACATTTCCTGGCTTTCATCAGGGAGATGATTCCAGAATTCACTCTGTGTTTGTCCCTGTACACCATAAATGATTCCTTTCCGGGTGGGTTTATCCTAACTATCTTCTTTCGGCATAATATCTCGGCATCGTTGGCGCTAAGCCAATCCATACCCAAAATGATGTCGAAACCGTTTAACTCTATGGGTAATAGTTCCTCATGGAATTCGTTTCCGTTTAGGTCAATGACGATGTTTCTAATACGATTACTAACAGGTACGAATTTGCCATTGGCAACTTCTACAATTAGGGCGTTATCAAGTTTTTCTACAGGTAATGCTAATTTCACACTAAATTTATGCGACACAAAGGAGTAGTTGGCTCCGAAATCAAACAGTATATTTGCAGGCAAACCATTTACAAGAAAGGTACCTGAAGCGACGTCTGCTACCTCCTTTGCAGCCTCGAGCGTCATCTGGAACGCTCTCGCCCTCGGCTTCGGTGGTATGTTGGGTCCTCCTGCCTCCTTCTTCTTCGGGCAGTCCTTCAAAATGTGCCCTTCTTCATTACACCCATAACAGGCCTTCTGGTTGAGGGTGCATTCATTGGCATAGTGCCCAGGTTTTCTACATTTGTAACAAGTGACTCCTCCATCACACTTCCCAAAGTGCTTCTTCTTGCACTTGTCACACCACTTTGCTTCTGATCCTCCTCCTCTCGAACCAGATTTCGAGAATCTACTCTTCTTGTTGGACTTTGAGGATCCATCGAACTTCCGTTTCTCACCGACCTCAGCCCTTTCCAGACCTCTTTCCTTTTGTTGGGTCTCCACGTTCTTAGCCGCTCGAACAACTGATTTCAAAGTGGTTGCCATCTTGACAGTTGGGCCAAAGTTATCCGGCAATCCGTTTGCGAATTTCTCAATTTTAGAAAGTTCGGTTGGCACTAGGTATGGAAACAACTTCATCTTTTCCGTAAATGCAGCAGCATAGTCATCGATGCTCATTCTCCCCTTCTTCAAATTTTGGAACTCATTGTTCAGATCAATCAGGTCTATCTCTGAACAGTACTGTGCCTTCAGTAGTTCCAAGAACTCATCCCATGATATTTTCAGGGCTTCTCCTCGTGGCATCGTATCTGCCAATAGCTTCCACCAATTCAAGACTCCAGTTTTCAATTGTCTCACAGCGAAGACAGTCTTCTGCTTCTCGTTGCAGTCGCAGCTCTCAAACACCATCTCCACCTCGGAGATCCAGTCCATAATCTCAACAGGCTTTGGGCTTCCTGAGAGACTTGGTGGTTTTGCACCCAAGAAATTTTTGTACATCTGCCCATCCTTGTTGTTTCTCCCTTCTGGGCCATCCCTTTGCTCACCTCGAGTCCATATTTGACTCACTTGACGGCTATAGTTCCCTTCCTCAGATGGCTCGGGAACTGGTTCCGTCGGTTCAATGTGTATGGTAGGTTCGTCCCTATTATCACGGAGCATCCGTCTCATTTCTTCTCTTTGTTCAGCTAGCATAGCCAGAATCATGGCTTGAAATCCAGCCATGGTAACTGGCTCAGGTGCAAGTTCTTGAACAATAGGTATTTGTTGAACCACTGGGGGTTGGTTCCTACCTCCATTCGCGTTCACGTTTCCGTTACGGGTCCTTGCCATCTTGATCTATACACCGAATAAGGTGAATTCATATCTTTATTTAGGAGAGACGTTTTAAATCGTCCTTATCACTCCGAAACGTTTACATGCTAGTTCTAATATCGTAGTCGTACGTTTAGAATCCTAAACACATAAGGTTTCCAGATCCGGTCGGCAACAGACCGTAGATCCGAACAAAATAACAGCATATCATGCATAAAGCATTTAGCACATAAAAGCATTTTAGGCACAATTCCTAAAATAAGCAAGTGCTCACACCTCACAATCATCGCTTAGCATTCTAATTTTAAGTCTAGAAATCCTACAAATTCCTAGTTCGCTTAAACTAATGCTCTAATACCAACTGTAACATCCCCAAAATCACGGCCAAAAAAGACCAATTTTGTTTATACTTTATTTCAAAATCAGAGTTATCTTTTAATAAAAGGGTTGCGGAATTTGTCCCAAAACAATAATATGATAAAGATTTATCAAATGCATTTCCATAGAAATGTATTTCATTAAAAGACTCGGGATGTCATGTTCGTACAGATCAAAAGTATAAACAGTACAATATAAACCTTACTACGTTATTTCATATCTACAGGCCTATATCCGTAATCCCTCGTCCAAAACATCACACCTATGCTCATGCGCCACTACCTGTAATGCATAAAACTGAGTGGGTCAGGCTTGGGAGCCTGGTGAGCACATAGGGTTTTCAACCCACAATAAATAACTTTATTAATTCCATCAATCAATAATAACCCGATTACCCATTCCCGTTATCCTCACATTACATCCCTAAACACCTATTATAAGGGACCTAGCCTAAGGATCATCATCGGGACGGACACTACTGCTAAGGGGATTCCTCAGCAATAAATGTCCTACTAGGCAATCATGTGGGGGGATGGAGTACACTGGTGAACACATTGTTCACAACATCTACAGGTTGCGAGCCTCCTAGTGTTCCACTGGACTGTCTAGAAGAGTCCGTGGTCATCATCTATACTCCGCTAGATGACTGGATCAACAACAACAACATCGAGGCCTCTCATCATTTATCACACATCGTCTTATTACATCTACCCATGTTTTACCCCAACATTTTTGTAGATATAAATTACATATACAGTTTAAATCATTTAAAACTTGTATAAAAACATTCATCCAGGATAGATAACAAGTATACAGATAATATGCACATATAGCATGTAATATATAAAATACTTCATATCTATGTATAAGATGAAAGTAACTATGCACTCACTTGAAAAGGTGGTGATTCCGAACTCAGACAGCGCTTCGCTTCTTAAATAGAATTTTCTTCGATGAAACCTAGTATTATTACCACTAGAGTTTAGTCTATTATTCGCCGAGACTAATTAATAGTCTAGCTATTATTATTATTATATAAGCGTTAAAAAAAATACTTATATAACCCATAATAATAGCCCAAATATTTATTATAAGTTCATAATAACAATACTAATTTTAAATATAAGCTATATTAAAATAAGGTAAGCATAACTTACTTACAAGGGGGTTTTAGCTAGGAGTCGGGCTCTGCAGGGGCAGAACTTCGTCGTTGAATCTTTCTAAGAAAGATTCGTGCAGCGCCTCAGCGCTCACCTTACTATACTAAACTACAGAAAGAGAAGTCGAATCACGAGGGACCGAAATGCTCGGGGGATAAGGAGAGAAAGACTCTTGAATCAAGAGAATGGTGCAAGAAATATGAGAGCCCAAGGCTCTTATTTATACTAATTGAATTTTCAAAAACTACCCTCCATAATTACTTAATGACCTTTTAGTTATATAAACAACTAAACACCCCTCTATAATACTATTTTAAATGGATTTAATGATATTTTTACTAAACTAATGTCGAAAGAATTCAACATTAGTCTTATAATGACCGCATCGTCGCTACCTTTCTAATGATATATACATATGTATATATATGTGTACGTATACATGATTTATACTTTATTTTAATACGTAAATATGCTATTATAATTTGTAACTCGTTCATACGAACTCCATTTTTGACGTTCCTTATATCCACGCGTAGGTGGAGGCGTACTCTACAACTTTCGTTTAGACTCCGTCGGCTAATTTTGACTTTACTTTTAAAGTTATATTTTTAACAGGCCGGGACAGGATTGGTCTGTTTAAAATCTCATAACTTCTTCATACGAAGTCAGATTTGGGCGTTCTTTTTATCGATGTTCTTAGTTTAACATATTCTACGACTTTTGTTTAGATCGCTAAGGCTAAATCTCGCTCTATCATAAATTCACTACTCACGCTTCCCGGTATCATGTCGGTTCTATCGTGAAACTTCGACGGGTCATAACTTCTTCGTTATAACTCGGATTCCGTCCTTCCTTATATGCACGGAAACCTTGAGACATATTCTAAAACTTTATGTAGAGATATCGGGATTATCTCACACTTTAATTTTGACGCTCATTTTTATTCTTTATTAATTATACATTTATAATTAAATAATAAACACACAAACGCACATAATTCACATAATACTCAAATATTTCACCTTTATTACTTCAAAAAGAGTTACAAGAGTAGACCTAGACTATTACATTGATAAAAATTCTTAGCCCTGAAACCCGGGCGTTACACGAATTATATTGTTTGTTTAATATAATTACGTGTTCAGTCTGCTTTTAACATAGAAAATAGTTTTACCAAACGATTAAGAAATCAACTTGTAGAAACAGTTTTCAAAACTAAAGGTACGAACTTGAGAATCATATCGTAGTAAGTATTATTTTATAAATGATTAATGAAAATCATAAACAAGATTATCAGTATTATTAATTATAAATTGGTAGTCTAAAGTTGGAGACACGTCCTTGGTAACACCCCCTCATAATCAGTGTGTAGGATTAACGCTTGTAACCAGAATCTCTTGTAGGGAGAATGTGACTGTTGTGTATAGATCTGTATGGGACTGACTATCTCGCACCTTACTGCTAGCTACAGTTGGACCAATAGGTCCAGGGGTGACAAAGTCATAAAAATATATTGGCCTTGTTACGTGCCATATCAAGTCAAAGTAAGGTTATGACACTCACAATTTAGATAACAGTAATACACTTTTGCAATGATGAAACAAGCAAACTAACCTCAAAGTAATAACCAATTAGATTACTAGAAGGTATTCATAATACTCTTACGATTTAGTTTACCTCTTAATTATTAGTTTTATTTATGTAATAAGGCTAATATACCTCTTAGGGAGCAAACAGGGTTTTCAAGAAAACTACGTCTAACGATATAAGTATGGTAGATACCTATACAGCTCGGACTAGAACAGATAACCAGCCATCAACTTTTAAGGAAAATATAGGATTTTCCCAGGATAACTCAACCTTCCATAAACGAATTTTTTAACAAAATAACTAACGGATACTCAAACACCTTCCATAAGAAAATATAGGATTTTCTTAAAGGAACATTTTTCAAAAGGATCAACGAAACATTTTTCCACCAAAACTAAATGCTTTTGAACCCACCAGCTTTATGCTGATATTCTTTCAAACTGCTTGTATTCTCACGGATTTGTTGACAGGTACTTCCAGGATTTCGGAGGATTTGGCGCGATAAAATCTCATCTTTTCATTTTACTTCGTTATGTATGAAATTATGTACTAAAACAATGTAAAACCTTAGCATGTATGTATTCAATGTTTGGTTGTGTTTACTATTATTACTATGATACATCAGTTGTGATACAATGCATGACGTCACCCGCCCCGATACGTTTTCGCGGTTGTTTTTCTGATGATTCGGGGGTGTGACAGATTGGTATCAGAGCTATTGTTTATAGTGAACTAAGTATATCGAAACTTACATGGTATACAACTATAATCACTAAGAGGCTAAAGCGCTCTGAACTAAAAATTATACTTTAAAATATAAGTATTTTTATAAAAAAGTATACAAGTATACGTAGGTACCTAAATCCGTATCATATGTAGAACAAAACAAAAGTATTTGGATGTTGGATACCGCGGTTAAGCCTGGGCAGTTTGTAATCATGTATAGGATCAATGTAGCCTGATCAACTTCATTCGAGACATGACCAACATGTGCTTGGGAGTGACTGTGGAGTTGCAACAAACCTAAAACTTACCTAAATACCAGAAGAATTCTAGAATCAAGTATAAGGGTTAAAATACTATAGGAGTACTTTAGGGTACTATAACGACCGAACCAGAGACTTACTCAAGAATCCATCCCTCAAGGATCCATCATGAAACCATAATACATTAGAAGTATTATTAGATTTGATGCCAAATACCTATCCCTTACCTTTATCTCGTATAGATAGCATGACCGGATTTCCATCTCCTTGGAGAACTATACTTTCCCAACCTAGGAAATAAGGATGGCTTCATGATGAGTCATAAAAAAGAACCTATAATCCCCTTAGAAAATCACTCCGCCGAGGACTATTCAGAAGATTCCGACTCCGAGCCCAAAATCGCTAATCTACCTCTGGTGGCTCCTATGCCATATCCTAACCCTCGTCCGACTTTTCTTGGCCCGACACCTACATAGGTGGAAAGTCTGGAAACATGGAGACAAGAGCAGGATCAACCTATGCCCCTTCACTGGAGATAGAAGCTTCCTCGATCTGAGCGCAGGGAGCTCAGTAGATAGAGACCTACCAATCCTAGTCTGCAGGGTTGCTCATAACGAAATACAGAGCAGGACAGCCCTCAACAGAATCATGGAAATGGATGCCAATGCGAGAATGCATACAATCCGCACCATCAGCTTTAAAGATGCTAGTAAGACATGTTTAATAACCAGCGAGGTCGTACAACAATAGCTTCCTATAACACGAGCTGAAGTCACAAAACTACGAGCATGCCAAAGAGTATTTGAACGACATCTTCTTGACATGGAGCACCAGCTGGCTAACTTAAGGATCCGTTCGAAGGAGTACCCATCACCAGTTGGAAGTACACTACTCGTCCTTTCATTTAGTTAAAGAATATCCTTTCTACCTATGCTCTATGTTGCACTTCTTTTCCATAAGCACCTCTGTATTGCAAGAACTGTTTTACAGATTCTTCACATTATAGGATTTTCCCTCTATTAGTACGATTCTAGACCTACTCGTTGGTTAAGATTCTTCCTAATCTGAGCCATTTTAATACCAACTATAGAGATAATAGTCTTAATTCAGTTAAAGGTCACCTTTAGTAAACGTATAACTCAGATCGGCAGCCAATAAACTAAGTAACTTTATCAAAGTCATACCTTCATTTCAGCTATGAAACGCATTCATAGACTGTACTCTTATGCAATCACTCCTTTCCCATCAGTCTCGTGTCATTATCCCTAAATGGATTTTCGATGTTATAGATAGCACAGATGGGTTGAGCCTCAATCACACTAATAACCCCTATGCAAAAAGTTAAAAGACTACTAGAACATTCCCTGAAATCTGCACTTCTCTTGACTTTTCTCAAGAATCTTCCAAGGATTTCTCTAGAATGCCAAGTCAAGTTTTGTATCGAAATAATTCTCCGAGCTACCTCCCATAGATAAAACTTTAGATTGTCTAGACGCCGACATGAGTGCTGAAAGTTTCCCAATTAGCCTAGTGAACTGATCAACAAAGGATTCATGAGTCTGTTTTATGAAGGCCTTATTTTGGATTGATTCCAAATCCTTTCAAAACTCAGAAATCAATGTCACCAATAGAAGAAAACTTAGTTCAGATAATACTTCTATTTCCATTAGGTCCACATCATAGGGATGTGGGTCAAATCATTGAGAACTAAATAAGCAAAACGGGAAAATTTCATGCATAAATAAACACTTAGGATACGCCCAGAGGCAACCGTCATTGCTCACAAGATTCTTTTCTTGACATATAGAAGATCATGCCTCCGAAGAAACAAAACCAACCCGCTAGTAAGACACCAGTCCTCCAGATGGACTCAGCTACGTTTTAAGCTACTATCATAGCAGCCATAGTAGCCACCTTAGCTGTTCTTAACACTAACAATCTAAATGCGAATGGGAACAATTTCCAAACCTCAAGTTGTAACAACACGCCAGGAAACCAACAAGGACTTGTCCAAAAGGACATTCCAACTCCCAAACCTAAGAGCACCAAACGAAAAGTTTGGGCCGAAAGAAAGAACAAGTTGTCTCATAAAATTGCCAAGAAACGAAACCCGAGATAACTCCTACAGCCACCATATCCGCCCAACCAATGCCAATGCCATGGTGGCAATATGCTGGAAAACATCCAAATTGCGAGAAATGCAACTTCCACCACGTAGGAAAGTGTCGCGAACTTCGATGTAAGAACTACAACAGGCAAGGACACACCAAACGATGCTATAGAACACTTGCACAACCAAATACCTCGATTCCTGGCATACAGATGGGTCAGGTTCGGTACAATTATGGCAAACCTGGACATTACAAAAGAAATTATCCAAGGATTAAGGATAGCCAGGAAATTCGTTTCGTCTAGACCCCAACTCAACACATCATTCCCACTACAAATGCTAACATAGTTCAAGTTTGCGGCGCTTGTGGAGAAATGCAACATCTCAAAGAGACTGTCCCACGGAGAAGAAAAACGGAGGAGCATGAGGAGTCTGACATCAGAAAAGGAAGAAGTATCAAAGGACCCTGCTGTGTTATGGTACGTTTTCGAAAAAACCAATAATTGTTCATAACTGTGATTACTTATTCCTCCAGATTAAATCCCTAAATCCCCAAAAGATTTAAAGCTCTAATAAACAAATTATGATAATTCAGAGAATACAATAGGGTCAGTGTAATAGTACTTGGTTTGTGTACACTAAACAATCATAGAGAGATCTAGTAAGAACCATTTCATGAAAGTTTATAGTTTCAAAATGTAAGAACCCTCATGTTAGTAGTACCTGTTAACTTTGAGTCAAACATGGAGATCATCAGAGATATTCACTCAGGTGCGCCAATGTCCTAACAAAACAACCCTTCCGGACGAGCTTAACGCACAATTCTACGTCGTCATCTTGTTTAGCCCAACTAAGTCTATGTTACATCATTCGACCACAAAACTCTCGTCTCTTGTAACGTCAAAATAGATGCAAACTTCATAAATTCATCTCTATTCGAAACCCAAAGGTATTCATGCGAAGAGTATGAATTAGAACCAACAAATATAATAGTATAGATTTGCTGAATCATCCAGCGAGAGCTCGAATACAAAAGGGAGAGACTCACCTGTGCATACCTTCGAGAAGAAAGATGTTTTCAGGGAATACCTATAATCATGACATCCGATCGGGTTAGCAAGTTTACCATGAGAATCTAACAATCGTTGTAAAAGGCTTTTTGAACTAAGTTAGATATGAGCACGATTTATCATCCACAAAGAGATGGACAGAATAAGAGGGATATCCGGACAATTGTAAATACGTCATAAGACACTCATTTATCCTTAGTGAAATTTCTCACAACAATGAAGACCTTTCCGGTATCAAGACTGCGTCGTTCAAAGCCCTCTATGTTCGTAGGTACATATCCCCTCTATACTGGGCCGACATGGGCGACACGCAACTGGTCAAGAATCAAGTCCACGACAGTACCCTCACGAATCCTGAAATCATCTGAGAGACGACTAAAGAGGGATCGTACGAAAGTATGTGCCGATAAGAGAAAAAACCCTCGGAATTTCAAATTAGTGACCGTGTCCTTTCAAAGGTTTCACCCTAGGAAGGCCTGATATGCTTCAGAAAGTGTAGACAGTTTAATCCAAGATAAATGGGACCATCTGAGAACCTTGTGGGGATTGGTCTCGTAGCGTACCAACTCCAGTTATCTCGAGCGTTTAGCAATGTTCGTTCCATCTTTCACATGTCAAACCTAGATAAGTGTCTTCCTAATGAGACACTTGCGATTCCCTTCGACTATGTCGATTTAAGCAAGAATCCAAGGAAACAGGATTACCCTCCATCTTTTTCTAAGTCCCCAAATCATATTTTTAATCTTAAATTTCGGGACGAAATTCCTTCTAACGGGGGGATGATGTGACAACCCAAAACTTTTACCTGTTACATCTAGTCAGCTACTATAAGTTAAACTCATTTCTGTTAAACTCCTAGCACTGTTTAAACATTCATTTAAGCATTCTAAGCTTAAGTACAACCAAGATTGAGGTTAGGAATGATTCAACAAGTGGTATAGTGTCAAAACCAGGCCATACACACCTTTAGGAGGAGTGTACGGCCGTACACATGGGTGTACCGCCGCACACCCCCATTATCGCATCACACCCACCCTTATATAAAGGGTAGACCCCTTTCCTTTCATTCCTTTCACTCCTTGGTAGCACACAACACCATTTCTATCAAGCTTCTTCAACCACAAACTATCCCAAGGCTTCAAAAACATGAGTAATCCATCCCTTACCTTATTGTGCTTGAAGAACCACTTAATCTAAGCCTAGAATCATTAAATTCCGTCATGTTCTTCATCCCTTTGAAGGTACTTGTGCGGCAGCACACACACATATTCAGCCTCACACTCCTTGTGTGTGGAAGCACACTCCAGTGTGTGACCACACACACAGCGTAGGACCATAAACCCAGTTCTAAGACCCTAAACTTGTACTATAACTATGTATGGACCTAGAACACTTCATGGATGCAAGTATGGACCTTGAAAAAATCTCAAAATCACTTTCCATCATGATTGTACAGCCGCACACCCATGGCCACACACACTCTTAAGGTGGCCATACACCTCCCCCATGCAATCCCTTAAGGTCCTAGCACTTAGTATAAATGGTCCCAAGTTCTTAGAGTGATTCTTCATCAATTTTAGTAGGAAAATACCTTCATTTGACTCCTTTATGTGTCATTACATGTTAATTAGGATCAAATAGTGTCCCAGGCTTCAATTGAACATCCCACATTCCGTAACGATCCTTCATTCAAATCGTCCAAGGTGAGTTCATACCCCTACACTTTTTTCCGAGTTTTTCATGTTTTCACGGGGGGAATACAAGCAAAATTACAATTAAACTTGTGCTCAAAGTATATTGTTTTTTTAATATAATTACGTGTTTAGTCTGCTTTTAACACAGAAAACAGTTTTACCTAACGATTAAGAAATCAACTCGTAGAAACAGTTTTCAAAACTAAAGCAACGAACTTGTGAAGCAAATCGTAGTAAGTATTATTTTATAAAGGATTCATGTAAATCATAAACATCAGCATTATTACTTATAAATTGGTAGTCTAAAATTGGAGACACGTCCTTGGTAACACCCCTTTAGAATCAAGGTGTAGGATTAGCACTTGTAACCAGAATCTGTTGTAGGGAGAACGCGAATGTTGTGTATAGATCTATACGAGACTGACTATCCCGCACCTTTCTACTAGCTACAACTAGAGCAATAGGTCCAGGAGTGACAAAGTCATCAAAGGTTATGAGTCTCACAATTTAGATAACAGTAATTTACTTTTGCAATGATGAAACAAGCGAACTAACCTCAAAGTAATAACCAATTAATTACTAGAAGGTATTAATAATATTCTTAGGATTTAGTTCACCTCGTAATTAGTAGTTTTATTTATGTAATAAGGCTAATACACCTCTTAGGGAGTAAACAGGGCTTTTCAAGAAAACTACGTCTAACGATATAAGTATGGTAGATACTTGTACACCTCATAATAGAACAGCTAAATAGCCATCAACTTTTAAGGAAAATATAGGATTTTCCCAGGATAACTCAACCTTCCATAAACGAATTCTTTAACAAAATAACTAATGGCTATTCAAACACCTTTCATAAGAAAATATAGGATTTTCTTAAAGGACCACTTTTCAAAAGGATCAACGAAACATTTTTCCACCAAAACTAAATGCTTTTGAACTTACTAGCATTATGTTGATATTCTTTCAAAATGCTTGTATTCTCAGGGATTTGTAGACAGGTACTTCCAGGATTTTGGAGAAGTCAGAGCGATAAAATCTCATCTTTTCATTTTACTTCGTTATGTATGAAATTATGTACTAAAACAATGTAATACCTTATCATGTTCGTTATGTATGAAATTATGTACTAAAACAATGTAATACCTTATCATGTATGTATTCAATGGTTGGTTGTGTTTACTATGATTACTATGATACAACAGTTGTGATATTACGCATGCCGTCACCCGCCCCCGGGCGTTTCTACCGATGTTTTTCTGAGGGTTCGGGGGTGTGACACAAGTGTTGGCGTTGTTCTTCTTTACTATGAGAATAAACTAGTATATTGTCAATGAAGACTATGACGAATTTGTCTAAGTATGGTTGACATACTCGAGTCCTAAGGTCCATGAATATTGCAGGTGCATTTGTTAGACCAAATGGAATTTCTATGAATTCGTAGTGACCATAGCGAGTTTCGAAAGCAATCTTCGGAATGTCTTACTCTTGGACTCGCAATTGGTGGTATCCTGATCTCAGGTCAATCTTGTAGAAGATATTAGCTCCTTGGAGTTTATTAAAGAGGTCATCTATCCGAGGTAAAGGGTATCTATTTTTAATGGTAAGTTTGTTTAATTCTCGGTAGTCTATGCACATACGAAATGATATGTCCTTCTTTTTCACGAATAAGAATGGCGCTCCCCAGGGTGAGAAGCTTGGTCTAACGACGCCTTTACTGAGTAATTCATTCAACTGACTGGATAAATCTTTCATTTTAGAAGGTGCAAGACGATACGGGGCTTTAGCTATAGGGATTGCTCCAGGAATTGAGTCGATTTGGAAATCGACTTGGCATTCAGGAGGAACTCCTGAGATATCTTCAGGGAACACATCAGGGAAATCATAGAGCTCAAGGATACCCTTGATGATTTTTACTTCTTGTTTCTTGTCAACGATGTGAGCTAAGAAGGTGCATAAATCTTTTCGAATATACTTCTGAGCTTTGACGCAAGAAATGATTTGAAGATTCGCACTAGATTTATCACCATAAATAACGAGAGATTCGTTATTTGGTAAATTAAGATGGATGGCTTTCTCGAAACATAGGATATTAGCACGGTGAAGACTTAACCAATCCATGTCGATAATGATGTCAAAACTTTTAATTGGGACTGGCATAAGGTCAATTTGGAAGGAATGGTTATTTAGAGTAAGTGTGCACCCTCTATAATGTCATTGGTTTTCTTAGTTTTCCCGTTGGCCATCTCAACGGTGAATGTATCTTTTAATGCTTTGGTATTTTTTTTTAGAAAGTGTTTGAACTTATGTCTTACAAAAAAATTTCTCAACACCATTATTGAAAAGAATGCACGCGTAAGAATCGTTGAGAAGGAACGTACCGGTCACCATATTAGGATCCGCTACTGCTTCTTCATGACCAATCGCCAAGACTCTTACAGTACCACTAGCATTCTTTAACTTAGGACAATTTCTCTTGAAATGTATTACTTCTCCACATTCATAGCACGTTTGACTCACTCCCATAGTAGGGACTTGAGATATAGGTTGTGCTTGTGTCCTACAGAAAATGGAAACATGCCCATTCCTGTTACAATTCTTGTAGTGTATTTCTCTACAAGCTCTAGTATGGTGAAAGTTGCATTTATTGCACATTGAAAAATATCCAGCATATCTACTTGGGGTTGCTGGAGTGGTAGACGAAGTGGTAGGAACAGGAGTTGGAACCACAGCAGGAACAATAGCAGTATATGATGTCACTGTTTGTTGCTTTTTTGAGGATTCTTGATATGATTGCCCTTTTTGCTTGTTCCAGAATTTCTTCTTATTACTGCTTCCTTCCTTCAGTTTCTCTGGAATAGGTACCATAGATCCATGATGAACACCATGGTCTACTAGTGTTTGTGCCAATTGCTTGGTACTGTCAAAGGTGAGAGGTTTAGCAGCTACTACATTTCCTTGTATCTGAGGAGAAAGTACCCAAATATACAGCTCAACTTTCTTGCACTCGGTGGGAACCATCTCTGGACACAGAATAACCAGATGCCTGAACCTAGCAGTATACGAAATTATATCGAAGTCTTTCATCGTCAGACTCCAAAGTTCTTCCTCTAGCTTTTGAACTTCGCCGTGGGGACAATATTCTACTAACATTAAGATCTTTAGATCATCCCAGCCCATAGCATTGGTGATTGGAAGGGTTATGGATTTGACATAGCCATTCCACCCAGAAAGGGCTCTTTCCAGAAAGGTACATGCTGCAAACTTGACTTTGCTTACTTCAGGGTATGCATAAATATCAAACACTGATTCTATATTCTCAAACCAACGTGTCAGAGTAATGACACCTCCAATGCCATCAAAAGTTCTAGGTTTTGAATTTGTAAAATCTTTATATGAACACTCACAAGGGTGTCCAATACCTTCCCCATGACTAGAAATTGGAGCACCATTGCCTGGTCCACTGTTACCACCAGGGTTTATTTGTACCATGGAAGCAGCCACTGCTGCTTGAAAGACAACATCGTGAAATTGTAGAGAAGGTGGTGGCAGGGGAGGCGGTGTTGGTGCTTCATTGACATTATTATGTCTCAAATTCTTTGTAGGAGGCATCTCGATCTATAATGATTTTATAATTATAATAATAATAAGTAATCAATAATGATCACGAATCAGATAATATTTGAACATGAAAATTTTCAATTCTAAATGTATCATTTCCTGACTTGTTATAATGTTCTGCTAAGCGAAAAATCTACTAATATAAGAAAACATTTGCCAATTTTTGTTTACAACAACACTTGTAATAAATTTGTATTATTGAACATAATGATTTTGTTAACCAAAATTTATGTAGTAAAATGTTTATAAAAATTGTAATAATTCTTGATGAAGTAAAATACTTATGTATTATACATGAAGTTGGGAAATTTTTGACATAGACATAGGTCTATGTTACATTAACAGAAAGGAAATTTAAACATTATTACTATCTACGAGTAGTGTATTCACTTGATCGTAGGGTTCACATATAGTAAAAAGTAACATACATTCGACATTATAAAAGTAGAAGTAGTGTAAACACTACTTGTGACGAGTACGGATCCTAGTACTGGGCTCTGCCACTTGGGGTTCCAATACCCTAAAATGCGTCTCAAATGTAGTCTGACGCTCTTGGAGTGCTCTCATTTCAATTTGAGCACCAATCATTTCTACATGGACCATCTTTGTGTGGTTTTTGGTTTCGTCGTGATCTTCATCTAGATGTTGAATATTTGTGGTGTTTTGTTGGGAGACAACTATGACTTCTAGAATCCGGTTGATTGAAATATGGGATTGATCAACCTGTCGAGAAATATGATGCATTACAACAGGAAGTGCCCTGTCAGCCGATCCTCCATTACCGAGGTCATAAAAGTCTCTGTTCATACCAAATGGAGGAAGTTGTCCTTATTGGTGACACCACCTCTAAAGTTCTTCACCCCATGCTAGGGTTGGACCATGATAATGCTATCTGACTACTGGGTGTTGTACCCCTTGTGGTGGATTAATTACCACTGATTCTGAGTCTATGACATCTAAATTTTCTTCTTCACTATCTTCCTCAGGATCCTCTTCAGGATTGTCTTCTATCCAACCATGATTCCATGGTTAGGGAAGTAGGGATCCCCAGGCAGAGGATATCCTGCCATAAGGTCTATACGAGGAATTTAAAGATAAGATACATAGAAATGATGTGGTGTTACAAAATACTCTTATAGTATTTTAATTTTGCGTTTTGTTTTAAAGTTCTTCTATATAAGTACAATTTGGTAAGTTTTAGACTTGTCGCAACACCATCATCGCTCCCAAACAGATGTTGGTCATATCTCGAATGAATATAGTTGATCAGGCTATATTGATCCCAGATATGATTACATAACTGTTTAGGTTTAACTGTAGTGTCCAACATCCAAATACATTTATGTAGTGATACTATGAGTGAATGTAAGTATACTTCTTATAAAATAATTATATTTAAAAGTATACTTGTAGTAAGAGCACTTCGGCCCCGTTGTATTTATAATTGTATATCTTTTATGAATTGATATACTGAGCTCACTATAAATCATTGATCTGATACCAATCTGTCACACCCCCAAATCAGAATGGCACAAACATTCAGGGGTAGAGGACTTCATGTATAGTATCACAACAAGGCATTATAGCAACCAAATTACAATTACAACCACTATATTACAAAGTTATAAATTTTACAACTGTGCTCAGAATATAAGGTATATATGAACTCAAAAGTACAAATTTAAAAGACATTAGTTTATAAATCGCCATCTTCTCAAAAAGTTGTGGATGTACCTGTATCACTATTTCCCTGAGAATACAAGTAGATTTTGGAACAATGTCAACAATTAAGTTGGTAAGTTGATAAGTATGTTTGTAACAGAAATCCATTTTCTTTTTTATTGATAAAGTAAACCTGTTTTTCCAGAAAATCCAATATTTTCTGCTATGTTGTTTATGTAGGCAAAATATGCGATAATTTTTGTACTGTGAGTTTGTAAAATGTAGTTTAGTTCTCATAAAACATGAAAGTATATTTTCTCCGAACAAAAATAGTATAACATGGTTTATAATTGTAAAATAATGTATTATAGTTGTATAATTTAATAAAACTATGTGAAGCGTAACTTATTCATACATTAATTATTTTAACCAATACCAAATTCTAAGTTATCATAACCATGCTTAATGACCTAGGATTGCATAAAACACGACGTTTTTCAGGCAACGAAATATGGTAAGACAGTTGTCACCCTAGGCCTGCCGTCCTAGCTGTTGCAAGAAGCGTAGGTGCGGGATTGTCAGTCTCGTTTAGATCTATACACAAATGTCACGCTCTCACACAAGGAGACTATGGTTATAATTTTTACTACTTTTTTCATATACTTAAATAAGTACTTGAAGCGTATCTCACAAGTGTTATATCGATGATTACATGTAGAATAAAAAGTTACTTTGTAATAAGTATACTAAAAGTAAGTTTCATAAACTATATATAAAATATAGTTTTATATGTTTGTTTCTTAGTAAAATATTGTGTTTGTTTCCTGATAATGTTCTATGCTTTTTTTCCATCATGTATTCAACTTCTATTCTGTTTTGTACTATGTTAGTTTTTCCTGTTATGTATTTTGAAATTTGAAACCAATGAATAAGTCCTCTAAACTATACCTATTATACTTTAGCTGTTTGTTTTACTGTAAAAATCTGTAATAATATTATTCCATGAAATTCTTTGTTTGTATTCATGTATTATCAAATAGTTTGTAAACCAGTTTATATTTGTATAAATTTAATATTTATATAATTGTGATTAATTTGATCTTCGATTAAATAACTTTACCCCAAGCCCACAACCAAACAAGGAACAGGAAATGGGGTCAAATTACATAATGTAAATCTTCTAATTCCAAATTATAGAATTTACACATGTATAAATATGTAATTTTATCAGTTATAACTAATTAAAAGTAATACAAACATTTGAAAACTTTTATGATATTAAAACAATTTTATTGTGTTTTACTTGAATTCCCCCCCCCCCCCCTTAATACTATAAAAATTATGAAAATACGAGGGGTATGAACTCACATGATAGGTGGTGATTCGGGTAGATTTTCGTCTCTTAAAAGGGAGTTTTCTTGACGTAACTTGAGAGTTTTTGATGAAAGGTCGGCTTCACTCGGGCAGAGTTTCAGCCCAATTTTGAGGACTTCAGGACTTCGGGGTTTGCGTCAGGTGGTAAGGAGGCACCCGAGACTTTGGAGGGTTTAGAAAGGCTTAAGAGAGAGTTTGAGTGGAGAAAAGTTTTAAAACTTTTAAACAAAACCCGGAGATCTTGCATCCTATTTATAGGAGGGCCTCTAGCCTTAGTACGTTGGGTGTACGTTTTGTGTATGATGGGTGTATTAGTAAAACCTCGAGTTTGTTGGGCGTACGAGTTGTACGCGGGGTGTACTAGTTCGGTCCTTATCCGAACATCGGAGTTGGCAAGTGTACGAGGCATGCGTCAGAGCTAGTAATATTACGTAAGGCGTAATCTTCTCGTACACTGGGCATTCTATTTTGAATAGCAGTACGCTGCGCGTACTCTTCTTACGTGGGGCGTACTCCCTTTTGATCATATCCGAAGTCTCGGACGTGTCTGATACGTGTCACTTGTGAGCAATAAGGCGACGTGGTTAATTCGAGGCCCAGTCTTCTGGTATGTTGGGCGTACTCACATTTCTTCAACTTCAAAATTTCATATCTTTTACATACGACATCCGTTTTTTAAGTTATTTATATCCACACGTAGGTGAGACTATGCTCTACAACTTTCCTTTAGACTCCGTTGGCTAATTTTGAATTTATATAAAAAGTTATATTTTTAACAGACCGGGACGGGAAAAGTCCATTCAAAATTCATAACTTCTTTATCCCACGTTTGTTTTCATCTGTTTTTTTACCATTGGATTTCTTTTGATAAGATCTCCAATGCTAGTTTAGATTTTTTTGGCCAAATGCTGATCAAACCAAATTTTTAGTTTCAGGTTGTGTACAACTGTGTCGACACTTACAAAAATCATAACTTCTTCATACGAAGTCAGATTTAGACGTTCTTTTTATGGAAACTCTCGGTTTAGCATATACTATAGCTTTCATTTAGATGGGTAAGCCTAAAGGCATTTTATTGAAAATTCATTTTTTTATGTTAAATACTGTTTTGCAAGTTTTGTCGTGGATTTTCAATAGGTCATAACTTCTTTGTTATAACTCGGAATTGGGTGTTCTTTATATTTTTGAAATCCTTGATATGATTTCTAGCACTATATTCATCCCAAACAAATTTATTTAACCTTTCATTTTTGAGGGTCCATATGTAATTGAACATTGTATACAAAAACTTCTCTTTATTATTGATATATACTTATTACAAAAAGTCGAAATAATAGGTTGTTACAGTACAAGCTTCGACTACTACAAGAACTCAAAAATATATGTCCTACATTCCATGTGTCCAACTTGAAGAAGTTCTTGTCTAATGAAACTCTCGTCATCCCTCTTGACGAGATTGAAATCAACGAGAGTCTCCACTACGTGGAAGAACCTGCAGAAATCATGGACCGGGAGATCAAAAGAACAAAAGAAAGTTGCATTCCCATTGTGAAGGTTCGATGTAACACTAAACAAGGACCTGAGTTCACCTAGGAACGCGAAGACCAGATGAAAAAAAAATACCCACATCTTTTCCCCTACCCTTAGAGTCCCAGTCAAAACGCTAATTTGGGGACGATATTCCTTCCAACGGGGGGTTGATGTGACAACCGTCAGAGTCTAGCCAAGTCAAATTCAACCATAGTCAACGGGTCAAAACGATAAACTCAATTAGTGCTTGTATGATAAGGTATATTCTATGTTTTCTAATGTACAACTTTCTATCATAATACAAAGTGTCACTCAGAACTTTCAAATGTTCTGAAGTTCTAAACCTTGACCAGGGTGAGTGATGTAATAACTCTATGAGGCACTATTAAGTACCATTTGCGGGTGTAAAACACTCATAACAAGGCATAATGGGGTTTACAAACCTTTCATTATGGGGTCAAACACTAGCGAGGGCTACACGCAAAGTCCCTCTCAATCTCTCCCACTTTATCTCTATCTTTCTGAAATCTCTCTCAAAATCTCTCCCAATCTATCTAAAACATCTTGGTAATAAAAATCACATTTTCCAATGTGTATGTGATCACCGATACCATCACAAACCTTCCCTAGGTCGTAAACAGCTTAAAACGAAAGAAGGAAGTCAAAAAGAGGCCTGAAGGTTCGCATGTCACCATTCACCTACAAACCCTCGCAGGTCCTCGCAAGCCCCTCAGCCACGTTCATAGTTGTGTGTAGGTTCATGTCTACCGGGAAGTTTTGCATCTGGCACCCCTCACAGCGAACCGGGAAAGCTCACAGACATAACCTTCACTGCGAACCAAACACATTCACATTTCCTCGACCTGGTGCGAACCAGACACTTTCACATGGAGATGACCTTCACATCGAGCGCCACCTTCGCACTAAGCGCCATCTTCGCACCTGATTCTTCTTACTGCGAACCTTCGTGGATCTTCATCCCTCCCTTCTTTGTGAACCCCTCCCATCTGAACCCCGTCACACCTTGACCTCTCCCTCCCGGTTTTTGACCACTTTTGCATTTTAAGCCTGTTTTTGATGATTTTGACGTGGGATTTTCACCTAATTTGTATTTTTGACATATTAGACACCCTAGACTCATATTTACCCTTATTTAGGGAAAATTGTTGTTATAGATCGTATCATTTGGACAATATATTATATGAAGGCTTGTTGACTTTTCCAAAAAGTTATGACACCAAGCCATCCTCATACCCACTTTATGTCACTATTTATACTCTACCTAGTCAAATCATCGTCCTTTTTCTACTCTCCCCAATACTCCACCAGATTCTCCTTCATCAAATCCACATAAAAATTCTACATTCTCCACATTCCCAAAAGAAATCTCATTTGCCTTTATCCAAAGACAAACATTCTCTTTCTCTCTCTCTCTCTCTCTCTCTCTCTCTCTCTCTCCTCCTCCTTCTTCTTCTTCTCTCTGGAACTCAAAACCCCCATGAAGTCTCGAGCTCTTCCCCTCATTCTTGTTAAGTTCTTCATCCTAATTCTAAAATATTCTGCAATTTTTCATAGAAATCATGGATTTCTTACACAAATATTGTCATATTTGTTCGTAGGATCTTTAAATCCTTAAGCATTCTTCAAGTGTTCTTAACTTGAAAAACCCTTTTCTTCAACCATCCAACTTAGAGAATCACTGAAGGTGAGTTCATACCGGCGTATTTTCACGTTTTCTTCAAGTTTTAAGGGGGGAATACAAGTTACACCACTAAAACAAACTCCAACTAAGTTAACAGCTTTCAACAAAAACTTAGTATCTATTATCGAAGTGTTTTGACCATCCTAAACATAATATTTTTCAAAACCATTCACCATGAAAATACACCAGGTTTATATTTTTCTAATGTCTAATTGCACAGGCTCATATGATTTTTCTAGAATTTATGGCGATTTTTACAAAACTGCCTATCATTACAGAAATGATTTCGAACCAGTTAGTGAAGATTACCTTTTTTCACACTTTTTAGAGACCGCTAGTAATAAAAATCACGAAAAACTAGACACTTTTTCTGAACTTCCAGAGTTTATGGATTCAGTTTTTGACTTCCGATGATTTTTCTGTGATATTTTCAAAAGAAGTGCTAGAAAAGTTAAAACTAGTAAAAACTATTTACAAGTTTATTAACACTTTGTAACTTGTTGAGCAAAGTGTATAGCATTGATGACAACATATTGACTTGTGTTTCCTTTTAAGTTTACCTTCGTGAAACATAAATACTCATTCATCATAAGGGCTTTTTTATTTACTACAAACTTATATGATAAACTATAATAGGTATAGTTTATGTCTCGTTACACTACAAATTCACTATGAAAGGTTCCGTTTATACTACAAAATTGTTTCATTCACTACAAACGTACATGATAAGCTATATAGGTATAGTTTTTGTTACATTAACACTAAGGACTTACTAAGGAAGGTTTTATTCCTACTACAAAAAGGATTTTCAATTACACTACACGTAAACTCGTTAAATCCGCTTGTGAGGCACTACTTCATTGTACACTCAGAGTACTGGTTAAAATCCTATAGTTATAAACTTAGTCTCTTGTAGGGAGAGTGTGATACTTGTATATAGATCTATATTTGGATTGACAGCCCACATCTTAGCTGTATGCAACAGCTAGACTGTGACAACCGTCAAATATTGGTCAATTCAAAGTCAAATAAAGTCAACAAGTCAAACGGTCAACTCAACTAACCCTTGTGTACCAAGGCTTATGCTAGGTAAATACTATACAACTCACTATTCTGATGAGAGATCATAAATCAAAAAGTACGTACATCCAGATCTCCTTAACCTAAAACTGTGGTGCGTAGCGAGCTAAACCGATAAAACAATGTTGCATACTCATCGAGAATGTGTAAGATCCTTAAACAAGGCTTAACAGGGTTTACGAACCTTGCATTGAGAAGGCGGACACTCACAAATGTCACACACGAAACCTCTCTAAATCGTTTTCCCTCTATCTCTCTTTATCTAGAATCTATCCCAAATCTCTCCAAGCATGTCATATATCTCCCAAATCTCTCTTGTATGAGAAATCTCTCCAAGAATGTGAAATCTCTCCCAAATCTCTCTCAAGAGTTCCTTAAACTTTTTATAGTCTTTCGGGCGATCCCGACCCTTAACCGGGTCAAAAACTGCTTAAAACGGGGTAAGAACGAGTAAAATAGGCTTAAGGACCCGAAACCCCTCTCAAGGAGCCGAACCCTCCCAAGAACCCAAAACCCCTCTTAGGAACCGAAGGCATCAGAAGTGAAGGTTAGAAGCAAAAGTCAAAAGCTAATTTCAGAAGCAAACTAGTCTGAGCCGAACTCGAACCTCGCACAAGCCGAACCCGAAGGCTGCTCTCGGGCCCGAACCTCACACAAGCCACCGACACCGAGCCTCGCTATCGGTTCCTACTTCGGCACTTTCGGTCCTCTCTTCTGCTCTCGGTCCCTTCCCCTCCTCTCCGTCTTTCTCTACTCGTCTCAGTTCCAAGCATCAGAGGCCGAAGCTCCGGCCAGACTTCGGATTTTTGACGCTTTTCACCCATTTTCAATATTTTTAACATTTTAAGCTCGTTTTTCGAGATTTTAACGCGGGATTTTCACTCAACCTCGTTTTTTAATATAATAAACCATAAATATTCATAATTTAACCATATTTTCATGAAATATCCTTATTTAAATAATAAAATCTAGTGAGAGAATAATTGAGGTGGAGTGTTGACTTTGCTTTACCTTATGACACAAGCAACCACCCCCACACCCACTTTGTGACCAGCCACACCTCCCCACCTTACCTAGGTCACTTCAATGTCCTTTCCAGTCAATTATTATGCTTCCCCACATTCATAGAGCTGGAACAACCCATCCTCCCTCATCAGTTCTCTCATTTGCTCTCATTTCACCAAGGATCCAACTCCACTTTTCTCTCAAACTTTCTTTATCAAATTCGAGATTCAAGGTTGATTATCAAGATTTCTCACACTCTTAGTAAGTATAATTCATACTCTCTATGATTATTTCACTTCCTTCTACTCAAATCATAGGTTGCTTACACAAATATCGTCATATTTGTTGTTTAGCTCCTCAAATCTTCAAGCATCTCCCAAGTGTTCTTGAGTTGAACACTTCTCTTCTCCATCATCCATCTACTGAAATCACTCAAGGTGAGTTCATACCCCTATATTTTAATGTTTTCTCATGTTTTTAGGGGGGGGGGGGAATACAAGTTAAAACACCAAGAACTTAACTAAAAATTTCTAACAGCTTTCACCAAAAAACTTGGACTCCATTCACGGACTGTTTTGGACAATTTAAACATTTTAGTTTTCAAACCTGTATTAGGTGAAAATAGTTCAAGTTCTTAGCTTTAAAATGACTACTCGCACATCTCGATAAAATGTTACTACAATTTATGGTGATTTTTACAAAACTGCCTATCATTTCAAACATCAATCTGGACCAGTCTGTGATTATGGACTTTTTCACCCAAGTTGGAGGTCATTAAAAAACATGATAAAAATTATGAGTAAACTAGACACATTTTAGGAACTCTCAGAATTTGGGGATTTAGCTTTTGACTTCGTATGATTTTTTTATGACATTTCTAAAACAGCGCAAAAAGGTTAGAGTTAGTTAATAGCTTATAACTTTCAAAACACTTTGTAACATGTTGAGCAAAGTGTTAAATCCTTGATAACTTTATATATTACAAGTATTTCTTGTAGTGGTACAATTATATAATAGAAAAACACTCACTGAAATTATAAGAATCCCCCATCATAACCATTAGTACCAAACAAAGCAAGATAAACATAGGTATATTGTACTATACATTTGACTTACATAGTAAGGGTTCTTAAACACCACAATATAAAACATACTAAATTATAATAAGTATAGTTAGGTTGCATGTACATTTCAAACATTTTGATAAACTATAATAGGTATAGTTTATGATCATTTACGTTACAAAAGGTTTTTATACAAAAAGGGGTACAAATACAAAGTACCGGGTTTTTTTACAAAAAGGGGTACAAACAAAAAGTACTGGGTTTATACACAAAATGGGTACAAATACAAAGTACCGGGTTTATATACAAAAAGAGGTACAAATACAAAGTGTCGAGTTTTTATACAAAAAGGGGTACAAATACAAAGTGTCGGGTTTTTATACAAAAAGGGGTACAAATACAAAGTGTCGGGTTTTTATACAGAAAGGGGGTACTGATACAAAGTACCAGGTTCACTTAAAATAGTTATTATGATATTAAAACTATATTTCATCCAGAATTGTTCGATTTCAACTATAATCGTTTAGCGTATATGTTTGAGTCATATAAGAATTTAGTCTCGACTGGCTTAGAATTGGTGGGGCCCGCCTCATCTCCTGTTCCTCGTTGGGTTGTGGACCTAGGGCAGACCCACAATATTCAACGTTTTATCTAACTTAAATCTTATATAGCTTATATACGCTGGACGATTATAGGAGAAATCTACGGGTCATTCTAGGGTTCATTAACACATCATATAGGAACATTTTCTTCACACTTAACTAAGAAAATATTGGATTTTATGGAAATCGAACTCTATCGATTTTACAAGGAAACGTTTTCTACTTCAAACAAAACTCTTATGAACTCACCAAATTAATTGTTGACACTTTTTCAAAACAACTTGTATTCTCAGGAAATCAGTGAAACAGGAAAACTTCAGCGCTTTGAGGATGGGACGTTAGACCGTCAACAATTTATTTTTGTCATCATAATGTAATTGATTTTGAAACATGTAAACATATACTTTGGTGTAACTTTTTCAATTATATTTATGATGGTTGTATTTACTTTGAGCACTATTATACACATTGTTGTCATACAGTACATTAATTTCTCCACCCTCGGACGTTTCCACCATCCTTGGTTTGGGGGTGTGACATAGACCGGCAGGTCTGGGTAACAAATGTCATAAGATTCCGACGCCTGAAGAACATCATAACAGGTTACTATGTCAATAGTATGGTTATAATAACTCACATCGGGAAATAAAGGCACACATAATTTATGGGGATTTCTACATTAAAATGGGTTTTATTATTTAAATCTACATGCACTGTTATAAGTATGGAAAATACTTGTACATTTCGGTCTTTGGGTCTTAAGACTGCAACTCATTTTATAAGGAAAATATTGGATTCTTCTTGTGCATATGCTATATTTACAAAGAAAGGTTTTCCACTCTATAGACAAAAGCATATGGACTCACCAACTTAGTTGTTAACGCTCTTTCAAAAGTGCTTGTATTCTCAGGTAATCAATAAAAACAGGTGACTACCAGCTTTTGAGGATGGAGCGCTATGGCGTTAGACAAACAATTTTATCATTATATTGTAATTAATTTTGAAACATGTCACTCATGAAACCATGTAACTTTCTCGATTATATTTATGATGGTTGTGGTTACTTTCATCACAATTATACTCGTTATGATACTATACATGAAGTCCTCCACCGCCAGATGTTTCCGCCATCCTCGGTTTGGGGGTGTGACAATAAGCTTCGTCTTCTTAAAAAACATGTGGGTCTACCTATCTACCTTTTGATCATATCCGAAGTCTCGGACGTGTCTGATACGTGTCACTTGTGAGCAATAAGGCGACGTGGGTAATTCGAGGCCCAGTCTTCTGGTATGTTGGGCGTAGTCAGATTTCTTCAACTTCAAAATTTCATATCTTTTACATACGACATCTGTTTTTGAAGTTATTTATATCCACACGTAGGTGAGACTATGCTCTACAACTTTCGTTTAGACTCCGTTGGCTAATTTTGAATTTATATAAAAAGTTATATTTTTAACAGACCGGGACGGGAAAAGTCCATTCAAAATTCATAACTTCTTTATCCCACGTTTGTTTTCATCTGTTTTTTTACCATTGGATTTCTTTTGATAAGATCTCCAATGCTAGTTTAGATTTTTTTGGCCAAATGCTATTCAAACCAAATTTTTAGTTTCAGGTTGTGTACAACTGTGTCGACACTTACAAAAATCATAACTTCTTCATACGAAGTCAGATTTAGACGTTCTTTTTATGGAAACTCTCGGTTTAGCATATACTATAGCTTTCATTTAGATGGGTAAGCCTAAAGGAATTTTATTGAAAATTCATTTTTTTTATGTTAAATACTGTTTTGCAAGTTTTGTCGTGGATTTTCAATAGGTCATAACTTCTTTGTTATAACTCGGAATTGGGTGTTCTTTATATTTTTGAAATCCTTGATATGATTTCTAGCACTATATTCATCCCAAACAAATTTATTTAACCTTTCATTTTTGAGGGTCCATATGTAATTGAACATTGTATACAAAAACTTCTCCTTATTATTGATATATACTTATTACAAAAAGTCGAAATAATAGGTTGTTACAGTACAAGCTTCGACTACCACAAGAACTCAAAAATATATGTCCTACATTCCATGTGTCCAACTTGAAGAAGTTCTTGTCTAATGAAACTCTCGTCATCCCTCTTGACGAGATTGAAATCAACGAGAGTCTCCACTACGTGGAAGAACCTGCAGAAATCATGGACCGGGAGATCAAAAGAACAAAAGAAAGTTGCATTCCCATTGTGAAGGTCCGATGTAACACTAAACAAGGACCTGAGTTCACCTAGGAACGCGAAGACCAGATGAAAAAAAAATACCCACATCTTTTCCCCTAACCTTAGAGTCCCAGTCAAAACGCTAATTTGGGGACGATATTCCGTCCAACGGGGGGTTGATGTGACAACCGTCAGAGTCTAGCCAAGTCAAATTCAACCATAGTCAACGGGTCAAAACGATAAACTCAATTAGTGCTTGTATGATAAGGTATATTCTATGTTTTCTAATGTACAACTTTCTATCATAATACAAAGTGTCACTCAGAACTTTCAAATGTTCTGAAGTTCTAAACCTTGACCAGGGTGAGTGATGTAATAACTCTATGAGGCACTATTAAGTACCATTTGCGGGTGTAAAACACTCATAACAAGGCATAATGGGGTTTACAAACCTTTCATTACGGGGTCAAACACTAGCGAGGGCTACACGCAAAGTCCCTCTCAATCTCTCCCACTTTATCTCTATCTTTCTGAAATCTCTCTCAAAATCTCTCCCAATCTATCTAAAACATCTTGGTAATAAAAATCACATTTTCCAATGTGTATGTGATCACCGATACCATCACAAACCTTCCCTAGGTCGTAAACAGCTTAAAACGAAAGAAGGAAGTCAAAAAGAGGCCTGAAGGTTCGCATGTCACCATTCACCTACAAACCCTCGCAGGTCCTCGCAAGCCCCTCAGCCACGTTCATAGTTGTGTGTAGGTTCATGTCTACCGGGAAGTTTTGCATCTGGCACCCCTCACAGCGAACCAGGAAAGCTCACAGACATAACCTTCACTGCGAACCGAACACATTCACATTTCCTCGACCTGGTGCGAACCAGACACTTTCACATGGAGATGACCTTCACATCGAGCGCCACCTTCGCACTAAGCGCCATCTTCGCACCTGATTCTTCTTACTGCGAACCTTCGCGGATCTTCATCCCTCCCTTCTTTGTGAACCCCTCCCATCTGAACCCCGTCACACCTTGACCTCTCCCTCCCGGTTTTTGACCACTTTTGCATTTTAAGCCTGTTTTTGATGATTTTGACGTGGGATTTTCACCTAATTTGTATTTTTGACATATTAGACACCCTAGACTCATATTTACCCTTATTTAGGGAAAATTGTTGTTATAGATTGTATCATTTGGACAATATATTATATGAAGGCTTGTTGACTTTTCCAAAAAGTTATGACACCAAGCCATCCTCATACCCACTTTATGTCACTATTTATACTCTACCTAGTCAAATCATCGTCCTTTTTCTACTCTCCCCAATACTCCACCAGATTCTCCTTCATCAAATCCACATAAAAATTCTACATTCTCCACATTCCCAAAAGAAATCTCATTTGCCTTTATCCAAAGACAAACATTCTCTTTCTCTCTCTCTCTCTCTCTCTCTCTCTCTCCTCCTCCTCCTTCTTCTTCTTCTCTCTGGAACTCAAAACCCCCATGAAGTCTCGAGCTCTTCCCCTCATTCTTGTTAAGTTCTTCATCCTAATTCTAAAATATTCTGCACTTTTTCATAGAAATCATGGATTTCTTACACAAATATTGTCATATTTGTTCGTAGGATCTTCAAATCCTTAAGCATTCTTCAAGTGTTCTTAACTTGAAAAACCCTTTTCTTCAACCATCCAACTTAGAGAATCACTGAAGGTGAGTTCATACCGGCGTATTTTCACGTTTTCTTCAAGTTTTAAGGGGGGGAATACAAGTTACACCACTAAAACAAACTCCAACTAAATTAACAGCTTTCAACAAAAACTTAGTATCTATTATCGAAGTGTTTTGACCATCCTAAACATAATATTTTTCAAAACCATTCACCATGAAAATACACCAGGTTTATATTTTTCTAATGTCTAATTGTACATGCTCATATGATTTTTCTAGAATTTATGGCGATTTTTACAAAACTGCCTATCATTACAGAAATGATTTCGAACCAGTTAGTGAAGATTACCTTTTTTCACACTTTTTAGAGACCGCTAGTAATAAAAATCACGAAAAACTAGACACTTTTTCTGAACTTCCAGAGTTTATGGATTCAGTTTTTGACTTCCGATGATTTTTCTGTGATATTTTCAAAAGAAGTGCTAGAAAAGTTAAAACTAGTAAAAACTATTTACAAGTTTATTAACACTTTGTAACTTGTTGAGCAAAGTGTATAGCATTGATGACAACATATTGACTTGTGTTTCCTTTTAAGTTTACCTTCGTGAAACATAAATACTCATTCATCATAAGGGCTTTTTTATTTACTACAAACTTATATGATAAACTATAATAGGTATAGTTTATGTCTCGTTACACTACAAATTCACTATGAAAGGTTCCGTTTATACTACAAAATTGTTTCATTCACTACAAACGTACATGATAAGCTATATAGGTATAGTTTTTGTTACATTAACACTAAGGACTTACTAAGGAAGGTTTTATTCCTACTACAAAAAGGATTTTCAATTACACTACACGTAAACTCGTTAAATCCGCTTGTGAGGCACTACTTCATTGTACACTCAGAGTACTGGTTAAAATCCTATAGTTATAAACTTAGTCTCTTGTAGGGAGAGTGTGATACTTGTATATAGATCTATATTTGGATTGACAGCCCACATCTTAGCTGTATGCAACAGCTAGACTGTGACAACCGTCAAATTTTGGTCAATTCAAAGTCAAATAAAGTCAAAAAGTCAAACGGTCAACTCAACTAACCCTTGTGTACCAAGGCTTATGCTAGGTAAATACTATACAACTCACTATTCTGATGAGAGATCATAAATCTAAAAGTACGTACATCCAGATCTCCTTAACCTAAAACTGTGGTGCGTAGTGAGCTAAACCGATAAAACAATGTTGCATACTCATCGAGAATGTGTAAGATCCTTAAACAAGGCTTAACAGGGTTTACGAACCTTGCATTGAGAAGGCGGACACTCACAAATGTCACACACGAAACCTCTCTAAATCGTTTTCCCTCTATCTCTCTTTATCTAGAATCTATCCCAAATCTCTCCAAGCATGTCAGATATCTCCCAAATCTCTCTTGTATGAGAAATCTCTCCAAGAATGTGAAATCTCTCCCAAATCTCTCTCAAGAGTTCCTTAAACTTTTTATAGTCTTTCGGGCGATCCCGACCCTTAACCGGGTCAAAAACTGCTTAAAACGGGGTAAGAACGAGTAAAATAGGCTTAAGGACCCGAAACCCCTCTCAAGGAGCCGAACCCTCCCAAGAACCCAAAACCCCTCTTAGGAACCGAAGGCATCAGAAGTGAAGGTTAGAAGCAAAAGTCAAAAGCTAATTTCAGAAGCAAACTAGTCTGAGCCGAACTCGAACCTCGCACAAGCCGAACCCGAAGGCTGCTCTCGGGCCCGAACCTCACACAAGCCACCGACACCGAGCCTCGCTATCGGTTCCTACTTCGGCACTTTCGGTCCTCTCTTCTGCTCTCGGTCCCTTCCCCTCCTCTCCGTCTTTCTCTACTCATCTCAGTTCCAAGCATCAGAGGCCGAAGCTCCGGCCAGACTTCGGATTTTTGACGCTTTTCACCCATTTTCAATATTTTTAACATTTTAAGCTCGTTTTTCGAGATTTTAACGCGGGATTTTCACTCAAACTCGTTTTTTAATATAATAAACCATAAATATTCATAATTTAACCATATTTTCATGAAATATCCTTATTTAAATAATAAAATCTAGTGAGAGAATAATTGAGGTGGAGTGTTGACTTTGCTTTACCTTATGACACAAGCAACCACCCCCACACCCACTTTGTGACCAGCCACACCTCCCCACCTTACCTAGGTCACTTCAATGTCCTTTCCAGTCAATTATTATGCTTCCCCACATTCATAGAGCTGGAACAACCCATCCTCCCTCATCAGTTCTCTCATTTGCTCTCATTTCACCAAGGATCCAACTCCACTTTTCTCTCAAACTTTCTTTATCAAATTCGAGATTCAAGGTTGATTATCAAGATTTCTCACACTCTTAGTAAGTATAATTCATACTCTCTATGATTATTTCACTTCCTTCTACTCAAATCATAGGTTGCTTACACAAATATCGTCATATTTGTTGTTTAGCTCCTCAAATCTTCAAGCATCTCCCAAGTGTTCTTGAGTTGAACACTTCTCTTCTCCATCATCCATCTACTGAAATCACTCAAGGTGAGTTCATACCCCTTCATTTTAATGTTTTCTCATGTTTTTAGGGGGGGGGGGAATACAAGTTAAAACACCAAGAACTTAACTAAAAATTTCTAACAGCTTTCACCAAAAAACTTGGACTCCATTCACGGACTGTTTTGGACAATTTAAACATTTTAGTTTTCAAACCTGTATTAGGTGAAAATAGTTCAAGTTCTTAGCTTTAAAATGACTACTCGCACATCTCGATACAATGTTACTACAATTTATGGTGATTTTTACAAAACTGCCTATCATTTGAAACATCAATCCGGACTAGTCTGTGATTATGGACTTTTTCACCCAAGTTGGAGGTCATTAAAAAACATGATAAAAATTATGAGTAAACTAGACACATTTTAGGAACTCTCAGAATTTGGGGATTTAGCTTTTGACTTCGTATGATTTTTTTATGACATTTCTAAAACAGCGCAAAAAGGTTAGAGTCAGTTAATAGCTTATAACTTTCAAAACACTTTGTAACATGTTGAGCAAAGTGTTAAATCCTTGATAACTTTATATATTACAAGTATTTCTTGTAGTGGTACAATTATATAATAGAAAAACACTCACTGAAATTATAAGAATCCCCCATCATAACCATTAGTACCAAACAAAGCAAGATAAACATAGGTATATTGTACTATACATTTGACTTACATAGTAAGGGTTCTTAAACACCACAATATAAAACATACTAAATTATAATAAGTATAGTTAGGTTGCATGTACATTTCAAACATTTTGATAAACTATAATAGGTATAGTTTATGATCATTTACGTTACAAAAGGTTTTTATACAAAAAGGGGTACAAATACATAGTACCGGGTTTATATACAAAAAGGGGTACAAATACAAAGTACCGGGTTTTTTTACAAAAAGGGGTACAAATACAAAGTACTGGGTTTATACACAAAAGGGGTACAAATACAAAGTACCGGGTTTATATACAAAAAGAGGTACAAATACAAAGTGTCGAGTTTTTATACAAAAAGGGGTACAAATACAAAGTGTCGGGTTTTTATACAAAAAGGGGTACAAATACAAAGTGTCGGGTTTTTATACAGAAAGGGGGTACTGATACAAAGTACCAGGTTCACTTAAAATAGTTATTATGATATTAAAACTATATTTCATCCAGAATTGTTCGATTTCAACTATAATCGTTTAGCGTATATGTTTGAGTCATATAAGAATTTAGTCTCGACTGGCTTAGAATTGGTGGGGCCCGCCTCATCTCCTGTTCCTCGTTGGGTTGTGGACCTAGGGCAGACCCACAATATTCAACGTTTTATCTAACTTAAATCTTATATAGCTTATATACGCTGGACGATTATAGGAGAAATCTACGGGTCATTCTAGGGTTCATTAACACATCATATAGGAACATTTTCTTCACACTTAACTAAGAAAATATTGGATTTTATGGAAATCGAACTCTATCGATTTTACAAGGAAACGTTTTCTACTTCAAACACAACTCTTATGAACTCACCAAATTAATTGTTGACACTTTTTCAAAACAACTTGTATTCTCAGGAAATCAGTGAAACAGGAAAACTTCAGCGCTTTGAGGATGGGACGTTAAACCGTCAACAATTTATTTTTGTCATCATAATGTAATTGATTTTGAAACATGTAAACATATACTTTGGTGTAACTTTTTCAATTATATTTATGATGGTTGTATTTACTTTGAGCACTATTATACACGTTGTTGTCATACAGTACATTAAGTTCTCCACCCTCGGACGTTTCCACCATCCTTGGTTTGGGGGTGTGACATAGACCGGCAGGTCTGGGTAACAAATGTCATAAGATTCCGACGCCTGAAGAACATCATAACAGGTTACTATGTCAATAGTATGGTTATAATAACTCACATCGGGAAATAAAGGCACACATAATTTATGGGGATTTCTACATTAAAATGGGTTTTATTATTTAAATCTACATACACTGTTATAAGTATGGAAAATACTTGTACATTTCGGTCTTTGGGTCTTAAGACTGCAACTCATTTTATAAGGAAAATATTGGATTCTTCTTGTGCATATGCTACATTTACAAAGAAAGGTTTTCCACTCTATAGACAAAAGCATATGGACTCACCAACTTAGTTGTTAACGCTCTTTCAAAAGTGCTTGTATTCTCAGGTAATCAATAAAAACAGGTGACTACCAGCTTTTGAGGATGGAGC
Organism: Lactuca saligna; assembly: GCF_052625555.1. NCBI lineage: Eukaryota > Viridiplantae > Streptophyta > Magnoliopsida > Asterales > Asteraceae > Lactuca > Lactuca saligna. Next base: position 76,867,135 of record NC_136421.1, read on the forward strand.
GCTATGGCGTTAGACAAACAATTTTATCATTATATTGTAATTAATTTTGAAACATGTGACTCATGAAACCATGTAACTTTCTCGATTATATTTATGATGGTTGTGGTTACTTTTATCACAATTATACTCGTTATGATACTATACATGAAGTCCTCCACCGCCAGATGTTTCCGCCATCCTCGGTTTGGGGGTGTGACAATAAGCTTCGTCTTCTTAAAAAACATGTGGGTCTACCTATCTACCTATTCCTTGAGAATACAAGTGATTTTAAAAGTGTATCAACATTAAAGTTGGTGAGTTCATAAGTATGTGTCACACCCCTGAACCAGACGGCGGAAACGTCTGAGGGCTCGCGTGACTTATATTGAATATCATCACAATGAATATACATCAACCATAACATAAACATCACCATGCATCAATATAATACAACTAACATTGTTCACATCAAGTACATTGTTTTAACGATTCAAATCCATACATAAATTGTTTGATATTTTACAAAAGCAAAACACCCTAACATACTTGGTACTTATTCCTCAGCTTACCTGTTACCTGAGAATACAAGTTATTTTGAAAAATGGTCAACATATGGAATGTTGGTGAGTTCATAAGCAGATTTGATATGAAAATGCTTTGTGTAGTTTGAACGAAAACAACCCAGAAAATCCAATATTTTCTGAAAGACCATTGTTTATAAAAAAGTTTGAAGATCTGTAAATATATGCATGATGATTTCAAAACATGTATAATTGAAAAACTTTGTATTAAACGTACAAGTGAAATGTTGAACTTCCCCAGAAAACCCAATGTTTTCCAAAATAAAAATATCATATAACGGTTTGAATGGTTATCCATCACGTGAATGATTTTGAATTACCTTTATTACTTGATTTATATTGGATTTATTTATGTCAGTCGTTATAACCATGCATGATAATGACTAGTTCGTCTGTCTTGGCACTCTGGTCAATGACGAAATTAATCTTATGATTTTTTCACCCTAGACTGGCCGAGTCTAACTACAGTGAACAGCTAAGGTGTGGGGAGTCACCCCCGTATAGATCTATACACAAAATCTTGCTCTCCCTCCAGGAGACTTTGATTATAACTACAGACTACGACCGACACACGTTGGTGCCACCGTTATTACTCACTAAATCCTAATTGACTTTGATTGCTATTGATTATCGACCTGTATTTGTTTACTTTGATTACGCATAGGCCTAACAAACGAGGAGAAGAGGAATACAAGCCTTGCTACCTTCGTGAGTTATTTTAGACTGTTGGGTATACTATCAAGACCAAATAATTTAATGTTTACTTGTTTGAGGTATAGTATAGTTGTCAGAATTTTTAATTGAACAATTATTAAATTTGTATCGTTACGAGACCGGTTGGTCATTTGTAACAGTATTTGGAAATTTATGTATATTCATCTTGTCATTTTTCATAAGTTGTAATTTGGTATTTTTGACTCAAATATCTTAATAATAAAATAATGGACTCAAAATATTGGTTTGACTCATTTTAGCCATTCTTTAATAAACATGACAATTTTAGTCCATTTTATATATATATATATATATATATATATATATATATATATATATATATATATATATAAAAAGATATTTTAAGTCCTTAAATCATTTTCTTGAGACATTTGACATATAGACTTACTCAATTAATATTTTTAGACCAAAATTTACTCTTTGACAGTTTCAGCCCTTACAGAAAAGTATTTTTCGGTCAAAGCCCAAACTTTTGCAACTTTTACAATTTTGACCCAAAATCCAAAATCTTTACATTTTTTGTTCTTTTTAGTAAAGAAATGCATTTTAACCTGTTTTGAGAAAATTTTCATTTTAGCCCTTTGAAAATCAGAATTTTCACAACTTTGGGCTTAGTGGGCCGTAAAGCCCAAAAATTGGCCCATTGAGCTATTATTTACATTTCAATTCCTTTGAAGGGCATAATTGTCACAAAACATTTATATTAACTGTTTTGACTCTTTTGACCCTCAAGAAAACCATGAATAGCAATTTTTCACACAACTATTGTTTATTTGACAATTTAAGCCCCAAAATTTTTCTTATGTTACAATATATTTATTTTAAATCTTAGAGGGTATTTTTTTTGACTTATTTAGTGTGGTATACCTTAGATCATGTTTTTTTCCTTCTTATATGATAGATCTCGAGATTTCTTCTCTTTGTTTTGCATATTTACCACATAAGCACTTACAATCATACATACATGCATAAAATCATACATAGCACACACATACACATAGATCTACACATTTTACTTGTATTTTCCCCCATAAAACTTGTAAAAACCTAAAAAGAGAGGGGTATGAACTCACCTTTGCTTGTTGTTTTGGGTTTAGAAAGAAGAAATGAAGAAAATTTGGTCCTAGCAAGCCTTCTTGGAAGATCTCGAACATAGAAGTTTCTAAGATGGTGATCATGAGTTTGAATAGAATTAGAAGGAGATTTTTGATGAAATGAAGTAGTTAGATCATGGATTTAAACACCAGCATACCTTAAATGTTGCTTTTTGTTGAAAAAGCTCCTTGAAAAGCTCTAAATCTCGAAATTTTTGAAGAATGAGTGCAAGTGTTCTTGAGAGGATTTGGAAAGAGTTAGAATGAATTGTGTGGGTGTGTGTGGCTCCTCTCGGCCGAGAATTAAGAAGAAGAAGAGAGAGGCTTGAGGTGACCATCATAGATGCATATTGGTCCATGCATGGAAGTATGTGGTGTATTAATGAGGTGGCAATCTTAAAAGTCAACTCTTTTCTCCTCATGTTTTGTGGTTTCGGCCGAGAGACGGAGAAGAAAGAAAATAGATTGGGCCTTTTATGCTTAAGCCCATATTATGATCCAATTAGATGATTTTTTGTCCAATTGGTCCTTAGAAAAGGGTTCACGGCCCTAATAAGTCAAGTATAAGTTTTTATGGCCAATTATGGCTAATTAGGTTTAGTTATGGCCCAATTAGGTCCATTAGGGTATTTTATTTCATTCTAGGCCCAATATGGCCCAAAATATTAAAATAAAAGGGAGTGGGTCCAATTAGAGCCCATTTAAGAGTTCTAAGCCCAAGATAGTCAAATTGGAAGCTTATTGGCCCATTGGTTCACATTTGTTATCATTGTTGGTTCACATTTGTTATCATTGTTGTTGTTACAAAGCATCAAAATTCCTAGTTGTGACAGTATGTTTTTGTGATGGAAAGCTTATCTTTGTTCTTTGAAAACGTTAGTATGATTCGCAAGAAAATCGAATATTTTCTTATTAAATGAAAAGCAGTCTTAAACCTTACTACCAAAATATATGTTTTTTAGTGTACATTGTAATAGTAAACCATAGTCTTATAATTAATAAAACTATATTACGAATGTTCTTGAAATTGTATGTTTTACTAATATACTTTGTACTATAAAAATAGTATTCTGTAGTAGTGACAGTAGTAATGTTTGTATGAAAACCTTGTTGTATGAATGTCTGGAATCCACCAACGGTAATGTAAAGTAGTGTACTGTAGTTTCATTATTTAAAATAAAACCATTTGTATGTATGCCTGGAATCCACCAGCAATAAGGTATAGTGTATTGTAGTTTTATTACTTAAAATAAAACCTTCGAAGTAGTGTTAGTCGCATAAGCAAGTGTTTTAGTTTATTCTATTGTGAGTTTCATATAACAATGCTTGATATGACCTGGTGACCTCTACGACATTTGTTCAGGCTTCGAAATGTTATGATATTTGTCACCTTAGGCCTGTCAGCCTAACTGTACCTAACAGTTCAGGTGCGGGATTGTAAGTCCCGTATAGATCTATACACAAATTTACGCTCACCCTCTAGGAGACTCTGGTTATAATGTATAGGATTTAGTCTTGTACCCTAATGGGTAAAATTGAAGTAGTGCCTTACAACCCTGTATTAACTAGTTTACGTGTAATGTTGTAGTGTTCTCTTGAACTTGAAACTGTGTGAATCACTTCGTAGTAGTTTACTTTGTAATGTAAAAATAATTATAATTAAATAATTACTTAGTAATGTATCATTGAATTAGTGAAATGGAGTAGTATTTCATAAACTATAATTATTATAGTTTATATACTTGTTATAGTATTCATGAACTTGTAAAATTGTGTAATGTTTCTCGAACCATACCTATTATAGTTTGAATGTATATTCTTATTTCGTGTATTGAACTTAGTAAAATAGTGTAGTGGTTCACACACTATACCAATTATAGCTTAAATGTATGCTCTGTAATGCACTGAAAAACCTTTGCAATTTAGTTTAATGAAGGAAAAGTACTCTTTTGCTCAACATGTTACAAAAGAGTTAAAAATATATAAATATTTTTATAAAATGTAGTGATAACTCGATTTGAATCAGTTGCAAATCTTTTGAAACTATTTGAAATTGTTTGTATAATAACACAACATTCCTTGTGTTTTACTTGTATCTCCCTCCTCACCCCCCCCCCCCTTTAAAAACATTGAAAAATGGTGAAAATGTAGGGGGTATGAACTCACCTCTAGTGTGTGTTCGAGTCTGGATAATGGAACTGTAGAAATGATCACCGGGCTGGTGTACGTGGAATTAACAGTATCTAAGTATTATTTAAACACGCAATCGTATTTAACTTAGCAAAATGATTAATCAAAGTGTTACACAACACTTAATTTATGTAAGGAATACTTACAAAAATTACCGAGAATTGTTTGGTGTGAAGGTAAGCGTTTTCGGTCTAGCCTTTCTCCTAGAACCCTTGTTTTTTACCTTAAAACCTCAACCGAAAACCAAGTTCTCGGTCATAAGCGGTTTTCGGTCTGAATGAGTTCTCGGTCCAGGTGGTTTTTTGTAACATCCCAAAAATTATGGACCAAAACTTTCATTTTTAATTAAGTGATTTGCAAAACGTTAGTAACACAATATCATTCGACCATATCATTTAATAAAACGTGTCTCACGTTTGTAAACCATAACGTAGATCATAATAATATCAAAGTACAAATCCCAGAATGTCTCATAGTGCGGAAAAACAAGAGCGTATGTGTGATATGACGCTACCGTGCCAGCTCCTTCCCTTTGGCTGAAGAGGTACCTGAAACAACTAAAAACTGTAAGCACGAAGCTTAGTAAGTTCCCCCAACGTACCACATACCAAATAACCATATAACATACAAATATTGTCAAGCATATCTGGTTGCCCGACCTTCCCCTTCGGTCCTCTCGACCGGATAATGAATAGCATATCTGGGTGCTGGTCTCCCCTTCGGTCCTTGCGACCGGATACTGACTAGCATATCTGGGTGCTGGTCTCCCCTTCGGTCCTTTCGACCAGATACTGACTAGCATATCTGGGTGCTGGTATCCCCTTCGTTCCTTTCGACCGGATACTGACTAGCATATCTGGGTGCTGGTCTCCCCTTCGGTCCTTTCGACCGGATACTGACGAGCATAACTGGGTGTTGGTCTCCCCTTCGGTCCTTTCTACCGGAAACTGGGGACTATTTCACCCTACTACTACCACATAACACGTATCACATAATCTATTAGAATGGTTGGGCATGACTGCCCCTTCGAACCTATCGACCGGTAACCTGGGGACTATCTCCCCTACTATCGCTAGCACATAGCATCATATCGTACAAACACATAAATATAACACAGGTAGTGGCAACCCTAGATGAATATCCCAGAGACAATCATCTAATCATACAATTCCTACTAGTGGGACGGCATTGTGGCCTTAGACCCACCGCTACTGGAAGGTAACTCACCTCGAAGTAGTTGCTGAAAGTGTACTTGCTTAGCGCCTAACTGCTGAACCGGAACTCTCCGACTACCATTTCCATAAACACTAAGTCAGATATTGATAACTAATCTTAGGGTAAAATGACAATTTTACCCCGGTCAAAGTCAACATCCTGGTCAAAGTCAACTTCCTGGTTGAGCGGACTAGCTAAGTTGGCTCGCCAACTCGTCAAGTCCCTTCCATCTGTTCTAGTTCTACACCTGTTTCTACTTGTTGAGCTTAGCAAAGACTCGACGCGTTCTTCCTCGATGCATACATACTAAGTCCAAGTTCATCAGACTCGCCGAGTTGAAGAACAAATCATCGAGTCTAAGGCAATCTACATCGAACTCGTCGAGTTGCTCATCCAACTTGCCGAGTCCACGGTTATCTTCATAGGACTCGTCGAGTCCGTCATTCTACTCGTCGAGAACATTTAGTCCTTTTTCCATATGGACCTGATTTGAGCCATGCAGCGGATCCAAACCACAGATCCAGGCTTCTAGGGCATGCTTATGACGTAAAGTTGCAAACTTTACGTGCATGCATAGTTTTACGAGCTTCAAATGTCCAAACTAAGTTCTTAATGGGGTTCTATGCTTAAAAGGGACCTTAATCACCAATATTACCGAAATTTAACACTTCAAAAACGTAATGAGAGTCCAGATCTGAAGTATAACCCAACCATAAGGTTTCTCCTCAAGGGTTTGGGGTTTTAGGGCTTAAAAGCAACAATTTAGGGACAAACAAGATCTAATAGATCAATAACCAAGATGGAAACTTTATTACCAGAATGGATGACCACAAATGAATGTGTTCTGGATCTAAGTCCCTTTCCTTGACCTCTTCAACTTCTCCCTTCCTTGCTCCAAAGTGCACCAAAAGCCCCTTCACAAGTCAACTAATCACTCAAACTTACCAATGGAGGCTAGGGTTTTTGATAAGGAATGCTCTGAGGGTGATGGAGGTTGAGATAGGGCTATAAGGATGTTTAAATAGGGTGCAAACCCTAAGGATTAGGGTCTGCTCCTATTTGGCCTACTCGCCGAGTCCAGGCGTAGACTCGCCGAGTAGATCACTTAAAGCCCGCATCCATTCGACATCTACTGGCCGAGTTAGGGCTACAACTCACCGATTAGCTATTCCCAAAAGAACATTTAATTAAAACAAATACGTACCAGGAACGGGGCATTACAATTCTCCCCCACTTATCTTAGACTTCGTCCTCGAAGTGTACTGTCTCCAGAAACAACTCGGGGTAGTGCTCCCTCATCTCCTCCTCCACCTCCCATGTCCACTCCGAACCCTTCCCGTGCTGCCACTGCAGCTTCACCAACTGATCCACCTTGTTCCTCAAGGTCTTCTCCTTTCGATCTAAGATCGCAAATGGTCTCTCGATATAATTCAGGTTGCTATCAACCTGAATATCCCCCAAGAGTACAACTTCTGACTCGTCCACCAAACACTTTCTCAACTGAGAAACATGAAAAGTGTTGTGGATCTGGTTAAGCTCTGCTGGAAGATCCAATCGATAGGCAGCCCAACCCACCCGGGCCAAAACCCTATAAGGATCGATGAACCTAGGGCCCAACTTGCCCCCTTCTAGAACCTAATAACACCCTTCCAGGGTGATACCTTTAGGAGGACCATGTCACCCACCTGAAACTCCAAGTCTGAACGCCTCCTCTCGGCATAACTCTTCTGCCAACTCTGCGCAGTCTGCAGTCTACTACGAACTTGTGATCAACTCTGTCGTCTTGAGCACCACTTCGGTGCTCCCAATGACACGCTGATCGACCTCGCCCCCAACAAATCGGGGTCCTGCGCTTTCTCCCATAGATCATCTCGAAAGGGGGGCGCTCAATACTCATATGGTAACTGTTATATGAAAATTCTGCTAACGGAAGACATGTATCCCAACTGCCGCTGAAATCTAGCACGCATGCCCGCAACATATCCTCAAGAGTTTGGATGGTCCGCTCACTCTGACCATCCGTCTGCGGGTGGAAGGCAGTGCTAAGATGCAGACGAGTGCCCAACTCATCATGAAACTTCTTCCAAAACCTAGAAGTAAAGCGCACATCTCTGTCTGAAATCACTGACACTGGCACCCCGTGCCGTGCCACTATCTCCCTGATATAGATGTCGACCAACTTCTCGGTCGAGATGTTCTCCTGAATTGGAATAAAATGGGCGCTCTTGGTCAATCGATCCATGATGACCTATATAGAATCCACTCCTCACGCGGTCCTGAGAAGCTTCATGATAAAATCCATCGTAATATCCTCCCACTTCCATAACGGGATTTCCAACGGCTGCATCTTGACGTGCGGTCTCTGATGCTCGGCCATGACCTTCCTGCAGGTCAAGCACCGCTCGACGTACCAAGCCACATCCCGCTTCATGCAGGGCCAACAATAGTCCAGACAAAGATCCCTATACATCTTCGTCGCCCCGGGATGAATGGAGAATCGGGATTTGTGTGCCTCCTCCATTAAAATCTGGCGCATGCCTCCGAGGTATGCCACCCATACCCTGCGTTGTAATGTCAATAATCCCCTGCTGTCATAGTCGAAGGAGGAAACCTGACCCACTATACGCTCACTCTTCCGATGTACCTCCTTCAGGGCCTCTTGTTGGGCCTCCCAAATCCGCTCCAAAAGCGGAGTCACCACTATCATCCGCATGCAAATATCCCTGATCGGTGCCGCCTTACGGCTAAGCGCATAGGCCACCACATTGGCCTTCCCCAGGTGGTGAAGGATCTCGCAATCATAATCCTTTACCACATCAAGCCACCGATGCTACCTCATGTTCAAATTCGGCTGATCCATGAGGTACCTCAAAATCTTGTGGTCCGTGCAAATGGTACACCGAATCCCGTAGAGGTAATGTCGCCAAATCTTGAGGGCGAAGACCACCGCCCCCAACTCTAAATCATGCGTCGGGTAGTTCACCTCGTGAGGCTTCAGCTGCCTCGAAGAGTAGGCTATGACGTGCCTTCTCTGCATCAACACTACGCCCAACCCCGAAATGGATGCGTCACAATATACCACAAAATCCTCTATGCCCTCTAGCAGGGCTAAGATTGCTACCTCGCACAATCTCTGTCCCAGAGCCTCGAATGCTACCTGCTGTTCAGGCCCCCATCGAAAGACTACGTCTTTCTTAGTTAACCGTGCCAGGGGTACGGCTATCTCAGAGAAGTCCTAAATGAATCTCCGAATCTCGTATGGAGACTTCGGAACCTCCCATCTCATCACGGCCTCTATCTTGGTCAGGTCGACTAGTATACCATTCTGGTTGACAAGGTGCGCAAGGAATTGCACCTCAAGCAACCAGAACTCGCACTTGGAGAACTTAGCATACAAGCTCTCCCTCCTCAGAGTCTCCAAAACCTCTCTCAGATGCTCCTCGTGCTCCTCCTGCATCGTGGAATAAATCAAGATATCACCAATGAAAACTATCACAGATCGATCCTACATCGGTCTGCATACGCGGTTCATGAGGTCCATGAATGCGGCAGGAGCATTGGTGAGCCCGAACAGCATCACCACGAACTCATAATGACCATAACGCGTCCGAAGCGCGGTCTTCTGCACATCCTCCTCTCTGACCCTCACCTGATGATAACCTGAACGCAAATCGATCTTGGAAAACCAAGATGCTCCCTGCAAGTGATCAAAGAGGTCGTCAATCCTCGGGAACGGGTAATGGTTCTTCACCGTTAACTTGTTCAGCTCCCGGTAATCTATACACATCCGATGCGACCCGTCCTTCTTTTTCACAAATAGGATCAGGGCTCCCCATGATGAACTGAACGGTCAAATGAATCCTTTATCTAACAGCTCCTGTAGTGGTGTAGACAACTCCTGCATCTCAGGAGGAGCCAACCGATAAGGTGCCTTGGCTATCGGAGCCGCACCAGGAACTAGGTCGATCCTGAACTTTACCTGTTGCTCCGGAGGTATTCCAGGAAGCTCCTCTAGGAACATATCAGTGTAGTCTTGCACCACTGGAACCTCGTTCACCATCGCCTTACCCACCTCCCAGGTATCCACAACATAAGCGACATATCCCGCGCAACCCTGCTGAAGGTAGCGCCTAGCTCTGGCTGCTGAACATACCGTGGGTCCACGTTGTGGCCTCTCACCATAAATCACCAATGCTCCCCCACTTGGGGTCCTGATACGCACTAGCTGCTGTGCACAATCTATCATCGCCCCATTAAGGCTCAGCCAATCGATGCCTATAATCACCTTGTTCCCACGCAATGGAATGGGAACCAAATCCACCAAGTAGCTCTCCTCGAATAACCTCAAATCGCAATCTCTGAACACCGCTGATGCCCGCACCGATCGATCATCGGCGATCTCTTGTGGCCCCTCACTGGCGCCGATGCTGCTGTCAACTGGGGGCAACTGGCCCTGTTGTGGCCCCTCTGGTTGCAATGGAAACATAGCAACTCGGACGTCTGTATAACAGGCGTAGGGGCGATACAATCCCTGCTAAAGTGCCCATACTTTTCGCATTTATAGCAGCCTTACGATCCCGATTTGCACGCTCCCTCATGCGCCTTGCCGCATTTCCTGCAGCGGCCTCGCCCCTGTTAGCCTTTCATCCCCACATCTAGTCCCTTGGGCTTCTTCCCCTAAGCCCCCACAGCACGACCCTCTTCCGCCTTCCTCTTCAGGATGTGCTCCAGATCTATCTCCCTCTCCCTTGCCATGGCAATCATAGATTCCGGGGTAGGACAAGCTAAAAAACTGACATGCTCCCGAATATCAGCTCGTAACATGTCATGATAGTAGATCCTCCTCATATACTCATCTCCCGCGTACTGGGGCACCAACAACGCCCTCTCCCGAAACTTGGCGGTGATCTCCACCACAATCTCCGTCGTCTGCCTCATATCTAAAAACTCCCTGGCCAGCTGTTGAAGCTCGACAGCTGGTGCAAACTCTGCCCTGAACCTAGTCACAAAGTCCGACCAGGTCATAGCCTCGACAGCCGAGGCTCCCAACGAGTCACAAACGGACTCCCACCAATCCCTAGCTCGATCCCTCATACATCCCGCTACAAATCTCACCTTCGATTCCTCAGGGTAGAAGCTAGTCAACTGTGCAGACTCAATGTTTGCAATCCAATGCCTGGCAGCTATGGGGTCCTTCACACCTTGAAAATATGGTGCACCACTACCCCTAAAGTCCTTGAAGGACGTGTGTGAGATCCCGACTGGCCAGATGTCATGTCGCTCCTGAATGCCTGAAGGCAATCCTCCATCAGCTCAACTATCCCCTCTTTGATCGACCCGAAGATAATGGGGGTCGACTCAAGGATGCCCCTAGTGATCTCTGATATGATGAAATCACGTAGCCTCTCATCCACCGGCTCGTAGCCTGATCCCGAACCCGATCCCTCCCCTGAACTTCCAACTGTTAGTCCAGGGCGTAATACCACCATTCTGAAAGACAACATAATAAACGTCAGGAACACTGATATATCTCGAGGAATCACTACTACCACAAGTTTCCTGATCTCATCTCATATTTCCTTGATTCGAGTACGGATCCTCTGCTTCTAGTAGTACGGGCTGATACTACCTTCCACATCTTTCCGTATTTTCCTCAAGTACTGCCTTGACTCCACCAAGTCACTATTACTGCTAATAATCTCTGTTACTCCCATCCTAGGCTTGCCCTAGGGAGTTCTCTAACTATACCCGATCCAGTTCTCTGACTAATAATTAGCCATCACCTGAATACCATCACATGCGGCGAGCCTCAGATAATGCATTAAGTAAAAGACCCGTCCCTATAACGGTTAGACTCAGATAAGAGCTGCGCAATAGGGCCAAGTCTAGCACTCTGAGATTATTCAACCTTGTTCGCATGTGACGTAACGCATTCATCTAATGGCTAACTCCCATCACTTAGAGTCCCACAAAGCACAAAGCAAGCAACATTCAGACATAGGAGACTACTCAAGCAATTCTATCCTCATAATGGGAAACTATACTAGCATACAATGCTAAGCTCCTGTTATTAGGCATAACCTAAACAGGCTATCCTACTGTTGTCTACTCAATCCTAGCATGCAATTTTCATATACTGAATCACAATAAGCAAGCACGTAAGGCATCACTCCTAGATCCTTAGTCCTATTCTAGCATATTGTTCTACTGAAACAGATAAACATACATAAACTTGTATGGGTACATTGGGGAATACCTACATGAGCTCGGTCGGTCGCGCACATCACACACTTTGTTCTTTCTTAAGATTCTTTACTTATCCTTTTAGAAAACATTTTTCTTTTTCAAAATCTTGTAATCCCTTGATTTGAGTTCACACACCCCTGAAGGTGTGACCGAATCCCTCAAACCAGGGCTCTGATACCAACTTGTAACATCCCAAAAATTATGGACCAAAAATTTCATTTTTAATTAAGTGATTTGCAAAACATTAGTAACAAAATATCATTCGACCATACCATTTAATAAAACATGCCTCGCATTTGTGAACCAGAATGTAAATCATAATAATATCAGAGTACAAATCCCAGAATGTCTCATAGTGCGGAAAAACAACAGCGTGTGTGTGATATGCCGCTACCGCGCCAGCTCCTTCCCTTTGGCTGAAGAGGTACCTGAAACAACAACTAAAAACCGTAAGCACGAAGCTTAGTGAGTTCTCCCAATGTACCGCATACCAAATAACCATATAACATACAAATATTGTCAGGCATATGTAACACCGTAAATTTCAAGACAAATTTTTTTTCATTTAAAATAATCATTTTACTCTTAGAAACACTTGTTTAAAATCTTATTCATAGTCGATTTACAAAACATAACTCCATTTTCACTTGCATAGAAAACCAAGATCCTCCAAAATATGACTCTTTCTCTGGTGTGTACAATCAAGCCGGTGCCGTCCCGTGATACTGAAAGAAACCTGTAAAACATCAAACAAAACACTGTAAGCACGAAGCTTAGTGAGTTCCCCAAAATACCACACATAACACATATTAGCCACTCGAGGCTATAACTCTGTGGGTCCGTGCACCCAAACTCTGTGAACCCTCAGGTTCTAACTCTGGGAACCTTCCGGTTCCAACTCTATAAACATACACAGCATAAATCACATAGAAATAATGCAGTACAACACATCACGTACATATAGCATACAAATACTCTAATCACATAACTCTGGTTACCTACTCAAGGTAAAGTATAGTGAGAAGACTCACCTGGCAAGCAGAAAGCAGATATCCCCACACTTGAATCTCGAACTCGCCACCGCCTAACACGTAAGGCAAATACTCTCATGAATATAACTCTCGAGGCTAGAATAAATCCTCTCATAACACCCTCTTATGGGTAAAAGACTATTTTACCTCTCTCTTGGCCCAAAGGCCACATCGCTGTCCAAACCCTACAACTCAACGGCCAACCCTTGGTCAAAATCAAAGTCCTCAGTCTAGGTCAACCCTTGACTGACTCTACTCGCCGAGTCAACCCTGTGACTCGTCGAGTTCCCATAATCAGAACCTCCCCATATCGCGACTCAACTCGTCGAGTCACCACGAGACTCGCCGAGTCCCACAACTCTGAGTCCACTCACACCCAACTCACCGAGTCGTCCCTTGACTCACCGATTCTCGACTCAACCAGGAAATATTTGGGACTCTTCGTCAAGACTCGTCGAGTCCAAGAACAGACTCCCCGAGTCTACGGCTATCTTCAACCTACTCGCCGAGTTGTTCATACAACTCGCCGAGTTCTAGGCCATCTTCATCCAACTCGTCGAGTCCACCCATGTGACTCGCCGAGTACCACCGGTCTAAATACATTCCGAAGCATTCCAGGCCATGCAACTGCTCCAAGACATAGATCTAGCCTCCTACCACTCATCCATCATGTAAAGTGGCAAACTTTACGTGAATCCAAAGAGATCTAAGCCGTTTGCACATTGGGGCTAGGGTTTGGGACATGCAAGCTTCACTAAACACTCCAACACAGGGACTTTCATGCTCTCTGATTCTTCTCCCTTCCAGATCTGAGGTAGCAACCTCAGATCTAACCTCTAGACTTCCCATTTCATCCATAGACAATTTCTCACAAACCCCAAAAGGAAGAAACAACATAATCAATAGGTCAAAAACGAGATACTACCTCTAAGTGATGCCCCAACTGCAATGCAATTCGAATCCAAGCAAAGCCCCTTGCTCCAAGCCTTCAATCTTCCCAAAATTCCTTCAACCATTACTTCACCAAGCTCCAATCCACTCAAAAATGGTGCTTCTCCGCGATTTAGGGTTTTCTGGGGCTCAAGGGGTGATAAAGAGGCTGGGAGGAAGACATAATGATCATTATATAAGGCTCAACCCCGAGAATTAGGGTTTTCTCCACTCAGCGCCTACTCGCCGAGTCCAATACACTGACTCACCGAGTCCACACATGGACTCGCCGAGTCGCTCTTTCCCAATTTACTCTTTTAGCCCTTCAACTCTACTCTTGATATTTCGGGATGTTACAATTCTCCCCCACTTAAATTAGGCTTCGCCCTCGAAGCCTACAGTAACTCAACTCCAGAATTACTCCCACAACGTGCCACCTGGCCTTAATCGGACCAGATCTCACAAGGCATACCCATCGAAACTCGAACACACTTTCCCTTTCCTTACGGTGTCCTGACCATTGACTCGAACCGGGCACCGGATGCACCCTCTGATGACCACACACATCGATCCGAGAATTACCCATGAAGTATCACTGCCCCAAATCTCAACAATCACTCGACCCATAAGGGTTAGAAGACATGAACCATCGGATCCCCGATTCGAATCCCTCTCTATCCAATCCGTGACGATGGAAAGACCCACTCTTAAATCCCAGAGCAACTCCCATGAGTCCTCTTCTTGCAATCACACACCCATGCCGCACCAACCTTCGCACTCTCGGGTGAGGAAAACCCGTCACAATGATGACGTCTCTAACATCCCCAGGAGAAACCACCACTACGCACACAGCCCTCGATCAGAATCAAGTTGGGAGTCCCAGACTCTATCCCTACATCCATCCTGAGACTCTTGGCTCTACACCCGCGGAATCCTTCCACGTCCTCAGCAGACATCCCATCATGATGTCATTCCATACCACTGTCATAGACACAGTGTTCGACCACCATACTCCAAATCATCCATTCTCACTACAACTTTCACTTCCGCGAATCAACATTTTCCCCAGTAAATGAGGATCCAACACTTCCTCCCATACAACAGCACAAAGGGTGGCATACCAATGCACTAATGATGGCTGTTGAAATAGGATAACTCAACCAAGGATAAATACGTGCCACAACACCCTCCGAAATCTAATACACATGCCCGAAGCATGTCCTTGAGCGTCTGAATCGTTCACTCCCTCTGAGGTGTCCTCTGACATCATCAGGATAAGCTCTAGCTCATCACATATCCCTCTTCGAGACTGAGCACCAGGTCAGCTTTTGACTCCACAGCTGAGCCTCCAAAGGTCACCCAAATCATGATCCAAATATCCCACTAACATCCTCCCCGTGACCACTATCCCGGCCCCGTGACACGCAAGTCACGAAATTCTATTTTCCTTATGCAAGAAAGTACAATCCAACCGAGGATCGTCTCCACTCTGATCTCTGGTTTCTGCTGTGCATATCTCTTGCCATCTCACCACATTCCCCGACAGAGACGGGGACCCCAGTCTCGCCCCCGGTCCAACATCCAGGCTCCAAAAACTCATTACTAGGGCTACTCAAGCCCAAAACTCTTCCACATCATACACTGATCGGAGAACATTCCATCATCACACTCTCTTGCCATCTAGTGAGCACTACGACTCCCCACGGTATCACAACACCCTCTGACTAGTGAGTACTACGGCTCCCTGCAGTATCACAACACCCTCTGACTAGTGAGTACTACGGCTCTCCGCAGTATCACAACACCCTCTAACTAGTGAGTACTACGGCTCTCCGCAGTATCACAACACCCTCTGACTAGTGAGTACTACGGCTCCCCGCAGTATCACAACACCCTCTGACTCCACTAGCTCGTGCTCCACAGACTATCATAGGCGGCTACCCATACTCGTCTCGAATATTCATCACAGACTCTGGAGGCAATCGTCATAACAGATGCCCACCCTTGCAAAGATCCACTCTCCCAAGTAATCTCCCTGGATGCCCATACTCGAAGGGCTATCACTAGTTCCATAGATACCTGATATACCACAAGTCGTCTCAACTCAAGATTCACGAATAACTTCGAAATAAAGATATCAATACCCGGATACCTCGGAACACCCCCACCGATCATCACAAGATCCTGCCACAACCACAGGTTTCCTGCCCCAAGCACCATATAGATGCAATAATACATTCCCTCTGAACCCCATAACTAGATCTTCATTTTTCCCAAGTTGCAACTTCGGTGTATTCAATTTCCCAACTGCAATACGAAGAAACGCTAACGCTACGAAATACGCTGATAATTCTCCGAAACCCTTTTTCCCGCCACTCAAAACCCAAACAAGGATACGCATACCGACCCGGGAGTTGGCTGCCTAATCATTCTTTATCTACTTGCCCCAACACTGACCAATACCAGATTCCTGACTAATAAACACCTGTCGTGGAGACATTCATCCTTCTCAAACAAGTACTTCCCGCATTAACTCACTCCGACCCCTTTCCTCGATCACCGACATCTCTGGTCTCATGATTTCTTACCGCATATCTCTATACTCCACTTATAACTGCTCCTGACAAATCTCTGCTTTCTTACATACGGCACCCGGTTCTCCCCCACTTAGGGTTCAAACCGTCACCAAATAGCACACAAATATTCCATAACTATATTCTCCAGCAAAATCGCACCTGCCCCCGGAAAGTGCTACACAACGCCCGATAATCCCCCTTACGGAAATGAATCGACTTCATATACTCTGAACCTCTGATGAACTCCTCAAGAACTTCTCGTCACGTCTGCCTCTAGTCGTTCCAAATATCTTACCAATCTAGTACCAACAAATCAACTGCTTAATAACATCCCTGGCTCATAGACTGAACCATAAAATCACCGTACCCCTCACCTCAACTCATCAACCAACGCTCCAACACCGGGATCACCCCACGAACAAGGACCCACTCCCATATTCAACACCCCATGGATAGAAAACTCTCTGCACCACTAAACTCGACTGAACTCCCCACTGATACCACTACCATACACCCAACTATACTCAATTAGGTATAGCGTGGCCCTCGACTATCTTAGTCCCAACTGACTATCTGCTCATGATAGATCACTGCCTCGCGGCACACATGTTACCTGATACTCTGGGGGGAAATCATCATCAATGACGACCTGCAGGGTTTACCCCTAAACCCAAAACCAAAACATCATGCTTCTCATATTCTCACACTTACATAATCAGTACCTCCCCGATCATAGGAGGTGACATCTCCTTTATCGACTGATCACTCAACTCAGATCGAAATTCTCCCTTCCACTGACTCCTTACTAGAATACTCTGAGGGACTCTCGATCTCCCTCTCAAGGGACGCCTCTTCGAACTTACTCGTGACCGAATAACCGGAGAACCACAAACATCATTCACTACGAACCATGGTACTCCTTCCACGACATCTCTTCTCAATATGCCCCGATGTATGGTACCCTAACCATGACATCACTCCCCAATTCGCTCTGATGTATGGTACCCGGACCATAACATCACTCCTCAATCTGCTCTGATGTATGGTACCCGAACCATAACATCACTCCTCAATCTGCCCTGATGTATGGTACCCGAACCATAACATCACTCCTCGATCCGCCCTAATGTATGGTACCCGAACCATAACATCACTCCTCGATCCGCTCTGATGTATGGTATGCAAACCATGACATCCCTCCTCAATCTGCTCTGATGTATGGTACCCGAACCATAACATCACTCCTCAATCTGCCCTGATGTATGGTACCCGAACCATAACATCACTCCTCGATCCGCTCCGATGTATGGTACGCAAACCATAACATCGCTCCTCAATCTGCTCTAATGTATGGTACCCGAACCATAACATCACTCCTCAACCTGCCCTGATGTATGGTACCCGAACCATAACATCACTCCTCGATCCGCTCCGATGTATGGTACTCAAACCATAACATCACTCCTCGATCCGCCCTGATGTATGGTACCCGAACCATAACATCACTCCTCGATCCGCTCTGATGTATGGTACGCAAACCATGACATTGCTCCTCAATCTGCTCTGATGTATGGTACCCGAACCATAACATCACTCCTCAATCTGCCCTGATGTATGGTACCCGAACCATAACATCACTCCTCGATCCGCTCCGATGTATGGTACGCAAACCATAACATCGCTCCTCAATCTGCTCTTTAGAACCTTCAGAATACTCCCTGTATCAAGTATGGGTCCTCTGCTTTCAGTAGTACGGGCCCTTACTACCTGCCACATCTACCCATACTTTCCACACGGACCATCCCAGAGCTTCTAAATAGCTGCTCGACCTGCTCTTTCACCAATCCCATCGCGCGTGCTCGCTCCCCAGCGAAATTCTCTATTCTACAAGTGCACTCATCTGGATAGGGTTATTCCCTAGGCTCTTCCGTCGTCCTCCCACTTCTTTGCTATCAGCTGCTGAAGAGCTCCTAATGATGCCAGCCATCTACCTCCTGAATATCATCATATTCACTTGGTAGCTGACTCCCATCATCGAGAGTTCCACAAAGCACAAAGCAAGCAGCATTCGAGCATCGAAGGATACATAGGACTCCCTCTCTTTGATAACTCCACCTTCTCAGCTCATCCTCGAAAGTACCACCGAACTCCGTAACTCTACCCCTCATGGGTTCTAACTGGATACTCTCACTCATCACATACTTAAAACATAACACATATAACAATGAGTCCTAGGCTAAGGCATCACAAATCAGGCCACTCTAGTCCTAACATATGAAATACCTAGCCTGTCTCTAGCATGCAATAATATCTCATAAAGTGCATCATACATATCTCATAACACAAAATAAGGGTATTTTGGGAAGTCACCGTTCGGGCTCTGGCTGATTGTACACACTGCTCCTTCTTGCTTTCTCTTTGAACTCTTATTCACTTTTAGAAAATTATTTCTTTAAAAAATTTTCGTACTTCCTCAGTTTGAGTCCAGATTTACCCGAAGGCGCATCCGAATCCCTCAAACCAAGGCTCTGATACCAACTTGTAACACCGTAAATTTCAAGACAAATTTTTTTTTCATTTAAAATAATCATTTTACTCTTAGAAACACTTGTTTAAAATCTTATTCATAGTCGATTTACAAAACATAACTCCATTTTCACTTGCATAGAAAACCAAGATCCTCCAAAATATGACTCTTTCTCTGGTGTGTACAATCAAGCCGGTGCCGTCCCGTGATACTGAAAGAAACCTGTAAAACATCAAACAAAACACTGTAAGCACGAAGCTTAGTAAGTTCCCCAAAATACCACACATAACACATATTAGCCACTCGAGGCTATAACTCTGTGGGTCCGTGCACCCAAACTCTGTGAACCCTCAGGTTCTAACTCTGGGAACCTTCCGGTTCCAACTCTATAAACATGCACAGCATAAATCACATAGAAATAATGCAGTACAACACATCACGTACATATAGCATACAAATACTCTAATCACATAACTCTGGTTACCTACTCAAGGTAAAGTATAGTGAGAAGACTCACCTGGCAAGCAGAAAGCAGATATCCCCACACTTGAATCTCGAACTCGCCACCGCCTAACATGTAAGGCAAATACTCTCATGCATATAACTCTCGAGGCAAGAATAAATCCTCTCATAACACCCTCTTATGGGTAAAAGACTATTTTACCTCTCTCTCGGCCCAAAGGCCACATCGCTGTCCAAACCCTACAACTCAACGGCCAACCCTTGGTCGAAATCAAAGTCCTCAGTCTAGGTCAACCCTTGACTGACTCTACTCGCCGAGTCAACCCTGTGACTCGTCGAGTTCCCATAATCAGAACTTCCCCATATCGCGACTCAACTCGTCGAGTCACCACGAGACTCGCCGAGTCCCACAACTCTGAGTCCACTCACACCCAACTCACTGAGTCGTCCCTTGACTCACCGATTCTCGACTCAACCAGGAAATATTTGGGACTCTTCGTCAAGACTCGTCGAGTCCAAGAACAGACTCGCCGAGTCTACGGCTATCTTCAACTTACTCGCCGAGTTGTTCATACAACTCGCCGAGTTCCAGGCCATCTTCATCCAACTCGTCGAGTCCACCCATGTGACTCGCCGAGTACCGCCGGTCTGACTACATTCTGAAGCATTCCAGGCCATGCAACTGCTCCAAGACATAGATCTAGCCTCCTACCACTCATCCATCACGTAAAGTGGCAAACTTTACGTGAATCCAAAGAGATCTAAGCCGTTTGCACATTGGGGCTAGGGTTTGGGACATGCAAGCTTCACTAAACACTCCAACACAAGGACTTTCATGCTCTCTGATTCTTCTCCCTTCCAGATCTGAGGTAGCAACCTTAGATCTAACCTCTAGACTTCCCATTTCATCCATAGACAATTTCTCACAAACCCTAAAATGAAGAAACAACATAATCACCAGGTCAAAAACGAGATACTACCTCTAAGTGATGCCCCAACTGCAATGCAATTCGAATCCAAGCAAAGCCCCTTGCTCCAAGCCTTCAATCTTCCCAAAATTCCTTCAACCATTACTTCTCCAAGCTCCAATCCACTCAAAAATGGTGCTTCTCCGCGATTTAGGGTATTCTGGGGCTCAAGGGGTGATAAAGAGGCTGGGAGGAAGACATAATGATCATTATATAAGGCTCAACCCCGAGAATTAGGGTTTTCTCCACTCAGCGCCTACTCGCTGAGTCCAATACACTGACTCGCCGAGTCGGCCACTTAACACGCGACCAAGTCGCGACTCTACTCGCCGAGTCCACACATGGACTCGCCGAGTCGCTCTTTCCCAATTTACTCTTTTAGCCCTTCAACTCTACTCTTGATATTTCGGGATGTTACAGCATATCTGGGTGCCCGACCTACTCCTTCAGTCCTCTCGACCGGATAATGACTAGCATATTTGGGTGCTGGTCTCCCCTTCGGTCCTTTCGACTGGATACTGACTAGCATATCTGAGTGCTGGTCTCCCCTTCGGTCCTTTCGACCGGATACTGACTAGCATATCTGGGTGCTGGTCTCCCCTTTGATCCTTTCGACCGGATACTGACTAGCATATCTGGGTGTTGGTCTCCCCTTCGGTCCATTTCGACCGGATATTGGGGACTATTTCACCCCTACCACTACCACATAACACATATCACATAATCTATTAACATGGCTGGGCATGACTGAAAGTCCATAATTTTATGGTTTCAGCTAGTCATAAGTTTTGTATAGATTTATTCAGGACGTCAGAGTGTGTATTGCAGTAGTGTTTGTTTTTAGCTTGTAATGTGTGCTGCCGCACATGTGTGTGCAGCCGCACATAGTGTGTGCGGCCGCACATGTGTGTACGGCTGCACACTCTTATGCTGGTAGGAAGTGTACTATTTATAGTCATTGAGATGTGTCAGATGGTACTTACTTTTTCAGTCAGAACTCTACAGTGGTTGTACTTTCTCAAGATGTACTTGACATTTATTCGTAATAGATGTGTGCATGCTTGATTTTACTTTCTTCTACATTTCACCTTAATTGCAATTAACTTCATTGATTACTGAATTGGATCCTTAGTTTTGGGACTAACAATTAGTATCAGAGCCAATTTGGTATCAATTGAAGTTGTTTTTGAGTAACTGTTGTTTGATTCTTGTTTTTAATAGTTTGCAAAAGCTTGAAATCAAGTTTCATAAAAATCTGAGATAATCGGGTTTGCTGCCAACTGTTGAAGGTTTGCTGCCATAGTGTGTGCGGTGGAGCGTATTTTTGAAGTGTGTGCGGTTGGTGCTGAGTGTGCGGTTACATTATGCACGGTTGGATTTGTTATTAGTGTGTGTGCAGATAAAACTTGTTTGTTGTTAGTGTTTGCGGCTAAAACTTGTTTGTTGTTAGTGTGTGTGGCTGAAACTTGTTTGTTATTAGTGTGTGCGGCTAAGACTTGTTTGCTGTTAGTGTGTGCGGTTAAGTATGATTCTGTTGTTGGGTGTACAGTTGAAGTCAAGTGTGTGATTAACCTGTGTGTGTCAAAATGGAATCCCAAGCATGATTGCTCATCAAGATTTTGATGCAATTATCGGAACCACTACTCGTATTCCCAGATTGCTATCAGCTGAAGGATTTCCTGAATGGAAATATCGAATTGACAACTACATCAAAATGAAAGATTTCAAAATTCGGAGAAGTATTTTAAGAGGACCAACTCGGATTACATCCACTCTAGATGATGGCATGGTAATTGACAAACAGATTGAAAACTACACTGATGATGACTTTGAAAGAGTTGAAGAACAAGAAAAGGCACTCGCTACACTCACCATGGCATTGTCTCCTGAGATATCACAAGGATTTCATGAATACATGTCAGCAAAAGCATTGTGGGAAGCGCTCATAGAAGTCTACGAAGGAAATGAAGACATGAAGCAAAGCCGACAAGAAATGCTCCGACAAAAATTCAACATGTTCAATTACGTATTGGGAGAATCACTAGAAAATCAACTGCAAAGATTTATCACACTAACTACTTAAATGAGCTCCGCAGGCGTGATGGATACTAGGTCTGAAATTAACAAGATGTTGCTAAATTCTCTTCCAAAATCATGGGACATGAATGTCTCAGTGATTAAAAAGACAAAAGACCTAAACCGATTGAGCCTATCTGAAACAATGGCTATCATCAAAGCTTGCGATGTTGATGATAAACAAAGAGAAATCAACCATGTCAAATCGTACTCTACAGCTAATCTTGGAATTCAAAACAAAAATACCGCTTTATCAAGCTTTAACACTCATCCAAATTCTCAAATTCATGTTCCCTAAATTCAACCTTATGCAACCCATCAAACCACACCATACAACATACCTCAAATACGACAAACTCAAGTCTCACAATCTCAAAACATATCTCAAGTTGGTTCGAGTGTTGGTTCTTCCACAGGCGTTTCAGTTCAATCTCAAGGAATTGGTTCCTAAAGTTCATCTGCAAATGAAAAAGAGGAAAATTTGGCTCTAGCTACTGGATTAGTAAATTGTTACAATGCCTTTGTTGTCAGAGAGCTCTCTCCACAACTTTCATTCGTTGATCTCGACCAAATGCACCCTGAAGATGCGGAAGAGATGGATATTACTTGGCAGATGGCAATGGCAGTGTTCAGGGTTAAACAATTCTCAAAGAAGACTGGAAAGAACAATTGGAGCGTAAATTCTGACAAGAAGATGGGATTTAGTAAACGAAAGTTACAGTGTTACAATTGTCATGAACCAAGTCACTTTGCAAGGGAATGCCCAAAACCCGATCGACGAGAGAACTCTGAAAGAACCATGGTGCCAGTGACTTATGTTCACAACAACAACAAAGGATCATCTTCAACAAATCAATCTGCAAACATGGCAATGGTGGCCCAATCGTTTAGCTAGGAAGATCAAGTTCAGGCCCTAAACATTTCGGGACCTGAAAAGGAAAATCTTGCTCAAGTCAAGGAAGAAGATGAAGAAATGGAAGCAGATCCAGAAGAGGAAATGATGAATCTGCAAATTGCATTCATGGTGCAGACCACTCCTGAACAGGTCAAATCTGAGGTTAGTGAATTCGGTTGCTCTCCATCCTATATTAAAACTGTTAAGTTTTTAAGAGATCAAATTGAGATAATCAAAAGAGAGAACGAGGACTTGAAATATGAGGGATATACTGTTAGAAAAAATCAAAATCCCTTAAAAACTCAACTAGAAATAAAAAAAAAAGATTTTTAAAAAATTTCAACAGGATTATAGCAACAAATGTGAGAACTATGATCATCTCAAAAGAAAATTTGTTGTTGTAACTGCGGAACATGTCACATTAAAAAACTATTTTGAACAGGCTGAATTTAATTTCAAGAAATACGATAGGTCAAGTGAAAAGATTGCAAAATTAATTGAAGGACGATCACATTGGAGAGATATCACTCATGGAAATAAAATAAAAGTTGGACTAGGATTTGAGAGTGTCCCTCCTCCCTTTAATCACAATTACACTGCTATTCCTTTGTCTCAAGAAGAAATTGACAGAGAACCTAGTATGGTATATGGAAATTCAGCTTCTGAGCAAGCAATACAGTCTAATAATGAGAGTTTACATACTAACGTTTCTACTTTAAGTGCAGATATATCAATAGTTCAGGGGGAGCATGAAGCTGAAACTTTTGAGTCAAATAACCATATGTCTAAGTCTGGTGTTAATTCTTGTGATGAGTCTGTGTCAAAAACAAATGCTAATGTTTTTGTGTCTGGAGGTGATTTATTTCAGTCTGATATTTCTGTGAATGATGATGTTGTCTCTAATCAAACTGATGAATCTGATTCGAATGTTTCTACACCTTCCACATCTTTATCAAAATCCTGCAATGGAATTTGCAAATGTGGAAGTGTTAATAATGAAAATAAGAAGAATAAATTTGTCAACAGCAGTGCCAAAACTATTGATAATAAACAAATCTATTTTAACTGTGGCACTGCTGGACACATTGCAAGAAATTGTATGAACAGGATGTTTGTTTCTCATACAACAAAAAGTGGAGAGAATGAATTTCGGGGACGATCTTTAACAAGAAAACCCCCCAGAACTCGTTTTCAAAATGGTGACTTGAACAATATTGTCACAACAGAATACATCCCAAAGATCCTAAAAATAGTTTTCCCCCGATAATATGTACGATCACGCCGGCGCCTTCCCATGGTCCTCGCTAGTACCTGAAACACATAACACAACAACTGTAAGCATAAATGCTTAGTAAGTTCCCCAAAATACAACTTACGCACATACACCTTTCCAGGACCTGAACTTCCGGTCCATGTGTCTCAGGGGACTTCCGTCCCGACTAGGTAAACCTTCCGGTCCTACCCACGTCAACCTTACGGTCTACATCACAACGCCTTCCGGTCCATAACATATTCGCCTTCTGGCCCATAACATAATGCCTTCCGGCCCATATCAAGCATATCACACATGGCACATATAACGCTTAACTTATCACACATAATACATATATCTCATATCATATCCGACCTTCCGGTCACACAGTTAAACCCATCCGGGTACAGTATAGTGAGAAGACTCACCTCGTGGAAAGTCTAAGATCTCGTGTCCTCGCTATCACCGAATCGCAACGACGACTCTACCTCGCCTAAACATAACAATATTATTATTTAATATGCAAGGACTTCCACCACTCAAACTTTATCCCTTATCATCATTCTTCAAAGGGTAAAAGACTATTTTACCCTTCCTTGACCTAAAGTCCTCATGTTGACCAAAACCCTAAAAGTCAACAAAAGTCAACCCTGAGAGTACGCGGGGCGTACATCGCCAACCCCCCCCCCCCGGATCGGGGTCTCGACCCAGTACGCTGCTCGTACTGCAAGTTACGCCCAGTGCAACCATCAGAATTAGCCACTCTTCATTTCTGGTCTTAATCGGTTAAGTCATTACCGAAACTTCCAGATCCGACTCCTTTAGTGTGTCTAAATCCATAAAGTCGAGACCTTTAAGCCTTGGCATGGCTGTAAAGGCTCCAACATCACATAACAACCTTTTATTCAAACTTAAGGACCTAGATCTCATGCATGGTGCAATACCGACGTCCAAGATGCCAATTTTATGAGTCTATAACTCCAAAAGATCAGAAATATGAAGTATCTAAGCTTCTGGAGGCCATTTGCACAAAAGTCTCCACCTTTGGGACTTAAACCCTAGAAAATGACATCTAAAGCATACAACATGAACCAAGTGATAAGATCCGAACTTTATACCTAAAAATGAAGCTTTATCCCTTGCAAAGCTCAGATCCACACTTGAGCACCACTTCTAGCCCCTCCAACAAGCTCTTCTTCTCCTTTGCAACCTTGGAATGGCACCACCAAGCTTAGAATACACACACAATGGCTAAAGAACGAAGGTACACTCTTTTTAGGGTTTCACTCTCAGGAATGGTGACTGAGAAGTCCAGCCACACATTCCTTTTATAGCCCCTTCAAAGGAAATTAGGGTTTGAGTCTGAATGAGTTACGCCGGGGGTAACCTTGGGTACGCCCCGCATACCTGAGGGTGAACACGTCCAAATGAGGCGCGCGAGTATGTGCAGCGTACACCTTGTACGCCCAGTGTACTCGCCTACCATGAAAACCCTAAATCACCAACTTAACCAAGATGCAAGGCCAAAAGAAGAATACCAGGATTTCGGGCTGTTACAATTCTCCCCCACTAGAATCAGACTTCTCCCCCCGAAGTCTCACACTGAAAACAATTCTGGATACTAATCCCGCATCTCAGACTCGGTCTCCCATGTCAGCTCGGACCCCTTCCGATGTTGCCACTGCACTTGTACCAGGGGTACTTCCTTGTTCCTCAAAACCTTAACTTTCCGATCCCTGATCGCTACTGGTCTCTCCACATAGTTCAGGCCTGCATCCACCTGAATATCATCCAATGGCACCACTTTCGACTCGTTAGCAATCCATTTCCTCAACTGCAAGACATGAAAGGTATCATGGATCTGCCCCAACTCAACAGGTAGATCCAACCGGTAGGCTACCCGACCTACCCTAGCAATTACCCTGAAGGGTCCAATATACCGGGGCCCCAACTTGCCCCTCTTCCTGAATCGTATCACTCCTTTCCAAGGAGAGACCTTTAGGAGCACAAGGTTACCCACCTGAAACTCGGGCTCGGACCGTCGCCTGTCCGCATAACTCTTATGGTGACTCTGTGCGGTCAACAACCTCTGCCTGACCTGCTGAATCTGCTCGGTCGTCTGCAGTAAAATCTCCGTGCTACCCATTACCCGCTGCCCCACCTCTCCCCAGCAGATGGGGATGCGACACCTCCGCCCATACAACAGCTCAAAGGGTGGCATACCAATGCTCGAATGATGGCTGTTGTTGTACGAAAACTCTGCTAAAGGTAGATAGATGTCCCAGCTCCCTCCAAAATCCAAAACACATGCTCGAAGCATATCCTCAAGCATCTGAATCATCCGCTCCCTCTGTCCGTCTGTCTGCGGGTGGTATGCGGTACAAAAATGCAGTCTCGTACCCAACTCCTCATGAAACTTCTTCCAAAACCTGGAAGTAAAACGCACATCCTGATCTGAAACAATCGATATCGGAACCCCATGCCGCGATACCACCTCCCTCACGTATAATTCCGCCAACTTCTCCACAGGAGAGCTCTCGCTGATGGCTAGAAAATGAGCGTTCTTCGTCAATCTATCCACAATCACCCAAATTGCATCGACTCCCCTCGTAGTCCGTGGCAATTTGGTGATAAAATCCATGGTAATATGTTACCACTTCCATTCGGGAATCTCTAGCGGCTGCAATTTACCGTGCAGACGTTGGTGCTCGGCCTTAACCTATCGACAAGTCAGGCATCTCTCAACAAACCATGCAACATCCCTTTTCATACTGGGCCACCAATACTCCTTCCTTAGATCCAAATACATTTTTGTAGCCCCGGGATGAATCGAGAATTTCAATCGATGCTCTTCCTCCATAAAAATACTACGCGCACCGCCCACAAACGGTACCCAAATCCGACCCTGAAAACTCAAAAGCCCTCGACCATCCGTGACGAATCCTGATACCTGACCTACAACCCGCTCCCTCTTCTAGTTTTCTGGTTTCGCAGCCTCAGCCTGAGCTCCTCGAATAGTATCCAAAATCGGGGTCATTATCGTCAACCTCATACAAATATCTCGGATCGGGGTGCTTTCCGTCCTACGTCTCAACGCGTCGGCTACCATATTAGCCTTGACCGGGTGCTACAGGATCTCACAATCGTAATCCTTCACCACATCAAACCATCTCCTCTGTCGCATATTTAGATTTGGATGATCCATCAAGTACTTCAGACTCGTGTGTTTCGTGTAGATGGTACACCGAACCCCATAAAGATAATGCCGCTAGATCTTGTGGGTAAACACCACAACCCCCAATTCCAGGTCGTGGGTGGGATATCTCGACTCATGAGGCTTCAACTGCCTCGAAGCATACGCTATCACATGCCCCCTCTGCATAAGCACCGCCTCTAAACCCGATATAGATGCATCACAGTACACCACAAAATCCTCCATCCCTTCCGGAAGTACAAGCACCGGGGCCTCGCACAATTTCTGACGTAGGGTCTCGAATGAGGACAGATGCTCTGGTCCCCACGAAAATGCAACACCCTTCCGGGTTATCCTAGTAAGCGGCACGGTGATCTTGGAGAAATCCTTGATAAACCTGAGACAATATCCAGCCAATCCCAGAAAACTCCTGATCTCAGTGGGCGATCTCGGCGCCTCCCACCTCCACACCGCCTCAATCTTGGTCGGGTTGACCAATATCCCTTTCTGGTTAACAAGATGCCCGAGGAACTGGACCTCTCCAATCTCAATACCCCAAGAATCTCCCTCTAATGTTCCTCATGCTGCTCCCTAGACCTCGAATATACCAAAATATCATCAATGAATACGATCACCGACCGATCCAACATCGGCCTGCACACCCGGTTCATAAGATCCATGAACGTGGCCAGGGTATTGGTGAGCCTAAAAGGCATCACCACAAACTTGTAATGTCCATAATGAGTTCTGAATGCAGTCTTCTGAATATCTTCATCCCGAACCCTAATCTGATGATAACTCGACCTCAAGTCTATCTTGGAGAACCAAGATGCCCTCTGCAACTGATCGAATAGATCGTCGATCCTAGGTAACGGATACCGGTTCTTAACCGTCAACTTGTTCAACTCCTGGGAATCGATACACATCCGGTGTGAACCATCCTTTTTCTTGACGAACAAAATCGGTGCTCCCCAAGGTGAGCTACTCAGTCGAATAAACCCCTTCCCCAACAGCTCTTGAAGCTGCGAGGATAACTCCTGGATTTCCGGTGGAGCGAGACGATAAGGCGCCTTGGCGATGGGTGCCGCTCCCGGAACCAAATCAATACGGAACTCCACTTGCCTTTCCGAAGGCACACCTGGTAACTCCTCGGGGAACACATCCGAAAACTCACATACTACAGGGAACTCGACCCCAAAAATTGTTGGATTAGTGTCTAAGTCCATAACTATTTTGGTATGTACTTGACCCGATGGTGCATGGTCCTTTTGGGTTACCTTCACCAAAGCAACTTGATTGGAGAAATATATAGAGAGAGAGGATAATATGATTTATTAATATGTTATAAGAATAATATATTAAAGGAGAAATCATATTTGTATAATTAATATTGGTCAATAATTAATTAGGAATTAATTTTGTGATCAAGTGTAATTAATTAAACTAGAGGGGTTGATTTGTAATTATGTGATAGTTACAAAATAAGGTAAGGATTATCTTATTATTAGGTTGGACGAATTTAAGGTGATAAGGCCTTAGAACTCGACTATGATAAGGATTCAAGGATTATCTTATGGGTTGCTTTGTGGATAAGCAACTAGATAAGGATAATGATTGAAACCCTATCTTTACACCTATATAAAGACCTTAAGGCTCATGAATTCGTGTATCCCTTCCCAATAAGTCTTAAGGACGAATTCTAACCTCTCTCCTCTCTCTTTATACCTTCTCCATTTGCTCTTGGTGTTTGTAAGCCATTAGAGGAGTGACACTTGTGACTCTAAGCATTCCAAAGTCAAATCAAGGAGATTTAGGATTGTTATTGCTACATAACAATCAAGGTAATATCTTAAACCTAATAATATGTTAATATCAATTTCCATATACTAGAATTAGGGTTTATAGTCTTGGATTCAAAGCATGTACAATAGAGAAACCTAGATCCAAGCATTAGGGTTTGTATGACCACATAGGATGTCTTATGACCAAAACCCATCAGTGGTATCAGAGCATAGGATGGTTTCAATTGTATTGATGCATTGTATATCTAAAAAATTCAATTTTTTGGTGTTCTGGAGGCTGGACTTGCCGAGTCCATAGCTGAACTCGCCGAGTCTAGGGTGACTCGACGAGTCCAGGCTTGACTCGACGAGTCAACTCGTCAGATAGTGCTTATCTCAGGATTTCTTGCTGTTTTTGCATATGGATAGTTACCTTATCATGTTAGATCAATATTAATTCGATTATATGATATATTTGACTATATTTTTGATCTAATTGGAGATATTTATCAATTAATAAGATAATTGTTTCCTTATAAGATAATTGATTAATTATTTTGAGTATATTGATAAATTGTTTTGCAAGAAATCATTAAACAAATCAAATATGGATAATTATGTAATTAAATGTTAGTTTAGATTATTTGTTATTTGATCCTTGTTGTTATGAAAAGTTTCATATTTTCCCCCTTTAAGTTTTATACTTTAAATTTGAACCCAAAAGTTTTGAAGTTTTGAAATTTAAATAGTTAAAACCCTAATGTTTTGAAAAAGATTTCGACACTTGCCCTCAAGTTTTGGAATTTAAAAGTTGATTAAAAGTTAATTAGGAATGTTAAATTCTAAAACCCTAGTAATGTTTTGAAAAGTTCAAATACACCCTTATGGTTTTATTAATTAATTAAGGAGTATAATTAAAAAAGATTTAATAAATCCATAAATATCTAGGTTAACCATTTAATTGAAAGTGTAATTGTTAAAGTTAACCACCTAATATTTTAAAAGTGTAAAATGCACCCTATACTATATATAGCATTAAAAGTCTAACATTATATATACGTATGAGTAAAAGTCAGTCATACCGTTAGTAGGCCTCATTCACGAAGCTGGTCTATAAGGGGTGTTTTAGGAAATTGCCTATAAAATGGCGATGGAATGGGTATCCACTCTTACCCACCGCACTCTTGACTAGTGGAGGGTCATTAGCCGAACGGGTAGGATAGGACGAAACCTTCCATTATAAGTATAATGAAATACAAAGTAACTAAATGTTTTTGTAATTCCCAATCTTAGTTACTTAGGTAAAAGTGAATTGATGCAATTCCATGAAATTACACTTTGTGCCCTTGCGAAGATGTTAGTGGAGCGTGTGTGGTTTATCGGCACACTAAATGGTTCTAAGCAAAGGTAGCAAAGGGTGACTCAATGTTTGTCATAATTCGGTGAAGCGTATGTGGTTTACCGGCACATTGAATAGGTGATTGTAACATGTGAGGGCACCATGTAAGTTTGCATGGTTATTCACACCCACTTTGTGATCCTGGGCATCTCAGTCACAAACAAGAGGGGCATATCGAGATTTAAACATGCCATTGAAATGTTCAATGAATCTCAAAGGATCTAGGAGTCTTCATAGATTTAAAACTTAAATTTCTTTTTCGTTTTTCATGGTGGAAATTAGTGAATCGTCATTCACTTACCTTCACATATTCTACAACTAGATTACGGCTTCCCTCTTCTAGGTTGTAGCGTATTGTGTTGGGTCCTAGCCTTAGTATCTCATTTGGGTGATTTACTAAGGACTCAATCGATCAACTAACTTGAATTTCGTTTTCTCCCGTTTTGTAGATGTCAAAGTTCGACAACTATGGTCTTCCCAAATCCCGTGGAACAAGCATTCCACATGAAGATATTCCACAATTGGATTGAGGAACAAGAAATCATGCTTCACTTCCTCCTCCTCCTCCAATTATTCTCCCTAACCCACAAGATTGTAAAATTGAAAGGTTCAATATCACTCAAGCCCTTTTGGCAAGTAAACATAAAGAAGGCAAGTTGGTGTGTGCACACGTCTTAGGGATGAAGTCACACATCGATAGGTTAAGGATGATGGGATCCGTTGTCGGTGAAGCGATGGCTGTTGATTGGGTTCTTCAGTCACTTCCTAACTCGTATAGTGAGTTCGTAAGAGAGTACTATATGATGAACCACGACGTGACCCTTATTGATATCACCTACATGCTTATTGCTGTTGAATCAGCAATGGTTTGGCGCAATAGAAAAGCAAAGTTGATTAGTGAATCTACCTTCAAGACCTCTATGGATATAGACAATGGCAATGAAAGACATGCAATGATCGAAAAGTTTGATCATAAGAGAAAGTCGATGTCTGAAGTAGTTCCATGTGTTGTTCCAAAAGAGTCAATTTGCTTTTATTGCCAAGAGAAGGGGCATTGGAGACGAAGTTGCCCTATTTACCTAAGAGATCTAAGAGATGGGAGAGTCAAAAGTATGACTACGCTTCAGGTAAAATCCACTATCTAACTCCGTTAAGTTCCTATTCATTGATTCTTAATACATGATGTGATAAGATTGCATTTGAATGTTTTGAAGGATTGGTGAAAAGAAAGGAAGCTTGATAAGAGAGCAAGATGAATCTAATCACAAGAGATGGATCTCGATCGCATGGACTTGAAGATTGGATTTTGAGATTAGATAGTTATGATAGAGTTGTTAGAAATTTTCCTTTTACATAGTTTTCAATAGATTTTGCATTGTAAGGACAAATGTTTTTCCGCTGCTTTTATAAATAAAATAAATTTTGACTTATTTATTTGTTTACTTCCTTGCAATGAAATCGTTATGAAAATTGATGTTTGCATATTTCTACAATGATTGGATATGATTCTTAATTATGTTATTTATGGAAATGTCGAGAATTTACCAAATAGGAAGAGTTTCTCATCGCCCAAAGTTTCAGTTAGACAGGAATTTGGAATCACGCAACTTGGTTGCATGATGAATGAGAAATTTCATATTTGGAAATTAGACAAATTCGTTGACAAAGTGTCAAGTGAAGGACTAGGAGATCGAGTACACAAAGTTGTGTGTTGATCAAGTTCACCATAAGAGTAACAAAGATATTCGTCATGATTTACTAAAGGCTTAGTAAATATGATTACACTTACAAGATTAAGTGTAATTCTGAATTGATTAAAGGGTTTAGATCAAGACTAGAACGAATAAGAAGAATCAAGTAGGCAGAAAGATAAAAGTTTCTCCATTCTAAAAAGAAATGAGAGTAGCTTTTATGCTTTATAATGGGTCTTAATGATTAAGAACCATATCTCAATTGATCCTCTAAGTGAGTCGTAGTACAATTGTATGTTTAAGAAGAGGAATCAAGGATTGAAGAAATGGTTAAATCAAGAAGTCTATCATACTTCGTTCCAATAACAAGTCTTAAAGTTAAGATTGTGACAATGAGTGAAAAGTATTAAAGGTTTATAACATTCATCAAATGTGGAAAGTTGTGATGTCTTGGATAAGACAAAGACCAACTAGGACCAATTTATGAAGTGTTTTGATACAAGCTACACTAACTCTTGAAAATTTGTTTGTCAAGAAATGTTTATTGACAAAAGAATCTTATATGTCAAGGAGTCAGTGGGAGTCTTAATGGTCTCAAAAAGTTTCAAGAACAAATCAAATAAACCTTATCGATCATCACTAGCACACGGGTTGAGGTTTACAACCTATCGTGTTGATGTTATTTTGTTTCTATGCCATTCAAATTGAGTTAATTATGCATGTGAGTTCTATGAGTTCTCATTTTGAACGCATAAAAGGTAAAGCACCTTGATCAATGAAAGGTACATTGATAGGAAAAAGTTGAGATGCTTAACTACTTGGAAGACGTGGTGGGCAGCTGTGCTACCATAAGGCAAGAAATCAAGATTAAGAAAGTTCAGTCCATATGAGTCTGAATTTGTCGTAAACTTTGGTTTTAACAAATTCACATGGATAGGAACAAATACACCATTTAAATCTAAGTGTCATAAGATTTCCTCCTTCATGAAAATGATTGTGAGGAAATGCTTTCACTAAGAAAGATTTTAAGAAGATAGTGATTGTAAAGTGGCATTCTCGAATTCAATTATGGTTACGGTATCCCTTTCCATGATTTAAATTGTGAGGTTTGGCAATTAGTCTTAATAGTTTAGACACACATATGAACTATCTAAAGCAAAGGTGTATAAGCTTAAGAGGCCTTGATAAAAGATTATCAAAGCATTAAGTATTAGAAACATGGACTTAAGAAATTCAATGGGTATTGTTTTCTGAAAGTTAAGATGTTTGTGAATACATGTCGAAGCTAGTGGGAGCATAAGTGTTATGTTTTATAATAATCATCATGATAGTGGGAGCATAAAAGTTATGATTGTATGATTATTATGGAAAGTTTTGCAAGTTGGCAATATTAATTATAGAAAACAAGAGTTATACCTTGCAAAGTCGTAAGGGTTGTATAGTTGTTTTGCTATAATTAAGGGATAGAATATTATGCTTCATTTCAAATCTAAAGGAGTAGGTTGAGAAATGTTGATAAATTTAGTCAAAGGTACATAGTGTGTTCTTAAAATTTCGATTATGATTACGGCATTCCTTTTCACAATTCGAGTTTTGAGAACATAGCGAATAAAACATTATGTGTCGTGTCCCATACGCTTCGGGTATAGGATCGATTGCAAATGCTTTAATATTTGACCATTCTAAAATTTTCCAAATGTCTAGCGCATTTAGAGGGAAAAGGGACTAGAATCGGTTTTGACTAAAATAATTAAACAACTATCAAAGGACAATCCAATGTTCGATGATGATTGGTTGCTTGTGAGTAGTTGGAAGCATGGTATTGAATGGACCAGATCGACATTATTATGAATAGATAAGATTCTATTAAGAATGAGTTGTCATATGGAAAATATGGAAGCGTGTCCATATTGGGAATTGAATATTAAAAAAAATCTATGACTAGATTAGAAACTTTTATGCAAAAGGATGTTCAAAGGAATGTACTTTGAGAGAGAGACATCATATCTAAGGAATTGTCTTGTAACAATCTCCGATAGAGGACTTTGTAATATCATTGGAAATAGTCTTTGTGACTTTGGTGCAGTGACATTACGAAAGGTTCGTTGCGTAAAGTGTTAGAATCTAGCATATTCTATAAGTAGCAAGAATTTGATATTCTTACACTTATGAAAAGGATTTGGAGTTGTAAAATGAGAATGATTGGAAATGTGTTCAATTTGTCTATTTCACAAAGTAAGAACCATAGGTAAACATTGTGTGCATGCTAGGTGCATGGGACAAGTGTAATAATTCAAGTAAGAAGTTGATTACCCGAAACGACAAATAATGAGTAATCAATATTGTGATAAATAAAAGGCGTTTTATTTATACTCAAAGGTTTGAGGCCATATGGGATTAGTATTATTCTTGTGTTTCACATTTGCATGTTTTGACTTCCAGAATAATTGAGTTTATTAAGAATAATCGAATTATTCGAACGGGTCACAGTCATTCATATGTTGGAAGTAGATATGAATGAAGACTGTCGTGAATTGGTGTGTGGATTGTCTAGAAGAGTATTAGACATAAGCAAATGTTTGCTGCAACGTTCATGAGTGCTTATGAATATTATTTGAGCATTGGATTAAACCCACGCTCACTTGGATCACTCCATGAATTGTATTACGAGTGATTGGTAAGACGATAACATCTTATATTCTTGAAACCGAGATGTGTGAGTTGTATCTTGCAAATCGGTTGCACATTGATAATATGTAAACGCACCAGTAACTTGGTGTTATAAAACATATTGTTTTGTGTAATTCCGTGGGTGAGTGCAAGCAAGCATTGTATCAAATTTTATCCGTTACTTTTATTCAAAGTAGAATAAAAGCGATATCTTTGGGCCCCTCGATGGTTTAATGATGACAAACGTAAATGCTCGGCCGGGCTAGGGCTAATTTGATTTGTTCAATTAGTATGTCGTCATAAATCAGAAATCAAGAAGTAGTACAAAGAGAATGATTAAAAATCATATCTTATACGATATCTAGAATGGAGGAATATATGATCCCTTATCTAAGGACACGCATATCTGATAGGATCAGAGTTGACAGCGGCTATGGAAAGCTACGATTGCAGATCAGGATCTGAAGTCATATGCAGAATAGTTATTAGACTTATCCAGGTGGGAGACTATTGGATTAGTGTCTAAGTCCATAACTATTTTGGTATGTACTTGACCCGATGGTGCATGGTCCTTTAGGGTTGCCTTCACCAAAGCAACTTGATTGGAGAAATATATATATAGACAGAGAGGATAATATGATTTATTAATATGTTATAAGAATAATATATTAAAGGAGAAATCATATTTGTTTAACTAATATTGGTCAATAATTAATTAGAAATTAATTTTGTGATCAGTGTAATTAATTAAACTAGAGGGGCTGATTTGTAATTATGTGATAGTTACAAAATAAGGTAAGGATTATCTTATTATTAGGTAGGACGAATTTAAGGTGATAAGGCCTTAGAATTCGACTATGATAAGGATTCAAGGATTACCTTATGGTTTGCTTTGTGGATAAGCAACTAGATAAGGATAATGACTGAAACCCTATCTCTACACCTATATAAAGACCCTAAGGCTCATGAATTCGTGTATCCCTTCCCAAGAAGTCTTAAGGATGAATTCTAACCTCTCTCCTCTCTCTTTTTACCTTCTCCATTTGCTCTTGGTGTTTGTAAGCCATTAGAGGAGTGACACTTGTGACTCTAAGCATTCCAAAGTCATATCAAGGAGATTTGGGATTGTTATTGCTACATAACAATCAAGGTAATATCTTAAACCTAATTATATGTTAATATCGATTTCCATATACTAGAATTAGGGTTTATAGTCTTGGATTCAAAGCATGTACAATAGAGAAACCTAGATCCAAGCATTAGGGTTTGTATGAGCACATGGGATGTCTTATGAGCAAAACCCATCAAAAATCTCGAGCACACATCCTCGAATCACATCAGTGGCGTATACCGCTTTCTCATCCGCTATAGAAACTCACAGGAGTCAACTCATCACCTCCCGATCAATACTGATGTATTGGCTAAAATCCAATGATACAAAAGACCGACTCGCACCCGAGTCAAATAATACCAAAGCAGGTACAGAATTCACAAGAAAAGTACCTACGCATATCATAATATAAGCACAATACCTTATCATAAAAGTAAATACGCGAAAGAATACATACCAGCTACGACATCAGGCACCGCACAGACCTCCTCCAGAGTCAACTGAAAAGCCCTCCCACGAGCCTTCGGAGTCTCGGCTTTCACCGGCCGAGGCTCGGTAACCCTGGCAGCAGGCGTAGATCCCTGACGAAGCTGGGGGCACTCGGCCTTCCGATGGCCGGTCTGGTTGCAATGAAAACAAACCATAAATCCCTTGGGGCAATCCCTAGCAATGTGCCCCTCCTGCCACACTTGTAGCAAGCACCCGATCGACACGCCCCCTCGTGACCCTTGCCGCACTTTTCGCAAGTGCGGCCCTTCTGACCACCCGATCTCGAATCGGTGGACTTGGTCCACTTGGCTGCCGGCTAAGACTGAGCCGGCCGCCGATCCACCCGTTGAGACTCGGCCTCCTCCCTAGCCTGGGTCTCCAACTCCATCTCACACTTCCTGGAATTCGCCTGAAGCTTAGCAAAAGTCTGGTATGACGAGTTCGATACGAACTCCCGAATATCCCTCCTCAGCACACCCAAATACCGGCTCATCCGAACCTGCTCTGTGGACACCTGCTCAGGGCAAAACATCACCCTCTCATTAAACTTCCGCGTGATCACCATGACAGAATCATTACCCTACTTGAGGGTCAAGAACTCCTGAACCAACTGTTCCCTCTCCACCAGGGGAACGTACTCGTCTCTGAACATAGCAGTAAACCTCTCCCAAGTCACACCTGAAACCTCTACCAGAGTGAAGTTCGCCGTCACGAATTCCACCAATCCTTTGCTCCCAGGTGGAGCTGGTTCAAGGCGAACCGTACCCTCAGATGCTCCGGACATGAACAAGTGTTGAAGCATCCCTTGATATCAACAATCCATCTCATCACAACGATCGGATCCTGCGTCCCATCAAACTCAGGTGGCTTCATGTTGCTGAACTCCTGGAACAGCAACGAGTCACCTCCCTATGGTCTGGCAGCGGCCACAGTTGCGGTAGCTGCAGCAGCTGCGGCCTCAGTCAATGCAGCGTACCGCTCATCAAAAGTCTCCATCAGTGTGGTCTTAATAGACCGAAACATCTCCGGAATCTCAGCCCATATCGCTGCAGCCACCTCCTCATGAATCATCTGATGAAGCTCCTCGTCACTCACACTGCTCGTACCAGGTCTGTGGCATGGTCCAACCATGATGCCCTGAAATACAACATAGAAATATCAGAGACTCTATCGAGCATAATCGCACTCGATAACGCAACCCTACTTAATCTCTGATACCCATGGATTCTTACTTGGGTTGCCCACTGACCCGGTGTCTTCAGTAGTATGGGCCCAATACTACCAACTACACCGCATCAACATTCACCCCAAGTCCTCCTCCCCAAACCCCGGATCATGAGTACTCTAATCTTGCCATGCACTAGCTACCCACTCGCTCTCAAAGCACCTCATAGCAGCAGATTTCCCTAGACTAAGGCATCACAAATCAGGCTACTCTAGTCCTAATATGAATACCTAGTCTACTAGCGTGCGTAAAGCGTGGTGGGCCAATAACCCACAGGTCCCAGGATCAAAACCTGGCTCTGATACCAACTTGTAACGACGTAAATTTTTAAAACCAATTTTTCATTTTTGTAATAATCAAATCATCGATTAATATTTCAAATTCAAACGTAAACAGTATTGTCACAACATAATACATCCCAAACATCATAAAAATAGTTTTCCCCCGATAATGTGTACGATCACGCCGGCGCCTTCCCACGGTCCTCTCTAGTACCTGAAACACATAACACAACAACTATAAGAATAAATGCTTAGTGAGTTCCCCAAAATTCAACTTACGCACATACGCCTTTCCAGGCCCTGACCTTCCGGTCCATGTGTCTCACGAGACTTCCATCCCGACTAGGTAAACCTTCCAGTCCTACCCACGTCAACATTACGGTCCACATCACAACGCCTTCCGGCCCGTAACATATTCGCCTTCCGGCCCATAACATAATGCCTTTCGGCCCATATCAAGCATATCATACACGGCACATATAACGATTAACTTATCACACATAATACATATATCTCATATGATATCCGACCTTCCGGTCACACAGTCAAACCCATCCGGGTACAGTATAGTGAGAAGATACACCTCGTGGAAAGTCTAAGATCTCGTGTCCTCGCTATCACCGAATCGCAACGACGACTCTACCTCGCCTAAACATAATAAT
The DNA here is from genome assembly GCF_052625555.1 of Lactuca saligna. Lineage (NCBI taxonomy): Eukaryota > Viridiplantae > Streptophyta > Magnoliopsida > Asterales > Asteraceae > Lactuca > Lactuca saligna. The sequence continues at coordinate 76,906,394 of NC_136421.1, forward strand.
ATTATTATTTAATACGCAAGGACTTCCACCACTCAAACTTTATCCCTTATCATCATTCTTCAAAGGGTAAAAGACTATTTTACACTTCCTTGACCTAAAGTCCTCATGTTGACCAAAACCCTAAAAGTCAACAAAAGTCAACCGTAAGAGTACGCGGGGCGTACTGCTAGATATACGCGGGGCGTACATCGCCAACCCCCCCCCCCCAGATCGGGGTCTCCACCCAGTACGCTGCGTGAACTGGAAGTTACGCCCAGCGTAACCATCAAAATCAACCACTCTTCATTTCTAGCCTTAATCGGTTAAGTCATTACTCCAAATTCCAGATCCGACTCCTTTAGTGTGTCTAAATCCATAAAGTCGAGACCTTTAAGCCTTAGCATGGCTGTAAAGGCTCAAACATCACATAACAACCTTTTATTCAAACTCAAGGACCTAGATCTCATGCATGGTGCAATACCCACATCCAAGATACCATTTTTATGAGTCTACAACTCCAAAAGATCAGAAATATGAAGTATCTAAGCTTATGGAGGCCATTTGCACAAAAGTCTCCACCTTTGGGACTTAAACCCTAGAAAATGACATCTAAAGCATACAACATGAACCAAGTGACAAGATCCAAACTTTATACCTGAAAATGAAGCTTTACCCCTTGCAAAGCTCAGATCTACACTTGAGCACCACTTCTAGCCTCTCCAACAAGCTCTTCTTCTCCTTTGCAACCTTGGAATGGCACCACCAAGCTTAGAATACACACACAATGGCTAAAGAACGAAGGTACACTCTTTTTAGGGTTTCACTCTGAGGGATGGTGGCTGAGAAGTCCAGCCAAACATTCCTTTTATAGCCCCTTCAAAGGAAATTAGGGTTTGGGTCTGAATGAGTTACGCCAGGCGTAACCTTGGGTATGCCCCGCGTACTTGAGGGTGAACGCGTCCAAATGAGGCGCGCAAGTACGCGCAGCGTACACCTTGTACGCCCAGCATACTCGCCTACCATGAATACCCTAAATCACCAACTTAACCAAGATGCAAGGCCAAAAGAAGAATACCTGGATTTCGGGCTGTTACAAGTTTCAAAAGAATAAACAGGTTTTTCGTAAAAACAATAGGAGTTTGCCAAAGAGAAGGATTGGATCTTCAAACTCTTCAAGTAGAAAATCCACCGGCTCGAAACAAACCAAAATATTTTCAAAACCTAACTTTCAGTGGATACCAAAATCTATTTTAAAAACAACTTCAGATCAGTCACCATTCACCTCTAAATCAAAAGAAAAGAAAGAATTAAATGAAAAATCTGTGAAAGGAAAGGGTCAGCCCAAGATTATGATGACATGGGTTCCCAAAACTAAATGATTCCGATCATCATGCAGGGACAATTACGGAGGAATGTCGCCAGACCTTGGTATGTCGACAACGGCTGCTCCCGGCACATCACTTGAGACATATCCTAACTGCATGACATTCAGACTTTCAATGGAGGATATATTTCTTTTGCGGGTGGAGAGGGTGGAAAAATTACTCAAAAAGGAACTGTTTCAAATGGAGTGCTGAATTTTGAGACTGTTAACTTTGCTCCTAAACTGAAGCACAGCTTGTTGAGTGTATTCCAGATATGCGACAAGGGCTACTCTACTCATTTCACCAATAAGGAATGTTTGATCTTAAAGCTTGGCATTGTCATCCCTGAAGATTGGATTCTTGTAAGATCTAAGCGGGATGGAAATGCCTACATTATTGACATGAATAGCAATTTCCCTGACGATGTCACCTATCTCTTCTCCAAAGCTTCTGAACAAAATGCGATGTTGTGGCATCATCGTCTCGGTCATGCAAATGCAAAGAACTTGAATCGGTTTGCGAAGAACAAACTTGTCTGACGGTTACCTGTCAAAGATTTCATTACTTTTGAAAAATGTGTTTCCTGAGCTCTGGGAAAACATCATCGGAAACCACACTTTCCAAAGCAGATAAACTCCATAAGTCAAGTGCTCGAGTTGCTACATATGGATTTATTTGGTCCGGTTAATGTTCTCAGCATCAATCGAAACTCATAATTCCTAGTTGTGATAGACGATTACTCTCGTTTCACTTGGGTTTTCTTCTTGTCCAACAAAGCTGGGATTCCTCACCTCATCAAAAGATTCATTGTGATGATCGAAAATCAGACCAACAATCAAGTGAAAGCGTTGCGTACTGATAATGGAATAGAGTTCAAGAACGTTGTTCTTGATCATTTTTGTGCAGAGAAAGGGATCGTGCATCAATTCAATTCCGTTCGAACTCCTCAACAAAATGGGGTTGCCGAACACCGGAATGGAACTCTAAAAGACGCCGCAAGGACGATGCTCTGTGATTCCAAGCTTCCTGTGTTTTTCTGGGCAGAGGCAATTAACACTGCATGTTATGTTCAGAACCGTGTGCTAATCAACAAAGCCAGAATGAAGACACCGTACGAAATTCTATTTGGACACAAGCCATCTGTCAGCCATTTCCAAGTATTTAGCTGCCCTTACACCCTTCTTCACTTGGAATCAAACCCAAATTCAATGTAAAAGCCAATGATTGTTACTTTGTTGGTTATGTTGCTCAACCTGCTTATATGGTATACAATAAGAAGACAAAACAGATTGTAGAATCTTTCGATATTCGTTGGCTAGAAGAAAATGAGACAGATGCGAGAGTGGGTCCTGATTGGTTATTTGACTACACATCTCTTTTCAAATAATTCAATGTGTTCTCAGATAATCAAAACGGATCTACATCAAATTCAAAGATTAGAATTGAAGATGAAGAAGATGAAGTTGTCTACTGACTACCACTGATTTCTTCTGATCCCCCAATGGTGCCCTCTGTTCACACTGAGTCTTCTGAGTCTTCTCCTCAACAACCTTCCCTTGATGTTGTTGCTACTCCTCTAACTTCGGTGGAAAGAGAGTTCATGAACCACGAGACTTCTGATGTAACTTCAAATCTGATGAAACTTCTTTTTCCAGAAAGTATTGCTGAAGAGTTTGTAGCAGATCATCCGAACGAACGTTGTTGATCTTCTGTGAATCACACAGTAAATGATGCAGCGATTAACATTCATACTCTTCCCGTCTCTATCAATGATATTAGCTACGAGATCCCTACATGCATTCAGCGCGATCATCCAATTGAGAACGTCATTGGCCACCTAGGCGACGGCATTCAAACGAGAAGTCAAAGTGGGCATGTTAACATATCTCTACTCTTGCTTCATTTCTCAAATAGAGCCTAAATCTGTCGAAATGGCTCTGAATGAGACTAGCTGGGTTGAAGCCATGCATGATGAACTTAATCAATTTGAGAAGCTCGGGGTATGGAAGTTGGTGGAGCTGCCAAAAGGAAAGAAATCTATTGACACCCGATGGGTCTTTCAAAATAAACAGGACGATTCTGGTGTAATTGTGTGCAACAAGGCAAGATTAGTGGTTCGAGGGTTTCAGCAAGTTAAGGGTCTTGATTTTACGGAAGTTTATGCTCCGGTCTCTCGTTTGGAGGTTATTCGTATCTTCCTTGCTTATGCTTCCTATATGAACTTCACAGTATACCAAATGGATGTCAAGACGGCTTTCTTGTACGGCAAGGTCAAGGAGGAGATCTACGTTGACCAACCACCCGGTTTTGTTAACTCTAGACTTCCCAACCATGTTTACAAGTTAGACAAAGCTTTGTATGGCCTGCATCAATCTCCTAGAGCTTGGTATGCTACCCTGACTCAACATTTGCTCAATCACGGCTATTCCCGAGGCACCATTGATCAAACCTTATTCCTTAAACATGTTGGTCCAGATCAAATTCTTGTTCAAATTTATGTAGACGACATTATTTTTGGATCGACAAGCCAACAGCTTTGCAAAGAGTTCGAAGCAGTGATGAAGAAGTGGTTTGAGATGAGTTCGCTTGGGGAAATGACCATGTTTCTGGGGCTTCAGGTTCAACAATCTTCAATCAGAATCCTTATTCACCAAGCAAAGTATGTGCATGATGTACTGGAGAAGTTCGGGTTCCGAGACGTGAAGCCTGGTCTTACACCCATTGAGGAAAGACCTCTTCTCACCCCTGATCTTGAGGGTGAATCCGTAGATCAGATGCATTATCGATCAATGATCGGATCACTCATGTATCTAACTGCCAGTCGACCAGACATAATGTTTGTGGTCTGTCAATGTGATCGCTACCAGGCTAATCCTAAGCTCTCTCACTTACTTGTTGTTAAACGGATTTTTCGGTATCTCAAAGGGTGCCCAAAACTGGGTCTTTGGTATCCAAAAAATCCAGAATTTGATCTTTACGCTTTTGCAGACAACAACTATGGCGGGTGTGAGCTTGATAGAAAATCGACTTCTGGGTGATAGATTGGTTTCATGGCAGTGTAAAAAGCAGCATAGCGTTTCCACCTCAACAGCAGAAGCGGAGTATGTCGCTGTGTCTTTTTGTTGTTCACAAGTCATCTGGATCCAACATCAGCTGTTGGACTACGGTTTGAATTTTCAAGAAATCCCTCTTTTCTGTGATAATGAGGTTGCGATCCAAATTGCCAAAAACCCGGTCTAGCACTCAAAAACCAAGCACATCGACATCAAGATTCATTTTATTAGAGAATGTTATGAGCGTTCGCTCATTCGGATAGAACAGGTCTGCTCTGATAATAATGTAGCAGATCTATTCACCAAGTCGTTTAACAAAGCTCGATTCGATGTGCTGGTTAATTTTCTAAAATTGATTCGTTTTGAGGATTAATTTTTTTATGTCTATCTTAGGATAAATTTGCACATTTTTTTATTATTTTTTATGCACAAATTTAGTGGGAGAAAATTAGAAAGTCCAAAAACATAAAAAAAAAAAAAAAAAAAAAAAAAAAAAAAAAAAATTAGAAAGTCCAAAAACATAAAAAAAAATTCGAAAATCCAAAAACATAAAAAAATTAGAAAATCCAAAAACATTAAAAAATCAGAAAAACAAAAAATATTATGTTGATTATAGAATGTGCTTAAAGGAGATGTTTTCGGAAGTGATATAATTAAGTGATAACAGGCAATTTAAGTCTGCGTAACGTACCCAAAGTTGAAGGTTGTATGCTCTGGTTTGATGCGTCGGTAAGCACGAAGAATTTAACGGACTTGACTAGGTGCAGATGAACTTAAGGAATCTAAAGACTTGATAAATCTTGACCTAGATAGTTTCGTTTAGCCTGACAATACGACGCTTAGATAGGTTGAGCAGGGAGATATATATGGGAATCTACTCATCACATTAAATGAACCCATATCGAGAACCGTGGTTTAACTTTTCCTCCATGTGCGGATTTTTTCCTTAATTCCGATATTGATGGGGCAACCAGTAAATTCCGATAAATTAGGTCTGTAGAAGATCATTTTCTTTGCTTCTGTCTGTTAGTAGTATGTTACCTCCTCTGCGTGATTGAAAGAGATTCGACCTGGATTGTAACATATGCAACTCTATTTCTCTGCATATTATATATATATATATATATATATATATATATATATATATATATATATATATATATATATATATATATATATACATATGAAATTCCTCTTATCTGTTAGTCATATGCTGTCTCCTTTGCGTGACTAACAATCCGACCTGGTACACAGCATATGCACTATAAGTGATAATATTCTGAATCTATCTTCTCCCTTAATGATGGTCTGCTCATCCTATGTAAGGAGTACTCTAGAAGTCCTTGCTTACCGGGGCATATCTGGAAGCGGGAAACATGTTCCAGTACAATTAAAATTGAATACTCAAAGATTGTCTATAGATCTTGCTGGTCAATTTAGGTGGACAACAATATCCCTAGTCGTCGTCAGCTGAATGTTCCTTAAAATATAGTATCCAGAAACTTAGGATCAGATATAATATCTAGGAACTTAGGATCACATTGTCTTGTCACTTATAGTATGTCCTAATTTTGTCACAAATTTTCGTGTTTAAGTGGAGAACAATACCGGAAATCGACCAAACAAAGACGTGAAGATAGAAGGTACCGACGAGCGGATAAAGGTTGTCTAAAAACTTTGATCCCTAATTGCAATAGGTTAAAACAATCTATATAGGACTAAATTGATTTTTTATTCCTAGTCGTTAATAGTATCTCCAACTTCATTTTATTCTATTCTATTCTATTTTTATTTTTATTCTTTTATTTTTTAAATAATAAGTTTTATTTTGTTTTAGTTTTTATTTTATTTTTAGGAATTTTGAATTTAATCTCTTGTTAATCCTCAAAATATTTAATCTTTTAGAGAAGGGGCATCTGTTTTAATGTTAAAAAGGTAAGGGGGAAATTGTAAATTTTGTGTATATAAATAGCGTGTGTGCTGTGAGTCTTTCACTGTCACTTTTTCTTTCCTCAACCGCACACGCACACCTGTTTCTCTCTAAAACTCATACATATTCCATAACTTTTTCATGAAATCAAAGCTTTTACTCGGTAATTCTTATGAACACGGCTTATTTTTTTGATTATTTTCATAAAAAAATTCCATAGTTTGCTATTGAATCTTTATCAAAATTGTTTGTCTTCGACTGTAACCGCACACGGTGTGTGCGGCCGCACACGGGCGTGTGCGGCTGCATCATTTTATGTGTTATTAGCATGTGCGGATGCTGCTGCACACTTGCACGTGTGCGGCTGTGTGTAATTCCATGTGCGGCTGCATCATTCTCAATAGTTTTGCCCTAATAATTTTGTGTGTTGCCTTTCAGATTAAAATGAGAGACATGGAGTTCGCTAAAGTCCACAACTCCGCAATTTTTCTCGAAGACCCTCCTGCAGCCCACAATGACTTGAAATTCATTATGGATGGTTTGAAGAAATCCTACTTGGTTCATGCCCTAACTACAAGTCCTGCTATCTATCAGAGTTTGATTAAGGATTTCTGGAGGAATGCTATTGTAAAGAAGAATGATCAAGGTGAAAATTTTGTTGAAGCAACAATCGAAGACAACAAAATTCAAGTAACAAAGAGTATCATTAGAGAATTTCTCCAAATTGAGGACCGACTTGAGTACCCCATGGAGATTGACGTTCATCAAACTCAGGAAGTCTTAGAGCATATGGGATACGAGGGAACTTTTCCTCCTACAATTAAGAAGCTGCTTCCTCCATGTTGGAAGTATTTGGCTCATGTGTTCGTGAGCTGCATTTCCAGCAGGAGATCAGGAGCAAACGAGATCTCTTTGGCCAATACTGGTGCCATTGCAGCATTGGCTACATGTTTTGAGTTCAATTTCCCAAAATTTATAATGAATGAGATGATACTAAAACTTAAAGGGAGCAAAAGGGAAAAATTCTGGATGTATCCAAGATTTTTACAAATCATCCTTAGCGTGACTCACCCTTAGCTGCAGAGAGGAAATGTGTTAGAACAATGTTCTTTTAGGATCGTACGATTCTAAGCAAGATATTAAATAAGAACGTAATAAAGAATACAAGTATTGCGCTGAATATGTCGAATGATTAATGCAATAACACCTCAGAAGAGCTCGACAAAGAACTTCAATTTGTAGAGGCGTTTAGGGTTACAAGAATCAACGTAATGAACAACTTGTTAATATACGCATACATGCATGCATATATATACTATAACCCTAACAATTAATCTAGATAACAACGAAACTAATCTAGATAGACACGGATGGACAGGCCCAATCCGGATACAAAATACATAGCCCAAGACGCAAGACAAATAGACTCAACAATCTCCCCCTTTGCATCCTTGGAGCAGAAACTTCATTCCTTTTTGCAGCTAAAGGCTTCTTCACTATTTTAAGCACCTTCGGTATAATGGCCAAAATATGATGTCGAAAGGTAATATACCACCGAAGCATGACAGTAAAGTTCTTCTTGTCAGCCGCCGAGTTCTGCTTGCATCGGTGTATGATATTGATGATATGCTCCAAACAATCTGTTGAAAACAGATGCTTATCGACCAGAGCAAACAGAAACTTGTGTCTATCACCTTTAGTGAACATAACTGTCAGATTTGTTGAATCTATCTGCCCCAATTTCATTCTGTTTACATCACCAGGCTTAGATGTCAGCTTCACAGTTGGCTTCGTGTTCATAACCTTTGCTATCTCCTGATCCATGGTTGCAAGCTCATGAATATAGGAGGCCAACATTCTTTTAAGATGTTTAAGAATCGGCTCATACTCCCTAAGATTAGAGAGCAGAATGTTGTATAGCAAAATCCAGTCATGCGGATTATGGTTAGGAAGATCTGCCAGAGAGATAAAAGACTCCGTGTTTGCTGAACCACGGTTGATATTGAAATTGACATTTATGAATCTCCCTGCAGATGAAGGTTTCAGTACCTTGACTTTTGTAATCTTCTGTGCACTCCAAGTCAAGTATTACGGTTGACCATTCTTCAAGTAAAAATCAATTAGCTCCGTGTCAACCTTTGGATGTGGATATGGAACCTCAGCAGTTGCCTCAAAGAAGTGAAATGTAAACGATTTTCTAGTGATAGGCATGTCAAACTGCGAGTCTTTGGAGTTATCACAGTCAAACGAAGCAACTGGTTCCAACCAATAGACAGAAGGAAACTCAATCGCTTGATTGATAAGTGTATCTCTGTTCTACACCGGAAATAAAGTCTTCTTGCATTGCAAGGCATCTTCATCTTCCTTGTTCTTCCTCTCCCTTTCTTCCGCTTCTCTGGCCACTTGCATTGTTTCATCAAGCTCTCTGTCTCTCTTCTTTCTTTTGAGAGCATCAGCAATTGTTTCTTCTTCTGTATCACTATCACTTTTAACACGAATCTCTTTCTGCTTTAACTGAGAACCAAAAACCGAAGCTAAATTAACCTTCGGTTCTGTTTTGACCTATTGTGCACTACCCTCTCCCCCTTGTTTTGGAGGTATGTATCCCTCCGAAACACCCTTCATTTCACTAACAATTGCAATAGCAGGGAGGAGTTTGGATTGAAGATGCTTCCGAATGGTCAAGTTTAAGATGGGATCATGTGCTTCAAGCAGATTTGTAAGCAGATCTTTGACATCTCCTGCACAACTTTTATACACAGCCCGTTGAGTTTTTAACAACGAAATCTCTTTCTCTGCCTATGCTAGCTGTACTTTCTGTACATCAATAGTGGCTTGTTGTTTAACCAGATCCTCCTTCAAAGTACTCTCAGTTGCCAGATTAGCAGCAACAACATCAAAACGAGAATCCACAAATTTTAAGAAGGAAGTGGTTTCTGTTTTGAGCTCAGTGCGAACAGCCTCAAACTTGTCAGTTTCTTCATGAAGAGACTTAGAAAAGGAATCCACTGAGGCTTGGTATTTTGTTGCATTGGTGTCAGCATGAGACTTCAAAGAATCAAGGAAAATTTGAGTTGTATGAACAACCTCAGAAACTTCCTTGGTAGCCTTCTTACATGTAGAGGTAGACTCATTCACAACCTCTGTAGATTTCTCAATTTCATCAGTGTATTGTTTAATGGTTGTCTCCAAAAATGCTTTGAGAACAACACCACCATAGGCTTTACTATCGGCAAGCAATCTATCCAACTTTTAATGAATATCCTGTATTCGTTGACTTGTGACAGGAGCATCAGCTTCATCTTTGGTTGGAAGTCTATAAGGACTGTAGTAAATGCAGTCAAAATCCTCATCATCTCCCCCAAGACTAGCACCAAAATTGGAGGATTGGGTTAGTGAAGTTGGTATGTTGACAACTGGAGGTTCAATCACAGTAGTAGCCCCTGTATCAGATACATTGACTTCTATTGTGGGTTTGGGAATGGTAGTGGTTGTAGATTCGGTTACGAGTGGAGTAGATAAGGGTATAGTAGAGATAGGAACTGAAGCAATTGGTGATGAAGTTGGCAGAGTTGTTGTTTAAGTGATAATGGGTGGAGTGACAGTAGGAGCAGAAAGTTGAACTGTCTGTTTCGGTGAAGGAGGTGGAGTTGGAACTTTGGTTTGTTTTGGAGTTTCTGGTGGAGTAGGAGAACGTGGCGGAGTGGGATCTCGGGGCGAGACATGGTGAACCTCTTCTTCCTCAGTTTGCTCATCAGCAGGATCTGTTCTTGGAGGAGTGTTCTCCCTGGGTCGACGAGCCAGCTTCTTTATCTTTTTTTGTTTCGGTTGAGAAGAGTCTCCTTCACCAGATTTACGTTTAGAGGACTTGGGCTTGGGTTCCTCAGGATCCTCTTTCTTTGTAACTCTCTTTCCTCTATTAGCAGGCTTCTCCAATGCATCCAATGCAACTTGCTGCTCAGGAGACAGAACTCTCGGTCCAATAGGAGGAAGTTTCCTATAGTCCGCCAAAACGTTGCTCTGTTCCGAAACACACCTATACATCGTTTCAGGAATCATTCCATAATGAAGAAACTTACATGGATCAGAAAGAATAATCTTCTTTGTATGGAACGTGGAAATAGAAGCAAGTAGAGCATCCCTCATGATTGGAATCTCCAAAGAATCAATGGCCTTCCTTGTAATCAATGTCCAAAAACGCCCACATGAAATTTCTGAATGGCGTGTCAAAGTATTAAGACTCTGCACCACTTGAGACCAGATTATGGAGCCATAATCAAGATTGATCTCGTTGTAGAGGTCGTAAAGAATATCAAGAAAACCTTTGTTGGTAGTATCAGAACCACCACTACGTTCTGCCAAACCCTTAATCAGCAGAGTGAGCAAACCATTCCATTGAGATGGTTAACAACATTTCTTCACTTTGGTAATCGTCGTGAGCACATCAGTATACCCCATCTCGTACATCATTGAAAACAACTGTGATATCGTGATAAAATCTAGCGAGATGATTGAAGAATCGACTGCAAGGCCCAAAATCGAACAAAACTTCACTTTTGAAATCGAAGATTTCTTGTTGTGGATGGTAAAATAGAAGCGATCCTTGTTCTTGTCATAAGTCGCTGTGGAATAAACCTGTGATAATAGCGACATTGGAATGGCTTCAACCTGGGTTAGGGCTAAAACTAGGGGGATACTTTAAACATTCCACAACCTGTAGCATATATATGAGTCATATAAGAACGGACTAAGTTCAATGTGTTGGGTTTTGAGCATTCTAACACTTCCTAAGTGTACATGCAACCCTAATAACCTTGGATCTATGTTTATCTAATTATCATGCAAAGTTGAATTCCAAGGCTATATTCCTATCTAGCATACATGGGGAACAATTTTAACTTAAATGATAGATAGAATAACTTACCTTGTTGTTGCTTATGTTCCTTGAAACCTTATGAGCCTAGCACCCCAAGTGTGACGCCTCAAATGCTTCACACAACACCAAATGCTCTTGGAAAGACTTTTGAGAGAATGCACACTTCGTGAAATCGGCCTAGCCCTCTTGTTTCCTTAGTGCAGCCGATTTTGGTGGAGAATATGATTCTTATATAGTGTTGACACATCTAGGGTTACACCATGTAAACCCTAATGTGTTATGACTCTTCATTTCCATGACCCATGGGTTTGTAACTCCCATGGAGCATCCATGGAGCATCTTATGGGTGGAACCCAACTTGATAATCCATGGAGCCTCTTAGCCCACTATACAAGATATGGATGATTTACATAATCAACCCATATATTTAATTAGTTCTCTTTTGATCACTTAATTAATTCTAAATTAATTCTTGATCAAACTAATCAAATAATGTTATTAAAATATTAGAACTTATAATATATTAATAATCTCCAAGTGTTATTTCTCTCATTTAGTTTATCCAATTGCATGGTGCCATGCAACCCAAATGGACCATGCCGGGTCGGGTCAAGTACATACCAGAAATAGTTATGGACTTAGACACCTTATCTAATAGTCTCCCACTTGGATAAGTCTAATAACTATTACTACAAGTATGACTTCAGGAACCGATCGACAATCGTAGCTCTTTTCAAGGATTCTCGGAACTGAGAAGATGATGGTACGGCATTTAAGATAAGTGATCATATAATCCTCTGTTCTAGATATCAGTTGGACAAATACATGGAACAATGTCTTACTTATTGTTCAACAGTTTGTTTCCTGATTTCCGATTTGTTTGACAAAGAACTTAATTGAACACATCAACTTAGTTCTGACCGGGCCTGGTACATAGGTCAAGACAAAATCATCGAGGGGCCCAGATATCAGCTTCTAATCCAAGAAGGAACAAATAAACTTCGACTCATATGTTTGTTCTACCACTCATTGAATTACACACAAGAGCACGATTTATAACATCGAGTTACCAATGCGTTTTCGTACAATCAATGCATAACCAACTTGTAAGTAACAAATCATATCTCTAGGTTTGAAGACTTATATGATATTACCGTCTCACGATCACTCAAGATAGAATTCCATGAAGTGATTCCAGTGAGCGTGGGTTGAGTCCAATGCTCAGAGCTTATGAGCACTCATGATTGTTGTAGCCTTGTCTAACACCTTAGACCTCTGCAACCAATCATGACAGTCTTGATTCATACCTACTTCCGACATATGACCGACTGTGGAGGTTTGAATAATATGTTATACCAAACAAAATTATTCTGGAAGTCAAAACATGCAAAAGAAATATAGTAAACGATTGACAAGAGATAGCAACACTTTACTCATAAATAAAACACCTTTTATTCATCATCTAATGTCAATTACACTTTACAAATTTCGAGGTTATCTAACTACTAAATCTAATATCATCCTTCAGCCCTATGCTCCGAGCATGCTGGAGATGCTTAACCCGAGTCAGTCCCTTCGTGAGGGGATCTGTTGGGTTCTCATCCGATGATACCCTCTTTGCCACGAGGAGTCCTTCTTCTATTCGATGTCTAATAAAATGGTATTTCCTGTCGATGTGTCTGGATCTCCCGTGATCCCTTGGTTCCTTGGCTAAGGCAACAGCGCTTTCACTACACAGAAAATTTCCATTGGCTCTTTAATAGCTGGTACAACTCCAAGGTCTCCAATGAAGTTCTTTAGCCATATAGCCTCCTTTGCCGCCTCGCTAGCTGCAATATACTCTGATTCGCAAGTTGACTCAGCCACTGTCTCTTGCTTGGAACTCTTCCAAGAAATTGCTCCTCCGTTTCGGGTATAGACCCAGCCCGACTGAGAGCGGAAATTATCCCTATCAGTCTAGAAGCTAGCATCACTATACCCTACAACTCTCAAGTCATCACTCCCACCGAGGGTAAGGACCCAGTCCCTAGTTCTTCGTAGGTACTTGAGGATATTCTTTACCGCAGTCCAATGTGCCTTGCTAGAGTTCCCCTGAAACCTGCTAACCATGCTCAGGGTAAAGGCTACATTAGGTCGAGTACACGTCATAGCATACATGATTGATCCTACAGCCAAAGCATAAGGTATTCGACTCATTTCTGCTATCTCAGCCTCAGTGCTAGGGCTTTGTGTCTTACTCAATCTGGCGTTACTCTCGATGGGTAATTCTCCTTTCTTGGAGTCCTGCATGCTGAATCTTTTCAGCACCTTATCCAAGTAGGTACTCTGACTAACTCCAATTAGTCTTTTACTCCGATCTCTCAAGATCCTTATCCCTAAAATATAGGCAGCTTCACCAAGGTCCTTCATAGCGAAACACTTCCCAAGCCAGGACTTTACTTCATGCAGGGTTGGAATGTCGTTTCCTATGAGTAGTATGTCATCCACATACAATACCAAAAAGCTAACTATACTCCCACTAGCCTTGACATACACACAAGATTCATCTTCACTCCTAGAAAAGCCAAATTCCTTGACCTTTTCATCAAAGCAAAGATTCCATCTGCGAGGTGCTTGCTTTAATCCATAGATGGATTTTTCAAGCTTACACACTCTATTAGGGTACTTGCTGCTGACAAAACCTTCTGGCTGACTCATGTAAACATCTTCAGCCAACTTTCCATTAAGGAAAGCGGTTTTGACATCCATTTGCCAAATTTCATAGTCATGAAATGCGGCTATGGCTAACATAACGCTAATAGACTTAATCTTGGCTACTAGAGAAAAGGTCTCATCATAATCCACTCCAGGAATTTGAGAGAAGCCCTTTGCGACCAGTCGAGCCTTATAAGTGTGTACATTACCATCCATGTCGGTCTTCTTCTTGAAGATCCATTTGCACCCTACTGTCTTACGACCTGGTACATTCTCAACCAAGTTCCAAACTTGATTGTCATACATGGATTGTATCTCGCTATCCATAGCCTCTTTCCATTTAGCAGACTCGGGGCCTGCCATGGCTTCCTCGTAGCTGTTAGGGTCATCTTGACTCACTAGTGTCCCATCACTAATAAGTGTCTCACCTTCTGCAGTAATATGGAATCCCTAGTAATGCTCAGGTGCACTCCTAACTCTCGTGAAACGCCTCAGAGGTACAGATTCGTCAACTGGCTCAACAGGAGTTACCTCCTCAAGTTGAGGGCTAGAGTTTGAAGTTCCTTCACCACTTGACTCTTGAAGTTCTTCAAGGTCAATTTGCCTCCCTCTATCTCCTTGGCTTATAAACTCACTTTCTCAAAAGACTCCTCTTCTTGCTACAAAGACCACATTATTGTTGGATAAGGTGTCTAAGTCCATAACTTATTTTGTATATACTTGACCCGACCCAGCATGGTCCATTTGGGTTGCATCTCATCCAAACTATTTATGGATAATTTTATGAGAGTTATACACATATGTTTATTAATATATTATAAGTTATAATATATTAATATGAGATTACGTTATTTAATTAGTTTTAGTCTTAAATTAATTATGAATTAATTTAGAGATTAAAAGGAAGACTAATTAGATTATGGGCTATTGGTTTTATATAGTGTGGGCTAATGCTCTTTTGTTAATGGGCTAAGCTTATATTGAAGTCCATGGATGATCCATGAAGCTTTTAACCCATGGATCCTTGGAAAGGAAAGGTCATGGGTTATTAGGGTTTCACCCTAACCATGCACACTATATAAGCATGCTTATGGAGCATGAAATGGTGCCTAAGTGTAACTAGTGAACTAGTGTGTGTGAGCTTTTGTGTGGCCGAAATATACAAGTGTATATACTCTCTCAAATTTTTCCAAGAGTTTGTGGTGTTTTGTGATTCCATTTGAGGCATTCACACTATTGGTGCTTGGCCCTCAAACTCCTCAAGAACCAAACTCATCAAAAAGGTATGTAATCTCTTCTAACTCTTTATGTTGAAATGTTCCCCATGCCATGTTAGATAGGTTATAAACCTTGGAAAATTATTATTTTACATGTATTTAGACAAACATAGATCCAAGGTTTATTAGGGTTGCATGCACACTTAGGAAGTGTTAGATTGCTCAAAACCCAACAGTGGTATCAGAGCCTAGGCTTGCTTGTTTGAATACTTGATGCAAATTGCTGAAAATCGAAGATTTTATGCTGTCTGCATAGCTGACTCGCCGAGTCCATGAAGGGACTCGACGAGTCCAAGGCAAAACTCATCCAACTCGGCGAGTTGGTTCATGCACTCGACGAGTTGGACCCCCAGACAGCATATCTTCGAGTTTTGGTGCTGGGATTGGTCTAGAATCATTACCTTAAACTGTTTTGGACTCATAAAACTTGTTTTTGATGTGGTAATGATGATGGTGGACCAATTTCAAAGTTATAATCAAATTTTCAATTTTATATGTGTTCATATGATTCTTGAAATTGTTGATGTGGATGTTCATGTTCATATGAGTTTTGTTAGATCATAGGAATTATTTGCAAATTGTTTGTTAGTTAATTCTCGATCTTAATGTGTTTTAATGGAATTCTTAATTTGTCCTCAAGTTATGGAATTCCAAGAGGTTTTCTTTTAATGTTTTTAAGAAGTTGTAGGTTACATTTTCTTGAAGAGTTTTTCCCATAAATGTTTTATAGACTCCATAACTTGTCCTCAAGTTATGGATTTCCAAGAGACTCTTCATTAAAAGCTTTAAAACACTTAATTAAAACTCATAAGTTATGAATATCCAAAAGTTTATGAATTGTTCAAAACTTGCCCTCAAGTTTTGGAATTTGGAAAAGTTTCACACACTTTAATAAACTTTAATTCCAACACTTAGAATTTTAAAAGTTAAAATTCAACACTTATACTATTTATAACATTAATGGGTAATTATTATATATATGTATAAGAACAAGTCGTTTTACCGTTAGTAGGCCTCATTCACGAAACCAGTCTATAAGGTGGGTATAAGGTTGTTGCCTATAAAATGGCGACTTAATGGGTGTCCACTCTCACCCACCGCTTGCTTGATCGGTGGAGGGTCGATAGCCGAACGGGTAGGACAATGACTTTAAATTCTCATTAAAAGTATAATGAATATTATAAAGTAACTAAATATTTTTTTATTTAATTCCCAATCTTAGTTACTTTAGGAAAAATGTGAATTTGGTGCTAGCCCATGGAATTCACACTTTGTACCTTACCAAGTCATTGGTGGAGCGTGTGTGGGTAACCGGCACACTAACTTGGACTAGTAAGGATCACGAAGGGTGACTTAATGTTTGTCACAGATCAATGGATCTTGTGTGGGTAACCGGCACATTGATTAGGTGATAATATTAAGGGTACCAAGTGAATTGGTATGGTTATTCACACCTTGTTTTGTGATCCTCGGCATCCCAGTCACAAAATTTGAGAGGGCACACTCGAGATTGAAACATGCCATTGAAAAGTTCAATGAATCTCAAAAGATCTAGGAATTTCAAATCCAATTAAAACCTAATAAATTATTTCGTTTTTCATGGTGGAAATTGGTGAATCGTCATTCGCCTACCTTCAAATATTCTATAGCTTGGATTACGGCATCCCTCTTCCAAATTATAAAATATTGTGTCGGGTCCTAGCCTTAATATTTCATATTGGGTGTTATATTAAGGACATTGAATCAACTAACTTGATTTTCTCCCATTATAGATGTCTGGTTCAGACAACTATGATCTTCCCAAATCTCCTGAAGATGGTGTCCCTCAACATCATGCTTCACTTCCTCCACCTCCTCCAATTATTCTCCCTCACCCACAAGTTCTTGAAAAGTTTAAAGTCACTCAATTCCTATTGGCAAGCATAGTCTATGTGTGCTCACATCTTGGAGACAAAGTCACATATTGACAAGCCGGGAGAGTTGGGTGTCAAAGTCTTGTGAAAGTTGGATGTTCAATCACTTTCTTAGTAACATAGTGAGTCTCTTTGGGACTACTATGAGACAGACTATGACATGACCCTTAATGTTCTTATCTATTTGCTCGGTGTTGTGGAATCAGAAATGATTTGGAACACCAGTAAAGCAAATTTTATTAAAAGAACAACTTCCCAAATCTTAAATGGACATTGGCAATGGTAGCATTGGATATCTAGAAAAGAATTTCTCTTCCCAATGGAAAGGGATCAGCCATAGTCAACTTGGTTGACCAAATGGTAAAGAGAAAGGCTAAGTCTAAGATAGTCTCATGTGCCATTACCAAAGGGTCCATGTGTTTTGTTGCCAAAGGAAGGGGCATTGGTTGCGAAGCTGCCCTATTCACCTGAAAGGTCATAAGGTTGATCAAGTCAAGAGGTTTGACTCTACTTTGGGTAAAGTCCACTGTCTAACTCTATTAAGTTCCTATTTAGAGATTCTTATTACATAATGTGAATGGGTCACATGCTGATGTTTTAAGAATCAACGAAAAGATAGGAAGCTTAAAGAAGTATATGCTGATTCTGATTGCGAAGATGGGTTTCGATCGCATGGTTCGGTAATCAGAATTTTGAGTTGTTGCTTAAGAGTTATAATATATTGCTTATGAATAGATAACAACAAGGTTTTCATGTGGATTGTAAGGATAAGTTTTCCGCAAAGTTTAAAATAAAAGAAAAAAAAATAAGGTTTTAATTTTATTTATTTTAAAAAATATCCTTACAATGGCATCTGTGGAAAATTGTTGCTTATATGTTTCCAGTATTAGCAATATTGGAAACTGGATTTGATTCTTTCATTTGTGGTAGTGTCTGAATTTACCAAATAACGAAAGTTTTTCATCACCCAAGTTTCAATTGGACAGAAACTTGGAATCATACAAGTAGTATTGTATGATGAATGAGAATTTTCATCTTTGAAAATTAAGACTAATTCTTTGATCACATGTATATTTGAGTCAATTGAAGGACTAAGGAATTAGGTACACTGGGTGTGCGCTGGTCAAGGTCCACCACAAAGATTGATTTTTCATGATTTACTAAAGATTAGTAAATATGATTATACTTATAAGGTTAATTATAATTCTGTAACATTAGAAAGGATACAATGTATGACAAAACAAATGAGAAGAATCAAATTAGGCAGAAAGATAAAAGTTTCTCAAATCTGAAAAGATGGGAGAGCACTTTAGTATCATATTTCATGATCATCTTAATGATTATGAAACCATATCACAAATTCATACTCTAAGGACCTCTTAGTGCATTGTTATGGCTAAGAAGAGAGGTCATGAATTGTTCGATTGGTTAAAATCAAGAAGATGAGTCATACTTCGTTCCAAAACAATTCTTAGAGTCTTACTCCAAGATTGTAACCTTGAGTGACATAAAGGAAGATTTATTAACACTAGTCAAATGTAAGAGTAAAATGTTTTCTACTCTTGTACATTTGAGATTGGTAAGTTGTGATGTATTGGATGAGACAAAGACCAACTAAGACTAATTGTGTGAAGTGTTAGTCTTGATAAGAATCCGCACTATTCCTTGAATATTTGTTTTGTCAAGGAATGGTTCTTGAATGGGAAACTTATATGTCAAGGGGACAGTGGGAGCATTAAAGATCCTGAAAGAGTTTCAAGATTTAATCAAGAGTAAAACCTGTAATTTATCACTAGCACACGACTTAAGGTTTGCAACCTATCGTGTTGACATAATTCTTATTTCTGCACCTACTTCAAATAAGTTGAATTTGCATGTGATTTATCAGAGGTCAACTTGGAAGCATTGGTGGGCCTTCTGCTACCAAGGTGACAAGAAACTAAGATTGAACAAGTTTAATCCATGTAAGGCTGAATTTGTCACTAACCTTATCTTGTGATTATAGTTTTGACAGATTCACATGGATAGGAACTCATACACTATAAAATCTAAGTGTCATAAGGTTTTTCTCCGATTCATGAAAATGATCGTGAGGAAACGCTTTCACTAAGTAGATTTTACGTAGATATCAATTGTGTTATTTGCATTTTCAAAAGTCGTTAGTGGAGCGTGTGTGGTTAACTGGCACACTAACATGGACTTGTGAGAAATAGAAAATGCCTAAGCAATTGAGACTATGATTACGGCATCCCTTTTCATAGTTCTGAAAATTGTTTAGACACACATATGAGCTATCTAAGAAAGGGTGTATGAATCTAAATTTCAAAAGTCCAACAGATTTGTAGAAATATGTCAGAGCTAGTGGGAGCATAAGTGTTATGCTAATAATCATCATGTTAGTGGGAGCATGATAATTATGATTAGTATTGCAAGCTAGCAATGTTAATTATAGAAAAACAAAAGTTTCAATTCGTGAAGTTGCATGGGTTGAAAAAGTCGTTTTGCTATAATTAAGGGAGAGAAAATTATACTTCATTTCAATTCTAGAAGCTTGGATTGAGATTTTAATCATCTTTAGTCAAGGACATATATATGAATTTTATGTCTGAATGGTTCGACTTAAGGAAATTCTATATATATTGCGTTCTCAAAATTCAATTATGACTATGACATCCCTCTTCATAGTTAAATCTTGAAAACATGGCAAATAAAAAAAAATATTGTAGCAAAAGACTGGTCTAGTATCATGTCTTTATGTGAGACATCATGAATCGTGTCCCATATGCTTCGGATATAGGATTGATTGCATGTGCTATAATATTCATCTTTTCTAAATTTTCCAAATGCTCAGGGCATTTAGAAGGGAAAAGTCTAGAACTGGATATGACTAAAGTGATTAAGCAAATATCGAGGACAATCTAAGGTTTGTCAAAGATTGGTTGCTCATGGACATTTGGAAGTATAGTGTTAATTTTGGCAGGACCATATTGACATTTTCTGAAAAGAGGTAACTCTTGTTAGGAAGTGATAATCAAAATGGGACTATGGAAATGTCTCTATAGGTGGAAGTTATTCAATCTATGTAAGATTAGAAAACCTTAATGCAAGAAGGATGTTCAAAGCAATGTATTTTGAATATGAGACTTCCGTTCCATAGAAGTTGACCTTCTTTGGAATACTCTGTAATGGTTGGTGACAAGGTTTTGGTGACTTTGTGCATAATCATTACAAGAGGAACATTGCATAAAAGTTTAAAATCTAACAGATTTTTTGGTAAATGATAGGAATCGTGGATTCTCACAATAAGGATTTGGGTTTGTGAAATGAGTATCATTGGAATCATGTTCAATTGATCTACATCACAAAGTAAAGATCATAGACAAACATAGTATGCATACTTGAAGTATGGCATAACTATTGTTTAGAAAACAAAGTGTACATGCTAGGAGCATGGGACGACTGTTGTTTTTATTCAAGTCTTAAGTTGATTGTTTGAAACATTATACAATGAATAATGTGTAATCAATATGGTGATAGATAAAAGGTGGTTTTATTAATATTCAAAAGGGTTCTGAGACCATATTGGATTCGATTATTATTGTGTTTCACTTTGCATGTTTTGGCTTCCAAAATAGCTAGGTTATTCTTTCCAAATGACTAAGTTATTTAAACACTCCACAGTCGTTCATATGTTGGAAGTAGGTATGAATCAAGACTATCATGAATCGGGTTTGTAGATGGCTAAATGGGTTTAGTCATAGCAATGGTTGCTACAACATTCATGAGTGCTCATAAGTTATGAGTATTGGAATAAACCCACGCTCACTTGTATCACTTCATGGAATTTATCTCCAGTGATCGTGAGATGGTAATATCATATAAATTTTCAAACCTAGAGATATGACTTGTTACCTATGAGTTGGTTGTGCATTGATTGCACGTAAACGCATCAGTAACTTGATGTTATAAAACGTACCTTTGTGTACAATTCAACAAGTAGTAGAACAAGCATATGACTCAAAGTTTATCTGTTCCTTCTAGAAATAGAAGCGATATCTGGGCCCCTCGATGATTTTGTTGTGACCTATGTACCGGCCGGTCAGAACTAAATTGATGTGTTCGATTAAGTTCTTTGTCAAACAAATCGAAAATCGGGAAACAAACTACTGGACAATAAGTACGACGTTGTTCCATGTATTTGTTCGGCTGATATCATGAGAACAGAGGATAATATGATCACTTATCTAAAATGGCGCTTCATAGTTCAACAGAGTCTTCATAGTTCAACAGAGTTTTCGAGAGCTACGATTGTTGGTTGGTTCCTGAAGTAACATACGCAAATACAATTATTAGACTTATCCAAGTGGGAGTCTGTTGGATAAGGTGTCTAAGTCCATAACTTATTTGGTATATACTTGACCCGACCCGGCATGGTCCATTTGGGTTGCATCTCATCCAAACTATTTATGGATAATTTTATGAGAGTTATACACATATGTTTATTAATATATTATAAGTTATAATATATTAATATGAGATTATGTTATTTAATTAGTTTTAGTCTTAAATTAATTATGAATTAATTTAGAGATTAAAAGGAAGACTAATTAGATTATGGGCTATTGGTTTTATATAGTGTGGGCTAATGCTCTTTTGTTAATGGGCTAAGCTTATATGGAAGTCCATGGATGATCCATGGAGCTTTTAACCCATGGATCCTTGGAAAGGAAAGGTCATGGGTTATTAGGGTTTCACCCTAACCATGCACACTATATAAGCATGCTTATGGAACATGAAATGGTGCCTAAGTGTAACTAGTGAACTAGTGTGTGTGAGCTTGTGTGTGGCCGAAATATACAAGTGTATATACTCTCTCAAAGTTTTCCAAGAGTTTGTGGTGTTTTGTGATTCTATTTGAGGCATTCACACTATTGGTGCTTGGCCCTCAAACTCCTCAAGAACCAAACTCATCAAAAAGGTATGTAATCTCTCCTAACTCTTTATGTTGAAATGTTCCCCATGCCATGTTAGATAGGTTATAAACCTTGGAAAATTATTATTTTGCATGTATTTAGACAAACATAGATCCAAGGTTTATTAGGGTTGCATGCACACTTAGGAAGTGTTAGATTGCTCAAAACCCAACAATTATCACTAGGTCTGTAGAAGAGGTAACCAAAGGATTGTTGTGGGTAGCCGATGAAAATACACCTCTCGCTTCGAGGTTCGAGCTTGTCATGAGTCTTGCATCTCACGAAAGCCTCGCAACCCCAAATCTTGATGTGGTCTAGTTTGGGTACTTTACCAGTCCACATCTCGTGAGGAGTTTTGGCAACTTTCTTTGTAGGGACCAGATTAAGGATATGGGAGGCAGTCTCTAAGGCATACCCCCAGAATGAGATTGGTAGCGAAGCTCGACTCATCATGGAACGAACCATGTCTAACAAGGTTCGATTACGCCTCTCAGCTACACCATTCAACTGCGGTGTCCTGGGAGGTGTCAATTGTGAGACAATCCCACATTCCCTTAGATAGTCGAGGAACTTGGAACTAAGATACTCACCACCTCGATCGGATCGAAGAATCTTAATGTTCCTACCCAATTGATTCTCGACTTCCTGTTTAAATTCCTTAAACCTTTCGAAAGTCTCTGACTTATGCTTGATTAAGTAGACATATCCATATCTACTGTAATCATCAGTAAAGGTCAAATAATAACGATTAGCATCCCTTGTGGCATGTTTGAATGGTCCACACACATCCATGTGCACAAGGTCCAACAAACCTTCACCCCTCTCACACGAGCCTGTAAAGGGTGACTTCGTCATTTTTCCAAGTAAGCATGACTTGCAACTATCATTTGACTTAAGGTCAAATGACTCCAAGACTCCATCCTTTTGGAGTTGGCCTATGCGTTTCTTGCTTATATGTCCAAGACGACAATGCCATAATGATGCTTTATCCAAGTTATTATTATTAGGAGAATCAATACACAAAACATTATTTCCTAAGTTATCTACAATAGATACAGCTTCATACACACCATCACAAGGTAATGCTTTAAAATAAAGAACATTATTAAAGAAAGCATTAATCGAACCAACTTCATTATCAAATGAAAAGGTGAAACCTTGTTTATACAATGCATGAAAGGAAATAATATTTCTTGCCATTTCTAGCGAATAACAACATTTATTCAAATCTAAATTTAACCCACTACTTAGCGATAAAGTATAAACTCCAATCTTGGTGGCAGGTGTAACTTTCCTATTCCCCATGATTAAGTTTATTCTTCCTTGCTCCACATTCTCACTTCTTCTTAGTCCCTGCAAGTCACAACAAATATGAATACCACAACCGGTATCAACGACCCAAGATTTCGAATGGGGTGAGTTATTAGAAATGATAGTGTAAATACCTGCATGGTTGGCTTTAACTTTCCCATCCTTCACATCTTGCTGGTATTTTGGGCAGTTCCGCTTCCAATGTGATTTTTCATGGCAATAGAAGCATTCAGCCTCTTTTGGGTCAGAAGAAGGAGTGACGAAACCTTTCTTGGTTCCACTTGAAGAAGAGCCATCAAGGGTCCTAACCTTGGTACCCTTCGAAGACCTCTTTCTCTTCTTCCCTTGACTTTTCCCGATTGCCAAAACCGGAGTGGAGTTTGGAGTAGGAGTGTTAACAACCGACTTCCCCTTAAGACCTAATTCTGCGGTCTTGAGAAGTCCCTGAAGTTTGCTGAGTGTGACCTCTTCCTTATTCATGTGATATGTCATGCGGAATTGATCATAGCACGATGGTAAGGAGCGCAAAATTATATCTATTGCAAGCTCCTCAGGGAAGTTCACATTAAGCTTTAGCAATCGATCCACATACCTTTGCATTTTCTGCATGTGGCTCGTGACGGAATCCCCGTCCTTCATCATGGTTGTTATCATGGAGCATATGATTTCGTACCTCTCTTGTCGTGCACTTTGATGGTATCTTTCCATCAAATCTTGGTGCATTTCATAAGGGTAGAAATCCTCATAAGACTTTTGGAGTTCCGCTGTCATTGTGGCCATCATGATGCATGCTACTTTCGTAGCATCCCTTTCATGTGCCTGAAAGTCAGAAATCTCCTGAGGAGTTGCAGTGGTCTCATCAATCTCCTTAAGCTCCTTGTCAAGGACATATTCTTTGTCCTCATAGCGGGTAATCATCCTGATGTTTCTGATCCACTCATTGAAGTTGGATCCATCAAAAGTGACTTTCCCACACAAGTTCATAAGGGTAAAGGAGCCATTAGGATTAGAGCCAGAAGCAGCATTGTTTGAAGACATCTGAAGGAAGAGGACAAGATTAGTTTAGATATTAAGAGAGTCCTTAATAAAACACACAAATGTAATATTAAGGCTAGGATCCAATCACAATATATTATAACTTAGAAGAGGTATGCCGTAATCCAAGCTATAACATATTTGAAAGGTAGGTGAATGACGATTCACCAATTTCCACCACGAAAACCGAAATATTAGATATTAGGTTTTATGATTGGTTCTTAGAAATTCCTAGATTCTTTGAGATTCAATGAGCTTTTCAAAGGCATGTTTCAATCTCGAGTGTGCCCTCCAAGTTTTGTGACTGGGATACCGAGGATCACAAAACGAGGTGTGAAGTAACCATGCAAATCACTTGGTACCCTTAAAGTTTATCACTCAATCGATGTGCCGGTAAACCACACACGCTCCACCAATACTATAATAAACCTTAAGTCACCGTTTACCTACCTTGTTAAGTCCAAGTTAGTGTGCCGGTTAACCACACACACTCCACCAACGACTTAGACAAAGTGTAAAGTGTAATTTCATGGATTAGCACCTTATTCACATTTTCCTAAAGTAACTAAGATTGGGAATTTAATAAAACATTTAGTTACTTTACAATATTCATCATACTTTTAATGAGAATTTATAAGTCCTTGTCCTACCCGTTCGGCTAACGACCCTCCACCAGTCAAGCGAGCGGTGGGTGAGAATGGACACCCATTAAGTTGCCATTTTATAGGCAACAACCTTATACCCACCTTATAGACCGGCTTCGTGAATGAGGCGTCCTAGCGGTAAGACGACTTTGTTCTTATACATATACATATATATATATATATATATATATATAATTATTAAATTATAATAATATAAGTATAAGGGTTGAATTTTAACTTTTAAAATTCTAAGGGTTGGAACTTTACTTGTTCCAAAACTTGAGGGCAAGTTTTGTAACTTTCCAAGCTTTTCATTTCTTGTAACTGATGAGTTTAATAGAGTAATAAAATGAAGACTCTTCATTTTTCTAACTCTTGTGTTCTTTTATTGGTTTTAATTCAAGTATGACTCTTGGTTTTCCATAACTTGAGGACAAGTTATGGACTCCATTAACACACATTATGATCAAGAATTAATCTACTACATAGGTTACAAATAATTCCTATGATCATCTAAAACATCATAAGAACAAGAACATGAATATGAACACATTCATAAATCAACATTACACTTAAAACTTTGTAATTTTGATAACTAGTTGTTGTAAATGAATTAGCAAAGACATTACACCATCTAAAACAAGTTTTCAAGTACCAAAACAGTTTAGGGTAATGTTTCTAATCCATTTCCAGCAACTAAAGTCGAAAATCTGCACTCTGTCGACCCTACTCGCCGAGTGCATTAACCTACTCGACGAGTAGGTTGAAGATACAAGTGAACTCGAAGAGCCCCCCCATGGACTTGACGATTCCAGCAGTCAGACAGCACGTTTTTCGACTTTCTTCAACTTTTTTAGCACAAATAACAAACAAACAAACCTGGCTCTGATACCACTGTTGGGTTTTGAGCATTCTAACACTTCCTAAGTACATGCAACCCTAATAACCTTAGATCTATGTTTTTCTAATTATCATGCAAAGTTGAATTCCAAGGCTATATTCCTATCTAGCATACATGGGGAACAATTTTAACTTAAATGATAGATAGAATAACTTACCTTGTTGTTGCTTATGTTCCTTGAAACCTTTTGAGCCTAGCACCCCAAGTGTGATGCCTCAAATGCTTCACACAACACCAAATGCTCTTGGAAAGACTTTTGAGAGAATGCACACTTCTTGAAATCGGCCTAGCCCTCTTGTTTCCTTAGTGCAGCCGATTTTGGTAGAGAATATGATTCTTATATAGTGTTGACACATCTAGGGTTACACCATGTAAACCCTATTGTGTCATGACTCTTCATTTCCATGACCCATGGGTTTGTAACTCCCATGGAGCATCCTATGGGTGGAACCCAACTTGATAATCCATGGAGCCTCTTAGCCCACTATACAAGATATGGATGATTTACATAATCAACCCATATATTTAATTAGTTCTCTTTTGATCACTTAATTAATTCTAAATTAATTCTTGATCAAACTAATCAAATAATATTATTAATATATTAGAACTTATAATATATTAATAATCTCCAAGTGTTATTTCTCTCATTTAGTCTATCCAATTACATGGTGCCATGCAACCCAAATGGACCATGCCGGGTCCGGTCAAGTATATACCAGAAATAGTTATCGACTTAGACACCTTATCCAACACAATGATCATGTTTTGGTTGGGTTTAATGGTGAGCAAAGAAGATGATGCCGTCTGATCATGTGCTGAAGAAGAAGTCGCCATTGATGAGTGAAGAAGAAGATGAACAGTGTTTACTTGTTATTTATGTTGAGAGAATTGAGACTGGTAAATGACAAATAAAACGTTCAACCCTTTATATACCATTGCCTGGAGAGAGAAAATCATGATGATGAGGTTGCTAAAACGTCGCCTGAAAAAACGCGATGTGACAGTGTGGTTACTCCCAGGAATACATCAGCACGCATGGGTTTAGAAACCGATCAAATTCACGCGCTTAAGTCTTATCTTTAATTGGCGTTTGAAATTCCAAATAGCCCTTGTTTGGTTACAATGGATAACCAATAATGATACCAAACAGTAACTAGAATGTTGGAAAATAAAAAATTCCGTGCATAAGTGTGACAAAGATAAAGAAATAAATCAAATGTGTATGGGATGTGAGTGATGTCTTATTATTAGACAGAAAGCGGAGGATTCTGGGCAAGAATCACTTCCTTCAAAGTCAAGAGTGACTTGAAGTGCTTGTGCGGTTTCCCGAAAAATACGATCAACTGTTTGTTAATAAACATTGAAAGGCTTCTTTTAATCATAGGCTTAGGGTAGCTTGTCTTCAACCTAACTTCAGGTTTTCACATAAAACCGATCGTTGGAAGAAGTACCTGTGAGACCGATGTGGTCTATTGAACATGTAGGTGGGATATATTATTTTAGTGACTATATAGGAATCAGGAATCTCAAAAAAAAAATAACTGGATCTCTTTGGGAAGAAATGCCTTGGCTGTAGACAATTTCATAAAAGATCACACAAAAATAAAAAGTGATTTCCTTAGGTAACCAGTAAGTGCTTGAATATATAATTCACCATCAATTCATTTTTGGTTTTGGATATTGGGTTTCACTCAGCACGTGGTAAACGTATCTAAGATCACAAACACAGATGTTGTGTAACCATAAACCTCAGTGATAAAGACCGAGAGTCTCAAGGGTTACGTTGGTGAACCGAAAGTAAATGGAGAATATAAGGAGGTGGCTTAAGAACCGAATGTACCTTTTGCTAGATAATCCTGACAGAGCAGAGAAACTCTTAACTCATATGAGCAGAGTAAGGTAGCTCTAGACCGAGTAGCATAAATTAGCCTGATTTAGAAGAAACGATAGGTATAGATCGAATCATTAAGACCTACTCAAGATCGTAAAGGCTTAAGACAACATGCAGCAGAATGCTTCTAGGGACCCTTAACTAGTTCATTTTGAAACTGAATCATAACTGGATTAGATCTCCAATCGGTTATACTTGTATTCGTATCACCTAAGAAGAATAAAGACATACACCAAACAAACATTCGAGACAGATAAGACTTAGTGAATGTTTTGAATTTTTCTGGAAAAATAATACTAAAAATAGAAATACAAAATGTTTTTGGATTTTTGAAATTTTCTGAAAAATAATAAAAACAGAAAGATAAAATATTTTTGGATTTTTGAAATTTTCTGAAAAAGAATAAAAAACAGAAAGATAAAATAATTAAGTTCAAAGCAAAAGAAAGATATGCACAAAATATACAACCGAAACCATATCTTTTAATGAGTGAAGTGAAATAGACCAATCATTCGGCTTATTTTTGTTCCAGAATATCACGGAGCCAAGATAGACCGAGCGGTCTGTCCATTTCTGTTCCCTAAAATTCTAGAGCCTAAATAAACCGAGCAGTCTGTCCATTTCGGTTGTCTAATTTTTTAATGAGAGATTTGAGGATTCGGTATTGACTCTCCGGCCATCATGCCCAAGCCTTGTAAGATTTTGTTAAAGGTTGCTTTGTGTAAGGCTTTAGTAAAGATGTCAGCCAGTTGATCAGCAGATCGAACAAAGTGCACTTCTACGTTCCCGTCTTCTACATGATCCTTGATGAAATGATACCTAAGTGCAATGTGCTTGGTTTTTGAGTGTTGCACTGGATTATGACAAATCCTAATTGCAATTTCAGAGTCGCAATAGAGAGGAATCTTTTTCATACTAAGCCCATAATCTCTTAATTGACTTAGAATCCAAACCACTTGAGAGGTACAAGATGCAGCAGCAATGTATTCATCTTCGGCTGTTGATAAGGAAACACAGGTTTGTTTCTTGGATTGCCAAGTAACAAGTTTTCCGTCAAGAAATTGGCATCCCCCTGTAGTACTCTTTCTATCCAGTCCACATCCTCCTAGATCAGCATCAGAAAAGGCTTGAATGAAGAATCCAGATCTTGCAGGATACCAGAGACCGAGAGATGAAGTTTTCTTCAGATATCGAAAAATGTTCTTCACAACAAGCATGTGAGGTTCTCTTGGATTGGCTTGAAACCTGGCACAGTAACAAACAGAAAACATAATATCTGGTCTACTAGCTGTTAGATACATAAAGGACCCTATCATTTGACGATAAAGTGTTATATCCACAGCAGGTTTCTCTAGAGATGGGGTTAGCTTAGTGTCGAATGCCATAGGAACCTTCACTTTTGAATCACCCTTCATTCCAAATTTCGTCAGTAAGTTCTTGGTGTATGCCTCCTGGTTAATAAAGATACCTTCTGGTCCCTGTCTAATATTCAAACCAAAGAAAAAGTTAATTGGACCCATTCTGCTCATTTCAAATTTAGTCTCCATCAACTTCCTGAATTCAGCTGTTAAGCTAGGATTCGTGGAGCCGAAGATGATATCATCAACATAAATCTGAACAATCATCAAATGTTCGCCTTCCTTCTTACGAAAGAAGGTTGGGTCAACCGAACCTTGTTTAAATTTTGACATTTTTAAGAAGCGAGTTAGCGTTTTATACCAGTCTCTCGGTGCTTGTTTTAGCCCATAGACAGCTTTATCTAACACATAGCAATGATCAGGGTATTTTTCATTCACAAAACCAGGCGGTTGCTCGACATAGACGGTTTCTTTTAATTCTCCGTTCATGAAAGCGCATTTGACTTCCATTTGGAAAACTTTAAAGTTCTTGTGAGCAGCATATGCAAGAAAGATTCTAACAGATTCCAACCTTGCTACTGGAGCAAAGGTTTCTTCATAATCTATCCCTTCTTCTTGATGATAACCTTTTACTACCAACTGATCCTTGTTCCGAATGACATTCCCCTCTTTGTCCAGCTTATTTCTAAACACCCATTTCAGGCCAACAACAGAGGCATCTTTCGGCGTAGGAATCAACCTCCAAACTATGTTGCGTTCGAACTCATGGAGCTCATCCTGCATTGCTTGAACCCAATCAGAATGATCAAGTGCAGCATTTACAGTTTTCGGCTCAATTTTGGAGATAAACGAATTAAACATACAAAATTCCACTTTAGATAATAATGCAGTTTGTTTCTCCTTCAGTTGAGACCGAGTAAGAACACTTTCGGAAGTTTCACCAATAATTTTCTCTTTGGGATGGTCCTTTGTCCATTTTACTAATGGAGGATAGCTTGGATCATATTCTGGATTCAATTCAGCTTCTACTTCTATTTCAACATCTGACTGATCACCTTTACCTTCGTTAGTAGAACTATCACTTGCTTTCTCCTTCACCCCCTCGACTGGCAAAGTGAAATCTCTGTCAGCATCAGAGTCTGCATTTCTTGTGGAAGTGGGTGTCTCCCCCTCGATTAGACTTTCGCTTGTTAGTTTTGGATCAGTTGTTTCTCTATCATCTGAACTTTTAGATGTTGGGGATGACCTTGGATTCTCCCCCTCAACAAGAACGTTGGTCGTCTTTGAAGTGGTTGAGCTCTCCCCATGGAACGTTGAACCTTTTTTTGGAGAGCCTGTTGATGACTTAGGACTTGGTGGTTCGCTTTCCATCTCTATAGTGCCTTCGTCTATGACCTTCTTGAGATTATCTACTTTGTTGTCTGCTGCTGTTGCCTCCGAATGAATTGCTTTTTCTGGTTCATCGAATAGCCGAATGTATTCTTCAAATAGGTTAGATATTGGAACTGAGACTTGTCCAGAATCTGGGAATATGTCTCCTGAAGCACTTTCAGTCCTTTGAACCTTCTTCATATAATTGTCATCAAAGGTGACATAAGAAGTTTCTTCCATTTTTCTGGAACGCTTATTCAACACCTTGTATGCTTTTGATGACATAGAGTAACCCAGAAATATGCCCTCATCGGCTTTAACATCAAACTTATTGCGGTTCTCCTTAGAATTAAAAATAAAGCACCTTGAATCGAAAATATGGAAAAATTTTACGTTCGGTTTCCTATTGTTTAAGATCTCATAAGGAGTTATGGAGAATCTCTTGTTGAGCAAAGACCGAGTCTGAGTATATCAAGCAGCAGCAATGGCATCATCCCAAAAGTATAAAGGTAGGGAAGCGTAACTGAGCATGGTTCTGGATGCTTCACATAACGAGCGGTTTCGTCTTTCAACAATCTCATTCTGTTGTGGTGTATAAGGGGCCGAAAAATTGTGAGTTATCCCCTTATCAGCCAGAAAGTCTTCAAAATCCTTGTTCTTGAATTCCAGTCCATTATCTCTTCTGCTGTTTCTGAACGTCTTCCTTAATTGCACTTCCATTTGCTTGATGAACACCTTCAGTTTGGGAATTGCATCTGATTTCTGTTTAAGAAAGAAAACCTAAGTGAAGCGTGAAAAGTCATCTACAATAACAAGAACGTACTTACTTCCACCGATACTTTCTATAGCAGAAGGTCCACACAAATCAATGTGTAATAGTTCAAGTGCTTCCACTATCTTAGTATTGATGCGTAAAGGGTGGCTTCTTCTGCTCTGCTTACCCATCTCACATGCTGCACATAAATGCTCCTTATCGAACTTGAGAAGAGGAAGGCCTCGAACTTGATCACCAATCACTAATTTGTTGATATCTTTGAAATTTAGGTGTGATAGATGTCGATGCCATAACCAGCTTTCATCAGTGTTTGCCGTTGACAGCAAACAAATAGTTGGTGTCCCTCGAATTGGATTAAAATTCAGAGGGTACATCTCTCCCTTTCGCGCAGATTTCAGTAGAACCTTCTTGGATTGTTTTTCAATTATCTCAAATCCCTCATCATCGAATGATACCTTCAAACTTGTGCCCACGACTAATTGCGATACACTGATGAGATTGTGCTGCAATCCCTCTACATAAGCCACCTTTCTGATTGAGAAGTCTACATTAGTTATCATGTCGTATCCTTTGATTGTTCCATAGGAATTGTTTCCAAACTTCACAGACCTACCATCTTTCAGGGACTGAAACTCCCTTAGCTCCTCCTTCCTCCCTGTCATGTGACGCGAGCAGCCACTATCTATATACCATTCATCGTGAAACTGCTTGTCACTGATTACCTCCAAATTCAAGCAGATTTAGGAACCTAGAGTTTCTTGGGTCCTGGTGAGTTTTTCACAGAGAAAGGAATAACTATATAAGCATCAACCAAATAAGTTCGTTTAATAAGAGTGGTTTGATCTTTTCTTTTAATGGTATACACCTTGATTTTTGTTTTATCTTCTTTAAATTTTAGTGTATCAGTTGGTGTTGCTTTTGATGGTTTAGTATTTTTCGATTGATTCCTAGGTTTAGTGGAGGATTTCTTATTTTCCTTCTCAGAATTTGATACCACCTTTCCTTTTCCTTTGATTTCCTTTAAATAATTTGTTTTATCTTGGGACTTGGAGGATCCATAACTAGGATTGGGACCGAATCTGGTTTTAGGACCGAATCTGGATTGAGGACCGAAACTGGGTCTAGGACCGAAACTGGGTCGAGGACCGAAAGTGGGTTCAGGACCAAGACTTGACTTTCGGTTCTGGGATTTGGAATAATAGGAATTTGGACTAAAATTTTCCTTCAACTTTTCCTTTCCCTTGTCCATGGATTCTTTCCTGGGAGGCTCATAGTTGGGATTTTGAGAATTCCAATCCCTTTTCCGTTCATTCAGATTTGTGGTGTATCATTGATTTCCCAAGCATTTCTGTTCAGCTAGCTCCTTCTGAGATTTGTGAAAAATGAACCTGGCCTTTGGTCTCTCCTTCTGAGTTGCAGTTGACTTCCTTCCATTTTGGATTCTGTACTCTTTTTAGTTTGAACTTTCGGTGCTTCCTCTCTCTTGAGTAGAACTTTCGGTTCTTCCCTCTTGATTGGAACATCAGGTTCAACCATCGGTTCCTCAGGAACATCTTTGGTTCCACTTGTGCTTGGAATATCGAAACTGGAAGGTTTGTTGATGGGTTTTGGTATGTATCTACCTTTGACTCTCCATGTGGTTTTCTCAGATAGTCCCACAGTCTCGTCTGCGTTATCAATAGGAGCAGACCAGAAATAGTCTTCGCATCCTTCAGCATTATCTTCGTCAACTATTGTTCTTAATTCTGCCATTTGCCTTTGAGTGACCCCAGTCGTAGCATAAACCTGATTTGGCACGGTCTGAACCTTTTGATAGACCAAGGCTTTTTCCTTGAGTTTTGGTTTCTGTTCTTTTGACAGACGAGCAAACTCAACCGAATTTTCTGATATAAGAGGTTTTTCACTCTCGGTTTCATTTTTCATAAACTTAGACCAATCAACTTCATCCTCCACTGAGATTTCACTCATCTCGCTTTCCGCATCAAATTCAGACGAATTATCTAAGTTTATTTTATTATCTTTAACAATTTTAGCATTTGACAGATCGAATGTTTGTATAGTTTCAATTTTAATCTTTAGCCTATCATTTTCATCTAAGATATCTTTTAACATACTTTTATGTTCCTTAGAATCGATGAAAGTTTCTATCTTATCCAAACCTAGCCTATACGACATTGATGTTTCTTCAGAGGACACTTCTGATTCACATTCTGCTATAACTTCGTCTTCCTTAAATTCAAGAAAGGGCAAAATCATCTTATGAATTTTCTTACCAATTTCACAATTTAAATGTAATTGAGAAATATTAGTATAAAGATGCTTAGCAATTAACTAGAAAACATTTCTTTGTTTTAATAACTTTAAATTGTCTCTTTGCAAATAAATACTTTCATCCCTCGCCCTAACTAACTCTGTTTCCTTCAGCTCAATCCAGATTCTTCTCTACTCACTTTTTGAATACACCCTGCCGAGTTGGTCAGTTAGGTTAGAATTTGCTAAGTGGGTTTGCATGAGGCTACTACTTAGGTTAGAAAACTTAAAGTTTAATTCATTTAATTCTTCTTGATAATCAGTTTTTGAAATTTTAAGAGACTCAAGAATACAATGTACCTTTTTGATCAATCGATCGTAGTCGTTGATCTTCTCACTCACCGGCTTAGCCGCAAAACACTTGTTGTCTGTTAGGTTCGGCTCCATATCTGCACTTTCGGTTGATGGGCCAGCAGTGACGATAAAGCACTTTCCACCCGAACCTTCATTCTTTACCACATACGCCTTTCCATGAGTGGGTCTTCTAACCTCTTCGTCTTCAAAGTCGGTTGACCAGACGTCTACGCCACCGAACTCATCTTCGACAGCATTCTCCTGTACGATTACGGCATTCATAGAGCTGTTGAACACGTTTTTCTTCTTGACTTCTTCTAATTTGCGCATATAATACGCCTCATCATCTTCACCCTTTCTTTTCTCAGCCATCTTTCTCAACATGCAATCTTTAGCAAAATGGTTCTTGCCGTGACAATAGTTGCAGTTGTATCCAGAGTCTCCTGCAAGCTTGTTCTCATTTTTCTCTTCATCCTTTTGAGAGGAGACTTTCGGTTCATCCTTCATCTTCTCAGAACTATAACTTCCCTGCCAGTTTCGGTTCTTGTTGACGGGAAATTTTCTCCTTGCAAATTTCTTTGGATTTGTGATCATCAAAGCATACTCCTCACTTGTAAGGTCGCACTCTGACATGTCTGACTCTTCTTCTTCTTTAGCTGTACCTTTTCCTTTAGAAACAAGAGCCAACGATCCCACACCAGAGACCACTTTCGCTTCCTTAATTACAACACTTTCATGGGACTTCAGTATCCCTACTAGTTTCACCAGCGAGTACGATTTGAACTGTTCATGCGCCTTCACAGTGGAAACCACAGCCATCCATTCTGGTCTCAGCCCGTTCATGAACGTTACTTTTTGCTCGATCAGCTTCCTCTCTATCCCATGCTTGATCATCTTACTTAAGAGATGATTGAACCGATCAAAGGTCTATACAAGCTTCTCTTCAGGTTTCTGTTCGAAAACTCCAAATTCTGAAAGTAACAGAGTTTGAATGGAGTGTTCTAGATTTTCATCAGTTGAGTAAAGTTCCTTCAGCCTATCCCAGATCTCTTTAGCAGTTGTGCATGAACCTATTAGCCAAAAGGTGTTAGATTGTAGAGCGAATCTTATCATTCGTATGGCTTTAACGTTACACAAGATCTTGTCCTTCTCATCCTGTGGCATCTTCTGAACATCTGTCACCAACTTGTTGTAATCCTTTTGCGTCTTAACAGTTGTGTTTGACTCCGAATGTACAAGCGGTCCAAGAGTGATAGCTTCCCAGATGAGATAGCCATTGTCTTCCGATCCAACCACGTAATCTTCAAAGTGATGAGCCCATACTTCGTAGTCTTGAGTATAGAGTATGGGTACTCTAGTTGTAGATCCGATGTTATTTGAGATGTTAATGGGGTTTGTATGCAAATCATCGTGAGACAT
Organism: Lactuca saligna; assembly: GCF_052625555.1. NCBI lineage: Eukaryota > Viridiplantae > Streptophyta > Magnoliopsida > Asterales > Asteraceae > Lactuca > Lactuca saligna. The sequence goes on from NC_136421.1 coordinate 76,941,765, forward strand.
GGTGAGCTGCTAGAATCAAACCTGTAAACTTGAGATTAGAGTTTTATCAAAAATAGAGTTGTCGTCGATATGAAGACGACGGCTTCTATTTATACGATAAAAGCGGAAACCCTAAATTATTACGAATATAGAAGGAATATGTATTGATCACACAGTCTCCTGCTCTGATACCAATTGTTAGAACAAATTTCTTTTAGGATCGTATGATTCTAAGCAAGATATTAAATAAGACCGTAATAAAGAACACAAGTATTGCGCTGAATATATCGAATGATTAATGTAATAACACCTCAGAAGAGCTCGATAAAGAACTTCAATCTATAGAGGCATTTAGGGTTACAAGAATCAACGTAATGAACAACTTGTTAATATACGCATACATGCATGCATATATATACTATAACCCTAACAATTAATCTAGATAACAACGAAACTAATCTAGATAGACACGGATGGACAGGCCCAATCCAGATACAAAATACATAGCCCAAGACGCAACACAAATAGACTCAACAAAATGATACTTTGGATTTCAAATCCATTGGTCCAAGTGCCTTTGGACTAATGAAATAAAAGAGAGGTGGGAAGTTCGTATTTGAAGGAAAATTTCCATTAATAAATTTGGAATTTTTAAAGAGAATGATAGAGAAGAATTAGAAGAACAATCCATGCCCATGGAAAATGAAGATAGTTCTCACTCTCCCTATGAGCCAGAAGTGGAGGAGATTCATGACTCTCCCACAGCTTATGTAGCTGATGAGCATGATCTTCAGAAAGCAAATGAATCAAAATCTTCTCGAGAGGATGATGACGATGATCTTTATGATGATGTGGAGTTTTTAAAAGAAATTGACTTTACAGGAATCAATGACAACATTCCAACAAACATAGAGTTTGATCTTGGTGATGAAGATTTTGATCCTTTTCTTGATATTCCCAGCAGCCATGTAAATAAAGTCAATGAAGTTGTTCTTTAGCAACCAAGACTAGAGATGAAGGAAATGTTCTCATGATTCTACTCTCTACTTCAAAGCCCTTAGAGCTCGCACCAAGCCAAGGAGATGTGACATCAGAGATTCCTCCCTCTATGTCACGTGTCTCAACTTCTGCTTCAGTCATTTCTGATTCAATTGAACTTCAGACTTCGTAGACTTCCATGAAAACAAGCCAATCTCTTGCAAGTCGGGAGGTACCCACTGTAAGATGTGCACCTCAAGTTCTTTCAACAATCACTGCTACCTCTATCACTCTCCTCCAAAGCAAACAAATGAAGGTCCGAGTACCATGTTTGAGACTGGTGAATCCTCATCCATTCCAGAATATTCTCCAACTCGACCTTCACTAGATGAAGCTTCTATTAGATTAGTAAAACATCTGGCTCAATCTAGTCCAACTTCCTCACGCGGGAAAGGAATATCATTTAAGAAGGGTTGTACAGGTGATGATAAATCTTCTTCGCCTGATCTTCGAAAGGAGATTGGGATTCTCCGTCAATAGCTCATCGAAAAGTCAATTCAGATGGATCAGCTTTCTGCATACATCTTTGAGCTCAGGGTGAAGGATGAAGAAAAGACCAAACAAATTAATGAAATACAAACGAGTCTTGGATCTGTATAAGCTAATTATTTCAATCTCAAGAACGTTTTGTACAATGCATTTGGTGAAAAAGTCGAAGCCCTCTTCCAACAGCCTCATGGAATAGTTGATCCTCCCACAGTTCAATCACCTCATGTAACTGATGATCTCCCTGTCAACCCACCTGCTCCAAGAACAACTACAATTGTCAACAGGTTTGAAAAAGAACCAGAAGGAAGCAGAGCCAGAATCACAATCAAATAGGGCAAAAGCATCATAACTGCAAATCAAAGCGAAGGCCTTTTATTTATGAAAAATTCTAATGAAAATCACAAGGCAAGAGACCCTGTTTTGACGGTAACGGATTTGAAGAAAAGAAAGTTTGGTGATGAGTATGGTGACAGGACAGGTATCCGAATGTGGGCCTTTGATCCAGAGATGAATTTATGGGTTGTAAAGCGAAACTCAGGAGCATCTGAATGTTACAAAAGCACCCACGATTTCAACTCTTGGACCAAAACTGATCTAGTCGAATTATCCAGGGCCCCATTCTATAATCCCTCCGAAAATCCCAGTACTTCAAATTTCAAAAGGTTTCTCGATAGACAGGTCAGAGAAAACTTTCTATCAATGAAGACTGCAAAAGCTCTATATAGAAAAGACAAAGATGTTCTTGATCTAGAATCAGGCGAACCCATGAAGATTATACTATGGCCTGCAACTAACAAACAAAAGGAAATTCCTATTCCTCAACATTTTCATGAGGGATATCTGGATAATATGGAATTTTAGGACTATGATGATGAAACTACGACTGCAGCTATCAAATTCAAGGATCGAGAACACGTTATGAGATTGATTAATGCCAAAGATCTTCTTCATTTTAGAGAAAGGGATATATGGACTCTAACTCTTCATCAAATCATTTGCAGAAAAGATGTCATGGAAGTTGCTGCTAAAGAATTCACTGCAATGGTGGCTACGATCATCAATGGAAGAATGTGGATGGGCTCAATGGGGAGATCTGATCTAAGTTTGTTTGAGAAGCCTGCTGAGAAGCCAAACGAATAAAGTTCAAGACTATGCTAGTCTTAAACCAAGGGGGAGATTGAAAGTCCATAATTTTGTGGTTTGAGCTAGTCATAATTTTTGTATAGATCTATTCAGGATGTTAGAGTGTGTATTGCAATATTGTTTGTTTCGAGCTTGTAATGTGTGCTGCCACACATGTGTGTGCGGTCGCACACACTGTGTGCGGCCGCACACATGTGTACGGCTGCACACTCTTATGCTGGTAGGAGGGGTACTATTTATAGTAACTGAGTTGTGTCAGATGCTACTTACTTTTTCAGTCAGAACTCAGCAGTGGTTGTACTTTCTCAAGATGTACTTGACATTTATTCGTAATAGATGTGTGCATGCTTGATTTTACTTCTTCTTCTTCTACATTTCACCTTAATTGCAATTAACTTCATTGATTACTGAATTGGATCCTTAGTTTTGGGACTAACAATGACTGCCCCTTCGGCCCTATCGACCAGTAACTTGGGGACTATCTCCCTTACTATCGCTAGCACATAGCATCATATCGTACAAACACATAAATATAACACAGGTAGTGGAAACCCTAGATGAATATCACATAGACAATCATCTAATCATACAATTCCTACTAGTGGGGTGGCATTGTGGCCTTAGACCCACTGCTACTGGAAGGTAACTCACCTCGAAGTAGCTGCTGAAAGTCTGCTTGCTGAGTGCCTGACTGCTGAACTGGAACTCCCCGACTACAATTTCCATAAACACTAAGTCAGATACTGATAAGTAATCTTAGGGTAAAATGACTATTTTACCCCCCGGTCAAAGTCAACATCCTGGTCAAAGTCAAATTCCTGGTTGACTGGACTCGCCGAGTTGGCTCGCCAACTCACCAAGTCCCTTCCATCTGTTCTAGTTCTACACCCGTTTCTACTCGTCGAGCTTAGCGAAGACTCGACGTATTCTTCCTCGATGCATACATACTAAGTCCAAGTTCATCTGACTCACCGAGTTGAAGAACAACTCGTCGAGTCTAAGGCAATCTTCATCGGACTCGCCGAGTTGCTCATCCAACTCGCCGAGTCCACTGCTATCTTCATAGGACTTGCCGAGTCCATCGTTCTACTTGCCGTGTACATTCAGTCCTTTTTCCATACGGACCTGATTTGAGCCATGCAGCGACTCCAAACCATGGATCCGGGCTTCTAGGGCATGCTTATCACGTAAAGTTGCAAACTTTACGTGCATACATAGCTTTATGAGCTTCAAATGTACAAACTAAGTTCTTAGTGGGGTTCTAAGCTCAAAAGGGACCTTAATCACCAATATGACCGAAACTTAACATTTTAAGAAGGTAATGAGAGTCCACATCTGAAGTATAACCCAACCATAAGGTTTCTCTTCAAGGATTTGGGGTTTTAGGGCTTAAAAGCAATAACTTAGGGACAAACAAGATCTAATAGATCAATAACCAAGATGGAAACTTTATTACCAGAATGGATGACCACAAATGAATGTGTTCTGGATCTAAGTCCCCTTCCTTGACCTCTTCAACTTCTCCCTTCTTCCACTTGCTCCAAAGTGCACCAAAAGTCCCTTCACAAGGCAATCAATCACTCAAACTTACCAATGGAGGCTAGGGTTTTCGATATGGAATGCTCTGAGGGTGATGGAGGTTGAGATGGGGCTATAAGGACGTTTAAATAGGGTGCAAAGCCTAAGGATTAGGGTCTCCTCCTGATTGGCCTACTCGCCGAGTCCAGGCGTGGACTCGCCGAGTAGATCACTTAAAGTCTGCATCCACTCGACATCTACTCGGCGAGTTAGGGCTACAACTCGCCGAGTAGCTCTTCCTAAAAGAAAATTTAATTAAAATAAATACATACCAGGAACGGGGAGTTACATTTTCAGTCACTTGAAGATTTGAAGATTGTTCTTGGTGTTCTTGGTGAAAATTATGAAGATTTGAAGGATTTTTCTTGAAGCTTTGAATGTTCTTGTATGATACTTGAGAGCAAAATGGGTGTGTTTTAGGTTGGAAAAGTGATCAAATGACTTAATTTCGAGGAAAAATATATATACCAAGAGGGTTCTCGGTCGGAAGAGAGTTTTCGGCCAAGTAGGGTTTGTGGTCCGAGGGTTTTCAGCCGAAATGAGTTGTTAGTGTGAAAGCTCTCGGTTCCAAAGGGAAAGTTTCGATTATTATGTGCATTGTATTCCTTTACAACAAAATATTTATATAAACATCATTTATAAGTCATATTCTAACCCTTATGAACTTAAGAAATAAATAAAATTCGAAATTTTATTTAAAAGAGTTTGAATTTTATTTACTTGAAAATAACAGGTTATTATAATTATTATTATTCACCTCCCACTATCATCAGCATCGTCCACAGCATCCGCCGAGTATCACCATCTCCAAAGTTGAAGGACACTGTTATTAGAAATAGTTTGTTTGAAGTTATATCATTTATTAATTTGATTCATTTAAGGATTGTTTGATAATTGTTGAGTGAGTTAGATACGATTAACTTATAGCCATGTATGGGTCTGAAGCTCTAACTGAAACATGTAGATCGATTACATCATGACTGGATCTATTAAATGTTGAATATGACCATTTTACATTTTTATTATAAAACTATATCATAATTATTTTAAATTAATATGTAAAATGGTTTGAAATTTGGTTGATATTCACATACAAACACACATCCATGTTCCATGATTTTTAAACTTGGTTGCTATTTTTTCAAAACGCTTTCTTCTGTTAACGTCAAACATTTTTAACATCAAACATTGTAATTGTATCCAATTTTGGCATTGTACTTTCAGATTGTATAAATTCACCAAGTTATTACCCATTTCCATTAAAATCAAGCATACAACTCAAAAGAATGAATATATATATATATATATATATATATATATATATATATATATATATATATATATATATATATATATATATATATATAGTTAAAATAAACTATATAGTGAACGTCAACATCTCTTCTTGAATCACTCATGGCATTTGTCACATCTCTCGTCACTTCAACATTTCTCTTTCATGGCTCCTAAGGCTAGAATGAGTGGTAACATGTGGTAGCATGTACTAAAACATAGTTACGTCAAATTTTTCTAGACACATAAGCATAATATGATGATATGGAGTGGTGATGTGGTTAAAAGGTATATATATATATATATATATATATATATATATATATATATATATATATATATATATATATATATATATATATATATATATATATATATTAAATCAAATAACTTCTTATTTAAATATTTAAATAAAATTAATTATATGAAAGATACAAGTGTTAAAGCTGAAGTTACAAACATAAATAAATTAATCAGATCAGAACCCGTTGCTTACTTTCTTCTTCTATTTTCTCTCGCCAAGCAAATGGCGCAACAATACAAGCGCATGTCTTTAGCGACTTTATGGGGAGTGGTAGCGACTTTTTAATGATGACTTAGCGAGGGGGAGTGGCGAGGCACTCCCTTCAGTGTAACACATACCAAACATCTATTTTCCACAAATTTTCGTCAATATTAGAAATTCAACATATATTCAAGGGAAATCTATAGAAAAGTCATAAAATTTATCCTAATTTATGAAAAAATCACAAACTAAATTTTGTTTATGAAAAAACATGAATTACCGGTAAAAATGACGATTTGATCCATTTTCTGGTTTACCGGTTTTATTACTTACATATTTCACTAAAGTCCCATTACTTTACCCTAATTTGCGAATAAGTCCCAAAATAAAATTTACTGATGATTTGGCCCTTTAGTTTATTTAACATACATTTTATCGGTTTCATTGCTGATCCGGATGCCTAGTCATTAAATGAGATGATGATATAGGTCAACTCACCATTTTTTATAAACAAATTTTAGTTTGAGACTTTTTCGTAAATTATGGTAAAATTTTAGGATTTTTCTACAGATTTCTGTATATTCAACATCTAATTTTTTTAAAACAAAAATAATAAAATAAAATAAAATAAAAAATTCCACTATGAAGTTCCGATTTCAGAAAAGTAATATAACCAAAAATCTGATTTATACATCTAACTTCATATTTCAACCAACAAATAACATTTAATTTCATATTCATTCATCTAATATCAGATTTCAGCAAATCAATAACATAAAAAAATTTGATTTTCGTATCTAATTTCATCTTTCAACAAAAAACAACATCTAATTTTGTATTCCATTAAACACATCATGCATTTTCATATGTTAACTTGTATCAGAAAAAAGAAAGAAAAAGTAAACATTAGAATAACATGTATTCGATTAACGAAAAGAAACGGAAAACAGGAAAAATAAAAACTTACCTGTTCGATGTTATCATCGGAGTTGCAGGTGGACGATGATGTGTTGGCAAATGGTAGAGGAAGCCGGTGGTTGAGATCGACGAAGGGAGGCAAAAATATGGATATATAAGCAACGATGTAAGGAAAGAAGCGAGAAGCGTGTATATTTAGGGTTAAAAACTCGAAAGGTTCCACATAACATTATTTTTTGATGGACTCAGTAAGAAGGTAATAGATTAAGTAAGAACCTAAACATGTTCAAATCAAACACTTTAACTAGACCGAGTAAGAGGTAACTTTTTACTGGACGGACTATTAAGAAATAAATTAAATATGGCCTAAAATACAAGTAGTAGTTTGATACATTGTAATTTGAAAACAGTTTTGGATATCACCTCTAAAAATACAACCTTTCTTTAGAACAATTTTACAAAACAAAGAAATCATCTAGAACATAGACCAAATACAAGCGGAACTGATTATAGTAATGCAAAAAATATACAAACCATCCAAAACTAAGAATGTATTACAAAAAGACAATAATTTTAGGTAGAACTTGTGAAACTAGCAACCTTAATTGATTAAATCGATGAAGGAGTGTGCCTAACCAACACCAAGACTTGGATTGATAAAAATAAGTCAACCAGATACGACACAAATAGTGGATGGTAAAAACATTTAGTTCGATGAGAAACAAAGTTTTTGTTAACAAGCCAACAATCCGATCTAATCCCACCAAATTTTATTTTCCTCACCTTTGTCTGAACACCAATATAATATCTATAAATTACTTTTATGGTATTCGCCCACAAGCTCTTTTCATCATTAAGAAAATGTCATATCCATTTTTAGAGAAATGCATAATTAAAAGCTTCATGGTTTCCATTATCGAGACCGCATTTATCTTTGGACACCAAAGTCAGATCCTATGATATCCAATGTATCTTTTTTTTGATCATCCTCCATTCCCCCCCAAAAAAAAACTAGGAACGTAAACATTCCAATAACTTTTTCACTCTGTTAATGGCATATAAAATATCAACATGACATATATCCTAGGCAACCCAAATCAAAATCAACTATGTAGCTTTTCCATCGTCCGAATGCTACAAAATCCCTTTTATATAAAGGTACTAAAATAGAGGGTACTAAAATTTGAAGGTTTTGCCAAATTTTTGAAAATTAAAATTCACATTGATTATAATAATATCGCCCCGGGCCATTTTTGTGGTTTTTATGAAAAAATCTAAAAGTTTTACTGTAAGGACCAAAAGTGTTAAAATGGCTAAAAAATTAAAGTGGCTGGAATTAGCAAGTTTTTAAAAGATAGACAAAAGTTGTCAATTTATTAAAGTGTTGTGGCCAAACTTTGAATATTAAAAGATTCCTAAAAAATATAACAATTTTAATTCTAATGACCAAAAGTGTTCAAAATGACTAAAAAATGAAGAATAAAGTTGACAAAAAACATGTAAGTTTACTATTTATGTAACATCCCAATTTTTCAAGGCCAAAAGTTTCATTTTTAATTAAGTAAATTATAAATCTTTTATCGAAAACATCATCAATATCGTATCAATTCATAATCTCATAAGTAATATATCATAAAACATGTCGTGGAATAATACTAATGTCAGAATACAATCACAGAGATCTCAAAATACGGAAACCATATGTGTGTGAGATGTGCAGCTACCGCGCCGGCTCCTTCCCCTTCGCTGAAGAGGTACCTGAAACAAAACTAAAAACTATAAGCACAAAGCTTAGTGAGTTCCCCCATCATACCACATACTATACATAATACATACTGTATAACATAACTGGGTACTAACTACTCCTTCAGTCTTGTCGACCGATACTTTGCCTAGCATATATGGGTGCTGACCTACCCCTTTGGTCCTTACGAACGGTAACCTTTCCTAGCATATCTAGGTGCTGGCCTACGCGTTTGACCCTTTCGACTGGTATCTGAGGACTATTTCACCCCCTACTACTACCACATAATATTATAGCACATAACATAATTTGTCTATCATAACTAGGTACTAACTACCCCTTCGGTCCTTTCGACCGGTACTGGGGTCTATCCTACCCCTTCTATCACATATCACATAACATCATAGCATACTAGCACATAATCATAACAGATAGCAACATACCATATAATTATCATAAAGACAATCATCTCTACTATAACTCTTACTAGTAGGCCGACCTTGGTGCCTTAGACCCACTTTTACTGGAAGGTAACTCACCTTAATGTCATGTAGTGACTGCATTGGCCTCAGTATGAAAATCAACTCTTCCCAACTCCTCAATTCCTACACAACAACATTTTTTAATTACCATCTCATACTCTTAACCTTGCAAGGGTCAACTCAAGTCTAAGTCAAGGTCAAGGTCAAAATGGTGGTCAAAGTCAACTTTGGACAAATTCAACATCTGGTTGACTCAACTCGCCAAGTTGGTCCACAAACTCGTCAAGTCCCCACTTTCACAATATACTAAAACCATAACCCTACTCGCCGAGTCTACCAAGAGCTCGATGAGTTCTCCTTCAACAAAACATCGAGACGTTCTTCAACTGACTCGCCGAGTTCATCTTTGAACTCGTCGAATTCATCTTCATCCACATGAAGGTGTTTAGTCTATGACTTGCTGAGTTCTCCTTGAACTCGTCGAGTAGGTCTTCATATGGTTGGGACATTGCCTTGAACTCGTCGAGTTCATCCTTGAACTCGTCAAGTACGTTAATCTCCAAATCCATAACGAATCCTAACAGGGTGATTTTTCCTTCAACTTAACATATGACCATTTCCAGAAGTCGTTTGGGGGAAACTGTGACCCGACTCACCGAGTCGCATAAGCGACTCGCCAAGTCCCTCTTTGTCCAAACTATACAATCAATTTCAGTTGGTCTCAATGCATCCAAACCATAGATCTAACCTCCTAGGGTCCATATTATACGTAAAGCCACGAACTTGGTGTTCATGCATGGTGTTTTTGGATCAAAAGGCCCTAAAATGGGGTTAATATGATGCATGGGGTTCTTATGGCAATAAAGTTGGCACCTTTATGCCATAGGAGCCCCCAATGGTTCCAGATCTGAAGTTTACATTCCACAATATGATTTAAACTCAAAGTTGGCTTAGAAATGTCCCAAAAATGGCAAGATCCATGCCTTAAAGAAGATCTATTAAATGATAAGTCAAGGTTCAAGCTTTTTACCTTGAATAAGCTGGAAATGAAGCAAAATCCCTGGATCCACTAGCTTTCACTTGAACTCCCAAGCTCATTCTTCCTTCTCAAGCTTCACAACCACCACAATCACACACAATGGCTCAAGAACACTAAAAAAAGGTTAGGGTTTCGATTTAGGGCTTTTTGAACACAAGAGGTGATGAGGGAGGCCACAATGGGATGTTGAGTCGTTTAAATAGAGTGTAAACCCTTAAAATTAGCATTTCATCCAGACTGGCCTACTCGTCGAGTCGGGGCATCCGACTCGGCGAGTACGTTCTTCCACCCGTGTCCAAATTCAACTTCTACTCGATGAGTTGGACCCTCTAACTTGCCAAGTCCCAGAACAAATTTGCAAAAGTTTATATTAAAAGTACGTACCAGGAATCGGACGCTATAATATATAAGGGAACATTTTTTAATATATATATATATATATATATATATATATATATATATATATACACACACACACACACACACACACGCACACTAAATAAGGACAACGCTTTATAAAATGAGGGAAAACCTAGTCTCCTATCATAACAGAATAAATCTAAATAGGTAAATGTATGATGTTTAAGAAAAAACTTCAAAATTAGATATCAAAAAAATCAAAGGGGTTCTAGCCCAACAGTACCGTATATTGATCTTTGGAGATGGAGCAGACAGCAGGGATAGCGACCCCCGTACGGCATGTCACGCGAGTTCTTTGACCGGAGAGACGGAGGACCGGCTGATCGAGCCCTTCCAGTCATGGTGAAAAAGTTGCGGAATACGGGCGACCTTGCCCAGGACACTGCTGATCAGGTGCGCCAGTTAAGGACTAGGGTCGAGCGTGCGGAGCAGGAGACGCGTGACGTCCTTCGAGAGTTTCACATGAGGCAAGTTCGGTGGGAGTCTCGACTTCGGGACGCAGAACGCTTGGTGGCTCGTCTTCAGGGAGCATCCACATCCTCGGCACCACCTTCAGACGCAGCTCATCGCGGTTAGGGGTAGACTTATCTTGGTAGGTCGTTAGAAAATATGCTATGTACTCCGACTCTATGTTTAAGTGACTACACTACTCATAGAGCTGTTATGCTATCGAATCAGTGTCACTCATGTATGCTCTTACGAGCAAAATTTTCATGTATCAAATGCGGATAATATTAATAAAGTTTTACGTGTTTTGTTACGATATTACGAATTACTATGTGTTGAGAAATGATGATCGAATGGTCAATAGTAGTAGTGTTTAAGTTCGCACCATGCACCTAGTCAGTAGGATCATGACCTCACAGAAACCACATACCCTCAACATCTTTCCGTATTGTGACAGAAAGATGCCTCCCCGACCTGCTCACGGAAACCCAGGACCAACCCCACCTGAAGTTGACTCAGCCGCTTTCCAGGCAGCTATATCTGCAGCAGTCACGGCAGCGACTGCGCAAATTCATCAAGGGAACAATGGAGGAGTCAATGGGCAAGGAGCCGGAAGTTCGAACAACGGAATGAATCAAGGACCCCCCAAGGCATGTACCTACAAGGACTTCACAAACGCCAAACCACAAACTTTTAATGGAACTGGAGGGGTGATCACTCTGAAGCGATGGATCGAAAAGGTGGAGTCGGTATTCGAGATATGCGACTGCCCTGAGCACATGAAGGTGAAGTTCGCGGCCTGCACTTTTGTGGATCAAGCGCTCACCTGGTGGAACGGACATGTAGAATCCATGACGCTCCCTGTAGCCAACTCTATGCCGTGGACAGAGATGAAAGAAATGTTAATGGCTGAGTACTGCCCACGAGGCGAAATACAGAAGATGGAGCAAGAGCTATGGAACCTCACTGTGCAGAACGCGAATATCGATGCCTACATATCGAGATTTAGCGAACTATCTTTGCTGTGCCCGGGTATGATCACCTCGGAAGGAAAGAAGATTGAGCGATTCATCTGGGGACTCACATCACCAATTCAAGGGAATGTGATAGCTGCAAACCCCGAAACATTTGACAGTGCGAAAAGATTGGCAAAAAGGTTGTATGACCATAACAACAAGAAGGGAGAGAAGCCAGTGGAGACTGAGAAGACGAAGGAAAGTGATGGCAAAGGAGAAAGAACAATAAGAGGAAAGGGCGCCAGGGCCCCGACACCTCCAAGAAGCAGCAGACTGTGGCGGTTAATGCTGTTACCGCACCGGTTCCAGCCGCACCACATGCTCCAACCTCAGCCACTTCAAATGCTTCCAGACCTTATTCCGGTAATCTTCCCAAATGCAACAAGTGCGGTTTCCATCACTATGGAGAATGCAAGGATTTTCAGTGCACTAGTTGCAACCGAAGGGGACACACTGCAAAGTACTGCAAGGCTTACCCTCCCCAGAACCAAAATCAGGGAACCAACAATAACAACCATCGCAACAACAACACCCATGCCAGCGGAAATAACGCAGGGCCTAGCCACACCTGCTTCGTATGTGGGAAGACTGGACACATCCGCCGAGACTGTCCTAACAACAACAATTTAAGAAATGGAGGAACAGGAAGGATGTTGACCATGGGTCAGGGTGAGGCTATTCAAGACCCCTCTGTTGTTACCGGTACGTTTCCCTTAAACCACGCTTATGCATGCATCTTATTTGACACCGGAGCGGAGCGAAGCTTCGTAAGCAATCGTAAGCAATAAGTTTAAGCATTTATTAAAACAACTGCCCCAAAAGCTAAATGAAACCTATACGGTGGAAATGGCCAATGGGAAAACCGAATCCACTGGGGAAATCTACACCGGATGTACCCTAACTCTTAATCAACACGTCTTTCGAATAGATCTAATGCCAGTGTCAATTAGGAGTTTCGATGTGATCATCGGCATGGACTGGTTAAGCCCCCACCATGCCGAAATTATGTGCCATGAGAAGGCCGTTCATCTTCGTCTTCCAAATCACGAAACCCTAGTAATTTACGGAGACAAATCTAGCATGAACCTTCGCCTCGTTTCGTGCATCAAGGCACATAAATATCTAAGAAGGAACAATCTGGCGTTCCTGGCTCACGTGGTGGATAAAACCAAGGAGGAGATTAACGTTCGAGACATTCCCGTAGCATGTGAATTTCCAGACGTGTTTCCTGAAGATCTTCCGGGAGTACCCCCAGAGAGACAGGTTGAGTTTCGAATCGACCTTATTCCAGGAGCAACTCCTCTCGCTAAATCACCCTACCGGCTGGCTCCTGCCGAGATGCAGGAATTATCCAGCCAACTCAGCGAACTTTTGGACAAGGGATTTATTCGACCTTGTTACTCGCCATGGGGAGCTCCAGTGCTCTTTGTCAAAAAGAAAGATGGATCTTTTAGAATGTGCATCGATTACAGAGAGTTAAATAAACTCACAATCAAGAACCGCTACCTACTCCCACGAATCGATGACCTATTTGACCAGCTCCAAGGAGCTAGTTATTTTTCTAAAATAGATCTACGGTCCGGATACCACCAACTCAAAGTCCGGGAAGAGGATATTCCAAAAACCGCTTTCCGAACTCGCTACGGACATTATGAATTTGTCGTAATGCCCTTCGGTCTAACGAATGCCCCTGCCGTATTTATGGACCTAATGAATCGAATCTGCCGACCGTTCCTCGACAACTTTGTCATTGTTTTTATCGATGACATCCTCGTCTATTCTCGAAGCAAGGAAGAGCATGGCCAACATCTCCAACAAGTCTTAGAAACTCTGCGATCAGAAAAACTTTACGCCAAACTCTCTAAGTGTGAGTTCTGGCTGCGAAGTGTGAACTTCCTAGGTCATGTAGTCAGCCAAGATGGAATCCATGTGGATCCCTCTAAGGTCAAAGCTGTAGAAGGATGGGCAATCCCAACAACGCCCACAGAAATTCGTCAATTCTTGGGATTAGCAGGCTACTATAGGAGATTCATTCAAAACTTCTCTAAGATCGCCAAGCCACTTACCTCGCTTACGCAAAAGGGCGTACCATTCAAATGGACAGACAAACAAGAGATTGCGTTTCGAACCTTGAAACAAGCTCTCTGTAGCGCACCTGTACTATCTCTGCCTAAAGGAACGGAAGATTTTGTAGTCTACTGCGACGCGTCAAATCAGGGCTTAGGTTGCGTTCTCATGCAACGTGGGAGAGTGATAGCCTACGCATCCCGCCAGCTAAAGACGCATGAAGTAAACTACATGACCCATGACCTAGAGTTGGGAGCTGTAGTCTTTTCCCTAAAGATTTGGAGGCATTACCTTTACGGTACAAAGTGCACCGTCTTCACGGATCACAAGAGTCTCCAACACATCTTAAACCAAAAGGAGTTGAACATGAGGCAACGAAGATGGGTTGAATTGCTAAACGATTATGAGTGTGAGATTAAGTACCACCCAGGCAAGGCCAACGTGGTAGCTGATGCCTTAAGTCGAAAGGAGTACTCTAATCGTTGTACGAAAACTCTCTCGATAACCATTCAATCGCACCTGGCCACTCAAATTGCAGTAGCCCAGTCAGAGGCCATGAAGACGGAAAATAGAGCAAGCGAAGTATTGCGTGGAATGGGAAAAGAACCTGGAGGCAAAGGAGAATGGAGTATACTATTTCATGAACCATATTTGGGTCCCTAAATTTGGAGGGTTTAGAGATGTTGTCATGAAGGAAGACCACAAGACGCGATACTCCATTCATCCCGGTTCCGATAAGATGTATTTGGATATTAAACAACACTATTGGTGGCCTAACATGAAGGCGGAAATCGCGACCTACGTCAGTAAGTGCCTTACGTGCGCCAAAGTAAAGGTGGAATACCAAAAACCCTCAGGATTGTTACAGAAACCGGCAATCCCTGAGTGGAAATGGGAAGGGATCTCTATGGATTTCGTGACCAAGCTACCCAAAACATCGGATGGATTAGACACCATATGGGTAATAATTGACCGACTGACGAAATCTGCCCATTTCCTGCCAATTAAAGAATCGTACAAGATGGAGAGATTGACGCGTTTATACATTCGAGAGATCGTGAGACTCCACGGAATACCAACATCTATCATCTCGGATAGGGACAGTAGGTTCACGTCCCGATTTTGGCAATCACTCCATAAGGCGATGGGAACAAACCTCGATATGAGCACCGCTTATCATCCACAAACGGATGGTCAAAGCGAGCGAACCATCCAAACGCTCGAAGATATGCTCCGCGCATGCGTGATAGACTTTGGAAAGTCTTGGGATACCCACCTACCCTTAATCGAGTTCTCATACAACAATAGTTACCATTCGAGCATCAAGGTGGCTCCTTTCGAAGCACTGTACGGGCATAAATGTAGATCACTGTTATGTTGGGCTGAAGTAGGTGACACCCAGCTAGCAAAAACACACACGTCGGACAAAGCACTAACGGGACCGGAGATCATCCGTGAAACCACGGAAAATATCGTTCAAATGAGAGCTCGATTGCAAGCATCGCGTGACCGACAAAAGAGCTACGCTGATAAACGCCGAAAGCCCTTAGAATTTCAGGTCGGTGATCGAGTACTGTTAAAAGTCTCGCCCTGGAAAGGAGTCATTCGTTTTGGGAAGCGGGGAAAACTAAATCCACGATACATTGGACCTTTCGAAATCGTCACCCGAATTGGTCCAGTAGCATACAGACTGCAACTACCCGCAGAGCTAAACGGTGTACACCCCGTGTTTCATGTCTCTAACCTAAAGAAGTGCCTATCATACGAAACCCTTGTCATTCCTCTTGATGAAATCGAAATCAATGAGAATCTCCTGTTCGTCGAAAAACCAATCGAAATCATGGACAGGGAGGTAAAGCGTACTAAACAGAGCCGCATCCCGATCATGAAGGTATGGTGGAACGCAAAGCGTGGGCCAGAATTCACTTGGGAATGCGAAGAGCAAATGAAGCAAAAGTACCCTCACCTATTCTAGCATTCTCAAATCTAGCTTGCAAACAGAATTTCGGGATGAAATTCCCTCTAACGGGGGGATGATGTCACAACTAGAAATTTTGTGCCTTGTAACTATAACACTTAAGTCGGATTATGAATCCAAAAACATAAGGGCATGTATGCTGCTTACTCTGCGACAACAAAATTGCAATCAAATACACCATACAAGCATTACAAATAGTCAACAAGCAATTGGAAACCCTAGAAGTTCTTATTTAGGTCCATTTTGGACTAGAACTTCCTTATTGGGCCTAATGGACCAATAAACTTCCAATTTGACTATCTTGGGTTTAGAACTCTTAAATTGGCTCTAATTGGACCCACTTTCATTTATTTCAACATATTGGGCCATATTGGGCCTAGAATGAAATAAATCAAATATTATGAACTATTTTGGACCATAATTAACCTAATTTAGCCTTAATAGCTCATAAAAATCACATTTATAATTAATTGGGGCCAAACATCACTTAACATAACCATGAAATGGGCTTAAGCATACAAGGCCCAATACTCATCTTTTTCTCTCCAAATCTCGGCCCAAGCCCAACCAAAGAAAGAGAGTTGACTTTCCTATGCCACCTCATAATTATCCATAGGACTCCCATGCACCATCTCATGTTTTCATGCAAATCAATTCAAGAACCACACTCCTCTCCTCTCTCTTCTTGCTCTCGGCCGAACACAACACACACACTCACAAAAATTCATTTCATTCTCTCTAAGTCTTGAAGGACATCTCCTTCCTCCTTCTTCAAAAATTTCGAGAATCAAGAGCTTTTCAAGGAGGTTTTTCCCACAAACACATCATCTAAGGTAAGTTGATGACTAATCCATGATCTAGCTACTTTATTTCATCAAAAATCTCTTCTAAATCTATTCCAACTTGTGATCATGCACCTTAGAAGTCACTAAACTCGAGATCTACCAAGGAGACTTGCTAGGATCGAAATTTTCTTCTTTTCTCTCTTCAAAACCGAAACTACAACTCAAGGTGAGCTTCATACCCCCTTATTTTCGGTTTTTATAAGTTTTTGTGGGGGAGAATACAAGTAAAGGTGTAGATCCATCATTATGTGTATGTTTTGGTTGATTTCTATGCTTATATGTATGTTTTGTATGATTTTGATGCTAGATCTAGTTATGAATTGCTAAAAACTGAGATATATCTTATACTAGCATGAAATATACTACTACATACAAAGTATACCAAGAAAAATAGCTAAGTGGCTTAACAATACATACTTTGGGCTAAAAACTCATTTTTTTGACATAAATGTTAAAAATACAAAGTTAAAGGGCCCAAAATGAAATATTTCGAAATCTGATAGCTGAGATGAGTCAAAACAGATTCCATAATGTATTTTCTGAAAATATACTCTTTTGGAAGATCAAAAACATAAATTTCAAGCTTAATGGGCTAAAAATGACAATTTCGGCCCAATAGGGTCCATTATGCGAAATTTTCTGTTTTGGAGGGCCAAAACTGTGTTTTCCTGTAAAACAGTGGACTATTAGTGTTACATGTACTTTTCAAAGGTTTAAAACGCTTTTCAAATTTAAAAAGGACCAAAGTTGCAAAAATTTTCCAAATTGGGCCAAAAATGTAAAAATTGCGAAAAAGAGGGGTTATAACCGAGAAAACTGCAATTTTAGGGACTTAAACTGTTTTAAATGAAAAATATGCTGAAAAATATTAATTTCAATAATTTTTGGTGTTAAAATGTCAAGAAAAATGGTTTAAGGACTAAACCGGAAATTATTTTACCTAAAGGGGTGAAAAAGTAAATTTACAAAATTAAGAGGGGTTGTAAACAGAAAATTTTCAAGGGTAATTCAATACACTCGTTGTGAACAAAGATTGACACTATGACTCTCGATAAATTACAATACACAATATCACCAACAATCGTTATCAAACGAATTGATTCGGTCTCGAATCAATAACAAATTCAAAACTACTAACACTATAACGCTCAATACACATATGAAACTCTTGGAACTCTTTACTCTCGTGGAATTACTCAATACATCGACGTACACTCCTTAGGCCCAAAAGTTGCAAATCATGCTTGTCGAGCCTAGCTAGCCCGATGACATGATCTTTAGGCCTAAAGGACACTTGCTTACATGTAGTTGGGTCTATTGCGACTCGACCGCGTGTAAAAGGACTTTCAATGGCAAACATGCTGCTGGTCCCCAAGGGTCCTTCAGTGCTGCTAGTAAAGTCGGTAACTCACGATTGCGGGTTGGGCTTCGGGCCCTTCGCAATTGCAATGGTCTTGAACGACGCAGGGAAATACCGAGGGTTTTGCACCTTCACTTTTTCTCTCCGGTCGTGGGACTACACAAGTCCGGGAGGAT
This sequence comes from Lactuca saligna, assembly GCF_052625555.1. Classification (NCBI taxonomy): domain Eukaryota; kingdom Viridiplantae; phylum Streptophyta; class Magnoliopsida; order Asterales; family Asteraceae; genus Lactuca; species Lactuca saligna. The sequence goes on from NC_136421.1 coordinate 76,960,282, forward strand.
TGAGTTGTGTGAATAAGTGCGAGTGATGCCTAAGGGATCACTAGCACGGTTGCCAATTGGACGTTTTCATTAACGTACGATACAACAATTCACCACCCTCTGTATACTCAATGCCTCCGGAGCTCAACGAATACCTCTAACGTAACGAAATAACAGTACCCAAAATAACTAAAGCAAAGTGATAGGAAAACGTCGGGTTTTCCTAGGGTTTTCAACAAGTACACTTACGAACTACATGTTGAATTTCACAACTCTTACGCTTACATCTATAGAATTCAAACAAGCACACTCATGGATCTTCATATATTTTTACGTTATTCTATTTTCAGAAAATATCGGATTTTCTGGTAATTTTTTTTCAAAACATTACAAACATTGGATTTCAAACATTACTTATGAACTCACCAACATTTCATATGTTGACGTTTTTTCAAAATACTTGTATTCTCAGGTAACAGATAAAGTGAAGGATGAATTGTACTCTATGACGTTTTGCTGTGGTTTAATTTAGTATCGAACAGTTACTTTTGAGAATGTAATGTTTTGGAACAATGTAATGGATGTAAACGCTACCAGTTGTATCATTTCAAATGTTGGTGATGTATAATGTTATGTTTCATGTATATTCATTGTGATGGTATTCAATTGAGTCACGACAGCCCCCGGACGTTTCCGCCGTCTGGTTCGGGGGTGTGACATTCTTATGGCAATAAAGTTGACACCTTTATGCCATAGGAGCCCCCAATGGTTCCAGATCTGAAGTTTACATTCCACAATATGATTTAAACTCAAAGTTGGCTTAGAAATGTCCCAAAAATGGCAAGATCCATGCCTTAAAGAAGATCTATTAAATGATAAGTCAAGGTTCAAGCTTTTTACCTTGAATAAGCTGGAAATGAAGCAAAATCCCTGGATCCACTAGCTTTCACTTGAACTCCCAAGCTCATTCTTCCTTCTCAAGCTTCACAATCACACACAATGGCTCAAGAACACTAAAAAAAGGTTAGGGTTTCGATTTAGGGCTTTTTGAACACAAGAGGCGATGAGGGAGGCCACAATGGGATGTTGAGTCGTTTAAATAGAGTGCAAACCCTTAAAATTAGCATTTCATCCAGACTGGCCTACTCGTCGATTCGGGGCATCCGACTCGGCGAGTACGTTCTTCCACCCGCATCCAAATTCAACTTCTACTCGATGAGTTGGACCCTCTAACTTGCCAAGTCCCAGAACAAATTTGCAAAAGTTTATATTAAAAGTACGTACCAGGAATCGGACGCTATAATATATAAGGGAACATTTTTTAATATATATATATATATATATATATATATATATATGTATATATATATATATATATATATATATATATACACACACACACACACATGCACAATAAATAAGGACAACGCTTTATAAAATGAGGGAAAACCTAGTCTCCTATCATAACAGAATAAATCTAAATAGGTAAATGTATGATGTTTAAGAAAAAACTTCAAAATTAGATATCAAAAAAATCAAAGGGGTTCTAACCCAACAGAACCGTATGTTGTCCTCTCTTTTAGATGTTAAGGGTTCAAGTCTCATTAGAGACATATATGGAATTAGAAGTAGTTTAACAATAAAGTAAATTTCGGTTCTAAAAAAAAGTTAGATATCAAAAAAGTTGAATTTATTGATAAGAGAGTGGTAGGTGACCTTTAGCCACCTGTCAGGAGTTCCGGCGCAACGATTGCTCTTTTGACAATATATTTCACGCCTACATACAAATCAAAACTTATGTCCGTTTTAACGTGGGTCTCTTTTGGACACATTTGTATTTCTCCAATTTCTCAGTATAAAAGTTCTGTCATTTTTTCTATATGCTATGTGTTTTAATCTTTCTAACTGAAATTCCTACGAAGTACCGTCATTTAATAATACAGCCACCCTGACCAAATATATGAAAGCTCTGATAGACCCAATTCATTTTTCGTCAAAACCCAAAAAGTAGAGAATTTAATCCAAATATTCCCAAGATAAAGAGTCATGTGGCTTTTCAAAATCTATGTTCATCACAAATATTTTTCATTCTCTTTTTGTGCCATTATTACTACTTCATTCAATATTAAAGGGTAATCAAGAATGTGATGACCATTTCCAAACTTTGATTGGTTAATACTTACCATTTAATCTACCACATGAGCATGTCTATTGGTCAAAAACTTGACTAAAATCTTATACCGAACCCAATGAGATCGTTTGGTCGAAAATTAATCACACGCATAAGATTATCAACCTTCAAAATTAACGATATGAAAGAAAAATTATAACCCGTTGAGATTTTCACTAATAGATTAACTTTATTGTATTTTTCTTTATATCAAATACTTATAAATATCGATAACTATATCATAATCCGTAGAAACCATCGTTAGTATGATTACAAATTTTACATAGATAAAAAAAAAATTAATAATAATAAAAAGTTGCAATTGTTAAATATACGTGATAATGAATTAACCTGATAAGAAAAATAACCATAATTAACATAGATTTTCAAGTACATCTTGTTACACAAATGTAGTTGGATAATATTTTTGTAACTTTAAATCAAAATTGACATGTTACCAAAAATATGAAAAATTATAGAAGTGATTGAAAAATGTTACATGTCAAAATAAATGTTAGAAAATAATCATATGATATTTTTAGATTTTATTTATTACGCCACATAGATTATACATATGAACATATCTTTAATAATTTGGCTAGTACATCGCCATTCAAATTATAAAAGTTCCAATGAAGTTTCCTCATATATTACATTAAAAACAAAAGAATACATATAATACTACCGACCAAAACCATATCCACTCAATCCTAAGCGGTTGCCGAGCTGGACAGAGAAAAAGGAACATGTCACGTATTTGAGCAATACCAAAGTTTGAAGGGAAATTTTATAAGTCGATTTTGAATATTTTATATCATATTAGGTGGAAACAATTATAAAAAATAAGTATGGTGAAAGTCATAACGTTTATATTTTGATATATAACTTTTTTTTTCTCACTCAATTTGTTAATATAGCGATACTCTATTATCATTATAACATTTTTATAATAATACTCAGAACAGTCTATTTATAAATTAAGAAAAAAAAAACTATAAATTTTAATCATAACTCAAAATTGGAATGTTATCAAATTTATTCCAATATGTTTATTTAGTCATATATAGCAATGATCAATAATCGTAGGAGAGACTTTTAGTTGATTTTGATTAGAAATGGCAAAAATATTTAAAGGTGACATTTTTAAATCGGGTTTTACTTTTAGGTATAGTTATATGGTATTGCACATGTTATCTTCTTTTTTGTTTAAAATATTTTATGGGTTCGAGATGGATATATCATGTTAAGTTTATGCCCCTTCGATTATCCGGCCTTGTATATCCGTCTTCAAATCATTTCTATATTTATAATTAGGTGTAAGCCCATGTACTACATGGGTGTATTTGAAATAATTAAATATGTATGAACATTTGAGAAATTTAAATTTATAAAAAAAATAAGAAAAATATTGAATTACTAAAATTAAAGAGTTTTTTTTTAAAAAAAATTTAAATAAATCATTAAGATAAAATAATCAAAACAAATTAATGAGATTTTATTTTAAAATTTTGAAATTATAAGGAAAATCGATTAATGAAATTGATATACATTTATTAATAAATTTTAATACCATATGGAATTTATAAAATAGGAAAACCACAAAATTACATATGGAATAAAAATTAATTCAAAATAACCACAAAATGACATGTGGCAAAATGAATGAGAGTGTGACAAGTGGCAAAAAAACCTTCGTTTATTAGAGAACTAGGTATGAGACCCGTGTATTACACGGGTTTATTAAAAATAAAAATTTAATATCAATATATAAATATGAAATATTTTATAATGTAATACTTTATATAACAAAATATAATCTTCTGAAAATTTGCAAAAAAATTAAATCTTTTGAAGTATTAATGAGCATTTATTACCAAATTAATACGATGATTTTATTTCCTTATAAAACTCATTATAATTTTATGGAATTTTATTTTAAAAAAATGGAAATCCCTTAAAAATGACAAGTGGAAAATAAAATTTCTAAAATTCTTACAAAATGACAAGTATCAAAATGAAGGAGAAAATGACATGTGGTAAAAAAAACCTTCATTTATTAAAGAGGAAGATAAAAATTTAATATCAATATATAAATATAAAATATTTTATAATGTAATACTTTACATAACAAAATGTAATATTCTGAAAATTTGCAAAAGAAATTAAATCTTTTGAAGTATTAATGAGCATTTATTACCAAATTAATAGGATGATTTTATTTTACTTATAAAACCCATTATAATTTTATGGAATTTTATTTTAAAAAAATGGAAATCCCTTAAAAATGACAAGTGGAAAATAAAATTTCTAAAATTCTTACAAAATGACAAGTGTCAAAATGAAGGAGAAAATAACATGTGGTAAAAAAAAACTTTCATTTATTAAAGAGGAAGATACTTGTATTTGTATTATTATTACATATAATTCCAAGACTATTATGATAGTATTATATGTGGTATTATGAAAAGAAAACTATTACTATTGTTTTTAATAATATATTGTGATTTTATTAGTTAATCATGAAATTTGAATAATATGAATTCGATGTAGTATTGATTTAATTTATTTAATAAAGATTAAATTGTTAACGTTGTTAGATATCATAATTATTAAAAAGCTCAAGCTCTTTTTTAAATACGATTGTAATTGAGCTTTAGATAAAGACACTACTCCAGTTTTCCCATTTGTCTTATTAATATGACTTTGATTAATTTTACCTGAAAATTATAATATTCCAAGGTTCTATCATCTTTATCCACTAAGTGTAGTTTTCGACCACTCAAATCGTTTGAATAGATAATGGATGCCTAATGTCAAACAAATGGTATTTTTTTATTGGGTGTCAATTTACGACACGGCATGATAAAAATACACGAAACAGAACGAAACAAAACGAAATGGGGACGAAATCAAAATTTAAATTTGTGTTCGTGTCAAGATTAAAAAACACGATGTCGTGTTCGTATTAAAAAATTGACAAGAAATTGACATGATTAAGCATATCGTTGTCGGGTTTTTTGTGTTTGTCGTTTTTATCGTGTTATATATATCTTTAAGTATGAATGAAATACACTAATAGTTATGTAATATTACCTTTGTCGTGTTTTGCCGAGTTGTTGTGTTTTAATTGATTCGTTTTCGTGTTAACGAAAAAAAAAACACAACATCGTGTCGTGTCGTGTACGTGTTATACAAAACTTTGTCATTTCGTGTCGTGTCAGACAAAAACACGACACGACTGTCCGATTTGACAGCCCTAATATTTTCCCTTTTACTCACGATATGTTGAATAGCTTAATTTTGCTAAGCGAATTTATTATTTATTTTGAAAAAGAAAAATTAAGTATCAGCCTAACCGTCAAATTAAAGAAGACAATTAATAATATATTGGGAAAATAGCATAAAATACACTCTGTTTACACAAAAATTCTAATTTGATACTGTGTTTTTTTTTTTTGTCTCAAATTTGACACTGTGTTTTCCAATTTGTTACAATTCTGACCACTTGACCGGTCAATCAAGTTACATGCTGACATGACATGATGGCGTGTCAGTTTTGATGACGTGTCAGTTTTGATGACGTGACATTCTAACATAATATGCTGAGGTGTCAAAATCGATTTTTTTTTCCACAAAAACAATAAGTTTTCACTTTATTTCGATTTTGACACTAAGTTTAATTTTTTTTTTTCAATTTTAACACTGTTTTTTTGTTCTAATGGGAACATTATTTTTTCCAGTTTTGTTCAATGTTAACAATTTTCTATTTGAAACAATATAAATATTTTTTAAACTGTATAAATATGTTTTTTTCCAATTAAAAACCTTAGTTTTGTATAAATACAATTTTTTTTTAACATTCAAACCATAATTTTATGTATAAATATGTATTAGTTATATAAAAACCGTATTTTATATTAAACACTCAACTTTAGAATGAGTTTAAAGGTTTGGAAGCGTGTAGTTGATCAAAACTCAGATATCAAGTTTGCAACCCGTGAAATTTTTACATCTTATTAGAAGTTTATGGTTAGTTTAATTCTCATGATATAACTAATACATATTTATACATTATGCTTTGAATATAAAAAAAAAACAAAAAAAAAACACCTTGTTTTAAATAAAAATGTGATTTTTAAACGAACAAATATATTTATATGGTTTAAATAATTAAAAAATATATTTATACGGTTTCTAAATAAAAAATGGTTAAAATTGAACAAAATTTGATAGATGATGTTCAATTTGGAATAAAAAAAATATAGTGTCAAAACTGAAAAAAAAAAAATGAAAACTTATTGTTTTTTTGTGGAAAAAAGTTCAATTTTAACACGTCAGCATGCTACGTCATCAAAACCTAATACGTAATCATGTCATGTCAGCATGTAACATAGTTGACCGGTCAAGTGGTCAGAATTAAGGTTTCAAATAACGTAAGGTGTGCTTTGGCGGCAAAGTAAAAGTTAAGCCATGACAAGCATTGGCGAGCCATGTTTTTTTCAAGGCGTAACTATATTATATACATTAAAAGATATAAATCATATAATTATTGAATTTTATCAAATATATGAAGTTTTTATAAGTGTTACAATAATATCTAATAGAGAAAATTTAACAAAAACTCATTTATTTTAGGCCTGATAAAAAAACAAAACAAAAAAAATACTCGCGCCTTGAAAAAAACTCGTGCCATAACGCGATAAGGCGTATCTTGATACGTTATTTGGACGTCACGCTTTATAAACCCGCCTTTGACTTTTTAGTAACGGCTACACCACGCCTTGCGCAATGGCACGTCTTAAAGCGCGGTTTTTAGAACCATGGTCAGAATTGTAACAAATTGGAAAACACAGTGTCAAATTAAAATTTTAGTGCAAAGTGTATGTCTTTTATGCTATTTACCCTAATAGGTTGGTTTATGTGATGATCTTTGAAATTTTAATTATTTTAAAATTCCTCAAATTTATCGAGATAAATCATAATTTGTTTATTTATGTGGTGATCTTTGATGATTTAGCTATTTTAAAGTAGAGCGAGTTTCAATTTCGAATCCTACGAGTTTCAACATAATGATATTTTATTGCTCAACAAATTATAATATTTGAAGGACCACGATTTTGTAGTAAAATAGTTAGCATGTTGTCATGTGTGTATATATATATATATATATATATATATATATATATATATATATATATATATATATATATATATATATATATATATATATATATATATATATATATATATATATATATATATATATATATTGGGAAAATAGCATAAAATACACTCTGTTTACACAAAAATTCTAATTTGATACTGTGTTTTTTTTTTTTGTCTCAAATTTGACACTGTGTTTTCCAATTTGTTACAATTCTGACCACTTGACCGGTCAATCAAGTTACATGCTGACATGACATGATGGCGTGTCAGTTTTGATGACGTGTCAGTTTTGATGACGTGACATTCTAACATAATATGCTGAGGTGTCAAAATCGATTTTTTTTTCCACAAAAACAATAAGTTTTCACTTTATTTCGATTTTGACACTAAGTTTAATTTTTTTTTTCAATTTTAACACTGTTTTTTTGTTCTAATGGGAACATTATTTTTTCCAGTTTTGTTCAATGTTAACAATTTTCTATTTGAAACAATATAAATATTTTTTAAACTGTATAAATATGTTTTTTTCCAATTAAAAACCTTAGTTTTGTATAAATACAATTTTTTTTAACATTCAAACCATAATTTTATGTATAAATATGTATTAGTTATATAAAAACCGTATTTTATATTAAACACTCAACTTTAGAATGAGTTTAAAGGTTTGGAAGCGTGTAGTTGATCAAAACTCAGATATCAAGTTTGCAACCCGTGAAATTTTTACATCTTATTAGAAGTTTATGGTTAGTTTAATTCTCATGATATAACTAATACATATTTATACATTATGCTTTGAATATAAAAAAAAAACAAAAAAAAAACACCTTGTTTTAAATAAAAATGTGATTTTTAAACGAACAAATATATTTATATGGTTTAAATAATTAAAAAATATATTTATACGGTTTCTAAATAGAAAATGGTTAAAATTGAACAAAATTTGATAGATGATGTTCAATTTGGAATAAAAAAAATATAGTGTCAAAACTGAAAAAAAAAAAATGAAAACTTATTGTTTTTTTGTGGAAAAAAGTTCAATTTTAACACGTCAGCATGCTACGTCATCAAAACCTGATACGTAATCATGTCATGTCAGCATGTAACATAGTTGACCGGTCAAGTGGTCAGAATTAAGGTTTCAAATAACGTAAGGTGTGCTTTGGCGGCAAAGTAAAAGTTAAGCCATGACAAGCATTGGCGAGCCATGTTTTTTTCAAGGCGTAACTATATTATATACATTAAAAGATATAAATCATATAATTATTGAATTTTATCAAATATATGAAGTTTTTATAAGTGTTACAATAATATCTAATAGAGAAAATTTAACAAAAACTCATTTATTTTAGGCCTGATAAAAAAACAAAACAAAAAAAATACTCGCGCCTTGAAAAAAACTCGTGCCATAACGCGATAAGGCGTATCTTGATACGTTATTTGGACGTCACGCTTTATAAACCCGCCTTTGACTTTTTAGTAACGGCTACACCACGCCTTGCGCAATGGCACGTCTTAAAGCGCGGTTTTTAGAACCATGGTCAGAATTGTAACAAATTGGAAAACACAGTGTCAAATTAAAATTTTAGTGCAAAGTGTATGTTTTTTATGCTATTTACCCTAATAGGTTGGTTTATGTGATGATCTTTGAAATTTTAATTATTTTAAAATTCCTCAAATTTATCGAGATAAATCATAATTTGTTTATTTATGTGGTGATCTTTGATGATTTAGCTATTTTAAAGTAGAGCGAGTTTCAATTTCGAATCCTACGAGTTTCAACATAATGATATTTTATTGCTCAACAAATTATAATATTTGAAGGACCACGATTTTGTAGTAAAATAGTTAGCATGTTGTCATGTGTGTGTATATATATATATATATATATATATATATATATATATATATATATATATATATATATATATATATATATATATATATATATATATAGGTTCAGGTATTGTTGGGTGAAAAATATGGTTTATATTTTGCTTTTGTAGGAAAATATTTTTTTTTGTAATTTTGTGGTTGTGTACGGTTGCACATGTGTGTGCGGCCGCACACCCTGTGTACGGCCGCACGCGCGTGTACGGCTGTACACTCGTGTGCAACTGGTGGCCCATGTCTCATATATATACGGTGAGGAGAGAAGTAGAGAGGAGCATGTTCTAGAGAGAAGAATAGTGTGTGTGAGAGAATCTATGTATATAGAGCATCACTCAATTTATTGAATACATCATTAGATTCATCTTAATTCTTCTTCTCTTTCTCTTCTATTTTGATCTGACATCATCCAGTTGATTGGAATTCCGCACCATCAATTGGATCTGCTTGATATACAAGAAATTTTGGAGACTTACAATTGGTATCAGAGCAAGGTTGTATCAATCAATTTTGTCAGATCTGGAGCTTATTTGATCTTATTTTGAAAAGATAATTGCGTTTTTGGATAAATATATGAAAAATAAGGGGGGTTTCTTCTTTACATTTTTCATAAAAATGAGTTTTTGATCGAGTTTTGAGCAAAAAATGGTGCAAAGGTTATTTTTTTCGCGAATCTGTTGAAGGTGTGCGGCTCGGACAAGGTCGGCTTGGAGGACGGCTCGGTGGCTTACGTATATGCACATTCATTAAAAAAAATTGAAGCGAAGTTGAGGTTGTCGGGGATCGAACCCAAGACCTTCGGTTGATCAACACAACACTTAACCAACTCGTCTAGGAAGCTCTTTGTGTCATTCTTCCGAAATTTAAAATATAACTCATCCTTTTTCGCATCTTATTTCGCAAATTGACAAATTCAACCCAAAATTCAATTTCTTTTTATTATTAAATTCCATTTTCAACCAAAAATTTTAGTTTTTATTTTTTATTTTTTTGATCTAAAATTTTAACTATGACTTTTAAAATTTGACCTTTGACTTTAAACTTTGACTTTCTCGTATGACTTTTAATTTTTCAAATTTAGCTTTTCGGTTTGAATTTTTGACTTTTTAAAATTAACTTTTAAGGTTGACTTTCTCGATTTTTAAGTCAAAGGGCAATTAAAAAAAATAAAAAATAAAATATAATAATAATGAGTTCTTCAAATATCAAGGTCAAAGAGGTAAATGAATCTAGTTGCTCTCCATCTTGTGTTAAAACTATTAAATTTTTACGAGAATCAATAGATGTAATCAAGAGAGAGAATGAGGACTTAAAATACGAACGATACACAATTATGAAGGATCAAAAACCTCTAAAAGCACAACTAGAAGGAAAAACCAAAGACTTTAGGAAGCTTCAGGAAGAGTACAACAACAAGTGTGAAAATTACTATCACATTAAACGCAAAGTTGTTGCTGTAACTGAAGAACTTGACGCTTTGAAAATTAAGTATGGAAAAACAGATGTTAGTTTCAAAAATTATACTATGTCAAGTAAGACAGTCGAGTCCTTAGTAGAAAAACAATTGATTTTTAAAGATAATCAAAGCAAGGGTTTAGGGTATCACAGTGTGCCCCCTCCTTTTAATCACAACTATAACCCACCACTTGAGACCAATGAGGAAGAAATACTTGCTCAGTATGGCCAAACCCCTGCTCCAGATTTAGTTAAGACTGAACAATCAGGGCCAACTGAGGGTGTTGAGCTGAACGATACTAATGATTCTACCTCTTGTGCAAGCAAAAGTAGTAGAGGATGAGAACAATGAGAAAACTATTGAACAAACCAACGAATCCTTGAACTCTGAATCTGTTGCTTCAAACTCAGTTGCTTCTGATCAACCTGTTGTTGTGTCACACCCCAAAACCAAGAACGGCATAAACGTTCCGGGGTGGAGGACATCATGTACAATATCACAACAGTGTAAAATAGTAAACAAGCAACAACATCATCCATTGCATTATAAGTAAAGTTTTAATACATGTGTGTTCTTTCATTGTAATAAGACACCAAAAATATACAATCAAAATAAAAGACGAGACTTGTCTGCTCTGTCTTCTCAAAAACTGGCCTCCGTACCTGTCTACTGATGACCTGAGAATACAAGTTATTTTGAAAGAGAGTATCAACTTTAAAGCTGGTGAATTCATAAGTATTTAAGTGTCATTGTCTTGCTTTGAAAAGCTGTTATGAATGTCATGTAAAACATTTAAGTAAGACAGTTGATATAAGTATGAAAAACCCTAAGAAATCCCTTATTTCCTACTAGTATGAAATGTAGTCTTCTACCAAGACCCGAATGTTTTGTTATGACAATGTAGTCTTCTACCAAGACCCGAATGTTTTGTAAGTAAAATGATAGTTTTTCCTTTCTATTGACTAGTACTAAAAGAACGTAGTCTAACTCATCGTTTATGTGAATATATCACAAAATAAAGTAAATAGGAAAAATATAACCATGTAAGTGTTATCCCTGGTTGACCAGGATTAACACGACATCGCCGAAGCGAAAGGTATACGCTATGAACATCCGAAGATTGTCCCCTCACCCTTTGTAGCGGCAGCAGGGTGGAGGGAGGGTTAGTCCCGTGGCCGACTCCTAATATCAACATTAACCTAATAATCATCCGAAGATTTTCATCTCATCCTCTGTTGCAATAGTAGGATGGAGGAATGGTTAGTTCCGGTATCGATCTACTTATTATAAGTAATAACCTTAGACATCCGTAGATGTTCATCACCCAGTGTTGCTAACAGCTGGGTTCCGGAATGGTTAGTCCCGTCTAGACATCCCATCGAACAGGGATAGGCAGGAAAATTTACACAAAAGGTACGAATAAATCTTCCTAATAACTCTAGGTACAAGTATCCAGGTAAGTGAATACAAGATAATGTATCTAAGTAACAGTACTTATGTATGGTATTCATGTAAGTGTATTCAGATAAATGTAACTATGTAAACGTACTCATGTATCATGTAATCCTAGGTAATTGTACTCATGTATCATGTAAGGTACTGGTATAGACTCATGAATGAACTGACTCTTGTGTGATTCCTTGTGATAGGAATAATGTTTTGTTTCTTCTAACTATCCCTATGATAATTATCTAGAAATTAATTGGTCGTTCAAGTAGATTTACGCACCCTCGATACACTAGGGTGTGGGAAACTGAACGAAGGATGGAAACTATAACATCAATACATATATAAGAACATATGCGTATAAGTGTAGTTTTTCTCAAGAAGGTAAGAATAATGGTTTTGCATGATATCTAGGAGTTTTGAACAATAATCAAGAGTGACTTGATGTCATTTTAATAAACATTTCAAAACTAATACTTTTGTTATCAAGGTATTTTAAGATAGAAAACCATTTCATGTGTCACCTTTTGAATTATGTGAAATCTACTGAGTGAATACATAATTATAAAAATACATAAGATTGATTTAATAACATACTGTTTTCTACTTGTATTCCCCCCCCCCCCATTAAAGCATTTAAAATCATTTTAAACATTGATTAAGGGGTATGAACTCACCTGTAGATGGTGGTTTGGATGAACTGGACGGTGTAGGATTTTTAGGTGTCAAGTGAAGACTTGTACACACACTACGATCCTAATGAACATATAATCACACATATATGCACTCAATTAGTCTGAAAATACTAATTGATAATGTTAAGACATCTTAGAACATAATAAACACTTTATATAAGTGTTTTAAGCCCTAAGGATTGCATCTAAGCTATTGTGGGACAAGGTACTTGGGTTTAGGGTTCCAAAGGACCCCATATATGAGTTTACTCTCCATATATCCTCACACATGGAGTTTACGGTTGTAAACTCTTGAGTTTATGGCCGTAAACTCCCTAACTTGGTGGTATTTTGTGTTTTGAAGTTCTAAATGATTCCTAGAATTATTCCAACTTGGTGGTTAAATCCTTGGAAGGGTTTAAGGCCTAGAAACACCCCTTAGAGGAGTTTACAGCCCTAAGGCCATTTCCTTTGGAGTTTACTACTGTAAACTCCCTTGGAATGGTGTTTTTGTTGCTTCCAAGTTCCTTACACATGTGCTATAGGTCTTAGACTTTTATCCCAAGTATTTGAAGGCCTTAGGCACACTTTGGTGCCTTTGTTTGATGTTCACAGCCCAAGAACCTTAATAGGGCCATGAACTCACTTTTAGGGGTGATTTTGATGTGTTTTGGTCCTTCATTTAAGTGAGAACAATTTCTAGTAAATGTCTAAGGCTTTAGGTGCCTTAAAAGCACCCTTTTGTCCATGATTTTGGAGTTCACGGTCCAAGATCATCTTGGGCCATGAACACCCTGTTGGATTAGTGTCTAAGTCCATAACTATTTTGGTATGTACTTGACCCGATGGTGCATGGTCCTTTTGGGTTGCCTTCACCAAAGCAACTTGATAGGATGATTTATGGAGAGTAAGGATTAAATATGATTTATTAATGTATTATGAGAATAATATATTAAAGGAGAAATCATATTGTTTAATTAATATTAGTCAATAATTAATTGGTAATTAGTTTTGTGACTAAAAGAGATTAATTAAACTTAAGGGACTGGAATTGTAATTATAAGATAATTGCAATTTGGGCCATGGATTGCCTTGTATCAAGGGTTGGACGAATTCTATGGGTAAGCCCATAAGGAAATTGTCCAAGGGCTTGATTAAAAGGAGTCTATGGGTTGCTTAGGGCTTAAGCATCCAAATTAGGGTTTCCTTGTTAGATAACCCTAATAGCCCAACTATATAAAGACCCCTTAAGGCTCAAAAACGTGGCTAATGTTCTTGTAAGGGTTTACACACGTTTTTGGCAGCCTCCAACCTCTCTCCTCTTCATCCTCTTGCTTATGGTGTTTGTGAGCCATTAGAGGAGTGACACTTGTGACTCTAAGCCTTCCAAAGTCAATTCAAGGAGGAATTGGGATTGTTATTGCTACATAACAATCAAGGTAACAGTATAAACTTATTCTCATGTTAATATGATTATATGTATGCTAGAATTAGGGTTTATAGTCTTGGATTCAAAGCATGTACAATAGAGAAACCTAGATCCAAGCATTAGGGTTTGTATGAGCACATAGGATGTCTTATGACCAAAACCCATCAGTGGTATCAGAGCCTAGCTTGGTTTCAATTGTATTGATGCATTGTATAACTGAAAAATTCGATTTTTTGGATTGTGGAGACTGGACTCGCCGAGTCCATGGCTGAACTCGCCGAGTCCATGCCTGACTCGACGAGTCCACTCGTCAGATAATGCTTATCTCGAGATTTCTTGCTGGTTTTGTATTAGGAAAGTTACCTTATCATGTTAGATCAATATAAATCTGATTTTATGATATATATGACTATATTCTTGATCTAATTAAAGATAATTATCAATTTATAAGATAATTGTTTCCTTATAAGATAATTGATTAATTATTTTGAGTAAATTGATAAATTGTTTTGCAAGAAATCATTAAATAAATCAAATATGGATAATTATGTGATTAAATGTTAATTTAAAATTATTTGTTATTTGATCCTTGTTGTTATGAAAGGTTTCATATTTTCCCCTTTAGGTTTTATAGTTTAAATTTGAACCCAAAAGTTTTGAAGTTTTGAAATTTAAATAGTTAAAACCCTAATGTTTTGAAAAAGGTTTCAAAACTTGCCCTCAAGTTTTGGAATTTAAAAGTTGATTAAAAGTTTAATTAGAAATGTTAAATTCTAAAACTCTAGTAATGTTTTGAAAAGCTCAAATCACACCCTTATGGTTTTATTAATTAATTAAGGAGTATAATTAAAAGAGGTTTAATAAATCCATAAAAGTTTAGGTTAACCATTTAATTGAATTAAAAGTGTAAATTGTTAAAGTTAACCATATAGTATTTTAAAAGTATAAAATACACCCTATACTATATATAACATTAAAAGTCTAATATTATATATATGTATGAGTAAAAGTCAGTCTTACCGTTAGTAGGCCTCATTCACGAAGCTGGTCTATAAGGAGTGTTTAAGGAAATTGCCTATTAAATGGCGATTGAATGGGTATCCACTCTTACCCACCGCACTCTTGACTAGTGGAGGGTCGTTAGCCGAACGGGTAGGATAGGACGAAACCTTCCATTATAAGTATAATGAAATACAAAGTAACTAAATGTTTTTCAAATTCCCAATCTTAGTTACTTAGGCAAAAGTGAATTGATGCAATTCCATGAAATTACACTTTGTGCCCTTGCGAAGACGTTAGTGGAGCGTGTGTGGTTTACCGGCACACTAAATGGTTCTAAGCAAAGGTAGCAAAGGGTGACTCAATGTTTGTCATAGTTCGGTGGAGCGTGTGTGGTTTACCGGCACATCGAATATGTGATTGTAACATGTGAGGGCACCATGTAGTTTGCATGGTTATTCACACCCGCTTTGTGATCCTCGGCATCCCAGTCACAAACAAGAGGGGCATATCGAGATTTAAACATGCCATTGAAATGTTCAATGAATCTCAAAGGATCTAGGAGTTTACATAGATTTAAAACTTAAATTTCTTTTTCGTTTTTCATGGTGGAAACTAGTGAATCGTCATTCACTTACCTTCAAATGTTCTGCAATTTGGGTTACGGCATCCCTCTCCCGAGTTGTAGGATATTGTGTTGGGTCCTAGCCTTGGAATTTCATTTGGGTGATTTACCAAGGACTCAATCAATCAACTAACTTGAGTTCGTTTTTCTCCCGATGTCAAAGTTCGACAACTATGGTCTTCTCAAATCCCGTGGAACAAGCATTCCACATGAAGATGATATTCCATGATTCGATCGAGGAACAAGAAATCATGCTTCACTTCCTCCTCCTCCTCCAATTATTCTCCCTAACCCACAAGATTGTAAAATTGAAAAGTTCAATATCACTCAAGCCCTTTTGGCAAGTCGGTGTGTGCACACGTCTTAGGGATGAAGTCGCACATTGATAGGTTAAGAATGATGGGATTCGTTGTCGGTGAAGAGATGGCTGTTGATTGGGTTCTTCAGTTACTTCCCAACTTATATACTAAGTTCATAAGAGAGTACTATATGATGAGCTACGACGTGACCCTTATAGATCTCACCTATATGCTTATTGCTGCTGAATCAACAATGGTTTGGCGCAATAGAAAAACAAAGTTGATTGGTGAATCTGCCTTCAAGACCTCTATGGATATAGACAATGGCAATGAAAGACATGCAATGATCGAAAAAGTTTGATCATAAGAGAAAGACGATGTCTGAAGTAGTTCCATGTGTTGTTCCAAAGGAGTCAATTTTCTTTTATTGCCAAGAGAAGGGGCATTGGAGACGAAGTTGCCCTATTTACCTAAGAGATCTAAGAGATGGGAGAGTCAAAAGTATGACTACGCTTTAGGTAGGATTCCACTATCTAACTCCATTAAGTTCCTATTCATTGATTCTTAATACATGATGTGATAAGATTACATTTGAATGTTTTGTAGGATCGGTGAAAAGAAAGGAAGCTTGATAGGAGAGCAAGATGAATCTAATCACAAGAGATGGATCTCGATCTCATGGACTTGAAGATTGGATTTTGAGCTTAGATAGTTATGATAGAGTTGTTAGATATTTTCCTTTTACATAGTTTTCAATAGATTTTGCATTGTAAGGACAAATGTTTTTCCGCTGCTTTTATAAATAAAATAAATTTTGTTTGACTTATTTATTTGTTTACTTCCTTGCAATGAAATCGTTATGAAAATTGATGTTTGCATATTTCTACAACGAATGGATATGATTCTTAGTTATGGAAATGTCAAGAATTTACCAAATAGGGAGAGTTTCTCATCGCCCAAGTTTCAAATTGGACTGAAACTTGGAATCATGCAACGTGGATGCACGATGAATGAGAAATTTTGTATTTGGAAATTAGACTAATTCATTGACAAAGTGTCATGTGAAGGACTAGGAGATCGAGTACACAAAGTTATGTGTTGATCAAGTTCACCATAAGAGTAACAAAGATATTCGTCATGATTTACTAAAGGCTTAGTAAATATGATTACACTTACAAGATTAAGTGTAATTTTGAATTGATTAAAGGGTTTAGATCAATAGCAAAACGAATAAGAAGAATCAAGTAGGCAGAAAGATAAGAGTTTCTCCATTCTAAGAAGAAGGGAGAGTAGCTTTTATGCTTTATGACAGGTCTTAATGATTAAGAACCATATCTCAATTGATCTTCTAAGTGAGTCTTGGTACAATTGTATGTCCAAGAAGAGGAATCAAAGATTGATGAAATGGTCAAATCAAGAAGACAATCATACTTCGTTCCAAAACAAGTCTTAAAGTCTAGATTGTGACATTGAGTGAAAAGTATTAAAGGTTTATAACATTCATCAAATGTGGAAAGTTGTGATGTCTTGGATAAGACAAAAGACCAACTAGGACCAATTGTGAAGTGTTTTGATAAAAGCTACACTAACTCTTGAATATTTGTTTGTCAAGAAATGTTCATTGACAAAAGAATCTTATATGTCAAGGAGTCAGTGGGAGTCTTAATGGTCTTGAATAGTTTCAAGAACAAATCAAATAAACCTAATCGATCATCACTAGCACACGAGTTGAGGTTTACTACCTATCGTGTTGACATTATTTTAATTCTGTGCTGTTCCAATTGAGTTAATTATGCATGTGAGTCCTATGAGTTCTCATTTTGAATGCATAAAAGGCAAAGCACCTTAATCAATGAAAGGTACATTGATAAGAAAAGGTGAGATGCTTAACTACTTGGAAGACGTGGTGGGCAGCTGTGCTACCATAAGGCAAGAAATTAAGATTAAGGAAGTTCGATCCATATGAGTTTGAATTTGTCGTAAACTTTAGTTTTAACAAATTCACATGGATAGGAACACATACACCGTTTAAATCTAAGTGTCATAAGATTTCCTCCTTCATGAAAATGATTGTGAGGAAATGCTTTCACTAAGAAAGATTTTAAAAGATAGTGATTGTAAAATTGCATTCTCGAATTCAATCATGGTTACGGTATCCCTTTCCATAATTTGAATTGTGAAGTTTGGCAATTAGTCTTAATTGTTTAGACACACATATCAACTATCAAAGGCAAAGGTATACAAGTTCAAGAAGCCTTGATAAAAGATTATCAAAGCACTAAGTATTAGAAACATGAACTTAAGAAATTCAATAAGTATTGTTTTTCTGAAAGTTAAGATGTTTATGAATACATGTCGAAGCTAGTGGGAGCATAAGTGTTATGTTTTATAATAATCATCATGATAGTGGGAGCATAAATGTTATGATTGTATGATTATTAAGGCACGTATTGCATAGTTGGCAATATTAATTATAGAAAACAAGAGTCATACTTTGCAAAGTTGTAAGAGTTGAAAGGTTGTTTTGCTATAATTAAAGGAGAGAATATTATGCTTCATTTCAAATCTAAAGGATTAGGTTGTGGAATTTTAATAAATTTAGTCAAAGGTACATTGTGTGTTCTTAAAATTTCGATTATGATTACGGCATTCCTCTTCACAATTCGAATTTTGAGAACATAGCAAATAGAACATTGTGCATCATGTCCCATACGCTTCGGGTATAGGATCGATTGCAAATGCTTTAATGTTTGACAATTCTAAAATTTTCCAAATGTCTAGCGCATTTAGAGGGAAAAGGGACTAGAATCGGTTTTGACTAAAATAATTAAACAACTGTCAAAGAACAATCCAAAGTTCGACGAGGATTGGTTGCTTGTGAGTAGTTGGAAGTATAGTATAGGAAATTATGGAAATGTTTCCATATTGGATGGACAATATCGACATCATTACGAATAGATAAGATTCTATTAAGAAATTAGTTGTCATATGGAAAATATGGAAGCGTGTCCATGTTGGGAAGTAAATATTGAAAATCTATGTCTAGATTAGAAACCTTTATGCAAAAGGATGTTCAAAGGAATGTACTTTGAGTGAGAGACATCGTATCTAAGGAATTGTCTTGTAACAATCTCCAATAGAGGACTTTGTAATATCATTGGCAATAGTCTTTGTGACCTTGGTGCAGTGACATTACGAAAGGATCGTTGCATAAAATGTTAGAATCTAGCATATTCTATAAGTAGCGAGAATTTGATATTCTTACACTTAAGAAAATGGATTTGGAGTTGTAAAATGAGAATGATTGGAAATGTGTTGAATTTGTCTATTTCACAAAAGTAAGAACCATAGGTAAACATTGTGTGCATTCTAGGAGCATGGGACAAGTGTAATAATTCAAGTAAGAAGTTGATTACCTGAAACGACAAATAATGAGTAATCGATATGGTGATAAATAAAACGTGTTTTGTTTATACTCAAAGGTTTGAGGCCATATGGGATTAGTATTATTCTTGTGTTTCACCTTGCATGTTTTGACTTCTAGAATAATTGAGTTTATTAAGAATAATCGAATTATTCAAACGGGCCATAGTTGTTCATATGTTGGAAGTAGATATAAATGAAGACTGTCGTGAATTGGTGTGTGGATTGTCTAGAAGAGTATTAGACATAAGCAAATGTTTGCTGCAACGTTCATGAGTGCTTATGAATATGATTTGAGCATTGGATTAAACCCATGCTCACTTGGATCACTCCATGAATTGTATTACGAGTGATTGGTGAGACGATAACATCTTATATTCTTGAAACCGAGATGTGTGAGTTGTATCTTGCGAATCGGTTGCACATTGATAATATGTAAACGCACTAGTAACTTGGTGTTATAAAACATATTGTTGTGTGTGATTTGGTTAGTGAGTGCAAGCGAGCATTGTATCAAAGTTTATCCGTTCCTTTTATCCAAGGTAGGATAAAAGCGATATCTTCGGGCCCCTCGATGGTTTAGTGATGACATACGTAAATGCTCGGCCGGGCTAGGACTAATTTGATTTGTTCAATTAGTCTGTCGTCATAAATCGGAAATCGAGAAGTAGTACAAAGAGAATGATTTGAAATCATATCTCATACGATATCTAGAATGGAGGAATATATGATCCCTTATCTAAGGACACGCGTATCTAATAGGATCAGAGTTGACAGCGGCTTTGGAAAGCTACGATTGCAGATCGGGATCTGAAGTCATACGCAGAATAGTTGTTAGACTTATCCAAGTGGGAGACTGTTGGATTAGTGTCTAAGTCCATAACTATTTTGGTATGTACTTGACCCGATGGTGCATGGTCCTTTTGGGTTGCCTTCACCAAAGCAACTTGATAGGATGATTTATGGAGAGTAAGGATTAAATATGATTTATTAATGTATTATGAGAATAATATATTAAAGGAGAAATCATATTGTTTAATTAATATTAGTCAATAATTAATTGGTAATTAGTTTTGTGACTAAAAGAGATTAATTAAACTTAAGGGACTGGAATTGTAATTATAAGATAATTGCAATTTGGGCCATGGATTGCCTTGTATCAAGGGTTGGACGAATTCTATGGGGAAGCCCATAAGGAAATCGTCCAAGGGCTTGATTAAAAGGAGTCTATGGGTTGCTTAGGGCTTAAGCATCCAAATTAGGGTTTCCTTGTTAGATAACCCTAATAGCCCAACTATATAAAGACCCCTTAAGGCTCAAAAACGTGGCTAATGTTCTTGTAAGGGTTTACACACGTTTTTCGCAGCCTCCAACCTCTCTCCTCTTCATCCTCTTGCTTATGGTGTTTGTGAGCCATTAGAGGAGTGACACTTGTGACTCTAAGCCTTCCAAAGTCAATTCAAGGAGGAATTGGGATTGTTATTGCTACATAACAATCAAGGTAACAGTATAAACTTATTCTCATGTTAATATGATTATATGTATGCTAGAATTAGGGTTTATAGTCTTGGATTCAAAGCATGTACAACAGAGAAACCTAGATCCAAGCATTAGGGTTTGTATGAGCACATAGGATGTCTTATGACCAAAACCCATCACACCCATACATATGTGTTTCTTGGTTGTTTTCTTGTCCCTAATACACTTCTATACAAGCCCAAAGTAGTATCATATCAAGGGGACATGTCTAGGCTTTTTTTCGGGAGTTTACTGCCCAAGAACACCTTGGGGAGTAAACTCCTAAATCTAGTGATTTAGCCATCTAAATCATGTTATAAACACATATTAAGCTATCTAACACTACTAGCAAGAGGTACTCACGTTTTGGGATAAAAACCGAAGATCCGTGAGAGAGAAAATGGCTTTTCTCTAGTTGGAAATGCAAATAATGAATGAATTTGGTTCAGAATTCTATTTATAGTCCTGAGATTTTTGGCAGAAAATATTTTATTCCCGAAATGATCTCTAATATAATAGAGTGTTGGAATAACAGTGTTGCACAAAAGTCTAGTGCATTCACTCTCCTGATATTTCCTAAAGTGTAAACCCTCAATTACTCAAACTTATACAGAAAAGTCTGAAAGTTTACTGTGACTGATATAACTTCTATTGAAGTGTTATTGTTTATACATAATGGAAATTCAGAGTTGTCACATCATCCCCCTGTTAGAAGGAATTTCGTCCCGAAATTAGAATTTATGAAAGTAAGAAGTTACAATTAACTAAGCGAAAAGATGAGGGTATTTCAGTTTCATCTGATCCTCTCATTCCTAAGTGAATTCAGGTCTACGCTTTGCGTTCCAGCGAACCTTCACTATCGGGATACGACTCTGCTTTGTTTGCTTGACCTCTTGGTCCATGATCTCTACTGGTTCCTCCAAGAAGTTAAGGCTCTCGTTGATCTCGATCTCGTCGAGTGGAATAAAAAAAGTGTCGTCGGATAGACACTTTTTCAATTTCGAGACGTGGAAGGTAGGATGTACGTTACTGAGTTCGTGCGGTAGATTGCGTTTGTAAGCTATAGGGCCGATTCTCGCGAAAATCTCGAAAGGCCCTATGTATCTTGGATTAGCTTCCCATGCTTTCCAAAGCGTATCAAGCCCTTCCAGGGTGAGACCTTCAGTAGGACTCGGTCGCCCACCTGGAATTCCAACGGTTTCCTTCGCTTGTCAGCATAGCTTTTCTGTCGGTCTCTAGAGGCTTTCAATCGTTCATGAATTTGAACGATCTTCTCTGTCGTTTCCCGAATGATCTCTGGACCCGTGAGAGTGCTTTCGGGGACTTCTCCCTTAGCTAACTGGGTATCACCCACCTCAGCCCATCACAGAGGGGATCTGCACTTTCGGCCATAGAGAGCCTCGAATGGAGCTGCCTTTATGCTCGTGTGATAATTGTTGTTGTAGGAAAATTCAACAAGGGGTAAATGGGTATCCCAATATTTTCCAAAGTCGATCACACAGGCACGCAACATATCTTCTAAGGTCTGGATAGATCTCTCACTTTTCCCGTCGGTCTGTGGATGGTAGGCCGTACTCATGTCCAGCCTAATTCCTAGGGAACTTTGTAACAACTGCCAGAACCTCTAAGTGAATCTACTATCTCTGTCCGAGATGATAGATAAGGGAACACCGTGCAATCGTACAATTTCCCTAATGTACGTTCTTGTAAGTTTCTCCATCTTGTCTGTTTCTTTGATTGTCAAGAAGTGTGTAGACTTGGTCAGTCTATCGACGATGACCCATATGGAATCAAGCCCACCCATCGTCTTGGGCAACTTGGTTATGAAGTCCATAGTGATCCGCTTCCACTTCCATTCTGGTATCTCCGATTGTTGTAAGAGACTGGAGGGTTTCTGGTATTCGACCTTGACCTTCGCGCAAGTAAGGCATTTACTCACGAAGGTAGCAATATCTGCTTTCATGTTAAGCTACCAGTATAACTTTTTAAGATCCAGATACATCTTATCTGAACCCGGGTGTACGGAATAACGAGTGTTGCGAGCTTCCGTCATGACCAAGTCTCTGAAGCCGCTGTGTTTCGGTGTCCAGATCCGATCCATGAGGTATAAGGCTCCGCCACCCTTGACTTCCAAGTTCTTATCCATCCCTCTAAAGGATTCACCTACCACGTTTTCAGGTTTCAAAGCATTGAGCTGAGCCTCCTTAATTTGCGTGGACATAATGGATAGTTAGAGTCAAAGATTTGACTCTACAACCAGTATATTCTTTCTGACTCAGGGCGTCGGCTACTACATTGGCTTTACCCGGATGATAACGAATTTCACACTCGTAATCACTGAGTAGCTCTACCCACCGTCGTTGTCTCATGTTGAGCTCTTTCTAGTCGAAGATGTGTTGTAGACTCTTATGGTCTGTAAAGATCATGCTTTTTGTACCATACAGGTAGCATCTCCAGATCTTTAGAGCAAATACGACTGCTCCTAGCTCAAGATCATGGGTGGTGTAGTTAACCTCATGTATCTTCAGCTGTCTCGAGGCATAGGCTATGACTTTAGCTCGCTGCATCAGAACACATCCGAGTCCTTGATTGGATGAATCGCAATAGACAATGAAGTCTTCTATCCCTTCGGGGAGGGATAGTATCGGTGCGGTGCAGAAGGCTCGTTTGAGCGTTTGGAACGCTCTCTCCTGTTTCTCTTCCTAATCAAAGGTCACACCTTTCTATATCAGGGTTGTAAGAGGTTTCCCTATGCTGGAGAAGTTCTGAATGAACTAGCAGCTAGAACTAGAAATTGAAGAATTTATGTAGGTGTCTTCGGTGCTGACCAGTTCTCAATGGCCTTGATTTTGGAAGGGTCCACGTGTATTCCCTCTTCGCTAACAACATGGCCCAAAAATTCGACTCGTCGAATACAAAATTTGCACTTGCAGAACTTCACATGGAGTTTCTCCGCTCGCAATGTTTCTAAGACTCTACAGAGTTGTTGACTATGTTCCTCCTTACTTCGAGAGTAGATGAGTATGTCATCAATGAAAACGATGACGAACTGATCCAAGGAAGGACGACACACCCTATTCATCAGATCCATGAATACTACGAGTGCGTTAGTTAATCTGAACAACATTACTACAAACTCGTAGTGCCCATAACGAGTTCGGAAGGCTGTCTTGGGAACATCCTCCTCTAGCACTCGTAGTTGGTGATATCCGGATCGTAGATCTATCTTCGAGAAGTAGTTGCCTTCTTGAAGTTGATCAAATAAATCATCAATGCGGGGCAAAGGATAACGATTTTTAATGGTAAGCTTGTTGAGTTCTTTATAGTCGATGCACATAAGAAACGATCCATCTTTCTTCTTGACGAACAAGACCGGTGCTCCCCATGGTGAGAAGCTTGGCCTAATGAATCCCTTCTTGAGAAGTTCGTTAAGTTGACTGGAAAGTTCCTGCATCTCGTCCAGTGCCAGACGATAAGGAGATTTGGCTACTGGGGTAGCTCCTGGCACTAAGTCGATTCTAAACTCGACTTGGTGTTGCGGTGATAAACCATGAAGTTCTTCTGGGAAGATGTCGGGAAAGTCGCGTACTTCGGGGATTTTCTAAATGTCTTTCATTTCATGACTCGTATCAACAATGTGTGCGAGGAATGCATGATATTCCTTTCGCAAGCCCTTATGGGCTTGAATGCACGAAATGATGCGAAGGCTCGTACTAGGTTTGTCGCCATAGATAACTAATGTTTCGTTGTTAGGAAGGTTAAGACGAACTGCTTTTTCAAAGCACATGATGTCGGCGCGAAGAAGACTCAACCAATCCATGCCGATGATAACGTCGAAACATTTAATTTGGACTAGCATGAGATCTATCTTGAAAGTATGGTCATCTAAAGTTAAAGTACAACCTACGTATATGCAGTTAGTACTCTCCGTTTTCCCGTTAGCCATTTCTACCGTGAATGAATTATCTAATGCACAAGGTTTTTGTTTAAGCAGGTGTGCAAATTTGTGACTTACGAAACTTCTCTCTGCTCCACTGTCGAAAAGTATGCAAGCATATGAGTTATCGAGGAGAAACGTACCAGTAACTATCGTAGGATCAACTACTGCTTCCTCGTGGCCTAGGGCCATAACTCTTCCTACTCCTCCAGCCATCCCCGTTTTAGGGCAGTTCCTCTTGTAGTGGCCCACTTCACCATAACCGTAGCAAGCTTGGCCCATACCGGTGTTAGGAACCTGGGCGGCCTGAGCTATTGGAGCCTTGCAGTAACGAACTGTGTGTCCCTTCCTGTTGCAGTTAGAGCGCTGCATCTCCTTGCAAGGTCCGTGGTGGTGGAAATTACACTTGGTGCACCTTGGGAGAGTTCCAGCATATGTTTTTGCTGGTAAGGGATCTGCAGGGACAATGGGAGTCACTGTGGCAGCATTAATCACCACAAGTTCTTGTTTCTTGGAGGATCCTTGCGAAGCCCCTCCTTTCCTCTTATTCTACCCCTTCCTGTTGTGGTCGGGGTTGGACTTTTGTGGTACGGGTGTAGGGGTTGTTGGGTTCTAAGGTTTCCTGTGATCTATGAGAGATTGTGCCAGTTCCTTGGCACTATCAAAAGTGATAGGCCTGGAGGCTAACACACTTGATTGGATCTGGGGCGACAGTCCCCATATATACCTCTATATCTTCTTGCTCTCGAGAGCAACCATATCAGGGAATAGATTTGCCAGATCACAGAACTTGTTTGTGTAGGTTGTGATGTCGGATCCAAGCATTTGTAGACCCCATAATTCCTGCTCGAGCTTTTGTACTTCACCTCGAGGACAGTATTCTTTCATCAACATGTCATTCTGTTGGATTAGTGTCTAAGTCCATAACTATTTTGGTATGTACTTGACCCGATGGTGCATGGTCCTTTTGGGTTGCCTTCACCAAAGCATCTTGATTGGAGAAATAAATAAAGAGAGAGAGGTTATTATGATTTATTAATATGTTATAAGAATAATATATTAAAGGATAAATCATATTTGTTTAATTAATATTGGTCAATAATTAATTAGGAATTAATTTTGTGATCAATTGTAATTAATTAAACTAGAGGGGCTGATTTGTAATTATGTGATAGTTACAAAATAAGGTAAGGATTATCTTAAATATAGGGTGAACGAATTTAAGGACATAATGCCTTAGAATTCGACTAGGATAAGGGTTTCTAAGACTTATCTTATGGTTACTTGGTGGACAAGCAACTAGATAAGGATAAGGACTAAAACCCTAATCTTTACACCTATATAAACCCCCTAAGGCTCATGAATTCGTCTAAGCCTTCCCAAGAAGTCCTAAGGATGAATTCCTACCTCTCTCCTCTCTGTTTATACCTTCTCCATTTGCTCTTGGAGTTTGTGAACCATTAGAGGAGTGACACGTGTGACTCTAAGCCTTCCAAAGTCAATTCAAGGTGGGATTGGGATTGTTATTGCTACATAACAATCAAGGTAACATTATAAACTCATTATATGTTAATATGATTACTTGCATGCTAGAATCAGGGTTTATAGTCTTGGATTCAAAGCATGTACAATAGAGAAACCTAGATCCAAGCTTTAGGGTTTGTATGAGCACATAGGATGTCTTATGACCAAAACCCATCAGTGGTATCAGAGCCTAGGATGGTTTCAATTGTGTTGATGCATTGTATATCTAAAAAATTCGATTTTTTGGTGTTCTAGAGGCTGGACTCGCCGAGTCCATAGCTGAACTCACTGAGTCGAGGGTGACTCGACGAGTCCAGGCTTGACTCGACGAGTCAACTCGTCGGATAGTGCTTATCTCGGGATTTCTTGTTGTTTTTGCATATGGATAGTTACCTTATCATGTTAGATCAATATTAATCCGATTATATGATATATTTGACTATATTTTTGATCTAAATGAAGATATTTATCAATTAATAAGATAATTGTTTCCTTATAAGATAATTGATTAATTATTTTGAGTAAATTGATAAATTGTTTTGCAAGAAATCATTAAATAAATCAAATATGGATAATTATATTAATTAAAAATTATTTGTTATTTGATTCTTGTTGTTATGAAAAGTTTCATATTTTCCCCATTAGGTTTATAGTTTAAATTTGAACCTAAAAGTTTTGAAGTTTTGAAATTTAAATAGTTAAAACCTTAATGTTTTGAAAAAGGTTTCAAAACTTGCCCTCAAGTTTTTGAATTTAAAAGTTGATTAAAAGTTGATTAGGAATGTTAAATTCTAAAACCCTAGTAATGTTTTGAAAAGTTCAAATCACCCCCTTATGGTTTTATTAATTGATTAAGGTGTATAATTAAAAGAGATTTAATAAATCCATAAAAGTCAAGGTTAACCATTTAATTGAATTAAAAGTGTAATTGTTAAAGTTAACCACCTAATATTTTAAAAGTGTAAAAATGCACCCTATACTATATATAACATTAAAAGTCTAACATTATATATATATATATATATATATATATATATATATATATATATATATATATATGTATGTATGAGTAAAAGGCAGTCTTACCGTTAGTAGGCCTCATTCACGAAGCTGGTCTATAAGGGGTGTTTAAGGAAATTGCCTATAAAATGGCGATTGAATGGGTATCCACTCTTACCCACCGTACTCTTGACTAGTGGAGGGTCGTTAGCCGAACGTGTAGGATAGGACGAATCCTTCCATTATAAGTATAATGAAATACAAAGTAACTAAATGTTTTGCAAATTCCCAATCTTAGTTACTTAGGCAAAAGTGAATTGATGCAATTCCATGAAATTACACTTTGTGCCCTTGCGAAGACGTTAGTGGAGCGTGTGTGGTTTACCGGCACATTAAATGGTTCTAAGCAAAGGTAGCAAAGGGTGACTCAATGTTTGTCATAGTTCGGTGGAGCGTGTGTGGTTTACCGGCACATCGAATAGGTGACTGTAACATGTGAGGGCACCATGTAACTTTGCATGGTTATTCACACCCGCTTTGTGATCCTCGGCATCCTAGTCACAAACAAGAGGGGCATATCGAGATTTAAACATGCCATTGAAATGTTCAATGAATCTCAAAGGATCTAGGAGTTTTCATTTTTCGTTTTTCATGGTGGAAATTAGTGAATCGTCATTCACTTACCTTCAAATATTCTGCAACTAGATTATGGCATCCCTTTTCTAGGTTGTAGTATATTATGTTGGGTCCTAGCCTTGGTATCTCATTTGGGTGATTTACTAACGACTCAATCGATTGACTAACTTGAATTTGTTTTCTCCCGTTTTGTAGATGTTAAAGTTCAACAACTATGGTCTTCCCAAATCCCGTGGAACAAGCATTCCACATGAAGATTATATTCCACGATTCGATCGAGAAACAAGAAATCATGCTTCACTTTGTCCTCCTCCTCCAATTATTCTCCCTAACCCACAAGATTGTAAAATTGAAAGGTTCAATATCACTCAAGCCCTTTTGGCAAGTAAACATAAAGAAGGAAAGTCGGTGTGTGCACACGTCTTAGGGATGAAGTCACACATTGATAGGTTAAGAATGATGGGATCCGTTGTTGGTGAAGAGATGGCTGTTGATTGGGTTCTTCAGTAACTTCCTAACTCGTATAGTGAGTTCATAAGAGAGTACTATATGATGAACCACGGCGTGACCCTTATTGATCTCACCTATATGCTTATTGCTGCTGAATCAACAATGGTTTGGCACAATAGAAAAGCAAAGTTGATTGGTGAATCTGCCTTCAAGACCCCTATGGATATAGACAATGGCAATGAAAGACATGCAATGATCAAAAAGTTTGATCATAAGAGAAAGGCGATGTTTGAAGTAGTTCCATGTGTTGTTCCTAAAGAGTCAATTTACTTTTATTGCCAAGAGAAGGAGCATTGGAGACGAAGTTGCCCTATTTACCTAAGAGATCTAAGAGATGGGAGAGTCAAAAGTATGACTACGCTTCAGGTAAAATCCACTATCTAACTCCGTTAAGTTCCTATTCATTGATTCTTAATACATGATGTGATAAGATTGCATTTGAATGTTTTGCAGGATCGGTGAAAAGAAAGGAAGCTTGATAAGAGAGCAAGATGAATCTAATCACAAGAGATGGATCTCGATCACATGGACTTGAAGATTGGATTTTGAGCTTAGATAGTTATGATAGAGTTGTTAGAAATT
The DNA here is from genome assembly GCF_052625555.1 of Lactuca saligna. Taxonomy (NCBI): domain Eukaryota; kingdom Viridiplantae; phylum Streptophyta; class Magnoliopsida; order Asterales; family Asteraceae; genus Lactuca; species Lactuca saligna. The sequence continues at coordinate 76,989,541 of NC_136421.1, forward strand.
TTCCTTTTACATAGTTTTCAATAGATTTTGCATTGTAAGGACAAATGTTTTTCCGCTGCTTTTATAAATAAAATAAATTTTGTTTGACTTATTTATTTATTTGTTTACTTCCTTGCAATGAAATCATTATGAAAATTGATGTTTGCATATTTCTACAACGAATGGATATGATTCTTAGTTATGTTATTTATGAAAATGTCGAGAATTTACCAAATAGGGAGAGTTTCTCATCGCCCAAATTTCAATTGGACTGAAATTTGGAATCACGCAACTTGGTTGCATGATGAATGAGAAATTTCATATTCGGAAATTAGACAAATTCGTTGACAAAGTGTCAAGTGAAGGACTAGGAGATCGAGTACACAAAGTTGTGTGTTGATCAAGTTCACCATAAGAGTAACAAAGATATTTGTCATGATTTACTAAAGGCTTAGTAAATATGATTACACTTACAAGATTAAGTGTAAATCTAAATTTATTAAAGGGTTTAGATCAATAGTAGAACGAATAAGAAGAATCAAGTAGGCAGAAAGATAAAAGTTTCTCCATTCTAAGAAGAAGGGAGAGTACCTTTTATGCTTTATGATAGGTCTTAATGATTAAGAACCATATCTCAATTGATCCTCTAAGTGAGTCTTAGTACAATTGTATGTTTAAGAAGAGGAATCAAGAATTGAAGAAATGGTTAAATCAAAAGGTCAATCATAATTCGTTCCAATAACAAGTCTTAAAGTTAAGATTGTGACAATGAGTGAAAAGTATTAAAGGTTTATAACATTCATCAAAAGTGGAAAGTTGTGATGTCTTGGAAAAGACAAAGGCCAACTAGGACCAATTTATGAAGTGTTTTGATAAAAAACTACACTAACTCTTGAATATTTGTTTGTCAAGAAATGTTTGTTGACAAGAGAATCTTATATGTCAAGGAGACAGTGGGAGTCTTAATGGTCTTGAAAGGTTTCAAGAACAAATCAAATAAACCTAATCGATCATCACTAGCACACGAGTTGAGGTTGACAACCTGTCGTGTTGACAATATTTTGATTATGTGCTGTTCCAACTGAGTTAATTATGCATGTGAGTCCTATGAGTTCTCATTTTGAATGCATAAAAGGAAAGGCACCTTGATCAATGAAAGGTACATTGATAGGAAAAAGGTGAGATGCTTAACTACTTGGAAGACGTCGTGGGCAGCTGTGCTACCATAAGGCAAGAAATCAACATTAAGAAAGTTCGGTCCATATGAGTTTGAATTTGTCGTAAACTCCTGTTTTAACAAATTCACATGGATAGGAACAAATACACCGCTTTAAATCTAAGTGTCATAAGATTTCCTTCCTCATGAAAATGATTGTGAGGAAATGCTTTCACTAAGAAAGATTTTAAGAAGATAGTGATTGTAAAATTGCATTCTCGAATTAGATCATGGTTACGGTATCCCTTTCCATAATTTGAATTGTGAGGTTTGGTAATTAGTCTTAATTGTTTAGACACACATATGAACTATCTAAAGCAAAGGTGTATAAGCTTAAGAGGCCTTGATAAAAGATTATCAAAGCATTAAGTATTAGAAACATGGACTTAAGAAATTCAATAGGTATTGTTTTCTGAAAGTTAAGATGTTTGTGAATACATGTCGAAGCTAGTGGGAGCATAAGTGTTATGTTTTATAATAATCATCATGATAGTGGGAGCATAAATGTTATGATTGTATGATTATTATGGTACGTATTGCAAGTTGGCAATATTAATTATAGAAAAACAAGAGTTATACCTTGCAAAGTCATAAAGGTTGTAAAGTTGTTTTGCTATAATTAAGGGAGAGAATATTATGCTTTATTTCAAAATCTAAAGGCTTAGGTTGAGAAATGTTAATAAATTTAGTCAAAGGTACATAGTGTGTTCTTAAAATTTCGATTATGATTACGACATTCCTTTTCACAATTCGAATTTTGAGAACATAGCAAATAAAACATTATGCATCGTGTCCCATACGCTTCGGGTAAAGGATCGATTGCAAGTGCTTTAATATTTGACCATTCTAAAATTTTCCAAATGTCTAGCGCATTTAGAGGAAAAAGGGACTAGAATTGGTTTTGACTAAAATAATTAAACAACTGTCAAAGGACAATCCAAAGTTTGACGAGGATTGGTTGCTTGTGAGTGGTTGGAAACATGGTATTGGATGGACCATATTCACATTATTATGAATACATAAGATTCTATTAAGAATGAGTTGTCATATGGAAAATATGGAAACGTGTCCATATTAGGAATTGAATATTGAAAATCTATGACTAGATTAGAAACTTTTATGCAAAAGGATGTTCACAGGAATGTACTTTGAGTGAGAGACATCGTATCTAAGGAATTGTCTTGTAACAATCTCTGATAGAGGACTTTATAATATCATTGGAAATAGTCTTTGTGACTTTGGTACAGTGACATTACGAAAGAATCATTGCATAGAATGTTAGAATCTAGCATATTCTATAAGTAGCAAGAATTTGATATTCTTTCACTTATGAAAAAAGGATTTGGAGTTGTGAAATGAGAATGATTGGAAATGTGTCCAATGTGATCTATTTCACAAAGTAAGAACCATAGGTAAACATTGTGTGCATGCTAGGAGCATGGGACAAGTGTAATAATTCAAGTAAGAAATTGATTACCCGAAACGACAAATAATGAGTAATCGATATGGTGATAAATAAAAGGTGTTTTATTTATGCTCAAAGGGTTGAGGACATATGGGATTAGTATTATTCTTGTGTTTCACTTTGCATGTTTTGACTTCCAGAATAATTGAGTTTATTAAGAATAATCGAATTATTCAAACGGGCCACAGTCGTTCATATGTTGGAAGTTGATATGAATGAAGACTGTCGTGAATTGGTATGTGGATTGTCTAAAAGAGTATTAGACATAAGTAAATGGTTGCTGCAACATTCATGAGTGCTTATGAATAAGATTTGAGCATTGGATTAAACCCACGCTCACTTGGATCACTCCATGAATTGTATCATGAGTGATTGGTGAGACGATAACATCTTATATTCTTGAAACCAAGATGTGTGAGTTGTATCTTGCTAATAGGTTGCATATTGATAATATGTAAACGCACTAGTAACTTGGTGTTATAAAACATATTATTGTGTGTGATTCGGTAAGTAAGTGCAAGCGACCATTTTATCAAAGTTTATCCGTTCCTTTTATCCAAGGTAGGATAAAAGTGATATCTTTTGGGCCTCTCGATGGTTTAGTGATGATAAACGTAAATGCTCGACCGGGCTAGGGCTAATTTGATTTGTTCAATTAGTCTGTTGTCATAAATCAGAAATCGAGAAGTAGTTCAAAGAGAATGATTAGAAATCATATCTCATATGATATCTAGAATGGAGGAATATATGATCCCTTATCTTAAGGACACGCGTATCTGATAGGATCAGAGTTGACAGCGGCTTTGGAAAGCTACGATTGCAAATCAGGATCTGAAGTCATACGCATAATAGTTATTAGACTTATCCAAGTGGAAGACTGTTGGATTAGTGTCTAAGTCCATAACTATTTTGGTATGTACTTGACCCGATGGTGCATGGTCCTTTTGGGTTGCCTTCACCAAAGCAACTTGATTGGAGAAATAAATAAAGAGAGAGAGGTTATTATGATTTATTAATATTTTATAAGAATAATATATTAAAGGAGAAATCATATTTGTTTAATTAATATTGGTCAATAATTAATTAGGAATTAATTTTGTGATCAAGTGTAATTAATTAAACTAGAGGGGCTGATTTGTAATTATGTGATAGTTACAAAATAAAGTAAGGATTATGTTAAATATAGGGTGAACGAATTTAAGGAGATAATGCCTTAGAATTCGACTACGATAAGGGTTTCTAAGACTTATCTTATGGTTACTTGGTGGGCAAGCAACTAGATAAGGATAAGGACTAAAACCCTAATATTTACACCTATATAAACCCCCTAAGGCTCATGAATTTGTCTAAGCCTTCCCAAGAAGTCCTAAGGACGAATTCCTACCTCTCTCCTCTCTCTTTATACCTTCTCCATTTGCTCTTGGAGTTTGTAAACCATTAGAGGAGTGACACGTGTGACTCTAAGCCTTCCAAAGTCAATTCAAGGTGGGATTGGGATTGTTATTGCTACATAACAATCAAGGTAACCTTATAAAATCATTATATGTTAATATGATTACTTGCATGCTAGAATCAGGGTTTATAGTCTTGGATTCAAAGCATGTACAATAGAGAAACCTAGATCCAAGCTTTAGGGTTTGTATGAGCACATAGGATGTCTTATGACCAAAACCCATCACTTTCAACTTTTCCCAGCTGATGGAATACACCACCACCAAAGTCAGATATTTAACATGGCCGTTCCCTCATGTTAGTGCTCTGTCAGAGAAGGTACAAGCTGCAAACTTGACCTTGTTGCCGTCATGGCAAGCACATATTTCAAAGACAGGTTCCATCTTTTCAATCCATTGCCTCAACACCATAACACCCCCAGTTCCATTGAAGCTGCGGGGTTTGGCGTTCATGAAGTCCTTGTAGGTGCATTCCCGAGGGTGTCCATGGCTTTCGCCGTGGTTCAAGGGAGGTGCACCTGTTCCCAATCCACTAGGGATAGGGTTGTTGATTGCTGACACAGCAGCTGCAACTGCTGCTGTGAAAGCTGCCTGGAACATGTTGGCATCGAAGGGGTTAGGTGGTTGAAGAGGTTGAGGTCGTGGTGGAGGTGGTGGTATCGGTGCTTCGTTGTTTGGGTTACGCCTGGGATTTCTGCGTTGCGGCATCTTTAACTATATGTTTAAAAGATGACGACATGGATAAGAATAAATGAACAATGACTGTGTCTCATGGACTAACTCCCCGTAGCCCAACAACAAATGAATAGGATGACTAAATGAAGATGACAGCATTTGGATAATAATTTCCATATGATTATATATCTATCAATAATACTGGAATTACAGATGTAACAAGTTCGGGAAAAATGGCCTAGAAGTAGGCGTTACATCAACCAAGATGGAAAATTTTGACAGAATTAAGATTAGATCAAGACTTAACAGGTCTATGATTTATAAAGACAGGAAATTAGAACAAAGTTTTACATAAACTAGGTTATATCCAAAAGATGAGTCGTCGAGATTCTATCGGCAACGAGAACTATTAGCATGAGTTCTTGATCCCGACAGTAGATGTTCTACGTCCCTCATACGCCTGTCATCTCTTGCTTGCTCAGCTCGAAGTTCCCTAACTTTAGCTCGAGTTTCAGTAAGTTCCCTCTGTAGAGCTATATTGCGGACTAGAGTTCTTTCGTGAGCAGACTCTAGTTGGCGAATGCGGACAGTGTTAACGCCAGAGTTGGCGTCAACCTCCAAGACTTTATTGATAGTTGCTTGGGTCATTATCGTGTTTCGAGAAATCCTACGAACCATGATTGGTAGGACTGTATCATTAGAACCTCCTTCAGTGAGGTTGTAGAAACTTCGGTCTCCATTGTAGGGAATGGGTTGACCTTGTTCATGACTCCATGTACTCAAGTTAGTGGCCCACAGAGGTGTGGGTCCTTGAAATGCAGGACGGGGGTTCAAGTTTGGGTTTTGAGCAGCTGGGGGTAGGTTGTTGACTTCAGGCTCCGAGTCAAAACTTTCGTAAAAACCCTCAGCATGGTGATCATCCAAAGGGATTGGGTGATCATCTTCTGGTTCTGCCTCTAGCCAAACAACATTGCCTTGGTTCGGGAAGTACGGATCGCCGTGGTGAAATCCAGCCATTTTAATCTACGCGAGAAAAAGGGATATAACAAATAGCTAATTAGACGAACTAACTAAGATAATTACAGTAAGACCAAATACCCCTATGGTATTTCTTGATGGTTGTGTTGGTAAGTTTTTAGACTTGTTGCCATATCACAACCATTCTTGGGCATATGCTAATCAATCCTCGGACTAGCATAGTTGATCAGGCTATCCCATTCCCAAGACTGACCATATATCCCCAGGCTTACTTGTGATATTCAACAATCGTAATACTTTTGTTCTTGTCATTGTGAAACTGGTTTTAGAATGAATGCAGGCACGTATACTTTGTTAAATATTTTAATATTTAAAAGTATAACTCTTAGACAGAGTGTTTTAATCTCTATGTATTTATAGTTAGTATATCTTTTATGGGTTGATATACTATATTCACTATAAACAAACCTCTGATACCAATCTGTCACACCCCAAAACCAAGAACGACGGAAACGTTCCGGGGTGGAGGACATCATGTACAGTATCACAACAATGTAAAATAGTAAACAAGCAACAACATCATCCATTGCATTATAAGTAAAGTTTTAATACATGTGTGTTCTTTCATTGTAATAAGACACCAAAAATATACAATCAAAATAAAAGATGAGACTTGTTTGCTCCGTCTTCTCAAAAACTGGCCTCCGTACCTATCTACTGATGACCTGAGAATACAAGTTATTTTGAAAGAGAGTATCAGCTTTAAAGCTAGTGAATTCATAAGTTGTAACAACGTAAATTTTCAAATAAAATTTTCATTTAAAATAAAATGAATTATTTCAACCAAATATAATTATTCCAAATTTCATATCAAAATACAATCATAAAATCCCCAAGATCTCAAAACATCATCAGTGTGTACGCGTTATGCCGGCGCCTTCCCACGGTCCTCGCTAGTACCTGAAACACATACATGACAACTGTAAGCATAAATGCTTAGTGAGTTCCCCAGTATAGTACTTACGCATATACGCCTTTCCAGGCCTTGAGATAATCGCCTTCCGGCCCATAACATATTGCCTTCCGGCCCATAACATAATGCCTTCCGGCCCATAACATATTGCCTTCCGGCCCATAACATATTGCCTTCCGGCCCATAACATATTGCCTTTCGGCCCATAAACATACACAACAATTAATACATTAATCTTAACACATATAGCACATAGATCATATATCACATAACATATTGCCTTCCGGGCCGTATAAACATACATAGCACGCATAGCAAATACCTTACCATTTATAGCACGTATAACACAAATCATATCCGACCTTCCGGTCACACAGTCAAACCCTTCCGGGTACAGTATAGTGAGAAGACTCACCTCGCGGGTAATGAAAGCTAGCGACTCCTGAAATCACTCGCACTCGATCCGCCGAGCTACAGACTCCCTATAATATCATATATCCCTTATTAATACTTTTATCTTTGGAGACAACTGACCCTAAGAATTTACATGCAGGTCAACTCTGGTCAACGGTCAACGGTCAACGGTCAACTTGACCGGACTCGGCGAGTCTAGACGTCCTCCCCAACTTTCCCTGATGTTCCCTTTCTACTCGTCGGGTATCCCTCTTGGCTCGACGAGATCCTCGTGGAAGAATCGCGGGGCCACCCCGATTCCACTCGCCGAGTCTGAAGAACAGCTCGACGAGTTCCAGTCAATCTCCAAGCTACTCACCGAGTCTGTTCATCGGACTCGGCGAGTCCATGCCATGCAGTCGATCAAACTGCTTCCTGAGATAAGTATTGTCCCGAAATACACAAGCCCGGATCGCTGCAGCTACCTCCTCCTGTATCATCTGACGAATATCCTCGTCGCTCACACTGCTCGAACTCGCCCCGTGGCGTGTGGTAACCATGATGTCTCTGAAATACAACATAAAATTATCAGAGACTCCATCAAGTACAATTGCACTTGATACGCAACCCTACTCAGTCTCCGATATCCAGGGATTCTTACTTGGGTCTCCCACCGACCCGGTGTCTTCGGTAGTACGGGCCCAATACTACTGACCACACCGTATCAGTATTCGTCCCAAATCTTCCTCCCCAAACCCCGAATAGTGAGTACTCTACTTTGATATGCACTATCTACCTGCGCTACCAAATATCTCATATCGGCCACTCTAGTCCTATCATGAATACCTAGTCTTCTAGCATGCATAAGGCATTGTAAGGTATTCTGGGGATCTTTACCGTTCGGGCCACTCTAGTCCTATCATGAATACCTAGTCTTCTAGCATGCATAACAATTCATAATTCATTGCATAACATAACATTGTAAGGTATTCTGGGGATCTTTACCGTTCGGGCGCTGGCTGATCGTACACACTGCTTTTTGTTTACCACTTTACCATTTATAAAAGTTTATGCCTTTATTATTATTTTTTTAAAATATTTTCCTCAAATCCTCGGTTTGAGTTCAGTTACACCCTAAGGTACACCCGAATCCCTCAAACCAAGGCTCTGATACCAATTGTAACAACGTAAATTTTCAAATAAAATTTTCATTTAAAATAAAATGAATTATTTCAACCAAATATAATTATTCCAAATTTCATATCAAAATACAATCATAAAATCCCCAAGATCTCAAAACATCATCAGTGTGTACGCGTCATGCCGGCGCCTTCCCACGGTCCTCGCTAGTACCTGAAACACATACATGACAACTGTAAGCATAAATGCTTAGTGAGTTCCCCAGTATACTACTTACGCATATACGCCTTTCCAGGCCTTGAGATAATCGCCTTCCGGCCCATAACATAATGCCTTCCGGCCCATAACATATTGCCTTCCGGCCCATAACATATTGCCTTCCGGCCCATAAACATACACAACAATTAATACATTAATCTTAAGACATATAGCACATAGATCATATATCACATAACATATTGCCTTCCGGGCCGTATAAACATACATAGCACGCATAGCAAATACCTTACCATTTATAGCACGTATAACACAAATCATATCCGACCTTCCGGTCACACAGTCAAACCCTTCTGGGTACAGTATAGTGAGAAGACTCACCTCGCGGGTAATGAAAGCTAGCGACTCCTGAAATCACTCGCACTCGATCCGCCGAGCTACAGACTCCCTATAATATCATATATCCCTTATTAATACTTTTATCTTTCGAGACAACTGACCCTAAGAATTTACATGCAGGTCAACTCTGGTCAACGGTCAACGATCAACGGTCAACTTGACCGGACTCGGCGAGTGCAACGGCGACTCGGCGAGTCTAGACGTCCTCCCCAACTTTCCCTGATGTTCCCTTTCTACTCGTCGAGTATCCCTCTTGGCTCGACAAGATCCTCGTGGAAGAATCGCGGGGCCACCCCGACTCCACTCGCCGAGTCTGAAGAACAGCTCGACGAGTTCCAGTCAATCTCCAAGCTACTCGCCGAGTCTGTTCATCGGACTCGGCGAGTCCATGCCATGCAGTCGATCAAACTGCTTCCTGAGATAAGTATTGTCCCGAAATACACAAGCATGGGACCTTCTGGACCTCTAAAGGTCCTAATACAGGGTTATAGTCGTTTGGGTAACAAGGTAATAATCCATCTAATCACCAAATGGGTTCCATAAACCCTAAATCCATGCACACATCAACATAACAGAAAAGATCCGAAATATTACCTGAATGACGCACTCTCTGTGTCCCCAAACCTCAGAACTCGAATCCCTTGCTGTTCCTTTAGCCAAAACTCTTCTCCTCCTTGCACAACAATTTCTTCAAGGTCCTAATATCCTTCAATCTTGCTCTAGATGCCCACAGCTGTTTAGGGTTCTTCTCAGTCGACTAAAGACGGACAATGACGGCCTATAAGTGCATTATATACGTTCCAAAACCAAACGGCTAGGGTTTCCGCTGAACAGTGCAGACTCGCCGAGTCCATAATGGACTCGTCGAGTCCAGTCGCGAACCCGCGATCCAGTCTGTGGTCCTACTCGGCGAGTCTGGCTCCAACTCGCCGAGTCCCCTCCTAAAACACCCCAAAAAACAATATTATAAAAATACCTGAAATTCTGGGCTGTTACAACTCTCCCCCACTAGGACTAGACTTCGCCCTCGAAGTATCACTCTGCAAATAACTCCGGATGTTGCTCCCGCATCTCACGCTCCGGCTCCCAAGTCATCTCCGATCCTTTCCGGTGTTGCCACTGAACCAACACCAGAGGTACCTCCTTGTTCCTCAGAACCTTGATCTTCCGATCCCTGATAGCTACTGGTCTCTCGGCGTAATTCAGGCTCGCATCCACCTGAATATCCTCTAGTGGAACCACTGCCGATTCATCGGCTATACACTTCCTCAACTGCGATACGTGAAAGGTATTGTGGATCTGTCCCAACTCTGCTGGCAACTCAAACCGATAAGCTACTCGGCCTACCCTTGCAATCACACGAAATGGACCTATGAACCGGGGCCCCAATTTGCCCCTCTTCCTGAACCGGATCACTCCTTTCCAAGGAGAAACCTTCAAGAGGACGAAGTCGCCAACCTGAAATTCAAGCTCGGACCGTCGTCTATCCGCATAACTCTTCTGTCGGCTCTGGGCGGTCAATAACCTCTGTCGAACCTGCTAAATCTGTTCTGTCATCTGGAGTACGATCTCTGTACTGCCCATCACTCTCTGTCCCACCTCTCCCCAGCAAATGGGGGTCCGACACCTCCTACCATACAACAACTCAAAAGGTGGCATACCAATGATCGAATGATGGCTGTTGTTGTAGAAAAACTCTGCCAAAGGTAAATGCGCATCCCAGCTACCCCCGAAGTCTAACACACACGCTCGAAGCATGTCCTCCAGTGTCTGGATCGTCCGCTCGCTCTGACCGTCTGTCTGGGGATGGTATGAGGTACTAAAATGCAGTTTAGTACCCAGCTCCTCATGGAATTTCTTCCAGAACCTGGAAGTGAAGCGTACGTCGCGCTCCGAAACAATCAAGATCAGCACTCCATGCCGAGATACCACCTCTCTCACATATAACTCCGCCAACTTCTCCGCAGATGAACTCTCGCTGATGGCAAGGAAGTGTGCACTCTTCGTCAATCTATCCAGAATCACCCAAATTGCATCGACTCCTCTGGCAGTTCTCGGCAATTTGGTGATGAAATCCATAGTAATCTGTTCCCACTTCCACTCAGGAATCTCCAAAGGCTGCAACTTACCATGCGGTCTCTGGTGCTCGACCTTAACCCTACGGCAGGTCAAACACCTCTCAACGAACCAGGCGACGTCTCTCTTCATACAAGGCCACCAGTATTCCTTCCTCAAGTCCAAATACATCTTTGTAGCCCCGGGATGGATCGAGAATTTCGATCTGTGAGCCTCCTCCATCAAAGTAGCACGCGTACCGCCCACGAATGGTACCCAAATCCGACCCTGAAACGTCATAAGTCCTCGTCCATCCTTAACGAACTCTGAAATTAACCCAACGACTCGCTCTTTCTTCTGTATCTCGGATCTCACAGCCTCGGCTTGTGCCCCACGAATAGCATCCAATACCGGAGTCATCACCGTCAGTCTCAGACATACATCTCGCAATGGAGTGCTCTCCGCCCTGCGGCTCAATGCATCGGCTAACACATTAGCCTTGCCCGGGTGGTATAGGATTTCGCAATCATAATCCTTGACCACATCCAACCATCTCCTCTGACGCATATTTAGGTTGGGTTGATCCATCAATTACTTCAAACTCTTATGGTCCGTGTATATCGTACATCGAACCCCATACAGGTAGTGACGCCAAATCTTGAGAGCGAACACTACTGCCCCCAACTCTAAGTCATGCGTGGGATATCTCGCCTCGTGAGGCTTTAGCTGCCTCGATGCATAAGCTATCACATGGCTTCTCTGCATCAACACTGCACCGAGTCCCGAAATCGATGCGTCGCAATATACGACAAAATTTTCCATCCCCTCCGGGAGAGCTAATACCGGGGCTTCGCATAATCTCTGGCGAAGTGTCTCGAAAGAAGTCTGTTGCTCGGGTCCCCATGAGAATGCAACACCCTTCCGGGTCAATCTGGTGAGCGGTACTGCGATCTTGGAGAAGTCCCTAATAAACCTCCGATAGTACCCCGCCAACCCAAGGAAACTCCTGATCTCGGAAGGTGACTTCGGTACCTCCCAACTCATCACTGCCGCGACCTTGGCCGGATCGACCAATATCCCTGCCAGATTAACAACATGTCCAAGAAATTGGACCTCCCGCAACAAGAAGTCACATTTGGAGAATTTTGCATAAAGCTTCTCCGACCTCAGTACCCCAAGAACCTCCCTCAAATGTCCCTCATGCTGCTCTCTAGATCGTGAATACACCAGGATGTCGTCGATAAATACAATCACAGACCGATCCAGCATCGGCCTGCATACCCTGTTCATGAGATCCATGAACACTGCCGGGGCATTGTTGAGCCCGAAAGGCATCACCACGAACTCGTAATGCCCATACCGCGTCCTAAATGCTGTCTTCTGGATGTCCTCATCCCGCACTCTTACCTGATGGTACCCTGATCTCAGATCGATCTTGGAAAACCAAGATGCCCCTTGCAACTGATCGAATAAATCATCGATCCTCGGTAACGGATAGCGGTTCTTGACCGTCACCTTGTTCAACTCCCGGTAGTTAATGCACATCCGGTGTGAACCATCCTTCTTCTTGACGAACAGAATCGGTGCTCCCCACGGCGAGCTGCTCGGCCGAATAAATCCCTTCCCCAGCAACTCTTGGAGTTGCGAGGACAACTCTTGCATCTCTGGAGGTGCGAGTCGATAAGGCACTTTCGCAATAGGCGCAGCCCCCGGAATCAGATCGATACCAAACTCCACTTGCCTCGCAGGAGGCACTCCCGGCAAGTCCTCGGGAAAAACATCTGGAAACTCGCACACCACTGGAACCTCCTCCACTGACCTCGGTCTCTCGGAAGCCTCCCGCATATCCATCACATACGCCACAAAACCCTTACATCGCTGCTGTAGACATTGCCTCGCCCTAGCGGCCGAACAAAAAGCTGATCCTGAACGGGTACCCTCGCCGTACACCGTAAGAACTCCCCCACTAGGGTGTCGTATAGTCACCAGCTGGCGCTCACAGTCGATGACATCGCTGAATCGGCTCAACCAGTCCATGCCCACGATGACACAGACATCACCCATCGCAATAGGAACTAGGTCAATCGGAAACTCAACCCCGAAAATCTCTAGTACGCATCCCCGAAGAACCTCCGTGGCACAAACCACCCTCTCGGCCGCTATAGAAACGCTCAGAGGCCGACTTAACGGCTCACGACTAATACTGATATGCTGACTAAAAGCTAAAGATACAAAGGACCTACTCGCACCCGAATCAAATAACACTAGAGCAGGCATAGAGTTCACAAGAAAAGTACCTACACATATATTAACATAAGCATAACATCTTGACTTTAAATAAATACGTGAATTACAGCATACCTGCCACAACATCGGGCGCAGCGCGGACCTCCTCCGCAGTCAGCTGAAAGGCTCTCCCGCGAGCCCTCGGGGCCTTGACCTTCGCCGGTCGAGTCTCAGTAGTCCTGGTAGTAGGTGTAGATCCCTGACGAAGCTGCGGGCACTCGGCCTTCCGATGGCCTGTCTGGTTGCAATGAAAGCAAACCATAAACCCCTTAGGGCAATCCCTGGCAATGTGTCCTTCCTTGCCACACTTGTAACAACCACCAGCTCGGCACGCCCCCTCATGACTTTTGCCGCACTTCCCGCAAGTGCGGCCCTTCTGACCTCCCATCCTCAAATCAGCGGACTTGATCCGCTTGGCTGCCGGCTGAGACTGAGCCGGCCGCCGGTCCACCTGCCGAGACTCGGCCTCCTCCCTGGCCTGGGTCTCCAACTCGATCTCGTGCTTCCTTGCATTCGCCTGAAGCTCAGTGAAAGTATGATAGGTGGAGTTTGACACAAACTCCCGGATATCCCTCCTCAAAATGCCTAAATACCGGCTCATCCGTGACTGCTCTGTAGACACCAGCTCAGGGCAGAACATCGCCCTCTCACGAAACTTCCGCGTAACCACCGCAACCGAATCAGTACCCTGCTTAAGGGTGAAGAACTCCTGAATCAATCGTTCCTTCTCCACTGGGGGAACGTACTCGTCCCTGAACATGTCAGTAAACCTCTCCCATGTCACTGCTGTAATCTCAGCCAAAGTGAAGTTTGCCGTCACGAACTTCCACCAATCCTTCGCTCCCAGACGGAGCTGATTCAAAGCGAACCGCACTCTCAGGTGCTCCGGGCATGAGCAAGTGTAGAAGCACCCTTCAATGTCGGCGATCCACCTCATCGCAGCAATCGGATCCTGCGTCCCATCGAACTCAGGGGGTTTCGTGTTGCTGAATTCCCGGAATAGCAACGAATCGCCCCCTTGCGGCCTGGCAGCGGCCACGGCTGTGGTAGCGGCAGCGGCTGCAGTCTCAGTCAGTGCGGCGTACCGCTCTTCGAACGTCTCCATCAGAGTGGTCTTAATAGACCCAAACATTTCCGGGATCTCAGCCCGGATCGCTGCAGCTACCTCCTCCTGTATCATCTGACGAATATCCTCGTCGCTCACACTGCTCGAACTCGCCCCGTGGCGTGTGGTAACCATGATGTCTCTGAAATACAACATAAAATTATCAGAGACTCCATCAAGTACAATTGCACTTGATACGCAACCCTACTCAGTCTCCGATATCCAGGGATTCTTACTTGGGTCTCCCACCGACCCGGTGTCTTCGGTAGTACGGGCCCAATACTACTGACCACACCGTATCAGTATTCGTCCCAAATCTTCCTCCCCAAACCCCGAATAGTGAGTACTCTACTTTGATATGCACTATCTACCTGCGCTACCAAATATCTCATATCGGCCACTCTAGTCCTATCATGAATACCTAGTCTTCTAGCATGCATAAGGCATTGTAAGGTATTCTGGGGATCTTTACCGTTCGGGCCACTCTAGTCCTATCATGAATACCTAGTCTTCTAGCATGCATAACAATTCATAATTCATTGCATAACATAACATTGTAAGGTATTCTGGGGATCTTTACCGTTCGGGCGCTGGCTGATCGTACACACTGCTTTTTGTTTACCACTTTACCATTTATAAAAGTTTATGCCTTTATTATTATTTTTTTAAAATATTTTCCTCAAATCCTCGGTTTGAGTTCAGTTACACCCTAAGGTACACCCGAATCCCTCAAACCAAGGCTCTGATACCAATTGTAACAACGTAAATTTTCAAATAAAATTTTCATTTAAAATAAAATGAATTATTTCAACCAAATATAATTATTCCAAATTTCATATCAAAATACAATCATAAAATCCCCAAGATCTCAAAACATCATCAGTGTGTACGCGTCATGCCGGCGCCTTCCCACGGTCCTCGCTAGTACCTGAAACACATACATGACAACTGTAAGCATAAATGCTTAGTGAGTTCCCCAGTATACTACTTACGCATATACGCCTTTCCAGGCCTTGAGATAATCTCCTTCCGGCCCATAACATAATGCCTTCCGGCCCATAACATATTGCCTTCCGGCCCATAACATATTGCCTTCCGGCCCATAAACATACACAACAATTAATACATTAATCTTAAGACATATAGCACATAGATCATATATCACATAACATATTGCCTTCCGGGCCGTATAAACATACATAGCACGCATAGCAAATACCTTACCATTTATAGCACGTATAACACAAATCATATCCGACCTTCCGGTCACACAGTCAAACCCTTCTGGGTACAGTATAGTGAGAAGACTCACCTCGCGGGTAATGAAAGCTAGCGACTCCTGAAATCACTCGCACTCGATCCGCCGAGCTACAGACTCCCTATAATATCATATATCCCTTATTAATACTTTTATCTTTCGAGACAACTGACCCTAAGAATTTACATGCAGGTCAACTCTGGTCAACGGTCAACGATCAACGGTCAACTTGACCGGACTCGGCGAGTGCAACGGCGACTCGGCGAGTCTAGACGTCCTCCCCAACTTTCCCTGATGTTCCCTTTCTACTCGTCGAGTATCCCTCTTGGCTCGACAAGATCCTCGTGGAAGAATCGCGGGGCCACCCCGACTCCACTCGCCGAGTCTGAAGAACAGCTCGACGAGTTCCAGTCAATCTCCAAGCTACTCGCCGAGTCTGTTCATCGGACTCGGCGAGTCCATGCCATGCAGTCGATCAAACTGCTTCCTGAGATAAGTATTGTCCCGAAATACACAAGCATGGGACCTTCTGGACCTCTAAAGGTCCTAATACAGGGTTATAGTCGTTTGGGTAACAAGGTAATAATCCATCTAATCACCAAATGGGTTCCATAAACCCTAAATCCATGCACACATCAACATAACAGAAAAGATCCGAAATATTACCTGAATGACGCACTCTCTGTGTCCCCAAACCTCAGAACTCGAATCCTTTGCTGTTCCTTTAGCCAAAACTCTTCTCCTCCTTGCACAATAATTTTTCAAGGTCCTAATATCCTTCAATCTTGCTCTAGATGCCCACAGCCGTTTAGGGTTCTTCTCAGTCGACTAAAGACGGACAATGACGGCCTATAAGTGCATTATATACGTTCCAAAACCAAACGGCTAGGGTTTCCGCTGAACAGCGCAGACTCGCCGAGTCCATAATGGACTCGTCGAGTCCAGTCGCGAACCCGCGACCCAGTCTGTGGTCCTACTCGGCGAGTCTGGCTCCAACTCGCCGAGTCCCCTCCTAAAACACCCCAAAAAAACAATATTATAAAAATACCTGAAATTCCGGGCTATTACATAAGTATTTAAGTGTCATTGTCTTGCTTTGAAAAGCTGTTATGAATGTCATGTAAAACATTTAAGTAAGACAGTTGATATAAGTATGAAAAACCCTAAGAAATCCCTTATTTCCTACTAGTATGAAATATAGTCTTCTACCAAGACCCGAATGTTTTGTTATGAAAATGTAGTCTTCTACCAAGACCCGAATGTTTTGTAAGTAAAATGATAGTTTTTCCATTCTATTGACTAGTACTAAAAGAACGTAGTCTAACTCATCGTGTATGTGAATATATCACAAAATAAAGTAAATAGGAAAAATATAACCATGTAAGTGTTATCCCTGTTTGACCAGGATTAACACAACATCACCGAAGCGAAAGGTATACGCTATGAACATCCGAAGATTGTCCCCTCACCCTCTGTAGCGGCAGCAGGGTGGAGGGAGGGTTAGTCCCGTGGCCGACTCCTAATATCAGCATTAACCTAATAATCATCCGAAGATTTAATCTCATCCTCTGTTGCAACAGTAGGATGGAGGAATGGTTAGTTCCATTATCGATCTACTTATTATAAGTAATAGCCTTAGACATCCGTAGATGTTCATCACCCAGTGTTGCTAACAGCTGGGTTCCGGAATGGTTAGTCCCGTCTAGACATCCCATCAAACACGGATAGGCAGGAAAATTTACACAGAAGGTACTGATGTGCGTAAACTCACTTAGTTTTAATCCTACTTTAGTTTGTAAAATAAACACACAAAGGCAGTGTACCTATCAATTGTGGAATAGTTCAAGCAAGTAGGGTATCGAACATAGGGAACGACAAATTAAAAATAAAAACTAATTCTATCTAAATTAATTAATAAGTAGAGGGTTTTCTCTAGTTTTACAAGACTAGAAACTTACTAACTATTACTTAATCTAAAAACTAGAAAAATAAAGAATTAACTAGATTCAATAATACCAAGGAACTTCTGTTTATATCAATTAAATTGATCCTATGGTTGATTTCAAGGTAATAGTGCAATGGATTAATTCTTTTGTTGGTTACCGATTCAAGTGATTAGGTTCGCGTTCACTACACTAATCCTTAGCAAATAAACTAACTTCAACACTGATCAGTTGTCTAATTCAATTTTGTTCACTAGATTAATTATTCGGATTACTTTAGACTCACAATAGTTAATCAATTTGGTTTTAATTAACTTCTTGTTGATGGTCATCACACAAGCTTGCACATAAATTTACTTAATTTTCTTATTAATCCTAGTTTCATGTTCATTAGTCCTAGACATATAACAAAGTAGTCACAAGATATATGAGGTTGATAATCAAACGATGTTCATGCTATTTAATTATCTTCCTATTAACATAAAATTAATTATCATTCACACACAAGGTTCTTTAGCAAGCTAAAATAACAAATAAATCACCAAATTGAATTAATCCTACCAATAATCAAACCATAGTCTCAATTTTGTATCCCCAAACAGAAGTTTAAGAGTTTTAGCTCATGATTGAAGTAAATAACAGCACAAAAACGAATTCTAATTGTCTAACCATAGTGGAAAACAAAAGATTAAGTATAATGATGGAATTTGCCTCAAATCTCCTTCGGGATTGAATTGTGGCTTCTATCTTCGTCTTCTAGGGTTTCTCTGGCCTCTGAATCGTAGCTAATTACTCCAGAATTATCCCAGAAGTTTTTTTCCTCGATCTGAGAAGTTATCTATATATTTGCGTATCGACTCGTCGAGTCAGGTGGCGACTCGTCGAGTCCGTCTCACAATATCCGTATGCGATAAGCATCTGGGTTCCCGAGTCATTATCCTCACTTGGACTCGCCGAGTAGTCGATCCTACTCGCTGAGTAGGTGCTATTTTTGGTGTTTTTCTCTTTTATCCAATTCCCGAGCTCCTAACCGCTTCTCCTGCTTCCTTTTGCTTCCGAGCTTCGTTTTTGGACTGAAAATACAATTCAAACACTTTTAAGTACCTTTTGTCCATGAAATGCAATAATTTAGCTAATAAATGAATAAAATCTATACTTAATACAAACTAAATATGCACATATCAAAATACCCCACACTTGACTTTTGCTTGCCCCCAAGCAAAACTGAATTTTAAGACATTAGAATTATGTATGACAATTCCAATCTAACCCAACCATTATGCCAAGACCGCAACGCATGCATTTGTGTCTAAAATTTTTCCTAAGGACCCCCCATACTCCAAATACTCACAATCCTCATAAACATTCGCCCACTCACCCCGAACTATGCTCATTTTATGCAACCCTCCAAATCCATCCTCAGAAAACCTCTTACCCTCAAGGTATTTTTAATTGAGCAACCCAATCATACATAACCTAGAATTACAACTTTTCGATACCACTATTGTAACAGCCCGAAATTTCAGGTATTGTTATAATATTGTTTTTGGGGTTTTAAGAGGGGACTCGGCGAGTTGGAGCCAGACTCGCCGAGTAGGACCACAGACTTGGTCGCGGGTTCGCGACTGGACTCGACGAGTCCATTATGGACTCGGCGAGTCTGCGCTGTTCAGCGGAAACCCTAGCCGTTCGGTTTTGGAACGTATATAACGGACTTATAGGCCGTCATTGTCCGTCTTTAGCGACTGAGAAGAACCCTAAATCGGTTGTGGGCATCTAGAGCAAGGATTGAAGGCCATTGGTGATCTTGAAGAAGTTATTGGGCAAGGAAGAGAAGAGTTTGGCTAAAGGAACAGCAAAGGAATCAAGTTCTGAGGATTGGGGACACAGAGAGTGCATTATTCAGGTAATAATTCGGATCATATTCTGCTATGTTGATGTGTGCATGGATTTAGGGTTTATGGAACCCTTTTGTGACTAGATTGACTATTACCCTTGTTCCCCAAACGATTATAACCCTGTATTAGGACCTTTAGAGGTCCAGAATGTCCCATGCCTTCCTTGTCACAACGCGTTTTAAAGCCGTGAGGGCAGCAGATCCCATAAGAACTCTGCAGTTAAGCGTGCTCGGGCGGTAGTAGTACCGGGATGGGTGACCCCCTGGGAAGTTCTCGTGCCGAGTGGCCCAAAGCGGACAATATTGTCATACGTGCCAGAGGGGGGTGTTACAAATGGTATCAGAGCCTTGGTTTGAGGGATTCGGGTGTACCTTCGGGTGTAACTGAACTCAAACCGAGGATTTGAGGAAAATCTTTTAAAAAAAAAGAATATTAAAGGCATAAACTTTTATAAATGGTAAAGTGGTAAACAAGAAAGGAGCAGTGTGTACGATCAGCCAGCGCCCGAACGGTAAAGATCCCCAGAATACCTTACAATGTTATGTTATGCAATGAATTATGAATTGTTATGCATGCTAGAAGGCTAGGTATTCATAATAGGACTAGAGTGGCCTGATTTGTGATGCCTTAGTCTAGGGAGTTTGCCGATATGAAATATTTGATAGCGTGCGGGTAGATAGTGCATATCAAAAGTAGAGTACTCACTTTTCGGGGTTTGGGGAGGAAGATTTGGGACGAATGCTGATACGGTGTGGTCGGTAGTATTGGGCCCGTACTACCGAAGACACCGGGTCGGTGGGAGACCCAAGTAAGAATCCCTGGATATCGAAGACTGAGTAGGGTTGCGTATCAAGTGCAATTGTACTTGATGGAGTCTCTGATAATTTTATGTTGTATTTCAGAGACATCATGGTTACCACACGCCACGGGGCGAGTTCGAGCGGTGTGAGCGACGAGGATATTCGTCAGATGATTCAGGAGGAGGTAGCTGCAGCAATCCGGGCTGAGATCCCGGAGATGTTTGGGTCTATTAAGACCACTCTGATGGAGACGTTCGAAGAGCGGTACGCCGCACTGACTGAGACTGCAGCCGCTGCCACTACCGCAGCCGTGGCCGCTGCCAGGCCGCAAGGGGACGATTCGTTGTTATTCCGGGAATTCAGCAACACGAAACCCCCTGAGTTCGATGGGACGCAGGATCCGATTGCTGCAATGCGGTGGATCGCCGACACTTGCTCATGCCCGGAGCACCTGAGAGTGCGGTTCGCTTTGAATCAGCTCCGTCTGGGAGCGAAGGATTGGTGGAAGTTCGTGACGGCGAACTTCACTTTGGCGGAGATTACAGCAGTGACATGGGAGAGGTTTATCGACATGTTCAGGGACGAGTACGTTCCCCTAGTGGAGAAGGAACGATTGATTCAGGAGTTCTTGACCCTTAAGCAGGGTACTGATTTGGTTGCGGTGGTTACGCGGAAGTTTCATGAGAGGGCGATGTTCTGCCCTGAGCTGGTGTCTACAGAGCAGTCGCGGATGAGCCGATACTTAGGCATTTTGAGGAGGGATATCCGGGAGTTTGTGTCGAACTCAAACTATCGTACTTTTACTGAGCTTCAGGCGAATTCCAGGAAGCGCGAGATCGAGTTGGAGACCCAGGCCAGTGAGGAGGCCGAGTCTCGGGAGGTGGACCGGCGGCCGGCTCAGTCTCAGCCGGCAGCCAAGCGGATCAAGTCCGCTGATTTGAGGACGGGAGGTCAGAAGGGCCGCACTTGCGGGAAGTGCGGCAAGGGTCATGAGGGGGCGTGCCGAGCTGGTGGTTGCTACAAGTGTGGCAAGGAAGGACACATTGCCAGAGATTGTCCTAAGGGGTTTATGGTTTGTTTTCATTGCAACCAGACAGGCCATCGGAAGGCCGAGTGCCCGCACCTTCGTCAGGGATCTACACCTACTACCAGGACTACTGTGACTCGACCGGTGAAGGTCGAGGCCCCGAGGGCTCGCGGGAGAGCCTTTCAGCTGACTGCGGAGGAGGTCCGCGCTGCGCCCGATGTTGTGGCAGGTATGCTGTAATTCATGTATTTATTTAAAGTCGAAATGTTATGCTTATGTTAATATATGTGTATGTACTTTTCTTGTGAACTATATGCCTGCTCTAGTGTTATTTGACTCGGGTGCGAGTAGGTCCTTTGTATCTTTAGCTTTTAGTCAGCATATCAGCATTAGTCGTGAGCCGTTAAGTCGGCCTCTGAGCATTTCTATAGCGGCCGAGAGGGTGGTTTGTGCCATGGAGGTTCTTCGGGGATGCGTACTAGAGATCTTCGGGGTTGATTTTCCGATTGACCTAATTCCTATTGCGATGGGTGATGTCTGTGTCATCGTGGGCATGGACTGGTTGAGTCGATTCAGCACTGTCATCGACTGTGAGCGTCAGTTGGTGACTATACGAGACCCTAGTGGGGGAGTTCTTACGGTGTACGACGAGGGTACCCGTTCGGGATCAGCTTTTTGTTCGGCCGCTAGGGCGAGGCAATGTCTACAGCAGGGATGTAAGGGTTTTGTGGCGTATGTGATGGATACGCGGGAGGTTTCCAAGAGACCGAGGTCAGTGGAGGAGGTTCCAGTGGTGCGTGAGTTTCCAGATGTATTTCCCGAGGAACTACTGGGAGTACCTCCTGCGAGGCAAGTAGAGTTTGGTATCGACCTGATTCTGGGGGCTGCTCCTATTGTGAAGGTGCCTTATCGTCTAGCACCTCCAGAGATGCAGGAGTTGTCCTTGCAACTCCAGGAGTTACTGGGAAAGGGGTTTATTCGGCCGAGCAGTTCGCCATGGGGAGCACCTATTTTGTTCGTCAAGAAGAAGGATGGTTCACACCGGATGTGCATTGATTACCGGGAGTTGAACAAGGTGACGGTCAAGAACCGCTATCCGTTACCGAGGATCGATGATTTATTCGATCAGTTGCAAGGGGCATCTTGGTTTTCCAAGATCGATCTGAGATCAGGGTAGCATCAGGTAAGAGTGCGGGATGAGGACGTCCAAAAGACAGCATTTAGGACGCGATATGGGCATTATGAGTTCGTGGTGATGCCTTTCGGGCTCACCAATGCCCCGGCGGTGTTCATGGACCTCATGAACAGGGTATGCAGGCCGATGCTGGATCGGTCTGTGATTGTATTTATCGACGACATCCTGGTGTATTCGCGATCTAGAGAGCAGCATGAGGGACATTTGAGGGAGGTCCTTGGGGTACTGAGGTCGGAGAAGCTACATGCAAAATTCTCCAAATGTGACTTCTGGTTGCGGGAGGTCCAATTTCTTGGACATGTTGTTAATCAGGCAGGGATATTGGTCGATCCGGCCAAGGTTGAGGCAGTGATGAGTTGGGAGGTACCGAAGTCATCTTCCGAGATCAGGAGTTTCCTTGGGTTGGCGGGGTACTATCGGAGGTTTATTAGAGACTTATCCAAGATCGCAGTACCGCTCACCAGACTGACCCGAAAGGGTGTTGCATTCTCATGGGGACCCGAGCAACAGATTTCTTTCGAGACACTTCGCCAGAGATTGTACGAAGCCCCGGTATTAGCTCTCCCGGAAGGGATGGAAGATTTTATCGTATATTGCGACGCATCGATTTTGGGACTCGGTGCAGTGTTGATGCAGAGAGGTCATGTGATAGCTTATGCATCGAGGCAGGTAAAGCCTCACGAGGCGAGATATCCCACGCATGACTTAGAGTTGGGGGCAGTAGTGTTCGCTCTCAAGATTTGGCGTCACTACCTGTATGGGGTTCGATGTACGATATACACGGACCATAAGAGTTTGAAGTAATTGATGGATCAACCCAACCTAAATATGCGTCAGAGGAGATGGTTGGATGTGGCCAAGGATTATGACTGCGAAATCCTATACCACCCGGGCAAGGCTAATGTGGTAGCCGATGCATTGAGCCGCAGGGCGGAGAGCACTCCATTGCAAGATGTACGTCTGAGACTGACGGTGATGACTCCGGTATTGGATGCTATTCGTGGGGCACAAGCCGAGGCTGTGAGATCCGAGATACAGAAGAAAGAGCGAGTCGTTGGGTTAATTTCAGAGTTCGTTAAGGATGGACGAGGACTTCTGACGTTTCAGGGTCGGATTTGGGTACCATTCGTGGGCGGTACGCGTGCTACTTTGATGGAGGAGGCTCACAGATCGAAATTGTCGATCCATCCCGGGGCTACAAAGATGTATTTGGACTTGAGGAAGGAATACTGGTGGCCTTGTATGAAGAGAGACGCCGCCTGGTTCGTTGAGAGGTGCTTGACCTGCCGTAGAGTTAAGGCCGAGCACCAGAGACCACATGGCAAGTTGCAGCCTTTGGAGATTCCTGAGTGGAAGTGGGAACAGATTACCATGGACTTCATCACTAAATTGTCGAAAACTGCCAGAGGAGTCGATGCAATTTGGGTGATTGTGGATAGATTGACGAAGAGTGCACACTTCCTTGCCATCAGCGAGAGTCCATCAGCGGAGAAGTTGGCGGAGTTATATGTGAGAGAGGTGGTATCTCGGCATGGAGTGCCGATCTCGATTGTTTCGGACCGTGTTGTACGCTTCACTTCCAGGTTCTGGAAGAAATTCCACGAGGAGCTGGGTACTAAACTGCATTTTAGTACCGCATACCACCCCCAGACAGACGGCCAGAGCGAGCGGACAATTCAGACATTGGAGGACATGCTTCGAGCGTGTGTGTTAGACTTCGGGGGTAGCTGGGATGCGCATTTACCCTTGGCAGAGTTTTCCTACAACAACAGCCATCATTCGAGCATTGGTATGCCACCTTTTGAGTTGTTGTATGGTAGGAGGTGTCGGACCCCCATTTGCTGGGGAGAGGTGGGACAGAGAGTGATGGGCAGTACAGAGATCGTACTTCAGACAACAAAACAGATTCAGCAGGTTAGACAGAGGTTATTAACTGCCCAGAGCCGACAGAAGAGTTATGCGGACAGACGCCGGTCCAAGCTTGAATTTCAGGTTGGCGACTTCGTTCTCCTGAAGGTTTCTCCTTGGAAGGGAGTGATCCGGTTCAGGAAGAGGGGCAAGTTGGGGCCCCGGTTCATAGGTCCATTTCGTGTGATTGCAAGGGTAGGCCGGGTAGCTTATCGGTTGGAGTTGCCAGCAGAGTTGGGACAGATCCACAATACCTTTCACGTATCGCAGTTGAGGAAGTGTATAGCCGATGAATCGGCAGTGGTTCCATTAGAGGATATTCAGGTGGATGCGAGCCTGAATTACGCCGAGAGACCAGTAGCCATCAGGGATCGGAAGATCAAGGTTCTGAGGAACAAGGAGGTACCTCTGGTGTTGGTTCAGTGGCAACACCGGAAAGGATCGGAGATGACTTGGGAGCCGGAGCGTGAGATGCGGGAGCAACAACCGGAGTTATTTGCAGAGTGAGACTTCGAGGGCGAAGTCTAGTCCTAGTGGGGGAGAGTTGTAACAGCCCGAAATTTCAGGTATTGTTATAATATTGTTTTTGGGGTTTTAAGAGGGGACTCGGCGAGTTGGAGCCAGACTCGCCGAGTAGGACCACAGACTTGGTCGCGGGTTCGCGACTGGACTCGACGAGTCCATTATGGACTCGGTGAGTCTGCGCTGTTCAGCGGAAACCCTAGCCGTTCGGTTTTGGAACGTATATAACGGACTTATAGGCCGTCATTGTCCGTCTTTAGCGACTGAGAAGAACCCTAAATCGGTTGTGGGCATCTAGAGCAAGGATTGAAGGCCATTGGTGATCTTGAAGAAGTTATTGGGCAAGGAAGAGAAGAGTTTGGCTAAAGGAACATCAAGGGAATCAAGTTCTGAGGATTGGGGACACAGAGAGTGCATTATTCAGGTAATAATTCGGATCATATTCTGCTATGTTGATGTGTGCATGGATTTAGGGTTTATGGAACCCTTTTGTGACTAGATTGATTATTACCCTTGTTCCCCAAACGTTTATAACCCTGTATTAGGACCTTTAGAGGTCCAGAATGTCCCATGCCTGTGTATTTCGGGAATTAAGAGAGGCTTTGGATTGGAATCCTTATACCTTAAGTCAAAAGGTAAATTACAAGTCTTGGAGTGTAGCATGAGCACCTAAATGAAGGTCTTACGTGTTGTACCAGCTTAGGAGGACCAAACCTATGAATGGTCGGGACAATACAGATCTCAGGAAGCAGTTTGATCGACTGCATGGCATGGACTCGCCGAGTCCGATGAACAGACTCGGCGAGTAGCTTGAAGATTAACTGGGACTCGTCGAGCTGTTCTTCAGACTCGGTGAGTGGAGTCGGGGTGGCCCCGCGATTCTTCCACGAGGAACTCGTCGAGTCAAGAGGGATACTCGACGAGTAGAAAGGGAACATCAGGATTTGGTGAGGACGTATAGACTCGCCGAGTCGCCTTAGCACTCGCCGAGTCCAGTCAAGTTGACCGTTGACCGTTGACCAGAGTTGACCTACATGTGTTTTCTCAGGTTCAGTTGTCTTGAAAGATAAAAGTATTAATAAGGGATATATGATATTATAGGGAGTCTGTAGCTCGGCGGATCGAGTGCGAGTGATTTCAGGAGTCGCTAGCTTTCATTACCCACGAGGTGAGTCTTCTCACTATACTGTACCCGGAAGGGTTTGACTGTGTGACCGGAAGGTCGGAAATGATATGTGTTATACGTGCTATAAATGGTAAGGTATTTGCTATGCGTGCTATGTATGTTTATATGGGCCGGAAGGCAATATGTTATGTGACTGAAAGGTCGGATATGATATATGATATATGTGCTATATGTGTTAGGATAAATGTATTATTTGCTGTGTATGTTTATGGGCCGGAAGGCAATATGTTATGGGCCGGAAGGCGATTATGTTACAGGCCAGAAGGCGTTGCGTTGTAGACCGGAAGGTCAGGGCCTGGAAAGGCGTATATGCGTAAGTAGTATACTGGGGAACTCACTAAGCATTTATGCTTACAGTTGTTATGTATGTGTTTCAGGTACTAGCGAGGACCGTGGGAAGGCGCCGGCATGACGCGTACACACTGTTGATGTTTTGAGATCTTGGGGATGTTATGATTGTATTTGATATGAAATTTGGAATAATTATATTTGGTTGAAATAAATCACTTTATTTTAAATGAAAAATTTGTTTGAAAATTTTGAGTTGTTACAACTATGGAGCTCTTTTGAATTCTTCACTTCCTTGATAATTTGATCTTTGATCTCTTTGAATTCACCACCTTGTATTGATTGAGTTTTGGTATCTTCAACTTTTTGGATTTCTTGGAATTTTGATCTTTAGATCTTCACTTTATTTGCTCCAAAATTCTTACAAATTTTCTAGTAATTCTCTCTCTTTTTTTTACATGTATTCCTCACTTTTTTCACTCAAATCCCTATATGCTTAAGTAGGGGCGCTCAATCTCAACCTTTATTGGCTAACGATAAAAATTTTCCTGGATACATTTCAGGTTTAGGCTGCTAAACGTATTGCATCCCTCAGGCTGAGCAAGGTCGTGTTTTTGTCTCATGATTTCACTGGAATAAGGAAGCCACAAATGCACTAGAACGTGTATAGGCTCAACTAAACATTTGGGTTTTCATGCAATCATCAAATATAATTCTAACATGGAATCCTAATTTTGTTTACCAAAATTTTCTAAATTAAATCCCTAAGCCATATTTTTGGTATGCAACAATTTTTTTAAAATTAGCCTAAATTAAGATTCTAAATTTTCTAATATGTGACTAACCCCCTACCCCACACCTATTTTATGCAATGCCCTCATTGCATATTATGCAAAAATAAAAATGCAAATATAGAGAGAATTGGAACAAACTCCTCTGGGATAGCAGTCGATAGGTTGACACTCTTCTTTGAAGCTCCAACTTCAATTGACTTTAGCCATGAAAACAACGCATCCATGACTTGGGGATCAAAATCTCATGTGGCAGCTCCAAATATGCAGGTAAAACAGTGTAAACTCTTCAAGAATCGATATGGAAGAATAAGTGATCAAGTGGTACACTTAGCAGCATCAAATCAGTAGTCCTTTGGTATAAAAATGATCGACTCGTCGAGTCATAGATGGGACTCGTTGAGTACCAGCGCGGCCATCTCAGAATGTGCGGAAATACAAGGCGACTCGTCGAGTCAGTTAAGTGCACTCGACGAGTAGGCCACTGGACAAAAAAAACATTATATTTTGCAACTGTGTCAGCCTCTAATAACTCTTCTAAACTCCTCTCACTTCTAGACTCAATTTCTCATATCCCTAGGGACCGGACTCGACACTTTGACTTTAACACTTCACTTCCTTGACTCTCTTTCACTCGTTATAACACCTGTTCGCTATGACTTTAAACCTTTCCTATGCAAGCATTCCTAATCCAATCCTGAAAAATGACTAGTGCAAACAATCATTAAACAAAATAAATAAAGTCTTAACAATTTCATACACACCAAATAAAAATAGAAAATGAAAATTGTTTGATTAAAACACAAATAAATTAATCTTCCTCCTCATCATCATTTGCAACTGCTCCACTCCCACCTGCACCACTTCTTCTTGCATTAATCACCTCATCCCATGACGGAATAAATGGATAATTGCCACCATCAATATGTGGGATGTTGAAGTGGTCGAATAATTGGATATGGGATTGATTGCTGAAGTTGATCCCACGCGCCATTTGATCCTGTAGCCGCCTCATCTCCACATTGTACCAATCCATTGGTACTTCTTCATTTTCAACCGGAATCACCGGCGGCTCGTCCTCCACATCCCGTTCCCATCTCGATCGAACCCTCCTTCCCGGTGCTTCGGGACCAACAACGGGTTCATCATGCGGGATAGCATAATGACCACCACCATAGTCTTCAATGATTCTTGCTCGCCGGAAAAGAATTGGATTGAATGGAGGTGTAGGAATCATCTTCATAAAATTCCATGCACCACGGTTTATCAACCCAAATGAGTTGGCTAACCGGGTGACAAACATACCACCATTAATATGGGAAGTTTTGCGATCCTTGACCGCACCCTCCGCTAGATATGAAGCCAAACACCAAGGAATGTTGCAGAAAATACCCGGTGTAATAATGCTCCATAGATAGAAGACATCAAGGTTAGAAACCTAGTCATTATCCTTTCTTTGATTAATGGTGGATGAAATGAGACGATGTATAAGGCGGTGGGTAGGTGATCTAATGCTCCCTTCTTGTGCCGACTTTGGAATATAAACTTTTTTTCCAATTGTGTTCCACCAACCCGTGCTAGTTACTCCGTCGGGAAACACCATGTGGGTTTGCTCCAAGAAGGCCCGAAAGATAGGTGTTAAGACCAAGGGCTGGTCATATATCCCCAATCGACAAGCAAGGTCGATTACCGAACAGTGATGAAATTCACCCCCAAGGCAAAAACTAAAACTTGTTGGATGATAAAATCTGTTCGCCCCGTGAAAGACACCATGGAGAAAAACTCTAAGCATAGTTCCAAGTACACCGACTCTTGAATCCGAAAGACCCAGCTCCACCCGTCACAAATCATTGTCTCGCCTCCATGGGTAAACTCCTTCAAAAGATAAGGAGCTAACTCCTTGTCATACCGAACACTTTGTAACCACTCCCAATATATCTTGTTAGGCACGTACACTTCTTTTTTTCCGTATGTCAGCTAGCTTCTTCTTCCACTTCCGCATTGTTGAAGCGGACTCGATTCGTGGGAAGTTCAACCAAGGAAAATCTTCTTGGTTTGCACTTGAACTCTGCCTCCTGCTAAACATACTTCTGCATAACAAAGATACAAAAACCCAGAAACATAGATCATAATTAAAAAAAACAGTCATGCACAGGTTTCCACGACTCGACTCGTCAAGTCCATGTATGGCTCGGCGAGTCGCATGAACTGTACGAGTAAGTCGGCGAGTATACTGAAATTGGGCCATGAAACCTGCAAATCACTTCAAGGGTTTTGTCTAGACACATGTATATAAGGTATTTGGCACGAATAAGCAAGTAAAACGTCATAATCCATGAAAAATCAAAACCCTAGAATTTACTATTTTTCCAAAATTGGCTTTTTCTTGCAATGTTCGTCATGGATGATCTTAAAATCATACTTTTAATAGAAAAGAGGAAGAAATTTGTTACCTTTCTTTGATAAAACTTGAAAATTGTTGAAGATCAATGGAGAGAAAGATGAAAACTTGAGAGAGAAGGGAGTAAGAGGCGCACGCACGGCGAGTGGGTGATGTGGTTTCAAAAATGAGTCTTTTAGGGTTAAACTAGCTGTAAAAATAAATGTTATTATTTTTTTTTCTGTGAATAATACCGACTCGTCGAGTTGGGGCCAGACTCGGCGAGTCTGGTCGCGATGCATGATATTTTCTGAAATCTGTACGGACTCGTCGAGTCATGGTTAGACTCGGCGAGTCTCTTGCAAAAATCCAAAATTTTTAACACTTTTTGTAATTTCTTTAGAAAGAAAACTTTGTTTTTCATCCCACACTTAGTCCATACGCACTCTCAAGCAGACATATCCGATGAATTGGAAGATTAAAATTCTAAAAACGAAAGAAAGAAAAAAAATGCAAACAAAAGAAAAGGTAAAAGAAAGCAAACTCTAAATAACGGGTTGCCTCCCGCCAAGCGCTTCTTTTTAAGGAGTCGTTAGCTGGACTCCTTCCCGTCTACGTCTCGTCATCTTCTAGCATCAGGAATTCACACCTTATCTTTTGTGGTTTGTACTTTGTCTTGTAAGTGTGAACCTTCTTTTTATAAGCCCTTTTTAATTCCTTTCTCTTCTTTATTACAGCATCATCCTCAGCTGCTTGGGCTTCTTTTCTCCTTTTTTTCTTCTTCACCCCATTCTTTTTCTCCATCTCTTTCACCTCCTTTTTTAGTAAACTTAACTAGTTCATATTCCATGAAAGTTCGTGCTCTTGGTTTGGTATTGAATGGTTGATCAGCCTCCACTCTCCTATCCGTTGCCTTGTCCTCTTTTTCTATGTTTGAGCCATCTACAAGTGGAATTGCATCAAGGATTGCTATATGGGCATGTTGGACCTTTGTATCCGTCCCACCTTCTACTGTTTGTTCTTCTAAAGAATCATCGCCCCGAATATGCAGAGAATCAGCAACAAGCAGATTGAAGTTGTCTGATTTGTTGTCAAATCCGACTGGACTCGTCGAGTCCAATTAAGTGACTCGGCGAGTTGGGTCGTATTCCATCTTTTCTTTAGTGTTTTTCTGAATCGGCTCCTTCCAGTAGCTTCTCTAACTCCTCTAAGTCCTTTTGAACATCTCCATCCTCCCCAGAATGTTGCAGAAGCTTGCTTGGGTCTTCTTTTTGCAAAAGTTCAAGTTCTTTTTGTAGTATCTCATCATCTAAATCGATAAACGAGATCTCTTCTCTCCCTTTCACTTCTTGCTTGACTTCTGGTATAGCTTTGAATACTGCTGACTCGTCTCCTACCCTTAATGTAAGTGTAGACTCACATACATCAATTAAAGCACACGCGGTGTTTAAAAATGGCCTCCCCAAAATAATTGGAACTTCGGGGTCTTCTTCCATATCTAGCACCACAAAGTCTACTGGGAAGATGAACTTGTCAACTTTAATGAGAAGATCCTTGCAAACTCCTCTTGGATGAATTGTTGTCTTGTTATCCAAATGGATCTTCATGTTTACCGGTCTTGGCTCTCGTAAGATCAGTTTCTTGAAGAAAGAAAGAGGCATCAGGTTGATGCTTGCACCGGAATCGGTCAATGCTTGAGTGACAAATGTGTTTCCAAAATGACACGGAATTTTGATACTTCCCGGATCGCCCTTCTTTTC
Organism: Lactuca saligna; assembly: GCF_052625555.1. Taxonomy (NCBI): domain Eukaryota; kingdom Viridiplantae; phylum Streptophyta; class Magnoliopsida; order Asterales; family Asteraceae; genus Lactuca; species Lactuca saligna. Next base: position 77,020,828 of record NC_136421.1, read on the forward strand.
GGGTAACTCACTCACCATTATTTCTGTGACTTCAGCCAAGTCTTTCCTAGCAGCAAAGAGACTTTTTAGTAAGTTGAAGTACTTGGGTGTTGTAAGCATCGTCTCTACAAAGGGCACATTGACTTGGAGGTCTTTAACATGCTTCATAAAGGATTTATAAGCTTCCACTTTTTCCACAGGCATGGCTTTGATTGGGAATGACAGAGGGGGATTGTATGGCTTTGAGTGAATGGGATTTCTGTCTTGCACGCATGGACTCGTCGAGTCCATTTGAGGGACTCAGCGAGTCGGGTCGGGTTTAGCTAGAATCGAATTTTCTGTCATCTCTGTCTTTCTATTAGGGACCCTTTGTGCCTGTGTGAAATTTTTCTCACAGCTGGAAGTTAGCATACTCACATTTTCCATTCTTGGATTATTCTCGGTGTTACTCGGAAGTTGGCCCGGTCTTCTTTCATTCACTTGATGTGCAAGCTGTCCCAACTGTTTCTCAATGTTGAGAATGGATGCCTGCTGATTCCTCAACATATTTATGGTCTCTTACATTGCTACATCATGATCATTGTGTCCTTTTTCGGACGCGGTTATGAATCTAGTGAGCATTTCTTCTAAATTGGCCTTCTTTTCCATCACAGGTTCTTCATTTTGATAGAATCCCCTCTCCTTCTGCTTGTATTTCTCCTCCTTAGCCTTTTTATATTCTTCGTATGGGAGCCATTCCTTCTTCGGTTTCCTCCAATCTTCATTGTATCTATCGCCACTAGAGTAAAACACTTGAGCCTTTTTATTTCCATTTTCGTCTCGATCACAATCCTTGGTGAGGTGGGGCCCGTTACAATTTTCACATCCAACTCGAATAGCATGGATTGTTTGATCCATTTTTGTCATCCATATATCTAGACTATCGACCTTAGCTATTACCGCCGCCATGTTGTCATTCACCGAGTTCACTGCTCCCCGACTTACTTCAATTCTTGGATTGTGGTATTCTCTAGAATGTTTAGAGAATTCTTCAATTAACTCCTTGATTTCCGGAGGTGGCTTTCTGGTGAGCGGGCCTTGTGAATCGAGCAGTTGCCTTGTGGTGACATTGACTCCATCATAAAAAATGGAGACCTCTTGTTGGCTATTAAGTTCATGATGTGGTCAATTCCTAAGCAAACCTTTGTATCTTTCCCATGCTTCATAAAGAGATTCATCGGGTTGTTGCTCGAAGTTGGCGATGTCTTTCTTCAACTTAGCTATCTTGGAAGGCGGGCAAAAATGGGCTATGAATTCCTCTTTCATCTTGGCCCATGTTGTGACCGATCCGGGAGGAAGTGACTTGAGCCAATCCTTCGCAGCACCTTTAAACGTGACTGGGAGCATGCGAAGTAGCTGGGTCTCGCGAGGCACATTTGGTACGTTGAAGTAGTCAGCCACATCATTTACTTCATCCAAGTGCTTATAGGTGTTTTCATGATCTTTCCCGTAAAAAGGAATCTCCTTAAGTTGAGCGAGAATATGGCCCTTTAGCTCGAAAGTAACGGTTGTGGGAATTGCGGGTTGCACAAGTCCCGGGCCGGTGTCATCACGCATCCTCTTCTTCCATTCCCCCATGGGGATTTCATCGATATTAGCCATAGCGGTAGCTAAATCGTCTTCAAACTCGGATGTGTGCTCGTATGTGGGTTCGTCTTCTTCCTCGGTCTCGTACTCGGTATCTTTTTGAATTGGGTCTTCGATTGTCAACGAGGCACTAGATGCTCCTGATTTGTTGCTCCTTTTCTTGCTGAAAACGGACTTGAGGTTTTTGAGTGGTGAGTTCTTTGAAGAAGCGGATTCTCCAACGGTTTTGGCTTTGCTCCTTCTTAGTGCGGTTTCCGGATCTTCAAGAGGGGGAACCAGAGGTGTATCAGATCCTCAGGTCATGAAACAACTGCAAACAAAACAGAAAACGCGTAAAAAGAACAAAAAAATATAATAAAATTAAAGCTGATTTAGCGTCGTACTCGCCGAGTCTGCGCGAATGCACTTGGCGAGTCCAAGGTAAAATCAGGTTTTTTTTTTTATTTTTATTTTTTATTATTATTTTTTTATTTTTTTATTTTTATATACTACCTACTAAATTAAACATAAATTAACTTTGTGTAAGATAAATCTCACACAAAGGATCGATTGAATTAGATTTTTAATGCTAATTTTAGAACCGTTCCCCGGCAACGGCACCAAAAACTTGATGTGCGTAAACTCACTTAGTTTTAATCCTACTTTAGTTTGTAAAATAAACACACAAAGGCAGTGTACCTATCAATTGTGGAATAGTTCAAGCAAGTAGGGTATCGAACACAGGGAACGACAAATTAAAAATAAAAACTAATTCTATCTAAATTAATTAATAAGTAGAGGGTTTTCTCTAGTTTTACAAGACTAGAAACTTACTAACTATTACTTAATCTAAAAACTAGAAAAATAAAGAATTAACTAGATTTAATAATACCAAGGAACTTCTGTTTATATCAATTAAATTGATCCTATGGTTGATTTCAAGGTAATAGTGCAATGGATTAATTCTTTTGTTGGTTACCGATTCAAGTGATCAGGTTCGCGTTCACTACACTAATCCTTAGCAAATAAACTAACTTAAACACTGATCAGTTGTCTAATTCAATTTTGTTCACTAGATTAATTATTCGGATTACTTTAGACTCACAATAGTTAATGAATTTGGTTTTAATTAACTTCTTGTTGATGGTCATCACACAAGCTTGCACATAAATTTACTTAATTTTCTTATTAATCCTAGTTTCATGTTCATTAGTCCTAGACATATAACAAAGTAGTCACAAGATATATGAGGTTGATAATCAAACGATGTTCATGCTATTTAATTATCTTCCTATTAACATAAAATTAATTATCATTCACACACAAGGTTCTTTAGCAAGCTAAAATAACAAATAAATCACCAACATTGAATTAATCCTACCAATAATCAAACCATAGTCTCAATTTTGTATCCCCAAACAGAAGTTTAAGAGTTTTAGCTCATGATTGAAGTAAATAACAACATAAAAACGAATTCTAATTGTCTAACCATAGTGGAAAACAAAAGATTAAGTATAATGATGGAATTTGCCTCAAATCTCCTTCGGGATTGGATTGTGGCTTCTATCTTCGTCTTCTAGGGTTTCTCTGGCCTCTGAATCGCAGCTAATTACTCCAGAATTATTCCAGAAGTTTTTTTCCTCGATCTGAGAAGTTATCTATATATTTGCGTATCGACTCGTCGAGTCAGGTGGCGACTCGTCGAGTCCGTCTCACAATATCCGTATGCGATAAGCATTTGGGTTCCCGAGTCATTATCCTCACTTGGACTCGCCGAGTAGTCGATCCTACTCGCTGAGTAGGTGCTATTTTTGGTGTTTTTCTCTTTTATCCAATTCCCGAGCTCCTAACCGCTTCTCCTGCTTCCTTTTGCTTCCGAGCTTCGTTTTTGGACTGAAAATACAATTCAAAAACTTTTAAGTACCTTTTGTCCATGAAATGCAATAATTTAGCTAATAAATGAATAAAAATCTATACTTAATACAAACTAAATATGCACATATCAGGTACGAATAAATCTTCCTAATAACTCTAGGTACAAGTATCCAGGTAAGTGAATACAGGATAATGTATCTAAGTAACAGTACTTATGTATGGTATTCATGTAAGCGTATTCAGATAAATGTAACTATGTAAACGTACTCATGTATCATGTAATCCTAGGTAATTGTACTCATGTATCATGTAAGGTACTGGTATAGACTCATGAATGAATTGACTCTTGTGTGATTCCTTGTGATAGGAATAATGTTTTCTTTCTTCTAACTATCCCTATGATAATTAACTGGAAATTAATTGGTTGTTCAAGTAGATTTACTCACCCTCGACACACCAGGGTGTGGGAAACTGAATGAAGGATGGAAACTATAACATCAATACATATATAAGAACATATGTGTATAAGTGTAGTTTTGCTCAAGAAGGTTAAGAATAATGGTTTTGCATGATATCTAGGAGTTTTGAACAATAATTAAGAGTGACTTGATGTCATTTTAATAAACATTTCAAAACTAATACTTTTGTTATCAAGGTATTTTAAGATAGAAAACCATTTCATGTGTCACCTTTTGAATTATGTGAAATCTACTGAGTGAAAACATAGTTATAAAAATACATAAGATTGATTTAATAACATACTGTTTTCTACTTGTATTCCCCCCCCCCCCCCATTAAAGCATTTAAAATCATTTTAAACATTGATTAAGGGGTATGAACTCACCTGTAGATGGTGGTTTGGATGAACTGGACGGTGTAGGATTGTTAGGTGTCAAGTGAGGACTTGTACACACACTACGATCCTAATGAACATATAATCACACATATATGCACTCAATTAGTCTTAAAATACTAATTGATAATGTTAAGACATCTTAGAACATAATAAACACTTTATATAAGTGTTTTAAGCCCTAAGGATTGCATCTAAGCTATTGTGGGACAAGGTACTTGGGTTTAAGGTTCCAAAGGACCCCATATATGAGTTTACTCTCCATATATCCTCACACATGGAGTTTACGGTTGTAAACTCTTGAGTTTATGGCCTTAAACTCCCTAACTTGGTGATATTTTGTGTTTTGAAGTTCTAAATGATTCCTAGAATTATTCCAACTTGGTGGTTAAATCCGTGGAAGGGTTTAAGGCCTAGAAACACCCCTTAGAGGAGTTTACAGCCCTAAGGCCATTTCCTTTGGAGTTTACTACCGTAAACTCCCTTGGAATTGTGTTTTTGTTGCTTCCAAGTTCCTTACACATGTGCTATAGGTCTTAGACTTTTATCCCAAGTATTTGAAGGCCTTAGGCACACTTTGGTGCCTTTGTTTGATGTTCACGGCCCAAGAACCTTAATAGGGCCATGAACTAACTTTTAGGGGTGATTTTGATCTATTTTGGTCCTTTATTTAAGTGAGAACAATTTATAGTAAATGTCTAAGGCTTTAGGTGCCTTAAAAGCACCCTTTTGTCCATGATTTTGGAGTTCACGGTCCAAGATCATCTTGGGCCATGAACACCCATACATATGTGTTTCTTGGTTGTTTTCTTGTCCCTAATACACTTCTATACAAGCCCAAAGTAGTATCATATCATGGGGACAGGTCTAGGCTTTGTTTCGGGAGTTTACTGCCCAAGAACACCTTGGGGAGTAAACTCCTAAATCTAGTGATTTAGCCGTCTAAATCATGTTATAAACACATATTAAGCTATCTAACACTACTAGCAAGAGGTACTCACGTTTTGGGATAACAACCCGAAGATCCGTGAGAGAGAAAATGGCTTTTCTCTAGTTGGAAATGCAAATAATGAATGAATTTGGTTCAGAATTCTATTTATAGCCCTGAGATTTTTGGCAGAAAATATTTTATTCCCGAAATGATCTCTAATATAATAGAGTGTTGGAATAACAGTGTTGCACAAAAGTCTAGTGCATTCACTCTCCTGATATTTCCTGAAGTGTAAACCCTAAATTACTCAAACTTATACGGAAAAGTCTGAAAGTTTACTGTGACTGATATAACTTCTATTGAAGTGTTATTGTTTATACATAATGGAAATTCAGGGTTGTCACATGTTGAGAAGTACAGCCCACCAAATCAAGTGAAACAGCCAACTTACTGCAAGTGTGCTTGTGGGAACAATCAGAAACGAGGCAAGGATATGCCACCAGGGGCAAGAAGAAACAAATTCACAATGAAGAAAAAGACTTGTTTTCACCGTGGAACACCTAGACACATTGCCAGAAATTATCCTAATCACGCATGTGTTCCCTACTATGCACAAGGCTAGCAGAATGCGCCAAAAGGGAGATACTTCAAAAGAAACCCTTCCAGGTCGCGTTCAGACAATGGTGACTGGAACGCGCAGAAGGCCAAGAATCTAAAGCCTAATGGAAAGAAAGGAATGTTGGCCAAGAAGCCAAATCCAAGAGATACTCTCGTGAAGCCAAAATCAAAGTCATCTCAATGGCCAACATCAAGATCAAAAGCAAGTACTGAGCCACCCATCAGATCGAAAAAGAAATGGGTTAAACCAAACTATAAATGGGTTCCGAAGGCTTAATCTCCCAAATCTTCTAACGATTCTAATATTTCTACATCTTCTGTTTGTGATAAGCAGGATATGTGATGGGAGAGAGTATCGTGCAAGGATGAAAAAGATCTACCCAGTTTCAAAATGGACTAGATTTTAAAGACCAACTGATCCCGATCTGTGTCGGAGTAGCTATGGAGGCATATCATCAGATTTCAGTTTGTTGATAGTGGCTGTTACAGGCACATGATAGGGGACATCTCTCAACTGTACAACACTCAGAACTTTGTTTGAGAGTATGTGTCCCTGCGGGAAGGGAAGAAAGGAAGTGGTCACTCATAGGGATTGTGCTTAACGACATGAAGAATTTTCGGATCTGTTATGAGATTAAGTGTGCCGTTCTTAGACCTTCTAGATGCAAATTCAATAGGTGAATTACGGTTTGCGTTTTCTTCTCTATACTCCTAAGTTTATCTTACTCTGATTCGTTTTAAAGACAATTTTTCATTTTCTTAATAGTTTTTCATTAGTAGTTATTATTGGGAAGTGATATCAAAAAAGTGATAATGGGCAATCTAAAACATGTGTAAGGGAATGAATCTGAATTGTCTAGGCTCTGTGTTCGATGCGCTGGTAGGCACGAAGGATTTAAATGGACTTGACTAGGCAAAGATGAACTTCAGAAATCAAATGAATCGACAAATCTTGACCTAGATAGATTCGTTTAGCCTGACAGTACGATGCTTGGATAGGTTGAGCAGGGAGATATACATGAGAATCCACCAGTCACACTAAAGAACCCATATCTATAACTGCGGTTTACTTTTCCTCGATGTACGGATTCTATCTTTAAATCCGGTATTGACAGAGCGATTGAGGAATTCCGGTAAAGTAGGTCTGTAGAAAATTATTTTCTTTCTTTCTTACTGTTAGTCATATGTTGCCTCCTTTACGTGATTGGAAGAGATCCGACCTGGACTGCAACATATGCAAATCTATTTCTCTGCATATTATATCTATGAAATTCTTCCTATCTGTTAGCCATATGTTGTCTCCTTTGTGTGATTAACAATCCGACCTGGTACACAACATATGAAACCTTCTACTTCTCAATCCCTCTAAAACTATAATTAATCATAATCCAAATCTATCCTCTCTATGAATAATAGTCTGCTCACCTAAAGTAAGAAGTATCGCGAAAGTTCTTGATTATTGCGGTATATCAGGAAGCGGGAAACATGTTCTAGTACATCTAAAACTGAACAATTCTAGATTCTCTGTAGATCTCGCTACTCAATTTAGGTGGACAACAATATCCTTGGTCGTCGTCAGATAAATGGTCCTTAGGAATTTTTATCTAGTAACTTAGGATCAATTTGTCCTGTCATTGATAGCATTCCTAAAACTTGTCACAATTTTCCGTGCTTAAGTGGACTACAATACCGGTAATCGGCCAGATCTATTCATGAAGGGGAAGGTACTGACAAACGGATTAAAACTGTCTAACAACTTTGATCCAAAATATTTTTGGTTTTGTAGATTTGTTCATAGTTTTCCTCTATACACAAATTTAGGGGGAGAATTTAAAGAAATATATATATCCAAAAATCAGACAAAAATCAGAAAAATTCAAAAATCAAACAAAATAGAAAATAAAAAATAAAAAATAGTGTTATTTCTGTTTTATTTTTTTCAGAAAATATAAAAAATCCAAAAATATTTTGTGTGAGCTAATTTTTCTTTTAGTTTTGTTTTGTCTTGAAAAATGAATTCAGATGTAGATGAGACTCATGGATTTTCTTTCGAGATTTCTAAGCCGAAGCTTCATTCGTGAGCATCGAAGAATGTTCATTCGAAGGAGCAAGAAATGAAGATTATTCTTTAAACATTCAATCCTTCAACCCCAGAATCAAGGTCAAGCCGCGCTTGAAGATTATGTGACAGATTACATTGAAGCCTCCTCAATGAATCTACTGTTATCTATAAACCTGCTGAAATGATCCAGAATAATCGTTCTCTCTGTTCTCTCTGAAGATTCTAAAGCTGAAAGCGCCATCTTTCATGAATCTGTACAAGAAGCCTCATCACCCAATGTGCGTTCAATGTCAAAATATGCAGAAATCCCAACTGCTCAAGATGAAGTCATTTATTGAAGATTCATATGTTCATCTTGATGCTGTGAAGAAATTTGAAGATTGATGCTGACGCCAAGCTCCGAATGAAGATTAACAAGAAAAGCCAGCTACTTTTTAGGGGGAGTTTGTTACGCCAATTAGAAAAGAAAGCTATAAACCAAGGGGGAGATTGTTAGGTCAAAATATGGTTTATACTTTGCTTTTCTAGGATTTTTTTTTTTTGTAACTTTGTGGTTGTGTACGGCTGCACATGTGTCCGGCCGCACACCCTGTGTACGACTGCACATGTATGTGCGGCCGCACACGCGTGTTTGGCTGTACACTCGTGTGCAGCTGGTGGCCCATGTCTCATATATATAGGGTGAGGAGAGAAGAAGAGAGGAGCATGTTCTAGAGAGAAGAATAGTGTGTGTGAGAGAATCTATGTATATGGAGCATCACTCAATTTATTGAATACATCATTAGATTCATCTTAATTCTTCTTCTCCTTCTCTTCTATTTTGATGTGACATCTTCCAATTGATTGGGATTCCGCACCATCAATTGGATCTGATTGATACACAAATAATGGGGACTTACAGGTGTTCAAAGTGATTATTGTGAGATTATATGCATAAATGTGATCCAACCAAAATTAAATAATAAAATAAATAAATAAGGGTAATTTAGTAATTTGATTAGTAACTTCCAAAAACAATCCCTATAATCATGGTCTTGACTTTTAACCTAATTTCTCCAAGTTTATATTATACTCGTTTTTTTTTTCTTTAGTCTCAGTCTCTACCGTTTACAAGCCTTAGCCGATGATATAAAGCTGTCGCCACCATCGTTCGCCAAAACACTTTAATATTGGCTTGAATCCATCAATCCAGAAGAAACTCCGTTCAATCGACGAGAACCACAGCGAAGAGAACAATAACGACACATCATGATTCGAGATTCGAGATTTCTCCTCGTAGTACTGCTAGTAATGCGAGAGAACACGAGCGATCAAATCATGGAGATGTTCATCATCAGAGCTATGAGCAGAAGTTCATAAATTCGATCTATGCTCATCTAGGTAATGTTCCTAACGAACCAACCAACCATCCTTGGAAAAAATTCTCGAACTCTCTTTCATTTGTGACGACTGTTCTTCGAGATTTGGGCAACATTTTGAAATCACCGGAATTTTTTTGATTTGAGCGATGGAAATTTATATGATTACGTTGGTTATATGTTTGGTGGAAGCTTCAGCAAAATTATTGTTTAATAAAAGTCAGTGTGATGACCAATTATCTAAAGCACACACATATAATCAACAAAAAGCATTATTTAGACAAACATTTATTTTTACACAGTTATAAATATCACTGTGAACACATTCTTATCAAACCATTTGGAAATCATAAATCTTAATTAAAGACAATAGAGAAGACAATGATATAGTTAGCTAATTATCTCTTTTTCTATTTCATTTTCAAATAAGAGAATGTGTATGCTTATAAAAATCGTATGCATGTTTTAATTATGATATATCATGGATTTTTTGAAACTGTTTAAGGCAAATTTCTTTTTCTTTGTTATTATACCTTTTTACTTAATCTTCAAATGGAGTTTTTTAATTTGATTTGATTTCAATATATAGAATGGATGTTTGGGTTGATTGTTTGACAGAATGATATTTCTTCGTTTATATTATTCTATCAGAAAACAATGTTTTTTTATGATAATTATGAACATATTCTATTATAATTCCCCGAATTAATATAATTATTGGTAAATGAATTCCAATTCTATCAGAATAGAATCACGAATTTCAATTATGTTGGAATGAAATATGGATATTTATTCACTAATTTATTCATTGGATTTGTTTCTACAGAAGCTGATGCTTGAAGAACGAACCACGAAATTTGAACGACGCCTCTTAACAACATTATTCTTTTAGAATGTATTAGTGTCTTTGTTAGATTTTGATTTTTTTTTTTTTCAAATTGAAAGTTTTTTTAGTTTTATTTTTTAACAATAAATGTAATTCTTAGCAATTGTTACATTTACTCTATAAAAATTAATATAATTTTTGTTTTAATTCTTCAATTGATGGTTCGAGAATTTTGTTATTCTATAAGAAATCTTTAAAGTCATGATCAAGAAATATGTTCAAGAATATTTTTATTATTTAATGTTTCAAGAATGTTTTTATTTTTGAACATACTCAAACATATTCTGTCAGAATGTCCGAATTAAAAACCTTATAATTCATAAAATCAGATTTTTAAAATTAATAGAATCTATGATCCCTTAAAATATGCAAATTTCTTTTATTAAATCTATATTAGTTGACTAAAATACCCTTCTAGTCAAATTAGATGGTATTTTTCAATTATATTTAATTCAATAATATGTATTAATCACTTTCTTAAAATAAGTAAAATGATTGGCCCACATTTATGCATACAATAACATAATATTTACTTCGAATATAATAATCTAAGCGTGTGTGTGTATATATATATATATATATATATATATATATATATATATATATATATATATATATATATATATATATATAGTGAGTTTGTTTAATAGATTTTATTTTAGGAAAAAAATTAAAAAAAGAAAAAAAACTAAGCCAATCGAAACCCACCATCAATATTCTCTCACTCACTCTCCCTCTCTCTCTTTCTCTATGTGTGTTTGTGTGTGTGTGTATGTGTGTGTGTGCAGCTGGCGAGTGGTTTGGCGACCCACTCCTAAATTTTTTTCACATGTCTTCATTTATCCTTAGGGTGTTAGTAATTTCTTATGAGTTTAACTGTGATCGACTTGTCTTTTATCGATCTAGGGGTTTGTGTATGGTTATTCGGGTCAAGATTCGTTTATGATGAACTGTAATCATAGTTCTTCGTTGTGGGATGAACTGTAATCATAGTTCTTCGTTGTGGGCCAATATGGTGGGTATTGGACTTCATTGGCTTACCGACCTGAGTACACCATTAAGCCACCCCCCGGCCTGAAGGTTAAAAGAATGTCATAAAATTGTTTTGCCATTTTGATGCATGTTGTGTGCACATTTGCATTAAATGCTTGTATCGTTGGTAAGTGATGTTTGCTAATTTGATTGGATGAATATCATTTATGTCAACTTTATGGTATAGAACTTCTATCCCCATCTTCATGCATTCTTGATGTTTCGTCTGGAAAAGTAGTGTTGTATCTTAGACACTTGGAATGTGGTTTAAGATTAGCTCAATACTCCTCCCTTCTGGAGGTGCTATGTTTTTATAAGGTTCATCTGTTGCAGCTTTGTCCAAATGTTATATCAAAGATTGTTACTTTCGAATCTTTCTGCACATCCTGTCATATTTCGTTGAACTTTATGTCATTCCGTTATTTTTATTGTTTGAATAAATACAATAAATAGTACTCCTTTAGTAGTCGTCACTTTCCACTCTCTCACAATTTTCCAGGTATAAAAGGCGGATGGAAAAGCAAGTTTTGATGGGTAGATGTTCATAGTTTTTGAATCCCCTTCATTCATGGGCACGTGCCTCCAGTAAATGATTCAATATTTTTGTCCGTCGAGCTGTTATCATATATACCTTCATTTTCGCATTTTGTTGTGAAAAGGGATTTGTTGTTAGATGTAAGATCCCAAATTTCAAGGACAAAAATTTCATTTTTAATTAAGAGATTCATAACACAGTTTACCAAGCATTGCCAATGTCATAACAATTTTTAAATAAAACATAATAATGTGTCTGAAAATGCATGTCATCAAAGTAATAAAAATCAGAGTATAATCCCATAAAACTCCAGGCAGAAACCATACGTGTGTGTGTGTGTGATGCGCTACTACACCACCGGCTCTTTCTGTGACGTCCCCAATTTCACGGCCAAAAAAGACCGATTTGTTTATACTTTGTTTGATAAATCAGAGTAATCGTTTAAAGAAAACGGTTGCGGAATTTGTTCCCAAAACAAGATATGATAATAACTTGTCAAAACATTTCTCAAAGAGAATGTATTTTATTTAATAATAAAACTTTGGGATGTCATGCTCCGATACAGACCAAAAGCATAAACAATATAAAGTAGACCTTACAACAGTTATTTATAACTACTGATCTATAATCCAAAATATCTCGTCACGTCCATCAACTTATACCCTTGTGCCATTACCTGTAATGCCAAGAAAACTGAGTGGGTAAGGCTTGGGAGCCTGGTGAGTATATAGGGTTTTCAACCCACAATAATACATTTATTATATTCAATTATCAAACAATCAACCCAAATACCCATCCCCATATCTACTTTATTTTCTCAAGGGTTTACCCTAAGAATCCACTATCCTTCATTCATTCATTCCTAAGGATTTACCTAAGGAATCGACACGAAGTCCATTGCTGCCAAAGCTTATCTATCAGATAATAAATCCATAGTTATCAGGTGCTAACTCCATAGTCACCAAGGTTTATACAATAGGCACGAAGTCACATCGTCACCAAGGTTTATCAATAGGCACTAAGTCACATAGTCGCCATGGTTTACTCAATAGGCATGAAGTTACATCGTCACCAAGGTTTATCAAATAAGCATGAAGTTGCAGCGTCACCAAAGCTTACCCAATAGGCACGAAGTCGCATCGTCACCAAGGGTTTACTTAATAGGAACTACGTCTCATAGTCGACACTATTTCATCTACCCATGTTCTACCCGACACATTTGTAGATATAAAATACATATACAGTTAAATCATTTAACACCCGTATAAAAACATCAATTCCAAGCCCATCTCAAATGGACAAATAATATATATAACACATAGCACGTATTTCATAGCGAATTCTTTATATTTATGTGTTAGAAGAAAGTAACTATACACTCACACATATAAACAACTTTATATTATACACAGAGCACGTATTTCATAGCAAATACTTAATATTTATGTGTTAGAAGAAAGTGAACACACACTCACTTGATCAGAAGATGATTGAGCAACACTACGACTTTTCAAATAGTATTCTTCGGTGAAACGAGAATATCTTCACACACTGGGTTTCTCGCGGACAGAGCTTCGGCTCGGAAACTCTTTTCTTCTCGGGATCTTCGGGCTTCAAGACTTGCTTCAGGTCTCAGGGTTGATATCGGGGCTTCGGGGGGGGGGGGGGGGGGGTTAAAATAGGGTTTAGAGGGTGTATCGGGAGTGGGAGAGAAGAGATTTGGCAACCATAAACGACTGCCCCTTCAAAACTATTTATAGGGCTGTTTTCTCATTTTCCACGTCGTGGGCACTTCATCCACGCCGTGGGCTTGGTCGTCACTGCATGCATCATTGTCCACTTGCTCTGTCAGGATACAGAATGCGTCAGAAGTCATGCCACATCGTGGCCACTGTTGCCACGTCGTGGTCTCTGACACAGCTTTGGGGTTCGCGCCCTGAACTTCAGAAATTCATGACTTTTGCATAAAAACTCCGTTTTCGACGTTCTTTATATCAACGCGTAGGTGAGATTATGATCTACAACTCTCGTTTAGACTCCGTTGGTTAATTTTGACTTTATTTTTAATATATTATAAATATATTACTTATATATTATTTTTAGTAGTCCGGGACAGGAAAACTCCATTATAAATTTATAACTTCTTCATTTGACGTCCATTTTCGCCTATCTTTTTATCGTTTCACTACTATTAACAAGATCTTTGATTATCGTTTAGATTTTTTTGGTTAAAAACCGCTCGATCTCAAATCGAGTATTCGGGCTGCATATTGCTAAGTCGAAACTTCAGAAAATCATAAGTTCCTCATACGAAATCAGATTTGGGCGTTCTTTTTATGCACGCTCTTGGTTTAACGAACTCTTCAAATTTCGTTTAGATTACTAAGGTTAGATATCATTCTATCTTAAATTTGTATTTTACGTCATTCGGCATCGTGCCGGTTCTGTCGCGAAACTTCGACAAGTCATAACTTCTTCGTTATAACTCAGATTTCGGCATTATTTATATGTACGGAATCCTTGTAACATATAATATAACTTAGTTAAGATTACTCATTCTAAAAAATATTTCATCAAAAAGTCATTTTTGATGCTTATCGTCTCTAAGTTGCTACTTACCAATTAGCTCTATGTTCCATCAATTTATATAACTTTGTCTTTAAGTTGCTACTTACCAATCAGCTCTATGTCCCATCAATTTATACAACTTTGTCTTCATTTATGAACCAATATGACCTCTTCCAATGCGAAACTGAATAGAAAGTGTAAACTCACTATTAGGTGAACTAAGTTTAATGAATATTCATAATAGATTGACCTATAAGGCTTATCAATTATCATCAAATATCTTCAACAATGTTACCAGGACAAGGATAAAAAGTAAAATGAGATTTTATTTTTGGAAGAGGGAACTTCCCTAACGAAGGTTTCCGGGCTAGCTTTCACACACCGATAAATCCCCCGCTGCAAACATTAAGCTTTGCCTCATGCCCTGGAGTCACTGCAGGCGAACCTCCATGGCCACAAGGGCTGAGTGGTGCCAAGATTTGAAGATGGGTCAATAGGTTATCCACCATATCTTCCACATGCCTTACCAAATCACCACAACCCAAGTGGTTGAGATTTTAATATAATAGAAAATAGAAATAATATTCTATCATTATTTTGTTCTTGAAACTAAGACACCTCTCATTATCTAGATGAAAAATAATTTTAATCGGTAATAAATGGAGTTTCGATTTGTCAACCATCATATATAGTAAATGTTCTTAATAAATAAGTTTAAATGTCAGCCACAACTAGCATGCTCATTCAAAAATTTTAAGGAAATTGGAATTTAAAGGGAAAATATACTTCAAAGGAAAATTATTTGGATTCAAATGGAAAGAAGCCACCAAATTGGTGAAAGTAAAAGGAACATACATCATCACAAATTCAAGCTATATCCTCTGGAGTTTGAAGCTTTTCCCTCTTAACATCAATAACCATAAGAATTAACCTATTTCAATTTGCTTTCAAAAACTAAAACTTAACTACTAAAAACAACTAAAGCATAACAGATTATGTATTTTAGTTGCACCTTCAAAAATTATAAAATCAATCATTTAAACATATATTTAAAATCAACAAATCAATGTGATGTCAAAATAATCAACAAAAAACGAACAAGTTCATATACTAATGGCCTATTCATATGTTCAATTTTTTTTCTCTGACGCAACAATCATACATGATTTGTGGCATTTATTGATAACTATCTTGCTTCAATGAAATGTTTCATATATCTTGTGTTTCATATCATCGCATAGCTTAATTTCTAATATTTGTTCATTTCCTTATATTCTTTCCTTTTCTCTGATCGTTCATCATCAACATAATAGAACTAAACTAGGGTAGTGGTGGTGAATGGAAGAATGAGGGAGGAGATCGATGTAGAGGTAATAGGATAATACGCTAGAGAGAGAGAGAGAGAGAGAGAGAGAGGATGTAATTTATGGAATTTCTATAAACTCATCTTTGGTAGCATCTAATACCTTTTCTACCAAATATACGCCGGTGTTTATTTTTTTTAAAACCTGTTATGCCATTGAAATTAATAATATTTACAAGACAAAACTGCAAATTTGGTCCTTGTGGTTTGCAAAAATCTTTGGATGGGATCCAAAAAGTTTCCAGCTTGCACAGAATGTCCAAAATTAAGGTTTTTCTGGGTTTTTGGTCCTAAACTTAAGAAATTCTTGTAGTTTTGGTCCATGCAGCACTTGAATTGACTGTTTTGCCCTTTAAATTTCTTTTTTTGTATTTTTTATATTCTATTTTATAAATATTAATGCAAAAAGGAATTAGGTTGGTTCATCGCATCTCTCTCTCTCTCTCTCTCTCTCTCTCTCTCTCTCTCCCCACCCCATCGGAGCCCTCCCCCATTCTCTTTCTTCTTCTTCTTCTTCCTCCTCCTCATCTCTCTCTCTATCGCTCTCTCTCTCTCTCTCTCTCTCTCTTAAAATAAAACGCCATGGTTGGACTTGTATGATTTTTTCTTGCTTGAAAATAAAAACAAATCCACATAAACCAAACACATACACATACATTCCAGATTACTAATCGTTTCTGTCTAAAAGCTCTTATTAAAAAACCCAAATATGTGGAAAAAAAAGAGAGCTTGTGTTTCATCTGGGTTTTGTTTTGAGGTTGTGAAAAATTCCAACTAAACACAATCACCAACAACACCAAATTCCCCCAATTGATGAGTTGATGATGAGATGATGAACTGGTAACACAGGCATCGATGATGAGATGATGAACTAGAATATGAGGAATGCACACTAATTCCCCCATCCATTCTTCTTCTTCTTCTTCTTCTCACCTGCACACACCGTTGTTGAGTTCCAGCTATCAAAGTTTTCATTTGCTCCATTAGTGTCGTCATCATCATTGCTACTTCTTTGAATCAGAACCCTAACCTTTGGTTCAACACAAACCTGTGTAAGGGATTCCATATATGTTGTTCATCATCGGACAACCACCATCAAAGAAATTAGGGCTCTTAAGAAGTAAGGGTTGATAAGTAACATAAATTGAAGCACATTTCCACAAATAATCAAAGATCTGACATCTGGGTTCAATACACATAGTGAAAAACTGAAACACACACACACACACTCGAGAAAGAAAAAAATGGTGTAAACTCGATTGAAGAAAAATTAACTTGTGTGTGTTTTCTTTCTGATTTGCAGGTCGTGTTTATGATTGTGGTGGTCGACGGTGGTGTGTCCATGGAGAGAATATGGTGAGAAGATGATGGAACTGTGGGAAGAATCGATGGAGTAATTGGGTTTTTGGTCATGGGATGAAAGAGAGAGAGAGAGAGAGAGAGAGAGAGAGGTGGATTGGGGTCTATCTTTTTTGTTTTTTATTTTTATTTCATAAAGTATTATAATAAATACGAAAAGAAAATATAAAATTGAAATTAAAAGGGTAAATCAGTAATTTCAAATCTTTTTGGACCAAAAACCTAGAAAAACCTTGATTTTGGATCTTCAGTGCAAGCTGAAAACTTTTTGGACCCCATCCAAAGATTTTTGCAAACCACAATGACCAAATTTGTAGTTTTGTCTATTTACAAATTATGCCACCGATCATCTAAGCCATCCAAACAATTGATACAATATTCCACTTTTAGTTTTGGGGTTCTCGGGAAACTATGATTTTTCAAATGATCCTTCCTCTCTCTCTCTCTCTCTCTCTTTCTCTCTCTCTCTCTCTCTCTCTCTCTATATATATATATATATATATATATATATATATATATATATATATATATATATATATATATATATATATATATAGGTGGGTTCAATTGAGAAAATAAAAAAGGTTGAAAATAGGGGAATCATTTTCAGCTACTCATTTAATTATCCTCTAAACATAAAGGATATGGTGGCAAACTTGTAAATATGATATAATAGCCTTCAATCATAAATACGTAAGTGTAGAGAATTAGATAAAAGTTGAAATTCATTCGTTTTTTGCTCTTTTAATTGAACCTTCAATTCTGCTTGAATACGAACATATCTTCAACATCTACGATTAATTATACTTCCAGCATCATTAGAACAACATCATCAATAATCAAGAAAAAATTCAATTCGTATCATTCATTAAACATCGTTAATTAAATAAAACATCGAAATTAAGGTTAGAAAAAGATCAAATTATTTTTTTTTGAAAATTTTCATATATATTTCTCTGCTAATCTACTATTTTGTAAGATTTAAATAGTCAAAGTATCATATTTATCACATTTTTAAAAAAGTTAACTTGTATGCACTCTAACTGTTTGATGAAATTCATAAACTAAATTACCATGTTATATTCACATATGAATATGTTTTCTCACCTGAATCAATATGTGATTATTAAAACACAAAACAAATATGCAAGTCTGTATGTTATTCATATGTGAATAACATATAAAAATTATATATATTTCTGAAAACACTTTGTAATATTCATATATGAATATACTATGCAATAATCACATATAAATATACCAACTATTATTCGTAAGTGAACATACGATCTAATATTCACAAGTGAATATACTATGTACTATTCTCATGTGATATACCATGTAATACTATATAATATTCACATATGAAAATATCATCTAAGATTCATAAGTGAATATAACATCTAGCATTCACAAGCGAATGCATCGTCTAATATTTAATTATGAATATACTATATTTAGTATATGCTATATTCATATATGAATGATACTTAAATTGTAAAAAAAAAAAATTAATCATAGTTTTTATTCATTAGTGAATAACGAATGTACTGTTGTAAAAATCTGATTTATTTTTATTCACTTACGAATAACGATAGCTGAAAATATAAAAAAAAAATTATTTTATCTTAAAACTATATCAATATAGATGTCTATTTATAGAGAATAAAAAATCATGAATTTTCGTATATTTAAAATCATTTTTCGATAAAAATAGCTTCTTAAAAATAAAAAAAAAAAACAAAAAAACTATGTTTTTGTATATATATTAAGGTAATGCTTAACATAGTTTAAGGAAACATATTTTGTTGGAAAACATATGTGTATTCCTTTCCTATTTTCGCCGGTACGTTAGAGGTTTTTGTGGCAAAAATAAATGATTGGCTGAGAATGATTCTCTCATTCTCAATTTTTTTTTTCTCAATTGAACCCTTTTATATATATATATATATATATATATATATATATATATATATATATATATATATATATATATATATATATATATATATATATATATATATATATATATATATATATATATGATTGCGTGTATATGTAACTGTATGTGTAGGTAGGGTAAATTTCTCGGTACCATTTCTGTCATTTACCTAATACGATTTAGAGGGACGGTTTATAGAATTTAGATATAAACAGTTCACATGGACCATTTTGGTATATATATATATATATATATATATATATATATATATATATATATATATATATATATATATTACAGGTTCCATTTCTGTGATTTAAATAATACAATTTAGAGGGATTGTTTATATAATTCAGATATAAACAGTTCACATGGACCGTTTTGGTATTTTATATAATATATTTTAAGAATAAAATGCTATAACATATTTGTTCATTTAATAACAATGCCATTTTCTTCTATTCTTTTCTGTGTGTTATGTTCTCTTTGTTTTTTCGCTATTGTGTTCAAGATTGTTGTATTTTGTTAACTGAACATTCCGGTAATTAGTTATTAAGATGACATATTTATTCATGTATCAAATTAAAAAAAAATCATATGATCGGTATGCAGATTTATAAAATTCAAATCGTTTGTATCTACTTGTTCATGTAAAAAAAAGAAAAAGAAAAAAAATATACTTAACTAACTTCTACGCAGGATGCTATGTTAGGTATATAAGTTTATAAAAAAGATAGATTCAAACTATTATACATTCAAAATACACCCATAATATCGTCAAAATTTTAAAATATACTTTTAATAGCATTGAACTTTACAAAATAACACAGGTTCATTGCTAATAAAGTTTTTTTTTTACTAAATACCAATTTTATTACCAACATGGACCATTTATTTCATGTTTTTCTGCAACATGGACCACTTCACATGCATCATTTATGTAATAAATAATGCCACAGAGACTATTTACGTAATACATAATGACTTTTTTATCACTTATGTTTCAAACTATTATATGTGTAAAATATACCTATAATATTATCCTACTTTTTGAAATGCATGGTGCTATTACAGCAACCCACTTTCAAAGTCGGTTGTCATTAGGAGTAAAATGTAAGGTAGATTGCTATATAAGGAACACATTGAAATTAGGTTGCTATTAGCCATTCATACGTACCTGTATGATAAAATTAACTGAAAACTAAACTGAAACTACATTGCTTTTATTGAAATTTTACATGAAAAGCAGTTTTTTTTTAATAAAAATCTCATCTCATAAGGTTAACTAGTGTTTTTGAACAAAGAAAAGTTAAACGGATGATTAAGTGTCATGAAAACAATGAAAAATAACATTGGGATGGCCATGGTCGTAAAATTTGATGCATGCCTAAGATATATAATCATATTACATCAACAATAGAGAAAAAATTAACTGAAACTAAACTGAAAGTATGTTGCCTTTGTATTCGATAAAAACTCATTATCACAACTACTATAGTTCAACAATAGAGAAATAAAATCAAATTACATCAGCAATAGTTCGCCAATTTTATTATAATCCATACTAAGATATGTAATCATTTGTTTAGCCGATTTTATTCTCCAAAGAAATTATAACGAGTTTAATTAGGATATAGTTGGACTGACCTTGTGATACTTGATTGGCCTACTCCATCACCAAAATGAAATGAAGTTAAAAAAACATGGTCAAATTACTAGTGCATGAGAATGGAGGTAATTGAATACATAAGCTAGAACTTGAACCAAAATTAATTTTTAATAGCGGGAATTTGACAAGAAAAATGAACTTCGATATTCAAAAATATAATAAAATAAAACCATCTTTTCATCATTTCGTACTAAAAAAACCGGGACTTTTAACAAAATTTATATTACACAAGTGGGAATTAAAATATTTCAAAACATGCAGGTGACAATTTAATAGGGGTTCGATTTTACAATTTACGACATACTCACAATCACTTATTTATGTAGCTTTCGTATGGTTTTTTTAGTTGTTTTATAAATGTCATATTTAGCAATACTAAAACCAAAAAAAATATTATGATGTAATTAATTTCTTAAACAAAAGATCTACAATTTACACATATATACAATCGTTTATTCTTCTATCTTTCAATGCGAGTCCTACGTACAAATTTAGTAAATAACTATATGGGCTAGAGTGATACCATCCATACATCGACCTGATGGTGGCTTTTCTCGTCCTATGGCTGCAAAAAGGAAAAGTGGTTGTTGGGGTTCAATTGTTTGTCTACCAATATCGCTTGGAAAAGAACAAGTGCCATTCTTGAACTATCTCCAACACGTAACAAGCGTGGACGGCTCATCAAAATGGACATGGGCACTCGACTCTTCAGGGGTATATATTGTGTCATCATTGAGGACTCATATCGATAATCTTGTTCTTCCACTTAGTGATGAAACATGGATATAGAACCCGCTGGTACCGGGTACGCTAAGCATTCTAGCTTGGCGAGTCAGTCATGGAAAACTTCCATGCATGGAGAACCTCTACAAACTTGGCATCAGCTCTACTAATTTGTGTAAAATGTGTAATGCAACCCCAGAAACGGAAGATCACACTTTCGTGGGGTGCCCGGTCTCAAAAGAGGTTTGGTTACAAGTGTGTAGTTGGTGGCAGCTATTGGAACACTCACCTAGTTCCTGTCGAGAATTCTTAGACTGTAAAAATCAGCTTGGTGGTCATCAAAGGTTGAGGGCATTTCACGAAGCTATAATGCTAGTCTTCATGTGGGTAATTTGGAGATATAGAAATGGCAAAGCTCATGCTCTCAACTCAATATCAAAATCGGTGCTGACATTACATATGAGGTGCAAGTCCTTTCATACTTATGGATCAACGCTCGAAATCAGAGAGGGCTGAAACTGAGGTGGATTAATTGGTATTGTGACCCAATTCTAGAATGTTACGGTAGGCATTAACATTCTTGATTTCATGTTGTTTTGTTTTATTTCCGTTTGTATTATAACTTTTGTGTTCCTTCTAGCCCCTGGCTAGCTTTTCTTAATATATGCATGCTGTTCAAAAAAAAAAAAAAAAAACTAATTAGATGTATATTAGGTTTACGCATTTATTCAACATAAATACATATTAGTGGTAACCGCTAATATTCATGCAAGTAACTATGTAAGATTCTCTTTAAGTATCATATTTTAGTTTAAAATAAATAATGATTAAAATTGTTTAAGAGAATAATAGACATACAAACAAAACTTCCAAGGTTGTGTATAGAGAATTTTTTAAAAGTTTATAAACATTTTGTAAATTTTAATTTTTTATATATATGTATTTTTTAAGTTTAGTAAATCGCACTCCCTTCTTCATTTTAATTTGTAATTTAGTGTGTTGTGTTTATGTAAGTTTGTTATATTACTCTTATTTTTTACTTATCATATAACAAAACCTATTTTTTCCTTAAAGGTGAGTATGAATATCAACATTTTTTCTTCTTTTTATCTTAACATATTAAGACTTTGTATGAAACAGAGATAAAGCTGAAAATAAGAAGCAAGAACCAACCCAAAAGAAAGAATTTATATTCTTTTATACATACATCATTTCTAGCTAGTTTAAGACGTCATACCTTTCTTATGACAAAAGATGGTCAACGTAGAAGGTATGGAATGACATATCTTGGAAGTCAATAAGAGAAATCTCTAACATCCCACACAGTTCAAGATTGGATGTCAATACCAGAAATCTCTAACATCCCACATCCACAGGATGACCACAATTCAAGAGAAAAAAATGTGAAAAGAAAGAGTTTTAAAAGTATATAAATTCAAGTTTAGTTTTATAAAACGAAAGCCCCTTTTAGTTTAGAAACATACACATGAATTTTGTAAATCATACCGTATGATTTTTTTAATGCTTATTACTAGAAAATAATATTTTAAAAAATAATTATTTTCCAATTAATTAAAAGAAATATTAATATATACCAAGAATCAAATTCTTTTAAATATTTAATTTATGTCACTTTATATTAATGTGACCATATACCATCTTATCTTATTGGCAAATATCATTCTAAAATGATTGTTAAGTATATAGATCTTTCATGAACTACGATGTAAATTAAATTGAATATTTAAAATAATTTGATTCTTGATATATATTATTTTTTAAAAACGAGTGCTTGAATGAACACAAAAATAGAGTAGAGAAAACAAAAATGAGTGCTTCAATGAGCACTGAACTAAATTATTGAAGAAATATTATACATATAAGATGAAATACATAATAGTACAAGACAAATGAAAATTTAAGAGAGGTTGGCATATAAAAACATAGAACATTCCACAAATTAATTAGTTGTAGTTAGCTCATTAAAGTCTCTTTCATCCCTATCATAGATTAATGCGGATGTAAGGCATAAATGACTTGACATTTTGACGAACACATAGAAGGCTTAAATTATTTCAGTTGTAGTTATCTCACCAATAACATAGATTGACATACATGTAAGGCATAATTGAGTGGGGCATTTTTTCGAACAAATGGAAGGCATAAATGATTTTAGATAAATTTCATCTTAAAACATGCCGTGATCATGATAGAATGAATGCTACCTTAAAAGTAAGAGTATAAGGTGTGCTTTTGTGAAAATAAAAACAATATTTTGGTTGCCAATTCTTTCATCAGAGACGTATTTATAAAGATAAATTAGAAAAGAGATTATAAAATAAAAGGCGACACTCTTATTAACACAAGATTTTAGGGGAAAGTTGTCGAGTCGATAACCCGAAGAGTGACGACTGAATTCGAATTTAGTGAAAAACTGAACCATGTTTTACGACAACACATTAATCTCAATATCACGTAGTCTCGTGTGCACCATCATGATTCAAATTCATAGATGGAACAGGTACAGGGGAGAATATGTAGCTTTTGTAGCCAAAGATAACGACCAAATAGAAAATCAACAGTAACACTTAAATAGATCGATAAATAAGGGAAAGAATTTGGATGGGTAAGGGTGGATGTGGTGTATATATATGCTTAAGAATCATTACTGAATGATGTTGTTAATAACATATGATCCTATAGGGTCACACCTTTATCAAGTTAGAAGATTTTGAATATTTATTATTAATATGATTATTAATAAATATAATCAACTTTTGCATTCGATTAGGCAATAATTATCATTTTGTGAAAATAATAATTAAAAAGAGAAAACTAGTTATTATATCATATATTATGATTTAATATGTCAATTATAAAGTTTTAGACATTTTGGCAAACTATAGACTTACTACTTAGTTTTTTAGATAAAGAAACTAGCCTAATTTTGTCATCTTCTTAAAGGGACATGGTAAGATTTTTTCACTCAATTATGGAGGTTGTTTGTCGACCTTCCTCTTTTGTTCCCCATGCTTTTAATGTGTAGTTATTACTTTATATTATTATAAGATAAAGGCTTTACATGCATGAGACTATAAAAAATGCATGGGGTTTGTATTTTTGGCTAGTAATTATTTGGTTATTTCCTCTTTAAAACTGTATCTCTCCACCTTACTCTATATTGGTTCTCATTTGAAGACTCGATGCATGAGACTATATTGTATTTTGTGCTGGCTCATAAAATATGACTAGACTTGGTTGGTATATTGACACATAAGCACACACATACACACACACACACACACATATATATATATATATATATATATATATATATATATATATATATATATATAGACACATACTATTGTGTGCTTGTGATGTTTATTTTATACTTGTTGTTTGTTATTTTGATGTATCAAAATGATTTTTTACATATTAAATAGCATTTTATTATTAAATAATATAATTTGGAGTTTTAAAAATAAATATTTAAAAGAAAACATAAGATGTTTATAAATTATTGTTTATTATAATATTTTAACCGTCTAAAATCGAGTTTTTGTTGAAGATAATTTTATTTTAAAACATTTAAATAGCCAACTTTAAAATATTAAAAATGGTCTAAAAGGTGTTTAAACTTTATCGAAACTTCATGTCTTTCATAATAAATAATTGTTTTACTAAAAACACTGAAAATAGGTTTAGCGTTATAACATCAAATTATAATACCGGTGATTGTTTTTACCCATATTAGTTTTTGAAACTTAATGCATCATATTGATATTATGTTTTATGCATACCAACTGAGATTATAAAACATAATTTTCACCATCTAAGTTTTGATTTATCAAAATATAACTCTTATCATAAGACGTATGAAATTAAGTTTATAAAATAAAATGAGTTTTATTCTAAAAATTCACAAGTTTTTAAGATTTTGATTTATTTAGAGGAGATTTAAAATTATGATTTTAGAAATTATCCAAACCTCCAAAGCATAAACTAATTTTATTAACATACTATAAGTTATTCTTAAAGTGCATCACCAGACACTTCTTCCTTTGGTTGTTCAATGGATTCTTCACATCTATGTTGTTCCATGCTACCTTGATGTTCCTCATTTATCAGAAAATTATGTGGATTCTCTATTTCAAAAGAAACCTTCTGGTCACACCATTATTGTGCCTCATAACACTTCTACCACCACTTTTCTAGTTACATATATCGAGATTCAAAGGTCACATCTATGATAATAACAAATTATGGAGTCTTTCCTTCTATACACCAAAGACAATGACCTTTCAATCCTAATGCATATGCTAGAAATATATATTTTATTGCCCTTCGCTCCAATTTACCATCATTCACACAGACATAAGCAATGCATCTAAACATTCGTAAACCAAAATCCTCACAGGGTTTCCCAGACAAAACCTCTTGAGGAGTATTACAATCGGTTGTAGTTGATCGAGATCTATTTACCTAACAACAAGTAGTGTTGACTACTTATGCTCATAATTGCTCCAATAAATCACCAGATAATCGCATGCACTGAGCTTGCTCCACCAGTGTTTGGTTCATTTGTTCTGCCACTCCGTTTTGCTAAGGTGTTAGCCTGATAGTGTGATGCCTCACTATACCTTTTGTTTTATAAAAGTTATCAAACAAAGCCTTGTAGAAGTCCAACCCATTTATTGTTCTAAGTGAACTGATATTGTTACCGGTCCTTGAACCACCTAACACACTTCATCTTTTCCATTTCTCTTCAAAAAGTACACCCTGTTAAAACCAGGAAAATTCTCTAAGTAAAATGATAAAACTAAGTATGGAAGTATTAATTTAACAATTGATATAAAGAACGATAATAAAGAGTGTAAGCTTAAGTAAATGAACGTGATAAATGAAAAAAGAACAAATTTATATTAACCAGATTGTTGAAAAGGTTTAAGGAGAACCACAACCTGGTTCCCTTTTTATAGACAGAAAACAATGACATTAGAGTAATTACATTCTGACAAAAGATAGTGAAATGACTAAGTGATGTAGTCATTATCCAAAAATCATTACAAACCAACATATATTAACTTGTATAGAAAAATTAAAAAATAGAAGTCAACTTCTTCTTATCTTCTCTTTTCCTTCTAATAATTCATCTTCCAAAACTCACATGCCTTCAGTTGGGACAGCCTTCGGCAAGCATCTCATTATTGATTTTCAATAGAGGGTCACTTCCTAATTCAACATTCTCTACTTAAATGACACTAGTTGTTGTTTCTTCAAATATCTGAAGTGACATTTAGAAAATCAAGTACCTTTCTGAAAAATCATCTGACATCAAACATCCAGTGAATATGCTTCACAAATTCCATCTTAATGTCAGAAGAGGCTTCAAGAGTTTCAAAGGCAACTTTCATGAGGCTCTTCAGAAATGAATTTAAGCATCAATGTTTTTGTATTAAAGGAGGAATTACTTTTATTCTGAGCAATCTATCCAACAGATGATTCCTAGTTTTGGAGTTTTGGTGATTCCAAACTCTCGATCTTCAATTCCTTTAAGGCTTGAGTCCATTTCTTCAAACTGAGCCAAATGGACTACATAAATGATGTCATAGTCAACTGTCATTATCTATATAGTTGTTATTTGAAGATATATTTTTATTGGAATGAGGGCAGCTTTGGTTGTCTCCTTTGAAGGGATCCTTCGATTTAGCTCCTTGGCAATACAAAAAGTTCAACAGGGTTTGCAATGGGGATGTCGGCTTCAATGAGGTAATATTCCTATACATAAGAACTCTGAGAATCATACGAGTGGTACCAAGCTCCTTTTAATGATCAAGACTTGAAGCCTTTGATCTCGATTATAACTCTTCTGGACCATCCCATGCCATAGATCTTCTCTTGATGCTTGGAGTATATGTTTAAAAATCTTTTTCTTTCTTCACACAAAGGATCACTCCTAGGTTTGAAGGATTCTAGGGGAGTAAAGATTGGAAAGTAATGCCCATTTGGAGAGATGGATTAACAATATTTAATATGGAACAGAGGATCTATGTCAATTTATTCTAAAGGAGAGGTATTAACGATATTATCATTGTTAATTTGTTCTTGAAGTATAGTTACGGTCAGATGATCCTATTTATGTTGCCTTATAATCTCTTTGTCAATTTCATCTTCCTTGAATATAGGTTATGTTGGATTAATAACTTCTTATTCAATAACCTTTGATTTTTTGAGATCCCTAGAAGGCATTGGAGCTTTAGGTAAGGATTTTGGAGGTGACTTTGGAGGATTGGTGCATTTGGGAGGAGACAAATGAGGATTAAGAGGCTTCTTTGATAAGTCTTTAACATCAGATAAACTTTGAATAATAACTCCTTTGGGTATCCTTTTCTCATCACCATCCTTTAGGGAAGTATGAGTTTTTTCTCCCCCTTTTGAGAAGGAAGGCCTATCCTCACTCACGAACACAAACTTGATGTCATCAAGCTTAAAGAAGACCTTGAGGAAGGATTAATTGACATTCTTTGAGAGAGAATCAACACTTGTGTTGATCTCAGCAGTTTCAAGAAAGACACTGATATTTTTCATGTATTCATTTAACTTTTGTGACTCCTCAGGAGGCCACATGGCCATGAACTGTATGTCATTTGGGAGTTTATAGCAAACACATGTCATAACTAGTGTGTTATTGTGATAATAGAGGATATACTTAAGAATTTTCTCAATTTCATCGAAATGTTGCTTTCAGAAAGTTTCAAAGAAGGTTTCCTAAAATCTTTAAAAATCCTTTATGTTTGGTGGAATTAAGTGCTTTGGTGAAAACATTAGTTATTTCTTCATGTGTGGGAACAACGATAAGTTGAATGTTACCTTTAAGGATATGATCCTTGATGATGTGATACCACAATTAAATGTGTTTCATCTTACAGTGTTGAATAGGATTGTGAGAAATCGAAATGGAACTCTCAAAATCACATTAAGTTTTTATATAAAGCATTCGATAGTTATAATTCATAAGTTGAATTTTCATCGATTAGACTTGTGAGCAGCAGTTGGCTGTTGCAATGTACTCTTCCTCTATGGTGGATAGTGAGACACAATTTTGTTTTCTTGATGATGAGCTCACTAGTCTTCCATCAAGGAATTGATATCCTCCAGAATTACTTTGGCGGTCTAATATGCATAGTCTCTAAAGGCTTGCAGTTGATGTCGTTCCCTGATGGGTACCAAATACCTAAAGCTTTGCTCTCTTTAAGGTATCTGAAAATCTGTTTAATTTCATTTAGATGAGACACCTTGGAATCAGTTTGGTATCTAGCCCATAAACCCGTTACGAAGACAATATTCGGTCTACTCGCGTTTAGGTACAATGGAGAACCAATTATTCCTCGATATACCTTTTGATCAACTGAATCTCTAGTGGGATTTATGGTGATCTTATTATAACCAAGGCCATAAAAACCTTTACCAAAGAATAGTTAATAATTAAATATTTACTTAACAGTTTAGTGGTATACTTTACCTAATGAATGAAGATTCTTTATGGGACTTACTTGATTTGAAGACCATGAAAGAACTTAATCTCTGTATTCATGGTTATTTGAAATTTGCTTTTCATAAGCTTAGCAAAGTCGTCTACCATAAGTTGATCAGTTGAACTAAAAATGATGTCATTAGTGTAGATTTGTACAACCATCAAATGATTTTCACTTGAACGTCGAAATAGGGTAGGATCAATGACCCCATGCTTGTATCCATACTCAATAAGAAATGGAGAAAGAATATCATACGAAGCCCTGGGTGCCTAAATCAAGTAATACACAACTTTCTTCAACTTATAACAATACTGAGGAAGATCAAAATTCTCAAAACCTAGTGGTTGCTATAAGTATACCTCGTCTGTAAGTGCACCATTGAGGAATGTGCATTCTACATTCCTTTGATATACTTTTACATTTTATGTGTGTTGCATACACTCAAAAGATATGTTTGGCCTCTATTCTTACAAATGGGGTGTATGTTTCATCGTAGTCAGTTCCTTCCAATTTCCTATAACCTTTAGCTAATATATGGGATTTTTTCCTTATGAGGATTATGAGAACACGTCTGGACTTGCCGAGTCACTCGAATGCACTCGGCGAGTCTGGTCAATGAAGGACAGTTGAATGGAGTTGAATTCCATGGACCTTAGGGTTTTGGTAAACTGATTCAAGAGAGGCCATGGAGGGGTAGAATGGTCTTTTACCCATCCTTTAAAGATGAGAACATAAAGAGAGTATTGATTTGAGATATTATCATTTGATATGCAGGGGATAGATCAGGGACTCAATCACGAGAGTTTTCTAGACATCTTACGAGGTGAGTCTTCTCACTATACATTACCTAGAGTGGTATTTATGTGCAGACCGGAGGGTCTTATGTGTATGTGTATGTTTGTGATTATGTGCAATGTGTTATATGTATGCAATGTGTTATATAGACCGGACTATAGGGTCCAATGACTCATGAGGCCAGAGGGTCCTCGATCAGACCTGACGGGAGGGTCCAATGATTTAGACCTGACCGGAGGGTCCAACGAGCTATGGGACTGGAGGGTCCCGCAGAGACACATTGACCGAGGGGGGGAGGGTCATACCGTGTTATAGCCTCGAGTGGCTTATGTGCGGTATGTGGTATATTGGGGAATCACTAAGCATTTATGCTTGCCGTGTTATGTGTTATGTGTTTCAGGTACTAGCGAAGACCGTGGGAAGGCGTCGGCATGATTTGTACACACTGGTGGAGTTTTATGTATTGAGATTCTTGGATGTGTTTTACTGAGTTAACATATGAGTTTGTGAATGTTTTATGAGATATATAATATGTTTGAAAATGAAAAATTATTTTGAAAAAAATTACGTCGTTAGAAGTTGGTATCAGAGCCTTGGTTTGAGGGATTCGGATGCACCTTAGGGAATATCTGAAGTCAAACTAACGATTTAAGAAACTTTTCATAAAATAAACGATTTTTCTAAAAGAGTAAAAGATTTTGAGACAAGCAGAATGGAGTAGTGTGTACAATCAGCCAACGCCCGGACGGTGATTTCCTAAAATACCCGTACATTATGTGTTATGAGATATTATGTGATATGCTATGCATGCTAGAGCAGGCTAGGTATTCATTTCTAGGACTAGAGTGGCCTGATTTGTGATGCCTTAGGCTAGGAGATTAGTGCTATTATGATATACTTCGATAGTGAGTAGGTAGTAGCGAGGAGTTATGAGTGGTCTACTGGAGGGTAGCATGTGTTCAGAGAGATATATAGTACTCGTGACTTGGTATCCGAGGAGGAGGACTTGGGGTGATTACTGACGCAGTGTGGAAGGTAATATAGGGCCCGTACTACTAGAAACACCGGATCAGTGATTAGTCCAAGTAAGAATCCTTGGGGTACGAAGGAATAAATAGGGTTGAGTATCGAGTGCAAGTATACTCGAGTGAGTCTCTGATATCTTGTGTGTTGTGTTACAGAGACATCATGGTTGGGGACGCCACACACCAGGGGGAAACAGAGTTAGCGACGAGGAGATTCATCTTATGATTCATGACGAGGTGGCTGCGGAAATTCGGGAGGCCATTCCAGAGATGTTTGGGTCTATCAAGACCATGCTGACTGAGACATTTGATAAGAGGCACGCTGCTGTTATCGAGGCAGCTGCTGCTGCAGCCACATCAACTGTTGCTGCTGTGAGGCCACAGGGGGTGACTCGTTGCTGTACCCAGAGTTTAGCAACTTGAAGCCACCAGAGTTTGATGGAACTCAGGATCCGAAAGCTGCGGTGAGGTGGATTTCTGACATTGAGGGATGCCTCTACACATGTTCTTGTCTGGAGCATCTAAGGGTTCGGTTTTCTTTGAACCAGCTTCTGCAGAGATTACATCGTTGACTTGGGAGAGGTTCACCACCATGTTTCGAGATGAGTATGTTCCCCCGATGGAGAGGGAATGGCTGGCGCAAGATTTCTTGCCCCTCAAGCAGGGGATGGAGTCCATGACTGTGATTACATGGATGTTTCATGAGAGGGCGTTGTTTTGACCTGAACACATGTCTACTGAGCAGACACGCATGAGTCGATATCTGAGCATACTAAGGAGAGACATTTGTGAGTTCGTGGAGAACTCAACATATCAGAAATTTGCTGAGCTCTTGGCGAATGCCCGGAAGAAGGAGATTGAGCTGGAGACTCAGGCCAAGGAAGAGGCCGAGTCTCATAAGGGGGATAGGCGACTGGTTTAGTCTTAGCCGGTAGCCAAGCGGGCAAAGCCCGCTGATTCAAGATCTTGGGGTCAGAAGGGCCACACTTGTGGGAAGTGCGGCAAGATCCATGAGGGAGTATGCAGAGCAGGGGTGTGCTACAAGTGTGGCAAGGAGGGTTATTTCGTGAGGGATTACCCTAAGGGGTTTGCAGTTTGCTTTCACTACAACCAGACCGGCCATCAGAAGGCCGAGTGCCCACAGTTACTTCAGGGATCAGCACATGGATCTGCACCTACTGCTAGAGCTACCGAAGTCCGGCCAGCGAAGGCCGAGTGTCACACCCCCAAACCAGAACGGCAGAAACGTTCTAGGGCGGAGGACATCATATTCAGTATCATAACAGTTCATAGTAAGGAAAGTACACACCACCATATATATAAAAGTTTCAAAATGTTTACATAATTGTATTTGTTACATGTTTAAAAGATAAATACATAAACATCTTTCAAAAGAACTAATTAACGTCAGAGCGTTAATCCCCAAAAGTTGGTTTCCAAACCTGCTTAGCGGTTCCCTAAGAATACAAGTTATTTCAAAGAAAAAGTGTCAACAATTAAGTTGGTCAGTTCATAAGCGGTATTGTGAAATGTATTCCATTCCAAAGTTCGTGTGTTTTCCAAGAAAATCCCTAATTTTCTTATAAAAGTATGAAATGCATATGAATGTTCGTGTTGTGAATTGTAAATAGTTGCACTTAGAAAATCCCTTATTTGCCTATTAGTTGATTGTTTTAGGTACAGGAAAATCCCTTATTTTCCTAAAGTAACTGGCAGTCTCTACGACCGATAATCGCAAGCAACTGACATGCTTAAAGGTTGAGGCATAGTTTTATATAATAAAGCTATAAGAAGTTCGCACTTCTTAGATGAAGAATAGTTTTAATTGCTACTCGTTCATAAAATTAAAATACCATAATAATTATCTATCCGGTGAGTTTTACAACCATACTAAACATAATTTGCCTGTGGTGACGGTCTTCATGCGTCAAAACGTTTATGACAAACTGTCACCCAAAGGACTGTAGATAATAGTTAGGGCATGGGATCATGACTTCCCATATAGATCTATACACATTTGACAAGCTCTCCAAATGGGAGACTTTGGTTATAATAGACAGGACTTTAAGTTGTACCTTTTCGCAAAAAGGTAGCGTTGAAGATGTAAATGTCTCACGGGTTCTCAACTAAGTCTGTATTAAGGTGATAGTTTTTTATACAATGTTTATTCTCTCTTAAAATGTTTGACTAAGAATAAATCTTAAGTCCTTTGAATTCATAAAATGGTTTAACAAGGATGGCTACTCTGAATACTATGCATTTTGTATAAACCTAGTGCATGCAATATATAACAAGAGTTTTCACGTTTTCACGCGGGATTAACCGGGTGTTTACTTGTATTCTCCCCTAAAATGTATTAAAAGTACATTATAAAGTATTTGAAGGTGTATAAAGGGGGTATGAACTCACTTGATTGAAGGGTTGCTTTGAAGTAGTTGAGAGAAGAATCGAGCAGAACTTCGACTGGAAAAAGCTGAAAACACGGGAAAATATTGGGATTCTCGGGACTCTCGGGAGTGTATAACTTCCTTCGGGACTTGAGTGTGAAAACCGGGGCTTCAGGATGGCTTATTGAGGTAATTATGCAGAGTAACAACACTTAGATGGAAAGTGATGAGCACCAAACCCGACACCCTTAAGCTTCTATTTATAGGGGCATATCTGGCGTGCCACGTCGTGGCAAAGGGTGTGCCACGTTGTGGTGAGTCAATATTATCCTCTTCCATTTATTTGGATGCCCTCAGTCACTTGTCGGGTTGCGGCCAACCTGACAGCCTCAGATTTCTGTCCTCAAATTTGTAAAATCTGTAACTTTCGCGTACTAGCTCTGTTTTCAATGATCTTTATATGCACGCGTAGGTGAGAATATATTCTACAACTCTCGTTTAGACTTTGTCAACTAATTTTGAATTTATTTTTAACAGGCCGGGACTGGGAAAGTCCGTTAAAAATCCATAACTTTTTCATCCGACGTCCGTTTTTGCCTGACTTTTTACCGTTGCACCACTTTGGTTGAGACCTTCGATTCATATTTAGGTTGTTTTGGTCAAAAGTCTCTCGATCTCTATTTCGAGTTTTTAGCAGTCTACTGCTACATCCGGATTTTGGAAAAATCATAACTTCCTCATACGAAGTCAGATTTGGACGTTCTTTTTACGTACGTTTATGGTTTAATGATATCTACAACTTTCATTTAGATACTTAAGGCTAAAAACTATTGTATGGAAACTTTGCGTTTTTCGTTTAATCGGTGTTGCCGGTTTTGTTGGAAATCTTAGAATGATCATAACTTCTTCGTTATAACTCGGATTTTAGCGTTCTTAGCATTTCTGTAAACCTTGACACAATATCTAGCATAGTAGGTAACCCAATAGAGACTTTTTTACAATTTATTTTTGAAGTTAATTTCATTATTTCAAAAGTGGTTACAATACTTGACTTTTTAGGTCATTACATAGAGTCGAAATATCGGGTTGTCACATCATCCCCCCATTAGAGGGAATTTCGTCACGAAATTTAATGTAAGAAAAACAATTGTGGATTATAGAAAAAGATGTGGGTACTTGTGTTTCATCTGATCTTCACGTTCCCAGGTGTATTCAGGTCCTCGTTTTGCATTCCAGCAGACCTTCACGATGGCTATGCGACTTTGTTTAGTTCTTTTGATTTCCCTATTCATGATCTTGACAGGTTCATCCACAAAGTTAAGATTTTCGTTTAGTTCGATTTCGTCTAGTGGAATCACAAGAGTTTCGTCGGACAAACACTTTCTCAGGTTAGATACGTGAAACACTGGATGTACTCTGTTAAGCTCGATTGGAAGTTAAAGTCTATAAGCCACTGGACCAATCCTTGAAGTAATTTCGAAGGGTCCAATGTACCTTGGATTTAGTTTTCCACACTTTCCAAAGCGTGTCATGCCCTTCCAAGGTGAGACCTTTAGTAGAACGCGGTCACCAACCTGAAATTCCTAGGGTTTTCGTCTTTTTTCGGCATAGCTCTTTTGCCTATCCCTCGAGGCTTTCAGACGTTTTCGAATTTGAACGATCTTTTAAGTTGTTTCTCTAATGATCTCTGGACTAGTGAGAGTGCTATCAGGGACTAGACCTTTTGCCAACTGCGCATCGCCTAATTCCGCCTAACGCAGAGGTGGTTTGCACTTACGATCGTAAAGGGCTTCAAATGGAGCAGTCTTGATACTAGTATGATAACTATTGTTATAAGAGAACTCGACTAATGGTAAGTGAACATACCACGCTTTACCAAAGTCGATTACACATGCTCGCAACATGTCCTATACGGTCTGGATCGTTCTCTCACTCTGTCCGTCAGTTTGCGGGTGATAGGCTGTACTCATATCCAACCTTGTTCCCATGGATTTTCGCAACAATTGCCAGAATCTGGAAGTGAATCTACTGTATCTGTCCGAGATGACAGATATCGGCACTCCATGTAGTCGCACGATCTCTCGGATGTAGGTTCTCATTAGCTTTTCCATCTTATCAGTTTCTTTGATCGGTAAGAAATGAGCAGATTTGGTTAGTCTGTCGACGATCACCCAAATGGTGTCATGACCACCTTGAGTCTTGGGTAGTTTTGTTATGAAGTCCATGGAAATTTGTTGCCATTTCCACTCAGGTATTTCGGGTTGATGGAGTAGGCCTGAGGGATTCATGTGTTCTAATTTTATCTTGGCGCAAGTCAAACACTTGCTCACATAGATAGCAATTTCTGCTTTCATGTTTGGCCACCAGTAGAGTTGTTTGAGATCCATATACATCTTATCTGAACCTCAGTGTACGGAGTATGGGGTCTTGTGTGCTTCGTTCATAACTATCTCTCTGAACCCACAAAATTTGATGTCCAGATTCGGTCCATGAGGTAGCGCACTCTGTCACTTTTGATTTCTAGATTCTTGTCCATCCCTCTAAGGGTTTCACCTGTCACATTTTTGGGTTTCAAGGCTTCTATTTGAGCTTCCTTGATTTGTGTCGATAGACAGGAATGGATCGACAGGGTTAATAAATTCACTCTTCGACCAGAGTACTCCTTACGACTAAGGGCATCAGTTACTACATTCGCCTTTCCCGGATGGTATCGAATCTCACATTCTTATTCGTTGAGAAATTCGACCCAACGTCATTGTCTCATGTTCAACTCCTTCTGGTTTAGTATGTGTTGGAGGCTCTTGTGGTCCGTAAATATGGTTCACTTGGTACCGTAAAGTTAGTGCCTCCAAATTTTTAGATCGAAGACCACATCTCCATGTTCTAAGTCATGTGTGGTGTAGTTGACTTCGTGTGTTTTCAGTTGTCGTGAGGCATACATAATAACCTTTCCTCGCTGCATTAGCACACATCCCAACCCTTGGTTCGAAGCATCACAATACACCACAAAATCCTCGATCCCCTCTGGAAGAGAGAGAGAGAATGGGTGCACTGCATAGGGCATGTTTCAGGGTTTGAAATGCAGCATCTTGCTTTTCTCCCTAGTTGTAGGTCACACCTTTCTGAGTTAGGGAGGTAAGAGGCTTTGTGATGCTGGAGAAGATCTGAATAATAACCAACAATGCATAGAAATTGGCAAATCTCCGTTGGTGTAGTTGGTGCAGACCAATTTTCGATAGCCTTGATCTTAGATGGGTCCACGTGGATTCCTTCATCGCTGATCACGTGACATAGGCAGTCTACCTTCCTAATCCAAAACTCACATTTTGAGAACTTCGCATAAAGTCTCTCAGCTTGTAATGTCTCTATGACTTGTCTCAGATGTTCTCTATGCTCTTCTTTACTCTTTGAATAAATGAGTATGTCGTCTATGAATACTATCACTAATTTATCCAAGAGTGGACGACACACTTAATTCATAAAGTCCATGAAGACGGCAGGGGCATTGGTTAGTCTGAACGTCATCACTACAAACTTGTAATGCCCGTATCTTGTTCGGAAGGCCGTCTTGGGAATATCACTCTCCAGGACTCGCAGTTGGTGATATCCCGATCTCAGATCGATCTTGGAGAAGTAGTTGGCTCCTTGGAGTTGGTTGAATATGTCGTCGATTCAGGGTAGAGGACATCGGTTCTTGATGGTAAGTTTGTTTATCTCTCGGTAGTCGATGCACATCCTAAATGATCCATCCTTCTTTTTCACAAACAACACCGGTGCTCCCCTAGGCGAGAAGCTCGGCCTGATGAATCCTTTGCTGAGTAGCTCATTCAGTTGGCTGGATAGCTCTTGCATCTATGCTGGGGCTAATCGATGGGGCGCTTTGGATACTTGGGTAGCTCTGGGAATCAGATCGATTCTGAATCTGACTTGTCTTGCTGGAGGTATTCCTAGAAGATCTTCGAGAAAAACATTAGGAAATTTGCATACGTATGACACACTCTTGATGTCCTGGACTTCGCGTTTCTCATCGAGGACATGTGCCAAAAACGCGTGACATTCCTTGCGTAGGCACTTTGGAGCTTGGATACATGAGATAATACGAAGAGTGGTACTGGGTTTGTCGCCATAAATTATGAGGGTTTTGCCGGTTGGCAAATTAAGGAGAACGGCCTTATCGTAACATAAAATGTCCACATAATGAGAACTCAGCCAGTCCATGCCAATGATGACATCGAAACTCTGAATCGAGACTGGCATGAGATTGATTGGAAATGGATTATCATTTAGAGTTAGGGTACAATTTAAATATATCTCCTTAGTGCCTTCTATTTTACCGTTGGCCAGTTCTACTATAAACGGTTCACTTAATGATTGTGGTGTTTGTTTCAACAGGCCTTTAAAGTTATGACTCACAAAACTCCTCTCCGCTCCACTATCAAACAAAATGCATGCATACGAGATATTAGGAAGAAACATACCCGTAACAACAGTGGGTTCTGCAACGGCTTCATGCTGTCCCATTGCGAACACTCGGCCCCTTACACCGGTATCCATGTTGTTTGCCTTCGGGCAGTCCTTACGGTAGTGTCCCGTGGCTCCGCACTCAAAACATGCACGGCTTACACCAGTAATAGCAGTGGGGGCGGCTTGTTGGGATGGCTCCTTGCAGAAGCGGGCTGTATGCCCCTTCTTACTGCACCTTGTGCATTTGATGTCACTGCAAAGACCGTGGTGGTGGAAGCTGCATTGGTTGCACTTCGGAAATCTCCCACTGTAAGAACTTGTGGGTGCAGTGGTGGCAGTGACAGTAACAACGAGAGCCACTACCACTTGTTGTTTCTTGGGGTTCCCTATAGGGTTTCCCCCTTCTCTTGTTCTAAGGCCTTCCCTGGCCTTGTACCTCCTTTGATGGATCGACAATAGTTACAACAGTACCTTGTTTGACCCCATGGTCGATGAGTCACTGAGCCAAGCGCTTAGAGCTGTTGAAAGTGATAGGGTTGGAGGCCAAGATGTGACCTTGAATCTAGGGTGACAACCCCCAAATGTACCTTTCAACCTTTTTTGGTTCTGGGTTGACCATGGCAAGGCACAAGGTGGCAAGGTCGTTGAACCTGTCTGTGTAGACTATTAGGTTAGACCCAATCATCTTTAGATTCGAGAGCTCTTGCTCTAGCTTTTGTACCTCGCCTCTTGGGAAGTATTCTTCCAGTAGTAGGACCTTTAAGTCCTCCCAACTTATGGCGTTGGCAACGGTGAGAGTCACGGACCTCACATGGCTTTTCCACTAGGTGAGGGCGCGATTAGTGAGGGTTCAAGCGGTGAACTTGACTTTGCTTGCTTCTTGAAAAAAACAGACCTCAAAGACCGTTTTGGTCTTTTCGAACCATTGCATTAGTGGAATGACTCCCCCTGTGCCATTAAAAGTTTTTGGTTTTCGTTGGAGAACTCCTTGTAAGTATATTCCCTTACTTGACCATGACCAGTGCCATGGTTGGGATGATTTGTGCTGCTTCCCGCCCCTCCATTGGAGCTTATCTGAGAGAGAGCGGCGGTTACTGCTCCTATCGTAGCAGCCTCCTGGACCATGGTTGGATCATAAGTTGGTGGTGGAGGTGGTATTGGTATCGTGCTCGGCTTGGGTCTTAGTTTTGGACGAGGAGGTATCGCGCTGCCAAGAAATAAAAATAAAAGATTGTAAGTTTTGGTGGTTGAGATTTGAATGATAATGAGTTAACTATCTTTAATAGTTCAAGAATTTGGTTTGACCAACCCAGGGCTTTGAGTTTGATTCACAAATGGAGTTTGAATAACAATAAACAAACTCATGAACTCGAATGTAATGCACAGAATTAACACACGAAAGAGGTATGCCCTATATATATTAAACATATGGTTCCGTTACATCCGAGGTTAGAAAATTTTGACCTTTCTAACGGTCTCTGTTTACAGAAAGTTAAAGAAGGTAAGAATTTTAGCCGATGGTCCTATTCTATATCAAAATTTGGGAGTTAGGCGAGCACTACTTGCTGCGCGAACTATGCTTGGAGCTTGACTATGCATCCGAGTCCTTGGCTCCCATTAGGCGCCTGTCAATGGAAACTTGTTGCTCCGTCAATTCCCTCATTTCGGAGAGAGCTGTAGTCATTTGCTCCGGGAGGGAATTAGTGTGGAGTTGAGCATTCCCTTGTAGCATGTCTAGGCGACGGATATCAGCTGCATTCTCTTCCATCCTTATGGCAACCTCACGAATCCGGTTTTCTTGGACTCTGGATTGATAAGCGTAATTGGCAAGTTTGCTTACCACACCTGGGAGTGCTCGATCAGCTGAACTTCCTCTGCTAACATCGTAGAAGTCCCGACACATAACATAACGAGGACACAGTCCTTGCTGCTGGCTCCAATAATGGACGTGGCTTCCCCATACAGGAGTTGTTCCTTGAAATCCCATCCTGAAATGAGGTCGAACAGATGGAGGTCGGACGGTTGGCGGATTGATTACCTCGGGCTCTGAAGCTGAGCTATCTGAATCTTCTTCTTCCTCGTCTTCCATGGGTTCCTCCTCGGGGTCGTCTACAATCCATCCTTCATTACCTTGGTTGGGGTAGTAGAGATCACCGGGGTGATGAAATCCAGCCATTGAGTCTATACGTGAATAGGTTTAAGAATTGACTATAAGCTAAAGCACGTAAATTTCACCCTTAAGTTTGACGGTTGAAGATACCCAAATACTCCCATATTATTCTTAATGATATGATCTTGGTAAGTTTTATATTTTTTGTCTACTGCAGACACTCCCTGGCATATGTTAGTCGGCTCTCGGACAAATATAGTCGATCAGACTATATTCATCCCAGTTCCGATTACATATCCCAAGGCACACCTGCACTGCATAATTTATTTATAATACTTCTATATTGATCTATTTATGACACTGGTATTAATATGAAATGAATGCATGCCTACTTTACAAAAGTTAAATAAATTTAATTTTTAAAAGCATGACTCTTACTCAGAGTGTTTTTGCCCAGTTGTGTTTATACTTGCATACCAAAAATGGTTTTGATAAACTTAATTCACTATAAACAATGCTCTGATACCAATCTGTCACACCCCCAAACCAGAACGGCGGAAACATTCGAGGGTGGAGGACGTTATATTCAGTATCATAACAGTTCATATTAAGGAAAGTACACACCACCATATATATAAAAGTTTCAAAATGTTTACATAATTGTATTTGTTACATGTTCAAAAGATAAATACATAAACATCTTTCAAAAGAAGTAATTAACGTCATAGCCTTAATCCCCAAAAGTTGGTTTCCAAACTTGCTTAGCGGTTCCCTGAGAATACAAGTTATTTCAAAGAAAAAAGTGTCAACAATTAAGTTGGTGAGTTGATAAGCGGTTTTGTGAAATGTATGCCATTCCAAAGTTCGTGTATTTTTGTAAGGTCGAACCTTATAATATGATGATGTTTGAAACTGATCACTCAGCATCAACACGTAATCCAGTGTCAGCATCAGCATCAGCATCAGCATACAAGTTGTTCAATAGATATCTTTTTAATGTAACAGATTTAGTATTTATCTTGTTTCCATAGTTATCATATATTAGTTAGCTGGAACATCCCTGATTTGTAGGGATTGTCTATAATAGTTCTATATAGTCTTTCGTACGGGTTTGTGAAGAGGTTGTCTTTCACAAACCCTAATAGCCGCTTTGTGCGAACAATAATCTCTTTGTGAGATTATCATTCTTAGTGAAAGTTCTTTGTGATACTTCATTGTTCTGTTCTTATTAATAGTCATTGTTTGATAAATCGATTGATCTAAGGTTCTTTCAACTGGTATCAGAGGAGGTTTCTTTTATCAAACAAATGGCGTCATCCTCTTCCTCTTCAAACTCATCAAATCATCCTTCTGCTAAAATTCCTCCGTTTGATGAAACCAATTTTGCTATGTGGAAAATAAAGGCTCTCTATGCATTAGAATCTGTAGATGAAGACATGTTGAACATCATCGAAAAAGGTCCATATGTTCCGATGTATTAGCCCTTGAAAAACAATGTTCCTGATGGTGCCATGAAGAAAACACCTAGAGAAAACTGG
The DNA here is from genome assembly GCF_052625555.1 of Lactuca saligna. Taxonomy (NCBI): domain Eukaryota; kingdom Viridiplantae; phylum Streptophyta; class Magnoliopsida; order Asterales; family Asteraceae; genus Lactuca; species Lactuca saligna. The sequence continues at coordinate 77,062,043 of NC_136421.1, forward strand.
ATATCAGATGACAAAATAAAGAATGGTCTCGATGTTCGTGCTCGTGCTACAATCAGCTATGCTTTGCCATACAATATCTTTGGGCTGGTTCAGAATTGCATCTCAGCAAAAGAGATGATGGACACGCTGACTGTATCTTTTGAAGGCACTAAAGAAGTCAAGGCTACTCAAATAAATGATCTAAACTAGAAGGTATGAACATTTTTTTGCAAAGAAAGTTGAAACCCTGACTCAAAGCTTTAACATGTTTAATACTCTTGTTAATGATCTGCGGAGACTAGATCAGTTGAAGCATCGAACTGTTCTAGTGCATAAGTTTTTGGATTCTATGGGTGCAGGTTGGGAGAATCATGTTGATGTGCTGAAAAATAGTGAGAAGATCAACAGTATGGACTTACAAAGTCTCTATGGAAACCTTCGATACTATGAGGAATCCAAGCTTCAGAGAAAGGAGCTGATGAAGGATTCTCATCGTGAGTCATCAGTAGCATTATTCTCAAACAAAAAGCAAGTGTTAGAGTCAGACACCGAAAACCATTCAGACACTGATTCATTTAAAAGTGACACTGGTGATCTCGAAAAGGTTGTTGCTAGTGCGACCTTGATTGTGAAGACTTTTGAGAAATCAGGCCGAAATTTCTCAATGTTTCAGAAGAAGATGAGTGGGAAATCTTCAAAAAGATCAGATGCTGACAAGAAACATGGTACTAAAAGGAAAGGGAAAGCTCAGTGCTTTAACTGTGGTAGCACTGATCATTTTGCAAAAGAATGCAAGCAAAGAACCCAAAGCTCGGATGAATACTGGAAGCAGAAGTACAACAAGTTGGTTAAGAAACTGAAAGCAGAGAACTTGGAACATAAAGTTCTTGTCGCTGAAGAAGAAAAATGGAAGACTGATGAGGAGTCATCAGATGATGAAGTTAAATGTCTGATGGTCAAGATAGAAGACACTGATGAATGTAAAGTCAGCAACAGTTCGTTTGATGCTGATATGTCTGATGCAGTTGAAAACTCCAGGAAGCACAACACTGACTCTCCTTCAATGTATCAGGTTCAAAACTTTCATATTCGATGAATGAAAAAATCAAAAATGTTTGAGTATTTGGGTGTTCTTAATTCTAAGAAGAATCTAATCATAAGAGATATGCAGAATCAAATTGATCTTCTTAAAACTGAACTATTCTTAAAAAATAACATTATTGACACTACTCAGGAAAATCTAAGAGTTACTAGTTTATAAAATTCCTCATTATCTGCTGAAATTGATAAAGTTAAAGACCTCTTGAACAAAGAACAAACTGTTTTAAAGCTTTGGGCTAAATCTCACAAAAATGCTAATTATGTTATTTCTGCTCAAATACCTCATTCATGTGAGAAAATCCTTGGGGGAAATTTTGCTGAAGCTGAAAAGGTTTTTAAATCTCAAGAAAAGGAATCTGAATTTTATTCCATGAATGAATTAAAAGATAGTTTCAAAAACAAATTTATCAGCAACACCTTTATTAATCAGAGTCTCATTGATGAACACTGTGTTACTGATTCTAATGGTGTTACTAAGTGTAATATTGAAATTACCGGAATTGATCCTACTTCTTACCCTGCACATCTTGAGAGACCAACTCCTCTCACTGAAAATATTATCGCATTTCCTATCTCAAACGGAGTGTTTCATGTTGTTCATGAACAACTTAAACAATATCCTGATTGCAGTGTTTCAGTACATAAGTCTAAATCTGATACTGATGTCAGCTCCCCATCCATCACTGATTTTAGTTCTCCTAACACTGAATTCTTTGGTAATTCAATGTTAAATAAAAGGAATCAAAGTTCACTTGGTGAATCTTTCAAATATAAATGTGTTAAATCTAGAAATGTGCTTACCAAGAAAAACTTTGGTACTAGAATTTGCTACAGATGTGGTGATACGACTCACCAAAATCAGTGAATGCAAGTTTAATAAAACATCATTAAGAGCTGATAAAATCAAAGTTAGAAATGAAAGATGGACTCTTAAATCAAATTCTTTAAATTGTCTTCCTAAAGAGTGTTATAATATATTGTCAAATAACTTTGTGAATGACCCATGTTACAATGGGTCAGTGTGTTCTAACTAGTTTCTCAGCACTGCAGGGTCAGGAGCATCTTTGGTACTTAGATAGCGGTTGCTCAAGACATATGACAGGATCCAAGTCTCTCCTGGAAGACTATGCCTAGAAAACTGGTCCTGCAGTAACATACGGAGACAATGGAAAGGGGTTTACTAAAGGATATGGAAACATCAAGTGCAATAATGTGGTGTTTTAGAATGTTTCATATGTAAAGGGTCTCAAACACAATCTCATCTCAATCAGCCAATTGTGTGATGCTGATTATGAAGTTCATTTTACAAAGAAGGAAGGAAGAGTTGTTAACACTGATAAGAACATTATACTCTCAGCAAGTAGAAACGATGATATATATGTTCTTGACATGTTCTCAAGTGACAAGGCGCTGATGCAATGTTTCTTTACAAAGTCTCAAACCAATCTCAGCTGGATTTGGCACAAAAGGTTCTCTCATTTGAACTTTAAGAATCTATCAAAAATATCCAATCAAGATCTAGTTAGAGGCCTCCCAAAACTCAGCTTTGTCAAAGGCAAGATGTGCTCAGCGTGTGAACAAGGAAAGCAAACCAAGTCGTCATTCAAACCGAAGTCATGTTCTAGCATATCTGTTCCTCTTCATTTTGCTACACATGGACTTGTTTGGACCTATTCTTGTTCATTCCCACGGAGGAAACAAGTATACTCTAGTGGTTGTGGATGACTTTACTCGATTTACATTGGTGGTTTTCTTGAAGAAGAAAAGTCATGCTGCACAGGAAATTATCTCGCTGATTCGTCAAAACGAGACGCTGACTGGTCTCAAAGTTAAGCAGCTAAGGAGTGATCATGGCACTGAGTTCCGAAATTCCACTCTTGAAGAATTTTGTGATTATAAAGGCATTGGGTAGAACTTTTCAGCTCCTCGCACACCTCAACAAAATGGAGTTGTTGAACGAAGAAATCGAACACTGATTGACGCAGGAAGGACCTTACTGATTCATGCTGGTCTTCCTATGTCGTTTTGGGCTAAAGCTGTTAATACATCATGTTATACTCAGAATCGATCTTTAATTCACATGATTCACAAGAAGACACCATATGAGATACTGAAAGGTCGAAAGTCGGACGTATCCTTCTTTCACGTGTTTGGATGCATTTGTTATATTCTTAATCAGCGCAATCCAAGATCAAAATTTGAGCCTAAGGCTAACAAAGGTATTTTTGTTGGATACTCATCTATTTCAAAGGCTTTTTGTGTTTTTCATGTGAACAGGCAGTACATTGAAGAATCCATTCATGTAAAGTTTGATGAGGAATCATACACTTATGAAAAAGTAGCTCATTCTTCCTCTATTTTTCAAGAGCTTCTCTCTTGCCCATATGATGAAGTTTCTCGTACTGAAGAAGAAGCTATTATTCCTGATCCTATCGTTCCAGATCCAAATTCTGTAAATCAAGATACTGCGGTCAGCTCGACAAATCATTTGTCCGATGCTGATGAAACCCTTGAGACTGAAGATTCTCCTGCAACTGATGTTCCCTTCAGCAATAACACTTCAGTGTCAAATCCATTGGAATCAGCTTCTGGACATCGAGATCACCCTGTTGATCAAATTATTTGGAATCTTCATGATGGTGTCTGAACCAGATCTCGTGTATCTAATAATTTTTGCATGTACATTAATTTCGTTTCAATGATTTTACCTGACAAGATACACTCATCTCTTCAAGACGATGACTGGATTAAAGCCATGCAAGATGAGCTGAACGAGTTCGAAAGGCACAAGGTTTGGACGCTTGTTCCCAGACCATCAGGAAAGACCATCACCGGAACACGCTGGGTCTACCGCAACAAGGTTGATAAATATGGTATTATTACTCGCAACAAAGCAAGACTTGTTGCTCAGGGGTTCACTCAAATTGAATACATCGACTACGGGGAGACTTTTGCTCCAGTTGCCCGCATTGAAGCAATCAGACTGTTTCTCGCATATGCTTCATACATGAACTTCATTGTCTACCAAATGGATGTCAAAACGGCATTTCTTCATCGTGAGTTACAAGAAGAAGTATTTCTCAAACAGCCCCCAGGCTTTGAAGACAAAACACCAAGTTCTATCACACGCAACTATCCCCTCTTACCAATCTTACACTGATTCTGTGATTCAGTGTGACAAAATAGATGATGATGAGAATTTAACAGTCTTTGCCAATGGTTAGACAAAACACCAAGTTCTATCACATGCAACTATCCCCTCTTACCAATCTTACACTGATTCTGTGATTCAGCGTGACAAAACACATGCTGATGAGAATCTAACAGTCTGTGATTCTAGCATACACACGCAACAATCCTCTCTTCACCTTCTTCTCACTCAGTGTCTAATGATTCAGTAAGAAATACCACTCACTGATAAAGACTCGACACTCTGTGCTGATGGTTAGATAATTAAACTAATATCTATCACACGCACCAATCACCTTGCTAACCCTAAACAAGCAAGTTGTACCTTGAATTGACGACAAACTATCTTTCAGCATGTAACTTTTCGTGACAATGATCTCGGCGCTTCCGCAGACACTGATTGTCGTTTCATCTTCAGTACAATGACTCTTTTTACCCAATGGCTATTTTTTTGATTTGATAGTCTGTCACGATATGCAATTATTTTCGATGAAGAAAATCATTACCTCTTTTTAACCGTTTAATGCCATATTTAAACCTTTTCACCTCTCTCCCAAACCTTCCTCCCATCATTCAAACTTCCCTCTCTCTCTCTCTCTCTTAAAAAAACAAACAAAAAACCCTAGAATCCTAACTCTGTTCAATGGCGGCATCCCTGTTCACCTTCTCCTCCACTTCAAGAAGTGTTGTGCCAGCTCCAAACTCTCCTCCTCTTCCCATATACATCAAAGCCACAAATGTCCTTTTCAACCCTGATATACCAGACGTTCATCGAGGTCTTGGACTTGATGATATTGTCAATTTCTTAGTCTCCTGCCGACTTCGATACGAAATCATTGACGTTCCATCAGAGTTCTTTCCCGAACAAGTATGTGAGTTCTACTACACTGCAACGATTAATGATGAAAACAACGTCATCTCCGGGACTATTGGGCGTGGCCGACACTCTGTTTTTATCACAGCTGATCTCCTCAGTCCTGCGCTCAGGTTACCAATCTTTGAAACATTCTCTGAGTTCCACCTATTGAACGCTGTCGGCGCCTCTTTGATCAACTGGGCTATGATCACTCAAAGGCTGGTGCTCGATCAGCTGTCATTCTACGTCAATGTATGACTCCAGGATGGAAGTTCTCTTGGGTTTTGAGCAATCTAACACTCCTAAGTGTACATGTAACCCTAAATACCTTGGATCTATGTTTTCTCTATTATACATGCAAATATCAATTTTCCATGGTATTGTACTATTCTAGCATACAAAACTTTGAATAACACAAGTTAGAATAACATACCATTTGTTGGTGCTTGTCTTCATGAAGCTTGAGTGCCTAGTGCCCCAGGTGTGACACCTCAAATGGTTCACACAACACCATAAGCACTTGGAATAACTTAGAGAGAAATTAGAACACTTCATGAAATCATTTTTCCCTCACCCTCACACATAGTGTACGATTTCTTGAGCCATTGGATTCTTTTATATGGTGGCTATTAGGGTTACACCATGTAACTCGTGACTTTACCCATTCCTTATGCTCCATGGATTTTAACCTCCATGGAGCATCCATGGGTCACCCCATGGATTTAGTCCAACATAAGGAATCTTGGATCACAAGCCCACATATATAAGAATGAATGATTTACACAATCAACCCATATATTTAATTAGTCTCCTTTTGATCACTTAATTAATTCCAAATTAATTATTGATCAATACTAATTTAATAACCTTATTAATATATTAGAACTTATAATATATTAATAAACTTTAAGTGTTATTTCTCTCATTTTAGTCTATCCAAGTGCATGATGCCATGCAACCCAAATGGACCATGCCGGGTCGGGTCAAGTTTTACCAATTATAGTTATGGACTTAGACATTAATCCAACAGTCTCCCACTTGGATAAATCTAAAACTATTATTGCAAGTATGACTTCAAAACCCGACTAGCAATCGTAGCTCTCAAAAGCTTCTGTCGAACTCTAACCTTGTAGATGAACTCTGACCTTTGTCAATGACTTGTCCATTAGATAAGGGAACGTATATTCCTCCATTCTAGATATCATATGGACTGAGACATGGATTATAATCATTCTCTCTGTCCATTTATTGTTTCCCGATTTCTGATTTATGACGACTGACTAATTGAACAAATCAAATTAGTCCTAGCCCGGCCGAGCACTTCCATTTGTCATCATCAAATAATCGAGGGGCCCACAGATATCGCTTTTATCCCGAAGGTAAAAGGAATGGATAAACTTCGACTCATATGCTTGTACTAACTATTTGTTGAATCATACACAAAGGCACATTTTATAACATCGAGTTACCAATGCGTTTACGTGCAATCAATGTATAACCAACTCATAGTCAACAACTCATATCTCTAGGTTTGAAGAATATAAGATATTATCGTCTCATGATTCACTCGTGATAAAATCCATGAAGTGAATCCAAATGAGCGTGGGTTGAATCCAATACTCAGCCCTTATGAGTACTCATGAATGTTGTAGCAACTATTGCATTGTCTAAAGCACTTTAGACAAATCATACAAGCCAAATTCAGGACAGTCTTGATTCATATCTACTTCCAACATATGACCGACTGTGGATGGTTTGAATAACTTGGTCATTCGGGAGAATGACCTAGTTATTCTGGAAGTCAAAACATGCAAGTGAAACACAAAATAATACTAGCCCTATATGGCCTCAACACTTTGAGCGTAAATAAAACACCTTTTATCTAGGCACCATATTGATCACTCATTATTCATGTTTCGACTAATCAACTTAGTACTTGAATTGCAACATTAGTGATGCCATGCTCCAAGCATGCATACTATGTTTCTTTAAACAATAGTTATGCCATACTCCAAGTATGCACACTATGTTTACATGTGGTCATCTCTTTGTGAAATGTATATCAATTGAACACAACTTCAATGATCCTCATCTCACAATCCCAATCCTTATTGTAAATGTAAGAATACAAAGTTCTTGTCATTTACCGTAATCTATGCAATGATCCTCTTGTAATGATATTCACACAAGTCACAAAGACTTGGCAACAAAAATTACAAAGTATTCCAATGGAAAGCAATTCCTTGGAGATGAAGTCTCAAATTCAAAGTACATTCCTTTGAACATCCTTCTTTGCATTTAGTTCTTTAATCTTACATAGATTCAAAGAATAACCTCCACCTATGGAAACAATTCCATATTCCCATCTTGACCATCACTTTTGAACAAGAGTTGCCTCTTTCCAAAATATGTCAATATGATCCTTACTCTATACTTCCAATTGTCCATGAGTAACCAAACTTTGGAAAACCCCAAATTGTTCTCGAAAATTGCTTAATCATCATAGTCATATCCAGTTCTAATCCATTATCCCTTCATAACACCCTAAGCATTAGGAAAATTTAGAATGGATGAATATTATAACACATGCAACCGATCCTATATCCGAAGCATATGGGATACAATTCATGCTATAATATTTTTTATTTTCCATGTTCTCATAATTCGAACTATGAAGAGGGATGCCGTAATCATAATCGAATTTTGAGAAAGCAACATATATAGAAATTCCTTATGTTGAACCATTCCAACATAACATTCATATATATTCTTGACTAAAGTTGATTAAAATCTCAATCTAAGCTTGTAGAATTGGAATGAAGTATAAATTTCTCTCCCTTAATTATAGTAAAACAACTTTTTCAAAGCAAGTTGAAAATTTTGTTTTCTATAATTAACATTGCTAACTTGCAACATAATCATCATGCTCCCACTAGCATAATGACTATTATCTATCTAGCATAACACTTTATGCTCCCACTAGCTTTGACATGTACCTAGAAATCAGTCAGATTTCTGATACTAGATTGTCTTGATAAGACTTTATCAAATCATACACCTGGAGTCTAACCCTTTCCTTAGATAGCTCACATGTGAGTCAAAACCTTTGCCATTCTCATTAGTTAGTGTGTTGGTTAACCACACACGCTCCACTAACGACATGAGAATGGAAACTTCACACTTGCTATCCACTTAAATCTACTTAGTGAAAGAGTTTCCTCACTATCATTTTCATGAATCATAGAGAAACCTTATGAAACTTAGATTTTGATGGTGTATGTGTTCCTATCCATGTGAATTTGACATAACCGTAATCACACGGCAAGGTTAATGACAAATCCAAATTCATATGGAGTGAACTTGTGCAGGCTTAAGTTCTTGCCTCCTGGTGGCACAAGGGCCTGCCATTGCTTCCAAGTTGTTATGCAACCAGTTGAGAACTCTCAGAACTCCAATGCAAAACCAACTTTAACTAGAATGGGCACAAAATATGTCAACACGATAGGTTACAAACCTCAAGTCGTGGTCTAGTGATTAACAAAACTCTTGATTAGTTCTTGAATCTATCTTAAGATCCTTTTAAGGCTCCCACTGACCTCTTGACATATAAGATTCTCTTTGTCAAGAACCATTCCTTGACAAAAACGAATATTCAAGAGTTAGTGCAGATTCTTATCAAGTTAAACACTTCTCACAATTGGTCTTAGTTGGTCTTTGTTTTATGCAAAACATCACAACTTACCAATTTCAAATGTACAAGAGTAAGAACACTTTTTACTATATATTTAACAAGTGTTATAAACCTTTCTTAAGATTATGTCACTCAATGCTTAATCTTGGAGTATGACTCTAAGATTTAATTTTGGAACGAAGTGTAATTTATCTTTTGATCTAACCATTTCAACAATTCACGATTCCTCTCCTTAGTCAAACAAAATGAACTAAGGTGTCCTCAGAGGATCAATTGTGACATGGTTTCATAATCACTAAGATAATCATAACACAAAATACACAAGTACTCTCCCATCTCTTCAGATTAGAGAAACTTTTATCTTTCTGCCTTATTTGATTCTTCTTTTTCATTCTGCCATACATTGAAACTTTTCCAATGTTTCAGAATTACACTTAAACTTGTAAGCATAATCATATTTACTAAACTTTAGTAAATCTTATCAAACTTTGTGGTGGACCTGACCAGCACACAACCAAGTGTACCCAATCCTTTAGTCCTTCACTTGACTCACATGTGAATGTGATCAAGGAATTAGTCTTAATTTACCAAAGATGAAAATTCTCATTCATCACACAATACAACTTGCATGATTCCAGGTTTCTATCCAACTGAAACTTGGGTGATGAGAACCTTTCCTTATTTGGTAAACTATGACACTACCACAAATGAAAGAATCAAATCCATTTCCTATATTGCTTATCAATGGAAACATATAGTCAACAATTTTTCACAAATGCCATTGTAAGGATACTTAAAATAAATAAAATCAAAACAAATTTTCTTTTATTTTAAAACTTTGCGGAAAAATTAATCCTTACAATCCATATGGAAACTTGTTGTTATCTATTCCTAAGAAATATATCATAACTCTTAAGTAACAGCTCAAAATTCTGATCACCGAACCATGCGATCGAAATCCATCTTCGCGATCAGAATCAGCATATACTTCCTTTAAGTTTCTTCACTTTTTCTTTGATTCTTAAAACATCAACATGTGACCTCGTCACATTATGCAATAAGAATCTCATAATAGAAACTTAATAGAGTTAGACAATGGACTTTACCTGAAGTAGAGTCAAACCTTTTGACTTTACCATCCTTAAGATGTTTCAGGTAAATTTAGCAGTTTCGCAACAAAAATATTTCCTTTGGAAACAGAATCATATGGACTCTTTGGAAACGTACATGGAACTATCACAGACTTAACCTTTCTCTTTACCATTTGGTCAACCGAGTTGACTATGGCCGATCCCTTTCCATTGGGAAGAGAAAGTTTTTCCTGGACCTCCAATGTCACCATTTTCAATGTCCAAATAGGTTTGGAAAGTAGATCTTCCAATCCAATTTGCTTTACTAATGCTCCAAATCATTGGTGATTTAGCATCATCAAGCAAATAGGTAAGATCATTAACGGTCTTGTCGCGACCTGTCATCAGGGAGTGACTGAAGAACCAAGTCAGCAGCCAGCTACCTCGAGACTTCGACACCCGACTCTCCCGACTTGTCAATATGTGGCTTAATCCCCAAGATCTAAGCACATATAAACTTTGCTTGCCAATAGGGATTGAGTGACTTAGAACTTATCAAGTCTTAAAACTTGTGGGATAGGGAGATTTATTGGAGGAGGTGGATTAAGTGAAGTATGATTTCTGGTCCCACAAATGCCCAACAAAGGGATTGATCTTTTACCTTCATTGCCATTTGGGATATCATCTTCATTAGGAATCTTGTTCCTAAAGATTTGGGAAGACCATAGCTGTCTAAACTAGACATCTATAATGGGAGAAATTCAAGTTAGTTGATTTAATGTCCTTAATACAACACCGAATATGAAGTATTAAGGCTAGGACCCAATAACCTATTTATAACTAGAAGAGGGATGCCGTAATCCAAGTTATAAAATAGTTAAAGGTAGGCAAATGACGATTTACCAATTTCCACCATGAAAACGAAATATTTTATTATTAGGTTTTATTGGTTTTGAAACTCCTAGATCTTTTGAGATACATTGAACTTTTCAATGGCATGTTTGAATCTCGATTGTGCCCTTTCAAATTTGTGACTGGGATGCCGAGGATCACAAACAAGGTGTGAATAACCATACAAATTGACTTGGTACCCTTAACAATATTACCTAATCGATGTGCCGGTTAACCACACACGCTCCACCGATCTATAATAAAGTCAAGTTACCCTTTGCCACTCTTACTAGTCCATATTAGTGTGCCGGTTAACCACACACGCTCCACTAACGACTTGGTAAGCTACAAAGTGTAATTTTATGGGCTAGCACCTTTTCACATTTTCCTAAGTAACTAAGATTGGGAATTTATAAGTGTTTAGTTACTTAGTATTTTTCATTATACTTTTAATGAATATGTAAAGTCGTATCCTACCCGTTCGGCTAACGACCCTCCACCAGTCAAGGAAGCGGTGGGTGAGAGTGGACACCCATTAAACTGCCATTTTATAGGCAGTAACCTTATACCCCCCTTATAGACCGGCTTCGTGAATGAGGCCTACTAACGGTAAGATTGACTTCCTCTTATACATATCTATATAATTAAAATATAATAATAGTATAAGGGTTGAATTTTAAACCTTCTAAAAATTCAATGTTCAATTTGGAATTAAAGTATACATGAGGAGTAGCTTTTCAAATTCCAAAACTTGAGGGCAAGTTTTGAAACTATTTCAAGACTCTTTAAATCATAACTTATGAGTTTAATGGTTCATTAAAGTGAAGACTCTTCATTTTAATGTAACCCCTTATTCTTTAAAAACACTTTAAAGAATTGTCTCTTCAACATCCATAACTTGAGGACAAGTTATGGAGTCATTAAAGTATTTAATGGAAAAAACTATTACATTTTATGTAACCTACAAAACTTTTATGAGTTTTTAATATTCATAAATATGACTTTTCACATAACTTGAAGACAAGTTACAAAAACATATTTTATGAACTTCTTTTAGACTAATATGGATTGAAAACAACTAAAACATAATTTTTCATTATCAATCTAAACTAACTCATAAATCAAGGAAACATAAAATTCTTGAAAATTCATAACTTGAGGACAAGTTATGAACTCCATACAATTTTCAACAAGATCATGAATTATATCAACAAACAATTTGCACACAATTCCTATGATCTAGCAAAACTCATAAGCATGATTATTCATGATCAACAATTTTCAAGAATAACATGAACACATATAAACTTGAAACTTTTATTATGGCATTGAAATTGATTTAACATAATCATTACCACATTCAAAACACGTTTTATAAGCCCAAAACAGTCAAAGGTAATGATTCTAGACCAATTCCAGCACCAAAACTCGAAAATATGCTGTCTGGGGGTCCAACTCGTCGAGTGCATGAACAAAATCGACGAGTTGGATGCATTTTGCCTTGGAATCGTCGAGTCCCTTCATGGACTCGGCGAGTCTGCTGGGCTGACAGCACCAAAAGTCGATTTTTAAGCAGTTTAAGCAAGTACAACAAGAAAACAAGCCTTGGCTCTGATACCACTGTTGTGTTTTGAGCAATCTAACACTCCTAAGTGTACATGCAACCCTAAATACCTTGGATCTATGTTTTCTCTATTATACATGCAAATATCAATTTTACAAGGTATTGTACTATTCTAGCATACAAAACTTTGAATAACACAAGTTAGAATAACATACCTTTTGTTGGTGCTTGTCTTCATGAAGCTTGAGTGCCTAGTGCCCCAAGTGTGACACCTCAAATGGTTCACACAACACCATAAGCACTTGGAATAACTTAGAGAGAAATTAGAACACTTCATGAAATCGTTTTGCCCTCACCCTCACACATAGTGTACGATTTCTTAAGCCATGAGATTCTTTTATATGGTGGCTATTAGGGTTACACCATGTAACTCGTGACTTTACCCATTCCTTATGCTCCATGGATTTTAACCTCCATGGAGCATCCATGGGTCACCCCATGGACTTAGTCCAACATAAGGAATCTTGGATCACAAGCCCACATATATAAGAATGAATGATTTACACAATCAACCCATATATTTAATTAGTCTCCTTTTGATCACTTAATTAATTCCAAATTAATTCTTGATCAATACTAATTAAATAACCTTATGAATATATTAGAAATTATAATATATTAATAAACTTTAATTGTTATTTATCTCATTTTAGTCTATCCAAGTGCATGATGCCATGCAACCCAAATGGACCATGCCGCGTCGGGTCATGTTTTACCAATTATAGTTATGGACTTAGACATTAATCCAACAAGTTCTTCACCGGGGCTCTGTGCAAATGTGTGCGTCACAAATCTCGCAGTGGTGATCAACTGAGTACTTATGAGCAACAAGTTGTTTGTTCTGTTCTTCTCAACAAACATCTTGATTATGGGGATTTCTTCTTTGATCAGCTTGTTCAACTTCTTAGGGCCAATGTACGCACTGATCATGTCCCCTTTCCATGCTGGATTGCTCTTGTCCTAGATAAATTTTTCACTGAAGCCTACTACTCCCACTCTGGAAACCCCATCCAATGCCCATGCATGTCAGTGCGAATGTATCAGGATGATCCAATGGAAAATGACATCGGCATCTCTGATCGAATGAGAGAATGGATCGCAAATCCATATACTATCCCTTCACTAACCGTTGATAGTGATGAAGGAGTTGATGGTATCAATGAAGATCATGCTGATCAACAAGCTGAAACGCAGGACGGTGGTCATCTCTCCCCTCAACTTTCTCATCATATTGTTTCTATCACTGAGGGGGTTCACTCACCTCAAGGGGAGCACCCATCTCAGGGGGAGCAACCATCTTAGGGGGAGCACCCAGCCCAGGTGGAGCAACCTTCTCCGAGGGAGCATCATCGCTCACAAGAAGTTCCAAGTACTCAATTCCTTCATATACCAGCCTCAGCATTTAATGAGCTTCTTACACTGACTCGGGACATGAGTCAGCGTCTTCTACGAATTGAGGCCGATGTCCACCAACTGAAGGGAGTTGTTTTGCCAACTCCTTCCCCTGGCCCACAAAATGATGATGATCAAAAAAGGGGAGAAACTGATGATGATCAAAAAGAGGGGGAAACTGACTCAGTTGAGCTTGGATCTGAAGATAATATTCTAAACCAGACCGAGCCACCACAGCCCGTGCACGAGTCTGATAGAATAGCAGAAATTGAAAAGCCTGCTGACGAGTCTGATAGACCAGCTGCTGACGAGTCTGATAGACCAGCAAATACTGAAAAGCTTGCTGAAGATAGTGAGCACGATGATGTGGATGAACATGATGATGAGTGTTAGATGTTGGACATGAACTCCGTTGATCCCACTATTCCAGTTCAAGGAGAAGCCTCAGATGATAATGAAGATGAACATGATGATGAATGTCAAATGCTAGATATGAACTTCATTGATCTCATTGTGCCAGTTCAAGGAGAAGCCTCAGATGATAATGAAGATGAACATGATGATGAATGTCAAATGCTAGATATGAACTTCATTGATCTCATTGTGCCAATTCCTTCATATACCAACCTCTATCTCGCAAGTGCAAGGTAGCAGATACTGAATTGGCTGTTTCACACATTGATACTTCGCTTCCTAGCAAGAAACCTAAGTCCATCATTAGCATATCCAACTTGGCAGCTGAATGGAACATGTATCCTGATCAAGTTAAGGAAATTCTTGATGAAGCCAATAAAGCTCAGCTTCTACAGAATATTGCTCAAGCTGATGAATCTCTCATTCAGCATAAACTTCAGGACAAAGGATCCTTTAAAGCTCAGATGAAAAAGTTTTTAGAATATCAGTTCAAATCCAAATCTTCACAGTCTCCTCCCAGTAGCAGCAAGTCAAGGACTGAAAACGTTCTCGACAGGATTGATCGCAAGAGGTTTCAAGATGTTCTTAAACGACGAGTGAGCAATGATAAGATTGTCAAAGTTAAATCTTCTAAAGCTCGTAATGAGAAAATTCATACTTTGTTGATCACTCGTCAAGGTCTTCAAAATCCATACACTAAAGTTGTCAAGAGGGATGAGCTGATCAGATATGGATATTCTGAATGGATGGAATTGCTCGAATTAGCATCCAAGCAATCTTCGTCTCTCTCTTCAGAACTGACCTGTGCTCTCCATTTACTGATCAAGAAAGTTCAGCGTCTGGATCTTGTTCCTACGCAGCATTCTCAGCAGCAAGGCCAAAGTTCCTCAGTTCCAAGAATCAGAAGAGCCAGATTTCAAGTTGATAGTGAAGATGTATTGGTTCTAAATTTTGGTGCTAAAGGAATAAACAACTCTCTTCCTATCGGTGTTGAGCTGGTTCAAAATAAGTTCATCTCTGTTCCTGAACATGGATTGTTTTATCTTGATAAAAACAGGAAAATGTGTTTCCAGCGCACCACAGAAATTCCAAGAGCTCCAACAGCACATCTTGTGGGTTTAAGACAAATGTGCATGAGTCATCAAGATTTATATGGAGAGTTTCACATACTGATTGCTATGGAGTTACTGAATAGAAGACAGGAGCTGTTGGATAGTCCTTACTGGCCTGTGAAAATAGAAGTTGAAGCTGAGTATGAAGAATTTTTGTCCAGAGGTGTTCTTGTATAGCTGTTGTTTTGAACATCATCATATTAGGGGAGATTGTAAGGTCGAACCTTATAATATGATGATGTTTTAAACTGATCACTCAGCATCAGCACGTAATCCAACGTCAGCATACAAGTTGTTCAGTATATATCTTTTTAATGTAACAGATTTAGTATTTATCTTGTTTCCATAGTTATCATATATTAGTTAGCTGGAACATCCCTGATTTGTAGGGATTGTCTATAATAGTTCTATATAGTCTTTTGTATGGGTTTGTGAAGAGGTTGTCTTTCACAAACCCTAATAGCCGCTTTGTGCGAACAATAATCTCTTTGTGAGATTATCATTCTTAGTGAAAGTTCTTTGTGACACTTCATTGTTCTGTTCTTATTAATAGTCATTGTTTGATAAATCGATTGATCTAATGTTCTTTCAGTTTTCCAAGAAAATCCCTTATTTTCTTATAAAAGTATGAAATGCCTATGAATGTTCGTGTTGTGAATTGTAAATAATTGCAGTCGGAAAATCCCTTATTTGCCTATTAGTTGATTGTTTTAGGTACAAGAAAATCCCTTGTTTTCCTAAAGTAACTGGCAGTCTCTAAGACCGAAAATCACAAGCAACTGACATGCTTAAAGGTTGAGGCATAATTTTATATAATAAAGCTATAAAATGTTCGCACTTGTTAGATGAAGAATAGTTTTAACAGCTACTTGTTCATAAAATCAGAATACCATAATAATTGTCTATCCGGTGAGTTTTATAATAATACTAAACATAATATGCCTGTGGCGACGGTCTTCAAGAGTCGAAACATTTATGACAAACTGTCACCCAATGGACTGTAGCTAACAGTCAGGGCGCAGGATCATGACTTCCCATATAGATCTCTACACATTTGACACACTCTCCAAACGGGAGACTCTGGTTATAATAGAGAGGACTTTAAGTTGTAGCTTTTTGCAAAAAGATAGCGTTGAAGATGTAAATGTCTCACGGGTTCTCAACTAAGTCTGTATTAAGGTGATTGTTTTTTATACAATGTTTATTCTCTCTTACAATGTTTGACTAAGCATAAATCTTAAGTCCTTTGAATGCATAAAATGGTTTAACATGGATGGCTACCCTGAATACTATGCATTTTGTATAAACCTAGTGCATGCAAGATATAACAAGAGTTTTCACGTTTTCACTCGGGATCAACTGGGTGTTTACTTGTATTCTGCTGCAAAATGTATTAAAAGTACATTATAAAGTATTTGAAGGTGTATAAAGGGGGTATGAACTCACTTGATTGAAGTGGCTGCTTTGAAGTAGTCGAGAGAAGAATCGAGAAAAACTTCGAAAGGAAAAAGATGAAAACTCAGGAAAATCTTGTGATTCTCGGGACTCTCGGGAGTGTAGAACTTCCCTCAGGACTTGAGTGTGAAAATCGGGGCTTCAAGATGGATAATCGAGGTAATTATGCAGAGTAACAACACTTAGATGGAAAGAGATGAGCACCAAACCCGACACCCTTAAGCTTCTATTTATAGGGACGTATTTGGTGTGCTACGTCGTGGCAAAGGGTGTGCCACATCAACATTGTCCTCTTCCATTGATTGGACGCCCTCAGTTACTTGCTGGGTCGCGGCCAACTGTGCCACATCGCAGCCAACCTAACAGCCTCGGATTTCGGGCCTCGATCTTGTAAAATCCGTAACTTTCGCGTACAAGCTCCGTTTTCAACATTCTTTATATGCACGTGTAGGCGAGAATATACTCTATAACTATTGTTTAGACTTCGTCGGCTAATTTTGAATTTATTTTTAATTATTTATTTTTAACAAGCTGGGACTGGAAAAGTCTGTTAAAAATCCATAACTTTTTCATCCGGCATCCGTTTTTTCCAGACTTTTTATCGTTGTGCTACTTTTCTAGAGACCTTCGATTCTCATTTAGGTTTTTTCGGCCAAAAGTCTCTCGATCTCTATGAGTTTTTAGCTGTCTACTGCTATATCCGGATTTTGGAAAAATCATAACTTCCTCATACGAAGTCAGATTTGGACATTCTTTTTACGTACATTTACGGTTTAATGATATCTACAACTTTCATTTAGATACTTATTGTATTGAAACTTCATGTTTTTCATTTAATCGGTGTTGCCGACTTTGTCAGAAATCTTAGAATGGTCATAACTTCTTCGTTATAACTTGGATTTTAGTGTTCTTAGCATCTCTGTAAACCTTGACACAATATCTAGCATTGTAGGTAACCAATAGGGAATTTTGTACAATTTATTTTCAAAGTTAATTTCATTAGTTCAAAAGTGGTTACAATACTTGACTTTTGAGGTCATTACATAGAGTCGAAATATCGGGTTGTCACACCGAGGTATTGAAGGCTCACAAGAGAGCCTTCCAGTGGACAGTAAAGGAGGTCCGTGCAATGCCCAATGTCGTGGATGGTATGTATTCTTTTATGTATTTATGCTGAGCTTTAGATATTGTGCTTATATTGTGGTATTCTTAGGTACTTTTCCCTATGAATTCTGTACCTGCTTTGGTGTTATTTGACTCGGGTGCGAGTCGGTCTTTCGTATCATTAGCATTTAGGCAGCACATCAGTATCTGACGAGAGGTGTTGAGTCAACCTCTATGTGTTTCTATAGACGACGAGCAAGCGGTGTATGCTACGGATGTGATACGTGGATGTATACTCTAGATTTTCGGTGTTGAGTTCTTGATAGATTTGGTATCGATTGCGATGGGGTATGTCTGTGTAATTGTGGGCATGGACTAGATGAGCCGATTTAGAGTTGTTATCGACTAGAAGCGTCAGTTGGTGACAATTCGAGACCCTAGTGGGGGAGTACTTACGTTGTATGGCGAGGCTTCCCAATATGGGTTAACATTTTGCTCGGCTTCCAGAGTGAGGTAGAGTCTATAGCAGGGCTGCAGAGGGTTTGTAGAGTACGTGATGGATACACGAATAGCCACCGAGAGGCCGAGTTTAGTCGAGGAGGTCCTGATAGTGCGTGAGTTCCCAGATGTTTTCCCCGAAGAGTTGTCAAGTGTGCCTTCGGAGAGGCAGGTGGAGTTTCACATTGATTTGGTTCCGGGAGTAGCGCCTATTGCCAAGGCACCGTATCACCTTGCGCGACCAGAGATGTAGGAGTTATCGTCGCAGCTTTAGGAGTTGCTGGGGAAGGGATTCATTGGACCGAATAGCTCACCATCGGGAGTGCTGATCCTTTTTGTCAAGAAAAAGGATGGAAGACACCGTATGTGTATTGATTACCAGGAGTTGAACAAGTTAACGGTCAAGAACCGTTACCCACTACCGAGGATTGACAATCTGTTCGATCAGTTGCAGGGAGTGTCTTGGTTTTCGAAGATAGACTTCAGGTCAGGATATCATTAGATGGGGGTGCATGATGAGTATATCCCGAAGATAGCATTTAGGATTCATTATGGGCATTACGAGTTCGTGGTGATGCCTTTTGGGCTCACCAATGCACCAACATCGTTCATGGATCTCATGAATCGAGTATGCAGGCTGATGTTGGGTTGATTGGTGATAGTGTTCATTGATGACATTCTAGTGTATTCAAGGTCTAGAGAGTAGCATTAGGAGCGTATGAGAGAGATCCTCGGAGTACTGAGATTGGAGAGGCTTTATGCCAAATTCTCCAAGTGTGATTTCTGGTTACGAGAGGTCCAGTTCTTGGGGCACCTCGTTAACCAGAATGGGATATTGGTCGATCCGGCCAAGATTGAGGATGCTATGCATTGGGAGGTGCCGAGATCCCCTATCGAGATTAGGAGTTTTTTGACATTGGCCGGCTACTATCGGAGATTTATCAGGGATTTCTCCAAGATTTCCGTTCCACTCACCAGATTGACCCAGAAGGGTGTGGCTTTCACTTGGGGTCGAGAGCTACAGACCTAGTTTGAGACTCTTCACCAGAAGTTATGCCAAGCCCCGGTGTTAGCTGTTCCGGAGGGAATGGAGGATTTTGTGGTGTATTGTGATGTGTCTATATTGGGGTTGGTTTCGGTGCTTATTCAGAGAGGTCACGTGATAGCATACGCACCGAGGCAGTTGAAGCCTCATGAGACGAGGTACCCCACCCATGATTTGGAGTTGGGGGCAGTGGTGTTTTCCCTCAAGATATGGCGCCATTATTTGTATGGGGTTTGGTGTTGCATATACACAGACCACAAGAGTTTGAAGTATCTAATGGATCAACCCAACATGAATATGCGCCTGAGGAGATGGTTAGATGTGGTAAAGGATTATGATTGTGAGATCCTGTACCACCCGAGCAAGGATAACGTGGTAGCCGATGCTCTGAGTTGCAGTGCGGAGAGTGACCCGATTCGAGACAAATGTAGGAGGATGACAGTGATGACTCCGGTGTTGGATACCATTCGAGAAGCGTAGGCAGAGGATGTAACACCGGAGAACCACAAGAGAGAGCGGGTGATTGGTCATGTATGCAAGTTTTCTACCGATAGTCGAGGGCTTATGACCTTCCATGGTTGGATTTGGGTGCAGTTTATGGGTGGGGCACGTATCATACTAATATAGGAGGTGCATAGATCTAGATTTTTGATCCATCCCGAGGCCACTAAGATCTACTTGGACTTGAAGAGAGACTATCAGTAGCCATGTATGAAGAAGGATGTTGCGTGGGTTGTAAAGAGGTGCTTGAACTGTCGCCACATTAAGGCCGAGCACCAGCGTCTGCATGGCAAGTTACAGCCACTAGAGGTTCCCTAATGGAAGTGGGAACATATTTCTATGGACTGTGTCACCAAATTGCCGAGGACCGCGGGGGGTGTTTGTGCAATTTGGTTGATTGTGGATCGTCTGACGAAGAGCGCTCACTTCCTTGCTACCAGTGAGAGCTCTTCTGGAGAGAGGCTGGCAGAGATATATCTGAGAGAGGTGGTATCTCGGCATGGAGTGCCGATCTCGGTTGTGTCGGTCCGAGGTGTTCGTTTTACTTCCAGGTTCCGGAAGAAGTTTCATGAGGATTTGGGCATGAGATTTCACTTCAACACTGCTTATCACCTTTAGATGGAAGGACAGAGTGAGCGGACAATTCAGATGCTCGAGGACATGATTTGAGCATACATTATAGACTTCGGGGGAAGTTAGGATGCATACCTACCTTTGGATGAGTTTTTCTACAACAACAACCACCATTCGAGTATTGGTATGCCTCCCTTTGAGCTGTTGTATTGGAGGAGGTTTAGAACCCCTATTTGTTCGAGCGAAGTGGGGCAGCGAGTGATGGGTAGCACTGAGATAATGCTTAAGATGACTGAGCAGATATAGCAGGTCGGGTAGCGATCGCTAACAACCCAGATCCGCCAGAAGAGTTACACGGATAGGCGGCGATCCAAACTCGAGTTCCAGGTTGGAGGTTTCATACTCCTTAAGGTATCTCCTTGGAAGGGAGTGATTCGATTCAGGAAAAGGGCAAGCTGGGGCCCCGATACATTGGTCCTTTCAGAGTGATTTCCAGGGTGGGGAAGGTAGCATACCATTTAGACCTACCCGAGGAGTTGGGTCAGATTCATGATACCTTCAACATACCCAATTGAGGAAGTCTATAGCCGATGAGACAACAGTATTAACACTAGAGGATATTCAGGTGGATGCGAGTTTGAACTATAGTGATAGTCTAATCGCAATCTTGGATCAAAAGATCAAGGTTCTGAGGAACAAAGAGGTGCCCCAGGTTTAGGTCCAGGGGCAGCATCAGAGAGGGTCCGAGCTGACCTAGGAGACAGAATCAGAGATGCGGGAGCAACATTTAGAGTTGTTTGAGTAAGACTTCGAGGGCGAAGTCTGATTCTAGTGGGGGAGTATTGTAACATCCTGATTTACAGGTATGATCATATGATTATTGATTTTGAGATATGAGGAGTGAGTGACTAGATGAGTTGATGGCCTAACTCGTCGAGTAGGAACGCGAATGATGACTCGGACTAATGAATGGACTCGATGAGTTGACGAATGGACCCGACAAGTCTGTGGTATTGGAAAAAACCCTAAATACTTGGGCATGTGCCCCATTTAAGGATCCTGATGGCCTTTATTTGCGGCCACCCTTCCCAGAGAAAAGAACCCTAGCATATTGAATGTGTGAAGTGAGAAAGAGAGAGAGAGAGAGAGAGAGAGAGAGATCTTGAGCCATTTGTGATTTTTTCAAAGGAGGAGAAGTGATCTAGCAAGAAGGACCAAAGGAGGTTGTTGTTCTGTGACTTTCAAGTAAGGAGGCTCCACTTTGAGGTAGCAATTTGCCATTTTCCGCTTTATTTTGTAGGCTTTCTTAATCAAGGGTTTCTTTACCCTTTCTTGAGTTGGAACAAGAAGCATGAGAAGCACCAATGTGGAATAGACCATACATATGGACCTTGAGAGGTCCAAAGAGTCCCAATCATCCAACTTTATGTAGTCCCTTTGGGGTTTTGGATCTTGGTTGTCATATTAACAGTTAAATCATCAAATAGAGCCATATGAGTGTTGCGTGAGCATAAAGATTGGACCTTTATGTGACTTTTGGGTGTTAGGAGGCTTGATCTATAAGTTAGAGAAATAGATCTGACTTCAGGAGGTCAAATGAGTGTTGCCATGAGGACACTCACCGAGTCCATGAGAATACTCGATGAGTCGAGTCGGGTTGCCTCGCGATTCGTGATGAGTGGTAACCCAGTAAGTTGAGAGGTTGGCTTGATGAGTCGAGTGAGGCCTTAGGAGGATTCTGAGAGCACGTTTGGACTCTCCGAGTCGCTCGAATGCACTCGACGAGTCTGGTCAATGAAGGATGGTTGACAGGAGTTGACTTTCGTGGACCATAGGGTTTTGGTAAACTGATTCAAAAGAGGCCATGGAGGGGTAGAATGGTCTTTTACCCATTCTTTAGAGATGATAACATAAAGAGAGTATTGATTTGAGATCTTATCATTTGATAGGCAGGGGCTAGATCAGGGATTCAAGCACAAGAGTTTTCTAGACATCTTACGAGGTGAGTCTTCTCACTATACATTACCTAGAGTGGTATCTATGTGCAGACCTGAGGGTCTTATATGAATGTGTGTGTTTGTGATTATGTGCAATGTGTTATATGTATGCTATGTGTTATATAAACCGGACCAGAGGGTCCAACGATTCATGAGGCCAGTGGGTCCTCGATCAAACCGGACCGGTGGGTCCAACGATTTAGACCGGACCAGAGGGTCCAACGAGCTACGAGACTCGAGGGTCCAACTCAAACACATTGACCAAGGGGTCATACCAAGTTATAGCCTCGAGTGGCTTATGTGTTGTATGTGGTATATTGGGGAACTCACTAAGAATTTATGCTTACCGTGTTATGTGCTATGTGTTTCAGGTACTTGCGAGGACCTTGGGAAGGCGCCGGCATGATCTGTACTCACTGGTGGAGTTTTATGTATTGAGATTCTGGGATGTGTTTTACTGAGTTAACATATGAGTTTATGAATGTTTAATGAGATATGTATTATGTTTGAAAATGAAAAATTGTTGTGAAAAAAATTACGTCGTTACACTTGGGATGTAGTTTCCAAACTTTTTTTCTCTCGAACTATACATGCTCATATTGCATTGTAACAATCCAATCATGATCTTGAAGTACGTCTTTGATGGTTCTACGTGGTGGGTTTTGAGCATTCTAACACTCCTAAGGTGTACATGCAACCCTAAAAACCTTGGATCTATGTTTGACTAAGATACATGCAAATAATTATTATTCCAAGGTTCTTATCCTATCTAGCATGGCATGGGGAACTTGAATCAAATAAAGCTAGTAGAATTACTTACCTTGTAGTTGTAGTTGATTGCTTGGAGTTTTAGAGCATAGCACCAATAGTGTGGATGCCTTAAATGGAAATCACAAATCACCACAAACTTTGGAACTTTGAGAGAATAGTAATCACCTTTTTGAAACTGGCCCTCTTACTTTACTCACCACACCTAGTGTGATTTCAAGAACCAAAGCCTCCTTTATATAGTGTGGTGGATTAGGGTTACATCCATATAAACCCTAATACCCATGTCTTTTCATTTCCATGAGATCCATGGGTTAAAGCTCCATGGAGTATCCATGGACTTTCCAAGCTAGCCTAGCCCATTCCAAATAAGCATTAGCCCACACTATATATATATATATATATATATATATATATATATATATATATATATATATATATATATATATATATATATATATATGAGCCCGTAGTTAATTAGTAATACTTTTGATCTCTAAATTAGTTCTAGATTAATTATAAATCAATACTATTTAAGTAATATGATTTTATATTGATATATTAGAACTTATAATATATTAATAAATCATAACTTATACTATTCTCAAGAGATTATCTATAAATTGTTTGGTTGAGGTGCAACCCAAATGGACCATGTCTGGTCAGGTCAAGTACATACCAAATATAGTTATGGACTTAGACACAATATCCAACAGTCTCCCACTTGGATAAGTCTAATAACTATAGTTGCAAGTATGACTTCAGGAACCGATCAACAATCATAGCTCTTTGAACTCTGTTGAACTAGAACGCTCCATTTTAGATAAGTGATCATATAATCCTATGTTCTAGATATCAGTCGAACAAATACATGGAACATGGTCTTGCTTATTATCCAACATTTGTTTCCCAATTTCCAATTTGTTTGACATAGAACTTAACTGAACACATTAATTTAGTTCTGACCGGGCTCGGTACACAGGTCAAAACAAAATCATCTAGGGGCCCAAATATCGCTTCTAATCCTATAAGGAATAGATAAACTTTAACTCATATGTTTGCTCTACTACTTGCTAAATTACAAACAAGAGCACAGTTTATAACATCGAGTTACCAATGCATTTTCGTGCAATCAATTCATAACCAACTCATAGGCAACAAATCATATCTCTAAGTTTGAAGGCTTATATGATATTACCGTCTTATGATCTCTCGAGATAAATTCCATGAAGTGAAACAAGTGAGCCTGGGTTGAATCCACTACTCATAACTTATGAGCACTTATGAGTGTTGTAGCCCCACTTTGTCTAACATTTTAGACCTCTACAAGCCAACCCATGACAGTCTTGATTCATATCTACTTCCAATATATGAACGACTGTGGAGAGTTTGTATAATATGATATAAACCATAACATAATTATTCTGTAAGTCAAAACATGCAAAAAGAAATAATAGTAAACGATTGACAAGAGATAACAACACTTTACTTATAAATAACAGCTTTTATTTATCATCAAATGTCAATTACAGTTTACAAATTTCAGGATTATCTAACTACTAAAACTAATATCATCCTTCAGCCCTATGCTCCGAGCATGCTGGAGATGCTTAGCCCGAGTCAGTCCCTTCGTAAGGGGATCTGTTGGGTTCTCATCCGATGATACCCTATTTCCCATGAGGATTCCTTCTTCTATTTGATGTTTGATGAAGTGATATTTTTTGTCAATGTGTCTGGATCTCCCATGATCTCTTGGTTCCTTGGCTAAGGCAACTACACTCTTACTATCAATGAAAATCTCCATTGGCTCCTTTATAGTTGGTACAACTCTAAGGTCTCCGATGAAGTTCTTTAGCCATATAGCATCCTTTGCTGGCTCGCTTGCTGCTTTATACTCTGATTCACAAGTGGAATCAGCCACTGTCTCCTGCTTGGAATTTTTCCAAGTAATTTCCCCTCTGTTTAGGGTAAAGACCCAGCTCGACTTAGAGTGAAAATTATCCCTTTCAGTCTGAAAGCTAGCATCACTGTACCCTACAAGTCTCAAGTCATCATTCCCACCGAGGTTAAGGATCCAGTCCTTAGTCCTTCGCAGGTACTTGAGGATATTCTTTACCGCAGTCCAATGTGCCTTTCCAGGGTTCCCCTGATACCTGCTAACCATGCTTAAAGCAAAGGCTACATCAGGTTGAGTACACATCATATCATACATGATCGATCCTACAGCTGAAGCATAAGGTATTCGACTCATTTATGCTATCTCAGCCTCATTACTAGGGCTTTGTGTCTTACTCAATCTGGCATTACTCTAGATGGGCAACTCTCCTTTCTTGGAGTTATGCATGTTGAACCTTTTCAACACTTTGTCCACATAGGTGCTTTGACTAATTCCAATTAGTCTTTTACTCCTGTTTCTCAAAATCCTTATCCCTAGGATATAGGCAGCTTCTCCAAGGTCCTTCATAGTGAAACACTTCCCAAGCCAGGACTTAACTTCCTGCAAGGTTGGGATGTCATTTGCTATGAGTAGTATGTCATCGACATACAATACCAAAAAGCTAACTATACTCCCACTAGCCTTGACATAGACATAAGATTCATGTTCACTCCTTGAAAAGCCAAATTCTTTGACTTTCTCATCGAAGTAAAGATTCCATCTGTAAGGTGCCTGTTTCAATCCATAAATGGATTTCTCGAGCTTACACACTCTATTAGGGTACTCTGTACTGACAAACCCTTCTGGCTGAATCATGTAAACATCTTCAGCCAACTATCCATTAAGGAAAGCGGTCTTGACATCGATTTTCCATATTTCATAGTCATTAAATGCAGCAATGGCTAACAGAACCCTAATAGATTTAATCTTAGCCACTGGTGAAAAGGTCTCATCATAATCAACTCTCGGAGTCTTAGAATAACCCTTTGCAACCAATCTTCCCTTATAAGTGTATACATTACCATCCATGTCGGTCTTCTTTTTGAAGATCAATTTACAGCAAACTATCTTACGATCAGGTACATTGTCAACCAAGTTCGAAACTTGATTGTCATACATGGACTGTATCTCGCTATCCATAGCCTCTTTCTATTTAGCAGCCTTAGGGCCTGCTATAGCTTTCATTGTACTTGTTAGGCTCATCCAGATTTACCAGTGTGTTATCAATGATAAGTGTCTCATCATTTGTAGTAATATGAAAACCATAATAATGCTTAGGTGCATTCCTAACTTTGGTGGAACGCCTCATAAGTATAGATTCTTCAGTTGGCTCAACAGGAGTTTCCTCGTCAGGTTGAGGGCTAGGATTTGAGGTTCCTTCACCACTTGACTCTTGAATTTACTCAAGGTCAATTTTCCTCCCACTGTCTCATTGGCTCATGAATTCTCTCTCTCGAAAGAATCCTCTTCTTGCTATAAAACCCACATTATCACTGGGTCTGTAGAAGATGTAACCAAAGGATTTATGTGGGTAGCCAATGAAAATACACCTTTCGCTTTGGGGTTCGAGCTTATCATGAGTGTTTCATCTCACAAAAGCCTCACAACCCCAAATCTTGATGTGGTCTAGATTGGGAACTTTTCCAGTCTACACCTTGTGAGGTGTTTTGGCAACCTTCTTTGTAGGGACTAGATTAAGGATATGGCTGGCACTCTCTAAGGCAAGGATATGGGCGAAACTCTCTAAGGCATACCCCAAAAGGAGATTGGTAGCAAAGCTCGACTCATCATGGAACACACCATGTCCAACAAGCTCCGATTGCGCCTCTCAGCTACACCATTCAACTATGGTGTCCTAGGAGGTGTCAATTATGAGACAATCCAACATTCCTTAAGATAGTCAAGGAACTCAGTGCTAAGATACTCACCACCACAATCAGATCGAAGCATCTTAATGTTCCTACCCAAGTGATTCTCTACTTCTTGCTTAAACTCTTTGAATTTCTTAAAGGTTTCTGACTTATGCTTGATTAGCTAGACATTTCCATATCTACTAAAATCATCAGTAAAAGTCACATAGAACCGATTAGCATCTCTTGTGGCAGTTCTGAAGGGTCCACACACTTCCGTGTGTATGAGGTCCAACAAACCTTCACCCCTAGCACAAGTGCTAGTAAAAGGTGACTTTGTCATTTTACCAAGAAAACAAGATTCACAACTATCATCTGACTTTAGGTCAAATGACTCCAAGACTCCATCCTTTTGGAGTTGGCCTGTGCGTTTCTTGCTTACATGTCCAAGACGACAATGCCATAAAGACGCTTTATCTAATCTAGTGGAAGAGTCAATACACAATACATTATTTCCTAGATTATCTACAACAGATATAGTTTCATACACGCCATCACAAGGTAATGCTTTAAAATAAAGAACATTCTTAAAGAAAGAATCAATACTACCATTATTATTATCAAAATAAAAGGTAAAACCTTGTTTATACAATGCATGAAACGAAATAACATTTCTTGCCATTTCTGACAAATAATAACATTTATTCAAATCTAATGTAACCCCACTATTTAGCACTAAGGAATAAACTCCTATCTTGGTGACATGTGAAGCTTTCCTGTTTCCCATGATCAAGTTTATCTTTCGCTGCTCCACATTCTCACTTCTTATTAGTCCCTGCAAATCACAACATATGTGAATACCACAACTTGTATCAAGGACCCAAGACTTATAATGAGGCGAGTTATTAGACAATATAGTGTATATACCTGCATGGTTGGGTTTTACTTTCCCATCCTTTAAATATTGTTGGTACTTTGGGCAGTTTCGCTTCTAGTGTGACTTTTCATGGCAATAGAAGCATTCAACCTCATTAGGGTTAGCAGAAGGAGTGACAAAACCTTTCTTGGTTTTTCTTGAAGAGGAGCCTTCAAGGGTCTTACCGTTGGTACCCTTAGAAGGGTTCTTTCTCTTCTTCCCTTTGCCATGCCCGATTGCCAAGACAATAGCCGCAGTTGGAGTAGGAGTAGGAGTAGTAACAACCGACTTACCCTTTATACCACTTTCAGCGGTCTTCAAGAGTGCTTGAAGTTTGCTGAGGGTGACTTCTTCCTTTTTCATGTAATATGTCTTGCGGAATTGATCATAACACGATGGCAAGGAGTGCAAAATGATATCTATTTCTAACTCCACATGGAATTTCACATTCAGCTTCAGTAAATGGTCCACATACCTTTGCATTTTCTGCATGTGGCCTGTGATGGGTTCACCATCCTTCATTAGGGTTGTTATCATGGAGGAGATTATTTCATATCCCTCTTGACGAGCACTTTGATGGTAGCGGTCCATCAAGTTTTGGTGCATCTCAAAAGGATAATAGTCCTCATAGGACTTTTGGATCTCGACTGTCATAGTGGCCATCATGATGCATGCCACTTTTGTAGCATCTCTCTCATGTACCTCATATTCAGGAAGCTCTTCAGGAGTAGAAGTTTGCTCGGTTACCTTTAGCTCCTTGTCGAGAACATATTCTTTGTTCTCATACCGAGTGACCATCCTGATATTTCTGATCTAATCTGAAAAGTTGGACCCATCAAAGATGACTCTCCCACAAAGATTCATGAGAGTGAAGGAGCTAGTAAGGTTTGAGTCAGAAGCATTGTTATTGGAAGACATCTGAAAAAAAAAGAAGGAATATATTAGTTTAGATATAGAGATAGTCCTTAATCAAACACCCAAATATGATATTAAGGCTAGGACCTAACACAATATTTTATAACTTAGAAGAGGGACGCTATAATCTAAGCTATAAGATATTTGAAGATAGGTGAATGACGATTCACCAATTTCCGCCATGAAAAATGAAATATTTAATTAGGTTTTAATTGGTTTAGAAACTCCTAGATTCTTTGATATTCATTGAACTTCCTTCAATGGCATGTTTCAATCTCGAATGTGCCCTTCAGGTTTTTTTGACTGGGATATCGACGATCACAAAACAAGGTGTGAAATAACCATGAAAATTACTTGGTACCCTTAATGTATTACCCCTCAATCGTTGTGTCGGTTAACCACATATGCTCCACTAACGACTTAAACAAAGTGTAAAGTGTAATTTCATGGATTAGCACCTTATTCACATTTTCCTAAAATAACTAAGATTGAGAATTTAATAAGGTTTAGTTACTTTAGTATTAGCATTATACTTTTAATGAGAATTTATAAGTCCTTGTCCTACCCGTTCGGCTAACGACCCTCCACCGATCAAGGAAGCGGTGGGTAAGAGTGGACAACCATTAAGTTGTCATTTTATAGGCAACAACCTTATACCCCCCCCCCCCCCCTTTAAAGACCAGCTTTGTGAATAAGGCGTACTAGTGGTAAGACAACATTGATCTTATACATACATACATATATATATATATATATATATATATATATATATATATATATTATTAACTTATAATATTATAAAGTATAAGGGTTGAATTTTAAATTTTAAATTCTAAGGGTTGGAGCTAAAGTTTTAATCATGACTTTACTTGTTCCAAAACTTGAGGGCAAGTTTTGTAAACTTTCAAAACATTTCATTTCTTATAACTTATGAATTTAATTAAGTATTAAAAATGAAGACTCTTCATTTTATACCCCTTGTGTCCTTTTAATGGTTTTTATTAAAGTGTGACCTTTGGATTTCCATAACTTGAGGACAAGTTATGGACTCCATTAGAACACATAATGATCAAGAATTAAACTACCAAGTAGGTTACAAACAATTCCTATGATCATCTAATCTTCATTAGTTCAAGTACATGAATATGAACATTTCAAGAATCATAAATTAATCATAAAACTTGTAATTTTGATAATAGTCATTGTAAATAGATTAGCATAAACATTACACCATCTAAAACAAGTTTTATAACACCAAAACAGTTTACGGTAATGTTTCTAGTCCATTTCCAGAAGCAAAACTCGAAAATCTGGACACTGCAGCCTCTACTCGTCGAGTGCATGAATGGACTCGACGAGTAGCATGCATTTATTCATGGACTCGTTGACTCCCCCTATGGACTCGTCGAGTTCATACGTGCAGTGTAAAAAAATTTCGATTTTCAAGCTATTTGCATCAAGTATCAAGTAAACAAGCCTAGGCTCTGATGCCACTGATGGATTTTGAGCATTCTAACACTCCTAAGGTGTACATGCAACCCTAGAAACCTTGGATCTATGTTTGACTAAGATACATGCAAATAATTATTATTCAAAGGTTCTTATCCTATCTAGCATGGCATTGGGAACTTGAATCAAATAAAGCTAGTAGAATTACTTACCTTGTAGTTGTAGTTGATTGCTTGGAGTTTTTGAGCCTAGCACCAATAGTGTTGATGCCTCAAATGGAAATCACAGATCACCACAAACTTTGGAACTTTGAGAGCATAGTAATCACCTTCTTGAAATTGGCCCTCTTACTTTACTCACCACACGTAGTGTGATTTCAAGAACCAAAGCCTCCTTTATATAGTGTGGTGGATTAGGGTTACATCCATGTAAACCCTAATACCCATGTCTTTTCATTTCCATGAGATCCATGGGTTAAAGCTCCATGGAGTATCCATGGACTTTCCAAGAAAGCCTAGCCCGTTCCAAATAAGCATTAGCCCACACTATATAAATATAAAAGCCTATATTTAATTAGTAATACTTTTGATCTCGAAATTAATTCTAGATTAATTATAGATCAATACTAATTAAATAATATGATTTTATATTAATATATTAGAGCTTATAATATATTAATAAATCATAACATATACTATTCTCAAGAGAGTATCCATAAATTGTTCGGGTGAAGTGCAACCCAAATGGACCTTGCTCGGTCGGGTTAAGTACATACCAAATATAGTTATGGACTTAGACACTATATCCAACACTAGGATCGGTAGAAGACATGAATGCTTCATAGTGATAGTGTTTGGTTATATCTTTGGATGATCGGGTTCCAGTACCAACAGAAGGACTTCTTATTATTGGCCAAGCAGATGATATCTTATCCATATGTGTAGACATGATTGATGATTTGCATCAGTTGCATTGGATGGAATGTATTGATCTTTGAGAGGCATTTCTCTTTCTCGGTTTATGAACATTCAACAGATAGCTCTTGAACCACAAGAATTAGCTACTCAGTTGATGATGCAAGTTTCCCCCCCCCCCCCCCCTAGTGAAGTTTATGATTCCCCTAGACAGAAGTATTGGGAATTATGGGAACTTTATGTCCAGTTTGTATCTCTTTAACATCTTTTCCATAATATTCTGACTTTTTGGAGACATGTGATTTATTGTATGTAATTGAACACTTTCTTCTAAGACTTGAATTTCGATGGATGTGATAATTGGTGGATTAAATGGCATGATTTCCACTTCGACCAACAAAGTGGAAGTTACAGTCAAGGAGTCTTCAGTGACGGGTGGTCCATAGTCTTTAGTGTGTTGAAGTTGTGAGGTTGATGAAAATAGAATCTCAGTAGTCTAGCATTCTCCGTAGGGTCAAAAAGAGTATCATAGTTAATTTCAACTATGTTTATGAGGTTCAGAATGAATTGGAATATCATTCTCCATAATAAATTTTTATTCATTGTGAGGAGTTGTCTTCTAGACATAGAACTAATCAAATATCTTGTCAAAACATTCCTCTATTATCCTTCTCCTTTGGATCAAAACTCTGTATGCGAATTTGTTTGTAGAATATCCCATAAAGATTCCTTTATATGATTTGGGTGCAAATTCGCTCAATTACTCCTTATTGTTAACTAGAAAATAGTTGTAACCAAGAATGTAACAGAAACGAACATTGGTTTAATGAGTTTTTAAATTATTGTATGGAGCTCCATTGAGGCGTTTGGGTATGATGCTTTGGTTTTACACAAAGCATGCTTTCAAACTGCTTTTGCCCATAATTATAGAATCAGGTTTGCGAAGTTGAGCATTAACATGGCTATTTCTATAATAGTTATGTTCCATATTTCTACCATGTTATTCTGTTGCGTTGTGTATTGCCTTCAAGAACTTGTGATTGATTCCTTTGGTCGCCAAGAAGTTGTTATGAAGTCGGTTAGTGAATTATGCTCCGTTGTCACTTCAGATCTTACGGATGGGAAGCTTGATCTGCTACTCTATTTCCTTGATGAAGATGATCAAATTCTGCGGTGTATCTGATTTTAGCCTAAAGAAGAACACCCAAGTGAAGCAAGTCTAATCATTAAGATGACTAAGATATTATTTTGTGATGCTGAATGGAAACTATCGAGGGACCACAAATTATTGATATACCATAAATTAAGGTGAGCAAGTTTCCGGTGCCATAGCCAACTGATCTCGGAGACCACTTTTGACAGAAAACATAGTTGCAGTTTACCGATGACTAGAGATATGTCTAATGGGAACATTTTTCCAACATCCTTTGATTTAAGTAGGCACCTTGATCTATCCTTTTTTAAGGATGTAGCTGTATTCATCATCGACTTCAACATGATGACCAACATTAAAGTGTTGACCAACACTTATAAGATTGTGTTTCAAGCCTTCAACATAGGCAACCCTTTGATTAGATAATTTTCCATTTTTCAAAAAACCATCTCCTTGGATAGTTACATTTGCATCATTTAAATTAAACCGACCACCATGTGTCACTACTTTAATGTCATAAAGGTATTTCATCCTTCATGTCATGTTCACGAATCAGGCGCTATCAATTAGCCATTCTATTTTGTGATCTTCCTTGCATATTGCCTGCATAATTAGTTAGTTAATTTAGGCATCCAAACTTGTTTTGGGTCAACAACAACATAGTATGATTTGTTAACAAATTTATCAAAAATAAGATGGAGTATTCAAAGTTATTGTGGTGCGTGGTTTACTAATTTTGTACGCTAAGGTGTTCTTGACCTCTTTTCTTTTCCGAATCTTTTTTGAGATAAAATATCCTTTCATAGACCTAGAGGCAGTTTCCATAACATGTGTATAAGTGCTAAATGTGAATTTCTTATCATTTATTCATATTTTATCCTAGTTCTGTGTGACATCCCCAAAATCTCAGCCAGAAAAGGCCGATTTTCATTTATGCTTTTAAAATAATTTCAGAGTAAATCCTTTTAATTTGAAAGAGTTGCGGAATTTGTTCCCAAAAACAAAACGTGATAAAATAATATTTACCAAAGAATTTCATAAAAGAAATGTATTTTCATTATATAATAAAAACTCGGGATGTCATGTTCCGATACAGACCATAAAGCATAAACGATAACATTACAAGTCATTCAACAAATATATACATATACAGACTTGTAAACAAAACAACTTAATGATTTATCCATCTTATGCCCTTGCGCCACTTCCTGTAATACAAATAAACTGAGTGGGTCAGGCTTGGAGCCTTGTGAGCATATAAGGTTTTCAACCCACAATAAATAATTAAATTAATTTTCATCAACCAACAATAACTCAATTACCCATTCCCGTTATTCTCACTTTACATCCCTAAAATAACTAACACAAGGGACCTAGTCTAAGAATATTTCATCCGAGCGACAACACATGCATTCAGGGGTTTCCCAGAAATATATGTCAAATAAGACAACCATGAGGGGGATGGAGTACAACGAATGAACACCCAAGTTAATTAACACCTATAGGTGGCGAACCTGCTAGCGTTAGGACTGTCTAGAAAATTCTATGGTCGTCATCTAAACTCCGCTAGATGAATAAATCAAAAACAACATCGAGGCCTCTCATCTGTTTATCACACAACTATCTACCCATGTTCTACCCAACATATTAGTAGATAAATATATATATTTTTATACATAGTTTAAAACCTATATAGAATTCTCATTCAATACATATTCCAAACAACAGATGAGACACATACACATAACATGTATTTCATAGAGAATAACTCATATATATGAGATAGAAGAAAGTGAATATACATTCACGCATATAACAAAAAAATATACACATAACACGTATTTCATATAAAATACTTCATAATTATGTGTTAGAAGAAAGTAACTACACACTCACTTGATCAGAAGATGATCGGACAACACTACAGCTTGTAGAAGTAGTATTCTTCAGTAGATATGGAAGATCTTCACAAAAACCGGACTCCTCACGGGCAGAGCTTCGGCTCGGGAATCACACTTCTCGGGATCTTCGGGGCTTCAGGACTTGCTTCGGGGCTTGGTATTAATACCAGGGCTTTAGGATACTTCTGGCACGCAAAACGATGCAAAACGTGAGAGAGAGAAGATAAAAAGAGCAAAACTCTCGGCTGCCTTCACAAGCCTTTTATAGAGGCTGAGCCTCGTATTACACTGGGCGTAATGCCCTTACGCGGGGCATACTCCTCCGAAGTCGTCACTGCTTGCATCATCGGAACTTTGACGTATAGCCTTACACTGGGCGTAATGTGGTATGCTGGGTGTATAGCCTTACACTGGGCGTAATGTGGATCGGAACGATGAATCCTTGTTTCAACCACTACATCTTTATGCAAAGATATCAGGCTTATCCCACAGTTCAAATTCGATGCTTATGTTATTCTTAATTCATTAAATTATAATAATTAAGATATTAAACACATAATTCACATAATACTCACAAAAAGAGTTACAAGGGTTAACCTAGACTATTACATCAATGATAATGCCTAGCCTGGAAACGCGTGCGTTACAGTCTGGATTTAAGAACATAATCAATATGTTTCTCAATATTTATTTTCATATCGTACTTTTCTTTATTTTAATGATTGACAATTATAGTGTTATCAATCATGACTATCTTGACTTTTGACGAATTTTTTTATTTAGAAGCGTGACATTCGCATTTTCACGGTCAGAAAAGACCGATTTTGTTTATGCTTTGTTTAAAAATTAGAGTAATATTTTAAATAAAAGTGTTACGGAATTTGTCCCAAAACAATATATGATAAAGATTTATCAAAAGCATTTCCGTAGAAATGTATTTCATTAAAAAGACTCGGGATGTCATGTTCGATACAGATCATAAGCATAAACAATACAATATAAGACTTACTACGTTATTTTGTATTTACAGACCTAAAATCCATTATTCTCTCATCCCAAGACATCACATCTATGCTCATGCGCCACTACCTGTAATACAAGAAACTGAGTGGGTCAGGCTTGGGAGCCTGGTGAGCACATAGCGTTTTCAACCTAAAATAAATAAGTTTATTAACTTTATCAAACCAAACAAACCCGATTACCCGTTCCCGTTATCCTCACTTTACGTCCCTAAAACATCTAACACAAGGGACGTAGTCTAAGGACTATCATCGGGATGGACACTACTGCTAAGGGGATTCCTCAGCAATAAATGTCCTTAAGGCAACCATGTGGGGGATGGAGTACATCTGGTGAGCACACAGTTCAAATAAACACGTACAGGTTGCAAGCCTGCTAGTGTTCCACTAGACTATCTAGAATAGTCCATGGTCGTCATCTATACTCCGCTGGATGACTGGATCAACAATAACATCTATAATGAGGCCTCTCATTATTTTATTTTGTGACACAACAACTATTACATCTACCCATGTTTTACCCAACACATTTTGTAGATATAAAATACATATGCAGTTTAAATCATCGAAAACATGTATAAAACGTTCATCCAGCATAGATATCAAGTATTCAGATAATATGCACACATAGCACGTAATTTATATAGAATACTTCATATCTATGTGTAAGCTAAAAGTAACTATGCACTCACAACACGTAATTTATATAAAATACTTCATATCTATGTGTAGGCTGAAAGTAACTATGCATCACTTGATTAGGTAGTGACTCGGTACTTGAACAACACTTCGTTATCTCAAAAAAAAATTCTTTGACCAAACCTAGTATTAATACCTAGTATTAATACCACTACAGTTTAGTTTTAACATTAATCGCGCTTAATTAATAGTCTAGCTATTATTACTATTATATAAGTGTTAAATAACACTCAATATAACTTATAATAATAGCCCAAATAATTATTTTAAGGTCCTAATAATGTTACTATAATTAAATAAAAGCTATATTAAATATATCATAGGTGTAACTCACTTACATCGGGTATTTATTAAAAACCGGGATTCGCTGGAGCAGCGTTTCCGAGCCGAAAGCTTTTCTTCTCGGAGCCGTCGAGGGCACCGGGGCTTTCTTCTCATGATAGGGAGGTTCCCTAGACTTGGGAGGGGTTTAGGGAGGTTAGAGAGAAGTTAGAGAGAGAAATAATGGTTTGAAGGTGTGAGGAAATTATGAAGAGTTCATCTCTTATTTATAGGAATTGTATAGTAAAGTAGTCTCCAAGCTTCGTCCGTAACTTTTGCATAGAAGCTCCATTTTTGTCTGTATTTTTACCATTGAGTTCCTATTAATGAGATCTTCAACTTTCATCTAGACCTCGTTGGCTAATTCTCATTCTATCTCGGATTTACAAAACTGTATCGAATTTGTCGCGCTCGAAAAGTAGAGACCAAGCTTTGTCCATAACCGTCGCATACGAGCTCCATTTTTGTCTGTCTTTTACCGTAGAGTTCCTATTAATGAGATCTTCAACTCTCATTTAGACCTCGTTGGCTAATTCTCATTCTATCTCGGATTTACAAAACTGTATCGAATTCGCCGCGCTCGAAAAGTAGGGACTAAGATTCGTCCAAAACATTCGCATACAAGCTCTGTTTTTTACTGTCTTTTTATCGTTTAACTCCTATTAACGATATCTTCACTTATAGTTTAGATTATTTTGGCTAAAAATCGACCGATCTAAAATTCAGATTTCGGGTTGTGTACTTCTATGCTAAATCTTAGAAAAATCACAACTTCGTCATACGAAGTCAGATTTGGATGTTCTTTTTATGAACACTTTCGGTTTAACATATACTATGACTTTCGTTTAGATCGCTATGGCTAAATCTTGCTCTATCGTAAATTCACTATTTACACCTCCTGGTATTGTGTCGGGTTCGTCACGAAACTTCGACGTGTCATAACTTCTTCGTTATAACTCGGATTTCGACACTCTTTATATGTACGAAAACCTTGTAACATATACTAAAACTTGGTTAAGATTATTTATTCTTAATAATCTTTTGTCGAAAAGTCGTTTTCGACCACTATTGCCTCTAATTTGACTAGTCCGGATCTATAGGTGTTACAGTTATCTCCCCCTTAGGATGATTACGTCCCGGAATTATCAACGAAACAAGATTGTATAATGACTCCATACGTTATCTCTTCATCCTAGGTAATAACTGTAACTTCTATGTTGCTTCGAACGAGTATCTAACTCTTGGACTCCTTGACTGTAGGCGGTGCTCAGTCTTGCACCTGCTCGTTAGACTTTCAATCATGACCTTCGTGTCACAACATCATTCTTTATCAGAGACTCCTTCTTCTTCTTAACAAACTTAGGATAATTTAATTTGATTACTACAATTGACCGATGTGTCATATTCTAATGATCTATCATCGTATGTAGCAATGCTTAGACTTAGGTCTTGTAGAGTCAAATTCCGGAATGGAATATGCCTTCCTTCATCGTCTAATGTGATAAAATCACATTTTAACATGTATCATTTCTAGCTACCAACTTCTTTAACAACGAGCGTGATACTTCTATTGATCGCTTTGATTTCAATCATTTGGTTTAAGTCGGACGCTACATCAAACTTGGTTCTCTGAACCACGTAACCTACTCATCGTAGTCGGACTCAATGTGATATGACCACTAGGGTCGGGATAACAACAATCTTCTTAGTCATTATCGAAACAATGGTAACGACATACTTGAATAAAACAAAATCAATTACTAGTTTCTTGGTAACCTTGTGACTTTCCCTGATCCAAGTGTGAGTCATGTGCTTCCGGTAGTATAGGTCTCTACTACCTTTCACACCTACTAATACTCGTCCCAAGTATTGTCCCATAGTTTTCCAAGTCATCATACAAGAAAATCACATAGAAACATAACACATAAAATATCTAAACGATGGTTTTATATTATACCTTGAAACGATTACATGGGTGTTTAAGTTCACCCTAGATTATGCCTCTAATAGGCTACACTATATGACACTATCTACATCACTTCTTCATAACTTGATCTCCATGTATCCACCCTCACTCCTGATTCCTTGCATCGTCAGCTGCTTCGTCTAGGATCATATGGAATGCTCTTGCCTTTGGTTTTGACAGAATGTTTGGTCTTTCCGCTTCTTTCTTTTTCGGGCAATCCTTAGCAACATGCCCTTCTTCATGGCATTCTTAACACACACTTTTGCTGGCAGTGCACTCTTTGGCATAATGTTCGGTCTTCCCACACTTGTAGAAAGTCACTTCTTCGCTACATTTCCCAAATTGATTCTTCTTGCACTTCTCGCACCATTTCACTTTGTTTCCTCCTCCGCTAAACTCCTTTGAACCAGACTTGATCTTCTTTTTGGGCCTCGTAGACCCCTCAAACTTCATCTTTTCACCAACCTCAATCTTGTTGGCAGCTCTTCCCTTAATCATATCTTCCACAGACTTGGCAGCCCAGATAGCTGCCTCCAGAGTAGGTGCCTGATGCACTGGCACCGCGTACTCCCATGGAAGTCCCTTTGCGTACTTGTCGATTTTCGTCAGCTCATCTGGAAGTAGATGCAAGGCGAACTCCATCTTCTCTGTGAAGTTGTTGGTGTATTCATCAATTGATATGCTTCCTCTCTTCAAGGTCAGGAACTGGTTCTCTAGCTCGAGTAAGTTTTGAGCTAAGCATTACTTTCGTTTAAATTGCACCAGAAACTCTGCCCATGCCAGTTGCAGGGGCTCATTGGGGCTCAAGTCTTCCCTAGGGTATTCCACCAGTGAACAGCGCCTCCTCTGAATTGACGTACTACAAACGTGGTTTGTAGCTTGCCTTTGCAACTACATGTCATGAAGGCCAATTCCATCTCTAAGATCCAATCTATCACCCCGATCGGATCTTCCTTCCCAGTGAAATTCGATGGCTTGCAAGTTAGAAAATCTTTGTACTTGCATCGATTCCTCTCGACTCCTTCATCATGATTGTTCCTCCCAATCACCGGGGGATTAGCTTGACCAACGGTCCTGCTGTCGTTCCCTTCCTCAGACTACCCATCATTCAGCTCGGGCTGTTCAATAGGCATCATAATTTCCTCTTGAGCTTGTTGAAGTAAACACCTTGTTTCCTCCATTTGACGATCCAACATCATCTAGATCAATGCTTGCACTTTGGCCATCGTGATGGGCTGGGGTGAAACTTCTACTACAACTGGTATTTGGAGTATCACTGGGGACTGATCTCGGTTCCCATTTGCATTCATGTTTTCGCTACGGGTCCTTGCCATATTGATCTATACACCGAATAAGGTGAATCTAGATCTTTATTTAGGATTGAAATTTAAATCATCCTTATCACTCTGAAACGTTTATATGCTAGTTCTAATATCGTAGTTAAACGCTTAGAATCCTAAACACATAAGGTTTCCCGATCCGGTTGGCAACAGACCATAGATCCGAACAAATAAGAGCATGTCAGGCACAAGGAATTTAGCACATAAAAGCATTCTAGGCATAATTCCTAACATAAGCTAGTGCTCACACCTCACAATCATCGCTTAGCATTCTAAGTTTAATTCTAGAAATCCTACAAATTCCTAGTTTGCTTAAACTAATGCCCTGATACCAACTGTGACATCCCCATTTTCACGGCCAGATAAGATCGATTTTGTTTATGCTTTGTTTAAAAATCAGAGTAATATTTTAAATAAAAGTTTTACGGAATTTGTCCCAAAACAATATATCATAAAGATTTATCAAAAGCATTTCCGTAGAAATGTATTTCATTAAAAAGACTCGGGATGTCATGTGCGATACATATCATAAGCATAAACAATACAATATAGGCCTTACCACATTATTTCATATTTACAGGACTAAAGTCCATTAATCTCTCATCCCAAGACATCACATCTATGCTCATGCGCCACTACCTGTAATACAATAAACTGAGTGGGTCAGGCTTGGGAGCCTGGCGAGCACATAGTGTTTTCAACCCATAATAAATAAGTTTATTAACTTTATCAAACCAAACAAACCCAATTACCCGTTCCCGTTATCCTCACTTTATGTCCCTAAAACATCTAACACAAGGGACCTAGTCTAAGGACTATCATCGGGATGGACACTACTGCTAAGGGGATTCCTCAGCAATAAATGTCCTTAAGGCAACCATGTGGGGGATGGAGTATATCTGGTGACCATGCAGTTCAAATAAACACCTACAGGTTGCGAGCCTGCTAGTGTTCCACTAGACTGTCTAGAATGGTCCGTGGTCGTCATCTATACTCTGTTGGATGATTGGATCATCAATAACATCTATAACAAGGCCTCTCATTATTTTATTTTGTCACACAACAACTATTACATAGCTGAAAGTAACTATGCACTCACAACACGTAATTTATATAAAATACTTCATATCTATGTGAAAGATGAAAGTAACTATGCACTCACTTGATTAGGTGGTGACTCGGTACTTGAACAACACTTTGTTATCTCTAAACAATTTTTTTCCTTGACCAAACCTAGCATTAATACCACTAGAGTTTAGTTTAACATTGACTAATTAATAGTCTAGCTATTATTACTATCATATAAGTGTTAAATCACATTCTATATAACTCCTAATAATAGCCCAAATAATTATTTTAAGATCCTAATAATGTTACTATAATTAAATAAAAGCTATATTACATACAGTATGGGCGTAACTCACTTACAACAGGTTTTTATTAAAAATCGGGCTTCGCTGGAGCAGCGTTTCCGAGCCGAAAGATTTTCTTCTCGGAGCCGTCGGGCGCTCCGGGGCTTTCTTCTCGTGATAGGGATGTTCCCTAAACTAGGGAGGGATTTAGGGAGGTTAGAGAGAAGTTAGAGAGAGAAAGAAAGGTTTGAAGGTGGGAGGAAATTATGAAGAGTTCATATCTTATTTATAGGAATTGTATAGTAAAGTAGTCTCCAAGCTTCATCCGTAACGTTTGCATACGAGCTCCGTTTTTTTCTGTCTTTTTACCATTGAGTTCCTATTAATGAGATCTTCAACTTTCATTTAGACCTCGTTGGCTAATTCTCATTCTATCTCGGATTTACAAAACTGTATCGAATTCGTCGCGCTCGAAAAGTAGAGACTATGATTTGTCCATAACTTCCGCATACGAGCTGCGTTTTTGTCTGTCTTTTTACCGTTGAGTTCCTATTAATGAGATCTTCAACTCTCATTTAGACCTCGTTGGCTAATTCTCATTCTATCTCGGATTTACAAAACTGTATTGAATTCGCCGCGCTCGAAAACTAGTGACTAAGCTTCATCCATAACTTTCGCATACGAGCTCCGTTTTCGACTGTATTTTTATCGTTTAACTCTTATTAAGGATATCTTCACTTATCGTTTAGATTATTTTGGCTAAAAATCGACCGATCGAAAATTCAAATTTCGGGCT
Organism: Lactuca saligna; assembly: GCF_052625555.1. Lineage (NCBI taxonomy): Eukaryota > Viridiplantae > Streptophyta > Magnoliopsida > Asterales > Asteraceae > Lactuca > Lactuca saligna. The sequence goes on from NC_136421.1 coordinate 77,103,830, forward strand.
GTGCACTTCTATGCTAAATCTTAGAAAAATCATAACTTCCTCATACGAAGTCAGATTTGGATGTTCTTTTTATGAACACTATCGGTTTAAGATATACTATGACTTTCAGTTAGATCGCTAAGGCTAAATCTCGCTCTATCGTAAATTCACTATTTACGCCTCCCGATATTGTGTCGGTTTCGTCACGAAACTTCGACGGGTCATAACTTCTTCGTTATAACTCGGATTTCGACACTCTTTATATGTACAGAAACCTTGTAACATATACTAAAACTTGGTTGAGATTATGTATTCTTAATAATCTTTTGTTGAAAAGTCGTTTTCGACCTCTATTGCCTCTAAATTGACTAGCCCGGATCCACATGCGTTACAAGAAGAGTAACACCTACATTGTTGTTACTTATCACAGATTTAGGATTATGCGACTTAGCACGCTTAAGGATTTTTCAAAGTTGTTTTGTGCAGATTTGTTTTGAAATGGTTTTTCTACCACATAATCTTTTAAAATCCTTTTCCTTGAAAATTGTGACCATTTGTTTTAATAATATTGAGATTTAACTCAGCTTGCCTTTTCTCAATGTGATATTTAATTTCAACTTTTAAGAGTAAGTATGGTCCTACTAATATTATCTCCTTATCAACATAGGATTTTAGGGACATATTTGGACCTTGGAAAAAGATCTCTTTCCACTTTGGGTGTTGATCCAGGACATATTGTTCCAATGACTGTTATTAGATAACAACCAACATAAAGTCGTGATGTTTCTAGCTGAATCTCTTCAATGACATAACTATTGCTCAAGCCTTGAAGTTTTCTAGGACATAATTAGTTGTCTTCAGATTACGTCTTGCCATTGATTAAGAAATGAAAAGGTCCTGTCATGTAGGATATATGTGTGATAACTATCAAAATTCGAGTCGGTTCTAGATTTTACTAGACATAGTTGCACATATGGGCACAACACATATTAGACTTAGTAATTAGAAGCTAAGTTATAACCTAGTAGAAACTTGGAAACAGATAGAAACAATGGATGGTGTACTTAGATTTCACATTGATATGTGAATTCTACAACTACTTAACTGTAGTGACTATCCATATTCGGGTCGCTCTTTGAATCGAACACCTTTTTATGAATCATATACACACATCATGCACTTGACCTAGTGGTATAAATTAGGTCCGAGTCTCGTAGGAACTTAAGTCAAAGTTGAAGACTAGGACTAGTACACTTGATTCCTCAATTTCGCTTGAATCTCGGAATCACTACATAGAATGCCAATAAACCAATAAAAATAAATTATAAACATTATTTATAACTATAAAAGAGTTATAATACCATAAGATAATTTAAAGTCTCAAATATTCAATTTATTTTGATATTCAAAGTTTATTAAACTCCAAAACCCTAAAAGCCCTAAAACCTAAATTTTATAAAATTTGACATCAAGAATTTTATAAAAATAGTTATGAAACTTATAATATTATCTTAAAACAATTAAATTCAGTGAAACATAGTCAAGAAAAATAAAAATTGAAGTCATTAACATTCATCCTTAATTTATAAGTCAAAAATCAAGGTTTCATGAATTAAAGCTTGATTTTAGTGCACATTTTATATAAAATTTAGATATTTTATAAAATAACTTAAATTTTGTAAAATAAAATGAATGATAAAGGGTTATTATACTCAAAATTTCGGACCCCTCTCTTCCCATATATCTCTCTCACACTCTCACTCTCCAACACACACACATCTATCTTCTTTCTCTCTCTAGAAAACTCTCTCTACCTTCTCTCTAATTTTTTTCTCCAAACACCACAACCACAGCCTCTTAACCACGAAATTATGGAGATTAATTAGGGGTTTTCAAGCCACAAATAAATTTAAGGTAAAGAACATACATCTCTTGAAGATCCACAACAATGATTTAAGCTATGCATGTGCATTTTACTTCAAAAACCGACTTCTACTTCTTCATCTTCTTCAAACTTATTTTCTTTTTGTTAAAATGGTTTTTAGAACATCATGGATGTGTTCTAACACCATGCATGTATTATAAACAAGGTTGCATGTTCATGATCTTAGTGCAAAAATCGATTTTAAGGACTAAAACATCAAACTCAAGTTAAGAGTTTTTGAGAAACAAAATTTTGTTCATAAATGCATGTATACATTTTGATAAGTTTTAATCTTTTGATCTCTGGAAACATGACTAAAATATGAATTTATGATGATATATTAAAATTATTTCAAAAGATTCACTCAAGGAAATGATGAAAACTCACTTTTCTAACCAATCATCATGCATGCAATCTGCCATATTTAATTACCTAACTTTAAACTGTCATATCTCACTCATTTCTTAACCAAAATTCGTGATTCATTTTCTGAAATATAATAATTTGAGTTAAATTTCAAACCCAACTGGTCTCACTGTAAAATATTAGATATCCGATTTCTGGCAATTTTTATAAATGGGTTGCGTAAACAGCTCTTTTATTGTGATCACCATTTTTGCCTTGTATGATCAATGGCGTTAATCCCAACCATAAATCTGGGGAAAAGTACTTTAGAAACTTAACATATCCAGTGAATGATTGCTGAAATTTCGTGGCTTAAAATCCCACTGAATGGGCTATACAAATTCATGAACTTCAGCCACATTTACATCTCATGCACCATTGCATGCAACATTTCTTAACTTGTTTCGGTTCAATACCCCTATTTCCCTTCTGAATAAATTTTGAACATTTTTCGTTTTGAAAGCCCTCACATGCATGTGATAATCTGTAAAATACCAAAATCTTTTTTTTATTTCTTTGATTTATTAAAATTATTGCTAGAAACCAAGGGCATAAATCACATAAAATACTTCCAGAGGTTAATAAATCCGAAATAAATTCATGGATGACCCCTATGGTGAATAATGCCCCCTCACTAAATTTCATCAATTTTTGTTGTTGTTTGGTGTGATTTATGATTTTCTTTTCGTTTGGGTATAATAAAACACAAAACCACCTTAGAAAGTGTGAAAATTGTATCTAACAAATTTCGCAGCTCTTACCTATGGTGGGAGAGTTAGAAAAATAATTTCAGAATTTTTCATCATGCCTTCCTATTTTTCTTAATTTTTGGTAATTATAATGGCCTAAAAATAGGAAAAATAGTTATGATTATCCAAAATTCATGAAATTTAATCAGAACATCATGTTGTACAGTAGGAGGTTAAATATACATATTGATGATTTTTCTCTACTGTAAACTATTTTTCTCCTATTTTCTAATGTTTAATATACTTAAATACACTTAAATACACATAAATACCCAAAACCAGATTATACAATATGAAAACCACTTTTGGTATTTTTCCCTGATTACTTACACTGTAAATGATGTTACAAAAATTTTTGGTAATTTATTTTAACTATTTATTATTTATTATTCAATTAATGATTATTTAAGGGGATAAAACAAGGAAAAATAGAAATAGCCACTGAAAAATATCTTTTATATTTTTCCCAGCCTAGTTATGTATAATAAAAGTTAAATCAAAAGTATGGGTAATTTTGGAAACTGTTATCTATTTATTTCAATTTTTATTGGAATAAATGATCAAAAAATCATAAAATATAATTAAACAGCTTGGAAATCCATTTTTATATTTTTCCCAGCTTAGTAATGTTGAATAACAGTAATATAAAAAGTTTGGGGAATTTTCTTAACTCATTGCTATTTTTCATGAATTTTTTATCAATTTAGAGAATTAAGTATATGAAAAATGGTTATACATATCCATAATGCAGGAAAATTTATCTAGAAGTCTATTAATGTATTTAGAATCAAAATCTGAAGTTTGGTAAATTTTTATTAAATTTTTGGTATTTTTCATGATTTTATGGTTATTCAAGAAACTAAAATGGTGAAAAAAAGTTAGACAAATCAAATATTCAAGAAAATTTATCTTGAGGTCTTTGACTTCAATTAAAACTGAAATGCAAAGTTTGGGAAATTTTATAACTTAATTGATTTAGTTTTCGAATGTTTAATCATTGGAACGCCTCTTAAAATGTTAAATATTAACATTTCAATAGTGAGAAATTACACTTAAATTGTTATATAACAATTGATTCATTGGAATTTAATTTTAATTGAAAAATGTTTATAACTTATCAATATTAATTTTTGGCACACTATTGGCATAATTCTATTGTAGTAGTAAGTATACTAGTGTTAGATTTCGATTAGAGACTCACTAGCGAATACCATTATTGTAGGAATCGATAGTGGTACGAGTGGAGCATAGTCAAGGCACCATTTGCATCATCTCAATGCATATTGTGAGTATTCACCAATCCCCTATTTTATGTTTTTAAATGTTTTGGGGTGGAAAAGCATGTCCTAAACTATTTATATCCGTTGTATTTATTTAATTGACTCGTATGAAACTTGGTTGCTATATTTCGTATGTATGTGTATGTTACTTTAATTCATGAGGACTGTATCGCGGTTAAGTCCCTGGAATCTCTAGACACAACTCATTAACTCTTTTGAGCCTATGGTTATTATGGATAACGCTATCAGGAGGTGGACAACTCCTCACTCGCACGATTCGCTTGAGTGCATTTTACCATTTTATACACTATGTTTGCGATACACATAGTAGTCAATAGGGCACGATTCGGTCATTAGGCTTGAGTTGTGAACTCATGAATGGAAACTTGATGCACGTACTATTCTTTATGCATATACGAAACTTGTATTCCCATGTTAGCAACGACACTTGTATACTTATTTTAGCAATGAAACTTGAATACTAATTTTAGCAACGAAACTCATTACTTATTATAGCAATAAACTTGTTTGTTAATTATAGCAGTGAACTTTGTTTCTCATTACAAAAGCGAACTTTTATTACTGAAAACTTATATACATGTTTTAGCAATGAAATTGTTTGCTCATTGTAGCAATGAAATTGATTGCTCATTTTAGCAATGAAACTTGTTTACTCGTTGGAGTAACGAACCTTATCTTTCATGAGAATATGTATGTTGCATCTTATTCGGGCAACATACTTTATTTCTCATGATGATAACGAACTGTGTTTACAAACTTATTTACTCCTTTTAGCAATATACTTTTATTATTGGAAACTTTTATCAAAACTTTGATTTCCACTCATGAACCAATATTATTTTGTTAAACTTGTGAGTACTCACCAACGATTTTTATAGTTGATGCTCGTTTTACATGCTTTTTCAGGAATTATCGAGTAAGTGGCACTTAGGGACACTTCACTTTTAGGAGCATTCACATGTGTTGTATTTCAATTTACATTGTAATTTCTTTTAAAAGTTATTCAAAACCATTGTAAAATTGTAATGATTTTTAATACTATGGTTGGTGTTGTCTTTTAACTTTTGCTATGAAACCCTTTGTACTGCCACGCCCTGTGTTTCCGCTTTAGCGGGGTGTGACAATATGGATGTTCGACATGAAAATGTGGTGGAGATTTCTCTCAAGTGTTGTATCCATTAGACCAACCCCAATTATAGGTGTTGTTTATAGATCTTTTATTGAAAAGATTTTCAATTGCTTCACTTTCATTATAGATCTTTTCTATTAAATGATTTAAACGCACAATTTCTACTCAGGCTAAATCATGTTTATTAAAAGTAACATATAACTGAGTTTCATTAAGCAACCTAACATGTTTTTCTAGTTTCAAATATGTTTCTAACATAGTGACGTTTAGCTTCTTATCATCTAGTCTTCCTTTCAAGTGGTACATATCTTTGTTCGCTATGTTATTTTCATCTAAGGCTTTGTAATAACATGTATGGAAATCAACATACGTTTAAGTGAGTTTTTCTAGATGAGGTTCATAGTCATCCATGCTATAACTATTTGATTGTATCATAAGTCTTACCTACTCAATGAAGTTGTTGGTTCTTTCATTTTTCATGAAGAATTAGTTTTTCTTCATCCGTGTGAGTTTGTCTTTGGTGTCATCACCCTTTCCCGCAACAAGACATAGCTTGCCTCACTTCCTATTGTTATTAGATTCCTCATCTTCATCTATTGAAGGGCATACTTGATGGTCTCTTCTTGCTTGTGCCACAACAACTTATTCAATCTCTTTTTCATTGTTTTCAACCTATCAAGCCAATCTAAGGTACAATGATTTGTCCTTCACCACATTACCCTTACAGTCTCTAGAAAAGTGATTCTCCTTCTGACATTTATGTCATATGAGAACTCCATCTTTCTTCTCTTTGGTGCCATATGTGGTGTCAGAAGTTTTGTCTTCTTTTGGTGCTTCAGTGAAGTTGGTAAACATCAAAGGTGTGTTATGAGACTGGGGTTGATATGGTGGATTTTGAGGTTAGGTTTTTTTGTAGATTGTTGTTGCACTTAAAAGTAGGTCTAATAAAAAAATAAATTTTCTAATAGTTTGGTGGTGGAAGCCTGTTGAACTGTTGGCTAACCAAGGATAAAGCATGTTGAAAAGCTTCTTCATCATCAGGTTGCATATCCGGTTCATGTGAATGTAGTATGCCATCATATTAGGTTTGGTAAGGGACTCTCTGGTATGAAGATATTGAGGTGATTTGTTGGTGATAGGTGGTGAGTGAGCAGCCAATGCGAGTGGTCCACCAAGATCTATACAATCTTTCATCACAGTAGAATCATAAGTGTAAGTTCATCATCAAGTTTCCATATCAAAAGAGTCTTGATCTTGCTATCTCTTTGAACTATCGTCTTCTCTATAGTCCACTGCTTTCCTAAACTAGTTAGGAACTGCAGATTTGTTTCATGATCACTTTGAGTAATTCATGTATTTGAGAGTTTGGTGATGTTGAGATTGAATCTTTCGAAATAATCATCAAGATATTATCTAGGGAGAGCTTTGAAGCTGTTGAAGTCGTTCAAAGCAACTGTGAACTTATTTTCTTGAGCTTGTTCAATTCATTCATAAAATTCTTAAAACCATATTAGATTTTGTTTGTAGATTTTTAGTTAATAATACTATTCGGAGGAACTCCACAATAGATGTCATAGAAAGTGATTTCATCTTTCTCCATCATGTCTATGTCAACGTTGGTAGGTCTACCCAAGGCAACTTGACCACCTCTAAGTCTTACTTAAGCTCCATTTGTGACAATGGGTGTAATGACAGGTACATGTGGTCCTTTTTCTATAGATCTCCATACTTCCTTTCCAAGTATTGTTTAATATCATTCAGTTCTTTGAGACCAGTGATGATATTCACTTACAACAAGTATTGGAGCTCGATTAGAACCAACAAAACTTCTAGATACATTTAACGAGTAATGTTGTGCTATTTTCCATGACTTGTTATATATATATATATATATATATATATATATATATATATATATATATATATATATATATATATATATATAATGAGCTTAATGGTATAGACGACCCTTTTAAATTAGAGTTTTTCTTTAGAAAAGATTTTCGATTTCAAAGAGACTTAAAAAGAAACCACCATAGCTTTGATACTAATTGATGAGAGAAGAACTGAATGATAAAGAGGCTATGGTGCAAAATTCAATATTCTTCGGTAGATCTGTAAGATCTTCACAAAAAACCAGACTCCTCGCGGGCAGAGCTTCGGCTCGGGAATCGCACTTCTTGGGATCTTCGGGGCTTCGGGACTTGCTTCGGGGCTCGGGATTTATACCGGGGCTTTGGGATACTTCTGGCATGCAAAACGATGCAAAACGGGAGAGAGAGAAGAGAAAAAGAGCAAAACTTTTGGCTGCCCTCGCAGGCCTTTTATAGTGGTTGAGCCTCGCATTACACTAGGCGCAATGCCCTTATTCGGGGCGTACTCCTCCGAAGTCGTCACTACTTGCGTCATCGAAACTTCCACCTCATCGCTTACGAACCTGGAGCACTCGAGTTGTACGCTGGGTGTACAGCCTTACGCTGGGCATAATGTTGATCGGAACGGTGACTTCTCCCCCCTTCGGATATTATCCGAAATATATATATATATATATATATATATATATATATATATATATATATATATATATATATATATATATATGTTGGGTCAAAATATGGTTTATACTTTATTTTTCTAGGCAATAATATTTTTGTGTAATATTTATGAATTTATGGCCTAGTTTACGGCTGAGTTTACGGCCGTAAACACCTTACGGCCGTAAACTCATTTACGGCCCATGTGTGTCCGGCCCATATTCAAGTATAAATAGAGGCGTTAGGGTAAGGAGTATAGATTGATGAACTAGAAGGAATTTACGGCAAGAGAGAAACGGGAGCTTTTATGTGTGTGTGAATCCTTTGTATCCGTATTTTCATTCATATTAATACATACAAAGATTCATATTATTCCTCTTCTTCTTCTCTTCTATTTTTGATCTTACATCATCCGTTTGATTGTGATTCCACACCATCAAACGGATCTGACTGATACACGGGCAGATTAGGGACTTACAATTGGTATCAGAGCCAAGTTGTATCAGTTAAAAAGATTTATTTTTCATCCAAAAATCGAATATTCTGTGTTTACGGTCCAAGCTTACGGCCGTAAACTCCGAGTTCTTGGGCCGTAAACTCTATTTGGAGCATTATTTGATCTTATTTTCGAAATATTTTTGCGTTTTTGGATAGATCTCGCAAAAATAAAGGGGGGTTTGTTCTTTGTGTTTTTCATAAAAAGAGGTTTTTAATTGAGTTTTGGAGTTTCAAAGTCGAATTTTCACGTAATCTTAAACTGTTTTCGGCCGGAGTTTACGGCCGAAAACAGTTCACAGCCGGCGGTGCGTTTGCGTTTACAGCTAGGGTTTCCGGAGATCTCGGCTCGGCAGCGGCTTGCGGATTGAAGCGGTGGGGCGTGGCTTGAAGAGCGGCTCGGCGTTTACGGCTCCGTTTGCGGCTTCAAGGCTCGGCTCAGTGGCCGGCTAAGAAGTTGGGGCTAAGCAGTTGGTCGCATAGCAACTTCAATTAAAAAGATGGAGCGACTTTGCAAAGGACAGTGATCGAACCAGCGCCTCCAACTCCCGAACACAGCGCCTTACCAACTCGTCTACCTGATTCCTTGTTCCTTTCGTCTGAAGTTTTAAATATAACCCGTTGTTTTCGCACCTAATTTCGAATTTCGACACTTTTAACCCAAAAACTCAATTTCTTTTATTTTTAAATTCTATTTTCATTCAAAATAAAAAAATATAATAATAATAATAATAATAATAAATTGTTTTTATTTTTTCCTTTATTTTTGACTTTTTATTTCAAATTTTGATTTTGACTTTCAGGTTTGACCTTCTTTTTCGTTTAATTTTTAAATTTTCAAATTTAGCTTTTCGGTTTGACTTTTCAAGTTTGATTTTTTTAATTTGACTTTTATGGTTGATTTAAAAATAAATAATAAAAAAAAAAAAAGTCGTCAGGGGTCTACGAGGGAGTTAAAAACATGAAAGAAAGTCGTCAGGATATGTTAAGAGAAAATTTCAAGTTTTTCGATTATGTCCCTAGAGAAACGCTCGAAACTCAGTTGCACCGATTTACTACACTCACTACTGAGATGAATATAGTCGGGATCTTCTTGACTAAGTCCGAGATCAACAAAAAGCTGTTGAATTCACTTCTAAAATCGTGGGACATGGACGTGGCTGACATCAAGAAGACAAAAGATCTTAATTGTCTTAGTCTGGCTGATATAATTGAAGAACTTAACGCTTTGAATTGTCGAAAAACAATGAGTTCAGCAAACCTTCCGGTCAATGAAGTGTCGTGTTCTCATTCATGTGAAGTTTCATGTTCTCAATCATGTGAAGATACGATTAAATTTCTTCGGGAACAAATTGATTTATTAAAAAGGGAAGTTGAGGACCTGAGATATAAAGGATATCAACTCAGGAAAGGACAGAAACCCCTGAAGGCTGAGTTAGAAGCTAAAACCAAGGACTTTAGGAAACTTCAGGAAGACTACAGTAACAAATGTGAAAACTATGAGTATGTAGTCAAACAAAATGCTGGGCTAGTGGCTGAAGTTGAATCTTTAAAAGGAAAGTTTGAAACTGCCAAACTTGATGTTAGAAAATATGATTTCTCAAGTGAGGTGGTTGCAAATATGATAGACCAAAGCATGCAGTTTAAAAGGAATCAACACAAGGGTCTAGGGTATGATAGTGTACCTCCTCCTTACAATCATAACTACACATCCATCCCTATGAAACAAGAAGAAATTGACAGGGAGGCACATCTTAAATACGGAAAACCAGATGGATTTGTGTCAGGGGGAGTTATTAATTTTGAAGATACTAATGTTGCAACTTCATGTGCAGGTAAAGTAGAAGAAAATGAGAACAAGGAGAACACTATTGAACAAACAAACGTCTCTTTGAGCTTTGATTCTGTTGCTTCGAACTCAACTGCTTCTAATCAACCTCCCGTTGGTAAATACAGACCATCATTTCAAGCTAAACAGAGTTCCTGTTGCAACTGTGCGTGTGGGAAAAGCAATAGACAACGCAAGGATACGCCACCAGGGGCAGGAATAAATAACTTCACAATGAAGAAAAAGACTTGTTTTCATTGTGGAACACCTGGACACATTGCCAGAAGTTGTCCTAATCGTGCATACGTTCCCTACTATGCATTAGGATGGAAAAATGCGCCAAGTGGGAGATACTTCAAAAGAAACCCTTCCATGTCATGTTCAGACAATGGTGATTGGAACGCGCACAAGGCCAGGAATCAAACCCACAAGGCAAAGAATCCGAATCCCAAGGGAAAGAAGGAAATGTCGACCCAGAAGTCTAGTTTAAGAGATGCTCCAGTGAAACAAAGACCGGTTAGGTCACGGTCATCTCGGCAGTCGGCTTCAAGTGCTAAATCAAGTGCCGAGGCACCCATAGGATCGAAAAAGAAATGGGTTAAACCCATCTACCAATGGGTACCAAAGGCTCAATCTCCCAAATCAACTAATGACTCTAATATTTCTTCATATTCTGTTTGTGATAAGCAAGATATGTCATGGGAGAAAGTATTGTGTGTTGATGACAAAGGTCGACCCAGTTTCAAAATGGACTGGGTTCCAAAGACCAACTGATCCTGCTCTGTGTCGGAGCAGCTATGGAGGCATATCATCAGACTTCGGTTTGTTGGTAGTGGATGCTCCTGGCATATGATAAGGGGCATCTCTAAAATATATAGTACTCATAACTTTGTTCGAGAGTTTGTATCCTTTGCGGGAAAGGAAAGAAGGGAAGAAAAGAAGGGATCACATGGGGTTAGTGCTTAATGACATGAAGAATTTTCGGATCTGTTCTGAGATTATGCGTGCTATTCTCAGACCTTCTGGATGCAAATTCAATCAGTGACTTACGGTTTGCATTTTCTTCTCTAATACTCCTAAGTTTTTTTCTTAACCTGATTCGCTTTAAAGACTAATTTTTGTTTTAGGATAGTTTAAATTTGCGCATTTACTTTCATTTCTCTCCTATGCACAAATTTAGGGGGAGAAATAAAAACAAAACAAAAATTAGATAATAAAAAAAAATAGAAAATCAGAAAATCAAAAATATGTTGGTTATGAAATGTGTTTGAGGGAGATGTTTTGGGAAGTGATATTATCAAGTGATAACAGGCAACGTAAGTCTCTGTAACGTACCTGAAGTTGAAGGGTCTATGCTCTGACTTGATGCGTTGGTAGGCACGAAAATTTTTAAATGGACTTGACTAGGGAGAGTTGAACTTAGGAAATTTATAGACTTGACAAATTTTGACCTAGTTAGATCCATTCAGCCTGACAATACGACGCTCGGATACGTTGAGCAGGGAGATATATATATGGGAATCTACTCGTCACATTAAATGAACCTGTACTTGGAACCGTGGTTTAACTTTTCCTCGATGTGCGGATTCTGTCCTTAATTCCGGTTGGATGGGGCGACTGGTAAATTCCGATAAATTAGGTCTGTAGAATATCATTTTCTTTCTTTCTGTCTGTTAGTCATATGTTGTCTCCTTTGCGTGACTTCCAATCCGACCTGGTACACAACATATGCAACTCTATTTCTCTGCAGGATATATATATATATATATATATATATATATATATATATATATGTGTGTGTGTGTGTGTGTGTGTGTGTGAAATACTTCTCATCTGTTAGCCATATGCTGTCTCCTTTGCGCGACTTCTAATCCGACCTGGTACACAACATATGCAACCTTCTTCTTCTCAACCCTTCTGAAGTAGTTAGCAATAGAATTCTGAATCTCTTCTCTCTCTGAATGGTTGTCTGCTCACCCGGTGTAAGGAGTACTCTGGAAGTTCTTGATGGATGGAGCATATCAGGAAGCGGGAAACACATTCTAGTACACTTAAAATTGAACTCATACAGATTGTCTGTAGATCTCGCTGCTCAATTTAGGTGGATAACAATATCCCTGGTCGTCGTCAGATGAATGGTCCTTAAGATATAGTATATAAGGAATTAGGATTAGATATAATTTTTAGGAACTTAAGTTCACCTTGTCTTGTATCAAATAGTATGTCCTAAATAAGTCACAAATTTTTCGTGTTTAAGTGGAACAAAATACCGACGATCGACCAGACAAAGATGTGAATATGGAAGGTACCGACAAGTGGATAAAGGTTGTCTAGAAACTTTGATCCCAAATCACTCTTACAGTTAGATATCATTTTATTTTTGTTAAATTTTTCATAGTTTCTTCTAATTTAAATATTATGGGAGAATTAAAAATTAAAAACAATAAAAAATCGAAAAAAAGAAAAAAAAATCCAAAAATAGTGTTATTTCTGTTTTATTTCTTTTTCAGAAAATATGAAAAAAAAATTGTGTGCTAAATTTTTCTTTTAGTTTTGTTTTGTCTTGAAAAGTGATTTCAGGTGAACATAAAACTCATGGAGTTTATGTTGAAGATTTCTGAGCCAAGGCTTCGTTCGTGAGCATCGAAGAATTCTCATTTGAAGGAGAAAGAAATGAAGATCATTCTTTCATTATTCAATCCTTATACCCCAGAAGCAAGGTGAAGCAGAAATTGAAGATTATGTGACGGATTGCATTGAAGCCTTCTCAATCAGTCTGCTGCTATCTTAAACCTGCTGAAGTGATCCAGAAGATTTGTTCTCTCTAAAGATTCTCAAGCTGAAAGCTCCATCTTTCAAGAATCAGTACGTCAAGCCTCCTCACCCAATGTGCGTTCAATGCCAAATTCTGAAGAAAACCTCAAGGGCTCAAGATGAAGTCATTCATTGAAGATTCATATGTTCATCCTGATGCTGTGAAGAAATCGAAGGTTAAAGCTGAAGCCAAGCTCCCATTGAAGATTAACAAGAAGAGCCAGCTACTTTTTAGGGTGAGCTTGTTGGGGCAATTAAGAAAAGAAAGCTATAAACCAAGGGGGAGATTGTTGGGTCAAAATATGGTTTATACTTTAATTTTCTGGGCAATAATATTTTTGTGTAATATTTATGAATTTATGGCCTAGTTTACAGCTGAGTTTATGGCCGTAAACACCTTATGGCTGTAAACTCATTTACGACCCATGTGTGTCCGGCCCATATTCAAGTATAAATAGAGGTGTTAGGGTAAGGAGTAGAGATTGATGAACTAGAAGGAATTTACGGCAAGAGAGAAATAGGAGCTTTTACGTGTGTGTGAATCCTTTGTATCCGAATTTTCATTCATATCAATACATACAAAGATTCATATTATTCCTCTTCTTCTTCTCTTCTATTTTTGATCTTACATAATCCGTTTGATTGGGATTCCGCACCATCAAACGGATCTGACTGATACACGGGCATATTAGGGACTTACAATATATATATATATATATATATATATATATATATATATATATATATATATATATATATATATATATATATATATAAATTTATATTTTAATTAGTTAATAAATTTCTTAAATTCATATCTTCATCATACGAACTCTGTTTTCGATGTTCTTTATATCCACACGTAAGTGAGACTATGCTCTACAACTTTCGTTTAGACTCCGTTGGCAAATTTTGAATTTATTTTTGTTATATTATTTTTAGTAGGCCGGGACAGGAAAACTCCATTATAAATTCATAACTTCTTCATCCGATGTCCGTTTTTGCCTATCTTTTTATCGTTTCACTACTATTAACGAGATCTTTGATTCTCGTTTAGATTGTTTTGGCTAAAAACCGTTCGGTATCAAATTGAGTATTCGGGCTGCATACTGCTAAGTCGAAACTTACAAAAATCATAACTTCCTCATACGAAGTGAGATTTTGGCGTTCTTTTTATGCAAGCTCTCAGTTAACAAACCCTACGACTTTCGTTTAAATTTCTAAGGCTAAATATTGCTCTAACGTAAATTTCACTTTTTACGTCATGTTGATGTATATTGTAAAAGTCGAATAGAGTGTTTTGTGTAGTTTCGCATTTTATGCTATTTTACTAAGTCATCTTTTGTGCGAAGTTAAAATGTATAGACTTAGTATATTTTTTGTTTGTTCCCTATAAATAGGGACTTAGGCTAGAAGTTGAAGGTCGATGCTAGAACTCACTTCTGCTTAACTTTGTAATCAGTCTTAATCAATATAAGATCTGATTAATATTTACTCTCTGTGTTCTTCATCTTAAATCGTTCAAATCTATCTTTTCTTTTCTAAATTCTCGATAATAATTCTCATCAATTGGTATCAGAGCCGGATTCAAACTGCTTAGATCTGATTTTCGTATAAGAATCATTTGTTTTTTGAGTTAAAAATTTACTCAAAATTTTCTGCACATTTTTGGTTTGTGAAAATCACTTTTGATCTTCAGATTTGAATTGATTCTGCATTTGAATTGTTATGTCGAGTAATCGATTAGTGATTTGTGATCAATTCATTTGATAAATTCTGAAATTCATCAAGGTTTCAAGTTTTCATATATTTTCTGTGTTCATCAATGGCGAACTTCAACATCAATTCAATGACTTCTTTCTCTCACTTGCTTGGTTCGTCAACCAAAATTCCGATGTTAATTCCAGAATACTATGATCAGTGGGCTGATAGAATGGAAGATTACTTAAATGGAATTGATGAAGAACTCTGGAAGTGTATCGATGGAACAGTACTAGCTCCTGCTAATGTTCAACCAATTGGATCATCCATTGCATCTACTGATGTTGAAGAACAACGAAATCGATTGAAGAAAAATGAAAAGAGATGCATGAGAGAACTAAGAGGTGCTATACCTCCTGTGGTTTACAATTACATTCGTAGTTGTAAAACAGCAAAAGAGATCTGGAATACTCTAAAAGAAAAATATCAAGGTAGTGAAAAGACGAAGATCAACTTTGTGAAGCAATGCCTAGTTGAACTGATGGAATTCAGACAAAAGGATACAGAAACTCTCGAAAATTGTTATGATCATCTGAATGAGCTTATGTTTCGCTGCAATAGGTATGGTATTACTAGATCTATCATGGAGTTCAATTTAACTTTCATTGTGAGTCTTCGCAAGGAATGGCGAGGTGTGAGCATGATGATTAAGAATCAACAATGTTTTGATACAACTACATTGAATGATCTTTACAATCAACTGAAAACACATGAATGTGAGGTCACAGAAATGTATGAAGAATCAAAAAAAGCTATTGGTGGTCCTTTGGCTCTTGTATCAAAAGTTTTAGAAACTGATGAAAAAGATGGTTCCGATGTAGAAGGATTTTTAATGACCTCCGATGATGAAGCAGTAGCATACTATTCAAACAACAGAGTTAAAAAGTTTTTCAAAAAGCCTTTTAATCCAAAAGGAAAGAATACTGATGTGAAAAATGATGTAACAAGAACTGGAGGAGAAGAGAAGAAGAAAATGGAGAAAACAGATGGAAAACAGAAAATGCGAATGAAGAGAAAAAGTTGAAGGGTGATTCAGGAATTTACTGTCACTATTGCAATGGTTCGAATCATTTCGCAGCTGATTGCATGTTGCGAAAGAAAGAAGAAAAGAAAGAAAAAGTCAAAGATGAAGCTTACTATTCTGAAAAGATTGAAGAATTACGTGCAAAGAACAAAGGAGTGTCTTTGGTTGCTAAGGGAGAATCTGATGAAGAAGAAAGTGGAACTTATCAGATCTGGTCTTCAGGATCTGATGATGAAGAAATGAGGCATCCCACACATGGAGCAATGTTCTTAGGTTTTGAGGATTGCGAAGAGAACATTTCAGGGAAATGTTTTATGTCTAAATCCACTGACAAGTCTCCCATGACAACCAAGGTACGTGCAATTCTTGAATCTTTTAATATTTCTTTATCTGCTTACGATGCTGAAATTGTTTCGTTTGATGATACTGTGGCTTATTTTGATTCTGTTATTGTGTCTGCTAGTAATGAAGCTAAGAAATTAAATGTGCAACTTAGTAAGACACGAAGGGATTTAGAAATAAAGAAGAGCAGAGTTGAAAAATTAGAAATGCAAGTCAAAAATATAGATTGTGATAGGAATAATCGTTCTAATGATGTTAGATTGTTACTAGCACAAAGAAACATATATTGTAATTCAGCAAAATGATTGTATGCAAAATTAACAGCTTTACATCATTCTTCTGATATTAGCAAAGAACAACATAGGAAACTTTTACCTTTTCTTGAGTATGAGCGTGAAGAAGTTGATGTTGTTTCTTATGATTGCGAAAGTACAATTGCTCAGTTTGACAAAATACCTGATGATAGATATTCATATGGTATTGTAAAAATTGATGAATTTCTGAATGATGATGAGTTGGTTGACATTGTAAATGAAAGTTTGACAAAAAGTGAACAAGTGAAAATCTTAAAGAAAACCGAAAGTTCAACTCTTACTTCACAATTCAGTTATGCTGATATTGATGAAAATTCTGATAATGTGAGTGAAATCAGTGAAATAGAAGAAGAAGAAGAGATTGATTGTTCTCAATTGTCGATCATTAATATCACATCTAAGATCAAAGGTTAAGAAATAATAGTTGATTCAATAGTAGAGAATAAAGTTGATAAATCTTCAACTTCGCAACATTGTAAGTTTGATAATGTGGAAGTTGAAAGCTGGAAATCTGATGATACTAATGAAAATAAAGAAGAACAGAAAAATTCAACTGAAACACATCAAAGCGTTGTGGTTGATCAAGTGTTTGAAAATACAAAAGAATTTGACAAAGTTTTAAATGGCAAAGGCGCACATTCTTGGGAAACCAACACAGTGGTATATCCAAATTTTGTATGTACTGATAAAACTATTTTTCCAAATCAAATTTTTGTCACTACTGGAAATGCTGAGAAAGTTCATCCTGAGTTCAATAAAATGATTGAAAAAAATAATCAAAAGTCTACACCTGAAGGTTTCTTCGCAAATCAAAACACAGTAGAAAACAATTTAACTCAAAATACTTATCTGTTTCAAAAACAAAAATCATTACAAAAATGGGTGGTTAAAGGTGAAAAATCAAACAAACCTTTTGAAAAAGCTGAAAACTCAAAGGTTGAAGTGAAATTAAATTCTCAAGAATTCAAATTGATGGTTGGAAATTATTCAACAGAAAATAATGTTTCAAAAAGACAAGCAAGAAAAGCAATATTTTGGCAAGTTGTGAATAATGAAAAAGAACAAATTTCAAAAACATCATCGAAATTTCAAAATAAAAACACTCAAACAACTCCGAGTTTTCATAAACAAATAAATTCTGTTGACAAACTTCCATATATTCGCAAATATGACGATAATAGAAAATTTGAGAATTCGCAAAAATTTGCAAATAATCAAAAATTTCCAAATGTTGACAAATTCACGAATAATTCATCAAGTTTGAAGAACTCAACTCAAGTCAAAGCGAAATTTTCACCACAACAACCAAATTTTCCAAATCCTTCAATATCAACACAAACCAAAGTTTCATACATCAAAGGAAAGTCTAATGTTAGTATGATCAATCATTGGTTTGAAGGGAAAGGAAAGAAATATCAAAGTGCAAAGTTTTCAGAACAACAAATCAAAAGTGCATTTGATAAGTTCACAAATAATTCTTCAACTGCTAGTACATCATCCCATAATTCGCAAGTTCCAGTTCAAAAATGGAAACCAATTATCAAAAATGTGAATGTTGTGAAGGATAAGATTACAATCAATGAGAATCCAAAATTATTAAATGACTATATTTCAATATCTAGAACTGATGATGCTGATATAATGGATTCTGTTAAAAGCAAAGTGAAAACATGGTTTATAAGTCTTGGGTTCCTAAATTTTTTCAATAAATGCAGGTGATATGTGACGAGCAATATGATACAAAATGGTATATTGATAGTGGTTACTCTCGTCATATGACTGGAAGAAAGGAAAATTTGCGAGATTACCGAAGCTTGGAAAATGCTGGAGTTGTCAAATTTGGAAATAATCACAAGTGTCAAGTGAAAGGATATGGGAAAGTCACAAATGGAAACTTCACAGTAAACAGAGTTGCTTATGTTGAAGGACTTCAACACAATTTGATAAGTGTATCACAATTTGTTGTGGGTACTGGAAATCAAGTAGTGTTTAATGAAGAAGGAAGTATCATCTCAAATGCAAAGACAAATGAAATACTACTGAAATCCAAAAGATATGGTGATATGTTTACACTGGACATCAAACCAATTGTGGGAAAACCAGCTGTGTGTTTACTATCAAAAGCATCTAATGATCTCAGCTGGCTTTGGCATAGAAGATTGTCACATTTGAACTTTCGAAATATAAATAAACTTGTAACTGAAGATTTAGTTCGAGGGTTACCAGTATTAAAATTTGACAATGATTCTTTGTGTGCAGCTTGCGAACAAGGAAAACAACATCGAAAAGGTCATCCGATTGTCATAGATTCAAAGATAGTAGATCCATTGGAACTTCTTCACATTGATCTATGTGGACCATTAACTGTTGCAACAATAAATAAAAAGCGGTATATTTTAGTTGTTATAGATGATTTCTCTAGATTCACATGGGTGTTTTTTCTCAGGTTGAAATCTGAAGTTGCTCAGACGATGATTGATTTTATCAAAAAGATTGAAATTAGTCTGAAGAAGAATGTACGAAAAATTAAAAGTGATAATGGTTCGGAGTTTAAAAATCAAACTCTTGACAATTTTCTCACAAACAAAGGTATTTTGCATAATTTCTCATCATCATATACTCCACAGCAAAATGGTGTAGTTGAAAGAAGAAATCGATCTCTATGCGAAACAGCCAGAACTATGCTAACATATGCGAATCTACCTCAATATCTTTGGGCAGAAGCTGTGTCCACAACATGTTTTACTCAGATCGATCATACATTCACAGAAGATTCAATGTTACTCCATATGAAATAATCAATAATCGGAAACCTAATGTAAAATTCTTTCATGTTTTTGGTTGCAGGTGCTTTATTATGAATCTCAAAGATAATTTTTCAAGGTTTCAAGCAAAAGCTGATGAAGGCATCTTCTTAGGATATTCACAGAATTCAGTTGCATACAGAGTGCTTAATAAATGAACAAGAAAAATTGAAGAAACTTTCAATTTAACATTTGACAATTACTATCTCAAACAATTGATAGTACATTCGATAAGAAACCAATACTTGTGGATTCAAATACTCAAATTGATAATTCTGAAATTAATGATTCTGATTATGACTTAATTTTTGGAATTCCTGACAGGGCAATTGATGCAGAAAATAATGCTCCTGATAATCACACATCAGAATCCTCAAAACATACTGATGAATCAACAATAACTACAACTTCGATAGATTGTGAAAGCACACCAAATGGTCATATGGAGGAGGAACACACAAGTGTCCATGCAGATTGTATACCAACTTTTGAGGGGGAGCATTCACAAAATCAACAAGAAAATCAAGTTGAGGGGGAGCATTCACAAAATCAACAAGAACATCAAGTTGAGGGGGAGCATTCACAAAATCAACAAGAACATCAAGTTGAGGGGGAGCATTCGCAAAATCAACATGAACATAATTTTGAGGGGGAGTATCCAAATGCAGATCATGTTGAGAGAGAGCATGATGAAACAGAGACAAATAATCTTGATAAAAATGCATACTTTCATGAAGTTAATGATAACTTTTCTGTTGCAGGATCTGAAAATGAAGATATGCATGAAGATGCACCATTAGAATATGATCCAAATTATCCACCACTTGCGAAATGGACAAGAACTCATCCACAAGAACAGGTAATTGGTAATTTACAAGAAGGTGTGTTGACTAGAGCTCAAATTCGTGCGAAAAATGAGGTACTGAATACTAACCAAGAACTTTGTATGTTTAATGTCTTTATTTCGAAAATAGAGCCAAAAACAGTCAAGAATGCTATGGAACACTCAGATTGAGTTGTTGCTATGCAATCTGAATTGGCTGAATTTGAACGAAACAAGGTTTGGAGATTAGTTTCTAAACCTTCTGATGTTTCAATTGTTGGATTAAAATGGATTTTTAAAAACAAAACCGACAAAGATGGCAATATTATTCGAAATAAAGCAAGACTAGTGGTTAAAGGTTATTCGCAACAAGAAGGCATTGATTATGACCTGTTGCAAGACTTGAAGCAGCTCGCATATTTTTAGCTTATGCAACTCACAAAGACTTTGATGTTTATCAAATGGATGTTAAATGTGCATTCTTAAATGGAAAACTCGAAGAAACAGTGTATGTTGAACAACCACCAGGTTTTGTAAATATTGAGCATCCTGATCATGTTTATATTTTAGATAAAGCTGTATATGGGTTAAAACAAGCACCAAGGGCCTGGTACGCAACACTTACAAATTTCTTGAAACAATCTAAATTTAAACAAGGATCAGTCGACCCCACATTATTTCGCAAGAAAGTTGGGTGTCATCTAATGCTTGTTCAAATTTATGTTGATGATATTATCTTTGGTTCAACTGATCCAGTATTGTCACTTGAATTTGAAAAATTAATGAAAAGTCAGTTTGAAATGAGCATGATGGGAAAAATTAATAATTTTCTTGGTTTAAACATAATACAGAACAGGCAAGGAATCTTAATCAATCAAGAAAAATATACGAAGAACTTGTTTGAAAAGTTTGGAATGCTTAATAGCACGAAGCTCAGAGTCCCTGTGGCAGTAAGAACACGACTAACTCCTTCGTTAGAGACTCCTGCTGTTGATTTAACATTGTATCGTAGCATGATAGGGTCTTTATTGTACTTAACTGCGAGTAGACCTGATATTATGTTTTCGGTTTGTTGTTGTGCTAGATATCAAGCAAATCCAAGAGAACCACATTTGACGGCAGTGAAAATATCTTTCGATATCTAAAGGGAACCGTTTCTTTAGGACTTTGGTATCCTGCAAAAACAGGATTTTTCATTCAAGCTTTTTCAGATTCTGATTTAGGAGGATGTACTTTGGATAGAAAAAGTACGACTAGTGGGTGTCAATTATTGGATGGAAAGTTGGTGTGCTGGCAATCAAAGAAACAAACTTGTGTGGCTATATCAACTACTGAGGCAGAATACATCTCTACGGCTGCTTGCACTTCGCAAATTATATGGATTCAGAGTCAACTTCGTGATTATGCAATCAACATGAAAAAAATTCCTTAGTATTGTGACTCACAAAGTGCGATTCGCATTTGTCATAATCTAGTGCAACATTCAAAGACAAAACACATTGCTCTTCGATATCATTTTATCAAACATCGTGTGGAAGATGGGAATATTGAAATTCATTTTGTCAAAACAACTGAACAACTTGCTGATATTTTTACAAAACCTCTTGATTAAAAATCATTTGTTAGAATTTTAGCAGGTTTGGGGATGATTAATGCGAATTCAATTTCATCTACACAAGAATAAATGTTTTGTTCAGTAGATGCGTCCACATTATTCAGAGGTTACTGTTCCTTCAGAGGCTTCGCATGGCTTCGCATCAATATCATTTCGCATCTGTGGTAATATCAACTTAGGTAAGTTTTACGCATATTACTTTATTTTCTTTTGAAAAATCAAAAATCCAAAAAAATCAAAAATCCAAAAAGATTTTATTTTTCTTTGTTTTTTTTTTTCAATTGTGTGCTGAGAATTTAATGCACGGCTAAAATGCCAAGTGGTCATACATTTTGTTTCTATGGGAAGGTATTAAATTTTTTTTAAGACTAGTTAGGATGTCTCTAGAAGCATGCTGCTGTATGTAGACCAAAAGCCTCAACACGACTCTATGTGTGCAAAGAAAGCCTTAATGACATTATCACATGAGAATTTCTTCCCAAAAAGGCTTATATTCGCATAAGTCAACATGAGCTACCTTACTCTTCTCAAATGAGTTAAGAGTTTTCTGTTTTGTCCATTATAACAGAGGTACACTTCGATTCTTATCCAATCTTTTTAAACCAAACAATTCTTAAACTCCAAAATTTTCTTTGAAGAGATTTGTCCTTGAGGTTTTTAATCATACCAATCAAAACCTAGATAAATCACAACTCTGTGTTTATGATCTATCATCATGAGTTCGTGATGAAAGTGAAACCCAAAAATCATAAACCTTAAGGAATTGACGGGGAACTTTGTTCCAGATTTTTACGAAACCTTTTTTTCAGTATCAAAACTTTCGAAACTTCAAATCATATTCAATTCGCATGTGTGGTCTTGATCAAATATTCGGAACCCAGAATGTTTGTTACCCAACATGATCCAGAACAAACTTTTCTTTTGAATATGATTTCAGTGTAAGTTTCATTCGTAAATTCTTGTCATGATAAATATTTTCCAACGTCAAATTGTCACTGACTACATTGGTCAAACAAGTAATTTCATTTACAATTTCTCACCTTATGTTAAGGTTGATATGTAATGAAATTTCAAACCAATCCAAAATGACTTTTAAAAAGAAGCCCTTTGATACTTTTCTACAAGTATTCGATTGTAATTCACGGGAAACTATACAAGCAGTTGATTATCTCTCTTGATAATTAACGAAGTAACCTTTGCCCGGGGTTTTACTGCATTCATGTCAAATTGAATTGTTGACATCAGAACATTCCAAATATCTTTGTTTCTTATGTTATTTCGTTTGACACAATGCACACACGAAATCCTTGAGGTTCTGAGTACAACCAACTCAGACTGATGATTTCGCAAGTCTGGCATATGACTTCAATTTAAATCCCAAAAGTGAATGAGCCTTGCTTCCATGCGAAGGGTTTTACTGGTTCGAATTCTATAATGGATACTTGACAGGTTGTATACTCAAAATCGTTGGTATTTTGTCCGGTTTTCAAGGAGATGTGACAGTTACTTTTTGGAATGTTGTTACCTTTTGCAGTCATTATCCGACTTTCAAGGTGCCACGTCGGATAACATTAAATGTATCCCGCTTCAATTTCAAATCAATTTTGAGCAACCTATAAAATGGGGTTAAAGAACACTTTGTACGGTTACGCAAACAAGAATTCTCACAACACTTCCAAGATTAGACCTTGATCCAAACTTCAACTTTCTTTTTCAAAACCCTAACAATGGCAGCCACTACTTCCAACACTAATGAGGTTCTTTCTCAATCTCTGATGAAGATTCAAAGCACCAACTACCAAGTTGATCTGAAAGTTTCCGCTTATCCAGAAGAGTTGAAAATGCTGATTGTTGCTCTGAAACACTCATCTTTAGGAACTGCCATGTTCAATTCATTTCCGGTTCCAATGGTATGGTTATCACGAGCCGCTTCAACGGCTCCATACAATCACACGGCGGATGTGATTACTTTCAACTTAACCAACAACAAACGAGTTAAACTCTCAAAGAACTTGTTTGTGGAAACTCTGCAGATTCCAAACAACCCTCCATTTATCAAACCTGTCAACTCGCAGGTCCTTCATATGTTTAATGAAATGGGGCATCAACCGGAGTTGACAAAAATAAGTGATTTCAGAAAGTCTGGGTTGCCATGTATATGGAATTTTCTCTTTGGAATCTTTCTCAGATGTCTTACAGGAAGAGTAGTTGGGTTGGATAGAGGAAGAATGGAAGTATATGCTATGGTGATGGGCATATACTGTGATATTAATGTCAATTATGCAACACAGCAGTGGAAGGAATTTGTCAAAAGCCTAGAAAATACAAATTCGGAGAAGGGAATTTCATGTGTAAGATACTGGAGTCTAATTCTTGAACACGTGTATGTGAAAGAAGAAATTTCAATGCTCACCAATGTTGAAGTTGCTGAATTTTCTTTTTATCAATTCCTAAAAGCTGTAGAAGATGATGAAGCGATATTTACTCATGTGGCTCGTATTCCAGATGCAATGCTTCGCAAAGTTTCTCCAACCCACAAGATTTTGGTGAGATATTTGCGAACTGTTAATACAGATGATCAGACTGGAGTTTTACTAGATGTTGCTACTCCATCTAAAACAAAGAAGGTTAGCAAGAAAACTGCGAAGGGTTCATCCTCACCAACCGTACTAGCTGAAGTCATTCCAACTGAGGAAACTTCAAAGAAATCGAAGAAGGAACTCTTACCTTCTAAGTCTGGGGTACTGAAGCACGTTTGCAAAGCTGAAGTGAGTATTAAAGGTGTTACTATTCGCAATATTCCAGCACCAATATCTCCAACCAAGAAGCGACAAAGAGCTGAAGACGTTGCGAAAAATATGCAACGTATAATGGTTAAAAAAAGGAAGATGGCGATTCGCAATGAATCATCTGAAGAAGAAATCGTTCCAGAAACTCCACCTGTCACCACTATGGTACCTATTTCTTTACCCATCATACCAACTTCGCAAATTTCTACCACTGTTTCCCAAACCAAACCACTCGAAATAGTTCTTACCAAATCAGTTACTGAGGAGGTTCCTATTTCTGATATGGTTGTCAACGTATCTGATACGGGGGTACCTATCCTGAGTGTTGCACCATCAATTCAAACATCCTTACCCATTTCATTACCTGTTACCACTTTATCTACCACTTCATCAATTTTTGATCATGCTCTTCAAAACCCATTCACCACACTATTCCCTTCTCAATCACCTAAAAAGCCTCAACCTTCGCAACCATTGTCTAATACAGAAGTCGAAGGAGGTGCCTTTGGTGGGATACTTGATGATATTCATTTTGATTCAGATGAAGAAGATATTCCTGATCATATGCTGATGACAGGAAAACAGTTTAAAATACTGAATCAAAAGTTAAAGACCATTATTCAATCACAAGCTGATTCTGGTCGAATGTCTTCAATATCTGCCATGGAGGTTGATATCATGATTAAAGGAGCAGAGAAACGAATCATGGAAAAGATTGCTCAATTTGATAAAAACAATGAGCTCTGAATTACATCACAAGGAAGTAATTTTACTTCTGTTGTTCAAGATCTTCGAGAAGCTACAAAAGAACATCATGTTCTTTTTGTACAAGATGTTAAGAAGGTTCGCGAGGACGTCAACTTCAAAATTCAGGAGTTGAAGTCTGAACTTGCGAAGGATATTCAGAATGTCCACATGAAACAAGAAGAAGTTCAACAACAAATTGTGGACATTTCTTCTCAGCTTCAAAAGCTCAATAATATTCTTGTTCTTACCGATCATAAAGCAGAAATAATGATGAAATTTGATCAGCTCATCCTGTTAGTCACTGATCTTAAAACAGCTCTTTCGCATTCTTCATCCTCTCAAATCCTAACTCCTGAATTCTTGTCTCTAAAGATTAATACTTTAGAACAAGTTATTCACAAAGCCCTTACTCCACTCACAAATTTCACTTCTTTACTACTGAAGAGTGCTCCGCCTGTTTCCACAGGGGTGCAAGGGGGAGAAGAAGGTCGAAGTAAGGAAGAGGATGCGAAAACTGTGGGAAAGGTGATATCAACTCAGCTTGTTGCTACTCTTCAAATTCCTTCAAAACCGATTTCTGCAACAATAATTACCACAAGAACAATTACCAAAGGTATTGTTATCGGAAGAAATGAAGGAGGTTCAAGCTCAAAACCTCAAAAGGATGTTGTAGGAAGAGGAAAAGGAATATTATATGAAAAATAAAAAGAAGAGTTGAAAGCAGAGGCTGAGGCTGAGATGGAGAAGATGAGGCAAGTTCAGAGTATTATGAGGCAACGGGCAAGTGATCCTCCCTCCATGAACAAAGGAGATCCTGCAAAACTTTACTCTTACGAAACCATAGAGTCAAAAGTTGTGTGTAGGGAGATGTATGAGTTCGAGAAGAAGCCAAAGAGAAGTTATGATATTGCGAACTCAGATCATTGCCAATTGGACTTCCCTATAAATGAAATGCTGTTCATCAATGCACAATACAAGATCAGTGAGAAATTTGATAATCCGAATGATTATACTCAAATGAAAATTAGATTTCATGTTGTCTTGGGGAAGAATCCAGATGAAGTTTGGTGTTTAATGAAGATCAAAAAGGTGGTGATGATAAAGAAGGATATCCTGTTTGAAGAGATGCTACAGAATTTTAGATACTTTGTTATCAGAGCTGACAACAAACAATATGACTTCACAGTTGTTGACTTTCCTTTGATGAACTGCAATGACTTAATTCAAGTAGCATTGATCTTGAAGCATATGGAAGAAAACAATCTCAAAGGCTCTGATACAGATGTGTTCAAAGCAGGCTTCGCACATGTGAAGACTTTCATAGACAATTATTTTGATTGTCTAGCCCTTACTGATGATGAATTAGCACATGTTGTGGGAAGGGAAGTGAAAGTTCCATGGGAGGAGACTTTGACACAATCTGCTTTGTCAAAGTATGGTGTTGGAGAAATCTGCTTAAAACCCTTTGGCATGGTGTTTTCTGGCAGAGACACAAAAGGCAACCCGAAGAAATTTTTGTTCAAAGTCTCAGAGATTGAAAGATATAATTCTTCGCAATATACACACTTCATTGTACGTATGAACAATTTCAAGAAGAATAACGAAGGAGACAAGAAAGATTTGAAGAAGGTGATCTCCTGGTATGGAGAAGTGCGAAAGACAATTCACTCTGCAATTCAAAAGCTTATGAGTTGAATTGTATCGACTGTTTACAAAGGGGGAGAATGTTGATGTATATTGTAAAAGTCAAATAGAGTGTTTTGTGTAGTTTCGCATTTTATGTTATTTTACTAAGTCATCTTTTGTGAGAAGTTAAAATGTATAGACTTAGTATATTTTTTGTTTGTTCCCTATAAATAGGGACTTAGGCTAGAAGTTGAAGGACGATGCTAGAACTCACTTCTGCTTAACTTTGTAATCAGTCTTAATCAATAAAAGATCTGATTAATATTTACTCTCTGTGTTCTTCATCTTAAATCATTCAAATCTATCTTTTCTTTTCTAAATTCTTGATAATAATTCTCATCACGTCATTCAACGTTGTCGGTTCTGTCGCGAAACTTCGACAGGTCATAATTTCTTCGTTATAACTCGGATTTCAGCATTCTTGTTATCTTCAGAATCCTTGTTTCGACCACTACGTCTTTATGCAAAGATATAGGGCTTATCCCACACTTCAAATTTGACGCTTATTTTATTCTTAATTCATTAAATTATAATAATTAAGATAATAAACACATAATTCACATAATACTCAAATATTTCATCATTAATACTCCAAAAAGAGTTACAAGGGTTAACTTAGACTATTACATCAATGATAATGCCTAGCCTGGAAATGCGGGCGTTACAATTCTCTCCCCCTTAAGGTGATTCCGTCCCCGGAATCACACATCAACCAACAAATGCGGATAGTGACTCAACATGTCACTCTCCGTTTCCTAGGTGAGATTTGAACCATTTGTATGTTTCCAACGGACAAGCACTAACTCGACCATCTTGCGTCGAAGCTTCTTAGTCTTTCGGTCAACAATTACCTCTGGTTCTTCAATTAACCTCTTGTTTTCATCAATTCTCAATTCAGAAATTGGAATTATGTCGGGAACTTCTCCCGTGAACTTCCTCAAATAACACACATGAAAAGTGTTATGAATACGATTTAGTTCTTCTGGTAATTCGAGCTTGTAAGCTTGGTTCACAACCCTCTGAAGAACCTTAAATGGTCCAATAGACCTTGAACTCAACTTTCCCCTTTTACCAAATCTTATAAGTCCCTTCCATGGCGAGACTTTAAGCAAAACCGAATCTCCAACTTCAAAAGTCATCGACCTTCGCTTCTTGTCAGCATAACTCTGTTGACGATCTTGAGCTGCTAACATTCTTTCCCTGATCACTTTCAACTTCTCAGCAGTCTGATGAACCATCTCGGGTCCCATAAACTGCTTTTCTCCAGCCTCAAGCCAACAAGACGGCGTACGACACTTTTATCCGTACAAAGCTTGATAAGGTGCCATCTTTATGCTCGAGTGGAAA
The DNA here is from genome assembly GCF_052625555.1 of Lactuca saligna. Classification (NCBI taxonomy): domain Eukaryota; kingdom Viridiplantae; phylum Streptophyta; class Magnoliopsida; order Asterales; family Asteraceae; genus Lactuca; species Lactuca saligna. Next base: position 77,132,240 of record NC_136421.1, read on the forward strand.
CTATTATTGTAGGAAAATTCTACCAAAGGTAAATGTTCATCCCATTTACCTGGAAATTCAGGGTACATGCTCTAAGCATATCTTCAAGTGTTAGTATTGTTCTTTCACTCTGACCATCAATCTGCGAATGGTAAGCTGTACTTAAACACACCTTGGTACCCATTTCCTCTTGTAGACTTTTCCAAAACCTTGAGGTGAAACGGCTATCACAATCCGATACAATCGTTAATAGAACACCGTGAAGCCTCACAATTTCCTTCACGTAATAATTTGCAAGCGTTTCCATACACCATTTCTCATTGGCTGCTATGAAGTGCGCACTCTTAGTGAAGCGATCAACGACCACCCAAATCATGTCGTGACCGTTCTTTGTTCTTGGTAGTTTAGTGACAAAAGCCATGTCAATGTCTTCCCATTTACCCATAGGCACAGGTAAAGGTTCTAAACTCCCATATGGTTTCTGATGTTGTGTCTTGACTCTCGCACAAGTTACACACTCGGCCACATACTTTGCAACATCAAGCTTCATCGTTGGCCACCAGTAGTAGGGTTTCAGGTCCCTATACATCTTAGTACTGCCAGGATGAATTGAGTACATGGTTTTGTGAGCTTCTTCCATCGGAAGATCTCTAATTCCTCCTATCTTACGTACCCAAATCCGATCTTGGAACACCCTCAGTCCATGACTGTTTATACCGAACACCAACGTTTTGCCCAAACGTTCCACCTTTCGGTCATTCTTCTCAGAAGCTTCCTCTTGAGCATTCTTTATACTTTCCACAATTGTCGAGACAAATTCTATTCTCAATGCTCTTGGCCTTTTTCATTCAAGATTGACTTTCCGAATGAGAGCATCAGCGACAACATTAGCTTTACCGGGATGGTAAAGTATCTCACTATCATAGTCCTTGAGTAACTCTAGCCAGCGTCGTTGCCTCATATTCAATTCTTTATGATTAAAGAGGTATTGGAGACTCTTATGATCAGTGAAAAGTTTGCATTTGGTGCCATAGAGGTAATGCCTCCATATTTTCAGAGCGAAAACTACCGCTGCCAACTCCGAATCATGAGTCGAGTAATTCTTTTCATGCTCATTCAGCTGTCGAGATGCATATGCTGTCACCTTTTCTCTTTGGGTCAAAACGCAACCCAATCCAACCCCAGAGGCATCGCTATAAACAACAAAGTCTTCAACTCCATCGAGTAGAGAAAGTATCAGTGCCTAGCATAGCTTCTTCTTTAGCTTCTCGAATGCTTCTTTATACTTATCACTCCAAGCTCCTTTGTGGGTCAAAGCTGTTAATGGACTAGCAATCAAAGAAAAGCCTTGGATAAGCCTTCGGTAATATCCGGCTAATCCTAAAAAGCTTCGGATCTCCATGGGACTTTTCGGTTGATCCCAATTCATTACAACCTCAATCTTTGCTGGATCAACCATTATCCCTTCCTAGTTGACCACATGACCCAAGAATTGGACTTCACGAATCCAAAAATCACATTTGGAGAACTTTTCATACAACTTCTTCTTCTTCAAGACTTCTAACACTTCTCGCAAGTGTCTGCCATGCTCCTCATGGAATAGCTTACAAACCCTATTCATTAAATCCATGAATGTTGCTGTAGGATTGGTTAGTCCAAATAACATAACCAAGAACTTGTAGTTTCCATATCTAGTTCTGAATGCAATCTTCTCAATATCTTGTTCTCTTACTTTTAGCTGATGATATCCTGACCTTAGATCGATCTTCGAGAAATAGCTCGAACCTTGCAATTGATCAAATATGTCGTCAATCCTCGGAAACAAATATCTATTCTTTATTGTTGCCTTGTTCAACTCTCTATAATCGATTCACATTCTCATACTTCCATCTTTCTTCTTCATGAATAACACCGGAGCTCCCCACGGTGATGAACTAGTTCTAATGAAACCTTTGTCCAATAACTCCTGAAGTTGCTACATCAGCTCCTTTATCTCCGTTGGTGCTATTCGATAAGGTGCTTTTGCTATTGGCGTGGTTGTTAGTAACAAGTCTATTATGAACTCCACTTGTCTATCAGGTGGTAATCCAGGAAGATCTTCGGGAAATACTTCCGGATAATTACACACCACTGGAATACTCTGCATCACCTTCTTTTCCTTCTTCGCGTCAATCACGAATGCTAGATATGATGTACATCCCTTGGTCAAACACTTTCTGGCTTTCATTAGAGAAATGATTCCAGAATTTACTCGGTGTTTGTCCCCGTACACCATAATATCTCGGCGTCATCGGCGCTAAGCCAGGTACAAACTTGCCACTAGCGGGTTTACTTTAACTATCTTCCCTGGCGGGTTTACTTTAACTATCTTCTTCTTGCATAATATCTCAGCGTCATTGGCGCTAAGCCAATCCATTACCAGAACGACGTCGAAACCATTTAGTTCTATAGGCAATAATTCCTCGTGAAACTTATTCCCATTCAAGTCGATTAAGATGTTTTTCATGCGATGGCTAACAGGTACAAACTTGCCACTAGCAACTTCGACTAATAAAGCATTATCTAGTCTATCAACAGGCAAAGCTAGTATCCTACCAAACTCATGCAAAATAAAGGAGGAGTTGGCTCCAGAATCAAACAAAATTTGAGCAGGTAATTCGTTTACGAGAAAGGTACCTGAAGTGACATCAGCTTCATCCTTCGCAGCCTCAAGTGCCATTTGGAAGGCTCTTGTCTTCAGCTTTGGTGGAATGTTGGGCTTAGCTGCCTCCTTCTTCTTTGAACAGTCTTTTAAAATGTGCTCCTCTTCATTGCAACCAAAACACTGTTGGGTTATGAGCATTCTAACACTCCTATGGTGTACATGCAACCCTATAAACCTTGGATCTATGTTTTCTCTATTATACATGCAAATAAGAACTTTCCAAGGCTTTAATCCTAACTAGCATATTATGAGGCACTTATACTACAAAGTACTAGTTAGGTGACATACCTTTTGATGTAGCTTGATGTCTTCAATCTTTAAGAGCTTAGCCCCAATAGTGTGGAAGCCTCAAGTGGAATCACAAATCACCAAAACACCTTGGAAGACTTTAGAGAATATGAATACTTTGGTTCTCTCTAGTGAAATCGGCTAGCCCTTCATAGTGTACCACACTAGTGCTAATTTCACCAACCAAGGACATCTTTATATAATGTGGAGGATTAGGGTTAAACCCTAATACCCATGACCTTTCATTTCCTAGGATCCATGGGTTAAACACTCCATGGACTATCCATGAAAGCTTAGCCCAACCTAAATGAACTTGGCCCATTCCATATATATAAGAGTCCATATTTAATTAGCTCCTTTTTGATCACTTAATTAATTATAAATTAATTCTTGATCAATACTAATTAAATAATATGATTCCATAATAATATATTATAACTTATAATATATTAATATTAATCATAAACACACTATTCTCAAAAGATTATCCATATAAATTGTAGCTCTTAAAGCCGCTGTCGAACTCTGATCTTGTCAACGAACTTGTCCATTAGATAAGGGATCATATATTCCTCCATTCTAGATATCATATGGACTGAGACATGGATTATAATCATTCTCTCTGTCCATTTGTTGTTTCCCGATTTCCGATTTATGACGACTGACTAATTGAACAAATCAAATTAGTCCTGGCCCGGCCGAGCACTTCCATTTGTCATCATCAAATCATCGAGGGGACCACATATATCGCTTTTATTACGAAGGTAAAAGGAATGGATAAACTTCGACTCATATGGCTTGTTCTACTACTTGTTCAATCATACACAAAGGCACGTTTTATAGCACCGAGTTACCAAATGCATTTTCATGCAATCAATGTACTATCAACTCATAGTAACAACTCATATCTCTAGGTTTGAAGTATATAAGATATTATCGTCTCATGATCACTCGTGATAAAATCCACAAAGTGATTCCAATGAGCGCGGGTTGAATCCAATACTCAGAACTTATGAGCACTCATGAGTGTTGTAGCCCTTTGTCCAACAGCTTAGACCTCTACAAGCCAACCCGTGATAGTCTTAATTCATATCTACTTCCAACATATGACCGACTGTGGATGGTTTGAATAACTTAGTCATTCCGGAAGAATAACCTAGTTTATTCGGGAAGTAAAAACATGCAAAGTGAAACACAATAATAATTGAATCCAATATGGTATCACAACCTATGAACATAAATAAAACACATTTTATTTATCACCATATGATTACACATTATTCATTGTATACTGTTTCAGCTATGAACTTTATTCTTGAATTTAAAACAATAGTTGTCCCGTGCTCCAAGCATGTACACTATGTTTTCTAAACACTAGCCATGCCATACACCAAGTTTGCATACTATGTTTGTCTATGATCTTTACTTTGTGAACTAGATCAATTGAACATAACTTCAATGATTCTCTTTTCACACTCCCAAATCCTTACTGCAAATGCAAGAATTCCAAATTCATTCCATTTACTGAAATATGTTAGATTCTAAACTTATATGCATTGTTCCTCTTGTAATGATTATGCACAAAGTCAGAAAGACTTGACAACAATCATTACAGAGTATTCCAAAGGAGATCAGCTCCTTGGAAACAACCTTCTTGCATTAAGTTTCCTAATCTTAAACAGATTGAAAAATCCTAACTTTGAAACATTTCCAGATTCCATGTTGACTATCACTTATGAACAAGAGTTGCCTCCTTACAGATTATGTCAATATGTTCCTTCCAGAATTATCACTATACTTCCAACTATCCTTGAGCAACCAATCTTTGGTAAACCTTTGATTATCCTTGATAATTGTTTAATCCTTTTAGTCATATCCAGTTCTAAACCTTTTCCCTTCTTAATGCCCCAGGCATTGGGAAAATTTTAGAAAGGATGAATATAGCACATGTAATCGATCCTATATCCAAAGCATATGGGACACGATTCATGATCTCTCACATAAAGACTAAACCAATCTTTTGCTATAACATTTCCATTTCTATTTGCCAAGTTCTCATAATTCAGATTATGCAAAGGGATGCCGTAATCATAATCGATTTTTAGAATGCAAATAATGGACCCATATACAAAATTTCCTAATGTTGAGCCATTCCAACATGAAATTCATATATATATCCTTGACTAAATGATTAAAACCTCACGATCTAAGCTTATATATTTGAGATGAAGTATAATTTCCTCTCCCTTAATTATAGCAAAACAACTTTTTCCCAAATGAAACCTTTTGTTTTCTATAATTAAAATTGCTAGCTTGCAATATTTATCATAATTATCATGCTCCCACTAACATGATGATTATTAGCATAACACTTATGCTCCCACTAGCTTTGACATGTACTCAGAAATCAGTTGGACTTCTAGAAATCAATACTTTATTGACTTTCTTACCAAAGTTCAGATTTCTGATACTGGATTGTTTTGATAGAACTTTATCAAAATCGTACACGTTCCCTTAGATAGCACACTTGTGTGTCTAAACAATTATGAAGAAGGATGCCGTAATCATAATGGTTAGACCTTTTTGCCACTTCTCACAAGTCCAGGTTAGTGTGCCGGTAAACCACACACGCTCCACTAACGACTTTGAGAATGCAAATATCACAATTGCTATCTAACTAAAATCTACTTAGTGAAAGTGTTTCCTCACCATCATTTTCATGAATCGGAGAGAAACCTTATGACACTTAGATTTAATGGTGTATGTGTTCTAATCCATGTGAATTGTCAAAACCATAGTCACAAGACAAGGATAATGACAAATCCAAACTCATATGGACTGAACTCAATATTAACTTCTTGCCACCTGGCAGCTCAAGGGCCTGCCATTCCTTCCAAGTTGTTGTGCAACCAATTGAGAACTCTAAGAACTCAACTTTAACTGGAACGGGCATAGACTATGTCAACACGATAGGTTATAAACCTCAAGTCGTGTGCTAGTGAAGAACTTTAGGTTTTATTCTTGATTAGTTCTTGAGACTTTCAAGACCTTTAAGACTCCCACTGTCCTCTTGACCTATAAGACTCCCTTGTCAAACATCCAAGAGATAGTATGGATTCTAACCAAGACAAACACTTCACACAAGTAGGACACTTTTACTCTTACATTTGACACGTATTTTAAACCAAAACATCATAACTTACCAACTTCAAATGAACAAGAGTAGGACACTTTTACTCTTACATTTGACACGTATTTTAAACCTTCTTAAAGACATGTCACTCAAATTACAATCTTGGAGTATGACTCTAAGACTTGTATTGGAACGATGTATGACTCATCTTCTTGATTTAACCATTTCAACAATTCAAGATCCCTTCTTCTTAGTCATAAGATGTGACAACCTGAAATTTCCATTTGTACGAACAATATCTATTCAATAGAAGTCAGTCCAGTTTCAGTGATTCTCAGACTTGTCCGAACAAGTTTGTCTACATTAGGGTTTACATTTCTGCATATATCAGGAGAGTGGATGCTCCTGTATTTGTGAAACTTGAACATTCCAAGTTTCATAATGTTATAGTCCAACTTACGGAATAAAAATATTTTCTATCAAAATATTTCAGGACTATAAATAGATTTCTGAATTTAATTAATTCATTATTCACAATTCCAACTAGAGAAAATCCATTTTCTCTCTGACGGATCTTCGGGTTTTCATCCCGCATTGTGAGTCTACTTTCCTAAATGTGTTTTAATGTCTGTTATATGCTTTATAACATTGTTTACATGTCTAAAATACAAGATTCGGGAGCTTACGGGCCAAGAACATTCTTGGGGTGTGAACTCCAAAATGAAGCCTAAAGGCTTCCTAGCCCCGATTCCTTGTTAGACAACTTGTTTAGGACTTAAGGTATAAACATTTGAGGCTAGAAATCAACCAAGAAGCCCTAGTTATAGGAGTTTATGGCCAAGGATATCTCTTGGGCCGTAAACCCCTTTTTCAAGGGCAAAGTATGCCCTAAACACCCTTAAAGCCTTAAGACAATTAACCTTGTATGCTTGGGACTTGAATGGGGAACAAATTACATCAAAATCATCCCTTAAAGAGAGTTTACGGCCAAGGAACACCTCTTGGGCCATAAACTCTAAGTAAAGGCACAAAAGTGTGCCTAATGTCCCCCTTAGCCTTAAGCAAAAACATGGAAGTTATCCTACGTGTTCAAGTGCCTTAAATGAATTAAAACCAACACCCCATAGGAGTTTACGGCCGTAAACTCTATGGGATATGGTCCTTTGGCCGTAAACTCCCCAAAGGAGCATTCCAAGGCCTTAAACTACTTCAAAGATTATTCCAACAAGGCTAGGCTTATTCTAGGATCAAGATAGCACTTCAAAACACCCAAAACCACCAAGTGAGGAGTTCACGGCCGTAAACTCATGGGTTCATGGCCATAAACTCCAAAGGGTGGGGTTTATTGGGTGGTGAACTTATATACAAGGTCATTGGTGCATTAAACCCCTTTTGCCTTGTCCCGTATCAACTAACACATAAACATAACACAGGTAGTAGCAACCCTAGATGAATATCACAAAGACAATCATCTAATCACACATCTCCTACCGGTGGGCCGACATTGTGGCCTTAGACCCACCGCTACTGGAAGGTAACTCACCTCGTAGTAGCTGCTGATCTGTGTGGGAATAGTCTATCTACTGCTGCTGCTGCTCCGGAAATCCTCCGGCTGTAATTCCCACCAAAAACTTAGTCAAATACTGCCAACTATCCTTTGGCTAAAATGACCATTTTACCCCTGATCATGCCCTAAGTCAAAGTCAGAGTGAACTTTCAGTTGACCCGACTCGCCGAGTTGGCTCGCCAACTCGCCGAGTCCCTCTCCAATTGACTGACCTGGATTTCGTTTCTACTCGTCGAGTTAGGCGTTGACTCGACGGTTCTCCTTCCAAACTGATGTTCAAGTCCTTCATCCTACTCGCCGAGTTGTATGAACAACTTGTCGAGTTCATCTTCATCTAATGAGCAATTTATACTGTGACTCGCCGAGTTGTATGAACAACTCACTGAGTCTGTTCTCGATTCTAAGAAGATTGCCTTGAACTCGCCGAGTCTGGGCATCGACTCGCCGAGTTCCCTTATAGTTGAGTTTTAGCTTCCAACTCACCAAGTCCACCTTGGACTCACTACACAACTCGGCACAACGAAAAAAACGGGACAACTCGGAGATTCACGACTAGACTTGCCGAGTCAGATGAGCGACTCGTCGAGTCTGCTTCATGCAGGAGCCATAAAAGTGATTTTTCTCAAATCCAGTCCATGCCATTCATAGATCTGGGTTCCTAGAGCATGAATAACATGTAAAGTTTCCAGTCCATGCCATTCATAGATTTGGGTTCCAACTTTACGTGTAAATATCCATCCATGAGGTTTTTAGTGTTCAAAATGCACCAAAAGAGTAGATCTAAGGTCTTCATGCAACATGCGTCCATAAAGGCAGTATATATGAGCTCCTGGAGCTCAACCATGCCTAGATCTAGAGGTTACTCAGCATATTACGAACCCCCAAACATACACAAGATTGGAAATGGTTCAAGAAAGACTTTAATGGAGCTATAAGGGACTATAAGCATGAAAACAAGGGGAAACTCAAGTCATACCTTAGGGAACACACTGAGATAGCTCAAAGATGCTTGACCTCCTCTTCTTCTTCTTGATCTACTCTTTTTCCCACTCCAAAACTTCAAGAGAGCACACCAAATGCTTTAAGCTCACAAAGAAACAACTCTTGAACAAGGTATAGAGCTCTGAGGGTGAATGTGGGTGAGATTGGGGCGGAATGAGAGTTTAAATAGCGTGCAAACCCCTGAAACATAGGGTTTCTTCCAACAGCGGTGACTCGTCGAGTCCAGGATACGGACTCGCCGATTCGCCAACATAAAACGTGTCCCGGGTCCCGGCTCTACTCGGCGAGTCGCACCTATGACTCGTCGAGTCCAAGGCTAAAAATGGAAAATACTCAAATAATATTTACATACCAGGAACCAGGTGCTACACCAATTTAGAACTTTAGCTTTGAAAGTATCAATTAAGTCGACATCATTAGTCATAGGTGTAACAACCGGAAATTTCCGTACCAGTTCTTGTAACTCTTTCGTAGTTCAATTCAAGCAACCAATCATCATTTCCAAATTCGATTCCGATTTTCATGTTTGATTAAGTCATTAACTTGTACGTATCTTAAATGACTTAATGGGTGTCTTAATACATTTATAAATCATTTTAACACCCCATATTAGTGATCAAAATATTTCTAGAATTTACCATATCGAGTTACGGCAACCTAATCGGGTACGACCAAAAGCCTCGCCTAACGCCGGTATCGGGTAGAATTCCACCGTGTCCAAAACTTAGACACTATATAATGTGTTCTAAGCCTTCATTTGAAGCTTTTGGCTTCATCTCACTACTCTCTCTCTAACCTCTCTTCTTATCCGAATCAAAGGTCTAAAAACAAAGATTTAAGGCTCCAAATCAATGAGGTAACATCCCTAACTTGTTATCTAACCTCTTTAGCCTTCAAATTGATGTTTAAATTAGGATTTAGGACCTAGAACATGTGTTTACGGCCAAGGATGAAGCTTGGGCTGTAAACACACAATAATGGGGTTTTTGAGCCATTTAACCCTTCCAAATCACAGTTGGGACTTAGATACGAGCTTGAGGCTTGCAAACCTGGACTTGGAACACATTAAACATACATTTTGAGGGACAAACAAGAGTTTACGACCAAGGCATGTGCTTGGGCCGTAAACTCCTCAAAAATGGGGATTTAACACCTTAAAACACGTTAAAATGCCTTGTAACTCAACCAATAGCCTTGTGGTAAATCGTAGAACCATCTAAAAATAGTTTGGGGGTTTCTAACATATCAAAATGCCACTACCCTTTGGCCGTAAACTCATGAAACCATGCCAAATCATGCCCCTAATTCACCCCAAAGGCTTGGAAAAATTTCTAGAATCACATGTGATTGTTTTAAGTGTCAAAAATTAATTATTCATGAACATGGGAGAGTTTACGGCCATGGTATGTATACTTGGGCTGTAAACTCCCAATTTGATGTTAAATGATGCCCAAAAGTGATACCAAACCTTGGAAAATTAATTAGAATCACATGTGATTGCTCTGTGTGCCTCAAATCAATTTTCCTTAACCCTAGGAGAGTTTACAGCCATAAACTCCAAGTTTACAAACATGAACTCCTTCTTAAATGGTATTAATCCATTCAAACCATTCCAAGGCATTTTAGTAAGTCATTCCAACAATCCCCAAGTCCAAATAAGCCATAAAACCCTCAAAACCACACCCACATGAGTTCACGGCCGTGAACTCATGTATGTATGTGTTATGTGGTTGTAAACTCACTTAAATATTTACTCTTGGGGAGTAAACACAAGTCCCAAGTCCCTAGTACCAATACATGTTCGTAGATGTCACCCGAGTCACTCCAAACGCTCGTTTTGAGGTGTTTAACCTTGTTGGAGTGTAATGTTCCATATAATTAGTGAATGTATCTGTAATTAGATATATATGGACATTATTACATTTTATATAGGGACATCGCGCGTAATCAAGCACCGAACCAACATCTAGTGTCCGAAACCGTCGCATTTCTGAGTTTGGTGAGTTCATACCCCTACCATTTTTCACTGTTTTCACTGTTTTCAGGGGGGGGGGGACACAAGCAAAGTGCAAGGGATTACTTGTACTCAAAACATGTTTTCAAATGTGTGTTTCACATTTTATATGCTTTTAACATTGATTAGTACAACTGATAACCGTTTGAAGATGCAGATCACGTAACATATATTTGTGAAATGGGTTTTAAACTTTTATGTTTTACATATATTTCACAAATGGGTTTTCCACATTTTATCAGTTAAAAGCATGACATTAGAACATTTGAACATAATACCTTCATACTGTTTTGTCCTTGGTAACACTCCACATATATACGTGAGTGGAGGACTATCATATTATTACTAGTAAATTTCTTAATCCTGTATGATTGGAGACACGTCCTCGGCCAACACTCCACATAGATACGCGAGTGGAGGACTACACCCGTAACCAGAATCTCTGGGATTTAGAGAGCGTTACTTGAGTGTATAGATCTATACGGGGCTGACTACCCCACACCTGGCTGCTAGCTACAACCGAACTGAAATGGTTCAAGGGTGACGAAAGTTATAAGTATGTGGACTACTTATTGCCACAGGTTTAGTCCATCGTATGGTTATGGAACTTGCAATTAGGATAATAGAGATTTACTCATAGCAATAACGAACAACTTAATACATCTTTCACATGCGGTAACCTACATTCAGGAAAGTATGGGACTTTCCTCGGAAACCGTGTACTTAACCAGGTCTAACATGAATACATCTTTTACATAAGGTTGATGGGTTTTGAGCATTCTAACACTTCCTAAGTGTACATGCAACCCTAATAACCTTGGATCTATGTTTGTCTAATTTGTCATGCAAAGTTGAATTCCAAGGTTATATCCTATCTAGCATACATGGGGAACAATTTTAACATAAAGTATAGATAGAATAACTTACCTTGTTGTTGCTTGTGTTCCTTGAAACCTTGTGAGCCTAGCACCTCAAGTGGTGATGCCTCAAATGCTTCACACAACACCAAATGCTCTTGGAAGAACTTATGAGAGTATACTCACTTCTTCAAATCGGCTAAGCCCTCTATTTCTTTGTTGCTATGTGTAACCGATTTGGGAGGAGATCATATTCCTTATATAGTGTTGACACATCTAGGGTTAAACCCTAATGTGTCATGACTCTTCATTTCCATGACCCATGGGTTTGTAACTCCCATGGAGCATCCATGGAGCATCCTATGGGTGGAACCCAACTTGATGATCCATGGAGCCTTTTAGCCCACTATAAAAAATATGGATGATTTACTTAATCAACCCATATATTTAATTAGTTATCTTTTGATCACTTAATTAATTCTAAATTAATTCTTGATCAAACTAATCAAATAATATTATTAATATATTAGAACTTATAATATATTAATAATCTCCAAGCGTTATTTCTCTCATTTAGTCTATCCAATTGCATGGTGCCATGCAACCCAAATGGACCATGCCGGGTCGGGTCAAGTACATACCAGAAATAGTTATGGACTTAGACACCTTATCCAACAGTCTCCCACTTGGATAAGTCTAGTAACTATTACTGCAAGTATGACTTCAGGAACCGATCGGCAATCGTAGGTCTTTACAAGGTTTCTCGAAACTTGAGAAGATGATGGTACGCCATTTAAGATAAGTGATCATATAATCCTCCGTTCTAGATATCAGTCGGACAAATACATGGAACAATGTCTTACTTATTGTCCAACATTTGTTTCCCGATTTCCGATTTGTTTGACAAAGAACTTTATTGAACCCATCAATCTAGTTCTGACCGGGCCCGGTACATAGGTCAAAACAAAATCATCGAGGGGCCCAGATATCAGCTTCTAATCCAAGAAGGAACAGATAAACTTCGACTCATATGTTTGTTCTACTACTCATTGAATTACACATAAGAGCACGATTTTATAACATCGAGTTACCAATGCGTTTTTCGTACAATCAATGCATAACCAACTCGTAAGTAACAAATCATATCTCTAGGTTTAAAGACTTATATGATATTACCGTCTCACGATCACTCGAGATAGAATTCCATGAAGTGATTCCAGTGAGCGTGGGTTGAGTCCAATGCTCAGAACTTATGAGCAGTCATGATTGTTGTAGCCTTGTCCCAGACCTCTACAACCAAACATGACAGTCTTGATTCATACCTACTTCCGACATATGACCGACTGTGGAGGTTTGAATAATATGTTATGCCAAACAATATTATTCTGGAAGTCAAAACATGCAAAAGAAATATAGTAAACGATCGACAAGAGATAGCAACACTTTACTCATAAATAAAACACTTTTATTCATCATCAAATGTCAATTACACTTTACAAATTTCAAGATTATTTAACTACTAAATCTAATATCATCCTTCAGCCCTATGCTCCGAGCATGCTGGAGATGCTTAACCCGAGTCAGTCCCTTCGTGAGGGGATCTGCTGGGTTCTCATCCGATGATACCCTCTTCGCCACGAGGAGTCCTTCTTCGATCCGATGTCTGATGAAATGGTATTTTCTGTCGATGTGTCTGGATCTCCCGTGATCCCTTGGTTCCTTGGCTAAGGCAACAGCACTTTCACTATCACAGAAAATTTCCATCGGCTCTTTAATAGCTGGTACAACTCCAAGGTCTCCAATGAAGTTTCTCAGCCATAACGCCTCCTTTGCCGCTTCGCTAGCTGCAATATACTCTGATTCACAAGTAGAATCTGCCACTGTCTCTTGCTTGGAACTCTTCCAAGAAATTGCTCCTCCATTTAGGGTAAAGACCCAGCCCGACTGAGAGCGGAAGTTATCCCTATCAGTTTGGAAGCTAGCATCACTATACCCTACAACTCTCAAGTCATCACTCCCACCGAGGGTAAGGACCCAGTCCTTAGTCCTTGGCAGGTACTTGAGAATATTCTTTACCGCAATCCAGTGTGCCTTGCCAGGGTTCCCCTGAAACCTGCTAACCATGCTCAAGGCAAAGGCTACATCAGGTCGAGTACACGTCATAGCATACATGATCGAACCTACAGCCGAAGCATAAGGTAATTGACTCATTTCTGCTATCTCAGCCTCAGTGCTAGGGCTTTGTGTCTTACTCAGCTTGGCGCTACTCTGGATGGGCACCTCTCCTTTCTTGGAGTTTTGCATTCTGAATCTCTTCAGAATCTTCTCCAAGTAGGTACTTTGACTAAGTCCAATTAGTCTTTTACTCCGATCTCTCAAGATTCTTATCCCCAAAATATAGGCAGCTTCACCAAGGTCCTTCATAGCAAAACACTTTCCAAGCCAGGACTTTACTTCCTGCAAGGTTGGAATGTCGTTTCCTATGAGTAGTATGTCATCCACATACAATACCAAAAAGCTAACTATACTCCCACTAGCCTTGACATATACACAAGATTCATCTTCACTCCTAGAAAAGCCAAATTCCTTGACGTTTTCATCAAAGCAAAGATTCCATCTGCGAGGTGCTTGCTTTAATCCATAAATGGATTTCTCAAGCTTACACACTCTATTAGGGTACTCGTTACTGACAAAACCCTCTGGCTGACTCATGTAAACATCTTCAGCCAACTTCCCATTAAGGAAAGCGGTTTTGACATCCATTTGCCAAATTTCATAGTCATGAAATGCGGCTACGGCTAACAGAACCCGAATAGACTTAATCTTGGCTACCGGAGAAAAGGTCTCATCATAGTCCACTCCAGGAATTTGAGAGAAACCCTTTGCAACCAGTCTAGCCTTATAAGTGTGTACTTTACCATCCATGTCGGTCTTCTTTTTGAAGACCCATTTGCACCCTACAGTCTTTCGACCTGGTACATTCTCAACCAAGTTCCAAACTTGATTGTCATACATGGATTGTATCTCGCTATCCATAGCCTCTTTCCATTTAGCAGACTCGGGGCCCGCCATGGCTTCCTCGTAGCTGTTAGGGTCATCTTGACTTACTAGTGTCTCATCACTAATAAGTGTCTCACCTTCTGCAGTAATATGGAATCCATAGTAATGCTCAGGTGCACTCCTAACTCTCGTGGAACGTCTCAGAGGTACAGATTCGTCAATTGGCTCAACAGGATTTACCTCCTCAAGTTGAGGGCTAGAGTTTGAAGTTCCTTCACCACTTGACTCTTGAATTTCTTCAAGATCAACTTGCCTCCCACTGTCTCCTTGGCTTATAAACTCTCTTTCTCGAAAGACTCCTCTTCTTGCTACAAAGACCACATTGTCACTAGGTCTGTAGAAGAGGTAACCAAAGGAATGCTGTGGGTAGCCGATGAAAATACACCTCTCGCTTCGGGGTTCGAGTTTATCATGAGTCTCGTGTCTCACGAAAGCCTCGCAGCCCCAAATCTTGATGTGGTCTAGTTTAGGTACTTTACCAGTCCACATCTCGTGAGGAGTTTTGGCAACTTTCTTTGTAGGGACTAGATTAAGGATATGGGTGGCAGTCTCTAAGGCATACCCCCAGAATGAGATTGGTAGCGAAGCTCGACTCATCATGGAACGAACCATGTCCAACAAGGTTTGATTACGCCTCTCAGCCACACCATTCAACTGCGGTGTCCTGGGAGGTGTCAATTGTGAGACAATCCCACATTCCTTTAGATAGTCAAGGAACTCTGAACTAAGATACTCACCACCCCGATCGGATCGAAGCATCTTAATGTTCCTGCCCAATTGATTCTCGACTTCCTGTTTAAATTCCTTAAACTTCTCGAAAGTCTCTGACTTATGCTTGATTAAGTAGACATATCCATATCTACTGTAATCATCAGTAAAAGTCAAATAATAACGATTAGCATCCCTTGTGGCATGTTTGAATGGTCCACACACATCCGTGTGTATAAGGTCCAACAAACCTTCACCCCTTTCACATGAGCCTGTGAAGGGTGACTTTGTCATTTTTCCAAGTAAGCATGATTCGCAACTATCATTTGACTTTAGGTCAAACGACTCCAAGACTCCATCCTTTTGGAGTTGGCCTATGCGTTTCTTGCTTATATGTCCAAGACGACAATGCCATAACGATGCTTTATCCAAGTTATTATTATTAGAAGAATCAATACACAAAACATTATTTCCTAAGTTATCTACAATAGATACAGCTTCATACACACCATCACAAGGTAATGCTTTAAAATAAAGAACATTATTAAAGAAAGCATTAATCGAACCAACTTCATTATCAAACGAAAAGGTGAAACCTTGTTTGTACAATGCATGAAAGGAAATAATATTTCTTGCCATTTCTGGCGAATAACAACATTTATTCAAATCTAAATTTAACCCACTACTTAGCGATAAAGTATAAACTCCAATCTTGGTGACAGGTGTAACTTTCCTATTCCCCATGATTAAGTTTATTCTTCCTTGCTCCACATTCTCACTTCTTCCTAGTCCCTGCAAGTCACAACAAATATGAATACCGCAACCTGTATCAAGGACCCAAGATTTCGAATGGGGTGAGTTATTAGAAATGATAGTGTAAATACCTGCATGGTTGGGTTTGACTTTCCCATCCTTCACATCTTGCTGGTACTTTGGGCAGTTCCGCTTCCAATGAGCTTTTTCATGGCAATAGAAGCATTCAGCCTCTTTTGGGTCAGAAGAAGGAGTAATGAAACCTTTCTTGGTTCCACTTGAAAAAGAGCCATCAAGGGTCCGAGCCTTGGTACCCTTTGAAGATCTCTTTCTCTTCCTCCCTCGACTCTGCCCGATTGCCAAGACCGGAGTTGTTTCTGGAGTAGGAGTGATAGCAACCGACTTCCCCTTAAGACCTGTTTCTGCGGTCTTGAGAAGTCCCTGAAGTTTTCTGAGGGTGACCTCTTCCTTGTTCATGTGATATGTCATGCGGAATTGATCATAGCACGATGGTAAGGAGTGCAAAATGATATCTATTGCAAGCTCCTCAGGGAAGTTCACATTTAGCTTCAGCAACCGATCCACATACCTTTGCATTTTCTGCATGTGGCTCGTGACGGACTCTCCGTCCTTCATCATGGTCGTTATCATGGAGCAGATGACTTCGTACCTCTCTTGTCGTGCACTTTGATGGTATCTTTCCATCAAATCTTGGTGCATTTCATAAGGGTAGAAGTCTTCATAAGACTTTTGGAGTTCAGCTGTCATGGTGGCTAACATGATGCAAGCCACCTTGGTTGCATCTCTTTCATGAGTATGAAAGTCAGCGATCTCCTGGGGAGTTGCAGTGGACTCGTCAATTTCCTTAAGCTCCTTGTCAAGGACATATTCTTTGTCCTCGTAGCGGGTAATCATCCTGATGTTTCTGATCCACTTATTGAAGTTGGATCCATCAAAGGTGACTTTCCCACATAGACTCATAAGAGTAAAGGAGCCATTAGGATTCGAGCCAGAAGCATTGTTTGAAGACATCTGAAAAGAAGAACAAGTTTAGTTTAGATTTAAGAGAGTCCTTAATAAAACACCCAAATGTAATATTAAGGCTAGGATCCAATCACAATATAATATAACTTAGAAGAGGTATGTCGTAATCTAAGCTATACCATATTTGAAAGGTAGGTGAATGACGATTCACCAATTTCCACCACGAAAACCGAAATAATAAATATTTAGTTTTTATTGGTTTTAGAAATTCCTAGATTCTTTGAGATCCAATGAACTTTTCAAAGGCATGTTTCAATCTCGGGAGTGCCCTCCAGGTTTTGTGACTGGGATGCCGAGGATCACAAAACGAGGTGTGAAGTAACCATGCAAACCACTTGGTACCCTTAAAGTTTATCACTCAATCGATGTGCCGGTAAACCACACACGCTCCACCGATACTATAATAAACCTTAAGTCACCCTTTACCTACCTTGTTAAGTCCAAGTTAGTGTGCCGGTTAACCACACACGCTCCACCAACAACTTAGACAAAGTGTAAAGTGTAATTTCATGGATTAGCACCTTATTCACATTTTTCCTAAAGTAACTAAGATTGGGAATTTAATAAACATTTAGTTACTTTATATATATTCATCATACTTTGAATGAGAATTTATAAGTCCTTGTCTTACCCGTTCGGCTAACAACCCTCCACCAGTCAAGCAAGCGGTGGGTGAGAATATACACCCATTAAGTCACCATTTTATAGGCAACAACCTTATACCCACCTTATAGACCGGCTTCGTGAATGAGGCGTACTAGCGGTAAGACGACTTTATTCTTATACATATATATATAATTATTAAATTATCATAATATAAGTATAAGGGTTGAATTTTAACTTTTAAAATTCTAGGGGTTGGAACTAAAGTTTTAACTTAACTTTACTTGTTCCAAAACTTGAGGGCAAGTTTTGTAACTTTCAAAACTTTTCATTTCTTGTAACTTATGAGTTTAATAGAGTCATAAAATGAAGTCTCTTCATTTTTATAACTCTTGTGTTTTCTTAATGGTTTTAACTCAAGTGTCTCTTGGTTTTCCATAACTTAAGGATAAGTTATGGACTCCATTAAAACACATTATGATCAAGAATTAAACTACCAAATAGGTTACAAATAATTCTTATGATCATTTAAAACATCATAAGAACAAGAACATGAATATGAACATAATCAAAAATTACATAAAACTTTGTAATTTTGATAACTAGTTGTTGTAAATGAATTAGCAAGACATTACACCACCAAAAACAAGTTTACATTTACTAAAACAGTTTAGGGTAACGTTTCTAATTCATTTTCCAGCAACTGAATCGAAATTCTGCACTCATTCGACCCTACTCGCCGAGTGCATGAACATGACTCGCTGAGTTGGTTGAAGATACACATGGACTCGACGAGTCCCCCCAATAGACTCGACGAGTCCGATCGCAGACAGCAAATTTCCGATTCTGTTTTCAACTTTTAAGCACAAATAAGAACAAACAAGCCTAGGCTCTGATACCACTGAAGGGTTTTGAGCATTCTAACACTTCCTAAGTGTACATGCAACCCTAATAACCTTGGATCTATGTTTGTCTAATTTGTCATGCAAAGTTGAATTCCAAGGTTATATCCTATCTAGCATACATGGGGAACAATTTTAACATAAAGTATAGATAGAATAACTTACCTTGTTGTTGCTTGTGTTCCTTGAAACCTTGTGAGCCTAGCACCTCAAGTGGTGATGCCTCAAATGCTTCACACAACACCAAATGCTCTTGGAAGAACTTATGAGAGTATACTCACTTCTTCAAATCGGCTAAGCCCTCTATTTCTTTGTTGCTATGTGTAACCGATTTGGGAGGAGATCATATTCCTTATATAGTGTTGACACATCTAGGGTTAAACCCTAATGTGTCATGACTCTTCATTTCCATGACCCATGGGTTTGTAACTCCCATGGAGCATCCATGGAGCATCCTATGGGTGGAACCCAACTTGATGATCCATGGAGCCTTTTAGCCCACTATAAAAGATATGGATGATTTACTTAATCAACCCATATATTTAATTAGTTATCTTTTGATCACTTAATTAATTCTAAATTAATTCTTGATCAAACTAATCAAATAATATTATTAATATATTAGAACTTATAATATATTAATAATCTCCAAGCGTTATTTCTCTCATTTAGTCTATCCAATTGCATGGTGCCATGCAACCCAAATGGACCATGCCGGGTCGGGTCAAGTACATACCAGAAATAGTTATGGACTTAGACACCTTATCCAACAAAGGTAACCAACATTTAGGAGAGTATGGGACTTTCCTGGGGAAACATTGAACATAATCATATTTTAAAGATACATCTTTTACATTGACAACCAACAATCAAGAAAGTATGGGACTTTCCTGGGGAAACATTTACATAACCAGAAAGGGTAACAAACCAGATAACCTTACTGTACATCTTTTACAATTGGTAAAAACAATCACAAAAGTATGGGACTTTCCTGGAAATCCATTAGTACACAACCAGAACAGTATGTCAATCCAGATAACCAAACTATACATTTTCACAAGAGAAAGCAATATTTTACAGTGTACAACTTTACTTTACATGTTGACAAATGATAACCAATCTTTTTAAGAAAATATGGGATTTTCTTGGTGTGCGTAACATTTCAGAAACAGAAAGGAAACTTGAACAATTTCACAAACAAAAACCGCTTATGAACTCACCAGCGTTATGCTGATTTTCAAACCGCTTGTGTTCTCAGGTCAGCGTTAGAACACGTATCCGAAGATCCTTTTTGCTTGAAGACGGAGTACTCAGAAGACCCGTTTCATTTTGTTCATATATATATATATATATATATATATATATATATATATATATATATATATATATATATATATATATATATGCTATGTATCACAACTGTACAAACTTTACTTTTCTTATGTAATGTATTGGTTGTTTTACTTTACTTACTATGTGCATTGGATTTGATACTCAACGTGGAGTCAACCCCGGAAATGTTTCCGCCTTTGGTTTTCGGGGTGTGACAATAGGTATCAAAATATAATATTTCGATAGTTTTGGACTTTCTTCTCATGCTTCTAAATGTGTTTGTCCTTTGAGATTGATTGCCATTTTTGAACTGGAGTATTTGATTCTTGCGAAGATGAACTTCCAGATGAAGTATCATTGAAATACTATTCCTAGGCCGTCTGAATTTGATGTTGAGAAACTTTCTAGATTGATACTCTTTCCTTTTCGTCTCAAGCCAGTTATTGATTGTTTTTACCGCATATGAACCTTTTGTACATGAAAATTTAGTGGCTTGTTTTGCACACGGATTCGGGAAATTTGGTTTTTGTGGGGTAAAGTTTGCATATGTGTTGGATTTATTATGCATAAATGGTTGATTGTCCGCAATCTTTCGAATGTTTTCAAATTTTCTAACATTTTGAAATTTCCGTACATCTCAAATTTTCGAGTGTTCTCAAATTTTCGAACGTTTTCAAATTTACGAACATTTTCGAATTGATGAACGTTATAAAAATGTCGATTTGTGTGATTTGATGAAAATATGGTTTCTTTGTTTGATGGTTTTGAAATATATGAGTTTGATGTTGAAAACTTTTGTTGGCATTTTGAATGATAATTCGTTCGTTGAACATTTGTTTGAAAAGGCTTTGAAGCTGATGATTTTGAAATTTTCATTGAAGTATTTTGTCAATCAGATGAAGTTGGTTGAGCGGGATTTTTCATTTTATCCACATGAGTTGAAAACTTTGTTTGTGTATATTTAGACAACCCTTTTTCAAACATTTTTCTGGCAGGTATTTTTGATTGCTTTTCATTTGAGAATACTTGCCAAAAAAAGATCTTTCAAAATTTTCATTTTCCTTCAAAAAATTTCAACAAGATCCTTAAATTCGTGTGAATTGATTTATATAGTCTCATTTGTTTCATTAGGTTCTTATTTCAAAATCTCATTTGCATTTTCATGTTTCTCTACCCATTTTCGCTATTGCTTTTTTCTTTGAAAAACATATGAATTCTTTGTCAGATTATTTTCAACAGTGCTTTGATTTGAAAAGAATCCACGTCGGATGTTTTCTTATTATGTTCTTCAACCATTTTGTTAAATTCCCGTTTGATTTTATCAACATTCTTTTTTGTGAAAAACACTTGATTTGGAAAGATAACATCATCTGTGCACTTAAAATTTGGATACACCACGGTATTTGTTTCAAGATAATGAACACCTTTTTCTAGATAACACTTTGTTGAACTTTTCAGTGTCTCCAAACACTTGGTCAACAACAATTCTTTGAGTGCTTGTTTCATTTGAAGCATTATTTTATGTTTCATAATTATTCGACACTTCTTCTTCATTCTCATCACCACTACTATCAGTTTGGCTGTCTCGTAAATTCACATTATCAAAGCCAAAAGCATTCGAAGTAGAGAGTCTATCAGTGTCATCCTCAACCATCGAATCATCAGAAATTTATTTACCTTTTGAGTTAGATGTGATTTTAATGACAAATAACTGAGAACAATCAATACTTTCCCCCTCCTCAATTTCACTGATTTCGCTAAAACTATTTGAATTATCATTGATGTCAGCAAAATTAGAGTGAGTCAACTTTCGAATTCTCAGTTTTTTTCAACATTTTGAATTGTTCACTTTTAGTCAAACTATCATTCACTATATCAACAAGTTCATCAGCATTCAAATATTCATCTATTTTAACAATACCATAAGAAAATCGATTATCTGACACTTTATCGAATTCTGCTATGGTTTTCTCACAATCATAGAATAAGCTATCAACCTTTTGTCTGTCAAAAGTAAGGAAAGATAATAACTTCCTATGTTGCTCTTTGCTAATGTCGGAAAAATGATGTAAATCAGTTAATTTTGCATACAATCTTTTGGCAGAATTACAGTAAATGTTTCGTTGCGCTAATAGCCTTTTTACATTATTCTCAAAATTTTCTCTATCACAACCAAGGTTTTTCAATTTTAATTCCAAATAGCCTAATCTGCTCCGTTTCGAATCCAATAATTTTTGCACCACTAATAACTATGAACTAAGTTTCTAAGCTTTGTTACCAGTAGAGACAACAATAGAATCGAAAAAAGCAACAATATCATCGAAAGCAATTAATTCAGAATCATAACCTTGTAAAGGAATGTTAAAAGATTGATAAATAAAACATACATTTGTGGTCATCGGTGATTTGTCTCCAGATTTGGTCACAAAACAACGACCTTTAAGTCCTCATCCTCTTCAAATTGTGTGAACATAGCACCATGCGTTGGATTTCTCATCTCTTTATCATGAGATCCTGAAGAACAGATCTGATACGTGCCATCCTCCTCACATCGCCTCTTGCAACCAAAGATATCCCTTTCGCTTTTGTTCAAGCCTCTTCCAATTTCTCTATATAGTACGCTTCGTCCTTGACCTTATTCCTTTTCTCTTCCTTATTACGAAGCATGCAATCATTAGCCAAATGATTTGCTACGTTGCAATAATGATAGTTAATGCCCGAATCTCCTTAAGTTTCTTCTAAAATTTAGTTTCAATTTACTTCATATCATTCTTCTTGAATTTCTTTTTCTCCTCACCCACAAACTTATTGATGAAACTTCCTTTCACATCACTCTGCTTCACCTTGGGATTGAAAGCTTTCTTGAAAAACCTTTTAACTCGGTTGTTCGAGTAAAAAGAAATCGCCTCATCATCAGAATTCATTATAAATCTTTCTTCATCAGAATCAACCTTCTCAACTGCTTTTTTCTTAGACATTTTCGATACAAGAGCTAAAGAACCTCTCAAGCTAAGTTTCAACTCTTCAGCCATCTCATTCACTTCACTTTCGTGAGTCTTCAACTGATTATACAAATCATTCAGATATGATGTATCGAAGCTTTGTTGATTCTTCACCATCATACGAACACTCCTCCATTCCTTACGAAGTCTCATCACAAAAGTGAAATTAAACTTCATTAATGACCTTTTAATTCCATAACGATTGCATCTATAGAGCAGTTCATTAAGATGATCTTAGTAAACTTCAATTGTTTCATTCTCTTTTTGTCTGAACTCTTTCAGCTCCAAAAGACACTGTTTAACAGAATTTATCTTCGTTTTCTCGCTTCCCTGATACTTTTCCAGAGTGTTCCATATTTACTTTGCAGTTTTACAACTACATACGTAATTGTAAACAACAGGTGGCAATGCACCTCACAATTCTCCCAAACAACATTTTTCATTGTTCTTCAGCCTGATGGACAGTTTAGTAACAGCATGTGTTGGTCCAGATGATCCAATAGTCTGAACATTCGATGGAGGTTAAGCAATTCATGTAATACAACTCCAGAGTTCCTCGTCCAATCCGTTCAAATAATCCTCCATTTCATCAGCCCACTGATCATAGTATATTGGAATCAACATAGAAATTTTCATAGAAGATCCTAATAGATGAGAAAATAAAGTCATCGTCTTCATGTTGAAATTCTCCATTGACGTATGGATGAGATTTTCAATAAAACTTGAAGAAACTTGAAATTGGATGAATGAATTGATCAAAAACTCAAAATCGATTACTTGATTACACAATTCAAATGCATAATCAAATCAAAACTATAGATCAGAGATGATTTTCAGAATCGAATAGTGCGGAAACTTTTGAGACAAATTAACAACTCAAATACTAAAGATTCAATTGAAAATAAGATTTTCATAGGATTAATTCCTGCTCTGATACCAATTGTAGAAGTTTTTAATCGAGTACAAACAACAGATCAGAGTAAAGGAATGAACACACGAAGTAAATAAGATCTGGTTCAGCTCATATTACTTTCAAGAACACGAGTACAAAACTGATAGTAAATGTATAAAGACTCTCTCTACTATCAACTCTACATTCAACTCCTATTTATAGGAGACAGAAAGTACAAAAAATACTAACGCTAAACATTTAAGTTTCGATAATAAAATTCCTTAGCAAAATACATAATGAAACATACGAAATAGACAAATATATAGACTTCAACATATTACAACATATTTAGACTCTACAGGAGTGTGTTGAAGGCTCTTATGGTCTGTGAAGATGGTGCACTTTGTTCCGTAAAGGTAGTGTCTCCAGATCTTCAAGGCGAACACCATTGGTCCTAGTTCGAGGTCGTGCGTGGTGTAATTGACCTCATGAGTCTTGAGTTATTTTGAGGCTTAGGCAATGACCTTCACTCGTTGCATGAGCATACATTTGAGGCCCTACTTGGATGCAGTACAGTAGACCACAAAAATCTTTGGTCCCTTCTAGGAGAGACAAGATTGGAGCAATGCATATGGCTTGTTTAAGTGTCTGGAGGGTAGTTTTTTTTTCCTGCCAGCTGAAAGTCACTCCCTTCTGAGTCAAGTTTGTGATTGGCTTTGCGATCTTCGAGAAGATCTGTATCAATCTTCGGTAGTAGCCAGCAAGGCCCAAAAATTGGCGTATCTCTGTTGGTGTTTTTAGTGTGGCTGAGCTCTCAATTTCCTTGACCTTGGAAGG
Source organism: Lactuca saligna (assembly GCF_052625555.1). NCBI lineage: Eukaryota > Viridiplantae > Streptophyta > Magnoliopsida > Asterales > Asteraceae > Lactuca > Lactuca saligna. The sequence continues at coordinate 77,156,917 of NC_136421.1, forward strand.
GTCCACGTGTATTCCTTCTTTGCTAAGAACGTGTCCCAAGAATTCTACCCTTTGAATCCAAAATTCACATTTCGATCAATTCGTATATAGTTTCTCTGCACTTAGCATCTCCAAGACTTGCCTTTGGTGCTGACTATGTGCTTCTTTGCTTTGTGAATAGATTTGTATATCGTTGATGAATACTATAACGAATTTATTCAGGTAAGGTCGGAACACACGATTATTAGGTCCCTAATCACTTCTGGTGCATTATTTAGGACTAAGGGAATCACTACAAACTCATAGTGACTATAGCATGTTCTAAATGCCGTTTTAGGAACATCTCCCTCCTGGATTCGCAGTTGATTGTACCCTAACCTTAAATCGATCTTGGAGAAGTAGCTTGATCCTTGCAGTTCATCAAATACGACGTTGAATTGTGATCAGGGATAACGCTTTTTGATAATGAGTTTTTTCAGTTCTTGATAGTCTACGTACATGCGGAATGATCCATCCTTTTTCTTCACGAACAAGACCGACGCTCCCCAAGGTGAGAAGCTCAGTATGATGAATCATTTATTCAGCAATTCGTTCAGTTGACTGGACAATTCCTGTATTTCAGTTGTTGCTAACGGTATGGTTATTTGGCTACAGGGGTGGCTCCCGGAACCAAAATCAATTTTGAACATAACTTGGCATACGGGGGGTATTCCTAAAAGGTCTTCTGGAAATTCATTGGAAAAGTTACAGACTTCAGGAATATCCTTGATGTATTTCACCTTTTTTTCTCATCCACCATGTGAGCTAAGAAGGCATGGTATTCCTTGCCTAGATAAGACTAAGTCTTGATGGTAGAGATGATTTGTAGATTCGTGTCGGGTTTATTACCATAAATGATGAGGGTATTTCCACTTGGCAGGTTAAGGTTCACAACCTTCTCGTAACACAAGATATCGGCATGGTGAGGATTCAACCAGTCCATACCAATGATAACATCAAAACTACTTATTGTGATGGGCATTAGATCAATTTGGAAGGAATTATTTTTTACAGTTAGAGCGCATTCTATGTACATATCCTTAGTGCTTTCTATTTTTCCATTGTCCATTTCTACAGTGACTGTTTCATTTAACGATTCAGGTTTCTCTTTGAGTAACTGTTTAAACTGGTACCTCAAAAAAAAATCTCCGCACCAATATCGAAAAGTATGCATGCATATGAGTTATTTAGGAGGAACGTACCAGTAACCACAGTGGGATCCCTTATGGCCTCCTCATTCCCCATAGTTGGAACCCTTTCAATGTTTCTGCTATTTCTGTTTTGTGCCTTCGGGGATTCCTTTTTTAAATGCTCCGTCTCACCGCATTCATAGCATGCGCGACTCACTCCAGCGCTTGCGGCTTGGGTGGTTTGTTGTGCTAGTGCTTTGTAGAAATGGGCAGTATGAGCCTTCTTTTTGAAATTGTTACATTTCATTTCTCAACAGGCTCCATGGTAATGGTAGTTGCACTTGTCGCATTTCGGAAGAGTCCCAACATATTGCTTGGCTGGTGCTAGGGCGGTAGGGGTGGTGATGGCATGAACAACTATATTTGGTTGCTTCTTGGCCAGGTCTTGAGCGAGTTGGCCCTTTTTCTTATTCCTGAACTTTCGCTTGTTGTATCCCCTCTTTGGTTGTTCAGGTGTGGTGGTTATAATGCCTTGACGAATTCCCTGGTCAAGAAGAGTTTGTGCCAAACGCTTGGCACTGTCGAAGGTGCTTTGGATGGCAGATATGACCAATCATTGGACCAAAGGGGATAGTCCCCCAATGTAATGTTCCACTTTCTTGGCCTCTAGGGTGACCATTTCCGGGCACAGAGTTGCCAGTTCGTTAAATCGGGCAATGTAAGTGGCAATATCGGAGCCCTTCATGGAGTGTTCCCATAGTTCTTGTTCAAATTTCTACATGTCGCTCTACGGACAATACTCTTGTAGCATCATATCATTCAATTCCTCCCAAGCCATGATGTTAGCCATAGTTAGAGTCAAAGATTTAACATGGTCGTTCCACCATAATAAAGTCGAGTTCACGAATGTACATGCTCCATATTTGACTTTGAATTCGTTTGGGCATGCACAAATTTCAAAGATGGACTCAGTTTTCTCAAACCATCTTCTTAAAGTAACGACCCCGCCGTAACCATGATAGGTCCCAGGCTTGCAGTTAATGAATTCTTTATAGGAGCAGATTCGCTGATGCCCTTGATTTTTGCTTTGATTGGAACTATTAGTCCCGTATCCGCTTCCGTGGCTGCTACCGCTAATTTGGGAACCATAGTGGTTGTTACAATAGCCTGGAAGATGATAGAGTCCATCTGTGGAGGTGGTGGTGGTGGTAGTGGTAGGGCTGTTTGTTACGTCATAAAATTTCCAACCAAAATTTTCATTTTTACAACCATTAAGACAGGAGTAATTAATTTAGATTTCCAAAATAACGTCGTAGTCTCCAACGATTACATAACAAAAATAAAATAGTTTTCCCCGAGTGTGTGTACGATCACGCTGGCGCCTTCCCACGGTCCTCACTCGCACCTGAAACACATAAGCCACAACTGTAAGCATAAAGCTTAGTGAGTTCCCAAAATACAACATACACACATACGCCTTTCCAGGCCTTGACCTTCCGGTCCATGTATTTCAGGGGACTTCCGTCCCGACTGGGTAAACCTTCCGGTCCTACCCGCATCAATTCTTGCAGTCCATATGACCACGCCTTCCGGCCCATATCAAACGTATCACACATATCACATATAGCAATTAATTTAATACACATAAAGCATATATTCCATATCATATTCGACCTTCCGGTCACATAATCAAAACCCTTCCGGGTACAGTATAGTGAGAAGACTCACCTCGTATGCTTCGCTAAGTCGATACCCGTAAATCCTGGAATCACTCGGGCTCGAACCCTCGAGCTGAAATCCTCCTACGATATATATATAAATCTATAAATATTACTTGTACCACTAAGGTGAACCATTCAACTCAAGTCAACACCGGTTGACTCGGTCAGCAGTCTTTAGTTAATTAGGGCTAGACTCGGCGAGTGCACAATAGTGACTCGGCGAGTCTACGCGTTTTTACCAACTCTCAAGAATTTTCCCTTTGACTCGTCGAGTACTCCCCTGACTCGATGAGTTCCACCTGGGCCTGGATCACAGGCTCACCGCGACTCAACTCGCCGAGTCTAAGGCCAACTCGGCGAGTCCCATCCTGACTCGGTCCACCTGTCAAAACCTTTCCAACTCTCTGCGACTCACTGAGTCGCCCACAACTCGGTCCAGTCTACACACAAGATGGTCTCAAGGACAATCTTCAAGTGACTCGGCGAGTCCATGCCATGCACCAGCTAAAACTGGCTCTTGCGGTCAGATCCGTTCCATAAATACATAGATCTGGCCTTCCCAAGCTTATTTGTCACGTAAAGTCTCAGTCTTGGTTGCCATGCAATGCATACAAGGCTTATTTTGAAGAAACAACCTTCAATATGGCAAGTATAACTTCTAACTCAAATGGATGGGCATAAAGCTTGTCATAAGGGGTCTCCTGGACCTGCTAAAGTCCAGATCTAGGTTCCATGTCTCCATGGGACCTCTCATACTTCTTATTCAAGCCAAGAAAGGCAACAAGAACCCTAGATTTGGCCCATCAACACAAAACACGAAGATTGGCTCAGAAAGTTACCTCAAGAAGACCCCCCTTGATGAAATGGCAACAGATCTAAGCTTCCCAACACTTCAAGCTTGCTCCTCTCCCTCCTTTCCTTGCACTAACACACAAAATGAAGAACAAGAGGCCTTCAAACACACACACAAGGGCTTATAGACGTATGGAGGCTCTTAGGGTTCAAGGTGGCCGCATATGAGGGCCATAAGGTCCTTTAAATAGAGCTTAGGGCCGGGGAATTAGGGTTTCATTAAACAGCACGGACTCGTCGAGTCCATCCCTTGGACTCGCCGAGTCCGGACGCGAACCCCCGCTAAAAACCGCGACCCGACTCGACGAGTTCAACCACCAACTCGCCGAGTCCCCTCACAAAATGCCAAAATATATAAGAAATGAAGGTACCTGGGGATCCGGGCTGTTACAAATCTCCCCCACTAGAGTAAGACTTCGCCCTCGAAGTCCCGCTTAGTCAAAAAGTTCCGGATGCTGCTCCCGCATCTCCCGCTCCGGCTCCCAAGTCATCTCTGATCCCTTCCGATGCTGCCACTGAACCAATACCAGGGGCACCTCCTTGTTTCTCAAAACCTTGATCTTCCGATCTCTGATGGCTACAGGTTTTTCTGCATAATTCAGACTTGCATCCACCTGAATATCTCCTAGCGGAACCACCGCTGATTCGTCGGCTATACATTTCCGTAGCTGCGACACATGGAAAGTGTCGTGAATCTGTCCCAACTCTGCTAGCAAGTCTAAACGGTAGGCTACCCGTCCCACCCTTGCAATCACACGAAAAGGACCAATATACCGGGGCCCCAACTTGCCCCTCTTCCTGAATCGAATCACTCCTTTCCAAGGAGAGACTTTCAGGAGCACGAGATCACCAACCTGGAACTCAAGCTCGGACCGTCGCCTGTCTGCATAACTTTTCTGCCGGCTCTGAGCGGTCAGCAACCTCTGCCTGACCATCTGAATTTGCTCGGTCGTCTGAAGCACGATCTCCGTGCTACCCATAACCTGCTGTCCCACCTCACCCCAACAGATGGGGGTGCGACACCTCCGCCCGTACAACAGCTCAAAGGGCGGCATACCAATGCTCGAATGATGGCTGTTGTTATACGAGAACTCTGCTAAAGGTAGGTAGGTATCCCAGCACCCTCCGAAATCCAACACACATGCCCGAAGCATGTCCTCGAGCGTCTGAATGGTCCGCTCACTCTGGCCGTCTGTCTGAGGATGATATGCCGTACTGAAATGTAACCTAGTACCCAACTCTTCATGGAATTTCTTCCAGAACCTGGAAGTGAAACGTACGTCGCGGTCTGAAATAATCGAGATTGGCACCCCATGCCGCGATACTACTTCCCTCACATATAACTCAGCCAACTTTTCCGCAGAAGAGCTCTCACTTATAGCTAGAAAATGAGCGCTCTTTGTTAGTCGATCCACGATTACCCAAATCGCATCGACTCCTCTCGCCGTTCGCGGTAACTTGGTAATGAAATCCATAGAGATTTATTCCCACTTCCATTCGGGGATCTCTAGCGGTTGCAGCTTACCGTGCGGTCGCTGGTGTTCGGCCTTGACCTGCCGACAAGTCAAGCACCTCTCGACGAACCAAGCGACATCCCTTTTCATACATGGCCACCAATACTCCTTCTTGAGATCCAAATACATTTTCGTGGCACCAAGGTGAATCGAGAATTTCGAACGATGTGCTTCCTCCATCAAAATAGTGCGCGCACCGCCCACGAACGGCACCCAAATCCGCCCCTGAAAAGTCATAAGCCCCCGACCATCCGTGATAAATCCTGGTACTTAACCTACCACCTGCTCCTTCTTCTGGTGTTCCGGCCTTGAAGCCTCCATCTGAGACCCTCGAATAATATCCAGAATCGGGGTCAAAACCGTCAATCTCATACAAATGTCTCGGATCGGGGCGCTATCCGCCCTACGGCTCAAAGCGTCAGCTACCACATTAGCCTTGCCCGGGTGGTACAGGATCTCACAATCGTAATCCTTTACCATGTCCAACCACCTCCTCTGACGCATATTCAGATTTGGCTGATCCATCAAGTATTTCAAGCTCTTATGATCCGTGTAAATCGTACACCGAACCCCGTACAAATAGTGTCGCCAGATTTTGAGGGCAAACACCACCGCCCCCAATTCCAGGTCGTGCGTGGGATATCTCGACTCATGAGGCTTTAACTGCCTCGAAGCGTACGCTATCACATGACCCCTCTGCATAAGTACCGCCCCCAAACCCGATATAGAGGCATCACAATATACCACAAAATCCTCCATCCCTTCCGGGAGTGCAAGCACTGGAGCCTCGCACAATTTCTGACGAAGCGTCTCAAACGAAGACTGCTGCTCCGGACCCCATGAAAACGCAACACCCTTCCGGGTCATCCTAGTAAGTGGCACAACGATCTTGGAGAAATCCTTGATAAATCTGCGGTAATATCCAGCCAAACCCAGAAAACTCCTGATTTCGGTGGGCGATCTCGGCACCTCCCACCTCAACACCGCCTCAATCTTGGCCGGGTCGACCAATATCCCCTTCTGGTTCACAAGATGCCCGAGGAATTGGACCTCTCGCAACCAGAAATCACACTTGGAGAACTTGGCATACAGCCTCTCCGATCTCAAAACCCGAAGAATCTCCCGCAAATGCCCCTCATGCTGGTCCCTAGTCCTCGAATATACCAAAATATCATCGATGAATACGATCACCGACCGATCCAGCATCGGTCGGCACACCCTGTTCATGAGATCCATGAATGCAGCCGGGGCATTGGTGAGCCCAAAAGGCATCACTACAAACTCATAATGCCCATAACGAGTCCTGAAGGTAGTCTTTTGGATATCCTCTTCGCGAACCCTCATCTGATGATATCCCGACCTCAAGTCAATCTTGGAAAACCAAGATGCCCCCTGCAACTGATCGAATAGATCGTCGATCCTAGGTAACGGGTACCGGCTCTTAATTGTCAACTTGTTTAACTCCCGATAATCCATACACATCCGATGTGAACCATCCTTCTTTTTAACGAGAAAAATCGGCGCTCCCCAAGGCGAGCTACTGGGTCGAATGAATCCCTTCCCCAACAGCTCCTGAAGCTGCGAGGATAATTCCTGCATTTCATGTGGAGCGAGACGGTAAGGCGCCTTGGCGATGGGCGCCGCCCCCGGAACCAAATCGATACGAAACTCCACTTGCCTCTCCGGAGGCACGCCTGGTAACTCCTCGGGGAACACATCTGCAAACTCGCGTACAACCGGAACGTCATCAATCGAATTGGGCTTCTCCGCGGTCACACGAGTATCCATCACATAGGCTATGAATCCATCACAGCCCTGCTGCAAACTCTGCCTTGCCCTGGCCGCCGAACAAAATGCTGACCCACACCGGGTCCCTTCGCCATAAACCGTGAGCACTCCCCCACTAGGGTCTCTAATCATCACCAGCTGTCTCTCGCAGTCAATGACAGCTCCAAACTTACTCAACCAATCCATGCCCACGATAATGCAAACATCCCCCATAGCTATAGGGACTAAGTCTATAGGAAACTCGACCCCAAAAATCTCGAGTACGCATCCTCGAATCACCTCGGTCGCATATACTGCTCTCTCGTCTGCTATAGCAACTCGCAGGGGACGACTCATCGTCTCCCGATCGATATCGATGTACTGGCTAAAGGCCAGCGAAACAAAGGACCGACTCGCACCTGAGTCGAACAATACCAAAGCAGGCACATGATTCACAAGAAAAGTACCTACGCATATAGGAATATAAGCATAATGTCTCAGCGTAAATATAAATACGTGAAAGAATACATACCGGCCACTACATCAGGCGCCGCGCGGACCTCTTCCGCAGTCAACTGGAAAGCTCTCCCACGAGCCTTCGGGGCCTCGGTCTTCACTGGCCGAACCTCAGGAACCCTGGCAGCAGGCGAAGATCCCTGGCGAAGCTGGGGGCACTCGGCCTTCCGATGGCCAGTCTGGTTGCAATGGAAGCAAACCATAAATCCCTTGGGGCAATCCCTCGCAATGTGCCCCTCCTTGCCACACTTGTAGCAAGCACCCAATCGACACGCCCCCTCATGACCCTTGCCGCACTTCCCACACGTACGGCTCTTCTGTCCTCCGGATCTCAAATCAGCGGACTTGGTCCGCTTGGCTGCCGGCTGCGACTGCATCGGCCGCCGATCCATCCGCTGAGACTCGGCCTCCTCCCTGGCCTGGGTCTCCAACTCGATCTCCCGCTTCCTGGCATTCGCCTGAAGCTCAGCAAAAGTCTGATATGATGAGTTCGATACGAACTCCCGGATGTCTCTCCTCAGCACTCCCAAATACCGGCTCATCCGAGCCTGCTCCGAGGTCACCTGCTCGGGGCAAAACATCGCCCTCTCATGAAACTTCCGCGAGATCACTGCAACCGAATCACTACCCTGCTTGAGGGTCAAGAACTCCTGAACCAACCGTTCCCTCTCTACCGGGGGAACATACTCGTCTCTGAACATAGCAGTGAATCTCTCCCAAGTCAAGGCTGAAACCTCCGCGAGAGTGAAGTTCGCCGTCACGAACTTCCACCAATCCTTCGCTCCCAGGCGGAGCTGGTTCAGGGCGAACCGCACCCTCAGATGCTCCGGACATGAACAAGTATAGAAGCATCCCTCAATATCGGCAATCCACCTCATCGCAGCAATCGGATCCTGAGTCCCGTCAAACTCTGGTGGCTTCGTGTTGCTGAACTCCCGGAACAGCAACGAGTCACCCCCCTGTGGCCTGGCAGCAGCCACAGCTGCGGTAGCTGCAGCAGCAGCAGCCTCAGACAACGCGGCATACCGCTCATCAAACGTCTCCATCAGCGTGGTCTTGATAGACCCAAACATTTCCGGAATCTCGGCCCGGATTGCTGCGGCTACCTCCTCATGGATCATCTGACGGAGCTCCTCGTCAGTCACCCCACTCGTGCCAGGTCTGTGTCGTGGTCCCACCATGATGTCTCTGAAATACAACAAAAGAATATCAGAGGCCCTATCGGCAAAAATCGCACTCGATAACGCAGTCCTGCTCAGTTTTCGACACTCAGGGGTTCCCACTTGGCTGCCTACTGACCCGGTGTCCTTGGCAGTACGGGCCCAATACTGCCAGTTACCCTGCATCGGTATTCACCCAAGTCATCCTCCCCATCCTCGAATCCTGAGCACACTATTCTTTTCATACTCTTGTTACTCACTCGCTCTCGAGCACCCCATAGAAGCAAGTTTTTCCTAGACTAAGGCATCACAAAATCAGGCCACTCTAGCCCTAATATGTATACCTAGTCTACTAGCATGCGTATCATATCATATCATATATCGTAACACATATAATAAAAGTATTTTGGGGATTTTTTTTTACCGTTCGGGCGCTGGCTGACCGTACACACTTTCTCTTCTTTGGTCGTCTCATCCTTCAAAATTTAAATTTTATTTACTTAAATTAAATTTTTGTAAAAACAATTTTCTTCAATCCCCGGTTTGAGTCCAGTTACACCCGAAGGTGTACCCGAATCCCTCAAACCAACGCTCTGATACCAACTTGTTACGTCATAAAATTTCCAACCAAAATTTTCATTTTTACACCCATTAAGACAGGAGTAATTAATGTAGATTTCCAAAATAACATCGTAGTCTCCAACGATTACATAACAAAAATAAAATAGTTTTCCCCGAGTGTGTGTACGATCACGCTGGCGCCTTCCCACGGTCCTCACTCGCACCTGAAACACATAAGCCACAACTGTAAGCATAAAGCTTAGTGAGTTCCCAAAATACAACATACGCACATACGCCTTTCCAGGCCTTGACCTTCCGGTCCATGTATTTCAGGGGACTTCCGTCCCGACTGGGTAAACCTTCCGGTCCTACCCGCATCAATTCTTGCAGTCCATATGACCACGCCTTCCGGCCCATATCAAACGTATCACACATATCACATATAGCAATTAATTTAATACACATAAAGCATATATTCCATATCATATTTGACCTTCCGGTCACATAATCAAAACCCTTCCGGGTACAGTATAGTGAGAAGACTCACCTCGTATGCTTCGCTAAGTCGCTACCCGTAAATCCTGGAATCACTCGGGCTCGAACCCTCGAGCTGAAATCCTCCTACGATATATATATAAATCTATAAATATTACTTGTACCACTAAGGTGAACCATTCAACTCAAGTCAACACCGGTTGACCCGGTCAGCAGTCTTTAGTTAATTAGGGCTAGACTCGGCGAGTGCACAATAGTGACTCGGCGAGTCTACGCGTTTTTACCAACTCTCAAGAATTTTCCCTTTGACTCGTCGAGTACTCCCCTGACTCGACGAGTTCCACCTGGGCCTGGATCACAGGGTCACCGCGACTTAACTCGCCGAGTCTAAGGCCAACTCGACGAGTCCCATCCTGACTCGGTCCACCTGTCAAAACCTTTCCAACTCTCTGCGACTCACTGAGTCGCCCACAACTCGGTCCAGTCTACACACAAGATGGTCTCAAGGACAATCTTCAAGTGACTCGTCGAGTCTGTTCTTCAGACTCGGCGAGTCCATGCCATGCACCAGCTAAAACTGGCTCTTGCGGTCAGATCCGTTCCATAAATACATAGATCTGGCCTTCCCAAGCTTATTTGTCACGTAAAGTCTCAGTCTTGGTTGCCATGCAATGCATACAAGGCTTATTTTGAAGAAACAACCTTCAATATGGCAAGTATAACTTCTAACTCAAATGGATGGGCATAAAGCTTGTCATAAGGGGTCTCCTGGACCTGCTAAAGTCCAGATCTAGGTTACATGTCTCCATGGGACCTCTCATACTTCTTATTCAAGCCAAGAAAGGCAAGAAGAACCCTAGATTTGGCCCATCAACACAAAACACGAAGATTGGCTCAGAAAGTTACCTCAAGAAGAACCCCCTTGATGAAATGGCAACAGATCTAAGCTTCCCAACACTTCAAGCTTGCTCCTCTCCCTCCTTTCCTTGCACTAACACACAAAATGAAGAACAAGAGGCCTTCAAACACACACACAAGGGCTTACAGACGTATGGAGGCTCTTAGGGTTCAAGGTGGCCGCATATGAGGGCCATAAGGTCCTTTAAATAGAGCTTAGGGCCGGGGAATTAGGGTTTCATTAAACAGCACGGACTCGTCGAGTCCATCCCTTGGACTCGCCGAGTCCGGACGCGAACCCCCGCTAAAAACCGCGACCCGACTCGACGAGTTCAACCACCAACTCGTCGAGTCCCCTCACAAAATGCCAAAATATATAAGAAATGAAGGTACCTGGGGATCCGGGCTGTTACACTGTTAGTGTATTGTTCTAGCGCCTATTTGACTTCCTTGGTGGCATACTCCTGCCATAAAGTTTAAAGGTGGAATGACAATAAGATTTTTATAAGAGTTATGAACTTATCATAATCGAATGCCTTGATTTTTAATGTATCAAGTCTAATTTTTATTGAAAGTTGCATGTAATTTATAAATGAAATTTACTATACCAAGTAAAATTTTTTGCATAAAAGATAACAACACCTAATGAAATAAAATACATGCCGATTTCATTTATAATATAATACTACTACATAGTTTTGTGGAAATTGACCTTTAACAAGGTCTACATTAAAGAGTAGTACCAACGCTTACTCATAAGTATTGACAACAAGGTCAGAAGTATAAGCCCTACTCATAGCGCATGGTCTTTAGTGGGCCGTGGGACGAAGTCCTGGAGGCTTGCATCACCGCCATCCGACACTCAGCTACAATCACCCTCTACTGGAGGGTTGAGTGCCTCACCTGGTACTCCCCTATTTCCGCTCGAGTGGTGGTGAGGTCCTCCAGGAGAAGGTTAATGACACTATAGGTCCTAGGGTAGTCCCTCTCAAGCCATCGGGTTTGTGCATTAGTGATCTTCGTGGTAGCCCCAAGTTCTAAGATCTGATTTGCTGAGGCCCTGGCCTGATCCTCGAGATGTGTGATCTGTTGAACCATGACAAGAAGGGCCTTGTCTACTGGACCCCCGTGACTGAGGTTATAGAAAACTCGCTCCATGTTGTAAGAAGAACGCTGGCGTTATTCTTGGCTCCATATCTCCAAATCTTCCACCAACCGGGGCATTGGCCCCTGGTAGCCTAGTCGGTATGCGGTAACCCTGGCGATGTAAGGAGGATTAATGACCTACGAATCTACATCTGAGTCCTCCTCTAACTCATCCTTTTCTTCTTCCTCCTTTGGATCCATTTCGGGATCTTCCTTTTCCTACATTAACTGTTGGGTTATGAGCATTCTAACACTCCTAAGTGTACATGCAACCCTAAATACCTTGGATCTATGTTTTCTCTATTATACATGAAAATATGAATATCCAAGGTATTATCCTAAACTAGCATACAAAAACTATCAATATAACAAGATAGAATACATACCTCTTTAATGGTGCTTGTCTTCATGAAGCTTGAGTGCCTAGTGCCCCAAGTGTGACACCTCAAATGGTTCACAATCATCAAAACACTTAGAATAACTTAGAGAGAATTCTACACTTCATGAAATCGGCTAGCCCTTTCTTAGTCTCACTACTGGCCGATTTTCCTCAAGAATAGATGCTTATATAGTTATACAATTAGGGTAAACCCTAATTGTCATGACTTTCCATTTCCTTGGATCCATGGGTTCAAATACACCATGGAGCATCCATAGAGCATCATATGGGTTTTGGCCCAACTAGATAATCCATGGAGCATTAGCCCACTATACAAGTATGGATGATTTACACAATCAACCCATATATTTAATTAGTCTTCTTTTGATCACTCAATTAATCCTATATTAATTCTTGATCAATACTAATTAAATAATCTCATTATTCTTATTATTAATATACTAGAACTTATAATATATTAATAACAATAAGTGTTTTATTTCTCTCATTTAGTCTATCCAAGTGCATGATGGTATGCAACCCAAATGGACCATGCCGGGTCGGGTCAACTCTTACCAATTATAGTTATGGACTTAGACATTAACCCAACAGTCTCCCACTTGGATAAGTCTAAAACTATTATTGTGTATGACTTCAGGAACCAACTGGCAATCGTAGCTCTCAAAAGCTTCTGTCGAACTATGACCTTGTAGATGAACTCTGATCTTGTCAATGACTTGTCTATTAGATAAGGGATCATATATTCCTCCATTCTAAATATCATATGGACTGAGACATGGATTATAATCATTCTCTCTGTCCATTTGTTGTTTCCCGATTTCCGATTTATGACGACTGACTAATTGAACAAATCAAATCAGTCTTGGCCTGGCCGAGCACTTCCATTTGTCATCATCAAATCATCGAGGGGCCCACATATATCGCTTTTATCCCAAAGGTAAAAGGAATGGATAAACTTCGACTCATATGGCTTGTTATACTACTTGTTGAATCATACACAAAGACACGTTTTATAACATCGAGTTACCAATGCGCTTTCGTGCAATCAATGTACTATCAACTCATAGTAACAACTCATATCTCTAGGTTTGAAGAATATAAGATATTATCGTCCCATGATCACTCGTGATAAAATCCATGAATTGATTCCAATGAGCGCGGGTTGAATCCAATACTCAGAACTTATGAGCACTCATGAGTGTTGTAGCCATTTGTCCAATACCTTAGACCTCTACAAGCCAACACATGACAATCTTAATTCATATCTACTTCCAACATATGACCGACTGTGGATGGTTTGAATAACTTAGTCATTCCGGAAGAATAACCTAGTTTACTCGGGAAGTCAAAACATGCAAAGTGAAACACAATAATAATTGAATCCAATATGGTCTCAGAACTTATGAATATAAATAAAACACTTTTTATTTATCACCATATGATTACACATTATTCATTGTATACTGTTTCAGCTATCAACTTTATTCTTGAATTTAAAACAATAGTTGTCCCATGCTCCAAGCATGTACACTATGTTTTTCTAAACACTAGTCATGCCATACACCAAGTATGCATACTATGTTTGTCTATGATCTTTACTTTGTGAACTAGATCAATTGAACATAACTTGAATGATTCTCTTTTCACACTCCCAAATCCTTATTGTAAATACAAGAATTCCAAATTCATGTCATTTACTGAAATCTGTTAGCTTCTAAACTTATATGCATTGATCCTCTTGTAACGATTATGCACAAATTCACAAAGACTTGGCAACAATCATTACAGAGTATTCCAAAGGAGATCAATTCCTTGGAAACATCCTTCTTGCTTTAAGTTTCCTTAATCTTACACAGATTCAAATTTCTGACTTTGAAACAAGAGTTGCCTTCTTACAATTTCCAGATTCATTTTGACTATCATTTCTGAACAAGAGTTGCCTCCTTACAGATTATGTCAATATAGTCCTTCCAGAATTATCACTACACTTCCAACTGTCCTTGAGCAACCAATCTTTGGTAAACCTTAGATTGTCCTCGACAATTGTTTAATCCTTTTAGTCATATCCAGTTCTAAACCTTTTCCCTTCTTAATGCCCTATGCATTTGGAAAATTTTAGAAAGGATGAATATAGCACATGTAATCGATCCTATATCCGAAGCATATGGGACACGATTCATGATGTCTCACATAAAGACTAAACCAGTCTTTTGCTATAACATTTCCATTTCTAAACCTTATAAAAAGGGATGCCGTAATCATAATCGAATTTTAGAACGCAAATAATGGACCCATATACAGAATTTCCTTATGTTGAGCCATTCCAACATGAATTCATATATATCATTGACTAAATGATTAAAACCTCACGATCTAAGCTTACAGATTTGAGATGAAGTATAATTTCCTCTCCCTTAATTATAGCAAAACAACTTTTTATCAATTGAAACCTTTTGTTTTCTATAATTAACATTGCTAACTTTCAATACTTATCATAATTATCATGCTCCCACTAGCTTTGAAATGTACTCAGAAATCAGCTGGACTTCTAGAAATCAATACTTTATTGACTTTCCTACCAAAGTTCAGATTTCTGATACTATATTGTTTTGATAGAACTTTATCAAAATCATACACCTTCCCTTAGATAGCACACTTGTGTGTCTAAACAATTATGAAGAGGGATGCCGTAATCATAATGGTTAGACCTTTTTGCCACTTCTCACAAGTCCAGGTTAGTGTGCCAGTAAACCACACACGCTCCACTAACGACTTTAAGAATGCAAATATCACAATTGCTATCTATCTAAAATCTACTTAGTGAAAGTGTTTCCTCACCATCATTTTCATGAATCGGAGAGAAACCTTATGACACTTAGATTTAATGGTGTATGTGTTCTTATCCATGTGAATTGTCAAAGCCATAGTTACAAGACAAGGATAATGACAAATCTGAACTCATATGGACTGAACTTAACCTTAATTTCTTGCCACCTGGAAGCTCAAGGGCCTGCCATTGCTTCCAAGTTGTTGTGCAACAAACTGAGAACTCTAAAAAGTCATATGTAAAGCCAACTTTAACTGGAATGGGCACAGATATGTCAACACGATAGGTTATAAACCTCAAGCCGTGTGCTAGTGAAGGACTTTAGGTTTTATTCTTGATTAGTTCTTGAGACTTTCAAGACCTTTAAGACTCCCACTGTCCTCTTGACCTATAAGACTCCCTTGTTAAACATCCAAGAGATAGTGTGGATTCTAACCAAGACAAACACTTCACACAGTTGGCCTAAGTTAGTCTTTGTTTTATCCAAAACATCACAACTTACCAACTTCAAATGAACAAGAGTAGGACATTTTTACTCTTACATTTGACACGTGTTTTAAACCTTATTTAATACACGTCACTTAAATTACAATCTTGGAGTATGACTCTAAGACTTGTATTGGAACGAAGTATGACTCATCTTCTTGATTTAACCATTTCAACAATTCAAGATCCCTTCTTCTTAGTCATAAGAATGCACTAAGACTTCCTTAGAGAACTAATTTTGATATGGTTTCTTAATCATTAAGATGATCACAAAACTGATACTAAAGTACTCTCCCATCTTTTCAGATTTGAGGAACTTCTATCCTTCTGCCTAATTTGATTCTTCTTATTCGCTCTGCCATGCATTGGAACCTTTTCCAATGTCTCAGAGTTACACTTAAGCTTGTAAGTATAATCATATTTACTGAGCTTTAGTAAACTATGACGAATAGCCTTATATCTTTTGTGGTGGACTTAATCAGTGCACATGACTATGTACTCGATCCCTTAGTCCATTACTTGACTCACACATCCATGTGAACAAGTAATTAGTCTTAATTTTTCCAATACTTGAAAGTTCTCATTCATCATGCTATACAACTTGCATGATTCCAAGTCCCGGTCCAATTGAGACTTTGGATGATGAGAATCTTTCCTTATTTGGTAAATTTAGACATTACCACAAATGAAAGAATCAATTTCATATTTCTACTCTTGCTCTTAATGGAATCATATAAGCAACAATTTTTCCTCAAATGTCATTGTAAGGATATTTTAAAATAAATAAAATCAAAAATCTTCTTTTATTTTAAAACTTTGCGGAAAATCTTATCCTTACAATCCATATGAAAACTTGTTGTTATCTATTCCTAAGCAATATCTCATAACTCCTAAGAAGTAGCTCAGGACTCCGATCTTCAAACTACGCGATAGAAATCCATCTATGCGATCAGATTCAGCATATTCTTTCTTTAAGTTCCTTTACTTTTCTTTGATTCTTAAAACATTACCATGTGACCCAGTCACATCATGTATCAGGAATCTCAGAATAGAAACTTAACAGAGTTAGATAGTGGACTTTATCTGAAGTAGAGTATCAGGAATCTCAGTCACATCATGTATCAGGAATCTCAGAATAGAAACTTAACATCCTTAGGTAAATTTGGCAGCTTCGCAACTAATGACCCTTACTTTGGCAATATAAACATATGGACCCTTTGATAATGGTACACAGGACTATTACAGACTTAGCCTTTTTTTTTCTCTTTACCATTTGGTCAACCTAGTTGACTATGGTCAACCCCTTTCCTTGGGAAGAGAATGCTTTTTCTGTATTTCCAGTGTCACCATTGTCAATGTCCATAAAGTTTCAGGAAGTTGATCTTAACAAATAGATAAGATCATTAAGGGTCTTGTCATAGTCTGTTTCATAAGTGTCCCAAAGGAACTCACTATGTGACTTAGAAAGTGATTGAACCACCAACTTTCTCAAGACTTTGACACCCAACTCTCCCGGCTTGTCAATATGTGACTACATCTCCAAGATGTGATCACACCAAGACCTTTACTTTCCAATAGGGCTCGAGTGACTTTAAACTTTTAAAGAACTTGTGGGGTAGGGAGAATAATTGGGGGAGGTGACAGAAGTATGATTTCCATTGGAACATCATCTTCATTTAGGAAAGCTAGTTTCAAGATATTTGGGAAGATCATAAATGTCTAAACCAGACATGTTTTGGGAGATATTCAAGATAGTTGATCTTAAAGTCCTTAATATGACACCCAATATGAAATATTAAGGCTAGGACCCAACAGAGTATTTTATAACTTAGAAGAGGTATGCCGTAATCCAAGCTATAAAACAATTTGAAGGTAGGTGAATGACGATTCACCAATTTCCACCAAGATAAATGAAATGTATTATTAGGTTTTAATTGGTTTTGAAACTCCTAGATCTTTGAGATTCATTGAACTGTTCAATGGCATGTTTCAATCTCGAGTGTGCCCTTCTGGTTTTGTGACTGGGATGCCGAGGATCACAAAACAAGGTGTGAAGTAACCATGCAAATTACTTGGTACCCTTAAGTGTTTACCCCTCAATCGATGTGCCGGTTAACCACACACTCTCCATCGATACTATGATAAACATTAAGTTACCCTTTCCCTACCTTGTTAAATACGAGTTAGTGTGCCGGTTAACCACACACGCTCCACTAACCGACTTAAACAAAGTGCAAAGTGTAATTTCATGGATTAGCACCTTCTTCACATTTTCCTAAGTAACTAAGATTGGGTATTTTTTTTAAGAGTTTAGTTACTTAGTATTTATCATTAATACTTTTAATGAAGGGAGAATTATAGTCCTGTCAAACCCGTTCGGCTAACGACCCTCCACCAGTCAAGCAAGCGGTGGGTGAGAGTGGACACCCATTAAGTTGCCATTTTATAGGCACCAACCTTATACCCACCTTATAGACCGGCTTCGTGAATGAGGCGTACTAGCTGTAAGACTGACTTTACTCTTATACATATATATATTATTAACTTATAATATTATAAAACTATAAGGGTTGAATTTTAACTTTTAAAATTCTAAGGGCTAACTTGGAATTAAAGTATTCATAAGAGAAAACTTTACAAATTCCAAAACTTTAGGGCAAGTTTTGAAACTATTCAAAACTAATTAATTCCATAACTTTTGTATTTAAAGTAGTTTTAATCCAAAAACTCTTCAAGTTCCATAACTTGAGGACAAATTATGGAAGACTTTAAACTAATAAAGAATTAACTTTTTCTTTATTTTATAACTTATGGAATAATTAAGGTTACATGATTTTTTTTTATTTTTTTTTATTTAATGAAGAGACTCTTGGTCCTCCATAACTTGAGGATAAATTATGGAGTCATAACTCCAATTAATTAGAACTAGACTCTTCCTTTTTTGTAACCTTTGCCAATTTTATGAGTTTTATGAGACTTAAATGTGACTTTTCATATAACTTGAGGACAAGTTACAAAAACACATTCTAGAATCAACTCTTAGATTAAAATGGATTGAAAACAACTATTTCAATTAACTTTTCTATTAATCTAAGCAACTCATATGAACAAGATAATTCAAAGCAAACTTTTTCATGTAATTAGTCTAACCTTTAAACTAATACAAAACATGAATCTATTGACAACTATCTTTGAAAATGGATTAGCATGAACATTACCACATCAAAAAACAAGTTTATAAGTTCAAAAACATCTTAGGGTAATGTTCCTAGTCCAATTCCACCCAAAAACCTCGAAGATATGTTGTCTGGGGTCCAACTCGTCGAGTGCATGAACACAACTCGGCGAGTTGGATGCATTTTTCCTTAGACTCGTCGAGTCCCTTCATGGACTCGACGAGTCTGCTGGGTAGACAGCAACAAAACTCGATTTTTCAGCTTCTATTGCAAGTATAAAAAGAAAACAAGCCTAGGCTCTGATACCACTGTTGGGTTATGAGCATTCTAACACTCCTAAGTGTACATGCAACCCTAAATACCTTGGATCTATGTTTTCTCTATTATACATGCAAATATGAATATCCAAGGTATTATCCTAAACTAGCATACAAAAACTATCAATATAACAAGATAGAATACATACCTCTTTAATGGTGCTTGTCTTCATGAAGCTTGAGTGCCTAGTGCCCCAAGTGTGACACCTCAAATGGTTCACAATCATCAAAACACTTAGAATAACTTAGAGAGAATTCTACACTTCATGAAATCGGCTAGCCCTTTCTTAGTCTCACTACTGGCCGATTTTCCTCAAAAATAAGATGCTTATATAGTTATACAATTAGGGTAAACCCTAATTGTCATGACTTTCCATTTCCTTGGATCCATGGGTTCAAATACACCATGGAGCATCCATGGAGCATCATATGGGTTTTGGCCCAACTAGATAATCCATGGAGCATTAGCCCACTATACAAGTATGGATGATTTACACATCAACCCATATATTTAATTAGTCTTCTTTTGATCACTCAATTAATACTAGATTAATTCTTGATCAATACTAATTAAATAATCTCATTATTCTTATTATTAATATACTAGAACTTATAATATATTAATAACCATAAGTGTTTTATTTCTCTCATTTAGTCTATCCAAGTGCATGATGGTATGCAACCCAAATGGACCATGCCGGGTCGGGTCAACTCTTACCAATTATAGTTATGGACTTAGACATTAACCCAACATTAACTCCTCAGGATCTTCTTCGAGATCCTCCTTAATCCACCCACCATTCCACTAGTTAGGAAAAAGGGGTCTCCAGGCATATGGAATCCTACCATGATGCCTGTGCAAGAATAGAAATGTGAGAAATATAGAAGGGTTTAATCATTTGATTATGTAGTATTCTAAAATACTCTTATAGTATTTTTAAACCTTGTGTTTGATTCTAGAGTTTCTTGGTATATAGGGTTGGTATGTTTTAGATTCTTTGTTCATTGCGATCATATCTCTCATAAATACAGTTGAACAGGCTATATTTATCCCAAATATTATTACATAACTATATAGGCTTAATCGGAGTGTCCAACTTCTCTAAATACTTTTATATGGTTCTTATTACGACATTGTCCTAGTATGTATGCATGTACGTATAATTTTAGAGATGTGAGAAATATAGAAGGGTTTAAGCATTTGATTCTGTAGTTTTCTAAAATACTCTGATGTGGTTTGATATACTTAGTTTACTATAAATAATACTCTGATGTGGTTTGATATACTTAGTTTACTATAAGTCTTAATACTAAGACTAAAAGTAAAAGTAATGTTGTACTAGAAAATAGTGTTCTAAACCATTATCTTTATATGAAACTACTTGAATGTATGTTAACCCACAAACCAAATGTTTCGTTAATACCCCATGTGCTTGATCATCACCATGCTAATGACTAGTTGGCCAGCTACGATGTTCTTCAGGCATCAGAATGTTATCACATTTTTCAACCTATACTAGAAGGTCTAACTGTAGCTAACAGCTCAGGTTCGGGGTTGTTATAACCAAATTCCCTACAAGAGACTCTGGTTATAATTCAGGACTTAGTATATAATTTTGTAGGTATGGTGAAGCCAAATGTCTCAAAAAATTGTGTCAACTGGTTTTCGTGAACTAAAAACCCCTTTTCTTGTAAATAAATGGATTAATCTTCCATAGTGGCTACATAGTGTAGTGTTTGTGACTCCCAAACTATACAAATTATAGTTTATCATGTTTATTTGTTAGGACTATTTATATAATAATTTATATAAATATTGTTAGATTAATGTCTAAGTCCATAACTATAATTAGTAAGACTTGACCCGACCCGACATGGTGCATTTGGGTTGCATGGCATCGGAACACATGGATAGACCTTTTATGAGAAGAAGACATTTGTGACATATTAATATATTTTAAGTTCTAATATATTAATATGAAATTGCTATTTAATTATTATTGATCAAGAATTAATTTGGACTTAATTTAGTGATTAAAAGAGACTAATTTAAATATATGGGGATTGATTATGTAAATCGTTCATTCTTATATATGTGGGCTTATGATCCATGATTCCTTATGTCAGGTTTAACCGACGTGGTGACCCATGGATACTCCGTGGAGGTTAAAACCCATGGACCATAACGAATGGGTAAAGTCATGGGTTACATGGTGTAACCCTAATGTGCACACTATATAAGGACCCCTTTGGCTCAAAAAATTGGCACTAGTGATACATATATGAGGGCTAGCCGATTTGAGCATGAGTGTTTTCTTTTCATGGTTATTCCAAGTGTTTATGATGTTGTGTGAACCATTTGAGGTGTCACACTCGGGGTACTAGGCTCTCGAGCTTCATGGAGTCAAGCTACCTCAACAAGGTATGTATTCTATCTATTTTATTACCCAAGTATCAAAGATTATATGCTAGTTAGGGTAATACCTTTGAATATTCAAATTTGCATGTATAATAGAGAAAACATAGATCCAAGGTATTTAGGGTTGCATTTACTCTTTGGAGTGTTAGAATGCTCAAAACCCAAGTGTGGTATCAGAGCTTAGGCTTGTTTTCCCTTATACTTGATGAAAACTTATTTTTTGAAAGATGAAACTATCCAGACCATAAAACTCGACGAGTTTATGCAAAAAAACTCAACGAGTTCATCATTTTGGGCATGAACTTGACGAGTTGTGGGTGCTGACAACTTGTTGTTTGATGTTTTTGGTTGGAATTTGACTATGAGCATTACTATAAGTTGTATTAAAACTATAAACTTGTTTTTTGATGTGGTAATGTTCATGCGATTCCAATTTCAAAGATAAATGTCAATAGATTCATGTTTTGTGTTAGTTTAAGGATTAAACTATATACATGAAAAAGTTTGAGTTGAATTATCTTTTTCTTATGAGTTGCTTAGATTAATTGAAAAGTTATGTGAAACTGTTGTTTCAATCCAAATTAATCTAAGAGTTTATCATAAAATTTGTTTTTTAACTTGTCCTCAAGTTATATGAAAAGTCACACTTAAGATTCATAATACTCATAAAGACTTCCATACGTTATGAATAAGGAAGAGTCACATTATTTCAATAGTTTAAAGTCCTCCATAACTTGTCCTCAAGTTATGGAACTTGAATATTTTTTTCATTAAACTACTTTAAACTCATAAGTTATGAAATTGAAAAGTTTTTAAATAGTTCAAAACTTGCCCTCAAGTTTTGGAATTTGATAAGTTTTCTTTCATGAACTCTTTAATTCCAAATTAAGCCCTTAGAATTTTAAAGCTTAAAATTCAACTCTTATACTTTATAATATTATAAGTTAATAATATATATATATATATATATATATTTATATATATATATATATATATATATATATATTGTTGGTATTTGATGTTGCGTCTTGGGCTCGCTTGTTAGCCCATTTTGTATACGACATGGGCCTGTCCATCCGTAACTTATTTTACTAGGGTTTGTGTATTAATAGATGCTTGCATGCATCTTTTTGGTGACTGATAGATCGTTTTTTACGTGTAATTAAGAAGATCTCTTTTGTGACCCTAAAATCCTCTACAACGGAAGTTCTTTATCGAGCTCTACTGAGGATTGAACGTTCTAATCATTCGACTAATTCAGATCCATTCTTGAGTATTGTTTCATTTTTTTACTTTCATTATCTACCTGTTGCAAAGATCTAATCGATTAAAGAGTTTTATATCTCATCATTTGGTATCAGAGCAGGAGGCTGTGTAATTCATACACATGTCTTCTGTGAAAGAAGCTATTAGGGTTTATTCCGCATTAACTAATATTTATTGAGCCGTCACTCCATAATTGACGTATCTCATTACTTATTCGTTTTGCCCTAATATTATATATTACAAGTCTGATCTTTCAAACAGGTTAAACGATCAAGCATGGACGATTCTCAATCAAATCCTATCAACATCTCAAATAATATTGGGTCAACAACAAAGATTCCTATCCTTTACACCCATGATTACGAAGTCTGGGCACATCACTTTGAAGATTATATCATTGGATCTGAAGACAATGGATATCTTATTTGGGAAGCAATCGTGTCTGGACCATTCGCTCATTCAGCAACGTCAAGAATCATTAAAACTCAGAAAGAGTATAATGATCTATTGAATGACCTAAAAGATGTTGCCCAAGACGAAAAGGATAAATTTCAGTGCAATATTAAAGCATTGAGACTAATCAGATTCGCTTTTCAATCTGACACTTTCAGGCTGGTGAGTTCGTGTAGCACTGCTAAAGAAACATGGGATAGGCTGCGAGAGCTATATTCCACAGACGAAGATCTCGAGCATTCAATTCAAACCTTACTTTTTTCTGAATTTGGTGAATTTAAGCAGAATCCTGAAGAAACTGTCACTCGGACGTTTGATCGCTTCAATCATCTTCTCAGTAAGATGATTAAACACGATATTGAAAGGAAGTTGATTGAATAAAAGGTTACGTTTTTAAACGGTCTTAGATCTGAGTGGAGAGCAGTTGTGTCCACTGTTAAAGCACATGAGCAATTCAAATCTTACTCATTAGCAAAGCTGGTAGGGATTTTGAAATCCAAGAAAAGATTGTCTTGCATGAGAAAAATGTGGTTTCGAGCTTGGGGTCATTGGCACTTCTGTCCAAAAGCAAAGGCGTGATGGAAGATGAAGATCTTAACTTAGAAGACCATGACCTTACCTATGAAGACTATGCAATGATGGTGTCAAACCCGAAAAAGTTCATCAAGAAAAGGTTCCCTATCAATAAGAACCATAATTGGCAGGGAAGTTATAGTTCTGAAAAGGTCAGGGAAGAACCTAAGACAGAAGAATCAAAGAAAGAACCGAAAGCTGAAGGATATTCGGGAGTGAACTGCTACTATTGTGGAGGAAAGAACCACTATGCCAAAGACTGTGTCCTAAAGAAAATGGCAGAAAAGGATGATGAGAAAGATGAAAAAGCTATGTTAATGAAAAAGCTGGAAGAGATAAAGAGAAATAAAACTATCACTAACCCTTCAATGAATGCTTTAATTGTACAGGGTTCTATAGCGGATGATGAGTTCGGTGGCGTGGAGGTCTGGTCAACCAACTCTGAGGATGATGAAGTCAGGAAGCCATCTCATGGAAAGGCTTATGTTGCGAAAGATGAAGGAAGCGGTGGAAAGTGCTTGATGGTGTCGGATGTATCCCAAATGAGGGGATACAACACAGACAGTGGGAGCTTGATGAATTAATCAAGAAGGTACAATCTATTTTTGTTTCATTCAAAGTCCCACAAAACTCATATGAAAAGGAATTAAAAAATGTAAATTCAAGAATCTCTCATCTAGATAGCAGTTTAACTCAAACACGGGTCACCAATTCTAACCTAACTGACCAAATAAGCAGGGTGTCTTCAAAGAGTGAAGAACGGAGGATGTGGATAGAGCTGAAGGAGGCGGAGCTGATCAAATCCAAAGACGAAAACATTTATTTGCAAAGAGATAATTTAAAACTTTTGAAACAAAGAAATGTGTTTTGTTTGATTGCCAAGCGTCTTTATTCTAACATTACTCAACTTCATCTTAACTGCAAAATAGGACAGAAAATTCATCGCATGATTTTGCCCTTCCTTGAGTTTTAGGAAGATGAAATCGATGCTGAAGCATACAATTGCGAAAGTGTAGTTTTTATCTGAGGATGTAAATCCGACTTATATGTATGGCCTAGACAAAATCGAATCTTTCATAAAGTCCAAAGACCATAAGGACATGCTGAAAAACCTTTTGGATGAAAATGATAAACTGAATCTAAGGACCGAAACCATACAAAAGTTTCACTCATTGAATGCCAATTTGAGCTCAAAAAATAAAATTAATGTTGAAAATGCATCTGATATTAATGAGGATGACGATATGAGTGAAATTTTTGTAGAGGATGAAGTTGATTGTTCTGAGTTTTTCAAGAGTGAACCCGAAAACCAAAAAAATCTTATCTCAGAAAATTCTGTGGAGTTTGTTCGGTTGTCCCAACAAAAGTCCCCGATTCTTGAAGAAAAGGTTGTTGTATACCAAAAGGTAAGGACAACTCCAAATCAGGTGTATAAGGTCACAGGTGTAACCGAACATCAAACAGCCGAACTCACAGCCATTGTAAACGAAGATAATGCTGATGGTTGTGATGAGTTCTTCTGGTCCGCCCCTATTGACAATGCTGATGAAACAGTTGGTCTATCAGAGTGAACATCCTGGAAAACAAAAGGAAGATATATTCCAGAGCCACTGAACAAGCCTGAGAACTTTGACGTGCCAAGCACTAGTGGCGCTAAAGAAATCCCATTAGATGAAGTCACCCCTTCTACCGAAAACTCATCTACAACAAACAAACCTATTGTTCAAAAGCCAAAACAAAAGGCGAATATTCACAGGCAACCCAAACAGGTGAAAAACCAAAAGAAACAGAGGAATCTGAGATACAAGAAGAATCTCTCAGAGCGAAAACAGTTCTAGCAATCTCAAAACGATCATTTTTTTTTATCATAATAGGAAGTCAGAGAAAAGGGATGTTAGACCGCAAGAAGGTATTCACAACCGAAAGCATAGGTTCGGCTCAGAACACACAAACAACCGAAAGCATAGGTTCGGCTCAGAACACACAAACATACGAAAGCACAGGTTCGGTCCTGAGAGCACAGGATATCAAGGCTCAAGGTTCGGTCTATCCCATGACCACCAACAAAAAGGTCACCTAGAATATCAAGTCAAGCAAAATTCTCAAGCTATATTCTCTCTTTCTAACTCTTCTCAACCTCATGCTAAATCCAATTATGTTCAAACTTAGAATCCAAAATCTTCAACAGATTTGAAAGGAAAATCGAAGGTTTCCTCGGTCAAGAGTGATCAAAAGAATCCCAAAGTTCAAACACCTGAACCTAAAATCAAACCAACTGCAACAAATCCCAATAAAATTAAAATTTACACCATTCAAAAGAAAAATGAAACAACGTTAATAAAAAGAACATATTTCGTTGATATCTCTCTCACTATTCCTACTCCTGTGAAAGGCTCACGTGGACCCAAGAAACTTTGGGTTCCTAAATCTGCTTAATTTTTGCAGGTTATCAGTGACGAGCAGTTCGACGAAGAATGGTATATTGACAGTGGATGCTCGCGTCACATGACAGGAAGGAAAGAAGAGCTGAGGGAATTTCGATCTCTATCAAATGGTGGCAATGTCAAGTTTGGGAACAACTCGTATGGCACGATTAAAGTGTATGGTATGATAACGAATGGAGACTTCACAATAAGAAAGGTTGCATATGTTGAAGGACTGCAGCACAATCTCATCAGTGTGTCTCAGCTTGTTGGAGGTACTGGTCTTAAAGTTTCATTTGATGATTAGGGTTCGGAAATCATAGAGAAGAAGACAAAAAGGGTAATTCTCAGATCAGAGCGCAAAGGCGAAATGTTTCCTCTCAATCTCAAACCTATCAAAGGAAACCCAAGTATTTGTCTGTTATCCAAAGCACATTCTAATGAAAGCTGGTTGTGGCACCGAAGGCTCTCCCATATCAATTTCAAGTATATTAATAAACTCGTCACAGGAGGTCATGTTAGGGGTCTTCCATTGCTTAAGTTTGATCGAGAACATTTGTGTGCTGCATGTGAAATGGGGAAGCAAAGTCTTCAAAGTCACCCATCCATCATAAACACAAAGGTTGTTGAACCACTTGATTTAATTCACATTGACTTGTGTGGTCCATCTTCTATTGAAAGCATAGGCTGTAACAAATATATTCTTGTTATTGTCGATGACTTTTCACGTTTTACATGGGTGTTCTTTCTGAAGCACAAATCTGAGGCAACTCACAAGCTGAAGCTGTTTATCAAGCAAGTTGAAGTGCAGCTGAAGAAAGTTGTATGGAACATTAGACGCGACAATGGGCTGGAGTTCAAAAATAAAGAATTTGAAGACTTTCTAGCGAATAAAGGAACCAGTCACAACTTCTCAGCTCCCTACACCCCTCAACAAAATGGAATTGTCGAAAGACGAAACCGATCTTTGTGTGAGGCGGCCAGAACCATGTTAAGTTTCGCTTCCTTACCATTATATTTCTGGGCTGATGCTATTTCTGCAGCTTGTTTTACACAAAACAGGTCCTATCTCAATAAGCGTTTCACTCTCACCCCTTATGAGATCATCAACAACAGAAAACCGAATGTCAAATTCTTCCACGTGTTCGGCTCACGATGCTTTATCTTCAATTCTAAAGAACATTGTAAAAAGTTCGACGTAAAAGCCGATGAAGGAATTTTTCTGGGATACTCTCTAACTTCAAAAGCATATCGGGTCATAAACAAGCGTTCAAGGAAGATTGAAGAGACATATTATGTGACTTTCGATGACAGCTTCGTCAAAAGGATAAACGCTACTGAAGAAGCAATTGGAGAAATTTTCACTCAGACAAGTCATGTTACGGCCTCGATTGCTAATTTGTTTGAGCAGTTTGTGGAGTTATTCGATGAACCTGAGAAATCTACTCTCTCTGAAGCCAAGGCAGCGGACAACAAAATCAACCATCTGAAGCAAATCGTCGATGAAGCTGCCAAACGACTGGGTGACGGAGAATCAGCTCCAAATAAAACTTCTCAGCACAATGCACCAGTTGAGGGGGAACACTCTGATCCAGCAACACCCAAAGGCACTGTAGCACCAGAAGGTACTGCAGCACACGAACGCTCCACAACATCTGAAGACACTGTAGCACCCGAACACTTCACAGCACCCGAAGATACTATAGCAACCGAAAGTTCAAAATCGTCAGAGAGCACAACTACACCCGATAGTTCCACTGCACCAGAAAGCTCATCATTCGAGGGGGAGAATGCCAATACGTTTTATGACGAAGATAGTCAATCAGAATTGGAAGAATTAGTGAACGCTGAATTGGATCCTTCCTATAATCCAAATTACCCTCCTCTTGTCAAATGGGCTAGACATCATCCTGTTTCACAGGTTGTGGGTGATGTCTCAGAAAAGGTGTTGACCAAATCTCAACTGAAGGCAAAACAAACTTCTTTATTTTCCAAAGTTGAGTTCTGCATGTTTAATTCTTTCGTCTCAAAGGCTGAACCAAAGACGGTAAACATTGCTGTTGATCACTCTGATTGGGTTCAAGCTATGCAAGACGAACTTAATGAGTTCGAAAGAAATAAAGTTTGGTGTCTCATTCCAACTCCTCAAGATGCCTCCGTTATTGGTCTCAAATGGGTCTTTAGAAATAAAATGGACAAGGAAGGTAACGTAATAAGGAACAAAGCTCGTTTAGTGGTGAAAGGATATTGCCAGGAAGAAGGAATTGATTATGAAGAGACTTTCACTCCAGTTGCAAGGCTGGAATCTGTTCGAATATTTCTTGCCTATACAGCGCACAAAAACTTCGAGGTCTACCAAATGGATGTCAAATGCGCTTTTCTGAATGGAGAACTTTAAGAAACAGTCTACGTGGAGCAACCTCTTGGTTTTGTCAATGAGAAGTTCCCAAATCACTGCTATATTCTGGAAAAGGCGGTTTACGGTCTGAAACAAGCACCTAGGGCCTGGTATGAAACGCTAACTAAGTTTTTAAAGATGTCCAAATTCAAACAAGGTTCGGTTGACCCAACCTTCTTTCGTAAGAAGGAAGGTAACCACCTTATGATTGTACAAATCTATGTCGATGATATCATCTTTGGCTCAACGAATCCCAACTTAATAGCTGAATTCAGAAAGCTGATGGAGACTAAATTTGAAATGAGCTCCATGGGTCCGATTAATTTTTTCCTTGGTTTAAATATTAGACAGGGACCCGAAGGCATCTTCATCAACCAGGAAGCATACACCAAAACTCTTCTTGCCAAATTTGGTATGATGGGAGACTCAAAGGTCAAGGTTCCAATTGCATTCGGCACCAAACTCACACCTTCGCTGGAGAAACCGACAGTTGACATTACACTATACCGCCAGATGATTGGGTCCTTAATGTATCTTACTGCTAGCAGGCCTGATATCATGTTTTCCATATGCTTGCAGTGAAAAATATACTCAGGTATCTGAAGCGAACTACCTCTCTCGGTCTATGGTATCCATCAAACTCAGGATTCTTCGTTCAAGCCTTCTCTGATGCAGACCTTGGAGGGTGCGGTTTAGACAGGAAAAGCACCATAGGGGGTTGCCAATTCCTTGATGGGATGTTGGTCAGCTGGCAGTCAAAGAAGCAAACCTGCGTTTCCCATTCTACAGCCGAACCAGAGTACACCGCAGCCATCTCTTGCACATCTCAAGTCATTTGGATCCAAAGTCAGCTCAGAGATTATGGACTCAACATGAAAAAGATCCCACTATATTGTGATTCAGAAAGTGCAATTAGGATCTGTCATAACCCAGTGCAACACTCTAAGACCAAGCATATAGCACTGAGGTATCACTTCATTAAGGATCATGTGGAGGATGGAAATGTCGAAATTCACTTTGTTCGAACCACTGATCAACTGGTCGATATCTTCACCAAAGCTCTACCTGAAGCAAGTTTCAATAAAATCCTTCAAGGTCTAGGAATGATGGAATCAGAATCGGTACCAAAAACACCATCTCAAAGTTAAATGTTAGAAGCGAAATGAACCGAACGCTCGATCTATTTCGGGTTCGGTTCACATGGGAACCGAAATGAACCGAACGCTCGGTCTATTTCGGGTTCGGTCCCATTGCACATATTTTGCGCTCAATCTCAAAAAGGTGTTGTCTATGGTTGTAAACATTTGTAAAGTTTTTTTTCCAAAAATCCAAAAATATTTTTTTAACCGAAATGAACCAAGCGTTCGGTCCATTTCGGGTTCGGTTCAATTTTTTTTATTCTGGTTGGTTTTTCTCTTTTCAAGAACTTAAAATCTCCAAAAATATTTTTTTTCTTTTTCTTTCATTCTTTTTTAAATATCGATGGGATAGGTTTCGTTCTCACACTTTATAATAGTTAAGCGTCCCTAGAAGCATGTTGCTGCATGTTGTCCAAAGCCTCAACTGATTTTGAATAATAGCCTTAATGACTAGGTATATACAAACCTTGTCTTCCCAACAAGGCTGCTCCATTTATTCTAATCCTGAGCTACCTTACTCTTTTCACATATGGGTTAAGAGTTTACTGCTTGGTCACTATTTTCAGCAGAGGTACTATAGTTTCTCTTCACCACCTCAATATTTTTCTCCATCATATTTCGGTCTCATCTCGTAACCCTTGAGACTCTCAGAATTAACCACTGAGGTTTATGGTTACACAATCTCTGTGTTGATGATCTAAGCCTCGTGTCACTACGTGCTTAGTGAAACCCAAAATTCAATACCTAACATGAATTGACAGTAAACATGAAATCTCTTTTCGTTGTGAGATTCTTATGAAATTGTTATTTCCCATAACATTTCTTCCCTTAGAATCCAGTTTTAATTTTTTTTTTGAGATTTCATCATCACACATCTTCAATAAGTCACTATATACATATTCCAACCTATTTGTTCAACAGACCACATCGGTCTCACAGGTACTTCATTTAGTCTCGGTCTTATGTTAAGGTCCGGGATTCTAAACTGAAGCGAAAGCCACCCTTTTAAGCCTTATAAAAAGATGCCTTTCAACACTTCTTAGAAAGTGATTGATCGTAATTCAACGGGAATCCATACAGACACTTTAAGGTCTCTCTTGACCTTGAAGAAAGTGATTCGTGCCCGGGATCAACTGTTTTGTGTCTATATTGACATCACAAATTCCCACATAAA
Source organism: Lactuca saligna (assembly GCF_052625555.1). Lineage (NCBI taxonomy): Eukaryota > Viridiplantae > Streptophyta > Magnoliopsida > Asterales > Asteraceae > Lactuca > Lactuca saligna. The sequence goes on from NC_136421.1 coordinate 77,187,745, forward strand.
TATCGCTTTATTTCCTTATCTTTGACACTCTATGCACGAAAATCTTTGATTTTCCAAAAATCTCGTTCGGTTCCATTATAATCTTGTGTTTGGATGACAACTATTTACCAGATAAGATGCTGACTCAGCTGACAGAGTAACGGCTTCAATAGTGAGTTGACGGGCACGCGTGCAAAACGGAACAGTTTTTCTCTCTCATGCGTAATCATCGGGGGTGCCAACCGTCGCGCTTCTGTCACATCTGAAACTGTTTCGTGTATCAAGAAGATTTGGGGGATGATTTTTCTCTTTTCTCTACCCACAGTAGAAAAGGAACACCTCTGCTTCATTCCATACTTACAGGATTCAAAAATCAAACGAGCAAAATAAGGCGATTTATACTCTACTGTTGATCATCTTCCACATTTAATAATGGCGGACTCTTCCTCTGTTCAGGAAACCTCTTCCCGCACCAACATTCTTCCCATCTGCGCTCAACAAAGTCTAGTGATTGACTTAAACCCTAAAGCTTACGAGAATTATATGTATCCCATGGTGGAGTGTCTCAAATACTCTCCGTTGGTGCTACATCTTTCCAAGGTTGAGATTGTGCCCATGGTATGCCTTTCCCAGGTCTTCTCCACTTCCCATTATGATAGATCAGTGGATCGAATCTACTTCGACCTTCTTTCTCATAAGACCTCCATCTCCAAGCAATGATTCTGTTGGCTCCTAGGTTTTGAATCCGATGAATCTAGGGTTAATCTTGATTCCATCACAGTAGGACAGTTATTTTCGATGTTTTACAACATGGGCTACACGGAAATTCTCACGACGGTCACTAAGTTCAAGAAGTCGTGTCTTCCTCCTCCATGGAATGGTTTCTTCACCATTCTGTTCAAAGGGATCTCTGAGCGCAGTTCTGGTTTTGATGGGGCCAGCAAGTTGTTCATGACCATTCTCTATGGTCTATATCATGGCATCAACCTCGACTATGGCTCGGTTCTCTGGCAACAACTCATTCAGAGCCTAGACTCCTCCTCTCGCCACACTGAAGTGTCCTACGCCAGATTTTGGACGCTGATTACTAAGTGGGCCATGGATAAGCTTCATGTTCCAACAGTTGCAGATTCCCTTCTCTCCTCCATCAGTGTTTTCCACACCACCAAGATCATCGTTACCGATCCGACCAAGTTCTCCTTCGTCGGATCCATTCCGGATTCTATGTCCGCTGGGGTGTCCAAGGAGAGCGTTATAATGAAGGCCTACAAGGACTTTCGTCCTTCGGGTCCACGGGAACTTTCTGCGGAAATGGTTCAGTCCATTAATGATGCAGATAAAACAGCTGCTATAGGGAAGAAACCCGAGAAAGGGAAGATCAAGAAAGCAGCAAAGGGAGCAAAGGGTCCTTCTCCTAAGAAGCGAAAACCCTCAAAGACAGATCTTCCCCTCCCCCCCCCCCCCCCCCCAGCGAAGAAGAAGAAAGCACAGCCGAAGAGGAAACTTATTCTCTCTTCTTCATCCAACGATTCAGAAGATAACCACTCTGACTCAGACTAGTCGGCTAGAGGTGAAACTCCTCCTCACTCGCCTGCTCATGAGGTACCTGTTTCATCAAAAGCTCCTTCCCCTTCTCCTATCTCAACCTCTTCCATTCCCACCATAACCTCTTCCATTCCCATCATAACCTCCTCCATTTCCATTCCCTCCATATCTAACCCTATTTCTATTCCCCCCATAACTACCTCTACTACCCTTTCAACCACAACTATTTCCATCCCCCCACCACTCTTCACAGAAGCCACCAAAACCACCACCAGTGAGGTTCCAACCAACGTATCTGATACAGGGGTTCCAACTTCACAACCTGAACCCACTTCCGTTCCCGAACCCCCTACCACTATCGAACCACCCGCCGCACCCTTATCTCCCACTCCATCTGCTGAAACCGAAACCTTTTTGGGAGGGGAGGATATGGTTTTTGATTCCATCTAATACAGCCCCTACCAACTTCAAAGAAATGATGATGATGATGCTCCAGTTACTAAAAAGCACATCAAGGAACTCCACGAGAAGATTGACAATTTTTTGGCTGCTTCCTCTTCCTCAACATCTCACTTTTCGGAGGCTGCCATTCAGGGAATGGTGGAATCTCTCTCCAAAGCACATGAAGCCTCCATCAGCTCAGCTGCTGCTGCTATTAATAAATCGACAAAGGCTAGTGTTGTTGCGACCGAAAAAGTCAAAAAACTATTTCAAGATGCCCAGATCTGGCTGGAGTCTTTGCAGGCGGTATCAGAAACAATCACCAAGAAGATTCGCAGCGTTGTGGAGAAGCTGGTCCATTCTTTCGAAACCGAAAAAGACCAATTTGCCAGCTTCCGCCAGAACCTCAAAGAAGACAATCAATCTTTTCAATCTTCGGTTGCGGATCGTCTTCTTACCTTTCAAGCCACTCTTGCCGCCAAATCCACTACAAAGGATGAGCTTGCTCGAAAATCTTCCGAGCTTACTCTAGCAACTCATCAGCTCTCCCAAGCCGAGAAGCATATCGATTCTCTTCGGTCTGAGAAAGTTGTGGTCAGGAGTTGTGTTTCAGATGTCCATGGAGCTCTGTCTAACATTATCGAAGCCCATGATCCGATTCTTAACTATTCGGTGAGGCGTACTCTTGTAGAGAAGCTCGCTCATGCACTTGCCCTGCTTAGTCGCATTGAAGGCATTCCTGAGTAGGAGGACCATCTGAAACAAGGGGGAGAAAAGAAACCCACAACTCAATCAAAACCCCCTCCGAGTTCCAAAGCTCAATCACTTCCATTTTCATCACTTGTCCCTCCGAAAGCACCCAAACCAACAACTGTTCCTGCATCAGGTTTGAGTGCTCAAAGCAAAGACAAACAAATTATTGATGACAGTGATGAAAGTGATGATCAAGAACCGATTGTCAGCTTAGTGAGGAAACAGACCAGAGAGAAGGATCTGGATGAAAACGCTCGCATTGTCAGGGAAGCCGAAGCCAAGGAGAGGAAGATAAAGGAGGCTCATGATCTCCTTGAAAGTAGAAAAACTTTATTTCCTCCTTGGACTCTCGAAGTGCTTATCAAAGAAGCCATTGAGTCCCCCTGCACTCTTTGGTTAGAACCGGTGATCTCCTTAGATCGGGTTAATTCGGTCGATTCCCAGTTCGACATGCCCCTAACCAGAAAAGATTTTATCTTCCATGCATTCGCCCACATAGCTGAAGTTCCTCATCCTCACCCAAAGGTTGATAGGGAGCGCGCAGAAGATCATCAACGTTCGGGTTCTTAAACCTGTTCGTGAGGGCAACTTCATCAATGTCAGATTCAAGGTCTTAAGGGGATCTAACAAATCCGAGCATTCCATCTCTCTGGCTGATCTTCCCAACTTAAACCCTCATGATTGGATTGTCTTGCACAACATTCTTCTTGTCAATGAAGCGGAATATGGTCCGATCATAGACCATTTCAAGAGAATGTTAGTTTGTTATATTTTGGAGGTGGCTAAGCTGGATCAAGAGGTTGCTAATGTTCTCAGGAACAGGCCCATCATCACTCCAGTCGGTTCTGCAAGCGATATAAACTGAATGAAGATGGGAAAGATTGATCCGAAATAGAACTCAGTCATGTTCACCAGGGCAGAAGGTCAGAAATGCTTATTTGCTTTGGCTGACAAACATCTTTACACAACTTCCTGCTTGGAGCATGTTGTGGGTATCATCAATGGATGCAAACAGAACTCGGAAAGTGATAAAAAGTACTTCAACGATATGATCAATTGGTACATTCACTTTCGACAAACACTTCTTGCTATCATTCCATGCCTATTCAAGACTGTAAAGAAATCCAGTGCCGCAGGGGTAAGCAAGCTGGAGTGAGGTCTCGCCCCACTTGATGCAAAGGGGGAGATTGTTGGGTATTTGATGTTGCGTCTTGGGCTCGCTTCTTAGCCCATTTTGTATACGGCATGGGCCGGTCCATCCATAACTTATTTTATTAGGGTTTGTGTATTAATAGATGCTTGCATGCATCCTTTTGGTGACTGATAGATCGTTTTTTACGTGTAATTAAGAAGATCTCTTTTGTACCCCTAAAATCCTCTACAGCGGAAGTTCTTTATCGAGCTCTGCTGAGGATTGAAAGTTCTAATCATTCGACTCATTCAGATCCTTTCTTGAGTATTGTTTCATTGTTTTACTTTCATTATCTACCTGTTGCAAAGATCTAATCGATCAAAGAGTTTTATATCTCATCATATATATATATATATATATATATATGTATAAGAGCAAGTAAGTCTTACCATTAGTAGGTCTCATTCACGAAGCCGATCTATAAGGGGGTATAAGGTTACTACCTATAAAATGGCAGTTTAATGGGTGTCCACTCTCACCCACCGCTTCCTTGACTAGTGGAGGGTCGTTAGCCGAAAGGGTAGGACAAGCACTGTAATTCTCCCTTCATTAAAATTATTAATAATAAATACTAAGTAACTAAACACTTATTAATATCCAATCTTAGTTACTTAGGAAAATATGAAATTAGTGCTAACCCATGAAATTACACTTTGCACTTTGCTTAAGTAAGTTAGTGGAGTGCGTGTGGTTAACTGGCACACTAGCTTAACTTAATAAGGTAGCCGAATGGTAACTTAATATTTATCATAGTATCGGTGGAGCGCGTGTGGTTAACCGGCACATTGATTAAGGGGTAAATATTAAGGGTACCAAGTATATTTGCATGGTTATTCACACCTTGTTTTGTGATCCTCGGCATCCTAGTCACAAAACTTGAGAGGCCACATTCGAGATTTAAACATGCCATTGAAAAGTTTAATGAATCTCAAAAGATCTATGAGTTTCAAATCCAATTAAAACCTAATAAATTATTTCGTTTTTCATGGTGGAAATTGGTGAATCATCATCCACCTAACTTCAAATATGTTATAGCTTGGATTACGGCATCCGTCCTTTAAGTTATAAAATTTTGTGTTTTGTCCTAGCCTTAATATTTCATATTGGGTGTCATATTAAGGACTTTAGATCAACTATCTTGAATATCTCCCAAAAATTTTCTAGTTCAGACATCTATGATCTTCCCAAATCTCTTAGAACTTCACTTCCTCCACCTCCTCCAATTATTCTCCCTTACCCAAAAGTTCAAGGTCACTCAAGCCCTAATGGCAGGCAAGGTCTATTGATGCTCACATCTAGGAGATGAAGTCACATATTGACAATCCGGGAGAGTTGGGTGTCAAACTCTTAAGAAAGTTGGATGTTCAAACACTTTCTAAGTCACATAGTGAGTTACCTTTGGGACTACTATGAAATACATTATGACATGACCCTTAATGATCTTATCTATTTGCTTGGTACTGCTGAATCAACAATGATTTGGATCTTTGGTAAAGCAAAGTTGATTAGTAGATCAACTTTCCAAAACTTCAATGGACATTGACAATTGTTGCATTGGATACCCAGTAAAAGTTTTCTCTTTCCAGTGGAAAAGGATTGGCCATAGTCGACTCGGTTGACCAAATGGTAAAGAGAAAGGCTAATTATGAGATTGTTCGATGTACCATTCCTAAAGGGTCCATATGGTTCTCTTGCCAAAAGGAAACGACATTGGTTGCGAAGCTGCCAAATTTACCTGAAAGATCATAAGGCTGCTAAAGTCAATAAGTTTGACTCTACTTCAGGTAAAGTCCACTATCTAACTCGATTAAGTTTCTATGATGAGCTTCTTATTACATGATGTGACTTGGTCACATGTTGATGTTTTGAGAATCAAAGGAAAAGTGAAGGAAACTTAAAGAAAGAATATGCTGAATCTGGCCGTGAAGATGGATTTCTATCGCTTGATTGAGGATCGGATTCTTGAGTTACTCTTAGGAGTAATGATAGATTACTAGGAAATATGTAATATATGGTTTTCAATTAAAGCTTCATTGTAAGGGAAAAGTTTTTTCTTCTTTTTATAAATAAACAAAATTTTGATTTTATTTTAGTTTATATCTCATTGCAATGACTTTTATTGAAAATTGATCTTTGTATGTTTCTAGCAATAATGGAAATGTGAATTTGATTCTTTCGTTTGTGGTAGTGTCTAAATTTATCAAATAAGGAAATCTTCTCATCACCCACTTTTTCAATTGGATAGAAACTTGGAATCATACAAGTTGTATATTATGATGAATGAGAACTTTCAGCTTTGGAAAATTAAGACTAATTACTTGTTCACGTGTATATGTGAGTCAAGTGAAGGACTAAGGGATCGAGTACACATTCTTGTGCAGTAATCAAGTCGACCACCAAAGATCGATAAGACTATTTGTCATTATTTACTAAGGTTTAGTAAATATGGTGATACTTACCAGGTTAAGTGTAATTCTAATACATTGAGAAAAAAAATTTGATGTATGGCTGAACGACTGAGAAGAGTCAAATTAGGCAAAAGGGTCAAAGTTTGTCAAATCCAAAAAGACGGGAGATTACTTTAATATCATGTTATATGATTATGTTACTGATTAATAGATGTGATCGTAATTCATCCTCTAAGTGCATTCTAATAGATAAGAAGAGGAGCTTTGAATTTTTGAAGTGGACAAATCAAGAAAATGATTCATACCTCGTTCCAAAAACAATTCTTGGAGTCATACTCTAAGATTGTAACATGAGTGACATATCTTAAGGGAAGGTTTCTTAACACTAGTCAAATGTAAGAGTAAAAGTATCCTACTCTTTGAAATTGGTAAGTTGTGATGTTTTGGATCAAATAAAGACCAATTAAGACCAATTAAGACCAATTGGGTGAAGTGTTTGTCTTGATAAAGAATCCAAACTATCTATTGAATCTTTGGCAAGATTGTCTTATATATCAAGAGGATAGTGGGATTCTTAAAAATCCTAAAAGGATAATCAAGAATGAAAACTTGTAAGTTTATCGCTAGCACACGACGTGAGGTTTATAACATATTGTGTTGACATATTCCTACTTTTGTGCCCATTCCAGTGCAAGTTGGCTTTGCATATGAGTTCTGAGAATTTTCAATTGGTTTCATAACAACTTGGAAGCAATGACAGGGCCTTGATCTGCCATGTGGCAAGAAGTTAAAACTGCACAAGTTCAATCCATATGAGTTTGGATTTGCATTAACTGTGTCTTGGGATTATGGTTTTCATAATTAACATGGATAAGAACACATACACCATAAAATATAAGTTTCATAAGGATTCTCTCCGATTCATGAAAATGATGGTGAGAAAACACCATAAAATCCTTAGTCAGGAATATATATATATATATATATATATATATATATATATATATATATATATTAATTTTATGTTGATTTGGTTCAACCTAAGATAATTCTATATATTGCATTCTCAAAATTTGATTATGATTACGAAAGCCATCTTCATAGTCAAAAAATTAAGAACATGGCAAATAAAAAAAAAAATTGTAGCAAAAGACTGGTCTAGAATAATGTCTTTATGAGAAATGTCATGAATCATGTCCCATATGCTTCGGATATAGGATCAATTCATGTGTTATAATATTTATCCTTTATAATTTTTCCAAATGCCTGGGGAATAAAGAAGGCAAAAGGTCTTGAATTAGATATGACTAAAATGATTAAGCAAATGTTGAGGACAATCTAAGGTTTACCAAAGATTGGTTGTTCAGGGACAGTTGGAAGTATAATGTTAATTTTGGAAGGACCATATTGACATATTCTGAAAAGAGCCAACTCTTGTTTAGAAGTGATAGTCAAAATAGGAATATGGAAATGTTTCCATAGGTGGAAGTTATTCAATTTGTGTAAGAATAGAAAAAACTTAATGCAAGAATGATGTTTCCATGGAGTTGATCTCCATTTGAATACTCTGTAATGCATGTTTACAAGTCTGTGTGACTTTGTGCATAATCATTACAAGAGGATCAATGCATATAAGTTTAAAAGATCTAACAATGTTTCCGTAAATGGCATGAATTTGGAATTCTTGCATTTGGGGTAAGGATATGGGAGTTTGAAATTCGAATCATTGAACTTATGTTCAATTGGTTTATTTCACAAAGCTAGGATGATATACAAACATAGAGTGCATACTTGATGTATGGCAAAGTTGTTGTTTAGAAAAACATAGTGTACATGCTTTGAGCATGGGACAACTAGTGTTTTTTAATTCAAGTATAAAGTTGATAAAACCAAAAAAAAATGAATAATGAGTAATGAGTATGGTGATTAATAAAAAGTGTTCTATAAAGTAGGTCATTCTTCCCTAATGACCAAGTTATTCTAACCATCCACAGTCGGTCATATGTTGGAAGTAGATATGAATCGAGACTGTCATGAGTTGGCTTGTAGATGTCTAAGATGTTGGACATAGCAAAGAGGTGCTACAATACTCATGAATGCTCATAATTTATGAGTATTGGATTCAACCCACGCTTATTTGAATCATTCCATGGATTTTATCACGAGTGATCATGAGGCGATAATATCTTATATTCTTCAAACTGAGAGATATGAGTTGTGACTATGAGTTAGTTATACATTGATTGCACGAAACCGCATTTGTATCTAGATGTTATAAAATGTGCATTTGTGTATGATTAAACAAGTAGTAGAACAAGCCATATGAGTGGAAGTTTATCCATTCCTTTTACCTTCAGGATAAAAGCGATATATTTTGGCCTCTTGATGATTTAATGATGACACATGTGAGTGCTTGGCCAAGCCCGGACTGATTTGATATGTTCAATCAGTTGGTGATCATGAATCAGAAATCAAGTTACAACAAATAGACAAAGAGAATGATTATAATCCATGTCTCAATGCATATGATATCTAAAATGGAGAAATATATGATCCCTCATGTAATGGACAAGTCATTGACGAGATCAGAGTTCAGCTACAACGTCAGAGTTCGACAGAAGCTTTTGAGAGCTACGATTGCTAGTCGGGTTAGTTTTAGACTTATCCAAGTGGAAGACTATTGGATTAATCTCTAAGTCCATAACTATAATTGGTAAGACTTGACCCGACACGGCATGGTCCATTTGGATTGCATGGCATCGGAACACTTGGATAGACCTTTTATGAGAAGAAGACATTTGTGACACTTTAATATATTATAAGTTCTAATATAATAATATGAAATCATGTTATTTAATTAGTATTGATCAAGAATGAATTTGGACTTAATTTAGTGATCAAAAGAGACTAATTAAATATATGGGGATTGATTGTGCAAATCATTCTTTCTTATATATGTGGGCTTATGATCCATGATTCCTTATGTTAGGTTTAACTAATGTGGTGACCCATGAATACTCCATGGAGGTTAAAACCCATGGAGCATAAGGAAAGGGTAAAATCATGGGTTACATGGTGTAACCCTAATGTGCACACTATATAAGGACCCCTTTGGCTCAAGAAATTGGCATTAGTGATGCATATATGAGGGCTAGCCAATTTGAGCATGAGTGTCTTCTTTTCATGGTTATTCCAGGTGTTGATGATGTTGTGTGAACCATTTGAGGTGTCACACTTCGGGCACTAGGCTCTCGAGCTTCATGGAGTCAAGCTACATCAAAATGCTATGTATTCTATCTATTTTATTACCTAAGTATCAAAGCTTATATGCGAGTTAGGGTAATACCTTGGAATATTCATATTTGCATGTATAATAGAGAAAACATTGATCCAGGGTATTTAGAGTTGCATGTACACTTACGAGTGTTAGAATGCTCAAGACCCAACAAATACATATTATTTATCTTGTCAAGATTCAAAATATATGGTCAAAACATCATATTTTTGGTTGTAACCCAGAAAATGGTGAGATAACTATAATGTAACCCTTTTAGTTAGAAAAACTATATGATGGTAAAAAGTCTCAAAATCCTTGTAGTTTTGTGTCGATTTTGTTAGCTTTGCATTTCAAAACTAATATATCACAAATAATTGTCTAAAAACTAGTTATAACCATATTTCATGTCGATAATGGTTTATATTTAACATAGAGATGAATCATGCAAGTATTTGTGTGATAAACCAAATTTGTACTTGTATTCCCCCCCCCCCCCCCCCGCCCCAAAAAAAAATACACATGAAAAACTCGAAAATATAGGGGTATGAACTCACCTTGAGTGTGTTGGTGGTTGGATAAAGAGATAATTGTGAAGATCTCCAAGCATAAAACACTTGAATGTGGTTGATGAACTCTTTGAAGATGATATTATCCTAAGAGTTTTAACACATCACAATGTGTGTAAATAAGATGAACTAGTGTAAAAGTGTGTAAAACCAACAACTTATCAAGAAAACTTACAAAAACTCTAAGAATAAACTTGGAGAGTTAACCCTTGGAAGCTTTGGACACTATTCTTGAAAGATTATAGAGTCAATAGAAAGGAATATGGAAATAGGGGGGTTTGTGGGATGTTCTCGGCCATAATTAAAGGCAGAAAACTGATGTGAGATTTGCATTGTTATTTTCTAGATAAATGCTTTGATACATGTTAGGTAAAACCTTGTGTTGGAAAGGAAGAAACATCAAATCACAAAGTCAGCCCTTCCTTCTCTTCTTTCCCACCGAAATCCATCCTAAAACTACCAAAATCACATGTGATGTCGGCCTAGCACCAACCGAGATCACGTTGTGATTTCGGTCCATGTGCCAACTGAGATCACATAGTGATTTTGGCACATGTGCCAACCAAAATCCCATGGTGATTTCGGTCCATGCACTTACTGAAATCCTAAATCTTTTGAGTCCTAAACTGTTGACTTGTTGACCGTACTTGACTCTTCTTGGTTCATTTGAATTTTTTTGGATCCAAAATTTGTAGTTGTCACACAAGGTGCTCTATACCATTGGTCGTTGGGTTTGTCATTCAGTGGGAATTCTCATATCGATTCAGGTGGTGATAGTTAAAGATCAAGGAATGCCTCTCATACCATCCAATGTAGTATGTTATGTTCCCTTGGTCCCTGGGTATGTTTACCCTAATGGTAAAGTGGAATTATGATTCGTAATAGACTCATTTTCTAGTAATTTATAGGATCATCTTGGAGGTCTTCTTGAGCTAGTGATGTAGTTATGGAATCCATTCGGTCTCAAATAAGTATGGGGTATTGTTTAACCGATCATGAGGATGCTTTTTGTTTTGATTAAGGTGGCCTTTCGATTATCTTTGGTGCTTATTTTCTCTTTAGATGAGATTATAGGTTTCATAAATATGTGTATAGGGGTGCTCCTTGTGAGCTAGGTAAAAGGGCATTGGGCTCTTGGTTTGAATTGTATGCATCGTTCTCTTGGGTTTCAGCTTTCGACATGGATCAATAGTGCAACCGTTATCCTAACCTTCAATAATGTGAGACTTTGTTTTCGTAAGGTTTTGCGATGGTAGCAGCTATGTTATGCTCAGTTGGCGCAGTGAGCGTCTCAACAAGGTCGGAGTATTATACGGAGATTTCCAGTCATGGACTATGGGCTTGGGATCATGATGGCTCATTTTTTATACTTGTAGTGCTTTTAGTGTTGACATGTTGATGAGAGTCGGGCAAGTCGTAATTTTTTTGGTTAGATAAGGGGAGAAGTAAAGGTTTTGTGGAGTATCAATTAAATATCCAAAACACTATGCGTGATGTGGCCATTATATTTCCAGTTGTTCGCAAGCAGGCGTTAAGGTTTGATTTTCTAACTGGACATTTCTTATGGGGTCGCAAGTCATAATGTTTTTTCAAATTTGTCTCGAGTGGTGGTCCAGTTGGAGGTACACCTGATCCTATAAGTGGTTGGAAGTAGCACGAAAATTATTCTTTTACTAATCTCTGCTTGGTAAAGTAGTGGTTGGTAATGGCATAACAGAGAGCCAAGAAATGTTAAGGTTTTGGTTTATCATATGGTATGGTTTTGGTTAAAGTTTACGGTCGATGAGTTTTGAGGATCACTCTGCATGTTTCTAGTCGTGCCTATTTAGGGGTTGGTGATGGATCCAAATGGATATTCGTCAGCTTTAAAGAAGGCATCAGTTGGTGGCTTCGGAATTTAGCTTATGTGTATGTGCTCCAGGATGGTTTCACCTTGTGAATGAAAGGCAAGTGATGAGGTTTCGAGCTCTTAGCAACAGCGAATCAGCCCGATAGTTAAGGAAATCTATATTTTGTATCTCATTGTGTTTATGAAATTGTTATCATCAAAGGTTGAATAGATTGTTTGATGTATAAGTGTCATGGTTTTAGCAATTGGTTCAGTTTGAGGAGCCTCAACCCGGCGAGTTAGCAGCTGGGAAGGAAACCCTTATTTTTAGGGTCTCGCACCTTATTTAAAGGCCTTAAGTCCCTTGGTTAGCCTCCTTTCCAGACACCTCTGTCCAGAAACCCTAAATTCAAGTATCAACTTCCATAGTTGTGTGTGTGAGTTTGTGAAGAGCTATGGGCGTTGATTTTTGGTACACTGCTAAAGAAGTCTTGATGTAAAGGTGTCTATGTTGGTGAAAAGGCTTTAGATCTAGAACTTCCCCCATTTATTGAAGTCTCTTTGAGGTATAAAGCTTGTACCTTGCTTCTTCATTGATTAGATCTCTTTTTTTTTTTGAGGTTTTATCATGATTGTTGGATTCCTTGATGGATTCTCTAACGATTTGAGTGTTTCATGGGTTGTCATTTAAGATCTGGCTACTTTGTGGACTCAATTGGCTTAAAGTTGCAAGCTTTCTCAGGATTTTGGTGTCATGCATGCATAGAGTCAATTCTTAAGTCCATTTTAAGCTTAAAAGGTTCATTTAGACATGCATGAACATAAAGTTGGCAAATTTATGTAGTTTTCCAGCTCAAGGAAGTCAGGTCTAGGTTTTGGGGTCATGTCCTTATGGATTAAGTGCTTATTTTATTAAGTTGTTGGATTTTGAGTGGACTCGACAAGTTTAATGTGAAACTCGGAGAGTTGGATTAGTTTTTCCCAGCTTTGCAGCTAAAAGGAACAACAAGACGAGTTGAAGGAACAACTCAGCGAGTTGGGTCAACTCGGGCTGTTGACCTTGACGTTTTGAATTTTGTCTTTGATCAATTTTTCCTAAGGGGGTACTTGATATAGCCTAAATTTTAATAAAGAAAATTATGGGCTTAGGATAAGACTCATATGAGGTTGGGCCCAGCTTGAAATTTTGGGCTACTGATGGGCCCCTGTTGATCTTTTAGTTTTAAATGTTTTGGTCAGTGGAATTGGCCTCAGTTTTGTTTCATGTTGGGTCAGGTGTAAGATGGTCATTTTACCCCATGTATGGATGGTGGTACTTAGAATGAAACCCATTTTCTAGTTAGGTGCTTTTTTATCTGATAGATCGGAGGTGTTGTCGGGGTAGCAGCTAAGGATTATTGCAGTGAACTTCAGTATTTGAGGTGAGTTTTCCTCCCTGTACTTGCATTTTTATGATGTTTTGATCTTTTAGATCGGTATCCTGGTAGATAGGATGTTGCTATATTGTTATGATCCGTTAGATCGATGTCCTAGTAAATAGGATGATGCTATGCTTAGTGATCTGTAAGATATGCCTGATTTTTTGTTAACTGGTTATATGTTTAGGTGTTTATATGACGCCATGGTGTGTGTCGGTTGAGACTGTACTACTTTGTGCTCCCAGTCAAAAAACATGGTAATGTTATTATCGATATGTTTTTATGACATACTGGTGTGGGTTGGTTATATGTTTAGCTGTTTATATGACGCCATGTTATTATCAATATATTATTATTGTTCTGTTGACATGTTGTGTGTGGTTGGGTTGAGGCGAGCCTGCTATGTGCTGAAGAGCAACAAACCTAGGGCGGCCCGGATAGACTGTAGGCCAGGAAGGCGTATCAGTCAGGCCGAAGGCCTAGAGAATGGTCCAAATAGGATGAAGGCCCGATGAGGCAGTGCAGTCATGCTGAATGTAGTTTGAGCGGTCCATATCGGCTGAAGGCCTGGCGAGGCCCTCCAATCATGCTCAAGGTTCTATAAGCATTCCAGATAGGCTGAAGGCCCGATGAGGAAGTCCAGTCATGCTAAAGGCTATGTAGGCATCTTGTTGTTGGTATATGTTTTATGTTTATGTGTTCGTACTTTAGGGGAACTCATTAAGCATCGTTTTCTTACATTTTTGGTTTACGGTTTAAGTTACTTTAGCGGATCTTATCAGGGTGAAGGCATGACCATTCACATCCTCGCATTTTTGGGCTTATTACTTCTGGGATACTATGATAATGACAAAGTTTCGAAAACTATGTTGAGAATGATTCTAATTTTCAATAATGTTTTGGAAAAAATGGGTTTTGTAAACACTTGTATAGAAAAATTGCTGTTCTAAAAAGTTCAAATTTTATGGATGTTACAAGGTCCATTATTTCTCTATTAATCATCGGAGATTATGCCAACCAATATAACAACTAAAGTCTTATCTAGCAAGATTCAACACTTGGATAAGTGATAAGTTGTTTCTTTGTTCTAGATATGTGTATGAACCTAAAACATGGATAAGGGTTAATCTCAATGTTCTAAATTTTGTTTCCCGATGAGTACCTTTGATGACTACATTCGAGTGTTAAATTGAGCACATCAATACCAATTAAGGCCCAACCATGCAAATTAGATGTTAGCACGAAATCGTCGATGGGCCCATAGATTTCCTTTCTCATGTTAAGGCCTAAGGAACAAATAAACTATGACTACATGGGTTTTTTCTACTCACCATATCATACATGGATATACCCTTCATTACTATCAGTTATAGGAAACATTATAGTCGACCAATGAATAATAGATTTGTAAACCAAAACCTCACATGCATCTCAGTTTGAAGAATAATATATATTATAATCTTTAAATTACTCAATGAATTGGTCCATGAACTAATATGTAAGTGTGGGTCGTTCCAATACTTAAATCTCTCTTAAGTACCCATAAGAGTTACTGTAATGTATACACTATGTCTATTCTTTATCCATAATCTATTAACGCTCATGCCAGTCTTAAATCACTACAAACTAGAAGAGTACAATGGACTATGGAGGTTTCATCAATAGCATGGAGAATGCTTAGCGGATAAGTTCTTCCCTAAGGTAGAAAAGGTGGAATTTACATTCTGTTTGATAAGGGGCCGAGCATGTGACTAGTGGGATAAGGTTGGCCAAGTTGTGGGGTCTGCAGTAGTGGTAGTCATGAATTGACAAGATTTTGTGATGAGGTCTATAGGGATTTTGCACAAACAAATGAGTTGAAAAAGATGGCGAGGGAGTTCCAGGACCTTCGCCAGACTATTAAGACTGTGGTGGAGATTACCACTACGTTCTTGGAGAGGGCTCTGTTGGTTCTGCAGTATGTAGTGGATAAGGAGATGAAGAAGACAAGATATCATGACATACAAAGGGATGATATCAGGGATTTTGTGAGCTTTTTTGGGTGCAAGACTATCAATGATATGATTAAGAAGGTATATAAGTGGGATATTGAGTTGAAGCTTCAGACGAAGCAAAATCCATAGTAGGTGCAGATAGCGGTGGGCCAGTCTAAGAGGACCAAGACATCTAATTCAAGCATCAGAGGCCAGTAAGGTCGAAACTGCTATGGCAAATGCGACAAGCCGCATAGCGGGGCATGTCAACTAATGGATTCAGTATGTTTCAGTTGTGGTCAAATGGGTTACATGTATAGGAACTACCCCAGGAGTGCTCTGATTTGCTTACATTACAATCTGAATAGCTATAAAAAGGTTGATTGTCCAATTTTGAAAGGAGAGGTAGTGACGGTTCCTACACCAGCCTCCTTGAGGATTACTGATGGCCGCCAGGGCAAGATGGAGCCACATGTGGTGAAGAGCAAGTCATTTCAGCTGACCACTAATAAGTCGAGTGCAATACTGTTTATGGTTACTAGTACGTGATTTATTAATCTCTTTTATTGATCTCCTTATTAATTGAAATTTTATATCTAATCTTGTATTGGGACCATTTTGGTAAATGGTATGGTTACTCATGTGTTGTTTGATTCAGGTGCTACTTGATCCTTTATATCTATTATTCTTAGCAAGTAGTTCAACAATGCTCCCTGGATTCTGGATTATCCGTTAGAGGTTGAGATAGTTGATAATTATGCTATGAATGTTTCAAGGGTTCGCCATGCGTGTGTCCTGAATGTCTTCATCGAGAGGTAATCTATTGATTTTCTTGGGTCACTCATTTGATTAGATTTGATGATGCAAAATATATACTTCATAGTTATAGTGTATATGCTAATGTTAACAACTAGTCTTGTCTAAGTAAGTGTAAATAGTATAATTTAGACAACCTGATCTGTTAGAGCTAGTTTAGTTAGTTAATCTGAAGATATGTTGATCAAAATTCATATGTCAAAGACTAAAGAACATCCACTGATGAATGGAAGACTCTGAAGACTCTAGCAGCACCAAAGGCATGATGCCACCATCAACTAAACAATGATAAGTAAGTCCATATGTTGATTGTTATATATTGATGACTCACTAATCAAATGAAATGTCGATGATTCTCACCGATGGTGGTTCTCTATATGTCAAAGATGAAGTTGATCAGCTTGACCCGAACACTGATGACTGAAGCTAAAGCTAATCTTCCTAACGCTGAAGTTGATGCCCTAATTAGCTTCTGAAGTATTTTTGCTAATGTATGAATATGGACAAGACTTGACTTGATACATTCCTAATATTGCAGATGAGTTTATTTTTAGATTAGAGACGATCACTTGATTGAAGGGATTCTCCATCATAGTTTAGTATATAAGCTTGTATTAGCATTAAAACCTAATTAGGGTTGTTATTGACTTTCTGTGATTCATCTTTGTGACAATCCCGTTTTCTTTGTGAAGACAAATACTTCTTTCTTGGTGAAAGAAAAACGTGGTGATACTTTTGTGTTCTTCATTGTTCTTCATTGTACTTTCTTGCTTGTATTTGATCTAGGAATCTACAAAGGGTCTGCGACTTTTAATTGTTTTAAGAGTAGTTTAGAACATCTGTTCTAAGATCTGTTCATAGAAGTCTAGAAATTGTTTTTTTAACCATGAAAATAAAAAGAAGAAGAATGAAATTTAGTTATACACTCATCCACAAGATCTAATGGTTATTACCAAGATGAAAAAGAAAGATTCTAATTCTTGTATTAAAGGATTCAAATTGGAGTTAGATCAGAAATACAAAGTTATCAATCGAAAACAAGAACAGCTAGAAGTCCTTTTCAAGCAACTTGTCACAGCCCAAAACCAAGAACGGCGGAAACGTTCCACGGTGGAGGATGTCATGTACAGTATCACAACAGTGTAAAGTAGTAAACAAGCAACAACATAATCCATTGCATTAAAAGTAAAGTTTTAATACATATGTGTTCTTTCATTGTAATAAGACACCAAAATATACAATCAAAATAAAAGACGAGTCTTGTATGTGCTCCGTCTTCCTAAAAACCTGGCCATCATACCTGTCTACTGGTGACCTGAAAATACAAGTTATTTTGAAATCGAGTATCAACCTAAAGCTGGTGAGTTCATAAGTATTTAAATGTCAATGTCTTGTTTTGGAAATCTGTTATGTATGCTATGTAAATCTTTGAATGAAACAGTTGATATAAGTATGAAAACCCTAGAAAATCCATTATTTCCTACTAGTATGAAATGTAGTCTTCTACCAAGACCCGAATGTTTTGTAAGTGAAATGATAGTTTTTCCTTTCTATTGACTAGTACTAAAAGTATTTAGTCTAACTCCTCATTTGTGTGAATGTATCACAAAATAAAGTAAATAGGAAAATGTACTAATGTAAGTGTTATCCTTTTGTATTAGGATTAACACAACATCGCGAAAAGAAAAATGTATAACCTAATGAACATCCGAAGATTGTCCAATTATCCTCTGTAGCAGCAACAGGGCGGAGAAATGATTAGTCCCGTAAAGGTACTCCTAATACGAGTATTAACCGTAGGCATCCATAGATGTTCATCAACCTCTGTAGCGAACAGTAGGCCCAAGGAATGGTTAGTCTCGTAAAGGTACTCCTAATATAAGTAATAACCGTAGGCATCCATAGATGTTCATCAACCACTAGTGCTAATCAGCTGGGATTCGGAATGGTTAGTCCCGTCTAGATATCCCGTTGAACTGGGATAAGCAAGACAATTTACACAGAAGGTACTAATAAATCATCCTCGTGAATCAAGATACAAGTATTCATGTAAAGTATTCATGTAAGGTATTCATGTAATGTATTTGTGTATCATGTAAGCATAGGTAAACATACTCATGTATCATGTAAGCATATGCAAATGTACTCATGTATCATGTAACGTACTGGTATGGACTCATGAATGAACTGACTCTTGTGTAATTCCTTGTAATAGTAATAATGTTTTGTATCTTCTAACTATCCCTATGATAATTAATTGGAAGGTAATTGGTTGTTCAAGTTGGTTAATACACCCTTGCTACACAAGAGTATGGGAAACTAAATGAAGGAAGAAAACTATAACCTCGATACATATATCAGAACATACGTGTATAAGTATAGTTTTATTCAAGACGGTAACAATGGTTTTGTAAAACATTTAAGAGTTTTGAACAGTAATACAGAGTGACTTGATGTCATTTTAAATAAACATTTCAAAAGTAATACATTTGATAACAAAGTATTTTTAAGATAGAAAACCCTTTCATGCATCACATTTTGTAGTATGTGAAATCTGCTGAATGAAAACACAGTTATAAATACATATGATTGATTTAATAACATGTTGTTTTCTACTTGTATCCCCCCCCCCCCATTAAAGCATTTAAAATCATTTAAAACATTGATTAACGGGTATGAACTCACCTGTAGATGGTGGTTTGGATGTATTGAACGTTGTCGGATTGTTAGGTGTCAAGTGAGGACTTGTACACACACTGTGATCCTAATGAACATCTAATCACACATATATGCACCCAATTAGTCTTAAACTACTAACTGTACATGTTAAGACATCCTAGAACATAATAAACACTTTATATAAGTGTTATAAGCCTTAAGGATTTTATCTAAGTTGTTGTAGGACAAGGCAATTAGGTTTAGGGTTCCAAAGGACCCTATATATGAGTTTACTCTTCACTAAACCCCACACAAGGAGTTTACGGTCGTAAACCCTTGAGTTTACGGCCATAAGCTCCCAAGCTTAATGATAATTTGTGTTTTGAAGTGTTATTTGATTTCTAGAAGCAACTCTACTTGGTGGTTAACTCCTTGGAAGAGTTTAGGGCATCAAAACACTCCTTTTAGCAGTTTTCTGCCCAAAGGCCATTTCCTTTTGAGTTTACTGCTGTAAACTCATTTGGAAATGGGTATTTCTATGTTTTCAAGTCCCATACTCAATTAGGATAGGTTCTAGACAATTTTCCAAGGCTAATGAAAGCATTAGGCACCTTTTGGAACCTCTTCTTGATGTTCACGGCCCATGAACCATTTCTAATGGGGATTAGGGCTGTAATCTCACATTGGGAATGGTTTTTGATGTTTTAAGGTTCCTCAAATAACTTGGTGTAACTCTAGGTAATTGTCCAAAGCTTTAGGAGTGTTAAAATGCACTCTTTGGCCTTGATTTTGGAGTTCACGGTCCAAGAACTTCTTGGGCGATAAACACCTTACTCTAGGTGTTTCAGGGACTATTTCAAGGCTTATTTACACTAATGTACAAGCCTAAGTCAGTTACATATCAAGGGGAAGGGACTAGGCATCATTTCGGGAGTTTACCATCCAAGAACACCATGGGGAGTAAACTCCTAAATCTAGTTGTTTTGCTATGTAATCGATCTTATTAAACATGTTATAAGCCATATAATACAACTAGAGAGAGGTACTCACGATTTGGGATGAAAACACGAAGATCCATGAGAAAGAAAATGGCTTTTGTCTAGTTGGAATTGTCAATAATGAATGAATATGGCTCAAAATTCTATATATAGTCTTGAGATTTTTGGCAAAAAATATTTTATTCACGAAATGAACTCTGATGTAATAGAGTTTTGGAATAACAGTGTTGCATAAAACCCTAGTGCATCCACTCTCCTAATAACTCCTTAAGTGTAAATCCTGAATTACTCAAACTTATACGGAAAAGTCTAAAAATTTACTGTGACTGTTATCACTTCTATTGAAATGATATTGTTTGTACAGAATGGAAACTTTGGGTTGTCACATCATCCCCCCGTTAGAAGGAATTTCATCCCGAAATTAGAATTTAAGCAAATAAGAAATTACAAATAACTAAGAGAAAAGATGATGGTATTTGAGTTTCATCTGAACCTGTGACAACCCTATATTTTTCCAAAAGCATTGTAACGCTCAAAAGTCAAATATAACTAAATTAACCTTGAAAATAAAGTATTCAAATATCTAAGTTGGCATGCATCAAATATTAGATATCATGCCAAGGTTTCCAAAAACATAAAGAACGCTCAAAACCGGGTTATATTGAAGAAATTATAACCACTCGTATATTTATGACAGGACGTTAAAACATTATTGGACGTAAAAAGTAAAATCTCAATAAAATGCATTATAGCTTTAAGTATCTAAACAAAAGTCGTAGATCTCGTTGAAAGGTGAGCGTGCACAAAAAGATCGCCCAAATTGGACCTCGTTTGAAGAAGTTACGAATTTTTAAAGTTTCGCAACAGTGGTAAGAGAGCTAAAAACTCGGATTTAAGATTGAGTGTTATTTAGCTATCGCCACCTAAACGAAAGCTGAAGATCTCCTCAGTGGTAATAAAACGATAAAAAGACAAACGAAAACCGACGTCGAATAAAGAACCTATGAGTTTTTAACGAACTTTAGGAGGCCCGGCCTATTAAAAATATATCATTAAAAATAAAGACAAAACTAGCCAACAGAGTCTAAATGAAAGTTGTAGAGCATAATCTCACCTACGCGTGGATATAAAGAACACGAAAAACGGAGCTCATACGCAAAAGTTACGGAATTTAGAAGAGGACAGACCGGATTACGCCCCGCGTTCTCTGGGAGTACGCCCCGCGTACTAGACCCAGAGTCGAGTCCCATCGGCCCGCCCAAGCTACGCTTAGCTAGCCAGGAGTCGTAAGCCATGACGCATTTTTACGCCCAGCGTAACGAGGTACGCGCTGCGTACGTGAGTACGCCCCGCGTACTCCAAAATTACGCCTCGTGTACTCACTCTTCCAGCACTATAAATAGATGGCATGAGCTTCGAGTTTTGGAACACCTTCACCATTCCTCAGCCATTCTCCCAGTTCCAGAGACCATTTCCTTACCTTGGTTTCCGCACTCGAGCCCCCGACGAAGGATCTACACTGCAGAGAGTCCCGAGAACCCGAAGACGCAACTTTCAGCGGTCGAAACTCTGCTCAACTCTAGCCTCTCTCTTCAAACTTAACGGGTGAGTTTATACCCCTACTTTTCAATACTTTTCACGTTTTAGGTGGGGGAATACAAGTACATTACACGTTAAAGTATCGTTTTATAAACATAAATGAAATTTCTATCTTCGAATATCGATACAAACATCTTATGTATACAAGAGCTATTATGTCACTAAGTTATTTCTACTAAATGGAACATACTATCTGAAAAACTATAATGGGTATAGTTAACAAGTCAGTCCTACATTTTACATATACATCTTGAAAAACGAAACACTTTCAAAAGAAGTAAGGTCATTTCATTGTAAATCTACTTATATTAGGCAATGTGAGATATTCAAATTTCAACGTACATTTTTGTATGCATTTCAAGTCCTGTATTATATACCATAATCTCTTGGAGGGAGAGCGTGATACTTGTGTATAGATCTATACGGGATTGACAATCCCGCACCTAAACTACTAGCTACAGTTAGACCGGCAGGTTTGGGGTGACAAATGTCATAACACTGCAATACTTGAAGAATGTTGTTATAGGCCATCAGTGTCAATAGCATGGTTATAAAACTCACATAAAAAGTATAAAACAAGGTTGATTTACGGGATTCATATGTGCATTGCAGTTTTCTATATTATATTTCATACAAAGATCTTTTTATCATTCACGTATAAAAGATACTAACGCATTCCAACTTTGGGAACTTTTTTTGAATCACTTACAAGAAAATTTTGTTTTTTCTGAAAACCTCGTTTACCAATTTCCTACCAAAAAAGGATATACTTTTCAACTCGAGACACTCATGAACTCACCAACTTAATTGTTGACACTTTTTCAAAACCACTTGTATTTCTCAGGGAATCAGTGATACAGGTAACTACCAGCTTTTGGGAGAAGGAACACAAAGGATGTTTTTATTATTGAACATTTATCATCATATTGTAATATTCTTTTGATAACATGCATAACAAAACAATATACGTTTTCATTATATATATATATATATATATATATATATATATATATATATATATATATATATATATGTTGGTTGTGTTACTTTCTTTACAATATTCAATTGTTGTGATACTACGTGAAGTCATCCACCCCCGAATGTTTCCGCCATTCTAGTTTGGGGGTGTGACAGATTGGTATCAGAGCATTTTTTATAGTGAACTAAGTATATCAAACCACATAAGATATACAAACTATAAATACAACGGGAACCAAAAATCCTCTGATAAAAACATTTTCATAGAAATATATTTTCTTTAAATATATACATTTTTACCCGCATGTATCAGTCTCATATCATGACAAGTTTTTCTAAAAAGTAGTATGGCAAGTTGCGATAGCACGATTGGGCCTTGGGGTATGTAATCAAATCAAGAATAAATATAGCCTGATCAACTATATTTATCCTGGATTTGACCAATGTACGTCGAGGAATGGTCGTAGTAGTCAACAAGCCAAAAACTTATGAAATCTAGATTCGCTAAATTGAGATACTATAAATCTATTGTTAAAAATAATTGAACGATAAAATATCGCGCTTAGTAAAAATATAGATAGGCATAGGAAGTCATTAAATAGAAATTGGTCTTCTTATAAAATCTCATACCTTTATCCCAGTACAGACAAATGGCCGGATTTCCTTTATCGGGAGACCCCTACTACCTAAACCAACGTAACGGTGGCTGGATAGAAGAAGACTCGGAGGAAGACCCAGAGGAAATCAAAGAGGAGGTCGAAGAAGAGTTCGAGGAAGGAGTCGAAGAAGAATTCGAAATTGAAGTCGGAGAAGAATACGAAGTCGACGAGGAGATCGTGGAAATATCTAGCGGAACAGACTCCAAACCGGAAGTAATCAACCCTTCCATCCCCCATCCTCCCGTAATCATACCATATCAACCGGGACCCATTCCCATCTGGGGTAGCCACCTCTGCTACTGGAGCCGTCAGCAAGGTGTACGCCCTCCTTTCGGCATGTGCCGAGATTTTTACAACGTCAGTGGGGGAGGCTCAGCTGATCGAGCACTTCCTGTTGTTGTGAACGCTATAGCTAACCAGAACTACCAGGAAGACCAACAAGCATCCAGAGTTCGCGAGATCAATGCTGCTACCCAAGGTAACACCGCTGACATCCGCCGTTTGGAAGGACTACATGAGAATACCCAAATCTACATAGGGACACTTCAGAACCAAATGATAACAGCTCTAGATGAAATAAGAGAGATGAAAGAACAACAAGCAGATTTCAAGAGGCGACTGATGGGAGTCAAACGGTCAGATGCCGAATCAAGCTCCAAACGCCACAAGTAGAGTTTGTTCAAGCTCCAACAATTTTGATATAGACTAGGACCTCGGATAAAGTTTTTCTCTTATTTTCTTTTGTATCTGTAAATGGAGACCTCTAGATAGGTCAAATTTTCCTAAAACTAGAAGCATAATGTAACACACCTTAGGTGTGACATATATATAAATATACAGTACTTCTTTATATACCTCTCGAAACCTCTGAAATTAACTAAATTGTTGTATCAAATTTGAAACCAAAAACTAAAGTCAAAACAAATTACAAGATACGACTAACCCTCAACTACACGATTGTCAAAACATTAGAAACTTATAGTATTCGTTCTTATTTTCTCTACCAGAACATGCCTGCTCGTAGATCAACACGCAGAAACTCAACTCCAGCACCACCTCCACCACCCCTCCAACTATGGATGCAGCTATGTTCCAAACTGCTGTAACAGCCGTTGTAACCGTGGCAATGGCTCAAATGAGCAACAATGGGTCAGGAGGAGGAATAAACAGCTTTACAAATGGCCCAAGCCAAAGCCGTTCCGGAGTCTAC
This sequence comes from Lactuca saligna, assembly GCF_052625555.1. NCBI lineage: Eukaryota > Viridiplantae > Streptophyta > Magnoliopsida > Asterales > Asteraceae > Lactuca > Lactuca saligna. The sequence continues at coordinate 77,212,043 of NC_136421.1, forward strand.
ACTTACAAAGACTTAACCAATGGAAAACCTATTCCCTTTTATGGGACTGGGGGAGTATTGGCTCTGTCCCAATGGATAGAGAAAACGAAAGCTGTATTTGAAATTTGCGCATGCCCTGAAGAAAGCAAAGTAAAATTTGCTGCCTGTACATTCTCTAAACGCGCCTTGACATGGTGGAACGGCCACATCAAGACACTAACCCTAGTGGTGGCGAACTCCATGGGTTGGGAAAACTTAAAGCGAATGCTCCTTCGGGAATACTGCCCAAGAGGCGAGATTCAGAAGCTTGACCAAGAATTGTGGAACCTTTCGATGGTAGGCTCGGACATCGCAGGCTACACCAACAGGTTCAACGATTTGATCACACTTTGTACAGGGATGTTGATTCTAGAAAGCCAAAAAGTGGAGAGGTACATCTGGGGATTATCACCCCAACTGCGAGGAAGTGTGTTAGCTTGCAAGCCCATGACCTTCGACAGTGCTAAGGAACTAGCGCAATCTATCGTTGATCATGGCGTCTGCCAAGGAGTCACGACTATCGTAGCTGAACCAACCAAAGGGAACAACGACAAAAATAACAATGACAACAACAACAGCAAGAAGATATTCTGGAACAAGAGAAAGGGGCAAACCTCGCAAGAACCTTCAAAGAAACAAATGGTGGCGGTTCATGCTGCTACTGCTCCCGCCACAACTCCTACAACCCCGACGCCAACAAAACAATATGCAGGGAACTTGCCAAAGTGCAGCAAATGCAACTACCATCACCACGGTAATTGCCGCAAGATGTACTGTAAGAACTGCGACAGGAAAGGGCACACTGCCCATTTCTGTAAAGCGCCAGCGCGGCCAGTCACTCAAGTTCCTGGTACTGGGGTAAGCCAAGCATGTTATGGATGTGGAGAAACCGGGCATTTCAAGAGGGACTGCCCCAAGACAAGGAATCTTGGTGGTATTGGGAGAGTGCTGACGATAGGTCAAAATGAAGCAATAACTGATCCAACAGTAGTTACGGGTACGTTTCTCCTCGACAACATTTATGCATGCATACTCTTTGACTGTGGTGCGGAGAGAAGTTTTGTGAGTCATAAATTCAAACATCTACTTAACCAAAGACCCTAACCACTTAATAAAATATTCACTATAGAAATGGCTAATGGAAAAACAGAAAGCACAAGTGATATGTACGTAGGGTGCACATTAAATTTAAACGAACACCATGCTGACATTCTTTGCCATGAAAAGGCCGTTCGTCTCAATCTGCCCAACGGTGAAAATCTTATCATGTATGGAGATAAACCTAGTTCAAATTTGCGAATCATCTTCTGTATTAAAGCACAAAAATATCTTCGCAAGGAATACCATGCCTTTCTAGCCCACGTAGTAGACTAGAAGCAAGAACCAAAGAACATTAAAGACATTCCGGAAGTCTGCAACTTCCCAGACATTTTACCAGAAGATCTCCCAGGAATCCCACTGGAACGTCAAGTCGAATTCAGAATCGACTTAATCCCCGGAGCAACCCCAGTAGCAAAGTCACCTTACCGTTTAGCTCCAGCCGAGATGCAGGAACTGTCCAGTCAATTGAACGAGCTGTTGAGAAAGGGATTAATCAGACCAAGCTTCTCACCATGGGGAGCACCAGTCCTATTCCTGAAAAAGAAGGACGGGTCTTTTCGCATGTGCATCGATTATCGAGAACTGAACAAACTGACAATCAAGAACCGATATCCCCTTCCACGTATAGACGATCTGTTCGACCGACTACAAGGAGCGAGCTACTTCTCAAAGATCGACCTAAGATCTGGTTATCACCAACTACGAGTACTGGAAGGAGACATCCCCAAAACGGCTTTCCGAACACGGTATGGACACTACGAGTTTGTAGTAATGCCCTTCGGATTGACAAACGCTCCAGCAGTGTTCATGGATTTGATGAACCGAGTATGTCATCCCTTCCTGGACAAATTCGTGATCGTGTTCATAGATGATATACTCATCTATTCTAGAAACCAGGAAGAACACAACCAACATCTCCGCCAGGTTCTAGAAACATTAAGGGCAGAGAAACTTTACGCAAAATTTTCCAAGTGCAAATTTTGGATTCGAGAGCTGGATTTCCTAGGACACGTAGTAAGAAAGGAGGGAATACACGTGGATCCCTCGAACATGAAGGCAATAGAGAGTTGGACGATTCCAAGAACCCCTACAGAGATCCGACAATTTTTGGGACTCGCCGGGTATTATCGAAGGTTCATACAAAATTTCTCCAAGATTGCCAAGCCACTCACCACACTAACTCAGAAGAATGTGACCTTCGACTGGGGAGAAAAACAAGATGCCGCGTTTCAAACGCTAAAACGAGCATTGTGTAGTGCGCCCATCCTAACCCTGCCAGAAGGGACGGAGGACTTCGTGGTCTATTGTGATGCATCAAACCAAGGACTCGGGTGTGTCCTGATGCAACGAGGGAAGGTCATCGCCTATGCCTCAAGACAACTAAAGGCGCATGAAGTGAACTACACAATGCACGATCTTGAGCTAGGAGCAGTCGTCTTCGCTCTAAAGATATGGAGACACTACCTCTATGGCACGAAATGTACGATCTTCACTGACCATAAAAGCCTTCAACATATCCTCAACCAGAAAGAACTCAACATGAGACAAAGACGGTGGGTAGAACTACTAAGTGATTACGAATGTGAAATTCGATATCACCCCGAAAAAGCTAATGTAGTGGCTGATGCACTCAGTCGGAAGGAATATTCAGGTCGCTGAGTGAAGTCCCTAACTATGAAGATCCATTCACACCTATCCACGCAAATCAAGGAAGCCCAAATAGAAGTCTTGAAATCCGAAAATGTGGCACGAGAAGCCTTAAGAGGAATGGATAAGAACCTTGAAACCAAGAACGACGAAGTTCATTATTTCATGGATCGAATATGGACACCGAAGTTTGGTGGATTCAGAGAAATCGTCATGGATGAAGCCTATAAAACACGATACTCCATACATCCCGGCTCCGACAAGATGTATCTCAACCTCAAGAAGTTGTACTGGTGGCCGAACATGAAAGCCGAAATTGCTACCTACGTGAGTAAATGTCTGATGTGCGCTAAGGTCAAAATAGAATACCAAAAGCCTTCGGGTTTATTACAACAACCAGAAATACCCGAATGGAAGTGGGAACAGATAACCATGGATTTCATAACCAAGTTACCCAAAGCGACAAGCGGACTCGACACCATTTGGGTAATTGTCGACAGGTTAACTAAATCAGCACATTTCCTACCGATCAAAGAGATGGATAAATTGGAGAAGTTAACAAGGACATACCTCAGAGAAATTGTACGACTGCATGGTGTGCCCGTATCCATTATCTCGGACCGAGATAGTAGATTCACCTCAAGGTTCTGGCAGTCGCTACAAAAAGCTTTGGGGACAAGACTAGACATGACTACCGCTTATCACCCACAAACCGACGGCCAGAGCGAGAGAACCATACAAACCCTAGAAGACATGCTGAGAGCTTGCATAATCGATTTTGTCAAAGCATGGGACACACATCTACCCTTGGTCGAGTTCTCGTACAACAATAGCTACCAAACCAGTATCAAAGTTTCCCCGTTCGAAGCCCTCTATGGCCACAAGTGTAGGTCACCTTTAGGCTGGGCCGAAGTGGGGGACACACAACTAGCAAAAGGACAAGCAACTGACAACACACTTACTGGGCCAGAAATCATAAGGGAAACTATGGAGAAGATTGTTCAAATCCGAGAACGTCTAAAGGCATCAAGGGATAGACAAAAGAGTTATGCAGATAAGAGACGAAAACCCTTGGAATTACAAGTTGGAGACCGTGTCCTACTAAAAGTCTCACCTTGGAAAGTATTAATACGCTTCAGAAAATGTGGGAAACTGAACCCCAGATACATCGGACCATTCGAGATCCTTGCCAGGATCGGTCCAGTGGCTTACAAACTTAGACTACCTCAAGAACTCCACAACGTACACCCTACCTTTCACATATCAAACCTAAAGAAGTGCTTATCCGATGAGACCCTTGTCGTCCCTCTAGACGAAATCGCAATAAATGAAAACCTCCAATCTGTAGAGGAACCAGTAGAGATCATGGATCGGGAAGTCAAAAGGACTAAACAAAGCTGCATACCTATCGTAAATGTCCGTTGGAATGCCAAGCGAGGAACTGAATACACCTGGGAATGAGAGGATCAGATGAAACAAAAATACCCGCATCTTTTTCCTTAAACTGTAAACTCTATCTTAGATTAAATTTCGGGACGAAATTCCCTTAACAGGGGGATGATGTGACAACCCTATATTTTTCCAAAAGCATTGTAACGCTCAAAAGTCAAATATAACTAAATTAACCTTGAAAATAAAGTATTCAAATATCTAAGTTGGGATGCATCAAATATTAGATATGATGCCAAGGTTTCCAAAAACATAAAGAACGCTCAAAACCGGGTTATATTGAAGAAATTATGACCACTCGTATATTTACGACACGATGTTAAAACATTATTGGACGTAAAAAGTAAAATCTCAATAAAATGCATTTTAGCCTTAAGTATCTAAACAAAAGTCGTAGATCTCGTTGAAAGGTGAGCGTGCACAAAAAGATCGCCCAAATTGGACCTTGTATGAAGAAGTTACGAATTTTCAAAGTTTCGCAACAGTAGTAATAGAGCTAAAAACTCGGATTTAAGATCGAGTGTTATTTAGCTATCGCCACCTAAACGAAAGTTGAAGATCTCCTCAGTGGTAATAAAACGATAAAAAGACAAACGAAAACCGACGTCGAATAAAGAACCTATGAGTTTTTAACGAACTTTCGGAGGCCCAGCCTATTAAAAATATATCATTAAAAATAAAGACAAAACTAGCCGACGGAGTCTAAATGAAAGTTGTGGAGCATAATCTCACCTACGCGTGGATATAAAGAACACGAAAAACGGAGCTCGTACGCGAAAGTTACGGAATTTAGAAGAGGACAGACCGGATTACGCCCCGCGTTCTCTGGGAGTACGCCCCGCGTACTAGACCCAGAGTCGAGTCCCATCGGCCCACCCAAGCTACGCTTAGCTAGCCAGGAGTCGTAAGCCATGACGCATTTTTATGCCCAGCGTAACGAGGTACGCGCTGTGTACGTGAGTACGCCCCGCATACTCACTCTTCCAGCACTATAAATAGATGGCATGAGCTTCGAGTTTTGGCACACCTTCACCATTCCTCAGCCATTCTCCCAGTTCCAGAGACCATTTCCTTACCTTGGTTTCCGCACTCGAGCCCCCGACGAAGGATCTACACTGCAAAGATTCCCGAGAACCCGAAGACGCAACTTTCCGCGGTCGAAACTCTGCTCAACTCTAGCCTCTCTCTTCTAACTTAACGGGTGAGTTCATACCCCTACTTTTCAATTCGTTTCACGTTTTAGCGGGGGAATACAAGTACATTACACGTTAAAGTATCGTTTTATAAACATAAATGAATTTTCTATCTTCGAATATCGATACAAACATCTTATGTATACAAGAGCTATTATGTCACTAAGTTATTTCTACTAAATGGAACATACTATCTGAAAAACTATAATGGGTATAGTTAACAAGTCAGTCCTACATTTTACATATACATCTTGAAAAACGAAACACTTTCAAAAGAAGTAAGGTCATTTCATTGTAAATCTACTTATACTAGGCAATGTGAGATATTCAAACTTCAACGTACATTTTTGTATGCATTTGAAGTCCTGTATTATATACCATAATCTCTTGGAGGGAGAGCGTGATACTTGTGTATAGATCTATACGGGATTGACAATCCCACACCTAAACTACTAGCTATAGTTAGACCGGCAGGTCTGGGGTGACAAATGTCATAACACTGCAACACCTGAAGAATGTTGTTACAGGCCATCAGTGTCAATAGCATGGTTATAAAACCCACATAAAAAGTATAAAACAAGGTTGATTTACGGGATTCATATGTGCATTGCAGTTTTCTATATTATATTTCATACAAAGATCTTTTTATCATTCACGAATAAAAGATACCAACACATTCCAACTTCGGGAACTTTTTTTGAATCACTTACAAGAAAATATTGGATTTTCTGAAAACCTCGTTTACCAATTTCCTACCAAAAAAGGATATACTTTTCAACTCGAGACACTCATGAACTCACCAACTTAATTGTTGACACTTTTTCAAAACCACTTGTATTTCTCAGGGAATCAGTGATACAGGTAACTACCAGCTTTTGGGAGAAGGAACACAAAGGATGTTTTTATTATTGAACATTTATCATCATATTGTAATATTCTTTTGATAACATGCATAACAAAACAATATACGTTTTCATTATATATATATATATATATATATATATATATATATATATATATATATATATATATATATATATATATATATGTTGGTTGTGTTACTTTCTTTACAATATTCAATTGTTGTGATACTACGTGAAGTCATCCACCCCCGAATGTTTCTGCCATTTTGGTTTGGGGGTGTGACAGATCCTCTCGTTCCCAAGTGAATTCAGGTCCTCGTTTGGCGTTCCAGCGAACCTTCACTATCGGGATACGGCTCTGCTTTGTTTGCTTGGCCTCTCGGTCCATGATTTCTACTAGTTCCTCCACGAAGTTGAGGATCTCGTTGATCTCGATCTCGTCGAGTGGAATAACAAGAGTCTCATCGGACACACACTTTTTCAAATTCGCGACGTGGAAGGTAGGATGTACATTACTAAGTTCGCGCGGTAGATTGAGTTTGTAAGCTACATGGTTGATTCTCGCGAGAATCTCTAAAGTCCCTATGTATCTTGGATTGAGCTTCCCACGCTTTCCAAAGCGTATCAAGCCCTTCTAGGGTGAGACCTTCAGTAAAACTCGGTCACCCACCTGGAATTCCAACGGTTTCCTTCGCTTGGCAGCGTAGCTTTTCTGTCGGCCTCTAGAGGCTTTCAATCGTTCATGAATTTGAACGATCTTCTTTGTCGTTTCCCGAATGATCTCCAGACCCGTGAGAGTGCTCTCGGGAACTCGTCCCTTAGCTAACTGGGTATCACCCACCTCAGCCTAGCACAGAGGGGATCTGCACTTTCGGCCATAGAGGGCCTCGAATGGAGATGCCTTTATGCTTGTGTGATAGCTGTTGTGGTAGGAAAATTCTACGAGGGGTTAATGGTTATCCAAAGCTTTTCCAAAGTCAATCACACAGGCACGCAACATATCTTCTAAGGTCTGGATAGTTCTCTCACTTTGCCCGTCGGTCTGTGGATGGTAGGTCGTACTCATGTCCAGCCTAGTTCCTAGGGAACTTTGTAATGACTGCCAGAACCTCCAAATGAATCTACTATCTATGTCCGAGATAATAGATAAGGGAACACCGTGTAGTCTTACAATTTCCCTAATGTAAGTTCATGTAAGTTTCTCCATCTTGTCTGTTTCTTTGATCGGCAGGAAGTGTGCAGACTTGGTCAGTCTATCGATGATCACCCATATGGAATCAAGTCCACCCGTTTTCTTGGGAAACTTGGTTATGAAGTCCATAGTAGTCCGCTCCCACTTCCATTCTGGTATCTCCGGCTGTTGTAGGAGACCGGAGGGTTTCTGGTACTCAACCTTGACCTTTGAGCAAATAAAGCATTTACTCACGAAGGTAGCAATATTTGCTTTCATGTTAGGCCACCACTACAACTTTTTAAGGTCTAGATACATATTATCTAAACCTGGGTGGACGGAATAATGAGTGTTGTGAGCTTCGGTCATGACCAAGTCTCTGAAGTCACCGTGTTTCGGTGTCCAGATCCGATCCATGAGGTCTAAGGCTCCGCCACCCTTGACTTTCAAGTTCTTATCCATCCCTCTAATGGATTCACCTGCCACATTTTTAGGTTTCAAAGCGTTGAGCTCAGCCTCCTTAATTTGTGTGGACAAGTGTTAATGGATAGTTAGGGTCAAAAGACTTGACTCTACGACCAACATATTCTTTCCAACTTAGGGTGTCGGCTACTACGTTGGCTTTACCCGGATGATAATGAATTTCGCACTCGTAGTCACTGAGTAACTCGACCCACTGTCGTTGTCTCATGTTGAGTTCTTTCTGGTCGAAAATGTGTTGTAGACTCTTGTGGTCTGTAAAGATAGTGCTTTTTGTACCATATAGGTAGTGTCTCCAGATCTTCAGAGCAAACAAAACTACTCCTAGTCAAGATCACGGGTGGTGTACTTAACCGCATGTGTCTTCAGTTGTCTTGAGGCATAGGCTATGACTTTAGCTCGCTGCATCAGAACACATCCGAGTCCTTGATTCGATGAATCGCAATAGACTACAAAGTCTTCTATTCCTTCAGGAAGGGATAGTATTGGTGCGGTGCACAAGGCTCGTTTGAGTGTTTGGAACACTCTTTCTTGTTTTTCCTCCCAGTCAAAGTTCACGCCTTTCTGGGTCAGGGTGGTAAGAGGTTTCGCTATGCTGGAGAAGTTCTGAATGAACCTGTGATAGTAGCCAGCGAGACCTAGAAATTGATGAATTTCTATAGGTGTCTTCGGTGCTGACTAGTTCTGAATGGCCATAATTTTGGAAGGGTCCACGTGTATTTCTTCTTCTCTAACAACATGGCCCAAAAATTCGACTCGTCGGATCCAAAATTCGCACTTGGAGAACTTCGCATAGAGCTTCTCCGCTCACAATGTTTCTAAGACTCTACGGAGATGTTGACTATTTTCCTCCTTACTTCAAGAGTAGATGAGTATGTTATCAATGAAGAGGATGATGAACTGATCCAAGTAAGGATGACACACCCTATTCATCAGATCCATGAATAATGCGGGTGCGTTAGTTAATCCGAACGGCATCACTACAAACTCGTAGTATCCATAATGAGTTTGGAAGGCTGTCTTGGGAACATCCTCCTCTAAAACTCATAGTTGGTGATATCCAGATCGTAGATCTATCTTCGAGAAGTAGTTTGCTCCTTGAAGTTGATCAAATAAATCATCAATGCGGGGCAAAGGATAATGATTTTTAATGGTAAGCTTGTTGAGTTCCCTACAGTCGATGCACATACGAAACGATCCATCTTTCCTCTTGACAAACAAGACCGGTGCTCCCCATGGTGAGAAGCTTGACCTAATGAATCCCTTCTTGAGAAGTTCGTTAAGTTGACTGGAAAGTTCCTGCATCTCGGCCGGTTCCAGACGATAAGGAGATTTGGCTACTGGAGTAGCTCCTGGCACTAAGTCGATTCTGAATTTGACTTGGCGTTGTAGTGGTAAACCGGGAAGTTCTTCTAGGAAAATGTCGGGAAATTTGCGTACTTCAGGGATTTTATGAATTTCTTTCAACTATTGACTCGTATCGACTACGTGTGCGAGGAATTCATGATATTCCTTTTGCAAACACTTATGGGCTTGAATGCACGAAATGATGCGAAGAATCGTATTAGGTTTGTCGTCGTAGATAACTAATGTTTCATTGTTAGGAAGGTTAAGACGAACTGCTTTTTCAAAGCACATGATGTCGGCGTGAAGAAGACTCAACCAATCCATGCCGATGATAATGTCGAAACATTTAATTGGGACCGGCATGTTTATCTTGAAAGTATGGCCATCTAAAGTTAAGGTACAACCTACGTAAATACAGTTAGTATTCTTTGTTTTCCTATTATCCATTTCCACCGTGAATGTGTTATCTAATGCACATGGTTTTTGTTTAAGCAGGTGTGGAAATTTGTGACTTACGAAACTTTTCTCTGCTCCATTGTCGAAAGTATGCAAGCATATGAGTTATCGAGGAGAAACGTACCAGTAACTATCGTAGGATCAGCTACCGCTTCCTCGTGGCCCAGGGCCATAACTTTTCCTACTCCTCCAGCTATCCCCGCTTTAGGGCAGTTCCTCTTGTAGTGGCCCACTTCGCCACAACCATAGCAAGCTTGGCCTATACCGGCGTTGGGAACCTGGGCGGCCGGAGCTGTTGGCGTCCTACAGAAACGGGTTGTGCGCCCCTTCCTGTTGTAGTTAGAGCACTGCATCTCCTTGCAAGGTCTGTGGTGGTGGAAGCTGCACTTGGTGCACTTCGGTAGAGTTCCACCATAAGGTTTTGCTGCTAAGGGGTTCGCAGGGACAACGGGAGTTACCGTGGCGGCATTGATTGCCACGAGTTGTTGTCTCTTGGAGGATTCTTGAAAAGACCCTCTTTTCCTCTTGTTCCACCCCTTCTTGTTGTTGTCGGGGTTGGACTTTGGTGGTACGGATGTAAGGATTGTTGGGTTCTGAGGTTTCATGTGATCTATGAGAGATTGTGCCAGCTCCTTGGCACTATCAAAAGTGATAGCCTTGGAAGCTAACACACTTGACTGGATCTAGGGAGACAGTTCCCAGATATATCTCTCTATCTTCTTTCATTCGAGAGCAACCATATCAGGGCATAGGATTGCCAGATCACAGAACCTATTTGTGTAGGTTCCTATGTCGGATCCAACCATTTGCAGGCTCCAGAGTTCCTGCTCGAGTTTTTGTGTTTCTCCTCGAGGACAGTACTCTCTCATCAGCATGTCCTTCAAGTGTTCCTAGCTGATGGAATATGCCACCACCAGAGTCAGATATTTAACATGACCGTTCCACCATGTTAGTGCTCTATCAGAGAAGGTACAAGTTGCAAACTTGACCTTGTTGCCGTCCTGGCAAGCGCAGATTTCAAGGACAGATTCCATCTTTTCAATCCATTGTCTAAACACCATAACACCCCAAGTTTCATTGAAGTTGCGGGGTTTGGCGTTCGTGAAGTCCTTGTAGGTGCATTCCCGAGGGTATCCATGGCTTTCGCCATGGTTTGAGGGAAGTGCACCTGTTCCCAATCCACTAGGGATAGGAGTATTGATGGCTGACACAGCAGCTGCTACTGCTGCTGTGAAGGCTGCCTGGAACATAGTGGCATCGAAAGGAAAAGGTGGTTGGGGAGGTTGAGGTGGTGGTATCGGTGTTTCTTTGTTAGGGTTACGCCTGGGATTCCTGCGTGGCGGCATCTTATACGTTTAAAAGATGTCGAATAAATGAATAACGAATGTGTCTCATGGACTAACTCCCCATAGTCCAACAACAAAATGAATAGTATGACTAAATGAAGATGACAACATTTAGATAATAATTTCCATATGATTAGATATCTGCCAATAATACTAGGATTATAGATGTAACAAGTTCAGGAAAATGGCCTACAAGTAGGCCTTACATCAACCAAGATAGGAAAACTTTTGACTAGATCAAGACCTAACAGGTCTAATATTTACCAAGATAGGAAATTAGACCAAAGTTCTTAGATAACCTAGGTTATATCCAAAAGATGAGTCGACGAGATTCTATCAGCGACGAGAATTGCTAGCATAAGTCCTTGATCCTGATAGTAGAGGTTCCATGTCCCTCATACGCCTGTCATCTCTTGCTTGTTGAGCTCGAAGTTCCCTAACTTCAGCTCGAGTTTCAGTAAGTTCCCTCCGCAGAGCTACATTGTGGACCAAAGTCCTTTCTTGAGTAGACTCTAGTTGGCGAATGCGGACAGTGTTAATGCTAGAGTTGGCGTCAATCTCCAAGACTCGATTGATAGTTGATTGACCCAGTATTGTGTTCCGAGAAATCCTACGAACCATGATTGGTAGGACCCTGTCAGCAGAACCTCCTTCGGTGAGGTTGTAGAAACTTCTATCTCCATTTTAAGGAATGGGTTGACCCTATTCCTAACTCCACGTATTCAATTTTGTGTCCTACAAAGGTGTGGGTCCTTGAAATGCGGGATGGGGGTTCAGGTTTGGGTTTTGAGCAGCTGGGGGTAGGTTGTTGACTTCAGGCTCTGAGTCAGAACTATCGGGAAAAACCTCAGCATGGTGATCATCCAATGGGATTGGGTGATCATCTTCTGGTTCTTCCTCTAACCATCCAGCGTTGCCTTGGTTTGCGAAGTACGGATCGCCATGGTGAAATCCATCCATTTTAATCTGCGCGAGAAAAGGGATATAAGAAATAGCTAAATAGACGAACTAACTAACATAATTACAGTAAGACCAAATACCCCTATGGTATTTCTTTATGATCGTGTTAGTAATTTTTAGACTTGTGACACATCACAACCATTCTTGGGTATATGTTAATCACTCCTTGGACCAGCATAGTTGATCAGGCTATGCCATTCTCAGGACTGACCATATATCCCCAGGCTTACTTGTGATATTCAACAATCGTAATAGTTTTGTTCTTGTCATTATGACACTGATTTTAGTATGAATGCATGCATGTATACTTACTTAAATATTTTATTATTTAGAAGTATAACTCTTGGACAGAGTGTTTTAATCCCTATGTATTTATTGTTAGTATATATATTTATAAAAAAAAATAGATAAAGTATACAAAAAACGAAAAATAAAGTCATGTGGTGTAATTTTTTCCAAACCTCAGGGACCAAATATGAACTTTTAGGACTGATTTTGCAAAAAAATTAACCAAATTAACCATAAAACTCGTTATGTTAAGTGAGCTAGAGTAATAATTCTGTGAAAAAGTGGTGGCCATTGCAATAATAAAAAAAATATTAGGGTTTTTTCCAATTACGAGTTAAAAATTTAGGGTTTTTATGATATTAACCCAAATATTTTGAAATTTAAGATTCCTTATAATTACTTTCCAATTTTTTTGTAAAATAGGAATTACTAAAATACCAAAAATTAAGGATTTCTCAAAATTGACACGTGTCAATTTTTCTACCTAAAGAGACATGTAATATTTAGATGTTTTGTTTATTAAAGGATGTAAATTGTTTAGGTTCTAAAACATCCTTCCTAATAAATAAAAAAGTTTTTGCTACATATCATCTTATTATTCATTAGAAAACATGATATTTTTTAGAAATTTTAAATTTTTTATTTTTCACTTGTCTTTTTATTGTATTTTTCATTTTATTAAATTAAACGTTCATATTTAATATGTAAGATAATATATATGTAAGATATTTATTAGAAATACTTTATATATGTAATATATTCAATAGATTAAAACCTCATTAATTTTAAGAATTTAAATTTTTTTTCATTTTTCTTATAAATTCAAACTTTTCAAATTGTTAAAATTTAGTATTTCATTTTTTAAATAAAATCATGTAATACATGTGTGTAACGCCTAGTAATTTCCATCGAAAAGAAATTGTTTGAAAATACGTTTAATGTAAATTGAATATTGCTTAGAAATTATTTGAATGGTTTAAAGTTTTTTTTAAACGAAAATAGGCAACATTTTTTATTAGTCATGGACTATGTTTATAATTTTTGTTAATTAGAGTAACATTTTTGTAATTTATTTCCTATAAAGAGATCAAAGCTGCCAAATATGAAAGATTTAAACAAAGGGAAATATCACATCCCTTAAACAAAAGAACCATTTCTTTAAAATAAAAAAATAAAAATAAAAGTATACATTCAAAAGTATATGACCACTTTTGTAATTTGTTTTAAAGAACCTGCCTACATTCAAAAGATATAGGACCTTTTCTGTAAGTTATAAGAACAATATTTGAAATTTATTTTCGAGATCATGCGAACGTATAAAAGATTTAAACTTATAAAAACTACATTCGGACATTTTATTTAAATTACATTAATATTCTACACGTAGCCAACTAAAAAATAAAAAATAAAAATAATAATAATAATAATAAAAATGAGGATAATGACTTGAGAATGTAACAAACTTTTAATTTTGGTTACAGTTAATCACTAAATTTTTTCGTGATTCATTTATCCTTGAATTATTTGAATGTTTTTACATTTTACCCTTATGAATGGTTACAACCGATCATAAAGATAAAATGTGAACATTTCAAATAATTATTAGTAAATTAAGCACGAAAAAACTTCTGTGATTAAATATGAACTAGTTGAAAATTTGTTAGGCTTTCAAGTTATTATCTCTTTTTGTAATCATCTTTTATTTTATTTTGCTTTAATTGTGCCTGTAAAGACTATGACAGAATAGAATGTATATCACAAAAACATGTTGTAGTTCATTGTTTTAATCATTGTTAATGAAATAGATTTTTAACTAAAGTTTCTTTATTCACATATAAGTGAAACACTAAGCCACAAAGAAGAAATAATTAGTAGAGTTTCACAAAGGCAAAAACATATACGAGCAATAAAATGAAAAAGTATATCGAAAAACAAAAGGAATATGATGAGAAAGTACATATAAAACCAACAGACAAATAGAAAAAATAGATACAAGTAATAACTAGGAAAAAAGCATCGACAAAACAATTTGAACATAAACAATAAAAATTTGGAAAAATACACAAACAATGTAAAAGCAACTACCACTAAGACTACTCATATACTACTCCACGATATTGATCTCATGCATCCATACTCTCTAATTAAAGCTCTTGTCTTTGTAAAAAGAAAGATATCACTTAATTTTAGCACTGCGTTATCTCCATGCTTCTTTATCATGTGTTATCTCTCGCTCGTACGATCTACAATAACCGTCTACACCATGTGGAGTGAAAACCATTGTCTACGTTCTAAGTATATGTTTGAAACCACCACAATCTTTGTTTCTACTAACTCTATGTGATTAAAGTTACTTTTATTATATTTTTAAGTATTATTTATAGTATTTTACACAATAAAAGTATATCACACGATTACTAGACCATTCTTAATTTTGTTACTTTTATATTCAATATTTGCTTATTCTTAATAACATTTAGAACCATTTACGTGATAATGGTTTGAAAGGGTATTAAACTTCTAATTTTGTTCACATGTAAAAATTAAACTTTTTTAATGCTTGATTGATCGTTGAATTATTTGAAATGTAAATCAACTACAAAAAAATAAAAAAAATAAAAAAAAAAAAAAAAAAAATCAGTAACTAAATACGAATAAAATTCAAAAATACATTACCCTTTCAAATCAGGATCTTTAAATTTGAATTAATTTTATAGAAATAATATGACCTGAATTGTAACATACCATAGATAGATTTTGGAAATAAAAATATGGGAATCGGTAACCACGAATTAAAACCCTTATTATGCGGTATACGAACTATAATTCAACCGTTAACCAAATTTATGTAACATTGTTTCTTTTTCCTTTTTTTTTTTTTTTTTTTTCTTTTTTTATAAGTTTATTCAATATATATATATATATATATATATATATATATATATATATATATATATATATATATATATATATATATATATATATATATAAGTGAAATATTCAATACTTTATGGAACCTGATATTATGAATCATGTTTTTAACCACTTAACCACGTTGCACATTAACACATGCTCTTATTTGTATATGTGATCTGCTTGTGTGTTGGTACTTTGAGGAAGTCACTAAGCTTTGTGCTTACAGTTTTGTTTATGATTTCAGGTTATTCAAATGGTTTGTGGCAATTTGAATGTGTGACCGTACATATCCTTGGTTTTACAACAGACTGGATCTTAGGAGACTCTGATTTTAAATCATGACTTAGGAATCATTATTTTTGTAAATACTTTTGTTAATAAAAGGGCTATTTTAGAAAGTTTAATTTTATTGAAATTTTTGGGATGTTAAAAGTCGGTATCAAAACTTTGGTTTGAGTAAATTGGACGACACTCGTGTGAATCCAATCTCAAACTAAGGAAAATCATTTGAAAAAGTGATTTTCAAATTGGTTTCAAAATAATCTAAGAGGATATGATGTGTACGTTTAGCCGGAGCCAATTAGTAGACCCCAAATTACCACACTATTATTTGATCTTGTGATATTTTAGAACAACATGCTAGTGATAGGCTATGGATCTTCAGGAATTCCATGATAGAATTGTCTTATTATATGATGCCTAATCTCTTATAGAATGTGCTTGACTCGTTCACGTGTGAATTGACTATTGAATGATTACGTGAAGGTATATACAACAGGGTTTAAATGACCTTAGGATAAGGGATTTGGTCCTATTGCATAGCTCTTGTCTAACTCCAATCGTTGTGGGATTAAATCTTTTAGCCTAAGATTTTTAAAACTATAAGGCATGTGATTGTATTCATGCAGTAGTCAACTAGCACCAATGGAGGGTCCTGTGGTAGTTAGTGGTAGGTTGAGTTGTGTGGGGTCAGCCGACAAATTGTGTTATTGGATGAGGAAACAATGGTTTCCTTCGAATGTGTGTGGTTCATAGTGGGTCAGTATGAAGGATGATTATCTACTCTTAAGAGAGTGAGGGCAGGGCGAAGGTGTGCTCGTGATGTTGGGATTTTGAGATCGAGAGTTTGTATGCGAATTTGTTTGATATTATCTAGTTTTATTGCCAGTCGGCTCCTTTGCTTGAATGTTGCTTGCTTTGTGCTTTATGGGACCCATGTCGATGATAGTTAACCATCAAATGAATACATTAAATTACATGCTATGAGAGTTAATTAATCTTAGAATAAAGGAGTTGGAACTATTGCGCAACTCTTGTTTGATTCCAACCGTTGTATGGTTGACTCCTTTAATCGAAGGATTATTTAAGCTTTATTGACAGTAATTGTATTGATGAAGTGATTATATGACGTTGGTAGTGTGACAACCCTATATTTTCCGAAAGCGATGTAACACTCAAGAGTCAAATACAACAGAAACTATTTGGAATCAACGAAATTAACCTAAAAAAAATAAAGTGTTCAAATATCTAAATTGGGATGCATCAAATGTTAGATATCGTGCTAAGGCCTCCAAAAACATAAAGAACATTCAAAACCGGGTTATATTAAAGAAATTATAACAACTCGAATATTTACGACACACCGTTAAAACACTATTTAACATAAAAAGTGAAATTACAATAAAATGTATTTTAGCCTTAAGTATCTAAACAAAAGTTGTAGAGTTCGTTAAGCTATAAACATACATAAAAAGATCGCCCAAATTGGACCTAGTATGAAGAAGTTACGAATTTTCTAAGTTTCGTAACAGTAGTAGAGGGCTAAAAAACTCGAATTGGAGATCGAATGTTATTTAACTATCGCAACTTAAAAGAAAGTTGAAGGCCTCCACAATAGGAGTAAAATGATAAAAAGACAAATGAAAACCGACGTCGAATAAAGAAGCTATGAATTTTTAACGAACTTTAGCAGTCCAGACCTATTAAAAACATATATATCATTAAAAATAAAGTCAAAACTAGCCGACGGAGTCTAAATGAAAGTTGTAGAGCATAATCTCACCTATGCATGGATATAAAGAACGCGAAAAACGGAGCCCGTACGCGAAAGTTACGGAATTTAGAAGACGGAAGCCGGGATTACGCCCAGCGTACTTAGGAGCAGGCTCGAGTCCCATCGGCTGCAGCTCTACGCTTAGCTAGACTCGAGTCGTAAGCCATGACGCAAAGTTACGCACAGCGTTAGCGAAGTACGCCCAACGTAACGCGTACATCCAACGTACTCCGGTGGTACGCCCAGCGTACTCGCCCTTCTAGCCCTATAAATAGAAGGCATAAGCTCCGGATTTTAGCACACCTCTCACTAGATCTCAAATACTCCCACATACTTTCAAGCACCAGAGGCCGTCCCAACACCCTCGATTTCCGTACCCGAGCCCCCGACGAAGGTTCTACGCTACCAAGATCCCCGAAGAGCTCGAAGACGCAGCTTTCCACGGTTGAAGTTCTGCTCGAATCTAGCCCCACTCTCTTCAAACCAAACAGGTGAGTTCATACTCCTACCTTTCAAGTCTTTTCATGTTTTAGGGGGGAAATACAAGTACAATACAAGTAAAAGTATCGTTTTATAAACATAAATATAACATCTATCTTATTGATTATCGATACCAACATATTACTTTACGTATAAAGGGCTAGTATATAATCAAGTTATTTTCATCAAATGGAACATACTTTTTGAAAAACTATAATGGGTATAGTTAGCAAGTTATTCATACATTCTTACGTATACATCTTGAAAAATGAAATACATTCAAACAAAATGAAGTAAAGTCTTTCTTATCGTAAATCTATTTATACTAAGCAATGTGAGATATTCAAACTTCAACGTACTCTTATGTATGCATTTTAAGTCCTGTATTATATACCACAATCTCTTGGAGGGAGAACATGATACTTGTGTATAGATCTATACGAGATTGACAACCCTGCACCTAAACTGTTAGCTATAGTTAGACCGGCAGGTTTGGGGTGACAAATGTCATAGCACTACAACACCTGAAGAATGTTGTTACAGGCAGTCAATGTCAATAGTATGCTTATAAAACTCACATGAAAGTATAAAAACAAGTTTGATTTACGAGATTCATATATGCATTCAGTTTTCTACATTATTTTGAGCACAAAGTTTATCTTTATCATTCAAGTACGAAAAACACTAACGCACTCCGACTTTGAGAACTTATCAAATTATTTATAGAAAATATTGGTTTTTCTGAAAACCTCGTTCATTGATTTGCTACCAAAAGGACATACTTTTCGATACAAAACACTTATGAACTCACCAACTTAATTGTTGACATGTTTTCAAAACCACTTGTATTTCTCAGGGAATCAGTAATACAGATAACCACCAGCTTTTGAAGAAGGAACGCTAAGGACGTTTATTATTAAACATTTACATCATCATATTGTAATATTCTTTTGGAAATATGTATAATGCAACAATATACGTTTTTATTATATATATGATGGTTGTGTTACTTTCTTTACAATATTCAATTGTTATGGTACTACGTGAAGTCATTCACCCCCGAATGTTTCCTCCATTCTGGTTTGGGGGTGTGACAGATTGGTATCAAGGCATTGTTTATAGTGAACTAAGTATATCAAACCACATAAGATATACAAACTATAAATGTAACGGGAACCAAAAACCCTCTGACAAAACATTTTTCATAAAAATATATTTTCGTTTAAATATATACATTTTTACTCGCATGTATCAGTCTCGTATCATGACAAGTTTTCTAAAAAGTATTAAGGCAAGTTGCGACACTACGATTGGGCCTCGGGGTATGTAATCAAATCAAGAATAAATATAGCTTGATCAACTATATTTATCTTGGAATTTATCAATGTACGTCGAGGAATGGTCGTAGTGGACAACAAGCCAAAAACTTACCAAATAAAATTATTTTAGATTCGCTAATTTGAAATACTGTAGGAGTATTGTTATAGATAATAGTACAATGAAAAACTTGCGCTCCGTAAGATATAGTTAAACGTAGGATGTCGTTGAATAGAAATTTCTTTTCTTATAAAATTCTCATACCTCTATGCTAGTACTGACAAATGGTCGGATTCCATTTACCGGGAGATCCCTACTGCCCAAACCAAGGCAACGACGACTGGAGTATTGTAAGACCCGTAGGAAATCGAAGAGGAAGTCGAAGAAGAATTTCGAAGTTGGAGAGGAATTCGAAGTCGACGAGGAGGTCGAGGAAATTACTAGTGGAACAGACTCCGAGCCGGAAGTGATCGACCCTCCCGCTCCTCATCCTCCCGAAGTAAGACCATATCAACCAGGACCCATCTCCATCTGGGGAAGCCATCTCTACTACTGGAGCCGCCAACTTGGTGTACGCCCTCCTTTCGGCAAGTGTCGAGATTTTTACAATGTTAGTGGGGGAGGCTCAGCTGATCGAGCACTTCCTGTTATTGTGGGCACTATAGCTACCCAGAACTACCATGCGGACCAACAAGCAGCCAGAGTTCATGAGATCAATGCTGCTACTCAGGGTAACGCCGCAGACATCCATCGTCTGGAAGGACTACACGAAAATACCCAAATCTACACAAGGACGCTTCAGAATCAAATGGTGAACGCACTAGCAGAAATAAGAGAGATGAAGGAACAACAAGCAGATCTTGAAAGGCGCCTGATGGGAGTCAAGCAGTCGGATGCCGAATCTAGCTCCAAACGTGCAGCACACCGCAAATAGAACTTGCTCAACTCCAACAATTTTGATATAGAATAGGACCTCGGATAAAGTTTTTCCCTTATTTCCTTTGTATTTGTAAACGGAGACCTCTAGATAGGTCTAATTTTCCTAAACAAGAAGCTTAATGTAACACACCTTAGGTGTGACATATATATGAAGTACTTCTTTATATACCTCTCGAAACTTATGGGGTTAACTAAATTGTTGTACCTAGTTTGAAACCAAAAACTAAAGTCAAAACAAATTACAAGATACAACTAACCGTCTAGTACACGATTGTCAAAACATTAGAAACTTATAGTATTCATTCTTATTTTCTCCACCAGAACATGCCTCCTCGTAGATCAGCATGCAGAAACTCAACTCCAGCACCACCTCCACCACCCCCTCTAACTATGGATGCAACTATGTTCCAAACTGCTGTAACAGCCGTTGTAACCGTGTTGATGGCTCAAATGAGCAACAACGGGTCAGGAGGAGGCATAAACAGCTTTATAAATGGCCAAAGCCAAGGCCGTTCCATGGTATGCACTTACAAAGACTTCACCAACGGAAAACCTATTCCCTTTTATGGGACTGGTGGAGTATTGGCTCTATCCCAATGGATAGAGAAAACGGAAGCTGTATTCGAAATTTGCGCATGCCCTGAAGAAAGCAAAGTAAAATTTGCTGCTTTTACTTTCTCTGAATGCGCCCTGACATGGTGGAACGGCCACGTCAAGACACTAACCCTAGTGGTGCCGAACTGCATGGGTTGGGAAAATCTGAAACGAATGCTCCTACGAGAGTACTACCCAAGAGGCGAGATTCAGAGGCTCAAACAGGAACTGTGGGGCCTTTCGATGGTAGGCTCGTACATCACAGGCTACACCAACAAATTCAGTGATTTGATAACACTTTGCCCAGGGATGTTGATCCTAGAAATCCAAAAGGTGAAGAGGTACATATTGGGACTATTACCCCAACTTCGAGGAAGTGTGTTAGCTTCCAAACCCATGACCTTCGACAACGCCAAGGAACTGGTGCAATCTCTCGTTGATCATTGTCACACCCCAAAACCAAGAACGGCGGGAACGTTCTGGGGTGGAGGACGTCATGTAAAGTATCACAACACAGTAAATGTAAACAAGCAAACAACATCATCGATTGCTTTAAATATATAATTTCAATACAAGCGTGTTCTGTACAGTTTTAGACACCAAAAATATAATGTAAATCAAAATAATATGATGAGTCTTGAATGCGCTCTATCTTGTCAAAAGCTGGCATCGGTACCTGTCTACTGATGACCTGAGAATACAAGTTATTTTGAAAGAGTTTGTCAGCATTAAGGTGGTGATTTCATAAGTGTTTTAGTGTCGGTATTTGGTTATTAAAAACGTTTGAACCTGTTGCAAGTATGAGTTGTAAAATGTATGTAAGTGTTTGTAAATGTTTGAATCTCTCAGAAAACCTATATTTTCTATTAAAGTAGCCTTCTACCAAGGCTTAACTCTTTTGTATGCTCGTTTGATGTAAAAGTGTGTAATTTCCCAAGTGTAACTATCTTTTAACAAAATATAGTTTGTACATTAAAGTTTAAGTGAGGTTATCACTAAAAATGTAATGGGTAAATCATTGTAGTACTGTAGTTTTGTATTATAGGAACTACTACTGTACTAACTACCTTAAACCGGATTTATATTAAGGTATAATGTGATAATTGCACCATACTATCGACTGATAACAACGACATAAAGAACGGTCGTAATAACGGAATGACGTTTGGCACCCGCAGACCTGCAGGTCCGGCTGTAGCTAGCAGCAAGGTGTAGGATAGTCAATCCAGTATACATCTATACACAAACTCAACGCTCTCCCTCCAAGAGAATTCTGGCTACAACTCGGGCCATGACATTTAAGGCATGCTCCGATACAGTGGATCACAATTGTTATCATATTCTTGTATATGTAATGAAATGTTTCTCGTTCTAGTATAGTTGTATATGTTCTCATAGTATAGTTGTATATATTCTCTTCCTAGTATAGCCTCATGAATGAACTGACTCATTGATCTAGCAGTGGTAATAGTATGATTCTGTGTTACCCCGATGGTAACTTACTAATGGTGGGTCTAGTACGTATGAATATGGAAGTACTTTTATGTCTATATATGTATATTTGATATATAATTAATATGGAAACGACCTTCGGATGGTCACCCGAAATTCCACCAGACCACATCCAAATCGAGGAAAAGGAAATAGGGCAGGTGGCTTTCCTAAGCCCTTTAAACATTATTTATACATCTATACATATATGGGCATGCAATTTATATGTGGTAAAACAAAGTTTAAATAAAATCATTTGATAAGTAAAAGAGTTTGTAAAACATTTTGAAGTAAAACAGTTTGAACAGTGATAAAATCATTCGTTTCCTAGTTATTAATCACATGTGATTAATGCAATCACATGTGATCGAAGCAATAACTATAAGTATTTAACTTGTATCGCACCCCCCCATAAAATATTTAAACATTTAAAATCATTTCAAAGGTTGATTTAAGGGGGTATGAACTCACTTGGAAGTTTGAAGATAGCGAGATGGAAAACCGGGCAGAGTTTTGTCTCGGGAAACGGATTTTTTCTCGGGATTCTCGGGAATCTCGGGAGTAAAATCGACCCACGGGACTTAAGCAAAAAGACCAGAGCTTCGGGTTTGAACGGGCACGGAAATCGAGGCAAGATCGTGATAGAAAGAGAGAAAATGAGCAAAATTTTCGGAAAGCCTCGCATAGGGCGACGTGGACGATCCGAGGCCCTTGATTCGAGTATGCGGGGCGTACGGGAGTACGCAGCGCATACTCCGGTCCTATCTGCTGACTCCCCTTCAGATATTACCAAAAAATTTTAATTCTTTTTATATTTATTTTAAATAAACTTCTAAAATTCATATCTCCTTCATACGAACTCTATTTTCGATGTTCTTTATATCCCCGCGAAGGTGAGACTACGATCTACAACTTTCGTTTAGATTCCGTTGGCAAATTCCGAAATTATTTTTATTATTTATTTATTAAAATGACGTGATTAAGGAATTTCTTTAAAAATTCATAACTTCTTTATCTGACGTCGGTTTTTGCCAGACTTTTTACCGCTGAACAACCATTGTTGAGACCTTCGATTCTCGTTTAGGTCATTCCGGCCAAATGTCGCTCGATCTCTGATTCGAGTTTTCAGCTGTCTGTTGCTAAGCTGAACTTGGAAAAATCATAACTTCAATATACGAAGTCGGATTTGGGCGTTCTTTTTACGTACGATCATGGTTTGATGACATTTAAACATAGAAGGAATTTAAATAGGAAATTTTTGGACTTTTAATATCGAAGTTAATTTTATTAACTCAAAAGTGGTTACAATACTTAACTTTTTAGGTCACTAGAAAGAGTTGAAATATCGGGTTGTCACATCATCCCCCTGTTAGAGGGAATTTCGTCCTGAAATTTAAGGTTAGAAAACACTTGTGGATTAGGGAAACAGATGTGGGTACTTGCGTTGCATCTGATCTTCGCGTTCCCAGTTGAATTCAGGTCCTCGCTTTGCATTCCAGCAGACCTTCACGATAGGGATGCCACTTTGCTTGGTTTGCTTGACCTCTCGGTCCATGATTTCTACTGGTTCCTCAACGAAGTTGAGGCTCTCGTTGATCTCGATCTCATCGAGTGGGATTACAAGAGTCTCGTCGGATAGACACTTTTTCAAGTTAGATACGTGGAATGTAGAATGTACGTTATGAAGTGTGCCTGGTAGGTCGAGTTTGTAAGCTACGGGGCCGACTCTTGCAAGTATCTCGAAAGGCCCTATGTAACTCGGATTAAGCTTCCCACGCTTGCCGAAGCGTATCAAGCCCTTCCAGGGTGAGACCTTCAGTAGGACTCGGTCTCCCACCCGAAATTCCAAAGGTTTTCTTCGTTTATCCGCGTAGCTCTTCTGTCGGTCTCTAGAGGCTTTCAATCGTTCACGTATCTGAACGATCTTCTCTGTCGTTTCCCGAATGATCTCCGGACCGGCGAGAGTACTGTCGGAAGCTTGCCCCTAGCTAAATGGGTATCACCCACCTCAGCCCAGCACAGAGGGGATCTGCACTTTCGGCCGTAGAGAGCTTCAAATGGAGCAGCCTTGATGCTCGTGTGATAACTGTTATTTTAGGAAAACTCGACAAGGGGTAAATGAGTATCCCATGCCTTCCCAAAGTCAATCACGTAGGCTCGCAACATATCTTCCAGAGTTTGGATGGTCCTCTCACTCTGTCCGTCGGTCTGAGGATGGTAGGCTGTGCTCATGTCCAGCCTTGTTCCTAGGGAATGTTGAAGTGATTGCCAAAATCTTGACGTAAACCTACTATCTCTATCGGAGATAATGGACATAGGTACACCATGTAGCCGTACGATTTCCCTAATGTATGTTCTCGTAAGTTTCTCCATCTTGTCGGTTTCTTTGATAGGTAGGAAGTGTGCAGACTTGGTTAATCTATCAACGATGACCCATATGGTGTCAAGTCCACCCATTGTCTTGGGCAACTTGGTTATGAAATCCATAGTGATCCACTCGCACTTCCATTCCGGGATCTCTGGTTGTTGTAATAAACCAGAGGGCTTCTGGTACTCGACCTTAACCTATGCGTAAGTAAGGCATTTACTCACGAAGGTAGCAATCTATGCTTTCATATTAGGCCACCAATATAGCTTTTTAAGATCGAGATACATCTTATCTGAACCTGGGTGGACGGAATACCGAGTGTTGTGCGCCTCGGTCATGACCAAGTCTCGGAAACCACTGTGTTTCGGTGTCCAGATCCAGTTCATGAAATATAAGGCTCCGTCACCCTTGGCTTCTAAATTCTTGTTCATTCCTCTAAGGGATTCATTCATCGCATTTTCAGGTTTCATGGCTTCAAGTTGAGCCTCCTGAATTTGCTTAGACAAGTGTGAATGGATGGTTATTGACAATGACTTGACTTTGCGACCAGAATATTCCTTCCGACTTAGGGTGTCTGCTACTACGTTGGCTTTACCTAGATGATAACGAATATCGTATTTGTAATCACTGAGTAGCTCGACCCACCATCGTTGTCTCATGTTGAGATCCTTTTGATCGAAAATGTGTTGTAAACTCTTGTGGTCGGTAAATATAGTGCTCTTCGTTCCATACAAGTAATGTCTCCAGATCTTCTGAGCAAACACCACTACTCCTAGTTCAAGATCGTGGGTCGTGTAGTTAACCTCGTGTGTCTTCAACTGTCTCGAGGCGTAGGCGATGACCTTACCTCACTGCATCAGGACACATCCGAGTCCTTGATTCGATGCATCGCAATAGACTACAAAGTCTTCTATTCCTTAGGGAAGGGATAGTATTGGTGCGATGCACAAGGCTCGTTTGAGTGTTTGGAACGCTCTTTCTTGTTTCTCTTCCCAGTCAAAGGCCACGCCTTTCTGGGTTAGGGTAGTAAGAGGTTTCGCTATTCGAGAGATGTTCTGAATGAATCTGCGGTAATAGCCAGCGAGACCTAGAAATTGACGAATTTCTGTAGGCGTCTTAGGTGCTGACCAGTTCTCAATGGCTCTAATTTTGGATGGGTCCACGTGGATTCCCTCTTCGCTTACCACGTGTCCTAAGAATTCCACTCTTCGGATCCAAAATTCACATTTCGAGAACTTCGCAAAAAGCTTCTCTTTTCATAATGTCTCTAGAACTTGTCGCAAGTGATCGCCATGCTCTTTCTTACTTCGGGAGTAGATCAGGATGTCGTCAATGAAAACGATGACGAACTGATCCAAGTAAGGTCGGCATACTCTATTCATCAGATCCATCAAGATTGCGGGCGCATTGGTCAATCCTCCTCTAGCACTCATAACTGGTGATATCCGGATCCCAGATCAATCTTAGAAAAATAGTTCGCCCCTTGCAGTTGGTCGAATAGATCATTTATGCGAGGCAGAGGGTAACGATTCTTGACCGTCAGTTTGTTGAGTTCTCTGTAGTCAATAGACATACGGAATGATCCGTCTTTCTTCTTAACAAACAAGATCGGTGCTCCCTAAGGTGAGAAACTCGGTCTTATAAAGCCCTTGATGAGCAGTTCGTTAAGTTGACCAGAGAGTTCATGCATCTCACCTGGTGCTAAGCGGTAGGGCGATTTGGCTACTGGGGTAGCTCCTGGGACTAAGTCGATTCTGAACTCGACCTGTCGTTGCGCAGGTAACCCGGGTAGTTCTTCTGGGAAAATGTCGGGGAAGTCGCTCACTACAGGGATGTTCTTTAGTTCTTTCGTTTTGAGGCTCGTGTCGACGACGTGAGCAAGGAATGCATGGTATTCCTTACGTAGATACTTCTGTGCTTGAATACTTGATATTATGTGAAGACTTGCACCGGGTTTGTCGCCGTAGACTATAAGAGTTTCGTTAGACGGAAGCTTTAGACGGACTGCTTTCTCGTAGCACATGATGTCGGCGCGATGAAGGCTTAACCAATCCATGCCAATGATAACGTCGAAACTTTTTATCGAGACTGGCATGAGGTCGATTGGGAATGAATGGTTATCTAGAGTTAGGGTACAACCTAAGTATATGCTAGAGGAGTCTTGGGAGTAAAATCGACCCACGGGACTTGAGCAAAAAGACCAGAGCTTCGGGTTTGAACTGGCACGGAAATCGAGGCAAGATCGTGAGAGAAAGAGAGAAAATGAGCAAAATTTTCGGAAAGCCTCTCATAGGGCGACGTGGACGATCCGAGGCCCTTGATTCGAGTATGCGGGACGTACGGGAGTACGCAGCGCGTACTCCGGTCCTATCTGCTGACTCCCCTTCGGATATTACCAAAATTTTTTAATTGTTTTTATATTTATTTTAAACAAACTTCTAAAATTCATATCTCCTTCATACGAACTCCGTTTTCGACGTTCTTTATACCCCCGCGAAGGTGAGACTACGATCTACGATTTTCGTTTAGATTCCGTTGGCAAGTTTCGAAATTATTTTTATTATTTATTTATTAAAATGACGTGATTAAGAAATTTCTTTAATAATTGATAACTTCTTTATCTGACGTTGGTTTTTGCCAGACTTTTTACCGCTGAACAGCCATTGTCGAGACCTTCGATTCTCGTTTAGGTCGTTCCGGCCAAAAGTCGCTCGATCTCTGATTCGAGTTTTCAGCTGTCTGTTGCTAAGCTGAACTTGGAAAAATCATAACATCAATATACAAAGTCGGATTTGGGCGTTCTTTTTACGTACGATCATGGTTTGATGACATTTAAACATAGAAGGAATTTAAATAGGAACTTTTTGGACTTTTTAATATCGAAGTTAATTTTATTAACTCAAAAGTGGTTACAATACTTGACTTTTTAGGTCACTACAAAGAGTTGAAATATCGGGTTGTCACAATCATGGTGTCTGTCAAGGAGTCACGGCTATCGTGGCTGAACCAACCAAAGGGAACAACAACAACGATAACAATGTCAACAAAAACAGCAAGAAGAAATTCTGGAACAAAAGAAAGGGGAAAACTTCACAAGAACCTTCAAAGAAACAAATGGTGGCGGTTCATGCTGCTACTGCTCCCACCATAACTCCTGCTACCCCGGCGCCAACAAAACAATATGCGGGGAACCTGCCCAAGTGCAGCAAATGCAACTACCATCACCACAGTAATTTCCGCGAGATGCACTGTAGGAACTACGACAGGAAAGGGCGCACTGCCCATTTCTATAAAGCACCAGTGCAAGCAGTCACTCAAGTTCCTGGTACTGGGATAAGCCAAGTATTTTATGGGTGTGGAGAAACTGAGCACTTCAAGAGGGACTGCCCCAAGACAAGGAATGTTGGCGGTGTTGGGAGAGTGCTGGCGATAGGTCAAAATGAGGCAATAGCTGACCCAACAGTGGTTACGGGTACGTTTCTCCTCGACTACATTTATGCATGCATACTCTTTGACTGCGGTGCGGAGAGAAGTTTTGTGAGTCATAAGTTCAAACACCTACTTAATCAAAGACCCCAACCACTCAATAAAATATTCACTGTAGAAATGGCTAACGGTAAAATGGAAAGCACAAGCGATATGAAGTTTTGATGTAATCATCGGTATGGACTGGTTAAGTCTTCACCATGCCAATATTCTTTCTCACGAAAAGGCCGTTCGTCTTAATCTGCCCAACGGTGAAACTCTTGTCATATATGGAGACAAACCTAGTTCAAATTTACAAATCATCTACTGTGTTAAAGCGCAAAAATATCTTCGCAAGGAATACCATGCCTTTCTAGCCCACGTAGTAGACCAGAAACAAGAACCAAAGAACATTAAAGACATACCGGAAGTCTGCAACTTCCCAGTCGCCTTACCGTTTAGCCCCAGCCGAGATGCATGAACTATTCAGTCAATTAAACGAGTTGCTGAGCAAGCGCTTCATCAGACCATGCTTCTCATGATGGGGAGCACCGGTCCTATTCGTGAAAAATAAGGACGGTTCCTTTCACATGTGCATCGATTATCGGGAGCTGAACAAACTCACGATCAAGAACCGATATCCCCTACTGCGCATAGAGGATCTGTTCGACCAACTGCAGGGAGCAAGCTACTTCTCAAAGATCAATCTAAGATCTGCTTATCACCAACTGCAAGTGCTGGAAGGAGACATCCCCAAAACAGCCTTCCGAACACGCTATGGTCACTACGAGTTTGTAGTGATGCCTTTCGGGTTGACAAATACTCCAGCAGTGTTCATGGACTTGATGAACCGAGTATGTCGTCCCTTCCTGGATAAATTCGTGATCGTGTTCATAGATGATATACTCATCTATTCAAGAAGCCAGGAAGAACACAGCCAACACCTCTGCCAAGTTTTGGAAACATTGAGGGCAGAGAAGCTTTACGCAAAATTTTCAAAGTGCGAATTCTGGATTTGGGAAGTGGATTTCCTAGGACATGTAGTAAGCAAGGAGGGGATACACGTGGATACTTCTAAGATCAAAACAAGACACCGCGTTTCAAACGCTAAAGCAAGCCTTATGTAGTGCACCCATCCTAACCTTGCCAGAAGGAACGGAGGACTTCATGGTCTATTGTGATGCATCAAACCAAGGACTCGGGTGCGTCCTGATCCAACGAGGGAAGGTCATCGCCTACGCCTAAAGGCAACTAAAGATGCACGAAGTGAACTACACAATGCACGATCTTGATCTAGGAGCAGTCGTCTTCGCTCTAAAGATATGGAGGCACTACCTCTACGGCACGAAATGTATGATGTTCACCGACCATAAAAGCCTCCAACATATTCTCAACCAGAAAGAGCTCAACATGAGACAAAGACGGTGGGTAGAACTACTAAATGATTATGAATGCGAGATTCGATATCATCCTAGAAAGGCTAACGTGGTGGCCGATGCACTCAGCCAGAAGGAATACTCGGGCCGCATAGTGAAGTCTTTAACCATGACAATCCATTCACACCTGTCCACACAAATCAAGGAAGCCTAAATAGAAGCCTTAACATCTGAAAATGTGGCAGGGGAAGCCTTAAGGGGAATGGATAAGAAGTTTGAGGTCAAGAATGATGGAGTTTGTTACTTCATGGATCAGATCTAAACACTGAAGTTTGGCAGATTCAGAGAAGTCGTCATGAACGAAGCCCATATGACACGATACTCCATACACCCCGGCTCCGATAAGATGTATCTCGACCTCAAGAAATTGTACTGGTGGCCGAACATTGTAACAACCTGAAATCCAGGTACCATTCTATTTAGCCCCTCATCTTTGATTTGTTGCCATTTAGGGTTTGCATGTTAGGTGAGTACGCTGGGCGTACAAGGAGTACACTGCACGTACTCGCGCGCTTCATTTGGACGCGTAACCGGTCAAGACCTAAAAACCCTAATTATTTCGGATGGCTATAAAAGGAATGTGTGGCTCGACTCCTCAGCCACCATCCGTCAGAAAGAAACCGTAAAGAAAATGTGTATTTGTTCTTAGGCCATTTGGGAGTATTCTAAGCTTGGTGGTGCCATTCCAAGGTAGCAAAGGAGAAGAAAAGCTCATTGGAAAGGTTAGAAGTGGTGTTCAAGTGTGGATCTGAGCTTTGCAAAAGTTGAAGCTTCATTATAAGGTAAAAAGTTCGGATCTTGACATATAGTTCTTGTAATATGCTTCAAGTACCATTTTCTAGGGTTTTAGTCCCAAAGGTGGAGACTTTTTGAGCAAATGGTCTCCATAAGCTTAGATCCATCATATTTCTGGTCTATCTGAGTTGTAGACTCATAAAAATGTAATCTTGGACGTGAATGTTGCACCATGCATGAGATCTAGGTCCTTGAGTTGGAATAGAATGATGTTAAGAAGTGTTGGAGCCTTTACATCCATGCCAAGGCTTAAAGGTCTCGACTTTATGGGTATAGATGCATAAATAAAGCCGGATCTAGAAGTTGGAGTAATGGCTTAACCGATTAAGACCAGAAATGGTGTATGCTAAAGTATGATGGTTACGCTCAGCGTAACTCCCAGTACGCGCAGCGTACTGGGTGGAAACCCCGATCCATGGGTTGGTGATATACGCCCCGCGTACTCAAAAGGTCGACTTTTCTTGACTTTCAGGGTTTTGGTCAACATGAAGACTTTGAGTGAAGGATGGGTAAAATGGTCTTTTACCCTTGGAGGAATGATGATTTTGGGTAAAGTCTAGTTGTGGAAGTCTTTAATAATTAAATGATATTTATTATGTTTAGGCGAGGTAGAGTCGTCGTTGGGATTTGGAGATAGCAAGTACACGAGATTCTAGACTTTCAATGAGGTGAGTTTTCCCACTATATTGTACCCGGAAGGGTTTTTATTGTGTGACCGAAAGGTCGGATATGTTATGAGTTATATGCATTGTATATGATAAGTTAATCGTTATATGTGCTATATATGATATGCTTGATATGGGTCGGAAGGCATTATGTTATGGGCCGGAAGGCGTATATGTTATGGACTGGAAGGTGTTGTGATGTGGACCGTAAGGTTGACGCAGGTAGGACTGGAAGGTTTACCAAGTCAGGACGGAAGTCCCCTGAGACACATGGACCGGAAGGTCAGGGCTGGAAAGGCGTATGTGCGTAAGTAGTATTTTGGGGAACTTACTAAGCATTTATGCTTACCGTTGTTGTGTCATGTGTTTCATGTATTAACGAGGACCATGGGAAGGCGCCAGCGTGATTCTACACAATGACAGAGGAACTGTTTTTATGATCATGGGATGCATTTTGTTATGATAACATTGTTCACGTTTGAATTTGGAATATTAAACGATGGTTTTGACGTTTGCAAAAATGAAAAATTCGTTTTAAAATTTACGTTGTTACAAGTTGGTATCAGAGCCTTTGTTTGAGTGATTCGGATGCACCTTCGGGCTTAAGTGAACTCAAACCGGGGATTTGAGGGAAATTTTCAATTAATAAAAGCATAACAAAATTTTACAAGAGATTTCGTAATAACCAAATGAGAAGCAGTGTGTACGGTCAGCCAGCGCCCGAACGGTAAAATCCCCAAAATACCCTTACAATATGTGTTATGAAATATGTTATCATATGATACGCATGCTAGTAGACTAGGTATTCATATTAGGACTAGAGTGGCCTGATTTGTGATGCCTTAGTCTAGGGGAACCTGCTGCTATGAGATGCTTTGAGAGCGAGTAGGTAGCCAGTGCATAGAAAGGGTAGAGTACTCATGATCCGGGGTCCCGGGAGGAGGACTTGGGGTGAATGCTGATGCGGTGTAGTTGGTAGTATTGGGCCCGTACTACTGAAGACACGGGGTCAGTAGGCAACCCAAGTAAGAATCCTTTGGTATCGGAGACCGAGTAGGGTTACGTTATTGAGTGTGATTATGCTCGATGGAGTCTCTGATCTTTTTATGTTGTATTTCAGAGGCATTATTGTTGGACCACGCCACAGACCTGGTACGAGCGGTGTGAGTGACAACGAGCTTCGTCAGATGATTCATGAGGAGGTGGCTGCGGCAATCCGGGCCGAGATTCCGGAGATGTTTGGGTCTATCAAGACCACAGTGATGGAGACTTTTGATGAGCGGTACGCCGCGGTGACTGAGGCCGCAGCGGTTGCAACTACCGCAGTTGTGGCTGCTGCCAGACCATAGGGAGGTGACTCGTTGCTATTCCGGGAGTTCAGCAACATGAAGCCACCCGAGTTTGACGGGACGCATGATCCGATCGCTGCGATGAGATGGATTGCTGATATTGAGGGATGCTTCTACACTTGTTCATGTCCGGAGCATCTGAGGGTACGGTTCGCTTTGAACCAGCTCCGCTTGGGAGCAAAGGATTGGTGGAAGTTCGTGGCGGGGAACTTCACTCTTGAGGAGATTTCAGCCGTAACTTGGGAGAGATTTACTTCTATGTTCAGAGATGAGTATGTTCCCCCGGTGGAGAGGGAATGGTTGGTTCGGGAGTTCTTGACCCTCAAGCAGGGTAATGATTCGGTTACTTTGATCACTTGGAAGTATCATGAGAGGGCGATGTTTTGCCCTGAGCAGGTGTCCACTGAGCAGGCTCGGATGAGCCGATATTTGGGTGTATTGAGGAGGGATATTCGGGAGTTCGTATCGAACTCGTCATACCAGACCTTTGCTGAGGTCTAGGCAAATGCCAGGAAGAGAGAGATCGAGTTGGAGACTCAGGCCAGGGAGCAGGCCGAGTCTCAGCGGGTGTATCGGCAGTCGGCTCAGTCCCAGCCGGCAGCCAAGCGGACCAAGTCCGCCGATTCGAGGACGGGAGGTCAGAAGGGCCGCACTTGCGGAAAGTGCGGCAAGGGTCATGAGGGGGCATGTTGATCAGGTGCTTGCTACAAGTGTGGCAAGGAGGGGCACATTGCTAGGGATTGCCCCAAGGGATTTATGGTTTGCTTTCATTGCAACCAGACCGGCCATCGGAAGGCCATGTGCCCTCAGCTTCACCAGAGATCTGCGCCTACTGCTAGGGTTAACAAGACTCGGCCGGTGATAGCCGAGGCTCCGAAGGCTCATGGGAGAGCTTTTCAGTTGACTGCAGAGGAGGTCCGCGCGGCACCTGATGTCGTAGCTGGTATGTATTGTTTCGTGTATTTACTTTTATGCTGAGATATTGTGCTTATATTATGATGTGTGTAGGTACTTTTCTTGTGAATTCTGTACCTGCCTTGGTATTATTTGACTCGGGTGCGAGTCGGTCTTTTGTATCTTTGGCTTTTAGCCAGCACATCGGTATTGATCGGGCGGTGATGAGTCGACCCCTGCGGGTTTCCATAACTGATGAGAAGGCGGTATACGCCACTGACGTGATTCGAGGATGTGTGCTCGAGTTTTTTGGTGTCAAGTTCCCTATAGATTTGGTTCCTATAGCGATGGGGGATGTATGCGTCATCGTGGGCATGGACTGATTGAGTAAGTTTGGGCGGTCTTTGACTGTGAGAGACAGCTGGTGACTATACGAGACCCTAGTGGGGGAGTGCTTACTGTGTATGGCAAGGGGACCCGGTGTGGGTCAGTGTTTTGTTCGGCTGCTAGGGCGAGACAGAGTTTGCAGCAAGGCTGCAGTGGATTCATAGCCTATGTCATGGACACTCGAGTGGCCGCCAGGAGGCCGAATTCGGTTGACGAGGTTCCAGTAGTATGCGAGTTTTCGGATGTGTTCCCCGAAGAATTACCAGGTGTGCCTCCGGAAAGGCAAGTGGAGTTCCGTATCGATCTGGTTCCGGGAGCAGCGCCCATCGCCAAGGCGCCTTATCGCCTCGCTCCACCAAAAACGCAGGAGTTATCCTCGCAGCTTCAGGAGCTGTTGGGAAAGGGGTTTATTTGACCGAGTAACTCACCTTGGAGAGTGACGATTCTATTTGTCAAGAAAAAGGATGGTTCACACCGGATGTGTATCGATTACCGGGAGTTGAACAAGTTGACGATTAAGAACCGGTATCCGTTACCTAGGATCGATGATCTGTTAAATCAATTGCAGGGTGCATCTTGGTTCTCTAAGATAGACTTGAGGTCGGGTTATCATTAGATGAGGGTTCGGGATGAAGATATTCAGAAGACTACATTCAGAACTCGTTATGGACATAACGAGTTTGTGGTAATGCCTTTTGGGTTCACCAATGCCCCAGCTGCGTTCATGGATCTTATGAACAGGGTGTGCAGGCTGATGCTGGATCGGTCGGGGATCGTATTCATTGATGATATTTTGGTATATTCCAGGTCTAGGGAGCAGCATGAGGAGCATTTACGGGAAATTCTTGGAGTATTGAGATCGGAGAGGATGTATGCCAAATTTTCCAAGTGTGATTTCTGGTAACGAGAGGTCCAGTTCCTAGGGCACCTTGTTAACCAGAAAGGGATATTGGTCGATCCGGACAAGATCAAGGTGGTGATGAGATGGGAAGTGCCGAGATCGCCCACTGAGATCAGGAGCTTTCTGGGATTGGCCGGCTATTATCGAAGGTTTATCAATGATTTCTCCAAGATCGCCGTGCCACTTACTAAGACGACCCGGAAGGGTGTCGCATTTTCATGGGGACTGGAGCAGCAGTCCTCATTCGAGACCCTTCATCAGAAATTGTGCGAGGCCCCGGTGCTTGCACTCCCGGAAGGGATGAAGGATTTTGTGGTATACTGTGATGCATCTATATATCTGGATTAGGGGCAGTGCTTATGCAGAGGGGACACGTTATAGCGTATGCTTCGAGGCAGCTGAAGCCTCATGAGTCGAGATATCCCACCCACGACCTGGAATTGGGGGCTGTGGTGTTTGCCTTCAAGATCTGGCGGCACTATCTTTATGGGGTTCGGTGTACCATATACACGGACCACAAGAGTCTGAAGTACTTGATGGATCAGCCAAATCTGAATATGCATTAGATGAGATGGTTGGATGTGGTAAAGGACTATGATTGTGAGATCCTGTACCACCCGGGCAAGGCTAACGTAGTGGCCGATGCATTGAGCCGTAGGGCGGAAAGCGCCCCAATCCGAGACATTTGTATGAGGTTGACGGTGATGACTCCAATTTTGGAAACTATCCGAGGAGCCCAGGCTGAGGCTGCGAGACCAGAAAACTAGAAGAGGGAGCGGGTTGTCGGACAGGTGTCGGAATTCGTTACAGATGGTCGAGGACTTATGCCATTTTAGGGTCGGATTTGGGTACCATTTGTAGGTGGTATGCGTACTATTTTTATGTAGGAAGAGCATCGATCGAAATTCTCGATTCATCCCGGGGCTAGTAAGATGTATTTGGACCTAAAGAAGGAGTATTGGTGGTCCTGTATGAAGAGGGATGTTGCATGGTTCATCGAGAGGTGCCTGACTTGTCGTCAGGTTAGGGCCAAGCACTAGCATCCGCACGGTAAATTGCAACTACTAGGGATTCCCGAATGGAAATGGGAACAGATTACCATGGATTTTATCACCAAATTGCCAAGGACTGCGAGGGGGGTCGATGCAATTTGGGTGATTGTGGATAGATTGACGAAGAGCGCTCATTTTCTAGCCATTAGTGAGAGCTCTTCTGCGGAGAAGTTGGCAGAGTTATATGTCAGGGAGGTGGTATCGCGGCATGGGGTTCCGATGTCGATCGTTTCAGATCGGCATGTACCATTTACTTCCAGGTTTTGGAAGAAGTTTCATGAGGAAATAGGTACGAGGCTGCATTTCAGTACCGCATACCACCCGCAGACAGATGGACAGAGCGAACGGACGATCCAGATGCTTGAGGATATGCTCCGAGCATGTGTTTTGGATTTTGGAGGGAGTTGGGACACCTATTTACCCTTAGTAGAGTTTTCGTACAACAACAGCCATCATTCGAGCATTGGTATGCCACCCTTTGAGCTGTTGTATGGGAGAAGGTGTCGTACCCCCATCTACTGGGGAGAGGTGGGGCAGTGGGTGATGGGTAGCACAGAGATTATACTTCAGACGACCGAGCAGATACAACAGGTCAGGCAGAGATTGTTGACCGTGCAGAGTCGCCAGAAGAGTTATGCGGACAGGCGTCGGTTCGAGCTCGAGTTTGAGGTTGGTGACTTTGTACTCCTAAAGGTCTCTCCTTGGAAAGGAGTGATACGATTCAGGAAGAGGGTCAAATTGGGTGCCTGATATACTGGACCTTTCAGGGTAATTGCTAGGGTAGGCAGGGTATCCTACCGGTTGGATCTACCTGCTGAGTTGGGAAAGATCCACAACACCTTTCATGTCTTACAGTTGAGGAAATGTATTGCCGACGAGTCGGCAGTGGTGCCATTAGATGATATTCAGGTGGATGCAGGGCTGAACTATGTTGAGAGACTAGTGGCGATCAGGGATTGAAAGGTTAAGGTTCTGAGGAACAAGGAAGTACCCTTGGTACAAGTGCAGTGGCAACATCAGAAGGGGTTCGAGCTGACATGGGAGTCCGAGACTGAGATGCGGGATTAGTATCCATAATTGTTTTTATTGTGAGAATTTGGGGACGAAGTATGGTTCTAGTGGGGGAGAATTGTAACAGCCCTAAATCCAGGTACCCTTCTATTTAGCCCCTCATCTTTGATTTGTTGCCATTGAGGGTTTGCATGTTAGGTGAGTACGCTGGGCGTACAAGGAGTACGATGTGCGTACTCGCATGCTTCATTTGGACGCGTTCACCCTCGGGTACGCTGGGCGTACCTAAGGTTACGTTGGGCGTAACCGGTCCAGACCTAAAAACCCTAATTATTTCCGATGGCTATAAAAGGAATGATTTGGGGTAAAGTCTCGCTGTGGAAGTCTTTAATAATTAAATGATATTTATAATGTTTAGGCAAGGTAGAGTCGTCATTGGGATTTGGAGATAGCATGTACACAAGATTCTAGACTTTCCACGAGGTGAGTTTTCTCACTGTACAGTAACCAGAAGGGTTTTTATTGTGTGACCGGAAGGTCGGATATGTTATGAGTTATATGCATTGTATATGATAAGTTAATAGTTATATGTGCTATGTATGATATGCTTGATATGGGCTGGAAGGCATTATGTTATGGGCCGGAAGGCGTATATGTTATGGGCTGGAAGGCGTTGTGATGTGGACCGTAAGGTTGATGCAGGTAGGACCAGAAGGTTTACTGAGTCAGGACGAAAGTCCCCTGAGACACATGGACCGGAAGGTCAGGTCCTAGAAAGGCGTATGTGCGTAAGTAGTATTTTGGGGAACGCACTAAGCATTTATGCTTACCGTTGTTGTGTTATGTGTTTCAGGTGTTAGCGAGGACCGTGGGAAGGCGCCGGCGTGATTGTACACACTGACGGAGGAACTATTTTTATGATCATGGGATGTATTTTGTTATGATAACATTGTTCACGTTTGAATTTGGAATATTAAACGATGGTTTTGACGTTTGCAAAAATGAAAATTTTGTTTTAAAATTTATGTTCTTACGAACATGAAAGCCGAAATTGCTACCTACGTGAGTAAATGTCTGACGTGCGCCAAAGTCAAGGTAGAAATACCCGAATGGAAGTGGGAACGGATAACCATGGATTTCATAACAAAACTACCCAGGATGCCAAGCGGACTCGACACTATCTGGGTGATCATCGACAGGTTAACTAAATCAGTGCACTTCCTACCCATCAAAGAGACGGATAAATTGGAGAAGCTAACTAGGACATACCTCATAGAAATTGTACGACTACATGGTGTGCCCATATCAATTATCTCGGACCGAGATAGTAGATTCACCTCAAGGTTCTGGTAGTCACTACAAAAAGCTCTAGGAACAAGAGTAGACATGAGTACCGCTTATCACCCACAAACCGACAGGCAGAGTGAGAGAACCATACAAACCCTAGAAGATATGTTGAGATCTTGCGTAATTGATTTTGGAAAAGCATGGGACACCCATCTACCCTTGGTCGAGTTCTCGTACAATTATAGCTACCACACTAGTATCAAGGCTGCCCCGTTCGAAGCCCTCTACGGCCGTAAATGCAGGTCACCTCTGTGCTAGGCCGAAGTGGGGGATACACAACTAGCAAGAGGACAAGCAATAGACAACACGCTCACTGGACCAGAAATCACAAGGGAAACTACAGAGAAGATTGTTTAGATCTGGGAACGTCTGAAAGCATCAAGGGACAGACAAAAGAGTTACACGGATAAAAGAGAGAAACCCTTGGAATTCCAGGTTGGAGATCGAGTCCTACTAAAAGTCTCACCCTGGAAGGGGTTAATACGCTTCGGAAAGCGTGGGAAACTGAACCCAAGATACATCGGACCATTCAAGATCCTTTCCAGGATTAGTCTATTGGCGTACAAACTTCGATTACCTCAGGAGCTCCACAAGGTACACCCTACCTTTCATGTATCAAACGTAAAGAAGTGCTTGTCCAATGAGACCCTTGTCATCCCTCTAGACGAAATTGCAATAAATCAGAATCTCCAATTCATAGAAGAACCAGTAGAGACTATGGATCGGGAAATAAAAAGGACTAAACAAAGCCGCATACCTATTGTAAAGGTCCGCTGGAAAGCCAAACGAGGACCTGAATACACCTGGGAACGCGAGGATCAGATGAAACAAAAGTACCCGCATCTTTTTCCTAACATGTAAACTCTATCTTAGATTAAATTTCGGGATGAAATTCCCTTAACGGGGGGATGATGTGACAACCCTATATTTTCCGAAAGCGATGTAACACTCAAGAGTCAAATACAACGAAAACTATTTGGAATCAACGAAATTAACCTAAAAAAAATAAAGTGTTCAAATATCTAAATTGGGATGCATCAAATGTTAGATATCGTGCTAAGGTTTCCAAAAACATAAAGAACATTCAAAACCGGGTTATATTAAAGAAATTATGACCACTCGAACATTTACGACATACCGTTAAAACACTATTTAAAGTAAAAAGTGATATTACAATAAAATGCATTTTAGCCTTAAGTATCTAAACAAAAGTTGTAGAGTTCGTTAAGCTGTAAACATACATAAAAAGATCGCCCAAATTGGACCTCGGATGAAGAAGTTACGAATTTTCTAAGTTTCGTAACAGTAGTAGAGGCCTAAAACTCGAATTGAAGATCGAGCGTTATTTAGCTATCACAACTTAAACGAAAGTTGAATGCCTCCACAATAGGAGTAAAATGATAAAAAGAAAAACAAAAACCAACGTCGAATAAAGAAGGTATGAATTTTTAACGAACTTTAGTAGTCCCGGCCTATTAAAAACATATCATTAAGAATAAATTCAAAACTAGCCGACGGAGTCTAAATGAAAGTTGTAGAGCATAATATCACCTACGCGTGAATATAAAGAACGCGAAAAATGGAGCCCGTACGCGAAAGTTACGAAATTTAGAAGACGGAAGCTGGGATTACGCCCAGCGTACTTAGGAGCAGGGTCGAGTCCCATCAGCTGCAGCTCTACGCCTAGCTAGACTCGAGTTGTAAGCCATAACGCAAAGTTACGCCCAGCGTAACCCGTACGCCCAATGTACTCCGGTGGTACGCCCAGCGTACTCGCCCTTCCAACCCTATAAATAGAAGGCATAAGCTCCGGATTTTAGCACACCTCTCACTAGATCTCACTTACTCCCACACACTTTCAAGCACCAGAGGCTGTCCCAACACCCTCGATTTCCGCACCCGAGCCCCCGAAGAAGGTTCTACGCTACCGAGATCCCCGAAGAGCTCGAAGACGCAACTTTCCGCAGTTGAAGTTCTGCTCGACTCTAGCCCTACTCTCTTCAAACCAAACAAGTGAGTTCATACTCCTACCTTTCAAGTTTTTTCGTGTTTTATGGGGGAAATACAAGTACAATACAAGTAAAAGTATCGTTTAAAAACATAAATGTAACATCTGTCTTATTGATTATCGATAACAACATTTTACTTTAGGTATAAAGGGCTAGTATATCATCAAGTTACTTTCATCAAATGGAACATACTTTCTGAAAAACTATAATAGGTATAGTTAGCAAGTTATTCATACATTCTTACGTATACATCTTGAAAAACGAAATACTTTCAAACAAAATGAAGTAAAGTCTTTCTTATCGTAAATCTATTTATACTAAGCAATGTGAGATTTTCAAACTTCAACGTACTCTTATGTATGCATTTTAAGTCCTGTATTATATATCATAATCTCTTGGAGGGAGAACATGATACTTGTGTATAGATCTATACGAGATTGACAACCCTGCACCTAAACTGTTAGCTATAGTTAGACCGATAGGTCTGGGGTGCCAAATATCATAACACTACAACACCTGAAGAATGTTGCTATAGGCAGTAAGTGTCAATAGTATGGTTATGAAACTCACATGAAAGTATAAAAACAAGTTTGATTTACGAGATTTATATATGCATTAAGTTTTCTACATTATTTTGAGCACAAAGTTTATCTTTATCATTCAAGTACGAAAAACACTAACGCACTCCAACTTTGAGAACTTATCAAACTATTTATAGAAAATATTGGTTTTTCTGAAAACCTCGTTCATTGATTTGCTACCAAAAGGACATACTTTTCGATACAAAACACTTATGAACTCACCAACTTAATTGTTGACACTTTTTCAAAACCACTTGTATTTCTCAGGGAATCAGTAATACAGGTAACCACCAGCTTTTGAAGAAGGAATGCTAAGGACGTTTATTATTAAACATTTACATCATCATATTGTAATATTCTTTTGGAAATATGTATAACGCCACAATATACGTTTTTATTATATATATGATGGTTGTGTTACTTTCTTTACAATATTCAATTGTTATGGTAATACGTGAAGTCATCCACCCCCGAATGTTTCCGCCATTCTGGTTTGGGGGTTTGACAGGTAGGGGTTCTTTACTAGCTAATGGCAAAGGAGGTGTGGGTGGAATCCTACAAAAGCCTAGGAAGTATTTAGAGCGGTTGTTTCGATGTAGAGCAGGTATTAGAAGTATTTTATGCGTAGGTCATGGAGGATGCAAGATGATTCTTAAGGAAAGTATGGATAGGTGTCAAAGGTATTATTTGTCCCGTACTACTGGAAGAACATGATCCATACTCGAATCAAGGAATGTTTTAGGGATTCTAAGAGCTGTTCGGGGAAGATAGCATGGTTTGATACCATAATTCGTGATAGTGTTTCTGTTCCTGTTAATATTTTGGTTGTAGTTGCCCAGGCAGGAAGATGGCCCTGGTAATTGCTTTAAGCCTAGTTGTGTTATCAATTTGGGATGTTCGATGCAAACCTAGTGGGGGAGAATTAGGATTCTCAAGTTTAATATTTAGCCATGGAGGAATTTTCAAGTTGGTTGTTTAGCTTTTTGTTTCAGATTAGTTGGGTAGGTGTTAATCGGTGGATCCTTCAAGAAGCGAGTATGTTTAGTTGCATGTAAGTCTTGATTCTCTGGAATAAGTTTCAATGTGTCCTTGACCACTAGTCATGGGGTTCACCATTCAGCGTAGGTCCTATTGAATGTTTAATTATATCAACCGATATTCAATGGTCGGGTTAATCTATCACCCAGTTCAGTATGATGTATGTTCCTTTGGTCTTCAGGTATGGTTACCCTCAATGATGGAGTGGGAACTTGGTTCATAGCAGTCTCAGGTTTTGGTAACCTTCGGGATCATCTAGAACGTCTTCTCGATCTAGATGTATAATGGTGGAATCTATTCTGTCTTAGTCAAGTATGGGTTTTTCTTAATGGACAGATTGTGAGGATGTGTTCTGTTATTGTTTGATGCTTTATTTCAATTAACCGATAATTCTTTCTCTTTTGATGAGATTAAAGGTTTCCTAAGTATGTATATGGTGGTTTTTCATGTGAATTGGGAAAGATAGCATTGGAGCCCTTGGTTTGAATTATTGTGCATGGTTCTTTTGGGTTATAGCCTTCAAAATCGACCGAGAGTGCAATCGTGATCCTATTCTTAGGTCATGTGCGGCCATGTTTTTGTAAGGTTCTGCATTGGTAGCAGCTTTGTGGTACTTAGTTGGTGTTCTAAGGGAGTTGATTAGGTCCCATTCAAGGTAATGGAATGGATGGGTATTTTCAGGCCCAAACTCTTGGGCAAGTGATGCGATGACG
This sequence comes from Lactuca saligna, assembly GCF_052625555.1. NCBI lineage: Eukaryota > Viridiplantae > Streptophyta > Magnoliopsida > Asterales > Asteraceae > Lactuca > Lactuca saligna. Next base: position 77,254,163 of record NC_136421.1, read on the forward strand.
AAGATGTCGGAGTAATTAGGAGCATTCTAGGCATGGGTTGTGGGCCTAGTGATTATGGTGGTTGATATGGGCATATTTAGTTATAAAATTCATGCATTATCTTAATACTTTATGTTGATTTTTTCTCATTTAATAAAAAAAGGTGTTTAATTAGTTTATAATTTCATTTTTTATCAACAATGAAATTCTATTGGAAGCTTGGATCTTGGATTTTGAAGAAAGAAGGATGTTGTTGGACAGTTGGATCGCTCGACAGTGTTTTGGCCATGTCATATGAACTATAACTCCGATTAACAAGATACAATATGTTCTGAAAACTAGACCCAATTTCGGACGACTTTCATGTTTGGAGAAAATGTTGATTCCAAATAGACTCAATGAGTTGGGCCTCAACTCGATAAGTTGATCAGAAAGTTTGCTATTCACGATGCTGACTTGCCGTACATGGAATTTATGTGATGGACTCGCCGAGTCGGTCACTAGACTCACCGAGTCTCCTCTGTTTTCAGAAATTATATATAGAAACGCTTCTCATTCGAACGCTAATGAATGGGGGAAGTTTAGGACGATTTTTGGAGGCTAGAAGGGTTCTTAGAAGCTATGGTTTTTGAGATTTCAACTTAGATATCAATTTGGAAGAAGATCAAAGGCAATATAACATTAATTTTATCTTAATTTTTTGCATGAACAATGTTTCAATAATTAGATTATGTTTTTAGTTTGTTATTTGTAGTAGATATGAGCTAAAAACTCATAACTTCTGTTTAGGATAGATGATTTTATGAATATGGTTTGATTTTATGATTGGATTAATTTAATTTGTTGATTTTGTTTCGTTAAGCTTGTTAAAGAACCTTATGTGTTAATTACAACTATTTTCTGTTAATTAACCATTAATTAAGTTGCATGAACATCTTTTAGTTGCTAATCTCGTATGATTTATGTGAAAACATTGTTATATGCCTTGGAATTGCAAACGTGAAACTAGGGTTAACTAGAAAATAGGTACGTTAATGTGTGAGCTTGTGTGACAAACCATCAACAAGGAGTTAATAGAATTATCATATTTGATTAGCTCATTACAAGTCTTACTTAACCTGAAATCAATAAACTAGGAAATCTATTAGTTTAATAACTTGATCACTCTTAAATTGATTTCTTTTCTAAGGATTAGTAATAGCGAATGTGAACCTAATCACATTAATCGGTAGCCAATAACAATTAATCCATTGAATTTTCCATAAAATCAACCGTAGGAGTAAATGAATCGAACCTAAACAGAAGTCTTCTCCGTTATTGAATCTAGTTGATTGTTTAATTGCTTTGGCTATTATTGTTTAAGTTTCTAGTCTTGAAAAACTAGAGAAAACTCCCTTTCTATTACTTGTTTTATTTAGATAATATTAGCATTTATTTTAATTGATTACCGTTCCCTGTGTTCAATACCCTACTTTCTTGAACTATATTACTAATCGATAGCTACACTGCCTTTCATGTGTTTATTTTGTGTCTAAGATAGTAGTATTAAAACTAGAGCATTTCACACACATTAGTGGTTCATCTCTTCTGCTTGTAGTGCTTTCGGTGTTGATGCGCTAATGGTGGGGGTACACCTGAGCCAATAGGAGTTGGTTGTATCACGGAAATTTTTGGTCTGATTATCTTTTATTATCAAGGCAGTAGTTAGTAATCGCATAGCAAGGGTAAAGGGTTTTTAAGCTTTGGTACGTCATATGGTTTGGTTTTGGGTAAAGTTCGTGTTCGGTATGTTTTTTTTTGAGGATTAACTTTTTGTGTTTCTTGTAGTTTCCCCAGTCAGGGACTGCGGGTAGATTCAAATAGATGCTCATCAGTTTTAGGTTCGGTTCTTCGAGAAAAATATGAGTGGAAATTTTCGACAGGGCTTTTGGTAGACACTTGTGTTGGGAATCGCGAGTGTTTTTGTGCAAGGTTTGGGCTTATAAAGTTGTGGATTAGGAAATTTATATGTCAAGGAATCAACTGGAGGGTTCAGGATTTCGCTTATTTATCGGTGCTCCCGATTTATTCTACCTGTGTGAAGTCTCGACAAGTGATGAGATTTCATCATCTTAGCAGTAGCATGTCGGCCCGACGGTTAAGGAAATCTATATATTGTATCTCATTTATATTCATGGGATAGTTATATTCAGGAGTTGGAGAGATGGATTGATGGTTAAGTATCACGGATTTTGCTTTGGTTCAGTTTGGACAGTTTGTTAGGGAGTCTAACTAGTTCGCGACTTCAGGTTTCAGAGAAAGTAGGTTGGGATTCTAAATGGGTTTGTGGATTTGTCTTCTTCGAGTGGGATTTCTGTTTCATTTAGTTTCCTTGGAAGGCAATTGTTTGTTCGAGGTTATAGTTGTGTCCCTTGAGCTGTCAAGCATGTTGGGAATGATAAGGAATGATTTCGAGGATGAAATCGAATTTAAGTGGGGAAGATTTGTAACACCCAGTTTCGAAACTCTACATTATTTCGACGTGTCTTCTCGATCCTTAGATATCCAAAGGCTTTGGAACTTGGGGAGTAAAGGATTTAGCCCTTTTGATGAGGGTTTTAAAGTCTAAGTGATCCGAGTGGTCGATAGTGTTTCGGAGCCCAATGGGATAATTGGAAGTTGTTATCTCGGTCCATTATGAATGTTGTGTTTAGTTCGAGAACTTCAAGGATTTGATGGGTCGCTAGAAGTGTAGGGCTTCTCGCCACCTTTCCGTGGATATAAAGTTCATCGGAAACGAACTTAGAATGAAGAAGTTATGGCCTTTAGAAGAATTTAGGAGTTTTGGGGAAAACCATGGTACACAGGGTGTACATGGATAGTTGCAGGGCATACTCATGGGACGGAATTTACGTGGTGTATATCTAACATACAGTTAGCTTATTCAGCAACATTGTTCGCGAAGGTTCGGCTTTGTACGCTAGGCGTACGAGGAGAACGATGGGGGTACAAGGGGGTGTCTAAACCCTAATTTTTTTATCATGTGTACCCTATTTAAACATCCTTATTTCTTAGGGTTGGTATCCTTATCAGCCTCTAAAGCCACAGAAAGTCTACATCGAGTCTTAGCCTATATTGTTGGGTATTTGAGCCTTGGGTGAGGATTTAGTGTTCATTTTGTGGGTCTAGAAGATGAAGGAGGAACGTAAAGACATATTTTTTGAAGGAAAGCTTTGAGATCCAACAATTTCACCACCTTTTGGTTGCTTGGGAGGTATAATGTACAAACCTTTCGTTCACATTTCATAGATCATCTTCTTGTTTCATTTTTGTTCATTTGGACCCCTCTTGGTTGATGATTGGGAGTTTAAGTTGTTTATGAAGCTTGTAAATGTAGATCTGGTTGTTTCATGGGTTCCTTGGGCATAATGGTGCGAACTTTATGATGGTTATGGGTCCATGCAAGTATTAAGTAAGGTGTTAATCTCTTTTGAGCTCTAGAGTCCCATTTAGCCATGTATGCACATAAAGTTGGCAACGTTGTGTAATTGACCACCTTCGGGAAGTCAAATATGAGTTTGGATCAAGGTTTTAATGGATTAACTGCTTAATTGGAAAGTTGTCTTTGGGCTGGTGAGTATGTTGGGCGTACAAGCCTGTACGTTGTGCGTATGTCACACCCCGCTAAAGCGGAAACGCAAGGTATGACAGCGATAATGGTTTCAATGCAAAAGATAAAGATACATCACCATAGCAGTATTTAAAAGTTTACAACCCAAGTTTTTCAAAATAACATTGTTCAAAATATAGCTTCATAATAGCTTCAACACGATGCAGCATGCTCTATGATGATGAATCTTTACATCCACTTACTAATTACTTTCTGAAAAAGCATGTAAAACGAGCGTCAACTATGAAAATAGTTGGTGAGTATCAGAAGTTTATAAATCGAGGGTACAATAATGCTTTTCGTAAGTACAAGTACATTGCTTTAATGATAAAACAAAGTTGATTGCTATTAAGGTATACAAGTTTATTGCTAGAACGGGAAACGCGTTTGTATGTGTATGAGCAAACAATGAGTCTCAACCAAACCTATGACTGAAGCCCTATCGAGATATATGCTTATCGTTCCATAGATGAATATGGTATCATGCACTCCAGCGATTCGGGCGAGTAAGGAGTTTTCAATTCCTAATAGCGCTATCCATAACGACCATTGGTTCAAAGAGTTAATGGTTAGAGATAAGGGAAGGGCCTTAGTACGATAAGTTCTCATGTTCCGTGGTGCATAGACATACATAAAGAAACATAGCAACACAATAGCAATCATGTTTGATACAATTCAATTTAAATACAACATGCAAACAGTAGTTTTTCTGGACATGCTTTTCCACCCCAAAACATAAAAACCGAAAATAGGGGAGTGCGTGAATACTCACAATATGCTAAATATAGCAACCAAGTTTATACGAGTTAAATAAATACAACGGATATAAATAGTTTAGGACATGCTTTTCCACCCCAAAACATTTAAAACCATAAAATAGGGGATTGGTGAATACTCACGATGTTTTGTGTAGACACAAGAGGTACTTCGGGATGCACCAACGTCTTACTACCGGGATCCTACGACATCAAACACACGCACTAGTGAGTTTCCATGTCGATATCTAATGCTAATATACTAAACTCTACATATAGGGAAATGCCAATTTATGTTTTAGTATTCGATTTTATATCAATTAGTTACACTTTTTCTGAAGTAATGAAATTCTATATATCGGGCGATTAATTACAACCTTGGAATATAAACTTTCCAAATTTTTAAGTCCTTATTACAACATAAATTCACGAAAATAGCATTCGAGGGATAAAAATTCTCAAACTTTTTATTTAACTTTTATTACACAATACTAATCTGGGAAATTTATAAAAATGGATTTCCAAGCTGTTTAATTATATTTTATGATTTTTGAGCATTTATTTCAATAAAAATTGAAATAAATAGAAAACAGTTTCCAAAATTACCCAAACTTTTTATTTAATTGTTATTATACATAAATAGGCTGGGAAAAATTTAATAGATATTTTTCAGTGGGTATTTCTATTTTTCCTTGCTTTATTCCTTTAAATAGTCATTAATTAAAGAAATAATATTAAACAGTTAAAATAAATCACCATAAATTTTTGTAACATCATTTACAGTATAAATATCCTGGAAAAAATATCAAAAGTGGTTTTCATAATGTATAAACTGGTTTTGGGTATTTATGTATATTTAAGTGTATTTTAGTGCAATTAACTTTAGAAAATAAGAGAAAAATAGTTTACAGTAGAGAAAAATATTCAAAATTTTTATGTAACCTCCTACTCTATAATATTATATCCTGGTAAATTTTCATGAATTTTGGATAATCAGAACTATTTCTCCCATTTTTAGACCATTATAATTACCAAAAATTAGGAAAAATAGTAAAACATGATGTTAAATCTTGAAATTATTTTCTGGAGTCACCCATCACAGGTAAGGTATGCGAAAATTGTTAGATACAATTTTCACATCCTATAAAGTGGTTTTGTAATTTATCATGTCCTAAATAAAAGAAAATTAGAAATCATATGAAACAGTAACAAAAATTGCTGAAATTTGGTGAGGGGTCATTTTTCCCCATAAGGATCATCCATGAATTTATTTAGGATTTATTGACCTCTGGAAGTATTTTATATGATTTATGCCCTTGGTTTTAGCAATAATTCTAATAAATCAAAGAAATAACAAAAGCTCTTGAAATTTTCCAGATTATCTCATGCATGCAAGGGCTTTCAAAAGGAAAAATGTAAAAAGATGTATTCAGAAGAGAAATGAGGGTAATGATTCCAAACAATTTAAGAAAAGTTGCATGCAATAATGCATGAAGTGTAAATGTAGCTGAAGTTCATGAATTTTTGTAGTCCATTCAATGGGGTTTTAAGCCACGAAATTTTAACCATAATTCACTAGATATGTTAAGTTTCTAAGGTATTTTTCCTCAGATTTATGGTTGGGTTTAAGGCCATTGTTTAAGCAAGATAAAAATAGTGATCACATAAAAAGAGCTGTATGCGCAACCTTTTTGTAAAATCTGCTAAAAATCGGATATTTAATATTTTACAGCGAGACCAGTTGGGTTTGAAAGTTAACTCGTGGAACTAACCAATACAAAAAGAATATCATGATTTGGTTAAGAAATTACTGAGTTATGACTGTTCAAAGTCGAACAAAGTAATCTGGCAGATTGCATGTTTGCTTGTGTGCATTATTAGGGTATTTCAACAAGAACATCATGCATGTCTTTGGTAAGGCCTGATTTCTAACACATGCATGGAATGAATGAGCATCCAAGATGTACTAGAAATGGTTTAAATGCTTTTGTTCATGCATGAACACAAAAGAAATGGAGAAGAACATGAAATATTAGGTTTTGATGTCACATGATCATATGTACATCTTTTCCACTCCTTGCATGGGTTTGATCCCGGATTTTCACCATCTCTAACACATGCATTGTGTTATGGTGAGAATCTACAAACCACAAGGGGAGAATAAAGATTTCTAGCCATGGAAAGGCATAGAATCCGAAAAGTAGAGAAGACTAAGAAGAAAAAGAGGTTTAACCATGAAACTATGGAAGAAGATGTTGTTGTTTACCTTGGTTTTGACCTTGAGAGAAGTAAGAACACTTCAAGGGCTTCACAATCTCGAAATTTTGCAGAGAAATGAGAGGATTTTCGTGAGTTTAGAGAGAGAGAAGAAGAGAGTGAAGTGTGTGAAGTGAGAGAGTGAAGAGGGAAGAGGTGGAGTAAGGGTTTAAGCTTAATGATTGTGTTTTGGGGAAGAGAGAGGGCATGGGGAGGGGTGATGGCCGGTTTTTGCATGCATTTTGGCCTCCTCTCTCCTAAATTTTAAACTTTATAAACTTCCCTCCTATATTTTATATAAAAACATTCATTTTTATAAAATGTTTATTAAGCAATTTGATTTATTTAAAAATCTTGTTTTCAACAAATAATTTATCATTAATACTTGTAATTTATATTTCTAGTTCATTGGTATAATCCATAATTTGATTAATAAAATTTGATATTAGGAAGTTTATAGCCAAATTTTATAATGTTTTTAAGCTTTATAATTTATAACTTTGGATTTTTGGCTCTTTAGGGTTTTTGGAATATTGTTTGATATTCAACAACATGTTGAAGTATAATTAGAATGTTTTAATTTATTTTTAGAGTTTTATACCCTATTTCAATTATAACAAAGATTGAAGCTTTATTCTAATTATAGTATTGGAATTTCCTATTGTAGCTAAGCAACTTACTAGAATTGTAAGTATCAAGTATATTAGTCCTAGACCTTAGTTGGATCCTAGTTTATGCAAGATTTTTGACCTAATTTATACTACTAGGTCATGGCATGTTGTGCATGAATGGTTATTATAAAGATGCATGAGTCCAAGAATGACCTGAATTGGCAGTTGTCACAGCGTACAAGCCTCCTAAGCAATATGATGAGCATACAGGCTGAGTATGCCCCATATACTCAACAAAATTGGGCCTTTTTGCATTTCGTGATTGAGTTTTGGCGGGCTGAGTTGGGCTATGTGGGGCTATCTGGAATTCGTTTTGAGCTGTTGTTTCTTGTTGGGCCTTAATGGGCAAAACCCCATGAAAGGAATTAGGCCCAATTTGGAAAATTGGGCCATAGTTTGGCCTTGGATGTTTATTTTGGATGTTAGGCCTTTTGTGATCTTGTTTGGGCCTTGGCTTCTGGCCAAGCCAGAGGAAGGGTAAAAAAGTATTTTACCCTAAATTGGGCTCAGAGTGTAAGTCAGTGGCTAGATGTTGATGGGTTGCATCGTATCTAATAGCACGTGGAATTTATTGATCTGCAGTCAAAGATTATTTGTGGGATCAGCTGTTGATGGAGTACTGTCTCGATGTTGGCGGTTCGGGATCTGTTAGCTAACAACAAGGGATCTTGTGTATGATTCGGCAGTATGAGGTGTGTTTTCCTCACTGTACTTGCAGGTCAAAGGCATCATTGTTGGTCCTTTGGATTGTTATCCTGGTTTATCGTTTGATTGAGGACTATGGTGATCTGTTTGATCTGTATCCTGCTAGATATGAGGATGTTATCCTTAGTGATCTATTAGATCTATATGTTATCTATTCTGGTTGTATGTTTAACTCTGTATATGTTGCCGTAGTGAGGGTGGGCTGCGATTGCACTGTTTTGTGCTGTCAATTAACAAACCCAGAAATGTTTAGATCGATATATTGCTATGATTTACTAGGCTTACATGTGTTTAGGATATGTATATGTGGACATGTTGTGTGGGTTTCGGTTAAGCCGATCATGCTTTGTGTTGAAGACCAATAGATCCAACAATTTCACCACCTTTTGGTTGCTTGGGAGGTATAATGTCCCAACCTTTTGTTCACATTTCATAGATCATCTTCTTGTTTCATTTTTGTTCATTTGGACCCCTCTTGGTTGATGATTGGGAGTTTAAGTCGTTTATGAAGCTTGTAAATGTAGATCTGGTTGTTTCATGGGTTCCTTGGCATAATGGTGCGAACTTTATGATGGTTATGGGTCCATGCATGTATTAAGTAAGGTGTTAATCTCTTTTGAGATCTAGAGTCCCATTTAGCCATGCATGCACATAAAGTTGGCAACGTTGTGTAATTGACCACCTTCGGGAAGTCAAATATGAGTTTGGATCAAGGTTTTAATGGATTAACTGCTTAATTGGAAAGTTGTCTTTGGGCTGGTGAGTATGTTGGGCGTACAAGCCTGTACGCTGTGCGTACAAGCCTCCTAAGCAATATGATGAGCGTACAGGCTGAGTATGCCCCATATACTGAACAAAATTAGGCCTTTTTGCATTTCGTGATTGAGTTTTGGCTGGCTGAGTTGGGCTATGTGGGGCTATCTGGAATTCATTTTGACCTGTTGTTTCTTGTTGGGCCTTAATGGGAAAAACCCCATGAAAGGAAGTAGGCCCAATTTGGAAATTGGGCCATATTTTGGCCTTGGATGTTTATTTTGGATGTTAGGCCTTTTGTGATCTTGTTTGGGCCTTGGCTTCTGGCCAAGCCAGAGGAAGGGTAAAAAAGTCTTTTACCCTAAATTGGGCTCAGAGTGTAAGTCAGTGGCTAGATGTTGATGGGTTGCATCGTATCTAATAGCACGTGGAATTTATTGATCTGCAGTCAAAGATTATTTGTGGGATCAGCTGTTGATGGAGTACTGTCTCGATGTTGGCGGTTCGGGATCTGTTAGCTAACAACAAGGGATCTTGTGTATGATTCGGCAGTATGAGGTGTGTTTTCCTCACTGTACTTGCAGGTCAAAGGCATCATTGTTGGTCCTTTGGATTGTTATCCTGGTTTATCGTTTGATTGAGGACTATGGTGATCTGTTTGATCTGTATCCTGCTAGATATGAGGATGTTATCCTTAGTGATCTATTAGATCTATATGTTATCTATTCTGGTTGTATGTTTAACTCTGTATATGTTGTCGTAGTGAGGGTGGGCTGCGATTGCACTGTTTTGTGCTGTCAGTTAACAAACCCAGAAATGTTTAGATCGATATATTGCTATGATTTACTAGGGTTACATGTGTTTAGGATATGTATATGTGGACATGTTGTGTGGGTTTTGGTTAAGCCGGTCCTGCTTTGTGTTGAAGGCCAATAGACCCAAGGCATCCCGGATAGACTGAAGGCCAGTAGGGTGTACCAATCAGGTCGAAGGCCCGGATAACATTCTAGATAGGCTAAAGGCCCAGTGAGTCGTACCAAGCATGCTGAAGGTTTTGTGAGCGTACCGGATTGACAGTGGGCTGGTGGGGTGTGGCAATTAGACTAAATGCTCTGTAAACATACGAGATAAACTGTAGGCCGGTAGGGCATCCCGATCCGACAAAAGGCTCTGATGCATGTTTTTATTTGTATATATCATCTGCTTGTGTGTTTGTACTTTGGGGGAAGTCACTAAGTTTTGTGCTTATAGTTTTGTTACGATTTTATGTTATTTAAATGATTCATGGCAAGGTGAAGGCGTGACCTTTTACATCCTTTGTTTTATAACAAATTGGATCTTTGGAGATTCCGATTTTATATCATGATTTTAAAATCATTGGTTTTGTAAATACTTTTATTAATAAATGGGTTGTTTAGGAAAGTTTAATTATTTTGAAATTTTTGGGATGTTACATCTTAATAAGCTAACATCCACCCTCAAACTCACAATGCAACAATAATAAGCATTGAGAGTTTGTCAGGAAAAAAAATGCAATCGAGGAATAGTCAATGGTTTCATAAGAATATCAGGAATCTACGAAGAGGAATCAACATTAGGAAAAAGGAGATAGTGCTCTTCTAAAGATGATGCCATGTTAAATGAAAGTCAATCTCAATGTGCTATGTGCGCTCATGAAAAACTGAATTATTTGCAATGAATATCATTCTCTGGTTGTCACAATACAAATGGGTAGGCTGAGAGACTTGAATACCCATGTCTGCAAGAAGCCATTACAACCAAGCAATCTGTCACACCCCCAAACCAGACGGCGGAAACGTCTGGGGGTGGAGGACTTTATTTGTAGTATCACAGCACATGCATCATAATAACCAAAGTACAAACAACCAATGTATTTAAAAGTAAAATTATTTACATGTGTTCAATCACTATATATTGACACCAAAACAGTTATAACAAAATACAGAAGATATGACTCAAAACGGCTCCATCTTCTCAAAAGCTTGGGGAGTATCTGATTACTATTCCGTGAGAATTCAAGTAATTTAGAAAAGAGAGTATTAACATAAATTTGAGTGAGTGGATAAGTATTTATGTTTAAAAGTATGTTTTCTACTTCTTGAATGTGTAAGCTGTTCCAGAAAATCCTATATTTTATGTTGTATATAAAAAGTAGTTTTAATCTCATAAAATCGTTCTGTTTGTAAACCATTGTTTTGTGTGCCTGGCTCCATCAGCTATTATTGTAAACGATAATGTAATACTGCAAACTATATCTCTGTAAATTAGTACTTTGAAAATGTACTCATGTTTAGTTAACTATACATTAACGTATTGTTAATATCTTTTTAATGAGTTATTATAACCATAATATGACTAGATGGATTGAGACAACGCTTTGAAGGCGTTAAACTATTGATAACAACTATCACTTGTAGGCGTGTATGCCCGACTGTAGCTAGCAGTGTGAGTGCGGGGTTGTCAATCCTAATATAGATCTATACACACTTTTTTCAATCCCCGACTGGAGATTCTAGTTATAGTATCAGGACTTTAACTATATTGTTTAATTGAATAGATAACCTGAACATATTGTGTCATAAAAAGCATATAAACGTTACGTGAATAATGAAAACCCAATCATTCTGGAATAAATGATTTATAGTATGTTCCTTGTTTAGTATACTTTAAATGTAGTAGTAGTGTACCCTTGTTTAGTTTTGAATCAAACCCTTGTTTTTTACAATAATGTAAACCCATGTTCTTGTAAAATAGTGTACTCTAGTATACTTGACTCGTGAGTTAGTGTTCTTGAATTATAAATTATACCTATTATAATTTATATATACTTTCAGTATTGATACTAACAGTTCATGAATGCAAACCCTTGCTCTACATGTTACAAAGGGTATTGAAACTGCAAGAAATAACCTTTATATTTATATACATAGACAAGTATATATCACTAAAACTTAAACAACATTCGGACAAATAACCGATACCCTAAATCCACATCGAAATAAGGAAAAGGAAATAAAGTGATTTATCAGTCCTAAGCCCTTTAAATCTTATCTATTTTGTAAGATATTTTGAAATCGTTTGTTGATAACACAAGATCCTTGTGTTAGACTTGTACTCCCCCCCCCCCCCCTAAAACTGTAAAAACTATGAAAATACGAGGTTATGAACTCACCTTTTGGTAGATAATTCAATTGGTGAATTGGTATAGGATGTTTAGTTCCACAAGTGAAATCCCACATCAAAACAAATCCTATTTAGTAATTTGTATAACATATATTGTCACACCACCAAACTAGAATGGATGAAACATTCTGGGGTGGATGACTTCATTTAGTATCATAAAAGTTGAGTATTTGTAAAGAAAGTAAACACAAACATGAAAAATAAAATTTAAAAGTTACATTGTTGAATGTGATACATGTTTCAAAATAAATTACAATATGATGATTTAATATGTTTCGAAACTGACGCCTTACCGTCCCTTCCCCAAAAGCTGGTGTTTTCATGTATTACTAAATCCTTGAGAAATATAAGTAGTCATGAAAAAGTATCAAAAATTAAGTTGGTGAATTCATATGCATTTTTGTATAGGAATAGTATGCCTTTTAGTATAAAGAAATTCGAGTTTGTTTCTAGAAAATCCAATATTTTCCATAATTGAGTGGTGGTTTTAAAACTTCTAAAAATCGAAATGCATAAGTACTTTCCATACCAAAAGAAGTAGTATAACTATATATATATATATATATATATATATATATATATATACATATATATACATATATATATATATATATATATATATATATATATATATATATATATATATATAATCACTAAGGCGTTTAACAGCCCCTTAAACCAAGATGTATTAATACTCCATGTGAGGTTTTATAACTGTGCTATTGACCCAGGCCGCATGTGAAAACGTTCTTCAGGTGTTGGAATGATATGACGATTGTCACCCTAGACCTGCCGGTCTAACTGTAGCTAATAGTTTAGGTGTGAGATTGTCAATCCCATATAGATCTATAGACAAGTATCACACTCTCCCTACAAGAGATTATGGCTTATAAAACAGGAGTTAATCTACAAACTGAAGGGTTCGATGATATCTCAAAAAATTTAGTATCAACAGGTTTATGTTTGAAAAGTCCATTTTTCTTGTGAATATAAGTATTTCCTCTTTGTTTATAATAAGTAAAACTATCCTGAATATCTTGTAAATTATACCTATTATAGATTTTCAAAAAGTGTGTTTCATTTGAATGATAAACCTTGGTGTATTACCAACTTTTCATGTAAAATAGTCTATCATGTTAGTAGTAATGTTATTTTACATATTTAACATTTATACATAAGATGTAGGTAAAACATTAGAACTTATATGTAACGATTTGTATTTTAACATAAGTTTTTCTTGCGTTTCACTTGTATTCCCCCCCCCCCCCCCCCCCGCCGCCCCCTCTTAAAATATAGAAAAGACGTGAAAATATAGGGGTATTGTGACAACCCAAAAATTTACATTCAGTGAAACCAACCACGTCGATAGAAGCCAAGTCTGTTTCTGCTAACTTTCAAACTTTTGGGACAAGTTTGAGCAATTCAGGATTTACACTTAAGAAGATATCAGGAGAGAGGTTGCACTTGGGTTTTGGGCAACTCTCTTATTCCTAAACTCTATGATATTAGAGTTCATTCCAGGAATAAAATATTTTCTGCCAAAAATCTCAGGACTATATACAGGATTCTAAACCAAATCTATTCATTAGTTACAATTCCAACTAGAGAGAAGTCAAATTCTCTCTCAACAGATCTTTGGGTTTTGATCCCAAATCGTGAGTATCTTTCTCTAGTTGTATTACATAGTCTATCAAGTGCCTAAAAACACAGAAATCATGTCAAAATCCCAAGATTTGGGAGTTTACCGCCCAAGAACATCTTGGAGAGTAAACTCTCTTATAAGGGAGAAAGTGTGCCCAATGTCCCCCTAAACCTTGGAAACCAAACATAGGACAAACCTTGACATGTTTAGGCATCAAAATCATTAAAAATCAAGGACCAAAAGGGAGTTCACAGCCAAGGAAGTTCTTGGGCCGTGAACTCCATTTTAGGGTGCCAAAATGCCCTAAATGCCTTCCGCAAGACAAGAGACAAGCATAGCCCTTTACCATGATGTGTCTAGGACCCAAAACAATCAAAATATAATCACCCATAAGTGTTTACAGCCGCAAACACATGACCAAATGGTCCATGGGACGTAAACTCAAGATAGAGGTGTTTTGATGACACAAACACTTCCAAGGGCTTAGGCATGAATTTAGAATGCTTCTTTATGACCTTTAGGACCCTGATAAGTATATTTGGCCATGAGTTTACGATAGTAAACTCATTTGGGCCGTGAACACCCCAAAAGTACCAAAAGAAGTGGTCTTTCTCATCCTAGGGTAGAGCTAATGTCCCTAAATCACCCTTAGCCTTCAAACTAGCACTAACCCATGAGTAACCATAAGTTTACGACCTTAAACTCCCTTGGGCCATGAAATCATGGTGGTAAACTCATGTGTGTGCCTTATACCTTCCTATGTTGAATCACATGTGATTCCAACACCTAGCCAATGTGTTTCCTAGTCCCGAAAGCCGTTATCTTTCATATAGTTGTTTATAAACACTATATTCATGTCATTATGTGTCCTTAAATATCATTTAGGAATTATTGTGTCTCGGAACTTCATTCATGGAACTTCTCATCCGTACGCCATAATGAATCTTTTAACTATTTTAACTGTTTTAAGGGGGAATACAGGTTGAAAACAATGATAATTGTGTATATGTTTGTTATTAAACATCTTTCAAAATGTTATTTATGTTAATTATGTTGTAAAAGCATTTCAAAACTCGTTTAAAGTTATGTTACTTGATAGTTATACAAAACTCCGTTTTTAAAGTAAAAGCATAACTTATTTGAGAAATGAGTCTTTTCAGTAATAGTTCAAGTAGAGCTTTAGTAAACTATTATAGGTATAGTTTAGGAGAATGGTATTCATTACTTCTAGTACAACGAAGCACACAAAGAAACAATATCAGAACAGAACGAACAATATAGAGAATCAAACATTACCAGAACAGAACATAACAAATTAAGTTGCTATAGCATGAGAACACACGGACAAGATCTAATTATACCAATGAATCACTAACACATTAGTGATAGTTATATTGGGTATACATGATCATATAACTTTAATGCGAATTACACGGCTTGCATGGAATTGCTTGGGTCGCGTTGGGTTCCCTTAATCTTCTTTCATGAGAGCCTGTAGTAGGGTTCTAGCTTTCACATTATGACCATAATAAGACAAATATGTTTTTAGGTTATTAGTACATCCACATGTCATTATAAATGACATATGTGTACTTACTTTTCCCATTACTTTCATAAAGTGACCATACCACTTGAAAGTTAATGTATTTTGTAGTCAATACAGTTATAAATTAGGGAGAATATACTTTACATTTGACAAAGGAACAGTCGGGTTTAACACATAATAGAAGATGCCTTGGTAGAAGGCTACGATTAAAGGTTAGGATCATGATGCTAACTTTATGATTCCTTAATGTATACGCTATAGGATAGATATATGTTAAGTAGATCCCGACAGCTAATAGGATGTATGCTCTTTGATGTATGTCCTATTCCCGTTGGATGTGGGCTTGCTCCGAGGTCACCCAATCTATTATCTACCCAAATCTATATAGATTTATACTTAGTATACATTAATTCATCATAAGGGTACCAGGTACGGATCAAGTCATAGGACACAGAGTCAACGCACAGTTAATCTAGTACAAAACTTACTTTTCAAAGTCAGTACTTTTGATATACAAAACTAGCGATTTCCCAGTTCAGGGCTTAATCCATTACTTAATCCATTTTATTAAGCAACACAGTTTTAAAGACTTTAAGTGTGTTGACTCTATAACACCTTAGTTTATACACTATGTTTATATATAAGACTAATATCCAATAGATAGTTAAATGTGTGTCTTCCCCCGATGTCCTGTTCCCATTGGATGTGGGCTCAGGGAAAATTCCCTCAACTGTGACAACCCGAAATTTCCATTTGTACGGACATTATCTATTCAATAGAAGCTAGTCCAGTTTCTGTAAATTTCAGACTTGTCCGAACAAGTTTGTGTACATTAGGGTTTACGTTTCTGGACGTATCAGGAGAGTGGATGCTCCTGTAATTGTGAAACTTGAACATTTTAAGTTTCATAATGTTATACTCCAACTTCTGGAATAAAAATATTTTCTGTCAAAATATTCCAGGACTATAAATAGATTTCTGAATTTAATAAATTCATTATTTACAATTCCAACTAGAGAAAAGCCAATTCTCTCTGACGGATCTTCGGGTTTTCATCCCGGACTGTGAGTCTACTTTCCTAAACGTGTTTTAATACTTGTTATATGCTTTATAACATCATTTATATGTCTAAACTGCAAGATCCGAGAGTTTACCGCCCAAGAACGTTCTTGGGGAGTAAACTCCAAAACGGAGCCTAAAGGCTTCCTAGTCCCGATTCCTTGTTAGACAACTTGTTTAGGGGTTAGTGTATAAACATTTGGGACTAAAAAGCAACCAAGAAACACAAGTTATTGGAGTTTACGGCCAAGGAACTTTCTTGGGCCGTAAACCCATTTTTATGGGTCAAAAATGCCCTAACTTGCCTCCTTGAGCCTAAGGACTTTAATCACTAATGCTTGTGACTATTTTGGACACCAAAACACTTCAAGATCTTAGGGTTTTAGGAGTTTACGGCCAAGGAAGGATCTTGGGCCGTAAACCCCTTTTTCTTGTGTTAAACATGCCACAAACACCCCTAAGGCCTTAAGACAATTTAGCTTGGACACATGGGACTTGAATGGGGATCAAAAGACTTCATAATCACTCCTTAAAAGGAGTTTATGGCCAAGGAACATATCTTGGGCCGTAAACTCCAAGTGATGACCTAAATGTGTGCATCTTGTCCCCATTAGCCTTAGATAAAAGTATGAAGCTATCCTACACATGCAAGGGCCTCAAATGAATTAAAAGCCATCGCCCATAGGAGTTTACGGCCGTAAACTCTAGGGTATATGGAATATAGGCCGTAAACTCCCCTATGGAGCATTCTAGGACCTTAAACTACTTCATGTATTATTCCAACAAAGCTAGAAGTGTTCTTGGATCAAGATAACACTTTAAAACACCCAAAACCACCATGTGAGGAGTTCACGACCATAAACCCATGAGTTTACGGCCGTAAACTCCAAAGGGTGGGGTTTTTTGGGTGGTGAACTCTTATGCAAGGCCATTTGATGTTTCAAACCCTTTTGCCTTGTCCCGTATCAACTTAGATGCAACCATTAGGACCTATAACACTTATACAAAGTGTATACATGTTCCTAATTGTGTTAACTTACTTTGTTAAGTTATTATGTGGCTAATTAGTTATATATATGCTTATTATATGATAACTAGGCTCGAACGTGTGAACAAGTCTGCGTTTGACACTTAGCACGGTACCCTATACATCAATTCAATCTACTCACCAAAAGTGAGTTTATACCCGTTTAATCAACCTTTGAAATACTTTTAAATGTTTTAAATACTTTATGGGGGGGGGGGATACAAGTCAAATACTTATAGTTATTACGTTAATCACATGTGATTGCATTAATCACATGTGATTAATAACTAGAAAACCAATGATTTTATCACTGTTCAACTGTTTATCAAACTGTTTCACTTCAAATGTTTTACAAACTCTTTTTACTTATCAAATGCTTTTATTAAACTTTGTTTTATTTCTTATAAATTGCATGCCCATATATGTATATATATATATATATATATATATATATATATATATATATATATATATATAAGTAATGTTTAAAGGGCTTAGGAAGGCCATCCGCCCTATTTCCTTTTCGCGCACTGAGATGTGGTCTGGTGGGATTTCGGGTGACCATCCGAAGGTCGTTTCAATATTAGTTATATATCATATATACATGTATAGACATAAAAGTACTTCCATATTCATATTTATCAGTACATCAATAGTTAGTTACCATCGGGGTAACACAATACATATACATATACTAGAAACAATACATAGACAATGATGCTAGAAACAATACATATACATATACTAGAAACAATACATATACAATGATGCTAGAAACAATACATATACATATACTAGAAACAATACATATACAATGATGCTAGAAACAATACATATACATATACTAGAAACAATACATATACAATGATGCTAGAAACAATACATATACAACTATACTAGAACGAGAAACAGTACATATACATGAATACTTTATTATTGTGATTTAAATCGGAGCATGACTTAACTGTCATGGCTCGAGTTGTAGCCAGAATTCTCTTGAAGGGAGAGCGTGAGTTTGCGTATAGATCTATACTGGATTGACAATCCTACACCTTGCTACTAGCTACAGCCGGACCTGCATGTTTGCGGGTGCCAAACGTCATTCCGTTATTACGACCATTCATTTGTCGTTGTTACTAGTCGATAGTATGGTGCAATTTATCACGTAATGCCTTAATATAAATCCGGTTTAAGGTAGTTAGTACAATAGTAGTTCTTATAATAAAGGGCTAAAGTACTACAATAATTTACCCTTTACATAATTTTAGTGATAACCTCACTTAAACGTTTATGTACAAACTATATTTTGTTAAATGATAGTTACATTTGGGAAATTACACACTTTTACATCAAACGAGCATACAAAACAGTTAAGCCTTGGTAGAAGGCTACTTTAATAGAAAATATAGGTTTTTCTGAGAGATTCAAACTTTTACAAACAATTGCAAATCTTTACATACATTTTACAAACTTATACTTTATACATGTTCAAACATCTTTGGATGACAAATACCGAAACTAAAATACTTATGAACTCACCAGCTTAATGCTGATAAACTCTTTCAAAATAACTTGTATTCTCAGGTCATCAGTAGACAGGTACCGAGGCCAGCTTTTGAGAAGATGGAGCTCATTTAAGACTCATCTTATTATTTTGATATACGTTATTTTTGGTGTCTATAATGTACAGAACACGCTTGTATTAAAATTATATATTTAATGCAATGGATGATGTTGTTTGTTATTTACATTTACTGTGTTGTGATACTTACATGACGTCCTCCGCCCCAGAACATTTCCGCCGTTCTTGGTTTTGGGGTGTGACAGATTGGTATCAGAGCATTGTTTATAGTGAATCAAGTGTATCAACCCATAAAAGATATACTAAACTATAAACCCATTTGGGATTAAAACACTCTGACCAAGAGTCTATACTTAAAATACTAAAATATTTAATTAAGTATACTAGTCTACATTCATACTAAAACCAGTGTCACAACGACAAGAACAAAAGTATTACGATTGTTAAATATCACAGGTAAGCTCGGGGATATATGGTCAGTCCTGGGAATGGCATAGCCTGATCAACTATGTTGGTCCGAGGAGTGATTAGCATATGCCCTAGAATGGGTGTGATGTGTTAACAAGTCTAAAAACTTACCAACAATACCACAAGAAGATTCAATAGAACCTAAAGTTAAAATACTATAGGTGTATTTTGTACTACCAACTACTTGTATACTATATCTTTATACCTCTCTTCTCGTGTAGATTTAAATGGCTGGATTCCATCACGGCGACCCGTACTTTCCAAATGAAGGCAACGCAGGATGGCTCGAAGCAGAGTCTGACAATGAACACCCAATCACGTTGGATGATCATCAAGCTGAAGGCTTCTCAGATGGATCAGACTCTGAGCCCGAAGTCAACAACCTACCTCCAGTAGGTCAAGCCCCGAACAACAACCCTCGACCAGCTTTTCTAGGTCCCACTCCCTTGTGGGTAGATAACTTGAATCGATGGACCGACGAACAGGGTCAACCCTTACCATACTTTGGGAACCGAACCTTTTACAACGTCAGCGATGGCGGCTCTGCTGACCGAGCTCTACCTGTCCTTATCCGTAGAATAGCTCGTAATGTAGAGCAAGGTCGAGCAGCCATCGACCGGGTCGTGGAGATTGATGCCAACTCTGGTGTCAACACAGTCCGCATTCGCTGTCTCGAAGACGATATGGAACGGACCCGGAGAACCAATGAAACCCTACAGCAACGTCTGGTTGCCTCTCAAGCTGAAGTCATGGAACTTCAAGCTCGTCAAAGGGCTCTTGAACGACACCTTCAAGAGGTGGTACGTCAAATGAGAGACCTCAGGGTTCTCCCGAGGAATACTCATCGCCGTTAGATGATGTCTAGTACATCATTATCTTTTGGGTTAAGGATTAGCCTTTTAACATCTGTGCTCTAAGTAGCACTTATCTGTAAAATATTCCTAACTTTCAGTACTCTAATTAGGAATCTAAGAACTGTCAAACTTTCTGTATGGTATGATGTAAGACCTACTGTTAGGTCAATTTTCATTGAACTCGTTACATCAGTAATACCAGTATTATTGACAACTACCTACTCTGTGGGATGAATCTTTACATTTGGGTTTTCCTACACATCTTTCTGGTTATGAACACAAACACTCATTCAACTGTTGGGCTATGGTTAGTTAGTCCATGTGTCATTCGCACATTACTTACAAATTGATTCTTACCACTTTTCTCATCTTTATAAACTTATAGTTGAAAGATGCCTCCTCGAAAATCTACCCGGAATAACCCTACACCTCCACCACCTCCGGTCATCGATACAGCAGCCCTAAATGCTGTCATAGCTGCAGCAGTGGCAACTGCCATGGCACAGTATCACTCTACTGATGCCAGCAGAGGTGGAACCCCGGTTAACTCCATTCCGGTTGAAACTCCTGTGCGCTCGAGGGAGTGCACTTACAAGGATTTCACCAACTGTAAGCCGAAACCCTCCCATGGGACCGACGGAGTCATTGCTCTCTCATAATGGTTCGAGAAGACAGAATCAGTCTTCGAAATCTGTTCTTGCCCTGCTGTGAGCAAAGTCAAATATGCCGCATGCACCTTCGAAGGGAAGGCACTGACGTGGTGGAACAGCCACGTTAAATCTCTAACTCTCGTCGTGGCCAACGACATAGGCTGGGATACGATGAAAGACCTCATGATTGAGGAATACTGCCCGAGGGGCGAGATCCAGAAACTGGAACAGGAGCTTTGGAGCCTGACCATGAAGGGCACCAACATCATTGCTTACACCGCCAGATTTAGCGAACTGGTGGCCCTCTGCCCTAATATGGTTCCCACTAAAGGGAAGAAGACTGAAAGGTACATATGGGGGCTAGTTCCTCCGTATCAGGGGAATGTCCTATCATCAAACCCCGCTACCTTCGACAGTGCCAAGCGACTGGCACAACGACTCATTGACCATAGTGTCAAAACCCCTGCAACCACAACAACCCTAGCCATCTCAGAACCATCCAAACCCGCTGACACCAAGCGGAAGTTCTGGGATGACAAGAAGAGGCAGCGAGCTGCCAAGAAACAGCAAATTGTGGCAGTACATGCCGCAGTAACCCCTGCTACTACTGCTCTGATTAAGCAGTATGCTGGAAGTTTGCCGAAGTGCAACAAATGCATCTTCCACCACAACGACCCTGCTGGGAAATGCAGTGCTCTAACTGCAATAGGAAAGGACACACCGTCCGTTTCTGTAAATTCCCGGCGCAACCGATCACGCAAGTCCCTGGCTCTGGCGCGAGCCCAACTTGCTCTGGATGTGGCGAAACTAGCCACTATAAGAGGGACTGCCCCAAAGCGAGAAATGCTGGAGGAGCAGGGAGGGTACTAGCTATAGGCCACGGGGAAGCAGTCACTGACCCGACAGTGGTGACTGGTACGTTCCTCCTCGATAACTCCTATGCATGCATTCTGTTCGATAGTGGAGCGGAGCGAAGCTTCGTGAACCACAAATTTACTCGCATGCTTAAACCACAACCACACGCAGTTAAAGAACAATTCACAGTAGAAATGGCTAACGGCAAAACAGAAAACACTTGTAGCATATACTTAGGATGTATCCTAACCCTAGATAACCATTCATTCCCAATCGACCTCATGCCGGTCTCAATAAAAAGTTTCGACGTCATCATCGGCATGGATTGGTTGAGTCTTCATCGCACCGACATCATGTGCTTCGAGAAAGCAGTCCGACTAAACCTTCCGTCTAACGAAACTCTTATAGTCTACGACGACAAACCTGGTGCAAGTCTTCGCATTATATCAAGTATTCAAGCACAGAAATATCTGCGCAAAGAATACCACGCATTCCTTGCTCATGTCGTCGACACGAACCTCGAAACAAAAGAACTCAAGAACATTCTAGTAGTGAGCGACTTTCCCGACATTTTCCCAGAAGAACTACCTGGATTACCTCCGCAACGACAGGTCGAGTTCAGAATCGACTTAGTCCCAGGAGCTACCCCAGTAGCCAAGTCGCCCTACCGATTAGCACCAGCGGAGATGCAGGAATTATCTGGTCAACTTAACGAACTACTCAGCAAGGGATTCATAAGACCAAGCTTCTCACCTTGGGGAGCACCGGTCTTGTTCGTTAAGAAGAAAGACGGATCATTCCGTATGTGTATCGACTACAGAGAACTCAACAAACTGACGGTCGAAAATCGTTACCCTCTACCTCGCATAGACGATCTATTTGACCAACTGCAAGGGGCGAACTATTTCTCCAAAATTGATCTAAGATCCGGATATCACCAGTTACGAGTGCTAGAGGAGGATGTTCCAAAGACAGCCTTCCGAACTCGTTACGGACACTACGAGTTCGTGGTGATGCCATTCGGATTGACCAATGCGCCAGCAGTCTTCATGGACCTGATGAACAGAGTATGCCGACCTTACTTGGATCATTTCGTCATCGTTTTCATTGACGACATCCTGATCTACTCCCGAAGTAAGGAAGAGCATGGCGATCACCTACGACTAGTTTTAGGAACTTTATGAACGGAGAAACTTTATGCGAAGTTCTCGAAATGTGAATTTTGCATCCGAAGAGTCGAATTCTTAGGACACGTGGTAAGCGAAGAGGGAATCCACGTGGACCCATCCAAAATTAAAGCCATTGAGAACTGGTCAGCACCCAAGACGCCGACAGAAATTCGTCAATTTCTAGGTCTTGCTGGCTACTACCAAGATTCATTCAGAACTTCTCCCGAAAAGCGAAACCTCTTACAACACTGACCCAGAAAGGCGTGGCCTTTGACTGGGAAGAAAAACAAGAGAGAGCGTTCCAAACGCTCAAACGACCCTTGTGCACCGCGCCCATACTATCTCTCCCCGAAGGGATAGAAGACTTTGTAGTCTATTGCGATGCATCGAACCAAGGGCTCGGGTGTGTTCTGATGCAACGAGGTAAGCTCATCGCCTACGCCTCCCGATAGTTGAAGACACACGAAGTTAACAATATGACACACGATCTTGAACTGGGAGCAGTGGTGTTTGCTCTGATGATCTGGAGACATTACTTGTATGGAACGAAGAGCACTATCTTTACCGACCACAAGAGTTTACAACACATATTCGATCAGAAGGAGCTCAACATGAGACAACGACGGTGGGTCGAGCTACTCAGTGATTACGAATGCGATATTCATTATCATCCGGGTAAAGCCAACATAGTAGCAGACGCCCTGAGTCGGAAAGAATATTCTGGTCGCAAGGTCAAGTCATTATCAATAACCATCCATTCACACTTCTCTAACCAAATTCAGGCTGCCCAACTTGAAGCTATGAAACCTGAAAATGTGACGAGTGAATCCCTTAGAGGAATGGACAAGAATTTAGAAGCCAAGGGTGACGGAGCCTTATACTTCATGGATCGGATCTGGACACCGAAACACGGTGGTTTCCGAGACTTAGTCATGACCGAGGCGCACAACACTTGGTATTGACCGAGGCGCACAACACTTGGTATTCCGTCCACCCAGGTTCAAATAAGATGTATCTGGATCTTAAAAAGCTATACTGGTGGCCTAATATGAAAGCAGAGATTGCTACCTTCGTAAGTAAATGCCTTACTTGCGCAAAGGTAAAGGTCGAGTACCAGAAGCCCTCTGGTTTACTGCAACAACCAGAGATTCCAGAATGGAAGTGGGAGCGGATCACTATGGATTTCATAACCAAGTTTCCCAAGACAATGGGTGGACTTGATACCATATGGGTTATCGTTGATAGATTGACCAAGTCTGCACACTTCCTGCCTATCAGAGAAACCGACAAGATGGAGAAACTTACGAGAACATACATTAGGGAAATCGTATGACTACATGGTGTGCCTATATCCATTATCTCCGATAGAGATAGTAGGTTCACCTCAAGATTTTGGCAATCACTGCAACATTCCCTAGGAACAAGGATGGAAATGAGCACAACCTACCATCCACAGACTGACGGACAGAGTGAGAGGACAATCCAGACTTTAGAAGATATGTTGCGTGCTTGTGTAATTGACTTTGGAAAAGCGTGGGATACTCATTTACCCCTCGTCGAATTTTCCTACAACAACAGTTATCACACGAGCATAAAAGCAGCACCATTTGAAGCTCTCTACGGCCGAAAGTGCAGATCCCCTCTGTGCTGGGCTGAGGTGGGTGATGCCCAATTAGCTAGAGGGCAAGCTTCCGACAGTACTCTCACTGGTCCGGAAATCATTCGGGAAACGACAAAGAAGATCGTTCAGATTCGTGAACGATTGAAAGCCTCAAGAGACCGACAAAAGAGCTACGCTGATAAACGCAGAAAACCTTTGGAATTTCAGGTGGGAGACCGAGTCCTTCTCAAAGTCTCACCCTGGAAGGGCTTGATACGCTTCGGTAAGCGTGGGAAGCTTAATCCTAGGTACATAGGGACTTTCGAGATTCTCGCAAGAGTCGGCCCCGTAGCTTACAAACTTGATCTACACGACACACTTCGTAACGTACATTCTACATTCCACGTATCTAACTTGAAAAAGTGTCTGTCCGACGAGACTCTCGTAATCCCACTCGACGAGATCGAGATCAACGAGAGCCTCAACTTCGTGGAAGAACCTGTAGAGATCATGGACCGCGAGGTCAAGCAGACGAAGCAAAGCCGTATCCCTATCGTGAAGGTTCGCTGGAACGCCAAGCGAGGACCAAAATTCACTTGGGAACGCGAGGATCAGATGAAACTGAAATATCCTCATCATTTCGCTTAGTTATTTGTAACTTCTTATTTGCTTAAATTCTAATTTCGGGACGAAATTCCTTCTAACGGGGGGATGATGTGACAACCCGAAATTTCCATTTGTACGAACATTATCTATTCAATAAAAGCTAGTCGTAAATTTCAGACTTGTCCGAACAAGTTTGTGTACATTAGGGTTTACATTTCTGGACGTATCAGGAGAGTGGATGCTCCTGTAATTGTGAAACTTGAACATTTTAAGTTTCATAATGTTATAGTCCGACTTCTGGAATAAAAATATTTTCTGTCAAAATATTCCAGGACTATAAATAGATTTCTGAATTTAATAAATTCATTATTTACAATTCCAACTAGAGAAAAGCCAATTCTCTCCGACGGATCTTCGGGTTTTCATCCCGGACTGTGAGTCTACTTTCCTAAACGTGTTTTAATACTTGTTATATGCTTTATAACATCATTTATATGTCTAAACTGCAAGATCCGAGAGTTTACCGCCCAAGAACGTTCTTGGGGAGTAAACTCCAAAACGGAGCCTAAAGGCTTCCTAGTCCCGATTCCTTGTTAGACAACTTGTTTAGGGGTTAGTGTATAAACATTTGGGACTAAAAATCAACCAAGAAACACAAGTTATTGGAGTTTACAGCCAAGGAACTTTCTTGGGCCGTAAACCCATTTTTATGGGTCAAAAATGCCCTAACTTGCCTCCTTGAGCCTAAGGACTTTAATCACTAATGCTTGTGACTATTTTGGACACCAAAACACTTCTAGATCTTAGGGTTTTAGGAGTTTACGGCCAAGGAAGGATCTTGGGCCGTAAACCCCTTTTTCTTGTGTTAAACATGCCACAAACACCCCTAAGGCCTTAAGACAATTTAGCTTGAACACATGGGACCTGAATGGGGATCAAAAGACTTCATAATCACTCCTTAAAAGGAGTTTACAGCCAAGGAACATATCTTGGGCCGTAAACTCCAAGTGATGACCTAAATGTGTGCATCTTGTCCCCATTAGCCTTAGATAAAAGTATGGAAGCTCTCCTACACATGGAAGGGCCTCAAATGAATTAAACGCCATCACCCATAGAAGTTTACGGCCGTAAACTCTAGGGTATATGGACTATAGGCCGTAAACTCCCCTATGGAGCATTCTAGGACCTTAAACTACTTCATGTATTATTCCAACAAAGCTAGAAGTGTTCTTGGATCAAGATAACACTTTAAAACACCCAAAACCACCATGTGAGGAGTTCACGGCCATAAACCCATGAGTTTACGGCCGTAAACTCCAAAGGGTGGGGTTTGTTGGGTGGTGAACTCTTATGCAAGGCCATTTGATGTTTCAAACCCTTTTTCCTTGTCCCATATCAACTTAGATGCAACCATTAGGACCTATAACACTTATACAAAGTGTATACATGTTCCTAATTGTGTTAACTTACTTTGTTAAGTTATTATGTGGCTAATTAGTTATATATATGCTTATTATATGATAACTAGGCTCGAACGTGTGAACAAGTCTCCGTTTGACACTTAGCACGGTACCCTATACATCAATTCAATCTACTCACCACAAGTGAGTTTATACCCGTTTAATCAACCTTTGAAATACTTTTAAATGTTTTAAATACTTTATGGGGGGATACAAGTCAAATACTTATAGTTATTACATCAATCACATGTGATTGCATTAATCACATGTGATTAATAACTAGAAACCAATGATTTTATCACTGTTCAACTGTTTATCAAACTGTTTCACTTCAAATGTTTTACAAACTCTTTTTACTTAACAAATGCTTTTATTAAACTTTGTTTTATTTCTTATAAATTGCATGCCCATATATGTATATATATATATATATATATATATATATATATATATATATATATATATATATATATATATAAGTAATGTTTAAAGGGCTTAGGAAGGCCATCCGCCGTATTTCCTTTTCGCGCACTGGGATGTGGTCTGGTGGGATTTCGGGTGACCATCCGAAGGTCGTTTCAATATTAGTTATATATCATATATACATGTATAGACATAAAAGTACTTCCATATTCATATTTATCAGTACATCAATAGTTAGTTACCATCGGGGTAACACAATACATATATCCCATAGGCTAAGAATGTGTGGTTTCGCCCTATTTTCTTTTCCTCGTAGGGATGTGGATCTAGAGTAGTATCACATATTTGAAGGCCTATCGGATCTAAGTTATATATGATTTGTATACCCTGTGTAATCGTAGCAGGACTCGATATGGATCACACAGTGAAATGTTAATAATCTCTTAGGATTCTTTAGACATTTCCATTCTCGCACGAACCCTGTAGAAAACCCTATCCACTTCAGTACTCGGCGGAAGAGTTGATTTCAACCCTGAAGAAGTTCATTGAGAAGATTTCCGGTTCGGAAATAAATGAACTAGGTTGAGACTATTGAATTCACTAAGTGCCTATATCTTTTTAGGGACACCGGTGAAGAAATTCACCTAAGCTTCCAAGATCCCCAGTCGTCTATCATGAAGTGGTGACACCCGGAGTCGGATTCGGAAGTAAGGCGGAGTAGAAATTCAATAAGTCCATACGAGGAGAGAACCCTAGGTAACTACCCGAAGGAAACCAATGCCGGTCCTAGTAAAGAGTACGAGGTAGACAGAGGGAACCAGTACATGGAATCCGAGAAGTGTCTTTTCCTCGTGTTAGTCATGCTAATACGCCCATAAAATAATACAATTTAGTGAGTTAGTGGTTACACTACTCACGCTATGTGTTAGGAAAGTCGTCTTTTCTTGTTGCCAGTAATACGCTTAGAGCGGATCCCCACACCTCTGTTGAAGTTGTTTAGCCATAAGTCTTCACAAGCCTCTCTTCCTGCAGTGTTCGTTCCAAACGGTTCTCAAATCTCTCCAGGTCGGAGAGTGAAACCTTTCCCAGTATAGATGTAACTTAGTAGGAACAAATCGCATCTTATGGCCTTTCCGATACCCATACTCCTGCCTTGAATACCAGGACTACATCATAGGGATGTAGGTCGACACTCAGACAACCAGTACTCGAGGCACGGGAAAAATTTATGCCTAATACAGTCAGGACAGATATGTCCAGGGTTAGCCATCGTCTTTCATTATCTTGTGTTCCTTTCTGTGTAGGAAAAACCATGCCTCCGAAAAAGCATAACCAGTCCACAAGCAAGAAACCTACTCTCTTATTCGATGAAGCTACGTTCCAAGCTGCAGTCTCGACAGCCGTAGTAGCTCTCATGGCTCACCTGAATGCTAACAATGCTAATGTTAGCAAGGGTCCTGTTAGGAATTCCGATTTCAGCAATGGACAGCAGCAACCAACCTCTGCATACCCAGCCACCCAAGAACCTCACTCAAATCCACGGAAGGGAAAGATCAAGATCGAGGAGGGAAGTACCTCGACTCAAGGACCTTCCAAAGGGAAACGAGCTAAGACAGTCAACATACCTGCCAACTCTTCCATCCCTACTTCAAGAAGACCATACCTAGGAAACCTTCCCCACTGCAACAAGTGTAGCTACCATCATCATGATATATGTCGGGAACTCTATTGTGCTAGGTGCCACATGTTGGGGCATACTTCTCGCGTCTGCAGAACCCTGGTTGAGTTCATTACATCAACCACCAATTTGGCAGCCAATACAGTTTGTCGTCTATGTGGTGAGATTGGACACTTCAAGAAGGACTGCCCAACAGAAGGAAACAACAAAGGCACAGGAGGAGCCTAACTCTACTGCTTAGGGAGAAGCATCAACAAACCTGGTGGATTTTGGTACGTCTCTCGATCTCAGATAACTAACCGAAAACATTAAAAGACTAATTCTAAGTGTAATTATTTCCCATTAATGCGAAAGTCGCAGCACTGTTATAAAATTCAAAATTCATCAGGTAAAAACTATAATGGCTATACATATACGTTACGACTAGGTATAGTTAAGATGGAGTCGCTCAGTCAACAGTCGTCCCCATCTTAATTATGCATGACTAGTATATGTGAGGCGGTTATAGAAGGGCCTCGTAAGAATCCATTCACAGAAAGATACTCTATTCGGAAACACTTAGGACTCTCTATAGTTCCACGTCGACTCTATCAGTCCAAGTATCCGCGACAGTGATACACAGGACAAAACCTGAAACGCCTAGAACTTGTGTGCCTGCTCGGTGCATGACTTTATCGCTCCTCAATATATATCATGTCGAAGTATGCCAACTTCGATGACTCTATCGGTCATGGTTTGACGTAGTGCAGCCATGTGTACATCCTTAGTGCTGTGTAAAAAGAACTTTCACCATAGTCATATCGGCAAATAAAGTTTCTTCCGAACCTAAACATAATACAAATAATAAAACCTAATACGATCAGTCAGTCCTCCCTCTTATCTCAAACCTTCCGAAGTACCCAAGAGAAGGGTACCGCGCGCTGTTGACCAACCCCTCTTAGTCATATGGAAACCGAAGCGAAAGACACTATAAGATACTCCAGAAGACAATAACCATCCGAAGCATATTCCGTAGATTCCCCAGTAAGATCCTTCCCACCTCGCACATTAGGTTCGTGAACCCAGAGGATAGAACTCATGGGACTGACCACTATAACCAGGTGGTATATAGTTAAGATCAAAAAGATTTAAGATGTGTGCTTCCTCCCTACTCCCTGTTCCTCGTTGGGTTGTGGGTCTAGGGTGGAGTCGCATAACTGAACATCCTACCGACCTCAATTACATACGGCTTGCATACACCAAGTATTAGTGGTTAAGTCGAGTATGAGCTCTACCACGAACCTCATAGTAAATCCCTTCGTCCTATCCCATAAAATAGGAGCTGGAGTCAAGAGAACCACTGCGGGTTGAGTTACTATAATGATCACAAATCCAAAATATGTTGTCATATCGGTTAAGCCCACATAGTAGCTAACATCCTCAGTTAGTAAAGAGATTAAAGTTCCGAATGATGGGAACCTATACTTACTAGATTTGACCTAGACTGAGAAAACTCAGAACCTTCGGAAGAGTAGTTGCAGAAGGTGTTCGCACTACTCAGGCACTTCGTCCACCCTGTTACAGACGAGTAGTGCCAGGATCCTCCGCCCTCTCGCATGGAGGAAGTCACCGCCGCCTTGTAGGTGATAGACTGCATTCTCCAAAGCGAACACTAGAATACC
Organism: Lactuca saligna; assembly: GCF_052625555.1. Taxonomy (NCBI): domain Eukaryota; kingdom Viridiplantae; phylum Streptophyta; class Magnoliopsida; order Asterales; family Asteraceae; genus Lactuca; species Lactuca saligna. The sequence goes on from NC_136421.1 coordinate 77,284,415, forward strand.
GAGAACCACAGGATAACCTTTGTAGCCAAGAATACTTGATCAAAGTGCGAAAGTAGGTTGCCTTAAGCCTTATAACCCAGATCCCGAATAGATTATAGACTCGACACCAGTCTAGGTGTTAGCAGATGGGTTATATAAGAGCACGCGCTTTCTGCAACTGAAATAAACTAACGCATTGGAGAATAGGACATGTCTTAGAGATTCATTGGAGTATTAGGTGTTCCACGAATACTGTCACGCACAAAAGTAGTGGAACCTCTATCTCCCCGACCCTGAGAGTTTCCGTTAGAAACATCTCAAGAATCTTTAGTGCAGGTTCATTTTGCAAAAGATTGAGATACCCACCCTACAACAAACAGATAACTGTAGACATGCAATCCATCCGATGATATAGAAAACCTCGGAGAGCCAATCAATAGGGAACACGAATCCAAGGACAAACCGAGGTTTCTAAGAAACAACCTAAAGGACTCCACTTCCAGTATGAGAGAGAACGTTAGGAACTTTGGAATGGAGATCACGCCAGTGATGATCTTGCCATAGAAGTACACTATGTCGTAAGTACTGAGAAGCTCTACCCTTCTGAGAGCTTAGGACCGTTCGAGATCCTTTACGGAGATTGGTCCAACCCTCGTCTGACCACTACTACTTTCGGATATTCCACAAGTTTCACCCTAAATTGGTCTACTTCTTAGACTTGATAAGTGTTGCCCGATGCCACTCTTTGTATCCCACTCATCTTGATAGAAACCATTGACAACCCTAAGTTCATAGATGAAACAAATAGGAAGTATCCTCGTACCTCTACTCGGTCATTCATACCTACTTCCTTACCTAAACTTGAATTTTGGGACGAAATTCCCTCTAACGGGGGGATGATGTGACAACCCAAAAATTTCCGTTAGTTTTAACGTCGAAGTTAACGTCAAAAATTAACGTCGAATTCTATTACGTTAAAAATTAGTCTAATTTATCCCGAAAATATTTTTGACCGGATTTAAACCCGTTGGAATATTTTAATTAATATTCGTCAAGCAAAAATAAATACACGTAAATTATCTTTCCATTTATTTGGAAAAAGTTTATTTTTATTTACGACCATTTAACCGGGTAAAATTTTAAACCTCGTTAAACATATGTATCGGGTAGTCGTATACCGGGTACAACACCCAAGCCCTATATAAGGGTTGGTGGACACTCCTTAGAAGCCTTTTCCCACCTTAGAATCTCTCTCTCTCTACTTTCTCTCCCTACAAATGGGTTTTGGTCAAAAATCACCCCTACGAGCTTCAAATCAGTAAGTTAACCTTCCTAGCTTGTTATCTAACGTATCTATCTTGCAAATTCGTGAATTAAACACTCGAGACCCTAAAGAACATGAGTTTATGGCCCATGAACACCTTCATGGACTGTAAACACTCATAAAAGGGTTTTTATGCTCAAAAACCCTTCCAAACTACTTCTCATGCTTAGCAATGGCTTAGATGCTTACCCGAAAGGACTCAAAACACAAAAATCGGACCAAATGGGGAGTAAACATGAGTTTACGGTCTAAGAATGTTCTTGGACCATAAAACCATGTTCATGGACCATAAACACCTTGTATGGTGTCAAACTACCCCTCAAACACCTCCAAGGGTTTCCATGAACTTCCTAGGGTGCATAGAACCTTATTTTCCTTCATTTTATGCACCAAGGCAAACAAAAATCATGTCACACATGAGTTTACAGCCCAATAAGGTTCTTGGACCGTAAACACCCATTCATAGACCATAAACACCCCCAAAGGGTGTTAAAATGCCCTTAACACTTTGTATGGCTTGGATTTGGACCTAGAACTTCGTATGCTTAACCTACAACCACAAAAACGCATGATTTGGGGAACAACATGAGTTTAATGCTGTAAAATCATGTGTTTAAGGTAGTAAACTTCCTAAGTGTATCTCCTTAGACCGTAAACACCTTCTCAAGGTGTTTATGTGCCCTAAACACCTTCATATGCCTCTAAAAGCCACTAGAACCTTGTTTAAACGAGTTAGAACCACCAAACAACAAAGGAAATGGAACAACATGAGTTTACTACCGTAAAATCATGGCGGAAAGGGTCTTGAAACTGTAAACACCCATAAGGACCTTCTTTGTGGAGTAAACTCCAATGTGAGTCCATGCACATCTCCTATGGAACCCGGGACACTTCTGGCACTTGTAGACAAGTGTTTTTATGTCGTAAGACATCATTACTTGCTTAATTAGTTATTAAATGATGAATTAGATACCTAAATGTATCATTACATGTTAAATAGGATTCGCGTGTGTAGTCAAGTCCTCACTTGATGCTTAGCATCCTATACCGACACCTCCGTGGGATCCACTTACAAGAGGTGAGTTCATACCCCTGAATGAAACTTTTATATGTTTTTACATGTTTTATATGGGGGGAGTACAAGTTAAGCGTGCCAGTTATCATATCAATCATAAGTGATTGATAACCCGCATGCACAAGATTTACCACACTGTTAACTGTTTTACCGAGAATGACACTGTAATTGGTTTTCTAAAAACGTTGTTACTTGTTCAACTTTTACTTATAAGATTTAATCAAAGTTCATTTAAGTTGTTTATGAAAGGTTTCCAAGGAATTTCTAAGTGTTTTCAAACTTATTTTACAAAGAATACCAAGTTGTGATTTCTTAAAGTATAAAGATTTTCTAAAGTTTTCATTAAGGTTTCTTCAATGTTTTATTAATCTTATTTGTTAGATACTACTGTTTTGTTATACTTCTGCATAGTTAAACCCTCATACTTGTTAGACGCTCCTTCATTTGTTAGACGCTCCTACTCACTCGTTATATACTTATACTTGTTAGACACTCCTACTCACTCGTGATACACTTATACTTGTTAAACACTCCTACTCACTCGTTATACACTTATACTTGTTAGACACTCCTACTCACTCGTTATACACATATACTTGTTAGACACTCCTACTCACTCGTTATACACTTATACTTGTTAGACACTCCTACTCACTTGTTATACACTTATACTTGTTAGACACTCCTACTAACTCGTTATACACTTATACTTGTTAGACGCTCCTACTCACTCATTACACGCTCATACTTGTTAGACGCTCCTACTCACTCATTACACGCTCATACTTGTTAGACGCTCCTTCACTCGTTAGACGCTCTTAGTTACTCGTTAAACACTCCTACTTCGTTAAGCACTTTTGTTAGTTAGATGTATTCCTATGCTTGTATATATGCATGTAAATAATGGTTGAAGGACTTAGGAAGGTTTGTTCACCCTATTTCCTTTTCTTCGTTGAGATGTGTTCTCGTGGGATCGAATGTCCGTCCGAAGGTCGTTTGAAAATTAAATATATATTATGTATACAAGCATGGACATATAGGTTTACTCTAGTCAGTTCAGTTATGAGTCTCTACCTCTAGTTCATCACTTATATATGAAACCCACTACCGACTATTTGGGATGCATCTTCGGGACACGACCTTCTCCGTCGTCTAGTTGGTAACCAGAGTCTCATGTAGGAAGAGCGGACATTGTGTGTATAGATCTATATGGGGTTGACACCCCCGCACCCTAACTGCTAGCTACAGTCCACGGCCCACCAAGCCAAGGGGTGACAAATGTCATATTTTATAGACGCTTGTAGGGCGTTAGGTACTCTAGTGTTGGTTAGTATGGTTACGAGTATCCGTTGTTGCCTTATAATTCATGGCCTTAAGGTAAGGGTATTTCACCAGCAATTTACACTGTATGCTGGAAACATATTCTTAGAGTCACACTGTTTTTAGACCTTGCAAACTGTATCTTTCATTTGATACTATCTGCGGTCTGTATTCTTTGTTTTAGACCTTACTAGTTGTACCTTTCATTTGGTACCGTCTGGGGTCTGTGTCTATCTTTGATAGACTGAGCCTGGCGTGTTGTCTGTTCGATACTCTCCTGGAGTCTATGATTCCTTTGCCTTAGTCAGCAGTCCTCACTACTGAGGCATGTGTTATTTCCCTGATTTCTCTTGCTTTCTTTAATAATCAAATTCTGTATTTTGATAATGATAGCGATTAAGGGAAAACTACTTTTTACCACATAACTTCGTCCAGTCTTGGTAAAGACTGCTTTTATTAAAGAAAATGTAGGATTTTCTGGAAAAGACTCTAATATAATGGATACTCTAAAACTACCACTTTTATTAAAGTTATTTGAATAAAAATGACACTAAATACTTATGAACTCACCAGCAATTGTAAAAATGATGATACTTGCTTTTCAAATAACTTGTATTCTCAGGTCAGCATTAGACAGGTGCAATACAGGAGCTTCTGTTGAAGACTATTTTGTGCCAAGCTGCATTTATATCATTACCTGTATTACTTTGATGTATTTTAATGTAAGCTATGTAAAACTATTACTATTAATGCAATGGTTGTTGTACTTTGATTACTATAATGCATGTGTTGTGATACTTGACATGACGTCATCCACCCCAGAACGTTTCCAACGTTCCGGTTTTGGGGTGTGACAGACATCCGCAGACCGGCACGAAATACCACTCGTCCAATAGACCAATGTTCGAGCATAGAGGCTATGGACGAATACATCCCACCTGTTATTTTCGAATATATACGCAAGGGTGGTATATGAGTGTGATTACACAGACCTAGTATATGTGTTTCCGCCCTATCTGCTGTTTTCCCCGTGGGTTGTGGACGTGGGGCAGATTCGCACATTCGACAGTCCTACTAATCTTAATCATATACAACTTGTATACGTGAGGTAATGATAGAGGGACCAAGTATGAATCCTATCAAGAACACCAGGGAAAAGTTGCTAGGTCTACGAATGAGTATTTTACAAAGCAGAAGAGCTCAACCCCCAGTAGTAACTTTAAGAGAGCGAATTTCGGGACAAAATTAATTATAACGGGGGATGATGTGACAACCCAAAAATTTACTTTCAGTAAAACCAACCACATCAATAGAAGCCAAGTCTTTTTCTGCTAACTTTCAAACATTTGGGACAAGTTTGATCAATTTAGGATTTACACTTAAGGAGATATCAGGAGAGAGGTTGCACTTGGGTTTCGTGCAACTCTGTTATTCCAAAACTCTATGATATTAGAGTTCATTCTGGGAATAAAATATTTTCTGCCAAAAATCCGAGGACTATATACAGGATTCTAAACCAAATCTATTCATTAGTTACAATTCCAACTAGAGAAAAGTCAAATTCTCTGTCAACGGATCTTCAGGTTTTGATCCCAAATCGTGAGTATCTTTCTCTAGTTGTATTACATAGTCTATTAGGTGCCTAAAACATAGAAATCATGTCAAAACCCCAAGATTTGGGAGTTTACCACCCAAGAACATCTTGGAGAGTAAACTCTCTTATAAGGGCCAAAGTGTGCCCAATGTCCCCCTAAACCTTGGAAACCAAAAATGGGACAAACCTTGACATGTTTAGGCATCAAAATCATTAAAAATCAAGGACCAAAAGTGAGTTCATGGCCAAGGAAGTTCTTGGGCCGTGAACTCCATTTTAGGGTGGCAAAATGCCCTAAATGCCTTCCGTAAGCCAAGAGACAAGCATAGCCCTTTACCATGATGTGTCTAGGACCCAAAAAAATCAAAATATAATCACCCATAAGTGTTTAAGGCCGCAAACACATGACCAAATGGTCCATGGGCCGTAAACTCAAGATAGAGGTGTTTTGATGCCACAAACACTTCCAAGGGCTTAGGCATGAATTTAGAATGCTTGTTTATGACCTTTAGGACCCTCATAAGTATATTTGGCCATGAGTTTACGATAGTAAACTCATTTGGGCTGTGAACACCCCAAAAGTGCTAAAAGAAGTGGTCTTTCTCATCCTAGGGTAGAGCTAATGTAGCACTAACCCATGAGTAACCATGAGCTTACGGCCGTATAATCCCTTGGGCCGTGAACTCATGGTAGTAAACTCATGTGTGTGCCTTACACCTTCCTATGTTGAATCACATGTGATTCCCACACCTAGCCAAGGTGTTTCCTAGTCCCAGAAGGTGTTATCTTTCATATAGCTGTTTATAAACACTATATTCATGTCATTATGTGTCCTTAAATATCATTTAGGACTTATTGTGTCTTGGAACTTCATTCGTGGAACTTCTCATCCGTACGCGCCTACCAGTTTCATTCACCCACATCAGGTGAGTTCATACCCCGTAATGAATCTTTTAACTATTTTAACTGTTTTAAGGGGGGGATATAGGTTGAACACAATGATAATTATGTAAATGTTTGTTATTAAACATCTTTCAAAATGTTACTTATGTTAATTAAGTTGTCAAAACATTTCAAAACTCGTTTAAAGTTATGTTACTTGATAGTTATACAAAACTCCATTTTTAATGTAAAAGCATAACTTAGTAGAGAAATGAGTGTTTTCAGTAAAAGTCCAAGTAGAGCATTAGTAAACTATTATAGGTATAGTTTAGGAGAATGCTATTCATTACTTCTAGTACAATGAAACACACAAAGAAACAATATCAGAACAGTACGAACAGTAAAGAGAATCAAACATTACCAGAACAGTACATAAGAAATTAAGTTGCTATAGCATAAGAACACACAGACCGGATCTAATTATACCAATGAATCACTAACGTATTAGTGATAGTTATATTGGGTATACATGATCATATGAATTTAATGTGAATTACACAGCCTGCATGGAATTGTTTGGTTCGTGTTGGGTTCCCTCAATCTCCTTTCATGAGAGCGCTTAGTAGGGGTTCTAGGTTTCACATTATGACCGTAATAAGACAAATATGTTTTTAGGTTATTATTACATCTGCATGTCATTATAAACGACATCTGTGTACTTACTTTTCCCATTACTCTCATAAAGTGACAATACCACTTGAAAGTTAATCTATTTTCTAGTCAAGATAGTTATAAACTAAGGAGAATATACTATACATTTGACAAACGAACAATCGGGTTTAACACAGAATCGAAGATGCCTTGGTAGAAGGCTACGATTAAAGGTTAGGATCATGACGCTAACTTTATGATTCCTTAATGTATACACTATAGGATACATATATGCTAAGTAGATCCCGACAACTAATAGGATGTGTGCTCTTCGTTGTATGTCCTGTTCCCGTTGGATGTGGGCTTGCACCGAGGTCACCCAATATATTATCCACCCAAATCTATATATATTTATACTTAATATACATTAAGTCATCATAAGGGTACCAGGTATGGATTAGGTCATAGGACATAGAGTCAACACACAGTTAATCTAGTACAAAACTTACTTTTTCAAGTCAGTACTTTTGATATACAAAACTAGCGATTTCCCAGTTAAAGGGTTAATCCATTTTATTAAGCAGCACTGTTTTAAAGACTTTAAGTGTGTTAACTCTATAACACCTTAGTTTATACACCATGTTTATATATAAGACTAATATCCAATAGATAGTTAAATGTGTGTCTTCCCCCGACGTCCTGTTCCCATTGGATGTGTGCTTAGGGAAAATTCCCCCAATTAACTATCTACCCGATATCAAATTATATATAGCAGTATGAACAAAGCTATTATAAAGTTAATCACCATAGTCAACATCTTATTATAAGAAAAATAGGTTTTTCTTACAAGAACTCTTCATTAGATATAAAATAACCATTACAAATAACTCCATGAGTAACAAGTAAATACACCAAGGTTATATATGACAACAATCTAACAACCAATGGAATGTGTGCTATCCGTGTTACTTGTTGTTCCCCGTTCAGTTGTGAGTTTAGGACAGATGCGCACAATCGATTGTTTATTTACTCTATGTATATATAACTTGTACGCACTTAGTACGCATAGAAAGGCTTGTAGTGTCATTTTACTTAACTTCCATCAAAGTAGGAAATATATGATTTTCTAGAGGAACAAGCGAACCTTTCAAAACAGAACTTACAACTTACATCACTTTTACATATACATTTTCCACATTTTATACCTTACTCACATCACTAAAAACTTATGAACTCACCAGCTTAATTGCTGATCAACTCTTTCAAATAACTTGTATTCTCAGGAGACTATTAGACAGGTGCTCGTGCTGGGATTCAGAAGATGGAGCATTACAACTTCAAGTCTTGTTTTGTTATTTGTTTATGATTTCTATGTTTTGTGAACACATACATTGTAAAAACTTTCTTTCTAAATGAAATAGTTGTTGATAACTTGCTTACCATATACATATCTCGTGATACTTGACATGATGTCCTCCACCCCGAACGTTTCCGCCGTTCCGGTTTTGGGGTGTGACAGGTATGAACTCACCTGGTAAGTGTGATGCTTTGAAGAAAACGAGACTTTTCTCGTACAGTAATTCGACCAGAAAGTGGTAAATTTCTCGGGATAGTCTCGAGAGGGTATGTGACAACTCGTAATTTATTCCGTCACTGTAACCCGTTCCCGTTAATAAAACCGTTCGTATTCCAATTTTTCCATTAACTTATGGTTTAAATTAATTAAATTAGGACTTTTTATTTTGATGTAATAAGTGTCGGAACGGAATAAAAACACTTGAAAACGCCCCAAATTATTATTTGGAAAATTTTTAGTTACGACTAAGTCGCAATTACGACAATTTAATCGGGTAAAATTTTAAAACCCGTTTAATGTCGGTATCGGGTAGATTTCCACCAGGTCTTAAACCCAACCCCTATATAAAGGTTGAGTGGTCATCCTTTGAATACTTTTACCCACCTCACAACTTTCTCTCTCTACTCTCTCTCTAAAACTTGAAATTGAGCCAAAAACACCCCTTTCAAGCTTCAATTTGGTAAGTAATCTATCCTAGCATTTTTCTAAGCTTGGTTATCATGAAAATCTATGTTTAAACTACCCAAAACCATCAAAAACTTGTGTTTACGGTTTGGGAACACCTCCTAAAACCGTAAACTCCCTTAAAGGGGCCTTGAAGCCCTAAAACCCTTCCAAATCCCTTCTAGTGCTTAGATATGGCTTAAGGACTTGCATATGCGAGATTTGAACACTAAAATCATGTTATTTGGGTAGTAAACATGTGTTTACAGCCCAAGAACATTCTTGGACCGCAAAAACATCTTCATGCACCTTAAAAACCTTTTAAAGAATTAAATTGCTCCTTAAACACCTCCAAAGGCTTCCATGAGTGTCTAGAACCTTATATTCCTTCATGAGATGAACCAAAACATATGAAAATGAGTCACACTTGAGTTTATGGTTTGGAGAGGTCTCCCAAAACCGTAAACACCTTCAATGGGGTGTTTAAGTGCCCTTAACACCTTGTATGACTTAGATTTGGGTACAGAACCCTGTATGATTAACCAACAACCACCAAAACACAACAAACATGATTTTACGGCCGTAAAATCATGTGTTTATGGTAGTAAACTCCCCAAGTGCCATTCAAGAACCTTAAACTCCTTTTCCAAGGTCAATTCAAGTCCCGATCACTTCCTAAGCCATGGAATCAACCCTAGAACCTTCCTTTGTGCATTGTAAGGCCTTTAAACATCCAAAAGCACAACACCCATGATTTTACAGCCGTAAACTAATGGGGAAATGCTATTTGTTCCGTAAAAACCTCTAAGGGCTTACTCTTGAAGAGTAAACTCCTTATCTAGGCCCTAAACATCCATAGATGCTACCCGGATCACTCCTAACACTTAAAATAAAGTGTTTTTGCATCTTAGAGTGTATTGTGTTACTTATTTGGTAGTTCAAAGTCTAATTAGATACAATTGTGTATCTCTTCATGTTACTTAGGAACCTCGTGTATACTCAAGCCCCAAACTGACACTTAGCATCCAACCGACACATTTCTCGTCTGGTGAGTTCATACCCTTACACTTTTTCCATGTTTTCAATGTTTTCACGGGGAGGGGGAATACAAGCAAAAGTACAAGAATATCTTGTACTCAACCTAATATTTCATTTGAAATGTTTCATTTTTCATATGCTTTTAACACTGGAAACCATATTAATCAACCGTTAAACTTGCAGAGTTAGTTTTCAAACTAATTGTGAAATTCATTATAAAATGTTATATTTTATATTTCAAAAATGATTTCCACATAATTACTGTTAAAAGCATCAAATTCAAAATGTTTCTGACATCCTCGGTACCACTCCCTTGGATACGAGAGTGGAGGAATAAACAACAGGATTTTCTAACGTCCTCGGTAACACTCCCCTTGATGCGAGAGTGGAGGACTAAACAACCGGATTTTCTCACGTCCTTGGTAACACTCCCACAAGATACGAGAGTGAATGACAAATTTCATTAATCTTAAGATTGGAGACACGTCCTTGGTAACACTCTCTCGGATACAAGAGTGTAGGACTACCCTTGTAACCAGAATCTCCTGGAGGGAGAATGTGACTTGAGTGTATAGATCTATACGAGATTGATTACCCTACACCTGGCTGCTAGCTACAGTTGGACCGATAGGTCTACGGGTGACAAAAGTCATATGAACGATATTGGCCTAGTACGAGCCTTATCCAGTCGCAACTTAGATTATTAAAACTTTTCTACTTACTTATTAGTGTTATATACGTGTTAACACTAATACACTTTCAAGGATAACCAACTTTTCAGAATACTTATCTTAACACTGCAAGTATGGTAGATACTTGTACATTACATTCATAACCGACAACCAACTACAAACTTTTAAGGAAAATAAGGGTTTTTCCTGGGATAACTGAACTGTTCATAACCAGATTGTGTAACAAACGGATAATTAAACTTTTCATATAAGAAAATATGGGATTTTATTAGATAACAACTTTTTAGAAATCTAAAGGAAACTTGTTCATTTTCAGAAACAAAACTGCTTATAAACTCTCTAGCTTTATGCAGATTTTCAAAATGCTTGTATTCTCAGGTCCACATTAGACAGGTACCCGCGATCTTTTGGAAAAGACGGAGCATTTTAATAGACACATCTCTATTTTTGTTCAAACTAATGTATAGATAAAACATGTATTTCTTTACTTTCAAACAAATGTAAATACTCCTATGTATTGTAATGTTTTGTGTTTACTATGCTTGCTATGTACATTGGTTGTGATACTTTACATGACGTCCTCCACCCCAGAACGTTTCCGCCATCAGTTTCGGGGTGTGACAGATTAGTATCAGAGCCCTTGTTTATAGTGAACTAAGTATACCGAACCTTACATGGTATAAGACTATAAACACTAGGGGGCCGAAGTGCTCTGAACTAAAAGTATACTTTAAAATATAAGTATTTTTTAAAAGTATACAAATATACCTAACCACCGGAATCCTTAACCTCGAGTCGAACAAAACATAAGTAATTGGGTGTTGTATGCTGCGGTTAAACCTGGGCAGTTATGTAGTCGTGTCTATGGTCAATATAGCCTGATCAACTATATTCCTACAAGAATTTTATGAATGAAAAATCCACGCCCTTCAATGGCACTGGAGGTGTCATTACCCCAACTCGATGCTTCAAGAAAATCAAATCTATTTTCGAAATCTGTGCTTGCTGTAAATCTGATAAGGTGAAGTTCACCACCTGCACGTTCACCGACAAAGCCCTGACTTGGTGGAACGACCGAGTGAAATCCCTAACCCTACCTGTAGCCAATGCTATGGGTTGCTAGGTCATGAAGGAGTTTTTGCTTGTGGAGTACTGCCCTCGGGGCGAAATGCAGAAGCTGGAACACGAACTCTGGAACCTAAAGATGAAGGGTTCTAATATTGCCGCGTACACTTCAAGATTTGATGACTTCACGCTTCTCTACCCGGGATTCTGTTGGGTTTTGAGCATTCTAACACTTCCTAAGTGTACATGCAACCCTAATAAACCTTGGATCTATGTTTGTCTAAGATACATGCAAATAATTAATTTTTCCAAGGTTTATATCCTAGCTAGCATGCCATGGGGAACATGAATCAAATAAGGCTAGAAGAAATACTTACCTTGAAGTTGTAGTTGATTGCTTGGAGTTTTTGAGCCTAGCACCAATAGTGCTGATGCCTCAAGTGGAAATCACAAATCACCACAAACTTGGAACTTTGAGAGAATAGTCACTACGATCTTGAAATTTGCCCTCACCTCAATAAGTGTCAACTAGTATCATTTCAAGAACCAAAGCCTCATTTATATAGTGTGGAGGATTAGGGTTACATCCCTAAAACCCATGTCTCTTCATTTCCATGAGATCCATGGGTTAAAGCTCCATGGAGTATCCATGGACTTTTCCATGCATGCCTAGCCCATTTCAAATAAGCTTTATCCCACACTATATAAATATAGAAGCCCATATTTAATTAGTAATATATTTGATCTCTAAATTAATCCTAGATTAATTATAGATCACTACTAATTAAATAATATGATCATATATTAATATATTAGACCTTATAATATATTAATAAATCATAACTTGTACTTTTCTCAAATATTATCCATAAATTGTTCGGGTGAAGTGCAACCCAAATGGACCATGCTGGGTCGGGTCAAGTACATACCAAATATAGTTATGAACTTAGACACTATATCCAACAGTCTCCCACTTAGATAAGTCTAATAACTATAGTTGCAAGTATGACTTCAGGAACCGATCACCAATCGTAGCTCTTTAAAATCTGTTGAACTAGAACGCGCCATTTAAGATAAGTGATCATATAATCCTCTGTTCTAGATATCAGCCGGACAAATACATGGAACATGGTCTTGCTTATTGTCCAGCATTTGTTTCCCGATTTCCGATGTGTTTGAAATAGAACTTAACTGAACACATCAATTTAGTTTTGACCGGGCCCGGTACATAGGTCAAAACAAAATCATCGAGGGGCCCAGATATCAACTTCTAATCCAAGAAGGAACAGATAAACTTCGAATCATATGTTTGTTCTACCACTCATTGAATTACACACAAAAGCACGTTTTATAACATCGAGTTACCAATGCGTTTTCGTACAATCAATGCATAACCAACTTGTAAGTAACAAATCATATCTCTAGGTTTGAAGACTCATATGAAATTACCATCTCACGATCACTCGAGATAGAATTCCATGAAGTGATTCCAGTGAGCGTGGGTTGAGTCCAATGCTCAGATTTTATGAGCACTCACGATTGTTGTAGCCATGTCCAACACCTTAGACCTCTGCAACCAATCATGACAGTCTTTATTCATACCTACTTCCGACATATGACCAACTGTGGAGGTTTCAATAATATGATATACCAAACATAATTATTCTGGAAGTGAAAACATGAAAAAAGAGATAAAGTAAATGATCGACAAGAGATAGCAACACTTTACTCATAAATAAAACACCTTTTATTTATCATCAAATGTCAATTACACTTTACAAATTTCATAATTTATCTAACTACTAAAACTTATATCATCCTTCAGCCCTATGCTCCGAGCATGCTGGAGATGCTTAACCCTACTCAGTCCCTTCGTGAGGGGATTTGCTGGGTTCTCATCCGATGATACCCTCTTTGCCACAAGGATTCCTTCTTCTATTCGATATCTGATGAAGTGATATTTTCTGTCAATGTGTCAGGATCTCCCATGATCTCTTGGTTCCTTGGCTAAGGCAACCGCACTATTGCTGTCACAGAAAATCTCCATCGACTCTTTTATAGCTGGTACAACTCCAAGGTCTCCAATGAAGTTCTTTAGCCATATAGCCTCCTTTGCTGCCTCGCTTGCTGCTATATACTCTGATTCACAAGTAGAATCAGCCACTGTCTCCTGCTTGGAACTCTTCCAAGTGATTGCTCCTCCGTTTAAGGTAAAGACCCAGCCCGACTGAGAGCGGAAATTATCCCTATCAGTCTGGAAGCTAGCATCACTATACCCTACAACTCTGAAGTCATCACTCCCACCGAAGGTAAGGACCCAGTCCTTAGTCCTTCGCAGGTACTTGAGGATATTCTTTACCACAGTCCAGTGTTCCTTGCTAGGGTTCCCCTGATACCTGCTAACCATGCTCAAAGCAAAGGCTATATCAGGTCGAGTACACGTCATAGCGTACATGATCGATCCTACAGCTGAAGCATAAGGTAGTCGACTCATTTCTGCTATCTCAGCCTCAATACTAGGGCTTTGTGTCTTACTCAATCTGACATTACTCTGAATGGGTAACTCACCTTTCTTGGAGTTATGCATGTTGAATCTTTTCAACACTTTGTCCACATAGGTGCTTTGACTAAGTCCAATTAGTCTTTTACTCCGGTCTCTCAAGATCCTTATCCCTAGAATATAGGCAGCTTCTCCTAGGTCCTTCATAAAGAAACACTTCCAAAGCCATGACTTAACTTCCTGCAAAGTTGGGATGTCATTTCCTATGAGTAGTATGTCATCCACATACAATACCAAGAAGCTGACTATACTCCCACTAGCCTTGACATAAACACAAGATTCATCTTCACTCATAGAAAAGCCAAATTCCCTGACATTTTCGTCAAAGCAAAGATTCCATCTGCGAGGTGCTTGCTTCAATCCATAAATGGATTTCTCAAGCTTACACACTCTATTAGGGTACTCGTTGCTGACAAAACCCTCTGGCTGACTCATGTAAACATCTTCAGCCAACTTTCTATTAAGGAAAGTGGTTTTGACATCCATTTGCCATATTTCATAGTCATGAAATGCAGCTATGGCTAACAGAACCCGAACAGACTTAATCTTGGCTACTGGAGAAAAGGTCTCATCATAGTCCACTCCAGGAATTTGAGAGAAACCCTTTGCGACCAGTCTAGCCTTATAAGTGTGTACTTTACCATCCATGTCGGTCTTCTTCTTGAAGACCCATTTGCACCCTACAGTCTTACGACCTGGTACATTCTCAACCAAGTTCCAAACATGATTGTCATACATACATTGTATCTCGCTATCCATAGCCTCTTTCCATTTCGCAGACTCAGGGCCTACCATGGCTTCCACGTAACTCTTATGTAACATCCCAGAATAGCTAGAGTAGAGTTTAAGGGCTAAAAGTGTAAGTTTTGGAGGGCAACTCGGTGAGTCCATGGATGGACTCGGCGAGTTAGGTCGCGACTTTGGTCGCGTGTCAAGTGGCCTACTCAGCGAGTAGGTGCTGAGTGGAGAAAACCCTAATTCTCGGGGTTGAGCTCTATATAAAGAACATTATGCTTCCTCCCCAGCCTCTTTGATTCCCCTTGAGCCCCAGAAAGCCTAATTTCGTGGAGGAACACCATTGTTGGGCAAATTGGAGCTTGGAGAACTGCTAGTTGAAGAAATCTTGAAGGAGAAAAGGCTTGGATCAAAGGGTTTTGCTTGGATTCGAGTTTCATTGTTGTTGGGGCATTCTTTGAAGGTAAAATCTTCTTCTTGAGCTGCTATTGTCTAGATTCTTCACTTTTGGGGATCTTGAGATCACATCTATTGGTGTTTTGGAGTCTAGAGGTTAGATCTGAGGTTGCTACCTCAGATCTGGAATAGAGAAGGGTTGGAATGCCTGAAAGTCCCTGTGATTGAGTATGTAGTGAGGCTATCTTGTCCCAAACCTTAGCCCTAATGTGTATTATGCCTAGATCTTCATGGATTCACGTAAAGTTTGCCACTTTACGTGATGGATGGGTTGTAGGAGGCTAGATCTATGTTTTGGATCAATTGCATGGCCTGGGATGCTTCTGTATGGATTTAGATCGGTGGCACTCGGCGAGTCACAAGGGTAGACTCGACGAGTTTCTTGAAGATGAGCTGGACTCGACGAGTTGGATGAACAACTCGGCGAGTAGGTTGAAGATAGCCTTAGACTCGGCGAGTCTATTCTTGGACTCGGCTAGTCTTGTTGAAGAGTCCCAATATTTTCTGGTTGATTCGAAGAATCGGTGAGTCAAGGGATGACTCAGTGAGTTGGGTGCGAGTTGACTCAGAGTGGTTGGACTCGGCGAGTCTCGGGGTGAATCGGCGAGTCAGGTCGTGGATCGAGGGAAGTTCTGAGCTTGGGGACTCGGCGAGTCATCGGGTTGACTCGGCGAGTAGAGTCAGTCAGGGGCTAACCAGATGTCTTCCAGTGGTATTTTGGTAAATAAGGGTATATATATTGAGTTGAATATTTTGGTGATCAGTGGAGGAGTTTGTGTCAGAGTTCGGAGCAGCGGGATCTTATCCTTTCAGCCGACAGTTTCGAGGTGAGTTATCCTCACTTTATCAACAGGTTCTAAGGCACCAAGGCCCGCCCTTTATTGGATTGAGATTCGGATATGGTTATTATGTTATTGTTTTATATGTCTGCATCCTGGTAGCTAGGATGGTACATGCTGGAGACCTAGTTAAGGTCAGTTTCCCGATAAGTAGAGTGATGCTATGCTAGTGACCAGTTAGGTCGGTAACCTGGTTAGGGTAATGATATGCTATGTGAGCTGCTTGCTTGGTTTGTTGACTATGACTGTTATATGATTGTATGTTATGTGCACATGGTTGTTTGGACTGGAGATGGGTTGAGGCGAGTCCTGCTTTGTGCTGTAGGCCAAGATACCCAGGGCGGACCGGTTATTCCGAAGGCCCAACGAGCGGTCCGGATAGGCTGTAGTCCCCACGAGGGCGGACCAGACGTGCCGAGGCTCGGAGAGTGGACCAGGCCGACTGAAGGCCCGATGCGGGCGGACTAGTCACCGTGAAGACTCAGAGATTGGACCAGGTGGGTTGAAGGCCCGGTGCGGGCAGACCAACCACACTGTAGACTCAAAGGACATGACTAGACTTGGAGGGTGGATCCGGCGGACTGAAGGCTCAATACGGCGGACCAGTCACACAGTAGACCCGATATGCATGGTTGTTCTATGTTCTGTTATGTTATGTATGCTTTTTTATGCTATGGGCCGGAAGGCAATATGTTTTGGACCGGAAGGTCGTAGCCTAGAAGGGCGTATGCGTGGTTGGTATTTTTGGGGTATCTCACTAAGCTTTCGGGCTTACAGTTGTGGTTTAATGTTTTTCAGGTTCTTCAGGAGACCGTGGCAAGGAGAAGGCGTGATCGTACCGTCCCTCGCGTTTATGTTTTATGAAATGGACCTGGGAATATTCTGATATATAATGTATTGAAAACCATTTTGTAATAATTTAATGAAATCTAATTGTTTTTGAAAAATTTAAATTAGTTGGACTTTTCGGTCGTTACATGTTAGGTTCATGCATACCTACTAGTGTCTCATCACTAATAAGTGTCTTACCTTCTGCAATAATATGAAAACCAAAGTAGTGCTCAGGTGCATTCCTAACTCTCGTGGAACGTCTCAGAGGTACAGAATGGTCAATAGGCTCAATAGGAGTTTCCTCCTCAAGTTGAGGGCTAGGGTTTGAAGTTCCTTCACCACTTGACTAGTGAAGTTCTTCAAGGTCAATTTTCCTCCCACTGTCTCCTTGGCTTATAAATTCTCTCTCACGAAAGACTCCTCTACTTGCTACAAAGACCACATTATCACTAGGTCTATCAAAGAGGTAACCAAAGGATCTTTGTGGGTAGCCAATGAAAATATACCTCTTGCTTCGGGTTTCTAGCTTATCATGAGACTCGTGCCTCCCAAAAGGTTCGCAATCCCAAATCTTTATGTGGTCTAGTTTGGGTACTTTACCAGTCCACATCTCGTGAGGAGTTTTGGCAACTTTCTTTGTAGGGGCTAGATTAAGGATATGGGCGGCAGTCTCTAAGGCATACCCCCAAAATGAGA
Organism: Lactuca saligna; assembly: GCF_052625555.1. NCBI lineage: Eukaryota > Viridiplantae > Streptophyta > Magnoliopsida > Asterales > Asteraceae > Lactuca > Lactuca saligna. Next base: position 77,302,172 of record NC_136421.1, read on the forward strand.
TTGGTAGCAAAGCTCGACTCATCATGGAATGAACCATATCCAACAAGGTTTGATTACGCCTCTCAACTACACCATTCAACTGTGGTGTCCTGTGTGGTGTCAATTGTGACACTATCCCACATTCCCTTAGATAGTCAAGGAACTCTGAACTAAGATACTCACAACCACGATCGGATCGAAGCATCTTAATGTTCCTTCCTAATTGATTCTCGACTTCCTGTTTAAATTCCTTAAACCTTTTGAAAGTCTCTGACTTATGCTTGATTAAGTAGACATATCCATATCTACTGTTATCATCGGTAAAAGTCAAATAATAACGATTAGCATCCCTTGTGGCATGTTTGAATGGTCCACACACATCCGTGTGTACAAGGTCCAACAAACCTTCACCCCTCTAACACGAGCCTGTGAAGGGTGACTTTGTCATTTTTCCAAGTAAGCATGATTCACAACTATCATCTGACTTTAGGTCAAATGACTCCAAGACTCCATCCTTTTGGAGTTGGCCTATGCGCTTCTTGCTTATATGTCCAAGTCGACAATGCCATAATGATGCTTTATCCAAGTAATTATTATTAATAGAATCAATACACATCACATTATTTCCTATGTTATTAACCACAGATACTGTTTCATACACGCCATCACAAGGTAATGCTTTAAAATAAAAAACATTATTAAAGAAAGCATCAATAGAACCAACTTCATTATTAAATGAAAAGGAAAAAACTTGTTTATACAATGCATGAAAGGAAATAATATTTCTTTCCATTTCTAGCGAATAACAACATTTATTCAAATCTAAACTAAACCCACTACTTAGCGACAAAGTATAAACTCCAATCTTGGTGATAGGTATAGCTTTCCTATTCCCCATGATTAAGTTTATTCTTCCTTGCTCCACATTCTCACTTCTTCTTAGTCCCTACAAGTCACAACAAATATCAATACCACAACCGGTATCAAGGACCCAAGATTTAGAATGGGGTGAGTTATTAGAAATGATAGTGTAAATACCTGCATGGTTGGGTTTAACTTTCCCATCCTTTACATCTTGCTGGTACTTTGGGCAGTTCCGCTTCCAATGTGCCTTTTCATGGTAATAGAAGCATTCAGCCTCTTTTGGGTCAGAAGAAGGAGTGATGAAACCTTTCTTGGTTCCACTTGAAGAAGAGCCATCAAGGGTCCTAACCTTGGTACCCTTCGAAGAACTCTTTCTCTTCTTCCCTCGTCCTTTCCCGATTGCCAAGACAGGGGCGGAGTTTGTAGAAGTAGGAGTAGTAACAACCGCCTTACCCTTAAGACCACTTTCCGCGGTCTTTAAGAGTCCTTGAAGTTTGCAGAGTGTGACCTCTTCCTTGTTCATGTGGTATCTCATGCGGAATTGACCATAACATGAAGGTAAGGAGTGCAAAATGATATCTATTGCAAGCTCCTCAGGGAAGTTCACATTTAGCTTCAGCAAACAGTCCACAAATCTTTGCATTTTCTGCATGTGGCCCGTGATGGGTTCACCATCCTTCATGCGAGTTGTTATCATGGAGAAGATGATTTCATACCTCTCTTGACGAGAACTTTGATGGTATCTTTCCATCAAGTCTTGGTGCATTTCATAGGGGTAGAAATCTTCATAGGATTTTTGGAGATCCGCGGTCATAGTGGCCATGATGATGCATGCCACTTTGGTGGCATCCCTTGCATGTGCCCTAAACTCAGCGATCTGTTGAGGAGTAGCAACTGTCTCATCAATCTACTTAAGCTCCTTATCGAGGACATATTCCTTGTCCTCATAGCGAGTAATCATTCTGATGTTTCTGATCCATTCATTAAAGTTGGATCCATCAAAAGTGACATTCCCACATAAGTTCATAAGAGTAAAGGAGCCATTGGGATTAGATCCAGAAGCAGTAGTGTTTGCAGACATCTGAAAATGAAGAAAGAAGGTTTTAGTTTAGATATAGAGATAGTCCTTAATAAAACACCCAAATGTAGTATTAAGGCTAGGATCCAATCACAATATATTATAACTTAGAAGAGGTATGTTGTAGTCTAAGTAATAACATATTTGAAAGGTAGGTGAATGACGATTCACCAATTTCCACCAAAAAAACGAAATAATAAATATTAAGTTTTTGATGTGGTGCTTAGAAATTCCTAGATTCTTTTGAGATTCAATGAACTTTTCAAAGGCATGCTTCAATCTCGAGTGTGCCCTCCAAGTTTTGTGACTGGGATGCCGAGGATCACAAAACGAGGTGTGAAGTAACCATACAAATCACCTGGTACCCTTAAAGTTTATCACTCAATCGATGTGCCGGTAAACCACACACGCTCCATCGATACTATAATAAACCTTAAGTCACCCTTTACCTATCTTGTTAAGTCCAAGTTAGTGTGCTGGTTAACCACACACGCTCCACCAACGACTTAAACAAAGTGTAAAGTGTAATTTCATGGATTAGCACCTTATTCACATTTTTCCTAAAGTAACTAAGATTGGGAATTTAATAAAACGTTTAGTTACTTTATAATATTCATCATACTTTAAATGAGAATTTAGAAGTCGTTGTCTTACCCGTTCGGCTAACGACCCTCCACCAGTCAAGCTAGCGGTGGGTGAGAGTGGACACCCATTAAGTTGCCATTTTATAGGCAACAACCTTATACCCACCTTATAGACCGGCTTCATGAATGAGGCATACTAGCGGTAAGACGACTTTGTTCTTATACATATATATATATACATATATATATATATATATATATATATATATATATATATATATAATTATTAAATCATAATAATATAATTATAAGGGTTGAATTTTAACTTTTAAAATTCTAAGGGTTGGAACTAAAGATTAACTTGACTTTACTTGTTCCAAAACTTGAGGGCAAGTTTTGTAAACTTTCAAAACTTTTCATTTCTTGTAACTTATGAGTTTAATAGAGTAATAAAATGAAGACTCTTCATTTTTCTAACTCTTGTGTTCTTTTAATGGTTTTTTTTAATCCAAGTGACTTTTGGTTTTCCATAACTTGAGGACAAGTTATGGACTCCATTAAAACACATTATGATCAAAATTAATCTACCACATAGGTTACAAATAATTCCTATGATCATCTAAACATCATAAGAACAAGAACATGAATATGAACACTTTCATGAATCAAAATCACACTTATAGTTTGTAATTTTGATAACTAGTTGTTGTAAATGAATTAGCAATGACATTACACCATCTAAAACAAGTTTTCAAGTACCAAAACAGTTTAGGGTAATGTTTCTAATCCATTTCCAGCAACTAAAGTCGAAAATCTGCACTCTGTCGACCCTACTCGCCGAGTGCATGAACCTACTCGACGAGTAGGTTGAAGATACAAGTGAAATCGACGAGTCCCCCCATGGACTCGCCGAGTTCAGCAGTCAGACAGCAAGTTTTTCGACTTTTTCCAAAATATTGCAACAACTATCAAACAAACAAACCTGGCTCTGATAGCACTATTGGGTTTTGAGCATTCTAACACTTCCTAAGTGTACATGCAATCCTAATAAACCTTGGATCTATGTTTGTCTAAGACACATGCAAATAAGTAATTTTTCCAAGGTTTATATCCTAGCTAGCATGGCATGGGGAACATGAATCAAATAAAGCTAGAAGAAATACTTACCTTGAAGTTGTAGTTGATTGTTTGGAGTTTTTGAGCCTAGCACCAATAGTGTGGATGCCTCAAGTGGAAATCACAAATCACCACAAACTTGGAACTTTGAGAGAATAGTCACTACTATCTTGAAATTTGCCCTCACCTCAACAAGTGTCAACTAGTATCATTTCAAGAACCAAAGCCTCCTTTATGTAGTGTGGAGGATTAGGGTTACATCCCTAAAACCCGTGTCTCTTCATTTCCATGAGATCCATGGGTTAAAGCTCCATGGAGTATCCATGGACTTTTCCATGCAAGCCTAGCCCATTCCAAATAAGCTTTAGCCCACACTATATCAATATAGAAGCCCATATTTAATTAGTAATATCTTTGATCTCTAAATAAATCCTAGATTAATTATAGATCACTACTAATTATATAATATTATCTTATATTAATATATTAGAACTTGTAATATATTAATAAATCATAACTTGTACTATTGTCAAATATTATCCATAAATTGTTCGGGTGAAGTGCAACCCAAATGGACCATGCTGGGTCGGGTCAAGTACATATCAAATATAGTTATGAACTTAGACACTATATCCAACATGGTTACCCCGGAGAGTAAAAAGATTGAAAGATTTATCTGGGGGATGACCCATCCAACCAAGGGTAATGTCTTGGCTGCAAAGCCAGACACATACTACAGTGCCAAATGCCTAGCGCGAACTTTGATTGACCAGAGTGACAACTTTGAGGAAGCGTCCACTACTCCTGAACCGACAAAGAGGAGTGATGAGAAAAGAAAGTTTTGGAAGAAGAAGAAGAAGAGTCAATCTTCCCAAGAGTCTTCAAAGAAGCAGCAAACTATGGCATTCCACGCTGCTACTACCCCTGCTGCTGTTTCTGCTGTTGGATCCACAGCTCAAGCACCTACCAGTAGGTATGTTGGTACCCTCCCTCTATGTGACAAATGTAACTTCCACCATAACCCCGACCCTTGCCGTGATCTGTCATGCTCCAACTGTGGTGAAAAGGGGCATACAATTCGATTCTGCAAAGCACCAACCCAATCAACAAATCAATCTTCCGGAGTGGGTGTCGGACAGGCCTGCTACGGATGTGGTGAAGTCGGGATTTTTAAGAGGAACTGCCCCAAGGCAGCAATACCTGGTAACACCGAGAGAGTCCTAGCTATGGGACGAGAGGAAGCAGTCACCGATCCCACTGTTGTCTCGTGTACGTTCCTTATCAACAACTCTTATGCTAGTATCCTTTTTGAATCTCGTGCTGAGCGAAGTTTTGTTAGCCATACATTCAAACATCTTCTTAAACATAATCCCCAACCATTAACTAAAACATTTACTGTATAGATGGTTAACGGTTAGAAAGAAAGCGCTAACGTCATATTCATAAGCTATACGCTTACCCTGAACGATCATTCTTTCCCCATTGACCTAATGCCAGTTTCCATTAAGAGCTTTGATGTTATCATTGGCATGGATTGGTTGAGTCTCAATCATGCTGATATCCTTTGTTATGAAAAGCCATCCATCTTAATCTCCCATCTGGCCAAACTCTTATGATCTACGACGATAAACTCAATTCCAATCTTCACATCATTTCATGCATCAAAGCCGAGAAACTCTTGCGAAATGAGTGCCATGCATTCCTAGCTCATGTAATCAACGAGAAACAGGAAGTTAAAGACCTTGAGAACATCCTCGAAGTCTGCAACTTTCCTGATGTCTTTCCAAAAGAGCTCCCGGGAATTCCTCCCGAACAGCAAGTCGAGATTTGTATCGACCTAATTCTTGGAGCTAATCCTGTAGCTAAGTCTCCATATCGCTTAGCTCCAGCAGAAATGCAGGAGTTGTCCAGCTAGTTCAATGAGCTACTCGACAAAGGGTTCTTTAGAACGAGTTCCTCACCCTGGGGACCCCCGGTACTATTTGTAAAGAAGAAAGAGGGATCCTTTCGAATGTGTATAGACTACCGCGAGTTGAACAAGCTGACAGTCAAAAACCATTATCCTCTTCCTCGAATAGACGAACTTTTCAATCAACTTCAGGTAGCTAGTTACTTCTCAAAGATGGACCTTAGATCAGGGTACCATTTGCTTCGAGTTCACGAGAATGATGTTTCTAAGACATCATTTAGGACTCGATATGGACACTACGAGTTCCTAGTGATGCCCTTCGGTCTAACTAATGCACCGGCAGTGTTCATGGACCTGATGAACCGGGTGTCTGGACAAGTTCGTTATCGTGTTCATTGACGACATACTTGTCTATTCCCAAAGTGAAGAAGATCACAAACAACACTTGAGGTTAGTGTTGGAAATTCTTAGAACGGAGAAGCTGTATGCGAAATTCTCCAAATGTGAGTTCTGGATTCGGATGGTAGCTTTCCTTGGTCACGTGGTAAGCGAGGAGGGTATACACGTGGACCCATCCAAGATCAAGGCGAGAGAGAATTGGTTGGCACCGAAGACACCCACATAAATCCATCAATTCTTGGGTCTCGTACTCTCACTGGCTACTATCACTGGTTCGTCCAGAATTTTTCCTTATTCGCCAAACCCTTAACCACTCTGACACAGAAAGGTGTACCCTTCTATTGGAGTGAGAAACAAGACACTGCATTCCAAACATTGAAACGAGCCCTATGTAGCGCGCCTATTCTGTCGCTGCCCGAAGGAATAGAGGATTTCGTTGTCTACTGCGATGCGTCTAATCAGGGTTTAGGCTGTGTGCTTATGCAGAGAGGAAAAGTTATTGCTTATGCCTTGAGACAGCTTAAGTCACACGAAGTTACCTATACGAATCATGACCTGGAGTTAGGAGCAGTGGTCTTCGCACTGAAGATTTGGAGACATTATCTGTACGGAACCAAGTGCACGATCTTCACTGACCATCAAAGTCTACAACACATCTTCAATCAGAAAGACTTAAACATGAGGCATCGGCGATGGGTAGAACTACTCAGTGACTACGAGTGCGAAATCCGCTTCCATCTCGATAAGGCTAATGTGGTAGCAGATGCCCTTAGCCGAAAGGAAAGATCAAGCAACAAGGCGAAGACATTGACGATGACCATCCATTCCCACTTATCTGTACAAATCCAAGAAGCCAAGTTGGAAGCCCTAAAACCAGAGAACATGTCGAATGAAGCCTTGAGAGGAATGGATAAGAAGCTTTAGATTAGAGGTGACGGAGTCTATTGTTTCATGGATCGAATCTGGACCGCAAAGTTCGGAGGTTTCAGAGACGTTTTCATGAACAAAGCTCACAAGACCAAATATTCTGTTCACCCAGGTTCAGACTAGATGTACCTGGATCTCAAGAAACAATACTGGTGGTCGAACATGAAAGCCGAAATCGCAACCTTCGTTGGCAAGTGTTTGACTTGTGCCAAAGTAAAAGTCGAGTATCAGAAGCCCTCGGGTCTTCTCCAGAAGACCGAGATACGTGAGTGGAAATGGGAGATGATTACCATGGATTTCATCACCATGTTACCCAGATCTCCAAGTGGGTACGATACCATTTGGGTAATTGTCGATCGTTTGACAAAATCTGCTCACTTCCTTCCGATTAAAGAATCATTCAAGATCGAAAGACTCACGCGTGTTTGCATCCAGGAGATAGTCCGACTGCACGGTATTCCTGTGTCCATTATCTCCGATCGAGATAGCAGGTTTACCTCAAGGTTTTAGTAGTCCCTTCAGAAAGCTCTTGGATCTAAGCTGGATATGAGTACAACTTATCACCCTCAGACCAATGTACAGAGTGAGAGAACTATCCAGACCCACGAAGACATGCTGAGAGCATGTGTCATCGATTTCGGAAAGTCACGAGACACCTATTTATCCTTGATCGAGTTCTCGTATAACAACATCTACCACACCATTATCAAGGGTGCCCAGTTGAAAGCCCTCTACGGTTGTAAGTGCAGATCCCCTCTGTGCTGGGCCGATGTAGGGGACATGCAGCTAGCCAAGAGTTGAGTCCCCGATAGTGCTCCCACTGGTCCTGAAATCATCTGCGAAACGACAGAGAAGATCCTCCAAATTTGAGAGCGACTGAAAGCTTCACGAGACCGACAAAAGAGTTACGTTGATAAACGACGGAAACCCTTTGAATTCCAGGTTAGAGATCGTTTCCTGTTAAAGGTCTCGCCGTGGAAAGGCATGATACGCTTTGGAAAGCATGGAAAGCTTAACCCGAGGTACATAGGACCTTTTGAGATCCTTGCTAGGGTCGGTCCTGTAGCCTACAAACTCCGACTACCTCAAAAGTTAGCAACATCCATCCAGAGTTCCACGTCTCAAATCTAAAAAAGTGTCTATCCGCTGAAACTCTCGTAATCCCTCTTGATGAGATTGAGAGCAACGAAAACCTCAACTTTGTGGAAGAACCCATCAAAATCATGGATCGAGAGATCAAACGTACAAAACAAAGTCGCATCCCGATAGTGAAGGTTCGTTGAAATGCCAAGCGAGGACCCGAATTCACTTGCGAGTGCGAAGACTCGATGAAACAGAAATATATGCATCTCTTTTCAATTCCATGATTTGTATCTTAATTTAAATTTATTGACAAAATTTTCTCTAACAGGGGGATAATGTGACAACCCATAATTTATTCTGTCACTGTAACCCGTTCCCATTAACAAAATCGTTCGTAGTCCAATTTTTCCGTTAACTTTTGGTTTAAGTTAATTAAATTGGGACTTTTTATTTTGACGTCATAAGTGTCGGAACGCAATAAAAACAGTTCAAAACGCCCCAAATTATTATTTGGAAAATTTTTAGTTACGACTAAGTCGTAATTACAACAATTTAATCGGGTAAAATTTTAAACCCCGTTTAACGTCAGTATTGGGTAGATTTCCACCGGGTCTCAAACCCAACCCCTATATAAATTTTGAGTGATCATCCTTTGAAGACTTTTACCCACCTCACAACCTTTTGTCTCTACTCTCTCTCTAAAACTCGGAATTGAGCCAAAAAGACCCCTTTCAAGCTTCAATTTGGTAAGTAATCTATCCTAGCATGTTTCTAAGCTTGGTTATCATGCAAATATATGTTTAAACTACCCAAAACCATCAAAAACTTGTGTTTATAGTTTGGGAACATCTCCCAAAACCGTAAACTCCCTTGGGGTTTTGAAGCCCCAAAACCCTTCCAAATCCCTTCTAGTGCATAGATATGGCTTAAGGAGTTGCATATGCGAGATTTGAACAGCAAAATCTTGTTATTTGGGTAGTAAACATGAGTTTACGGCCCAAGAACATTCTTGGACCGTAAACACATCTTCATGGACCATAAACACCTTTCCATGAATGTCTAGAACCTTATATTCCTCTATGAGATGCACCAAAACATATTCAAATGAGTCACACTTGAGTTTACGATTTGGGAAGGTCTCCCAAAACCGTAAACACCTTCAATGCGGTGTCTAAGTCCCATTAACACCTTGTATAACTTAGATTTGGGTCTAGAACCTTGTATGCTTAACAAACAACCACCAAAACACATGATTCATGGACAAACATGAGTTTACGGCGATAAACTCATGTGTTTATGGTAGTAAACTCCCCAAGTGCCATTCAAGAACCGTAAACTCCTTTTCTAAGGTCAATTCAAGTCCCGATCACTTCCTAAGCCATGGAATCAACCCTAGAACCTTCCTTTGTGCATTGCAATGCCTTGAAACATCCAAAAGCACACCACCCATGAGTTTACGGCCGTAAACTAATGGGGAAATGGTCTTTAGACCATAAACACCTCTAAGGGCTTACTCATTAAGAGTAAACTCCTTATCTAGGCCGTACACACCTTAGATGCTACCCGGATCACTCCTAACACTTGAAATAAAGTGTTATCGCTTAGAGTGTATTGTGTTGCTTATTTGGTAGTTCAAACTCTAATAAGATACAATTGTGTATCTCTTTGTATTACTTAGGAACCTCATGTATACTCAAGCCCCGAACTGACACTTAGCATCAAACCGACACATTTCTCGTTTGGTGAGTTCATACCCTTACACTTTTTCCGTGTTTTCAATGTTTTCAGGGGGACGGGGGAATACAAGCAAAAGTACAAGAATATCTTGTAATCAAGCTAATATTTCATTTGAAATATTTCATTTTTCGTATGCTTTTAACACTGCAAACCATATTAACCAACCGTTAAACTTGCAGAGTTAGTTTTCAAACTAATTGTGAAATTCATTATAAAATGTTATATTTTATATTTCACAAATGATTTCCACATAATTACTATTAAAAGCATCAACTTCAGAACTTTTCTAATGTCCTCGGTAACACTCTCCTGGATACGAGAGTAGAGGAGTAAACAACAGGATTTTCTAACATCCTCGGTAACAATTCTCTTGATACGAGAGTGGAGGACTAAACAACCGGATTTTCTCACATCCTTGGTAACACTCCCACACGATACGATAGTGAAGGACAAATTTCATTAATCTTAAGATTGGAGACACGTCCTTTGTAACACTCCCCCGGATACATGAGTGTAAGACTACCCCTGTAACCTGAATCTCCTTGAGGGAGAATGAGACTTGAGTGTATAGATCTATACGGGATTGATTACCCTACACCTGGCTGCTAGCTATAGTCGGACCGACATGTCTATGAGTGAAAACTTTTCTACTTAATTATTAGTGTTATATACGTGTTACACTAATGCACTTTCAAGGATAACCAAGTTTTCAGAATACTTATCTTAACACTGCAAGTATGGTAGATACTTGTACATTACATTCAGAACCGACAACTAACTACAAACTTTTAAGGAAAATAAGGGTTTTTCCTGGGATAACTGAACTGTTCATAACCAGATTGTGTAACAAACGGATAACTAAACTTTTCATATAAGAAAATATGGGATTTTCTTGGATAACAACTTTTCGGAAAACTAAAGGAAACTTGTTCATTTTCAGAAACTAAAGCGCTTATGAACTCGCCAGCTTTATGCTGATTTTCAAACTCTTTGTATTCTCAGGTCCACATTTGACAGGTACCCGCGATCTTTTGGAGAAGACGAAGCGTTTTAACAGACACGTCTATATTTTTGTTTAAACTAATGTATAGATAAAACATGTATTTCTTTACTTTCAAACAAATGTAAATATTCCTACGTAATGTAATGTTTTGTGTTTACTATGCTTGCTATGTACATTGGTTGTGATACTTTACATGACGTCCTCCGCCCAGAACGTTTCCGCCATCGGTTTCGGGGTGTGACAGGGTAGAAATATGAAAATTGGGAGAGAAGGTGGTAAATTTGCAACTAAAAGTCGGAGCACTCGCATCCTTTTAATAGTGTTGGAAAAGGTCTCGAAAGTCGGGCGTTCCCTCGTATGTAGCGCGTTCGGTCAGGCATGACGGTCCATCGGCTGTCGAGCTTCAGATGCAACCTGTGATGCGACTAGGGGGTGACGTGGACCAACCAAGGCCATGTAATGCGAACGTGGGGCATTTCTACACGGACAAGCCTCGCAAAGTGTGCCCAAATCGTTAAAAATCCGTAAATTTCGCATACCAGTTCCGTTTTTGACGTTCACTAGATCCACGTGTAGGTGAGATTATACTCTACAACTTTCGTTTAGACTTCGTTGGATAATTTTGAATTTATTTTTAATGTTATATTTTTAACAGGATGAGACTCGAAAAGTCAGTTAAAACTCCATAACTTCTTCATCAGATGTCCGTTTTCATCTATCTCTTTAAAGTTGTACTACTATTGTCGTGATATTTTATTCTCGTTTAGGTTGTGTCGGCTAAATATCGCTTGATCTCTATTTCGAGTTTTTAGGTGTCTACTGCTACTCTGAAATTTAGAAAACTCATAACTTCCTCATATGAATTGAGATTTGAACATTCTTTTTATGTACGATCACGGTTTGATGATATCTACGACATTCATTTAGGTACCTACGGCTAAAAAGTATTTTATTGAGATTTCGCATTTTACGCTTAACAGTGTTTTATCGGTTTTGCTGCGGATTTTCGATTGGTCATAACTTCTTCCTTATAACTTGGATTTTTGTGTTCTTTACATTTCTGAAAAACCTTGTTATGACATATATTATTTTATGCAACCTAATTGAGACCTTTAAACATTTTATTTTTGACGCTATTTTTATTATATCAAAAGTAGATTACAAGTCCTTGACTTTTAGGTCATTACATTGGCTTGAAATATCGGGTTGTCACATCATCCTCCTGTTAAAGAGAATTTCGTCCCAAAATTTATTCTAAGATAAGTGTTTATGGACTACGGAAAAGATGCGGGTATTTTTGTTTCATCTGATCTTCGCACTCCCAGGTGTATTTAGGCCCTCGCTTTGCATTCCAGCAGACCTTCACAATGGGTATGCGACTTTGTTTAGTTCTTTTATGTAACAGCCCGTCATTTCAAGTTAGTAAAAATCGAGTCCTGTAACCTCATTGAGAAAGGAATTAGAATATCATCGAAAAATGAAGTATTCAAAAACTCTATTTGGAGTACGCTATGTGGTAGGTATCGTCTTAAGGTTTCCAAACATATAAATAACACAAAAATCCGAGTTATAACGAAGAAGTTATGACCATTCTAAGTTTTACGACAAAAACCGGCAATACGAAGTTACGTAAAAACGCAAAGTTTCAATAAAACACTTTCTGACCTTAGGTGTCTAAATGAAAGTCATAGATATCGTTAAACTACAAACGTGCATAAAAAGAACGCTCAAATCGGACATCGTATGAAAAAGTTACGAATTTTTAAAAAAAATTCATTAATCACGTCATTTTAATAAATAAATAATAAAAATAATTTCGGAATTTGTCGACAGAATCTAAACGAAAGTTGCAGATCTTAGTCTCACCTTCGCCTGGATATAAAGAACGTCGAAAACGGAGTTCGTATGAGAAAGATATGAATTTTTGAAGTTTATTAAATAAATTATATATAAAAATAAATCAAAAATCTGGTAATATCCGAAGGAGGAGTCAGCGTCGTCATCCGAGTTACGCGCCGCGTAACCTCGTACGCCCTGCGTACCCGAGGGCCTTGGTCTCGGTCCGTCATCCGGGAGTACGCCCCGCGTACGTGTGCCTTCCAGACCCCTATAAAAGGGATGCGAGGGTTCTCAGAAAAATTTCTCATTCACTCTCCTTTTTCTTGCGTTTTGCCTCGTTTTTCGTGCTCGCACTACCCCGAAGCACTGGTCATTTTGTGCAAGTCCCGAAGGTCGATTTTACTCCCGAGAATCCCGAGGAAAATCCATTTCCCGAGACGAAACTCTGCCCGGTTTTCCATCTTGCTATCTTCAAACTTTCAAGTGAGTTGATACCACTTTCAAACACACTTTAAATACATTTTAAATGCTTTTATACTCTTTTAGGGGGGGGGGGGAATACAAGTAAACATACGGTTATTATCATGTATTTTATAAAGTTTCACTTCGCTTGTTTTACCGAACAAATCACATGGAACTCATTACTATTATGGAAAACTCTTGTCATACTTTGTGTGCATTAGACTTATGCAAAGTATATAATGATTTCAAAGTACTTTTCATGGTTAAGTCGTTTTATACATTCTAAAGACTTGTGATTTATGCTTTGTTAAACATTGTGAAAAAGGATGAACTTCGCGTACAAAAACTATCATTTTAATACAGGCTTAGTTGAGAATCCATGAGACGTGTATATCTTCAAACGTTTCTTTTCTTTATTAGAAAGTAATGTTGCAAGTCCTGTCTATAACCAGAGTCTCCCGTTCGGAGAACGTGTCAAATGTGTATAGATCTATATGGGAAGTCATGATCCCGCGCCCTGACTGTTAGCTACAGTCCGTCCTTTGGGGTGACAGTTGTCATAACGCTGCGACGCTCGAAGAACGTCGTTACAGGCATATTATGTTTAGTATGGTTATAAAACTCATCGGATATAAAATTATTATGGTATTATGCTTTTATGAACGAGTAACTGTTAAAAGTATTCTTCATCTAACAAATGCGATCTTCGTATAGCTTTATTATATAAATCTATGACACAACTTTTAAGAACGTCGTTTTCTTGCGATTTTCAGTCTTAGAGACAGCCAGTCATGTTAGGAAAATAATGGTTTTTCTTGTATACAAACCAAACAACTAATAGGAAGATAAGGGATTTTCCTGGTGCAATTATTTACAACTTATATCACGAACATTCATATGCATTTCATACTTTTATAAGAAAATAAGGGTTTTTCTTGGAAGACACAACAAATCATATCTCAACCATTAGGGAAAATATGGGATTTTCTGGATCTAATACATTCATTTTCAACACAACAAGTCATAACTCTTCACACTTGAAATACTGAGTTTTCTGGAAAACATACACCCATTTTGGAATGGCATCCAATTTTTCTAAACTACTTACGAACTCACCAACTTAATTGTTGAAACTTTTTCTTTGAATTAACTTGTATTCTCAGGGAACCGCTAAGCAGGTTTGGGAATCAACTTTTGGGATTAACGCGCTGGCGTTAATTACTTCTTTTGAATGATGTTTATGTATTTATCTTTTTAACGTGTAATGAATACAATTATGTAAACATCTTGGAAACTTTAATATATATGGTGGTGTGTACTTTCCTTTCTATGAACTGTTATGATACTGAATATGACATCCTCCGCCCCGGAACGTTTCCGCCGTTCTGGTTTGGGGGTGTGACAGATTGGTATCAGAGCTTTGTTTATAGGGAATTAAGTATATCAAAACCATTGCTTTTTGGTATACAACTATAAACTCAACTGGGCTAAAACACTCTGATAAAAGTCATACTTTTGAAATTAAATTTATTTAGTTTTAAGGTAAGCATGCACTCATTTTATACTAATAACAGTTTCATAGTAAATAACTTTAGAAGTATTATAAATAAGTTGTGCAGTACAGGTACGCCTTGGGACATGTAATCGGAACTGGGAAGAATATAGCCTGATCAACTATATTTGTACAAGAGCCGACTAACGTATGCCAAGGAGTGTCTGCAGTGGACAACGATTTTAAAACTTACCAAAAGCACATCATTACATAATACTGAGGGAGTTGTTGTGTTGCCGTCAACCATTAAACTTAGGGGTAAGTTTCATGTTCTCTAGCTTATAGTAAATTTTTAACCCTATTCTCGTACAGTCTAAATGGCGGGATTCCATCACCCCAATGACCCCTACTACCCCAACCAAGGTAATGGGGGATGGATCGAAGAAGATCCTGAAGAAGACGAAGAGCCTATAGAGTTGGAGGGAGGGGATGACTCTGGCACGGATTCGGAGCCAGAAATTATCAATCCACCAATCCCACAACCTCCCGTCCATGTGAGGAACTTCCAAGGACCCACTCCTATGTAGGGAAGTCACCTCCATGATTGGAGCCAACAACAAAGCTTATGCCCTCCCTACGGCATGTGCTGAGACTTCTATGATGTCAGAGGCGGGGGATCAGCCGACCGAGCACTTCCGGTCATGGTTGGCAAACTCGCCAACCAGTGCTATCAATCCGGAGTGCAAGCCAACCGAATACGAGAGGTCAATATGGAAGTACAAATACACATGGCCAATATCAACTGCCTAGAGATGTTGCAGAACGACATCCACCTTCGTGCCGAAGCATTTCAAGCACAAGCAAATGCAGCCTTCAAGGAATTGAGGGAACAACAAACTACGTTTGATAGGCGCCTCATGTAGTCGAAACAGTCCGACACGGAGTCGAGCTCCAAACGCAAAGAGCGTCGCAAGTAGTACTTGCCCGACTCTCAAATTCAGTTATAAATTAGGACTTCGGATAAAAGTATTATTTTCTTTAAATTGTTCTGTAATCGGAGGCCTTTAGAAAGGTCAATAACTTTTGTCTAGACCCCGCTGTAACACAACTATATGTTTAACATATATAAGGGTATATCCCTTTTCTTGTTGTTAATCATGCGCAATTCGTTCAATTCGTAGGTACATCTATTCAAACTTTACTTTCAAGCTCAAAACAATGTGTCAGTCCAACTCAATTTCCTAGAACTATTAGAAGTTAACTCAATATCATTCAACTCTGAACTACCAAAACTTATAAATCTTTCATTTTCCTTTGGCAGAGCGATGCCTCCTCGTCCAAACCTAAGGCCCAGGCCGGGCACGACACCACCACCACCTCCACCACCAACTTATGACCCAGCCATGGTCCAGGCTGCTATCACAGCAGTAGTAACTGCAGCCCTCTCGCAAATAAACTCCCATGGAAATGGAGGGGTGGGAAGCAACACAAATCATCCAAATCATGGCACTGGTCATGGCCAAGTAAGAGAATGCACTTACAAGGAGTTCTCTAACGCTAAGCCAAAAACTTTTAATGGAATTAGGGGAGTCATTGCACTAATGCAATGGTTCGAGAAGACCGAAACGGTCTTCGAGATTTGCTCATGCCTAGAAGCAAGCAAAGTCAAGTTTGCTGCTTGCACTTTCATAGATCGAGCCCTCACTTGGTGGAAAAGCCATGTGAATTCGGTGACGCTCACTGTCGCCAACGCCATGAGTTGGGAAGAGTTGAAGGTTCCACTACTGGAAGAATACTGCCCAAGGGGCGAAGTGCAAAAGCTTGAGCAGGAGCTCTAGAATCTGAAAATGACTGGGTCAGACCTAGTCGCCTACACAGCTAGGTTCAACGACCTCGCTGCACTGTGTCCTACCATGGTCAACGCAGAATCAAAGAAGGTTGAAAGGTACATTTGGGGGATGTCACCCCAGATTCAAAGGCATGTCCTAGCTTCCAGCCCTGTTACCTACAATAGCGCTAAACGCCTGGCTCAGCGACTCATCGACCACGGAGTAAAACACGGTACCATTTCAACAACCGCAAATCCATCTAGGGAGGCTCAGGGCCAGAGTAGGCTTGGAACAAAAGGAGGGGACAAAACCTCCAGGAAAACCCCAAGAAACAACAAGTAATAGCGACCCATGCTATGATTGTACCTGCCAACCCTGCCCCCACAATCTCATATAATGGGAAATTTCCTATGTGCAACCGATGCAGCTTCCACCACCACGGTCCTTGTCATGATCTTCAATGCACCAAGTGTAATAAGAAGGGACATACAGCCCGCTATTGCAAAGAGCCAACCCAACCATCCGTCCCCACTACTAATACCGGGGTAAGCCGCGCCTGCTTTGAGTGTGGAGACACAGGGCACTACCGCAGGGACTGCCCAAAGGCAAACAACTAGAATACCGGTAGAAGGGGCCGAGTTTTCGCAATGGGACAAGATGAAGCCATTGCGGACCCTACTGTTGTTACGGGTACGTTTCTTCTCGATAACTCGTATGCATGCATTTTGTTTGATAGTGGAGCGGAAAGGAGTTTTGTGAGTCACGACTTTAAAGGCCTGCTAAAATCAATACCACAATCATTAAGTGAACCATTCATAGTAGAAATGGCCAACGGGAAAACCGAAGGCACTAAGGAGATATACTTAAACTGCACCCTAACTTTAAATGATAATCCCTTTTCAATCAACCTCATGCCAGTCTCGATTAAGAGTTTCGATGTCATCGTTGGCATGGATTGGCTGAGTTTGCATCATGCGGACATTCTATGTTACGATAAGGCTGTTCGCCTTAATCTGCCAACCGGTGAAACTTTCGTTGTCTTAGGCGACAAACCCAGTACCACTCTTCGTATCATCTCAAGTATCCAAGCTCAGAAATTCCTACGCAAGGAGTGTCACGCGTTTTTGGCACATGTTGTAGATGTGAAACACGAAGTCCAGGACATCAAGAATGTACCCGACGTATGCAATTTTCCCAACGTTTTTCCCAAGGACCTTCCGGGAATACCTCCCGCGAGACAAGTTGAGTTCAGAATCGATCTGGTTCCTGGGGCTACTCCAGTAGCCAAAGCACCCTATCGATTAGCCCCGACAGAGATGAAAGAGCTATCCAGCCAACTGAATGAGTTACTTGGAAAAGGATTCATCCGGCCAAGCTTCTCGCCATGGGGAGCACCCGTATTGTTCGTGAAAAAGAAGGATGCATCATTCAGAATGTGCATCGACTACCGAGAACTCAACAAACTTACCATCAAGAACCGATACCCCCTACCCCGAATCGATGACTTATTTGACCAACTCCAAGGAGCTAACTACTTCTCCAAGATCGATCTGAGGTCGGGATATCACCAGCTGCGAGTCCTGGAGAGTGATGTTCCCAAGACGGCCTTCTAAACTAGATACAGACATTACGAATTCATAGTGATGCCGTTCGGACTAACCAATGCCCCGACCGTATTCATGGATCTAATGAATCGGGTATGTCGTCCATTCTTGGATAAATTTGTGATAGTATTCATAGACGACATACTCATTTATTCAAAGAATAATGAAGAGCATAGTCAACATCTGAGGCAAATCTTAGAGACGTTACGGACGGAGAGACTGTATGCAAAATTCTCAAAATGTGAGTTTTGGATTAGAAAGGTGGACTTCCTCGGTCACGTGGTCAGCAAGGAAGGAATCCACGTGGATCCATCAAAAATCAAGGCTATCAGAAACTGGTCTGCACCAACTACACCAACAGAATTTAGCCAATTTCTAGGTCTTGCTGGTTATTATCGAAGGTTCATTCAGAACTTCTCCAGCATCGCAAAGCCTCTTACCGCCCTAACCCAGAAAGGTGTGACCTACAATTAGGGAGAAAAGCAAGATGTTGCATTTCAGACTTTGAAACAGGCCCTTTGCAGTGCACCCATCCTTTCTCTTCCAGAAGGGACCGAAGATTTTGTGGTATATTGCGATGCTTCGAAGCAAGGGCTGGGCTGTGTACTAATGCAGAGAGGAAAGGTTATTGCATATGCCTCATGAGAACTGAAAACGCATGAGGTTAACTACACCACTCATGATTTAGAACATAGGGTGGTGGTCTTCGCTCTTAAAATCTGGAGACACTACCTATATGGTACCAAGTGCACTATCTTTACAGACCAAAAGAGCCTACAACACATCTTCGACCAGAAGGAGTTGAACATGAGACAGTGACGTTGGGTCGAATTGCTCAACGACTACGAATGTGAGATTCGCTATCATCCAGGAAAGGCAAACGTCGTGGCAGATGCCCTTAGTCGTAAGGAGTACTCTGGCCAAAGATTGAAGTCATTAGCCATGTCGATCCATTCGCACCCATCAACACAAGTCAAGGAAGCTCAAATAGAGGCCTTGAAACCTGAAAACATGACAGGTGAGACCCTTAGGGGAATGGACAAGAATTTAGAAATCAAGAGTGACGGAGCACGCTACCTCATGAACCGAATATGGACACCCAAGTTTGGTGGACTTAGAGAGGTAGTTATGAGCGAGGCACACAAGACTCCATACTCCGTTCACCCCGGGTCAGACAAGATGTATCAAGACCTCAAGCAACTCTACTGGTGGCCAAACATGAAAGCAGAGATCGCTACATATGTGAGCAAGTGTTTGACTTGCGCCAATATCAAAATAGAACACCAAAAACCCTCAGGACTACTCCAACAACCTGAAATTCCTAATTGGAAATGGGAGCAGATTTCCATGGACTTCATAAGGAAACTTCCCAACTCAGGGTGGCCAAGATACTATTTGGGTAATCGTCGATAGATTAACCAAGTCCACTCATTTCTTACCGATCAAGGAAACTGATAAAATGGAAAGGCTAGCGAGAATCTACATCCGAGAGATTGTACGACTCCATTGAGTGCCAATGTCTATCATCTCGGATAGAGACAGCAGATTCACGTCTAGATTCTGGCAATCATTGCAAAAATCCATGGGAACAAGATTGGACATGAGTACAGCCCATCACCCCCAAACTGACGGACATAGTGAAAGGACGATCCAAACCTTGGATGACATGTTGCGAGCATGTGTAATCGACTTTGGTAAAAACATGGGATGTTCACTTACCTTTAGTCGAGTTCTCTTATAACAATAGTTATCATACTAGTATCAATACTGCTCCATTTGAAGCCCTTTACGGCCGTAAGTGCAGATCACCTCTGTGATGGATGGAAGTGAGCGACACACACTTAGCAAAAGGTCTAGTCCCTGATAGAACCCTCACTGGTCCGGAGATCATCAGAGAAACTACTGAAAAGATCATGCAAAAATGAGAACGACTGAAATCCTCGAGGGATAGACAAAAGAGCTATGCCGACAAAAGACGCAAACCCTTGGAATTTCAGATTGGCGATCGTGTACTACTGAAGGTCTCACCCTGGAAGGGCCTGATACGCTTTGGAAAATGTGGAAAGCTAAATCCTAGGTACATTGGACCCTTCGAAATCATTTCAAGAGTTGGTCCAGTGCCCTACAAACTCCGACTTCCAATCGAGCTTAACAAAGTACATCCAGTATTCCACGTATCAAACCTGAAGAAGTGTTTGTCCGATGAAACACTTGTAATTCCACTCGATGAGATCGAATTAAATGAAAATCTTAACTTTCTGGAAGAACCCGTCAAGATCATGGATAGGGAAGTTAAAAGAACTAAACAGAGTCGCATTCCAATAGTAAAGGTCCGATGGAATGCTAAGAGGCGACCTGAGTTCACGTGGGAACGAGAAGATCAAATGTAACAGAATTATCAACACCTCTTCCTCAGCCCCTAAGACTCTTCTCTTGTATTAAAATTTTGGGACGAAATTCCCTCTAACGGGGGGATGATGTAACAGCCCGTCATTTCAAGTCAGTAAAAATCGAGTCCTGTAACCTCTTTGAGAAAGGAATTAGAATATCATCGAAAAATGAAGTATTCAAAAAGTCTATTTTGAGTATGCTATGTGGTTGGTATCGTCTTAAGGTTTCCAAACATATAAATAACACAAAAATCCGAGTTATAACGAAGAAGTTATGACCATTCTAAGTTTTCCGACAAAAACCGGCAATACGAAGTTACGTAAAAACGCAAAGTTTCAATAAAATACTTTCTGACCTTAGGTGTCTAAATGAAAGTCATAGATATCGTTAAACTACAAACGTGCATAAAAAGAACGCTCAAATCCGACATCGTATGGAAAAGTTATGAATTTTTTAAAGAAATTCCTTAATCACATCATTTTAATAAATAAATAATCAAAATAATTTCGGAATTTGTGGACGGAATCTAAACGAAAGTTGTATATCTTAGTCTCACCTTCGTGTGGATATAAAGAACGTCGAAAACGGAGTTCGTATGAGAAAAATATGACTTTTTGAAGTTTATTAAATAAATTATATATAAAAATAAATCAAAAATCCGGAAATATCCGAAGGAGGAGTCAGCGTCCTCATCCGAGTTACGCGTCGTGTAACCTCGTACTCCCCGCGTACCCGAGGGCCTTGGTCTCGGTCCGTCCACATCGCCCCTATGCGAGCCTACCCCCCCCCCCCCCGGTCCCGACCGAAGTGCGATGCAGCCGAGGATGCGGTTAGCGATGATGTCCCATACGCGCTGCGTACGGGAGTACGCCCTACGTACGTGTGCCTTCCAGCCCCCTATAAAAGGGATGCGAGGGTTCCCAGAAAAATTGCTCATTCACTCTCCTTTTTCTTGTGTTTTGCCTCGTTTTCCGTACTCGCACTACCCCGAAGCCCTGGTCATTTTGTGCAAGTCCCGAAGGTCGATTTTACTCCCGAGAAATCTCGAGAATCCCGAGGAAAATCCATTTCCCGAGATGAAACTCTGCCCGGTTTTCCATCTTGCTATCTTCAAACTTTCAAGTGAGTTCATACCCCTTTCAAACACACTTTAAATACATTTTAAATGGTTTTATACTCTTTTAAGGGGGGGGGGGGGGAATACAAGTAAACATATGGTTATTATCATGTATTTTATAAAGTTTCACTTCGCTTGTTTTACCGAACAAATCACATGGAACTCATTACTATTATGGAAAACTCTTGTCATACTTTGTGTGCATTAGACTTATGCAAAGTATATAATGATTTCAAAGTACTTTTCATGGTTAAGTCGTTTTATACATTCTAAACACTTGTGATTTATGCTTTGTTAAACATTGTGGAAAAGGATGAACTTCGCATACAAAAACTATCATTTTAATACAGGCTTAGTTGAGAATCCATGAGACGTCTATATCTTCAAATGTTACTTTTCTTTATTAGAAAGTAATGCTGCAAGTCCTGTCTATAACCAGAGTCTCCCGTTCGGAGAACGTTTCAAATGTGTATAAATCTATACGGGAAGTCATGATCCCGCGCCCTGACTGTTAGCTACAGTCCGTCCTTTGGGGTGACAGTTGTCATAACGCTGCGACGCTCGAAGAACGTCGTTACAGGCATATTATGTTTAGTATGGTTATAAAACTCATCGGATATAAAATTATTATGGTATTATTCTTTTATGAACGAGTAACTGTTAAAAGTATTCTTCATCTAACAAATGCGATCTTCGTATAGCTTTATTATATAAATCTATGACACAACTTTTAAGAACGTCGTTTTCTTGCGATTTTCAGTCTTAGAGACAGCCAGTCATGTTAGGAAAATAATGGTTTTTCTTGTATACAAACCAAACAACTAATAGGAAGATAAGGGATTTTCCTGGTGCAATTATTTACAACTTATGACACGAACATTCATATGCATTTCATACTTTTATAAGAAAATAAGGGTTTTTCTTGGAAGACACAACAAATCATATCTCAACCATTAGGGAAAATATGGGATTTTCTGGATCTAATACATTCATTTTCAACACAACAAGTCATAACTCTTCACACTTGAAATACTGAGTTTTCTGGAAAACATACACCCATTGTGGAATGGCATCCAATTTTTCTAAACTACTTACGAACTCACCAACTTAATTGTTGACACTTTTTCTTTGAATTAACTTGTATTCTCAGGGAACCGCTAAGCAGGTTTGGGAATCAACTTTTGGGATTAACGCACTGGCGTTAATTACTTCTTTTGAATGATGTTTATGTATTTATCTTTTGAACGTGTAATGAATACAATTATGTAAACATCTTGGAAACTTTAATATATATATATGGTGGTGTGTACTTTCCTTTCTATGAACTGTTATGATACTGAATATGACGTCCTCTGCCCCGGAACGTTTCCGCCGTTCTGGTTTGGGGGTGTGACGTTTTAATATCTGTATCCGTGATTTCTACTAGTTCTTTTACAAAGTGGAGACTCTCGTTGATTTCGATTTCGTCTAAAGGGTCGATGAGGGTCTCATCGGATGAACAATTCTTTAAGTATGACACATGAAAGGTAGGGTGTACATTATTGAGTTCTTGCGGTAATCAAAGCTTGTATGCTACTGGGCCGATCCTAGCAAGGATCTCGAATGGTCCGATATACTTTGGATTTAGTATCCCACGTTTTCCAAAACATATTAACCATTTCCAGGGTGAGATCTTCAATAGTATTCGGTCCCCAACCTAAAATTCCAAGGGCTTTTGATTTTTGTCTGCATAACTCTTTTGTCTGTCTCTTTAAGCTTTTAGTCGTTCCTGGATTTGGATAAGTTTCTCAATCATTTCTCTTGTTATTTCTGGGCCTGTGAGAGTGTTGTCAGGTACTTGTCCCCTAGCTAGTTGCGTGTCACCCGCTTCAGCCCAACATAGAGGTGATCTACACTTACGGCCATAGAGGGCTTCGTGTGGAGAAACCTTGATGCTAGTGTGATAGTAATTGTTGTATGAGAACTCAACTAGTGGTAAATGGGTATCCCATGCCTTACCAAAATCTACAACACAAACTCTTAGCATATCTTCCGAAGTTTCAATGGTCCTCTCACTCACCGTTGGTTTGTGGATGGTAAGCGGTACTCAAGTCTAGTCTCGTCCCTAGAGATTTTTATAGTGACTTCCATAACCGTGAGGTGAATCGACTATCTCTAAGAAGATAATGGATATTTGTACACCATGCAGCCACACAATCTCTCTGATGTATGTTCAAGCTTGTTTCTCCATCTTGTTAGTTTCCTTTATTGGTAGGAAAAACACGGATTTGGTTAATCTGTCGATGATCACCATGATGGTGTCAAGTCCACCTGTTGTTTTGGGTAACTTGGTTATGAAATCCATGGTTATCCGCTCCCACTTCCACTCAGGTATTTCAGGTTGTTGTAAGAATCCTGAGGTCTTTTGGTACTCTACCTTAACTTTGGCGCAAGTTAGACACTTGCCTACATAGCCAGCAATTTCGGCCTTCATGTTCGGCCACCAATATAATTTCTTGAAGTCTAGATACATCTTGTCTGAACCTCATTCATAACAATGTCTCTGAATCCACCAATGTCTCTGAATCCACCAATATAATTTCGGCCTTCATGTTCGGCCATCAATATAATTTCGGCCTTCATGTTCGGCCAACAATGGTGTATCGAGTCTTATGAGCCTCATTCATAACAGTGTCTCTGAATCCACCAAACTTCAGTGTCCAGATTTGATTCATGAAGTAACGATCTTCGTCACCCTTGACTTCAAGATTTTTATCCATTCCTCTTTAGGCTTCGTCAGCCACGTTTTTTGTTTTTAAGGCTTCCATTTGAGCATCCTTGATTTTTGAGGACAGGTGTGAATGGATTGTCATGGTTAAGGACTTCACTCGGCGGCCCGAGTACTCCTTTCGACTGAGAGCATCACTTACTACATTAGCTTTTCCCAGATGTTAAAGAATATCACATTCGTAATGGCTCAGTAGTTCCACCCATCGTCTCTGTCTCATGTTGAGTTCTTTTTGGTTGAGTATGTGCTGAAGGCTCTTATGATCTGTGAAGATTGTGCATTACGTGTTGTAGAGATAATGGCTACAGACCTTTAGGGCGAAAACGACTGCTCCCAGTTCCACGTCGTGGGTAATGTAGATGACTTCGTGCTTCTTGAGTTGTCTCGAGGTGTATGTGACGACCTTTGCTCGTTGCATTAGAACACATACCAAACCTTGGTTTGATGTATCTGTTGGGTTATGAGCATTCTAACACTCCTAAGTGTACATGTAACCCTAAATACCTTGGATCTATGTTTTCTCTATTATACATGCAAATATTAATATCCAAGGTATTATCCTAATCTAGCATACAAAACTATCAATATAACAAGATAGAATACATACCTCTTTGATGTAGAATGTCTTCATGTAGAATGGTTCACACAACACCAAATACACTTGGAATAACTTGAGAGAATTCTACACTTCATGAAAATCGGCTAGCCCTTTCTTACTCTCACTAGTGGCCGATTTTGATCAAGAATAAGATGTTTATATAGTGTTACAATTAGGGTAAACCCTAATTGTCATGACTTTCCATTTCCTTGGATCCATGGGTTCAAATACACCATGGAGCTGTTGGATTAATGTCTAAGTCCATAACTATAATTGGTAAGACTTGACCCGACCCGGCATGGTCCATTTGGGTTGCATACCATCATGCACTTGGATAGACTAAATGAGAGAAATAAGACACTTATGGTTATTAATATATTATAAGTTCTAGTATATTAATAATAAGAATAATGATATTATTTAATTAGTATTGATCAAGAATTAATCTAGCATTAATTGAGTGATCAAAAGAAGACTAATTAAATATATGGGTTGATTGTGTAAATCATCCATACTTGTATAGTGGGCTAATGCTCCATGGATTATCTAGTTGGGCAAAAACCCATATGATGCTCCATGGTGTATTTGAACCCATGGATCCAAGGAAATGGAAAGTCATGACAATTAGGGTTTACCCTAATTGTATAACTATATAAGCATCTTATTCTTGAGGAAAAATCGGCCACTAGTGAGAATAAGAAAGGGCTAGCCGATTTCATGAAGTGTAGAATTTTCTCAAGCTATTCTAAGTGTTTTGATGATTGTGAACCATTTGAGGTGTCACACTTGGGGCACTAGGCACTCAAGCTTCATGAAGACAAGCACCATCAAAGAGGTATGTATTCTATCTTGTTATATTGATAGTTTTGTATGCTAGTTTAGGATAATACCTTGGATGTTCATATTTGCATGTATAATAGAGAACACATAGATCCAAGGTATTTAGGGTTGCATGTACACTTAGGAGTGTTAGAATGCTCAAAACCCAACAGTGGTATCAGAGCCTAGGCTTGTTTTCTTGTTATACCTGCAATAGAAGCTGAAAAATCGAAATTGGTGCTGTCAGCCCAGCAGACTCGCCGAGTCCAAGGCAAAATGCATCCAACTCGCCGAGTTATGTTCATGCACTCGACGAGTTGGACCCCATACAACATATTTTCGAGGTTTCTGGCTAGAAATGGACTAGGAACATTACCCTAAGTTGTTTTTGAACTTATAAACTTGTTTTTAATGTGGTAATGTTCATGCTAATCCATTTTCAAAGATAATTGTCAATAGATTCATGTTTTGTATTAGTTTAAGGTTTAGACTAATTACATGAAAAAGTTTGATTTGAATTATCTTGTTCTTATGAGTTGCTTAGATTAATAGAAAAGTTAATTGAAATAGTTGTTTTCAATCCATTTTAATCTAAGAGTTGAGTATAAAATGTGTTTGTGTAACTTGTCCTCAAGTTACATGAAGAGTCACATTAAAGACTCATAAAACTCATAAAATTGGCAAAGGTTACAAAAAAATGAAGAGTCTAGTTCTAATTAATTGGAGTTATGACTCCATAATTTGTCCTCAAGTTATGGAGGACCAAGAGTCTCTTCATTAAATAAATTAAAAAAAAAATAATAATAAAAAAAATGTAACCTTAATTAATTCCATAAGTTATAAAAATAAAGAAAAGTTCATTCTTTTATTAGTTTAAAGTCTTCCATAAGTTATGGAACTTGAAGAGTTTTTGGATTAAAACTACTTTAAACATATAAGTTATGGAATTAATTAGTTTTGAATAGTTTCAAAACTTTCCCTCAAGTTTTGGAATTTGTAAAGTTTTCTCTTATGAATACTTTAATTCCAAGTTAGCCCTTAGAATTTTAAAAGTTAAAATTCAACCCTTATACTTTATAATATTATAAGTTAATAATATATACATGTATAAGAGTAAAGTCGGTCTTACCGCTAGTACGCCTCATTCACAAAGCCGGTCTATAAGGTGGGTATAAGGTTGTTGCCTATAAAATGGAAACTTAATGGGTGTCCACTCTTACCCACCACTTGCTTGACTGGTGGAGGGTCGTTAGCCGAACGGGTTTGACATGACTATAATTCTCCCTTCATTAAAAGTATTAATGATAAATACTAAGTAACTAAACTCTAAATAATACCCAATCTTAGTTACTTAGGAAAATGTGAATAAGGTTCTAATCCATGAAATTACACTTTGCACTTTGTTTAAGTCGGTTAGTGGAGCGTGTGTGGTTAACCGGCACACTAACTCGTATTTAACAAGGTAAGCAAAGGGTAACTTAATGTTTATCATAGTATCGATGGAGCGTGTGTGGTTAACCGGCACATCGATTGAGGGGTAAACACTTAAGGGTACCAAGTAATTTGCATGGTTACTTCACACCTTGTTTTGTGATCCTCGGCATCCCAGTCACAAAACCTGAAGGGCACACTCGAGATTGAAACATGCCATTGAACAGTTCAATGAATCTTAAAAGATCTACGAGTTTCAAAACCAATTAAAACCTAATAATACATTTCGTTTATCTTGGTGGAAATTGGTGAATCGTCATTCACCTACCTTCGAATTGTTTTATAGCTTGGATTACGGCATACCTCTTCTAAGTTATAAAATAGTCTGTTGGGTCCTAGCCTTAATATTTCATATTGGGTGTCATATTAAGGACTTTAAAATCAACTATCTTGAATATCTCCCAAAAAGATGTCTGGTTTAGACATTTATGATCTTCCCAAATCTCTTGAAACAAGCTTTCCTAAATGAAGATGATGTCCCATGGAAATCATACTTCTGTCACCTCCTCCAAATTATTCTCCCTACCCCACAACTTCTTTAAAAGTTTAAAGTCACTCGAGCCCTATTGGCAAGTAAAGGTCTTGGTGTGGTCACATCTTGGAGATGTAGTCACATATTGACAAGCCGGGAGAGTTGGGTGTCAAAGTCTTGAGAAAGTTGGTGGTTCAATCACTTTCTAAGTCACATAGTGAGTTCCTTTGAGACACCTATGAAATAGACTATGACAAGACCCTTAATGATCTTATCTATTGCTAAGATCAACTTCCTGAAACTTTATGGACATTGACAATGGTGACACTGGAAATACAGAAAAAACATGCTCTTCCCAAGGAAAGGGATTGACCATAGTCAACTAGGTTGACCAAATGGTAAAGAGAAAAAGGATAAGTCTGTAATAGTCCTGTGTACCATTATCAAAGGGTCCATATGTTTATATTGCCAAAGTAAGGGTTATTAGTTGCGAAGCTGCCAAATTTACCTAAGGATGTTAAAGTCAATAAGTTTGACTCTACTTCAGGTAAAGTCCACTACTCTAACTCTGTTAAGTTTCTATTATGAGATTCTTATTACATGATGTGACTGGGTCACATGTTGATGTTTTAAGAATCAATGAAAAGTGAAGAAACTTAAAGAAAGAATATGTTGAATCAGATCGCGTAGATGGATTTCTATCGCATAGTTTGAAGATTTGATTCTTGAGCTACTTCTTAGGAGTTATGAGGTATTGCTTAGGAATAGATAACAACAAGTTTTCATATGGATTGTAAGGATAAGTTTTTCCGCATAGTTTTAAAATAAAAGAAAATTTTTGATTTTATTTATTTTAAAATATCCTTACAATGGCATTTGAGGAAAAATTGTTGCTTATATGATTCCATTAATAGCAAGAGTGGAAATATGAAATTGATTCCTTCATTTGTGGTAATGTCTAAATTTACAAAATAAGGAAAGATTCTCATCACCCAAGTTTCAGTTGGACCGGAACTTGGAATCATGCAAGTTGTATAACATGATGAATGAGAACTTTCAAGTATTGGAAAAATTAAGACTAGTTACTTATTCACATGGATGTGTGAGTAAAGTAATGGACTAAGGGATCGAGTACACATTCTTGTGCACTGGTCAAGTCCATCACAAAAGATTGATAAGACTATTCGTCATAGTTTACTAAAGCTCAGTAAATATGATTATACTTATAAGCTTAAGTGTAACTCTGAGACATTGGAAAAGGTTTCAATGCATGGCAGAGCGGATAAGAAGAATCAAATTAGGCAGAAGGATAAAAGTTTCTCAAATCTGAAAAGATGGGAGAGTACTTTAGTATCAGTTTTGTGATCATCTTAATGATTAAGAAACCATATCAAAATTAGTTCTCTAAGGAAGTCTTAGTGCATTCTTATGACTAAGAAGAAGGGATCTTGAAATGTTGAAATGGTTAAATCAAGAAGATGAGTCATACTTCGTTCCAATACAAGTCTTAGAGTCATACTCCAAGATTGTGACTTGAGTGACATGTCTCAAAGAAGGTTTAAAACACGTGTCAAATGTAAGAGTAAAAGTGTCCTACTCTTGTTCATTTGAAGTTGGTAAGTTGTGATGTTTTGGATAAAACAAAGACCAACTTAGGACAATTGTGTGAAGTGTTTGTCTTGGTTAGAATCCATGCTATCCCTTGAATATCTGACAAGAGAGTCTTATATGTCAAGAGGACAGTGGGAGTCTTAAAGGTCTTGAAAGTCTCAAGAACTAATCAAGAATAAAACCTGAACTTCTTCACTAGCATGCGCCTTGAGGTTTATAACCTATCGTGTTGACATAACTGTGCCCATTCCAATTAAAGTTGGCTTTGCATATGATTTCTTAGAGGTCTCAGTTTGTTGCACAACAACTTGGAAGCAATGGCAGACCCTTGAGCTGCCAGGTGGCAAGAAATTAAGATTGAGTTCAGTCCATATGAGTTTGGATTTGTCATTATCCTTTTCTTGTGACTATGGTTTTGACAATTCACATGGATAAGAACACATACACCATTAAATCTAAGTGTCATAAGGTTTCTCTCCGATTCATGAAAATGATGGTGAGGAAACACTTTCACTAAGTAGATTTTAGCTAGATAGCAATTGTGATGTTTGCATTCTCAAAGTCGTTAGTGGAGCGTGTGTGGTTTACCGGCACACTAACCTGGACTTGTGAGAAGTGGCAAAAAGGTCTAAGCATTATGATTACGACATCCCTCTTCATAATTGTTTAGACACACAAGTGTGCTATCTAAGGGAAGGTGTATGTTTTTGATAAAGTCTTATCAAAACAATCTAGTATCAGAAATCTGAACTTTGGTAAGAAAGTCAATAAAGTATTGATTTCCAGAAGTTGAGCTTTCTGAGTACATGTCAAAGCTAGTGGGAGCATAAGTGTTATGCTAATAATCATCATGTTAGTGGGAGCATGATAATTATGATAAGTATTGCAAGTTAGCAATGTTAATTATAGAAAACAAAAGGTTTCAATTGGGAAAAGTTGTTCTGCTATAATTAAGGGAGAGGAAATTATACTTCATCTCAAATCTATAAGCTTAGATCGTGAGGTTTTAATCATTTAGTCAAGGAAATATATATGAATTTCATGTTGGAAAGGCTCAACATAAGGAAATTATGTATATGGGTCCATTATTTGCGTTCTTAAATTCGATTATGATTACGACATCACTTTTCATAATCTGAATTATGAGAACTTGGCAAATAGAAATGGAAATGTTATAGCAAAAGACTGGTTTAGTCTTTATGTGAGACATCATGAATCGTGTCCCATATGCTTCGGATATAGGATCGATTACATGTGCTATAGTTATCCGTTCTAAAAGTTTCCAAATGCCTGGGGCATTAAGAAGGGAAAAGGTTTAGAACTGGATATGACTAAAAGGATTAAACAATTGTCAAGGACAATCTAAGGTTTACTAAAGATTGGTTGCTCAGGACAGTTGGAAGTATAGTGATAATTCTGGAAGGACCATATTGACATAATCTGTAAGGAGGCAACTCTTGTTCAGAAATGATAGTCAAAATGAATCTGGAAATGTTTCAAAGCCAGAAATTTCAATCTATGTAAGATTAAGGAAACTTAATGCAAGAAGAATGTTTCCAAGGAGTTGATCTCCTTTGGAATACTCTGTAATGATTATTGCCAAGTCTTTGTGAATTTGTGCATAATCGTTACAAGAGGATCAATGCATATAAGTTTAGAATCTAACAGATTTCAGTAAATGGCATGAATTTGGAATTCTTGCATTTGCAGTAAGGATTTGGGAGTGTGAAAAGAGAATCATTGAAGTTATGTTCAATTGATCTAGTTCACAAAGTAAAGATCATAGACAAACATAGTATGCATACTTGGTGTATGGCATGACTAGTGTTTAGAAAACATAGTGTACATGCTTGGAGCATGGGACAACTATTGTTTTAAATTCAAGAATAAAGTTGATAGCTGAAACAGTATACAATGAATAATGTGTAATCATATGGTGATAAATAAAAAGTGTTTTATTTATATTCATAAGTTCTGAGACCATATTGGATTTAATTACTATTGTGTTGCACTTTGCATGTTTTGACTTCCCGAATAAACTAGGTTATTCTTCCGGAATGACTAAGTTATTCAAACCATCCACAGTCGGTCATATGTTGGAAGTAGATATGAATTAAGACTATCATGGGTTGACTTGTAGAGGTCTAAGGTGGTGGACAAATGGCTACAACACTCATGAGTGCTCATAAGTTCTGAGTATTGGATTCAACCCGCGCTCATTGGAATGACTTCATGGATTTTATCACGAGTGATCATGAGACGATAATATCTTATATTCTTCAAACCTACATATATGAGTTGTTACTATGAGTTGGTTGTACATTGATTGCACGAAACTGCATTTGGTAACTCGGTGCTATAAAACGTGTCTTTATGTATGATTCAACAAGTAGTAGAACAAGCCATATGAGTCGAAGTTTATCCATTCTTTTTACCTTCGGGATAAAAGCGATATCTGTGGGCCCCTCGATGATTTGATGATGACAAATGGAAGTGCTCGGCCGGGCCAGGACTGATTTGATTTGTTTAATTAGTCAGTCGTCATAAATCGGAAATCGGGAAAAAACAAATGGACAGAGAGAATGATTATAATCCATGTCTCAGTCCATATGATATTTAGAATGGAGGAATATATGATCCCTTATCTAATGGACAAGTCATTGACAAGATCAGAGTTCATCTACAAGGTCAGGGTTCGATAGAAGCTTTTGAGAGCTACGATTGCCAGTTGGTTCCTGAAGTCATACGCAATAATAGTTTTAGACTTATCCAAGTGGGAGACTGTTGGATTAATGTCTAAGTCCATAACTATAATTGGTAAGACTTGACCCGACCCGTCATGCTCCATTTGGGTTGCATACCATCATGCACTTGGATAGACTAAATGAGAGAAATAAGACACTTATGGTTATTAATATATTATAAGTTCTAGTATATTAATAATAAGAATAATGAGATTATTTAATTAGTATTGATCAAGAATTAATCTAGCATTAATTGAGTGATCAAAAGAAGACTAATTAAATATATGGGTTGATTGTGTAAATCATCCATACTTGTATAGTGGGCTAATGCTCCATGGATTATCTAGTTGGGCCAAAACCCATATGATGCTCCATGGATGCTCCATGGTGTATTTGAACCCATGGATCCAAGGAAATGGAAAGTCATGACAATTAGGGTTTACCCTAATTGTATAACTATATAAGCATCTTATTCTTGAGGAAAAATCGACCACTAGTGAGAATAAGAAAGGGCTAGCCGATTTCATGAAGTGTAGAATTCTCTCAAGCTATTCTATGTGTTTTGATGATTGTGAACCATTTGAGGTGTCACACTTGGGGCACTAGGAACTAAAGCTTCATGAAGACAAGCACCATCAAAGAGGTATGTATTCTATCTTGTTATATTGATAGTTTTGTATGCTAGTTTAGGATAATACCTTGGATGTTCATATTTGCATGTATAATAGAGAACACATAGATCCAAGGTATTTAGGGTTGCATGTACACTTACGAGTGTTAGAATGCTCAAAACCCAACAGGAGCATCCATGGAGCATCATATGGGTTTTGGCCCAACTAGATAATCCATGGAGCATTAGCCCACTATAAAAGTATGGATGATTTGTACAATCAACCCATATATTTAATTAGTCTTCTTTTGATAACTTAATTAATCCTAGATTAATTCTTGATCAATACTAATTAAATAATATTATTATTCTTATTATTAATATACTAGAACTTATAATATATTAATAACCATAAGTGTCTTATTTCTCTCATTATAGTCTATCCAAGTGCATGATGCCATGCAATCAAAATGGACCATGTCGGGTCGGGTCAAGTCTTACCAACTATAGTTATGGACTTAGACATTAATCCAACAGTCTCCCACTTGGATAAGTCTAAAACTATTATTGCGTATGACTTCAGGAACCAACTGGCAATTGTAGCTCTCAAAAGCTTCTGTCGAACTTTGACCTTGTAGATGAACTCTGACCTTTGTCAATGACTTGTCCATTAGATAAGGGATCATATATTCCTCCATTCTATATATCATATGGACTGAGACATGGATTATAATCATTCTCTCTGTCCGTTTGTTGTTTCCCGATTTCCGATTTATGACGACTGACTAATTGAACAAATCAAATCAGTCCTGGCCCGACCGAGCACTTCAATTTGTCATCAGCAAATCATCGAGGGGCCCACAGATATCGCTTTTATCCCAAAGGTAAAAGGAATCGATAAACTTCGACTCATATGGCTTGTTCTACTACTTGTTGAATCATACACAAAGGCACGTTTTATAGCACCGAGTTACCAAATGCGGTTTCGTCCAATCAATGTACAACCAACTCATAGTAACAACTCATATCACTACGTTTGAAGAATATAAGATATTATCGTCTCATGATCACTCGTGATAAAATCCATGAAGTGATTCCAATGAGCACGGGTTGAATCCAATACTCAGAACTTATGAGCACTCATGAGTGTTGTAGCCCTTTGTCCAACACCTTAGACCTCTACAAGCCAACCCATGACAGTCTTAATTCATATCTACTTCCAACATATAACCGACTGTGGATGGTTTGAATAACTTAGTCATTCCGGAAGAATAATCTGGTTTATTCGGGAAGTCAAAACATGCAAAGTGAAACACAATAATAATTGAATCCAATATGGTATCAAAACCTATGAACATAAATAAAACACATTTTATTTATCACCATATGATTACACATTATTCATTGTATACTGTTTCAACTATCAACTTTATTCTTGAATTTAAAACAATAGTTGTCCCATGCTCCAAGCATGTACACTATATTTTCTAAACAGTAGTCATGCCACACACCAAGTATGCATACTATGTTTGTCAATGATCTTTACTTTGTGAACTAGATCAATTGAACATAACTTCAATGATTCTCTTTTCACACTCCCAAATCCTTACTGCAAATGCAAGAATTCCAAATTCATGTCATTTACTGAAATCTGTTAGACTCTAAACTTATATGCATTGATCCTCTTGTAATGATTATGCACAAAGTCAGAAAGACTTGGAAACAATCATTACAGAGTATTCCAAAGGAGATCAACTCCTTGGAAACATCCTTCTTGCATTAAGTTTCCTTAATCTTACACAGATTCAAATTTCTGACTTCGAAACATTTCCAGATTCACTATGACTATCACTTCTGAACAAGAGTTGCCTCCTTACAGATTATGTCAATATGGTCCTTCCAGAATTATCACTATACTTCTAATTGTCCTTGAGCAACCAATCTTTGGTAAACCTTAGATTGTCCTCGACAATCGTTTAATCCTTTTAGTCATATCCAGTTCTAAACCTTTTCCCTACTTAATGCCCCAGGCATTTGGAAAATTTTAGAAAGGATGAATATAGCACATGTAATCGATCCTATATTCGAAGCATATGGGACCCGATTCATGATGTCTCACATAAAGACTAAACTAGTCTTTTGCTATAACATTTCCATTTCTATTTGCCAAGTTCTCATAATTCAGATTATGAAAAAGGGATGCCGTAATCATAATCGAATTTTAGAACGCAAATAATGGACCCATATACAGAATCTGCTTATGTTGAGCCATTCCAACATGAAATTCATATATATCCTTGACTAAATGATTAAAACCTCACGATCTAAGCTTATAGATTTGAGATGAAGTATAATTTCCTTTCCCTTAATTATAGCAAAACAACTTTTTCCCAATTGAAACCTTTTGTTTTCTATAATTAACATTGCTAACTTGCAAACTTTAGCATAATTATCATGCTCCCACTAACATGATGATTATTAGCATAACACTTATGCTCCCACTAGCTTTGACATGTACTCAGAAATCAGCTGACTTTCTTACCAAAGTTCAGATTTCTGATACTAGATTGTTTTGATAAACTTTATCAAAATCATACACCTTCCCTTAGATAGCACACTTGTGTGTCTAAACAATTATGAAGAGGGATGCCGTAATCATAATGGTTAGACCTTTTTGCCACTTCTCACAAGTCTAGGTTAGTGAGCCGGTAAACCACACACGCTCCACTAACGACTTTGAGAATGCAAATATCACAATTGCTATATAACTAAAATCTACTTAGTGAAAGTGTTTCCTCACCATCATTTTCATGAATCAGAGAGAAACCTTATGACACTTAGATTTATATGGTGTATGAGTTCCTACCCATATGAATTTGTCAAAACCATAATCACAAGACAAAGATAATGACAAATCCAAAACCATATCGATTGAACTCAATCTTAACTTCTTGCCACCTGGCAGCTCAAGGGCCTGCCATTGCTTCCAAGTTGTTGTGCAATAAATTGAGAACTCTAAGAACTCATATGCAAAGCTAACTTTAACTGGAATGGGCACAGAATATGTCAACACGATAGGTTATAAACCTTAAGTCGTGTGCTAGAGAAGAACTCCAGGTTCAATTCTTGATTAGTTCTTGAGACTTTCAAGACCTTTAAGACTCCCACTGTCCTCTTGACCTATAAGACTCCCTTGTCAACCATCCAAGAGATAGTTCGGATTCTAATCAAGACAAACACTTCACAAAATTGGCCTTAGCTGGTCTTTGTTTTATCCAAAACATCACAACTTACCAATGTCAAATGTACAAGAGTAGAAAACTTTTACTCTTACATTTGATAAGTGTTTTTAAACCTTCTTTAAGACATGTCACTCAAATTACAATCTTGAAGTATGACTCTAAGACTTGTATTGGAACGAAGTATGACTCATCTTCTTGATTTAACCACTTCAATAATTCAAATTCCTCTTCTTAGTCATAAGAATGCACTAAGATTTTCCTTAGAAAACTAATTTTGATATGGTTTCTTAATCATTAAGATGATCACAAAGCTGATACTAAAGTACTCTCCCATCTTTTCAGATTTGAGAAACTTTTATTCTTCTGCCTAATTTGATTCTTCTAATTCGCTCTGTCATACATTGGAATCTTTTTCCAATGTCTCAAAGTTACACTTAAGCTTGTAAGTATAATCATATTTACTGAGCTTTAGTAAACTATGACGAATAGTCTTATCAATCTTTTGTGGTGGACTTAATCAGTGCACATGACTATGTACTCGATCCCTTAGTCCATTACTTGAATCACACATCCATGTGAATAAGTAGTTAGTCTTAATTTTCCAATACTTGAAAGTTCTCATTCATCATGCTATACAACTTGCATGACTCCAAGTTCCGGTCCAATTTAGACTTGGGTGATGAGAATCTTTCCTTATTTGGTAAATTTAGACATTACCACAAATGAAGGAATCAATTTCATATTTCCACTCTTGCTATTAATGGAATCATATAAGCAACAATTTTTCTTCAAATGCTAGTGTAAGGATATTTTTTAAAATAACTAAAATCAAAATTTTCTTTTAATTTTAAAACTATGCGGAAAAACTTATCCTTACAATCCATATGAAAACTTGTTGTTATCTATTCCTAAGCAATATCTCATAACTCCTAAGAAGTAGCACAAGAATCCGATTTTCAAACTACGCGATAGAAATCCATCTATGCGATCAGATTCAGTATATTCTTTCTTTAAGTTCCTTCACTTTTCATTGATTCTTAAAACATCAACATGTGACCCAGTCACATCATGTGTAATTTCATGGATTAGCACCTTATTCACATTTTCCTAAGTAACTAAGATTGGGAATTATTAAGAGTTTAGTTACTTAGTATTTATCATTAATATTTTTAATGAAGGGAGAATTATTGTCCTGTCAAACCCGTTCGGCTAATGACCCTCCACCAGTCAACCAAGCGGTGGGTGAGAGTGGACACCCATTAAGTTGCCATTTTATAGGCAACAACCTTATACCCACCTTATAAACCGGCTTCGTGAATGAGGCGTACTAGCGGTAAGACTGACTTTACTCTTATACATATATATATATATATATATATATATATATATATATATATATATATATATATATATATATATATATATATATTAACTTATAATATTATAAAGTATAAGGGTTAAATTTTAACTTTTAAAATTCTAAGGGCTAACTTGGAATTAAAGTATTCATAAGTGAAAACTTTTCAAATTCCAAAACTTGAGGGCAAGTTTTTGAAACTATTCAAAAACTAATTAATTCCATAACTTATGTGTTCAAAGTAGTTTTAATCCAAAAACTCTTCAAGTTCCATAACATGAGGACAAGTTATGGAAGACTTTAAACTAATAAAAGAATTAACTTTTCTTTATTTTATAACTTATGGAATTAATTAAGGTTACACTTTTTATTTATTTATTTAATGAAGAGACTCTTGGTCCTCCATAACTTGAGGACAAATTATGGAGTCATAACTCCAATTATTTAGAACTAGACTCTTCATTTTGTAACCTTTGCCAACTTTTATGAGTTTTATGAAACTTAAATGTGACTTTTCATATAACATGAGAACAAGCTACAAAAACACATTTTAGAATCAACTCTTAGATTAATTTGGATTGAAAACAACTATTTCACTCAACTTTTCTATTAATCTAAGCAACTCATAAGAATAAGATAATTCAAATCAAACTTTTTCATGTAATTAGTCTAAACCTTAAACTAATACAAAACATGAATCTATTGACAATTATCTTTGAAAATGGATTAGCATGAACATTGCCACATTAAAAAAAACAAGTTTATAAGTTCAAAAACAACTTAGGGTACTGTTCCTAGTCCATTTCTAGCCAAAAACCTCGAAAATATGTTGTCTGGGGGTCCAACTCGTCGAGTGCATGAACCAACTCGGCGAGTTGGATCGGATTGATCACATTTTAGGAATGGAATCGCCGAGTCTCCTGATGGACTCGTCGAGTCTGATGATCAGACAGCAACAAATTCGTTTTTTCAGCTTCTATTGCAGGTATAACAAGAAAACAAGCCTAGGCTCTGATACCACTGTTGGGTTATGAGCATTCTAACACTCCTAAGTGTACATGCAACCCTAAATACCTTGGATCTATATTTTCTCTATTATACATGCAAATATTAATATCCAAGGTATTATCCTAATCTAGTATACAAAACTATCAATATAACAAGATAGAATACATACCTCTTTGATGTAGAATGTCTTCATGAAGCTTGAGTTCCTAGTGCCCCAAGTGTGACACCTCAAATGGTTCACACAACACCAGATACACTTGGAATAACTTGAGAGAATTCTAGACTTCGTGAAAATCGGCCAACCCTTTCTTACTCTCACTAGTGGCCGATTTTGATCAAGAATAAGATGTTTATATAGTGTTACAATTATGGTAAACCCTAATTGTCATGACTTTCCATTTCCTTGGATCCATGGGTTCAAATACACAATGGAGCATCCATGGAGCATCATATGGGTTTTTTCCCAACTAGATAATCCATGGAGCATTAGCCCACTATAAAAGTATGGATAATTTGTACAATCAACCCATATATTTAATTAGTCTTCTTTTGATCACTTAATTAATCCTAGATTAATTCTTGATCAATACTAATTAAATAATCTTATTATTCTTATTATTAATATACTAGAACTTATAATATATTAATAACCTTAAGTGTCCTATTTCTCTCATTATAGTCTATCCAAGTGCATGATGCCATGCAACCCAAATGGACCATGTCGGGTCGGGTCAAGTCTTACCAATTATAGTTATGGACTTAGACATTAATCCAACAGTATCACAGTAGACCACAAATGTTCCTTCGGGCAGGGATAATATAGATGCACTGCATAGAGCTTGTTTCAGTGTTTGGAACGCAACGTCTTGCTTTTCTCCCGAGTTATATGTTACACCCTTCTAAGAAAGGGCAGTAAGTGGTTTGGTAATCTTTGAGAAGTTTTGTATGAATCTTCGGTAATAGCCAGCAAAATCCAAAAATTGTCAGATTTCCGTTGGAGTTCTTGGAGCTGACCGGTTCTTGATTTCCTTGATTTTTGACGGGTCCACGTGTATCCCTTCTTTGCTGACTGTGTGACCTAGGAAATCCACTTTTCGAATCCAAAATTCCCACTTTGAGAATTTTTCGTATAGCTTTTCTTTCCTTAATGTTTCCAAGACCTGTTGGAGGTGTTGACTATGTTCTTCTTTACTCTTTGGATAGATGATTATAACATCTATGAACACGATTACAAATTTGTCTAGGAAAGAATGACATACTCGGTTCATTAAGTCCATGAACTCCTGGACGATCTTTAGGGAAGACGTCGGGGAAGTCGCAGACTTGTAGAATGTCTTTGATATCTTTCATTTCTTTTTTCCTTATCTACCACGTGGGCTAGGAAAGCATGGTAATATTTGAGCAGGTATTCTTGGGATTTGACGCAAGAGATGATTTGTAAATTGATATCAAGTGTATCCCCACAAATGATTAGATTTTTGCCATTTGGCAGATTAAGGTGAACGACCCTTTCGTGACAAAGTATATCGGCGTGGTGAAGGCTTACCCAATCCATACCGATAATTACATCAAAGATTCTAACAGTGATCGAAATTAGATCGATTTGGAATGAGATTTCATTTAAATCTAACGTGTGGCTTATGTACATATCGTTTGTGCTTTCCATTTTACCATTTTCCATTTCTTCTGTAAATGTCTTTTTAAGTGACTGTGGGTTTTGTTTAAGTAAGTGTTTGAATTCATGGCTCACGAAACTCCTCTCTGCACCATAATCAAAGAGTATGCATGCATAAGTGCTATTGAGGAGAAACATACCCGTAACCATCGTGGGATCAGCAATTGCTTCGTTTTTCCCTATTTCCAGAACTCTTCCTGTGATGCCAACATTCCTTGACTTAGGGAAATCCATCTTGTAGTTCCCAGCTTCAGTACACCCATCACACGCCTGGACCACACCTTCTCCAGGAACTTGGGTGACTGGTTGTGCTGGTGCCTTACAGAAACGGGCAGTGTACCATTCCATGTTGAAGTTATTACAGTGCATCACCCAACAATTCCCGTTGTAATGGAAATTGCATTTGCTGCACTTGGGTAGGTTTCCAGCATATTGCTTTGCTGGTGTAGGGGTAACAAGAATAGTGGTGGGATTAGTAGCGGCATGGACTTCCACTATATGTTTTTTCTTGGAAGGTTCTTTCTGTTGGATAAGGTGTCTAAGTCCATAACTTATTTGGTATATACTGGACCCGACCGGCATGGTCCATTTGGGTTGCATCTCATCCAAACTATTATGGATAATTTTATGAGAGTTATACACATATGTTTATTAATATATTATGAGTTATAATATATTAATATGAAGTTACATTATTTAATTAGTTTTAGTCTTATATTAATTATGAATTAATTTAGAGATTAAAAGGAAGACTAATTAGAGTATGGGCTATTTTGTTTTATATAGTGCGGGCTAATACTCATTTGTTAATGGGCTATGCTTACGTGGAAGTCCATGGATGATCCATGGAGCTTTTAACCCATGGATCCTTGGAAAGGAAAGGACATGGGTTATTAGGGTTTCACCCTAACCATGCACACTATATAAGCATGCTTATGGAGCATGAAATGGAACCTAAGAGAAAACTAGTGAACAAGTGTGTGTGTGCATGTGTGTGGCCGATTTTATACAAGAGTGTATACTCTCTCAAAGTTTTCCAAGAGTTTGTGGTGTTTGTGATTCCATTTGAGGCATTAACACTATTGGTGCTTGGCCCTCAAACTCCTTAGAACCAAACTCACCAAAAGGTATGTAATCTCTTCTAACTCTTTTATGTTGAAATGTTACCCATGCCATGTTAGATAGGTTATAAACCTTGGAAGATTATTATTTTGCATGTATTTAGACAAACATAGATCCAAGGTTTATTAGGGTTGCATTCACACTTAGGAAGTGTTAGATTGCTCAAAACCCAACAGTGGTATCAGAGCCTAGGCTTGCTTGTTTGATACTTGATGCAAAATAGTGAAAAAAAAGTCGAAATCGTTGCTGTCTGCATGGTGGACTCGCCGAGTCCATTGGGGGGACTCGACGAGTCCAAGGCAAACTTCAACCTACTCGACGAGTAAGTTCATGCACTTGATGAGTGGGATCGAAAGAGTGCAATTTTCCACTTTTGCTGCTGGAAATGGACTAGAAACATTACCCTAAACTGTTTTGGTGTTATAAAACTTATTTTAGTTGGTGTAATGGTTGTTCTAATCCATTTGCAATAGCATATATCAAAATTCCATGATTTTATGTGTTCATATAACTCTTGAATTTTTGATGATCATGTTCATGTTCTTATGAATTTAGAAAATGATAGGAATTATTTGCTGAATTGTTTAGAAATAATTCTTGATCATTTATGTGTTTTAATGGAGTCCATAATTTGTCCTCAAGTTATGGATTTCCAAAGGTCACTCTTATTTAACACACACTTAAAACACATAAGTTACATGAAAATGAAGAGTCTTCATTTTTGTGAACCTTTAATTCATAAGTTATGAAATGAAGAGTTTTGCAAAGTTACAAAACTTGCCCTCAAGTTTTGGAATTTGTAAAGTTTCACACACTTTAATAAACTTTAATTCCAACCCTTAGAGTTTTAATAGTTAAAATTCAACCCTTATACTATTTATAACATTAATGGTTAATTATTATATATATGTATAAGAATAAGTCGTTTTACCGTTAGTAGGCCTCATTCACGAAGCCGGTCTATAGGGTGGGTATAAGGTTGTTGCCTATAAAATGGCGACTTAATGGGTGTATACGCTCACCCACCGCTTGCTTGATCGGTGGAGGGTCGTTAGCCGAACGGGTAGAACAATGACTTTAAACCCTCATTAAAAGTATAATGAATATGATAAAGTAACTAAACTCTTTTAATTCCCAATCTTAGTTATTTTAGGAAAAATGTGAACATGGTGCTAGTCCATGGAATTCACACTTTGTACCTTACCAAGTCGTTGGTGGAGCGTGTGTGGTTAATCGGCACACTAACTAGGACTAGTAAGGATCACGAAGGGTGACTTAATGTTTGTCATAGATCAATGGAGCGTGTGTGGTTAACCGGCACATTGATTAGGTGATAATATTAAGGGTACCAAGTGAATTAGCATGGTTATTCACACCTTGTTTTGTGATCCTCGGCATCCCAGTCACAAAACTTGAAGGGCACAATCGAGATTGAAACATGCCATTGAAAAGTTCAATGAATCTCAAAAGAATATATGAATTTCAAATCCAATTAAACTTAATAAATCATTTCGTTTTCATGGTGGAAATTGGTGAATCGTCATTCACCTACCTTTCAAATATATTATTACTAAGATTACGACATCCCTCTTCTAAGTGTAATATAATGTGATTGGATCCTAGCCTTAATATTACATTTGGGTGTCTTATTAAGGATCCTAAATATCTAATCTAAACTTAATCTCTTCTTTTAGATGTCTTCCAACAATAATGCTTCAGGCTCTAACCCAACTGGTTCTTTCTCTCTCATGAATCTTTGTGGGAGGGTCATCTTTGATGGTTCCAACTTCATGGATTGGATTAGGAACATCAGGATGGTTACTCGTTATGAGGATAAGGAATATGTCCTCGATAAGGAGTTAAAAGAACTTGATGAGTCTACTACTACTCCTGAGGAGATCGCTGAATTCAGGACTCATGAGAGAGATGCTACTAAGGTGGCATGTATCATGATGGCCATGATGACAGCTGAGCTCCAAAAGTCGTATGAAGATTTCTACCCTTTCGAGATGCACCAAGACCTGATGGAAAGGTACCATCAGAGTGCTTGTCAGGAGCGGTAAGAAATAACTCGTCCATAATAACTACCCGCATGAAGGACAGTGAATCCGTCACGGGCCACATGCAAAAGATGCAAAGGTATGTGGACCATTTGTTGAAGCTGAATGTTAACATCCGCGAGGAGTTGGCAATTGACATCATTTTGCACTCCTTGCCTTCTTGTTATGATCATTTTCGAATGACATATCATATGAACAAGGAGGAAGTTACCCTCAGCAAGCTTCAAGGACTCTTGAAGACCGCGGAATCCGGTCTTAAGGGTAAGGCGGTTGTTACCTCTACTACTCCTACTCCAACATCTACCCCTGTTTTGGCTATTGGGCAAGGCAAAGGGAAGAAGAGGAAGCACCATTCGAAGGGTACCAAGAGAAAGTCTCTTGAAGGCTCCTCATCAAAGACCAAGAACGGTTCTTTCACTCCTTCTGCCATTCCCAAGGATGCTGGATGCTTTTATTGCCATGAAAAGGCACACTGGAAGCGAAACTGCCCTAAGTACTTGCAGGATCTAAAGGATGGGAAAGTGAAACCCACCCATGCAGGTATTTACACTATATTGTCTAATTACTCAACATATTCTAACTCTTAGGTGCTTGATATAGGATGTGGTATTCACATATGTTCTGATTTGCAGGGCCTAAGAAGAAGTGAGGATGTGGAGCACGGGAGGATAAACTTAATCATGGGGAATAGGAAGGCTTCACCTGTTTCCAAGATTGGAGTTTATACTTTGTTGCTTAATAATGGGTTAAAATTAGATTTGAATAAATGTGTGTACTCATCCGAAATGGAGAGGAATATTATTTCTTTTCATGCTTTGTACAAACAAGGTTTTACCTTTTCATTTGATAATGAATGTGGTGGTATTAATGCTTTCCTTAATAATGTGTTTTATTTTAAAGCATTACCTTGTGATGGTGTGTATGAAACTGTGTCGATTGTAGACAATTTAGGAAATAATGTGTTGTATATTGATTCTTCTACTAGCCTAGATAAAGCATCATT
Organism: Lactuca saligna; assembly: GCF_052625555.1. NCBI lineage: Eukaryota > Viridiplantae > Streptophyta > Magnoliopsida > Asterales > Asteraceae > Lactuca > Lactuca saligna. Next base: position 77,346,164 of record NC_136421.1, read on the forward strand.
GTGGAATTGTCGTCTTGGACATGTAAACAAGAAACGCATATGCCAACTCCAAAAGAGTGGAGTTTTGGAATCATTTGACCTTAAATCGGATGATAGTTGTGAATCTTGTCTACTTGGAAAGATGACAAAATCGCCCTTCACTGGAACTTGTGAGAGGGGTGAGGGTTTGTTGGACCTAATACATACTGATGTATGTGGGCCATTCAAAACTGCCACAAGGGATGCTAATTGGTATTATGTGACTTTTATTGATGATTTTAGTAGATATGGGTATGTCTACTTAATCAAACATAAGTCAGAAACCTTTGAAAGGTTTAAGGAATCAAGCAGGAAGTAGAAAATCAATTGGGCGGGAACATTAAGATGCTTAGATCAGATCGAGGGGGTGAGTATCTTAGTACCGAGTTCCTTGACTATCTTAAGGAGTGTTGGATTGTCTCACAATTGCCTCCTCCCAGGACACCACAACTGAATGGTGTAGCTGAGAGGTGTAATCGAACCTTGTCAGACATGGTTCGCTGTATGATGAGTCGAGCTTCGTTACCAATCTCTTTTTGGGGGTATGCATTAGAGACTGCCGCCCAAATCCTTAATCTAGTCCCTACAAAGAAGGTTACCAAAACACCTCATGAGATGTGGACTGGGAAGGTTCCCAATTTGGACCACATCAAAATTTGGGGCTGCGAGGCTTTCGTGAGGCGTGAAACTCATGATAAGCTTGAACCCCGAAGTGAAAGGTGTATTTTCATCGGCTACCCATAGAAATCCTTCGGTTACCTCTTCTACAGACCCAGTGAGAATATGGTCTTTGTAGCACGAAGAGGGATCTTTCGCGAGAAAGAATTTATAAGCCAAGGTGACAGTGGGAGGCAGATTGATCTTGAAGAAATTCAAGAATCATTTGGTGAAGGAACCTCAGACACTAGCAATCAACCTGAGGAGCAAACTCCTGTTGATCCAGCTGACGAGTCTGTACCTCCAAGGCGTTCTACACGGGTTAGGAACACACCTTCGTTTTATTATGGTTTTCATATTACTACGGAAGGTGATACATTTATCAGTGATAGTACATTAGTAAATTTGGATGAACCTAGCAGTGTTAAGGAAGCCATGGTAGGCCCGGAGTCTGCTAAATGGAAGGAGGCTATGGACAACGAGATACAGTCCATGTATGACAATCAAGTTTGGAACTTGGTTGACCATGTACCAGGCCGTAAAACAGTCGGGTGCAAATGGATCTTCAAGAAGAAGACAGACATGGAAGGAAAAGTGCATACTTATAAGGCTCGACTGGTTGCGAAGGGTTTTACTCAAACTCAAGGTATTGATTATGATGAAACCTTCTCGCTGGTAGCAAAGATTAAGTCTATTAGGGTTATGTTAGCCATTGCAGCATTTCATGATTATGAAATATGGCAAATGGATGTCAAAACCGCTTTACTTAACGGAAAGTTGGCTGAGGATGTGTACATGAATTAGCCAGAGGGTTTTGTCAGTGCAGAGTACCCTAATAGAGTATGCAAGCTTGAGAAATCCATTTATGGATTAAAACAAGCATCCCGTAGCTAGAATCTTTGTTTTGATGAGAAGGTAAAAGAGTTTGGCTTCTCGAGAAGCGAAAATGAGTCTTGCATGTATGTTAGAGCTAGTGGGAGTATAGTTAGCTTCTTGGTACTGTATGTGGATGACATACTACTCATAGGAAATGACATCCCAACCTTGCAGGAGGTTAAGTCCTGGCTTGGGAAGTGCTTTGCTATGAAGGACCTAGGGAGGCTACCTATATCCTAGGGATAAGGATATTAAGAGAAAGGAGTAGAAGACTAATTGGACTTAGTCAGAGTATCTACTTGGATAAGGTGTTGAAAAGGTTCAACATGGAGAATTCCAAGAAAGGAGATTTACCGATCCAAAGCATTACCAAACTGAGTAAGACTCAGAGTCCGAGTACAGAGGCAGAGATAGCTGAGATGAGCCAATTACCATATGCTTCCGCAGTTGGCTCGATCATGTATGCTATGACTTGTACCCGTCCTGATGTGGCATTTGCTTTGAGCATGGTCAGCAGGTATCAGGGCAACCATGGCAAGGCTCATTGGACAGCGGTAAAGAACATTCTCAAGTACCTACGGAGGACTAAGGATTGGATCCTTAGCCTTGGTGGCAATGATGACTTGAGAGTATTAGGGTATAGTGATGCTGGTTTTCAGACTGATAGGGATAATTTCCGCTCTCAGTCGGGCTGGATCTTTACCTTAAATGGAGGGGCAATCTCTTGGAAGAGTTCCAAGCAGGAGACGATGGCTGATTCAACTTGTGAATCAGAGTATATAGCAGCGAGTGAAGCAGCAAAGGAGGCGATATGGCTAAAGAACTTCATCGGAGACCTTGGAGTTGTACCAGCTATTAAGGAACCTATAGAGATTTTCTGTGACAACAATAGTGCAGTTACCTTAGCCAAGGAACCAAGAGATCATGGTAGATCTCGACACATTGACAGAAAATATCACTTCATAAGACACAAGATTGATGAAGGACTCCTTGTGACAAGGAGGATATCGTCGGATGAGAATCCTGCAGATCCCCTTACGAAGGGACTGACGAGGGTTAAGCATTTTCAGCATGCGAGACGCATCGGGCTGAGGGACGATATTAGTTTTGCAGATTAGATAGTTTTCCTGAAACTTGTAAGATGTAATCGACGTTTGATGATGAATAAAATTTGTGATTTATTTATAAGTAAAGTGTTACTATCATTGTCAATTATTTACTATTGTTTCAGTTTTGCATGTTTTGACTTCCAGAATAATTAATTTATTCAAACCTCCACAATCGATCATACGTCGGAAGTAGGTATGAATCAAGATTGTCATGAATTGGGTTTGTTGATGCCTTAAAGGTGTTTAGACATGGCAATGGTTGCTGCAACATTCATGAGTACTCTTAAGTTATGAGTATTGGTATAAACCCACGCTCACTTGTATCACTTCATGGAATTTATCTCGAGTGATCGTGAGACGATAATATCATATAAATCTTTAAACCTAGAGATATGAGTTGTTACCTATGAGTTGGTTGTGCATTGATTGCACGTAAACGCATCAGTAACTTGATGTTATAAAACGTTCCTTTGTGTACAATTCAATAAGTAGTAGAACAAGCATAATTAGTCAAAGTTTATCTGTTCCTTCTAGAAATAGAAGCGATATCTGGGCCCCTCGATGATTTTGTGTTGACCCATGTACCAGGCCTGGTCAGAACTAAACCGATGTGTTCAGTGAAGTTCTTCGTCAAACAAATCGGAAAATCGAGAAACAACTGCTAGACAATAAGCAAGACATAGTTCCATGTCCTTGTCCGGATGATATCATGAGAACATAGGATTATGTGATCACTTATCTAAAATGGCACTTCATAGTTCAACAATGTCTTCATAGTTCGAGGGAGTTTTCGAGAGCTACGATTGCTGGTTGGTTCCTGAAGTTATAGGCAAATACAGTTATTAGACTTATCCAAGTGGGAGTCTGTTAGATAAGGTGTCTAAGTCCATAACTTATTTGGTATATACTTGACCCAACCGGCATGGTCCATTTGGGTTGCATCTCATCCAAACTATTATGGATAATTTTATGAGAGTTATACACATATATTTATTAATATATTATGAGTTATAATATATATTAATATGAAGTTACGTTATTTTATTAGTTTTAGTCTTAAATTAATTATGAATTAATTTAGAGATTAAAAGGAAGACTAATTAGATTATGGGCTATTTGTTTTATATAGTGTGGGCTAATACTCATTTGTTAATGGGCTAGGCTTATGTGGAAGTCCATGGATGATCCATGGAGCTTTTAACCCATGGATCCTTGGAAAGGAAAAGACATGGGTTATTAGGGTTTCAACCTAACCATGCACACTATATAAGCATGCTTATGGAGCATGAAATGGAGCCTAAGAGGAAACTAGTGAACTAGTGTGTGTGTGTGTGCTTGTGTGTGGCCGATTTTATACAAGTGTGTATACTCTCTCAAAGTATTCCAAAAGTTTGTGGTGTTTTGTGATTCCATTTGAGGCATTCACACTATTAGTGATTGGCCCTCAAACTCCTTAGAACCAAACTCACCAAAAGGTATATAATCTCTTCTAACTCTTTTATGTTGAAATGTTCCCCATGCCATGTTAGATAGGTTATAAACGTTGGAAAATTATTATTTTTCATGTATTTAGACAAACATAGATCCAAGGTTTATTAGGGTTGCATGCACACTTAGGAAGTGTTAGATTGCTCAAAACCCAACACTTTCAAAGATTGATGCTTCTTTTTGTTCCAAAACATCTTCTTCTTGTTGTTGTTTCTATTGTTGTTGTTGTTATTTCTCTCTATGGGTTGCATCGGAAAAGCAATCATGAATCCTTTGCAGATGCCATGGTCAACGAGGGACTGTGCTAGTTGTTTGGCACTATCGAAAGTAACTGGCTTGGAAGCTAGCACGCTTTCTTGAATATGGGGTGACAGTCCCCATATATATCTCTCAATCTTCTTGCTCTCTAGAGCAACCATTCCTGGGAAAAGTATTATTAAGTCACTAAGCCTATTGGTATAGGTCGTGATGTCCGCGCCTACCATAGTCAGGCCCCGAAGCTCTTGATCGAGCTTCTCTACTTCGCCTCTCATATAGTACTCTTGTATGAGCATTTGTTTTAGGTTTTCCCATCCCATGGAGTTCGCCACTACCAGAGTTAGTGACTTGATGTGGCCATTCCACCATGTTAGGGCTCGTTCGGAGAAAGTGCAGGCAGCAAATTTTACCTTGCTCCCCTCTGGGCATGAGCAGATCTCGAATACTGCTTCCATTTTCTCTATCCATTGAGATAGAGCCATTACTCCTCCAGTACCATTAAAGGACATGGGTTTGCTGTTGGTGATGTCCTTGTAATTGCATTCCCCAGAACGACCCTGATGTTAACCATTGGTAGAGCTATTTATCCCTCCTCCTGACTCGTTGTTACTCATTTGAGCCATAGCTGCTGTGACAACAACTGTTATGGCTGCCTGGAAAACAACATTGTCCATTTATGGGGGTCGTAGTGGAGGTGGTGTTGGTGTTCCTGTAGTATTGAAGCATCGGCGATTCCTTCTTGGCGGCATGATTCTGCCATAAGGTAAAAGATGAATTCTTGATAAGTCTTCAGAAATGATTATGGAAAGTCTTAGTATTATATTGTGACAACCCGAAGTTCGTTCCATTATTTGTAACCCGTTTTCGTTAACAAAGCCGTTAAGTTCCAAAATTTGCCGCTAACTTTGTTTTAATTAAATTATTGCGACTTTTATTAATGTTTTATTAATGATAGAACACATTTTAAAGACATTAAAATATTTTCTATTTCATTTAGAAAATATTTAGTTTTATTTAAGTTGTAATTACAGCAACTTTATCGGGTGCGACCAAAATCACCGTCTAATGGCAGTATCGGGTAGAATTCCACCGTGTCCCCAACTTTCAGCATATATAAAGTTGAGAGAGCCTTATTTGAAGCTTTTTCCACTCTCTCTCTCTACTTTCTCTCTCTATTCTCTCTCTAAAATCTGATTTGAGCCAAAAACAACCAAATCAAGCTTCAAAACATCAAGGTAATTATCCTAGCTTCTAGTTTAACATCTTTGGCCTTCAAATTCGAGATTTTTATGATGAATGAGACCATAAACAAGTGTTTACGGTCTAGGAACCTCCTTAGGCCGTGAACACCTCATATGAGGGTTTAAAGCCTCAAAACCCCTCCAAAACACTTCTAGGGCTTAGATTCAACTTAGAAACTTGCATGCATGGACTAAGGACCCGAAAATCATGACATTGTTGGATTAATGTCTAAGTCCATAACTATATTTGGTATGTACTTGACCTGACCCGGCATGGTCCATTTGGGTTGCACTTCACCGACACAATTTATATGGATAGTCTTTTGAGAATAGTATATTTATGGTTTATATTAATATATTATAAGTTCTAATATATTAATAACGAATAATATTATTTAATTAGTATTGATCAAGACTTAATTTAGAATTAATTAAGTGATCAAAAAGAACTAATTAAATATGGACTCTTATATATATGGTATGGGCCAAGTTCATTTAGGTTGGGCTAAGCTTTCATGGATAGTCCATGGACTGTTTAACCCATGGATCCTAGGAAATGAAAGGTCATGGGTATTAGGGTTTAACCCTAATCCTCCACACTATATAAAGATGTCCTTGGTTGGTGAAATTGGCACTAGACAGAACCAAGTATCTATATTCTCTAAAGTCTTCCAAGGTGTTTTGGTGATTTGTGATTCCACTTGAGGCTTCCACACTATTGGGGCTAAGCTCTTAAAGCTTGAAGACATCAAGCTACATCAAAAGGTATGTGATCTAACTAGTACTTTGTAGTATAAGTGCTTCATAATATGCTAGTTAGGATTAAAGCCTTGGAAAGTTCTTATTTGCATGTATAATAAAGAAAACAAAGATCCAAGGTTTATAGGGTTGCATGTACACCATAGGAGTGTTAGAATGCTCAAAACCCAACAGTGGTATCAGAGCCATGGGTTGTTTTCTATTACATTTGATGCAAATGTTTTTTTTTTCCAAGTTGAAGGAAAAAAAAAGAAAATGGAAAAAAAAAATTGACGTTTGTCAAATTTTAAGATAATTAATTGTTTTTGTGAAAAACTAATTATTTGTAAAATTTTAATCATTTGCTATATGAGTTAAATTAGGTCAAATTTAGTAATAGATAAAATGATATGATTATTTTATTAGTTTTAAAAGTTTGATCTAAAGAGTTTTTTGAAACCTCCATAAGTTATGGATATCAAAAGGTTTAAAAAAAAATTGACTCAAAGTTTTTTATGGAGTTAGAAAAATTGGTGTTAATGTTTTAAAGAATTCCATAACTTGTTCTTAAGTTATGGAACATGAAAAGTTTCATCATTAAACAAACATTAAACTCCATTAGTTATGAGATCCAAAAAGTTTTTTTTTTGAATTATTTTGATCTTATGAGTTGATTTAGATTAATATAAAATTATGTGTTAATATGTTTTCAATCCATTTTAATCTAAGAGTTGATTCTAAAATGTATTTTTGTAACTTGTCCTCAAGTTACTTGAAAAGTCACATTTAAGTTTCTTAAAACTCATAAAATTTGTAATAGGTTACAAAATGAAGAGTCTTGTCCTCATTAAATGGTTTTATGACTCCAACACTTGTCCTCAAGTTATGGAGGTTCAAGAGTCTCTTTATTAAATAAAACAAATGTGTAACCTTAATTAATTCCATAAGTTACAAAATAAAGAAAAGTTACATTCTTTTATTAGTTTAAAGTCTTCCATAACTTGTCCTCAAGTTATGAAACTTGAAGAGTCTTTTAATTAAAACTACTTTAAACACATAAGTTATGGAATTAATTAGTTTTTAATAGTTTCAAAACTTTCCCTCAAGTTTTGGAATTTGAAATGTTTTCACTTATGAATACTTTAATTCCAAGTTAGCCCTTAGAATTTTAAAAGTTAAAATTCAACCCTTATACTTTATAATATTATAAGTTAATAATATTTATATATATGTATAAGAGTAAAGTCAGTCTTACCGTTAGTAGGCCTCATTCACGAAGCCGGTCTATAAGGGGGGTATAAGGTTACTGCCTATAAAATGGCAGTTTAATGGGTGTCCACTCTCACCCACCGCTTCCTTGACCGGTGGAGGGTCGTTAGCCGAACGGGTAAGACAAGGACTATAATTCTCCCTTCATTAAATGTATTAATGATAAATACTAAGTAACTAAACGTTTTATAAATACCAAATCTTAGTTACTTAGGAAAATGTGAATAAGGTGCTAATCCATGAAATTACACTTTGCACTTTGTTTAAGTCGGTTAGTGGAGCGTGTGTGGTTAACCGGCACTCTAACTCGTATTTAACAAGGTAGGCAAAAGGTAAGTTCATAGTTATCATAGTATCGATGGAGCGTTTGTGGTTAACCGGCACATCGATTGAGGGGTAAACACTTAATGGTACCAAGTAATTTGGATGGTTACTTCACACCTTGTTTTGTGATCCTCGGCATCCCAGTCACAAAACCTGAAGGGCACACTCGAGATTGAAACATGCTATTGAACAGTTCAATGAATCTTAAAGATCTAGGACTTTCAAACCAATGAAAACCTAATAATACATTTCGTTTATCTTGGTGGAAATTGGTGAATCATCATTCAACTACCTTCTAATATTTTATAGCTTGGATTACGGCATCCCTCTTCTAAGTTATAAAATAGTTTCTTGGGTCCTGGCCTTAATATTTCATATTGGGTGTCATATTAAGGACTTTAGATCAACTATCTTGAATATCTCCCATAACATGTCTGGTTTAGACATTTATGATCTTCCCAAATCTCTTGAAACAAGCTTTCCTAAATCAAGATGATGTCCCTTGGAAATCATACTTCTTTCACCTCCTCAAATTATTCTCCCTAACCCACAAGTTCAAAGTCACTCAAGCCTTATTGGCAAGGCAAGGTCTAGGTGTGATCACATCTTGGAGATGTAGTCACATATTGACAAGCCGAGAGAGAAGGGTGTCAAAGTATTAAGAAAGTTGGTGGTTCAACTACTTTCTAAGTCACATAGTGAGTTCTTTTGGAACACCTATGAAATAGACTATGACAAGACCCTTAATGATCTTATCTATTTGCTAAGATCAACTTCTTAAAACTTTATGGACATTGACAATGATGACATTGGATATCTAGTAAAGCTCTCTCTTCCCTGTGGAAAGGGATCGGCCATAGTCAACTCGGTTGACCAAATGGTAAAGAGAAAAACTAAGTCTCTGATAGTCCCGTGTACCATTATCAAAGGGTCCATATGTTTATATTGCCAAAGGAAGTGTCATTATTTGCGAAGCTGCCAAATTTACCTAAGGATGTTAAAGTCAATAAGTTTGACTCTACTTTAGGTAAAGTCCACTATCTAACTCTGCTAAGTTTCTATTCTGAGGTTCTTGATACATGATTTGACTGGGTCACATGGTGATGTTTTGAGAATCAAAGAAAAGTGAAGAAACTTAAAGAAAGAATATGCTGAATCTGATCGCGTAGATGGATTTCTATCGCGTAGTTTGAAGATCGGATTCTTGAGCTACTTCTTAGGAGTTATGAGATGTTGCTTAGGAATAGATAACAACAACTTTTTCATATGGATTGTAAGGATAAGTTTTTCTGCTAAGTTTTTAAAATAAAAGGAAAAATGATGATTTTATTTATTTTAAAATATCCTTACAATGGCATTTGAGGAAAAATTGTTGCTTATATGATTCCATTAATAGCAAGAGTGGAAATATGAAATTGATTCTTTCATTTGTGGTAATGTCTAAATTTACCAAATAAGGAAAGATTTTCATCACCCAAGTTTCAATTGGACCAGGACTTGGAATCATGCAAGGTGTATAGCATGATGAATGAGAACTTTCAAGTATCGGAAAATTAAGACTAATTACTTGTTCACATGGATGTGTGAGTCAAGTAAAGGACTAAGGGATCCAGTACATATTCTTGTGCACTGGTCAAGTCGACCACAAAAGATCGATAAGACTATTTGTCATAGTTTACTAAAGCTCAGTAAATGTGATTATACTTACAAGCTTAAGTGTAACTCTGAGACATGGGAAAAGGTTCCAATGTATGGCATAGCGAATAAGAAGAATCAGCTTAAGCAGAAAGATAAAAGTTTCTCAAATCTGAAAAGATGGGAGAGTACTTTAGTATCAGTTTTGTGATCATCTTAATGATTAAGAAACCATAGCACAATTAGTTCTCTAAGGAAATCTTAGTGCATTCTTATGACTAAGAAGAGAAATTTGAATAGTTGAAATGGTTAAATCAAGAAGATGAGCCATACTTTGTTCCAATACAATTTTTAGAGTCATACTCCAAGATTGTAAATTGAGTGATGTGTCTTAAAGAAGGTTTAAAACACTTATCAAATGTAAGAGTAAAAGTTTTCTACTCTTGTACATTTGAAATTGGTAAGTTGTGATGTTTTGGATAAAACAAAGACCAACTTAGGCCAATTGTGTGAAGTGTTTGTCTTGATTAGAATCCACACTATCTCTTGGATATTTGACAAGGGAGTCTTATAGGTCAAGAGGACAGTGGGAGTCTTAATGGTTTTGAAAGTCTCAAGAACTAATCAAGAATAGAACCTGAAGTTCTTCACTAGCACACGAGTTGCAGATTATAACCTATCGTGTTGACATATTCTGTGCCCATTCCAGTTAAAGTTGGCTTTGCATATGACTTCTTAGAGTTCTCAATTTGTTGCACAACAACTTGGAAGCAATGACAGGCCCTTGAGCTGCCAGGTGGCAAGAAGTTAAGATTGAGTTCAGTCCATATGAGTTTGGATTTGTCATTATCCTTGTCTTGTGACTAGGGTTTTGAAAATTCACGTGGATAAGAACACATACACCATTAAATCTAAGTGTCATAAGGTTTCTCTACGATTCATAAAAATGATGGTGAGGAAACACTTTCACTAAGTAGATTTTACCTAGATAGCAATTGTGATATTTGTAGTCTCAAAGTCGTTAGTGGAGCGTGTGTGGTTTACCGCCACACTAACCTGGACTTGTGAGAAGTGGCAAAAACGTCTAACCATTATGATTACAGCAACCCTCTTCATAATTGTTTAGACACACAAGTGTGCTATCTAAGGAAAGGTGTTTGATTTTGATAAAGTTTTATCAAAGCAATCTAGTATCAGAAATCTGAACTTTGGTAAGAAAGTCAATAAAGTATTGATTTCTAGAAGTCGAGCTTTCTTAGTATATGTCAAAGCTAGTGGGAGCATAAGTGTTATGCTAATAATCATCATGTTAGTGGGAGCATGATAATTATGAAAAGTATTGCTAGTTAGCAATGTTAATTATAGAAAACAAAAGGTTTCAATTGGGAAAGAGTTGTTTTGCTATAAATAAGGGAGAGGAAATTATACTTCATCTCAAATCTATAAGCTTAGATCATGAGGTTTTAATCATTTAGTCAAGGATATATATATGAATTTCATGTTGGAATGGCTCAACATAAGGAAATTCTGTATATGGGTCCATTATTTGCGTTCTAAAATTCGATTATGATTACGGCATCCCTTTTCATAATCTGATTACATGTGCTACATTCACCCTTTCTAAAATTTTCCAAATGCTTGGGGCATCAAGAAGGGAAAAAGGTTTAGAACTAGATATGACTAAAAGGATTAAACAATTATTGAGGACAATCTAAGGTTTACCAAAGATTTGTTGTTCAAGGACAGTTGGAAGTATAGTCATAATTCTAGAAGGTCCATATTGACATAATCTGGAAGGAGGAAACTCTTGCTCAGAAGTGATAGTCAAAATGGAATCTGGAAATGTTTCAAAGTTAGAAATTTTTCATTCTGTGTAAAATTAAGGAAACTTAATGCAAGAAGGATGTTTCCAAGGAGTTGATCTCCTTTGGAATGCTCTGTAATGTTTGTTGTCAAGTCTTTATGACTTTGTGCATAATTATTACAAGAGGATCAATGCATATAAGTTTAGAGTCTAACAGATGTCAGTAAATGCCATGAATTTGGAATTCTTGCATTTGCAGTAAGGATTTGGGACTGTGAAAAGTGAATCATTGAAGTTATGTTCAATTGATCCAGTTCACAAAGTAAATATCATAGACAAACATAGTATGCATACTTGGTGTATAGCATGACTAGTGTTTAAGAAAACATAGTGTACATGCTTGGAGCATGGGACAACTATTGTTTTAAATTCAAGAATAAAGTTGATAGTTGAAACAGTATACAATAAATAATGTGTAATCATATGGTGATAAATATATGGTGTTTTATTTATATTCATAAGTTCTGAGACCATATTGGATTCAATTACTATGGTGTTTCACTTTGCATGTTTTGACTTCCCGAATAAACTAGGTTATTCTTCCGAAATGACTAAGTTATTCAAACCATCCACAGTCGGTCATATGTTGGAATTAGATATGAATTAAGACTGTCATGGGTTGGCTTGTAGAGGTCTAAGGTGTTGGACAAAGGGCTACAACACTCATGAGTGCTCATAAGTTCTGAGTATTGGATTCAACCCGCGCTCATTTGAATCACTTCATGGATTTTATCACGAGTGTGTTGGATTAGATGTCTAAGCCCATAACTATTATTGGTATGTACCTGACCCGAGAGTAGCATGGTCCATTTGGGTTGCATATCATCAGGACAATTTGTTAGGATGGATTTTTGAGAGAAGGTTATTTATGGTTTATTAATATATTATAAGTTATAATATATTAATATGAAATCATATGTTTTAATTAGTATCGATCAAGAATTAATTTGGAATTAATTTAGTGATCAAAAGAGACTAATTAAATCTATGGGGACTAATTATGAAAATAAGTTATATTTATATGTGTTGAGCTTATGATCCATGTTGGACCAAGTTTATGTATGGATACATAAAGAGTTGGGCCACATGAACCATGGATCATAAAACCCATGGGTATGGATTATGGGTTATACCCATGACCCTTGGAATCCTACATATAAATAGGTTACTCCATAGCCAAAATCACCACTTCTTTTCTTAGAGAAATATGGAGGTGTTTTGGTGCATGGAATTCTCTCTCAAGAGCCACCTTTGTCCTAGGTGTGTTGTGATTCCATTTGAGGCATTTCATACTATTGGTGCTAAGCTCTTAAGGCCAAATACATCAAGACTTCAAGCCACATAAAAGGTATGTTTCCCTAAATAGTATATTATATGGTTTATGTCAAATGCATGCTAGTTATAGGTTTAAAGCCTTGGAAACCATTTGCATGTATAATTAGTGAAAACATAGATCCAAGGTATTTAGGGTTGTATGTACACCATAGGATGTTGTATTATACCAAAACCCAACAGTGGTATCAGAGCCATGGGTTGTTTTCTAGTATATTTGATGCAAATGTATTTTTTTCAAGTTGATGGAAAAAAAACATGAAGTTTGTCAAATTTTATGATAATTACTTGATTTTATGAAAAACTAATAATTTGTAGAAATGAGTCACTTTTCTACAAGAGTTGAATTAGATCAATTTATTAAAAGATAGAATGATATGATTATTTTATTTTTTTTAAAAGTTTGATCTAAGTGGTTTTAAGGAGTTACAAATTTTGTCATAAAATTTTGGAACTCAAAAGTTTTTTTTTTAAGTTATGATCTTAAGAGTTTTGAAACTTCCATAACTTATGGATGTGAAATGTCTCATTTATTAACTCTTTAGGTTTTGAAGTCCAAGAGTCTTCAAAGGATAATTATCAAAGTTTCAAGATTTGTATTAGTTTATATGATTATCTAATTTCTTGAAAATTGTTGATGTGAATTATTTTTACTTATGAGTTTAATCTAGATCATAGAAAAATTATTTGATTATTGTGTTAATTGAAATATTTGATCTTAATAGTTTTTATGAACTCGATAACTTGTCCTCAAGTTATGGAAAGTGAAGAGTTTTTTTTTAAAGTGTCATTAAGACTCATAGGTTATGAAAATAGAAGAGTCTCTATTTTTAATGTCATCATTAAATGATTTAATGTCTTCCATAACTTGTGCTCAAGTTATGGAACTTGAATTTTTTTTTTCATTAAACCTTAATTAAACTCATAAGTTACGAAAAAGCCAAGAGTTTTGAAAGGTTTCAAAACTTGTTCTCAAGTTTTGGAATTTGTAAAGTTACCCCCCATGTATACTTTAATTCCAAACTAGACCTTAGAATTTTAAAAGTTAAAATTCAACCCTTATACTTTATAATATTATAAGTTAATAATATTTATATATATGTATAAGAGTAAAGTCAGTCTTACCGTTAGTAGGCCTCATTCACGAAGCCGGTCTATAAGGGGGGTATAAGGTTATTGCCTATAAAATGGCAGTTTAATGGGTGTCCACTCTCACCCACCGCTTCCTTGACTGGTGGAGGGTCGTTAGCCGAACGGGTAGGACAAGGACTATAATTCTCCCTTCATTAAAAGTATTAATGTTAAATACTAAGTAACTAAACCTTTTATAAATACCCAATCTTAGTTACTTAGGAAAACATGAATAAGGTGCTAATTCATGAAATTACACTTTGCACTTTGTTTAAGTCGGTTAGTGGAGCGTGTGTGCTTAACCGGCACACTAACTCGTATTTAACAAGGTAGGCAAAGGGTAACTTAATGTTTATCATAGTATCGATGGAGTGTGTGTGGTTAACCGGCACATCGATTGAGGGGTAAACACTTAAGGGTGCCAAGTAATTTGCATGGTTACTTCACACCTTGTTTTGTGATCCTCGGCATCCCAGTCACAAAACCTGAAGGGCACACTCGAGATTGAAACATGCCATTGAACAGTTCAATGAATCTCAAAGATCTAGGAGTTTCAAAACCAATTAAAACCTAATTATTATTTCGTCTTTCATGGTGGAAATTGGTGAATCGTCATTCATCTACCTTAAAATATTTTATATCTTGGATTACGGCATCCATCTTCTAAGTTATAAAATATTTTGTTGGGTCCTAGCCTTAATATTTCATATTGGGTGTCATATTAAGGACTTTAAATCAACTATCTTGAATATCTCCCAAAAGATGTCTAGTTTAGACATTTATGATCTTCCCAAATCTCTTGAAACAAGCTTTCCTAATGAAGATGATGTCCCTTGGAAATCATACTTCTTTCACCTCCTCCAATTATTCTCCCAAACCCACAAGTTCTTGAAAAGTTTAACATCACTCAAGCCCTATTGGCAAGGCAAGGTCTAGGTGTAGTCACATCTTGGAGATGTAGTCACATATTGACAAGCCGGGAGAGTTAGGTGTCAAAGTCTTGAGAAAGTTGGTGGTTCAATCACTTTCTAAGTCACATAGTGAGTTCCTTTGGGACACCTATGAAACAGACTATGACAAGACCCTTAATGATCTTATCTATTTGTTAAGATCAACTTCCTTAAAACTTTATGGACATTGATAATGATGACATTGCATATCCAATAAAGCTCTCTACCCAAAGGAAAGGGATCGGCCATAGTCAACTCGGTTGACAAAATGGTAAAGAGAAAAGCTAGGTCTGTGATAGTCCCGTGTACCATTATCAAAGGGTCCATATGTTTATATTGCCAAAGGAAGGGGCATTGGTTGCGAAGCTGCCAAATTTACCTAAGGAGGTTAAAGTCAATAAGTTTGACTCTACTTCAGGTAAAGTCCACTATCTAACTCTGTTAAGTTTCTATTCTGAGATTCCTGATACATGATGTGACTGGGTCACGTGGTAATGTTTTAAGAATCTAAGAAAAGTAAAGGAACTTAAAGAAAGAATATGTTGAATCTAATCGCATAGATGGATTTCTATCGCGTAGTTTGAAAATCGGATTCTTAAGCTACTTCTTAGGAGTTATGAGATATTGTTTAGGAATAGATAACAACAAGTTTTCATATGGATTGTAAGGATAAGTTTTTCCGCATAGTTTTAAAATAAAAGAAAATTTTTGATTTTAGTTATTTTAAAATATCCTTACAATGGCATTTAAGGAAAAATTGTTGCTTATATGATTTCACTAATAGCAAGAGTGGAAATATGAAATTGATTCTTTCATTTGTGGTAATGTCTAAATTTACCAAATAAGGAAAGATTCTCATCACCCAAGTTTCAATTGGACCGGGACTTGGAATAATGCAAGTTGTATAGCATGATCATTGAGAACCTTCAAGTATTGGAAAAATTAAGACTACTTACTTGTTCACATGAATGTGTGAGTCAAGTAATGGACTAAGGGATCGAGTACACAGTCATGTGCACTGATCAAGTCCACCACAAAAGATCAATAAGATTATTCATCATAATTTACTAAAGTTCAGTAAATATGGTTATACTTACAAGCTTAAGTGTAATTCTGAGACATTGGAAAAAGGTTCCAATGTAAGGCAGAGCAAATAAGAAGAATCAAATTAGGCAGAAGGATAGAAGTTTCTCAAATCTGAAAAGATGGGAGAGTACTTTCGTATCAGTTTTTATGATCATCTTAATGATTTAGAGACCTTATCACAATTCTTCCTCTAAGTGCTTTCTTATAGCTAAGAAGAGGAACTATGAATTGTTGAAGTGGTTAAATCAAGAAGATGATTCATACTTCGTTCCAAAATCAATTCTTAGAGTCATACTCCAAGATTGTAACTTGAGTGACATGTCTCAAAGAAGGTTTAAAACACTTTTCAAATGTAAGAGTAAAAGTTTTCTACTCTTGTACATTTCAAATTGGTAAGTTGTGATGTTTTGGATAAAACAAAGACCAACTTAGTCCAATTGTGTGAAGTGTTTGTCTTGGTTAGAATCCACACTATCTCTTGGATGTTTGACAAGGGAGTCTTATAGGTCAAGAGGACAGTGGGAGTCTTAAAGGTCTTGAAAGTCTCAAGAACTAATGAAGAACAGAACCTGAAGTTCTTCACTAGCACAAGACTTGAGGTTTGTAACCTATCGTGTTGACATATTCTGTGCCCATTCCAGTTAAAGTTGGCTTTGCATATGAGTTCTTAGAGTTCTCAATGTGTTGCACAACAACTTGGAAGCAATGGCGGGCCCTTGAGCTGCCAGGTGGCAAGAAGTTATGATTGACTTTAGTCCATATGAGTTTGGATTTGTCATTATCCTTGTCTTGTGACTATGGTTTTGACAATTCACATGGATAAGAACATATACACCATTAAATCTAAGTGTCATAAGGTTGCTCTTCGATTCATGAAAATGATGGTAAGGAAACTCTTTCACTAAGTATATTTTGAGTAGATAGCAATTGTGGGAATGACAAAAGGTCTAAACATTATGATTACGGCATCCCTCTTCATAATTGTTTAGACACACATGTGAGCTATCTAAGAGAGGCGTATGATATTGATAAAGTCTTATCAAGGCAATCTAGTATCAGATATCTGAACTTTGGTAAGAAAGTCAATAAAGTATTGAATTCTAGAAGTTTAATTGATTTCTGGGTACATGTCAAAGCTAGTGGGAGCATAAGTGTTATGCTAATAATCATCATGTTAGTGGGAGCATGATAATTATGATAAGTATTGCAAGTTAGCAATGTTAATTATAGAAAACAAAAGGTTTCAATTGGGAAAAGTTGTTTTACTATAATTAAGGGAAAGGAAATTATACTTCATCTCAAATCTATAAGCTTAGATCGTGAGGTTTTAATCAATTAGTCAAGGAAATATATATGAATTTCATGTTGGAATGGGTCAACATAAGGAAATTCTGTATATGGGTCCATTATTTGCGTTCTTAAATTCGATTATGATTACGTCATACCTTTTCATAATCTGAACTTGGCAAATAGAAATGGAAATGTTATAGCAAAACACTGGTTTAGTCTTTATGTGAGACATCATGAATCGTGTCCCATATGCTTTGGATATAGGATAGACTACATGTGCTATATTCATCCTTTGTAAAATTTTCCAAATGCTTGAGGCATTAAGAAGGGAAAAGGTTTAGAACTAGATATGACTAAAAGGATTAAACAATTATCAAGGACAATCTAAGGTTTACCAAAGATTGGTTACTCAAGGACAGTTGGAAGTATAGTGATAATTCTGGAAGGACTATATTGACATAATCTGTAAGGAGGCAACTCTTGTTCAAAAGTGATAGTCAAAATGGAATCTTGAAATGTTTCAAAGTTAGAATTTTCAATCTGTTTGTGATTAGGAAACTTAATGCAAGAAGGATGTTTCTAAGGAGCTGATCTCTTTTGGAATTCTCTGTAATGGTTGCTGTCAAGTCTGTTTGACTTTGTGCATAATCATTACGAGAGGATCAATGCATATATGTTTAGAATCTAACAGATTTCAGTAAATGACATGAATATGGAATTCTTGTATTTGTAGTAAGGATTTGGGAGTGTGAAAAGAGAATCATTGAAGTTATGTTCAATTGATCTAGTTCACAAAGTAAAGATCATAGACAAACATAGTATGCATACTTGGTGTACGACATGACTAGTGTTTAGAAAACATAGTGTACATGCTTGGAGCATGGGACAACTATTGTTTTAAATTCAAGAATGTAGTTGATAACTGAAACAGTATACAATGAATAATGTGTAATCATATGGTGATAAATAAAAGGTGTTTTATTTATGTTCATAGGTTTTGATACCATATTGGATTCAACAATTCTTGTGTTTCATTTTTCATGTTTTGAATTCCAAAATAAACTAGGTTATTCTTCCGGAATGACTAAGTTATTCAAACCATCCATAGTCGGTCATATGTTGGAAGTAGATATGAATCAAGACTGTCATGGGTTGGCTTGTAGAGGTCTAAGATGTTGGACAAAGGGCTACAACACTCATGAGTGCTCATAAGTTCTGAGTATTGGATTCAACCCGCGCTCATTGGAATCACTTCATGGATTTTATCACGAGTGATCATGAGACGATAATATCTTATATTCTTCAAACCTATAGATATGAGTTGTTACTATGAGTTGGTTGTACATTGATTGCACGAAAACGCATTTGGTAACTCGGTGCTATAAAACGTGCCTTTGTGTATGATTCAACAAGTAGTAGAACAAGCAATATGATTCGAAGTTTATCCATTCCTTTTACGTTTGGGATAAAAGCAATATATGTGGGCCCCTCGATGATTTGATGATGACAAATGGAAGTGCTCGGCCGGGCCAGGACTGATTTGATTTGTTCAATTAGTCAATCGTCATATATCAGAAATCGGGAAACAACAAATGGACAGAGAGAATGATTATAATCCATGTCTCAGTCCATATGGTATTTAGAATGGAGGAATATATGATCCCTTATCTAATGGACGCGTCATTGATTTGTTCAGAGTTCGACAGCGGCTTTAAGAGCTACGATTGCTAGTCGGGTTATGAAGTTATACTTGCAGTAGTAGTTTTAGACTTATCCAAGTGGGAGACTGTTGGATTAGATGTCTAAGCCCATAACTATTATTGGTATGTACTTGACCCGAGAGTAGCATGGTCCATTTGGGTTGCATATCATCAGGACAATTTGTTAGGATGGACTTTTGAGAGAAGGTTATTTATGGTTTATTAATATATTATAAGTTATAATATATTAATATGAAATCATATGTTTTAATTAGTATCGATCAAGAATTAATTTGGAATTAATTTAGTGATCAAAAGAGACTAATTAAATCTATGGGGACTAATTATGAAAATTAGTTATATTTATATGTGTTGAGCTTATGATCCATGTTGGACCAAGTTTATGTATGGATACATAAAGAGTTGGGCCACATGAACCATGGATCATAAAACCCATGGGTATGGATTATGGGTTATACCCATGACCCTTGGAATCCTACATATAAATAGGTTACTCCATAGCCAAAATCACCACTTCTTTTCTTAGAGAAATATGGAGGTGTTTTGGTGCATGGAATTCTCTCTCAAGAGCCACCTTTGTCCTAGGTGTGTTGTGATTCCATTTGAGGCATTTCATACTATTGGTGCTAAGCTCTTAAGGCCAAATACATCAAGACTTCAAGCCACATAAAAGGTATGTTTCCCTAACTAGTATATTATATGGTTTATGTCAAATGCATGCTAGTTATAGGTTTAATGCCTTGGAAACCATTAGCATGTATAATTAGTGAAAACATAGATCCAAGGTATTTAGGGTTGTATGTGCACCATAGGATGTTGTATTATACCAAAACCCAACAGAGTGATCATGAGATGATAATATCTTATATTCTTCAAACCTAGAGATATGAGTTGTTACTATGAGTTGATAGTACATTGATTGCAAGAAAACGTATTTGGTAACTCGGTGCTATAAAACGTGCCTTTGTGTATTATTCAACAAGTAGTAGAACAAGTCATATGAGTCGAAGTTTATCCATTCCTTTTACCTTCGGGATAAAAGCGATATCTGTGGGCCCCTCGATGATTTGATGATGACAAATGGAAGTACTCGGTCGGGCCAGGACTAATTTAATTTGTTCAATTAGTCAGTCGTCATAAATTGGAAATCGTGAAACAACAAATGGACAGAGAGAATGATTATAATCCATGTCTCCATCCATATGATATCTAGAATGGAGGAATATATGATCCCTTATCTAATGGAAAAGTCATTGACAAAGGTCAGAGTTCGACAGAAGCTTTTGAGAGCTACAATTGCCAGTCGGTTCCTGAAGTCATACGCAATAATAGTTTTAGACTTATCCAAGTGCGAGACTGTTGGATTAATGTCTAAGTCCATAACTATATTTGGTATGTACTTGACCCGACCGGACATGGTCCATTTGGGTTGCACTTCACCGACACAATTTATATGGATAGTCTTTTGAGAATAGTATATTTATGGTTTATATTAATATATTATAAGTTCTAATATATTAATAAGGAATCATATTATTTAATTAGTATTGATCAAGACTTAGTTTAGAATTAATTATGTGATCAAAATGAACTAATTAAATATGGACTCTTATATATATGGAATGGGCCAAGTTCATTTAGGTTGGGCTAAGCTTTCATGGATAGTCCATGGAGTGTTTAACCCATGGATCCTAGGAAATGAAAGGTCATGGGTATTAGGGTTTAACCCAAATCCTCCACACTATATAAAGATGTCCTTGGTTGGTGAAATTGGCACTAGTGTGGTACACTAAGAAGGGCTAGCCAATTTCACTAGAGAGAACCAAGTATCTATATTATCTAAAGTCTTCCATGGTGTTTTGGTGATTTGTGATTCCACTTGAGGCTTCCACACTATTGGGGCTAAGCTCTTAAAGCTTGAAGACATCAAGCTACATCAAAAGGTATGTCATCTAACTAGTACTTTGTAGTATAGGTGCTTCATAATATGCTAGTTAGGATTAAAGCCTTGGAAAGTTCTTATTTGCATGTATAATAGAGAAAACATAGATCCAAGGTTTATAGGGTTGCATGTACACCATAGGAGTGTTAGAATGCTCAAAACCCAATATACATATGATGTATGGACATGAGTTTATAGCCCAAGCATGTTCATGGACCGTAAACCGTCATTCACGGATCATAAACTCATGTTAATGAGTCAAAATGCCCTTAAACACCTTCAAAATGCTTCCATGGGAGTGTAGAACCTCATAGACCTTCATGTGATGCACCAAAACATCCTCAAATGCATCAAACTTGAGTTTACGGCCCAAGAAAATTCTTGGACCGTAAACCCACCCCCTTAGACCATAAACACCCAACAAAGGGTGTTGAGGTGCCTTTAATCCCTTGAAAAGCTTGGTTTTGGACCTAGAATCACATGTGATTGAATTACAACCATCAAATCCCTTAATTCATGGACAAACATGAGTTTACGGTTGTAAACTAATGAGTTTAAGGTAGTAAACTGTTGGATAAGGTGTCTAAGTCCATAACTATTTCTGGTATGTACTTGACCCAACCCGGCATGGTCCATTTGGGTTGCATGGCACCATGCAATTGGATAGACTAAATGAGAGAAATAACGCTTGGAGATTATTAATATATTATAAGATCTAATATATTAATAATATTATTTGATTAGTTTGATCAAGAATTAATTTAGAATTAATTAAGTGATCAAAAGATAACTAATTAAATATATGGGTTGATTAAGTAAATCATCCATATCTTGTATAGTGGGCTAAAAGGCTCCATGGATCATCAAGTTGGGTTCCACCCATAGGATGCTCCATGGATGCTCCATGGGAGTTACAAACCCATGGGTCATGGAAATGAAGAGTCATGACACATTAGGGTTTAACCCTAGATGTGTCAACACTATATAAGTAATATGATCTCCTCCCATATCGGTTACACTAAGTAATAAGGGGGCTTGGCCGATTTGAAGAAGTGAGTATACTCTCATAAGTTCTTCCAAGAGCATTTGGTGTTGTGTGAAGCATTTGAGGCATCACCACTTGAGGTGCTAGGCTCACAAGGTTTCAAGGAACACAAGCAACAACAAGGTAAGTTATTCTATCTATACTTTATGTTAAAATTGTTCCCCATGTATGCTAGATAGGATATAACCTTGGAATTCAACTTTGCATGACAAATTAGACAAACATAGATCCAAGGTTATTAGGGTTGCATGTACACTTAGGAAGTGTTAGAATGCTCAAAACCCTTTAGTGGTATCAGAGACTAGGCTTGTTTGTTCTTATTTGTGCTTAAAAGTTGAAAACAGGATCGAAAATTTGCTGTCTGCGATCGGACTCGTCGAGTCTATTGGGGGGACTCGTCGAGTCCATGTGTATCTTCAACCAACTCGGCGAGTCATGTTCATGCACTCGGCGAGTAGGGTCGAATGAGTGCAGAATTTCGATTCAGTTGCTGGAAAATGAATTAGAAAAATTACCCTAAACTGTTTTAGTAAATATAAACTTGTTTTTGGTGGTGTAATGTTTTGCTAATTCATTTACAACAACTAGTTATCAAAATTACAAAGTTTTATGTAATTTTTGATTATGTTCATATTCATGTTCTTGTTCTTATGAAGTTTTAGATGATCATAGGAATTATTTGTAACCTATTTGGTAGTTTAATTCTTGATCATAATGTGTATTAATGGAGTCCATAACTTATCCTTAAGTTATGGAAAACCAAGAGTCACTTGAGTTAAAAACCATTAAGAAAACACAAGAGTTATAAAAATGAAGAGTCTTCATTTTATGACTCTATTAAACTCATAAGTTACAAGAAATGAAAAGTTTTGAAAGTTACAAAACTTGCCCTCAAGTTTTGGAACAAGTAAAGTTAAGTTAAAACTTTAGTTCCAACCCCTAGAATTTTAAAAGTTAAAATTCAACCCTTATACTTATATTATGATGATTTAATAATTATATATATATATGTATAAGAACAAGTCGTCTTACCGCTAGTACGCCTCATTCACGAAGCCGGTCTATAAGGTGGGTATAAGGTTGTTGCCTATAAAATGGTGACTTAATGGGTGAATATTCTCACCCACCGCTTGCTTGACTGGTGGAGGGTCGTTTGCCGAACGGGTAAGACAAGGACTTATAAATTCTCATTCAAAGTATGATGAATATATAAAGTAACTAAATGTTTATTAAATTCCCAATCTTAGTTACTTTAGGAAAAAATGTGAATAAGGTGCTTATCCATGAAATTACACTTTACACTTTGTCTGAGTCGTTGGTGGAGCGTGTGTGGTTAACCGGCACACTAACTCGGACTTAACAAGGTAGGTAAAGGGTGACTTAAGGTTTATTATAGTATCGGTGGAGCGTGTGTGGTTTACCGGCACATCGATTGAGTGATAAACTTTAAGGGTACCAAGTGATTTGCATGGTTACTTCACACCTCGTTTTGTGATCCTCGGCATCCCAGTCACAAAACCTGGAGGGCACTCCCGAGATTGAAACATGCCTTTGAAAAGTTCATTGGATCTCAAAGAATCTAGGAATTTCTAAAACCAATAAAAACTAAATATTTATTATTTCGGTTTTCGTGGTGGAAATTGGTGAATCGTCATTCACCTACCTTTCAAATACGGTATAGCTTAGATTACGGCATACCTCTTCTAAGTTATATTATATTGTGATTGGATCCTAGCCTTAATATTACATTTGGGTGTTTTATTAAGGACTCTCTTAAATCTAAACTAAACTTGTTCTTCTTTTCAGATGTCTTCAAATAATGCTTCTGGCTCGAATCCTAATGGCTCCTTTACTCTTATGAGTCTGTGTGGGAAAGTCACCTTTGATGGATCCAACTTCAATAAGTGGATCAGAAACATCAGGATGATTACCCACTACGAGGACAAAGAATATGTCCTTGACAAGGAGCTTAAGGAAATTGACGAGTCCACTGTAACTCCCCAGGAGATCGCTGACTTTCATACTCATGAAAGAGATGCAACCAAGGTGGCTTGCATCATGTTAGCCACCATGACAGCTGAACTCCAAAAGTCTTATGAAGACTTCTACCCTTATGAAATGCACCAAGATTTGATGGAAAGATACCATCAAAGTGCACGACAAGAGAGGTACGAAGTCATCTGCTCCATGATAACGACCATGATGAAGGACGGAGAGTCCGTCACGAGCCACATGCAGAAAATGCAAAGGTATGTGGATCGGTTGCTGAAGCTCAATGTGAACTTCCCTGAGGAGCTTGCAATAGATATCATTTTGCACTCCTTACCATCGTGCTATGATCAATTCCGCATGACATATCACATGAACAAGGAAGAGGTCACCCTCAGCAAACTTCAGGGACTTCTCAAGACCGCAGAAACAGGTCTTAAGGGGAAGTCGGTTGCTATCACTCCTACTCCAGAAACAACTCCGGTCTTGGCAATCGGGCAAAGTCGAGGGAGGAAGAGAAAGAGATCTTCAAAGCGTACCAAGGCTCGGACCCTTGATGGCTCTTCTTCAAGTGGAACCAAGAAAGGTTTCATTACTCCTTCTTCTGACCCAAAAGAGGCTGAATGCTTCTATTGCCATGAAAAAGCTCATTGGAAGCGGAACTGCCCAAAGTACCAGCAAGATGTAAAGGATGGGAAAGTCAAACCCAACCATGCAGGTATTTACACTATCATTTCTAATAACTCACCCCATTCGAAATCTTGGGTCCTTGATACAGGTTGCGGTATTCATATTTGTTGTGACTTGCAGGGACTAGGAAGAAGTGAGAATGTGGAGCAAGGAAGAATAAACTTAATCATGGGGAATAGGAAAGTTACACCTGTCACCAAGATTGGAGTTTATACCTTATCGCTAAGTAGTGGGTTAAATTTAGATTTGAATAAATGTTGTTATTCGCCAGAAATGGCAAGAAATATTATTTCCTTTCATGCATTGTACAAACAAGGTTTCACCTTTTCGTTTGATAATGAAGTTGGTTCGATTAATGCTTTCTTTAATAATGTACTTTATTTTAAAGCATTACCTTGTGATGGTGTGTATGAAGCTGTATCTATTGTAGATAACTTAGGAAATAATGTTTTGTGTATTGATTCTACTAATAATAATAACTTGGATAAAGCATCGTTATGGCATTGTCGTCTTGGACATATAAGCAAGAAACGCATAGGCCAACTCCAAAAGGATGGAGTCTTGGAGTCGTTTGACCTAAAGTCAAATGATGGTTACTTGGAAAAATGACAAAGTCACCCTTCACAGGCTCGTGTGAAAGGGGTGAAGGTTTGTTGGACCTTATACACACGGATGTGTGTGGACCATTCAAACATGCCACAAGAGATGCTAATCGTTATTATTTGACTTTTACCGATGATTACAGTAGATATGGATATGTCTACTTAATCAAGCATAAGTCAGAGACTTTCGAGAAGTTTAAGGAATTTAAACAGGAAGTCGAGAATCAATTGGGCAGGAACATTAAGATGCTTCGATCCGATCGGGGTGGTGAGTATCTTAGTTCAGAGTTCCTCGACTATCTAAAGGAATGTGGGATTGTCTCACAATTGACACCTCCCAGGACACCGCTGTTGAATGGTGTGGCTGAGAGGCGTAATCGAACCTTGTTGGACATGGTTCGTTCCATGATGAGTCGAGCTTCGCTACCAATCTCATTCTGGGGGTATGCCTTAGAGACTGCCGCCCATATCCTCAATCTAGTCCCTACAAAGAAAGTTGCCAAAACTCCTCACGAGATGTGGACTGGTAAAGTACCTAAACTAGACCACATCAAGATTTGGGGCTGCGAGGCTTTCGTGAGACGCGAGACTCATGATAAGCTCGAACCCCGAAGCGAGAGGTGTATTTTCATCGGCTACCCACAACATTCCTTTGGTTACCTCTTCTACAGACCTAGTGACAACGTGGTCTTTGTAGCAAGAAGAGGAGTCTTTCGAGAGAGAGAGTTTATAAGCCAAGGAGACAGTGGGAGGCAAGTTGATCTTGAAGAAATTCAAGAGTCAAGTGGTGAAGGAACTTCAAACTCTAGCCCTCAACTTGAGGAGGAAACTCCTGTTGAGCCAATTGACGAATCTGTACCTCTGAGGCGTTCCACGAGAGTTAGGAGTGCACCTGAGCATTACTATGGATTCCATATTACTGCAGAAGGTGAGACACTTATTAGTGATGAGACACTAGTAAGTCAAGATGACCCTAACAGCTACGAGGAAGCCATGGCAGGCCCCGAGTCTGCCAAATGGAAAGAGGCTATGGATAGCGAGATACAATCCATGTATGACAATCAAGTTTGGAACTTGGTTGAGAATGTACCAGGTCGAAACACTGTAGGGTGCAAATGGGTCTTCAAGAAGAAGACCGACATGGATGGTAAAGTACACACTTATAAGGCTAGACTGGTTGCAAAGGGTTTTTCTCAAATTCCTGGAGTGGATTATGATGAGACCTTTTCTCCGGTAGCCAAGATTAAGTCTATTCGGGTTCTGTTAGCCATAGCCGCATTTCATGACTATGAAATTTGGAAAATGGATGTCAAAACCGCTTTCCTTAATGGAAAGTTGGCTGAAGATGTTTACATGAGTCAGCCAGAGGGTTTTGTCAGTAACGAGTACCCTAATAGAGTGTGTAAGCTTGAGAAATCCATTTATGGATTAAAGCAAGCACCTCGCAGATGGAATCTTTGCTTTGATGAAAAGGTCAAGGAATTTGGCTTTTCTAGGAGTGAAGATGAATCTTGTGTATATGTCAAGGCTAGTGGGAGTATAGTTAGCTTTTTGGTATTGTATGTGGATGACATACTACTCATAGGAAACGACATTCCAACCTTGCAGGAAGTAAAGTCCTGGCTTGGAAAGTGTTTCGCTATGAAGGACCTTGGTGAAGCTGCCTATATTTTGGGGATAAGAATCTTGAGAGATCGGAGTAAAAGACTAATTGGACTTAGTCAAAGTACCTACTTGGAGAAGATTCTGAAGAGATTCAGAATGCAAGACTCCAAGAAAGGAGAGGTGCCCATCCAGAGTAGCGCCAAGCTGAGTAAGACACAAAGCCCTAGCACTGAGGCTGAGATAGCAGAAATGAGTCGATTACCTTATGCTTCGGCTGTAGGTTCGATCATGTATGCTATGACGTGTACTCGACCTGATGTAGCCTTTGCCTTGAGCATGGTTAGCAGGTTTCAGGGGAACCCTGGCAAGGCACACTGGATTGCGGTAAAGAGTATTCTCATGTACCTGCGAAGGACTAAGGACTGGGTCCTTACCCTCGGTGGGAGTGATGACTTGAGAGTTGTAGGGTATAGTGATGCTAGCTTCCAAACTGATAGGGATAACTTCCGCTCTCAGTCGGGCTGGGTCTTTACCCTAAATGGAGGAGCAATTTCTTGGAAGAGTTCCAAGCAAGAGACAGTGGCTGATTCTACTTGTGAATCAGAGTATATTGCAGCTAGCGAAGCGGCAAAGGAGGCGTTATGGCTGACGAACTTCATTGGAGACCTTGGAGTTGTACCAGCTATTAAAGAGCCGATGGAAATTTTCTGTGATAGTGAAAGTGTTGTTGCCTTAGCCAAGGAACCAAGGGATCACGGGAGATCCAGACACATCGACAGAAAATATCATTTCATCAGACATCGGATCGAAGAAGGACTCCTCGTGGCAAAGAGGGTATCATCGGATGAGAACCCAGCAGATCCCCTCACGAAGGGACTGACTCGGGTTAAGCATCTCCAGCATGCTCGGAGCATAGGGCTGAAGGATGATATTAGATTTAGTAGTTAGATAATCTCGAAATTTGTAAAGTGTAATTGACATTTGATGATGAATAAAAGTGTTTTATTTATGAGTAAAGTGTTGCTATCTCTTGTCGATCGTTTACTATATTTCTTTTGCATGTTTTGACTTCCAGAATAATTCTGTTTGGTATAACATATTATTCAAACCTCCACAGTCGGTCATATGTCGGAAGTAGGTATGAATCAAGACTGTCATGTTTGATTGTAGAGGTCTGGGACAAGGCTACAACAATCATGAGTGCTCATAAGTTCTGAGCATTGGACTCAACCCACGCTCACTGGAATCACTTCATGAAATTCTATCTCGAGTGATCGTGAGACGGTAATATCATATAAGTCTTTAAACCTAGAGATATGATTTGTTACTTACAAGTTGGTTATGCATTGATTGTACGAAAAACGCATTGGTAACTCGATGTTATAAAATCGTGCTCTTATGTGTAATTCAATGAGTAGTAGAACAAACATATGAGTCGAAGTTTATCTGTTCCTTCTTGGATTAGAAGCTGATATCTGGGCCCCTCGATGATTTTGTTTTGACCTATGTACCGGGCCCGGTCAGAACTAAATTGATGTGTTCAATAAAGTTCTTTGTCAAACAAATCGGAAATCGGGAAACAAATGTTGGACAATAAGTAAGACATTGTTCCATGTATTTGTCCGACTGATATCTAGAACAGAGGATTATATGATCACTTATCTTAAATGGCGTACCGTCGTCTTCTCAAGTTTCGAGAAACCTTGTAAAGAGCTACGATTGTCGATCGGTTCCTGAAGTCATACTTGCAGTAATAGTTACTAGACTTATCCAAGTGGGAGACTGTTGGATAAGGTGTCTAAGTCCATAACTATTTCTGGTATGTACTTGACCCAACCCGGCATGGTCCATTTGGGTTGCATGGCACCATGCAATTGGATAGACTAAATGAGAGAAATAACGCTTGGAGATTATTAATATATTATAAGTTCTAATATATTAATAATATTATTTGATTAGTTTGATCAAGAATTAATTTAGAATTAATTAAGTGATCAAAAGATAACTAATTAAATATATGGGTTGATTAAGTAAATCATCCATATCTTGTATAGTGGGCTAAATGGCTCCATGGATCATCAAGTTGGGTTCCACCCATAGGATGCTCCATGGATGCTCCATGGGAGTTACAAACCCATGGGTCATGGAAATGAAGAGTCATGACACATTAGGGTTTAACCCTAGATGTGTCAACACTATATAAGTAATATGATCTCCTCCCAAATCGGTTACACTAAGTAATAAGGGGGCTTGGCCGATTTGAAGAAGTGAGTATACTCTCATAAGTTCTTCCAAGAGCATTTGGTGTTGTGTGAAGCATTTGAGGCATCACCACTTGAGGTGCTAGGCTCACAAGGTTTCAAGGAACACAAGCAACAACAAGGTAAGTTATTCTATCTATACTTTATGTTAAAATTGTTCCCCATGTATGCTAGATAGGATATAACCTTGGAATTCAACTTTGCATGACAAATTAGACAAACATAGATCCAAGGTTATTAGGGTTGCATGTACACTTAGGAAGTGTTAGAATGCTCAAAACCCTTCATAAACTCCTCAAGAACACCTTCATAGGCCGTAAACTCCAATCCCAAGGCCATTTCAAGTCCTGATCACTTCCTATGCCATGTAATCGACCCTAGAACCTTCCCGTGTGCATTGTATGACCATTTGGCATCCAAGAACCCACCACCCATGAGTTTACAGCCGTAAAATCATGGGGATATGGTCAATGGGCCGTAAACTCCTTAAGGAGTTTACTCTTGAAGAGTAAACTCCATATTTAGGCCTTACACACCCTTAGATGCTACCCGGATCACTCCTAACACTTGAATTTAAGTGTTTTCGCGTCTTGGAGTGTACAATCATATCTAATTAGTGATTTAAAGTCTAATTAGATAAATTTGCATATCATTTCATATTACATAGGAACCTCACGCGTTATCAAGCCCCAAACCGATACTTAGCATCCAATCTGACACGCTTCTCGACCGGTGAGTTCATACCCCTACCATTTTTCAAATATTTTTTTCAAATGTTTTCAGGGGGGAATACAAGCAAAAGTACAAGGAAATCTTGTACTTAAACTTATTATTTTCCATTCAAATGTTTCACGTTATGTATACTTTTAATACCAAAAATCGAACTAACCATTGTTTCGAATTGCATAGTGAATTGTCAAACTAAATGTAGATTCCCTTAATAGGTATAATAATCTAAGTTTCGTATTATGTTTTGTATAAGGAATCATACTAATCATAAACAAAGATTAATACGAATACGAATACGAATACGAATACGAATACGAATACGAATAGGTATACGAATACGAATACAAATATGACTACAAATACGAATACGAATACGAATACAAATACGAATACGAATACAAATACGAATACGAATACGAATACGAATACGAATACGAATACGATTTCAAATAAGAATATAATAGATATACGAATACGAATACGAATAGAATAAATATACGAACACGAATATGAATACGAATTCAAATACGAATATGAATACGAATACGAATATAACTAATAGGATAGAACGAATTCAAATATGAATACGAATACGAATACGAATATAACTAAAAAGATATACAAATAC
Source organism: Lactuca saligna (assembly GCF_052625555.1). Lineage (NCBI taxonomy): Eukaryota > Viridiplantae > Streptophyta > Magnoliopsida > Asterales > Asteraceae > Lactuca > Lactuca saligna. Next base: position 77,376,642 of record NC_136421.1, read on the forward strand.
GAATACGAATGCGAATACGAATGCAAATACGAATAGGATTTTTAATAGGATTAGGAATACGAATATGAATAGGAAATAACACCTTTGGATGACGCCAAGACTTCGAATATACCACTTGTGTACCCCTTGAGTGTCACCAGAGCTTCAAAATTAATTTGACAGTACGCCTCTGGAAATCGACTATCGACAGAGCTTCGAAATTACATCTAAGGTACCCTTTTGGAAATCACCAGAACTTCGAAAATACTATTAATGTACGCTTATGAGTGAATCCAAACATTCAAAAATACCTCTAAGTATAGCAGATAATCAACAATTGAATGGAGGATAACTAAGATAACAAAATACTTAATTAATACTATAAGTAAGGTAGTTACTAGTACATCGAAATCTAAACTACTAATTAAGTATCAAAAGGACAGTTAAACACTTAGGAAAATATAGGATTTTCCTGGAATAACGTAACAACCCGTAAACGAATTAAGTAACAAAATGATAATTAAACTGTTTTTACATAAGAAAATATGGGATTTTCTTGGTTAACAAATTTTTCAGAAATCAAAAAGGGATCTCATTCTTTTTCAAAACAAAACCGCATATGAACTCACCAGCTTTATGCTGATTTTCAAACTGCTTGTATTCTCAGGTCAGCATTAGACAGGTACACCACCACCGTTTGGAGAAGATGGAGCGTTAGAAGACTCGTCTTTGTTTTTGTTCATATGATATATGTATATAACACTTGTATAACTTCTCTTTCAAACTGATGTAAACAATTCTATGTAATGTAATGTTTTGTGTTTACTGTGTTGCTAGGTACATTGGATTTGATACTCAACGTGGAATCTGTCTTGGAAATGTTTCCGCCTTCGGTTTTCGGGGTGTGACAGATTGGTATCAGAGCCCTTGTTTATAGTGAACTAGTATACCAAAGCTTGCATGGCAGAAAACTATAAACATTAAGGGGCCTAAGTGCTCTGAACTAAAAGTATACCTCAGAGTATAAGTATTTTCAAAAGTATACAAGTATACCCAATCGTCAAGATCCGTAACTACAAGTAGAACAAAACATATGTAAATGGGTGTTGTACACTACGATTAAACCTGAGTAGTTATGTAGTCGTGTCTAGGATCAATATAGTCTGTCCAACTATATTCATTCGAGACACGAACAACATGTGCTTGGGAGTGACTGTGGTGTGCGGCATGCCTAAAATTTACCCGATACCCAAACAATGAGCCATCGTTGCAGCAAGACAAGAAATACTATGGGAGTATTTCTCAAGCCAAATCCGTTATAGAAATCCTCATCCCAACGTTGCTCCTCAATCATTCCTTTAGCGATAGTTTATCTGTTTTGATAATTCATTCCTGCTTTATCGCTTAATAGAATTCTATGTCTGTCATCAAGAGATATTCCTTGTATCATATCTCTTGATTCAATTCGAAGGACTTACCATCCTCTCTTTCCTGATCTTATTAGATCAAGATGCCTCCAAGAAAGAGACCCAACTCAAAGACCACCAACAACCCTCCTCCGCCACCACCTTCTCTTCAAGTCGATTTGGTAACCTTTCAGACAGTTTTTACTACCGCAGTGGCAACAACCATATCGCAAACGAACCCCGGTAGTTCAGGAGGTGGTCCCCAGCCTCAAAACCAGGAAGGTGCCCAGGGACACCGAAAGGATTGTTCCTATAAAGACTTTGTGAATGCAAAACCCACATTCTTCGATGGCACAGGAGGTGTCATTGCCGTAACTTGGTGGTTAGAGAAGATCGAATCCATCTTCGAGATCTGTGCTTGTTCAAAATACGATAAGGTGAAATTTGCCGCCTGCACTCTCACCAATAAATCTCTGACTTGGTTGAAGGGCCGAGTCAAATCCCTAACTCTACCTGTAGCCAATGCTATGGGTTGGGAAGTTATGAAGGAACTTCTACATGCAGAGTAGTGTCCTCGGGGTGAAATTCAGAAGCTGGATCATGAAATCTAGAACCTGAAGATGAAAGGTTTCAATATCGTTGCGTACACTTCAAGGTTTGATGACTTAGCGCTTCTCTGTTCGTGATTGGTTACCCCAGAGAGTAAAAAGATTGAGAGGTTTATCTGGGGGTTGACCCAGCCAACCAAAGGAAACGTTACAGCTGCGAAGCCGGATACCTATAACAGTGCCAAATGCCTAGCGCAAACCCTGATCGACCACAATAATGAACAAGAAGAAGCAGCCACCACTCCTAAGCCAAAAGAGAAGAGTGGCGAGAAAAGAAATTTTTGAAAGAAGGAGAAGAGTCAGTCTTCCCCAGAGCCCTTGAAGAAACAACAGATAGTGGCAGTCCACGCTGCCACTACCCCTGCTGTTGTTTCTGTTGACAGTTCCTCAGCCCAAGGACCTATCACCGGGTATGCCGGTATTCTCCAGTGGTGTAACCAGTGCAGTTACCACCATCGTATCCCTGGCCCTTGTCGTGCAAAGTTTTGTAAAAGCTATGCCCAGGAAGATCACCTCGCGCGAAGCTGCAGAGCACCAACCCAATCAACTAGTCAAGCTTCTGGAGCTAGTGTCGGTCGGACCTGTTACAGTTGTGGAGAAGTTGGACATTACAAATGAAACTGCCCTAAGGCAGTAACAACTGGCAACACCGGGAGAGCCTTAACTATGGGACAAGAAAGGACAAGCATCGACCCCACCGTTGCCACAGGTATATTTCCTCTCGGTGAAGTTTATGCTTGTGATCCTTTTCGATTCTAATGCTGAAAGAAACTTGCTAACTATTCATTCAAACACCTTTCTAAACTTAGTCCTTCATTAATAATCGAAAACATGTACCGTCAAGCTGGTTAGCAAGTGAGAAGAGAACGCTAACGTCATACCCATAGATTGTATCCTCAATCCAGACGATTATTATGTTCCATTCGATTAAATGTCAAGTTTTTCGTGAAAGGCCTTGATGCGGATCTTTGGCATGGCATGACTGAGTCTCATTCATGCTGTTATTCTTGGATCGTCCGTCTGAATCTTTCCTCAGACCCGACTCTTGTGATCTTAGGAATCAAACCTGAATCCAACCTTCGCATCATTTTGTGCATCAAATCTTAAAAAGTTTCCCATGCATTCCTTGTACGTGTAGTCATCCGGAAACGGGAAGTCTGCAACTCTTTCCTTAATATCTTTCCCGAGAATTCCTTCCGAACGTCTAGTCAATTCTTGCATCGACCTAATCCCTAGGACTACCTCCATGCCAGACCTCAGTGGCGATGATGTGTCCAAGACAACGACCAAAGCTTGATATGATTACTGTAAGTTAGTAGTGGTGCCTTTCGGTCAAACCATTTTCCATCGTCATGTAGATGAGCAAAGTAGTCATATCTGTGGACCTATCCAAAAACTAAGGCGATAGAGAATTAGTCGGCACCGAAGATACCTATAGAAGCCCGTCAATTCTTGGGTTCCGTCGACTATTATCGCAAGCCCACCCAGAAATTTCTTCTAGAACCATCAGAACCTTAGCTACTCGGCTCCATGAAGAAGTGCTTTCCTATTGGAACTTGTGTCCTATTAAAGGCTTTATCCCAGAGAAAACATGATATCCTTTGAGGAGTGTGAACTACTTCCCACGTGATACATTAGACCCTTTGTGATCCTCGTAGGATCGATTCTGTAACCTTCAAACTTCGGCTACCCTCAAAAACTAAGTAACATTCCTTTGGTACTTAACATCTAGGTCTTTAAGAAGTATCTACCCAACAAAAACCAAGACGCGTTCCGATAGTGAGGGTTCGCTGGAAAGTCAAGCGGAGACCCGATGTCACTTGGGAGCGTGAGAAACCGAAGCAGCTGATCCATCCGCATCTCTTTTCATTTCATGATTTGTATCTTAATTCTAAATTTCAGGAAAAATTCCCTCTAACGGGGGGATAATGTGACAACCGAAGTTCGTTCATTATTTGTAACCCGTTTTCGTTAACAAAGTCGTTAAGTTCCAAAATTTTCCGCTAACTTTGTTTTAATTAAATTATTGCAACTTTTATTAATGTTTTATTAATGTTAGAATACATTTTAAAGACATTAAAATATTTTCTATTTCATTTAGAAAATATTTAGTTTTATTTAAGTCACGACAACTTTATCGGGTGCGACCAAACGCATCGTCTAACGGCAGTATCGGGTAGAATTCCACCGTGTCCCTAACTTTCAGCTTATATAAAGTTAAGTGAGCCTCATTTGAAGCTTTTTCCACTCTCTCTCTCTCTACTTTCTCTCTCTACTCTCTCTTTAAAATCTTATTTGAGCCAAAAACACCCAAATCAAGCTTCAAAACATCAAGGTAATTATCCTAGCTTCTAGTTTAACATCTTTGGCCTTGAAATTCGAGACTTTTATGATGAATGAGACCATAAACAAGTGTTTATGATCTAGGAACCTCCTTAGGCCGTGAACACCTCATATGAGGGTTTTGAATCCAAAACACTTCTAGGGCTTAGATTCAACTTAGAAACTTGCATGCATGGACTAAGGACCCCAAAATCATGACATATGATGTATGGACAAGATTTTACGGCCCAAGCATGTTCTTGGACTGTAAACCCTCATTCATGGACCATAAACTAATGTTAATGAGTCAAAATGCCCTTAAACACCTTCAAAATGCATCCATGGGAGTGTAGAACCTCATAAACCTTCATGTGATGCACCAAAACATCCTCAAATGCATCAAACTTGAGTTTACGGCCATAGAACAATCTTGGACCGTAAAGCCACCCCATTAGACCGTAAACACCCAACAAAGGGTGTTGAGGTGCCTTTAATCCCTTGAAAAGCTTGGTTTTGGACCTAGAATCACATGTGATTGAATTACAACCATCAAAGCCCTTAATTCATGGGCAAACATGAGCTTACGGTTGTAAAGTTATGAGTTTATGGTAGTAAACTCCTCAAGAACACCTTCATAGGCTGTAAACTCCAATCCCAAGTCCATTTCAAGTCCCGATCACTTCCTAAGCCATGAAATCGACCCTAAAACCTTCCCGTGTGCATTGTATGACCATTTGGCATCCAAGCACCCACCACCCATGAGTTTACGGCTGTAAACTCATGGGGATATGGTCAATAGGCCATAAAATCCTTAAGGAGTTTACTATTGAAGAGTAAACTCCATATTTAGGCCTTACACACCCTTAGATGCTACCCGGATCACTCCTAACACTTGAATTTAAGTGTTTTCGCGTCTTGCAGTGTATAATCATATCTAATTAGTGATTTAAAGTCTAATTAGACACATTTTCATATCATTTCATATTACATAGGAACCTCACGCGTTATCAAGCCCCAAACCGATACTTAGCATCCAATCTGACACGTTTCTCGACCGGTGAGTTCATACCTCTACCATTTTTCAAATGTTTTTTTTTCAAATGTTTTCAGGGGGGGGGGGGGGTGATACAAGCAATAGTACAAGGAAATCTTGTACTTAAACTTATTATTTTCCATTTAAATGTTTCACGTTATGTATACTTTTAAAACCAAAAATCATACTAACCCTTGTTTCGAATTGCATAATGAATTGTCAAACTAAATGTAGATTCCCTTAATAGATGTAATAATCTAAGTTTCATATTATGTTTTGTATAAGGAATCATACTAATCATAATCTATATTAATACGAATATGAATACGAATACGAATACGAATACGAATACGAATAGGAATAGGTATACGAATACGAATACGAATACGAATACGAATACGAATACGATACAAATACGAATACGAATACGAATACGAATATGAATACGAATACGAATTCAAATAAGAGTATGATAGATATACGAATACGAATACGAATACGAATACGAATAGAATAAATATACAAACATGAATACGAATACGAATACAAATACGAATACGAATACGAATATAACTAATAGGATAGAACGAATACGAATATGAGTACGAATATGAATACGAATACGAATACGAACACGAATATAACTAAAAAGATATACGAATATAAAATACGAATACGAATACAAATACGAATAGGATTAGGAATACGAATACAAATACGAAATAACGCCTTTGGATGATGCCAAGACTTCGAATATACCACTTGTGTACCCCTTGAGTGTCACCAGAGTTTCGAAATTAATATGACAGTACGTTTCTGGACATCGACTGTCGACAGAGCTTCGAAATTACGTCTAAGGTATCCTTTTGGAAATCACCAGAACTTTGAAAATATTGTTAATGTATGCTTCTGAGTGAATCCAAACATTCGAAAATACCTTAAGTATAGCAGATAATCAACAATTGAATGGAGGATAACTAAGATAACAAAATACTTAATTAATACTATAAGTAAGGTAGTTACTAGTACATCGAAATCTAAACTACTAATTAAGTATCAAAAGGACAGTTAAACACTTAGGAAAATATAGGATTTTCCTAGAATAACGTAACAACCCGTAAACGAATTAAGTAACAAAATGATAATTAAACTGTTTTTACATAAGAAAATATGGGATTTTCTTGGTTAACAACTTTTTCAGAAATCAAAAAGGGATCTCATTCTTTTTCAAAACAAAACCGCTTATGAACTCACCATCTTTATGCTGATTTTCAAACTACTTGTATTCTCAGGTCAGTATTAGACAGGTATACCGCCACCTTTTGGAGAAGACGAAGCGTTAGAAGACTCGTCTTTGTTTTTGTTCATATGATATATATATATATATATATAGTATATATATATATATATATATATATATATATATATATATATATATATATATATATATATATATAACATTTGTATAACTTTTTTTTCAAACTGATGTAAAGAATTCTATGTAATGTAATGTTTTGTGTTTAATGTGTTACTATGTACATTGGATTTGATACTCAACGTAGAGTCCGTCCTGGAAATGTTTCCGCCTTCAGTTTTCGGGGTGCGACATATATCCTTTATGTTCCGAACCATACCGAGTTTGTAAGTTAATTGCGAAATGGAAAGCTTAGAAAAATAAGCGCATGATTTCCTTAGTATTTTAAGAATTTAATGAAATACTCTATGAAATAATAAATGCATGTCAATCTCATTGATATTAATATTCGATACATCGATCAGGGAAAATTTGACCTTAACACAGGTCTAGAGTACATCAATGAAAATGGGAAAATTTGACCGCGTTGTTACCCTCGAATTGTGTACTCACAATCCGTCAGATTTACATACATAAAGGAAGGAGTAGCACCAATGTTCACTCGATAAGTATAAACATAGTGCAAGAAGTACGCGCTATACTCCAAGAGGGTGGTACAATGCATACCATGGTATATTGTCGTGGAACTCCGAGCTCGAACTACTTGACGTTTAGCCTCGATGATGCGCCTTTCCATTGCTGCTTGGTTTTTTTCTAGAACTCCCATACCTCGACTCTAGCAGTGGTGATGTCTTTCTAGAGGGAAAAGATATTGTTCGATCATGTTGTTCGTCTGGGCGATGAAGACGTACCACCGTGATTTGGGCAGTGGCACCTACATCCATGATTCGCTCGGCGTTTACCTTTGTTTGCTTGCCTCGGTTAGCGATGCGACGAACCATTACATGGAGTGCTCTGTCCGCTGAACCTCCGCTACGGAGGTCATAAAAGCCTTGTCCCGTGCCGTAGGGTGGACGTTATCCTTGTTCCCTGCTCCACCGTTTCATATCTACAGACCCCAGAGGGGCGTCAGGTCCTGAAAGTCCCGCTGGAGATCATGTACTACCTGGGGAGGATCATAGACCTCGGGTTCTGCGTTAGTACCTTCATCATCTTCTTCTTCTTCTTCTTCTTCTTCTTCTTCTTCGGGTTCCTCTTCCTCGGGAATCTCTTCGGGATCCTTTTCTGGATCTTCCTTAGGAATCTCTTCGTGATCCTCTTCTAGATCTTCCTCAATCCAACCTCCATTCCCTTGGTTTGGATAGTAGGGATCCCCAGGGATATGAAATCTTGCCATTTTTTCTGATCGAGAATAGAGATAACATAATTTGATATAAAACTTGTGTGTAAAAGAAAATTTTATCATAAATCCTACACCTAGTCCTTCTATAATTACCTAGTGTATACAAATTACATATATTTGAGGTTGAATAGACCATTGGATAAATGGGTTCACTCTAAGCCCACATCCAAACAAGGAAAAGGACCTAAAGTGAAATCATAAATCCTAAACCCATGCAACCTCACTCATGTGTAACCTTAATGTATGCGCTTTGCAATTATAGACCTGTCAGTGAATGTTTTCAGTTTTTTTTTAATTGACGATTATAGTCCTAACGAAATGTCGGGAATTACTTGTGTGTTATATTTTTTATTGTGTCATAAATACACCTATAGTATTTAAATTTATAAGTTTGATTCTAGTGTTACTTTGATAAGTTTTTGACATGTTGCTCACTATGACTATTCCCCGACATACGTTGGTCATACCCTGGGTAAATAAAGTTGATTAGGCTATATTCATCCTAGATATGATTACATATTCTGAGGCTTAATGATAGTGTCCAACTTGTCTTAATACTTTTGTATAGTTCTAACTATGACATTAAACTGTTGCATTCATGTAGTTGTACATTTATGAAACTAACATTTTAATTTAATGAAGTATGGTTGGTGTGAAAACGTTTTGTCAGAGAGTTTTAGTACGTTTTCATTTATAGTTTGTATATCTTATGTAGTTCGATATACTTAGTTCACTATAAACAATGCTCTGATACCAAACTGTCAAACCCCAAACCAGAATGGCGGAAGCATTCTGGGGTGGATGACTTCATGTAGTATCATAACAGTTGAGTATTTGTAAAGAAAGTAAACACAACCATCCTAAATATAATTTAAAACTTACACTGTTGAGTGTGATACATGTTTCAAAACAAATTACAATATGGTGATTTAATAAGATTTGGAACTGATGCCTTAGCATCCCTTTCCAAAAAGCTAGTGTTTACCTGTATTACTGAATCCCTGAGAAATACAAGTAGTTTTGAAAAAGTGTCTACAATTAAGTTGGTAAGTTCATAAACATTTTTGTATAGGAATAGTATGCCTTTTAGTATAAAGAAACTCGAGTTTGTTTCTATAAAATCCAATATTTTCCATAACTGAGTGGTGGTTTTAACACATCCAAAAACCAGAACGCATAAGTAGTTTCCATACCTAAAATAGTACAAGTAGATATATATATATATATATATATATATATATATATATATATATATATATATACGTATGTATGTATATATATATATATACATATATATATATATATATATATATATATATATAATCACTAAGGCGTTTAACAACCCCGTAAACCAAGATGTATTAATACTCCATGTGAGTTTTTATAACCATGCTATTGACCGAGACTGTCTGTAAAAACGTTTTTCAAGCGTTGGAATGATATGACGTTTGTCACCCCAGACCTGCCGGTCTAACTGTAGCTAACGGTTTAGTTGTGGGATTGTTAATCCCATATAGATCTATACAGAAGTATCACACTCTCCCTACAATAGATTATGGCTTATAAAACAGGACTTAATCTACGAACTGAAAGTTTCGATGAAGTCTGATATCTCACAAAGTTTAGTATCAATAGGTTTATGTATGAAAAGTCCATTTTTCTTGTGAATATAAGTATTTCCTCTTTTGTTTATAATATGTAAAACTATCTTGAATATCTCATAAACTATACCTATTATAGTTTTTCAAAAAGTGTGTTTCATTTGAATGATAAACATTGGTGTATTACCAATTTTGCATTGAAAGTAGTCTATAACGTTAGTAGTAATGTTATTTTACGTATTTAATATTTATACATAAGATGTAGGTAAAACATTAGAACTTACATGTAACGATTTGTATTTTAACATATGTTTTTCTTGCATTTCACTTGTATCCCCCCCCCCTTAAAACTTAGAAAATACATGAAAATATAGGGGTAGGAACACACCTGGTAAGTGTGATGCTTTGAAGAAAACGAGACTTTTCTCGGACAGCAATTCGACCGGAAAGTGGTAAATTTCTTGGGAATCTTGGGGCTTCGAACTTCCCCCAGACTTGGATATGAAAACGGGATATCGGGATAGTCTTTAGAGGTTTGAGAAAATTGACATAGAAGGTGGTAAATGTGCAACTAAAAGTCGGAACCCTCATATTCTTTTTATTGTACTGGAAGAGGTCTCGAACGTGGGGAGTTCCTACGAAGAATGTGGGGCGTTCCCTGAACGTAGGGCGTTCCCTCATTAGCAATGCATTCGGTCAGGCATGATGCTTCATTGGATGACGAGCTTCGGTTGTAACCGGTGATGCGACTAGGGGGCGACGTGGACCAACCGAGGCCCTGTAATGCGAACGCGGGGCATTCCTCCGGAATGCAGGGTGTTCCTCCTCGGACCAGCCTCGCAAAATGTGCCCAAATATTTAAAAATCCTTAACTTTCGCATACGAGTTCCGTGTTTGATGTTCATTATATCCAAGCGTAGGTGAGGTTATACTCTACAACTTTCGTTTAGACTTCGTCGGCTAATTTTGACTTTATTTTTAATGTTATATTTTTAACATGCAGGGACTGGAAAAGTCCATTAAATATCCATAACTTCTTCATACGATGTCCATTTTTGTCTTTCCTTTTACCATTTTACTACTATTGTTGAGATCTTCAATTCTCGTTTAGGTTGTGTCGGCTAAATATCACTCGATCTCTATTTCGAGTGTTTAGTTGTCTACCGCTACTCTGATATTTAGAAAAAACATAACTTCCTCATACAAAGTCAGATTTGGATGTTCTTTTTATGTACGATCATGGTTTGATGATATCTACGACGTTCATTTAGGTACCTAAGGCTAAAAGGTATTTTATTGAGATTTTGCGTTTTACGCTTAACAGTGTTTTACCGGTTGTGCTGCGGATTTTCGATTGGTCATAACTTTTTCGTTATAACTTGGATTTTTATGTTCTTTAAATTTTTGAAAACCTTATTACGATATCTATTAGTTTATTCAATAGAAATATGACCTTTGAACATTTTATTTTTGATGTTGTTTTTATTATATCAAAAGTAGATTACAAATTTTTGACTTTTAGTTCATTACATTGGCTTGAAATATCGAGTTGTCACATATATGCATCCGGTTAGTTAATATAATCATATGGATGATTGGAAACTGGGCTAATTTGTAAGCATAACTTACAAATTGGAATGTTAGAAGCTAAAATGGAAGTTGATAGGTGTTTACGGTCAGTAGTGAAAGGCTCATGACCCTAGCTTGAATGGTTCACGACCCAATGTTCTTGAATGAATGAAGAACACTTGATGTTCCTAGACCAGTTTCTAAGAAGATTCGAAGGGTTTTAGGCTGTTGTTCTTCGTGTTCTTCGTGTTCTCTTCGTGAAGACTAGTGAAATCAAAGGATTTCCAGCCTAGTGTAAGAAAATTGAAGGGTGTTCTTGAATTGATAACAAGATCAAGTAAGGATACCTGTTATATCTTGTGAAGAATTGGTGATTATTGCTTGAATAAGATGAGAATGGATGAATATAACATCTTATTGAGGAGGGAGGTTGTTCTTTGCTGATGATACTTAAGAGAAAAAGGTTCAAATTTTTTTTGAAAGTGAGAAAATGAAGTAAAAATTAGCTGAGAAGTATATATGTGTGAGGGTTCCCGGCCCGAGGAGTTCACCGCCTCGGTTCACGACCGAAGGTGGTTAGCGGTTTGCGGTCTCGGTTCTCGGCCGGAGGCGTTCATAGTCTGAGGGTTCACAACCCTCGTTTGCAGCCTGAAGGTTTGCGATCCGAAGCGAAGGAAGACAAGGAGGTACGAATGTTCTTAGTTTTAAGCCTTTTCCTTCTTATTTCAACCACAATTATATTAAGGATTTTTAGCAAACAAAGGTTATTATTTTAACCTAAATAAAAACCCAAAACAATAAAGAAGACTTTAGTAGACCCAAGTTTGACTTTGGTTGACTAGGGTTGACTATACAAGCAGTAAAATAACGGGATGTTACATTATCCCCCCCTAGAGAGAATTTCGTCCCGAAATTAGGACTATAAATGTTACAGAAAGACTAGGGAAAGAGATTTGAGTATTTCTGTTGCATTTGATTCTCCCGCTCCAAAGTGAATTCAGGTCCTCGTTTTGCATTCTAGCGAACCTTCACTATAGGGATACGAATTTGTTTGGTTTTCTTAACTTCCCTGTCTAGAATATCTACGGGTTCTTCCACAAAGTTGAGGATCTCATTTTTCTTGAACTCGTCGAGTGGGATTACAAGAGTCTCGTCGGATAAGAACTTTTTCAAGTTCGAGACGTGGAAGGTAGGATGTATGTTACTCAATTCTTGAGGTAGTCGAAGTTTGTAAGCTATAGGACCCAAGAATCTTGAATGGTGCTATGTACCTTGGATTCATTTTTTCATGCTTTATAAAGCGTACCATGCCCTCCCAGAGAGACACCTTCAACAAGATGAAGTCACCAACCTGGAACTGCAAGGGTTTTCTCCTTTTGTCAGTGTAGCTTTTCTGTCTATCTCTGGATACTTTAAGTCGCTCCCAACTTTGTATGATTTTCTCTGTAGTTTCTCGGATGATTTCCGAATCAGTGAGAGTACTGTCTGGAACTTGACATCTAGCTAGTTGCGTATCACGCACATCAGCCTAACATAGAGGTGATCTGCACTTGCGACCATACATGACTTCAAATGGAGCAGCCTTTATGCTAGTGTGATAATTGTTATTGTAACAGAACTTGACAAGGGGTAAATGAGTATCCCATTCCTTTCCAAATTCTATCATGTAGGCTCACAACATATCTTCTAGAGTTTGAATCATCCTCTCACTTTGTCTGTCATTCTGTGGATGGTAGGTTGTACTCATGGCCAACCTAGTTCCTTTAAAGTTTTGTAAAGACTGCAAAAACGAGAAGTGAATCTACTATCTCGATCAGAAATAATAGATATTGGGACACCATGCAGTCTAAGTATTTCATGGATGTAAGTTCTTGTTTGCTTCTCCATCTTGTCAGTTTCTTATATTGCTAAGAAGTGTGTAGATTTGGTCAATCTATTGATGATTACCCAAATAGTATCATAATCACTTGTTGTCTTGGGTAACTTAGTTATGAAGTCCATCGTAGTCCGCTCCCACTTCCATTCAGGGATTTAAGGTTGTTGCAATAAACTTGAAGGTTTCTGGTACTCTACCTTGACTTTGGCACAATGCAAGTAAGGCACTTGCCCACAAAGTTAGCAATCTCTGCCTTCATGTTAGGACACCAGTAAAGTTTCTTAAGGTCTACATTTTTTATGAACCTTGATGAATGGAGTATCGGGTTTTGTGTGCTTCATTCATAACCACATCTCGGTAACCACCGAAATTTGGTGTCCAGATCCAGTTCATGAAACAATAGACTCCATCACCTCTGACTTAAAAGTTCTTATATATTCCTCTAAAGGTTTCACCTGCCATGTTTTTAGATTTTAAGGCCTTGAGTTGAGCCTCTTTGATCAGTGTGGACAGATATAAATGGATCGTCATGGTCAACGACTTTACTTGGCGTCCTGAGTATTCTTTCCTACTAAGGACGTCAACTAATAAATTAGCTTTACCAGGGTGATAACGAATTTCACATTCGTAATCATTCAATAGCGTCACCCACCATCGTTGTCTCATGTTCAGCTCTGTCTGTTCGAAGATATGCTGAAGACTTTTATGGTCCTTGAATATTGTGCATTTCGTGCCATATAAGTAATGTCTCCATATCTTCAGAGCAAAAACCGCGGCTCCTAATTCATGGTCATGAGTTGTATATTGACCTCATGTGTCTTGAGTTGTATCATGGCATAGGATGTAACCTTCCTTTGTTGCGTAAGAACACATCCAAGTACATTGTTAGAAGCAACACAGTACACTACGAAGTCTTTCGTCCCTTCAGGAAGAGACAAGATCGGTGCACTGCACAGAGCTCATTTCAGCATTTGGAACGCTGCTTCTTGTTTCTCTCCTTAGCTAAAAAAAACACACCCTTTTGTGTCAGGGTGGTAAGTGGTTTTGCAATTCGGGAGAAATTATGGATGAATCTACGATAGTAGCCAGGAAGACCTAAGAATTGTTGGATTTGTGTAGGTGTTTTGGGTGATGACCAATTCTCAATTGCCTTTATTTTGGAAGGGTCCATGTTAATTCCCTCTTGACTGACCACGTGGCCCAGGAAATCTAGCTTCCTGATCCAAAATTCACATTTCGAGAACATCACATAAAGTTTATTTGTTCTCAGGGTTTGTAATACTTGACGAAGATGTTGGCCATGCTCCTCTTTGCTTATTGAGTAAATGAGCATGTCATCAATTAAGACCACGATGAATTTGTCTAAGTACAGACGACACACACTATGCAGTCTGAAACTCGAATTTTAGATCGAGTGATTTTTAGCCGAAACAGCCTAAATAATACTTGAAGATCTTGTCAGTTATAGTTTAACGGTAAAAAGTTAGACGAAACGGATATCGGGTGAAAAAGTTATGAATTTTTTATGGACTTTTCCTATCCCGACCTATTAAAATATAACTTTAAAAGTAAATTCAAAATTTTCCAACTGACTCGAAACGAAAGTTGTAAAGCACGGTCATACCTACGTGTGGATATAAAGAACGTCGAAAATGGAGTTCGTATGTGAAGTTACGAATTTTTGAAGTTTAGGGCACAAACTTCGAGGTTGGTCTAGTAGAGTATGCCCAACATATAGAAGGAGTACGAATGTCATACTCATGTAAGTGCTCCGAAGTCTATCACCCTCACTACTCCTTCGCATGAGAGCCATGTGTCGGAGCCTTAACGTGTCAAAGCTGATCCACTTTGTACACCCAACGTACGAAGTTATGCCCAACGAAGAGGTGTGTGAGGTAGTATGCCTCGTGTACTTGAGTTGTACGCCCCGCGTAGTAAGGTGCTTCGGTCTCCTATAAATAGGAACTGAAGCCAGCCAAATATTGTTTACAAAAATTCAATTTTTTCACCCTCTACTTTCTTCTATATTGCAAAAAATACGACCAATCCTATTTTGTCATCTTAGGATCATAAGCAAACCCCGGAGAGCCAGAAGATCCCAAGAAAAAGAGTTTTCGAGTCGAAACTCTGCCCACATGAAGCTCGTTTTTTGAGAAAACATCCCAGCTTCATCAAAGAATATTTTTTTATAAAACGAAGTGCTGCCCGATTATCGTTAAATCAAGTGAGTGTGTAGTTAATTTCATCTTACACATAGATATGAAGTATTTTCTACAAAATACGTGTTATGTGTATACTTATTGTTTATTTATGTGAGATGGGTGTTGAATAAATGTTTTATACAGGTTTTAAAATGATTTAAATTGTATATATCTTTTTTATCTACAAATATGTTAGGTATAACATGGGTAGATGAAATAGTTGGTGTGTGTTAAAATGATGATAGGCCTTGTTGTTGTGGTGATCTAGCAGAGTATAAATGATGACCACAGACCTTTTTAGACAGTCCAGTGGAATGCTAGCATGCTCGCAACTTGTAGGTGTTGGTGAACTACATGTTCACTGGTGTACTCCATCCCCTCATGGTTGCCTTACGGACATATATGGATGAGGAACCCCCTTAGCAGTTAAGTCCATCCTGATGATGATCCTTAGGCTAGGTCCCTTATGATAGGTGTTTAAGGATGTAAAGTAAGGATAACGGGAACGTGTAATCAGGGTTATTGTTAGTTGATGAAATTAATAAATTTATTGTTGGTCGATGAAATTAATAAATTTATTATTATTTGTTGGTTGAAAACTCTATATGCTGAGCAGACCCCCAAGCCTAACCCACTCAACTTTTTATATTACAGGTAGTGGACCTAGAGCATAGTTTGGATGATGAAGAGGGATTTTTGGATTATAGGCCATTAGTTGTAAATAACTTTTGTAAGGCGTATGAAGTACTATTTATGCTTTTGATATGTATAAGAACATGACATCCCGAGGTTTTTATATATAATGAAAATACATATTTCTTTAAGAAATGTTTTGATAAATTTTTATCGTGTTTTGTTTTGGGGACGAATTCCGCAACAACTTTTAAAAGATTAGTCTGATTTTGTTTTAAAAGCATAAATTAAACCCATATTTTTTGGCAGAGAAATTTGGGGATGTCATAGTTGGTATCAGAGGATTAGTTTAAGTGAACTAGCAATTTGTAGGATTTCTAGACTTAAACTTAGAATATTAAGTGATGATTGTGAGATAAGTTTCTACCATATTTTAGACACGATCACTAATATATTTTAGGAAAGATGCCAAAAATACTTTTATGTGCTAAATGCTTTATGTTTTCCATATATGCCATTATTTGTTCAGATCTATGGTCAGTTGCCGACCGGATCTGGAAACCTTATGTTTTCATGATTCTAGGCGTACGACTATGATATTAGAACTAGCATGTAATGTTTCGGAATGATGATTATCGAAATTCGCCTTATTTGATGTATAGATTATAATTGTAAGAACTCGAAGTGGAGCTGGAAATGCAAACATAAATCAACAACCTCAACTCCAAGCGATGGAACGGGTGCGTATAGCAGAAGCTACACCAGAACCAATCACAATAGCTGGAGTACAAGCCATGATTCAGAAAATGATCGCTGAGCAAAGGGAAGAAATGTGGCAAATGTTGCTGAACAACAAGAGTGAACCTTCAATGCTTGTTGAACAACCTGAATTAAATTATGATCAATCAGAGGAAGGAAATTACAGTAGATTTGTTATTGGAACTGAACCGCTTATGGTTAGGAGAATTAACCAGATGGATGGAGTGTCGAGAAATGGATGCAAGTATAAAGACTTTATAACTTGCAAGCCATCAACTCTCACCGAAAAAGAAGATCTCATCAGAGTAATGGTTTGGATCTCAAAAATGGAATTGGCCTTCATGACATGTGGTTGTCAAGACAAGTTACAAACCATATTTGCAGTGCATTAATTCAAAGGTGGTGTTGTTCGCCGGTGGAAAATTATAGGGAAGACACTAAATCCTAATGAGCCACCACAACTGACTTAGGCAGAGGTCTTGGTGCATTTCAAGTGCAAGTACTGCTCTGCCCAAAATCTACTTGAACTGGAAAACCAGTTTCTGACACTAAAGAAGGGAAGCATGTCTATTGATGAATACATGAATAACTTGACATACAAAATGGAGTTTGCTTTGCGTATTGTCCCAGATGAGCTGACAAAAATTGATAGGTACACAAAGGGACTTCCATGGGACTATGCGGTGCGAATGTGTCATGCACTTACTTTGGAGGCAGCTATCTGGGCTGCCAAGTCTATTAAAGATATGCTTAAGGGGAGAGCCATCCGCAAGGTTGAAGTTGGCGAAAAGAGAAAGTTTGAAGGAACTTCAAGTTCGAACAAGAAGAACAGGAGCCAAAGTAAAAAAGCGTGGGCATTATGCCCAATGAATGCACCATCAATAAGAAATTCTGTTATGGACGCAATGATGAGGGGCACGTTTTGAGGGACTGCCCGATGATGAAAGAGACAGTGAAGCCCAATCTTCCACCAATGACAAAAGCCATAGCTTTCCAGATGACACTGAAAGCCACAAAGAATGCAATAGATGTCGCATCAGGTACCTTTCTTGTAAATGGATTTTCGGCCAATTTATTGTTTGATTCCAGAGCAAATTGCTCCTTTATATCAGATAAACTTGGTGAAAGACTAGCATTGCCTATAGAAAAACTTGATGATGCCCTTATTTTAGAAGTTGCTAGTGGAAAATTCATACCTGTTAACGATTGTATTAAGCATATCGTCATTGAACTGAACGGGAATGAATTCCTTGAGAAGTTGTTACCCATTGAGTTCAATGGTTTCAACATCGTTATGGGGATGGATTGGCTTGGCGCCAATGATGCTGAAATATTGTGCACGAAAAAGATATTAAGGATCAACCCACCTTAAAGAGTCATTTCTGGTGTACGGAGATAAGCACATAGTGTATTCTGGAATCATTTCCCTGATGAAAGCCATAATGTGTTTGTCTAAAGGATACACATCATACTTGGCGTTCGTGATTGATGCTAAGAAAGAGAAAAGGGAAATGCAAAGCATACCAGTGGTGTGAGACTATCCAAAAGTCTTTCCCCAAAATTTTCCTGGATTTCCCCCGAATAGACAAGTGGAGTTTCGAATAGACTTGTTACTAGGAAAAACACCAATTGCAAAAGTACCATATTGATTAGCACTGATAGAGATGAAGGAGATTATTGCACAAATTCAGGAGTTTTTGGACAACATTTTCATTAGACCTAGTTCATCACCCTGGGGAGATCCGGTGTTATTTGTAAAGAAGAAATATTGGAGCATGAGAATGTAGATAGATTATAGAGAGCTGAACAAGGCAACAATAAAGAACAAGTAACCATTGCCAAGGATTGATGACATGTTTGATCAGTTGCAAGGTTCGAGTTATTTCTCGAAGATCGATCTTAGTCTAGGATATCATCTGCTAAAGGTGAGATAGCAGGATATTGAGAAGACTGCATTCTGAACAAGATATAGAGATTATGAATTCTTGGTTATGTCGTTTGGACTAACCCATGCTCCAGTAGCATTCATGGATTTGATGAGCAGTGTTTGTAAAACATTCCTCAAGAAATCTGTGATAGTGTTCATAGATGATATTTTGATTTATTTAAAAAGCAACAAGGAGCATGACAAGCATCTATGTAAAGTGCTAGAAGTTTTAAAAAGGGATAAGCTATGTGCAGAGTTCTCCAAATATGATTTTTGGATTCAAGAAGTCCAATTTGTGGGTCATGTGGTTAACCAAGAAGGGATTATGGTTCACCCAGCTAAGAGTAAGCCATAACAAAGTGGGAAAAAACAAAGATTCCTATGGAGATCCCAAGCTTTCTGGGATTAGCTGGATACAACCGAAGATTTATACAAGGCTTCTCTTCGATAGCTTCTCCATTGAAAGTTTTGACCCACAAGGATTTGATGAGCAGTGTTTGTAAAACATTCCTCGAGAAATCCGTGATAGTGTTCATAGATGATATTTTGATTTATTCAAAAAGCAACAAGGAGCATGACAAGCATCTACGTAAAGTGCAAGAAGTTTTAAAAAGGGATAAGTTATCTGCAGAGTTCTCCAAATATGATTTTTGGATTCAAGAAGTCCAATTTGTGGGTCATGTAGTTAACCAAGAAGGGATTATGGTTCACCCAGCTAAGAGTAAGCCATAACAAAGTGGGAAAAAACAAAGATTCCTATGGAGATCCCAAGCTTTCTGGGATTAGCTGGATACAACCGAAGATTTATACAAGGCTTCTCTTCGATAGCTTCTCCATTGAAAGTTTTGACCCACAAAGGAGCTACTTACACTTGGAGTGAAAAGCATAAGGAAGCATTTGAGAAGTTAAAGAAGAAAATATGTCGTAACACTCCTAGCCCGATATTAATTTTAAACCCTCAAAATGGAACTAATAAGCTAATGGTTTCCTTTGGGTACCCTGGGCGTACCTAAGGGTACGCTTACTGTACTAAGATGGAAGGATCACAAACGAACTGTGCGTACATGAGGCAAACGCAGAAGGTACGCGGGGCGTACACAATAGAGGACCAAACCCTAATGTGCGGTCTTGCCCCCTATTTAAAATCCTCTAAGCCTTTCGAACCAACCTTATTCGCCCCTAGAGCTTCATTTTCGTCCCTCATCACCTGAGAATCTTTGTGAGAAAGAGTTTGAGCCTAAGGAGGGGGTTTTGTGGTTTTGTAAAGTTCATTCAAGAAGAAGGAGATCTTAAGCAAGCTTGGAGTGGCTTGGAGTTTCAAGATTCTGCACTTAGTTCACCTTGGAAGGCTTGTGGAGGTATCAAGTCATGACCTTTCCAACTTATTCTTTAGATATAGTTAGGTTTCCATTTTGTCCCCTTTAGTTGGATCTAGACCTTCTCCTTGATGTGAAGCAACTACAAAGACTGAGATGTCAAGATCTAAGCTATGTAAGCATGCTAAGTGCATAAAGATACGAGCTTGATGGGTGCTAAGACTCCATTCATGATTTGAGAGCTCTTACTTAAGGTTTTAGAGTGAGAAATGAGGTTTTGAGGTCCTTCATAGCATGCTTGGTCATAAAGTTGCCAAATTTATGACCTAGGTTGTTAAGATGTGCTCAGAACTGATTTTGGCACGTTGAACCATCAAGTAATAAGCACTTAATGGAAAGAGTGCTTAATCTATTCCTACATTGGGCGTAGCATAGAGAACGTTGTGCATAATGTGTAGAAGCTTGGTACGTTGTGTGTACCTGTTGGAATAGTGTCTAAGGCTGCAACTATATTAGGCAAGTATTTGACCCGATTGTGCATGGTCCTTTTGGGTTGCCTTCACCATGGCAACTTGGTAGGATGATTTATGATAGAATAGATATTATTAATATGGAATAATAATATAGTTATTTGATTAATATAAGTCATAGATTAATTAGTATTAATTTGGTGACTTAAAGAGATTAATTAAATAAGAGGGTATAAACTGTCAATTGCTTGATAGTTAAACTTTAGACTGTAAATCCTAATTGGATAAAGGGATGGACGAATTCTAGGCTAGGATGAGCTCTAAATTCGTCCAAGGCATTATCTTGGAAGGATTTGGATTGCTTTGAGTAATAGTTATCCAACTAGGGTTTAAGTTGTAACCCTTAAGGAGTCTAAAAGTATAAATAGACCCTATGGGATAGAGAATTCGACACATCTTCTAATGTAAGGATACTCTAGTCGAATTCCATCCCCTCTCCTCTCTCTCAAATCATCCTCTTTGCTAGTTGGTGTTTGTAAGCCATTAGAGGAGTGGCAATTGTGACTCTAAAGCTCCAAGACAACAAGATCAAATAAGAGAATCAAAGGTATGTTTCTAGATCTGTTTTTGTGTTGTTCTTACACCTAATAAGTCATTAGAAGCCTTGGATTGAAAGCATGTTTAATAGAGAAACCTAGATCCAAGCATTAGGGTTTGTATGCGCACTTAGGAATGTTCTTATGTACAAAACCCATCAGTGGTATCAGACCCTAGATTGGTTTCTATTAAATTGATGCTTGAATGTTTGATTCTTAACTGAAAAATTCGATTTTTATGTTTCTGAGTCATGGACTCGGCGAGTCCCATAGTGGACTCGGCGAGTTGGCCTGACTCGGCTAGTCTAGTGTGGGTACTCGGCGAGTCCGAGCGTGAGGATTAGCCAAAAACAGGATTTTTCATATTTATCTTATGGAAACTTACCTTAATCATATTAGATCAACCCTAATCCGATTTTATGATATATATGGCTATATTTTGATCTAATTGAAGATAATTATCAATTAATAAAATATTTTATTTCCTTATATGATAATTATTAATCAAATATGGATAATTATGTGATTAGATTATTTGTTATTTGATCCTTTATGTTTTAAATGTTTAAAACTAGTCCTCAAGTTTTGAAATTTATGTTTTGTGATTAAAAGTTTAATTTTGACAATTTAAATTTCAAACCCTAGAATTTTACAAGTTTAAAATACAACCCTATACTAATATAGTATTACAAGATTAACATATATATATATATATATATATATATATATATATATATATATATATATATATATATATAACTTAAATGCTAGTCTTACCGTTAATAGGCCTCATTCACGAAGCCGGTCTATAAGGTGGGTATAAGATTGCGGCCTATAAAATGGCGCTTAATGGGTGTACACTCACAGCCACCGCTCGCTTGATTGATGGAGGGTCGTTAGTCGAACGGGTAGGATAGGGCAACCTCATCCTCTCATTAAAAGTATAATAAGAAATACAAAATAAATACATGTTTTATTAAAAATTTCCCAATCTTAGTTAATTTAGGAAAAGTGAATTGATGCAATCCCATGAAATTACACTTTGCACCTTGCTAAGAAGTTAGTGGAGCGTGTGTGGTTTACCGATGCACTAATTGGTTCTAAGCGAAGGTAGCAAAGGGTGATTCATTGTTTATCATAGTTCGATGGAGCGTGTGTGGTTTACCGACACATCGAATAGGTGATCGTTACAATGAAGGCACCATGTGAATTTGCATGGTAATTCACACCCGCTTTGTGATCCTCGGTATCCCAATCACAAACAAGAGCGGCATATCGAGATTTAAACATCCCATTGAAAAGTTTCAATGAATCTCATCCGAACCTAGGAATTCTCAATACATTTCGGACTTAAAGTTATGTTTTTCATGGTGGAGAATTAGTGAATCATGATTCACTTACCTTCAAATTGTTTGCATGTTAGATTACGACATCCCTTTTCTAATGTGTAAATATTGTTGTTGGATCCTAGCCCTAATTTCTTATTTGATGAATATTAAGGATTCATATACTAATCTATCTTTGTCCTTTCTAATTATAGATGTCGAACGCCAACAATGCTGCTGTGATTTCTTTCACTTTGATGAGCCTTTGTCAAACGGTTACCTTTGATGGAACGAACTTTAGCGAATGGATAAGATACATTCGTACGATTGCTCGCTATGAGGATAAGGAGTATGTCCTCGATGAGAAGCTCGCGACAATCAACCCTGAAATTGCTACTCCCGCTGAAATCACCGCTTTCGAAACTCACGAGCGTGATGCAACGAAACTGCATTCCATCATGATTGCGACTCTGAACTCCGAATTCCAAAAGTCCTACAAGGACATGTATCCGTACGAAATGCACGAAGACTTATTGGAGAGATACCATCAAAACGCGAGACAAGAGCGTTATGAGATTTTCACAAACATGATTTCCGCTAAGATGGGTCATGGAGAATCTCTTACCGTGCACTTGCAAAAGATGCAAAGGTATGTCGACCGCCTTCTCAAGTTAAATGTTGACTTTGTGGAAGACTTGGCGATCGACATGGTGCTTCACTCTTTGCCTCCGAGCTACAATCAATTTAGGATGAGCTATCACATGAACAAAGAAGAGGTCACCCTAAGCAAACTCCAAGGTCTCTTGAGGGTTGCTGAGAGCAACTTCAAGGACAAGTCTGTTGCACCAACTCCCAATCCGCCCGCTGCTCCTGTCTTGGAAATTGGAGAAGGAAAGGGAAATAAGAGGAAGGCTTCGTCAAAGAACCATCGCAAGGTGAAAGCCCGAGATGGTGCCTCTTCTAGTGGGACCAAAGTTGATCCCGCTAAGCCCTGCTCCAACCCGAAGGAGGCAGAGTGCCATCACTGCCACAAGATAGGACATTGGAAGAGAAGCTGTGCAAGCCATCAAGGAAGGAAAGATCAAGCCATCTTTCGCAGGTATATATACAATTAAATATAATGATTCCCACATTACTTCTTGGGTTCTTGATACCGGTGGTGGTTACCACATTTGTTATAATGTGCATGGACTAAGAAGAAGTAGAGACGTGGAGCATGGAAGAATAAATATAATCATGGGGAACAGAAGATCGTCGCCTGTGACCAAGATTGAAGTGTATTATTTAGTGCTTAGGAATAGTTTATCTTTAGATTTGAAAAATTGTTGCTATTCTCCAGAAATGGCTAGAAACATCATTTCGTTTCATGGTTTGTTTAGACAAGGTTGTAGATTTTCTTTTAATAATGAGAGTGGTTCTATTTTAGCTTATCTAAATGGTGTCTTTTACTTTAAAGCTATACCATGTAATGGAATTTATGAAACTGTTATGATTGTTGATAACTTAGGAAATGATGTTTTGTACTTGGACTCTTCCAATAGTATAGATAAGGCATCCTTATGGCATTGTCGTCTTGGACATGTCAACAAGAAACGCATAGCCCAACTCCAAAAGGATGGAGTGTTGGAGTCATTCGACCTTAGGGAAGATGAGACATGCGAGTCTTGTTTACTTGGAAAGATGACTAAGTCACCCTTCGCTGGTACGTGCGAAAAGGGTGAGGGTCTATTGGACCTCATACATACCGATGTGTGTGGACCATTTAGATCTACCACGAAGGATGGTAACCGCTTCTACGTGACTTTTACCAATGACTATAGTAGATATGGGTATATCTACTTAATCAAGCAAAAGTCAGAAACTTTTGAAAAGTTCCAAGAGTTTAAGAATGAAGTGGAGAATCAATTGGGCAGGAAGATCAAGATGCTTCGATCCGATCGAGGAGGAGAGTACCTAAGTCTTGAATTTCAAGATTATCTCATGGAGTGTGGAATAGTTTCACAATTGATGCCACCTAGGACACCACAATTGAATGGTGTGGCAGAAAGGCGTAATCGAACCTTGTTGGACATGGTTCGCTCTATGATGAGTCGTGCTTCGCTATCTATCTCTTTTTGGGGGTATGCCTTAGAGACTTCCGCCCATATCCTTAACCGAGTCCCTACTAAGAAGGTTGCCAAAATACCTCACGAGATGTGGACGGGGAAAGCTCCTTCGTTAGCACATATCAAGGTTTGGGGTTGCGAGGCTTTCGTAAGACGAGATACTCACGACAAGCTCGAACCTTATAGTGAGCGATGTATTTTCATCGGCTACGCGCAGAAATCCTTTGGATATCTGTTCTATAGACTGAAGGACAATGTTGTCTTTGTTGCGAGGAGAGGAGTTTTCCAAGAGCGAGAACTCATAGGCCAATGAGACAGTGGGAGGCAAATCGATCTTGAAGAGATTCAAGAGTCGATAGATGAAGGAACCTCAACCGTTGGCACTCAACCCGAGGAGGAAACTCTGGTTGAACCAATTGACATATCATTACCTCTTAGACGTTCCGAGAGAGTTAGGTTTCAACCCCAGTTGTATGGTTTTCATATTACTACCGAAGGGGACACGTATATTAGTGATAGTACACTAATAAACCTTGATGAACCTAATAGCTATCAGGAAGCCATGGCAGGCCTGGAGTCTGCGAAATGGAAAGAGGCAATGGATAGCGAGATCCAATCCATGTATGATAACCAGGTTTGGAATTTGGTTGATAATGTGTCTGGACGTAAGACCGTTGGGTGCAAATGGATCTTCAAGAAGAAGACCGACGTGGTTGGAAAAGCTCACACATTTAAAGCACGATTGGTTGCGAAGGGCTTTACTCAAACTCCCGGAGTTGACTATGAAGAGACCTTCTCACTAGTTGCGAAGATAAAATCTATTAGAGTGATGCTAGCTATTGTCGCATTTCATGATTATGAGATTTGGCAAATGGATGTCAAGATCGCTTTGCTTAACGGAAAGTTGGCTGAGGATGTTTACATGGCTCAGCCAAAGGGGTTTGTGGATCCGAAGCATCCGAATAGAGTGTGTTAGCTTGAGAAGTCCATTTATGGACTAAAGCAAGCGTCTCGCAGATGGAATCTTTGCTTCGATGAGAAAGTCAAAGAGTTTGGATTTGTATGAAGCGAAGATGAATCGTGTGTATATATCAACGCCAGTGGGAGTGTAGTAAGCTTCCTCATTCTATATGTCGATGACATATTACTCATAGGAAACGACGTCCCGAATCTGCAGGAGGTTAAGTCCTGGCTCGGGAAGTGCTTTGCTATTAAGGACCTCGGAGAGGCTTCCTACATTTTGGGAATAAGGATAGTAAAAGAAAGAAGTAAGAGACTAATAGGACTTAGTCAGAACACTTACTTAGAGAAGGTACTAAAACGTTTTAGTATGGAAAACTCGAAAAAGGGAGAATTACCGATACAAAGCAATGCCAAGTTGAGTAAGACTCAAAGTCCGAGTACCGAAGCCGAGATAGCTGAAATGAGCCGAGTTCCATACACTTCCGCAGTTGGCTCAATGATGTCCGCAGTTGGCTCAATCATGGTTAGTAGATATCAAGGGAATCCTGGCAGACCCCATTAGGTTGCGGTGAAGAATATCCTTAAGTACCTTCGGAGGACGAAGGAATGGTTCTTGGTCCTTTGAGGGAGTGATGACCTGAAGGTGCGAGGGTATAGTGACGCCAGTTTTCAGACCGACAGGGACAACTACCGTTCGCAGTCGGGTTGGGTCTTTACCCTGAATGGAGGAGCAGTAACTTGGAAGAGTTCCAAGCAGGAAACCGTAGCTAATTCAACGTGTGAATCAGAGTACATCACAGCGAGCGAAGCGTTAAAGGAGGCAATGTGGCTAAAGAACTTCATCGGTGATCTTGGAGTTGTACCTTCCCTAAAGGAGCCCATGGAGATTTTCTGTGATAATGAAGGAGCGGCTGCCTTGACCAAGGAACCGAGGGATCATGGTAGATCAAGACATATCGACAGAAAATATCACTTTATTAGACATCGTGTAGAAGAAGGACAACTTGTAGTTAAGAGGATATCATCAGAAGATAACCCAACAGATCCGCTTACGAAGGGACTGAGTAGGGCTAAGCACTTGCAGCATGCTAGGAGCATTGGGCTGAAGGATGATGTTAGCATAGATTAGATAGTATTAGAAACATGTAATAGATAAATGTAATTAACATTTGATGATTAAATAAAGGAGTTTTATTTATAAGTAATGTTATTGTCTTATGTTAATTGTTTAACTATTGTTTCACTTTGCATGTTTTGACTTCCAGAATAATTGAGTTTATTAAGAATAATCGAATTGTTCAAATAGTCCACAATCGTTCATATATTGGAAGTAGATATGAATGAAGATTGTCATGAATAGGTAAGTAGAGTGTCTAAATGGTGTTAGACATAGCAAAAGATTGCTGCAACATTCATGAGTGCTTATGAGCTAGGTTTGAGCATTGGAACAAACCCGCGCTTGCTGGAATCACCTTATGGAATGTGATAGAAAATGGGTGATCGCAAGACGATAATATCATATAGTCTTAAAACCTAGATATATGGTTTTTTATTGGTTAATTGATTGTACATTGATAATGCGAAAACGCATTGGTAACTCGATGTTATAAAACACATTGTTCTGTGTAGTTGGTTAATGAATAAGTAAATGCATATAAGTCGAAGTTTATCTGTAACTTTTATCCTAAGAAGGAAAAAGTGATATCTCGGCCGCTCGATAACTTGATTTGACTTATGTGACGGGCCCGGTCAGAACTGATTTGATGTGTCCGATTAAGTTCTATGTCAAATAAATCGGAAATCGAGAAACCAAATGCTAGACTAACTATTCCATAGTATTGTCAGCACAATATCTAACAGAGGACTGTACGATCCCTTATCTAAAGGACAAGATTGATTAGATCAGAGTTTGACAGCATCTTTGAGAGCTACGATTGCAAATCGGAATGTACCTGCGCATATAGTTAGTAGACTTATCCAAGTGGGAGACTGTTGGAATAGTGTCTAAGGTTGCAACTATATTAGGCAAGTATTTGACCCGATTGTGCATGGTCCTTTTGGGTTGCCTTCACCATAGCTACTTGGTAGGATGATTTATGAGAGAATAGATATTATTAATATGGAATAATAATATAGTTATTTGATTAATATAAGTCATAGATTAATTAGTATTAATTTGGTGACTTAAAGAGATTAATTAAATAAGAGGGTATAAACTGTCAATTGCTTGATAGTTAAACTTTAGACTGTAAATCCTTATTGGATAAAGGGTTGGACGAATTCTAGGCTAGGATGAGCTTTAAATTCGTCCAAGGCATTATCTTGGAAGGATTTGGATTGCTTTGAGTAATAGTTATCCAACTATGGTTTAAGCTGTAACCCTTAAGGAGTCTAGAAGTATAAATAGACCCTATGGGATAGAGAATTCAACACATCTTCTAAAGTAAGGATACTATGGTCGAATTCCATCCCCTCTCCTCTCTCTCAAATCATCCTCTTTGCTAGTTGGTGTTTGTAAGCCATTAGAGGAGTGACAATTATGACTCTAGAGCTCCTAGACAACAAGATCAAGCAAGAGAATCAAAGGTATCTTTCTAGCTCTGTTTTTGTGTTGTTCTTACACCTAATAAGTCATTAGAAGCCTTGGATTGAAAGCATGTTTAATAGAGAAACCTAGATCCAAGCATTAGGGTTTGTATGCGCACTTAGGAATGTTCTGTTGGATAAGGTGTCTAAGTCCATAACTTATTTGGTATATACTTGACCAGACTGTGACAACTGCCAATTCAGGTCATTCTTGGACTCATGAATCTTTATAATAACCATTCATGCACAACATGCCATGACCTAGTAGTATAAATTAGGTCAAAAATCTTGCATAAACTAGGATCCAATTAAGGTCTAGGACTAATATACTTGATACTTACAATTCTAGTAAGTTGCTTAGCTACAATAGGAAATGCCAATACTATAATTAGAATAAAGCTTCAAGATTTGTTATAATTGAAATAGGGTATAAAACCCTAAAAATAAATTAAAACATTCTAATTATACTTCAACATGTTGTTGAATATCAAACAATATTCCAAAAACCCTAAAGAGCCAAAAATCCAAAGTTATAAATTATAAAGCTTAAAAAATTTATAAAATTTGGCTATAAACTTCCTAATATCAAATTTTATTAATCAAATTATGGATTATACCAATGAACTAGAAATATAAATTACAAGTATTAATCATAAATTATTTGTTGAAAACAAGATTTTTAAATAAATCAAATTGCTTAATAAACATTTTATAAAAATAAATGTTTTTATATAAAATATAGGAGGGAAGTTTATAAAGTTTAAAATTTAGGAGAGAGGAGGCCAAAATGCATGCAAAAACCGGCCATCAACCCTCCCCATGCCCTCTCTCTTCCCCAAAACACAATCATTAAGCTTAAACCCTTACTCCACCTCTTCCCTCTTCACTCTCTTCACACACTTCACTCTCTTCACACACTTCACTCTCTTCTTCCCTCTCTCTAAACTCACGAAAATCATCTCATTTCACTGCAAAATTTCGAGATTGTTAAGCCCTTGAAGTGTTCTTACTTCTCTCAAGGTCAAAACCAAGGTAAACAACAACATCTTCTTCCATAGTTTCATGGTTAAACCTCTTTTTCTTCTTAGTCTTCTCTACTTTTCGGATTCTATGCCTTTCCATGGCTAGAAATCTTTATTCTCCCCTTGTGGTTTGTAGATTCTCACCATAACACAATGCATGTGTTAGAGATGGTGAAAATCCGGGATCAAACCGATGCAAGGAGTGGAAAAGATGCACATATGATCATGTGACATCAAAACCTAATATTTCATGTTCTTCTCCATTTCTTTTGTGTTCATGCATGAACAAAAGAATTTAAACCATTTCTAGTACATCTTGGATGCTCATTCATTCCATGCATGTGTTAGAAATCGGGCCTTACCAAAGACATGCATGATGTTCTTGTTGAAATACCCTAATAATGCACACATTACTTTGTTCGACTTTGAACAGTCATAACTCAGTCATTTCTTAACCAAATCATGATATTCTTTTTGTATTGGTTAGTTCCACGAGTTAATTTTCAAACCCAACTGGTCTCACTGTAAAATATTAAATATCCGATTTTTAGCAGATATTACAAAAAGGTTACGCATACAGCTCTTTTTCTGTGATCACTATTTTTATCTTGCTTAAACAATGGCCTTAAACCCAACCATAAATCTGAGGAAAAATACCTTAGAAACTTAACATATCTATTGAATTATGGTTGAAATTTCGTGGCTTAAAACCTCACTGAATGGGCTACACAAATTCATGAACTTTAGCGACATTTACACTTCATGCATTATTGCATGCAACTTTTCTTAAATTGTTTGAAATCATTACCCTCATTTCTCTTCTGAATACATTTTTTTACATTTTTCCTTTTGAAAGCCCTTGCATGCATGAGATAATCTGGAAAATTTCAAAAGCTTTTGTTATTTCTTTGATTTATTAGAATTATTGCTAAAACCAAGGGCATAAATCATATAAAATACTTCTAGAGGTCAAAAAATCCTAAATAAATTCATGGATGATCCATATAGGGAATAATGACCCCTCACCAAACTTCAGCAATTTTTGTTACTGTTTCATATGATTTCTAATTTTCTTTTATTTAGGACATGATAAATTACAAAACCACTTTATAGGATGTGAAAATTGTATCTAACAATTTTCGCATACCTTACCTGTGATGGGTGACTCCAGAAAATAATTTCAAGATTTTCCATCATGTTTTACTATTTTTCCCAATTTTTGGTAATTATAATGGTCTAAAAATTGGAGAAATAGTTCTGATTATCCAAAATTCATGAAAATTTACCAGGATATCATATTATACAGTAGGAGGTTACATAAATATTTTGAGGATTTTTCTCTGCTGTAAACTATTTTTCTCTTATTTTCTAAAGTTAATTGCACTAAAATACACTTAAATATACATAAATACCCAAAACCAGTTTATACATTATGAAAACCACTTTTGATATTTTTCCCAGGATATTTATACTGTAAATGATGTTACAAAAATTTATGGTGATTTATTTTAATAGTTTAATATTATTTCTTTAATTAATGACTATTTAAAGGAATAAAGCAAGGAAAAATAGAAATACCCACTGAAAAATATCTTTTATATTTTTCCCAGCCTATTTATGTATAATAACAATTAAATAAAAAGTTTGAGAATTTTTATCCCTCGAATGCTATTTTCGTGAATTTATGTTGTAATAAGGACTTAAAAATTTGGAAAGTTTATATTCCAAGGTTGTAATTAATCGCCCGATATATAGAATTTCATTACTTCAGAAAAAGTGTAACTAATTGATATAAAATCCAATACTAAAACATAAATTGGCATTTCCCTATATGTAGAGTTTAGTATATTAGCATTAGATATCGACATGGAAACTCACTAGTGCGTGTGTTTGATGTCGTAGGATCCCGGTAGTAAGACGTTGGTGCATCCCGAAGTACCGCTTGTGTCTACACAAAACATCGTGAGTATTCACGCACTCCCCTATTTTCGGTTTTTATGTTTTGGGGTGGGAAAGCATGTCCAGAAAAACTACTGTTTGCATGTTGTATTTAAATTGAATTGTATCAAACATGATTGCTATTGTACTGCTATGTTTCTTTATGTATGTCTATGCAACACGGAACATGAGAACTTATCGTACTAAGGCCCTTCCCTTATCTCTAACCATTAACTCTTTGAGCCAATGGTCGTTATGGATAGCGCTATTAGGAATTGACAACGCCTCACTCGCCCGAATCGCTGGAGTGCATGATACCATATTCATCTATGGAACGATAAGCATAGATCTCAATAGGGCTTCAGTCATAGGTTTGGTTGAGACTCATTGTTTGCTCAAACACATCCAAACTCGTTTCTTGTTATAGCAATAAACTTGTATTCATTAATAGCAATCAACTTGTTTATCATTGAAGCAATGTACCTGTATTTACGAAAAGCCTTATTGTACGCTCGATTTTTATAAACTTGTGATACTCACCAACTATTTTCATAGTTGACGCTCATTTTACATGCTTTTTCAGGAAGTAATTAGTAAGTGGATGTAAAGATTCATCATCATAGAGCATGATGCATCGTGTTGAAGCTATTATGAAGCTATATTTTGAACAATGTTATTTTGAAAAACTTGTATTTTGTTTCTTTTGAAGCTATGGGTTGTAAACTTTTAAATACTGCTATGGTGATGTATCTTTATCTTTTGCATTGAAACCGTTATCGCTGTCATACCTTGCGTTTCCGCTTTAGCGGGGTGTGACAGAAGTGGTATCAGAGCTAAAGTTATAGAGAACATCGGTTTTTCTTTAAGAAAACACAACCTATAACTAAAACTTACAAAGAAATTCTTTTTACATCAAACATATTACTAGTATAATTAGGTCGGAAGTTGTATTATTGGACCTTGATTAAACATAGCCTGATCACCTATGTTTAATTAAGAAAAGATTTATACAAAGCTTGAGCTAATCATAATGGGAATATGTTCAACAAAAATATTTGAGAAAACTTTATTTCAAAATATCAAAAGGTTAATTTTGGTGTGTGTAAGCATTGCATATTATAGGCATGCATTGTCATTTATTTCATATCTCATTGAAACTATGTCACAGTCCACTATGTCAACATTGTCATCTTCCCGCGCTACCGCCTCAGCCGATGAATCCGGCTACGTCACTGTTATCCCTCGACGTAATCGCCCCGCCTCGGTAGAAGAAGACCCATCAGAGGATACGGAAGATACTGGGAACTCAGTGGAGATCAGCAATGACAACGCCCCGAGTCAACGACGCGATGCATCACCTACATCGGTGTTGCTACAGCCACCGCTCTATGGACTTCGCATTCGGAGGACAGCGAGGAAGAGTGTTCCCATTCCAGGAAGGATACCCGCCAGCATAGCAGGACATGGCACGGCAGGACCTAGCGGAGCAGAACCCAGCGATGCAGGACCGAGAGCACCCTCACCTCAGCAAGTCATAGGGATACCTGTCAGACAGCCAGGTATGACCCCGGAGGAGTCCCGGAGATTGCAGTCGATAGCAGCGGGCCTACGTCACAGTCTCGCTGTGATAGCTGGCTATCAGGAGGTGTTGAACGAAGTGATCACAGGGATGGAAATCCTGTTTCAGCATTCGATGGAAGCTGCTGATTCAGGAGTATTGTCCCAAGGATGAACTTAAGAAGCTTGAGTCTGAATTCTGGAACCATTCTATGGTTGGAACACATATAGAGAAGTACACAGTCCGATTTCATGAACTAGCAAAACTAGTACCTCACATGGTTACTCCTGAGGAGAAACGGATAGATCGTTACATCTGGGGTCTGGCACCAGAGATTCGGGGAATGGTTACCTCAGCAAACCCAACTACCATTCAAAGTGCAGTAAGCCTAGCAAATCGACTAACCAATGATGTGATAAGGATGGGAGCATCAGCAAAGGAAAGCTCTAGTAGCAAGAGGAAGCCAACAAATCAGGGAGAGAAGAAGTATGGAGGCAAGTCAAGGAGGAAGCAGAAAGTCTCAAGAAACTTTATGGTAAGAGCCCAGGAGCAAGAACCAGTGAAAACTCAAGGACAAGAAGTGCAGGAGCGAAAGCAGTACTCAAGGCCGCTTCCGAAGTGCAATAAGTGTAACTTCCATCACAAGGGAGCTTGCCCGGTGTGCCAAAACTGTAAGCAAACAGGCCATTACTCGAAGTATTGTAAGGTGAATAAGGAGGGAAAAAGGACATGTTACGAGTGCGGGAGTACTGATCATCTCCGTAGAGCATGTCCTAAACTGAACAATGGACCTGGTAACAATGGACAAGGCCAAGCCAGGCAAAACTTTCAAGGAAATCAAGTTGGACAGCCAAGAGGTGTAGCCTTTGTGATTGGTGCAGAAGAAGCTCGTCAGAACCCTGAAGTGATAACAGGTACGTTCCTCCTGAACAACCATTTTGCATCAGTAATATTTGATGCGAGAGCAGATAGGAGTTTTGTTTCTTTAGCATTTAGACCGTTAATTGGCTTGAAATCGGTAAAGATGAGGAATGCTTATGCTGTTGAACTTGCTGATGGATATGAAATTAGGGCTAGTGATATAATTCCTGGGTGTACTTTGAATTTAGCTGATAAACTCTTTAGCATTGACCTAATTCCTATAGAGCTAGGTAGTTTTGATGTGATAGTAGGGATGGATTGGTTATCCAAAAATAGAGCGGACATTGGTTGTTATGAGAAAGTCATCAGAGTGCCTCTCCCTAATGGAGAAACCCTTATCATACACGTTGAGAAGCCTGGAAGAAGTTTAAACATAGTATCAAGCGTGAAGGTTCACAAGTACCTGAAAAAGAATTGTATTGCATTCATGGCCCACGTGCTAGAAAGAGAACCTGAAGCTAAGCAACTCAAGGAGATTCCAGTGGTTCAAAACTATCCCGAAGTATTTCCGGAGGAATTGCCCGGTCTATCCCCTTATAGACAGGTCGAATTTCGGATAAACTTAATTCCCGGAGCGGCATCGGTAGCAGGAGCACCCTATCGCCTTGCACCATCCGAGATGCAAGAACTATCCGGACAACTTCAAGAACTTCTAGACAAAGGGTTTATTCGACCAAGTTCTTCACCTTGGGGAGCCCCAGTGTTATTCGTCAAAAAGAAAGATGGTTCGTTCCGAATGTGCATTGATTACAGAGAATTGAACAAGTTGACAATCAAGAATCGATATCCCCTCCCTAGAATAGATGACTTGTTCGATCAGTTGCAGCGCGCTTCCTACTTCTCAAAAATCGACCTTCGGTCAGGGTATCATCAGCTAAGAATTCACGAAGAGGACATTCACAAAACAGCATTTAGAACCCGTTATGGACATTATGAGTTCTTAGTCATGCCTTTTGGACTAACGAACGCACCCGCTGTATTCATGGATTTGATGAATAGGGTCTGTAGACCATACCTAGACAGGTTTGTAATTGTATTTATCGATGACATACTTGTTTACTCGCAGACAAAAAAAGATCACAATAGACATCTAAAGCTAGTGTTGGAGTTGTTGAAGGAACAGAAATTGTATGCCAAGTTCACTAAGTGTGAATTTTGGATTCGGGAAGTACATTATCTTGGTCATGTGATCGGTGAAAGAGGAATCCATGTAGATCCAGCTAAGATAGAGGCAATCAAGAAATGGGAGGCCACCAAAACCCCGACAAAAATACGACAATTCCTAGGATTAGCTGGGTACTACCGACGCTTCATTGAGAATTTCTCTAGGATTGCTCAACCATTAACATCTTTGACCCAAAAGGATAGAAAATTTCTCTGGGAAGAGAAACATGAAGAGGCGTTTCAAATCCTGAAAAACAAGCTGTGCAATGCACCAATTCTGGCTTTACCAGAAGGATTAGAGAACTTTGTGGTGTATTGTGATGCGTCTCATCAAGGATTAGGATGTGTGCTAATGCAAAAAGATAAGGTCATTGCATATGCTTCCAGACAACTCAAACCGCACGAGAAGAAATATACCACCCATGATCTAGAACTAGGAGCAATAGTTTTCGCCCTTAAGATATGGAGGCATTATTTGTACGGAACCAAGTGCACCATTTATACCGATCACAAAAGCCTTCAGCATATCCTGGATCAGAAAATGTTAAACATGCGGCAGAGAAGATGGGTAGAGTTGTTTAGTGATTATGATTGTGAGATACGATATCACCCAGGGAAGGCTAACGTAGTAGCCGACGCTCTTAGTAGGAAAGAAAGAGTGAAACCTTCCCATGTGAGAGCTTTGGGAATGGTAATTCAGACAAGCTTGAAATCTCAAATCATTAATGCCCAGGAGAAAGCGTTATGCAAGGAAAATCTTCCAGGCGAAACTTTACATGGTTTGGAAGAAAGATTTGAAACCAAACCTGATGGAGTTCGTTATTTTAAAGACAGGGTCTGGATTCCAAGGGTTAACAACCTGAGAGACATGGTACTAGAGGAGTCTCATCGATCTAAATACTCCATCCACCCTGGAGCAGATAAGATGTACAAGGATCTTAAAGAGTACTATTGGTAGCCTGGAATGAAAAAGGATATTGCCTTGTACGTTGGGAAGTGTTTGACACGCTCAATAGTCAAAGCTGAACATCAGAAACCATCCGGGTTGTTGCAACAACCTGAAATTCCCCAATGGAAATGGGAGCAAATATCTATGGACTTTGTTACCAAACTTCCTAGAACTGCTAAAGGTCATGACTCAATTTGGGTCATAGTGGATCGACTTACGAAATCTGCACACTTTCTCCCCATTCGAGAAGACTTCAAGATGGAAAAATTGGCCCAAATCTACATCGACAAAATTGTTTCTCTGCATGGTGTACCCTTATCTATCATTTCTGATAGAGATAGTCGTTTTACATCTCGATTTTGGTGGATGTTACAGAGGGCACTAGGAACCAAGATAGATTTGAGCACAGCTTACCACCCTCAGACAGATGGGCAAACAGAGAGAACAATACAAACATTGGAAGACATGCTACGAGCGTGTGTCATTGAGTTCAAAGGAAATTGGGATACTCATTTACCCCTAATTGAGTTTTCCTACAATAACAGTTACCACACGAGTATCCAATGTGCTCCATATGAAGCATTGTATGGACGCAAGTGTCGTTCGCCCTTATGCTGGACAGAAATCGGAGACAGACAGTTGACTAGATTCGAACTTATCCAGGAAACATCCGACAAGATTGCTATCATCAAGGATAAGCTTAAAGCTGCTAGAGATCGTCAGAAAAGTTATGCGGATAATCGTCGAAAACCATTAGAATTCCAAGTAGGAGACAAGGTACTTTTAAAAGTGTCGCCTTGGAAAGGGCTTGTGCGTTTTGGTAAGAAAGGAAAACTAAGCCCGAGATATGTTGGACCCTTTGAAATCCTTGAAAGGATTGGTCCAGTAGCGTATAAACTCCAATTGTCCCAAGAGTTAAGCGCCATTCACGACACATTCCACGTCTCCAACCTTAAGAAATGTCTAGCCGATGAAACATTGATAGTACCCCTGGAGGAAATTAAGATCAATGATAAGCTGAGCTTAGTTGAGGAACCGATAGAAATCCTTGACAGGGAGGTAAAACAACTTAAGCGGAGTAAGATCCCAATTGTGAAAGTTCGATGGAACTCAAAACGCGGGCCGGAGTACACCTGGGAGCGCGAGGACTTCATAAAGGAAAAGTATCCGCAACATTTCCCTTGCGATGACAAGCGATGACATATAATGAATTTCGGGACGAAATTCTTTTTAAGTGGGGGATACTGTGACAACTGCCAATTCAGGTCATTCTTGGACTCATGCATCTTTATAATAACCATTCATGCACAACATGCCATGACCTAGTAGCATAAATTAGGTCAAAAATCTTGCATAAACTAGGATCCAACTAAGGTCTAGGACTAATATACTTGATACTTACAATTCTAGTAAGTTGCTTAGCTACAATAGGAAATGCCAATACTATAATTAGAATAAAGCTTCAAGCTTTGTTATAATTGAAATAGGGTATAAAACTCTAAAAATAAATTAAAACATTCTAATTATACTTCAACATGTTGTTGAATATCAAACAATATTCCAAAAACCCTAAAGAGCCAAAAATCCAAAGTTATAAATTATAAAGCTTAAAAACCTTATAAAATTTGGCTATAAACTTCCTAATATCAAATTTTATTAATCAAATTATGGATTATACCAATGAACTAGAAATATAAATTACAAGTATTAATCATAAATTATTTGTTGAAAACAAGATTTTTAAATAAATCAAATTGCTTAATAAACATTTTATAAAAATGAATGTTTTTATATAAAATATAGGAGGGAAGTTTATAAAGTTTAAAATTTAGGAGAGAGGAGGCCAAAATGCATGCAAAAACCGGCCATCACCCCTCCCCATGCCCTCTCTCTTCCCCAAAACACAATCATTAAGCTTAAACCCTTATTCCACCTCTTCCCTATTCACTCTCTCACTTCACTCTCTTCACACACTTCACTCCATTCTTCCCTCTCTCTAAACTCACGAAAATCCTCTCATTTCACTGCAAAATTTCGAGATTGTGAAGCCCTTGAAGTGTTCTTACTTCTCTCAAGGTCAAAACCAAGGTAAACAACAACATCTTCTTCCATAGTTTCATGGTTAAACCTCTTTTTCTTCTTAGTCTTCTCTACTTTTCGGATTCTATGCCTTTCCATGGCAAGAAATCTTTATTCTCCCCTTGTGGTTTGTAGATTCTCACCATAACACAATGCATGTGTTAGAGATGGTGAAAATCCGACATCAAACCCATGCAAGGAGTGGAAAAGATGCACATATGATCATGTGACATCAAAACCTAATATTTCATGTTCTTCTCCATTTCTTTTGTGTTCATGCATGAACAAAAGCATTTAAACCATTTCTAGTACATCTTGGATGCTCATTCATTCCATGCATGTGTTAGAAATCGGGCCTTACCAAAGACATGCATGATGTTCTTGTTGAAATACCCTAATAATGCACACAAGCAAACATGCAATCTGCCAGATTACTTTGTTCGACTTTGAACAGTCATAACTCAGTCATTTCTTAACCAAATCATGATATTCTTTTTGTATTGGTTAGTTCCACGAGTTAACTTTCAAACCCAACTGGTCTTACTGTAAAATATTAAATATCCGAATTTTAGTAGATTTTACAAAAAGGTTGCACATACAGCTCTTTTTCTGTGATCACTATTTTTATCTTGCTTAAACAATGGCCTTAAACCCAACCATAAATCTGAGGAAAAATACCTTAGAAACTTAACATATCTAGTGAATTATGGTTGAAATTATGGTTGAAAGCCCTTGCATGGATGAGATAATCTGGAAAATTTCAAGAGCTTTTGTTATTTCTTTGATTTATTAGAATTATTGCTAAAACCAAGGGCATAAATCATATAAAATACTTCCAGAGGTCAATAAATCCTAAATAAATTCATGGATGATCCTTATGGGGAATAATGACCCCTCACCAAATTTCAGCAATTTTTGTTACTGTTTCATATGATTTCTAATTTTCTTTTATTTAGGACATGATAAATTACAAAACCACTTTATAGGATGTGAAAATTGTATCTAACAATTTTCGCATACCTTACCTGTCATGGGTGACTCCAAAAAATAATTTCAAGATTTTCCATCATGTTTTACTATTTTTCCCAATTTTTGGTAATTATAATGGTCTAAAAATGGGAGAAATAGTTTTGATTATCCAAAATTCATGAACATTTACCAGGATATCATATTATACAGTAGGAGGTTACATAAATATTTTGAGGATTTTTCTCTACTGTAAACTATTTTTCTCTTATTTTCTAAAGTTAATTGCACTAAAATACACTTAAATATACATAAATACCCAAAACCAGTTTATACATTATGAAAACCACTTTTGATATTTTTCCCAGGATATTTATACTATAAATGATGTTACAAAAATTTATGGTGATTTATTTTAACTTTTTAATATTATTTCTTTAATTAATGACTATTTAAAGGAATAAAGCAAGGAAAAATAGAAATACCCACTGAAAAATATCTTTTATATTTTTCCCAGCCTATTTATGTATAATAACAATTAAATAAAAAGTTTGAGAATTTTTATCCCTCGAATGCTATTTTCGTGAATTTATGTTGTAATAAGGACTTAAAATTTTGGAAAGTTTATATTCCAAGGTTGTAATTAATCGCCC
This sequence comes from Lactuca saligna, assembly GCF_052625555.1. Taxonomy (NCBI): domain Eukaryota; kingdom Viridiplantae; phylum Streptophyta; class Magnoliopsida; order Asterales; family Asteraceae; genus Lactuca; species Lactuca saligna. The sequence continues at coordinate 77,415,824 of NC_136421.1, forward strand.
GATATATAGAATTTCATTACTTCAGAAAAACTGTAACTAATTGATATAAAATCCAATACTAAAACATAAATTGGCATTTCCCTATATGTAGAGTTTAGTATATTAGCATTAGATATCGACATGGAAACTCACTAGTGCGTGTGTTTGATGTCGTAGGATCCCGGTAGTAAGACGTTGGTGCATCCCGAAGTACCGCTTGTGTCTACACAAAACGTCGTGAGTATTCACGCACTCCCCTATTTTCGGTTTTTATGTTTTGGGGTGGGAAAGCATGTCCTGAAAAACTACTGTTTGCATGTTGTATTTAAATTGAATTGTATCAAACATGATTGCTATTGTATTGCTATGTTTCTTTATGTATGTCTATGCAACACGGAACATGAGAACTTATCGTACTAAGGCCCTTCCCTTATCTCTAACCATTAACTCTTTGAGCCAATGGTCGTTATGGATAGCGCTATTAGGAATTGACAACTCCTCACTCACCCGAATCGCTGGAGTACATGATACCATATTCATCTATGGAACGATAAGCATAGATCTCGATAGGGCTTCAGTCATAGGTTTGGTTGAGACTCATTGTTTGCTCATACACATACAAACTCGTTTCTCGTTATAGCAATAAACTTGTATCCATTAATAGCAAACAACTTGTTTATCATTGAAGCAATGTACTTGTATTTACGAAAAGCCTTATTGTACGCTCGATTTTTATAAACTTGTGATACTCACCAACTATTTTCATAGTTGACGCTCATTTTACATGCTTTTTCAGGAAGTAATTAGTAAGTGGATGTAGAGATTCATTATCATAGAGCATGCTGCATCGTGTTGAAGCTATTATGAAGCTATATTTTGAACAATGTTATTTTGAAAAACTTGTATTTTGTTTCTTTTGAAGCTATGGGTTGTAAACTTTTAAATACTGCTATGGTGATGTATCTTTATCTTTTGCATTGAAAACGTTATCGCTTTCATACATTGCGTTTCCGCTTTAGCGGGGTGTGACACAGACCGGCATGGTCCATTTGGGTTGCATCTCATCCAAACTATTATGGATAATTTTATGAGAGTTATACACATATGTTTATTAATATATTATGAGTTATAATATATTAATATGAAGTTACGTTATTTAATTAGTTTTAGTCTTATATTAATTATGAATTAATTTAGAGATTAAAAGGAAGGCTAATTAGAGTATGGGCTATTTTGTTTTATATAGTGCGGGCTAATACTCATTTGTTAATGGGCTATGCTTACGTGGAAGTCCATGGATGATCCATAGAGCTTTTAACCCATGGATCCTTAGAAAGGAAAGGACATGGGTTATTAGGGTTTCACCCTAACCATGCACACTATATAAGCATGCTTATGGAGCATGAAATGGAACCTAAGAGAAAACTAGTGAACAAGTGTGTGTGTGCATGTGTGTGGCCGATTTTATACAAGAGTGTATACTCTCTCAAAGTTTTCCAAGAGTTTGTGGTGTTTGTGATTCCATTTGAGGCATTAACACTATTGGTGCTTGGCCCTCAAACTCCTTAGAACCAAACTCACCAAAAGGTATGTAATCTCTTCTAACTCTTTTATGTTGAAATGTTCCCCATGCCATGTTAGATAGGTTATAAACCTTAGAAAATTATTATTTTGCATGTATTTAGACAAACATAGATCCAAGGTTTATTAGGGTCGCATGCGCACTTAGGAAGTGTTAGATTGCTCAAAATCCAACAGTGGTATCAGAGCCTAGGCTTGCTTGTTTGATACTTGATGCAAAATAGTGAAAAAAGTCGAAATCGTTGCTGTCCGCATGGTGGACTCGCCGAGTCCATGGGGAGGACTCGACGAGTCCAAGGCAAACTTCAACCTACTCGGTGAGTAAGTTCATGCACTCGACGAGTAGGATCGAAAGAGTGCAGTTTTTCGACGTTTGCTGCTGGAAATGGACTAGAAACATTACCCTAAACTGTTTTGGTGTTATAAAACTTATTTTAGTTGGTGTAATGGTTGTTCTAATCCATTTGCAATAGCATATATCAAAATTCCATGATTTTATGTGTTCATATAATTCTTGAATTTTTGATGATCATGTTCATGTTCTTATGAATTTAGAAAATGATAGGAATTATTTGCTGAATTGTTTAGAATTAATTCTTGATCATTTATGTGTTTTAATGGAGTCCATAATTATTCCTCAAGTTATGGATTTCCAAAGGTCACTCTTATTTAACACACACTTAAAACACATAAGTTACATGAAAATGAAGTGTCTTCATTTTTATGAACCTTTAATTCATAAGTTATGAAATGAAGAGTTTTGCAAAGTTACAAAACTTGCCCTCAAGTTTTGGAATTTGTAAAGTTTCACAAACTTTAATAAACTTTAATTCCAACCCTTAGAGTTTTAATAGTTAAAATTCAACCCTTATACTATTTATAACATTAATGGTTAATTATTATATATATGTATAAGAATAAGTCGTTTTACCGTTACTAGGCCTCATTCACGAAGTCGGTCTATAAGGTGGGTATAAGGTTGTTGCCTATAAAATGGCGACTTAATGGGTGTATACTCTCACCCACCGCTTGCTTGATCGGTGGAGGGTCGTTAGCCGAACGGGTAGAACAATGACTTTAAATCCTCATTAAAAGTATAATGAATATTATAAAATAACTAAACTCATTTAATTCCCAATCTTAGTTATTTTAGGAAAAATGTGAACATGGTGCTAGTCCATGGAATTCACACTTTGTACCTTACCAAGTCATTGGTAGAGCATGTGTGGTTAACCGGCACACTAACTAGGACTAGTAAGGATCACGAAGGGTGACTTAATGTTTCTCATAGATCAATGGAGCGTGTGTGGTTAACCGGCACATTGATTAGGTGATAATATTAAGGGTACCAAGTGAATTAGCATGGTTATTCACACCTTGTTTGGTGATCCTCGGCATCCCAGTCACAAAACTTGAAGGGCAAAATCGAGATTGAAACATGCCATTGAAAAGTTCAATGAATCTCAAAAGAATCTAGGAATTTCAAATCCAACCTAATAAATCATTTCGTTTTCATGGTGGAAATTGGTGAATCGTCATTCACCTACCTTTCAAATATATTATTAATTAGATTACGACATCCCTCTTCTAAGTGTAATATATTGTGATTGGATCCTAGCCTTAATATTACATTTGGGTGTCTTATTAAGGATCCTATATATATCTAATCTAAACTTACTCTCTTTTCAGATGTCTTCCAACACTAATGTTGCAGGCTCTAACCCAACTGGTTCTTTCTCTCTCATGAATCTTTGTGGGAGGGTCATCTTTGATGGTTCCAACTTCATGGATTGGATTAGGAACATCAGGATGGTTACTCGTTACGAGGACAAGGAATATGTCCTCGATAAGGAGTTAAAAGAACTTGATGAGTCTACTGCTACTCCTGAGGAGATCGCTGAATTCAGGACTCATGAGAGAGATGCTACTAAGGTGGCATGTATCATGATGGCCACGATGACAGCCGAGCTCCAACAGTCATATGAAGATTTCTACGCTTTTGAAATGCACCAAGACCTGATGGAAAGGTATCATCAGAGTGCTCGTCAGGAGAGGTAAGAAATAATCTCCTCCATAATAACTACCCGCATGAAGGACGGTGAATCCGTCACGGGCGACATGCAAAAGATGCAAAGGTATGTGGACCGTTTGCTGAAGCTGAATGTTAACATCCCTGAGGAGTTGGCAATTGACATTATTTTGCACTCCTTGCCTTCTTGTTATGATCATTTTCGAATGACATATCATATGAACAAGGAGGAAGTTACCCTCAGCAAGCTTCAAGGACTCTTGAAGACCGCGGAATCCGGTCTTAAGGGTAAGGCGGTTGTTACCTCTACAACTCCTACTCCAACATCTACCCCTGTTTTAGCTATTGGGCAAGGAAAAGGGAAGAAGAGGAAGCACCCTTCGAAGGGTACCAAGGGAAAGTCTCTTGAAGGCTCCTCATCAAAGACCAAGAGTGGTTCTGCCACTCCTTCTGCCATTCCCAAGGATGCTGAATGCTTTTATTGCCATGAAAAGGCACACTGGAAGCGAAACTGCCCTAAGTACTTGCAGGATATAAAGGATGGGAAAGTGAAACCCACCCATGCAGGTATTTACACTATATTGTCTAATTACTCAACATATTCTAACTCTTGGGTGCTTGATACAGGATGTGGTATTCACATATTTTCTGATTTGCAGGGCCTAAGAAGAAGTGAGGATGTGGAGCACAGGAAGATAAACTTAATCATGGAGAATAGGAAGGCTTCACATGTTTCCAAGATTGGAGTTTATACTTTGTTGCTTAATAATGGGTTAAAATTAGATTTGAATAAATGTGTGTACTCGTCTGAAATGGCGAGGAATATTATTTCTTTTCATGCTTTGTACGAACAAGGTTTTACCTTTTCGTTTGATAATGAATGTGGTGGTATTAATGCTTTCTTTAATAATGTGTTTTATTTTAAAGCATTACCTTGTGATGGTGTGTATGAAACTGTGTCGATTGTAGACAACTTAGGAAATAATGTGTTGTATATTGATTCTTCCACTAGGCTAGATAAAGCATCATTGTGGCATTGTCGTCTTGGACATGTAAACAAGAAACGCATAGGCCAACTCCAAAAGAGTGGAGTCTTGGAATCATTTGACCTTAAATCGGATGATAATTGTGAATCTTGTCTACTTGGAAAGATGACAAAATCACCCTTCACTGGAACTTGTGAGAGGGGTGAGGGTTTGTTGGACCTAATACATACTGATGTATGTGGGCCATTCAAAACCGCCACAAAGGATGCTAATCGGTATTATGTGACTTTTATTGATGATTTTAGTAGATATGGGTATGTCTACTTAATCAAACATAAGTCAGAAACCTTTGAAAGGTTTAAGGAATTCAAACAGGAAGTAGAAAATCAATTGGGCAGGAACATTAACATGCCTCGATCCGATCGAGGTGGTGAGTATCTTAGCATCGAGGTGGTGAGTATCTTAGCACCGAGTTCCTTGACTATCTTAAGGAGTGTGGGATTGTCTCACAATTGACTTCACCCAGGACACCACAACTGAATGGTGTAGCTGAGAGGCGTAATCGAACCTTGTTGGACATGGTTCGCTCTATGATGAGTCGTGCTTCGCTATCTATCTCTTTTTGGGGGTATGCCTTAGAGACTGCCGCCCATATCCTTAATGTAGTCCCTACAAAGAAGGTTACCAAAATACCTCATGAGATGTGGACTGGGAAGGTTCCGAATTTGGACCACATCAAAATTTGGGGTTGCGAGGCTTTCCTGAGGTGTGAAACTCATGATAAGCTTGAACCCCAAAGTGAAAGGTGTATTTTCATCGGCTACCCACAGAAATCCTTCGGTTACCTATTCTACAGACCCAGTGAGAATGTGGTCTTTGTAGCACGAAGAGGGATCTTTCGCTAGAAAGAATTTATAAGCCAAGGAGACAGTGGGAGGCAGATTGATCTTGAAGAAATTCAAGAATCATTTGATGAAGGAACCTCAAACACTAGCAATCAACCTGAGGAGGAAACTCCTGTTGATCCAGCTGACGAGACTGTACCTCCAAGGCGTTCTACACGGGTTAGGAACACACCTTCGTTTTATTATGGTTTTCATATTACTACGGAAGGTGATACATTTATCAGTGATAGTACACTGGTAAATTTGGTTGAACCTAGCAGTGTTAAGGAAGCCATGGCAGGCCCGGAGTCTGCTAAATGGAAGGAGGCTATGGACAACGAGATACAGTCCATGTATGACAATCAAAGTTTGGAACTTGTTTGACCATGTACCAGGCCGTAAAACAGTCGGGTGCAAATGGATCTTCAAGAAGAAGACAGACATGGAAGGAAAAGTGCATACTTATAAGGCTCGACTGGTTGCGAAGGGTTTTACTCAACCTCAAGGTATTGATTATGATGAAACCTTCTCGCCGGTAGCAAAGATTAAGTCTATTAGGGTTATGTTAGCCATTGCAGCATTTCATGATTATGAAATATGGCAAATGGATGTCAAAACCGCTTTCCTCAACGGAAAGTTGGCTGAGGATGTGTACATGAATCAGCCAGAGGGTTTTGTCAGTGCAGAGTACCCTAATAGAGTATGCAAGCTTGAGAAATCCTTTTATGGATTAAAACAAGCATCTCGTAGCTGGAATCTTTGTTTTGATGAGAAGGTAAAAGAGTTTGGCTTCTCGAGAAGTGAAGATGAGTCTTGCGTGTATGTCAGAGCTAGTGGGAGTATAGTTAGCTTCTTGGTACTGTATGTGGATGACATACTACTCATAGGAAATGACATCCCAACCTTGCAGGAGGTTAAGTCCTGGCTTGGGAAGTGCTTTGCTATGAAGGACCTAGGGAGGCTACCTATATCCTAGGGATAAGGATATTAAGATAAAGGAGTAGAAGACTAATTGGACTTAGTCAGAATATCTACTTGGATAATGTGTTGAAAAGGTTCAACATGGAGAATTCCAAGAAAGGAGATTTACCGATCCAAAGCAATACCAAACTGAGCAAGACTCAGAGTCCGAGTACAGAGGCAGAGATAGCTGAGATGAGCCAATTACCATATGCTTCCGTAGTTGGCTCGATCATGTATGCTATGACTTGTACCCGTCCTGTTGTGGCATTTGCTTTGAGCATGGTCAGCAGGTATCAGGGGAACCCTGGCAAGGCTCATTGGATAGCGGTAAAGAACATTCTCAAGTACCAGCAGAGGACTAAGGATTGGATCCTGATCCTTGGTGGCAGTGATGACTAGAAAGTATTAGGGTATAGTGATGCTGGTTTTCAGACTGATAGGGATAATTTCCACTCTCAGTCGGGCTGGATCTTTACCTTAAATGGAGGGGAAATTTCTTGGAAGAGTTCCAAGCAGGAGACAGTGGCTGATTTGACTTCTGAATCAGAGTATATAGCAGCGAGTGAAGCAGCGAAGGAGGCGATATTGCTAAAGAACTTCATCGCAGACCTTGGAGTTGTACCAGCTATTAAGGAACCTATAGATATTTTCTGTGACAACAATGGTGCGGTTACCTTAGCCAAGGAACCAAGAGATCATGGAAGATCCCGACACATTGACAGAAAATATCACTTCATAAGACACAAGATTGAAGAAGGACTCCTTGTGACAAGGAGGATATCGTCGGGTGAGAATCCTGCAGATCCCCTTACGAAGGGACTGACGAGGGTTAAGCATTTTCAGCATGCGAAACGCATCGGGCTGAGGGATGATATTAGTTTTACAGATTAGATAGTTTTCCTGAAACTTGTAAAATGTAATCGACGTTTGATGATGAATAAAATTTGTGATTTATTTATGAGTAAAGTGTTACTATCATTGTCAATTAATTACTATTGTTTCAGTTTTGCATGTTTTGACTTCCAGAATAATTAATTTATTCAAACCTCCACAATCGATCATACGTCGGAAGTAGGTATGAATCAAGATTGTCATGAATTGGGTTTGTAGATTCCTTAAAGGTGTTTAGACATGGCAATGGTTACTACAACATTCATAAGTACTCATATGTTATGAGTATTGGTATAAACCCACGCTCACTTGTGTCACTTCATGGAATTTATCTCGAGTGATCGTGAGACGATAACATCATATAAATCTTCAAACCTAGAGATATGAGTTGTTACCTATGAGTTGGTTGTGCATTGATTGCACGTAAACGCATCAGTAACTTGATGTTATAAAACGTGCCTTTATGTACAATTCAATAAGTAGTAGAACAAGCATATCAGTCGAAGTTTATTTGTTCCTTATAGAAATAAAAGCGATATCTGGGCCCCTCGATGATTTTGTGTTGACCCATGTACCAGGCCTGGTCAGAACTAAACCGATGTGTTCAGTGAAGTTCTTCGTCAAACAAATCGGAAAATCGAGATATAACTGCTAGATAATAAGAAAGACATAGTTCCATGTGTTTGTCCGGCTGATATCATGAGAACAGAGGATTATGTGATCACTTATCTAAAATGGCGCTTCATAGTTCAACAGAGTCTTCATAGTTCGAGGGAGTTTTCGAGAGCTACAATTGCTGGTTGGTTCCTGAAGTTATAGGCAAATACAGTTATTAGACTTATCCAAGTGGGAGTCTGTTGGATAAGGTGTCTAAGTCTATAACTTATTTGGTATATACTTGACCCGAATGACATGGTCCATTTGGGTTGTATCTCATCCAAACTATTATGGATAATTTTATGAGAGTTATACACATATGTTTATTAATATATTATGAGTTATAATATATTAATATGAAGTTACGTTATTTAATTAGTTTTAGTCTTAAATTAATTATGAATTAATTTAGAGATTAAAAGGAAGACTAATTAGATTATGGGCTATTTGTTTTATATAGTGTGGGCTAATACTCATTTGTTAATGGGCTATGCTTATGTGGAAGTCCATGGATGATCCATGGAGCTTTTAAGCCATGGATCCTTGGAAAGGAAAAGACATGGGTTATTAGGATTTCACCCTAACCATGTACACTATATAAGCATGCTTATGGAGCATGAAATGGAGCCTAAGAGAAAACTAGTGAACTAGTGTGTGTGTGTGCATGTTTGTGGCCGATTTTATACAAGGGTGTATACTCTCTCAAAGTTTTCCAAGAGTTTGTGGTGTTTGTGATTCCATTTGAGGCATTCACACTATTGGTGCTTGGCCCTCAAACTCCTTAGAACCAAACACACCAAAAGGTATGTAATCTCTTCTAACTCTTTTATGTTGAAATGTTCCCCATGCCATGTTAGATAGGTTATAAACCTTGGAAAATTATTATTTTGCATGTATTTAGACAAACATAGATCCAAGGTTTATTAGGGTTGCATGCGCACTTAGGAAGTGTTAGATTGCTCAAAATCCAACATGTTCTTATGTACAAAACCCATCAGTACCATTGTGGTACGCATGGCTTACACACCCCTGATGGACTTGGACTTGTTTTGGGCCCATAAGCCTTTTGTGCCATAATCTATCTTTGGTCTTGGCCACAATTCGAGCTAATGGGCCAACTGATCAGTCTTGGGCCGGAAGTGTGATAGTTGGGCGTTGATGGCCCATGTGGCCCATTAATAAAATTTGAACATGGACCTTTGGTCCCATTAGCCAAGGAAGACACTTGAGCCATTAGGAAAGGAATTTGTGATTGAGTTTTTAGTTTGGCCATGATCAAACTCTAATCTTGGGTTAATATTGTTATTGTTCAGCACTAGTGGTTTTGAACTATTAAGAGAGCAACTATTGTATTCAGCAGTTGGAGGTGAGTCTTCTCACCATACCTATGGGTATACGGCACCAAGGCCGACCCTTTAAGTGATCATGTTATGTGTGTGTTATTTGTTTATGAATTGATATGTTATGTGATATTATGCTGTTAAGGAAGACCATGGAGGGAGCCCGTGGTATTAGATATAAGACAATGTGGGGTAGCTCATGGCATTACTAGGTAAAGACCATGTGGGGTAGCCCATGGCATTGGATGTAAGACAATGTGGGGTAGTCCATGGCAGTGCTTGGTAAAGACCATGTGGGGTAGCCCATGGTATTCTTGTTGGATTATATTGTATGGTTTATGTGGCAAGTTATAGCTTTATTAGCTAACATGATATGTGTGTGGTATGCTCTGGGAATATCACTAAGCATTTTGCTTACAGGTTATTGATTTATTTCTGGTACTTCTGAGCCTAAGGGCAAGGGCATGGCATGATGATGTGATGCGCACTCTATCTCTCTTTTTAATGTATTTAGGACACTCTGATGTTTTAAAAGGAAAAAAACGATGTAATGAATGTTATTTTGGAAACATATTTTTGGGAAATTATGGTATATGAGACTAGTTTTGATTAACTTTAAAATGAAAATTTTTCTTTGTAAAATTGGGTCTTTACATATGTGAAGAACTGATTCTCTCTTTGCCTGATGGAGTCGAAGACTTCGCATTTTATAGCGTTGCATCTGGAGTTAGGTTACGTTGTGTTCTGACCCAAAGGGATAAAGTGATAGCATATACATTGAGACAATTGAAAGACCATGAAAAGAACTACCCCACTCATGATTTGGATTTAGCAGCTGTAGTATTTTCCCTAAAGATATGGAGGCATTATCTTTACGGCACAAAGTGAAAACTTTTCACTGATCATAAGAGTCTTTGGTATCTCTTAAATCAGAAGGAATTGAACCTGAGGCAACGACACTGGCTTGAGTTAGTCAAGGACTACGAATCTGAGATACTTTACCACCCTGATAAAGCAAATGTTGTCGCTGATGATCTTAGTCAGAAGGTAAACGATGAAAACAAAGTCCAAGAGCGTTGCTAATTGAAGTTGTCTCAATAATTGTGGAAAGTATAAAGAAAGCTTAGGAGGAAGCTTTAGAGAAAAATGACAGAAAAGAAGAATGTTTAGGAAAAATGTTAATGGTTGATACAAACGGTCAAGGATTAAAGGTATTACAAGATAGGATTTGGGTACCTAGGAAAGGAGGAATAAGAGAGCTTCTAATAGAGGAAGCTCACAAGACCATGTACTTGATTCATCCCGACAACACGAAAATGCATATGGATCTGAAACCCTACTACTGGTGGCCGATGATGAAACTCGATGTTGCAAAGTATGTAGCCGAGTGTGTGACATGTGCAAGGGTTAAGACACAACATCAGAAACTTTATGAGAGTTTTTAACCTTTACCTGTACCCATGAGTAAATTGGAAGACATCACCATGGATTTTGTGACCAAACTACCCAGAACGAAAATCGGTCACGAGATGATTTGGGTGGTCATCAATAGATTTACAAAAAGTGTACATTTCATAGCAGACAATGAGAAGTGTTCTATGGAAAAGATTGCAAATCTTTACATGAAAGCGATAGTGAAAGGTCATGGTGTTCCCTTTACGATTGTTTTAGATCGTGATAGTAGTTTCACATCAAGGTTTTGTAGAAGTCTACAAGAGGAATTGTAACACCGTAAATTTCCAAATCAATTTTTCGCGTTTATAAAAACATAATTCATTTGTAAATCATAATAACATCATTGTTTGAAACTCAATGTATAACATATAACAATATCCCAAGATGTCGTATCATAAAATCCCGTGTGTGTACTGATCAAGCCGGCGCCTTCTCGCGATCGTCACTAGTACCTGAAACACATAACACAAAACACTGTAAGCACAAATCTTAGCAAGTTCCCCAAAATACCACATATAACACATATTAACCACTCGAGGCTATAACTCTGTGGGTCCGTGCACCCAAACTCTGTGAACCATCAAGTTCTAACACTGCAGGCATGCACAACATAAATCACATAGAAGAATGCAGTACAACAAACAATATATATAAAGCACTGTATCACATAACTCTATTTACCTACTCAAGGTAAAGTATAGAGAGAAGACTCACCTTGCGTATCTCGGTAACTCGTAAATCCCTGAAATCACTAGTGCTCGATCTCTCTAGCTATAGTCCTCCTATAACACAATACATCTCTAATTAACACTTCCTAATTAAGGTTGACTAACTCTATCAATTCAACACCAGTCAACTCTGGTCAATGGTCAATGGTCAACCCCGACTTGTGAAGTCTGGCGTGGACTCATCGAGTCCCTACGAGGACCCCATTTCGTCTGAGTCCCTTCCGACTCACCGAGTCACTCACCCAACTCGGTTACTCAATCCCTGGTTCGAAATATATGAAAAACCCTCACCAACTTGTCGAGTCTGCCAATGGACTCGGCGAGTGCATTCCATGCACAACCCCTAACGACCATCTGAGGTCAGATCTATTTCACTAACTCATAGATACAGTCCTTTCAAGCTTATTTCTCACGTAAAGTTCATGTCTTAGCGCTCATATCACACCTAATGACTCATAAATGGTGTTTTGACCTCAAACACAAAGATCCCAAACCAAAACCTCCATGGATTCATAAAAAGCTTGGACAAAGGGACACTCTGGACCTCCAAGGGTCCAGATGCAGAACCTGACTCGATTAAGGGACTAAATGTGCACTAGATCTAGCCACAAAAGAGCTCAACAAACCCTAAATCAACATGAACATCACCTCAATAGAAAAGGGTTCGAAAATGGTACCTCAAATGTGATGTTCTGGACCTCAAATCTTTAGGAAGTTGTTCCTTTTGCTTCCTTGGCTAAAACTTCCTTTCCCTTGCTAAACAACACCTCCAAGGTTGATAATGGCTCCTTCTCTCACTCCACACGCTCAAATGCACTAGGGTTTTGATCCGGGGGCTGGTGAGTAGAAATGACGGCCATAAGGCCCTTTAAATAGGCCCCAAACCCGAGAAATTAGGGTTTCATTAAACAGCGCTGACTCACCGAGTCCACCATTGCAACTCGTCGAGTCCGGTCATTAATCCGGATGAGAAATCGCATCTCTACTCGGCGAGTCTACGCACCAACTCGCTGAGTTGTTCCTCAAAACTCAAAATTAAAAAGAATAAATATAATAGCTGAAATTTCTGGATGTTAAAATTCTCCCCCACTTGAATCTGACTTCGCCCTCGAAGTTTCAACCCTGAAATAGCTACAGATGCTGCACCTGCATCTCACGCTCCGGTTCCCAAGTAAGCTCCGACCCTTTCCGATGCTGCCACTGGACCTGAACCAGAGGCACCTCCTTGTTCCTCAGAACCTTGATCTTTCCATCCACAATTGCAACTGGTCTTTCCGCATAGTTCAGGCTCACATCCACCTGAATGTCCTCTAACGGCACTACTGCCGTCTCGTCGGCTATATACTCCCTCAACTTAAACACATGGAAGGTATTATGAATCTGCTCCAATTCCGCAGGTAGCCCCAAGCGATACGCTACCTTGCCCACCCTCGCGATTACTCTGAACGGAACGATATACCGGGGCCCTAGCTTTCCCCTCTTTCTGAATCGAATCACTCCTTTCCAAGGAGATACCTTCAAGAGAACATAGTCACCGACCTGTAACTCAAGCTCGGATCGTCGTCTATCCGCATAACTCTTCTGGCGGCTTTGAGCGGTCAACAATCTCTGTCTGACTCGCTGTATCTGCTCTGTTGTCTGCAGCATAATCTCTGTACTTCTCATCACACGCTGCCCTACTTCTCCCCAACAAATGGGGGTGCGACACCTCCTCCCATACAACAGCTCAAAGGGCGGCATACCAATGTTCGAATGATGGCTGTTATTGTAGGAAAACTCCGCTAAGGGCAAACACGTGCCCCAACTTCCGGCGAAATCTAACACACATGCTCGAAGCATGTCCTCGAGCGCCTAAATCGTTCGCTCACTCTGTCCGTTAGTCTGCGGGTGGTATGCGGTACAAAAATGAAACCTCGTACCCAACTCCTCATGGAATTTCTTCCAAAATCTGGAAGTGAAACGCAGATCTCGATCTGAAAGAATCGAGATTGGCACCCCATGTCGCGATACCACCTCTCTCACGTACAATTCTACTAACCTCTCAACAGAAGAGCTCTCACTGATGGCAAGGAAGTGAGCGCTCTTCTTCAACCTTTCCACAATCACCCAAATTTCATTGACACCCCTAGCAGTCCTCGGCAACTTGGTGATAAAATCCATGGTGATCTGTTCCCACTTCCATTCGGGAACCTCCAATGGCTGCAACTTACAATGCGGTCTCTGGTGCTCGGCCTTAACCCTATGGCAGGTTAAGCACCTCTCAACAAACCACGCAACATCCTTCTTCATACAGGGCCACTGTCACACCCCCAAACCAGAATGGCGAAAACATTCGGGGGTGGATGACTTCACGTAGTATCACAACGATTGAATATTGTAAAGAAAATAACACAACCATCATATATATAAAAATGAAAACGTGTATTGTTGCGTTATACATGTTATCAAAAGAATATTACAATATGATGAATAAATGTTTAATGATAAAATCATCCTTTGTGTTCCTTCTTCCAAAAGCTGGTAGTTTACCTGTATCACTGATTCCCTGAGAAATACAAGTGGTTTTGAAAAGTGTCAACAATTAAGTTGGTGAGTTCATGAGTGTTCCGAGTTGAAAAGTATATTCCTTTTGGTAGTAATTTGGTAAACGAGGTTTTTAGAAAATCCAATATTTTCTTGTAAAATGAAAAAGGTTCCCAAGTTGGAATGTGTTAGTAACTTTTATAAACAAATGATGACAATAATGGAAATATAATGTAGGAAAACTGCGATGCACATATGAATCTCGTAAATCAATCTTGTTTTATACTTTTTATGTGAGTTTTATAACCATACTATTGACACTGACGGCCTGTAACAACATTCTTCAAGTGTTGCAGTGTTATGACATTTGTCACCCCAGACCTGCCGGTCTAACTATAGCTAGTAGTTTAGGTGAGGGATTGTCAATCCCGTATAGATCTATACACAAGTATCACGCTCTCCCTCCAAGAGATTATGGTATATAATACAGGACTTGAAATGCATACAAAAATGTACGTTGAAGTTTGAATATCTCACATTGCCTAGTATAAGTAGATTTACAATGAAATGACCTTACTTCTTTTGAAATTGTTTCGTTTTTCAAGATGTATATGTAAAATGTAGGACTGACTTGTTAACTATACCCATTATAGTTTTTCAAATAGTGTATTCCATTTTAGTAGAAATCATTTAGTGACATAATCACTCTTGTATACATAAGATGTTTGTATCGATATTCGGAGACAGAAATTTCATTTATGTTTATAAAACGGTACTTTAACGTGTAATGTACTTATATTTCCCCCCTAAAACATGAAAAAGAATTGAAAAGTAGGGGTATGAACTCACTCGTTAAGTTTGAAGAGAGGGGCTAGAGTTGAGCAGAGTTTCGATCGCGGATAGTTGCGTCATCGGGCTCTTCGGGGATCTCTGCAACGTAAATCTTTCGTCGGGGGCTCGAGTGCGGAAACCGAGGTGAGAAAAGGGTCTCTGGAGCTGGGAGAATGGCTGAGAAATGGTGAAGGTGTGCCTAAACTCGAAGCTTATGCCTTCCATTTATAGGGCTGGAAAACCCCGTACGCGGCGCGTACTTCCGGAGTACGCGGGGTGTAAAGTGGCGTCATGGCTTACGACTCGGGTCTAGCCAGTGTAGCTTGGGCGGGTCGATGGGACTACTGGGTCTAGCCGAGCGTAGCTTGGGCGGGTTGATGAGACCCGACTCTGGGTCTAGTACGCGGGGCGTACTCCCAGAGTACGCGGGGCGTAATCCCTGCTTCCGACTTCTAAATTCCGTAACTTTCGCGTACGAGCTCCGTTTTTCGCGTTCTTTATATCCACGCGTAGGTGAGATTATGCTCTACAACTTTCATTTAGACTCAGTCGGCTAGTTTTGACTTTATTTTTAATGATATAATTTTAATAGGCCGGGCCTCCTAAAGTTCGTTAAAATTTCATAGGTTCTTTATTCGACGTCGGTTTTCGTTTGTCTTTTGATTGTTTTATTACCACCGAGGAGATCTTCAACTTCCTTTTAGTGGCGA
The DNA here is from genome assembly GCF_052625555.1 of Lactuca saligna. Lineage (NCBI taxonomy): Eukaryota > Viridiplantae > Streptophyta > Magnoliopsida > Asterales > Asteraceae > Lactuca > Lactuca saligna. The sequence goes on from NC_136421.1 coordinate 77,431,381, forward strand.
TAGCTAAATAACACTCGATCTTTAATCCGAGTTTTTAGCCCTCTACTACTGTTACGAAACTTTGAAAATTCGTAACTTCTTCATACGAGGTCCAATTTGGGCGACCTTTTTATGCACGCTCATCTTTCAACGAGATCTACGACTTTTGTTTAGATACTTTAAGGCTAAAATGTATTTTATTGAGATTCCACTTTTTACGTCAAATTACGTTTTAACGTTGTGTCGTAATTATACGAGTGGTTATAATTTCTTCAATATAACTCGGTTTTGAGTGTTCTTTATGTTTTTGGAAACCTGGGCATGATATCTAATATTCGATGCATCCCAACTTAGATACCTGAACACTTTATTTTTCGAGGTTAATTTCGTTGTTTTTAGCTTTCGAATGTTTACAATGCTTTTGGGAAAAATAGGGTTGTCACAGCCACCAATACTCTCTCCTCAGGTCTAAATACATCTTAGTGACCCCAGGATGGATCGAGAATTTCGACCGATGAGCCTCTTCCATCAAAATGGTACGTGTCCCTCCCATAAACGGCACCCATATACGCCCCTGAAATGTCATAAGCCCCCGACCATCGGTAATGAACTCCAATACCACCCGAACAACCCGCTCTCTCTTCTGGTTCTCCGGCCTCACGGCCTCAGCCTGTGCTCCACGAATGGTATCCAACACCGGTGCCATCACGGTCAATCGCAAACATACATCTCATAATGGAGCGCTCTCCGTCCTACGACTCAGTGCATCGGCTACGGCATTAGCCTTGCTCGGATGGTACATGATCTCACAATCATAATCCTTGACCACATCCAACCACCTCCTCTGCCGCATATTTAGGTTATGCTGATCCATCAAATACTTCAGGTTCTTATGGTCCGTGTATATCGTACACCGAACCCCGTATAGATAGTAACGCCAAATTTTGAGGGCGAACACCACTGCCCCAACTCTAGATCATGGGAGGGATACCTCGTCTCATGAGGATTTAGCTGACTCGATGCGTATTCTATCACATGCCCTCTCTGCATCAGCACCGCTCCCAACCCCAAGATCGACGCATCACAGTATACCACAAATTCCTCCATTCCCTCTGAGATGGCTAACACCGAGGCTTCATATAATCTCTGGCGAAGAGTCTCAAATGATGCCTGCTGCTCAGGGCCCCAGCCGAACACCACACCCTTTCGGGTCAATCTGGTGAGAGGAACAACAATCTTTAAGAAATACCTGATGAACCTCCGATAATAAACGGCCAACACTAGAAAACTCCTGATCTCAGAAGGAGATTTTGGCACCTCCCAACTCATCACTGCCTCAACTTTGGCCGGGTCGACCAATATCCCTTTCTGGTTAACAAGATGCCCAAGGAACTGGATCTCTCGTAACCAGAAATCACACTTGGAGAATTTGGCATAGAGCCTCTCCAATCTCAGAACTCTGAGGATCTCCCTCAAATGTTCCTCATGCTGCTCTCTAGATCTCGAATATACCAAAATGTCGTCGATGAAAACGATCACCGAACGATCCAACATCGGCCTGCACACTCGATTCATGAGATCCATGAATACTGTCGTGGCATTGGTGAGCCCGAAAGGCATCACCACAAACTCGTAATGCCCATAACACATCCTGAACACTGTCTTTTGGATGTCCTCATCTCACACCCTTACCTGATGATATCCAGACCTCAAATCGATCATGGAGAACCAAGATGCTCCCTGTAACTGATCGAACAAATCGTCGATCCTCGGCAACGGGTAACGGTTCTTGACCTTCAGCTTGTTCAACTCCCGGTAATCAATGCACATCCGCTGTGAACCATCCTTCTGTTGGGTTTTGAGCATTCTAACACTTCCTAAGTGTACATGCAACCCTAATAAACCTTGGATCTATGTTTGTCTAAGATACATGCAAATAATTATTTTTCCAAGGTTCATATCCTAACTAGCACGGCATGGGGAACATGAATCAAATAAAGCTAGTAGAAATACTTACCTTGTAGTAGTAGTTGATTGCTTGGAGTTTTAGAGCCTAGCACCAATAGTGTGAATACCTCAAATGGAAATCAGAAATCACCACAAACTTGGAACTTTGAGAGAATAGTCACTACTATCTTGAAAACAGCCCTCACCTCAACAAGTGTCAACTAGTGTGATTTCAAGAACCAAAGCCTCCTTTATATAGTGTGGTGGATTAGGGTTACATCCATGTAAACGATAATACCCATGTCTCTTTATTTCCATGAGATCCATGGGTTAAAGCTCCATGGAGTATCCATGGACTTTTCCATGCAAGCCTAGCCCATTCCAAATAAGCATTAGCCCACACTATATAAATATAGAAGCCCATATTTAATTAGTAATATCTTTGATCTCTAAATTAATCCTAGATTAATTATAGATCAATACTAAATAAATAATATGATCTTATATTAATATATTATAACTTATAATATATTAATAAATCATAACTTGTACTATTATCAAATATTATCCATAAATTGTTTGGGTGAAGTGCAACCCAAATGGACCATGCCGGGTCGGGTCAAGTACATACCAAATATAGTTATGGACTTAGACACTATATCAAACAGTCGCCCACTTGGATAAGTCTAATAACTATAGTTGCAAGTATGACTTCAGGAACCGATCAACAATCGTAGCTCTTTAAACTCTGTTGAACTAGAACGCGCCATTTTAGATAAGTGATCATATAATGCTCTGCTCAAGATATCAGCCGGACAAATACATGGAACATGGCCTTACTTATTGTCCTGCATTTGTTTCCCGATTTCCGATTTATTTGACATAGAATTTAACTGAACACATCAATTTAGTTCGAACCGGGCCCGATACACAGGTCAAAACACAATCATCGAGGGGCCCAGATATCAGCTTCTAATCCTAGAAGGAACAGATAAACTTCAACTCATATGTTTGTTCTACCACTCATTGAATTATACACAAAGGCACATTTTATAACATCAAGTTACCAATGTGTTTTCGTACAATCAATGCATAATCAACTTGTAAGTAACAAATCATATCTCTAGGTTTGAAGACTTACATGATATTACCGTCTCACGATCACTCGAGATAAAATTCCATGAAGTGATTCTAGTGAGCGTGGGTTGAGTCCAATGCTTAGAACTTATGAGCACTCATGATTGTTGCAGCCATGTCCAACACCTTAGACCTCTGCAACCAATCATGACAGTCTTGATTCATACCTACTTCCGACATATGACCGACTGTGGAGGTTTCAATAATATGATATACCAAACATAATTATTGTGGAAGTCAAAACATGCAAAAGAAATATAGTAAACGATCGACAAGAGATAGCAACACTTTACTCATGAATAAAACACCTTTTATTCATCATCAAATGTCAATTACTCTTTACAAATTTCATAATTTATCTAACTACTAAAACTTATATCATCCTTCAGCCCTATGCTCCGAGCATGCTGGAGATGCTTAACCCTACTCAGTCCCATCGTGAGGGGATCTGCTGGGTTCTCATCCGATGATACCTTCTTTTCCACGAGGATTCCTACTTCTATTCGATGTCTAATGAAGTGATATTTTCTGTTAATGTGTCTGGATCTCCCATGATCTCTTGGTTCCTTGGCTAAGGCAACCACACTATTGTTGTCACAGAAAATCTCCATTGGCTCTTTTATAGCTGGTACAACTCCATGGTCTCCGATGAAGTTCTTTAGCCATATAGCCTTCTTTGCTGCCATATACTCTGATTCACAAGTGGAATCAGCCACTGTCTCCTGCTTGGAACTCTTCCAACTGATTGCTCCTCCATTTAAGGTAAAGACCCAGCCCGACTGAGAGCGGAAATTATCCCTATCATTCTGGAAGCAAGCATCACTATACCCTTCAACTCTCAAGTCATCACTCCCACCGAAGGTAAGGACCCAGTCCTTATTTCTTCGCAGGTACTTGAGGATATTCTTTACCGCAGTCCAGTGTTTTTTGCCAAGGTTCCCCTGATACCTGCTAACCATGCTCAAAGAAAAGGCTACATCAGGTCGAGTACACATCATAGCATACATTATCGATCCTACAACTTAAGCGTAAGGTAGTCGACTCATTTCTGCTATCTCAGCCTCAGTACTAGGGCTTTGTGTCTTACTCAATCTGGCGTTACTCTGAATGGGTAACTCACCTTTCTTGGAGTTATGCATGTTGAATCAATTCAACACCTTATCCACATAGGTCCTTTGACTAAGTCCAATTAGTCTTTTACTCCTCTTTCTCAAAATCCTTATCCCTAGGATATAGGCAGCTTCACCAAGGTCCTTCATAGCGAAACACTTCCCAAGCCAGGACTTTACTTCCTGCAGGGTTGGGATGTCGTTTCGTATGAGTAGTATGTCATTCACATACAATACCAAAAAGCTAACTATACTCCCACTAGCCTTGACAAAAACACAAGATTCATCTTCACTCCTAGAAAAGCCAAATTCCTTGACCTTTCCATCAATGCAAAGATTCCATCTGCGAGGTGCTTTCTTTAATCCATAAATGGATTTCTCCAGCTTACACACTCTATTAGGGTACTCGTTGCTGACAAAACCTTCTGGCTAACTCATGTAAACATCTTCAGTCAACTTTCCATTAAGGAAAGCGGTTTTGATATCCATTTGCCAAATTTCATAGTCATGAAATGCAGCTATGGCTAACATAACCCTAATAGACTTAATCTTGGCTACTGGAGAAAAGGTCTCATCATAATCCACTTAAGGAATTTGAGAGAAGCGCTTTGCAACCAGTCGAGCCTTATAAGTGTGTATATTACCATCCATGTCGGTCTTCTTCTTGAAGATCCATTTGCACCCTACAGTCTTACGACCTAGTACATTCTCAATCAAGTTCCAAACTTGATTGTCATACATAGATTGTATCTCGCTATCCATAGCCTCTTTCCATTTAGCAGACTCGGTGCCTGCCATGGCTTCCTCGTAGTTGTTAGGGTCATCCAGACGTACTAGTGTCCCATCACTAATAAGTGTCTCACCTTCTGCAGTAATATGGAAACAATAGTAATGCTCAGGTGCATTCCCAACTCTCGTGGAACGCCTCAGAGGTACAGATTCGTCAATTGGCTCAAAAGGAGTTTCCTCCTCAAGTTGAGGGCTAGTGTTTGAAGTTCCTTGACCACTTGACTCTTGAATTTCTTCAAGATCAATTTGCCTCCCACTGTCTCCTTGGCTTATAAACTCTCTCTCTCTCTCTCTCTCTCTCGAAAGACTCCTCTTCTAGCTACAAAGACCACATTATTACTAGGTATGTAAAAGAGGTAACCAAAGGATCTTTAAGGGTAGCCGATGAAAATACACCTCTCGCTCTGGGTTTGTAGCTTGTCATGAGTCTCGCATCTCACAAAAGCCTCGCAACCCCAAATCTTGATGAGGTCTAGTTTAGGTACTTTACCAGTCCACATCTCGTGAGGAGTTTTGGCAACTTTCTTTGTATGGACTAGATTAAGAATATGGGTGGTAGTCTCTAAGGCATACCCCCAAAATGAGATTGGTAGCGAAGCTCGACTCATCATGGAACGAACCATGTCCAACAAGGTTCGATTACGCCTCTCAGCCACACCATTCAACTGTGGTGTCCTGGGAGGTGTCATTTGTGAGACAATCCCACATTCCCTAAGATAGTCGAGGAACTCTGAACTAAGATACTCACCACCTCGATCCGATCGAAGCATCTTAATTTTCCTGCCCAATTGATTCTCGACTTCCTATTTAAATTCCTTAAACCTTTCGAAAGTCTCTAACTAATGCTTGATTAAGTAGACATATCCATATCTACTGTAATCATCAGTAAAAGTCAAATAATAACGATTAGCATCCCATGTGGCATGTTTGAATGGTCCACACACATCCGTGTGTACAAGGTCCAACAAACTTTCACCCCTCTCACAAGAACCTGTGAAGGGTGACTTTGTCATTTTTCCAAGTAAGCATGATTCTCAACTATCATCTGACTTAAGGTCAAACGACTCCAAGACTCCATCCTTTTGGAGTTGGCCTATACGTTTCTTGCTTATATGTCCAAGACGAAAATCCCATAACGATGCTTTATCCAAGTTATTATTATTAACAAAATCAATACACAGTACAGTATTTCCTAGGTAATCAACCAGAGATACTGTTTCATACACGCCATCACAAGGTAATGCTTTAAAATAAAGAACATTATTAAAGAAAGCATCAATAGAACCAACTTCATTATTAAATGATAAGGTAAACCCTTCTTTATACATTGCATGATAGGAAATAATATTTCTTTCCATTTCTGGCGAATAACAACATTTATTCAAATCTAAATTTAACCCACTACATAGCGACAAAGTATAAACTCCAATCTTGGTGACAGGTGTAACTTTCCTATTCCCCATGATTAAGTTTATCCTTCCTTGCTCCACATTCTCACTTCTTCTTAGTCCCTGCAAGTCACAACAAATATGAATACAACAACCGGTATCAAGGACCCAAGACTTAGAATGGGGTGATTTATTAGAAAGATAGTGTAAATACCTGCATGGTTGGGTTTAACTTTCCCATCCTTCACATCTTGCTGGTACTTTGGGCAGTTCCGCTTCCAATGTGCCTTTTCATGGCAATAGAAGCATTCAGCCTCTTTTGGGTCAGAAGAAGGAGTGATGAAACCTTTCTTGGTTCCACTTGAAGAAGAGCCATCAAGGGTCCTAACCTTGGTACCCTTCGAAGAACTCTTTCTCTTCTTCCCTCGTCCTTTCCCGATTGCCAAGACAAGGGAGGAGTTGATAGGAGTAGGAGGAGTAACAAACGTCTTACCCTTAAGACCACTTTCTGCGGTCTTTAAGAGTCCTTGAAGTTTGTTGAGTGTGACCTCTTCCTTGTTCATGTGGTATGTCATGCGGAATCGATCATAACATGAAGGTAAGGAGTGCAAAATTATATCTATTGCAAGCTCCTCAGGGAAGTTCAGATTTAGCTTCAACAAACGGTCCACAAATCTTTGCATTTTCTACATGTGTCCCGTGATGGGTTCACCATCCTTCATGCGAGTTGTTATCATGGAGGAGATGATTTCATACCTCTCTTGACGAGCACTTTGATGGTATCTTTCCATCAAGTCTTGGTGCATCTCATTGGGGTAGAAATCTTTATAGGATTTTTAGAGATCAGCGGTCATGGTGTCCATCATGATGCATGCCACTTTCGTGGCATCCCTTTCATGTGCCCTAAACTCAGTGATCTCTTGAGGAGTTGCAACTATCTCATCAATCTTCTTAAGCTCCTTATCGAGGACATATTCCTTGTCCTCGTAGCGAGTAATCATCCTGATGTTTCTGATCCATTCATTAAATTTGAATCCATTAAAAGTGACTTTCCCACACAAGTTCATAAGAGAAAAGGAGCCATTAGGATTAGAGCCAGAAGCAGCAGTGTTTGCAGACAACTAAGAAGAAGAAACGTTTAGTTTAGAAATAGGAATAGTCCTTAATAGAACACCCAAATGTAGTATTAAGGCTAGGACCCAATCACAATATATTATACTTAGAAGAGGTATGCCGTAATGTAAGTAATAACATATTTGAAAGGTAGGTGAATGACGATTCACCAATTTCCACCAAAGTCGAAATATTAATATATTTAATTTGGTTCTTAGAAACTCCTAGATTCTTTTGAGATTCAATGAACTTTTCAAAGGCATGTTTCAATCTCGAGTGTGCCCTCCAAGTTTTGTGACTGGGATGCCGAGGATCACAACACGAGGTGTGAAGTAACCATGCAAATTACTTGGTACCCTTAATAAATTACCCCTCAATCGATGTGCCGGTTAAACACACACGCTCCATTGATAGTATGATAAATATTAAGTCACCCTTTACCTACCTTGTTAAGTCCAAGTTAGTGTGCCGGTTAACCACACACGCTCCATTAACGACTTAGACAAAGTGTAAAGTGTAATTTCATGGATTAGCACCTTATTCACATTTTTCCTAAAGTAACTAAAATTGGGAATTTAATAAAACATTTAGTTAGTTTATAATATTCATCATACTTTTAATGAGAATTTATAAGTCCTTGTCTTACCCGTTCGGCTAACGACCCTCCACTAGTCAAGCAAGCGGTGGGTGAGAGTGGACACCCATTAAGTTGCCATTTTATAGGCAACAACCTTATACCCACCTTATAGACTAGCTTCATGAATGAGGCGTACTAGCAGTACGACGACTTTGATCTTATGCATATATATTATTATTACCTTATAATATTATAAGTATAAGGGTTGAATTTTAACTTTTAAAATTCTAAGGGTTGGAACTAAAGTTTAATATGACTTTACTTGTTCCAAAACTTGAGGGAAAGTTTTGTAAACTTTCAAAACTTTTCATTTCTTGTAACTTATGAGTTAAATAGAGTAATAAAAATGAAGAGTCTTCATTTTTCTAACTCTTGTGTTCTTTTAATGGTTTTAATTCAAGTGTGACTCTTGGTTTTCCCATAACTTGAGGACAAGTTATGGACTCCATTAAAACACATTATGATCAAGAATTAAACTACCACATACGTTACAAATAATTCATATGATCATCTAAACGTCATAAGATCAAGAACATGAATATGAACACTTTCGTGAATTAAAAACTTACACATAAAACTTTGTAATTTTGATAACAAGTTGTTGTAAATGGATTAGCAAAGACATTACACCATCTAAAATGAGTTTTCAAGTACCAAAAAAGTTTAGGGTAATGTTTCTAGTCCATTTCCAGAAACTAAAGTCGAAAATCTGCACTCTGTCACTTCTACTCATCGAGTGCATAAACCCACTCGCCGAGTAGGTTGAAGATACACATGAACTCGGCGAGTCCCCCCATGGACTCGGCGAGTTCAACTGGCAGATAGCAAGTTTTTCAGCTTTTTCAACTATATTGCATCAAGTATCAAACAAACAAGCCTAGGCTCTGATACCACTGTTGGGTTTTGAGCATTCTAACACTTCCTAAGTGTACATGCAACACTAATAAACCTTGGATCCATGTTTGTCTAAGATACATGCAAATAATTATTTTTACAAGGTTCATATCCTAACTAGCATGGCATGGGGAACATGAATCAAATAAAGCTAGTAGAAAGACTTACCATGTAGTAGTAGTTGATTGCTTGTAGTTTTAGAGCTTGGACCAATAGTGTGAGGGCCTCAAATGGAGATCAAAAATCACCACAAACATGGAACTTTGAGAGAATAGTCACTAGTATCTTGAAATCGGCCCTCACCTCAACAAGTGTCAACTAGTGTGATTTCAAGAACCAAAGCCTCCTTTATATAGTGTGGTGGATTAGGGTTACATCCATGTAAACCCTAATACCCATGTCTCTTCATTTCCATGAGATACATGGGTTAAAGCTCCATGGAGTATCCATGGACTTTTCCATGCAAGCCTAGCCCATTCCAAATAAGCATTAGCCCACACTATATAAATATAGAAGCCCATATTTAATTAGTAATATCTTTAATCTCTAAATTAATCCTAGATTAATTATACATTAATACTAATTAAATAATATGATCTTATATTAATAAATTAGAACTTATAATATATTAATAAATCATAACTTGTACTATTCTCAAATATTATCCATAAATTGTTCGGGTGAAGTGCAACCCAAATGGACCATATCGGGTTGGGTCAAGTACATACCAAATATAGTTATGGACTTAGACACTATATCCAACACCTTCTTCTTGACAAAAAGGATAGGCGCTCCCCACGACCAGCTGCTCGGCTAAATAAATCCCTTTCCCAACAGCTCCTGAAGCTGCGAGGATAACTCTTGCATCTCTAGAGGTGCAAGGCAATAAGTCACCTTGGCTATAGGCATGGCCCTGGGAACCAAATCGATACTGAACTCCACTTGCCTCACGGGAGCCACACACGGAAACTCCTCTGGAAATACATTTGGGAACTCACGCACTATCAGAACCTCCTTAACTGACCTTGGTCTCTCTGAATCAACCCACGTATCCATTACGTACGCCACAAATCCTTTACAGCTATGCTGTAGACACTGCCTCACTCTAGCGGCCGAGCAAAACGCTGACCCAGAGCGTGTACCCTCGCCATACACCGTAAGAACTCCCCCGCTAAGGTCCCGTATAGTCACCAGCCATCGCTCGCAGTCGATAACTGCTCCAAATCTGCTCAACCAATCCATGCCTACGATGACACAGACGTCCCCCATCGCAATCGGAACCACATCCATAGGAAACTCTACACCGAAAATCTCGAGTACACATCCTCGAATCACCTCCGTGGCATATACTGATCTCTCGTCGGCGATGGAAACTCTTAGAAGTTGACTCAACACCTTTCGACTAATGCTGATGTGCCGACTGAAAGCCAACAATACAAAAGATCGACTCGCACCCGAGTCAAATAACACCAAAGCAGGTACAGAATTCACAAGAAAATTCCGTACACATATCATAATATAAGCATAAAATCATAAACATTAAATAATTACATGAAAGAATACATACCAGCCATGACATCGGGTGCTGCGCGGACCTCCTCCGCGGTCAAATGCAAGGCTCTCCCTCGTGCCTTCGGCGCCTCGGCCTTCACTGGCCATCTCTCGGTAGCTCTGTTGGCGGCAGGGGCAGATTCCTGAGGTGCTCCTTGAGCTAATCCGCGCAACTGCGGACACTCTGCCTTCTGGTGTCCAGTCTGATTGCAGTGGAAACACAATGCAAACCCCTTAGGGCGGTCCATGGCCATAGTCCCCTCCTTGCCACACTTGTAGCAAGATCCAGCTCTACAAACTCCATCATGACCCTTACCGCACTTCCCACAAGTGCGGCCCTTCTGGATCCATGTTCTGGGATCAGCAGGCTTGGCCCGCTTGGTTGTCGGCTGAGACTGTGTCGGTCGCCGATCCCTCCCCTGAGACTCCGCATCCTCCATCGCCTGAGTCTCTAACTCGATCTCCCTCTTCCGTGCATTTTCTTGAAGCTCGGCAAATGTACGGTACGAGGAGTTCTCCACGAACTCCCTAATATCCCTCCGCAAAATGCTCAAATAACGACTCATACGTGTCTGCTCAGATGACACGTGCTCAGGACAGAACATTGCCCTCTCATGAAACATCCTGGTGATAACTGTAATAGACTCTATACCCTGCTTGAGGGTCAAAAACTCCTATGCCAATCGATACCGTTCCACCGGAGGAACGTACTCATCATGAAACATGGTGGTGAACCTCTCTCAGGTCATCGCAGCAAGCTCTGCTGGAGAATAGTGTGCTATCGTGAACTTCCACCAGTCCTTCACCCCCAAGAGAAGCTGGTTCAGCGCAAATCGAACCCTCAAGTGCTCTGGGCACAAGCATGTGTAGAAACAACCCTCAATATTAGACACCCATCTCATCGCCACAATCAGATCATGCGTCCCATCAAACTCTGGTGGCTTCGTGTTGTAGAACTCTCGGAACAGCAACGCATCACCACCCTTCGGCCTCGCGGCAGCAACAGCTACGGTAGCCGCTACAACAGCAGCCTCAGAAAGAGTAGCATCATGCTCGTCAAAAGTCTCAATCAATGTGGTCTTAATAGACCCGAACATCTCTGGTATCTCTGCTCTGATGGCCACAGCCACCTCCTCATGGATGATCCGGCGGATCTCCTCATCACTAGCCCCACTGCTCTCCGGCATAAGACGTGTCCTCACCATGATCTACCTCTGAAATACAACATACGATATATTAGAAATTCACTCGAGTACACTCGCACTCGATAACTCATCCCACCTTGATCCCTAGCATCCCAAAGATTCTTACTTGAACTGTACACCGACCCAGTGTTTTCAGTAGTACGGGCCCAATACTACTGTCCACACCATATCAGTATACACCCCAAGTCCTCCTCTTCGGATCCCAAATTCTAAGTAGACTACTATGCATAACCCACTCTCTAATAGATCTCTCATAAGCTCCTCGCTGCTACCTATTCACTCTCAAGCATCTGATAGTAGCTCACCTCTCCCTAGGCTAAGGCATCACAAATCAGGGCACTCTAGTCCTAATAGGAATACCTAGCCCACTCTATCAAGAGAATACATAATATCAATCTCATAAACATATAATATAAGGGTATTTTGGGAAATCACCGTTCGGGCGCTGACTGATCGTACACACGTTTTCTAAAAATCTTTTACTTCTTTTAGAAAATTTGGTTCTTTTTTGAAATATTTTTAATTCCTCAGTTTGAGTTCAAATACTCCCGAAGGTGTACCGGAATCCCTCAAACCAAGGCTCTAATACCAACTTGTAACACCGTAAATTTCCAAAACAATTTTTCACATTTATAAAAACATAATTCATTTGTAAATCATAAAAACATCATTGTTTGAAAATCAGTGTATAACATATAACAATATCCCAAGATCTCGTATCATAAAATCCCGTGTGTGTACTGATCAAGTCGGCGCCTTCCCGCGATCCTCACTAGTACCTGAAAGACATAACACAAAACATTGTAAGCACAAAGCTTAGTGAGTTCCCCAAAATACCACATATAACATATATTAGCCACTCGAGGCTATAACTCTGTGGGTCCGTGCACCCAAACTCTATGAACCCTCAGGTTCTAACTCTGCAAGCATGCACAACATAAATCACATAGAAGAATGCAGTACAACAAACAATATATATAAAGCACTGTATCACATAACTCTATTTACCTACTCAAGGTAAAGTATAGTGAGAAGACTCACCTCGTGTATCTCGGTAACTCGTAAATCCCTGAAATCACTAGCGCTCGATCTCCCGAGCTATAGTCCTCCAATAACACAATACATCTCTAATTAACACTTCCTAATTAAGGTTGACTAACTCTATCAAGTTAACTCTGGTCAATGGTCAATGGTAAACCCCGACTCACCGAGTCTGGCATGGACTCACCGAGTCCCTACGAGGACCCCATTTCCTCTGAGTCCCTTCCGACTCACCGAGTCACTCACCCAACTCGGTTACACAACCCCTGGTTCGAAATCTATTAACAACCTGCACCAACTCGTCGAGTCTGCCAATCGACTCGGCGAGTGCATTCCATGCACAACCCCAAACGACCTTCTGAGGTAAGATTTGTTTCACTAACTCATAGATACAGTCCTTTCAAGCTTATTTCTCACGTAAAGTTATGTCTTAGCGCTCATATCACACCTAATGACTCATAAATGGTGTTTTGACATCAAACACAAAGATCACAAACCAAAACCTCCATGGATTCATAAAAATCCTAGACAAAGGGACACTCTGGACCTCTAAGGGTCCACATCCATAACCTAACTCACTTAAGGGACCAAATGGGCACTAGATCTAGCCACAAAAGGGCTCAACAAACCCTAAATCAACATGAACATCATCTCAACAGAAAAGGGTTCGAAAATGGTACCTCAAATGTGATGTTCTAGACCTCAAATCTTCAAGAAGTTGTTCCTCTTGTTTCCTCTTGGCTAAAACTTCATTTCCCTTGCTAAACAACACCTCCATGGTTGATAATGGCTCCTTCTCTCACTCCACACGCTCAAATGCACTAGGGTTTTGCTCTGGGGGCTGGTGAGCAGAAATAACGGCCATAAGGCCTTGTAAATTGGCCCCAAACCCGAGAAATTAGGGTTTCATTAAACAGCACTGACTCACCGAGTCCACCATTGCGACTCGTCGAGTCCGGTCATTAATCTGGATGAGAAATCGCATCTCTACTCGGCGAGTCTATGCACCAACTCGCCGAGTTCTTCCTCAAAACTCAAAATTAAAAAGAATAAGTATAATACCTGAAATTTCCGGATGTTACAAGAATTGGGTACAAAGTTGTGTTTAAGTACGACTTTGTTGGATTAGTGTCTAAGTCCATAACTATAATGTGTATATACTTGACCCGTCCTAGCATGGTCCATTAGGGTTGCATGATATCATACATTTGGGTAGACTAAAATGAGAGAAATAACACTTAAGGTTTATTAATATATTATAAGTTCTAATATATTAATAAGATTATTTAATTAGTATTGATCAAGAATTAATCTAGAATTAATTAAGTGATCAAAAGAAGTCTCATTGAATATATGGGTTGATTGTATAAATCATTCATACTTGTATAATGGGCTAAGACTCCATCGATTATTAAGTTGGCCTAAAACCCATAGGATACTCCATGGATGCTCAATGGTGTATTTGAACCCATGGATCCAAGGAAATCGAAAACCATGACAATTAGGGTTTACCCTAATTGTAACAACTATACAAGCATCATATTCTTGTGCAAAAATCGGCCACTATGTGTGTATGTAGAGGGCAAGCCGATTTCATGAAGGGTGCATTTTCTCTCGTGTTATTCCAAATGTTCATGGTGTTGTGTCCACCATTTGAGGTGTCACACTTGGGGCACTAGGTTCTTGAGCTCCATGGAATCAAGCACCAACAAAGAGGTATGTAATTCTACTAGTTTTATATTACTTATACTTTATATTATGCTAGTTAGAACAATAACTTGGAAAATTGATATTTGTATTTATAATAGAGAAAACATAGATCCAAGGTATTTAGGGTTGCATGTACACCATATGAGTGTTATAATGCTCAAAACGCAATAGTGGTATTAGAGCCATGTTTGTTTTCACTTATACGTGATGCAAACTACTTACAAATTGAAGTTTTCTGCTGTCTGGACAGGGGACTCAATGAGTTCATGAAGGGACTGGACGAGTCCAAGGAAAAATGCATCCAACTGTTTTGGACTCGACGAGTTGGAAGCCCAAATAACATATCTTCGAGTTTTGGTGTTTGAATTGGTCTAGAATCATCACATTTAACTGTTTTGGACTAATAAAACTTGTTTTTAAGATGGTAATGATTATGTTAAACAAATTTCAATGCTATAATCAAAGTTTCAAGTTTATATATGTTTATGTAATTCTTGAAAATTGTTGATTATGAATGTTCATACTTATGAGTTTTGGTAGATCATAGGAATTATGTGCAAATTATGTGTTAGTATAATTATTGATCTTAATGAAATTGTATGGACTCCATAACTTGTCCTCAAGTTATGGATTACCAAAAGTTTTTTTATGTTACCTTGTTTATGAGTTGATTTAGATTAATAAAAAAATTAGGTGTTAGTTGTTTTAAATCGAAATTGATCTAAAAGAAGTTCATAAAATATGTTTTTGTAGATTTTAAATCGAAATTGATCTAAAAGAAGTTCATAAAAAAATTAGGTGTTAGTTGTTTTAAATCGAGTTGATTTAGATTTATTTTTTTTATGTTACCTTGTATATGAAAAGTCATATTTATGGATCTTAAAACTCATAATTATTGCCAAAGGTTACAAAAGAAATTGAAGAGTCTTATTCATTAAATTGTTTTATGACTCCATAATGTGTCCTCAAGTTATGCAAGTTTAAGAGTCACTTCTTTAAAACTGTTATTAATGAATAAGGAGTTATATAAAATGAAGAGCCTTCATTTTAATGTACATTAAGCTCATAAATTATGAATATGAAAGGTTTTGAATAGTTTCAAAACTTGTCCTGGAGTTTTGGAATTTCTAAAGTCTTACACTCTAAAACATTAATACCAAATTAAACCTTAGGATTTTAAGAGTTTAAAATTCAAACCTTATACTTTTATAATATTAATAGTTTAATTATTATATATATGTATAAGAATAAGTCAGTCTTACCATTAGTAGGGCTCATTAACGAAGTCGGTCTATAAGGGGGGTATAAGGTTACTGCCTATAAAATGGTAGTTTAATGGGTGTCCACTCTCACCCACCGTTTCCTTGACCGGTGGATGGTCGTTAGCCGAACAAGTAGGATAGGACTATAATTCTCCCCTCATTAAAAGTATAATGAAATTATAAAGTAACTATACATTATTAATTCCCAATCATAGTTACTTTAGGAAAATGTGAAAAATGTGCTAATCCATGAAATTACACTTTGTACCTTACCAAGTCGGTAGTGGAGTGTGTATGGTTAACGGACACACTAATAAGTACTACAAAGAGTGGCAAAGGGTAACTTGACTTTATTATTGATCGGTGGAGTATGTGTGGTTAACCAGCACATCGATTAGGTCATATAGTTAAGGGTACCAAGTCAATTTACATGGTTATTCACACCTTATTTATGATCCTCGGCATCCCAGTCACAAACTTGAGAGGGCACAATCGAGATTCAAACATGCCATTGAAAGTTCAATGTATCTCAAATGATCTATGAATTTCAAATCCAATTAAAACTTAATTATATTTTGTTTTTCATTGTGGAAATTGGTAAATCGTCATTTACCTACCTTCAACTATTTTATAACTCGGATTATGGCAACCCTTTTCCAGTTACAAGTAGGT
Source organism: Lactuca saligna (assembly GCF_052625555.1). Taxonomy (NCBI): domain Eukaryota; kingdom Viridiplantae; phylum Streptophyta; class Magnoliopsida; order Asterales; family Asteraceae; genus Lactuca; species Lactuca saligna. Next base: position 77,447,815 of record NC_136421.1, read on the forward strand.
TGTTGGGTCCTAGCCTTAATATTTCATATCGGGAGTTATATTAAGGACTTTAAATCAACTAACTTGAATTTATCCCTTATAGATGTCTCCTTCAGAAACCTATGGTATTCCCAAATATTTAGGAACAAGCTTCCTAATGAAGATGATATCCGAAATGGCAACCAAGGTGAAAGATCAATCCCTTTGTTGTGCATTAGTGGGACTAAAAATCATATATACTTCACTTCCTCCACCTCCTCCAATAAATCTTCCTATCCCACAAGTTTTAAGACTTCATAAGTTCTAAGTCACTCAATCCTTATTGGCAAGCAAAGTCTATATGTGCTTACATCTTAGAGGTTAAGTCACATATTGACAAGCTAGGAGAGTCGAGTGTCGAAGTCTAGAGATAGTTGGTTGTTGACTTGGTCCTTCATTCACTCCCTAATTACAAATCAAGACATGACCCTTAGTGATCTTATCTATTTGCTTGATGATGCTAAATCAGCAATGATTTAGGGCACTGGTAAAGCAAATTAGATTAGAAGATCTACTCCCTAAACTTCCATGGACATTGACAATGGTAACCTTAGAAGTCAAGAAAAACTTTCTCTTCCCAATCGAAAGTAATCATCCATTGTCAAGTCTTTTGACCTAATTGTAAAGAGAAAGGCTAAGTCTGTGATAGTCCCGTGTACCATTTCCAAAGTGTAACGACCCAATTTTCACGTCCAGAAATTTCGTTTTTAAAACATTACTTAGAAAACACTAATAATTAAAACATTGTTTAATTAAACCATTTCACATCTAAAACCCAAATTTGAAATCCACAACATGTAAACAACCCAAATATCAGAGTATCAATTCCAGAATAAACTCATAACTACGGAAACAAGAGTGTGTGTGTGATATGCTGCTACCGCGCCGGCTCCTTTCCCTTAGCTGAAGAGGTACCTGAAACCAAAACTGAAAACCGTAAGCACGAAGCTTAGTAAGTTCCCCCACTGTACCACATACCATATAACCACATAACGTACTTAAATTGCCAGGCATATCTGGGTGCCCGACCTACCCCTTCGGTCCTCTCGACCAGATCCTGCCTAGCATATCTGGGTGTTGGCCTACGCTGCGGTCCTCTCGACCGGATACTACCTAGCATATCTGGGTGTTGGCCTCCCCTTCGGTCCTCTCGACCAGATACTAAGGACTATTTCATTCCCTACTACTACCACATAACACATATATCACATAGTCTATCTAGCATGGCTGGGCATGACCGCCCCTTCGGCCCTATCAACCGGTATTCTGGGGACTATCTCACCCTACTGTCACTAACACATAAACATAACACAGGAAGTAGCAACCCTAGATGAATATCACAAAGACAATCATCTAATCATACATCCCATACTGGTGGGCCGGCATTGTGGCCTTAGACCAACCACTACTGGAAGGTAACTCACCTCAAAGTAGCTACTGAACTGATCAGAAACTAACTGTCTACTGTTGTTGCTGCTCCGGACGTCATCCAGCTATAAATCCCACATAACGATCAGTCAAACACAGCTAGATGTTCTTAGGGTAAAATGACCCTTTTACCCTCGACCAGGTCGAAATCCATGTCAAAGTCAGCTTCCAGTTGACTGCACTCGCCGAGTCCGCGAGCAACGCGTCGAGTCCTTCCCTTACTAAAACGGTCCCACTCGCCAAGTCCCTCTCCCCACTCACTGAGTCACCCTTGACTCACCACTCGGGACTATGGGGCCGACTCGAATACCGACTCGCCGAGTTTGAAGAACAACTCGACGAGCTCTAGGCAATCTTCATAAGACTCGCCGAGTTGTTCATCCAACTCGTCGAGTCTAAGACCATCTTCATAGAACTCGCCGAGTTCCACTTTGGGACTCGCCGAGTTCCTCGATCCATTTCCCATGTAGGCCACATCTGAGACATGCAATGCTTCAAAACCATAGATCTAAGGTCCTATAGCATGTTTACCAAGTAGAGTTGCAAACTTTACGTGCATGCACGGCCCAATGAACTCAAACATGTAATTCCAAGCTCTTTAAGAGGTCCTACACCCAATAGGGACCTCAATCACCTCAACCACAGAGACTTTATGCCACTAGGATGTCCTAAAGGTCCAAATCGGAAGTCCTTGCAGAACATTAACCATAAACACATAGAGATTTACGTTCTTAGGGCTTAAACTTCCATGGACATTGACAATGGTAACCTTAGAAGTCAAGAAAAACTTTCTCTTCCCAATCGAAAGGAATCATCCATTGTCAAGTCTTTTGACCTAATTGTAAAGAGAAAGGCTAAGTCTGTGATAGTCCCGTGTACCATTTCTAAAGTGTAACGACCCAATTTTCACGTCCAGAAATTTCGTTTTTAAAACATTACTTAGAAAACACTAATAATTAAAACATTGTTTAATTAAACCATTTCACATCTAAAACCCAAATTTGAAATCCACAACATGTAAACAACCCAAATATCAGAGTATCAATCCCAGAATAAACTCATAACTACGGAAACAAGAGTGTGTGTGTGTGATATGCTGCTACCGCGCCGGCTCCTTTCCCTTAGCTGAAGAGGTACCTGAAACCAAAACTGAAAACCATAAGCACGAAGCTTAGTAAGTTCCCCCACTGTACCACATACCATATAACCACATAACGTACTTAAATTGTCAGGCATATCTGGGTGCCCGACCTACCCCTTCGGTCCTCTCGACCAGATCCTGCCTAGCATATCTGGGTGTTGGCCTACGCTGCGGTCCTCTCGACCGGATACTACCTAGCATATCTGGGTGTTGGCCTCCCCTTCGGTCCTCTCGACCAGATACTAAGGACTATTTCATTCCCTACTACTACCACATAACACATATATCACATAGTCTATCTAGCATGGCTGGGCATGACCGCCCCTTCGGCCCTATCAACCGGTATTCTGGGGACTATCTCACCCTACTGTCACTAACACATAAACATAACACAGGAAGTAGCAACCCTAGATGAATATCACAAAGACAATCATCTAATCATACATCCCATACTGGTGGGCCGGCATTGTGGCCTTAGACCAACCACTACTGGAAGGTAACTCACCTCAAAGTAGCTACTGAACTGATCAGAAACTAACTGTCTACTGTTGTTGCTGCTCCGGACGTCATCCAGCTATAAATCCCACATAACGATCAGTCAAACACAGCTAGATGTTCTTAGGGTAAAATGACCCTTTTACCCTCGACCAGGTCGAAATCCATGTCAAAGTCAGCTTCCAGTTGACTGCACTCGCCGAGTCCGCGAGCAACGCGCCGAGTCCTTCCCTTACTAAAACGGTCCCACTCGCCAAGTCCCTCTCCCCACTCACTGAGTCACCCTTGACTCACCACTCGGGACTATGGGGCCGACTCGAATACCGACTCGCCGAGTTTGAAGAACAACTCGACGAGCTCTAGGCAATCTTCATAAGACTCGCCGAGTTGTTCATCCAACTCGCCGAGTCTAAGACCATCTTCATAGAACTCGCCGAGTTCCACTTTGGGACTTGCCACTTTGGGAGTTGTTCATGCAATGCTTCAAAACCACAGATCTAAGGTCCTATAGCATGTTTACCACGTAGAGTTGCAAACTTTACGTGCATGCACGACCCAATGAGCTCAAACATGCAATTCCAAGCTCTTTAAGAGGTCCTACACCCAATAGGGACCTCAATCACCTCAACCACAGAGACTTTATGCCACTAGGATGTCCTAAAGGTCCAAATCGGAAGTCCTTGCAGAACATTAACCATAAACACATAGAGATTTACGTTCGTAGGGCTTAAAACCTCTTTTTAGGGACAAGAAAGGCGGTTCAATGAACTAAAGATCAAGGTAAGAACTTTTCTACCTTAATTGAATCCCTTCACAAAGTATATTCGAGATCTTCTTCCCTTCTTGCACTCTTCACCCTTCTCCTTCTGTAAAGCCCAAAAACGGATCTACCAATGATCAAAACGAGTAACAGATGCACAATACGAATCAATAAGTAACAATCAATAAGAAAAATCGAATGAAACCAAGCTTGCATACGCTTTAAAGCAATAAAACGTCAGATACAACTTGGGAAAATACGAAGGCATCAACAACCTTTAAAGTCTGACACAACCCCTATTTATAGACTCGAATTTACAGCCGCAAAGTGTTTACGGCTGTAAGGAGTTTACGGCCGTAAACACATACCGACCGTAAAATCAAAACAAACGTGATTATCCTACACACTCACTACCACTAACTACTATGCCTAGACCAAACCATTATTTAGGGTCTTTCAATCTCCCCCTTCGTTTGGACTAGCTCGGACGTATTCCTTTCTTCACTAGCATAACATCCACCTGGCCCATTGCGCCGTTCCACATCTTCTTGCTCAAAATCTCAGCAACCATTCTTGTATACGCCTTGGCTCCCTCCTCATAAACATCTTCAACAACTTTGATTTGAAAATTGCTTAGATAATGAATATCCCACTTTTGGAATTTCAATAGGTCTCTACGATCATACAATCGGATACATCCATTCTTAAGTTTAATGACTGCACCAAAAGTATTCTCTTCATAAACCCAACACTCCAGAGAACTGAGCGATCCATCTTGATAACCTTGAGCAATAGGAAATTGTTTCAAATGCTTTGTGGGTGGCCACATGACTACCTGCAGAGGTTTATCAGAAGACGCTTCAAAAACATCAGGATGCTCCAAGATAACTGATTCAGCAGTTGGCATTGTCGGAAAACCCTTCTTGACTTGTTCATCCAAAAAGAACTTGAATTGTGAAACTTGAGATATATTTAGAAGATTTATAAACGGAGCCTGTGATATCTCCGCAAGATCAACTTTCGTCAATGAACTAAAGGCATGAATATCTTTATATAATTCTGAATTACCACTTTTACGAATGATAATCCAAAGTTGAAGTACATCGTGAAACCCCCAAGCAGCCACACCAGATCGATCTCCAAACGTGTCTCGAAATCGAACAAGCTCAAGATCAGTTACAGTTACCATAGATCCACCCTTAGAAGCACTCCAAGTAACATTCCTTTTGAACAACAATTTTCCCCTTTCTACATCATCTTCTTGACCTTTTCTAATTATCTCCTGAATATGAGGAGCCACAGGAGGATCAACTGCGATACGTTCAGCAGTGCCAGAGGACTGACCAATCGGCATGTCTACTGGAAATGCCTACATGTGTAAATTAATTCTCTGTTCTTCTGCAGTTGCCTTATATTTATCACCAAAATCAGCTTCCAATTTCTTTTTCAATTCAAAGTAACTAGAAGTCAGCAAATTGAAATGTTCTTGTAAATCTGAAATCTACTTACACTTTAATTTCTTATCCCTTTTGAATTCTACCAGTTGTCCACCAAGATAAGTTTTATCAGATTGAAGCTTGGACACTTGAATACAAAGATCAATATGCTGAGCACGGAGCTCTGCTACTTGTATATCAAGTTCGATATTCTTCTGGCTGAGCACTGAAACCTCCTTTTGTAAACTAGCAAGTGAAGGATTTTCATCTTGAGCACCCCCTTCATTTATAGAAATGCCCTTTCCTTGAGGACTGGGTGAGAAGAGTTGTTCTTCTGCCATGTGTAAGGCCAGCCTGTCAGAAGCAGCATCCATATTAAATCGTGGAACTGAAAAACCAAGCGGTGCTGAAGGACCGGCGACATCAAAAACTGAACTAGGTCCAGTTGAAAACATCTTTGTGGCAGAAAGTCACGTAGTGATAGCAGTAATTGGCGGGGTAGGAAGACCACTAACCAAACTAGCAATTTGTTCGGACTGTCTTGTTTCAAGTCTTCGTCTTTTTTACAAAGGTTGGTCAGCTTGTGGAGGAAACATACTTACAAATGGTTCTGTAGTAGGAGAAGTAGACACGGGAGGGGAACATCCCACAACTATCTCCATAGGAATTGAAGTTGACACCATCTGTTCAGAAGTTGGAGTTAGCGTCTCAAGATTTTCGCTTGACTTCCCTATCTCATTTGTTGGCTAAACAACATCATCGACATTTTGAAAGATTGTGTCAAGATTTTCATTAGACACAATGTTGGAACTACTGGCCAAGGAAGCCGCTATATCATCATTATCAAAACTTGTCAGGTCAAGATCCTCAAAAGAATCATTTCTCTCATCACCAGTAACCATTTCACCTCCAGCTTGTCTCTCACTCGACTCTTGTTCACGATCAGAAGCATCTTGGGCTTTTGGAGTTGGTGAATCTTCCTCTTTTGTTTCTTCGTCTTCAGACACATCTATTACAATATTTGCTGGAGTTGACCCTTCAGCAGATGTCTTCTTAGAAGAAGTCTGCTCAGACGATTCATACTACACTGGCGTCTCATCAAATTCCGTAAACTTGCCAAACTTTTCCAATGTATAAAGCCCTTGAAAAGTAAATTTTCCTCTTCTGTTTTGTTTTATGAGCCCCACGGTGTATGGACCCAAAGACTTCATATCCAGTGTATCACCCGTCTTTCTCACTTCCGGAAACTGTATGTTGATGAACATCTGTATGAAACGGGGACATTGCAGAAAAGTATCCCTTGTAGAGGCTCTGATGTTTATTACAAATTCTTCAAGAATAAACTTCGAGAAATTGAAATGAAATCCCGCAGTCAGAGATACCAACGTACCAGTTGTGCGTTGAGAAATTTCATCTGCTCTAGATCTTCTACCTGAGACGCTGCTTACGAATACATGAGCTAGAAATCTCCAATATGGATGGAGCAGCTTTTTCAAAGTCGGCGGATATGTTCCCTCGTAACTCATCCTTCGTAGTATCCTTTGAACATCTTCGATACCAATCTCTGTCGGATAGTTAGGTTGATCGTCAATTAATAATGCGTCACGAACAAAGCTTTCATTGATCACAATGTCTCGACCTTGCACCTTTGTCGTAACTGTGAAATTGTTGTCGTTATCCATATGCGACCTGGCAGTCGCCCAAAAGTCACGTATAAGATTCTGATAGATCACCGGGTTGACGGCTATTGCTAATGCTAAACAACATTCACGTAGTCTGTGAATCATTGACCGCATGTCTGAATGTATGACTGGTGGATCCGCAAGAGCAATCGCCAGGTTGTGCATTTCCGCAAATTTGAGATTCGCCATTGTCTGCCAAGTGTAAGAAACCAACACCAAAGTTAAAATTCATTTTGACCAAAAAAAAATATTAAAAAAAATATTATAATAAAAATATGATCAAAATAAAAATTTATTTGTCAGCACTTTCAGAATTTACTGCAATCAAACCAAAAAAAAATGTGACTCAATATTTTTTTTTTTAAGGAAAATAGATCAAAATCAGTTCTTGGGCCGTAAACTCTAGTTTCCGGCCTAAGGATCCTAAAAACAAAACTTATACGCGATGATTCCTGAATTATTTTAATCACATGTGCTCACTAAAAATGTGAATTCATGGGCCGTAAACATGGAGTTTACGGTATATGAATATAGGTTACAATTAATTCCCAAAAACCGACTATTTGCTTTGAGTTAACAACTAATATTTACATATTTGTGAACGTAAAGACAAGTAGCACCACAATAAAATAAGATCGATTCGAAAACCTCAAGTTTCGGAGTTTACGGCCAATGCTTACGGCCGTGAACACCACCGAATCAATTTTTTTAATTTTTCACACACACTGGTACGGTGAAATAAGAAACAAAATACATATTCGTGATCTACAAGATATTACCTTTAAGATGATGTATTTGCTTTTTCCGAAAATCAAAAAAAAAGTTCCAGAGAATTCTTAGAGTGAGTTTGCGGCCGGAAACTCGTGAATGAGGAGTTTCCGGTAGTGAACTCCCTTTTACCTTATTTACATTCCCTTACCTTCTTACCTAATAACTACGCAGTATATCCAACTTCCACCAATTATATTAAAAAAAACTTTTGAGGATTAATTTAATTTCGAAAATAAAATAAAACAAAACAACAACAAAAAAAATAAAATTAAAACTAACACACCTGAGCTTAAACGTTAGAAAAATAAAAACAAAGAAAAATAAAATAAAATAAAACTAAGTTAAAAACAAACCAGTAAAAAAAATAAAAATAAAATAAAATAAAATAAATTTTAAGTTGCACAAAAAATAAAAAATAAAAAATAAAAAATAAAAATAAAATTTTCTTAAGAAAATATTTAACTACTATTTCTTTTGTGATACTTGGATCAAAGTTATTGGACAATCTTATTCCACTTGTCGATACTCTTATCTTCACATCTTCGTCTAACAGATTGCGAGTATTGTGGTCCACTTAAACACAAAAGATTTGTGACGATTTTGGACATTTTACCAATGACATGATTCAGGCATATATCTAATTGTAAAATTTTGTAATTATGATACCTCCTAAATCTTAAATAAATTCACCTCATGACCATTTAATTGACTACAACCAGGGATATTGTTGTCCACCTAAATTGACTAGCGAGATCTACAGACAATCTGTATGTGTTCAATTTTAAGTGTACTGGAACGTGTTCCCTGCTTCCTGATATGCCCCATCCATCCAGAACTTCTAGAGTACTCCTTACACTGGGTGAGCAGACAACCATTCAGAGAGACAATAGATTCAGAATTCTATTACTTATTACTTCAGAGGGGTTGAGAAGAAGAAGGTTGCATATGCTGTGTACCAGGTCGGATTAGAAGTCACGCAAAAGAGACAGCATATGGATAACATATAAGAAGAATTTCATATATATATAACTTGCAGAGAAATAGAGTTACATATGTTTCAATCCAGGTCGGATCTCTTCCAATCACGCAAAGGGTGCAACATATGACTAGCAAACGGAAAGAAAGAAAATGATATTCTACAGACCTAATTTATCGGAATTTACCATTCGCCCCATCCAACCGGAATTAAGGACAAAATCCGCACATCAAGGAAAAGTTAAGCCACGGTTCCAAGTACGGGTTATTTAGTGTGACCGATAAATTCCCATGTATATCTCCCTGCTCAACCTATCCAAGCGTCGTGACATCAGGTTAAACGGATCTAACTAGGTCAATGTTTGTCAAGTCCTTAAATTCATTTAGGTTCAACTTTTCCTAGTCAAGTCCATTTAAAAATTTTCGTGCCTACCAGTACATCGAGTACAGATCGTAGATGATTCAACTTAGGTACGTTACGCCGATTCAGGTTTCCTGTTATCACTTGTTAATTTCATTTCCCATCACAATACTTACAACCGAAGTTGTCAAATGAAATGCTAAACAAAAATGACACCATTTTTGGATTTTATCAATTTTATTTTTTTTTATTTATTTCTCCCCCTAAATTTGTGCATGGGTGAGAATACGAAATAAAACAATGCGCAAATTTAAACTAATCTAACAAAAAATAGACTAATGAAACCAAAAACATAAAGTTAAAAAAATAAAATCTTAATCCTCAAAACACATCATTTTCAGAAATCCCACAAGAACATCAAAGCGAGCTTTGTTAAAAGGTTTTGTGAACATGTCCGCCACATTGTTATCAGTGTGGACCTGTTCTATTCGAATTAAGGAACGTTCATAACAATCTCTGATAAAGTGAATTTTAATATCGATGTGCTTGGTTTTAGAATGTTTGACTGGGTTCTTAGCAATTTGTATGTCAGCTTCATTATCACAATAGATAGGAGTTTCTAAATAATTCAAACCGTAGTCCAACAGTTGATGTTGGATCCAGATAACTTGAGAACAGCAAGCTGATGCAACTGCATATTCCGCCTCTACTGTCGAAGTCGAGACAGTGTGCTGCTTCTTGCATTGGCATGAAACTAATCTGTCACCTAGGTACTGACATCCCCCTGAAGTTGATTTCCTGTCAAGCTCACAACCTCCATAATTGCTGTCAGGAAAGGCATAAAGATCAAATTCAGAATTCTTCGGATACCAAAGACCCAATTTAGGGCTTCCATTGATATACTGAAAAATTCTTTTAACAGCAATATGAGAGAGTTTAGGATTAGCCTGATAACGTGCGCATTGACAAACAGCAAACATAATGTCCGGTCGACTTGCAGTAAGATACATCAGGGATCCGATCATCGAACGATAGAGAGTTTGATCTACAGGTTCGCCTTCTGGATCTAGAGTCAGGAGAGGTCGTTCAACCATCGGAGTAGAAGCAGATTTAGCATCATGAAGTGCGAACTTCTCAAGAATATCCTCCACATATTTGGCCTGATGTAGTAGAATTCCGGTTGAATTTTGTTTAACCTGAAGCCCCAAAAACATGGTCATCTCTCCCAAAGAACTCATTTCAAATCTTTTCTTCATTACACTTTCGAATTCCTTGCAATGCTGTTGGCTTGTTGATCCAAAGATTATGTCGTCGACGTATATTTGAACAAGTATTTGGTCCTTGTCGACATGCTTTATGAACAATATTTGATCGATAGTTCCGCGAGTGTAACCATGTTCGAGCAAATGCTTTATTAGAGTTGCATACCATGCTCTAGGAGCTTGATGCAGCCCATATAACGCTTTGTCCAACTTGTAAACATGATTGGGAAACTTCGGGTCGACAAACCCTCGAGGTTGATCAACGTAGATTTCTTCCTTCACTTTGCCATACAAGAAGGCAGTCTTGACATCCATTTGAAAAACAGTGAAGTTCATATATGAAGCATATGCTAGGAAGATATGTATTGCTTCCAAGCGAGCTACGGGAGCATATACTTCAGTGTAGTCAAGACCCTCGACTTGTCGAAACCCACGAACTACCAGTCTAGCTTTATTTCGCACAATAACCCCTGAATTGTCCTGCTTGTTACGATAGACCCACCATGTTTCAAGAGACTTTTTGCCCTTTGGTAACTCAACTAACTTCCAAACACCGAGTTTTTCAAATTGATGCAATTCCTCATGCATTGCATCCACCCAGCTAGGTTCATTTAGAGCCATTTCTACATTCTTGGGCTCAATTTGCGAGAGGAAACAAGAATACAGACATGTATTAACGTCTCCACTCTGGCTTCTAGTTTTAACCCCATCCTCTAGCTGCCCGATGACGTTTTCGATTGGATGATCGCATTGAACTCTTGAGGGTATTTCTTGGCTGATATCATTTAAGGAGACAGGGAGAGTGTGAATGTTGATCCCTCCTTCATTTGCTGGTTCAGCAGCACCAGATGGTTCTGCAACATAGTCATCTGCAATAAGGTTAGGAAAGAGTAATTCCATGAATGTTGAGGAGACAGTGAAACCATTGTTTGGAGTTAACTCTTTCTCTATAAACATATGAGGTGTCATTCCAGCATCAGAGAAATCAGTATGGACTAATTGAGGACTATCATGTACCACAAACGGACTCTCTTGAGGAGTAGAAGATGATTCCCCTGATAATGTCGAAGAAGACTCCCCCTCAGGTGTAGAAGAAGACTCCCCCTCAGATGCAGCAGGAGATCCTCCCTTATGACAGCCAGAGGTATCTCCCTCAAGTGTAGCTTTGGCTTTCCCTTTCGATGAACCAGAAGATTTTGATATAGGCTTGTACACAACTTCTTCGTCTTCAACTTCAGAGATGCTCTTCTCATGCGAATCAGCTCGAGATACATCGTTCGAGTACATGTCAAAGGATTTAAAAAGTGACGTATAATCAAACAACCAATCCGAACCCACTCTTGCGTCTGTCTCATTCTCTTCCAGTACATCATAGGATTCCACAATCTGCTTGGTTTTCTTATTGTAGACTCTGTAAGCAGTGCGAGTAGCGTACCCCACAAAGTAATAGTCATCGGCTTTGGCATTAAACTTCGGGTTGGCATCTAGGTGCAGAAGGGTGCAGGGACAGCCAAATACTCGAAATGACTAACCAACGGCTTGTAACCATAGTAGATTTCATACGGGGTTTTCATTTGAGCTTTGTTGATGAGCACTCGATTCCGAACATAACAAGCAGTTTTTATCGCCTCCGCCCAAAAGAAAATAGGTAGCTTGGAGTCACACAGCATCATTCTTGCAGCGTCTTTGAGTGTTTTGTTCCACCTTTCAGCAACACCATTTTGTTGAGGTGTATGAGCTGAACTAAATTGATGCAGGATACCCTTTTCAGCACAAAAGTAATTAAGGATAGAATTCTTAAACTCTGTTCCATTAGCGGTACGAAGCACCTTCACCCTTTGATTGGTCTGATTCTCAACAAGTATGATGAACCTTTTGATTAATTCAGTGACGTCAGCTTTGTTGGATAGAAAGAAAACCCACGTGAATCGAGAGAAATCATCAATCACAACTAAACAGTAAGAACTTCTATTGATTCTTAGCATGCTAACTGGACCAAACAAATCCATGTGAAGTAGTTGAAGAACCTGACTTATTGAGTTAACCTATTTCGGCAAATGTGGCTTTCGATGATGTTTCCCTTGAGCACATGACACACATTTTTCAAACGTGATGAAGTCTTTGACAGGCAGTCCACGGACCATCTCATTCTTTGCAAGACGATTTACGTTCTTGGCGTTAGCGTGACCTAATCTTCGGTGCCACAGCACTGCAGTTTGCTCGGAGATCTTGGAGAACAAACAAGTAACTTGCTCTGGGAGATTGCTATTCATATCGATAATATAGGCGTTCCCATCCCTTTTCGGCTTTACGAGAATCCATTCTTCTGGGATGACAAAGCCTGGCTTTAAGATCATGCATTCCTTGTCAGTGAAATGCGTAGGATAGCCCTTGTCACAGATCTGAGAAACGCTTAACAGACTGTGTTTTAACTCGGGAGCGAAATTCACATTTTCAAAGCTTAGTACTCCATTTGATACAGTTCCTTTTTGTGTAATTTTTCCTCCATCTCCACCCGCAAAAGAGACATATCCCCCATTAAATGATTGAATGCTGTGCAGTTGGGTGATATCTCTTGTCATATGTCGGGAACAGCCATTGTCGACGAACCATGGTCTGACGAGATTTCCCCGCAACTATCCCTACACAATGTGCGGGTTTAATTAGATTTGGGCACCCAAGTCATGGTTTTCCTAGGTCTTCCCGATGCTTTTTCAAATTTACTACAAATAACCTTCTCATGAGGCATAGATGATGAATTGGGAGTAGGTTTGGACCTCCACTTATAATTGGGTTTTCTATTTGTCTCTTTTAATTTTGTCATGTTATGTTTAATAGTCTGCTTACAGCATGAATGACTTCTACCAGAGTTGGTTGAAGTTCCATTGCTGCTTTGGGAAGAGCTTAACCTTGGCATGGCTAAGCTCCTCTTTGGCAAACTTCTTGGGACATGGTGTTTAAAAACCTTTTTACGTTTGTGAAAATTATCCCTTTTTCGTTCACCTGCCCAATCATCATCTCGAGATCGACTTCTAGAGAAGTTTCTATATAAAGACCTTCCTCTGAAATCGTTCTCCCCTCTTGGAAGATTATGGCTCACAAACATTCTATTCAGACAATTTCTAGCAATATGACCACTAGTGCCATAGTTAAAACAAATTTGCTTGTTATTGTTGGAACTAGTACTGCATTGTTCAGATTTGTTTTCCCTGCCAATACCCTTGCTTCTCTCACAAGAACTAGCAACAATATTAGGTTGTGAGGGAAGTGAGGGTGCTTTACTGGTAGAGGGTTATGAAACTAGCGGTATTTCAACATTTTTATCACAAACACACAAATTGTCAACCAAATTGTTCAAAGATTTATCAGACATATTAAAAGCATTCAAAGCAGTATCAGTATCAGGAGAAATAAAAATAGTATCAGCAGAATCAAACACATCATAAAAACTATTGTCAATCAAAACATTTGAAAAAGAATTGTCTTTGTTTAAAGCTAAAACTTCAGGTTCGGACTCAGGTTTAATTTCAGACATAGATCCTTTAACTTCGTGTTGTGACTGACTCAAGGATTGATCTGCAGGAGAAGTAGAAATGTTAGTACTTTCAACATTAATAAACCCTCCTGAAATAAAACCATAAGATTTGCCATAAACCATAGAAGGTTCATTGGCAAAATCTTCCTTGGACAGTGGCTTATGTAGATATGAATGATTAAAGGGAGGTGGCACATTATTGTATCCTAAACCTTTCGATCGATTTCTTTTAAATTTCATTGTGTGGTCTATCATGTTCGCAACCACTTCACTTGAATGATCATATATTCAAACATCAAGTTTTGCAGTTTCAAATTTGCCACTCAAGGACTTGATTTCAGCCACCAGTTCTGTGTTTTGTTTGACAACATAATCATAGTTTTCACATTTTTTACTGTTGTACTCCTGTAGTTTACTAAAGTCTTTTATTTTTTATTCTAATTAAGCCTTAAGAGGTTTTTGACCTTTCCTATGTTGATATCCTTCATATCTAAGGTCTTCTACGTCTCTTTTTAATTTATCATTTAACTCATGAAGAATTTTAAGGCTACCTAGTTCGCTTTCTAAATTTTCAATTTTATCATGTAGGGTTTTCACATAATCAATACAAGCTTGTGAACATGATGGAAGACTGACCTTGGATGAATTAGGTTCATTGGAAGAAGATACCATCAAGGCAAACTGAAGCTTCATCATGCTATCCTCTGCTGTAACGATCCCAGCTGGTGTATCATCATTTACTTGTGCCAGATGAGCATTTTCTGGGCCAGAGATGTTGAAAGCCTGTATCTGATCTTCCCAATCAAATGATTGCGCAACCTTAGCCTTCTCATTGTTTGGTTTCCCGATGCTTCTGTTGTTTCCCACTGCAACAATCGATCTGTCATTATTGGGTCTTCTATTGGGATGAGGACAATCACGAGCAAAATGCCCTGGCTCGCGATAGTTAAAACACCTAAGCCTTCCTTTATTGAACCTAACCTTCCTGTCAGCGCTCATTCCCTAATTATTCTTTCCCGTCTTCTTGGCAAATTGCTTTGCCCTAAAGACAGCCATGGCAATTTGCCATGTGATGTCCATCTCCTCAACATCCTTCGGATGGATTTGATCAAGATCTACAAACGATAGTTGAGGAGGAAGCTCCCCAGCTACAAGAGCATTATAGCAATCGATTAGCCTTGCAGCAAAGACAATGTTCTCATCAAGCTCCTTTCCCTTTGAAGAAGAAGAAGCTACATTTGAAGGAGCTATCAAGAATGATTGGTTCTGTGGTTGGGGCATGGCTGAGACAGTGGGAGCCGATGGATGAGAGAGTATCTGAGTCTGAGGAGGTGCATTGAGGGGTAAGCCTGCAGATGTATAAGAAAACGAAGACAAAACATTGTTAGTTGAAATGCCAAGGTTTGCAGTCGAGTATGAGTTAACATGGTTTATTTCTCTTTGCTTGTCATCAATGTCACATGCTTTGATGACAGCCATCACTTCAGCTAGGGTTAGGCGATTGACATCTTTGGTCTTCTTAATCACAACCACATTCATGTCCCAAGATTTTGGGAGAGCATTCAGTAGCTTCTTGTTGACCCCAGACTTTGTATAGAAGATCCCTGCTACAGTCATTTCGATATTAAGAGTTGTAAACCGCTGCAACTGGGCTTCAAGAGTCTCGTCGGCACATAATTGAACATGTTAAATCGTTGCCTTAACATGTCTTGGCGACTTTCTCTCATATCCTCGTTTCCTTCATATACTTCAATTAGTGCCTCCCATAATGCTTTGGCAGAAGTGTATTCTCTGAAACCTTGTGCAATGTCTGGTGAGAGTGCCATAGTCAAGATAGCCAATGCCTTCTCTTGTTCCTCAATGGTCTCGAAATCCTCATCGGTATAGTTTTCAATCTTCTTATCCACCACTTGTCCCGCGACTGTAGTGGTAATTCTGATCGGATCTTTGATTATGCACTTCCAGACTTTAAAATCCTTCATTTTTATATATTTTTCGATTCTATACTTCCACTCGGGGAAGCCATCGGCAGACATAAGTCGAGGAATGCGCGTAGTTGTTCCCATCACAGCATCAAGTTCTTGGTACTGATTTAAATTTTGTGTTTCCATTTTTTTATTAAGATAAATGTAATTGAAATAAATTTAATTAAAAACTTATTTTTCGGTAAACTGAAGTATTTTTCTCTTTTATTTTTTTTATTTTAGGCCGTAAACTGGTGTTTACGGTCAAGAAAAAAAACTTGAATTCCAATTTGAAATAAGATTTATTGATTATTAATTAATTAAATTTTCAAAAATCTATAGACCGTAAGCTCTTTACGGCCGTAAACTCTAGTTTACGGTCCAAAGATAATTTTGAAAATTTACTCAAAAAAACTTACGATGCAATTATCGGTTAATAGAAAACAATTTTAAGTTTACGGTCAATGAAATTAAACCCAGGTATCAAGATTTTAATTTGAAAATAAACTCAATTATAAGCGATAATTAAAATTTGATATTAATGGCTCGATGCTGTGTGTGAGAGAATAGTTTACGGGAGAAAAGCGTAAAGATCTTTAGGCCGTAAATACGAGTTTACGGTCGTAAACTATGGCCGTAAGCTTCGATAAACTTCAATTTCGACTTGCATGAAACCTTCTTTATTACTGTGAATGTCGATTTGACCAAAAACGCAACTGTAGGACATCTTTGACACTGGTCTTGCTCTGATACCAATTGTAAAGCCCGAAAACGGATCTACCAATGATCAAAACGAATAACAGATGCACAATACGAATCAATAAGTAACAATCAATAAGCAAAATTGAATGAAACCAAGCTTTAAAGTCATAAAACGTCAGAAACCAGGCTTGCATACGCTTTAAATCTATAAAACGTCAGATACAACTTGGAAAAATATGAAGGCATCGACAACCTTTAAAGTCTGACACAACCCCTATTTATAGACTCGAATTTACAGCCGCAAAGTGTTTACAGCCGTAAGGAGTTTACGGCCATAAACACATACCGACCGTAAACTCAAAACAAACGTGATTATCCTACACACTCACTACCACTAACGACTATGCCTAGACCAAACCATTGTTCAGGGTCTTTCACCTTCTTCTCCCAAGCTCCAAACCACCTTCAAAATGCTAAAAATCACCCACAAGGTCACAAAGGGGGCTAGGGTTTCGCTCTACAGATCTCTGGGAGTGATAGGGGTAGTGGAGGCTGGGATAGATCTTTTAAATAGGGTGCAAACACCCGGGTTAGGGTTTCAGTCCAAACAGGGTCTACTCGTCGAGTCCCACGACCCTACTCGTTGAGTAGCCAGAGTTGATCCCGTGACTAGACCTGCTTCTACTCGGCGAGTTAGTCCTTCAACTCGCTGAGTCCAAGGTTAGAATGCAATACATAAGGAGAGTTAATAATCAAGAATACATACCAAGAACCAGGTGCTACAAATCTCCCCCACTTATTTTAGACTTCGTCCTCGAAGTCTGCTGCTCGATCCTGAAACAGCTCGGGGTAATGCTCCATCATTTCGTCCACCGGCTCCCAAGTCCACTCGGACCCCTTTTGGTGCTGCCACTGCACCTTCACTAACTCCACCCTTTTGTTCCTTAGATCCTTCGACTTCCGGTCGAGGATTACGAATGGGCGCTCAATGTAATTCAGGCTGTCATCAACCTGTATAACCTCTAATGGTACCACCGATGAATCATCCATGAGACACTTTCGCAACTGGGAGACATGGAAGGTGTTGTGGATCTGGCTGAGCTCGGCTGGCAGATCCAGCCTATATGCCACCTTGCCCACCCGGGCTACAACCCTGAACGGACCAATGAATCTCGGGCCCAACTTGCCCTGCTTCGTGAATCGAATGACGCCTTTCCAAGGCGAAACCTTCAGGAGAACCAAATCCCCGACCTGGAACTCCAGGTCAGATCGACGCTTGTCAGCGTAACTTTTATGCCGACTCTGCGCAGTCTGCAGCCTGCTCTGAACCTGCTGAATCCTCTCGGTATTCTTGAGCACCACTTCGGTGCTCGTCATAACTCTGACCAACCTCTCCCCAGGATATCGGGGTCCTGCACCTCCGTCCGTATAACATCTCGAATGGAGGGCGGTTGATACTCACGTGGTAGCTGTTGTTGTACGAGAACTCTACCAAGGGAAGATAAGTATCCCAGCTACCACCGTAGTCTAGCACGCATGCCCGCAACATATCCTCCAGAGTTTGGATGGTCCGCTTGCTCTGAACACCTGTCTACGGTCAAAGGCAGTGCTAAAATGCAAACGCGTACCCAACTCGTCATGAAACCTCTTCCAAAACCTGGAAGTAAAATGCACATCCTTGTCCGAGATAACAAATACTGGCACCCGGTGTCGTGCCACAATCTCCCTAATATAGATGTCGGCCAATTTCTCGGCCGAAATGCCCTCCTGAATCGGAATAAAATGAGCACTCTTGGTCAATCGATCCACGATGATCCAAATCGAATCTACTCCACGCGCGGTCCTGGGAAGCTTCGTGATAAAATCCATCGTGATATCTTTCCATTTCCACAACTGGATGTCCAACGGCTGCACCTTTCCATGCGGTCTCTGATGTTCGGCCTTGACCATCCGGCAGGTCAAGCACCTCTCGACGTACCAAGCCACAACCCGCTTCATGCAGGGCCACCAATAATCTAGATGAAGATCCCTATACATCTTTGTCGACCCTGGATGAATAGAGAATCGGGATTTATGCGCCTCTTCCATTAAGATCTGACGCACGCCTCCGTGATACGGCACCCACACCCTTCGGTGTAGTGTTAATATCCCTCGGCTATCATAATCGAAGGAGGTAACCTGAGCCACCACACGCTCGCTCTTCCGATGCTCCTCCTTGATAGCCTCCTGTTGAGCCTCCCGAATCTACTCCAACAGAGGAGTCACCATAATCATCCTCATGCAAACATCCCTGATCGATGCCGCCTTGCAGCTAAGCGCATTGGCCACCACATTGGCCTTCCCCGGGTGGTAAAGGATCTTACAATCATAATCCTTCACCACATCCAACCACCGACGCTACCTCATGTTCAGATTCGGCTGATCCTTATGGTACCTCAAACTCTTGTGGTCCATGTAGATGGTACAACGAACCACGTAGAGGTAATGCCGCCAAATCTTGAGAGCGAAAACCACCGCCCCCAACTCCAAAAGATGCGTCGGGTAGTTCGCCTCGTGAGGCTTCAGCTGCCTCGAGGCATAAGCAATGACATGCCCCCTCTGCATCAATACTGCACCCAGGCCTGAGATCGACGCATCACAATATACCACAAAATCCTCTACGCCCTCGGGCAGGGCTAAGATTGGCGCCTCACACAATCTCTGTCTCAGTGTCTCAAACGCAGCCTGCTGCTTGGGTCCCCACCGAAAGACCACGGCTTTCTTCGTCAGTCGCGTTAGGGGCACGACTATCTTGGAGAAATCCTGAATGAATCTATGATAGTAGCCTGCTAATCCTAGGAAACTCCGAATCTCGGATGGAGACTTAGGGACCTCCCGTCTCATCACGGCCTCGACCTTGGCCGGGTCGACTAGAATCCCATTCTGGTTGACAAGGTTTCCGAGAAATTGAACCTCGCGCAACCAAAACTCGCACTTGGAGAACTTGGCATACAAGCTCTCCCTCCTCAGGGTCTCCAAAACCTCTCTCAGATGCTCCTCATGCTCCTCCTGTGTCTTGGAATAAACCAAGATGTCATCAATGAAAACTATCACAAATCGATCCAGCATCGGTCTGCATACGCGGTTCATGAGGTCCATGAACGCGGCAGGAGCATTGGTGAGCCCAAACAGCTTCACCACGAACTCATAATGGCCATAGCGTGTCCGAAACGTGGTCTTCTGCGCATCCTCCTCTCTGACCCTCATCTGATGATAAACCGAACGCAAATCAATCTTAGAAAACCAAGACGCTCCCTGGAGCTGGTCAAAGAGATCATCAATCCTCGGGAGTGGGTATCGGTTCTTCACCGTTACCTTGTTCAGCTCCCGGTAATCTATACACATCCGATGCGACCCGTCCTTCTTTTTCACGAACAGAATCGGGGTTCCCCAGGGTGAACTGCTCGGTGAAATGAATCCCTTGTCTAACAGCTCCTGTAGCTACGTAGACAACTCCTGCATCTCAGGAGGAGCCAACTGATACCGTACCTTGGCTATTGGAGCCGCAGCAGGAACGTGGTCAATCCTGAACTCCACCTGTCGCTCCGGAGGTATCCCAGGAAGCTCCTCTGGAAAGACATCTGCAAAATCTCGCACCACCGGAACCTCGCTCAACATCACCTTACCCGCCTCCCGGGTATCCATCACATACTTGACATAACCTACGCATCCCTGCTGAAGGTATCGTCTAACCCTCGCTGCGGAATAGACTGAGGGTCCACACTGTGGCCTCTCGCCATGAATCACTAACTCTACCCCACTTGGGGTCCTGACCCACACTAGCTATTATGCACAATCTATCACCGCCCCATTGGGGCTCAACCACTCTATGCCTATAATCACCTTGTTCCCATGCAACGGAATGGGAACCAAGTCCACCAGATAACTCTCCTCAAATAACCTCAAAACACAATCCTTGAACACTACTGATGCTCACACCGATCGATCATCGGCAATCTCTACCTCTAAAGGGTAATCCAACATGCCCGAAGACTCAGTGAACTTCTTGCTAAGTGCAAGGGAAACAAACGATTGGGTAGCACCCGAGTCGAACAACACCTGGACTGGGATACCATTCACATGTAATGATCCCGTCACCACATCGGGTGCAGCGCGTGCCTCCTCGGTGGTCATCTGAAATGCCCGGCTCCTTACCACTGGAGCCTCTGCTTTGCCCTGCCGGCCATCCGTGATCCGCAGGGTCGTTGGAGCTGGCGCCTTTACGGGTGCCAGAATTGTCAACTGGGGGCAATTGGCCTTCTTGTAGCCCCTCTAGTTGTAGTGGAAACACAGCAACTCAGACGTCTGAATAACTGCTGCCGGAGCAGTGCAATCCCTGCTATAGTGCCCAGACTTGCCGAACTTGTAGCAGCCTGATGATCCCGACCTGCACGCCCCCTCGTGCGTCTTGCCGCATTTCCTACAGCGACCCCGTCCCTGTTGGCCTTTTGGCTCCACATCTGATCCCTTGGGCTTCTTCCCCGAAGCCCCTCCTGACTGTCCCTCTTCTGCCTTCCGTTTCCGGATGTGCTCCAAATCTATCTCCCTCTCCCTCGCCCTATCAATCATGGAGTCCAAGGTAGGGCAAGCTGAAAAACTAACGTTCTCCCGAATATCAGCCTGAAGCATATCATGATAGCGGGTCCTCCTCATGTCCTCGTTGCCCGCATATTGAGGCACCAACAGTGCCCTCTCCCGGAACTTGGCGGTGATCTCCACCACAGTCTCCATCGTCTGTCTCATGTCCAAAAACTCCCTGGCCAGCTGCTGAAGCTCGATAGCCGGCGCAAACTCTGCCCTGAATCTGGTCACAAAATCTGACCAGGTCATAGCCTCGACCGCTGAGGCTCCCAACGAGTCACCCACTGACTCCCACCAGTCTCGAGCTCGGTCTCGTAAGCACCCTGCCGCAAACCTCACCTTCGACCCCTCGGGGCAGGAGCTAGTCAACTGTGCAGACTCGATGTCTGCGATCCATCGTCTGGCAGCTATGGGGTCCTTCACCCCATGAAAGTCTGGTGCACCACTGCCCCGAAAGTCCTTGAAGGACAGTGTGCGACATCCCGACTGGCCAGATGCCATGTCACTCCTGAATGCCCGGAGGCGATCCTCCGTCATCTCCAATATCCCCTCCTTGATCGACCCCAAGATAATGGGGGTCGACTCAAGGATACCTCTAGCCTCTCATCTCCTGGCTCGGAACCTGATCCCGAACCCGATCCCTCTCTTGAACTGCCAACTGCTGGCCTCGGGCGTAGTACCACCATTCTCAAATACAAAGAAATATCAATTGTTAGCGATACTGATACCCCTGGAGGGATCCCACCCACTACAAGTTCCATGGTGTTATCTTAGCCTTCCTCGGTTTGGGTACGGATCCTCTGCTTTCAGTAGTATGGGCCCATACTACCTTCCACATCTATCCGTACCTTCCCCAAAGACCGCCTCGACTCAACCAGGTCCCTTCCACTACCGCTAATCATTGCTACTCTTTATCCTAGGCTTACCCTAGGAAACCTCCGACTCCACCCAACCCAGTCCTCAGCTGCTGAAGGCCTCTTGGTGATGCCAATTAACTATTACCAGAATATAATCACATGTGATGAGGCTCGGATAATCCTTCGAGTAAGGGACTCATCTCTACAACGGTTAGGACTCAAACAAGAGCTACGCAATAGAGTCAAATCCAACAGTCTGAGATTATTCAACCCTGATCACATGTGACTTTAACATATTCACCTAACAGTTAACTCCCATCACTTCAAAGCACATAGCATTTGGACATAAGGAAAACAATCTCAAGCAACTCTATCCTCGTAGAGAGAATTGAACTAGCATACAATGCTAAACTCGTACTATCAGGAATAACTTAAACAGGCTACCCTATTGATGCCTACTCAACTCTAGCGTGCAACTCTTTCATATACTGAAGCACATAAAGCAGGCACATAAGGCATCACTCCTAGATACTTAGTCCAATTCTAGCATGTTATTCTACAGAAAATGATAAACATAAATAAACTTCTATGGGTACATTGGGGAATACTTACTTGAGCTCGGCCGGTCGCGCACATCATCCACTTTGTTTTTTCTTAAAACCCCTTTACTTACCCTTTTAGAAAACATTTTCTCTTTCCAAAATCTTTTAAT
Source organism: Lactuca saligna (assembly GCF_052625555.1). NCBI lineage: Eukaryota > Viridiplantae > Streptophyta > Magnoliopsida > Asterales > Asteraceae > Lactuca > Lactuca saligna. The sequence goes on from NC_136421.1 coordinate 77,470,534, forward strand.
CCCTCGATTTGAGTTCAATCACCCCCGAAGGTGATACCAACTTGTAACGACCCAATTTTCACGTCCAGAAATTTCGTTTTTAAAACTTTACTTAGAAAACACTAATAATTAAAGCATTGTTTAATTAAACCATTTCACATCTAAAACCCAAATTTGAAATCCACAACATGTAAACAACCCAAATATCAGAGTATCAATCCCAGAATAAACTCATAACTGCGGAAACAAGAGTGTATGTGTGATATGTTGCTACCGTGCCGACTCCTTTCCCTTAGTTGAAGAGGTACCTGAAACTAAAACTGAAAACTGTAAGCACGAAGCTTAGTGAGTTCCCCCACTGTACCACATACCATATAACCAGATAACGTACATAAATTGTTAGGCATATCGGGGTGCCCGACCTACCCCTTCGGTCCTCTCGACCGGATGCTGCCTAGCATATCTGGGTTCTGGCCTCCCCTTCGGTCCCCTCGACCAGATACTGGGGACTATTTCATCCCCTACTACTACCACATAACACATATATCACATAGTCTATCTAGCATGGCTGGGCATGACCGCCCCTTTGGCCCTATCGACCGGTATTCTGGGGGAATATCTCCTCTACTATCACTAACACATAAACATAACACAGGTAGTAGAAACCCTAGATGAATATCACAAAGACAATCATCTAATCATATATCCCATACTAGTGGGCCGGCATTGTGGCCTTAGACCCACCGCTACTGGAAGATAACTCACCTCAATTTAGCTGTTGAACTGATCGGAAACTGACTGTCTACTGCTACTGCTTCGGACGTCCTCCGGTTATAAATCCCACAAAACAATCAATCAAACACTGCTAGATGTTCTTAGGGTAAAATGACCCTTTTACCCTCAACCAGGTCGAAATCCAAGTCAAAGTCAACTTCCAGTTGACTAGACTCGCCGAGTCCACGAGCAACTTGCCGAGTCCTTCCCTTACTAATCTGGTCCCACTCGCCAAGTCCCTATCCCCACTCACTTACTCACCCTTGACTCACCACTCGGGACTATGGGGCCGACTTGAGTACTGACTCGCCGAGTTTGAAAAACAACTCGGCCAGCTCCAGGCAATCTTCATAGGACTCGTCGAGTTGTTCATCTAACTCGCCGAGTCTAAGACCATCTTCATAGAACTCGTCGAGTTCCACTTTGGGACTCGCCGAGTTCCTCGACCCATTTCCCAAGTAGGCCAGAGCTGAGACATGCAATGCTTCAAAACCACATATCTAAGGTCCTAGAGCATGTTTACCACGTAAAGTTGCAAACTTTACATGCATGCACAGCCCAATGAGCTCAAACATGCAATTCCAAGCTCTTTAAGAGGTCCTACACTCAATAGGGACCTCAAACACCTCAACCAGAGAGACTTTATGCTAATAGGATGTCCTAAAGGTCCAAATCTGAAGTCCTTGCAGAACATTAACCATAAACACATAGAGATTTAGGTTCTTAGGGATTAAAACCTCTTTTAGGGACAAGAAAGGGGGTTCAATGAACTAAAGATCAAGGTAGGAACTTTTCTACCTGAATAGAAGCCCTTCACAGAGTATATTCCGGATCTTCTTCCCTTCTTGCACTCTTCACCCTTCTCCTTTTTCTCCCAAGCTCCAAACCACCTTCAAAATTTAAAAATCACCCACAAGGACACAAAGGGGGCTAGGGTTTCGTTCTATAGATCTCTGGGAGTGCTAGGGGTAGCAGAGGCTGGGTTAGATCGTTTAAATAGGGTGCAAACACCTGGGTTAGGGTTTCAGTCCAGACAGGGTCTACTCGCCGAGTCCCACGACCCTACTCGCCGAGTAGCCAGAGTTGATCCCATGACTAGACCTGCTTCTACTTGGCGAGTTAGTCCTTCAACTCACCGAGTCCAAGGTTAAAATGCAATACATAAGGAGAGTTAATAATCAAGAATTGAGCCTTGAGTGATACTCAAAGATTGAGCCTTGAGTGACATAATCTTTATAAAGGTTTATAACACTTATCAAGTGTAGAGTAAAATATTTCTACTCTTGTACATTTGAAATTGGTAAGTCATGATGTTTTGGATAAAATAAAGAACAACTAAGACCAATTGTGTGAAGTGTGTAACCTGATAAAAATCTACACTAACTCTTGGATATTTCTTTTGTCAAGGATTGGTTCTTGGCAAAGAGGATCTTATATGTCAAGATGATAGTGGGAGTCTTGAGATAGTTTCAAGAACTAATGAAGAGCATTAGTAATCACTAGCCCAGGACTTGATGTTTGTAACCTATCGTGTTGCCATTTTCTTGTTTTTGGTCCATTTCAGTTTATGTTGACTATGCATGTGAGTTCTATGAGTTCTCAATTGTTTGCATAACAATCGGCAAGAAATGGTAGGCCCTTGTGTTACTGGGTGGCAAGAAAAATAAGATTGAAGAAGTTCGGTCCATATGAGTTTGGATTTGACACTAACCTTGCCTTGTGATCATGGTTACAGAAAATTCACATGGATAGGAACACTTACACCATAAAAATCTAAGTGTCATAAGGTTTCTCTTCGATTTATGAAAATGATGGTGAGGAAACTCTTTCACTAAGTAGATTTTAAGTAGATAGCAATTGTGAGAATGATAAAAGGTCTAAGCATTATGATTACGACATCCCTCTTCATAATTATTTAGACACACATGTGAGCTATCTAAGGGAAGGTGTATGATTTAGATAAAGTCTTATCAAAGGAATTTCGTATCAGAAATATGAACTTTGGTAGGAAAGTCAATAAAATATTGATTTCTAGATGTCTAGTTGATTTTTTGGATACATGTCATAGCTTGAGGGAGCATAAGTGTTATGCTAGTAAGATAATAAACATTATGCTAGTGGGAGCATAATTATTATTTTAAATGTTGCAAGTTAGCAATGTGAATTATAGGAAACAAAAGTTTCAATTCGCCTTGAAAGGTTGTTTTGCTATAATTAAGGGAGAGGATTTTATACTTCATTTCAATTCTACAAGCTTAGATTGAGATTTTAATCAACTTTAGTCAAGAATATATTTAAATGTTATGTTGGAAGGGTTCAACATAAGGAAATTCTATATATGTTGTGTTCTAAAAAAATGATTATTATTACGACATCCCTCTTCATAGTTCGAATTATGAAAACATGGAAAACAAAAGTTTTATAGCATGAAACGTGTTCCATATGCTTTGGGTATAGGATCGATTACATGTTCTATAATGTTTATCCGTTCTAAACTTTTCCGAATGCATAGGGCATTAAGAGGGAAAAAATAGAATAGAAGTGGATATGACTAAATTGATTAAGCAATTGTCTGTGACATCCCCAAGATCACGGCCAGAAAAGACCGATTTTGTTTATGCTTTATGAAAATCAGAGTATTTCATTTTATAAAAAGGTTGCAGAATTTGTTCCCAGAAAAACACGATAAATACGTTATTAAAACATTTTCGAAGAAACGTACTTTTATTCATCTTAAAACGTTTGGGATGTCATCGTTAATACAGAAACATAAGCATAAACAGAACTTACAATTATTTACACTAGTGATCTACATCTCTTTAAATCTCTCAGTGTAAAGTGTCTTCATATCAACACCTGTGATATAAATAAACTGAGTGGGTCATGTTGGGAAACCTGGTGAGTACATAGGGTTTTCAACCCACAATAATATAATTATTATGTTCAATCAAACAATCAACCCAATTACCCATCCCCGTTATCTTCTTTTACTCTTAAGGATTTAACCTAATGGTCGTCTATCCTGCATTCGTTTATTCCGAAGTCCCTTACTTCCAGGGTCATAGGACTGACACTAAATCCATAGCTACCAATGTTTGTTCGTAAAGCATTAATTCCATAGCTGCTATATCTTACTCATCAGGTACTAAATCCATGGCTACCAACGCTCAACAGGTACTAAGTCCATAGCTACCAATTCCTACAGGTACTAAATCCATAGCTACCAGTGTCTAACTAGTAGGTACTAAGTCCATAGCTACCAACTCCCAACAGGTTCTAAATCCATAGCTACCAACGTCTGACATGTACTAAGTCCATAGCTACCGGTGTTTGTCCCATAGGCATTAAGTCTATAGCTGCCAATGTATACTCACGTCATCCTCTATCTCTCATCATTTATCTACCCATCATTATACCCAACATATTCGTATATATAAAATACGTATACAGTTTAAATCCTTTAAAACATGTATAAAACGTTCATCTAGCATAGACAGCAAGTATTCAGATAATATGCACACATAGCACGTAGTTTATATAAAATACTTCATACCTATGTGTAAGATGAAAGGGACTATGCACTCACCTGATTAGGTGGTGACTCAACACTCGGATAGCGCTTCGATCACTAAGGCTAAAAAGTCCGCCATCGTAAATTCACTATTTACGCTTCCCGGTGCCGTGCCGGTTTTGCCGTAAAACTTCGACGGGCCATAACTTCTTCATTATAACTCGGATTTCGGCATTCTTTATATGTACGGAAACCTTGTGACATATTCTACAACTTGGTTAATATTATTTATTCTCAATAATCTTTTGTCGAAAAGTCATTTTCGACCCCTATTGCCTCTAAATTGACTAGCCCGGATCTGCGGGCGTTACAATTATATCCCCGTTAGGATGATTACGTCCCGGAATCATCAACGAAACAGGGCTCACATGATGACTCCATTTGTTATCTATTCATCCTAATTCATAACTTCGATGTTTCTTTGAACGTGTATCTAACTCTTAGACTCCTTGACTACAGGCGGTGCTCGATCTTGCATACGCTCTCTATCACATGTTAGACTCCAAATTATGACCTTCAAGTCACAACCTCGATCCTCACTGGATACAAACTTAAGATAAGTTCTTTTATTAATACAATGGACCGATGTGTCATATTCTAATTGATGGGTTTTGAGCATTCTAACACTTCCTAAGTGTACATGCAACCCTAATAACCTTGGATCTATGTTTGTCTAATTATCATGCAAAGTTGAATTCCAAGGTTATATTCCTATCTAGCATATATGGGGAACAATTTTAACATAAAGTATAGATAGAATAACTTACCTTGTTGTTGTTTGTGTTCCTTGAAACCTTGTGAGCCTAGCACCCCAAGTGTGATGCCTCAAATGCTTCACACAACACCAAATGCTCTTGGAAGAACTTATGAGAGAACACACACTTCTCAAAATCAGCCAAGCCCTCTTGTTTCTTAGTGTATACTAGTGTGTACCCGATTTTGGTGGAGAATATGTTTCTTATATGGTGTTGACACATCTAGGGTTAAACCCTAATGTGTCATGACTCTTCATTTCCATGACCCATGGGTTTGTAACTCCCATGGGGCATCCATGGAGCATCCTATGGGTGGAACCCAACTTGATAATCCATGGAGCCTCTTAGCCCACTATACAAGATATGGATGATTTACATAATCAACCCATATATTTAATTAGTTATCTTTTGATCACATAATTAATTCTAAATTAATTCTTGATCAAACTAATCAAATAATATTATTAATATATTAGAACTTATAATATATTAATAATCTCCAAGTGTTATTTCTCTCATTTAGTCTATCCAATTTCACGGTGCCATGCAACCCAAATGGACCATGCCGGGTCGCATCAAGTACATACCAGAAATAGTTATGGACTTAGACACCTTATCCAACAGTCTCCCACTTGGATAAGTCTAATAACTATTACTGCAAGTATGACTTCAGGAACCGATCGGCAATCGTAGCTCTTTACAAGGTTTCTCGGAACTGAGAAGATGATGGTACGCCATTTAAGATAAGTGATCATATAATCCTATGTTCTAGATATCAGTCGGACAAATACACGGAACAATGTCTTACTTATTGTCCAACAGTTTGTTTCCCGATTTCCGATTTATTCGACAAAGAACATAATTGAACACATCAACTTAGTTCTGACCGGGCCCGGTACATAGGTCAAAACAAAATCATCGAGGGGCCCAGATATCAGCTTCTAATCCAAGAAGGAACAGATAAACTACGACTCGTATGTTTGTTCTACCACTCATTGAATTACACACAAGAGCACGATGTATAACATCGAGTTACCAATGCGTTTTTCGTACTCACAAGATAAACTTCGACTCATATGTTTGTTCTACAATCAATGCATAACCAACTTGTAAGTAACAAATCATATCTCTAGGTTTGAAGACTTATACGATATTACCGTCTCACGATCACTCGAGATAGAATTCCATGAAGTGATTCCAGTGAGCGTGGGTTGAGTCCAATGCTCAGAACTTTTGAGCACTCATGATTGATGTAGCCTTGTCCAAGACCTCTACAACCAAACATGACAGTCTTGATTCATATCTACTTCCGACATATGACCGACTGTGGAGGTTTGAATAATATGTTATACCAAACAAAAATTATTCTGGAAGTCAAAACGTGCAAAAGAAATATAGTAAACGGTCGACAAGAGATAGCAACACTTTACTCATAAATAAAACACTTTTATTCATCATCAGATGTCAATTACACTTTACAAATTTCGAGGTTATCTAACTACTAAATCTAATATCATCCTTCAGCCCTATGCTCCGAGCATGCTGGAGATGCTTAACCCGATTCAGTCCCTTCGTGAGGGGATCTGCCGGATTCTCATCTGATGATACCCTCTTTGCCACGAGGAGTCCTTCTTCGATCCGATGTCTGATGAAATGGTATTTTCTGTCGATGTGTCTGGATCTCCCGTGATCCCTTGGTTCCTTGGCTAAGGCAACAGCACTTTCACTATCACAAAAAATTTCCATTGGCTCTTTAATAGCTGGTACAACTCCAAGGTCTCCAATGAAGTTCCTCAGCCATAACGCCTCTTTTTCCCGACTGAGAGCGGAAGTTACCCCTATCAGCCTCCTTTGCTCCTCCATTTAGGGTAAAGACCCAGCCCGACTGAGATCGGAAGTTATCCCTATCAGTCTGGAAGCTAGCATCACTATACCCTACAACTCTCAAGTCATCACTCCCATCGAGGGTAAAGACCCAGTCCTTAGTCCTTCGTAGGTACTTGAGAATATTCTTTACCGCAGTCTAGTGTGCCTTGCCAAGGTTCCCCTGAAACCTGCTAACCATGCTCAGGGCAAAAGCTACATCAGGTCGAGTACACATCATAGCATACATGATCGATCCTACAGCCGAAGCATAAGGTACTCGACTCATTTGTGCTATCTCAGCCTCAGTGCTAGGGCTTTGTGTCTTACTCAGTTTGGTGTTACTCTGGATGGGCAACTCTCCTTTCTTGGAGTCTTGCATGCTGAATCTCTTCAGCACCTTATCCAAGTAGGTACTTTGACTAAGTCCAATTAGTCTTTTACTCCGATCTCTCAAGATCCTTATCCCTAAAATATAGGCAGCTTCACCAAGATCCTTCATAGCGAAACACTTTCCAAGCCAGGACTCTACTTCCTGCAGGGTTGGAATGTCGTTTCCTATGAGTAGTATGTCATCCACATACAATACCAAGAAGCTAACTATACTCCCACTAGCCTTGACATACACACAAGATTCATCTTCACTCCTAGAAAAGCCAAATTCCTTGACCTTTTCATCAAAGCAAAGATTCCATCTGCGAGGTGCTTGCTTTAATCCATAAATGGACTTCTCAAGCTTACACACTCTATTAGGGTACTCGTTGCTGACAAAACCCTCTGGATGACTCATGTAAACATCTTCAGCCAACTTTCCATTAAGGAAAGCGGTTTTGACATCCATTTGCTAAATTTCATAGTCATGAAATGCGGCTATGGCTAACAGAACCCGAATAGACTTAATCTTGGCTACCGAAGAAAAGGTCTCATCCTAATCCACTCCGGGAATTTGAGAGAAGCCCTTTGCAACCAGTCTAGCCTTATAAGTGTGTACTTTACCATCCATGTCGGTCTTCTTCTTGAAGACCCATTTGCATCCTACAGCCTTTCGACCTGGTACATTCTCAACCAAGTTCCAAACTTGATTGTCATACATGGATTGTATCTCGCTATCCATAGCCTCTTTCCATTTAGCAGACTCGGGGCCTGCCACGGCTTCCTCGTAGCTGTTAGGGTCATCTTGACTTACTAGTGTCCCATCACTAATAAGTGTCTCACCTTCTGCAGTAATATGGAATCCATAGTAATGCTCAGGTGCACTCCTAACTCTCGTGGAACGCCTCAGAGGTACAGATTCGTCAATTGGCTCAACAGGAGTTTCCTCCTCAAGTTGAGGGCTAGATTTTGAAGTTCCATCACCACTTGACTCTTGAATTTCTTCAAGATCAATTTGCCTCCCACTGTCTCCTTGGCTTATAAACTCTCTTTCTCGAAAGACTCCTCTTCTTGCTACAAAGACCACATTGTCACTAGGTCTGTAGAAGAGGTAACCAAAGGATTGCTGTGGGTAGCCGATGAAAATACACCTCTCGCTTCGGGGTTCGAGCTTATCATGAGTCTCGCGTCTCACGAAAGCCTCGCAACCCCAAATCTTGATGTGGTCTAGTTTAGGTAATTTACCAGTCCACATCTCGTGAGGAGTTATGGCAACTTTCTTTGTAGGGACTAGATTAAGGATATGGGTGGCAGTCTCTAAGGCATACCCCCAGAATGAGATTGGTAGCGAAGCTCGACTCATCATGGAACGAACCATGTCCAACAAGGTTCGATTACGCCTCTCAGCCACACCATTCAACTGTGGTGTCCTGGGAGGTGTCAATTGTGAGACAATCCCACATTCCCTTAGATAGTTGAGGAACTCTGAACTAAGATACTCACCACCCCGATCAGATCGAAGCATCCTTATGTTCCTGCCCAATTGATTCTCGACTTCCTGTTTAAATTCCTTAAACTTCTCGAAAGTCTCTGACTTATGCTTGATTAAGTAGACATATCCATATCTACTGTAATCATCAGTAAAAGTCAAATAATAACGATTAGCATCCCTTGTGGCATGTTTGAATGGCCCACACACATCCGTGTGTATAAGGTCCAACAAACCTTCACCCCTCTCACACGAGCCTGTGAAGGGTGACTTTGTCATTTTTCCAAGTAAGCATGATTCGCAACTATCATCTGACTTTAGGTCAAATGACTCCAAGACTCCATCCTTTTGGAGTTGGCCTATGCGTTTCTTGCTTATATGTCCAAGACGACAATGCCATAATGATGCTTTATCCAAGTTATTATTAGTAGTAGAATCAATACACAAAACATTATTTCCTAAGTTATCTACAACAGACACAGCTTCATACACACCATCACAAGGTAATGCTTAAAAATAAAGAACATTATTAAAGAAAGCATCAATAGAACCAACTTCATTATTAAACGAAAAGGTAAACCCTTGTTTGTACAAAGCATAAAAGGAAATAATATTTCTTGCCATTCCTGGAGAGTAACAACACTTATTCAAATCTAACTAAACCCACTACTTAGCGATAAAGTATAAACTCCAATCTTGGTGACAGGTGAAGCTTTCCTATTCCCCATGATCAAGTTTATTCTTCCTTGCTCCACATTCTCACTTCTTCTTAGTCCCTGCAAGTGACAACAAATATGAATACCACAACCGGTATCAAGGACCCAAGATTTAGAATGGGGTGAGTTATTAGAAATGATAGTGTAAATACTTGCATGGTTGGGTTTGACTTTCCCATCCTTCACATCCTGCTGGTACTTTGGGCAGTTCCGCTTCCAATGAGCTTTTTCATGGCAATAGAAGCATTCAGCCTCTTTTGGGTCAGAAGAAGGAGTAATGAAACCTTTCTTGGTTCTACTTGAAGAAGAGCCATCAAGGGTCCGAGACTTGGTACCCTTCGAAGATCTCTTTCTCTTCCTCCCTCGACTTTTCCCGATTGTCAAAACCGGAGTTGAGTTTGGAGTAGGAGTGATAGCAACCGACTTCCCCTTAAGACCTGTTTCTGCGGTCTTGAGAAGTCCCTGAAGTTTACTGAGAGTGACCTCTTCCTTATTCATGTGATATGTCATGCGGAATTGATCATAGCACGATGGTAAGGAGCGCAAAATTATATCTATTGCTAGCTCCTGAGGGAGGTTCACATTAAGTTTCAGCAATCGATCCACATACCTTTGCATTTTCTGCATGTGGCTCATGACGGAATTGTTGGATAAGGTGTCTAAGTCCATAACTATTTCTGGTATGTACTTGACCCGACCCGACATGGTCCATTTGGGTTGCATGGCACCGTGCAATTGGATAGACTAAATGAGAGAAATAACACTTGGAGATTATTAATATATTATAAGTTCTAATATATTAATAATATTATTTGATTAGTTTGATCAAGAATTAATTTAGAATTAATTATGTGATCAAAAGATAACTAATTAAATATATGGGTTGATTATGTAAACCATCCATATCTTGTATAGTGGGCTAAGAGGCTCCATAGATTATCAAGTTGGGTTCCACCCATAGGATGCTCCATGAATGCTCCATGGGAGTTACAAACGCATGGGTCATGGAAATGAAGAGTCATGACATATTAGGGTTTAATCCTAGATGTGTCAACACTATATAAGAAACATGTTCTCCACCTAAAATCGGCTACACTAAGAAACAAGAGGGCTTGGCCGATTTTTGAGAAGTGTGTGTTCTCTCATAAGTTCTTCCAAGAGCATTTGGTGTTGTGTGAAGCATTTGAGGCATCACACTTGGGGTGCTAGGCTCACAAGGTTTCAAGGAACACAAACAACAACAAGGTAAGTTATTCTATCTATACTTTAAGTTAAAATTGTTCCCCATGTATGCTAGATAGGAATATAACCTTGGAATTCAACTTTGCATGATAATTAGACAAGCATAGACCCAAGGTTATTAGGGTTGCATGTACACTTAGGAAGTGTTAGAATGCTCAAAACCCATCAGTGGTATCAGAGCCTAGGCTTGTTTGTTTTTTATTTGTGCTTAAAAGTTGAAAAAAAGTCGAAAATCTTACTGTCTACAAGTGGACTCGTCGAGTCTATAGGGGGGACTCGGCGAGTTCACATGTATCTTCAACCAACTCGGCGAGTAAATTCATGCACTCGGCGAGTAGGATCGACTGATTGCAGAATTTCGATTTTAGTTGCTAGAAATGGACTAGAAACATTACCCTAAACTGTTTTGGTACTTGAAAACTTGTTTTGATGGTGTAATGTTCTTTCTAATTCATTCACAACAACTAGTTATCAAAATTACAAAGTTTTAAATGTAATTTTTGATTGTGTTCATATTCATGTTCTTGTTCTTATGATGCTTTAGATGATCATAGGAATTATTTGTAACCTATGTGGTAGATTAATTCTTGATCATAATGTGTTTCAATGGAGTCCATAACTTGTCCGCAAGTTATGGAAAACCAAGAGTCACACTTGAATTAAAACCATTAAAACAAACACAAGAGTTAGAAAAATGAAGAGTCTTCATTTTATTACTCTATTAAACTCATAAGTTACAAGAAATGAAAAGTTTTGAAAGTTACAAAACTTGCCCTCAAGTTTTGGAACATGAAAAGTTAAGTTAAAACTTTAAGTTCCAACCCCTAGAATTTTAAAAAGTTAAAATTCAACCCTTATACTTATATTATGATTATTTAATAATTATATATATGTATAAGAATAAAGTCGTCTTACCGCTAGTACGCCTCATTCACGAAGCCGGTCTATAAGGTGGGTATAAGGTTGTTGCCTATAAAATGGTGACTTAATGGGTGTCTACTCTCACCCACCGCTTGCTTGACTGGTGGAGGGTCGTTAGCCGAACGGGTAAGAAAAGGACTTATAAACTCTCATTCAAAGTATGATGAATATTATAAAGTAACTAAATGTTTTATTAAATTCCCAATCTTAGTTACTTTAGGAAAATGTGAATAAGGTGCTAATCCATGAGATTACACTTTACACTTTGTTTAAGCCGTTGGTGGAGTGTGTGTGGTTAACCGGCACACTAACTTGGACTTAACAAGGTAGGTAAAGGGTGACTTAAGGTTTATTATAGTATCAGTGGAGCGTGTGTGGTTTACCGGCACATCGATTGAGTGATAAACTTTAAGGGTACCAAGTGATTTACATGGTTACTTCACACCTCGTTTTGTGATCCTCGGTATCCCAGTCACAAAACTTGGAGGGCACTCTCGAGATTGAAACATGCCTTTGAAAAGTTCATTGAATCTCAAAGAATCTAGGAATTTCTAAAAACCAATAAAACCTAATATCTAGTATTTCGGTTTTCGTGGTGGAAATTGGTGAATCGTCATTCACCTACCTTTCAAATATGGTATAGCTTAGATTACGGCATACCTCTTCTAAGTTATATTATATTGTGATTGGATCCTAGCCTTAATATTACATTTGGGTGTTTTATTAAGGACTCTCTTAAATCTATACTAAACTCGTTCTCCTCTTTCAGATGTCTTCAAATAATTCTTCTGGCTCGAATCCTAATGGCTCCTTTACTCTTATGAGTCTGTGTGGGAAAGTCACCTTTGATGGATCCAACTTCAATGAATGGATCAGAAACATCAGGATGATTACCCGCTACGAGGACAAAGAATATGTCCTTGACAAGGAGCTTAAGGAGATTGATGAGACCACTGCAACTCCTCAGGAGATCGCTGACTTTCAAGCACATGAAAGGGATGCTACGAAAGTAGCATGCATCATGATGGCCACAATGACAGCAGAACTCCAAAAGTCCTATGAGGATTTCTACCCTTATGAAATGCACCAAGATTTGATGGAAAGATACCATCAAAGTGCACGACAAGAGAGGTACGAAATCATCTGCTCCATGATAACAACCATGATGAAGGACGGGGATTCCGTCACGAGCCACATGCAGAAAAATGCAAAGGTATGTGGATCGATTGCTGAAACTTAATGTGAACCTCCCTCAGGAGCTAGCAATAGATATAATTTTGCGCTCCCTACCATCGTGCTATGATGAATTCCGCATGACATATCACATGAATATGGAAGAGGTCACTCTCAGCAAACTTCAGGGACTTCTCAAGACTGCAGAAACAGGTCTTAAGGGGAAGTCGGTTGCTATCACTCCTACTCCAAACTCAACTCCGGTTTTGGCAATCGGGAAAAGTCGAGGGAGGAAGAGAAAGAGATCTTCGAAGGGTACCAAGGCTCGGACCCTTGATGGCTCTTCTTCAATTGGAACCAAGAAAGGTTTCATTACTCCTTCTTCTGACCCAAAAGAGGTTGAATGCTTCTATTGCCATGAAAAATCTCATTGGAAGTGGAACTGCCCAAAGTACCAGCAGGATGTGAAGGATGGGAAAGTCAAACCCAACCATGCAGGTATTTACACTATCATTTCTAATAACTCACCCCATTCTAAATCTTGGGTCCTTGATACCGGTTGTGGTATTCATATTTGTTGTGACTTGCAGGGACTAAGAAGAAGTGAGGATGTGGAGCAAGGAAGAATAAACTTGATCATGGGGAACATGAAAGCTTCACCTGTCACCAAGATTGGAGTTTATACTTTATCGCTAAGTAGTGGGTTTAGGTTAGATTTGAATAAGTGTTGTTACTCGCCAGGAATGGCAAGAAATATTATTTCCTTTCACGCTTTGTACAAACAAGGGTTTACCTTTTTGTTTAATAATGAAGTTGGTTCTATTGATGCTTTCTTTAATAATGTTCTTTATTTTAAATCATTACCTTGTGATGGTGTGTATGAAGCTGTGTTTGTTGTAGATAACTTAGGAAATGATGTTTTGTGTATTGCTTCTACTAATAATAATAACTTGGATAAAGCATCATTATGGCATTCTCGTCTTGGACATATCAGCAAGAAACGCATAGGCCAACTCCAAAAGGATGGAGTCTTGGAGTCATTTGACCTAAAGTCAAACGATAGTTGCGAATCATGCTTACTTGGAAAAATGACAAAGTCACCCTTCACAGGCTCGTGTGAAAGGGGTGAAGGTTTGTTGGACCTAATACACACGGATGTGTGTGGTCCATTCAAACATGCCACAAGGGATGCTAATCGTTATTATTTGACTTTTACTGATGATTACAGTAGATATGGATATTTCTACTTAATCAAGCATAAGTCAGAGACTTTCGAGAAGTTTAAGGAATTTAAACAGGAAGTCGAGAATCAATTGGGCAGGAACATTAAGATGCTTCGATCCGATCGGGGTGGTGAGTATCTTAGTTCAGAGTTCCTCGACTATCTAAGGGAATGTGGGATTGTCTCACAATTGACACCTCCCAGGACACCGCAGTTGAATGGTGTGGCTGAGAGGCGTAATCGAACCTTGTTGGACATGGTTCGTTCCATGATGAGTCGAGCTTCGCTACCAATCTCATTCTGGGGGTATGCCTTAGAGACTGCCACCCATATCCTTAATCTATTCCCTACAAAGAAAGTTGCCAAAACTCCTCACGAGATGTGGACTGGTAAAGTACGTAAACTAGACCACATCAAGATTTGGGGTTGCGAGGCTTTCGTGAGACGCGAGACTCATGATAAGCTCGAACCTTGAAGCGAGAGGTGTATTTTCATCGGCTACCCACAACAATCCTTTGGTTACCCCTTCTACAGACCTAGTGACAATGTGGTCTTTGTAGCAACAAGAGGAGTATTTCGAGAAAGAGAGTTTATAAGCCAAGGAGACAGTGGGAGGCAAATTGATCTTGAAGAAATTCAAGAGTCAAGTGGTGATGGAACTTCAAACTCTAGCCCTCAACTTGAGGAGGAAACTCCTGTTGAGCCAATTGACGAATCTGTACCTCTGAGGCGTTCCACGCGAGTTAGGAGTGCACCTCAGCATTACTATGGATTCCATATTACTGCAGAAGGTGAGACACTTATTAGTGATGGGACACTAGTAAGTCAAGATGACCCTAACAACTACGAGGAAGCCATGGCAGGCCCCGAGTCTGCTAAATGGAAAGAGGCTATGGATAGCGAGATACAATCCATGTATGACAATCAAGTTTGGAACTTGGTTGAGAATGTACCAGGTCGAAAGGATGTAGGGTGCAAATGGGTCTTCAAGAAGAAGACCGACATGGATGGTAAAGTACACACTTATAAGGCTAGACTGGTTGCAAAGGGCTTCTCTCAAATTCCCGGAGTGGATTATGATGAGACCTTTTCTCCGGTAGCAAAGATTAAGTCTATTCGGGTTCTGTTAGCCATAGCCGCATTTCATGACTATGAAATTTGGCAAATGGATGTCAAAACCGCTTTCCTTAATGGAAAGTTGGCTGAAGATGTTTACATGAGTCAGCCAGAGGGTTTTGTCAGCAACGAGTACCCTAATAGAGTGTGTAAGCTTGAGAAGTCCATTTATGGATTAAAGCAAGCACCTCGCAGATGGAATCTTTGCTTTGATGAAAAGGTCAAGGAATTTGGCTTTTCTAGGAGTGAAGATGAATCTTGTGTGTATGTCAAGGCTAGTGGGAGTATAGTTAGCTTCTTGGTATTGTATGTGGATGACATACTACTCATAGGAAACGACATTCCAACCCTGCAGGAAGTAAAGTCCTGGCTTGGAAATTGTTTCGCTATGAAGGATCTTGGTGAAGCTGCCTATATTTTAGGGATAAGGATCTTGAGAGATCGGAGTAAAAGACTAATTGGACTTAGTCAAAGTACCTACTTGGATAAGGTGCTGAAGAGATTCAGAATGCAAGACTCCAAGAAAGGAGAGTTGCCCATCCAGAGTAACGCCAAACCGAGTAAGACACAAAGCCCTAGCACTGAGGCTGAGATAGCACAAATGAGTCGAGTACCTTATGCTTCGGCTGTAGGATCGATCATGAATGCTATGACGTGTACTCGACCTGATGTAGCTTTTGCCCTGAGCATGGTTAGCAGGTTTCAGGGGAACCCTGGCAAGGCACACTAGACTGCGGTAAAGAATATTCTCAAGTATCTACGAAGGACTAAGGACTGGGTCCTTACCCTCTGTGGGAGTGATGACTTGAGAGTTGTAGGGTATAGTGATGCTAACTTCCAGACTGATAGGGATAATTTCCGCTCTCAGTCGGGCTGGGTCTTTACCCTAAATGGAGGAGCAATTTCTTGGAAGAGTTCCAAGCAAGAGATAGTGGCAGATTCTACTTGTGAATCAGAGTATATTGCAGCTAGCGAGGCGGCAAAGGAGGCGTTATGGCTGAGGAACTTCATTGGAGACCTTGGAGTTGTACCAGCTATTAAAGAGCCAATGGAAATTTTCTGTGATAGTGAAAGTGTTGTTGCCTTAGCCAAGGAACCAAGGGATCACGGGAGATCCAGACACATCGACAGAAAATACCATTTCATAAGACATCGGATCGAAGAAGGACTCCTCGTGGCAAAGAGGGTATCATCAGATGAGAATCCGGCAGATCCCCTCACGAAGGGACTGACTCGGGTTAAGCATCTCCAGCATGCTCGGAGCATAGGGCTGAAGGATGATATTAGATTTAGTAGTTAGATAACCTCGAAATTTGTAATGTGTAATTGACATCTGATGATGAATAAAAGTGTTTTGTTTATGAGTAAAGTGTTGCTATCTCTTGTCGATCATTTACTATATTTCTTTTGCATGTTTTGACTTCCAGAATAATTTTTGTTTGGTATAACATATTATTCAAACCACCACAGTCGGTCATATGTCGGAAGTAGATATGAATCAAGATTGTCATGTTTGGTTGTAGAGGTCTTGGACAAGGCTACAGCAATCATGAGTGCTCAAAAGTTCTGAGCATTGGACTCAACCCACGCTCACTGGAATCACTTCATGGAATTCTATCTCAAGTGATCGTGAGATGGTAATATCGTATAAGTCTTCAAACCTAGAGATATGATTTGTTACTTACAAGTTGGTTATGCATTGATTGTACAAAAAACGCATTGGTAACTCGATGTTATAAATCAGGCTCTTGCGTATAATTCAATGAGTGGTAGAACAAACATATGAGTCGAAGTTTATCTGTTCCTTCTTGGATTAGAAGCTGATATCTGGGCCCCTCGATGATTTTGTTTTGACCAATGTACCGGGCCCGGTCAGAACTAAATTGATGTGTTCAATGAAGTTCTTTGTCAAACAAATCGGAAATCGGGAAACAAACTGTTGGACAGTAAGTAAGACATTGTTCCATGTATTTGTCCGACTGATATCTAGAACAGAGGATTATATGATCACTTATCTTAAATGGCGTACCATCATCTTCTCAGTTCCGAGAAACCTTGTAACGAGCTACGATTTCCGATCGGTTCCAGAAGTCATACTTGCAGTAATAGTTATTAGACTTATCCAAGTGGGAGACTGTTGGATAAGGTGTCTAAGTCCATAACTATTTCTGGTATGTACTTGACCCGACCCGGCATGGTCCATTTGGGTTGCATGGCACCGTGCAATTGGATAGACTAAATGAGAGAAATAACACTTGGAGATTATTAATATATTATAAGTTCTAATATATTAATAATATTATTTGATTAGTTTGATCAAGAATTAATTTAGAATTAATTATGTGATCAAAAGATAACTAATTAAATATATGGGTTGATTATGTAAATCATCCATATCTTGTATAGTGGGCTAAGAGGCTCCATGGATTATCAAGTTGGGTTCCACCCATAGGATGCTCCATGGATGCTCCATGGGAGTTACGAACCCATGGGTCATGGAAATGAAGAGTCATGACACATTAGGGTTTAATCCTATATGTGTCAACACTATATAAGAAACATGTTCTCCACCTAAAATCGGCTACACTAAGAAACAAAGGGCTTGGCCAATTTTTGAGAAGTGTGTGTTCTCTCATAAGTTCTTCCAAGAGCATTTGGTGTTGTGTGAAGCATTTGAGGCATCACACTTGGGGTGCTAGGCTCACAAGGTTTCAAGGAACACAAACAACAACAAGGTAAGTTATTCTATCTATACTTTAAGTTAAAATTGTTCCCCATGTATGCTAGATAGGAATATAACCTTGGAATTCAACTTTGCATGATAATTAGACAAACATAGATCCAAGGTTATTAGGGTTGCATGTACACTTAGGAAGTGTTAGAATGCTCAAAACCCATCAGGAATCTCCGTCCTTCATCATGGTTGTTATCATGGAGCAGATGATTTCGTACCTCTCTTGTCATGCACTTTGATGGTATCTTTCCATCAAATCTTGGTGCATTTCATAAGGGTAGAAATCCTCTTAGGACTTTTGGAGTTCTGTTGTCATTGTGGCCAACATGATGCAAGCCACCTTGGTTGCATCTCTTTCATGAGTATGAAAGTCAACGATCTCCTGGGGAGTTGTAGTGGACTCATCAATTTCCTTAAGCTCCTTGTCAAGGACATATTCTTTGTCCTCGTAGCGGGTAATCATCCTGATGATTCTGATCCATTCATTGAAGTTGGATCCATCAAAGGTGACTTTCCCACACAAACTCATAAGAGTAAAGGAGCCATTAGGATTTGAGCCAGAAGCATTATTTGAAGACATCTTAAAGAGGAGAACAAGTTTAGTATAGATTTAAGAGAGTCCTTAATAAAACACCCAAATGGAATATTAAGGCTAGGATCCAATCACAATATAATATAACTTAGAAGAGGTATGCCGTAATCTAAGCTATACCATATTTGAAAGGTAGGTGAATGACGATTCACCAATTTCCACCACGAAAACCGAAATATTAGACATTAGGTTTTATTGGTTTTTAGAAATTCCTAGATTCTTTGAGATTCAATGAATTTTTCAAAGGCATGTTTCAATCTCGAGGGTGCCCTCCAAGTTTTGTGACTGGGATACCGAGGATCACAAAACGAGGTGTGAAGTAACCATGCAAATCACTTGGTACCCTTAAAGTTTATCACTCAATCGATGTGCCGGTAAACCACACACGCTCCACCGATACTATAATAAACCTTAAGTAACCCTTTACCTACCTTGTTAAGTCCAAGTTAGTGTGCCGGTTAACCACACACGCTCCACCAACGACTTAGACAAAGTGTAAAGTGTAATTTCATGGATTAGCACCTTATTCACATTTTACTAAAGTAACTAAGATTGGGAATTTAATAAAACATTTAGTTACTTTATTATATTCATCATACTTTGAATGAGAATTTATAAGTCCTTGTCTTACCCGTTCGGCTAACAACCCTCCACCAGTCAAGCAAGCGGTGGGTGAGAGTAGACACCCATTAAGTCACCATTTTATAGGCAACAACCTTATACCCACCTTATAGACCGGCTTCGTGAATGAGGCATACTAGCGGTAAGACGACTTTGTTCTTATACATATATATATATATAATTATTAAATCATCATAATATAAGTATAAGGGTTGAATTTTAACTTTTAAAATTCTAGGGGTTGGAACTAAAGTTTTAACTTAACTTTATTTGTTCCAAAACTTGAGGGCAAGTTTTGTAACTTTCAAAACTTTTCATTTCCTGTAACTTATGAGTTTAATAGAGTAATAAAATGAAGACTCTTCATTTTTCTAACTCTTGTGTTCTTTTAATGGTTTTAATTCAAGTGTGACTCTTGGTTTTCCATAACTTGAGGATAAGTTATGGACTCCATTAAAACACATTATGATCAAGAATTAATCTACCACATAGGTTACAAATAATTCCTATGATCATCTAAAACATCATAAGAACAAGAACATGAATATGAACACATTCATAAATCTAAATTACACTTAAAACTTTGTAATTTTGATAACTAGTTGTTGTAAATGAATTAGCAAAGACATTACACCACCCAAAACAAGTTTTTCAAGTACCAAAAAGTTTAGGGTAATGTTTCTAATTCATTTCCAGCAACTAAAGTCGAAATTCTGCAATCAGTCGACCCTACTCGCCGAGTGCATGAACTTACTCGCCGAGTTGGTTGAAGATACACATGAACTCGACGAGTCCCTCTTATGGACTCGACGAGTCCATTCGTGGACAGCAAGATTTTCGACTTTTTTCAACTTTTAAGCACATATAAAAAGCAAACAAGCCTAGGCTCTGATACCACTAATGGGTTTTGAGCATTCTAACACTTCCTAAGTGTACATGCAACCCTAATAACCTTGAATCTATGTTTGTCTAATTATCATGCAAAGTTGAATTCCAAGGTTATATTCCTATCTAGCATATATGGGGAACAATTTGAACTTAAATTATAGATAGAATAACTTACCTTGTTGTTGTTTGTGTTCCTTGAAACCTTGTGAGCCTAGCACCCCAAGTGTGATGCCTCAAATGCTTCACACAACACCAAATGCTCTTGGAAGAAATTATGAGAGAACACACACTTCTCAAAATCGGCCAAGCCCTCTTGTTTCTTAGTGTATACTAGTGTGTACCCGATTTTGGTGGAGAATATGTTTCTTATATAGTGTTGACACATCTAGGGTTAAACCCTAATGTGTCATGACTCTTCATTTCCATGACCCATGGGTTTGTAACTCCCATGGAGCATCCATGGAGCATCCTATGGGTGGAACCCAACTTGATAATCCATGGAGCCTCTTAGCCCACTATACAAGATATGGATGATTTACATAATCAACCCATATATTTAATTAGTTATCTTTTGATCACATAATTAATTCTAAATTAATTCTTGATCAAACTAATCAAATAATATTATTAATATATTAGAACTTATAATATATTAATAATCTCCAAGTGTTATTTCTCTCATTTAGTCTATCCAATTGCACGGTGCCATGCAACCCAAATGGACCATGCCGGGCCGGGTCAAGTACATACCAGAAATAGTTATGGACTTAGAACCTTATCCAACACTAATGACCTCTCATCGTATGTTGCAATGCTCAGACTCAGGTCTCTTAGAGTCAAATTCTAGAACAGTCTATACCTTCCTTCATGTTCTAGTCACATCTTAAAAGGTAGCATCTCTAGCAACCACCGTGATACTTCTACTGATCGCTTTGATTTCAATCGTTTGGTTTATGTCGGACGCTACATCAAACTTGGTTCTCTGAACCACGTAACATACTCATCGTAGTCGGACTCAATTCGATATGACCATTAGGGTCGGAATATCAACAATCGTCTTAGTCATTACCGAATCAATGGTAACAACACACTTGAATAAATCGAAATCAATTACTAGTTTCTTGGTAACCTTGTGACTTTCCCTGATCCAAGCGTGAGTCCTGTGCTTCTGGTAGTATATGCATCTACTACCTTTCACACCTACTCATACTCGTCCCAAGTATTGTCTCGCAGTTTTCCCAAGTTATTATCACCAAACAATTTTTAACACATAAAAATGTGTCCAAACAATCACAAAATTTTCCATAGACTCTACTAGGACTTCTTCTATGCGTATCTTTAATCATCAATTCTGCTTCAGCTCGGTGGAAATACCATACGATGGGTCAACTTCATGAATTACGCCAATCATTCCATCATCCTGCCAATCGAAGGTGTACTTCGGACGTACTGTACTCCTCTAGCATGACATATTCTAAAGGCAAGATACCACTTTTATGATATCTTCTGATAGGTGTCATTCACTATCGTAATCCTTTTCATTTCATCCACTACTCAATTCTCTATGAGTCCTTATCATGACATTCTATTCTCCAAAGCAAGCGTTTGGTGTATCAAGATGAGAATATAGATAGAGGAAGAATTAGACACGTATTCCTCCTTATTACTCCAAAAAGTTACATGCCAGTTCTAATATCGTAATTAAACGTTTAGAAACCTGAGCACATAAAATTTCCAGATCCGGTCGGCAACAGATCATAGATCCGATCATATAATGCATATCATAAATCATTTAGCACATAAAAGCATGTTAGTAATTTTCCCTAAATAAGCTAGTGCTTGTGTCTATTCAGGTGCATTACCTAAATCTATTTGACACACTCCTCACAATCATTACTTAGCATTCTGAGTTTAAGTCTAGAAATAAATCCATATTCCTAGTTCGCTTAAACTAATGCTCTGATACCAACTGTGACATCCCCAAAATCACGGCCAGAAAAGACCGATTTTGTTTATGCTTTATGAAAATCAGAGTACTTCATTTTATAAAAAGGTTGCGGAATTTGTTCCCAGAAAAACATGATAAATACATTATTAAAACATTTTCGAAGAAACGTATTTTTATTCATCTTAAAACGTCTGGGATGTCATCGTTAATACAGAAACATAAGCATAAACAGAACTTACAATTATTTACACTAGTGATCTACATCTCTTTAAATCTCTCAGTGTAAAGTGCCTTCATATCAACACCTGTGATATAAATAAACTGAGTGGGTCAGGTTGGGAAACCT
This sequence comes from Lactuca saligna, assembly GCF_052625555.1. Lineage (NCBI taxonomy): Eukaryota > Viridiplantae > Streptophyta > Magnoliopsida > Asterales > Asteraceae > Lactuca > Lactuca saligna. Next base: position 77,492,856 of record NC_136421.1, read on the forward strand.
GGTGAGTACATAGGGTTTTCAACCCACAATAATATAATTATTATGTTCAATCAAACAATCAACCCAATTACCCATCCCCGTTATCTTCTTTACTCTTAAGGATTTAACCGAATGGTCGTCTATCCTGCATTCGTTTATTCCGAAGTCCCTTACTTCCAGGGTCATAGGTCTGACACTAAATCCATAGTTGCCAATGTTCGTTCGTAAAGCACTAATTCCATAGCTGCTATATCTTACTCATCGGGTACTAAATCCATAGCTACCAATGCTCAATGGGTACTAAGTCCATAGCTACCAATTCCTACAGGTACTAAATCCATAGCTACCAGTGTCTAACTAATAGGTACTAAGTCCATAGCTACCAACTCCTAACAGGTACTAAATCCATAGCTACCAACGTCTAACAGGTACTAAGTCCGTAGCTACCGGTGTTTGTCCCATAGGCACTAAGTCTATAGCTGCCAATGTATACTCATGTCATCCTCTATCTCTCATCATTTATCTACCCATCATCATACCCAACATATTCGTATATATAAAATACGTATACAGTTTAAATCCTTTAAAACATGTATAAAACGTTCATCCAGCATAGACAGCAAGTATTCAGATAATATGCACACATAGCACGTAGTTTATATAAAATACTTCATACCTATGTGTAAGATGAAAGGGACTATGCACTCACCTGATTAGGTGGTGACTCAACACTCGGATAGCGCTTCGATACTCTCAACACAATTTCCTTCGATAAAACCTAGTATCAACACCACTAGGGTTTAGTCTAACGATAACCGCGACTAATTAATAGTATAGCTATTATTATTATTATATAGGCATTAAATAACACTTAATATAACTCATAATAATAGCCCAAACAATTATTTTAAGATCCTAATAATGTTACTATAATTACTTAGAAGCTATATTAAAACTAGCGTAGGCATAGCTCACTTACAGCGGGTTTTTTCGCAAAACCAGGCTTCGCTGGAGCAGTGTTTCCCGAGCCGAAAGGCTCTTTTCTCGGAGCCGTCGAGCGCTCCGGGGCTTCCGCCTCGTGCTAGGGAGTTACCCTAGGCTTTGGGGGGGTTAGGGAGGCTTAGAGAGAGAGTTTAAAGAGAGAAAGAAGGTTTGGGAGGTGTGAGAATGAATGGAACCCGACACCTCTATTTATAGGGGAGAAATATGATGGACTCGTCGAGTCTGAGTCATGAATCGTCGAGTTGGTCCATGTGGTGGCCTTCTGGTGGTTCCACGTGTCCAATTCTGGTGGTGCCACGTCACCCCCTATCGCGTATCAGCCTTCAAACTTAGAAAAATCATAACTTTCGCATACGAGCTCCGTTTTCGACGTTCTTTATATCCATGCGTAGGTAAAATCAAGATCTACAACTTTCATTTAGACTCCATCGGCTAATTCTCGACCGATCTCAAATTTAACACTAGGAGGCGTTTAGACTGTTAAATGACCGCGAAGAATTCATAACTCCTTCATACGGACTCCGTTTTCGTCTGTCTTTTTACCGTTGAGTTCCTATTAATGAGATCTTCAACTCTCATTTAGGTCGCGTAAGCCAAAAACCGCTCGAACTAAAATTCGAGTTTCAGGCTGTACACTGCTAAGCCGAATCTTCGAAAAATCATAACTTCCTCATACGAAGTCAGATTTGGGCGTTCTTTTTATCGACGCTCTTAGTTTACCATATTCTACGAATTTCATTTACATCACTAAGGCTAAAAAGTCCTCCATCGTAAATTCACTATTTACGCTTCCCGGTGCCGTGCCGGTTTTGCCATAAAACTTCGACGGACCATAACTTCTTCGTTATAACTCGGATTTCGGCATTCTTTATATGTACGGAAACCTTGTGACATGTTCTACAACTTGGTTAAGATTATTTATTCTAAATAATCTTTTGTCGAAAAGTCATTTTCGACCCCTATTGCCTCTAAATTGACTAGCCCGGATCTGTGGGCGTTACATTGTCATGGACAATTGTAAGTATATAGTTAAGACTATATTGACATATTCGGAAAAAAGACAACTCTTGCTCAAAAGTGATATCAAAATGGTAATATGGAATTGTTTCCATAGGTGGAAGTTATTCTCTGAATCTGTGTAAGATTAGAAAACTTAATGTAAAGAAGGATATTCAAAGGAATGTACTTTGAATTTGAGACATCATTGGAATACTCTATAATGTCTGTTGCCAAGTCTTTTTGACTTCTATGTGTAACAGCCGGAGTTTGGGTATGTAACTTTATTATCTTGAATTATAATTTTGCTGGGGGGGGGGGGGGGGGGGGGACTTGACGAGTTGGTGCCTCAACTCGTTGAGTAGAGTCTTAACTATTGACGTGGTTTATTGACCGGACTCGACGAGTCAGGTATCTGACTCTCCGAGTCGGTGCTGATTAGGAAAATCCTAATCTTCGGGTTTGGGAGCCTATTTAAAGACCTTTATAGCCTTCATTTGAGGCCACCTTCTCCAGAGAAGCCCTAAAGAGCAGAGATAGTGAGTTTGAGGGCAAGAGGAGGCTATTTTTTCATTTTTGGTGTGATTTTGCTAGAGGAAGAAGAGAGGATCCATCTAGAACGTGAAGGGAGCTTGGATTGGAGCTAATCATCTTGAGATATTGTCCTTGGAGGTATAATTCTTTCCATTTCACGTTCATATGGTAGATTTCATAGTTTTAGGGTTCTTCCCTCATAATTTTATGAGATCTAGTGAGTATGAGGTCCTCTTTGGAATTATCACATCAGATCTGGACCATGAGAGGTCCCTAGAGTCATTATTTTCCAGCTTTTTGAAAGCAAATAAGCAATTGGAGACTAGGTTGCCATTCTATGTGTTATTTCTCCATTTGAGGCTTGATATGGGTTGCATGCACGTAAAGGTTGCACCTTTACGTGACTTTTGAGTGTTTAAGGGTTGGATCTATGATTTGGTTAAGCATACCTGACCTCAGGAGGTTGTTTGAGCGAGTCCATGGAGGAAACTCACCGAGTCATTATGTGAACTCGACGAGTCGGACCAGGTTGCCCCGGGGTTTGACTTCAATGGTGACCCGGTAAGTTGGAGGGGTGGCTCAGTGAGTTGAATAGTAACTTCGATGAATATTAACTCAGTGAACAGTGACTTTGATGAACAATACCTTTTGATGAACACTACCGAGCTCTGATAGTGTGAATACTAACAAGTGAAAGACATATAACGGTTAGGGTTTTGAATTATTATCAAAGAGAAGTAGAAATACTACGAAAAGGGAAAAATATAATATATAGACTAGCTAATTCGGATTTTCTAACTAAAAGAACCAATCATAAAACTCAATAAAACATAAAACCCAAAATCTTATTAGATTAACATCTATTATTACACATGGTATTGTTTCTTATATTTTGGTATAATTAGATAGCAAAATCGTTCCGGTCTAGGGGTATATTAACTGAAAGTTAATATAGCATCCTAATGTTTTATAGCCAATGTAATATTTTTTTCATATTTTATCGGCATTTTTTAAAATATGTCAATATTTTATTTATTAGTATATATATCGATAACTTAATTTCTTCCTTATATCTTTATATTTGTATCTTTGTATTTATTTAAAAATGTTACTTAAAAAAAACGTAATGCTTATAATATTATATTAATTGTTTATTAAACTTTAGTAATACACGAGTTTCACACGGCTAACAATTTTACAACGGCCCGTTTTATTGTATTCTTCTTGCTCTTCGAAACAATTTCTCCAAATGAAACTACTAACATATTATTTTTGCAATCTAATTGATATAAAATTATTAAGCGGGTACATATCCCCGATTGTTGAAGTGTAAATTGACTCCACTCATTTAACAGCCTACCACAAAGAAAAAGGCACTTTTTAAGCAATGATACTATTTTGAAAGGCAAAATTAAAGAGCTATAATGCCCAAAAGCGAAAATTGGTGGGATTAATTTTTCCACCATACTATAATATTAGTTGAGTGTTGTTGGTAACGAGTTGATATGATTGTGATTCAAATATCAATATCATATTACGTTTAAAAGTTTGTAATACAATATCTCAGAGATTTGTTAATGAAATATTGGACCAACGGGACTAAATAGTAACCAAATTTTATAGTTGGTTTATGTAAGTTTACAAGGAAATAGATTCGTATGAACATGGATTATAAAATATTGATTTCAGCTGAATATTGTTTAATTATATTTCTAACTTATAGGTTATTTATTACGTTTTGGATTTGCGATTCATCCATATATTACAACTGACAAATATAAATAACGGAAAAATAACCAGCATATTATCATCCGAACCAATAATGTTGTAATCAATATCTGTGACAGTTGGCAAAAAATATGTTTCCTTAGTAATCTCATACCAATTAATTAAATATGGTACACGAACGGTAAAAAAGTTTTAAATACCACGATAATACAACACCAACCAATTCAAAATTAACACACACACACACACACACACACACATATATATATATATATATATATATATATATATAGTAGGCGAATGCTCGCGCGTTGCACAGAAAAACCTATACAGTTAAAGTCTTTACAAATATATGGTTTTTTAATATTAAAAATAACGTTGTTGTTAAATTTGATATAATAATTTGTATACTAAATTGATATAATATATTAACTATTTTGAATTATATGATAATATATGCATCTATTATAATTTCATAATCTCAATCAGTTGAATGACTTCTACCTGCGAGTTACACACAAATAAAATTAAATGTAATATATGATTTAATATTATTTATAGTTGTTGTTATTGTTAATTGATTTTAAAAATTATTTGCTTAATGTTTTAATTTCTATCATTATAATTATTTAAAACATCAAACATTGATTTTTTATTTTAGAGCTAAGAATATAATCATTTATATAGAGTTATTTTTAACTATTGTTATTGTAAGTTATTTTAAGCTACTTATTTCGAAACTTCTAATGATTATAAAAATATCTTTAGGAAATACTTTAGGCAATTTGAGATTAAAATTTATATTTTGCATTTATCACTACAACTTATCACTTTTAACTATTTACAAAATATTCTTTGGTTATTTTAAATGGAACTAAAATTTATATTTGAGTTGACATTGTAATACGCAGAAACACCTATATAGTTGAAGTTTTTACAAATATATGTTTTTTTAAACATAACAATAACATTGTTGTTAAATTTGATATAATAATTCACATACTAATTTGATATAATATATTGATTATTTTAAATTCTATGATAATATATACATCTGTTACAACTTCATAATCTCAATCGTTTTAATGACTTCTATCTGCTAGTTACACATCAATAAAATTAAATATTATATATGGTTTAATGTTATTTATAGTTGTTGTTATTGTTAATTAATTTTTTAAAATTTATTTACTTAATGTTTTAATTTCTACCATTATAATTATTTAAAACATCAAATATTATTTTTTGATTTTAAAGGTAACAATACAATAATTTATATAGAGTTATTTTTTACTATTATTATTGTAAGTTATTTTAAGCTACTTATTTGAAAACTTTTAATGATTATAAAAATATTTTTAGGAAATATTTTTGTTAAAATGATATTACAATTTAGTTTTTGCATTTATCACTATAATTTATCACTTTTAACTATTTACAAAATGTTCTTTGGATTTTTAGTGGAATAGAAATTTATATTTAAGTTGACACTGTAATGTTATATTTAAATTAAAATTTAAAGTATTTTGTCCAAACTGTTCAAAAGTTGTAGCATTAAACTGATAATGATTTACAAACAATAACATTTTAAATCTAACTAATAAGCATAATATGTTAAAATTTAAAGACATAACTTTATAAATAGAAGTAAAGATATTATTTTAAAATTTAAATTTAGTCTATTTATGATTACACTTCAGGTTTGATATTTATTTAACCTTATTAATCAATTTATAATAATTATTAGAAAGATACCACAATTTATCAATTTTAACTATTTATAAAATATTAGTTGGGTTGTTTAAGTTAAACTAAAATTTATATTTAAGTTGACACTGTGATGTTATATTTAAATTAATAATTGAAGTATTTTATATAAATTGTTCCAAAATTATAAAATGATAATGGTTAAATTCAACAATATATTAAAACTAATAAATTAAGTATAATATGTTAAAAGCTAAAAAACATAATTTTATAAGTATAAGTAAAGATATAAATTTAATACTGAAATTTAGTTTATATATGATTACACTTTAGGTTTGATATTTATTTAATCTAATTTACAAATTATCATTATTATTGTAAAGAAATTGAAAAGTTATGGGAATTTCAAATGAATGTGATGAAATGAAATAAGAATGAGAGTTTCAAATGAATGTGGTGAAAGCAAAAATGCTTCATTTATAAGTATATAATGATATATATATATATATATATATATATATATATATATATATATATATATATATGTATATGTATATATATATATATATATATATATATATATATATATATATATATATATATATATGAAAGATATAGTATTCTCAAAAGTCATATTAAAATGATATCGGTAAATACCATATGAAAATCAGGGTCAAATTAACAAGAACATGATACAATTGATTATTTATTAGAAATTGATTTTAATAAATATTCATAAACTCTTATAATAATTGGGAAAATATGTTATGTACGTCTTTTTAGACCTAATAAGCTTTTTGTCTTTTAGCAAAAAACAAAGTTTATATCTTATAAACTTTGAGTTTATAAAATATGAACTATTGGCTTGTCTTTTCTTCATGAAAAAACGTAAGGGAGGGACAAGAAGACAAGGAAACATGTTTATGACAAAGGGGAGAATATGGTCTAAAGTACTTAATAGCTAAGGACTCTTGGATCATAATTCTACTATATATAAGAGGTGAATGCTTTCATTTTCTTCACTCTTTCTTGCCTAGGCCGAGAGCACTTCTCCCCTCTCCGTCTTCTCTCTAAAATTTCCGCACTTTGAATATTTCTTGTTGCTTTCATCCTCTCTTTAAGTCATAATCTTGTTTTGGCTTAAAGCTTAAGAGTTGTAACTAGCAATACATCAAGTTGGTACATTGTTGGTGTCTCGAGGGTTCATCCTTACTCCATCAACTTCCAAGCCTCCCTTAGAGGACTCAAAGTGCTTCAAAGGTTCTTTCCACTTCTTCCTTCTATGGTTGTGTTTTAAATCTTTCTTTTACTTGCAAGATGATACTTGGTGGTGATAAATTGTTTTTGTTATTGATAAAACTCAAGTCTTCTGTTTGCCCTTATTTTTTGTTTTGAAACTAAGTTTTAAAATAATACCAAACAATTGGTATCAGAGCCACCATGCATGTTAAGTTAGATTTTTTATTTATGGAAATCTTAGTTTTTGAAGAATATGGATAACTTGTTTTTGTATAAGAAAAACAAGTACATACATATTTTCTTTCACATCTTTATAATTGTTATTTTATGTGAGAAAACTTACATGCATTTTTGTCACTTAAAGTTGTCTTAGAAAAACAAGGATTGTTTTATGTTGATATGTATTTTAGTTAGGCACCTTCGAAGAAACAAAAAATGATGACAATTAATGCAGCTACCATTCCATCTATTATTCCTACAACCATTGCTACCACTGTCTCTACTACCCCAGTGTTTTCAAGTCGCTATGCTGGAACCCTACCAAGATGTAATAAATGCAATTTCCATCATACATGAGATCATAAGAGATGTGCTCCTGAAATTGCAAGAACAAGGGGCATACTGCCCACTTCTGTAAAGCACCAGCTCAACCTATTACCCAAATACCTGCTGAAGGAGTAAGCCAAGCTTGCTATAACTATGGTGAAATCAGACGTTATAAAAGGAACTGCCTAAAAGCAAGGAATACTAGTGGAACAGTAAGATTACTCACAATCGGTAAGGAGGAGGCCGTGACAGACCCTAAGGTGGTCACGGGTACGTTTCTTTTCAATAACTCATACGCATACATATTAAATAATAGTGGAGCGGAGAGGACTTTCGTAAATCAAAATTTTGAACATTTACTCAACCAACCACCTCAGGCACTAAAAGAAACATTCATAGTAGAAATAGCTAATGGAAAGACTGAAAGTACAAATAATATATACATAGAAGGTACCCTCTACTTAGATAATTATTCATTTCAAATCAACCTCATGCTTGCCTCCATTAAAAGTATTGATGTTATTATTGGCATGGATTGGTTGAGTCTTCACCACGCAGACATCTTATGTTTCGAAAAAGCTATTCGTCTTAAATTACCAAATGATGAAACCATAATTATCTACGGCGACAAACCAGGAACAAACCTCCGACTACTTTCGAGCATTCAAGCCCAGAAATATTTAGGAAAAGAATATCATGCATTCCTTGCTCATGTAGTACATGTAAAGAAAGAAGTGAAAGGAATAAAGAACATTCCAGAAGTATGCGACTTTCCCGATATCTTTCCCGAAGATCTTCCAGGAGTTCCCCCAAAACGACAAGTTGAGTTTAGAATCGACTTAGTACCTGGAGCTACCCATGTAGCCAAATCCCCAAACCGTCTTGCACCATAAGAAATGCAGGAATTATCCAATCAACTGAATGAACTTCTTAATAAAGGATTCATAAGACCGATTTTCTTACCCTGGGGAGCACCAGTTTTGTTTGTTAAGAAGAAAGATGGATCTTTTCACATGTAGATAGACTATCGCGAACTAAATAAACTTACCATCAAAAACTGATATCCTTTACCATGCATTAACGATTTGTTCGACCAGCTTCAAGGTGCAAGCTTTTTCTCAAAAATTGACTTAAGATCTGGGTATCACTAATTACGAGTTCTAGAGGAAGATGTTCCCAAAACAGCATTTTGGGCTCGTTATGGTCATTACGAATTTGTAATGATGCCTTATGGATTTACAAATGCACCTGCAGTGTTCATGGACTTAATGAACAGAGTGTGCCTTCCTTATTTGGAAAAATGCATAATAGTTTTCATTGATGATATCCTTATTTATTCAAAAAGCAAAGAGGAGCATAGTCAACATCTCAAACAAATCTTACAACCGTTAAGAGTAGAGAAGTTATATGCGAAATTCTCAAAGTGCGAAATTTGGATTAGGAACGTTGACTTCCTAGGTCACGTGGTCAGTTCAAAAGGAATACATGTTGATTGTTCCAAAATAAAGGCAATAGAAAACTGGTCAGCACCCAAAACGCCTACCGAAATTCATCAATTCTTAGGTCTTGCTAGCTATTACCGCTGATTTATTCAAAACTTCTCTCGAATAGTAAAGCCTCTTACTAACCTAACCCAAAAAGGTGTAACCTTTAGTTGGGGAGAAAAACAAGAAATAGCATTCCATGTACTAAAGCAAGCCCTATGTAGTGCACCTGTCTTATCTCTACCCGAAGGAACGAAAGATTTCATAGTATATTGTGATGCTTCTAACCAAAGACTCGGTTATGTTCTTATGCAACGAGGAAAGGTAATATCCTATGCCTCGAGACAGCTTAAAACACACGAGGTTAACTATAAAACACACAACCTTGAGTTGGGAGCAGTGATTTTTACTCTGAAGATCTGGAGACATTATTTGTATGGTACCAAGTGCACAATCTTTACAGACCACAAAAGCCTTCAACATATCTTCAACCAGAAAGAACTAAACATGAGGCAACGACAATGGATAGAACTACTCAACGATTACGAATGTGAGATTTGTTATCATCCAAGAAAAGCCAATGTGGTAGCAGATGCTCTCACTACAAAAGAATACTCAGAACGTATGACAATCCGAAAACTTTTCGTCACTATAGCCCGTTCCCATTAAATAAAACCGTTTGTATTCCAATTTTTTCGTTAACTTTTGGTTTAAATTAATTAAATTGGGACTTTTTATTTTAACCTCATGAGTGTTCAAACAAATTAGAAACACGTGAAAACATTCTCGTTAATTAATTGGAAAAATTTTAGTTACGACAACTCGATCGGGTACGGCCATAAACCCCATTTAACGTCGGTATCAGGTAGATTTCCACCGAGCCACAAACTCAAGGCTTATATAAAGGATGAGTGAACTTCAATTTAGATTTTTACCACCTCCTCATAATTTTCTCTCTCTACTCTCTCTCTAAAACTCAAGTTTTGATCCAAAAACGCCTCTTCAATATCCAAAATCGTAAGTAATCTACCCTACCTTGTTGTTTAACTTGTTAAGCTTGCAAATCTATGTTTAAATCACCCAAAACACTCAAGAACTTGTGTTTATGGTTTGGGAACACCTCCCAAAACGGTAAACTCCCTTAAAGGGGTTTTAAAGCCCCAAAACCCTTCCAAATCCTGTTCTAGTGCTCAAATATGACTCATAGACTTGCATGAACGAGCTTAGAACACCAAAAGCATGTTATTTGGGTAGTAATCATGATTTTAAGGCCCAAGAACATTCTTGGACCGTAAACACACCTTCATAGGCCATAAACACCTCTGTGGGTGTTAAATTGCCCCTTAAACACCTCCAAAAGCTTCCATGAGTGCCTAGAACCTTGTATTCCTACATGTGATGCACCAAATAAAACACAAGTGAACCATACGTGAGTGTATGGTTTGGGAAGGTCTCCCAAAACCATAAACACCTTCAAAGGGGTTTTTAAGTGCCCTTAACACCTTATATAGCTTAGAATTAGGTCTAGAACTTTGTATGCTTAACCTACAACCACCAAAACATATTATTCATGGACAAGCATGAGTTTACGGCTGTAAACTCACGTGTTTATCACAGTAAACTCCCCAAGTGCCATTCAAGTACCGTAAACCCCTTTTCCAAGGTCATTTCAAGTCCTGATCACTTCCTAAGCCACTATATCAACCCTAGAAACTTCCCTTGAGCGATATAATACCTTTAAACATCCTAGAACACACCATCCATGAGTTTACGGATGTAAACTCATGGGGATATGGTCTTTGGACCGTAAACACCCCTAAGGGCTTACTTTTGAAAAGTAAACTCCTTATCTAGGCCTTACACATCCTTACATGTTACCCTGATCACTCCTAACACTTGAAATAAAGTGTTTTCGCTCTTCGGAGTGTATTGTCTTATTTATTTGGTAGTTCAAAGTATAATTAGATACAATTATGTATCTCTTCATATTACATAGGAACCCCGGGTGTATTCAAGCCCCAAACTGACACTTAGCATCCTAACCGGCACATTTCTCGCTAGTGAGTTCATACCCCTACACTTTTTCCATGTTTTCAATGTTTTCGGGGGGGGGGGGGGGGGGGGGGAATAAAAGCAAAAGTACAAGAATATCTTCCACTCAAACTTATGATTTCTTATGAAATGTTTCATATTTCGTATGCTTTTAACACTGGAAACCGTATTAACCAACCGTTTAAGTTGCAGAGTTAGTTTTCAAACTATTTATGAAACTCATTATAAAATGCTATATTTTATATTTCACAAATGATTTTTCCACATTATTACTCTTAAAAGCATCAACCTCAGAACTTTTGATACGTCCTTGGTAACACTCCCCTATATACGAGAGTGAAGGACTAATAAACAGGATTTTCTAACGTCCTCGGTAACACTCCCCTGGATACGAGAGTGGAGGACTAACCAACAAGATTTTCTAACGTCCTCGATAACACTCCCCTGGATACGAGAGTGGAGGACTAAACAACAGGATTTTCTAACGTACTCGGTAACACTGCCCTGGATACGAGAGTGGAGGACTAAACAACATGATTTTCTAACGACCTTGGTAACACACCCCAAGACACGAGAATGAAGGACAAATTTCATTAATCTTAAGATTGGAGACACGTCCTTGGTAACACTCCTCTGGATACGAGAGTGTAGGACTACCCTCGTAACCAGATCTCCTGGAGGGAGAACGTGACTTGAGTGTATAGATCTATACGAGATTGACTACCCCACACCTAGCTGCTAGCTACAGTCAAACCGACAGGTCTATGGGTGACAAAAGTCATAACAACGTTATTGGCCTAGTACGAGCCTTATCTAGTCTAATGTATGGTTATGGAACTCGCAACTTAGATTATGAAAACTTTTCTACTTACTTATTAGTTTTATATACTTGTTAAAACTAATGTACTTTTCAAAGGATAACCAGGCCTTCAGAATACTTATCTTAACACTGCAATTATGGTAAATACTTGTACAATGCATTCCAAATCGATAACCAACTACAAACTTTTAAGGAAAATAAGGGTTTTTCCTGGGATAACCGAACTGTTGTTAAATATATTGTGCAACAAACGGATAACTAAAATTTTCTTATAAGAAAATATGGGATTTTCTTGGATAACAACTTTTCAGAAAACCAAAGCAAACTTGTTCTTTTACAGAAACAACTCGCTTATGAACTCACCAGCTTTATGCTGATATTTCAAAGACTGCTTGTATTCTCAGGTCCTCGTTAGATAGGTATCCCGCAATCTTTTGGAGAAGACGGAGTATTTTAGCAGCCTCGTATTTACTTTTGTTCATTTTGGTTGTATATATATCTATAATCATGTGTAACTTTACTTTCCAACAAATGTAAATACTTTTGTGTAATGTAATGGTTGTGTTTAATATGCTTACTACGTACATTGGTTGTGACACTTTACATGACATCCTCCGCCCCGGAACATATCTTCCATCGTTTCGGGGTGTGACAGGACGTCAAATAAATTCATTGACCATGCCCATCTATTCACATCTCTCTACACAAATCAAAGAATCCTAACTGGAAGCTTTAAAACCTGAGAATGTGACAGGTAAATCTTTAAAAGGAATGGATAAAACTTAGAGGTCAAAAGTGATGGAGCCCAATATCTCGTGAATCGAATCTGGATACCAAAGTTCGGCGATTACAAAGAGGTTGTCATGAACGAAGCACACAAGACGCGATACTCCATTCACCCAGGTGTAGATATATTGTATTCGGATCTAAGGAAACTTTATTGGTGGCCAACCATGAAAGCATAGATTGCTACTTTCATGGGAAAGTTCCTGACTTGTGCCAAGGTGAAGGTCGAATATCAAAAGCCCTCAGGTCTACTTCAACAACTAGAAATACCTAAGTGGAAGTGGGAAAGGATAACCATGGATTTTATCACCAAGTTACCTAGATCTCCGAGTGGGCACGATGCTATCTGGGTAATTGTCGATCGGTTGACTAAGTCCGCTCATTTTCTTCCAATTAAAGAGATAGACAAAATGGAGAAGCTAACCAGAACCCACATCAGGGAGATAGTCAGACTACATGGTGTACCAGTATCTATTATCTTAGACCGAGATAGTAGATTTACATCAAGATTTTCGCAGTCACTTCAGAATGTTATTGGAACAAAGCTGGATATGAGTATAGCTTATCATCCACAAACTGATGGGCAAAGTGAGAGACCCATTCAAACATTAGAAGACATGCTGAGAGCATGTGTGATAGATTTTGGTAAAGCTTGGGTTACTCATTTAGCTCTAGTTCAATTCTCATACAACAACAGTTACCATACCAGCATTAAAGTTGCTCCATTCGACGCCCTTTATGGTTGAAAGTGCAGATCACCGTTGTGTTGGGCTGAAGTTGGAGACACACAACTGGCTAGAGGTCAAATTCCAGAAAGCACTCTCGCAGGTCCAGAAATCATCAGAGAGACTACCGAGATGATAGTACAAATCCGAGAAAGATTAAAAGCTTTTGGAGACAGACAGAAAAGCTACACCGATAAACGAAGAAAACCTTTGGAGTTTTAGGTTGGTGATCGACTTATGTTGAAAGTTTCACCCTGGAAAGGCACGATACGCTTAGGAAAGCATGGAAAATTTAACCCAAGATACATTGGACCATTTGACATTATTGCTAGAATCCGTCCAATAGCTTACAAACTTAATCTGCCGCAACAACTCAGTAACATACATCCTACATTCCACGTGTCTATCTTAAAGAAATGCTTATCTGATGAGACTCTCGTAATCCCACTCGATGAAATCGAATTAAACGCGAATCTTAACAATGTGGAAGAACCTGTATAGATTTTAGATATGGAAGTTAAGAAAACTAAACAAAGTCGTATCCCGATAGTGTAAGTTCGTTGGAATGCAAATCAAGGACCTGAATTCACTTGCGAACGGGAAGATCAAATGCAATAGAAATACCCACATCTTTTTCCCTAGTCTATCTGTAATGAAAAATTTTCGGGACGAAATTCTCTCTAACGGGGGGATAATGTAACAAACCACTATTTCAAACCTATGTAATAGTGTAATTTGTAGTTCTTTTTCAGATAATAAAGAGAAATTTTATCATATTGTGTATATTTACATAATTGACTCTCAAAAATAAAGTGTTAAATAATCTCAATTGGGATGAACCAAGTCATAGAGATTTTAACAAGGATTTCAAAAATATAAAGAACTCCCAAAACCAACTTATAACAAAGAAATTATGACCAATCGAAGATTCGCGATAAATTCGAAAAACGCTATTTCGCATAAAAAGTGAGTTTTTGACAAACTACTTTTTAGCCTTAGTGACCTTAATGAAATTTATAGAACTCATAAAAATAATGAACTTTCATATATTGAACATTCAAATCTGACTTCGTACGAAGAAGTTATGATTTTTCTAAAATTCGAATTAGCGGTAGACTGCTAAAAACTCAAAATAAAGATCGAGCGAGATTTAACCGAAACAACTTAAACGAGAATCAAAGGTCTCGTTAATACCAGTTCAACGGTAAAAAGTCTGACAAAAACGGACATCGGATAAAGAAGTTATGAATTTTTAACAGATTTTCCTGTCCTGGTCTGTTAAAAATAATAATATTAAAAATAAATTCAAAATTAGCCGACAAAGTCTAAATGAAAGTCGTAGAGTAACCGAACTCGTGGCTACTTCTGATTGGTCCAAATGCGAGGTGTAGTCAACGTCGGACATGCTTGGTATCCTAGCCGGTGTCTAAGACGTCTCGTAAGACGTCTCCAGACGTGTGCCTAGACTCCCTCGCGAACCTGCCTCGTGTCTCTCCGTGTCACTCTTTGATTCGACCGAAGTTCGGTCCAGCTGCTGTCCGACGTGCATGGCATCCTGCGAGGCGTGTAAGACGTCCCCTAAGACGCCGTCCTAAGGTGCCATCCGCTATAAAACCCATGCGAGCCCTCTTGGATTTGAGACTAATTTGCACCATTTCTTACCCCCTTTCACCTCTCTCAATCCCACCAACTTACCAACAACCCCCAAGGCCCCCAAAGCATACCTCAGACCCCGAACAAGCCCCGAAACCCTGATATTCCCGAGAATATCCATCTTTTCTTGTTGGAACTCTGCCTGATTCAAGTCAGTTTTCTCGTCAAACAAGCTTCTTTTTGAGTAACAAAACACTTATCAAGTGAGTTTATACCCCTATATTTTTACTATTTTTATAATGTTTTAGGGGGGAAATACAAGTAAAATACGAGGAATTTTCATGTAAATGATAAAACTCATTCTTTTGTTTTATTATTATTGTAAATAAACTATTGCACTCATTTGGAACTATTTGCTACAACAAACATATAAATTATAATAGGTATAATTTATGATTCATACAAACTTGTTAATATATTTTATGGAACTACATATGCTTACTACATAATCAGAGTTTCTGATGAAATCAGATATTTAAATTATATTAAATATAATTTATAATATAGTTACGATATGACTATTTCAAGGATACTTTTCAATATTTTACATATAATTATCAATAAGGTATTTGTGAGACACACTTCAAGTACTTATTCAAGTATAAAACAAAAGCCTTGAATGTTATAACCAGAGTCTCCTTGAGGGAGAGCGTGACACTTGTATATAGATCTATATGGGTTTGACAATCCTACATCTCGACTGTTAGCTACAGTCAAGTCGACAGGCTTCAGATGACAATTCTCGTACCGTATTACAACGCCTGAAGAACGTTGTGTTTCAGGTGAGGCTTAGGTCATCAAGTATGGTTATGACAACTCACAATTTTGAAATTGATAAATAAGTTTGGTTTAAGAATAGTAACAACTTCATATAGTTTTAATATATTAAAACTATAATACTATTTCACAAGTTATATTACAAGTATAGGTATAGAATACTATACAATTTCTGAGTTAATTTATTTTTCAAAGTCTTATGGAATGTTAAGACTATACTACTTCTGAAAACAAATGTATATACAACAGAAAATATAGGATTTTCTGGAAGAACAAATACATATTTCATAGAAAAAACAACAAGTTATTTATATAACATAATTATGAACTCAGCAACTTAATTGTTGACACTCCTATCAAAACTACTTGTATTTTCAGGAAAACAGTAAATAGGTACCAACATGTTTAAAGGAAGACAAAGTTTCTTTATATTTATGTTTGTAAATTATACTTTTTGAAACACAGCTGTAAACGTAAAATCTTATGTAATAAATGTTGTACTTTGGTATCTATTATGCATTGTTGTGATACTACAAATGAAATCCTCCACCCTTGAATATTTCCGCTGTTCAGTTTTGGGGGTGTGACAATATGTGTTGAAGGCTCTTGTGGTCTGTAAATATAGTGCTTTTCGTACCATATAGATAGTGTCTCCAGATATTTAGAGCAAACACAACTACTCCTAGCTCAAGATCATGTGTGGTATAGTTGACTTCGTGTGTCTTCAATTGTCTCGAGGCATAGGCGACGACCTTACCTTGTTGCATCAAAACATAGCCGAGCCCCTGGTTGGATGCATCGTAGTATACTATGAAGTATTTTATCCGTTCAAGTAGGGATAGTATCGGTGCGGTGCATAGGGCTTGCTTCAGCGTTCGAAATGCTTTTCTTGTTTCTCTTCCCCGTCAAAGGCCACACCTTTATGGGTCAGCGTTGTAAGAGGTTTCACAATCTGAGAGAAGTTCTGTATGAATCTGGGGTAGTAGCCAGCGAGACCGAGAAATTGACAAATTTATGTAGGCATCTTTGGTGTTGACCAGTTCTCAATGGCTTAAATTTTGGAAGGGTCCACGTGGATTCCTTCTTCGCAAACCACGTGTCCTAAGAATTCGACTCTTCGGATCCAAAATTCACATTTCGAGAACTTTGCATAGAGCTTCTCTAATCGTAAAGTTCCTAGAACTTGTCGTAGATGATCGCTATGCTCCTCCTTAGTTCGAGAGTAGATCAGTATGTCGTCAATGAAGACGATGACGAACTGATCCAAGTAAGGACGACATACACTATTCATTAAGTCCATGAATACTGCGGGCACATTGGTCAATCTAAATGGCATCACCATGAATTCGTAGTGTCCGTAACGATTTCGGAAGGCTGCCTTCAGAACATCCTCCTCTAGCACTCGTAACTGGTGATATCTGGATCTTATATCAATCTTGGAAAAGCAGCTCGCCCCTTGCAGTTGGTCAAATAAATAGTCTATGTGAGGCAGAGGGTAACGATTCTTGACTGTGAGTTTGTTGAGTTCTATGTAGTCGATACACATACAGAATGATCCGTGTTTCTTCTTAACGAACAAGACTGGTGCTCCCCAAGGCGAGAAGCTAGGTATGATGAAGCCCTTGCTGAGCAATTCGTTAAGTTGATCAGATAATTTTTGCATCTCAGCTGGCGCTAATTGGTTGGGCGATTTGGCTACTTGGGTAGCTCCTGGGACTAAGTTGATTCTGAACTTGACTTGTCATTGCGGAGGTAATCCAAGTAGTTCTTCTGGAAAGATGTCAGGAAAGTCACTTACTATTGGGATGCTCTTCAGGTCTTTTGTTTCTAGGATCGTATCTACAACGTGAGCAAGTAACACATGATATTCCTTACGTAAGTACTTCTATGCTTGAATACTTGAGATGATATGAACACTCGTGTCAGGTTTGTCGTCGTAAATGATGAGAGTTTCGTTAGATAGAAGGTTAAGGAGAACAAATTTCTCGTAGCACATGATGTCGGCGCGATGAAGACTCAACCATTCCATGTCGATTATGATGTTGAAACATTTAATTGAGACCGACATGAGGTCAGTTGGAAAGGTATGGATATATAGAGTTAGAGTACATCCTATGAATATACTACTAGTGCTCTCAGTTTTCCTGTTAGCCATTTCTACAGTGAATGGTTCTTTAAGTGTGCGTGGTTTTTGTTTAAGTAGGCGAACAAACGTATGATTTATGAAACTTCTCTCCACTCCACTATCAAACAGTATGCATGCATAAGAGTTATCGAGGAAAAACATACCAGTGACCACTGTAGGGTCGGTAACCACTTCCTCGTGGCCTATAGCCAAAACTCTTCCCACTCCACCGACATTCCCTACCTTGGGGAAGTTTCTTTTGTAGTGGCCCACCTCGCCACAACCATAGCAACCCTGGCCCACACCTGCGTCGGGGACATGGGTGATCGACCTTGCCGGAGATTTACAGAAACGGATAATGTGCCCTTTCTTGTTGTAGTTAGAGCACTGCATTTCCCAGCAGGGACCGTTGTGGTGGAAGTTACACTTGTTGCACTTTAGCAAACTTACAGCGTACTGTCTTATTAGAGTAGCAACGGCAGGTACTATCACAACATGAACCATCACGACCTTCTACTTCTTTGCAACTTTTTGCTTCTTCTTGTCATCCCAGAATTTCCACTTGATGTCAGCGGCCCTTGGAGGGTTCTGATATGGTTAGGGTTGTTGTTTCTGTCGGGGTATGGACCCCATGGTCAATGAGTAGTTATGCCAGTCGCTTGGGACTATCGAAGGTAGCGGGGTTTGAAGCTAATACATTCCCATGAACTGGAGGCAACAACCCCCAGATATACCTCTGTATCTTCTTTCCCTCTGTGGGAGTCACGTGTTGGATAAGGTGTCTAAGTCCATAACTATTTCTGATAAATACTTGACCCAACCCGGCATGGTCCATTTGGGTTGCATGGCACCATGCAATTTGATAAACTAAATGAGAGAAATAACACATATGGTTTATTAATATATTATAAGTTCTAATATATTAATATTATTATTTAATTAGTTTTGATCAAGAATTAATTTAGAATTAATTAAGTGATCAAAAGAATAACTAATTAAATATATGCGTAGATTATGTAAATCATCTATATCTTATATAGTGGGCTAAAAGGTTCCATGGATTATCAAGTTGGGTTCCACCCATAGGATGCTCCATGGATGCTCCATGGAGTTAACCCATGGATTAAGAAATAAAAAGTCATGTTACATTAGGGTTTTACCTAATACAACACACTATATAAGGACCATGTCTCTCCCCAAAATTGGTTACACTAGAGAAACAAGAGGGCTTGTCCGATTTTGAGTGTGTTAGAGTATTCTGTCAAGTTTCTACTTTGCATTTGGTGTTGTGTGAAGCATTTGAGGCATCACCCTTGAGGTGCTAGGCTCACAAGGTTTCAAGGAACACTTACAACAACAACGTATGTAGTTCTATCAATTATTCAAGTTAAAATTGCTTCTCCATGTATGCTAGAAAGGATCATAGCCTTGGAAATCAACTTTGCATGATAATTAGACAAACATAGATCCAAGGTTATTAGTGTTGCATGTACACTTAGGAAGTGTTACAATGCTCAAAACCCATCAGTGGTATCAGAGCCTAGGTTTGTTTGTTTGTTATTTGTGCTAAATAGTTGAAAAAATCGATATTTTTGCAATCTGACTGATGAATTCGCCGAGTCCATGGGGGACTCGCCGAGTTCATGTGAATCTTCAACCTACTCGCCGAGTAGGTTCATGCACTCAGCGAGTAGGAGCCTTAGATTGCAGTTTTTCGACTTTAGTTCCTGGAAATGGACTAGAAACATTACCCTAAACTGTTTTGGTACTTGAAAACCTATTTTAGATGGTGTAATGTCTTTGCTAATCCATTTACAACAACAAGTTATCAAAATTAAAAAGTTTTAAATGTAATTTTTTGATTCATGAAAGTGTTCATATTCATGTTCTTGATCTTATGATGTTTAGATGATCATAGGAATTATTTGTAACCTATGTGGTAGATTAATTCATGATCATTATGTGTTTTAATGGAGTCCATAACTTGTCCTCAAGTTATGGAAAACCAAAAGTCACTTTGCTTTAAAACCATTACAAGAACACATAGGTTATAAAAATGAAGAGTCTTCATTTTTAATACCCTAATAAACTCATAAGTTACAAGAAATGAATTTTTTTGAAAGTTTACAAAACTTGCCCTCAAGTTTTGGAACAAGTAAAGTCTTGATTTAAACTTTAGTTCCAACCCTTAGAATTTTAAAAGTTAAAATTCAACCCTCATACTTATAATATTATAAGTTAATAATAATATTTAAAGTCGTCTTACCGCTAGTACGCCTCATTCACGAAACCGGTCTATAAGGTGGGTATAAGGTTGTTGCCTATAAAATGGCAACTTAATGGGTGTCCATTGACACCCACCGCTTGCTTGACTGGTGGACGGTCGTTAGCCGAACGGGTAAGACAAGGAATTATAAATTCTCACTAAAAGTATGATGAATATTATAAAGTAACTAAATGTTTTCTTAAATTCCCAATCTTATTTACTTTAGGAAAAATGTGAATATGGTGCTAATCCATGAAATTACAGTTTACACTTTGTCTAAGTCGTTAGTGGAGCGTGTGTGGTTAACCGGCACACTAACTTGGACTTAATAAGATAGGTAAAGGGTGACTTAATATTTATCATAGTATCGATGGAGCATGTGCGGTTAACCGGCACATCGATTGAGGGGTAATTTATTAAGGGTACCAAGTAATTTGCCAGGTTACTTCACACCTCATTTTGTGATCCTCGACATCCCAGTCACAGAACTTGGAGGGTACACTCGAGATTGAAACATGCCTTTGAAAAGTTCATTGAATATCAAAAGAATCTAGGAGTTTCTTAGAACCAAATTAAATATTTTTAATATTTCGACTTTGGTGGAAATTGGTGAATCGTCATTCACCTACCTTTCAAATATGTTATTACTTAGATTAGGGCATACCTCTTCTAAGTATAATATATTGTGATTGGGTCCTAGCCTTAATACTACATTTGGGTGTTTCATTAAGGACTATCTCTATTTCTAAACTAAACTTTTCTTCTTTTCAGATGTCTGCAAACACTACTGCTTCTAGCCCTAATCCTAATGGTTCCTTTTCTCTTATGAACTTGTGTGGGAAAATCACTTTTGATGGATCCAACTTTAATGAATGGATTAGAAACATCCGAATGATTACCTGCTACAAGGACAAACAATATGTCCTCGATAAGGAGTTTAAGGAGATTTATGAGCCAGTTGCTACTCCTCAAGAGAACGCTGACTTTAGGGCACATGAAAGGGATGCCACCAAGGTGACATGCATCATGATGGCCACTATGACAACCGATCTCCAAAAGTCCTACGAGGACTACTACCCTTTTGAAATGCACCAAGATTTGATGGAAAAATACCATCAAAGTGCACGACAAGAGAGGTATGAAATCATCTCCTCCATGATAACAACCCGAATGAAGGATGGGGAACCCATCATGGGCCACATGCAAAAAATGCAAAGATTTGTGGACCGCTTGCAGAAGCTTAATGTGAACTTCCCCGAGGAGCTATCAATAGATATTATTTTGCACTCCTTACCTTCATGCTATGATCAATTCCGCATGACATACCACGTGAACAAGAAAGAAGTCACTCGCAGCAAACTTCAAGGACTCTTAAAGACCACGGAAAGTGGTCTTAAGAGTAAGGCGGGTAATTACTACTCCTACTCCTACCACCTCTGCCCCTGTCTTGGCAATCGGGAAAGGACGAGGGAAGAAGAGAAAGTGTTCTTCGAAGGGAACCAAGGTTATGACCCTTGATGGATCTTCTTCAAGTGGAACCAAGAAAGCTTTCATCACACCTTCTTCTGACCTAAAAGAGGCTGAATGCTTCTATTGCCATGAAAAGGCACATTGGAAGCGGAACTGCCCAAAGTAACAACAAGATGTGAAGGATGGGAAAGTTAAACCCAACCATGCATGATTTTACACTATCTTATCTAATAACTCACACCAATTGTGGTATTCATATCTGTTCTAATTTGCAGGGACTAAGCAGAAATGAGAATGTGGAGCAAGGAAGGATAAAATTGATCATGGGAAACAAGAAAGCTTCAGCTGTCACCAAGATTGGAGTTTATACTTTATCGCTAAGTAGTGGGTTTAGTTTAGATTTGAAAAAATGTTGTTATTTCCCAGAAATGGAAAGAAATATTATTTCCTTTCATGCATTGTATAAATAAGGTTTCACCTTTTCATTTGATAATGAAGTTGGTTCGATTAATGCTTTCTTTAATAATGTTCTTTATTTTAAAACAATACCTTGGGATGGCGTGTATGAAACTGTATATGTGGTTGATAACTTAGGAAATAATGTATTGTGTATTGATTCTACCAATAATAATAACTTGGATAAAGCATCACTATGGCATTGTTATCTTGGATATATAAGCAAGAAACGCATAGGCCAACTCCAAAAGGATGGAGTCTTGGAGTCATTTGACCTAAAGTCTGATGATAGTTGCGAATCATGCTTACTTGGAAAAATGACAAAGTCACCCTTCAAAGGTTTTTGTGAGAGGGGTAAAGGTTTGTTGGATCTTGTGCACACGGATGTGTGTGGACCATTCAAACATACCACAAGGGATGCTAATCGTTATTATTTGACTTTTACTATTGATTACAGTAGATATGGATATGTCTACTTAATCAAGCATAAGTCAGAGACTTTCAAAAGGTTTAAGGAATTTAAACAGGAAGTCGAGAATCAATTGGGCAGGAACATTAAGATGCTTCAATCCGATCGAGGTGGTGAGTATCTTAGTTCAGAGTTCCTCAACTATCTTAGGGAATGTGGTATTGTCTCACAATTGACACCTCCCAAGGCACCGCAATTGAATGGTGTGGCTGAGAGGCGTAATCGAACCTTGTTGGATATGGTTCGTTCCATGATGAGTCGAGTTTCTCTACCAATTTAATTCTGGGGGTATGCCTTAGAGACTGCCGCCCATATTCTTAATCTAGTCCCTATAAAGAAAGTTGCCAAAAATCCTCACGATATGTGGAATGGTAAAGTACCTAAACTAGACCACATCAAGATTTGGGGTTGTGAGGATTTTGTGAGGCACGAGTCTCATGATAAGCTAGAACCCCGAAGCGAGAGGTGTATTTTCATCGGCTACCCACAAAGATCCTTTGGTTACCTCTTCTACAGCCCTAGTGATAATGTGGTGTTTGTATCAAGTAGAGGAGTCTTTCGAGAGACAGAATTTATAAGCCAAGGAGACAATGGGAGGCAAATTGACCTTGTAGAACTTCAAGAGTCAAGTGGTGAAGAACTTCAAACCCTAGCCCTCAACTTGAGGAGGAAACTCCTGTTGAGCAAATTGATGAGTTTGTACCTCTGAGGCGTTCCACGAGAGTTAGGAATGCACCTGAGCATTACTATGGTTTCCATATTACTGCAGAAGGTGAGACACTTATTATTGATGAGACACTAGTAGGTCTGGATGAACCTAACAGCTACACGGAAGCCATGGCAGGCCTTGAGTCTACTAAATGGAAAGTGGTTATGGATAGCAAGATACAATCCATGTATGACAATCAAGTTTGGAACTTGGTTGAGAATGTACCATGTCGTAAGACTGTAGGGTGCAGATGGATCTTCAAGAAGAATACTGACATGGATGGTAATGTACACACTTATAAGGATCGACTGGTTGCAATGGGCTTCTCTCAAATTCCCGGAGTGGATTATGATGAGACTTTTTCTCCAGTAGCCAAGATTAAGTCTATTAAGGTTATGTTCGCCATAGCAACATTTCATGACTATGAAATTTGGCAAATGGATGTCAAAACCGCTTTCCTTAATGGAAAGTTGACTGAAGATGTTTACATGAGTCATCCAGAAGGTTTTGTCAGCAACGAGTACCCTAATAGAGTGTGTAAGCTTGAGAAATCCATTTATGGATTAAAGCAAGTACCTTGTAGATGGAATCTTTGCTTTGATGAAAAGGTCAAGGAATTTGGCTTTTCTAGGAATGAAGATGAATCTTGTGTGTATGTCAAGGCTAGTGGGAGTATAGTTAGCTTTTTGGTATTGTATGTGAATGACATACTACTCATAGGAAATGATATCCCAACCCTGCAGGAGGTTAAGTCTTGGCTTGGGAAGTGTTTCTCTATGAAGGACCTAGGAGAAGCTGCCTATATTCTAGGGATAAGGATTTTGAGAAACCAGAGTAAAAGACTAATTGGACTTAGTCAAAGTAGATACTTGGACAAGGTGTTGAAGAGATTCAGCCTACAGAAGTCCAAGAAAGGAGATTTACCCATCCAAAGTAACACCAGATTGAGTAAGACACAAAGCCCAAGTACCGAGGCTAAGATAGCAGAAATGAGTCAAGTACCTTATGCTTCCGCATTAGGCTTGATTATGTATGCTATGACGTGTACTCGACCTGATGTAGCTTTTGCCTTGAGCATGGTTAGCAGGTATTAGGGGAATCCTGGCAAGGCACACTGGACTGCGGTAAAGAATATCCTCAAGTACATATGGAGGACTAAGGATTGGGTCCTTACCCTCGATGGACGAATTCATGAGCCAAAGGGGTGTTTATATAGGTGTAGAGATAGGGTTTCAGTCCTTATCCTTATCTAGTTGCTTGCCCACCAAGCAAACCATAAGATAAGCCTTTAATCCTTATCATGGACGAATTCTAAGGCCTTATCACCTTAAATTCATCCAACCTATCCTTAGGATAATCCTTACCCTATTTTGTAACTATCACATAATTACAATTCAACCCCTCTAGTTTAATTAGTTACATTTGATCACAAAATTAATTCTTAATTAATTATTGACCAATATTAGTTAAAAAAATATGATTTCTACTTTAATATATTATTCTTATAACATATTAATAAATCATAATAACCTCTCTCTCTATTATTTCTCCAGTCAAGTTGCTTTGGTGAAAGCAACCCAAAAGGACCATGCACAATCGGGTCAAGTACTTACCAATTATTGTTACAGGCTTAGACACTAATCCAACAGTCTCCCACTTGGATAATTCTAGTAACTATAAATGTAAGTACACTTCGATTTGAAATCGTAGCTCTCAAAGACGCTGTCAAACTCTGATCTTATCAGTAACCTGTCCTTCAGATAAGGGATCATATATTCCTCTATTCTAGATATCGTATAGACACGAGACTTGGATTAAAATCATTCTCTCAGTCTATGTGTTGTTTCTCGATTTCCAATTTACGACGACCGACTAATTGAACAAATCAAATTAGCGCTAGCCCGGTCGAGCATTTACGTTTGTCATCACTAAATCATCGAGGGGCCCATAGATATCGATTTTATCCCACTCTGGGTAAAAGGAACAGATAAACTTCGACTCAATGTTTGCTTGCACTCACTCACCAAATCACACACAAAAATAAGTTTTATAACACCGAGTTACTGGTGCATTTACATATTATCAATATGCAACCGAATCAAAAGATACAACTCACACATCTTGGTTTCAAGAATACAAGATATTATCGTCTCACCAATCGCTCGTGATAAAATCCATGAAGCGATCCAAGTGAACGTGGGTTTAATCCAATGCTCAAAATCATATTCATAAGCACTCATGAACATTGTAGCAAACCTTTTCTATGTCTAATACGCTTTAGACAATCTACAACCAATTCATGACAGTCTTCATTCATACCTACTTCCAATGTATGATTAACTGTGGTCCGTTTCAATAATTCGATTATTCTTAATAAACTCAATTATTCTGGAAGTCAAAACAACCAAAGTGAACCACAAAGTTAATACTAATCCAATATGGTCCCAAACCCTTGATTACTCATTATCCCTTGTTTAACATTTCAGATAATCAACTTTATAACTCGAATTATAACCACAATTGTCCCATACTCCAAGCATGCACACTTTGGTTTTCTATGGTTTATCACTTCGTGAAATAGATCAAGTGAACACATTTTCAATCATTCTCATTTCACAAATCCCAATTCTTTATCATAAGCACATGAATATCAAATTCTTGTCACTTATAGAATATGTCAAATTCTAATATTTTATGCAATGATCCTCTTGTGAAGTTACGTTACAAAATCACAAAGACGCGGCCATCGAAATCACAAGGTACTCTATCAAAATAGTTACAAAACTATTCTATAGATGTGATGTATCTCACTCAAAGTACATTCTTTGAACATCCTTTTCCATAAAATTTTCTAATTTAGACATAAATTCTTAATTTCCAACTCCTATTTATGAAAACATTTCCATATTTACTATATGGCAACTCATTCTTAATAGAATCTTATCTATTCATAATGATGTCGATATGGTCCATTCAATGCCATACTTCTAACTACTCACAAGCGACCAATCCTCAGCGAGCTTTGGATTGTCCTTTGATAGTTGTTTAATTATCATTAGTCAAAACCAATTCTTTTCCTTTTTCTCTCTTAATGCGCTAGATATTTGGAAAATTTTAGAATGGTAAAATACTATAGCATTTGCAATCGATCCTATACTTGAAGCGTAGGGGACAAGATGCATAATGTCTTACATGAAGATACGATACTCTATCAATCTTTAGCCATAACATATTATGTGTCACGTTCTTACAATTCGAACTACGAAGAGGGATACCGTAATCATAATCAAAATTTAAGAACACACTATGTATCCTTTGACTAAATTTATTAAAATCTCTCAATCTAAGCTTTAGATTATGAAACGAAGTACAATATTCTCTCCCTTAATTATCGCAAAACAACTTTTCAACTCTTACGACATTGCAAAGTACAACACTTGTTTTCTATAATTAATATTGCTAACTTGCAATACTTACCAAAATAATCATGCTCCCACTTACATGATTATTATTTCTTTACCAGCATAACACTTATGCTCCCACTAGCTTTGACATGTATTCAGAAATCAGCTGAACTTCTAGAAAACAATTTCTTAAGTTCATATTTCGAGATGCTTCGATAAGACTCTATCTAAGCTTCTTATACTCATACACCTTTCCTTGGACAGCTCATATGTATATGTCTAAATGATTCTAGGACTCATATCAATAAGTCTAAGATGTTCAGACCTATTTTCCATTTCCCACAATTCGAACTATGAAGAGGTATGCTGTAATCAAAGTTGAATTTGAGAAACCCAAATCATATAATGCTATCTTCAAAATCTCTCTTAGTGAAAGCGTTTCCTTACAATCATTCTTATGAATGAAAGAAACCTTATGAAACTTAGATTTTGTGGTGTAATCGTTCTCATCCATGTGAATTTGTCATAACCATAATCACAAGATAATGTTAGTGACAAATCCAAACTTTTATGGATAGAACTTTCTCTTCTTAATTTCTTGCCATGAAGGGTCCCACCATTACTTCCAAGTTATTTAGCAGCTCACCCCTACATTTCAATGTACTTTCCATTGAACAAGGTGCCTTGCCCCTATACAATCCATTGAGAACTCGTAGAACTCACTTGTATAATTAACTCAATTCGAAATGGCACAGAAACAAAATAGTGTCAACATGATAGGTCGTAAACCTCAAGTCGTGTGCTAGTGTTGTATTATAAGGTCTATTCTTGATTTGTTCTTGAAACCTTTCAAGAACATTAAGACTCCCACTGACTCCTTGACATATAAGATTCCCTTGTTAAGAACCATTTCTTGAAAAACAAATATTCAAGAGTTAGTGCAGCCTTTATCAAAAAAAAAAAAAAAAAAAAAAAAAAAAAAAAAAAAAAAAACTCTTCACATAATTGGTCCTAGTTGGTCTTTGTCTTATCCAAAACATCACAACTTACCAATTTTAAATGTGCAAAAACAAGAAAAACCCTTTTTCCAAACTTCACATTTGATGAATGTTATAAAACTTCTTAAGACTTATCACCTAATTCACAATCCTGGCGTATAACTCTAAGACTTGACATTGGAACGAAGCATGATTGAATTCTTGATTTAACCATTTTCACAATTCCCGTCTCCTCTTCTTAGACATACAAATTGTACTAAGAATCACTTAGAGGATCAATTGAGATCTGGTTGTTAATCATTAAGTCCTATCACAATAAAAGGTACTCTCCCTTTTTCTTAGAACGGATACAGTTTTATCTTTCTGCCTACTTGATTCTTCTTATTCGTTCTGCTATTGATTGAAACTCTTTTAATCAATTCAGAATTATACTCAATCTTATTATAACCATATTTACTAAACTTTAGTAAATCATGAAAAATATCTTGTCACTCTTGTGGTGGACTTGATCAACACACAACTTTGTGTACTTGATCTCATAGTCCTTCACTTGACACTTTGTCAAAGACTAGTCTAAATTTACCAAATTTAATAGTTTTTCATTCATCATGCAATACTTGTTGCACGATTCCAAGTTCCTATCCACTTGAAACTTGGGTGATGAGAAACTCTCCTTATTTGGTAAACTTTTGACGGTTCCACAAGTAATCTAATTAAGAATCAAATCCATATTGCAAACATCAATTTTCATATATGCCATTGCAAGGATAATCAAATAAGATAAAATCCAAATTTTATTTTATTCATCAAAGCAGCGGAAAACATGTCCTTACAACGCAAAATTCAAATGAAAAACTATGTATTCAAATACTCCTAACAAATCTATCATAACTTCCTAAGCTCAAAATCTGATCTTCGAATCCATGCGATCGTAATCCATTTCTTCGTGATGAGACTCATCTTGCTGTTCCATCAACTTTCCATTCTTTTCTTTGATCCTGCAAAACATGCAAATGTAATCATATCACATTATATATAAAGAATAGGAATTTAATGGAGTTAGATAGTGGATTTTGTACCTGAAGCAGAGCCACACTTCTTGACTCTTCCATCTGTTAGACTCTTTGGTTCCTTTGGGTAGCTTCGTATCCATTTCCCTTTCCCTTGGCAGCAGAAACATGTGGCCTCTCATAGAGCGTCCACGGAAGCATGATTGGTTGAATTTCCCAACAAATATGCTCCATTGCTTTGCCAAATCATTTCTGATTCAGCAGCAATAAGCATGTAAGTTAGGTCAATGAGGTTTTCGTCATGATCCATCATATAATACTTTCTTTTGAACTCATTATATGATTCAGGAAGTGACTGCAGAACCCAGTTCACAACCAACTTATTCGGGAATGATGCACCCAACATTATCAACCTATCGATGTGTGATTTCATTCATAGAATGTAATCACACACTGGTTTACCATCTTCATGTTTCATTTCCAATAGGGCTTTAGTAACATTGAACCTTTCAATTCTTCGAACTTGTAGGTTAGAGAGAATAATTGGAGGAGGTGGAGGAAGTGAAGAATGATTTCTTGTTCCTCGATCGAATCGTGGAAGATCATCTTCATGTGGAAAGCTTGTTCCACAGAATTTGGGAAGACCATAGTTGTCGTACTTTGACATCTACAAAACGGGAGAAAACAAATTCAAGTTAGTTGATTGATTGAGTCCTTAATAAATCACCCAAATGAGATATTAAGGCTAGGACCCAACACAATACGCCACAACCTAGAAAAGGGGTGTCGTAATCTAGTTGCAGAATATTTGAATATAAGTGAATGACGATTCACTAATTTTCCACCATGAAAAACGAAAAAGAAATTTAAGTTTTAAATTTATGAAAACTTCTAGATTCTTTGAGATTCATTGAACATTTCAATTGCATGTTTAAATCTCGATATGCCCCTCTAGTTTGTGACAGGGATGCCGAGGCTCACAAAGCAGGTGTGAATAACTATGCAAACTTACATGGTGCCCCCACATGTTACAGCCATCTTTTCGATGTGCCGGTAAACCACACACGCTCCACCGAACTATGACAAACATTGAGTCAACCTTTGATACCTTCGCTTAGAACCATTTAGTGTGCCGGTAAACCACACACGCTCCACTAACATCTTCGCAAGGGTACAAAGTGTAATTTCATGGAATTGCATCAATTCACTTTTGCCTAAGTAACTAAGATTGGGAATTTGTAAAACATTTAGTTACTTTTGTATTTCATTATACTTATAATGGAATGTTTTGTCCTATCTTACCCGTTCGGCTAACGACCCTCCACTAGTCAAGAGTGTGGTGGGTAAGAGTGGATACCCATTCAATCGCCATTTTATAGGCAATTTCCTTAAACACCCCTTATAGACCAACTTCGTGAATAAGGCCTACTAACGGTAAGACTGACTTTTTCTGATACATATATATAATGTTAGACTTTTAATGTTATATATAGTATAGGGTGTGTTTTACACTTTTAAAATACTAGGTGGTCAAATATAACAATTATACTTTTAATTGTAAACCAAAACTTTTATGGATTTATTAAACTTCTTTTAATTATACACCTTAATTAATTAATAAAACCATAAGGGTGTGATTTGAACTTTTCAAAACAATACTAGGGTTTTAGAATTTAACATTCCTAAATTAAACTTTTAATCAACTTTTAAATTCCAAAACTTGAGGGCAAGTTTTGAAACATTTCAAAACATTAGGGTTTAGAATTTAAATATGCATCAAAATTAAACTTTTAATCAAAATTTAAATTCCAAAACTTGACGGCAATTTTTGAAACTTTTCAAAACAATTTAGTTTTAATTTCTCTTAAAAAATTTTTTTGAATTTATGACATGTAAATTAAAATTTTAAATATTAAAACTCTTGATTTAATAATTATGTTGAATTAGACTATTAATTTAATTATTAAATCATAAGGGATTATCTAAATCATGAGGGTAATTACCATTTATACATTTAAGATATCCTAATCCGTTAATTATATCTCTAGATTTAGAAATTATGGTTAGGATAATGCAAAATCTATAATTACCATATATAACAATTAGAAGATAATTACAAGATATGGGATAATCCAAATCCCTAAAATTTAGGATATTATCTTGGGGAGGAGGCTAATTTCGAAAATCAAGGGATTAAAACAAACCCTAGATTTCGAAATTTAAGGGTTTAAGGAAAGGATTTGAAGATCTTATTCAAACTCTTGCAAATTAGGGTTTGTAAACCCTAATCTCAAAAATTATAGCCTCCTAGGGTTTATTGGCAATAAACCCTAATATGTCAAGTTCATACAATTGAATAAACTAATTGAAAACAAAATAACCAATGGCTCTGATACCACTGATGGGTTTTATACAAACAATCCTATGTATACATGCAACCCTAGCATTGGATCTATGTTTTCACTATTAGATACAAAAGATGATGAACACATAATAAAACCTTAAAGATGATTGCTATTTTCGAAATTAACCAAGAAGGTTAGATTACATACCTCTTGTTGTCATATTGTAATAACAACTTGAATCTTCAAACCCGAAGTCTTGAAAGCAAGCACCACAAGTGTAGTGTCTTTAATGGCTCACAAACACCAAGAGCAACTGGAGAGGCTATAGAGAAAGAAGGAGAGGTATAAAATTCGTCCTTAAGAAGCCTTGGGAAGGTATGGACGAATTCATGAGCCAAAGGGGTGTTTATATAGGTGTAGAGATAGGGTTTCAGTCCTTATACTTATCTAGTTGCTTGCCCACCAAGCAAACCATAAGATAAGCCTTGAATCCTTATCATGGAGGAATTCTAAGGCCTCATCACCTTAAATTCGTCCAACCTATCCTTAGGATAATCCTTAACATATTTTGTAACTATCACATAATTACAATTCAGCCCCTCTAGTTTTATTAATTACATTTGATCACAAAATTAATTCTTAATTAGTTATTGACCAATATTAATTAAACAAATATGATTTCTCCTTTAATATATTATTCTTATAAAATATTAATAAATCATAATAACCTCTCTCTCTCTCTATTATTTCTCCAGTCAAGTTGCTATGGTGAAGGCAACCCAAAAGGACCATGCACAATCGGGTCAAGTACTTACCAATTATTGTTACGGGCTTAGACACTAATGCAACAACAAAAACCTTTCCGTGTCACTCAGGCAAGAGAAAGTGGAAAATTTCATCTTTCCACACAAACATGATTCACATATATCAAATGAATCAATGTTATTTACCTCTAAAAGTCCACTATTTTGGAGTTTAGATATCCACTTCTTGTTTATATCTCCATGACGACAATGCCATAGATATGTTTGGTTTAAATCTTGCTTAACCTTTTTTGGTGTTTCACATCTTAAATGAAATTATTATTTGGAGAATCCTCAAGGTTTATTTCATTAATTCCCTTTATATGACTATCCTCAAAATAAGATATTCCATCAAAAAAGGAGTGGATATTATCACTAACTAATTTATAAGTAAAACTAGGTTTCCTTAAATAGGAAACTGAAATGATATTTCTAGTTAAACTTGGAATAGGCCATTATGTAAACATAATTCAAAATTTCATATCTCTTTGAATGCAACCATTGCTCAATCAACGACATGTAGTAGCATATCGCCAGTCTTAAGATCCTTACTCTTTTTGAAGCCTACAATGAATTGCATATGCAACTTCCACATCCAGTATAAAAAACCCGAGTGTAAGATCAAAAAGAAAATATTTCCATTTCCATCATGAAAATATATATACATGGAGTTCATTCCCTAACCTTCTTGGATTTCAATCCAACAAGATAATTAGGATAATTCCTTTTCAAATGAAGAATAATTCCAAACTCAAAACAGGTGTCATCCTTAGCCATGTCATTTTTCTTCATTAGTGATTAGGTTTGGGTAACTTTCTTCCATTTTCACTTTCTACATTGTGACTTTCCCTTGAATGTCTTTCCTTTATTCTTCGTGATTTCCCTTCACGAATCATATGTATTTGTGGGGATTTCTTGAGATATTCTTCTTAATAGTTTTAAGCCTCGAGTGCAACTTGGAGATAGGCTTATACCACCTATTCATGTTATAGTTCATTATGAAAGTATCATAGGAATTTGACAATGAATTCGGAATTTAGTGTCTGTGAAATTCTTGTGGATATGGAGATTCCAAACTCCCTAATTAATATACCTAGCTCTACTTTTTCAGAATATGTGTGCTTACATTTCCAGTATCTTCTATTTTGCAGCCATGAATAGATCTAACATTGTCAACCCTCTCACTCCTTGCTCATTGACCAAAAATCTTCTTTACATGTTCAAACATCTAAAAACATAATGATGTTCCAAATCCCGTTGAATACCTATGTCACACCCCCAAACCAGAACGACAGAATCGTTCGAGGGTGGATGACTTCATTTAGTATCGTAACAGTTGAATACATAGTAAAGAAAGTAAACACAACCCTCATATATATAATCTAAGGGTTACATTGTTGAATGATACTTGTTTCAAAAACAAATTAAATATATGATGACAAAATGAGTTTAAAACTGACGCCTTAGCATCACTTCTCCAAAAGCTGAAGTTTACTTGTATTACTGAATCCCTGAGAAATACAAGTACATTATAAAGAGTAGATCACCATTTAAGCTGTTGAGTTCATAAGTATTTAATATGAATGTTTGTATAAATTTAAACGAATTTGTTTGTAGATATTTGAAAACTCCTAAAAAAATCTCATATTTCCTACTAGTATAAGAGTAGTCTTCTACTAAGACCCGACTATTTTGAATGTTGTTTCTAAAATTCCAATATTTTTCCATAAGTGTAAGGTAGTTGAAAAGTTCCAAAGATTATCATGCAATAGTATTTTTCATGCCTCGAATAGAAGGTTTATGTATGTAAAAGAATCTTTAAGGCATTAGATAACCCCGTAAATCAACGTGTTTTTAGTACTCCGTGTGAGTTTTATAACCATACTATTGACCCAGACTGCCTGTAACAATGTTCTGCAGGCGTTGGAATGTTATGAGGTTTGTCACCCCAGACCCACCGGTCTAACTGTAGCTAACAATTTAGGTGCGGGATTGTCAATCCCGTATAGATATATACACAAGTATCACGTTCTCCCTACAAGAGATTATGGTATATAATACAAGACTTTAACTGCATACTCGAAAGTACGTGAAGCTGAACGTCTCACAAAACTTAGTATCAAATAGATTTATGTATGAAGAGTTCATTTGTTCTTGTATATGAAAGTATTTCATTGATATAGTACTTATAGTATGTGAAATCTCTTGAATATCTAGTAAACTATACCTATTATGGTTTTTCTCAAATGTATGATTCGTTGTATGATAAACCCTAGTGCAGTATCAGCTTGGTATGTAACCACAACATTTGTAATAACACTATTGAACATTTATACACCAAAATAAAAATAAAGTGTTTGATATTTGTATAACAACATGTTTTTACTCTTAATGGCCAAAATGTTATTGAATAAGTGTTGCATGCGAACGTTGTCATAAGATAGCTATGAATCACATATGATTTGTTATATAACGATAAGTGTAGTAAGAGTTTAACGTTTTCCAATCAAGAGTAACCGTGTGTTTACTTGAATTCCCCCCCCCCCCCCCCCCCCCCCTTGAAAGTGTATAAAAGCATTTATAAAGTATTTGAAAACGTAGTTGTAGGGGTATGAACTCACTTGATAGACAGAAGAAGGTGAAACGAAAACTAAGCAGAACTTCGACTAGGGAAAGTTGAATTTCTCGGGACTCATGGGAATCTCGGGAATCTCAGGAATGAAAAACCTTCCTTCGGAACTTGGGTATGAAGACCGGGGCTTCGGGAGGGCTTCGAGGGGTTTAAACGTAGAGCTTCAGCATGAGAGGGAGAAAGAGAAGAAATGAGCAATGGAACCCAACACCTTCAGCTGCTATTTATAGCCTTGATTTGGGCACCACGTCGTGGTGAGGGATTCTATCCTCTTCCATTGACGAGACGTTTGCTGACAAACTTGGCAACCATCAATCACAATACCACGTTGTGGCTTCTTCACCACGTTGTGGTAGGCTTGACAACCTCAGATTTTGTGCCGAAAATTTGTAAAATTCGTAACTTTCGCGTACGAGCTCCGTTTTTAATATTATTTATATCCACGCGTAGGTGAGATTATGCTCTACAACTCTCGTTTAGACTCTGTCGGAAAAATTTTGAATTTACTTTTATCTTTATTTATTTTTAAGGGGACGGGACATGAAAAGTCCATTAAAAATTCATAACTTCTTCATGTGAGGTCTGTTCTCGTCATAATTTATACCGTTGTGCTACTATTGTTGAGATCTTTGATTCTTATTTAGGTTGTGTTGGCGAAAATCTCTCGATCTCTATTTCGAGTATTTTAGCTGTTAATTGCTATATTCGGAACTTGGAAAAATCATAACTTTCTCATACGAAGTCAGATTTGGACGTTCTTTTATATATGCATACAGTCTAATGATATCTACAACTTTCATTTAGATACCTAAGGCTAAATATAATTGTATTGAAACTTCGCGTTTTACGTTTATCAGCAGTGCTGGTTTTTACTGTGACTCTTAGATTGGTCATAACTTCTTTGTTACAACTCGGTTTTTAGTGTTCTTTATATTTCTGAAACCCTTGATACGATGTTTATCATTTTATGTAACCCAATAGAGACTTTTTAACATTCAAATTTTGATGCAAATTTCATTACATTAGAAGAGATTACAATCCTTGACTTTTTAGGTCATTACATCGATTCGAAAATATCGGGTTGTCACATCATCCCCCCATTAGAGGGAATTTCATCCCAATATTAAATATAAAGTTAATTTAGGTTCCCGCTTTACATTCTAGCGGACCCTCACAACGGGTATGCGACTTTGTTTTGTTATTTTAATTTCCCTATCCACAACTTCAATTGGTTCCTCTATGAAGTGGAGACTCTCGTTGATTTTTATTTCATCTAGAGGGATGATGGGGGTCTCATCGGAAAAACATTTCTTCAAGTTTGACATATGAAAGGTAGGATGTACGTTATTGAGTTCCTGCGGTAGGTGAAGTTTGTATGCAACTGGGCCGATCGTTGCAAGGATCTCGAATGGTCCGATATATCTTGGGTTTAGTTTCCCATATTTTCCGAAATTTATTAACCCCTTCCAGGGCGAGACCTTCAATAGCACTCGGTCCCCAACCTGAAATTCTAAGGCTTCCGTCTTTTGTCCGCATAACTCTTTTGTCTATCTCTTGAAACCTTTATTCGTTCCCAAATTTGGACTATCTTCTCAGTTGTGTCTCTCATAATTTTTGGGCCTGTGAGAGCGTTGCCGGGTACTTGTCCCTTGGCTAGTTGCGTGTCACCCACTTTAGCCCAGCACAGTGGTGATCTGTACTTGCGGCCATAGAGGGCTTCGAATGGAGCAACTTTAATGTTGGAGTGATAGTTATTGTTTTATGAGAATTCAAGTAGTGGTAAATAGGTATCCCATGTTTTACCAACATCTATTACACAAGCTCTTAGCATATCATCCAAGGTTTGTATGGTCCTCTTGTTGGATAAGATGTCTAAGTCCATAACTATTTCTGGTAAATAATTGACCCGACCCGGCATAGTCCATTTGGGTTGCATGGCACCATGCAATTAGATAAACTAAATGAGAGAAATAACACATATGGTTTATTAATATATTAAAAGTTCTAATATATTAATAGTATGATTTAATTAGTTTTGATCAAGAATTAATTGAGTGATCAAAAGATAACTAATTAGACATATGGGTAGATTATGTAAATCTTCTATATCTTATATAGTGGGCTAAGATGGTCCATGGATTGCCAAGTTGGGTTCCACCGATAGGATGCTCCATGGAGTTAACCCATGGATCAATAAATGAAGAGTCATGGAACATTAGGGTTTACCTAATGTAACACACTATATAAGCAATGTAACTCTCCCCAAAATCGGCTACACTAAGAAATAAGAGGGCTTGGCCGATTTAGCATGTGTTAGAGTACTCTCTCAAGTTTATTCTTTGCATTTGGTGTTGTGTAAAGCATTTGAGGCATGACACTTGAGGTGCTAGGCTCACAAGGTTTCAAGGAACACTTTCAACAACAAGGTATGTAGTTCTATCTTTTATACAAAGAAAATTGTACCCCATGTATGCTAGATAGGTTGATAACCTTGGAAAACAACTTTGCATGATTATTAGACAAACATAGATCCTAGGTTATTAGGGTTGCATGTACACTTAGAAAGTGTTAGAATGCTCAAAACCCATCACCTCTCACTAAGACCGTCGGTTTGTGGATGGTAAGCGGTACTCATGTCTAGTTTCATTCCTAGAGATTTTTGTAGCGACTGCCAGAATCACGAGGTCAACCTACTATCTCTGTTGGAGATAATGGATATTGGTACACCATGTAGTCGTATAATCACTCGGATGTATGTTCGAGAAAGCTTCTCCATCTTGTTGTTTTCCTTATTGGGTAGGAAGTGTGCGGATTTTGTTAACCTATCGACAATCACCCAGATGGTGTCTAGTCCACCTGCTGTCTTGGGTAATTTGGTTTTGAAATCCATGGTTATCCTCTCCCACTTCCACTCAAGTATTTCAGGTTGTTGTAGTAATCCTGAAGGTTTTTTGGTACTCGATCTTGACTTTGGAGCAAGTCAGATACTTGCCCACATAGGCAGCGATCTCTACTTTCATGTTCGGCCACCAATACAATCTCTTGAGGTCCAGATACATCTTCTTTGAACCTGGATGCACAGAGTATCGTGTCTTATGAGCCTCATTCATGACCACATCTCTAAATCCACCAATCTTCGGCATCCGGATCCGATCCATGAAGTAACGAACTCCATCACCCATGAATTCAAGATTCTTATCCATTCCCCTTAAATTATCACTTGTCATGGTTAAGGATTTCACTCGGCAACCCGATTATTCCTTTCGACTAAGGGAATCAGCTACCAAATTCGCTTTTCCTGGGTGATAACAAATTTCACTTTCGTAGTCATTTAACAGTTCAACCCATCGTCTTTGTCTCATGTTGAGTTCCTTTTGATTGAGGATGTGTTGAGATCTCTTGTGATTGGTAAAGATTGTGCATTTCGTGTCATAGAGATAGTGTCTCCAAATCTTTAAGGCGATTATGAGTGCTCCCAATTCGAGGTCGTGTGTAGTATAGTTTTTGGATTAATGTCTAAGTCCATAACTATATTTGGTATATACTTGACCCGACCCGGCATGGTCCATTTGGGTTGCACTTCACCGGCATAATTTATATGGATAATCTTTTGAGAATAGTATATTTATGATTATATTAATATATTATAAGTTCTAATATATTAATATGGAATCATATTATTTAATTAGTATTGATCAAGAATTAATTTAGAATTAATTCAGTGATCAAAATGAACTAAGTAAATATGGACTCTTAGATATATGTGTGTGATGGGCCAAGTTCATTTAGGTTGGGCTAAGCTTTCATGGATAGTCCACGGAGTTTTTAGGCCATGGATCATATGAAATGAAAGGTCATGGGTTTAACCCTAGTCTACACACAATATAAAGATGTCCTCGGTTGGTGAAATTGGCACTAACGTGGGTACACTAAGAGGGCTAGCCGATTTCACTAGAGAGAACCAAAGTATTCTTATTCTCAACGTCTTCCAAGGTGTTTTGGTGATTTGTGATTCCACTTGAGGCTTCCACACTATTAGGACTAAGCTCTTAAAGCGTGAAGACATCAAGCTACACCAAAAGGTAAGTCATCTAACTAGTCTTTGTAGTGTAGTTGCCTCATAGTATGCTAGTTAGGATTACAGCCTTGGAAAGTTCTTATCTGCATGTATAATAGAGAAAACATAGATCCAAGGTTTATAGGGTTACATGTACACCATAGGAGTGTTAGAATGCTCAAACCCCAACAGTGGTATCACAGCCTAGGCTTTCTTTCTCTTATACTTGATGCAAATAGATTTTTCGAAGCCAAGAATCAGTCAGGGCATAAACTCGACGATTTCATGTATTAAAGAATGAACTCGCCGAGTTCCATGAAGAACTCGACGAGTTTTGCCTCCAGACAGCATATCTTCAGTTTTTTTGGTTGGAATTTGACTAGGAACATTACAATAAGCTGTTTTGAACTTATAAACTTGTTTTTGATGTGGTAATGTTCATGCTAATCTAACTTCAAAGATAATTGTCAATAGATTCATGTTTTGTATTAGTTTAAAAGTTATGCTAAATACATGAAAAAGTTTGATGTGAATTATCTTTGTTCATATGAGTTGCTTAGATTAATAAATAAGTTAATTGATTATGTGTTTTCAATCCATTTTAATCTAAGAGATGATTCTAAAATGTGTTTGTGTAACTTGTCCTCAAGTTACATGAAATGTCACATTTAAGTTTCATAAAACTCATAAAATTTGCCAATGGTTACAAAAAATGAAGAATCTTGTCCTCAAGTTATGGAGGTTCAAGAGTCACTTCATTAAGTAACAAAATCTGTAACCTTAATTAATTCCATAACTTACAAAAATAAAGAAAAGTTACATTCATTTATTAGTTTAAAGTCTTCCATAACTTGTCCTCAAGTTATGGAACTTGAAGAGTCTTTTAATTAAAACTACTTTAAACTCATAAGTTATGGAATTAATTAGTTTTGAATAGCTTCAAAACTTGCCCTCAAGTTTTGGAATTTGAAAAGTTTTCACTTATAAATACATTAATTCCAAGTTAACCCTTACAATTTTAAAAGTTAAAATTCAACCCTTATACTTTATAATATTATAAGTTAATAATATTTATATATATATGTATAAGAGTAAAGTCAGTCTTACCGTTAGTAGGCCTCATTCACGAAGTCGGTCTGTAACGGGGGTATAAGGTTACTGCCTATAAAATGCCAGGTTAATGGGTGTCCACCCTCACCTACCGCTTCCTTGACTGGTGGAGGGTTGTTAGCCGAATGGGTAGGACAAAGACTATAAATTCTCCCTTAACTAAAAGTATTAATGATCAATACTAACTAACTAAACCCTTTATAAATACCCAATCTTAGTTACTTAAGAAAATGTGAATAAGGTGCTAATCCATGAAATTAGACTTTGCACTTTGTTTAAGTCGGTTAGTGGAGTGTGTGTGGTTAACCGGCACACTAACTCGTATTTGACAAGGTAGGAAAAGGGTAACTTAATGTTTATCATAGTATCAATGGAGTGTGTGTGGTTAACTGACACATCGATTGAGGGGTAAACACTTAAGGGTACCAAGTAATTTGCATGGTTACTTCACACCTTGTTTTGTAATCCTCGGCATCTCAGTCACAAAACCTAAAGGGCACACTCGCGATTGAAACATGCCATTGAACAGTTCAATGAATCTCAAAAGATTTGGGAGTTTCAAATCCAATAAAAACCTAATAATTCATTTCGTTTTTCATGGTGGAAAATGGTGAATCGTCATTCACCTACCTTCAAATATTCTATAGCTTGGATTACGACATCCCTCTTCCAAGTTATAAAATATTGTGTTGGGTCCTAGCCTTAATATTTAATATTGGGTGTTATATTAAGGATTTTAAATCAACTATCTTGAATATCTCCTAAAAGATGTCTAGTTCAGACATCTATGATCTTCCCAAACCTCTTGGAACTTCACCTCCTCCAATTATTCTCTGTTACCCACAAGTTCAAGGTCACTGAAGCCCTATTGGCAAGGCAAGGTCTAGGTGTGAGCACATCTTGGAGATGAGGTCACATATTGAGAAACCGAGAGAGTTGGGTGTCAAAGTCTTGAGAAATTTAGTGGTCCAATCACTTTCTAAATCACATAGTGAGTTCCTTTAGGATTCCTATCAAACACACTATGACAAGACCCTTAATGATCTTATCTATTTGCTTGATGCTACTAAATCAACAATGATTTGGAAGGCTAGTAAAGAAAATTTGATTAGAAGATCAACTTCCCAAAACTTTATGGACATTGATAATGAAGAAACTGGAAATCCAGAAAAAGCATTCTCTTCCCAATGGAAAGCGATCGGCCATAGTCAACTCGGTTGACCAAATGGTAAAGAGAAAAAACTAAGTATATGATAGTTCCATGTACCATTACCAAAGGGTCCATATGTTACAGTGCCAAAAGGAAAGGACATTGGTTACGAAGCTGCCAATTTTACGTAAGGATGTTAAAGTCAATAAGTTTTACCCTACTTTAGGTAAGTCTGCTAACTTTCTATTCAGAGATTCTACATGATCTGACTGGGTCACATGTTAATGTTTGTAAGAATCAAAGAAAAGTGAAGGAACTTAAAGAAAGAATATGTTGAATCTGATCTCGTAGATGGATTTTTATCGCATAGTTTGAAGATCGGATACTTGAGTTACTTCTTAGGAGTTATGATATATTGCTTAGGAATAGATAACAACAAAGTTTTCATGCACTTTTGCATTGTAAGGATAGCTTTTCCGCAAAGTTTTTAAAATAAGAGGAAAAAATTTGATTTTATTTATTTTAAAAATATCCTTACAATGGCATTTGAGGAAAAGATTGTTGGTTATATGATTCCATTAATAGCAAGAGTGGAATTATGAAATTGATTCTTTCATTTGTGGTTATGTCTAAATTTACCAAATAAGGAAAGATCCTCATCACCCAAGTTGCAATTGGACCGAAACTTGGAATCATGCAAGTTGTATAGTATGATGAATGAGAACTTTCAAGCATTGGAAAATTAAGACTAATTACTTGTTCACATGGATGTGTGAGTATACTAAAGGAATAAGGGATCGAGTACATGTTCTTGTGCACTGATCAAGCCCACCACAAATAATCGTTAAGACTATTCATCATGATTTACTAAAGTTTAGTAAATATGGTTATACTTACAGGCTTAAGCGTAATTCTGATACATTGGAAAAAATTCCAATGTAAGGCAGAACGAATGAAAAGAATCAAATTAGGCAAAAGGATAAAAGTTTCTCAAATCTAAAAAGATGGGAGAGTATTTTAGTATCATGATATATAATCATCTTAAAGATTAAGAGACCTTATCACAATTCATCCTCTAAGTGCATTCTGATAGCTAAGAAGAGGAGTTATGAATTGTTGAAGTGGTTTGTCAAACCCCCGAACCAGACGGTGGAAACGTCAGAGGGTTCTTGTGACTCAAATTGAATACCGTCACAATGAATATACATGAAGCATAACATAAATCATCACCATGCATTGAAATAATACAACCGATATTGTTTACATCCAGTACATAGTTTTAGACATTACAACTTCATAACAAAAATTGTCTGGTGGATATCATAAGCAAACACC
The DNA here is from genome assembly GCF_052625555.1 of Lactuca saligna. Classification (NCBI taxonomy): domain Eukaryota; kingdom Viridiplantae; phylum Streptophyta; class Magnoliopsida; order Asterales; family Asteraceae; genus Lactuca; species Lactuca saligna. Next base: position 77,535,223 of record NC_136421.1, read on the forward strand.
CTAACATTACTTGGTACTTATTCTTCGGTTTACCTGCCACCTGAGAATACAAGTCATTTTTGAAAAACGTCAACATATGAAATGTTGGTGACTTCATAAGCAATGTTGTGATAAAATGATTTACAGTAGTTTGTAATACCCAGAAAATCCGATATTTTCTGAAAAGATTATTGTAAAAAAAGTGTGAAGATCCGTAAATATATGCTCGTTGATTTTTCAAAACATGTATAATTGTTGAACTTTTGTATAGATCTCGCAAGTGAAAATGTTGAACTTCCCAGGAAAACCCAATGTTTTCCCAATACATAAAATACAATGACTTCTCTACTGTTATACCGATACGTCGAATGATTTTGATTACCCGGGTGGCGTTGGATTAATTAGGGTTTGTGAGTTGTTATAATCACGCATTAAAGAAAATGACTAGTTTATAACTACAGATTACGAACGATCCTTAAAGGCATCAGCTGTTACTACTCACTTAATCCACTCACCATGATTACTCTTGTTTAACACCCTGAATCTGTTTACTTTGATTTCTCATAAGCCCAACAACCGAGGAGATAGGAGAGTACGAAGTCCCATTATTTCCATGAGTTATTCAAAGCTATCGGGAATGCGAAAGACACGTTGGCCCAACTCGCATTTGACTTCTCGACCTTACTAGCGGTACTAATGGGCCAATAGGGCCCGACAGCACATTAGAGCCACCGAAAGTCCTTTTACATGAAATCGAGTCATGAGAAGCCGAATAACACATAAGCACAATCCCTTTGGCCCCAAAGATCATGTTAATGGGCTAGCAAGGCCCAACAAGCATGATTTGAAACTTTCAAGCCCAAAGTTTGTATGTTAGCTTATCATAATTATCGTGTGTCTAACGATTGGCTTTGGTTTGACGATTTTGTTTTATTATTGATTCGAGACCAAATCAATTCCTTCTGTAACGATATTTGTTAGTGGGAGTGTAATTGTATTCCGTCTCGTTGAAAGCCGTGGATCTTTTATTTTGTATTAATGAATTTAATTTGTTTGAAAATGGAATTTGACCTTTTCACCACATTCCTTTTATAAAATAACGCTTTTGGTCCTCTCATATAAAAGAATTTCATTTTTAGTCCTTACAACCCTTTTCTTGACAATTTTGTATTATATACTTGAAGAAAACACGATTTTAACCCAAAACTAATTTTGTTGACAGCTTCAGCCCCTTCAAAATAGTGTTTCACAGTTAGTAACTCATTATTCAAAACTTTACAATTTTGACCCAAAATCTAAAAAGTTTACATTTTTGGTCCTTTTTTATAGTAAAAAGCATTTTTGACCATTATAAGCACTTTGTTATGCTAATTACCCATGTTTTATAGAAAGTTACATTTTCAGCCCCTCAAACTTATCATTTTTGCATTTTGAGACTTATTGGGCCAAGAAGCCCATAAATAGCCCATTAGGCCAAAAATTTACATTTAAGTCCCTTGAAATTCCTTATGTTCAGAAAAATATTTGTAGAAACTTTTTGGACTCTTTTAACCTTCAAGAAACCGTGACTTGTTGATTTGTACCCTAAGTTTGTATTTTTTACAATTTAAGCCTAAAAATGGGTTTTATGTTAGAATTTGGTCATCATGGCCTTATAAGCTATTATTCTTGACTTGTTTAGTGTAAGATAGCTTAAGTTATGTTTGTTTCCTTTCTCATGTCTTAGATCTCGGGTTTACACCCTTTTTTGGTAATATATTCATCACAATACACATGAAATCACACACATACATGCATCAAATCACACATAGCATACATATACCCATAGATCTACACATTTTTCTTGTAGTCTTCCTATAAAACTCATAAAAACCGAAAAAAAAAAGGGGTATGAAACTCACCTTTGCTTGTTGCATTCAATTTGAAGAAGAAAAGAGAAGAGTTTGTTGTTATTTTTGGCCCTAGCAAGTTTCTTGGATGGATCTCGAACATAGAGGGTTCTAAGATGCAAGATCATGAATTTATATGAGTTAAGAAGAGACTTTTGATAGAACAAAGAGTCTAGAGTGTGGATCCAATCATCAACTTACCTAAGATGATAATTTTTGTGAAGGATCCTCCTTCAAAGCCCTTGAATCTCGAAAGTCTGGAGAGGGGTGGAGAGACTTTTCTTGAGAGGATTTCTGAGTGAAGTGTGGGTATGTGTGTTTGGATTCGGCTGAGAGCAAGAAATAAAGGAGAGAAGAGAGAGTGAGTGATTGGATGGTGCATGGAAGTATGAGTCATTTTGCATGGAAATCCTTTAAACAATTGTGAGGTGGCATACAAGAGTAAACTCCTCTTCTTGGGTTGGACTTAGGCCGAGAATTAGAGAAAGTAGAAGAGAGTTTTTGGCCTTTTTTCTTAAACCCATATTGTGGGCCCAATTTGATGATTTTTTGGCCCATTTGGCTCCCATGATGGTTTACGGCCCAAATTTGTCAAAAAAATACTTGGCTTCATAGTCCATTAAAGTTAATTAGGTTAATTATGGCCCAATAAGGTCCATTAGGGTATTTTATTTCATTATAGGCCCAATATGTCCCAAAATGTTAAAATAAATGAAAGTGGGTCCACTTAGAGCCCATTTAAGAGTTCTAAGCCCAAAATAGTCAAATTGGAAGCTTATTGGCCCATTAGACCCAATAAGGAATTCCTAGTCCATAATGGACTTAAACCGGGATTTCTAGGGTTTCCAATTCTTTTGGCTTTACCCGGATGATAACGAATATCGCATTCGTAGTCACTGAGTAGCTCGACCCACCGTCGTTGTCTCATGTTGAGCTCCTTCTGATCGAATATGTGTTGTAAACTCTTGTGGTCGGTAAAGATAGTACTTTTTGTCCCGTACAAGTAATGTCTCCAGATCTTCATAGCAAACACCACTGCTCCTAGTTCAAGATCGTGGGTTGTGTAGTTAACTTCGTGTGTCTTCAACTGTCTGTAGGCGTAGGCGATGACCTTACCTCGCTGCATCAGAACACACCCGAGCCCTTGGATCGATGCATCGCAATAGACTACGAAGTCTTCTATCCCTTCGGGGAGAGATAGAATTGGTGCGGTGCACAAGGCTCGCTTGAGCGTTTGGAACTCTCTTTCTTGTTTCTCTTCCCAGTCAAAGGCCACACCTTTCTAGGTTAGGGTTGTAAGAGGTTTCGCTATTCAGGAGAAGTTCTGTATGAATCTACGGTAGTAGCCAGCAAGGCCTAGAAATTGATGAATTTCAGTAGGCGTCTTCGGTGCTGACCAGTTCTCAATGGCTTTAATTTTGGATGGGTCCACGTGGATTCCCTCTTCGCTTACCACGTGTCCTAAGAATTCGACTCTTCGGATCCAAAAGTCACATTTCGAGAACTTTGCATAGAGTTTCTCCATTCGTAAAGTTCCTAAAACTTGTCGCAGGTGATCGCCATGCTCTTCCTTACTTCGGGAGTAGATCAGGATGTCTTCAATGAAAATGATGACGAACTGATCCAAGTAAGGTCGGCATACTCTGTTCATCAGGTCCATGAAAACTGCAGGCGCATTGGTCAATCCGAATGGCATCACCACGAACTCGTAGTGTCCGTAACGAGTTTGGAAGGTCGTCTTAGGAACATCCTCCTCTAGTACTCGTAATTGGTGATATCCAGATCTCAGATCAATTTTGGAGAAGTAACTCGCCCCTTGCAGTTGGTCAAATAGATCGTCTATGCGCGGCAGAGGGTATCGATTCTTGACCGTCAGTTTGTTGAGTTCCCTGTAGTCGATACACATACGGAATGATCCGTCTTTCTTCTTAACAAACAAGACTGGTGCTCCCCAAGGTGAGAAGCTTGGTCTTACGAAGCCCTTGCTGAGCAGTTCATTAAGTTGACCAGATAGTTCCTGCATCTCTGCTGGTGCTAATCGGTAGGGCGACTTGGCTATTGGGACAGCTCCTGGGACTAAGTCGATTCTGAACTTGACCTGTCGTTGCGGAGGTAATCCTGGTAGCTCTTCTGGGAAAATGTCGGGGAAGTCGCTCACTACTGGAATGTTCTTTAGTTCTTTCGTTTCGAGGTTCGTGTCGACGATGTGAGGAAGGAATGCATGGTATTCTTTGTGCAGATACTTCTGTGCTTGAATACTTGATATAATACGAAGACTCGCACCGGGTTTGTCGCCGTAGATGATAAGAGTTTCGTTAGACAGGAGGTTTAGACGGACTGCTTTCTCGAAGCACATGATGTCAGCGCGATGAAGACTCAACCAATCCATGCCGATGATAACATCGAAGCTTTTAATCGATACCGGCATAAGATCGATTGGGAATAAATGGTTATCTAGACTTAGGGTACATCCTAAGTATATGCTATTTGTGTTTTTTGTTTTTTAATTAGCCATTTCTACTATGAATTGTTCTTTAAGTGTGTGTGGTTGTTGTTTAAGCATGCGAGCAAATTTATGGTTCACGAAGCTTCGCTCCGCTCCACTATCGAACATAATGCATGCATAGGAGTTATCGAGGAAGAACGTACCAGTTACCACTATCGGGTCAGCAACTGCTTCCCCATGGCCTATTTCCAGTACCCTCCCTGCTCAGCCAGCATTCTTCGCTTTAGGGCAATCCCTCTTATAGTGGCCTGCTTCACCACATCCATAGCAGGTCGGGCTCGTGCTAGAGCTGGGGACTTGGGTGATCGGCCTTCCCGGGGATTTACAGAAACGGATGGTGTGTCCTTTCCTGTTGCAGTTAGAGCACTGCATTTCACGGCAGGGGCCGTTGTGGTGAAAGTTGCATTTGTTGCACTTAGGCAAACTTCCAGCATACTGCCTCACCGGAGCAGTATCAGCAGCAGAGGTTATCACGGCGTGAACAGCCACAACTTGCTGCTTTTTAGCAGCTCGCTGTTTCTTCGTGTCTTCCCAAAACTTCCGCTTAGTATCAGCGGGTTTGGAGGGTTCCGGGATGGCTAGGGTTGTTGTTGTTGCAGGGGTTTTGACTCCATGGTCAATGAGTCGCTGCGCCAGTCGCTTGGCACTGCCGAAGGTAGCGGGGTTTGATGATAGGACATTCCCCTGATATGGAGGCACTAGCCCCTATATGTACCTTTCGATCTTTTTCCCTTCAGTGGGAACCATATTGGGGCAGAGGGCCACCAGTTCGCTGAATTTGGCGGTATAAGCAACAATGTTGGTTCCCTTCATGGTCAGGCTCCAAAGCTCTTGCTCCAATTTTTGGATTTCGCCCCTTGGGCAGTATTCTTCAATCATGAGGTCTTTCATCGTTTCCCACCCTAAATCGTTGGCTACAACGAGGGTTAGAGATCTAATGTAGCCATTCCACCACGTCAGGGCCTTTCCTTCAAAGGTGCATGTGGCATATTTGACTTTGCTCGCAGCAGGGCATGAACAAATTTCGAAGACTGATTCAGTCTTCTCGAATCATTGTGAGAGGGAAATGAATCTGCCGGTTCCATGAAAGGACTTCGGCTTGCAGTTGGTGAAATCCTTGTAAGAGCACTCTCTCGAGCGCACAGGAGTTTCCACCGGAATAGAGTTAACAGGGGTTCTACCTCTGCTGGCATCAGTAGAGTGATATTGTGCCATGGCAGTTGCCACTGCTGGAGCTACGGCAGCATTTAGGGCTACTGTATCGATGACCGGAGGTGGAGGAGGCGGTGGAGGTGTAGGGTTATTCCGGGGAGATTTGCGAGGAGGCAACTTTCAGCTATATGTTTATAAAGATAAGCAAAGTGGTAAGAATCAATTTGTAAGTAAGGTGAGAGTGCCACATGGACTAACTAACCATAGCCCAACATTTGAATGAGTGTTTGAGATCATAACAAGGAAGATTAGTAGGAAAACAAGAGTGTAAATATTTTTCCCACAGATTAGATAGATGTCAATAGTACTGGTATTACCGATGTAATAAGTTCAGGGAAAATCGACCTAACAGTAGCTCTTACATCATACCAGATAGAAAATTTTGACAGTCCTTAGATTCCTAATTAGAGTACTGAAAGTTAGGAATATTTTACAGATAGGTGCTACTTAGAGTACAGATGTTAAAGGCTAATCCTTAACCCAAAAGATAAAGATATACTAGACATCTTCTAACGGCGATGAGTATTCCTCGGGAGAACCGTGAGGTCTCTCATTTGACAGATCACTTCTTGAAGGTGTCGCTCATGAGCCCTTTGACGAGCTCGAAGTTCCATGACTTTTGCTTGAGAGGCAACCAAATGTTGCTGCAGGGTTTCATTGGTTCTCCGGGTCCGTTCCATGTCTTCTTCGAGACGGTGGATGCGGATTGTGTTGACGCTAGAGTTGGCATCAATCTCCACGACCCGGTCGATGGCTGCTCGACCCTGCTCAACATTACGAGCTATTCTGCGGATAATGACAGGCAGAGCTCTGTCAGCAGAACCACCTTCGCTGACATTGTAAAAGCTTCGGTCCCCAATGTATGGTAAGGGTTGACCCTGTTCATCACTCCAGCGATTCAAGTTATTTACCCATAAGGGAGTAGGACCTGGAAAAGCTGGTCGAGGGTTGTTGTTCGAGCCTTGACCTACTGGAGGTAGGTTGTTGACTTCGGGCTCAGAGTCAGATCCATCCGAGAAGCCTTCATCTTGATGATCATCCAACGGGATTTGGTGTTCATCATCGGACTCTGCTTCGAGCCATCCTGCGTTTCCTTCATTTGGAAAGTACGGGTCGCCGTGATGGAATCCAGCAATTTAAATCTACGCGAGAAGAGAGGTATAAGGATATAGTATATATGTAGCTAGTAGTACAAAATACACCTATAGTATTTTAAGTTTAGGTTCTACTGATCTTCTTGTGGTTTTGTTGGTAAGCTTTTAGACTTGTTAACATATCACAACCATTCTAGGGCATATGCTAATCACTCCTCGGACCAGCATAGTTAATCAGGCTATGCCATTCCCAAGACTGACCATACATCCCTGAGCTTACCTGTGACATTTAACAATCGTAATACTTTTGCTCTTGTCATTGTGACACTGATTTTAGTATGAATGCAGACTAGTATACATAATTAAATATCTTAGTATTTAAAGTATAGACTCTTGGTCAGAGTCTTTTAATCCCAAATGGGTTTATAGTTTAGTATATCTTTTATGGGTTGATATACTTGATTCACTATAAACAATGCTCTGATACCAATCTGTCAGACCCCAAAACCAAGAATGGAGGAAACGTTCTCGGGCGTAGGACGTCATGTAAAGTATCACAACACAGTAAAAGTAAACAAGCAAACAACATCATCCATTGCATTAAATATATCATTTTAATAAAAGTGTGTTCTTTACAGTTATAGACACCAAAAATAATGTAAATCAAAATAATAAGAGGAGTCTTGGATGCGCTCCATCTTCTCAAAAGCTGGCATCGGTACCTGTCTACTGATGACCTGAGAATACAAGTTATTTTGAAAGAGTTTATCAGCATTAAGCTAGTAAGTTCATAAGTATTTTAGTGTCGGTATTTGTTATCAAAACGTTTGAACATGTCTCAAGTGTAAGTTTGTAAAATGTATGTAAATGTTTGTAAGTGTTTGTAAAAGTTTGAATCTCTCAGAAAAACCCATATTTTCTATTAAAGTAGCCTTCTACCAAAGCTTAACTATTTTGTATGTTCATTTACTGTAAAAGTGTGTAATTTACTCAAGTGTAACTATCATTCTCAAAATATAGTTTGTACATAAATGTTTAAGTGAAAAGATCACTAATTGTGTAAAGAGTAAATTAATGTAGTATTGTAGTGTTGTATTATAGGAACTACTACTGTACTAACTACCTTAAACCGGATTTATATTAACGCATCATGTGATTAATTGTACCATACTATCGACTGGATAAACAACGACAAATGTAGGTCGTAAAATGATATGATGTTTGGCACCCGCAGACCTGCAGGTCCGGCTGTAGCAAGCAGCAAGGTGTAGGATAGTCAATCCAGTATAGATCTATACTCAAACTCACGCTCTCCCTCCAAGAGAAATTTGGCTACAACTCGGGCCATGACATTTAAGGCATGCTCCGATACAGTGGATCACAATTGTTAACGTATTCATGTATATGTAATGTAATGTTACTTGTTCTAGTATCGGTGTATATGTTCTTCTCTAGTATAGTTGTATATGTTCTTCTCTAGTATCGTTGTATATGTTCTTCTCTAGTATAGTTTTATATGTTCTCTTTATAGTATAGTTGTATATGTACTCATAGTAATGTAATGTATATGTCCTCATAGTAATAAGTATTGACTCATAAATGAACTGACTCATTGATCTAGAAATTATAGTAGTATGATCATGTGTTACCCCGATGGTAACTTACTAATCATGTAACTAATACGCATGAATATGGAAGTAATTTTTATGTCTATATATGTACAATTGATATATAATTAATATTGAAACGACTTTCGGATGACTACCCGAAATCCCACCAGACCACATCTCAAGCGCGAAAAGGAAATAGGGTGGATGGCCTTCCTAAGCCCTTTAAAAATTTCTTATATATCTATACATATATGGACATGTAATTTATAAGAATTATAACAAAGTTTAAATAAAAGTATTTGGTAAGAAAAGAGTTTGTAAAACATTTTGAAGTAAAGCAGTTTGATAAACAGTTTGAACAGTGATAAAATCATTGGTTCTATAGTTATTAATCACATGTGATTGATGTAATAACTATAAGTATTTAACTTGTATTCCCCCCCCCCCCCATAAAAGTATTTAAAACATTTAAAAGTATTTCAAAGGTTAATTAACAGGGGTATGAACTCACTTGTGGTGAGTGGATTGGGTTGAAGTGTCGGGTTCGGTGCTAGGTGACAATTGGAGACTTGTAGCCACGCACGAGCCTAGTTATCATATAATGAACATATGTATAACTAATTAGCCTTATTATAACTAATAATATGAGTTGGGACACTCTAGAACCTGAAAACACTATGTTTCAAGTGTTAAAGTTCACAAGGTTTGCATCCGAGTGCTAGTAGGGCATAACTAGGGTGTTTGGGGTCCAAGGGTAAACTCCTTGGGAGTTTACGGTCTAAACGACCTTTAACCTTGGAGTTTATGGAAGTAAACTCTAGGGTTTATGGTCTAAACTCCAAATATTGCAACCATGAGTTGTTTTGGAGTTTAACAAGTCCCTAGAAGCAACCTTGCTAAGTGGTTTAGCTCTTGGAATGGATTAAGGCTACAAAACACCCACCTTGAGGTGTTTACGGTCTAAGGGTAATTTCCCTTGGGTTTAATACCTTAAACCCTTATGGGAAAGGATATTTCCTATATTTCAAGTCCTTGTCACAACTAGGTAAATGTCTAAGTTAGTTTTTAGGGCTAAGAAAGGAAAATGGCTCATTTAAACACCTTATTGGGTGTTTACGGTTTTGGAATGTCCTTAGACTGTAAACACCTATAAATGGTGATGTTTGGTGTTTTTCAAAGCTTAAACATATCAATGGAAGTTTAAATATGTTAAGGTAAGTCTTAAACTGCAAACTAGGGCTAAACATGGGACTTAAGTCCATTTTGGGGGACTTTATGGTGTTTACGGCCCAAGTATCATCTTGGACCGTGAACACCTCAAACATGGTGTTCTTGACCAATTTTCTTGGTGAGTAATTGATATACTAGCTTACAAGTACTCAAGGATGGAAGCACTTACTAGTAGAAGGCTTGATTTGAGCTAAAAAGCCAAGAACACTTAGTGTGTGTTCTTGGTGTTCTTGGTGTTATGGAAAATCTAAACAAAAACCGGAAATGAATGGATGAATAGATGCACAAACACTAGATTAAGTGTTTTACTAACTTGAACTGGTTAGCACACTTACAAGATCGAAGATTTGGAATTAAATGTTGGATGATAGTTGAGAGAGTTTTTGGAGTTTACTCTTTTGACTATTTGGGGAGTAAACACAATGACTAGTTTATTGGGGAGTAAACTCATACATAGGCATGAGTTTACGGTTTTTGGGTGATTCCTAAACCCAAAACATAAAAGTTTATTCGGGTGATTCTAATACGCGAAGTGTTTGCGGTTTTCAAAATAAAAACCCGAGACGACACTTTCTTTCACTCGTTCGTTTAAAAATAATATTAAAATAATCAAACGAACTTTATATTTCTTAAAAATAAGAAATAATGATATTAATTTATGATACGAAGTGGTTGACTTTTAGGGTTTGACCAAAAGAAATTTTCGGGTTGTCACAATAACTATTTTGGTATGTACTTCACCCGATTGTGAGCATGGTCCTTTTGGGTTGTCTTCACCATAGCAACTTGTAGGATGAATTAAGGAGAGAAATGATTAATTATGATTTATTAATATATTATAAGAATAATATATTAAAGGAGAAATCATATTGTTTAATTAATATTAGTCAAGAATTAATTGATAATTAATTTTGTAGCTAAAACATATTAATTAAATATAGGGGACTGGACTGCAATTATTGGATAATTGAGTTATTGTGCTAAAGGAATGCTAAAGGAACCAGGGGTGAACGAAATTATGATGGCAGCCTATTATATTTTTGTCCATGGCCTTATCCCATAAGGTTCTATGGGATGTTTAGAGTTTAAGTTGTCCATTAGGGTTTTGATTGAAACCCTAGCAGCCCACACAAGTATATAAAGGACCCCTTAGGCCCCAAAAATGTGGGTAATTGATTCCTTAAGTTTCTAGACGTTTTTGGGTGCCTATTCTCTTCTCCTCCTTCATCCTTATTGCTAGCGGTATTTGTGAATCCATTAGAGGTGCAACACTTGAGGCTTTAAGCTTTCTAAAGCCAAGCATTAGATTATTATTGCTATATAACAATCAAAGGTAAGATCTAAACCCTATTTTATGTTAATCTGATTAATTGTATGCTACATTTAGGGTTTATAACTTTGGATATTTAATTACATTTTCATTAGACAAACTAGCTCCAAAAGCTATTAGGGTTCGCATGTACACCATAGGAATGATGTTTTGATCGAAAAACCCATCATTTATGAGATGAGAGGTGGCGAGATCCCCGACCGTTGATCAGGAGTTTTCTGGGTTTGGTCGGCTACTATCGGAGATTTATCAGAGATTTCTCAAAGATTGACATCCCTCTCACTAGATTGACCTGAAAGGGTGTTACTTTTACTTAGGGGCCCAAACAGTAGGCCTCATTTAAGACCCTTCGCCAATGATTCTGTGAAGCTCCAGTGTTAGCCTTAACCGATGGAGTGGAGGACTTTATGGTTTATTGTGATGCTTCTATATCCAGGATGGTCACGGTATTGATGCATAGCGGGCACGTGATAGCATATGCATCAAGGCAGTTGAAGCCTCATGAGAGGAGGTATCCCACCCACGACCTGGAGCTGGGGCGGTGGTGTTCGCCTTCAAGATCTGGCACCACTACTTGTATGGGGTCCGGTGTACCATATATACGGACCACAAGAGCCTGATGGTGTGGGCGAGAGAAAGGATAAGGGAAGTTTTCCCTCTCAGCTGAACACCACATCTTGACTAAGGGAAAGGTGGTGAGGGAAAGAGGTGAGGGTTCCCATTCTCTCACTGTCTCTCATATTCCTATTGGTCAACTTATTTTTTTTATGTTTTTTAAAACTTATTAAATTATATATGTACTAAAATTTATATATATATATATATATATATATATATATATATATATATATATATATATATATATATATATATATATATATATATATATATATATATATATATATATATCAAAACTCACTGTTTTTAATTTATTACAAAATGAGTATAATATTTGTAGGAAATATATTTTTTTTTTAAATAAAAAAATAGTGAGGAAAGTTTCTCACTGATTCATTGGGTTTAGGTGAAGAAACGGAAAGTGAGGGAAAAAATGTTGTGGCCCACAAAAAGTGAAAGGAGTTTTTCATTCACACCCTTTAGTTTCAGTGTAACATGAAATATTCAAAGTTTTTGAGTAATATACACAAATCATCCTTGTGGTTTGGGTATTTAGTATCCGTTAGGTAATCAGATTATACTTGTTTAGAATTATAAAATATATGATGTCGTTTGCTAAGTTTTGAAACCACTTGTTAGAAAGTAAAGTCGAGAACATCAAAAAGCACACAAGACATTATATTTATGTGGTTCGGTCTATAGAGGTTCACCTGCAGTGACTTCAGAGCACGAGACAAAGTCACATATTTGCAGTGAGAGATTAGTCGGTGCGCGAAAGCTGACCCAGAAACTCTCGTTAGTGAATACCCTTTCCGAAAAAAACATTAAATATTCATTTATTTGTTAGATGGAAAACAGTAAATTATGAAATATGTTGAGATGATTGTTTGGAATAAATACATCCTAATTATTAAACTATATTTATATTTAATTGTAAAGATATATTTTGTTTCAAAAAAATATATCATAATAATTAAAATATAAATATATTTAAACGTATAACAAAAAAAAAAAATAAGTGTGGATTTGAAGAAAAAAATGAATAGCAAAATGGTATATTTGTCGATTTTTTTATTTGAAATAGCTTTCGAAGTTTTTGTTTAACCTATAAGCTAAAAACTTTTACTACCAAATTAATTTTTTCTTCAAACTTTTTATTAAAAATTATGAACTAAAAACTCCAAAAAAATGTCTACACTCCTAAACTAAATCATCACAAATCAAAATCCATTATCACTGTATCAATAAAAGTTTATTCGTCAAAATTAACATAAACTATGATACAAATTAATAATGACAACAAAATCATACACAAAGACCGAAGGCTCCACAAGGCATAAGTCGACACTACAACACCATGTTAGTAGGGTCCATTCATCACGATACCCAACATTTTTCATTTTCAACGCACTTGTAGGTATCTAATAAACTTTGGATCAAATCCGAAACCATCGAATCCATAGTTTTATCACATGGGTTGTACTATAAAAACAATCGATATATGTTTTTATCATATTTTAGTAAATACAGTGATTACATAATAATAAAATAATAAAATAATGCTCGACGTATAAAGACTGTTTCCAAAAGTCTATTTATATCAAACGTATCAAAATAATAAAATAATGCTCGACGTATAAAGACTGTTTCCAAAAGTCTATTTATATCAAACGTATCTAAATAAAGACTGTTTCCAAAAGTCTATTTTTATCAAACGTATCTAAGTATTTGCACAAGAAGCAACACAACAAACTCTAAAATTACAAATCCGTTGACTTCAGTTAACCGTTTGTTGGCATACCAGAAACTAAAAAAGAAATAGAAAAAAAAAAAAAAAAAAAAAAAAAAAAAAAAAAAAAAAAAAAGATTCCAATGGTCGCTGGCTATTCCCTTCATACTTTTAACCACAACGTCACGAAACTGATTGATGGGAAACGACTAGAGAAGAAAGCTTTCCGGTGGGATGAACTTTCCGGTCCGGCAACTTCTTTTTCTGATTGGAGTAGTCGGCGGTAGGTGTCGCCGGCGGAAAATCTTGTGTTAAGTTCTTCATTTTCTTCTTGAGACGCTGCTGTTGCAGGTTTATGTGAGCATAACTGAATCCAACTGAAGACATTGATTTCTGTGGGCAGGAAATCGCTAGTGGGCAAATGTTATCGATTGGAAAACGTTGATATGTCGTTTTATAGGGAAAAATGGAAAGCTCCTAATCTGTTTCGTGTGGAATTACAGGGCCGACAATATATTTTTTCTTTTTTAACGGTAGATTATATTGTAAGGGATTTTCTATTATAATTAAATTCGAAATACATTTATTATGAAAATTATTAATGCACTTTACATCTAGTTATGGTAATATTTCTTATTATTAATGTATTTTATAATTAATTATGATAATATATATCTTCAATTAATGTTTATCATATGTGCGCACATATTAGAAAATCTCATATTATAAAAGCAAAAACTAGCGAAGCCGACAATAGATAAGAAGGTTATTAAACCCATAAATCATATTCATGTTGCTCCATTATTGCCCAAACTTGCAAAAAGAAAAACATTGATGCTCAAAATTGCAAGAATTTGCCACCATCGGTGCTCTATTCACCATAAAATCTATAAATCAACCACTGGAGAAGAAAATCCTAGAAATTCTATAAATTTATGAATCGCAAGTGGATTTAGTTTACCGGAGAGAAAGGCAATGTAATTAAAACCAAATCCCCCAAATCAAAACCGAATTCTGAAATCATAATTTAAAATAATACAAAAATCCGAAAATTAAAACATAAATCAAGAAACTAGCTCAAATCAATGACCTTAAATCATGAAACCATATGAAACTAGTGGGGATTTTCAGATGATGATGTTGTCGATTTGAATCTTCCAAATGATGTCTTCGGTTTCACTTGACAAATCAAACTGTTAAATGTGACTCGAGCATTTGGAGCATTCTCATGGAGCATTTGGAGCACTTGGAACTCAATGGAGTACTTAGGGTTCATGGAGCATGTGAAAAGAAACGGATCATCTGAGAAGTGAATTGACCGTTTGTCGAAGCAACGGAAAATTTGCCAAAGGAAAGAATCATATAGAAGGGTGTTTAAAGCATCTAAAAGGGGTTTGTATGCTAGCAAGTCGTTTTGCATTCCAGCGGACCTTCACAATGGGTATGCGACTTTGTTTCGTTCTTTTAACTTCCTTATCCATGACCTCAATTGGTTCCTCTATAAAGTGGAGACTCTCGTTGATTTCGATTTCATCTAGAGGGACGACGAGGGTCTCATTGGACAAACATTTCTTCAAGTTTGACACATGAAAGGTAGGATGTACGTTATTGAGTTCCTGCGGTAGTCGAAGTTTGTATGCTACCGGGACGATCCTTGCAAGGATCTCTAATGGTCCGATATACCTTGGGTTTAGTTTCCCACATTTTTCGAAACGTATTAACCCTTTCTAGGGCGAGACCTTCAATAGCACTCGGTCTCCGACCTGAAACTCCAAGGGCTTCCTTCTTTTGTCCGCATAACTCTTTTGTTTGTCTCTTGAAGCCTTTAGTCGTTCCCGAATTTGAACAATCTTCTTAGTTGTTTCTTTTATAAGTTTCGGGCCTATGAGGGCACTATCAGGTACTTGCCCCTTGGCTAATTGTGTGTCATCCACTTCAGCCCAACGCAGTGGTGATCTGCACTTGCGGCCATAGAGGGCTTCGAATGGAGCAACTTTAATGTTGGAGTGATAGCTATTGTTATACGAGAATTCGACTAGTGGTAAATAGGTATCCCATGGTTTACCAAAATCGATTACACAAGCTCTTAGCATATCTTCCAAGGTTTGTATAGTCCTCTCACTCTGACCATCGGTTTGTGGATGGTAAGTGGTACTCATATCTAGTCTCGTTCCTAGACATTTTTGCAGTGACTACCAGAATCACGAGGTGAATCTACTATCTCTGTTGGAGATAATGAATATTGGTACACCATGTAGTTGTACAATCTCTCGGATGTATGTTCGAGCTAGCTTCTCCATCTTCTCGGTTTCCTTTATTGGTAGAAAGTGTGCGGATTTTATCAATCTATTGACGATCACCCAGATGGTGTCAAGCCCACCCACTTTCTTGGGTAATTTGGTTATAAAATCCATGGTTATCCACTCCCACTTCCACTCGGGTATTCCAGACTGTTGTAGTATTTCCGAGGGCTTTTGGTACTCTACCTTGACTTTGGTGCAAGTCAGACACTTGCCTACATAGGTAACGATCTCTGCTTTCATGTTCGGCCACCAATACAGTTTCTTAAGGTCCCGATACATCTTGTCTGAACCTGGATGCACCGAGTATCGAGTCTTATGAGCTTCGTTCATGACAATGTCTCTGAATCCACCAAACTTCGATGTCCAGATTCGATCCACGAAGTAATGAACTTCGTCACCCTTGACTTCAAGATTTTTGTCCATTCCTCTTAGGGTTTCACCCGCCACATTCTCTGTTTTCAAGGCTTCCTTCTGAGCTTCCTTGATTTGTGTGGACAGGTGTGAATGGATCATCATGATTAAGGATTTCACCCGGCGGCCCAAGTATTCCTTTCGACTAAGAGCATCGGCCACCACATTCGCTTTTCCTGGATGATAACGAATTTTGCATTCGAAGTCATTTAACAGTTCAACCCATCATCTATGTCTCATGTTGAGTTCTTTTTGGTTGAGAATGTGTTGAAGGCTCTTATGATCGGTGAAGATTGTGCATTTCGTGCTATAGAGATAGTGTCTCCAGATCTTTAGCGCGAAAATGACTACGCCTAGTTCAAGATCATATGTAGTGTGGTTAACCTCGTGCGTCTTGAGTTGTCTCGAGGCGTAAGCGATGACCTTTCCTCGTTGCATTAGCACACATCCAAGACCTTGATTAGATGCATCACAGTAGACCACAAAGTCTTCTGTTCCTTCCGGCAAGGACAATATAGGTGTGCTGCATAATGCTTGTTTTAGTGTTTGGAATGCAACGTCTTGTTTTTCCTCCCAAATGAAAATTACACCCTTCTGGGTCAACGTGGTAAGTGGTTTAGCAATCTTCAAGAAGTTTTGTATAAATCTTCGGTAATAGCCAGCAAGGCCCAAGAATTGTCGGATTTCCGTTGGGGTTCTTGGAGCTGACCAGTTCTCGATATCCTTGATTTTAGAAGGGTCCATGTGTATCCCGTCTTTTCTAACCACGTGACCTAGAAAATCTACTTTCCGAATCCAAAATTCGTACTTTGAGAACTTTGCGTATAACTTATCTTTTCTTAGTGTTTCCAAGATTTGTCAGAGGTGTCGACTATGTTCCTCTTTACTCTTCGAATAGATGAGTATATCATCTATGAACACGATCACAAATTTGTCCAGGAATGAACGACACACTCGATTCATTAAGTCCATGAACACCGCCGGTGCATTTGTTAATCCAAAGGGCATTACTACAAACTCGTAGTGACCATAACGAGTTCGAAAGGATGTTTTAGGAACATCTCCTTCCAAGACTCGCAGCTGATGATACCTGGATCTCAAATCGATCTTTCAAAAATAACTTGTTACTTGGAGTTAGTCGAACAAGTCGTCAACGCGTGGTAGGGAATATCAGTTCTTGATAGTGAGCTTGTTGAGTTTCCGGTAATCGATGCACATGCGGAAAGATCCATCCTTTTTCTTTACGAACAGGACTGGTGCTCCCTAAGGTGAGAAGCTCGGTTTGATGAATCCTTTATTGAGTAGTTCGTTTAATTGGCTGGACAATTCTTGCATCTCAGCCGGCGCTAGACGATAAGGCGAGTTAGCTACCAAGGTAGCTCCAGGAATTAAATCGATTCTAAATTCGACTTGTCGTTCTGGTGGAACTCTAGGAAGATCTTCAGGGAATACATCGAGAAAATCGCAGACTTGTGGAATGTCTTTTATGTCTTTCGTTTCTTTTTCTTTATCTACCATGTGGGCTAAGAAGGCATGGTACTCCTTACATAGGTATTTATGGGCTTTGACGCAAGATCTGATTTGTAAATTGGTACCGGGTTTGTCACCATAAATGAAAAGAGTTTTGTCGTTTGGAAAATTTAGGTGAATGGCCCTTTCGTGAAAAACTATATCGACATGGTGTAGGCTTAAACAATCCATGCCGATGATGACATCAAAGCTCTTTATGGTGATCGGCATTAGATCGATCTGGAATGAATGTTCATTTAGAGTTAGCGTGCAGCCTATGTACATATCGTTTGTTCTTTCTGTTCTACCGTTTGCCATTTCTACTGTAAATATCTTATTGAGTGATTGAGGGTTCTATTTTAGTACATGCTTGAATTTATGACTCACGAAACTCCTCTCCGAACCACAATCAAAAAGTATGCATGCATAAGCGTTATTGAGGAGAAATGTACCCGTAACCACTGTGGGATCAGCTATTGCTTCATTCTTCCCTATTGCCAACACTCTTCCTATGCCGCCGACATTCCACACCTTAGGGCAGTCCCTCTTGTAGTGTCCAGCCTCACCACACCCATAACACGCCTGGCCCACACCGACTCCAAGGACTTGGGTGATTGGTCGTGCTGGTGCCCTACAGAAACGGGCAGTGTGCCCTTTCCTGTTGCAATTTTTACAGTAGATCTCTCGACAATTTCCGTTGTGATGGAGATTACATTTGCTGCATTTCAGTAGGTTCCCAGCATATTGCCTTGCTGCTTTAGAGGTAACAGGAGCAACAATGGGGGTAGTAGCGGCATGGACTGCCACTATCTGTTGTTTCTTGGGAGGTTCTTGTGAAAACTGACTCTTCCTCTTGTTCCAAAATTTCTTCTTGCTGTAGTTGTTGGTACTGGTTTTGTTGTTGTTGGTACTGTTATTGTTGTTGTTGTTCCCTAGGGTTTGCTCCGAGGCAGCAGTTGCGAAGCCTTGGCAGACTCCATGGTCAACGAGAGCTTGTGCCAACTGTTTGGCACTATCAAAAGTGACTGGTTTGGATGCTATTACACTTCCTCGAATCTGGGGTGACAGTCCCCAGATGTACCTCTCGATCTTCTTGCTCTCTAGACCAAACATTCCTAGGAAAAGAATTACCAAATCACTAAACCTATTGGTATAGGTTATGATGTCCGAGCCTACCATAGTAAGGCCCCAAAGTTCCTGCTCTGGATTTTGTACTTCGCCCCTTGGATAGTACCCTTGCATTAAAATTTGCTTTAGATTCTCCCAGCCCATAGAATTTGCCACTACCAGAGTTAGTGACTTGACATGGCCATTCCACCATCTCAGAGCTCTCTCGGAGAATGTACAAGTAGCAAACTTTACCTTGCTCCCTTCCAGACATGCACAGATCTCAAAAATCGCTTCTATTTTCTCTATCCATTGTGATAGAGCCATTATCCCTCCGGATCCATTAAAAGATATAGGCTTGCTATTGGTGAAGTCCTTGAAGGTGCAATCCCCTGAACGACCCTGGTGTTGGCCATGGCCATTCGCAGAGCTATTTACTCCCCCTCCGGACCCATTATTACTCATATGTGCCATTGATGTTGTCACTGCAGCTGTTACAGCAGCTATCAAGGTGGCATTATCTAGAGGTGGTGGTGGTGGAGGTGTTATGTTGTTGCCACGACGTGTAGGTCTACGAGGCGGCATTGTGCTGCTAAAGAAATAACAATGAGAGACCATAAGTCTTTGGTGATCAAAATCAAAATGTTAAAGTGTTACCTATTTTCAATAATTCATGACTTAACTTGGCTAACACTAGCTTTCGTGTTTGATTCATATTCAGAGTCTATATAATAATAGATAAACTCATGAATTGGAGTGATATGCAAAGGATTAATACCCAAAAGGAATATTTCATTATATATTAAACATATGTTTGGATTACATTCAAAGTTAGGAAAAACTGACCTTTCTAAAGGTCTCTGATTACAAGAAAGTTAAATAAAAGTAAGACTTTTAGCCGATAACCTATTCTATATCAAAATTTGGGAGTTTGGCAAGTACTACTTGCGATGCGGGTTACGCTTGCAGCTTGACTCTGCTTCCGATTGCTTTGCTCCCATAAGACGCCTATCAAAGGCGGCTTGTGTTGGATTAATGTTTAATTCCATAACTATAATTGGTAAGACTTGACCCGACCCGGCATGGTCCATTTGGGTTGCATGGCATCATGCATTTGGATAGACTACAATGAGAGAAATAACACTTAAGGTTTGTTAATATATTATAAGTTCTAATATATTAATAAGGTTATTTAATTAGTATTGATCAAGAATTAATTTGGACTTAATTAAGTGATCAAAAGGAGACTAATTAAATATATGGGTTGATTGTGTAAATCATTCATTCTTATATATGTGGGCTTGTGATCCAAGATTCCTTATGTTGGACTAAGTCCAAGGGATAACCCATGGATACTCCATGGAGGTTAAAATCCATGGAGCATAAGGAATGGGTAAAGTTATGAGTTACATGGTGTAACCCTAATAGCCACCATATAAAAGAATCCCATGGCTCAAGAAATCGGCAACTATGAGATATAGAAAGGGCTAGCCGATTTTATGAAGTGTTCCAATTTCTCTTAAGTCATTCCATGTGTATTTGGTGTTGTGTGAACCATTTAAGGTGTCACACTTGGGGCACTAGGAACTCAAGCTTCATGAAGACTTTCTGCATCAAAGAGGTATGTAATTCTAACTTGATATATTCATATGAATCATGTTATTATGCTAGTTAGGATGAATACCTTGGAAAGTTCATATTTGCATGTATAATAGAGAAAACATAGATTCAAGGTATTTAGGGTTGCATGTACATTTAGGAGTGTTAGAATGCTCAAAACCCAACATCTTGTTGCTCCCTTATTTCCCTAATCTTGGAGAGAGCTGGATTTAGTTGTTCTTGGAAGGCGTCGGTGCGGAGTTGGGTATTTTCCTGCAACATGTCCAAACAACAAATGTCGGAAGTGTGAACTTGTACTTCCACGTTGACTTCACGAATCCGGTTTGCTTGAACCTCGAATTGATAGGACTGGTTGGCTAGTTTGCCCACCATACTGGGAGTGATCGGTCGGCTGAACTTCCTCCACTGATGTCATAGAATTCCTAACACATACCGTAGGGACAATGTAATCCTTGCTGCCGGCTCTAATGGTGAATGTGACTTCCCCAGACAGGAGTTGGTCCCTGAAAGTTTCCCCTAAATGCAGGTGGTTGGATGACTGGTGGGTTGATAACTTCTAGATCTGAGTCTGTCCCAGAGTCTTCACCTTCCTCCTCCTCCATGGGTTCCTCATCTTCTTCGGTGTTCTCCTCTACCTATCTTCCATTGCCCTGGTTTGGGTAGTAGGGATCCCCGGGTAGATGGAATCGAGCTAGTTCGACTATACAAGAATAGGGTTATAAGAATTATACAAATTTTGAAACACATAAGTTTAAATATGCAGGTTAAACTATTTCATTTACCAAATACTCCTATAGTATTTAAATTTGAATGTTTGATACTAGTGTCATTTTGGTATGTTTTGACTTATTGCTTACTACGACCATTCCTCGATGTACATTAGTTCGATCTCGGATTAATATAGTTGATCAGGATATATTCATCCCAAATCTGATTACATATTCCGAGGACTAGTCGTAGTATCCAACTTTTCTTAATACTTCTTGTATAGTTCCAACTATGAAAATGACTCTTTGTATGCATGTATTTGTGCTTTTACGACCCAAATAATTTAAGCTAAATGAAACACGGTTTAGGTGTAAAAACAACGAGTTTCAGTCTCAATGCATTTATAGTTTGTATATCTTATGTGGTTCGATATACTTAGTTCACTATAACCAACGCGTTGGTGCCAATCAGTCACACCCCCAAACTAGATAATATCGCAACAATTGAATACATAGTAAAGAAAGTAAAACAACCATCATATATATAATTTAAAAGTTACATTGTTGAATAATACTGGTTTCAAAAGAAATTACAATATGATGACAAAATGAGTTTTAAACTGACGTCTTAGCGTCACTTCTCCAAAAGCTGTAGTTTACCTGTATTACTGAATCCCTGAGAAATACAAGTAGTTTTGAAAAAGTGTCAACAGTTAAGTTGGTGATTTCATTAGCATTTATGTATAAAATTTGTAAGTTTCGTATAGAATCACTGAGTTTACTTCTGAAAAATCCAATATTTTACCATAAGTGTGTGGTGGTTTAAAAGTTCCAAAACTGTAATGCATTAGTAGTTGTCATGCCAAGAATAATAGATTTATGCATTAGTAGTTCCAAAACTGCCTTTAACAACGTTCTTCAGGCGTTGGAATGTTATGACGTTTGTCACCCCAGACCTGCCGGTCTAACTGTAGCTAACAGTTTAGGTGCGGGATTGTCAATCCCATATACATCTATACACAAGTATCAAGCTCTCCCTACAAGAGATTATGGTATATAATACAGGACTTTAACTGCATACTTGAAGTACGTAAAGTTGAATATCTCAGAAAACTTAGTATCAAATAGATTTATGTATGAAAAGTCCATTTGTTCTTGAACATGAAAGTTTTTCCTTGATATAGTACTTATAGTATGTAAAATCTCATGATTTCCTTGTAAACTATACCTATTATAGTTTTTCCAAAAGTGTTTTTTGTTTGTATGGTAAACCCTAGTGTAGTGTCGACTTTGTATGTAAAGTATAACATTTGAAATAACAATATTGAACATTTATACTCAAAATATAAATAAAGTTTTTGATATTCATATCACAACATGTTTATTTTCAAAAGGACAAAGTGTTATCATGATATGTTGCATGAGAACGTTTTTGTATGATAGTTATAAATCACATAGGATTGATTATATAAAAAAGAGTATAGAAAAATATTGATGTTTCTCACACGAGTATAACTTTGTGTTTAATTGTATCCCCTCCCCCCACTTAAAATTGTATGAAAGTATTTACAAAGCATTTGAATATGTAGTTGTAGGGGTATGAATTCACTTAATATATTAAAGAAGGTGAGATGAAAACCGAGCAGAACTCCGACCACAGAAAGTTGATTTTTCGGGATTCTCGGGAATCTCGGGAATGTAAGACCTTCCTTCGGAACTTGGATGTGAGGACCGAGGCTTCGGGACGACTTCGGGGGTTAAAACGCATAGCTTTGGCATGAGAGAGAAGAGAATTGAGCACTTAAACCCAAAACCATCAGTTTCTATTTATAGGGGTGAATTTTGAGAGTTGACGTCGTGAGAATGGGTGACTCACGTCGTGAGCTCGGCCTAGTCTTCTCCTGTAGACTTGACAACTCGTTGATAGGCTCTGGAACCCATCAGTCACAGATTCACGTCGTGAACTTATGGCTCACATCGGGAGCTGCATGACAGTCTTGAGTTTTGTGTCTCAAACTTGTAAAATTCGTAACTTCCATGTACAAGCTCCGTTTTCAATGTTCTTTATATCCACGCATAGGTGAAATTATGCTCTACAACTCTCATTTAGACTCTATCGGCTAATTTTTATTTTATTTTTAATATTATATTTTTAACAGGCTGGGACAGGAAAAGTCCGTTAAAAATTCATAACTTCTTCATCTAGTGTCCGTTATCGTCAGACTTTTTACTGTTGCGCTACTATTGTTGAGATCTTCGATTCGCATTTAGGTTGTTTTGGCCAAAAATCTCTCGATCTCTATTTCGAGTTTTTAGCTATCTATCGCTATGCCGAAACTTAGAAAAATCATAACTTCCTCATACAAAGCCGGATTTTGACGTTCTTTTTATGCACGTTCATGGTTTAGTATAATCTACGACTTTCGTTTAGATACCTAAGGCTAAAAAGTATTTTATTGAAATTTCTCTTTTTACGTTTGTTAGTGTTTTACCGGTTTTGGCACGAATTTTTGATTGGTCATAACTTCTTTGTTATAACTCAGATTTTAGTGATCTTTATATTTCTGAATACTTTGACACGATAACTTTCATTTTAGGCAACCCAATAGAGACTTTTGAACATTTTGTTTTTTATGCTAATTTCATTATATCATAAGAGATTACAATTCTTGACTTTTTAGGTCATTACATTGATTCGAAATATCGGGTTGTCACATTGGTTCCTCTCGGAACATCGAAAGAATTTGATTTCTCTTAGAACTCGACGAGTTGGACCCCCAGATAGCATATATTCAATTGTTTTGGCTGGAATTGGACTAGGAACATTACCCAAAGATGTTTTTGGACTTATAAACTTGTTTTTGATGTAGTAATGTTCATGCTAATCCAATTTCAAAGATATTTGTCAACAAATTCACGATTTGTATTAGTTTAATGGTTAGTCTAATTTCATGAAAAAGTGTTTGACTTGAAATATTTTGTTCATATGAGTTGCTTAGATTAATAGAAAAGATAATTGATTATGTGTTTTTAATCCATTTTAATCTAAGAGATGATTCTAAAATGTGTTTGTGTAACTTGTCCTCAAGTTATATGAAAAGTCACATTTAAGTTTCATAAAACTCATAAAAGTTGGCAATGGTTACAAAAATGAAGAGTCTTGTCCTCAAGTTATGGAGGTTTAAGAGTCACTTCATTAAGTAATAAAATGTGTAACCTTAATTAATTCTATAAGTTACAAAATAAAGAAAAGGTACATTCTTTTATTAGTTTAAAGTCTTCCATAACTTGTCCTCAAGTTATGGAACTTGAAGAGTCTTTTATTTAAAACTACTTTAAACACATAAATTATGGAATTAATTAGTTTTAAATAGTTTCAAAACTTGCCCTCAAGTTATGGAATCTGAAAAGTTTCACTTATGAATACTTTAATTCCAAGTTAGCCCTTAGAATTTTAAAAGTTAAAATTCAACCCTTATACCTTATAATATTATAAGTTAATAATATTTATATATATGTATAAGAGCAAGTCAGTCTAACCGTTAGTATGCCTCATTCACGAAGCCGGTCTATAAGGGAGGGTATAAGGTTACTGCCTATAAAATGGCAGTTTAATGGGTGTCCACTCTCACCCACCGCTTCCTTGACTGGTGGAGGGTCGTTAGCCGAATGGGTAGGACAAGCACTATAATTCTCCCTTCATTAAAAGTATTAATGATAAATACTAAGTAACTAAACTTTTTATAAATACCCAATCTTAGTTACTTAGGAAAAAGTGAATAAGGCGCTAATCCATGAAATTACACTTTGCACTTTGTTTAAGTCAGTTAGTGGAGCGTGTGTAGTTAACTGGCACACTAACTCATATTTAACAAGGTAAGAAAAGGATAACTTAATGTTTATCATAGTATCGATGGAGCGTGTGTGGTTAACCGGCACATCGATTAAGGGGTAAACACTTAATGGTACCAAGTAATTTGCATGGTTACTTCACACCTTGTTTTGTGATCCTCAGCATCCCAATCACAAAACCTGAAGGGCACACTCGAGATTGAAACATGCCATTGAACAGTTCAATGAATCTCAAAGATCTAGGAGTTTAAAAAACCAATTATAATAATATATATTTCGTTTTCATGGTGTAAGTTGGTGAATCGTCATTTGCCTACCTTCAAATATTTTATAGCTTGGATTACGGCATCCCTCTTCCAAGTTATAAAAGTATTGTGTTGGGTCCTAGCCTTAATATTTCATATTGGGTGTTATATTAAGGATTTTAAATCAGCTATCTTTAATATCTCCCAAAAAGATGTCTGGTTTAGACATTTATGATCTTCCCAAATCTCTTGAAACAAGCTTTCCTAAATGAAGATGATGTCCCATGGAAATCATACTTCTTTCACCTCCTCCAATTATTCTCGCTAACCCACAAGTTCAAGGTCACTCAAGCTTTATTGGCAAGGCAAGATCTAGGTGTCATCACATCTTGGAGATGAAGTCACATATTGACAATCTGGGAGAGTTGGGTTTCAAATTCTTGAGAAAGTTGGTGGCTCAACTACTTTCTAAGTCACATGGTGAGTTCCTTTGGGTCTCCTATGAAACAAACTATGACAAGGCCCTTAATGATCTTATTTATTTGCTAGGATCAACTTCCTAAAACCTTATGGACATTGACAATGAAGACACTGGAAATCTAGAAAAAGCATTCTCTTCCCAGTGGAAAGGGATCTGCCATAGTCAACTCGGTTGATCAAATGGTAAAGAGAAAAGCTAAGTCTATAATAGTCCTGCATACCATTACCAAAGGGTCCATATGTTTATATTACCAAAGGAAGGGACATTAGTTGCGAAGCTGCCAATTTTACCTAAGGATGTTAAAGTCAATAAGTTTGACTCTACTTCAGGTAACGTCCACTATCTAACTCTGCTAAGTTTCTATTCTGAGATTCTTGATACATGATGCGACTGGGTCACATGTTGATGTTTTAAGAATCAAAGAAAAAGTGAGGGAACTTAAAGAAAGAATATGTTGAATCAGATCGCGTAGATGGATTTCTATCGTATAGTTTGAAGATCGGATTCTTGAGCTACTTCTTAGGAGTTATGATACATTGCTTAGGAATAGATAACAACAAAGTTTTCATGCTCTTTTGCATTGTAAGGATAGTTTTTCTACAAATTTTTTAAAATAAAAGGAAAAATGATGATTTTATTTATTTTAAAATATCCTTACAATGGCATTTGAGGAAAAAAAAAGTTGTTGCTTATATGATTCCATTAATAGCAAGAGTAGAAATATGAAATTAATTCTTTCATTTGTGGTAATGTCTAAATTTGCCAAATAAGGAAAGATCCTCATCACCCAAGTTTCAATTGGACATGAACTTGGAATCATGCAAGTTGTATAGCATGATGAACGAGAATTTTTCATCTTTGGAAAATTAAGACTAACTACTTGTTCACATGGATGTGTGAGTCAAGTGAAGGACTAAGGGATCGAGTACACATTCTTCTGCACTGGTTAAGTCCACTACAAAATATCGATAAGATTATTCGTCATAATTTACTATAGCTCAGTAAATATGGTTATCCTTACAAGCTTAAGTGTAAATATGAGACATTGGAAAAGGTTCCAATGTATGATAGAGCGAATAAGAAGAATCAACTTAGGCAGAAAGATAAAAGTTTCTCAAATCTGAAAAGATGGGAGAGTACTTTAGTATCATGTTTTAAGACCATCTTAATGATTTTGAGACCTTATCACAATTCGTCCTCTAAGTGCATTATGATAGTTAAGAAGAGAAGTTATGAATTGTTGAAGAGGTTAAATCAAGAAGATGATTGATACTTCGTTCCAAAAACAATTCTTAGAGTCATACTCCAAGATGGTAACTTGAGTGACATGTCTTAGAGAAGGTTTAAAACACATGTCAAATGTAAGAGTAAAAGTTTTCTACTCTTGTACATTTGAAATTTGTAACTTATGATGTTTTTGATAAAACAAAGACCAACTAAGGCAAATTGTGTGAAGTGTTTGTCTTGATTAGAATCCACACTATCTCTTGAACATCTAAAAAGAAAGTCTTATATGTCAAGAGGATAGTGGGAGTCTTAAAGGTCTTGAAATTCTCAAGAACTAATCAAGAATAAAACCTGAAGTTCTTCACTAGCAGATGACTAGAGATTTATAACCTATCGTGTTGACATATTATGTGCCCAGTCCAATTAAAAGTTAGCTTTGCATATGAGTTCTTAGAGTTCTCAATTGGTTGCACAAAAACTTAGAAGCAATGGCAAACCCTTGAGCTGCCAGATGGCAAGAAATTAAGATTGAGTTCAGTCCATATGAGTTTAAATTTGTCATTATCCTTGTCTTGTGACTATGGTTTTGACAATTCACATGGATAAGAACACATACACCATTAAATCTAAGTGTCATATGGGTTTCTCTCCAATTCATGAAAATGATGGTGAAGAAATACTTTCACAAAGAAGATTTTAGCTAGATAGCAATTGTGATATTTGCATTCTCAAAGTCGTTAGTGGAGCGTGTGTGGTTTACCGGCACACTAACATGGACTTGTGAGAAGTGGCAAAGGTCTAAACAATCGAGACGATGATTACGGCATCCCTTTTCATAGTTCTTAAAATTGTTTAGACGCACCTGTGAGCTATCTAAGATAAGGTATATGATATTGATAAAGTTTTATCAAAGCAATATCGTATCAGAAATCTGAACTTTGGTAAGAAAGTCCATAAAGTATTGATTCCTAGAAGTCCAGTTGATTTCTGAGTACATGTCAAAGATAGTGGGAGCATAAGTGTTATGCTAATAATCATCATGTTAGTGGGAGCATGATAATTATGATAAAGGTTGCAAGTTAGCAATGTTAATTATAGAAAACAAAAGGTTTCAATTGGGAAAAACTTGTTTTGCTATAATTAAAGGAGAGGAAATTATACTTCATTCCAAATCTAAAATCTTAGATTGAGGTTTTAATTGTATTTAGTCAAGGACATATATATGAATTTCATGTTGGAATGGCTCAACATAAGAAAATTCTATATATGGATCCATTATGTGCGTTCTAAAATTCGATTATGATTACGGCATCCCTTTTCATAATCTGAATTATGAGAACTTGGCAAATTGAAATGGAAATATTATAGAAAAAGATTGGTTTAGTCTTTATGTGAGACATCATGAATCGTTTCCTATATGCTTCGGATATAGGTTCGATTACATGTGTTATATTCATCCTTTCTAAAATTTTCCAAATGCATGGGGCATTAAGAAGGGAAAAGGTCTAGAATTGGATATGACTAAAAGGATTAAGCAATTGTTGAGGACAATCTAAGGTTTACCATGATTGGTTGCTCAAGGACAGTTGGAAGTATAGTGATAATTCTAAAAGGGCCATATTGACATAATCTGTAAGGAGGAAACTCTTGTTCAGATAGTCAAAATGGAATCTGGAAATGTTTCAAAGTTAGAAATTATTCAATATGTGTAAGATTAGGAAACTTAATGCAAGAAGGATGTTTCCAAGGAGCTGATCTCCTTTAGAATGCTCTGTAATGGTTGTTGTCAAGTCTTTCTGACTTTGTGCATAATCATTACAAGAGGATCAAGGCATATAAGTTTAGAATCTAACAGATTTCAGTAAATGGAATGAATTTGGAATTCTTGCATTTGCAGTAAGGATTTGGGACTATGAAAAGAGGATCATTGGAGTTATGTTCAATTGATCTATTTCACAAAGTAAAGATCATAGATAAACATAGTATGCATACTTAGTGTATGGCATGACTAATGTTTAGAAAACATAGTGTACATGCTTGGAGCATGGAAAACTATTGTTTAAATTCAAGAATAAAGTTGATAGCTGAAACAGTATACAATGAATAATATGTAATCATATCATGATAAATAAAAGGTGTTTTATTTATGTTCATATGTTTTGATACCATATTGGATTCAATTATTATTGTGTTTCACTTTGCATGTTTTAACTTCCAGAATAACTAGGTCATTGTTCTGGATGACTAAGTTATTCAAACCATCCACAGTCGGTTATATGTTGGAAGTAGATATGAATTAAGATTGTCATGGGTTGGCTTGTAGAGGTCTAAGATGTTGGACAAAGGGCTACAACACTCATGAGTGCTCATAAGTTCTGAGTATTGGATTCAACCCGCGCTCATTGGAATCACTTCTTGGATTTTATCACGAGTGATCATGAGACGATAATATATTATATTCTTCAAACCTAGAGATATGAGTTGTTACTATGAGTTGGTTGTACATTGATTGCACGAAAACGCATTCGGTAACTCGATGTTATAAAACGTGCCTTTGTGTATGATTCAACAAGTAGTAGAACAGGTCATATGAGTCGAAGTTCATCCATTCCTTTTACCTTTGAGATAAAAGCGATATATGTGCACCGCTCAATGACTTGGTGATCACAAACGTAAGTGCTCGGCCGGGCCAGGACTTATTTGATTTGTTCAATTAGTTAGTCGTTATAAATCGGAAATCGGGAAACAACAAATGGACAGAGAGAATGATTATAATCCATGTCTCAGTCCATATGATATCTAGAATGGAGGAATATATGATCCCTTATCTAATAGACAAGTCATTAAAAAAGGTCAGAGTTCATCTACAAGGTCAGAGTTGGACAGAAGCTTTTGAGAGCTATGATTGCCAGTCGGTTCTTGAATTCATACGCAATAATAGTTTTAGACATATCCAAGTGGGAGACTGTTGGACTAATATCTAAGTCCATAACTATAATTGATAAGACTTGACCCGACCCGGTATGGTCCATTAGGGTTGCATGGCATCATGCATTTGGATAGACTATAATGAGATAAATAACACTTAAGGTTTTTTAATATATTATAAGTTCTAATATATTAATAAGGTTATTTAATTAGTATTGATCAAGAATTAATTTGGACTTAATTAAGTGATCAAAAGGAGACTAATTAAATATATGGGTTGATTGTGTAAATTATTCATTCTTATATATGTGGGCTTGTGATCCAAGATGCCTTATGTTGGACTAAGTCCATGGGGTGACCCATGGATACTCCATGGAGGTTAAAATCCATGGAGCATAAGGAATGGGTAAAGTTATGAGTTACATGGTGTAACCCTAATAGCCACCATATAGAAGAATCCTATGGCTCAAGAAATCGGCCACTATGAGATATAGAAAGGGCTAGCCAATTTTATGAAGTGTTCCAATTTCTCTCAAGTCATTCCATGTGTATTTGGTGTTGTGTGAACCATTTGAGGTGTCACACTTGGGGCACTAGGCACTCAAGCTTCATGAAGACTTTCTGCATCAAAGAGGTACGTAATTCTAACTTGATATATTCATTTGAATCAAGTTATTATGCTAGTTAGGATGAATACCTTGGAAAGTTAATATTTGCATGTATAATAGAGGAAACATAGATCCAAGGTATTTAGGGTTGCATGTACACCTAGGAGTGTTAGAATGCTTAAAACCCAACAACTTGTTGCTCCCTTATTTCCCTTATCTTGGAGAGAGCTACATTTAGTTGTTCTTGGAACGCGTCAGTGCAGAGTTGGGCATTTTCCTGTAACATGTCTAAACAATGAATGTCGGAAGTGTGAAATTGTACTTCCACGTTGACTTCACGAATCTGGTTTGCTTGAACCTCGGATTGATAGGACTGGTTGGCTAGTTTCCCCACCATGACTGCGAGTACTCGTTCGGTTAAACTTCCTCCACTGATGTCGTAGAAGTCTCGACACGTACCGTAGGGACGATGTAATCCTTGCTGTCGGCTCTAATGGTGAATGTGACTTCCCCAGACAGGAGTTGATCCCTGAAAGTTTCCCCTAAATGCGGGTGGTTAGGCGACTGGTGGGTTGATTACTTCTGTATCTAAGTCTGTCCCAGAGTCTTCTCCTTCCTCCTCTTCCATGGTTTCCTCATCTTCTTCGGGAACCTCCTCTACCCATCCTCCATTGCCCTGGTTCGGGTAGTAGGGATCCCCGGGTAGATGGAATCCAGCCATTTCGACTATAGGAGAATAGGGTTATAAGAATTATACAAATTTTGGAACACGCAAGTCTAAATATGCAGGTTAAACTATTGCATTTAACAAATACTCCTATAGTATTTAAATTTGAATGTTTGATACTAGTGTCATTTTGGTAAGTTTTGACTTGTTGCTTACTACGACCATTCCTCGACGTACATTAGTCCGATCTCGTACAAATATAGTTGATTAGGCTATATTAGTCCCAAATCCGATTACATATTCCGAGGAATAGTCGTACTATCCAACTTGTCTTAATACTTCTTGTATAGTTCCAACTATGAAAATGACTCGTTGTATGCATGTATTTGTGCTTTTACGACCCAAATAATTTAAGCTAAATGAAATGCGATTTAGGTGTAAAAACGTTTTTTCAGCGAGTTTTAGTCCCAATGCATTTATAGTTTTTATATTTTATGTGGTTAGATATACTTAGTTCACTATAAACAATGATTTTATACCAATCACTCACACCCCCAAACCAGAACGGCGGAATCGTTCTAGGGCGGATGACTTCTTGTAGTATCGCAACAATTGAAAACATAGTAAAGAAAGTAAAACAACCATCATATACATAATTTAAAAGTTACATTGTTGAAGGATACTGGTTTCAAAGAAAATTACAATATGATGACAAAATGAGTTTTAAACTGACGTCTTAGCATCACTTCTCCAAAAGCTGAAGTTTACCTGAATTACTGAATCCCTGACAAATACACGTAGTTTTGAAAGAGTGTCAACAGTTAAGTTGGTGAATTCATAAGCGTCTATGTATAAAATTTGTAGGTTTGGTATAGAATCACTGAGTTTACTTCTGAAAAATCCAATATTTTACCATTAGTGTGTGGTACTTTAAAAGTTCCAAAACTATAATGCGTTAATAGTTGTCATGCCAAGAATAATATATTTATGCATGTATAAAATCACTAAGACATTTGATAACTCCATAAATCATTGTGTTTTTAATACTCCATGTGAGTTTTCTAACCATGCTATTGACCTAGACTGCCTTTAACAACGTTCTTCAGGCGTTGGAATGTTATGACGTTTGTCACCCCAGACCTGCCGGTCAAACTGTAGCTAACAGTTTAGGTGCAGGATTTTCAATCCTGTATACATCTATACACAAGTATCAAGCTCTCCCTACAAGAGATTATGGTATATAATACAGGACTTTAACTGCATACTTGAAGT
This sequence comes from Lactuca saligna, assembly GCF_052625555.1. Lineage (NCBI taxonomy): Eukaryota > Viridiplantae > Streptophyta > Magnoliopsida > Asterales > Asteraceae > Lactuca > Lactuca saligna. The sequence continues at coordinate 77,567,357 of NC_136421.1, forward strand.
ACGTGAAGTTGAATGTTTCAGAAAACTTAGTATCAAATAGATTTACGTATGAAAAGTCCATTTGTTATTGTACATGAAAGTATTTACTTGATATAGTACTTATAGTATGTAAAATCTCATGATTTCCTTGTAAACTATACCTATTATAATTTTTCCAAAAGTGTTTTTTGTTTGTATGGTAAACCCTAGTGTAGTGTCGACTTTGTATGTAAAGTATAACATTTGAAATAACATTATTGAACATTTACCTCAAAATATAAATAAAGTGTTTGATATTCATATCACAACATATTTATTTTCAAAAGGACAAAGTGTTATCAGGATATGTTGCATGAGAACGTTTTCGTATGATAGTTATAAATCACATAGGATTGATTATATAACAAAGAGTATAGCAAAAGATTGATGTTTCTCACATGTGATTAACTTTGTGTTTACTTGTATCCCCCCCCCCCCCCCCCCCACTTAAGATTTTATAAAAGTATTTACAAAGCATTTGAAAACATAGTTGTAGGGGTATAAACTCACTTGATAGATTGAAGAAGGTGAGATGAAAACCGAGCAGAACTCCGACCAGAGAAAGTTGATTTCTAGGGATTCTCACGGAATCTCGGGAATGTAAGACCTTTTTTCGGAACTTGGATATGAAGACAGAGGCTTCGGGATGGCTTCGGGGGTTAAAACACAGAGCTTTCGCATGAGAGAGAAGATAATTGAGCACCTAAACCCAAAACCATCAGTTTCTATTTATAGGGGTGAGTTTTGAGAGTTCACATCATGAGCATGGGTGGCTCACGTCATGAGCTCGGCCTGGTCTTCTCCTGTATACTTGACAACTCGTTGATAGGCTCTGGAACCCATTAGTCACAAATTCACATCGTGAACTTATGGCTCACGTTGTGAGCTGCCTGGCAGTCTCGAGTTTGTGACTCGAACTTGTAAAATTCATAACTTCCGCGTACGAGCTCCATTTTCAACGTTCATTATATCCATGCATAGGTGAGATTATGCTCTACAACTCTCTTTTAGATTCCATCAGCTAATTTTTGTATTTATTTTTAATATTATATTTTTAACTAGCTGAGATAGGAAAAGTCCGTTAAAAATCCATAACTTCTTCATCTGGTATCCGTTATCATCAGACTTTTTACCGTTGCGCTACTATTTTTGAGAGTTTCAATTCCCATTTAGGTTGTTTCGGATAAAAATCCATCGATCTCTATTTCGAGTTTTTAGCTATCTACCGCTATCCCGAAATTTAGAAAAATCACAACTTCCTCATACGAAGTCGGATTTTGACGTTCTTTTTATGCACGTTCATGGTTTAGTATAATCTATGACTTTCGTTAAATACCTAAGCCTAAAAAGTATTTTATTGAAATTTCTCTTTTTATGTTTGTCAGTGTTTTACCGGTTTTGGCAGGAATTTTTGATTGGTCATAACTTCTTTGTTATAACTCATATTTTAGTGTTCTTTATATTTCTGAATACTTTGACACGATAACTATCATTTTAGGCAACCCAATAGAGACTTTTGAACATTCTATTTTTGACACTAATTTCATTATATCAAAAGAGATTACAATTCATGACTTTTTAGGTCATTACTTTGATTCGAAATATCGGGTTGTCACATTGGTTCCTCTCGGAACATCGAAAGAATTTGATTTCTCTTGGCACTTAAGCAAAGGATGGATTGAAATATTCTGGAGAGGGTGACTTGTTAAGGGTCTCTATGGGTGCTCTTGTAGTTATGAAAGGGATGATGAATCCTCATGGGATTTATATTTTGGATGGTTGTACGATTGGGGGAATGATGAATGTATCCCAATCCTTGGATCGGTATGATGATGAAATAAATTTATGGCATCATAAGTTAGGACATGTGAATGAGAAGGGGCTGTTTGGTGGAGTTCGGTTCGGTTCTGCACTGAAGCAAAGAGATTCTCGAATGTGTTCACTTGGATCTATGGGGCCCCTCTCCTGTGAAGTCTCATGGTAGATGTATATAAATCAAAAGTTATCTTAAAACTCGTAAACAAGATAATATCAAGTAAACAATTTGCAAGCAACTTTGTTTGTCATATATATCAGAAATTATCTTAAAACTTTGACAATTATCTTGTGATTGGATGAGTATAATCACTACCATATCATGATAACATATATAATGATGTAAAAAAGTTTGTAGTAGTGATTCCAATCCAATCTAAGCCATGAAAACTCGAAATTCTTCAACCAAAGCCATGAACTCGACGAGAGCATGAACTGACTCATCGAGTTTCCGTTGTTACTGAGTGTACTCGTCGAGTCGGCCAGGGGACTCGGTTAGTTCATCAGTCAGAGGCCATTAAATCGATTTTTTCAACTTTGAAAATTAACAAGCGTCAAGTATAACAGAAAATAACCCTAGGTTCTGATACCACTGTCGGGTTTTGAGCACTATAACAGTCCTACGGTGCACATGAAACCCTAAATGCTTTGGATCTATGTTTTCTCTAATTATACATGCATTTTCAATTTTCCAAAGCATACATCCTAACTAGCATACAATAGAGGGTATATAACATAAAAAAAACTAGTTTATATGAATACCTCTTGATGTAGGGTGTAGTTCTTAGCCTTTGAAAGCTTTAGTACCTCAAGTGCGATGCCTTTAATATGTCACAAACACCAAATGCAAGAAGAATCTTGAGAGAATAATTTACTTAGCACAAAATCTATATCAAACTCTAAGAATGATGGTGTAACCGATTTTGGTCATGAAGTGTTCCTTTTCTAGTACTAGGGTTACATCTTTAATAACCCTAATGACCTTTCATATTACTTAGGCACCATAGGTTAAAACCTCCATGGACTATCACATTGGTTTAGCCCATCCTAAATAACCATGGATCATTGGCCCACACTATAAGAATCATTGATTTACATAATCAATCCCCATATGTTTAATTAGTCTCTTTTGATCACAAAATTAATTCCAAATTAATTCTTGATCAATACTAATTAAATAATATGATTTCTCAATTAATATATTATACTTATAATATATTAATAAATCACAAATAGCCTTATTCTCAAAAGTCCATCCTATCAAATTACACTGGTGAAGGCAACCCAAAAGGACCATGCAATAATCAGGTCAAGTACATCCCAGTTATAGTTATGGGCTTAGACCCCAAATCCAACAACTCTCACAGTGTCACTAAGTACCACATAGTTGCTAACCAAGCAATCCTTATGAAAACAAATTCGTACACGATCCGTAGAAAGGATAACGGTTACACTATTGATCCAAATCGGAAGCTGAAACCCAAGAGGACCATGCACATAACTCAAACCAAGATCCCCAAAGCCATCTTACCCAGCTCACACGAAAGACCCCCAAACACATACTTTGGAGACCCAAAATCACATCCGAAGAGAAAAGAAACACCAGAGATAATCGACATGCCACCTTAACCAAAACAGAAAACATCTTCACGATTGGTCAAAACAAAGAGAACATACTGAACTGGACAGCTTCCATCACTAACCCACTAGCTCGAGAAAACCTTCAAGATGATCCTCAAGGCTACCAAAACCTGAGTCTTCTATGAACCAAGCTCCCACTCTACCATTGAAGGTAAGCACTCATGAAGACCGAAGGTACTTAGAATATATACCGAACAGGAGGGTAGCTGACGCATTCCTTGACCTTTAACTGGCACCACTTAAATCCTTCAGAGAATTCCTGCTGAATAACGAACTCCACATCCAATGGTCGTGAATACTTTGATACCCAAACTAGAGAAACCACAACCCACCTAGAGCAGAACATACCTGCTTCTGAAAAAGGGTCCACCAACCAATATCTGCCCAACAAATCTGAAAGCAGCAAACCAACCAGCAAACTAACAGAACCCTCAATGATTTAACGTTCAACCTAGGAATCCTAATTATACCCCACTTAGAACTCGAACCACTGCCCACTGGTAATGAACCAAAACATAAACCAAGTAGCCCATCCAATAATAACGCCCTTGCTCACATCGCTAAGATACTTGTGCCACACCAAACCACTTGCGCACACCAGTGCTGACATACCGCCGCAACCACCACGACCAACATACCTCAAGCTGAGAACCCAACCTAACTCAAGAGGTCAAAAGCCTGCCCACTCCCTCTAACTTAGAAAAAATGAAGGCAAAATCCCTGCAAAAAAGATAACGACAACCCAAACTGACAATCTGCCACTTAAATCTGAGATCCAATTCCAACCAATCATGACAACCGCTTCCTCCCCGTGTCTCAAGGCTCAAGGCACGACATCTAACAAAACCCTCGAGACTTCCAATCAACATACTCATATGGGTCTGAACCATTTAACCCACATCAATATCACTACAAGGGCTAGAACAACACAAAACGCATCTTCGTCATACTCTCACTCTCTCAAGAGTGGCTAATCCTTCCTCAAGCTGACCCACTATGAACCGCGCCTAAACCAGGGAGTCCACCGCTACCTCATCCAATAACGCTATTGGTCGGCTGACCCCATACTACTCATCATACCACATTTGCTACACAACTCTCCATTGGTGCCAGACGACTATCCCATGAATACAGTCACCTGCCCCACAATTTAAACACTCTTAGGGAAAAGGATTCAATCCCACAATGGTTGGACTCAGTCAAGAGCTGTGAAGCAGGACCAAACCCCTTAAACTAAGATCCTTTAAACCATGTAGCATGTGACTTAGAATATCCACTCGATAGCTAGTTCACACAGGAAAGAGTCACACAACAACCAAACAAGGGACCTCTATAGGAACTAAGGCATCACATAATTAGGCAATTCTATCATACAATTCCTGAAGATCCCTAGTAGGGGTGGATGTGTATGGTGCTCGGGGGGTCCCGGGCCACTGCTTCACTTCGGTCCGTAAGGGTAAAAAAAATTCTATTAGGTGCACCAGCTTCAAATTTTTCGGGTGACACTATACTTTCGAGAATTCGAGGCACAAAAAATATAAAGTGTAAAAAATTCTAGTTCAATTACATAAAGAAATTTAACCCAATAGCTCAAACGCATAGTGAGTGGCCTAAGTTGTTTATTAAGTTTTTAACCCAATTGACGCATATACCCACCCATTACCTAATATCCATTGCAGTCAAAGAAAAGAAGAGGAAATCGATCCACTGAAAAGAAAAGAAATCAGCACTTCAGCATAGCACCTTCTGTGAAAGCTGCGAACAGCGAACGAGAAGAAAAAAAAAGTCGGCTCCCTTCCTGTCTCCATTCAATCGATTACAACCAAGATAGAAAGGCATAAGTATTTAGATTTTGCTTGGCTTGGCTTGACACTACTTTCAAACCTACAAATCCAATGAAACAAGTAAGTATTGATAATTTTAGCTTTATGAAATTAGTCAAATTAGTTGCTTTTTTGTTGAAATTTCTTATTGTTTAAGTGAAATTAGTAGTTATTAACCTTGAAATTACATGTTTACTTGTAACTTGTTGTTAGAATGATAGATACTTAGATTGTTGACCTTGAAATTATTCAAATTAGTTTCTTTTCCATTGAGTTTTTGAACAATTGGATGGCTTATTTGTTTGATATTGAGCTGTTAGGATAAAATTGGGTCCTTTTTTGGAAGAACAAGCATCAATAAATCAAGTGTTGGAGAATCCTCCAAAAAACCATGCTCTAATGATTTAAGTTTTGAAGAATCCTCTAAAAGACCATGTCCTAATCAATCATTCCCGTCAGTTTTTAATGTAAATCCACAACCTACAACTACTCCAATTACAAATGTTGAATTGAAAGATCTTCCAAAAGACCCGGGTGTTAGACCAAAGATTACAACTTACCATCCAAATCAAAGAGATGAAATAAGGAGGGCATATTTGCTTCTAGGACCTTGTCAACCAAGGGATCATGCATTCCCTTCAAAGAAAATAGGTTCAAAAGATAGACGTTTGTTGTTAAATGGTTTGATGACCTTGATTGGTTAGAATATAGCATAAAACAGAAGAAAGCATTTTGTTTATTTTGCTATGTATGTGGAGATATTGTGGGAAAACAACATGGGAGAGATGCATTTGTTTCACAAGGTTTTGATAGTTGGAATAAAAGACACTCATTAAGAGATCATATGGGTGGTATTGATAGTTTTCATCACAAAGAAAAAGAAAATTGTGAATTTATATTGAAAGAAAAACAATCTATTAGTGCAGCTTTCAAGAAGCAAACCAAGATTGAGGAGAGTAATTATAAACTTCGTTTAGATGCTTCAATTTGGTGTTGTAAATTTTTATTGAAAAATGGTTTACCATTTCGGGGTCATGATGAGTCGAGTGACTCTCTTAATAGAGGGATTTTCTTGGAGTTATTATCTTTCTTGAGAGACCCTAATGAAGGCATTCACAATGTCACCTTAGACAATGCTCCTCAAAATAATCAAGTGACGTGCCCGAGGAATCAAAAGCAAATTGTTGAATGCTTTTCAACAGAGATAGATGTAGATATTTGCAAAGAAATTAGTAAAGATGTGTTTTCTTTATTGGTTGATGAAACTAGTGATGTATCAAAAAAAAGAACAAATGGCCATAGTTTTGAGGTATGTCGACAATGAGTGGTGCACGTGAAGGATACATCCTCTTTGACTCTTAAAGTTGCCATAGATGATGTTTTTACCCGTAACAGTTTAAGTATGTCCTAGGTAAATATAAATTTTTTTTATTCCTTATTATGAATTTTAATTGAATATTATTCGATTTAATGTTTAATATCTTTTTTTATCAGGTAAGAGGACAAGGTTACGATGGGGCAAGCAATATGCGAGGTGCATTTAATGGTCTAAAAGCTTTGATTTTACAAGAAAATGATTCAGCACATTATGTTCATTGCTTTCCATACCAACTTCTTTTAGTTATTGTGGGTGTAGCAAAGAAGCATGATGGCGTGGATGATTTCTTTGAGCAACTTTCTTTGGTGGTTAATGTAAAAGACAAGACATGCTATGGGAAAGTCAAAGAGAAAGGGTGCAATTGTCAATTGGAAATGGTGAACTTGAATTTGGAAGAGGGTTAAATCAAGAGAACTCGCTTATTCGAGCGGGAGATACAAGATGGGGTTCACATTTCAAAACCATCACAAGCATAAGATAAACCAGAATAACAATATACCTGGATACCGATCTCACATATCACTACAACATACAAGCATAAGATAAACCAAGATAACAATCCTAAGGGTCGGCCTTGGTGCCTTCGACCCATAAGTACAGTGAGTAAAACTCACCTCGAATGTAGAAGCTCCTCGAAAGAAATCCCCAGATGTTGCCCTGCCGGCTTCCCGAGCTATCAATACCAACAACACACCAAATTAGCAATTGGGTTCCACGCCATAATCCATAATCCATACTTGGGATAAAATGACCATTTTACCCCTGACCCAACATACACCAAAACTGAGGCCCAAAACCAAGAGATCCATAAAGGCCCAATAATGGCCCAATTTTTTAAATTTGGCCCAACCCCATATGGGTCTTATCCTAAGCCCATATTTTCTTAAAATCCAAATAAAGTTATCACACACACTCCTCGCGACAAACTTGGTCAAAGATATAAATCAAAGTCAAAGTCAATGGTCCAAGTTGACCCAACTCGTCGAGTTTTTCCATCAATCTGCATAGATCAGGAAAACCCAAGTCAACTCACCAAGTTGACCCACCAGCTCGCCGAGTTCCTCTATCAATCTGAAAATGTCGGGAAAAACCAAGCCAACTCGCCGAGTTTGTCCAACAAACTCGTCGAGTTCGCTAGCAACCACCTCTAAACACATAAGCACTCAATCTATGACTCCAAAACATAGATCTGACTTCCTTGAGCGGGAAAACCATGTAAAGTTGCCTATTTTACGCTCATGCATGTCTAAATGAAGGTCTTATGCTTGGAATGGATTTAAATGGACTTAATAATTGACTTAATGCATGCATGACACCAAAATTCTTGTAAAGTTTGCACCTTTAAGTTCAAGGGTACCAAAACCAACCCAAATCTGAAAGAACAACCCCCAAAAGACTTTACTCCATTATCATCCCCAAAAAGAGACCAAAATACTACAAAACCCAAAATAAGGAGATCTAATCAACTATTAAGAAAGGTTAGGACTTTATACCCGAAATGTGTTGGAAATGGAGCAAAGAACCCAGATCTGAAAAATCCTACTCGAACCACCACTTTGTACCAAGATTTTCTTCCTTTAATGATCTTTAAACAGACCAAAATACGCCCACCATGAACTCAAAACACTCAAGAAGGCTCTAGGGTTTCGAGATTAGAGTTAAGGGTTGTGGAGGCTGGAAATTAGGCCAACACCTAAGACTTAAGGTGTTTAAATAGGGTGTAACACCCTAAAATTAAGGTTTCCTTCTGAGTGGCCAACTTCCCGAGTTGAGGCTCCTCAACTTGTCGGGTTGCCTCATTAAACTTCGCAGTCAATCCAGCTTCTACTCGCCGAGTTGAGGCTCCTTAAATTGTCAAGTAGACCCATTAAATCCCCACGATTCTTCATCTTCAAATCGTCGAGTTGGCTCCTCCAACTCACCAAGTTCAACTTGAAATTGGCATAATTGCACTATTAACCTTCTAGATTCTGGGTGTTACAATGGTGGTGGTGACTGAGAAATTAAAACGAGTGCCTTTTGTCTAAAGTATTTACTAGTATTCATGATCTAAGCAATCAACCAGCCACTTACCTTGTTAGCAAGAGTGTAGTGGGGGTTTAGACTAATATCGCAAAATCAATCAAAAGTCTAGATTGTCATAACATAGATCTGGACAAGATATTTTCCTTGGTTCCAAATCATAACTCTAGAATCCTTCTTTTTAATGAAAAACGTTGTGGGAGAGTTACATTGCAAATCGGATTCCTTTATCTTTATGAGTTGGAATCAGTAAAGAAATGACAGCTTATGGATCGTCTTTATAGTGCCGGTTTCTCCTGGCAATGGAGATCCAATCCATTTGATGATGTTGCGAGAACATAATTACATTACTTTTATTCCATGTTCTGATCTATGGTTTTCCCTCCTCCCCTCAAACATTGGATTCCGGTTCAACTTAAACTCAAAGGACATGTATTTAGTGGGTATTCTAAGGAAGTTGGTGACTCAAAACTCAATCAAGTTGTGGGACAAAAAATTTGGTGGTCAAAACTTATTACCCTAAGTGAAATGTTTTGTGTGGAGGATTGCAATAGATAGGATTCTTTTTGCTCATCCGCTTAGCCTCAAGGGTATTTTAGTCCAAATTCCAAATTGTCAATTATGTGGGATAAATAATAAATCTTCAAATCGCCTTCCGGAAAAATGTGGCTTTTCCAAGGAGGTATGGTATTGGATTTTAAAATGGTACTAACTTAGCAAAGTTCAATTTTGTACAATGCATCAGTTTATCGATTTTTTTGCTTCATGGGGGAATTGTCCTAAGAAGGGATATTCGTAACATGATATTTTACTCCATTCTATGAAACATTTAGTTAGCAAGAAATAACAAAACTTCCAGCTTGGTGCTTCCCCGACTAAAATTGCGGACTATAACCTACAAACATATGAATGGATCAAGAACACGTGGAATTGGATGGTAGATTGGTGGAATGGAGATGCTCCTGTAATTTGCTATCGTGTGTTTTGTTCAATGTTTTAAAACCCGAGTTTTTAGTTGACCATGTATGATGACCGGTTCACGGGTCAACCGGTTGAACCGCCAGGTCAACCCGGTTTATGGTCTTTCTCTATTTTTATATATTTTTATTTTTCTGTATAATGCATACACATATAAAATCAATAATTTGATGTCCACAAAGTTTAAATATTGAAAAATATTGAAGAAACCGCAAACGGCTCGTTGTTTTGGCATTCGCTATTCTATCCAACTATCAAAGCCTTATTAAAACGGTTCAATCCGGTTTTAACTGGTTCAACATAAGCGGTCGAACCGCGATTTAGGGAAAACCTGGCCGGTTCGATCCGGTCCGTATTTTTACAAAAAAACCGTTCTCAATTGACCCGCTTTCTACCCCGGTCACGATCCAACCGGTTGAACCGGCCGGATCAACCTGGGTTTTAAAACATTGGTTTTGTTTTTGTAATTTCCACCCATCGTATTGTAATTTCCACCCATCATAGCTTCTTGTTGTGGCTTTGGGCCTTTTTATATAATTTCTTTGCTGTTTTCAAATGAATAAATAAATAAATAAAAAGACACTATTAAGCACGTGTATACACCATAGTAGTGGTGTTAGGCTCTAGCTTATCCTAATATCTTTAAAACAATATATGAATATCTCGATTCTCACTACTCACAAAGTCTCGGCTAGTCATTTACAAGTCCGAGTCTTCACATGTAAAGCCAAATCTATTATCAATGTTATCAAACAAACTTTATCCATAGCTATTGACATGATTTACTATACAAATTAACTTTTTTTAGAACAATAACTTTATTCCAAAAAAAAGTACAAATTAATAAATAAATACACCAAAATCAAATCTAACAAAGACCCGGGCCAAGGCTCCATAAGACAAAATTTGTCGAAATCATGTTAGTAGGCCCATCCATCATCATACCCAACACGTTTCATTTTCAAGGCACTTGTGTATATCGTACTAGTGGCTTTTATCCAAAAACCATCATATCCATCGTTTTTCATTCACATGGGCTGCAATATGGAAAAAAATTTAAAACATTTCTTCGGTATTTTAATTAAATATAACAATGGTGTTATACTAAAATCATAAAACGACTGAAATATGCTCGTTGTATCCAAAATATGTGATGAAAAAACATTAATTTTTGTATGAACAAGAAGTCATTTTGAAATATGTGTGCTTTTGATCATGGTTTTGATGTTTTTAACTATTTATGATTAGGCCAACTTGATAACGATCGAAGATACAGATTTATAAAGACCTTCATGTTTATTTAAAACACTTTTATATTATAAAAAAATAATGACAATATTAGAAAACAAAGAGTGGTTTTAATTGAATTTCGCTGTTCAAAAAATAATAGTAATTTAGATTTTACAATTTTATGTTTTGGTAAAATTATCAGTCCCACTACAAACTACGATCATATTTATTTTATAAGTTTGACTTAAATGTTTATACTCATCTACGTGATTTTATGTTTTTTCATGTTCCGTTTAGTATTTTAACCAACATAAACAAACAAATACAAAAATAATAATTTATTAAACAAACAATCATAAATAATAAAATTCCTACATTTATTTGTTCCTGTTAAGTTAACTTACCATAAACAACCACCCGTTGGTTGTTATTTATAGGATTTTCTAATATTTATCTTAAAAATACATTACTTACAAAAAATATAATCATAATTAAATATAAAATTTATTAATAATTATTCATAATTAATGTATTTTAATTCGTAATATTTTTCATAATTAATATTTTTTTATAATTAATACTTCTTATATACTATTATCTTATATATTAGAAAATCATTTCATTCATTGACAGCTTTAATATATTCACATTAGCCCTTGATGTTTCCAGCCATCTACTTGGCTACCCTTTCATTCTAGCTTCTTTCCACCTTCATCCCTACCACAACTCAGTTCCTTTTTTTTTTTTTATAAGTAATTTTTACATAAACAAACATAACAACTTATAATTTTTAATGACAAGATTGGGAACAATATTTTTCTCTTATATATTCAACAATACATTTCCAAAAAGTCTATAGGTACCAAACATATATAGTATTTGTGTATGAACCCAGACCACAAATTCTAATAGTACAAATCCGTTGACATCGGTTGACCATCAATCTAGAAACTAAAAAGAAAAAAGAAAAAACTTCCGGCAATTACTTCCGACGACGTTACAAAACCAAGTGCTGGGAAACCACCGGAGAAGATAGGTTTCCGGCGGGATGAACTTTCCGGTCCGGCAACTTCTTCTTCTGATTGGAGTAGTCGGCGGTAGGTGTCGCCGGCGGAAAATCTTGTGTTAAGTTCTTCATTTTCTTCTTGAGACGCTGCTGTTGCAGGTTTATGTGAGCATAACTGAATCCAACGGAAGACATTGGTGATTGACTGATTGTGGGTGGGAAATCGCAAATGTTGAGTGGTCTTTTTATAGGGGAAATTTGAAAGCTACTGGTTTGTGTCTACAAGAGGAATCAACGGGCGGACAATAGTTAAGTAAATACTCAATTATTGGTCTTGTTTAAAAAATAAATAATAATATAAAAACTTTTAATAGATATTTTTGAAATAAAAATTAATCATAACAATAATATAATAACTTTTAATGAATGTTTTTGAAGTAAAATTATGCAATAAAAATCAATCGTAGAGCATCTGAATGTAAGAATTTTTATTTATTTTTTTTTATTTTTACTTTTGACTTTACACCACTAGATAACGTTGAAATGTGTAAATTTATTTTTACTCACAAATTATCTTTTAAAGTTTCTATATTTAACCAATTGTGGTAACGATAATAATTCTCATTCGCCCTCATCTCATTCGTTAATTAGTATAAATACAAAATACATAAAGTAAAAGAGGACCGAGCCTAATACATACAAAATACAATAAGCCTCACAAGACTAAATACATCACAAGACTAAATACATCATACACATAAACGGTCCTCCGTAGTTGGAACGTTTGTCTGATCACGAGTATTCAAACTGGGCCGAAATTCAAGAAAATATCCGCATACTGAGATAATGAAGGAGCATGTAAAACCCGAAATTGACCAATGACAACTTTGTCTCGATGAAAATGAATGTCAATCTCAATGTGTTCAGTCTGATCCTTTGATGTTGAACTGGATTGGTAGATAGATAAACAGCACTAACTTTACCGTAATAAACAATAGTGGCACGAGAAGGAGGGTGATGAACTTCCCAAAGGAGATTCCGAACACAACATGTTTCAACAACCCCATTGGCAACCCTCATGTATTCAGCTTCAAGCTTCAACGCTTGATCGAGACATTGTGCCCTAACGTTTAAATGACCAAGAAATAAGATTTTGTCCCAAAAAGACATAGTATCCAGATGTGGAGTACCTGGATGAGGGACAACCAACCCAATCAGCATCTGAATATGAAATGAGACCACGGGCATGAGAGATGTATAATTGTGGCCCATGATCAATTGAGCCTCAGATATATCTTAGGATTCGTTGTAGGGTTGAGAAGTGGGGCTCCCAGGGGTAATGCATGAACAGACAAAATTGATGAACATCATAATCAATGTGTGGTCTCGTAAAAATTAGGTACCGAAGAGAACATGCAAGGCTTCTATACAAAGTAGGATCAGCAACTAAAGGGCCAGATGGACCAAGCTTAGCGGATTTATCAACAGGAGTGCGAGAGGCTTTTCAACTCATTATGTTGGCCCGTTCTAAAACTTATAAGGCATATTTCCGTTGAGATAGAAACATACCTTATTAATCTCAAGTAACTTTAACACCAAATAAAAAAATTAAGATCATCAAGATCAGTCATAGAAAACTCTTTGCTCAAAGTGGTAAGAGCCTACTAAAGAAGGTCCTAAGAGCAAGTAGTCAAAATAATTTCGTCCACATATAATAAAAGATACGTAGTGTGAAAGCCCTGACAATATATGAATAAGGATGAGTCACATCGACTGTTGGAGAAGTCAGTCCTACAAACAAATAGAGCAAAACGATGAAAACATGCCCGTACAGCCTGTTTAAGACCATATAAAGAGCGATGTAATAAACAAATATGATCATGGTGTCAAGGATCTTGAAATGCAGGAGGATGGTACATAAATACAGTCTCATTAAGATCACCATGATAAAAATGCATTGTTTACACCAAGCTGGCTAATATGCTAGTGTTGAAAAACCGAATGAGAAAGGACAGTACGAATAATGGTGTATTTGACCACCAGACTGAAAGTCTCACCACAATCGATGTTAGGCCGCTAAATATAATTGTTAGACACAAGCCTTTCTTTGTAGCGAGCTAGAGAGCCATTTGTGTGTTCTTTCTTCTCGAATAACCAAATGCAGTTAATAATATTTGGACCGACAAGACAGGTGCGCGCGCGCGGGGGAGGGGGGGGGGGAACCCACATTTCATTTGAGACAAAAGCAATAAATTCATCCTTCATGTAATTAAGCCAATTGGGATCTTTAAACGCTTGTGAGTAATTACAGGGCACGGGGTAGGAAGTCTCAACATGATGATTAAGTTTGCGCATAGGTTTAACAATATTGTAACGTAAGCGAGTACCCATCGGGTGACCCAAAACAATAGGAGATGGAGATAGGAGATCTGTTGACAGGCCAATATTGGCAAGATGAATTTAAGTACTAGAGGCAGAACTAGTATCAGACACAGATTAAGATATGTTAGTTTTGTTGAGGTGTTAGCTTAGGATTTCGAGATTGCCTCCTCGATAGTTTGAGTGGCAACGGGTATTACAAGAGTCTAACGAAATTGTTGAGACTGATGGTTGGTTTCATCAATAATGTCAAGAAACTCATAAGAAGGGGCAAATTTTGGAGTCTTATATCCAAACAAAAAAATAGATTTGTCAAAAGTAACATGATGATACAGAGTAATTTGTTGAGTTTCAGGATTCAGGCATCAGTACCCATAGTGTTGAGATAGGTAACCAAAAACACACACATAGTAGATTTGGGATAATTTATTTAAGGTGTGGATATGTGAGGATAAAAGAGACAACAAAACACATGTAAATGAGAGTATGAAGGGGTTTTATTGAATAATTTTTTTAAAATGAGATTGATTGTTAACAGTGGTAGAAGGAAGAATATTGAAGAGTTGGGTAGCCATGTGTAGGGCTTCTACCCAATATGTGGGAGGAAGGTGAGCAAGACACACAAGAGTATCAATCATGTTAGTAATGGTTCTAAGAATTCTCTTGTATTTTTCATTTTGTTGAGATGTACATGGGAAATAAAATCGCATTTGAATGCGATGAAGATTACATAGGTCATAGAATTGACTATTATTGAATCCCCCCCCCCCTATCGTAGTGGAACGATGTGATATTTGAACTGAAATGATTTTTGACATATTTTTTTAAAATGTAGAAATTTAGTAAACATATCATATTTATATCTCAAGGGCTCCCATACAAATTGAGTAAAACTATCTAGAAAAATGACATAATATTTTATTCCAAAGATACTAGCAATATGGGATGTCCAAATATTATAATGAATTAATTGAAAAGGACTATAAGAAGAAGAATCCGACAAACCAAAAGGTAGCCTAGTATGCTTTCCAAGTTAACATGCATGACATAAACTCAAATTTGTATTTTTTTTTTACATGAAATAAAATTTTCAGACACTAAATGTTGAAACAGGGGAAGACCGGGGTAATCGAGACATTGATGCCAAAGAGTCGAACTGGTGAAAACAAACACCTAAGGAGTTGGAGTGGTAACTGGATAAAGATCTCCTGAGATGTCACATCACAGAAGAGTGTGTGTGGTCTGAAGATCCTTCACAGAAAAGCCAAAAATGGTCATTAAATACCACACTAATTATCAGTAGTAAAACGATGCACAAATATAAGATTTTTGATGATATTGGGAGTAATAAGCACATTTAAAAAAAAAACGAGAGTACGATACATATTAGAATAAGAGATATTAGTGTCACCCATATTACTTACAACGATTTTATAACCACCCCGACTAATACTGAAGTATAAAATATGTTATTTGATTTGGTTTTGAGTATACCTGCTTCAGAGTGTAGGTGAGTAGTTTCCATGGTGTCCATATACCAACCATTGTGATTAGGGTTGCTCAACGACATGGCATTAAAGAGCTCATGAAAAGATATGGCTTGGTCTGAGTGTTGGGAACGAGTAGTTGTGCTAAACCACTGCCATAATGGGAAGGGATAACGTTGATTTTGAGTAGTGGTAAAGGCTTGTTGACGTTCGATTGGCCCACTTTGACGTTGAGAAGGTTGTTCTACTGGAGAAGTCCATTGGTTTGAGTTCTTAGGCCAGTTGGAGCAAATATGGTGTTGGGTTGGTGTAGGAAGTAGGTCGACCTGCTAATGTTGTTGATAGGAGTCCATAGTAGCTAGCGGGTAAAAACCAAAACCGCATCTAGTGGGCAATTGATGGTTGCCATCACCATGTTGACTTGCAATGTTAAAGGATGACCGTCCACCACGACCACCGTACCTACCCACCACGTCTATCGTGACTATCTTCCCGGCCTCTACGACTCTCACCGCCGCGATTGGATGAGTGATTACTTGAGTTGCTAGTGACTAAAGCAGTTGGAGAAGAATCATTGGGATACGATAACGACCTGATGTGTCGACAATCGTGTTTAATTAGGCATTGTATTCCACTTCAAGCATAACATGAGTATCAAAGAATGAATGTAAGTATTTGGAGTGATGAATCTGACAAGCAATGTATCCAAACTTCCAAGGCCAAACCATTTTGTCGTGTAAATAACCTAGTTCTTTTTCGAAACTTCCACATCCAAATTATCCAAAGTATCAGCAATGGTTACCTACAAGATAAAATTTATCTTTGAAAGGCTTGGAGATTCAATCGATTGTATGCCTTATCTGTAATGATGGAGTGGAATCAGGAAATCATGTGTTTTTTTCTTGTTCTGTTGCTAAGGCGGTCATTCATAGAATATTGAGTGGTGGGGTTTGGAGGAACATGAAATCAACTCTACTATTGATTGGTCTGATTGGTATGGTAACATCAGACTGAGGAATAATTTGAAAGACATTCTGGAAGGGGTGTTCTTTGTTGCCTGGTGGTTTTTATGAATATTTCGAAATATGGTTGTTTTTGGTAAAGATATACCAAAAAAGAGTACTATTTTCGATAACATTGTTTCTCATTCTTATCTTTAGTGTTCTAATAGGTCTAAGTTGTCTATTAATTGGGTATTGTGGCTTCAAAACCCAACTATTTTGTTATTGTATTGGTTTAGACCTTTTTGTGCTAGCTCCTTGCTAGTTTTGTTTTTTTAATATATATTTCTGTTGTTTCTAAAAAAAAAGTATCAACAATGGTTTTTATTTTTGTGTAGTAAGCAACGACAATAGAATCATCCATGGTGATGGATCAAAGTTCAATATCTAATTGCATGGCTCAGGAGTCAGCGTTGGATCAAAACAAGGTCTCGAGTTAAGACCATAAATTGTGTGCATTGGAATTCCTTTTCAAGGACATTTGAAGTAGGAAGGTGACAACGTGTTATAAATCCAACTTTTGACAAAGGATTTTCCACGTTCCCGCTCCTCCATGTTAGAGGAGGTAGGGTCCTTCAGAGGTTAGAGATGATCGAAAACTCCAAACTCACAACAATAGGTCTCTAAAAGTTCCCTCCATGTGTCATAATTCATGTGATCATAATCCAAGATAAGAAGAAGTGAAGCACAAATGTTGGAGATCCCATATGGTTTTTCGCTAAGGGGAATACCTTTACTTGCATCTCCGATCATATTGATGATCAACTAGAATGAGATAAAGCAAGAAGAAGGACAAAAAAGAAGGTAGAGGAGGATGCTGACTTGATGGAGTTTGTTGGAGTGTTAGGTTCACCTCTTCTCAACAAGAAATGTGTCTTGCTTAGGAATGCCTTGATATACACCACACTCCCATTAAATTGGAAAGCTAGGAACATGTTAATGTTCAACAAAAAGAGAATTGCTCTCTTGGAGACAACATATGACATTCAATTTATTGTTTTTAATTGATATAACATATGTCCAATTCAGATGAATTAGATTGGTTAATATGAATTTCCTCTTCTTGACCTTTCTTTGTAAAAGTTGTCTCTAGTCTAGTGTTACGCTAGAGACTGTCACACCCCCAAACCAAGGATGGCGGAAACGTCTGGGGATGGAGGACTTCATGTACAGTATCACAACAACGTGTATAATAGTGCACAAAGTAAATACAACCATCATTAATATAATTGAAAAAGTTACACCAAAGTATATGTTTACATGTTTCAAAATCAATTACATTATGATGAAAAAAAATAAATTGTTGACGGTTTAACGTCCCATCCTCAAAGCGCTGAAGTTTTCCAGTTTCACTGATTTCCTAAGAATACAAATAGTTTTGAAAAAGTGTCAACAATTAAGTTGGTGAGTTCATAAGAGTTTTGTTTGAAGTAGAAACCGTTTTCCTTGAAAAATCGATATAGTTTGATTTCCAGAAAATCCAATATTATCTTAGTTAAGTGTGAATAGGAATATTCCGATATGATGCATTAATGAACCCTAGAATGACCCGTAGAGTTCCTCTATAATCGTCCAGCGTATATAAGTTATATAAGGTTTAAATTAGATAAAATGTTGAATATAGTGGGTCTGCCCTATGTCCACAACCCAACGAGGAACAGGAGATGAGGTGGGCCCCACCAATTCTAAGCCAATCGAGACTAAATTCTTATATGAATCAAACATATACGTTCGGCGATTATGGTTGAAGTCTAACAATTCTAGATGAAATATAGTTTTAATATCATAATAACTATCTTAAGTGAACCTGGTACTTTGTATTGGTACCCCCTTTTTGTATAAAGACACGACACTTTGTATTTGTACCCCTTTTTGTATAAAAACCCGGTACTTTGTATTTGTACCCCTTTTTGTGTATAAACCCGGCACTTTGTATTTGTACTCCTTTTTGTATAAAAACCGGCACTTTGTATTTGTACCCCTTTTTGTGTATAAACCCGACACTTTGTATTTGTACCCCTTTTTGTATAAAAACCAGCACTTTGTATTTGTATCCCTTTATGTATATAAACCCGACACTTTGTATTTGTACCCCTTTTTGTACGAGTATGTTATGTAAATGATCATAAACTATACCTATTATAGTTTATTAAAATGTTTGAAATGTATATGTACCCTAACTATACCTATTATAGTTTAGTATATTTCTTTGTGGTGTTTAAGAATCCCATTCTATGTAAGTCAAATGTATAGTACAATATAGCTATGTTTAACTTACTTTGTTTTGTACTAATGATTATGATGGATGATTCTTATAAATTCAGTAAGTAATTTCCTATTATACAAATATATCATAACAAGAAATACATGTAATATATGAAGTCATCAAAGACTTAACACTTTGCTCAACATGTTACAAAGTGTTTTGATAGTTAGAAGCTGTTAACTAATTCTTAATCTTTCTGCACTGTTTTAGAAAAATCATACAAAGTCGAAAACTAAATCCGTAAGTTCTGGGAGTTCCTAAAATGAGTCTAGTTTACTCATAATTTTATCATGATTTTTCGAAGCCTTTAACTTGTACTAAAATGCTCATATTCACAGACTGGTCCGGATTTGTGTTTGAAAAGACAGGCTGTTTTGTAAAAATCATCATAAATTGTAGAAAAATCGTGTGGAGATGTGCAAGTAGTCATTTTAAAGCTAGGAAGTGGAACTACTTGCACCTAAAACAGTTTTGAATAATAAAATGTTTAAGTTGTCCAAAACAGTCCGTGAATGGAGTTGAACTTTTCTGATGAAGGCTGTTAGAAAAATTTAGTTATGTTCTTGGTGTTTTAACTTGTATCCCCCCCCCCCCCCCCCCCCCCCCGTTAAAAACTTGAGAAAACATTAAAATTTAGGGTTATGAACTCACCTTAAGTGATTTCAGTAGATGATTGTTGAAGAATGGAAATGTTTAACTCAAGAACACTTGGAGATGCCTTGAAGATTTTCGAGAATCTAACATCATAGTTATGGAGTTTGTGTAAACAATCAATGATTTGAGTAGAATGAAGTGAAATAATCATAATGAGGATGAATTATACTTACTAAGAGTGAAAGAACACTTGAAAATCAGCCTTGAATCTCGAATTTGGTGGAGAAAAAGTTTGAGAGAAAAGTAGTGTTTGATACTTAGTGAAAGGAGAGCAAATGAGAGAAATGAGGAGAGAGGATGTTTTGTTCCAGCTCTAAAAACGTGGGAATGGGTGGACATTGAGTGTAAGGGACATTGAAGTGACCTAGGTAAGGTGGGGAGGTGTGGCTGGTCATAGAGTGGGTGTGGGGTGGTTGCTTGTGACATAAGTTAAGGCAAGGTCAACACTCCACCTTAAATAAATCCCCCATTAGATCTTTATTATTTAGATAACGATTTTCATGAAAATATGTTTAAATTATGAATATTTAGGTTTTATTATGTTAAAATATAATTTCTGGAGAAAATCCCGCGTTAAAAACACGAAAAACGGGCTTAAAATGTTAAAAATATCAAAAATGGGCTAAAAGTGACAAAATTCCGAAATCTGGCCAAGGTTCGGCCTTTTGATGCTAGAACCGAGAGGAGAGAGGGTAGAAACCGAGAGGGGAGGAGAAACCAAGAGAAGAGAAGAGAGAGAGCAGAGACCGAGAGGTGGGAGAAGAAACCGAGAGAAGGGAAGAGAGAACAGAGACCGAGAGGAGGCAGAGAGGCGACAGAGATCGAGAGGGGCGAGGAGACAGAGACCGAGACTCGGTCTCGGCTACAGGGGTTCGGTTATCCAAGTTCGGCCAAGCAGAAACTCGGTTCGGTCCTGGTACTTTCGGTCCTAAGTCTCGGCCTTAAGGAGCTTCGGCTCCTTGAGAAGGGTTTCGGTTCCTAAGGTTCATTTTTCTCGTTTTTACCCCGTTTTAAGCCGTTTTTGACCTGGTTAAGGGTCGGAATGACCCGAATGATTCTAAAAAGTTACGGGAACTTTTGAGAGAGATTTGGGAGAGATTTCACATACTTGGAGAGATTTGGGAGGGATTTGACATTCTTGGAGAGATTTCTCATACAAAGAGATATTTGAGAGAGATTTCACATACTTGGAGAGATTTAGGAGAGATTTGACATTCTTGGAGAGATTTCTCATACAAAGAGATATTTTAGAGAGATTTCACATACTTGGAGAGATTTGGGAGAGATTTGACATAGAGAGAGATAGAATGAAAACGATTGAGAGAGGTTTCATGTGTGGCATTTGTGAGTGTCTGGCTTCGCAATGCAAGGTTTGTAAACCCTGTTAAGCCTTGTTTAAGGATCTTACACGCTCCCGATGAGTATGCAACATTTTTTTATCGGTTTGGCTCGCCACGTACCACAGTTTTAGGTTAAGGAGATCTAGACGTACACACTTCTCGATTTATTATCTCTCATCAAAATAGCGAGTTGTTTAGTAAATACATAACGTAAGCCCTAGTACACAAGGGTTAGTTGAGTTGACCGGTTTGACTTGTTGACTTTATTTGACTTTGAACTGACTAGAATTTGACGGTTGTCACATCATCCCCCTGTTAGAGGGAATTTCATCCCGAAATTTGCACTTCGAATGGGGATCCAAGAATTCAGAGGAAAGATGGGGGAAACTTTTCGCAGTACAAGAAATTGATTATGGTGGGGAATAACTTGCCCGATGTCACATGACGGTCTTGGAATTTCTTATTGTTTACGCTCTCAGTCTAATCCTTTCCATTACTACTATGCATGCTTTAATCGATGCTAGATTTAACATATAAAGAAATTTAGAATTTAAACGTCGAAGTTAGAAACACGTAGTGATATTTGCGGGCAGTTCCGGGGTGGTTTCTCCTTCGGTGATTGCAAGCACCCTTCCACCACCATCGGCATCTCTTGTTCTTGGGCAGTCCCTTTTAAAGTGTCCCGTTTCTCC
The DNA here is from genome assembly GCF_052625555.1 of Lactuca saligna. Lineage (NCBI taxonomy): Eukaryota > Viridiplantae > Streptophyta > Magnoliopsida > Asterales > Asteraceae > Lactuca > Lactuca saligna. The sequence goes on from NC_136421.1 coordinate 77,589,087, forward strand.
ACACTTGTAACAGGTTGGGCTTACTCCAAAGCCAGGGACCTGGTTGATGGGTCGTGCTGGTGCCTTACAGAAATGAACAGTGTGCCCCTCTCTGTCGTAGTTTTTGCAATGCATCTTCCGGCAAGCCCCAGTGTGATGGAAGTTACACTTGTTGCATTTCGGAAGGGTTCCGGCGTATGGTTTCATGGGAGTTGGCGTGGTGAGGGTTGTGGCAGCATGAACAACAAAGATTTGTTGCTTCATAGCGAGGCTCTGGGATGATTGGTCCTTCTTGTTGTCCCAAAACTTTCTTTCGTTGCTCCCTCCTCTTGCTTGGGTAAGGGTGGTTGTCATAGTGTCATGGTTGGCATGATGGTCGATGAGTTGTTGTGCCAACTCCTTGGTGCTATCGAAGGTAGTTGGTCTTGAGGCCAGTACGCTATCTTGAATTTCGGGGGACAATCCCCAGAGGTATTGCTCCAACTTTTTGTCTTACGGGGTGACCATAGCAGGACAAAGGAGTGCTAGATCACAAAATCGGTTGGTGTAAGTTGTAAGATCGGAGCCTGCCATTCTGAGATTCCACAGTTCTTGCTCCAGCTTTTGCACTTCACCTCTTGAGCAATATTCCTTCAACATCATCTTCTTTAAGTCCTCCCAACTTAACGAGTTAGCCACTACAAGCGTAAGCGACTTAACTCTGCCTTTCCACCGAGTGAGAGCTCTTCCGATGAAGGTGAATTCCGCGTACTTGACTTTGCTCGCTTCGGGGCAAGCACAAATCTCAAAGATTGCTTCGGTTCTCTCAAACCATTGAATTAGTGCGAGGACACCCCCACTTCCATCGAAGGAATCGGGTTTGCCATTTGTGAAGTCCTTGTAAGTGCATTCCTTTGTGCGTCCTGTACTATCCCCGTGGTTAGAGTTTGTGGCTCCAGATCCAACACCACCAGTGCTATTTGTACCAATTTGTGACATTGCAGCTACCACGGCTGCCGCTACTGCAGCTTGGAACATTGTGGGATCAAACTGAGGAGGTGGCGTTGGAGGTGGTGGCGCTGTGCTGCCAGAAGGTCTGGGTATTTTCCTTGGTGGCATCATTCTATCATGAGTTTGCAAAAAAAATGATCATATGGTAAGTTTCTACTAGCAAAGACAAGTCAGTTGTTATAGAATTAGATTTTTCTGCATTATTCTCCGATTTAAGAATGCCTTATATGTAATTCATAAAGGAAGTCCATATAAATGAACTTCATGAGTTTAGTAGGTTTTGTATCCAAGTGAAGCCTTATAATTGACCCAGGCTAGGTCCTTATTATGACCAATTGAAGTATGTTCTCGAAGGTTTGACCTACATCCCTATGATTCAGTCTTATATCAGAGTAGGAGTAAGTTCAGAGAATGATCTTATGACGTTTGTCGTTTCAAAATCGGGTTCCATTGGTTGGTGAATAACATGATCCAACCTTGGAAAGAAATTGGTAACGATCCCGAAGCTAAATTACTCTAGTCCAACAACTTGACTAAAGTGGGTTTCAGATAGACTCATAAGGAAGTATTCGAACAAAGAGTGTCACAGAATTTATCTGACTGACAACGTCATTGATGTTTAAGATGTAACAGGCTTGGGAAAAATTGACTTTGTAGAGGGTCTTACATCACATCCGGAGCAGGAGAGTTTTGGCCGCCTAAAGGCCTAACTAAAAGTACTTACAGTACAAGATGGTTTCATAGAGGATGCCAGACAGGACATAGATAGGAAAAACGATTCCTTTTTAACAGGGAAGAAAGTAAGGCATCTACTACTGGTGGCGGTCATCCCTTTGGTGAACCCTCAGTTCAGCTAGTTGTCGCTCCATATCAGGCAGGTGCCTTTCGTATACCCTCTGGCGTACTCAGAGTTCTATGACTTCGGTTCGTGTTTCAGTCAGTGCTTGCAGCAGGGTTTTGTGGTCTCTCTCAGATTTTTCGCGATCGTGCTCAAGGCGATTGGTGCAGATCGTATGAATTCACACATTTGCATCAACCTCTACGGTACAATGGAGAGTTGTTATGCTCTGAATCTCGTTTCGGGTAACCCTACGGACCAGGATTGGAAGAATTCTATCTACTGAGCTTCCTTCGCTTATGTTGTAGAAGCTTCGGTCTCCATTAAACAGCATAGGTTGGTCTTGTTCTTCGCTCCATGTTTCCAAGCGCTCTACCCAAGGAGGCGTCGGGCCTTGAAAAGCCGGATGAGGGTTAGGATTCGGAACAAGAGTCATCGGGGTTAAGTTCTCCATTTCAGGTTGTGGGTCAGAACCATCAGCAAAGCCTTCAGGTTGGTGACCATCCACAGGGGTTGGGTAATCATTCTCTGGCTCCTCTCCGAGCCATTTGGTATTGTCGTGGTTAGGGTAGTACGGGTCATCGTGGGGAAGGAAATCCATCCATGATATCCATGCGAGAAATGGGGATATAAGAAATAACTAAGTAGACGTACTAATTAGATAATTATATGATGATCTTTATCAGGTACTTCAACGCATTGTTTAGTGCATACTAGTCATATGTATTCGGGACAGGATAGACCTTCGAATAAGCGACCATAACTCTAAATCCCCAATCCAACGAGAACAGGAAGTAGAGCAAAGATCCACAGATTCTAAGTCTATGACGTCTTGGATACATAAAATTTTAATGTATCCACTAAGCAACTATTGACCTATTGATAAAAATCTATTTAGTTCTCAGATATGTAATTATAATAACACCAAGTACCCCTATGGTATTTCATTGTGGTAGTGTTGGTAAGTTTTTAGACTTGTTGCCACATCACAACCATTCTTAGGCATATGCTAATCACTCCTCGGACCAGCATAGTTGATCAGGCTATGCCATTCCCAAGACTGATCATACATCCCCAAGCTTACCTGTGATATCCAACAATCATTACTTTTGTTTTGTTCTAGAATGATGATGACCTTAGTATGTATGCATGCATGTATACTTTTCACAAGAAGCTATTTATTTCTAAAAGTATAGTTGTTTTGAAAACTTTAAATCAGATTCCTTCGTCCCAATGCATTTATAGTTTTTATATCTTATGTGGTTCGATATACTTAGTTCACTATAAACAATGCTCTGATACCAATCTGTCACACCCCCAAACCAAGGATGGTGGAAACGTCTGGGGGTGGAGGACTTCATGTACAGTATCAAAACAACGTGTATAATAGTGCTCAAAGTAAATACAACCATCATAAATATAATTGAAAAAGTTACACCAAAGTATGTGTTTACATGTTTCAAAATCAATTACATTATGATGAAAAAAAATAAATTGTTGACGGTTTAACGTCCCATCCTCAAAGCGCTGAAGTTTTCCTATTTCACTGATTTCCTGTGAATACAAGTAGTTTTGAAAAAGTGTCAACAATTAAGTTGGTGAGTTCATAAGAGTTTTGTTTGAAGTAGAAACCGTTTTCCTTGAAAAATCGATATAGTTTGATTTCCAGAAAATCCAATATTATCTTAGTTAAGTGTGAATAGGAATATTTCGATATGATGCATTAATGAACCCTAGAATGACCCGTAGAGTTCCTCTATAATCGTCCAGCGTATATAAGTTATATAAGGTTTAAATTAGATAAAACGTTGAATATAGTGGGTCTGCCCTATGTCCACAACCCAACGAGGAACAGGAGATGAGGTGGGCCCCACCAATTCTAAGCCAATCGAGACTAAATTCTTATATGAATCAAACATATACGTTCAGCGATTATGGTTGAAGTCTAACAATTCTAGATGAAATATAGTTTTAATATCATAATAACTATCTTAAGTGAACCTGGTACTTTGTATCGGTACCCCCTTTTTGTATAAAGACCCGACACTTTGTATTTGTACCCCTTTTTGTATAAAAACCCGGTACTTTGTATTTGTACCCCTTTTGTGTATAAACCCGACACTTTGTATTTGTACCCCTTTTTGTATAAAAACCGGCACTTTGTATTTGTACCCCTTTTTGTGTATAAACCCGACACTTTGTATTTGTACCCCTTTTTGTATAAAAACCGGCACTTTGTATTTGTACCCCTTTTTGTATATAAACCCAACATTTTGTATTTGTACCCCTTTTTGTACGAGTATGTTATGTAAATGATCATAAACTATACCTATTATAGTTTATTAAAAGACTAAACTGCACAAATGGTCCCTGTGGTATGTTGAAAAATGCCACTTTGGTCCAAAAAGGTTTGGACTAGCACCAGAGGTCCAAAACTTTCATTTTGTTGCGTCTTTGGTCCAGTCTGTGGTATGTTATGTATTTTCCGGTACTTTGTATTTGTACCCCTTTTGTGTATAAACCCGACACTTTGTATTTGTACCCCTTTTTGTATAAAAACCGGCACTTTGTATTTGTACCCCTTTTTGTGTATAAACCCGACACTTTGTATTTGTACCCCTTTTTGTATAAAAACTGGCACTTTGTATTTGTACCCCTTTTTGTATATAAACCCGACACTTTGTATTTGTACCCCTTTTTGTACGAGTATGTTATGTAAATGATCATAAACTATACCTATTATAGTTTATTAAAAGACTAAACTGCACAAATGGTCCCTGTGGTATGTTGAAAAATGCCACTTTGGTCCAAAAAGGTTTGGACTAGCACCAGAGGTCCAAAACTTTCATTTTGTTGCGTCTTTGGTCCAATCTGTTCTGATTATTTTCAAAATGACGGATTTGCCCCTATTAATATGATTTTCTCTTTTTTCTTATTTCCTTTTCTGATTTTCTGATTAAAAAAAAACAAGAAAACAAAAATAAAAATCTCTCTCTTATTTCTTTTTCTGATTTTCTGATTTTCTCTTTTTTCTTATTTCTTTTTGTGATTTTCTGTTCTTGGACTAATACCCATGATCACCTTAAATCCACACATTTACACCATTGTTAGAACAAACATCACCAACCTCTACCTTTCACCTTGGACTATGACTAGCAGCCACCGAGGACCACCCATAGCCACAACCGAACTGCTGCTAAGGAGTTTCGATAACCAGCCACCAATAGTGAGTCCACCGGAAAACCACCCGGGACCACTGGAACATCACCGCTGCCACCACCCATCTACCTTCCTGTCATCGCCGATTAACCCACCACCCATAACCCTTTGCTTCTCCCCCCCCCCCCCCTCTCGTCTAACCCGTCGGAACAGAAAAGTAAAAGCAGCAGGGCTACCATTGCCGTTGATGTTGAATCTCGTCGGACACCATCAACCTCTTGATACCCCCACCATTTTCTACCATTGGTAAGCCACTACCTCTCTCTCTCTCTCTCTCTCTCTCTCTTTCTCTCTCTCTCTCTCTCTCTCTCTCTCTTTATATTCTTTCATCGAGACCCACTGTCGATTACAACAGATCTGTGGCTCAAATTTCAGATCTATTCATATCCGTTTTTCAGATCTATTCAGATCATTGGTTGAAGTTTGATCGATTTTTCAGATCTATTTAGCGCTACCCCCATTCTCGGTTCGTCCTCGTTACTACCCTTGCTGCCTCCTGTTTTGCTTTCCTTCCGACAAGAACAAAGAGAAGGGAAGGGAGTTGGGTTTGGTTTGATCGGTAAAGGAAGTGGGGGAATAGAGGGTGGTGGGCAGATGCGGAGGTAATGTGGTGGAGCAAGGTGGTCCTCGATGGTGTTGGGGTATTTCTTGGTGTCGCCGGTGGTCAGGGAATGAAGCAGCAACGAGGGGAAGAAAAGAAAATGAGAGAGAGAAAAGGACGTGTTCGTTTATGGGGAAGAAGAGAGAGAGAGAGAGAGAGAGAGAGAGAGAGAGTTTTGTCTTTTCTTTTAATTTGAGAGAGAGAGAGAGTTTTGTCTTTTCTTTTAATTTTTATTTTTTAATTAGTCAAATATTTAAATAAATAAATAAAAGTGAAAAAGTAAAAGGTAAGGGTAAAATCGTCATTATAAAAAAGTTCAAAGCAAATTGGATCAAACTTGCAACAAAATGAAAAGTTTGGACCTCTGATGCTAGTCAAAACTTTTTTGGATCAAAGTGGCAAATTTTAGTTAACCACAGGGACCATTTGTGCAGTTTTGTCTTATTAAAATGTTTGAAATGTATATGTACCCTAACTATACCTATTATAGTTTAGTATATTTCTTTGTAGTGTTTAAGAATCCCATTCTATGTAAGTCAAATGTATAGTACAATATAGCTATGTTTAACTTGCTTTGTTTTGTACTAATGATTATGATGGAGGATTCTTATAAATTCAGTAAGTAATTTCCTATTCTACAAATATATCATAACAAGAAATACATGTAATATATGAAGTCATCAATTACTTAACACTTTGCTTAACATGTTACAAAGTGTTTTGATAGTTAGAAGCTGTTAACTAATTCTTAATCTTTCTTCACTGTTTTAGAAAAATCATAGAAAAATCATACGAAGTCTAAAACTAGATCTGTAAATTCCGGGAGTTCCTAAAATGAGTCTAGTTTACTCATAATTTTTATCATGATTTTTGGAAGCTTTAACTTGTATTAAAATGCTCATATTCACAGACTGGTTCGGATTTGTGTTTGGAAAGATAGGCTGTTTTGTAAAAATCATCATAAATTGTAGAAAAATCGTGTGGAGATGCGCAAGTAGTCATTTTAAAGCTAAGAAGTGGAACTACTTGCACCTAAAACAGTTTTGAATAATAAAATGTTTAAGTTGTCCAAAATAGTCTGTGAATGGAGTTGAACTTTTCTGATGAAGGCTGTTAGAAATTTTAGTTATGTTCTTGGTGTTTTAACTTATATTCCCCCCTTAAAAACTTGAGAAAACATTAAAATGTAGGGGTATGAACTCACCTTAAGTGATTTCAGTAGATGATTGTTGAAGAATGGAAGTGTTTAACTCAAGAACACTTGGAGATGCCTTGAAGATTTTCGAGAATCTAACATCATAATTATGGAGTTTGTGTAAGCAATCAATGATTTGAGTAGAATGAAGTGAAATAATCATAAGGAGGATGAATTATACTTACTAAGAGTGGAAGAACACTTGAAAATCAGCCTTGAATCTCGAATTTGGTGGAGAAAAAGTTTGAGAGAAAAATGGTGTTTGATACTTAGTGAAAAGAGAGCAAATAAGAGAAATGAGGAAAGAGGATGTTTTGTTCCAGCTCTAAAAACGTGGGAATGGGTGGTAATTGAGTGTAAGGGACATTGAAGTGACTTAGGTAAGGTGGGGAGGTCTGGCTGGTCATAGAGTGGGTGTGGGGTGGTTGCTTGTGACATAAGTTAAGGCAAGGTCAACACTCCACCTTAAATAAATCCCCCATTAGATCTTTATTATTTAGATAATGATTTTCATGAAAATATGTTTAAATTATGAATATTTAGGGTTTATTATGTTAAAATATAATTTTTGGAGAAAATCCCGCGTTAAAAACACGAAAAACGGGCTTAAAATGTTAAAAATATAAAAAATAGGCAAAAAGTGACAAAATTTCAAAATCTGGCCGAGGTTTGGCCTTCTGATGCTAGAACCGAGAGGAGAGAGGGCAGAAACCGAGAGGGGAGGAGAAACCGAGAGAAGAGAAGAGAGAGAGAGAGCAGAGACCGAAAGGTGGGAGAAGAAACCGAGAGAAGGGAAGAGAGAACAGAGACCGAGAGGAGGCAGAGAGGCGACAGAGACCGAGAGGCGACAGAGACCGAGAGGCGACAGAGACCGAGAGGGGCGAGGAGACAGAGACCGAGACTCAGTCTCGGCTACAGGGGTTCGGTTATCCAAGTTCGGCCAAGTAGAAACTCGGTTCGGTCCTGGTACTTTCGGTCCTAAGTCTCGGCCTTAAGGAGCTTCGGCTCCTTGAGAAGGGTTTCGGTTCCTAAGGTTCATTTTTCTCGTTTTTACCCCGTTTTAAGCCGTTTTTGACCTGGTTAAGGGTCGGAATGACCCGAATGATTCTAAAAAGTTACGGGAACTTTTGAGAGAGATTTGGGAGAGATTTTACACACTTGGAGAGATTTGGGAGGGATTTGACATTCTTGGAGAGATTTCTCATACAAAGAGATATTTGAGAGAGATTTCACATACTTGGAGAGATATAGGAGAGATTTGACATTCTTGGAGAGATTTCTCATACAAAGAGATATTTTAGAGAGATTTCACATACTTGGAGAGATTTGGGAGAGATTTGACATAGAGAGATAGAATGAAAACGATTGAGAGAGGTTTCATGTGTGGTATTTGTGAGTGTCCGGCTTCGCAATGCAAGGTTTGTAAACCCTGTTAAGCCTTGTTTAAGGATCTTACACGCTCCCGATGAGTATGCAACATTGTTTTATCGGTTTGGCTCGCCACGTACCACAGTTTTAGGTTAAGGAGATCTAGACGTACACACTTTTCGATTTATTATCTCTCATCAGAATAGCGAGTTGTTTAGTAAATACATAACGTAAGCCCTAGTACACAAGGGTTAGTTGAGTTGACCGGTTTGAGTTGTTGACTTTATTTGACTTTGAATTGACTAGAATTTGACGGTTATCACCGAGACACTTGTGTTTTAATATATTTTCCCGTTCCAAGAAATATACTTTTATCTTTTATTCCCATCTTCTTAGATCAAAGACAATGTTAAAAAAATGATTAACATTAGAAATTAATGGATTTAAATAAGAAAATAAATAAAAAATAAAAATATCTTTAATTTTCACCTTTAAATATTAAGACGTCCGTACAAAACAAATAACTCTTTGAATAACTTTTTCCATTCAACAATATGAATATAGATATAATCATATTTCTTCTTATTATTTATTTATTTGTTTTTTCGTCGTCCTTTTTCCTTTCTAGAAAAAGGTTTTGTGGCATTGAATTTAATGAGGATGAAGCGGCACATGCCTTTGTGATATTAATTTGTCTATAAATGGACGGCGGTTTGAGTACATAGATAAGTACAACGGCACCCAGATTTTCGAAAGATCATGTAACGGACAGCGAAATATTCCGTCATTACCAACCTTATTTCGTCCAATATTAACGGAGACGTGTATTATGCACTAAAGAATAAAGATGCCACTTTTGTGAATATTCCAAAAGTTTTTTATTTTTTATTTTTTACTTTGTAATCAAGTCTACTTTTTTTTCCTTAGATTTGAAAATTTTAAGGAGAAGGTATTTGATAAAAAAAAAAAACAAATCATTATACTAATAATCTTAAATAATGTTTTGAAAACCGGATCGGACATCAAACTGGTTGTCTTACCGGTTCGATGGTTCAACTAGTCCACCCGGTCGGACCGGTCAAAAAAACCGGAAAAACCGTGTGTATATATATATATATATATATATATATATATATATATATATATATATATATTAAAAAAACTGTTATTAACTATTATCCTAAATGATAATTTCAAAAATATATTCTTGCGTATTTTATAACATGTAGATTCTTAGTTAAATGGTTAAGTTGTTTCTAAAGAAAGTGAAATCCTTGTTTCGAAACTTGTCTTCACATGTTGTTATTTTAATTTATCAATAATTTCTTCTATCCCACATCGATCACAATATAGAACCTACAACCATTTAATCTTATATAAAAGGATTGTCAATTTCCGTTTACCTCTAAACTGGGAGTTGTCCCACATCGACACCTGCTGGTTTGATCCTCCATATAATGATAGTGATTGGACAAGTGGCCAACAGTTAAAGAAAAACAGGTTACTTAGTAGGTTTGATCGGGCCGGTTTACCCTGGTTTTAAATGAACCATCCGGTTTAACACCAGTTCAGTTCAGAAACAAATGGTTTTCGGGCCTGAAAAAACCGGTGACCTGACCGGTTTCCGGTTAAACCAGTTGAACCGGCCGGTCCGATCCTATCCGTTTTTCAAAACCATGGTCTTAAAGGACCCCCTTTATCTTTATCTTATTTTTTTTTCCTTAAATAAACAAATCATTATACTAATAATTACTTTTTAATAACCATTATTACATAATAATTTTAAGTTTTTTATTTCTAGTTATTAAATACTTAATGATGAATTTTTTACCAATCATAATACCTTTTTATGTAAAAGTATTTAAATAATTTTTTTTAAACTTGCAAAATAAAATAGGTTAAATAAAATTTTTTTTTATATATTTTTTTTAAACTTCCAAACTAAAATAGGTAAAATATATATATTTTTTAAATATTTTTTAGGTTATTAAACTTGAAAAATAAAATAAGTTAAATATAATTTTTTTAATATATTTTTTAGGTTATTTGTATGTAATTTATTAAAATCGTTTTATTTAAAAATATTATAACAAAAGACTACAAATATGACATTTATTAAAAAACAAAATTCTGAAAGAATACATATCAAAAGAGTTCAATTACATTCATATTTAATCCTTGAAATGTATCCAATGTATTTTAGAACTACGAGGCCTATGTTGATTGTATAATTTGAAACACAACCAATACATAGTTTGCTAGAAAGATACAACCGAACTTTTATGAGCATTCCAATATGTTGTGGTAGGAGGTATTGGGTAATTTCCTTTTAAAGACACCGAAATATCATGCCTGCCTACAAGTGCCACTGTAATGTTTCGGTGAGGTTGAAACTCTTCAAGACCTCTCCAAAAAGGGAAGCATGTTGTAGATTGTTCATGACTTAAACAATGAACAATCACACCAAACTTGTTGGCAATCAAGTAACCGATCAAAGGCATAATCATCCAATGTCACAAATATGCAGGTGATTCGAACCAACACAAAGACTCGTATACCTCATTGAACCCATCAGTAAAAACTTGTTGGTATGCATAAAATTGACTTTGTAACTCTTTAAGCAATTGTTTCCGAATGTATAGCCATTGGTATTCACTGTGCCCTAAACTAACAGCTACCGCTCGAAACCCACAGTTTCCATCACCGAGTACATCTTGTATCAACATTGATTGAAGTCGCATGTAGTTTTCCGTGTAATCCATCAATGGTGGAGACTCAATTAGTAAGTTCCATAATGATCTAAAAGAGCGTTGATCATCTTCCAACGTGATAATTTTGTTGCAATGCTTCAAAATGTTTTGTTCCATATGTCATCTACAAAGTAATCGGGCAACATCCAGAAAAACTGTTTCACATGCCTTGATGAGTGCCAATTCTCTGTCTGTGATTATTACACGTGGCTACATACACGTATCAAGCGTCAGATTTAGACAATTTAACAACCAAGTATAGTTGGCCTCCTTTTCTCTATGTATAAAGGAAAAGCCTACAGAGAATGTCTTTTGAGTTGATGTTACACCAACAATTTGAACCAACGACTTATTATATTTGTTGATTTTGTATGTGGCATCTATTATCAACACATGTGGAAATGCACGTCATATCCTCCAAGACATTGGATGAACGAATAATAAATTTTCTAACTCATTTGAATCACCTGTAGTAAACTCATAGACATAATCATTGGTGTGTAAAAGGGACATAAGAACCTGCATTGGAGTTCTTCCTGCTTGCTCGTGCATTCGAATCTTTTGTTGTGCATTGTATATTGTTTCAATTGTCGACACATTGTTTTCATTTTGAACCTTCAATGTTGACAGGATGTCACATGGTGCCACGTTCTTTCTTGTTAAATTAGCCACCAAACGAGTCTTGTCGACATATAACCGCCTTGCAAATGGATGACCCTCCATATGTTGTGCCGGTGGATGATTATCTTCATCACATATTACCCTTAGCATCCATTTATCATGTTCTTTTGAATACTTTCCTTCCAATTGAAATTGACAATTAGTCCTTTTGCTTCCAGATGCTCTACTTGTATATTCTTTAGGTTTATACTCTCTACCACGATCACATATAAGTATGACTGTATGCACAAAGTCGTTCCCATATTCCTTTGATCTTCTAGTAACAATGACATATCCTAAAGAATGTGTGGTGTTTTGTGTCCACTCCAATAATTCCTCACGAGACTTGAACTTCTCCAATCAAATTACAAGTGAGTTAGTATATATGTTGTATTTGAAAGCATCATAATTGATATAATTATATTGTAAACTAACAAATGAAATACATATAATGGCTAGTGTTTCATATTATTATCAAAGAGAAGTACAAATACGATGAAAAGGAAAGACATAATATATAGCCAAGCTAATTAGGGTTTCCTAGCGAAAAGGCCCAATCATAAAACCCAATACAAAATAAAGCCCAAAATATTATTAGGTTAACATCCCCCTTCAAACTCACAATGCAAACACAATAAGCATTGAGAGTTTGTCAGACAGAAAATGGAATCGAGGAGCAGTCAACGACTTCGTAAGAATATCAACAATCTGCAAAGAGGAAGGAACATAAGGAAGGGAGATAGTGCCCTTCTGGAGATGATGACGTGTGAAATGACAGTCAATCTCAATGTGCTTTGTGCGCTCATGAAACACTGAATTCTTAGCAATCATTATCCCACTCTCGTTATCACAATACAAAGGGATAGGCTGAGAGATGTGAACGCCCATATCTGCAAGAAGCCATCTCAACCAAACAATCTCACAAATGGTGATAGCCATGGCTCGATACTCAGATTTTGTAGAAGATCGAGAAACAACATCTTGTTTCTTGCTTTTCCATGATATCAATGAATCTACAAGAAAAACACAATACCCAGTAGTGGACTTACGATCATAAATATCATTATCCCAATTTGCATCACTATAGGCACGCAACTCAAGAGAGGATGAAGAATGAGACATAAGAGTGCGGAACTGAGTACCACGTAAATATCTCAAAATACGAAGAACAACTCCCTAATGAACAGTAGTAGGAGCAGTGACAAACTGGCTAACCACATGAACTGCATGAGCAATATCCGGTCTAGTGACAGTCAGGTAAACCAAACTCCCAACAATGGTACGATAAAGACTTGGATCTGATAATGGGACACCATCAGTTGGAGAGTACTTTGCATTACTCTCTATAGGCGTATCAACTGTTTGATTATCCGTGAGTCGTGAACGTTCAAACAAATCGGAAATATACTTCATTTGAGATAAAAGATAACCCTTTGGAGATTGAGCAAGTTCAATCCCCAAGAAATAACAAAGTAATCCCAAGTCTTTCATGGCAAAACGGTGAGCCAAATCACGCTTTAAAGACTCTATACCATCATGATCATCACCAGTAATAATCATGTCATCGACATACAAGGAAAGAATAATCCTCCCTGCATTCGTACATCGAATAAATAGAGCCGAATCATGGTTACTTGGTTGAAAACCAAGAGAAGTAATCACCGTAGAAAATTTCTCAAACCAAGCACGAGGGGCTTGTTTGAGGCCATATAGAGCCTTCCGAAGTCGACAAACTTCACCTGGTCGGTGAGCAATACCAGGGGGAGGAGACATGTATACTTCTAAATGAAGATCACCATTCAAGAAAGCATTCTTGACATCCATTTGATAAATCTTCCATTGACGAATGGAAGAAACTACAATCAAGGTGCGAACAGTCGTCATTTTTGCAATAGGAGCAAACATCTCCTCATAATCCATACCATATTTTTGCGCGTACCCTTTTGCAACAAGTCTGGCTTTATAACGCTCAACAGATCCATCAGACTTTGTTTTAATTTTATAAACCCAACGACAACCAATCGTGTGTTTTCCAGGTGGAAGCGGAACTAGATCCCATGTATGAGTCTGATAAAGAGCTGCAAGTTCCTCAGCCATAGCGGCCTGCCAAAGAGGATCAGAAATGGCCTCTTTATAGGATGTTGGCTCAGAGAGACGATGTACATTAGCAATAAAGGAGGCAAAAGCCGGTGAGTAAGAGGAATAGACAAATTCAGGAAGCTTTGTGGACTTCTTACTACGATAAGGTCTTGATGGAGGGGGGTCTTGATGATTTGTAGGCAGAGGATCAACGATAGGTGCTGGATCAGCCACATGTGGTGGATCAGCAGCAAGTGGTGGATCAGTGACATGTGGTGGATCATCAATGTCAATGCTAAACGGATCAATAGTACAAAGCTCCTCTCGGATTGCATCATGTGACTGAACAGGAATGCTATAAAATGGAATATGCTCCAAAAAGGTGACATTGCGAGATACATACAATTTTTTATTTGAAGGATCATAGCACCGATAACCTTTCTGACCAATACCATATCCCAGAAAAACACAAAGAGCTGATTTTGAAGACAACTTATCTCTCTCTACATGAGGCTTCAAGACAAAACATGTACACCCAAACACTTGTAATGAAGAATAATCTGAGAGTTGTCCAAACAACATTTCATAAGGAAACTTTCCTGAAGTGTACGCAGTAGGAATGCGATTAATAACATAAGTAACGGTATGAACAGCTTCTCCCCAAAACATATTGGGAACTTGAGCACAGAGTAGTAAGGATCTAGTAGTTTCTAGGAGATGTCGATGTTTTCTTTCTGCAACACCATTCTGCTGAGGAGTGTCTGTACAAGATGATTGATGTATAGTGCCATCAGATGCCAATAATTGTTTAAAATCATTGGAGGTAAATTCTCCTCCCAGATCACACCGAAAACATTTTATGATAGCAGAGAGTTGAGTCTTGACAATAGCTCTGAATTCACTATATATGGTGAAAAAGTCAGACCCGCGCTTCATAAAATAAACCCACGTATAACGAGTGTAATCATCAATGAATGAAACATAATAGTTAGCTCCTGACTTGGAGGTTATCGGAGAGGGACCCCACACATCAGAATGCACAATATCAAAGGGAGCAACAAAACGAGTGATACTTTTATTAAACGGTAATGTTAGAGTTTAAATGTTGTAATATGTCAAAGTGTTAGTTGTTACGAAGGATATTTAGTCTTCGTAAGAAGAGTCTTCGGAAGTAATGTTATTTTTACTAAGGCATTTTAATGAATAGTCTTAATGTCTAGTCCTTAGTATTTTTATTATGCTTTTGTACTCCTATAAATAGGGGTCTGTACTAAGTGAGTAGTAACTTTTCACTGAGTCTTTACAGAATATTCTTTGTACTCTGTAAATCAAGAGCATAATATGAGCTGAACCAAAATTATATTTACTCTCGTGTTCATCGTTTTTCTTCTTTCTGAATTCTTACATGAATTGATCTTAAACTCGATTACAAATCTCTTCAATTGGTATCAGAATAGGAATCCTTTCTGTGATCTGATTTTCATACGATCAAAAAGGTTTTTGAATCTACTGTTTGATTCAAAAAGTTTCCATCCTTTTTGAAATTGAAAAATTCTTCTTGATCTCAATCTAGGATTTGATTCTGCAGAAACATTTGTAAATCGAGTGTTCATTGTGTGATTCTGAATAGAATTATACAATTTGATTTCAAAATTCTCAAAAGTTTTTGTATCATCTTGAAGTTTTTGTTCGTACAACAATGGCGTCATTCAATCTGAATTCGATGACATCATTTTCTCATTTGCTTGGATCATCCACAAAAATTACAATGCTTATTCCAGAATATTATGATCAGTGGGCAGATAGGATGGAAGATTACTTGAATGGATTGGATGAAGAATTATGGAAATGCATCACAGGAGAAGTCAATCAACCTGCACAAGTTCAGCCAATCGGAAGGTCTTCAAGTAGTTCAGAAGTTGATAATCAAACCGAACGTCTAAAACGACTGGAGAAGAAATGCATGAGGGAATTAAGAGGTGCATTGCCTCATGTTGTGTACAATTATGTCAGAACATGCAAAACAGCTAAAGAAATCTGGAACAATCTCAAAGACAAATTTCAAGGAAGTGAAAAGACGAAGATGACATTTGTGAAACAATGCCGGGTGGAACTCAAAGATTTTAGACAAAAAGAAAATGAGTCTATTGAAACATACTATGATAGGTTCAATGAGCTAATCTATCGTTGTAACCGTTATAGTATAATCAGGTCACCAATGGAGTACAATTTGGTATTTGTAATGGGACTTCGAAAGGAGTGGAGGAGTATGAGTATGATGGTGAAAAATCAATAGAGCTTTGATACTTCGACTTTGAATGACTTATACAATCAATTAAAATCTCATGAAAATGAAGTTAATGAAATAGCTGAGGAAGCAAAAGCAAGTCTTGGTGGACCATTGGCACTAGTTTCGAAGGTCTCAGAAAGAGAGAATGAAAAATCGAAGTCTGATGAAGAAGAAGGTTTTCTAATGAATTCTGATGATGAGGCTATTGCATTTTACTCAAACAATAGAGTAAAGAATTTTTTTAAGAAAACTTTTAATCCAAAGAAGTCATCAGATTCGAAGGGTAGTTTTGAGAACAAAAACAAACTGGATGAAAAGAAGAAAGAAATGAAGACATATTCGAAGAATGAGATGGAGCAAATGAAGATGATGTTGAAAGGTGATACATGGATTAATTGCCATTATTGGTATGGAGCAAATCATTTGGCAGCAGATTGCTTGTTGAGGAAGAAGGAAGAAAAGAAAAATAAAACGAAAGATGAAGCATACTACACTGAGAAACTTGAGGAAGTAAAGAAGAAAACAAAGAATTTGTCATTGGTGGCTCATGGAGAAACTGAATCAGATGGCACATATCAAATATGGTCTTCGGGTTCAGATGATGAAGAGATGAAAAATCCAACTCATGGAGCTATGTATGCAAAGATGGAAGAGGATTCAGATGATGAACAGACTGACGAAGTGTGTGGGCAATGCTTCGTTTCGAAGTCTATTGACAAGTTGCCCATGACTACCAAGGTACGTAACATTCTTGAATCTTTTAACATTCCAGTTTTTGTATATAATTCTGAGTTAGTATCTTTTGATGAAATTGTTACTTACTTTGATTCAATCGTTGTGTCTGCTAGCAATGAAGCGAAAAAGTTAAGTGATCATTTACTAGAGACAAGAAAAATGTTGGATTCAAAAGTCACTAGAATTGATTACTTAGAATTACAAGTTTCAAATATTATGGAGGATAGAGAAAAATTAGCAAAAGAAGTAAATTTGTTGTTAGCACAAAGAAATATTTTCTGTAATTCAGCAAAAAGATTGTATGGAAAATTAACTGAGTTACATCATTCGTGTGAGATAAGTAAGGAACAACATAGAAAATTACTACCATTTTTAGCTTATGATAGAGCTAAGGTTGATAGTATTTCATATGATTGTGAAAAAGAAATTTCTGATTTCAACAAAATTCCAGATGATAGGTTTAGATATGGAATTGCTAAAGTCGAAGATTATCTTGATGCTAATGATTTAGTAAAAATTGTAAATGAGACCTTATCTAAATCAGAACAACTTCGAATTTTGAAAAAGACTGAGAATTCTACATCGAATTGTGAAACTAATATTGCTGATATTGATGATAATTCTGATAATAGTAGTGAAATTAGTGATTTAGAAGATGTAGATTGTTCTCAATTGTTTGTCATAAATGTAGAAAATTCATTTAAAGGGAAAGACAAATGTGAAGATTTATTAATAAAAATTGAAACTGATAAACCCTCAACTTCGAAGGTTTGTGATATGGAGTTTGTGGAAATACATGAGAGTCAAACCGATGATAGTGACAATGAGGAAGAAAATACAAATTTGAAGCCTATTCAAAGGTCGGAAGAAATTGAAATTCCTCGAGTGGTTGTTGATCAAGTCTATTTGAATACACAAGAATTTGAGAAAATTCTTAGTGAAAAAGGTGCTCATTATCTTGAATCGAATACTGTTGTTTATCCAATCTTCAAATGCACTGATGATATTGTTTTCCCAAATCAAGTCTTCGTAACAACAGGTAATGTTGAAAACATAAAGACTGAATTCAAAAAGATGATTGAGGAAGATAATATGCAAACATCAAATGAAGGATTCTTTTCAAATCAAAGTACAGTTGAAAACAATCTTACAAAGAATTCATATAAATTTCAACATCAAAAATCAAAAAGAGTATGGGTTGAAAAATCAAAAGTTGAAAATGTGTTTACAAAACACGAAGGTGTTAAAATAGAAGTTAAAGCAATCAACAAAGCAATAAAATTGAATTCAAAGGAATTTAAAGCTCAAGTTGAAATTTTTTCAAAAGAAAATAATATTTCGAAACGTCAAGCGAGAAAAACAATTTTTTGGCAAACTGTTGAGTCATCAAAAATGAGATCAACAAATTTTTCAAAAAGAAGAAGAGTTTTTAAAGAAAAATCAAAGTCTTAAATTTTGAAAAGAAAAACGCTTCGTTTTCAAATAATGAATCAAAGGTATCAAATGGAACAAAAACTACAATACCAAGAATTTTTTTTCAGAAAAAGGTTGCAACACAAAATTCAAAGTCACAAATTAAAACATGTTATCATGAATCATATCTTTCAAAACCAAAAGTTGATTATGTTCCAAATTCAGCAAACTGTTATAATCCTTTGAAGAAACAAGCTGACAAAGTCTCATATGCAAAGGGAATAACAACAAAGAGAAATATTGATCATTGGTTGGAAGGAAAAGGAAAAATATACCAATCAAGTAAGTTTTCTAAAGAACAGATACATGAAGCATATGACAAATATGTCAATCCTTCAACGAATGGTAGTTCATCATCCAAAGAGTCAAATATATCAATTAAAGTTTGGCAGCCGGTCTTAAAAGCAAAAAGAGAAGAATCACAAACTCAAGATGCGAAGGGTGTAATTAGTGAAAATTTGAAAATAATAAAAAGTCATATATCTGACCCTTCGAATGAAAATGGTAGGTTTATTGACAGTTTCAAAACCAAAGTTTGTGATTGGGTTAATGGTTGTACTTTACAATTGAATTACAAACCTAATATGAATGGACCCAACAAAACTTGGGTACCTAAATTTTTTCAATGATCACAGGTACTTTGTGATGAGCAATATGATAACAAGTGGTATATTGATAGTGGTTGCTCACGTCACATGACTGGGAAGAAGGAAAACTTGCGTGATTTTCGAAGCTTTGAAAATGGAGGAGTGGTTAAATTTGTCAATAATCATAAATGCAAAGTCAAGGGTTATGGAAAGATAACGAATGGAAATTTCACTATCAACAGAGTTGCATTTGTTGAAGGTTTACAACACAATTTGATAAGTGTTTCACAACTTGTTGTGGGCACTGGAAATCAAGTTCTTTTTAATGAAGAAGGAAGTGTCATTTCGAATGTTAAGACAAAGGAAGTTTTACTTAAGTCAAAAAGAAAAGGTGATATGTTTACATTGGATATTGTTCCTATTGTAGGCAAACCTGCTGTGTGTTTACTTTCAAAGGATGCTGCTGATGTTAGCTGGTTATGGCACAGGAGATTATCACATCTCAATTTTCGAAACATCAACAAACTGGTCATACAAGATCTGGTAAGAGGTTTACCCATTCTTAAATATGATAATGACGGTTTGTGTGCAGCTTGTGAAGTAGGAAAACAACACAAACAAGGTCATCCTATCCCAATAGATCCGAAGATTGTTGAACCCCTCGAACTCTTGCATATTGATTTATGTGGTCCTTCAACAGTTGCTACTCTTAACAAGAAAAGGTACATTGTCACACCCCAAAACCAGGAATGGCGGAAACATTCTGGGGCGGAGGACGTCATGTATAATATCAACAACAATGTAAAGTAGTAAACAAGCAACAACATCATCCATTGCATTAATAATATAATTTTTATACAAATTTATCCTGTCAAATTTTGATAAACACTAAAGCATAAATTAAAATGAAAGATAAGTCTTGAACAAGCTCCATCTTCCTTTCTCCTTGCATCGGTACCTGTCTATGATGACCTGAGGATACAAGTAATTTTGAAAGCGAGTATCAGCTTTGAAGCTGGTGAGATCATAAGTATTTAGTGTCTTAATTTGTATGTAAGTATTTATATGTAAGAATTTGTAAGTCTATGTTTTGTAAGTATTAAAAGTGTATATGAACTATAAGTGTTTGAAAAACCCTAGAATCCCTATGATTCCTTCTAGTATGTGAAGGTGTCTTCTACCAAGACCTAACTGTGCTGTATGTGTGTCTCTTGTAAGAGTATTTATTTTCCAAAGTATAACTATCATTATCAAAAATATAGTTTGTACATTAATGTTTAAGTGAGGTTATCACTAAAAATATGTAATGGGAAAATGAATGTAGTACTAAAACATAGCTCTAAATGAACTACTACCGTACTAACTTCCTTAAAACGGATTTTGGCTAAGGCATCATGTGATATAATGCACCATACTATCGACTAGTAACAACGACATAATGAATGGTCGTAATAACGGAATGATGTTTGGCACCCGCAGATCTGCAGATCGCACTGTAGCTAGCAGTAAGGTATAGGATAGTCAATCCAGTATAGATCTATACACAAACTCATACTATAGACTGGTTACATCGACATAAGAATGGTCGAAATTAATGTATGACGTTTGGCACCCGCAGACCTACAGGTCCCGCTGTAGCTAGCAGCAAGGTGTAGGATAGTCAATCCATTATAGAATCTATATGCAAACTCACGCTCTCTCTCTTCAAGAGACTCTGGTCACAACTCGAGTCATGAGGTTTAGGTCATGCTCCGATTTAAATCACAGTAATTATCGTATTCTAGTATATGTGATGTAATGAACTGTTCTAGCTGTAATGTACGTGCTCTCTACCTAGCAAGTATAGTAATGTAATCATTCTAGTATAGTTGTATATGTTCTCTTCCTAGTATAGTTGTATATATAATGTACTGTAATGTTCTAGAAAGTATTGACTCATGAATGAACTGACTCATTGTATGATATCGCGTTCTAGTAATTGTTCTAGTATCTTCCTAAACTACCCATATGGTAGTTTACTAGTAATCTATCTGGTAAGTATGGACATGGGTGTATACCCTTGCTAACCAAGGGCATGTGTTGAACTGGAAGGACCTTTTATGACTATATATGTACACATGATATATAACCAATATTTAAACGACTTTCGGACGAATACCCGATATCCCACCAGACCACATCTCAAGGCGCGAAAAGGAAATAGGGTGGATAGCCTTCCTAAGTCTTTTATACATTTCTTATATAACTATACATATAAAGGAATGCAATTTATAATATAAAAGCATAAATAAGTTTTGTAAGACATTTGAAACATAAATATTATTTTAAGAAAAGATCAACTTGATATCAATCTATAAAATAATTTGAAGGCATAAGTTTAATAAAACAGTTTAAGTATAAGGAAACATTTGTTTGAAACACAGTTGAAAATAAGTTTGAAAGGTAATGTACGGAGTAAGATGTACAGTGTAATAAGGAGTATTAAAACATATAAAATGTTTATAAAAATCATTTGAAGGAAACTGTTTGGTAAAACGGCTAATGAGTAGCCAAATCATTTGAATGCTGTATATTAATCACATGTGATTGATGTAATAAGTAAATAATCCTACTTACTAATCACATGTGATTGAAATAATAAGTAGCATGATTCTACTTGTATCCCCCCCCATAAAACATTTAAAAATAGTTTAAAACATTAGTTAAGGGGTATGAACTCACCTGCAGTAAGTGACTGGAATTGAACGGACTGTTATCGTACGGAAGGATCGGACAAGTGCTTGGTGTCAAGTGGAGACTTAGACACACACAATGATCCTAATTACATATGAAAACATATGTATATAAATAATTAGTGATTATATCACTAATTATACAAGTATTAACATTTAAACGCGAGGAAAACACTTTTGGTCAAGTGCTAGGAGGCTAAAGGGTTGCAACAAAGGAGTGTAATGCCCCTAATGTGAGTTTAAGGTCAAAAGACCATATTCATTGGAGTTTACGGCCCAAAGACCCTTTTCCCTTGGAGTTTATGGCCGTAAACTCCCTTAGGAGGGTGATTATGGTGCTTTCAAGTCTTTATAATAACTAGGAACAATTCTAGGCTTTTGTACTTGGCTTTGGAAGAGTTTATGGCACATTTAGCACAATTTTATGGAGTTTACGGCCATGGAACCTTTTGGGCCATAAACTCCCTCTCCATTTGTGTTCTAAGTATTTTAACTAGTCCAAAACTCATCTAGGTACTTGTCCAAATAATCTCTTGGCCTAAGGAAAGATTTAGGGTGTCCTTTGACCCCTTTAAAGGAGTTTACGGCCCAAGAATTACTCTTGGCTGTAAACTCTTCAACACTTGTGCTTTCCTTATGTTTTCTAGGTCCTAAATACTTTAGGGTATTTGTCTAACATAAAGTCCAAGCCTTAGGTGCCTTAAAAACACCATTTGAGCATGTTTCAAGGGAGTTTACGGCCTAAGCTTTTCTTGGGCCGTGAACTCCTAACTTTGGGTGTTTCTAGGTTGATTTCATGCACCCAAAACACTTCTATACATGTCCAAGGTAGTTACTAAGCACGGGGGACAACCTAGGCTCGGTTTCGGGAGTTTACCGCTCAAGAACACCTTGGGGAGTAAACTCCTAAATCCGATGATTTAGCTATGTAATCTATGTTATGAACACATTAAAAGCTTTCTAACGCTACTAGAAAGAGTTACTCAAAATTTGGGATAAAAACCCAAAGACCCGTCAGAGAGAAAATGGCTTTTCTCTAGTTGGAAATGTGAATAATGAATAAATTTGGTTCAGAAAACTATTTATAATCCTGAAATATTTTGGCAGAAAATATTTTTATTCCCGGAATAAACTCTAATGTCCTAGAGTAATGGAATTACAGTGTTGCACAAAATCCTAGTGCAACCACTCTCCTAATATCTCTTTAGGTGTAAAACCCTGAAACTACCAAACTTATATTCTAAGTCTGAATTTTCACTGTAACTGCTCTACTTCTATTAGATTGAAATGGTTTGATTAGAATGGAAATTTCGGGTTGTCACATACATTTTGGTAATTGTAGATGATTTTTCAAGATTTACGTGGGTTTATTTTCTCAGGTTAAAATCCGAAGTTCGACAAATAAGGATTGATTTTATCAAGAAAATGGAAGTTTCATTGAAAAAGACAGTTCGAAAAATTAAAAGTGATCATGGAACTGAATTCAAAAATCATGTCTTTGATTCATTTCTGGTGGAAAAAGGAATTTCGCATAAGTTTTCATCTCCTTATACACCACAACAAAATGGTGTAGTTGAGAGAAGAAATCGATCATTATGTGAAGCTGCAAGAACAATGTTGGCTTATTCGAATTTACCTCAATATCTTTGGGCTGAAGCTGTTTCAACTGCTTGTTTTACTCAAAATCGATCATTCATTCATAGACGGTTTGATGTTACTCCTTATGAAATCATCAATAATCGAAAACCTAATGTCAAAGTTTTTCATGTTTGTGGATGTAGGTGTTTCATAATGAATCTTAAGGATAATCTTTCGAAGTTTCAAACTAAAGCAGATGAAGGAATTTTCTTGGGATATTCACACAATTCAGTTGCTTATAGAGTGTTAAATAAGCGAACTCGCAAAGTGGAAGAAACTTTTAATTTGACATTTGATGATAATTACATTAAAAAGTCTAATCATAAATTTGCGAATTATCCTATTTTGCAAAATTCTTCTAATATAGATGATTCAATTGAAATAGATGATGTTAATTATGATTCGATTTTTGGTATTTTAGATCAAGCAATTGATGCAGAAAGAAATGCAACTGATAATCAAACATCAGAAAATTTGAAACATAACAATGATTCAATTTCAAATTTGAATCTAAACCCAAATGAACAAGCTGATGATCCGGTGGAGGGGGAGCACTTGGATTCAAATAGTTTTGTTGAGGGGGAGCATTATAGTGAAAGAGATAACATGTCAACAAATGTTAATGTCTAAGAGGAGCCAATTCTTGAAGAAGAGCCGATCAATGAACCATAGCAAAATATCGAAACGGAGTCAAATCATTGAGGGGGAGCCTATACTAGAGAATGATCAAAATCATGAAGAAGAAAATTTTGATGATGCTGATGATTCAATTTCCATAATTGGATCAGAAACAGATGTAATGTTCGAAGATGCACTTTTGGATTTTGATCCTAATTATCCACCATTGGATAAATGGACAAGAAATCATCCAAAAGATCAAATTCTTGGTGATCCACAAGCAGGTATAATGACAAGGGCACAACTTCATGCACGAAATAAGGTACTAAATAATCATCAAGAGTTATGCATGTTTAATGTTTTTATTTCCAAAATCGAACCAAAGACAGTTAAGGTTGCAATGGAACACTCTGATTGGGTTGTTGCTATGCAAGCTGAATTGTCTGAATTTGAAAGAAACAAGGTTTGGAGATTAATTCCAAAACCTGTTGATGTGTCAATTGTTGGACTCAAATGGATTTATAAAAACAAAACTGACAAAGATGGAAACATTATTCGAAATAAGGCTAGACTTGTTGTTAAAGGATATTCTCAACAAGAAGGAATTGATTACGAAGAAACATTTGCCCATGTTGCAAGACTCGAGGCTGTTCGTATTTTTCTGGCTTTTGCAGCTCATAAAGATTTTGATGTCTATCAAATGGATGTAAAATGTGCATTCTTAAATGGAGAACTCGAAGAAACTGTTTATGTTGAACAACCTCCAGGTTTTATAAACACAGAACATCCTGATCATGTTTATATTTTAGATAAAGTTGTATATGGGTTAAAACAAGCACCAAGAGCATGATATGCAACTTTAACATCCTTTTTGAAACAATCTAAATTTAAACAAGGATCAGTTGATCCCACTTTATTTTGAAAGAAAATTGGGAATCATCTGTTGCTTGTTCAAATTTATGTTGATGATATAATTTTTGGCTCAACTGACCCTGCTTTATCTAAAGAATTCGAAGATCTGATGAAAAGCAAATTTGAAATGAGTATGATGGGTAAAATTAATAACTTTTTGGGTTTGAATATTCATCAAAACAGGGAAGGCATCTTCATTAATCAAGAGAAATATATGAAGAATTTGTTAGAAAAGTTTGGAATAACGAATAGCACAAGGTTACGAATACCAATGGCAACGGGCATAAAGCTAACTCCTTCGTTAAATAAATCAACTATTGATATTACTTTGTATCGAAGCATGATTGGGTCTTTATTGTATTTAACTGCAAGTAGACCTGATATTATGTATTCTGTTTGTAATTGTGCAAGGTATCAATCAAATCCACGTGAACCACATCTCACTGCAGTAAAGAATATTTTCTGATATTTGAAAGGCACTACTTCATTAGGATTGTGGTATCCTTCGAAAACAGGGTTCTTTGTACAAGCCTATTCGGATGCGGATCTTGGAGGATGCAGTCTTGATCGTAAAAGCACAACTGGTGGATGTTAATTGCTAGATGGAAAGTTGGTCAGTTGGCAATTGAAGAAACAAACATGTGTTTCCATCTCAACTGCTGAAGCTGAATATGTTGCTGCAGCTGCGTGTACATCACATATAATTTGGATTCAAAGTCAATTACGAGATTATGCAATTAATATGAAAAAGATTCCTTTATATTGTGATTCACAAAGTGCAATAAGAATTTGTCATAATCCGGTGCAACATTCGAAGACCAAGCACATTGCTCTTCGATATCATTTCATCAAAGATCATGTTAAAGAAGGAAATATTGAAGTTCATTTTGTAAAAACAACGGAACAATTGGCAGATATTTTTACAAAAGCTTTGGATGAAAAATCGTTTCTTCGTATCTTAGATGGATATGGAATGATTGATGGAAATTCACTTCAATCTGATAAAAGCGAAGAGTGATGGGTCTGAATCATTTGGTGTATGGACGGAAAAGGTGATTCAGTGATCAGAGGTTACTGTTCATGGTCAACGCTTCGAACGCTTCGCATTCGGAAGTTTTTGAAATAAATAATCAGAGGTTATTGTTCAAGTCAACGGTTTGCATGCTTCGTGTTTGTACACATTTCAAATAAGGTTAGATTTGTAGTTTGTTTAATTTTTTTTGAAAAACCTGAAAAATCAAAAATATTTTCTTTTATTGAAAAATTAAAAATCTAAAAAGATTTTGTTTCAGTTTGTCATTAATTTTTTTTTGAAAAATTACAAAAATACCAAAAATATTTTTCATTTTTTTAGTTTTAACATGTGTATTGTGAGTTTTGTCAAGTTTCAAATACGAAGGATTCATGCATCTGGTTTTGAAGGAAAGGTATGATCTTGATACATTTTGGATTAGTTAGGATGTCCCTAGAAGCATGCTGCTGCATGTTGTCTCAAGCCTCATATGATTCTATGTATGGGAAATGAAAGCCTTGATGAAATTATCTCATGAAAATTTCTACCCAACAAGGCTTGTATTTGCATAAATCAAAAAGAGCTACCTTACTCTTCTCAAATGAGTTAAGAGTTTTCTGTTTTGTCCATTATAACAGAGGTACCCTTCGATTCTTAACCAATCTTTTTAAACCAAACAATTCTTACATTCCAAATATTCGAAGATTTGTCCTTGAGGTCTTTGATCAAACCAATCAAAACCTAGACAAATCACAAATCTGTGTTTATGATCTAATATCATGAGTCTGTGATAGTAGTGAAACCCAAAATATCATAAACCTTAAGGAATTGACGGGGAACCATGTTCCAGATCTTACGAAACATTTGTTTCAGTACCTTTTATAATCCAAATCATATTCATTTCTTTTGAGTGATCTTAATCAAACATTCGAAAACTACGATGTTTGTTCCCAACAAGATCCACCATAAATGTTTTTTTATGAATATGATTTCCGTGTGAGTATATTTTCAAAATACTAGTTACTTTGAATATCATTCGCAACCAAGTTGTCACTGACTACACTGGTTATACAAATAATTTTGTTTACAATTTCTCACCTTATTTTAAGGTTGATATGTAACGAAATTTTCGAAGCCACCCATTTGACCTATAAAAGAAACCCTTCGAAACTTCTCTACAAGTTATCGATTGTAATTCACGGGAAACCAAACAAGCTGTTAATTATCTCTCTTGATAATTTTCGAAGATATCTTTGCCTGGGATAAAATTGTTTTTGTGTCAAAAAGAAATTGTTGACATCACAAGTTTTCAAAGGTTTTTTTTCCTTGTTTCTCATCTAATTTCTTTTGGAACACAGCACACACGAAATCCTTGAGGTTTGAGTAACACCAACTTAAACTGATGATTTCGAAATTCTGGTAAATGACTTCGCTTTTTTAAACCTCAAAGTGAAAGAGCCTGACCTCTATTCCGAAGGCATCCGACGGTTACAATTCTCTCGGGGAATACCAAACAGTCCTATCTCTTGATGACGCATGGTGTATGATAAGCATGTAAGGCGTGTTGACAGTTACGATTGTTACTTTTTGATGAGTACATTCCGTTTTTCAAGGTGCCATATCAGCAAGCATTTAATGCATCCCGCTTCAAATTCAAAATTCTAGGGTTACATATAAAAGGGAAAATCAGAACTCATTAACACTTTACGCGATCAAACTCTCTGAAACACAAAATTCTCTGTGCAATTCATCTTCTTCATAAGTTCTTTACTCAAATCATCATCAATGGCAACTACTTCATCACCAAGTACAGAAGAAATAATCAGTGTTCCGATTCTAAAGATCCAGGGTTCCAACTATCAAGTTGAATCGGATTTGTCAAAGTATCCGGAGGAACTTCACATGCTTGTGGTTGCTTTACAGAATTCAGTTCTGTCTAAAGCAATGTTTGATTCATTTGCTGCTCCGATGTCCTGGTTAGCAAAGGCAGGTTCTACAGGATCATACAACAAGGAGACTGGGTGTGTGGAATTCACCATGGTTACAGATACGAGAATTAGGGTCTCCAAGCAGTTGTTTTGCAAGATTTTGGGAATTCCGAATTCTGGCCCGTATGAGGAACTTACTTCTTCACAAGTGGTGTTTATGTTCAATGAGATGGGTCATCAACCTCCATTGACACGTATCAGTGATTTCAAGAAGTCGGGGTTACCAACAATTTGGAACTTTTTGTTTGGCATCTTTCTTAGATGTCTTACTGGAAGAACTGTGGGGTTGGATAAAGGAAGGATGGAAGTTTATGCAATGGTAGCTGGGTTGTACTACTATTTGCAAGTTGTTTATTCTGAGCAATTATGGACAGAGTTCATAACAAGTATTTTGAAGACAAGTGCTAAGCAGGGAATTTCTTGTGCACGATATTGGAGTCTGATAGTCCAATATGTTTATCAGAAGGAAAAAATAGAAGTTCCGGAATACGAAGAGAAAGCAGTTTTCCACATGTATGGTAGTCCGAAGGAAGTGCATGATGATCCGGCTATCTTTACAACAATTGCTCGCATTCCGGATGCAATGCTCAAGAAGGTGGATCCAAAGAATAATTTGTTGGTGTCATATTTGCAAACTATTGACACAACCGTTGTTAATGGGATGTTACAACAAGAAGAGAAGAAGAAGTCGAAGAAATCAAAGAAGACAGAGGGTGAGTCTTTGGAAAAAGGGGTGAAAGCAGAACAAAAGAATCAAGAGCTAATAGTTACATCTCGAACTGTCGAAGAGGTGTCTCCTATTTTAACTTCAGTGGCTGATACACCTGTTATCGAAGCCTCTCCATCAAAAGAAACGATTCCTTCGAAGACGGGGTTTTTTCGAAGAATAAAAATTAAGAGAAAGTCTCAGTTGGTGAAGAAAACACAGCTTACTCATCAAGGGGTTACCGTTCGAGAAATTCCAGCTCCGGTGTCTCCATCTTCTAAGAAACGAAGGGCTGAAGATATGGCAAAATTTTTAAAGAAAACCCAACGTATAGAAGAAGTGGATCAAGTTCCTGAGACTCCTGAAGATGAAATTCCTAAAGAAGTAGAGATTCTTCAGTCTACTGAAATTTCGAAGCTTGATGATATAAAGCTCATTGAACCAACATCTTTACCTCAGGTTACTTCCACAACTGATTCTCCAACATTCCAATCTATTATGGATCAACCTTTCACCACTATATTCTCAACACAATCAACCGATCCACCAAATTCATCATCACCTGTTGCTGAAACCATGGCTGTTGATGAGGAAACTGATAACGAAGGATTTGGAGGAACATTCGAAGCTCTTTCCTTTGATAAAGCTGAAGAAGATTTCCCTGACCATATGCTGATAACGATGAAGCAGTTCAAGATATTGAATTCAAAATTAAATTCTAACTTGCAATCTCATGCGGATGTGGGAAGTGCTGGAATCACTATCATGGAAGTTGATTCCATAATGAAGGAAATGGAAAGCAGGATGATTTCGAAGGCATCAGGGTTAATACGTGATTCTGAAAGCCGCATTCTTGAGAAAACTGATCATAATGATAGTTCTACAGAGAATAGAATCAATTCTATGAGATCTGATTTTCTGAAGGAAGTGAAGGATTTGAAGACTGTTATGAAGGAGCGTCATGTGCTCTTCGTACAGGAATTTAAGAAGGTTCGAAAAGACGTTAATATGCAAATTCGTGAACTTCGTGAAGAAATGACGAAGGAGGTTCAGCATATTCAACAAGGGTATGAATCAGCAGATCAGAAGAACAACATTATTTGTGATGCAGTTGTTAAGTGTGTTAAGATGTTCAAACAATTTAATCCTCAGATGATCTCTCTTTCAGCCAAAGAACAACAACATTTTGGAGAGGTGGTGAAACTACTGAAAGAACTCCAAGAAATATCTTCGAAAGTTTCTTCTCCAATTATTTCTCAAGAATTTCTTTCTCAGAAATTCATTCATTTCGAAGCCATTCTACAAAAACACCTTGCTCCATTATTTCGAATTTCAAGCCTTTTGCCAAACGTATCAGATGCCCCACCTGCTGTCACAGGGGTGCAAGGGGGAGAAAAGGATGGTCAAGCAAAGGCTGGGGAACATGAGAAGAAAACTGAAGATACGAAGGTGGTAGGAAAGGTTTATCCTTCGAAAGTTGTTGTTAAGCCAACAATTGTTACAGCTGCTCCAGTTATTTCAACTGTGACTACAACTGTTCCAATTTCAAGACCTATTGCAAAAGGGATTGTAATTGTGAATCAAAGTGATGTCTCTTCGTCAAAGAATGTAGCTCCTTCGAATGATAAAGACAAGGGAAAAGGAGTTTTGGTTGAGAAGTCTAGCAAAGAGAAGAAAGCTGAGGTGGCAGCTGAGATTGAAAGAATGAGGCAAGTTGAAAGTATAATGCGACAAAGAGCTCTAGAAGGTTCGAATGTTGATAAGGGGGATCCTTCAAAAATGTACAATTACGAAACAATAGAATCCAGGGTGATGTTCGATCACATGTATTCTTTTGAAAAGATTCCAAAGAAGAGCTTTGTGGTGACAAATACTGATTTTGGTCAACTTGATTTTCCAATCAACGAAATGATGTTCGTTATGCCACAGTTCAAGGCTGAGACAAAGTCAATGGATACCGAAGAGGGAAAGAAGATGAAGATATGTTTTCATGCAGTATTAGCAAAGGCTCAAGAAGAAGTTTTGTTCTTAGAGAAAATTAAGAAGGTGATATCTATAAAAAGGGATGTCATTTTCGAAGAGAAGTTTCAAAATGTAAAATATGTTGTGGCAAGGGCGAGTGGAAAGATACAAGAGTTTACTGTGGCAGACTTTCCATTGATGAACACTTATGATCTCATCAATGTTGACCTGTTACTTAAAGACAAGTCATTCTCTTTTCTCCAAGATACAGAACCATATGTTTTCAGTCATGGGTGTAGGCACATAAAAATATTCTTGGAGAATTATTTTGAGTGCTTAGCTCAAACTGATGTCGAACTTGCTACTGTTAAAGGCTTCGACATAACTGCACCAATGGCTCCTACGAAGAAGCAGGTTGAGTTGAAAAAGTACGAAGATGGTGAAATATGTTTAAAGCCATTGGGGATTGTCTTTGCAGGAAAAGATAAAGCTGGAAGAGCTAAAAGATTTTTGTTTCTAACTTCTGAAGTGGAGAGATATACAAATTCACAATATACGAACTTAATTGTTCATATGAATCATTGCAAGAAGAACTCAGAAGGAGACGAGAAGGAGATAAAGAAAGTTATCTCCTGGTACATGGAAATCCGAAGAGTGTTGATGTATGTCGTTCAACTACTAACTTCATGAAGACTTCGACCTTTATTCCAAAGGGGGAGATTGTTAGAGTTTAAATGTTGTAATATGTCAAAGTGTTAGTTGTTACGAAGGATCTTTAGTCTTCGTAAGAAGAGTCTTCGGAAGTAATGTTATTTTTACTAAGGCATTTTAATGAATAGTCTTAATGTCTAGTCCTTAGTATTTTTATTATGCTTTTGTACTCCTATAAATAGGGGTCTGTACTAAGTGAGTTGTAACTTTTCACTGAGTCTTTACAGAATATTCTTTGTACTCTGTAAATCAAGAGCATAATATGAGCTGAACCAAAATTATATTTACTCTCGTGTTCATCGTTTTTCTTCTTTCTGAATTCTTACATGAATTGATCTTAAACTCGATTACAAATCTCTTCAGGTAAAGCAGAAAATTTTCCCAGTTTACAACCACAACAATCAGAAATATCATCAAATTTCAAAGAGCCTAACACACCAGTGGAAACCAAACACTGTAAACGAAACGCTGAAACATGTCCCAAACGAGAATGCCAAAGATAAAAAGGAGACGATGAAGGGTTTAAACGAAAAGACAACAAATCGACACTAGATGCAGCAACATCAGCAACATGTAGCTGCTTCAAGACATAAATCTCCCCAAGTCTACGACCTATCCCAATCACCCTCCGAGACCGAATGTTCTGTACACAGCAGAATGAAGCAGAAAAAAAGACCCAACAACTGGATTTACACAACTGACTGACCGATGCAAGATTCAAAGCAAGTGTAGGAATGTAATACAGATCTGTTAAAGATATATAAGGAATGACAATAGAACCAACACCCTCTAATGACATGGGTGTAGCACTAGCAAATAGAACAGAGACAGGTGTACGAGAAGATAATGAAGCAAAAGATGAAAAATGTGGTGATATGTGATGAGATGCACCAGAATCCAATATCCACAAGGATGAAGGAATACCTGACGTGTTGGATGAAGATAGAACTGAATGAGACATGGAAGCTGACATGGTAGTTGGATTGGTAGCTAAGAACTGTCTGAACTACTCAACAATATGTGGATCCAAGGCTGATGGTGGTGTGAAATCTGTTTCATTCTCAACTGAAGGTGTAGCAGCAACGTACTGTGCTAGCCTAAAAGATGAAAAAGAGGGACGTGACTGTCCAAAAGACTTGTTCTGCTGTGAAGACTGAGAGTGTGCTGGTGATCTTGTTTGTTGTTGCTGTTGATTTCCCTTGCTTGTCAGTAAAGGACAATTTGCCTTCCAATGGTTTTTCTTCTTATAGAAAGCACACTCATCAAATGCAATTCTGGGACGATTTTGGTTTGAAGATTGGGGTCGTTGTGAAACATCAAAGACAGCAGGAGTGGCTGTCTCGGGAGCTTTGTCAGCATGGGACTTGATATGAGTTTCTTTAGCAATCAACTCGTGAACAACCGAATCAACAGTGGGAAGAGGTGTACGATGCAAGATTGATCCACGCAGACCTTCAAAATCTGAACGTAATGCCATCAAGAACTGAACCAAACGTTGCTCTTGCCTTCTATCAATATAAGGCTTACAAGCTTTCAACACATCAGGTTCTGTAAGAGCTAACTGATCCCACAAATCCGACATAGCTACATAAAATTCCTGAACACTAAGATTGTTCTGTTGGAGGGCTCGAGCATCAAACTCTAACTGATACTGCTTTGCAAAGTTAGATTGAGTATACAACCTAGCCAAGTGATCCCAAACCTCCTTTGCCGTGTCATACTTCGCCAACTGAGTACCAATAGACTGGATGACAGAATTATTAATCTAAGTAGTTATCTTGGAGTTATCAGTCTCCCATGAATCCAGTAAGGTTTCATAGTTAGCGGCCTTCTCGTGTGTTGGTTTCTTCTTGTCACCTGTAACAATCCCCCACATAGTCTTGCCCCGCAAGAAATTTTTCATAACATAACTCCAATAGGCATAGTTTTTGCCATCAAGTTGAATACTAATGGACTGAAGAGAATCATCTCTTGGGGCCATATTTCAGTATCAGTCAAATAGTAAATACGAGTAGCAGCAAAAAATGATCAAGATCTCGAAATCAACAAAGCTAGACGAAAATGAAACCCTCAAAACCGACAAATGAACAAATCAAACCAAACCAAATACAAAAATGAGCAAAAAGGCATACCCCAAAATTGCAAATGGTGACAATGAACAGTACACGTGAATAGTACCGATGAATAGTGCGATGAACAGTAGCGTGAATAGTAGTCGTGATGAACAGTAACCGTGAATAGTGTTGATGAACAGTAATCGATGAACAGTAACTCCGATGAACAGTAATCGATGAACAATATCGATGAACAGTACTCGCCCCCCCCCCCCCCCCCCAAAAAAAAAAAAACCGAAAAACTACAGATAATCAACCGAGCTCTGATACCATGTAAACTAACAAATGAAATACATATAACGGCTAGGGTTTCATATTATTATCAAAGAGAAGTACAAATACAATGAAAAGGAAAGACATAATATATAGACAAGCTAATTAGGGTTTCTTAGCGAAAAGGCCTAATCATAAAACCCAATACAAAATAAAGCCCAAAATATTATTAGGTTAACATATATAACCTGATTGGTGGAAAATGCCGAAGTTTTTGTAGAAAAATCTTTATCTCTAGCCGACAAGTTGATTCCTAAAAACTTAAACATCTCTTAAAAAACCACATCAGATAAATAATTAGAATCTTACACAAATATAAAAATAAAAAGTACATAAAAATAAATATTTTATAAAATTTTAATACTAAAAAAGTTTATTTAAATAAAATTTATAAAAAAAGACTTATTTTTTTAAGAAAAAAAATCCAATACTTTTAAGCCCAATCTTTTTAAGCCCAACCCAATACTTTTAAAACCGTAAACCAACTACCTATATATTAAAAACTAAACCCTAAAATCCTAAACTTTTTATCAGCAACCAAAATTCCTCTCATCCTCACAACCCTCACGATCGACCAGCTCCATCTTCAGTCGGCGATATCCACCGCCGGCAGCAACACCCACGTTCGGCAGGGCCGAAAAACCACCAGCATCTCCGACTATGATTTTCCGATCACAGTTTCTTTCTTAATCTCTCCACCAACGAATCTATCTCCCCTCATCTCCGTCACACCTCCCTCTTCATCCACCAACGACTCTATCTACCCATATCTGTCGCTCCCTCATCTCTTTCTGTTCGAAGACTTTGAAATTCGGACCACCACCTATCGATTTGCTGGAGGTGACGTCTCAGTGGAGGTGTTATGTTGCTGGAGGTGACGTCTCAGTGGATAAAAATATATTTACAAGAATTTTCATTTTACCTTTGGTTAAAATCAGAAATTGTTGTTGTTTGTTTACAGTAAATATATTTTGATTTTGTGTTAGATGTGTTATAGTTGGATTATGTGACAATTAATTAGCTATTAAAAGTATAAATTTTTTAATGTTTGAAATTTGTAGATATCAATGGTGTAAATTGTGAAGATTAAAACTGAAGTTGTAAATATCGAGTTTGAATTTGTAATAATATATATAATATATGTTGTGATATTAATGAAGTTCAATTAAAAAAAATTAAATAAGATTGTTAGATTATTTAAAATAAACTTTGATATTAACAAATTACAGTGTTCAATGACTTTTTTTTTTACACAAAAAATCTGAAAATATTAAATTTTCAAAACAGAAAAATGCTGAAAATATTAATTTTTCAAAGTCAAACAGTTTAATTTCCTAGGTGTTGAAAAAAACACCAGTTTGACTAAAAAATCATAATTACACGATCCTATAAGGAAATCTTGGGTCCAAATAGTAGGACCCTTTTGTTTTTTTTAAAAAGTTAAAAGTTTGAAAATGTGTGTCTGTAACAGCACGGATTTCCAGGTACCTTTAATTTCATATTTTTGGTATTTTGTGAGAGGACTCGGCGAGTTGGAGGTCGAACTCGCCGAGTCGGGTCGCGGTTTTGGACGAAGGTTCGCGTCTGGACTCGGCGAGTCCAAGGGATGGACTCGGCGAGTCCGCGCTGTTTAATGAAACCCTAATTTTCTGGTCCTAAGCCCTATTTAAAGGA
Organism: Lactuca saligna; assembly: GCF_052625555.1. Classification (NCBI taxonomy): domain Eukaryota; kingdom Viridiplantae; phylum Streptophyta; class Magnoliopsida; order Asterales; family Asteraceae; genus Lactuca; species Lactuca saligna. Next base: position 77,624,191 of record NC_136421.1, read on the forward strand.
CCTTATGGCCCTTCATTGCGGCCACCTTGAGCCTTGAGTGCACCAAAGCAGTTGAGAGTCCTTGTGAGTGAGATAAGAGGCTATTTGTTCACCAATTTGGGTGTTATTGCAAGAAAGGAAGGAGAAGATCAAGCTAGAAGAGTTGGGGAGCTTGGATCTGCTTCTATTTCATCAAGGAAAGCTTCTTGAGGTAACTTTCAAAGCTAATCTTTGTGTTTTGGTTGATATGTCAAATCTAGGGCTTCTTCTTGCCTTAATTGACTTGTATTTGAAGTGTGAAAGGTGCCATGGAGATATGGAACCTCGATCTAGACCTTAGCAGGTCCAGAAGGCCCCAAATGATATGCTTTATGTCCATTCTTTTGAGTTGGAGACTAGGGTTGCCATATTAGAGGTTATTTCCCCAAAAAGAGCCTTGTAAGTGTTGCATGGCAGCCAAGACTGAGACTTTACGTGATAAATGAGCTTGGGAAGGCCAGATCTATGTGTGTATGGAACGGATCTGACCGTAGAAGCAAGTTTTAGCTGATGCATGGCATGGACTCGCCGAGTCTGAAGAACAGACTCGACGAGTAGCTTGAAGATTGTCCTTAAAACCACCCAGTAAGTAGTCCTGCCGAGTTATGGGTGACTCAGTGAGTCACAGAGAGTTAGAGAGGGATTCACAGGTGGACCGAGTCGAGTTGGGACTCGCTGAGTTGTCCTTGCGACTCGGCGAGTTGAGTCGCGGTGGCCCCGTGATTCGTGACCAGGTGGAATTCGTCGAGTCAGGGGAGTACTCGACGTGTCAAGGGGAAATCCTTGCAAGTTGGTGAGAACGCATAGACTCGACGAGTCGCTCTAGTGCACTCACCGAGTCCGGTCAAATTGACCATTGACTGTTGACCAGAGTTGACCAGTGTTGACTTGATAAGGATGGTCAACCTTAGTGGTACAAGTATTAATGATAGATATATGATGTTATAGGAGGATTATAGCTCGGGGGTTTGAGCACGAGTGATTTCCGGGGTTCGCGAGTTATCGAGATATACGAGGTGAGTCTTCTCACTATACTGTACCCGGAAGGGTTTGACTGTGTGACCGGAAGGTCGGATATGCTATGAGATATATGTGTTATGTGTGATAAGTTATTCATTATATGTGCCATGTATGATATGCTTGATATGGGACGGAAGGCATTATATTATGGGCCTGAAGGCGAATATGATATGGGCCGGAAGGCGTTGTAAAATGGACCGTAAGGTTGACGTGGGTAGGACCGGAAGGTTCACCCAGTCGGGACGAAAGTCCCTTGAGACACATGGGCCGGAAGGTCAGGGTCTGTAAAGGCGTATGTGCGTAGGTTGTATTTTTGGGAACTCACTAAGCATTTATGCTTACAGTTGTTGTGTTATGTGTTTCAGGTACTAGCGAGGACCGTGGGAAGGCGCCGGCGTGATCGTACACACACTCGGGGAAAACTATTTTGTGATCTTTGTTATGTAATCGGTCGTGACAATATTGTTTACATTGGAACTTAAATTATTACTCGATGTTTTTGATGTTTGTGAAAATGAAAAATTGGTTTAAAATTTACGTTGTTACAAGTTGGTATCAGAGCCATGGTTTGAGGGATTCGGGTACACCTTCGGGCGTAACTGAACTCAAACCGGGGATTTGAGAAAAATTTAATTAATAAATCAATAAAATTTGATAAGTGATTTTGAAACAACCAAAGAAGAAGGAGTGTGTACGGTCAGCCAGCGCCCGAACGGTAAAATCCCCAAAATACTCTTACAATATGTGTTATGAGATATGATATGATATGATACGCATGCTAGTAGACTAGGTATTCATATTAGGACTAGAGTGGCCTGATTTTGTGATGCCTTAGTCTAGGGAAACCTGCTTCTATGAGGTTCTTTGAGAGTGAGAGGGTATCTAGTGCATGGCAAGAATAGAGTACTCAGGATTCGGGGCTTGGGGAGGAGGACTTGGGGTGAATACTGACGCGGTGTAGTTGGTAGTATTGGGCCCGTACTACTAAAGACACCGGGTCAGTGGGCAACCCAAGTAAGAATCCCGAGGTATCGGAGACTGAGTAAGACTGTGTTATCGAGTGCGATTATGCCGATAGAGTCTCTGATATTTTTATGTTGTATTTCAGAGACATCATGGTTGGACCACGCCACAGACGTGGTACGAGTAGTGTGACTGACGAGGAGCTTCGTCAGATGATTCATGAGGAGGTAGCTGCAGCGATCCGAGATGAGATTCCGGAGATGTTTGGGTCTATTAAGACCACGCTGATGGAGACATTTGATGAGCGGTACGCTGCATTGACTGAGGCTGCAGCCGCTGCAGCTACTGCAGCTGTGGCCGCTGCCAGACCACAGGGAGGTGACTCGTTGCTATTCCGGGAGTTCAGCAACACAAAGCCACCTTAGTTTGACGGGACGTAGGATCCGATCGCTGCGATGAGATGGATTGCTGATATCGAGGGATGCTTCTACACTTGTTCATGTCCGGAGCATCTGAGGGTACGGTTCGCCTTGAACCAGCTCCGTCTGGGAGCAAAGGATTGGTGGAAGTTCGTGACGACAAACTTCACTCTAGCAGAGGTTTCAACTGTGACTTGGGAGAGGTTTACTGCAATGTTCAGAGACGAGTACGTTCCCCAGGTGGAGAGGGAACGGTTGGTTCAGGAATTCTTGACCCTCAAGCAGGGTAATGATTTTGTCACGGTGATCACGCGGAAGTTTCATGAGAGGGCGATGTTCTGCCCCGAGCAGGTGTCCACGGAGCACGCTCGGATGAGTCGGTATTTGGGAGTGCTAAGGAGGGATATCCGGGAGTTCGTATCGAACTCGTGATATCAGACTTTTGCTGAGCTTCAGGCGAATGCCAGGAAGCGTAAGATCGAGTTGGAGACCCAGGCCAAGGAAGAGGCCGAGTCTCAACGGGTGGATCGGCGGCCGGCTCAGTCTCAGCCGGCAGCCAAGCGGACCAAGTCCGCCGATTCGAGATCCGGAGGTCAGAAGGGCCGCACTTGCGGAAAGTGCGGCAAGGGTCACGAGGGGGCATGTCGATCGGGTGCTTGCTACAAGTGTGGCAAGGAGGGGCACATTGCTAGGGATTGCCCCAAGGGATTCATGGTTTGCTTTCATTGCAACCAGACCGGCCATTGGAAGGCCGAGTGCCCCCAGCTTCGCCAGGGATCTACGCCTGCTGCTAGGGTTACCGAGGTTCGGCCAGTGAAGGTCGAGCCTCCGAAGGCTCGTGGGAGAGCTTTCCAGTTGACTGCGGAGGAGGTCCGCGTGGCGCCTGATGTCGTAGTCGGTATGTATTCTTTCATGTATTTACCTTTATACTGAGATATTGTGCTTATATCATGATATGCGTAGGTACTTTTCTTGTGAATTATGTGCCTGCTTTGGTATTATTTGACTTGGGTGCGAGTTGGTCTTTTGTATCGTTGGCTTTTAGCCAGCACATCGGTATTGATTGGGAGGTGATGAGTCGACCCCTGCGAGTTTCTATAGCAAATGAGAAAGCGGTATATGCCACTGAGGTGATTCGAGGATGCGTGCTCGAGATTTTTGGGGTCGAGTTCCCTATAGACTTGGTTCCTATAGCTATGGGGGATGTCTGCGTTATCATGGGCATGGACTGGTTGAGTAAGTTTGGAGCAGTCATTGACTGCGAGAGACAGCTGGTGACGATTCTAGACCCTAGTAGGGGAGTGCTTACGGTTTATGCCGAAGGGACCCGGTGTGGGTCGGCGTTTTGTTCGGCTGCCAGGGCAAGGCAGAGTTTGCAGCAGGGCTGTAATGGATTCATAGCCTACGTGATGGATACTCGAGTGGCCGCGGGGAGGCCCAATTCGATTGATGACGTTCCTGTTGTATGCGAGTTTTCGGATGTGTTCCACGAAGAGTTACCGGGTGTGCCTCCGGAGAGGCAAGTGGAGTTTCGTATCGATTTGCTTACGGGAGCGGCACCCATCGCCAAGGCACCTTATCGTCTCGCTCCACCGGAAATGCAGGAGTTATCCTCGCAGCTTCAGGAGCTGTTGGGAAAGGGATTCATTCGACCGAGTAGCTCACCTTGGGGAGCACCGATTTTGTTCGTCAAGAAAAAGGATGGTTCACACCGGATGTGTATCGATTACCGGGATTTGAACAAGTTGACGGTTAAGAACCGGTATCCGTTACCTAGGATCGATGATCTGTTCGATCAGTTGCAGGGGGCATCTTGGTTCTCCAAGATTGACTTGAGGTCGGGGTATCATCAGATGAGGGTTCGAGAGTAAGATATCCAGAAGACTGCTTTCAGAACTCGTTATGGACATTATGAATTTGTGGTGATGCCTTTTGGGTTCACCAATATCCCGGCTGCGTTCATGGATCTTATGAACCGGGTGTTCTGGCCGATGCTGGATCGGTCGGTGATCGTATTCATTGATGATATTTTGGTGTATTCGAGGTCTAGGGATCAGCATGAGGAACATTTGAGGGAGATTCTTGGGGTTCTGAGATCGGAGAGACTGTATGCCTAGTTCTCCAAGTGTGATTTCTGGTTACGAGAGGTCCAGTTCCTCGGGCATCTTGTTAACCATAAAGGGATATTGGTCGACCTGGCCAAGATTGAGGCGGTGTTGAGGTGGGAGGTGCCGAGATCGCCCACCGAAATCAGGAGTTTTCTGGGTTTGGCTGAATATTATCGCAGGATTATCAAGGACTTCTCCAAGATCGCCGTGCCACTTACTAGGATGACCGGAAGGGTGTTACGTTTTCATGGGGACCGGAGCAGCAGTCCTCATTCGAGATGCTTCGTCAGAAATTGTGCGAGGCTTCGGTGCTTGCACTCCCGGAAAGGATGGAGGATTTTGTGGTGTACTGTGATGCCTCTATATCGGGTTTGGGGGCGGTGCTTATGCAGAGAGGTCATGTGATAGCGTATGCTTCGAGGCAGTTGAAGCGTCATGAGATGAGATATCCCACCCATGATCTGGAGTTGGGGGCTATGGTTTTCGCCCTCAAAATCTGGCGACACTATTTGTATGGGGTTCGGTGCACGATATACACGGACCACAAGAGCTTGAAGTACTTGATGGATCAGCCAAATCTGAATATGCGACAGAGGAGGTGGTTGGATGTGGTGAAGGATTACGATTGTGAGATCCTGTACCACCCGGGCAAGGCTAATGTGGTAGCCGATGCGTTGAGCCGTAAGGCGGAAAGCGCCCCGATCCGAGATATTTGTATGAGATTGACTGTATTGACCCTGATTTTGGATATTATTCGAGGAGCTCAGGCAGAGGCTGTGAAGCTAGAACATCATAAGAGGGAGCGGGTTGTAGTTCATGTATTAGGATTCATCACGGAAGGTCGAGGGCTTATGACTTTTCAGGGTCGGATTTGGGTACCGTTTGTGGGCGGTGCGCGTACTATTTTGATGGAGGAAGCACATCAATCAAAATTCTCGATTCACCCCGGTGCTACGAAAATGTATTTGGATCTAAGGAAGGAGTACTGGTGGCCCTGTATGAAAAGGGATGTCGCTTGGTTTGTCGAGAGGTGCTTGACTTGTCGGCAGGTTAAGGCCGAGCACCAACGACCGCACGGTAAGCTGCAACCGCTGGATATTCCCGAATGGAAGTGGGAACAAATCATTATGGATTTCATCACCAAGTTACCGCGTACTGTGAGGGGAGTCGATGCGATTTGGGTGATCGTGGATAGATTAACGAAGAGCGCTCATTTTCTAGCCATCAGGGAGAGCTCTTCTGTGGAGAAGTTGGCGGAGTTAAATGTGAGGGAGGTAGTATCGCGGCATGGAGTGCCGATCTCGATTATTTCAGACAGTGATGTGCGTTTCACTTCCAGGTTTTGCCAGATGTTTCATGAGGAGTTGGGTACTAGGCTGCATTTTAGTACCGCTTATCATCCCCAGACAGACGGTCAGAGTGAGCGGACGATTCAGACGCTCGAGGACATGCTCCGGGCATGTGTGTTGGGTTTCGGGGGTAGCTGGGATGCATATTTACCATTGGCAGAGTTTTCCTACAACAATAGCCATCATTCGAGCATTTGTATGCCACCCTTTGAGCTGTTGTATGGGCGGAGGTTTCGCACCCCCATCTGTTGGGGTGAGGTAGGGCAGCGGGTTATGGGTAGCACGGAGATCGTACTCCATACGACCGAGCAGATTCAACTGGTCAGACAGAGGTTGTTAACCGCTCAGAGCCGACGGAAGAGTTATGCAGACAGACGCCGGTCCGTGCTTGAGTTTCAGGTCGGTGATCTTGTACTCCTGAAGGTCTCTCCTTGGAAAGGAGTGATTCGATTCAGGAAGAGGGGCAAGTTGGGGCCCCGATATATTGGTCCTTTCCGTGTGATCGCGAGGGTGGGCCGGGTAGCCTACCATTTAGACTTGCCAGCAGAGTTGGGGCAGATTCACGACACTTTCCATGTGTAACAGTTAAGGAAGTGTATAGCCGATGAATCGGCAGTGGTTCCATTAGGGGATATTCAGGTAGATGCGAGCTTGAATTATGCTGAGAGACCAGTAGCCATCAGAGATCGGAAGATCAAGGTTTTGAGGAACAAGGAGGTACCCCTGGTGTTGGTTCAGTGGCATCATCGGAGGGGATCAGAGATGACCTGGGAGCCGGTGCATGAGATGCGTGAGCAGCATCCGAAGCTATTTGCAGAGCGAGACTTCGAGGGCGAAGTCTTGTTCTAGTGGGGGAGAATTGTAACAGCCCGAATTTCCAGGAATCTTTAATTTCATATTTTTGGTATTTTGTGAGGGGACTCGGCGAGTTGGAGGTCGAACTCGCCGAGTCGGGTCGCGGTTTTGGACGAAGGTTCGCGTCTGGACTTGGCGAGTCCAAGGATGGACTCGGCGAGTCCGTGCTGTTTAACGAAACCCTAATTTTCCGGTCCTTATGGCCCTTCATTGCGGCCACCTTGAGCCTTGAGTGCACCAAAGCAGTTGAGAGTCCTTGTGAGTGAGATAAGAGGCTATTTGTTCACCAATTTGGGTGTTATTGCAAGAAAGGAAGGAGAAGATCAAGCTAGAAGAGTTGGGGAGCTTGGATCTGCTTCTATTTCATCAAGGAAAGCTTCTTGAGGTAACTTTCAGAGCTAATCTTTGTGTTTTGGGGCCCCGATATATTGGTCCTTTCCGTGTGATCGCGAGGGTGGGCCGGGTAGCCTACCATTTAGACTTGCCAGTAGAGTTGGGGCAGATTCACGACACTTTCCATGTGTAACAGTTAAGGAAGTGTATAGCCGATGAATCTGCAGTGGTTCCATTAGGGGATATTCAGGTAGATGCGAGCTTGAATTATGCTGAGAGACCAGTAGCCATCAGAGATCGGAAGATCAAGGTTTTGAGGAACAAGGAGGTACCCCTGGTGTTGGTTCAGTGGCATCATCGGAAGGGATCAGAGATGACCTGGGAGCCGGTGCATGAGATGCGTGAGCAGCATCCGAAGCTATTTGCAGAGCGAGACTTCGAGGGCGAAGTCTTGTTCTAGTGGGGGAGAATTGTAACAGCCCGAATTTCCAGGAATCTTTAATTTCATATTTTTGGTATTTTGTGAGGGGACTCGGCGAGTTGGAGGTCGAACTCGCCGAGTCGGGTCGCGGTTTTGGACGAAGGTTCGCGTCTGGACTTGGCGAGTCCAAGGGATGGACTCGGCGAGTCCGCGCTGTTTAACGAAACCCTAATTTTCCGGTCCTTATGGCCCTTCATTGCGGCCACCTTGAGCCTTGAGTGCACCAAAGCAGTTGAGAGTCCTTGTGAGTGAGATAAGAGGCTATTTGTTCACCAATTTGGGTGTTATTGCAAGAAAGGAAGGAGAAGATCAAGCTAGAAGAGTTGGGGAGCTTGGATCTGCTTCTATTTCATCAAGGAAAGCTTCTTGAGGTAACTTTCAGAGCTAATCTTTGTGTTTTGGTTGATATGTCAAATCTAGGGCTTATTCTTGCCTTATTTGACTTGTATTTGAAGTATGAAAGGTCCCATGGAGATATCGAACCTAGATCTGGACCTTAGCAGGTCCAGAAGGCCCCAAATGATATGCTTTATGTCCATTCTTTTGAGTTGGAGACTCGGGTTGCCATATTAGAGGTTATTTCCCCAAAAAGAGCCTTGTAAGTGTTGCATGGCGGCCATGACTGAGACTTTACGTGATAAATGAGCTTGGGAAGGCCAAATCTATGTGTGTATGGAACGGATCTGACCGCAGAAGCAAGTTTTAGCTGATGCATGGCATGGATTCGCCAAGTCTGAAGAACAGACTCGACGAGTAGCTTGAAGATTGTCCTTAAAACCACCCAGTGAGTAGTCCTGCCGAGTTATGGGTGACTCAGTGAGTCACAGAGAGTTAGAGAGGGATTGACAGGTGGACCGAGTCGAGTTGGGACTCGCCGAGTTGTCCTTGTGACTCGACGAGTTGAGTCGCGGTGGCCCCGTGATTCGTGACTAGGTGGAACTCGTCGAGTCAGGGGAGTACTCGACGTGTCAAGGGGAAATCCTTGCGAGTTGGTAAGAACGCGTAGACTCGCCGAGTCGCTCTAGTGCACTCGCCGAGTCAGGTCAAATTGACCATTGACTGTTGACCAGAGTTGACCAGTGTTGACTTGATAGGGATGGTCAACCTTAGTGGTACAAGTATTAATTATAGATATATGATGTTATAGGAGGATTATAGCTCGGGGGTTCGAGCACGAGTGATTTCCAGGGTTCGCGAGTTATCGAGATATACGAGGTGAGCCTTCTCACTATACTGTACCCGGAAGGGTTTGGCTGTGTGACCGGAAGGTCGGATATGCTATGAGATATATGTGTTATGTGTGATAAGTTATTCGTTATATGTGCCATGTATGATATGCTTGATATGGGCCGGAAGGCATTATATTATGGGCCGGAAGGCGAATATGATATAGGCCGGAAGGCGTTGTAAAATGGACCGTAAGGTTGACGTGGGTAGGACCGGAAGGTTCACCCAGTTGGGATGGAAGTCCCCTGAGACACATGGGTCGCAAGGTCAGGGTCTGGAAAGGTGTATGTGCGTAGGTTGTATTTTGGGGAACTCACTAAGCATTTATGCTTATAGTTGTTGTGTTATGTGTTTCAGGTACTAGCGAGGACCGTGGGAAGGCGCCGGCGTGATCGTACACACACTCGGGGAAAACTATATTGTGATCTTTGTTATGTAATCGGTCGTGACAATATTGTTTACATTGGAACTTAAATTATTACTCGATGTTTTTGATGTTTGTAAAAATGAAAAATTGGTTTAAAATTTACGTTGTTACAGTGTCAACTCTAAAAGTCATTTTAGAATGACTTTTTGGCAAGAAAAATTAGGTGGTTTTAAAAGTCAAAAATCTATGACTTTTGTGACTATTGACTTTTTGACATTTCCTCATTCAAAAGTTAATCCAAACACATTTTAAAATCTTTTTCTTTTTTTTTTTTTTTTTTTTTTTTTTTTTTTTTTTTTTTTTTGCAAAAAGTCATTTTGTTGAAAATGAGTTTTTTGGCTAAAAATCAATCCTAAACACCCCCTCGTTCATAAATTTTAGAAATAGATTAAATTTTCTGTTAGAAAAATAAAATAAAATAATTGTTCATAACTTATTATATATAACCATAATTCACGAGAGCCTTGTCTACGGTTACTTCTTGCCCTCTCATATTTTTGCCTCCAAGCTTTTCTGTTTTCAGACTTCTGACACTATCTTTTTTTGTGACCTTAGTTTCTCGCTGGCACCCACGAACCGACTTCCCTTTTTAATTTTAACGATTCTACCGCCTTGCTGACCACCATCTTTACCGTCCAATGAAATCAAGCATTTTTGTAAAACGCAGCATCAAGAATGGCGCCCCACTATCTCATCTTCTTTTGTGCATATCAGATGGCTACCTGATATACTCTCAACTAAGCTTTTTGATTTTGGGGAGCGTATGTTCAAACTACAAAGGAGTTTGAGACTGGGTTTCAATTTCCTAAAGGGTTCTACGGTTTGATTATGTGCATATTCCAAATCTTATGTTGTTTGTTGTCTCTGTTCGTCAATCAGAGAACCACAACCATAACCGCACAATTGGTGGCGCTCAGTTGTGGCGGTGTTCTACCCTACAACTTTACTCTTAGGAGATTTCATCTTGAGAAAGCTTTATGTTCCAACAATCTGCGAGATGTTTGAGGTACTGTGACAATCGTCAATCTTGAGTCAAGTCAAGTCATCAAGTCTAGCCGGTCAACTCGATTAAACCTTGTGTATTAGGGTTTGTGTTATGTTCATACTGTATAACTTGCTATATTAATGGGAAAACATCACTTGAGAAAAGTCTTGTGTTAAAATTTTCTAAGCCCTAGTTCTAATCAATGAACTAAACTGATAAAAACCATGTTGCATACTCATGGGGAGTGTGTGGGATCCTTAATCATGACTTAACGGGGCTCAAGAAACTTGCATAGCGGAGCCAAACACTCACAAATACCACACTTGAAATCTCTCTCAAATATCTCTTTGTATGAGAAATCTCTCCAAGAATGTCAAATCTCTCCCAAATCTCTTCAAGTACGTGAAATCTCTCTCAAATATCTCTTTGTATGAGAAATCTCTCCAAGAATGTCAAATCTCTCCCAAATCTCTCCAAGTAGGTGAAATCTCTCCCAAATCTCTCTCAAAAGTTTCCCGTAACTTTTTGGAATCATTCGGGTCATACCGACCCTTAACCGGGTCAAAAACGGCTTAAAACGGGGCGAAAACGAGAAAAATAGGCTTTAGGAACCGAAACCGGGAAGAGAGGCCTCTTAGGACCAGAACCGAGCCTCTGGTGGCTGAGGCATGCGAGACCGAGCCTCGGTCTCTGCCTCTCTCGGTCGCTTCTGGTCGCTCGGTCTCTGCCTCTCTCGGTCGCTTCTGGTCGCTCGGTCTCTGCCTCTCTCGGTCTCTTCTGGTCGCTCGGTCTCTGCTCCGCCTCTCTGTCTCTTCCCTCCTCTCGGTCTCTGCTCCTTCTCTCCTCTCTGTCTCTTCGCGCCCCTCTGTTCTCTCCTCCCCCCTCTCGGTTCCTACCCTTTCTCTTCTCCCCTCTCGGTTTCTACCCTTCCTCCTCTCGGTTTCAGCATCAGAAGGCCGAACCTCGTCCAGATTTCGGAAATTTGTCACTTTTAGCCCATTTTTGATATTTTTAACATTTTGAGCCCGTTTTTCATGATTTTAAAGCGGGATTTTCTCCAGAAATTATATTTTAACATAATAAACTCTAAATATTCATAATTTAAACATATTTTTATGAAAATCATTATCTAAATAATAAAGATCTAATGGGGGATTTATTTAAGGTGGAGTGTTGACTTTGCCTTAACTTATGACACAAGCAACCACCCCACACCCACTCTATGACCAGCCATACCTCCCCACCTTACCTATGTCACTTCAATGTCCCTTACACTCAAATTACACTCACTCCCACGTTTTTTTGAGCTGGAACAAACACTCACTCTCCTCATTTTCTGTCATTGCTCTCATTCCACTAAGTAACAAACACCACTTTTCTCTCAAACTCTTTCTACACAAATATTGAGGTTCAAGGCTGATTTCAAGTGTTCTTCCACTCTTAGTAAGTAAAAATTCATCCTCCCTATTATTATTTCACTTCATTCTACTCAAATCTTTGATTTCTTACACAAACTCCATAACTATAATGTTAGATTCTCGAAAATCTTCAAGGCATCTCCAAGTGTTCTTGGATTAAACACTTCCATTCTTCAACAATCATCTACTGAAATCATTTAAGGTGAGTTCATACCCCTATATTTTCATGTTTTCTCAAGTTTTTAGGGGGGGAATACAAGCTAAAACACTAAGAACATAACTACATTTTTCTAACAGCCTTCATCAGAAAAGTTCAACTCGATTCACGGACTGTTTTGGACATCTTAAACATTTTTGTTTTCAAAACTGTACAAGTTTCAAATAGTTCAAGTTCTTAGCTTTAAAATGGCTACTTGCACATCTCCATACGATTTTTCTACAATTTATGGTGATTTTTACAAAACTGTCTATCATTTCAAACAACAATCCGGACCAGTCTTTGATTTTGGACTTATTCACCCAGGTTGGAGGTCATTAAAAATCGTGATCAAAATTATGAGTAAACTAGACACATTTTTTGAACTCTCAGAATTTACGGATCTAGTTTTCGACTTCGTATGATTTTTCTATGATTTTTCCAAAACAGGGCAGAATGGCTAAAGTTAGCCAACAGCATGTAAATATCATAACACTTTGTATTATGTTGAGCAAAGTGTATAATCATGAGTTCTAATTATTGAATGTGTTTCCTTGTTAGTTTGTCATCATGAAATGAAACTAAGTAATTCATAATAAATACTATTCATTCATTTAGAACGCGTATATTAAACTATAAAAAGTATAGTTTGATAAATTCATAACACTAATACATATCTATAAAAGAGTTCATACATATTACATACATTTTAGATAAACTATAATAGGTATAGTTTATGATACATCACTCAACACACTTGTACAAAAAGGGTACATTCATACAAGAAAGATTTATATTCACACACATTTCACGTAAACTTGTTAACCTATGTTGTGAGACTCTCTCTCTCCCCGTACGTCCGAGTGCGGGATATAATTGCTGGTAGTTATAATCAGAATCTCCTTGAGGGAGAACGTGATACTTGTATATAGATCTATATTGGGTTTGACACCCCACACCTTGCTGCTAGCTACAGTGGGACCTGCAGGTCTACGGGTAACAAATGTCATTTCATTTTCACGACGCCTGAGAAACGTTGTGGCAGGTTCACATAGTCACAGTATGATTATACTGACTCACCTCGGGAGATAACAATTCATAAAGTTTACGGGATTTCATAAAACCGAAGTAGGTTTTAGGTTGATTTAAAAATTTACTTTCCATATCATTTCAAACTCACGACATTTCTACTAAGTAAGGATGATTTCTTATACATTTTGGTCTTTGGTTATAAGGCTACATTATACGGATTTTAAGGAAAATATCGGATTTTTCTGAAACAAACGCGACATTTATATGTGAAAGACTTCTACTAAGTTTTATAATAAAAGCTTATGAACTCACCAACCTTTGTGTTGACACTTTTCAAACAACTTGTATTCTCAGGAAAACACTAACCAGGTAATCAAGTGCTTTTGAGGATGGGACGTTAAGGCGTCAAACTTTTCATATTTTGTCAACATATTGTAATTGATTTCGAATCATGTAATTCATACAAGTGATGTAACTTTTTCAATTATATATATGTTGGTTGTGTTTGCTTAAATTCCTATTGAAATTGTGGTTATGATACTATACATGAAGTCCTCCACCCCCGGACGTTTCCGCCATCCTTGTTTTGGGGGTGTGATAGAATGGTATCAGAGCGCGGTTTATAGTGAATTAAGTATGTCAAACCACATAAGATATACAAACTATAAACACATTTGGGACTAAAAGTCTCTGATTCTTAAAATGCTTTAACGAGTTGTACTTTTAGAAAACAAATAATTTCTTGTTTTAAAGTATACTTACATGCATTCTATACTAGCATGGTGTCATATCTTAGGAGAACATAAATTGAAAGAGGAGGAGTCGAACATTATTAGTACGCCTTAGCATGTGTAATCAGTTCTGGGAGGGATATAGCCTGATCAACTATATCCGTCAAAGAAGTAACTTACGCACACTAAGGAATAGTCGTAATGAGCGACAAATCTGATAACCTAATTACACTCCATAAAGAACACGCTAAGAACCAAAGATAAACATTTAAAAATACTATAGGAGTATTTGTACGTTTCTATAGCGCCAGATTATTATTTTCCGATATGTGCTTCTTAACCCCGTTTCTCGTGCAGACGACATGGCAGGATTTCATATACCCGGGGACCCCTATTTTCCCAATCAGGGAAACGTGGGATGGATCGATGACGAGCCCGAGGAGGATCCCGAAGAGGAGCCCGAGGAGGAAAACGAACAAGAAGAAGAAGAGGAAGACGACCAAGAAGAAGAGGAAGATGAAGAGGAAGAAGAGGAAGGTGATGAGATAGTCATGTTTGGGAACGAAGCGGAGGAACCACCAAAAGTATTCAACCCTCCCTACATCGTGAGGGTACCCGCGCACTGTTTTGGATACAACGGACCTGAACCTCCTTGGGTAACAACGATCGAAAGATGGAGCCGACAACAATGCCAGCGGTCACCATATGGCTACCAACGAGGTTACTATGATCTCACTCATGGTGGACCGGCTGACAGAGCTCTCCCCATCACGATACAACGAATAGCAAGTATGGATGATCGTGGTAGGACGACGACCGATCAGGTCCGGGAGTTAAGCGCCATCGTACAGTCTACTACTAATCGCACCAGAGATCTGGAATGAGACTCCCACCACAGAGACCAACTCATTCAAGACCTTCTCGCAGCTCAAGCAGAAACAAGAGAGTATCGGGAAAGATACATGGCACTCGAAGAGAGAATGGTTGCAGCCGAACGCAGATTGGCGGAACTACAGGGCGCATCGACATCATCACAGCCTCCATCAAAGAAGGGTCGCAGTGATTAGAACTCGTTACTATTCTCACGTCTTGGTAGTAAAATTTTATGAGTACGCGTTGGTGCTACTCTTTGTATGTAGGTCGACCCTGCGACTATGTGATTACACTATTCAAAGGGCTTTTGTAATGCCAAAAATTATCTTTTGTAACGATGTAATGTAGACCCTTATGAGGTCAAACTTTTCCCTCTAAACGTTATGTACTAAAAGTTATCAATGAAATTTGGCATGTGTTTTATTTATTGAATGTTTGGCACTATACATCATAACCTGATCACACAAACAATTTACGAATAATAAAGTTCTGATAAAATACAAGAGGGATGAAACCAGTAACACTCGACTCGTTATCACTATTGAAGTCTTACCGACTGGTCATTTTTTTTTATGACAGAACCATGCCACCAAGGAAAAGACCAAGGCCTTCCAACAACACAGTGCCGCCTCCACCACCACCTCCGCAGTTTGATCCTGCGATGTTCCAGGCTGCAGTAACGGCAGCCGTGGCGGCAGCAATGTCGCAAATGGGAACCAATGGTTCTGGCGGTTCTGGATCCGGAGCTACCAATTCCATTCATGGGGACAGCATGGGGCGTACGAGGGAGTGCTCTTACAAAGACTTCACGAATGGCAAACCCGACCCTTTCAATGGAAGCCGGGGCGTCATCACGCTGGTGCAATGGTTCGAAAGGACCGAGGCAGTTTTCGAAATCTGCGCTTGTCCCGAAGCGAGCAAGGTCAAGTATGCGGCATTCACTCTCACTGGAAAAGCACTTACTTGGTGGAATGGCCGAGTTAAATCACTTACTCCTGCAGTAGCTAACGCAATTAGCTGGGTGGATTTGAAAGCCTTAATGTTAAAGGAATACTACCCGAGGGGCGAAATACAAAAACTTGAAGAAGAACTTTGGAACCTCAGAATGACAGGCACTGATCTTGAAACTTATACTGCCCGTTTCAACGACCTAGCACTTCTCTGTCCAACAATGGTCACTCCAGAAGAGAAGAAGGTGGAACGATATCTCTGGGGGCTGTCATCTCAGATTCAAGATAGTGTATTGGCCTCGAAACCCACTACCTTTGAAAGTGCCAAGGAATTGGCACAACAACTCATAGATCACAGGGCTAGCCGTGGTACCGTGATAACCACCACCGACCGAACAAAAGGAGGAAACAATAAGAGGAAGTTCTGGGGCAATAAAAAGAAACAACCAATGCAGGACCCCGCCAAAAAGCAACAAATTGTTGCTGTCCGTGCCGCCACTACTGCTGTCACTTCAGCGCCGCCGAAACAGTACACGGGAACTCTTCCCAAGTGCAACAAGTGTAACTACCACCATAACGGTGCTTGTCGAGAGTTACACTGCAATAACTGCAACAAGAAGGGACACACCGCACGCCGCACAAGTCGCTACGACCGCCAACACCGGAGCAAGCCAAACCTGCTATGGATGTGGTGAAACGGGACACTTCAAGAGGAACTGCCCCAAGGCACGAGCCCCTAATGCTGGAGGTGTAGGGAGAGTCCTAACTTTAGGGCAGGGAGAAGCAGTCAAGGATCCCTCTGTGGTTACTGGTACGTTCCTCCTCAATAACTCTTATGCATGCGTACTTTTCGATAGTGGGGCAGAAAGAAGTTTCATAAGTCACCAATTCAAACATATACTTAAGCAAAATTCTCAACCACTAGAAGATTCTTACATCATAGAAATGGAAAATGGAAAGGTTGAGCGCGCTAATGATATTTACATAGGGTGTACTCTCACTCTGGACAACCATTTGTTCAAAATTGACCTTATGCCGGTCACCATAAAAAGTTTCGACATAATCATTGGTATGGATTGGTTAAGCCTTCATCGTGCCGACATTCTATGTTACGAAAGGGCCGTCTGCCTCAATCTGCCGAATGGCAACATTCTCACCGTTTATGGCAATAAACCTAGTGCGAACCTACAAATCATCTCTTGTGTTAAAACCCAAAAGTACCTCCGAAAGCAATACCATGCTTTCTTAGCGCACATCGTAGACAAGAAACAGGAGGTGAAGGACATCAAAGAAATTCCAGAAGTATGCAACTTCCCTGATGTATTCCCAGACGATCTGCCAGGTGTACCACTCGCACGACAAGTCGAATTTCGGATCGACTTGATCCCAGGAGCTACCCCCGTCGCCAGGGCTCCATATCGCTTAGCACCGGCATAAATGCAAGAACTATCCAGCCAGTTGAATGAACTATTGAGCAAAGGGTTCATCAGGCCAAGCTTCTTGCCCTGGGGAGCACCAGTCTTATTTGTAAAGAAGAAGGATGGGTCCTTTCGCATGTGCATAGACTACCGAGAACTAAACAAACTCACTATCAAGAACCGTTATCCCCTACCCCGAATCGATGACCTCTTCGACCAGCTCCAAGGAGCCAGCTACTTTTCAAAAATCGACCTGAGGTCGGGCTATCATCAACTACGAGTTCAGGAAGAAGATATCCCCAAGACGGCATTCAGAACTCGCTATGGGCACTATGAATTTGTAGTGATGCCATTCGGGTTAACAAACGCGCCTGCGGTGTTCATGGATTTGATGAATCGAGTGTGTCGACCCTTCTTGGATAAATTCATTATCGTATTCATCGACGATATCTTGGTCTACTCGAGGAGCGAAGAAGAGCACAGACAACACCTACGACTAGTTCTGGAGATTTTAAGAACCGAGAAGCTTTACGCCAAATTCTCAAAGTGTGAATTTTGGCTCCGTGAAGTAGGATTCCTTGGCCACGTAGTAAGCAAGGAAGGAATACATGTGGACCCCTCAAAGATCAAAGCAATCGAAGATTGGTCAACACCTGCAACGCCAACAGAAATCCGACAGTTTTTGGGACTCGCAGGCTACTATCGGTGATTCATACAAAACTTCTCCAAGATCGCTAAGCCTCTCACCACCTTGACTCAGAAAGGTGTGGTGTTTGAATGGGAAGATAAACAAGAAGCCGCCTTCCGGACACTAAAACAAGCCCTATGCAGCGCACCAGTCTTGTCTCTTCCAGAAGGAACCGATGATTTTCTGGTGTATTGCGATGCTTCGAATCAAGGCCTCGGCTGTGTGCTCATGCAAAGGGGAAAAGTCATTGCTTATGCATCAAGGCAACTGAAGACACATGAAGTTAATTATACAACCCACAACCTTGAACTGGGAGCGGTGGTGTTCGCCTTGAAGATCTGGAGGCACTACCTCTACGGCACCAAGTGCACCATCTTCACTGATCACAAAAGTCTTCAGCACATTCTCAATCAGAAAGAACTTAACATGCGCCAAAGAAGATGGGTGGAATTACTGAATGACTACGAATGTGAAATTCGCTACCACCCGGGCAAGGCCAATGTAGTAGCCGGTGCCTTAAGCAGGAAAGAATACTCGGGTCGCCGAGTAAAATCCCTAGCCATGACCATTCGCTCCCAACTGGCCACCCAGATCAAGGATGCCCAATTAGAAGCCTTGAAACCAGAAAACGTGGCAAGCGAAGCACTAAGGGGGATGGACAAGAACTTGGAAGTCAAAGGGGATGGAACTCGTTATCTCATGAATCGAATCTGGACACCGAAGTTCGGTGGGTACCGAGATGTTGTAATGAACGAGGCCCACAAGACTCGATACTCCATTCACCTTGGGTCAGATAAGATGTATCTAGACCTCAAAAGGTTATACTGGTGGCCAAACATGAAGGCTGAAATTGCTACTTATGTGAGCAAGTGCCTCACTTGCGCCAAGGTCAAGGTGGAATATCAGAAGCCATCAGGACTACTTCAACAACCGGATATACCCGAGTGGAAGTGGGAGCGAATAACCATGGACTTCATAACCAAACTGCCTAAGACATCAGGTGGGATGGATACCATATGCGTGGTTGTGGACAGATTGACCAAGTCCGCGCACTTTCTGCCAATAAAGGAAACAGACAAGATGGAGAAGTTAACCAAGACGTACATTAAATAGATCGTGCGACTTCATGGTGTACCAACATCCATTATCTCTGATCGAGATAGTAGATTCACCTCGCGATTCTGGCAGTCCCTACAGAAGTCTCTGGGAACAAGGCTTGACATGAGTACGGCCTACCATCCACAAACTGACGGACAAAGCGAGAGAACCATCCAGACATTGGAAGACATGCTGAGAGCCTGTGTGATAGATTTTGGTAAGGCATGGGATACCCATCTGCCGCTTATCGAATTCTCTTATAATAACAGCTATCACACTAGCATTGGAGTCGCTCCATTCGAAGCTCTCTACGGTCGCAAGTGTAGATCACCACTGTGTTGGGCCGAAGTTGGGGATACTCAGCTAGCCATAGGGCAAGTCCCTGATAGCACCCTTACTGGGCCTGAAATCATAAGGGAAACCACAGAAAAGATCATTCAAACTCAGGAAAGACTGAAAGCGTCTCGTGATCGACAAAAGAGTTACGCGGATAAGCGACGCAAACCTTTAGAATTCCAGGTCGGAGACCGGGTACTACTAAAAGTTTCCCCCTGGAAGGGGATGATACATTTCGGTAAACGAGGGAAACTAAACCCAAGGTACATCGGTCCATTCGAAATCCTTGCTAGGATTGGTCCTGTGGCGTACAAACTCCGACTACCACAAGAACTTAGTAATGTACACCCTACCTTCCACGTATCCAACTTAAAGAAGTGTCTGTCCGACGAGACACTCGTAATACCGCTCGAAGAAATTGAAGTTAATGAAAATCTCCACTTTGTGGAGGAACCCATCGAGATCATGGATCGAGAGATCAAGAGAACAAAAAAAAGTCGGATTCCCATAGTGAAGGTTCGTTGGAACGCGAAAAGAGGGCCTGAGTTTACCTGGGAACGTGAAGATCAAATGAAACAAAAGTATCCACATCTTTTCCCAAACCCTTGAAGTCCCAGCCGAATTTAAATTTCGGGACGAAATTCCCTCTAACAGGGGGATGATGTGACAATCGTCAATCTTGAGTCAAGTCAAGTCATCAAGTCTAGCCGGTCAACTCGATTAAACCTTGTGTATTAGGGTTTGTGATATGTTCATACTGTATAACTTGCTATATTAATGGGAAAACATCACTTGAGAAAAGTCTTGTGTTAAAATTTCCTAAGCCCTAGTGCTAATCAATGAACTAAACTGATAAAAACCATGTTGCATACTCATGGGGAGTGTGTGGGATCCTTAATCATGACTTGACGGGGCTCAAGAAACTTGCATAGCGGAGCCAAACACTCACAAATACCACACTTGAAATCTCTCTCAAATATATTTTTGTATGAGAAATCTCTCCAAGAATGTCAAATCTCTCCCAAATCTCTTCAAGTACGTGAAATCTCTCTCAAATATCTCTTTGTATGAGAAATCTCTCCAAGAATGTCAAATCTCTCCCAAGTCTCTCCAAGTAGGTGAAATCTCTCCCAAATCTCTCTCAAAAGTTTCCCGTAACTTTTTGGAATCATTCGGGTCATACCGACCCTTAACCGGGTCAAAAACGGCTTAAAACGGGGCGAAAACGAGAAAAATAGGCTTTAGGAACCGAAACCGGGAAGAGAGGCCTCTTAGGACCAGAACCGAGCCTCTGGTGGCTGAGGCATGCGAGACCGAGCCTCGGTCTCTGCCTCTCTCGGTCGCTTCTGGTCGCTCGGTCTCTGCCTCTCTCGGTCGCTTCTGGTCGCTCGGTCTCTGCCTCTCTCGGTCTCTTCTGGTCGCTCGGTCTCTGCTCCGCCTCTCTGTCTCTTCCCTCCTCTCGGTCTCTGCTCCTTCTCTCCTCTCTGTCTCTTCGCGCCCCTCTGTTCTCTCCTCCCCCCTCTCGGTTCCTACCCTTTCTCTTCTCCCCTCTCGGTTTCTACCCTTCCTCCTCTCGGTTTCAGCATCAGAAGGCCGAACCTCGGCCAGATTTCGGAAATTTGTCACTTTTAGCCCATTTTTGATATTTTTAACATTTTGAGCCCGTTTTTCGTGATTTTAAAGCGGGATTTTCTCCAGAAATTATATTTTAACATAATAAACTCTAAATATTCATAATTTAAACATATTTTTATGAAAATCATTATCTAAATAATAAAGATCTAATGGGGGATTTATTTAAGGTGGAGTGTTGACTTTGCCTTAACTTATGACACAAGCAACCACCCCACACCCACTCTATGACCAGCCATACCTCCCCACCTTACCTATGTCACTTCAATGTCCCTTACACTCAAATTACACTCACTCCCACATTTTTTTGAGCTGGAACAAACACTCACTCTCCTCATTTTCTGTCATTGCTCTCATTCCACTAAGTAACAAACACCACTTTTCTCTCAAACTCTTTCTACACAAATTTCGAGATTCAAGGCTGATTTCAAGTGTTCTTCCACTCTTAGTAAGTAAAAATTCATCCTCCCTATTATTATTTCACTTCATTCTACTCAAATCTTTGATTTCTTACACAAACTCCATAACTATAATGTTAGATTCTCGAAAATCTTCAAGGCATCTCCAAGTGTTCTTGGATTAAACACTTCCATTCTTCAACAATCATCTACTGAAATCATTTAAGGTGAGTTCATACCCCTATATTTTCATGTTTTCTCAAGTTTTTAGGGGGGGAATACAAGCTAAAACACTAAGAACATAACTACATTTTTCTAACAGCCTTCATCAGAAAAGTTCAACTCGATTCACGGACTGTTTTGGACATCTTAAACATTTTTGTTTTCAAAACTGTACAAGTTGCAAATAGTTCAAGTTCTTAGCTTTAAAATGGCTACTTGCACATCTCCATACGATTTTTCTACAATTTATGGTGATTTTTACAAAACTGTCTATCATTTCAAACAACAATCCGGACCAGTCTTTGATTTTGGACTTATTCACCCAGGTTGGAGGTCATTAAAAATCGTGATCAAAATTATGAGTAAACTAGACACATTTTTTGAACTCTCAGAATTTACGGATCTAGTTTTCGACTTCGTATGATTTTTCTATGATTTTTCCAAAACAGGGCAGAATGGCTAAAGTTAGCCAACAGCATGTAAATATCATAACACTTTGTATTATGTTGAGCAAAGTGTATAATCATGAGTTCTAATTATTGAATGTGTTTCCTTGTTAGTTTGTCATCATGAAATGAAACTAAGTAATTCATAATAAATACTATTCATTCATTTAGAACGCGTATATTAAACTATAAAAAGTATAGTTTGATAAATTAATAACACTAATACATATCTATAAAAGAGTTCATACATATTACATACATTTTAGATAAACTATAATAGGTATAGTTTATGATACATCACTCAACACACTTGTACAAAAAGGGTACATTCATACAAGAAAGATTTATATTCACACACATTTCACGTAAACTTGTTAACCTATGTTGTGAGACTCTCTCTCTCCCCGTACGTCCGAGTGCGGGATATAATTGCTGGTAGTTATAATCAGAATCTCCTTGAGGGAGAACGTGATACTTGTATATAGATCTATATTGGGTTTGACACCCCACACCTTGCTGCTAGCTACAGTGGGACCTGCAGGTCTACGGGTAACAAATGTCATTTCATTTTCACGACGCCTGAGAAACGTTGTGGCAGGTTCACATAGTCACAGTATGATTATACTGACTCACCTCGGGAGATAACAATTCATAAAGTTTACGGGATTTCATAAAACCGAAGTAGGTTTTAGGTTGATTTAAAAATTTACTTTCCATATCATTTCAAACTCACGACATTTCTACTAAGTAAGGATGATTTCTTATACATTTTGGTCTTTGGTTATAAGGCTACATTATACGGATTTTAAGGAAAATATCGGATTTTTCTGAAACAAACGCGACATTTATATGTGAAAGACTTCTACTAAGTTTTATAATAAAAGCTTATGAACTCACCAACCTTTGTGTTGACACTTTTCAAACAACTTGTATTCTCAGGAAAACACTAACCAGGTAATCAAGTGCTTTTGAGGATGGGACGTTAAGGCGTCAAACTTTTCATATTTTGTCAACATATTGTAATTGATTTCGAATCATGTAATTCATACAAGTGATGTAACTTTTTCAATTATATATATGTTGGTTGTGTTTGCTTAAATTACTATTGAAATTGTGGTTATGATACTATACATGAAGTCCTCCACCCCCGGACGTTTCCGCCATCCTTGGTTTGGGGGTGTGACAGGTACTGACAATTTGGTCCCTACCCCCACCGATAAACCTTCCCGATCCTTCCATCACCGCTTTCTTTTTCTCTTCGCTAGCTTCTCTCTTTTATCTCCTTTTTCCAGCTATATGCTTGGTGTCCCTGTCTTGCTCTAAATCATGCTAACAATTCAAATACGACATCGCCAGCTTTTCCAAGACCGTTGGCCTTCTTCCTCAATTCCACCGACTCAAACGAATTCGAATAGACTGTGTGTTGTCGATCGCTACCTGCTACCACGTTGATGCGGACCATCGAAGAAATATCGTCGAAGCATTATGTAGGGGGCGGTGTAGGTAGATGGAAACATTAAAAAAATTAAATGAAGACCTAAGAATACACTTGGCTCCTTGTATGAGCAGAAGGACACGAACCGTCCATTTAGGTAAAATCAATTTCAATGATTTTCTTCAAATCGCTTCTTGATTCGAGTTTCTTCCCCATAGTTCATACTTTGGTTTTTCAAATCGATTGGTTTTCCGAACTTGGGGTGCTTCTAGATTTGGTCCCACTAGAAGAGGATCCATCAAGAGACCTTCCCTTGCGACTCTTGGAGGGAGCCTTCCTCTTCTTTTCCTTTCCTTTTCCTATTTCCAGAACAGGGGTAGAAGTAGTAGTAGGAATAGACACAACCGACTTGCCTTTAAGGTTGCTTTCTGTAGTCCTTAAAAGCCCTTGAAGTTTGTTAAGAGTGACCTCCTCCTAGTTCATATAATAAGTCATACGAAACTGATGATAACAAGAAGGTAAAGAGTGTAGAAGTATATCTATGGCCAACTCTTCATCAAAATTGACATTCAATTTAAGCAAGCGGTCAATGAATCTCTGCATCTTCTGCAAATGGGACGTGATGTGTTCACCATCCTTCATTTTGGTTGTGATCATGGAGGCAATGATCTCATACCTCTCCTGTCGAGCACTTTGATGGTATCTTTCCATCAAATCATAATACATTTCATAGGGATAGTAGTCCCCATAGGACTTTTGTAGCTCTGCAGTCATGGTAGCAATCATAAGACACAAAACCTTTTTAACATCCCTCTCATGAGTAGTGTGTTCAACGATTTGTTTAGGAGTAGCAGTGGTAACATCAATCTCCTTTAGCTCTTTATCAAGGACATATTCTTTGACCTCATAGCGAATAGCCATTATGATGTTATGAATCCAGTCACTGAAGTTCAAGACATAAAAAGTTACCCTCCTACATAGGTTCATGAGGGAGAAAGAGCCTGAAGGCATTGGTGTTGAAGCTTTGTTTGGGATAGACATCTGAAAAAGAAGATGAAAAAAGTTTAGATTAGATGAGAATCCTTAATATCACACCCAAATGAAACATTAAGGCTAGGATCCAACACAATATTCTACAATTGTGAAGAGGAATGTCGTAATCCAATTGTAAAATATTTGAAGGTAGGTAAATGACGATTTACCAATTTCCGCTATGAAAAATGAAATAGATTATTAAGTTTTAATTGGTTTGAAATTCTTAGATCTTTGAGATTCGTTGAACTTTTCAAAGGCATGTTTAAATCTTGATTGTGCCCTTCAAGTTTGTGACTGGGATGTTGAAGATCACAAACAATGTGTGAATAACCATGCAAATTAACATGGTACACCCAATGTTACAAATCACTTAATCAATGTGTCGGTTAACCACACGCACTCCATTGATCTATGATTAACATCAAGCTACCCTTTGCCACACATTGTCAGTCCCAGATTAGTTTGTCGGTTAACCACACACGCTCCATAACGACTTAACAAGGTGCAAAGTGTAATTTCATGGATTAGTACCATTTTCACATTTTTCCTAAAGTAACCAAGATTGGGAATTAAATAAAAATTTACTTACTTTATATTTATCATTATACTTTTAATGACGAAGAATTAGTGTCATATCCTATCCGTTCGACTAACGACCCTCCACCAGTCAAGGAAGAGGTGGGTGAGAGTGGACAACCATTAAACCACCATTTTATAGGCAGTAACCTTATGCCCGCCTTATAGACCGGCTTCGTGAATGAGTCCTACTAACAATAAGACTGACTAGTCTTACACACACACACACACACACACACACATATATATATATATATATATATATATATATATATATATATATATATATATTGAACTTATAATATAATGTATAAGGGTTGAATTTTAACTTTTAAAAATCTAGGGTTTGGAATTAAAGTTTCATTTAATGAGACTTTGCAAAAAATCCAAAACTTGAGGGCAAGTTTTGAAACTTGTCAAAACTCTTCAAGTCGATAACTTATGAGTTTTAATGCCTTTTAAAGAAGTGGCTTTTCCTTTTCCGTAACTTGAGGACAAGTTATGAAGCACATTTAAAAGCATCTAGATCACTAATTTAACTAACACAATAATCAAATAATATATACATGATCTATTCAAACTCATAAGAACAAAATAATTCATATCAAAAAAATTTCATGTAATTGGGCTAATCATATAAACTAATACAAAACATGAAATTTTAACAATTATCTTTCAATTGGATGAGCATGATTACTACCATATCTTAAAAAACATATTTTATGATTCAAAATAGTTTGTGGTAATGATCATATCCAATTTTGGCCAAAAACACGAAATTCTTCACTCTGATCAACCAAATCGGCGAGTCCATGAACTGGACTCGTCAAGTATCTTCATTTCAGCATGGACTTGTCAAGTTCCCCCGTGGACTTGGTGTGTTCATCAGGCAGAATGCAGAAAACTCGATAATTTCAACTTGAAAACAAGTAAGCATCAAATATAATAGAAAACAATCATAGGCTCTGATACCACTGTTGGGTTTTGAGCACTATAAGACTTCCTAAGTGCACATACAACCCTAAATGCTTAGGATCTATGTTTTCTCTAATTATACATACATTTTTCTTTTTCCAAAGCATTCACCCTAGGTAGCATACAATTGAAGCTATCTAACAAAACATAGTTTGGATGCTTACCTCTTGAGTAGGGTAGAGTTCTTGTCCTTTTGAAACCTGAGCACCTTAAGTGTGATGCCTATAATGGTTCACAAACACCAATATGCAAAAGGAGGCTCTAAGAGAATATGTTACTTATCTCAAAATTTATGTGCAACCGATTTTGGTGTATGGAGGGTTCTATTTATAGTCGTGGCAAGTGCTAGGGTTAAACTTTGTAAACTCTAATGATCCATGACTTTCCACATTCCTATGTTCCATGGGTTTAACCTCCATAGACTATCCATTGGTTATCTTATTGATTTAGCCCATGTACATATTCATGGATCACTAGCCCACACTATAAGAATCAATGACTTACATAATCAATCCCTCTATATTTAATTGTCTCTTGTGACCACAAAATTAATTCAAAATTAATTCTTGGACAATACTAATTAAAAAACCATATTAATATATTATACTTATAATATATTAATAAATCATAAATATCTTTATTCTCAAAAAGCCATCTCATCAAATTGCACTGGTAAAGGCAACCCAAAAGGACCATGCTACTATCGAGTCAAGTACATACCAGTTATTTTTATGGGCTTACACACGAAATCCAACAACTTTCCACAGCGGCTACAGTCCTGATGACCTCTCAATCTAGAATCTGATACCTTGGTCCTCTTGTCCGACCCCACAACTGTCTAAACCTCATCTAGCTTCCTCTTCCTCTATACCTTTAATTCAGTCTCCCTATCCCTGGCTCGAGCGATCATATCCTCCAGCTTCTTGCAGTTAGACCAGCTCACAAACTACCATATGTCGCTCCTCAGCATCTCGTGATATCGGGCCTTTTTCATCTCCTCGTCCGCTACATACTGTGCGACAAGAAGGTCTGTCTCCCTGAACTTGGCAGTGATCTCTGCCACCGTATCCGTAGTCTGCTGGAGGTCCTGGAACTCCCGTGCTAATTGCTGCACCTCAATCACTAGTGCAAAATTGGCCCTAAACCTGGCAGAAAAGTCACTCCATGTCATTGCATCAATAACGACATTGTCTCCAATAGCATGTCCAACCTCCTCCCACCAATCACATGCCAAGGTCAAAAGTTTGACCATAAGAGAAAGGCTAGTTTTGAGATAGTTCCATCTGACAATGCTAAAGAATCCATCTGTTTCTACTTCCAACTGAAGGGAAATTAGAAGCGAAGCTGCCCAAACTACCTGAGAGATCTTAGAGATAGTTAACTCAAATTGTATGGCTCTACTTTAGGTACATCCACCATCTAACTCTATTAAGTTCCGATTTATAGATTCTTATTACATGATGTGATAATCACATTTTGGTGTTTTGTAGGATCAAAGAGAAAGAAGGAAGCTTAAAAGAGGAGTAAGCTGAATCTGATCGTGATAAATGTATTTCGGTCGCATGGTTCGATGATCAGATTTTTGAGCTGCTGCTTAGGAGTTATGATAGATTGCTTAGAATATTGAGAAACATAGTTTTCATGTGTATTTTCATTGTAAGGACATGGTTTCCACATATTATCAATAAAGTGAATTTTTGTGGTTTTATCTTATTTGCTTTATGATCACTTGCAATGGTATTTATGAAAATTGGTGTTTATATTTTCACTATTAGCAATGTTGAAAATGGATTTGATTCTTAGTTATATCGCTTGTGGTAGTGTAATAATTTACCAAGTGAGGAAGGATTGTCATCACCCAAGTTTTCAACTGGACAGAAACTTGGAGTCATGCAATTCGATGATCAGATTTTTGAGCTGCTGCTTAGGAGTTATGATAGATTGCTTAGAATATTGAGAAACATAGTTTTCATGTGTATTTTCATTGTAAGGACATGGTTTCCACATATTATCAATAAAGTGAATTTTTGTGGTTTTATCTTATTTGCTTTATGATCACTTGCAATGGTATTTATGAAAATTGGTGTTTATATTTTCACTATTAGCAATGTTGAAAATGGATTTGATTCTTAGTTATATCGCTTGTGGTAGTGTAATAATTTACCAAGTGAGGAAGGATTGTCATCACCCAAGTTTTCAACTGGACAGAAACTTGGAGTCATGCAATTTGAATTGTGTGATGTATGAGAATCTTGATCTTTCGTAAATTGAGACTAATTCCTTGTTCACATGTATATGTGAGTCAAGTGAAGGACTAAAGGATCTAGTACACAATTGTGTGAACTGGCCAGATCCACCACAAATGATGATAAATTCTATTCATCATGATTTAGTGTTGGTTCAGTAAATATCGTTATGCTTATAAGATTGAGTATAATTCTGGTACCTTGAAAAGTTTCAAAGTATAGCAGAACGAATAAGAAGAATCCATTGGGAAGAAAGATAAATGTTTCTCTAACCTAAAAGGATAGGAGAGTACCTTTAATATCATGTTTTATGATCATCCTAATGATTATGGAACCATGTCATAATTGATCCTCTAAGGACACCTTAGTGCATTTATAAGACTAAGAAGAGTAATCATGTATTGTTAAAATGGTTAAATCAAGAAGATGAGTCATACTTCATTCCAAAATCAAATTTTAGAGTCATACTCTAGTTACTCCAAGTTGTACATTGAGTAACATGTTCTAAGTAGGTTTATAACACCCCCATGAAATGTGGAGTAGAAATGTTTTCTTGCTCTATCACATTTGAGATTGGTAATTATGATGGTTTGGTTAAAACAAAGACCTACTCAGACCAGTTATATGAAGTGTTTTCTTGATAAAAACCCGCACTAATTCTTGAATGTTTTTTTGTCAAGGAATCTTTCTTGATAGAGAATCTTATATGTCAAGAGGTCAGTAGGAGTCTTGTTGATATTGAAAAGTTTCAGGAAATGATCGAGAATATATCTTTTAGTAATTACTAGCACACGACCTAAGGTTGATAACCTATCATGTTGACATATTCTTGTTTTTGTGCCCATTCCAGTTAAGTTGACTATGCATGTGAGTTCTATAAGTTCTCATTTGATTGCATAAGGCAAAGCATCTTGATCAGTGAAAGTTTATGACCTTAGTTTCTCGTTGGCTCCCTCAAACCGACTTCCGCTTTTGATTTAACGATTCTACCGCCTTGCTGACCACCGTCTTTATCGTCCAACGAAATCAAGCATTTTTGTAAAATGTAGCGTCAAGAATGGCGCCCCACTGTCTAATATTCTTTTGTTTATATCAGATGGCTACCAGATATACTCTCATCTAAGCTTTTTGATTTTGGGGAGGGTATGTTCAAACTACAAAGGAGTTTGAGATTGGGTTTCAATTTCCTAAAGGGTTCTACGGTTTGATTATGTGCATATTCCAAATCTTACATTGTTCGTTGTCTCTGTTCGTCAATCAGAGAACCACAACCATAACCGCACAATTGGTGGCGCTCAGTTGTGGCGGTGTTCTACCTTACAACTTTACTCTTAGGAGATTTCATCTTGAGAAAGCTTTATATTCCAACAATCTGCGAGATGTTTAAGGTATTGACAATTTGGTCCCTACGCCCACCGATAAACCTTCCCGATCCTTCCATCACCGCTTTCTCTTTCTCTTCGCTAGCTTCTCTCTTTTATCTCCTTTTTCCAGCTATATGCTTGGTGTCCATGTCTTGCTCTAAATCCTGCTAACAATTCAAATACGACATCGTTAGCTTTTCCAAGACCGTTGGCCTTCTTCCACAATTCCACTGACTCAAATGAATTCGAATAGACTGTGTGTTGTCGATCGCTACCTTCCACCACGTTGATGCGGACCATCGGAGAAATATCGTCGAAGCATTATTTAAGGGGCGGTGTAGGTAGATGGAAACATTAAAAAAATTAAATGAAGACCTAAGAATACACTTGGCTCCTTTGTATGAGCAGAAGGACACGAACCGTTCATTTAGGTAAAATCAATTTCAATGATTTTCTTCAAATCGCTTCTTGATTCGAGTTTCTTCCCCAGAGTTCACACTTTGGTTTTTCAAATCGATTGGTTTTCCGAACTTGGGGTGCTTCTAGATTTGGTCCCACTAGAAGAGGATCCATCAAGAGACCTTCCCTTGCGACTCTTGGAGGGAGCCTTCCTCTTCTTTTCCTTTCCTTTTCCTATTTCCAGAACAGGGGTAGAAGTAGTAGTAGGAATAGACACAACCGACTTGCCTTTAAGGTTGCTTTCTGTAGTCCTTAAAAGCCCTTGAAGTTTGTTAAGAGTGACCTCCTCCTAGTTCATATAATAAGTCATACGAAACTGATGATAACAAGAAGGTAAAGAGTGTAGAAGTATATCTATGGCCAACTCTTCATCAAAATTGACATTCAATTTAAGCAAGCGGTCAATGAATCTCTGCATCTTCTGCAAATGGGACGTGATGTGTTCACCATCCTTCATTTTGGTTGTGATCATGGAGGCAATGATCTCATACCTCTCCTGTCGAGCACTTTGATGGTATCTTTCCATCAAATCATAATACATTTCATAGGGATAGTAGTCCCCATAGGACTTTTGTAGCTCTGCAGTCATGGTAGCAATCATAAGACACAAAACCTTTTTAACATCCCTCTCATGAGTAGTGTGTTCAACGATTTGTTTAGGAGTAGCAGTGGTAACATCAATCTCCTTTAGCTCTTTATCAAGGACATATTCTTTGACCTCATAGCGAATAGCCATTATGATGTTATGAATCCAGTCACTGAAGTTCAAGACATAAAAAGTTACCCTCCTACATAGGTTCATGAGGGAGAAAGAGCCTGAAGGCATTGGTGTTGAAGCTTTGTTTGGGATAGACATCTGAAAAAGAAGATGAAAAAAGTTTAGATTAGATGAGAATCCTTAATATCACACCCAAATGAAACATTAAGGCTAGGATCCAACACAATATTCTACAATTGTGAAGAGGAATGTCGTAATCCAATTGTAAAATATTTGAAGGTAGGTAAATGACGATTTACCAATTTCCGCTATGAAAAATGAAATAGATTATTAAGTTTTAATTGGTTTGAAATTCTTAGATCTTTGAGATTCGTTGAACTTTTCAAAGGCATGTTTAAATCTTGATTGTGCCCTTCAAGTTTGTGACTGGGATGTTGAAGATCACAAACAATGTGTGAATAACCATGCAAATTAACATGGTACACCCAATGTTACAAATCACTTAATCAATGTGTCGGTTAACCACACGCACTCCATTGATCTATGATTAACATCAAGCTACCCTTTGCCACACATTGTCAGTCCCAGATTAGTTTGTCGGTTAACCACACACGCTCCATAACGACTTAACAAGGTGCAAAGTGTAATTTCATGGATTAGTACCATTTTCACATTTTTCCTAAAGTAACCAAGATTGGGAATTAAATAAAAATTTACTTACTTTATATTTATCATTATACTTTTAATGACGAAGAATTAGTGTCATATCCTATCCGTTCGACTAACGACCCTCCACCAGGCAAGGAAGAGGTGAGTGAGAGTGGACATCCATTAAACCACCAATTTATAGGCAGTAACCTTATACCCGCCTTATAGACCGGCTTCGTGAATGAGTCCTAATAACGATAAGACTGACTAGTGTTACACACACACACAGATATATATATATATATATATATATATATATATATATATATATATATATATATATATATATATTGAACTTATAATATAATGTATAAGGGTTGAATTTTAACTTTTAAAAATCTAGGGTTTGGAATTAAAGTTTCATTTAATGAGACTTTGCAAATTCGAAAACTTGAGGGCAAGTTTTGAAACTTGTCAAAACTCTTCAAGTCGATAACTTATGAGTTTTAATGCCTTTTAAAGAAGTGACTTTTCCTTTTCCATAACTTGAGGACAAGTTATGAAGCACATTTAAAAGCATCTAGATCACTAATTTAACTAACACAATAATCAAATAATATATACATGATCTATTCAAACTCATAAGAACAAAATAATTCATATCAAAAAAATTTCATGTAATTGGCCTAATCATATAAACTAATACAAAACATGAAATTTTGACAATTATCTTTCAATTGGATGAGCATGATTACTACCATATCTTAAAAAACATATTTTATGATTCAAAATAGTTTGTGGTAATGATCATATCCAATTTTGGCCAAAAACACGAAATTCTTCACTCTGATCAACCAAATCGGCGAGTCCATGAACTGGACTCGTCAAGTATGTTCATTTCAGCATGGACTTGTCAAGTTCCCCAGTGGACTTGGTGTGTTCATCAGGCAGAATGCAGAAAACTCGATATTTTCAACTTGAAAACAAGTAAGCATCAAATATAATAGAAAACAATCATAGGCTCTGATACCACTGTTGGGTTTTGAGCACTATAAGACTTCCTAAGTGCACATACAACCCTAAATGCTTAGGATCTATGTTTTCTCTAATTATACATACATTTTTCTTTTTCCAAAGCATTCACCCTAGGTAGCATACAATTGAAGCTATCTAACAAAACATAGTTTGGATGCTTACCTCTTGAGTAGGGTAGAGTTCTTGTCCTTTTGAAACCTGAGCACCTTAAGTGTGATGCCTATAATGGTTCACAAACACCAATATGCAAAAGGAGGCTCTAAGAGAATATGTTACTTATCTCAAAATTTATGTGCAACCGATTTTGGTGTATGGAGGGTTCTATTTATAGTCGTGGCAAGTGCTAGGGTTAAACTTTGTAAACTCTAATGATCCATGACTTTCCACATTCCTATGTTCCATGGGTTTAACCTCCATAGACTATCCATGGGTTATCTTATTGATTTAGCCCATGTACATATTCATGGATCACTAGCCCACACTATAAGAATCAATGACTTACATAATCAATCCCTCTATACTTAATTAGTATCTTGTGACCACAAAATTAATTCTTAGACAATACTAATTAGAAAACCATATTAATATATTATACTTATAATATATTAATAAATCATAAATATCTTTATTCTCAAAAATCCATCTCATCAAATTGCACTGGTAAAGGCAACCCAAAAGGACCATGCTACTATCGAGTCAAGTACATACCAGTTATTTTTATGGCCTTACACACGAAATCCAACAACTTTCCGGAACGGCTATAGTCCTGATGACCTCTCAATCTAGAATCTGATACCTTGGGCCTCTTGTCCGACCCCACAACTGTCTAAACCTCGTCTGGCTTCCTCTTCCTCTCTACCTTTAATTCAGTCTCCCTATCCCTGGCTCGAGCGATCATATCCTTCAGCTTCTTGCAGTTAGACCGGCTCACAAACTACCATATGTCACTCCTCAGGATCTCGTGATATCGGGCCTTCTTCATCTCCTTGTCTGCTACATACTATTAAACAAGAAGTTCTCTCTCCCTGAACTTGGCAGTGATCTCTGCCACCGTATCTGTAGTCTGCTAGAGGTCATGGAACTCCCGTGCTAGTTGCTGCACCTCAGTCACTAGTGCAAAATTGGCCCTAAACCTGGCAGAAAAGTCACTCCATGTCATCGCATCAATAACAACATTGTCTCCAATAGCATGTCCAACCTCTTCCCACCAATCACATGCCAAGGTCAAAAGTTTGACCATAAGAGAAAGGCCAGTTTTGAGATAGTTCCATGTGATAATGCTAAAGAATCCATCTGTTTCTACTTCCAACTGAAGGGAAATTAGAAGCGAAGTTGCCCAAACTACCTGAGAGATCTTAGAGATAGTTAACTCAAATTGTATGGCTCTACTTTAGGCACATCCACGATCTAACTCTATTAAGTTCCGATTTATAGATTCTTATTACATGATGTGATAATAACATTTTGGTGTTTTGTAGGATCAAAGAGAAAGAAGGAAGCTTAAAAGAGGAGTAAGCTGAATCTGATCGTGATAAATGGATTTTGGTCGCATCGTTCAATGATCAGATTTTTGAGCTGCTACTTAGGAGTTATGATAGATTTCTTAGAATATTGAGAAACATAGTTCTCATGTGTATTTGCATTGTAAGGACATGGTTTCCACATATTATCAATAAAGTGAATTTTTGTGGTTTTATCTTATTTGCTTTATGATCACTTGCAATGGTATTTATGAAAATTGGTGTTTATATTTTCACTATTAGCAATGTTGAAAATGGATTTGATTCTTAGTTATATCGCTTGTGGTAGCGTAATAATTTACCAAGTGAGGAAGGATTCTCATCACCCAAGTTTTCAACTGGAAAGAAACTTGGAGTCATGCGATTTGAATTGTGTGATGTATGAGAATCTTGATCTTTGGTAAATTGAGACTAATTCCTTGTTCACATGTATATGTGAGTCAAGTGAAGGACTAAAGGATTTAGTACACAGTTATGTGAACTGGTCGGATCCACCACAAATGATGATAAATTCTATTCGTCATGATTTAGTGTTGGTTCAGTAAATATCGTTATGCTTATAAGATTGAGTATAATTCTGGTACCTTGAAAAGTTTCAAAGTATAGCAGAATGAATAAGAAGAATCCATTGGGCAGATAGATAAAAGTTTCTCTAACCTAAAAGGAAAGGAGAGTACTTTAATATCATGTTTTAGTATCATCCTAATGATTATGGAACCATGTCATAATTGATCCTCTAAGGACACCTTAATGCATTTATAAGACTAAGAAGAGTAATTATGTATTGTTAAAATGGTTAAATCAAGAAGATGAGTGATACTTCATTCCAAAATCAAATTTTAGAGTCATACTCTAGTTACACCAGGTTGTACATTGAGTAACATGTTCTAAGTAGGTTTATAACACCCCCATGAAATGTGGAGTAGAAATGTTTTCTTGCTCTATCACATTTGAGATTGGTAATTATGGTGGTTTGGTTAAAACAAAGACCTACTAAGACCAGTTATATGAAGTGTTTTCTTGATAAAAACCCA
Source organism: Lactuca saligna (assembly GCF_052625555.1). Taxonomy (NCBI): domain Eukaryota; kingdom Viridiplantae; phylum Streptophyta; class Magnoliopsida; order Asterales; family Asteraceae; genus Lactuca; species Lactuca saligna. Next base: position 77,658,859 of record NC_136421.1, read on the forward strand.
CACTAATTCTTGAATGTTTGTTTGTCAAGGAATCTTTCTTGATAGAGAATCTTATATGTCAAGAGGTCAGTGGGAGTCTTGTTGATCTTGAAAAGTTTCAGGAAATAATCGAGAATAAACCTTTTAGTAATTACTAGCACACGACCTAAGGTTGATAACCTATCATGTTGAGATATTCTTGTTTTTGTGCCCATTCCAGTTAAGTTGACTATGCATGTGAGTTCTATGAGTTCTCATTTGATTGCATAAGGCAAAGCATCTTGATTAGTGAAAGTTTATTGATCATTATGGGTGAGCTGTTCAATAACTTGGAAGAACTGGCACGCCCTTGTGCTACCGAATGGCAAGAAATTAAGATTAAGCAAGTTTAGTCCATATGATTTTGAATTTGTCATAAACCTTGTCTTATGATAGTGGTTGGAAATGATAAATTCACATGGATAAGGGCACATACACCATAAAATCTACTTGGTAAGAGGTTTCTCTCTAATTCATGAAAATGATTATGAGGAAACACTTTCACTAGTAGATTTTAAATGATTGATTAATGTCATTAGAGTTAGCAATTGTGATAATTGCATTCTTAAATTTGAGTATGATTATCGCATCCTTTTTATAGTTCGTATTGTGAGAGATGAAAATTAGTTTGAACATTCAGAATTTGTTGCTATAAGTTATGAAAGGGTTTAAACACACACATAATCTATCTAATGAAAGGTGTATGAGCTTGAGAAGTCTAGATAAATACTTATCAAAGCACCACGTATCACAAATCTGAACTTTGGTAAGAAAGTCAATTTGTATTGATTTCTTGAAGTTTAGTTGATTTATGGGTATATGTCAAAGCTAATGGAGCATAATTGTTATGCTAGCAAGAGTATAATTATTATGCTAGTGGGAGCATAATTGTTATACTAAGTGTTATCCCTGTCGAAAACACTCGTTACATGAATTACCTGCCCGATTTTTTCGGATATCGGGTAAATCGGATATAGGGTTAACTTTTTCAGGTATTTAGGTAACCCAATTTTTTTTGAAGTCGGGTAAAGGGTAAGTTTTTGGGTTTCGGGTATACCCGATTAACCGAAATATATTTATAAATTTTATTTTTCTTCTCTGCAAGCTTCTTTTCTTGTTTATCAATTTCATTTCTATATTTATCTTGTTCCTTTTCTTTTTTGGGTGATTCATTCTCATAACCACCCAATTCATTCTCAACTTCTTAAAGTCTACTAATTTCAGCTTGAATCTTCTGATTGGCCTTCTCAATATCGTTTTCTAAGTTAAATAACTGTGCTTTGGATCATATGTTACATGTCTGTAAAATTAAATTATGTAATGAAGGGTTTTGGGTCAAAATTATGGTGTATATACATGGAAGAATGACAAACCATCCAAATGGAATTTTTCTTTCCTCGTTATTTCCAAATCAAATGAGAACAAAGTTTCTTTTTCACCTTAAAGGTTATTAGACATACAAATGAGCTCCCTATTTTTTTCTTCAATGAAATTTTCACTTATTATGTTTCCAAATCTCCTATGATGAACTTGTGTTTTATAACTCGTTTATTTGTTTTCATTGTCAAAAATAATTACTTATATAGATTTGTGATCATACTTCATATTTATGTAATTTTTTTAACCTTTGTCATTCATATCATTTTCCCTTTATTATTCTTATTAGATTTGATTAAATTGTTAAACAAATACTTGATATCTCAAATATTATTGACTAAAAAATATTAATTTTTAAATTTTGAGCACGAAATATTTATTTCCTTAAATTTATTTTTAGGCGCCATTTAAAAAAAATGGGTAATACCCGAATTACCCAAACCCGACCCACTACCCGAATTACCCGAATTTAATTTGGGTCGAGTAACGGGTAATGTTTTTAACATGAAAAACCCGAATTACCCGACACCCAAAAAATTTACCTGATCAACACCTCTACTAAGTATTGCAAGTAGGCAATGCTTGTAGAAAACAAAGGTTACAAATTTGCAAGTTGCAAAGTTTGGAGGTTGTTTCGGTATAGAAAGTTATAGGGGAGAGAGCACTTATACTTCATTTCAGATCTAAAAGTTTAGACTGAAGGATCTAATAAAACTTAGTCATGAACATATATGAATATCATGCTGAAATGTTTCACCATAGGAAATTCGATATATGAAAATATTATAACAACAGACTAGTCAGGTATCATGCTTTTATGTAAGACATTATGAATCGAATCCCATATTCTTTGGATATAGGATCGATTACATATGCTATAATATTCACTTGTTCTGATTTTCCAAATGCCTAAAGCATTAAGAGTGAAAAGGACTAGAACCAGATATGACTAAAGTTGTTAAACAACTGTCAAGGATAATCTGAGGTTTACCAAATATTGATTGCTTGTTGACAGTTGGAAGTATAGTATAAATTTGGAAGGAACATATTGACATGTTCTGAGTGGAGGTAACTCTTGTTCAGAATTGATTGTCGTTGGGAATGCGGAAATGTTTCCATAGTAGAGGTTAATTATTGAAATCTACATGTGAGTTAGAAGCTTTAATGCGAGAAGGATATTCAAAGGAATGTACTTTGAATGTGAGACTTCATTTCCATCGGATTTTTTTTTGTAAAAAATCTCCAATGGAATGGTTTTTAATATAATTTACCAAGTCTCTGTGACTTTGGTGCCTTAACATTACAAAAGACTCATTGCATGAAAAGTTAGACTCTAACACATTCCAGGAGTGGCAAGAATTTGGTATTCTTACACTTGTCATAAGGATTTGGAATTGTGAAACGTGCTCATTGGAAATGTGTTCAACTGATCTATTTTACAAAGGAAATGACCATAGATAAACATAGGGTGCATTTTTGGAGCATGACATGACTGTTGTTTTAATTTTGAAGTATTTAGGTGATTACTTGAACCATTATACAATGAATAAAGTTTAATTAATATGTTGCTTAAATAATAAGTGTTTTATTTATACTCAAAAGTTTTGAGACCATAGTTAATTAGATTATTCTTATGTTTCACTTCGCATGCTTTACTTCCCGAATAACTAGGTTATTCAAACATCCATAGTCGATCATACTTTTGGAGTAAATAGTGAATTAAGACTATCATGAATCCGACTGTAGATTGTCTAAGATCTTAGACATGACAAATGTTTTTTGTAGTGTTCATGAGTACTCCTGAAATAAGAATTTGAGTATTGAATAAACCCACGCTCAAGAATTACTTCATGGATTTTATCACGAGTAATTTTGAGACAATAATATCTTATATTATTGAAACGGAGACATATGAGTTGTTGTTTACAAGTCGGTTGTGCATTGATAATATGTAAACGCATCAGTAACTTGATGTTTTAAAATGTATTCTTGTGTGTAATTTGATAAGCGAATAGTACAAGTATATGAGTCGAAGTTTATCCGTTCCTTTTTCCCTAAATGGGATAAAAGCGATATTTATATGCCCCTTAATGATTTATTGATGACATCTGAAGCGCTTGGCCAAGCCTGAACTGATTTGATATGTTCAATTAGTCTGTCGTCATAAACCATAAATCGGAAATCAAACCTTGGACAGAGAGAATGTGAAGTAGACCTGCATCGAGGTCAAAATGTGAAGTAGACCTGCATCGAGGTCAAAATTTTCACTGAAACCATGATTTCTAAAGTCATATTAACAAGATGGGCTTAGGATGTACCTAACAGACTCGAAGGAGTATCTAGCCTTAATTATATAACTAAGCATACATCAATAGGTCGTGATAAGTACTTAGCTAGGGTCAAGTATAAAGTTTCACTTGGATACAGAGCTACTAAAATACATGAGTTTATTATACAAAGAATCTCGTTATAAATTGTTTCCAGAACACCCTAAACAACCGAACTTTGATACAAATCGATATGAGATAAACTTAGTTAGAAAACTCGCAACATACAGCCATTCTAAAAAAAACTCATTATCGTCTCACCTTTAAACGTTTGTTGAGAACTTTCTTCTTCATAGACCTATGGGTGCGATCATACCAGCACTAATGCACCGGATCTCATCAAAATTCCTCAGCCAAGAGTGTTCGGACAAACATGATTCTAAGAGGAGTAAAGCTTAACGTCCGTATGAAACCCACTCCTACCTACTGCCATAACTCCATCTCGGGAGCGTTAGCAGAAACACTAAGAATAGTACAGTAATGTGCTAAAATTTATATGCGTAAATATAAATTGTAAGGATGCACTTAAGACAATCATTTCCACCAACGAAGTCGTTTTTCGTCATGAAACAGAGCTATGTCTTCACCAAGAGGCAAGAAACCGACTAGCAAGGCGCCAACACTGCAGATAGACGCTGCTACTTTTCAGGCTGCAGTCACGGCAGCCGTGGCAGCCGTCATGGCGCAATTCAATACTAACAACGTCAGCAGGGGTGGAAGCGGTACTAACAATACAAATTGTGGTAACAATCAGGAACACCAATGGGTACCTACCAACAAAAATACCTCAGGCCACGAACCTACGAACAAGAAGAGAAAGTTTTGGGACATGAAAGAGCGCCACCAATCTAAAGGATACATTAAAAGACAACAACCTAGGGCCGCCCCTACCATTACAACAGCAGTCATGACACATGCCTCGACACTAGCCTCGGGGTCTGCCACCCAAATGCCTGCCAGACCATATGAGGGATCACTCCCAAAGTGCAACAAATGTGGCTTTCATCACCAGGGGGCTTGCCGGGAGATAAACTGTAAAAACTGCAACAGGAAAGGGCATACCGTTCGTTTCTGTAGGGCCTCGGCCCATCACCTCCCTTTAATCAACTACACCAAGGTAGGCCCAGTATGCTACCTATGTGGTGAAATGGGACACTTCAAGAGAGAATGTCCAACTGAGAAGAATGACGAAGGAACAGGAGGAATGTGATGAACACACCAACAGGAGCAGCAAGGGAACCATGTTAGGACTTTTGTAATGTTCCCAACGACAAAACGTTTAAGTACTATATGTTTGTAATGAATTTGGTACGCTTACTAAAGTAACCTTCCTTCTAAAAAAAATGTGGCTAAAATATTTTCTCTCTCATACAAATCAAACCAAAGACATTCATATGTGACCTTAGGAGCATTACCTGTAAGTTGTGATGACCTTGTCCATACATCGGGGTTAATTTAAAATCAAAATACTAAAGTCTTGAAATAGATAATTCCATCCTGACTCCGATTCCATGTCTAGTATTAAGGGTTGAGTGGGGTCACCCACTCGATGATTGCACGATATCAATATACATACGGCGATCATATACCGCTCGATCGTGAGGAGACCCGTCAGGAATCATGATATCAAGTATCATTACTGGCTATTGAAAACACACCCACTACCAGTGCTAGACACTGTGGTATGAATCATCTGCAATAATCATAACATTTAACAAAACGGAACACACAGAAAATAAATACACGACACTCTATTACTCTAGTGATCTCTTCCTTTGAATACAACTTATCTCATGTTATCTAAAAAGATATTGTTGTCGTTATCTAATTTTGATTGATATAGCCCTCGTCTTCCCGATTTAACGACTACAAAAGGGCCCTTCGCCTAACCCCCCCCCCCCCCCGAATATCGAAACTATCGTCTCTTATAAACATCCAACACAAACCTTTGGGTCATCTCTCGCTGTGGAACTCCAAAACACGCACCAGAGGAGTGTTATACTTCCCAAAGCCTTATCACATGTATATACAGGAGACCTTCGGGAATGTTGCGCATGTAGCAGACAAGGTTCAAGCAAGGAAGTTTGGGATGGATACAACCAGGTGCGAATCTTGCCATGAGCTTCGGGCTAAGGTTGCCCAGAAGGACGAGTAAATGTCCTACCATTCAAAAAAGGCCTAGTCGCGTAAACCAAACCCACATACTTCCTACCGAGCTACAAGGGCTGTCAGGTCAAACCTGTCGAACAACTCAACAATGAAATTGAAGAACCAAGCTTCTCACCCTGGAGAACTCTGGTCTTATTCGTCAAATAGAAAAGCAAATTGCTCATAATTCCATCGATTTCAGAGGCCCCGACAACATCTCTAATAAAAACCTTTACTATCTGCCTCGCATAGACGAATAGGCCGACCAACCGCAACGAACGAGGTACCCTTCAGGAATTGGACCTGAGATCTGAATATCACCAGTCACGAGTATTGAAGAAGGATATCCGAGAACAATCCTCCAATTTCGATGTAGACGCTGAAACTTCGTAGTGATAACCCTCGGATAGGACCAAACCACTCGTTGGAGTCATGAACGTAATAAACAGGATATACCCTTCTTGCTAGGATCAGTTCATCATCGTGTCACAACTGGAAATTTTGTGTTATGTAATCTATACACTCAAGTTAATGTGAATCCAAAACTTAAGAACATGATAGACACCTACTATTATGACATCAAAAACTCCAATCAAAGGCATCATACAAGTACTACAAATAGTCATCAAACAATTGGAGATCCTAGAAGTCCTTGTTTAAGTCCATTTTGGACTAGGACTTCCTTATTGGATCCAAATGGACCAATAAGCTTCCAATTAGACTATCATGGGCTTAGAACCCTAATTGGGCTCTAATTGGACCCACACTAAATTATTTCAACATTTTGGGCCATGTTGGGCCTAGAATGAAATGAATTAAAAGCCTTGATACATGAATAACCTAAACTAGTCCAATAAAAATATAAAAATCCTACCACATTCTTTTAGACTTAAAACATACCCAAATTAACTCTAACATTGGGCTTAGAAGCAAGGGCCCAAAATTTTCCTTTTCCCTTCCAAAAATCTCGGCCCAAGGCCCAAACCCAAGAAAAGGAAGAAAGTTGACTTTGTTTTGCCACTTCATTATTGTCTTTTGGATATCCATGCAACTTATCCCATATCTCCATGCATATCACTTCAAAGGTCATCTCTTCTTCCTCCCTCTCACTCTCGGCCGAGGATACACACACACATCACAAAAATTCAATTCCAATCTCTCTAAGTCTTGAAGAGCATTCCTCCCTCCTCCTTCAAAATTTTCGTGAATCAAGAGCTTCACAAGGAGAATCCATCACCAAAATCATTATCTAGGTAAGTTAATGCTTGGATCCATGCTTTGGACTCTTTCTTGTCTTCAAAAATCTCCTCTTAACTCTCATGAAATCATAAACTTGTGTCTTAGAACTCCATAAACTCGAATTCATCATCAAAGGGTGCTAGAGTGAAACATCACTTCATTTCTTCCATTCTTTTCCTCAAAAACCGAAAGCTTCAAACAAGGTGAGCTTCATACCCCCTATTTTCTGTTTTTATGAGTTTTTTTTTTTTTTTTGGGGGGGGGGGGGGGGGGGGGGGGAATACAAGTGAAAGTGTAGATCTATATGTGTTTTGTATGCTTTGTATGATTTCCATGCTTATATGTGTGCTTTTGTGAGTTATAATGTTGGATTTAGCCATAAAACCCTTCAAAACCGAGATATACCTTATGTTAAATGATTTTAGCCTCTACTATATTTCTACATACTAAGTGTTTCTAGAAAAATAGCTAAGTGGTTTAGTAATAATTTCTTTGGGCTAAAAACACAATTTTTGGACCTAAAATGTGAAAAATACAAAATTAAGGGCCCAAATTGACATATCACAAATTCTGATGGATAAGGTGTGTCAAAATAGTTTCAATAAAACCATTTCTGGAAATATACTCATTTAGAGAATTAAAAACATAAATTTCAAGCTTAATGGGCTAAAAACGACATTTTCGGCCCAATGAGGCCCATTATGCGAAATTTTCTGTTTTGGAGGGCCAAAACTGTGTTTTTCTGTAAAACAGTGGACTATAAGTGTTCCAAGTCCTTTTCAAAGGTTTAAAATGCTTTTTAAATTTAAAAAGGACCAAAGTTGCAAAATTTTACAATTTGGGCCAAAATTGTCAAAATTGCGAAAAAGAAGGGTTATAACTGAGAAAACTGAAATTTCAGGGACTTAAGCTGTTTTCTATGAAAAATATGCTGAAAAATATTAATTTCAATAATTTTTGGTGTTAAAATGTCAAGAAAATTTATTTAAGGACCAAACCGGAAAGTATTTAAATAAAGGGTTGAAAAAGTAAATTTTACAAACAATGAGGGGCTGAAAACAGAAAACTTTCAAGGCTAATTCAATACATGCAGTTTGACCAAATGATGGCACCGCGACTATTGATGAAATACAATACATTACAACACCAAAAGTCGTTGTTAAACGAATTGGTTCGGTCTCGAACCAATAAAAATCCGAAACTACTAACACGACGACACTATGACACTACGACACTACGATTCATACTAATAACATTTGGGAATTCAATATACATGCGAGTGTGCACAGACGTCTACGCACCATCTTTGGGCCCCAAAAGTGTAAAATCTTGTTTGTTGAGCCTAGCTAGCCCAATGACCTGATCTTAAGGCCCGAAGACCTCTATCTTACGAAGTGTTGGGTTTTACCGATCCGACACAACGTAAAAGAACTTTCAATGGCTTGTATACTACTGGTCCCCAAGGGTCCTTTGGTATTGCTAGTAGAGTCTACCTTTTTATGCGAGGCGGGTCTGGGACCCCTCGTACCTTTTTATCCCCAACCGGCTAATGGAGTCATCGAGGCCTTCGTGTCCTCTTTCTCTTCGGATGTGGGACTACACGTAGTTAGGGCGGTTGGATAACGTGATTAGTACGGACGACGCCTACGGGATCGTTAGTATTGCTATAGACTAGTCGTTTGTGTAACGCGCGTTTGTAGCAAATAATCATGCTCAAAAATAATCCAACGTCGCCTGGTATTGATAACTTCACGCGTTGCAATGGTTTCAATGTAAATTCATGTAATTCAAAGAATTAGGAAAACATCGGGTTTTCCTAGGGTTTTTCAATACATACGGATTCGGAATGCATACAATTTTAATGAACAATTTTTACAAGTATAGAAACAAACAAGCATACCTATGGATCTTCACACCTTTTTGACTATACTATTTTCAGAAAATATCGGATTTTCTGGTGGTTTTCAAACAATACAAAACATTGGATTTCAAACACTACTTATGAACTCACCAACATTTCATATGTTGACGTTTTTCAAAATACTTGTATTCTCAGGGAACCAGTGAATCAAAGGAAATCATATTCAGTGATGGCTTGCAGTTTATTTATGTACGAAACGAACAATTTATTTTTGGGAATGTAATGTTTAAACAATGTACTTCATGTAAACTTTACTGGTTGTACTATATTAATGCATGGTGACGAATGTTGTTACGTTTCATATATATACAATGTTATGGTATTGAATTGAGTCACGACAGCCCCCGGACGTTTCCGCCGTCTGGTTCGGGGGTGTGACACATCGTCATTACAAATGACTTACTTATCTACCCTCGTAGTAAGAAGGAAACCAAGGAGAACAGCTACAACAAACCACGAAAGCATTACGATCAGAGAAGTATTACCCGAAGTTCTCTAGATTCGAGTTTTGGAATTGAGGAGTTCAATTCTCAAGCCACATCGTTACCAAGGTGGAAATTCATAAGGACCCTTTCAATTGATCAAAACCGTTGAGAAACAGTCAGCACCGAAGGCGTTAGCAGAAATACGCCAAAATTCTGGGTCTCGCTGATCTACCGTCTTAGTTCCTTTGGAACTTCTCGAAAAATACGGACCCCCTCCCAACTTTGACCCTAAAGGGAGCAACCCTTGACAGGAAGAGAAGCAAGAGGAAGAAACCTTTAGAACGCCGGTATAACCGACCAAATTCCTCTAGGGACACTCACTCTAGGAAGGCTTAGTATGCTTCGGAAAGCATGGAAAGCCAATATCCCAAATAATTGTGTCTTCCGAAATTCTTGTCAAAATCAACCATGTAACTCACTACTTTAATCTACTCCTGCGAGCTTGGTAAAGTACACCCTACCCAACACGTCCCAAATTTACAAGAAGAATCTATCCGACGAGACTCTTGCAATTCCCCTCGATGAGATCGAGTTCCACAAGAGCCTCACCTTCTTGGAAGAACCATGGTGACCATCGACCGAGGTCAAGCGGATGAAACAACGCCACTTCCCATTAGTGAAAGTTCGTTGGAATACTAACCAAGGACCTAGAGTCACATGGGAGCGCGTGAGTCAGTCGATTAGGAAGTATCCTCACTTCTCGGCTGATTATTCATGCCTACTCCTTGCCTAAATTCAAATTTCGGGACGAAATTCCCTATAACGGGGGGATGATGTGACAACCGTCAAATTTCGGTCAAGTCAAAGTCAACTAAAGTCAGCAAGTCAAACCGTTTGACTCAATTTTCCCGTGAGTACTAAAATTTACACTATGAAACTTCTACATAACTCTCTATTCTAATGAGAAATCATAAAGCAAAAAGTGCGAACATCTAGATCTCCTTAACCTAAAACTGTGGTACGTGGCGAGCCAAACCGATAAAACAATGTTGCATACTCATCGGGAGTGTGTAAGATCCTTAAACAAGGCTTAACAGGGTTTACGAACCATGCATTGCGATGCCGGACACTCACAATTGTCACACATGGAACCTCTCTAAATCGTTTTCACTCTATCTCTCTCTATGTCAAATCTCTCCCAAATCTCTCCAAGTATGTGAAATCTCTCTCAAATATCTCTCTGTATTAGAAATCTCTCCAAGAATGTCGAATCTCTCCTAAATCCCTCTAAGTATGTGAAATCTCTCTCAAATATCTCTCTGTATTAGAAATCTCTCCAAGAATGTCGAATCTCTCCCAAATCCCTCTAAGTATGTGAAATCTCTCTCAAATATCTCTTTGTATGAGAAATCTCTCCAAGAACTCCCAAATCTCTCCAAGTATATGAAAACTCTCGCAAATATCTCTGTGTATGAGAAATCTCTCCAAGAATGTCAAATCTCTCCCAAATCTCTCCAAGTGTGAGAAATCTCTCCCAAATCTCTCTCAAAAGTTTCTCATAACTTTTTAGAATCATTCGGGTCATTCCGGCCCTTAACCGGGTCAAAAACGGCTTAAAACGGGGTAAAAACGAGAAAACGGGACCTTAGGAACCGAAACCCTTCTTAAGGAGCCGAAGCTCCTCAAGGCCGAGACTAGGAACCAAAAAGGCCCCAGGACCGAGGACCGAGCCTCTGTTGGCTGTGGCACGCGAGGACCGAGCCTCTGTTGGCTGTGGCACGCGAGGACCGAGCCTCTGCCTCTGTTCGCTTCTCGCACTCTCTGTTCGCCTTCCGCCTCTCTGTCGCTTCCTCTCCTCTCTGTCGCTTCTTCACTCTCTGTCTCTTCCCGCCTCTCGGTCCCTGCTTTCTCTTCCTTCCTCTTGGTCTCTACTCCGCCTCTCTGTTCTCTCCTCCCCCCTCTCGGTTCCTACCCTCTCTCTTCTCCCCTCTCGGTTCCTACCCTCTCCCTTCTCCCCTCTCGGTTTCTACCCTCCCTCCTCTCGGTTTCAGTATCAGAAGGCCGAACCTCGGCCAGATTTCGGAAATTTGTCACTTTTAGCCCATTTTTGATATTTTTAACATTTTAAGCCCGTTTTTCGTGATTTTAAAGCGGGATTTTCTCCAGAAATTATATTTTAACATAATAAACCCTAAATATTCATAATTTAAACATATTTTGATGAAAATCGTTATCTAAATAATAAAAATCAAATGGGTGAATTATTAAAGGTGGAGTGTTGACTTTGCCTTATCCAATGTCACAAGCAACCACCCCACACCCACTCTATGACCAGCCATACCTCCCCACCTTACCTAGGTCACTTCAATGTCCTTTACACTCAATTTACACTCATTCCCACGTTTTTAGAGCTGGAACAAACATCCTCTCTCCTCATTTCTCTCATTTTCTCTCATTTCACTAAGTATCAAACACCACTTTTCTCTCAAACTTTTTCTCCACCAAACTCGAGATTCAAGGCTGATTATCAAGTGTTCTTCCACATTTGGTAAGCATAATCCATTCTCCTTATGATTATCTCACTTATTTCCACTCAAATCATGGATATCTTACACAAACTCCACCATATTTGTGTTAGATCTTCAAATCTTCAAGCAATCTTCCCAAGTGTTCTTGAGTTGAACACCCCTTCTCTCCATTATCCATCCACTGAAATCACTCAAGGTGAGTTCATACCCCTACATTTTCATGCTTTCTCAAGTTTTCAGGGGGGGAATACAAGTTAAAACACTAAGAACATAACTAAATTTTTCTAACAGCCTTCATCAGAAAAGTTCAACTCCATTCACGGACTGTTTTGGGAATCTTAAACATTTTTGTTTTCAAAACTGTACAAGGTGCAAATAGTTAAAGTTTTTAGCTTTAAAATGACTACTTGCACATCTCCATACGATTTTTCTACAATTTATGGTGATTTTTACAAAACTGCCTATCATTTCAAACAACAATCCGGACCAGTCTATGATTTTGGACTTATTCACCCAAGTTGGAGGTCATTAAAAATCGTGATAAAAATTATGAGTAAACTAGAAATATTTTTTGAACTCTTAGAATTTACGGATCTAGTTTTCGACTTCGTATGATTTTCCTATGATTTTTCCAAAACAGGGCTGAATGGCTAAAGTTAGCCAACAGCATGTAAATATCATAACACTTTGTATTATGTTGAGCAAAGTGTATAATCCTAAGTTCTAATTATTGAATGTGTTTCCTTGTTAGTTTGTCATCATGAACTGAAACTAAGTCATTCATAATAAATATTGATTATTCATTTTAGAACACGTATATCAAACTATAAAAGTATAGTTTGATAAATTCATAACACTAATACATTTCAATAAAAGAGTTCATACATATTACATACATTTTAGATAAATTATAGTAGGTATAGTTTATGATACATCACTCAACACACTCGTACAAAAAGGGTACATTCATACAAGAACGATTTATATTCACACACATTTCACGTAAATTTGTTAACTTATAGTTTGATAAATTCATAACACTAATACATTTCCATAAAAGAGTTCATACATATTACATACATTTTAGATAAACTATAATAGGTATAGTTTATGATACATCACTCAACACACTCGTACAAAAAGGGTACATTCATACAAGAAAGATTTATATTCACACACATTTCACGTAAACTTGTTAACCTATATTGTGAGACTCTCTCTCTCTCTCCCCGTACGTCCGAGTGCGGGATATAATTCCTGGTAGTTATAATCAGAATCTCCTTGAGGGAGAACGTGATACTTGTATATAGATCTATATTGGGTTTGACACCCCACACCTTGCTGCTAGCTACAGTGGGACCTGCAGGTCTATGGGTGACAAATGTCATTTTATTTTTTTGCGACGCCTGAGAACGTCGTGGCAGGTTCACATAGTCATAGTATGATTATAGCGACTCACATAGGGATATAACAATCCATAAGTTTACGGGGTTTTATTTTTAAAACCTAAATGAGTTTTATGTCGATTTAAAATCACTTTTTATCTCTATGAGTACAGATATTACTGTACACTTTTGGTATGGTCAATACTTTTAAGTATGGGCAATACTTGTTATTTCTCAGTCCTCTAATTTAGGACTACATATATATAAAGTATTAACGAACATGAGAACATACAGAAATTTCATTTAATTCAAACGCGTCCATGTCCATTTAAGCACATAACATTTTCTATTAATAAGAAAGGTTAATTATACATTTTGGTCTTCAGTCATAAGACTACATTACACAAATTTTAAAGAAAATATCGGATTTTCTGGATACATATTCTAACACTTTTACAAGGAAAACGATTTACTTTTCTAACGAAATCTCTTATGAACTCACCAACCTTTGTGTTGACACTTTTCAAAACTACTTGTATTCTCAGGAATTCAGTGAAAACAGGAAATCAACAACGTTTTGAGGATGGGACGATAAATCGTCAAACAGTTCATTTTGTATTATAATGTAATTGATGTGAATCATGTAAACATGTGCTTTGATGTAACGTTTTCAATTATATTTGTGTTGATTGTATTTACTTTGAGCACTATTATACTCATTGTTGTGATACTCTACATGAAGTCCTCCACCCCCGGACGTTTCCGCCATCCTTGGTTTGGGGGTGTGACAAGTTTTCACCTATTCATTGATTACAGTAGTGCGTTAGTCTCTGTGACAACCTAGAATTTCCAATCCTATAGACTTGTTCAAATCTATCAAAGATAGACTCATTTTGCTAACTTTTAGCACTATTTGCGGTCTATTTGAGTGTTCTAAACCTAGTACAATTAAGGTAGGAGCCTAGAAATGTGATAACACGATGCATATCAAGCGAAATCGGACCAAACACTCCAACACATGGAGTGTGCAGCCGCACACTTGAGTGTACGACCACACACAGGTGTGTGCGGCCGCACACCCACTCCAACCACACACTCACACCTATAAATATATTCCTTAGTCATTTTTGAACAATTTTTACCACTCCTTCAAGCTGGAACTCGAAATTCTCTCAAGTATCATCCAACTTTTCACTCCAATCTTCAAACAAGTAAGTGATTCATCCTTGGATTAGCTAATACACGACCATAATTGGCCTTCCCCTCTACTTTGATCCATGAATATGCCTACTTGGTGTTAAATCTTTAAGAACAACAAGAACACACACTACCTTTATGGACTATAACTGCACTTTTAAGCCCCTAAATTGGGTATACACTTGAAATAGCTTGATATAAGCAAATGATCCTTGAAGTTATGCATGAAAATTCCGTTTTCACATGATCTTCAAGTGTGTACGGCCGCACACACCATGTGTACGGCCGCACACACCGAGTGTAACCGCACACACACTTTTAAGGGTCCAAAATAGCAACAAACTTCCATTCCGACTAAGCAATAGTCAAAACACCTTCCTTAGAACATTCCTAAGTTTTGGAAATACATTTTGGCACACTTCATAGGGAGTGTGTGGCCGTACACACACCCTGTCCGCACACACACTAAACCTCTAGTTTTGTGGACTTACACTTCGATATAGGACCATACACCCCTTATGTGCAACCATATGTGTTGGTAACACTTAGTTCTAAGTGTTTTTATGTCCCTAAGGCATGTCCCTACCACCATTAGTGGTTATATACATTAAATGTATTCATATATGTGTAATTATATGTTAAATAGGATTCGTTTGTGCTTAAGACTCCAATTGACACCCAACAATCCTATACCGATCTTTCATTCGAGTTACTCACTACAGTACGTTCATAACCCTTTAATTAACCTTTTAAATGTTTTTAAATGCTTTATGGGGGAAATCCAAGTTGAATGATGCTAGTTATTATATAAATTACATGTGATTTATAACTAGCATAAAATGGATTTACTATACGTTTAGCTGTTTTACCAAACAGATTACTTCAAATGACTTTGTCAAACGTTTTTACATGTTAAAACTCTTTATCAAACTGCTTTACATACTGTATGTTTCTTTTCAAACTCTATTACAATTGTGTTTCAAACAAAGGTTTTCCATATACTTAAAACTGTCTTATCAAACAAAATACTTTCAAATCGTTTTATAAACTGACATTAAGTCATCATTTCTTAGTATTAAACTTTTCAAAGGTTTTACAAAACTTATTTTATACTTATATATTGTAAAATGCATGCATATATGTTCATAGTTATATAAGCAATGTTTAAAGGACTTAGGACAGCTAGCTCGCTTTATTTCCTTTTCCTCGTTGGGATGTGGCCTTAGAGCACCAACTATTCGTCCGAATGTTGTCTAAATATTAGTTATATATCATGTATACATATATATACATAAAAGTTCTATCAGTCAGTTTAGTACCTTTGGATAGCAAAGGCATACTTTTGGTTATACACGTACATTACTAGTAACTATAATAGGTATAGTTAGGAGATATTACTTACTATTCCAAGTACAAGGAAGCACACAAGAGTCAGTTCATTCATGATTCTATACTAATAAATTACATATTATAGGAATACATTTACATAAGATACGCTTACACGAATACATTTACAAGAATACATTTACACAAATACGCTTACATAGATACGCTGACATGAATGCGTTTACAAAAGATAAATTTACATGAATACATTTACAAGAACACGTTTACATAGATACGCTTACATAAAAACATTTACATTAATACATTTAATAGATACTATTACATAGAATCTATTACAAACGTTTCGGGACTTACCATTCCAAACCAAAAGTTGTTAGCTACAGTAGAGAAAATGATCATCGACGGATCTCTACGGTTGTACTGTTCGACGGGTTTCCACACCGTGAATATTCTAGTGCAAAAGGATACATTTTTAGTTATTATATTATTTTCATTCCTTTACTTTCTAACACATTCACATGAATGACGAGGTAGGATATATTTGATACAGATAAACTATTTTCCTTATTACCTTTATATTGTGACTTATACACATAAACGACGAGGTATACTATAACTTTTATAATAATAGTTAAACAAGGGAAAACCGTCACATTTACAGTGATGCATACTTAAAAACAGTCAGGTCTTGGTAGAAGACTACTTTTATACTAGTAGGAAATATGGGATTTTCTAGGGTTTTCAAACGTTTACAATTACTTACAAACACTTTCATACTTATGCAAACTTTTCTTCAAACATTTACAAGTCTTTCTTTACAGTTTTACAAATCAAAGACACATTAATACTTATGAATTCACCAGCTTTATTGCTGATAAACTCTTTCAAAATAACTTGTATTCTCAGGTCACAAATAGACAGGTACGACGACCAGGTTTTGTGAAGACGGAGCAGTCAAGACTCGTCTTTTATTTTGATTATTCATTATGTTGTTCATTACAATGAAAGAACACACTGTAATTACAATTATACTATTAATGCAATGGATGATGTTGTTGCTTGTTTACTACTTTGCATTGTTGTGATACTTTATATGACGTCCTCCGCCCCAGAACGTTTCCGCCGTTCTCGGTTTTGGGGTGTGACAGTCTCAGAACGGAATGTTTTTGCAACTGTAAATGTCATTCATTTTGCATCCTTTTGTATATGATATGGATGGGTGCTATTTGAACGTTCAGTAATTTACTAAAACTAAATCTCTTTAAGGTACACTGTGTGACTCTATTTTATGTCATCAGAACAATTTGTGATATGAAACAACAAGAAGCACATGCAGAGATTATGTAATGATCATTTATTCCATTCAATTATTCTCTTGAAACATGAGTAATTCACTAGGATATTCAATGCAGGTGCGCAAGGGCTTCAACTGACTTTCTCCACAGAGGTGCAGATAAGTAAGGGGTTGTAATCCAGGATTGTCTAACAAGAAAGCCCGACATATCTTTAGTTGCTCGTGAAACCATGTACTATACCTTCCATTTCAGGCTACTATATCATATGTGATTTATCTGTATAACTAAGAATTGTTTAGAACTGTTTAGAATTGTTTAGTATTATTCTTGGTTAAAACAGAGTAGTATACAGATACAAATATGTGCATACATGTGAATATAGATGTGTACATGCATATACATACATATATATATATATATATATATATGTTGGTCTAAAACTAGTAATCATCCCTTTTCCATAATGCTAAGCTTTCTGTAAGAGTTGAGAGAAGCTGATAATGTTAAGCTTATAAATAGTGGTGGTGGTTTTAAGTTTTAAGTATTTCTAATTTTTGTTAACGCTAGTGATATCCAGTTGCCTTTGGCAGCCAATTTTAGCGTGAGAGCATTCAGGAGATAAGTAAAACATTGCATGTTATAAATGTTGTTAGAAGCCCAAAAACATGGATTCCACTAAGAATACATCAATACAAGGTCTTTTTTAACACCTAAAAATATTAAATTTCATTATTATTCTTCATTCTGTTAATTCTTTTAATCTGTTCTTTAGTTGCTTACACCATCAGTTTTGATTGGTCGATTGGTTAATGCCCACCAACATCTCCTAGCACTCAGGATATCAGATTATCTTGGAATGAACCAAGTAAGTTTTATGTATTGTTCTTCATTAATCATTATGATATATCATATATGATATGACTTGTTCAATTTTAGTTGGTGGATTGATTCTTTTTTAGGCTTATTCTGCAGGAAGTGGTTATCAATTACTGGGCTTGTTCAAAGCTCACAGACTAGCAGGAGAAAATTATGCTGCAATTGCTGCTCATGCAGATCAAACTAGCAGTTAAAAATTAGTTTCTATGCTTGTTGAACATGAACCTTTTGTCACACCCCGAAAATCAAAGGCGGAAACGTTACCGGGGCGGACTCCACGTTAAGTATCAAATCCAATTCACATAGTAAAGCAGTAATCACAAAACATTACATTACATAATAATTGTTTACATCGGTTCAAAAGTAAAGTTGTACAAGTGTTTTACATATGTAATATACACAAAAGTAAAGACGAATCTTCGGGACACTCCATCTTCTCCAAAAGGTTGCGATGTACCTGTCTAACGCTGACCTGAGAATACAAGCAGTTTGAAAATCAGCATAAAGCTGGTGAGTTCATAAGCGGTTTAGTTTTGAAAAGAACGAGTTTCCTTTTCTTTTCGAAAAAGTTGTTGATCAAGAAAATCCCATATTTTCTTATGAAAACGGTTTGGTTATCCTTCGTTACAATTTCGAAAACGATTGGTTATATCATTCAAGGAAAATCCCATATTTTCCTTATAGTTTTAGTTATTCGTTTGTTACTTTATCCGTTTATGTGTTGTTGTACTATCCAGGAAAATCCCATATTTTCCTATGTGTTGAGTTGTCTATTTGTATCTTGGTTCGTTACTGGTTGTTATGCTATCCCAGGAAAATCCCATATTTTCCTATGTGTGATGGTTGGCTCTTAGGTCTGATTTCGAAGTACTAGTAATTAACATGTGAGTAGTATTAGTTACGTGTTCTAAACCCTTAGTTATTCTACATTCGAATGACTATTATCTACTAACTTAGTTGTATTTTCGAATATTTGGAATCACACAAAAGCGTATATTACAGTATTTTTGAAGTTCTGCTGTTTCCAAAAGAGTACATTATTTGTATATTCGAAGCTCTGTCGACATTCTGAGGCGGATATATTCGAAACTCAGTAGAGGTCCAGAGGCGTATTTTTGCATTTAATTCGAAACTCTCTTGACACTCAAGGGGTATATTAACTGTATATTCGAGGTCTTAATGTCAACCAAAGGCGTCATTTCGCATTCGTAGTCGTAGTCGTATTCGTATTCGTATTCATAGTCGTATTCGTATTCGTAGTCGTAGTCGTATTAGATTATATTCGTATCCGTAGTTGTATTCGTATTCGTAGTCGTATTCGTACTAGATTACATTCGTATTCGTAGTTGTATTCGTATTCATAGTCGTATTCTTATTCGTATTCGTATTCGTACTAGATTACATTCGTATTCGTATTCGTACTAGATTAGTATGATTTCTTATTTAAAGAGAATATAGTTATAACACTTTTAAAAGAAATCTATATTTAACCTGAAATTTGAAACGTTAGTTATCACAAATATTTGGAAATCGAGACATTTAGTAAGTAAAACCATTGAGTTGAAAATCAGTTTTAAGTGCAAAATACACTTGTACTTATTGTTTGTATTCCCCCCTGAAAACATTGAAAAACACGGAAAAAGGGTAGGGGTATGAACTCACTGGACTAGGAAATGCGACGGTTTCGGACACTAAATGTTGGTTCGAGGCTTGATTACTTGCGATGTCCCTATGTAAAATGTGATAATGTCCATATATATATCTAATTAGATTTACAATGACTAATTATACGGAACATTACACTCCAACGAGGTTAAACACCACAAAACGAGCGTTTGGAGTGACCTGGGTGACATCTACGGACGTGTAATGGTACTAGGGACTTGGGATTTGAATTTACTCCCCTAGAGTAAACATTTAAGGGAGTTTGCAACCACAAAACACATACACACATGAGTTTACGGCCGTAAACTCATGTTGGTGTGATTTTGAGTGTTTAATGGCTTGTTTAGACTTGGAAATTGTTGGAATGGACTTCTAAAATGCCTTGAATTAAATTTATGGGACTTATACCATGTTTAAGGGAGTTCACGGCTATAAACTTGGAGTTTACAGCTGTAAACTCTCCCATGGTCTTGAATAATTAATTTAGGGCACTTAGGACAATCATATGTGATTCTAGTAATTTTTCCAAGCCTTGCTATGAAATTAGGGCATCATTTAACACATAATTGGGAGTTTATGGCCTAAGAGCATGATATATGGCCTTAAACTCTTATTAAGAGGGTGTTTAATGTGTTTAAGGTCCTTAAACTATTTTTGATTGGTCCTATGATTTATTCCAAGGCTTTTGGTGGTGTTGGATGGCTTTCTAACACCTTGAAATTGATTTTACACCATGTTTTAAGGAGTTTACGGCCCAAGCACAAGACTTGGCCGTAAACTCATATAAATCCCTCAAAAATTATGTTTAAGGTGTCCAAATGCTAAAACCAATAACCTAAAATTCATATCTAAGTCTTATAAGTGATTTGGAAGGGTTTAAGGTCATGAAAACCCCTTATATATATGAGTTTACGGCCCAAGCATTAGCCTTGGCCGTAAACTCCTTCAAATCCTTCAAAATTCATGTTTAAAATGTTATAAGTCCATTTCATGAAGTCATTTAGTCATATCTAGGTCCCAAAATTGTCTAGGAGGGGTTTAAGGGCTCAAAACCCTTCAAACTTAGTGTTTACGGCCTAGGCATCTTCCTGGACTATAAAAGCTCATACAAGGCCAAATTTTATGATTCAATCCTGGATTTGAAGGTCTAATATGCTATACAATGAAGTTAGAAAGGTACCTTAGGGATTTGAGGCCTTAAAATTGAGTTTTGGACCCTTGAACTTAGATTTAGGAGAGAGGTTAGAGAGAGAGAGTAGAGAGAGGAAGAAAAAGCTTCAAATGATAGCTTGAACATGTTTAAGTAGGTCCTAAGTTCTGGACACGGTGGAATTCTACCCGATACCGACGTTAAATGGGGCTTTTGGTCGCACTCGATTAAGTTTCCGTAACTCGATAGGGACGTTTCTAAAATTACTAAATTATACAATTTGGGCTAATTTCGTGAGTTCGTAACAGGTTTGGACACTCATTAGAATCAATTAAACATATAAGTTTAATTAATTTAACCCAAAAATGACATCGGAACGAATCGATATATGACGAGTTATATGGGTAGAATGGGTTTTTCGGCGATGAACAACTTCGGGTTGTTACACCTTTCTCCTCAAAGCAAGTTTAGGGTTTATTACTTATATATGAAGTTGAAAAATTCAATATATGCAAAATTGAATGAATGATATAGTATATAATATGATTGAATATCACTTTTCCAGGTTCCTCTGTTACTAGGCATTGGGGAAGAAGATACAACCCTGACTAAGGCAACTGAAAGTGGCGATATTGATCTTGTTTATCTTGTTCTCTTTCATATATTGCAGAATGTATTTATTATTTTCTTATTTGATTAATTGTAAAATAATACTAAAATTAAGCTCTCAAATTATTTGCTTGTATAGAGACCAACATTGGAATTATTTGGAATGATACAAGCTAGACCTATTGCACGCGATCTATTCATACGTTATGCAAGGTAAAGGCTATATAAGTTTTTCTATTTAATTTCATATGAGAATATGAAGATTTTTTTTGATGAATATGTCTATTATTTCAGGTGCTATAAGCATGATTTTCTCAAGGATTTCTTTCTTTCTACCGGTCAACTTCATGTAAGTCTGTTTTGATAAGGTAAGTGTCTTATTTGGTGCTTCACTTGCATATATTTATCTTATTACCTCATTTTGTTATTTGTTTTCTTACTATTAGTTAAAGCTTTCATTCTTTAAACATTTTATATATTGTATATAGCAAGTTAGCTACTGATTGCACGATAAATAGATAATTTTTCATCTCTTGGTTGATGTAAGTGCCAACTTAATTTGATGTTTTCTTTATACAAATTATGTTTCAGATAAATCAAGCATTTATGGTGGTGGAGGTTTCTAATCCATACACATCCTTATAATTGAAGTCTTGTTTCTTTTTTATTTTACTTAATAGACTAAATGTGGACTAGTCTTAATCTACTAAGCTATATATGAGTGTTTATTATAGCATCCTACTTTCATTTCATCTTATTACATATAGGAAGGTTAAATGTACGAAATAACATATATAATATACTTTGATTTCTCAATATGTGAATCTAATGGTTGCATGATTCAAATTTACAGGTCTTGTTGATGTGTGTAGTGCCAAACAAAGTAGCTCATATTTTGTGAAGGTGGTGACTAATTTCTTGTGGTTCTACTATTATTGTTGATGATTTTAATCTCCTTGACACTTGATATTACATATATTACTATTGAAACGATTATTTGTATGACATTTAATTTTTTGAAATGGATTGTATTTTTATATATGATATTTTATTTTGTATTATGAGACATTAAATTTTAATTTAATTTGAAATTTTTTTAAAATATATAAAAATATATATTTTTGAAACATTTAAGATCATGACACGCAAAAATGTGTGTCATCTTCCTTTATGACAGGGGATTTAATGATACACTTTGCGTGTCGTAAACATGGGTAAAGTTATGCCACACAAATGCATGCCGTCCACCTTTATGCAGGGCCTTCCTTGATATGCATTGTGTGTCGTAAATGACCGTCGTAAATGCGTGTCGTAACTGCGCGTCGTTAATGCGCATCGTCTATAGACGACGCAAAAAAGCGTGTCGTTTCTCGTTATGATAGGGCCTTCCTCGACATGCATTTACGTGTCGTCTGAGCATTTTACGACACGCATTGCGCATCGTAAAAGGTTGTTTTTCTAGTAATGCCTATAAGGAATCCCTATAGATTTCATCGATGGCTTGATAAATAAGAGCCCATGGGCTTCTTAAGCCTTAAGCAGGAATTAGGGTTTCCTCCAGAAACCCTAGCAACCCACAGCTATCTACCCCCCAAGCATTAGAACTTTTGGCCCAATGCTTCCTTGAAGACCCTAGCCAATTTTTCTAGTGTCTCTCCACTTATCTTATTGCATTTGGGTGTTTGTGACTCCATTAGAGGAGCAACATTTGGGGGACTAAGCTTTCAAGAGTCAAGGATCTTCAAAGGTGTACTTGTTATTACTACATAACAAGTGAGGTAATCTTCTAACCCTAATTTCATGGTGAATTTCGAAATTCTATGCTAGTTTCTAGGGTTATTGCTTTAGAATTCAATTTGCATGTTCAATTAGTGAAAAACATAGATACAATGCAATTAGGGTTGCATGATCACATAGGAATGTAGATATGCTCATAACCTAACATTGGGTGTGTTGGGAAGAGTGTGTATGTGAAGGTACGTTGCATTTAAGCCCCCCCCCCCCCCTTTTTTTTATTAATAAAACATAATATTTTTGAAAATCGTTTATTGTAATTTCGGTATTCTTCTGCATTGAAAGGGTAATTTCTATAATTTTATGCATTTAAATTATAATTTTTGTTACCATTACAATTTCTGTAATTTTCTACACCAAACTGTTAACTTATATATTTTTATACATTTAAATTATAAATTTGGTCATTTTCTACATTACTAGAGAAATTTATGTAAGTTTGCTTTCTTTAATTTTCTGCACTACAAAGGGTTATTTGTGTCATTTTGTGGAAAATGAGAATTTTCTATAATTTTTTACATTTACATAGTACATTGCTAAATAGATATACAACTTGCAAAAACGTTGTATAATAGATTGTTAGGGGTTAAACAAATTGTGTCAAACTTTTACACATGTTACTATCATATTCATTTTAAAAGCATAAATATTGGTATTCTAAGTTGTTATTACTGTATTTTAAGAAGTCAATAACAACAATCCACGCAGACTTACAATCAATAGAGAGTTGTCCAACAGCAAAAATGTTATCTTTTCTTTTAAGGTAAGTTCATCTTATTACCTTCCACTCACTTCTTCTAGATAATTGTTACTATTACAGGCGAAAGTGTGGTGTTTGTTTTGTAATATTTAAGTTTCAATATGTCATAAACATAATATAGTAATTATTCACTCCACAGCATACACGAAGCCAAAAAATCAATTTGATGAACAAATACGCACACAAAAAATAACAAAGACAAACAATAGAAAATGCCAATTATGGTATTCATTCCACCTTACTTTAGTAGGTTCATTACTTATAGTGAATCTACCAGTTTCTACTACAAAGTATGAGCATATTATAATATATAATATATAACATTTTTTAAAAACTTTAATTGATTTGTTAATGTGTTTATGATTTTACTGCAGAAAAGAAGATTATTAACGTATCTTGTAGAGTTCAAATCTAGCAATTATAAGAAAGGGGTAGCTAATCAGTTTTTAAAATCTTATCAACTAATCACTTATGTTTTCTTAAAAGACTAATCTCTGTTCGATCAATTGGATTAAAATAAAAAATGTAACAATTTTCGTCATCTTTTTGTTAACCTGCAAATTGGGTGTTCGATAAAATGCGTGAACAAGTTGCTGTTTCGGTTTCATGTTTTCTTTCTTAGTATGTACCTTCATCGACCTTTCAATTTGTTTTTTCTTTTAGTTCATTGGGTTGGTGGTTGACTAATATTGGTAACATATGTTTATGTTTGTTTTCAAGGTTTTGACAATGAATGGGGTGTTACTACTTGAGGTACATTTTTGTGAAGCATGAAGTTTCTCGTACATCCCTATTTATTTACATGTAGAAGGCTTTTTCATTTAAATTTTTATTTTCTAATCTATGCATCCAATATTCTACTGAGACGAGAATGCACCACCTTCGTAAATAGAGGATAACTGAAGGCATGGTTGTCTAAATTTTACCATTGGTGTTACAAAGCAACTGAAGAGAGGGTCATTAATGGTATTCAGGGAACAAAAATGCATGAAAGCCTTCTTTTGTTTTTGTGTTACTTTGACATGCATGAAGTTAACTTGATTGAACCATTTGTTTCTTAGCTGAAACATTTTTCATGTATATCTTCTGTATTGTATTGTAAAAAGTAAAATCATCTCATTTTTTTCATTTTATGGTGTCCAATGACAAAAATGCTATTACAAAGTATCAGGCTGACCAGAGCAACAATTTGAGAAGGTATGGAGAGGAGAAAGACCTGAATGCATGACAGTTACATGTGGAACCTATGTTACAGGCATGACAACTTAACAATTTGTTTTAAGTACTTACTTAATAACAATTTTAATAACATTTTTTACAATGAAATATCTTCTAACCCCCACAACGCGGGGGAAAACTTTCTTAGTACCATGTAAAACTAGAATTACATTATATATCTCTATTCTAATAAATGAATCTTCTTCTTTTGACAAATATCATACTATTAGAACTCCTCATTAATTTTAAATATCACCTATCAAGCCACTTATCAGCCTATTAATTATCAATTTCGAATTATAAACTTTAAATTTCACACTCTAATTACATTAAATTAATAATTGATTCTCCATTTTAAATTTCAAATTTTAAAAATTTTCATTCTAATTATATCAAATTAATAACATTAGATTAAAAAATAAAACAAAATTAATATAGATTATAAGATGATATAACTTCATGTTGTAACATCCCGAAATATCAAGAGTAGAGTTGAAGGGCTAAAAGTGAAATTGTATAAGGGCAACTCGGCGATTCCATGGGTGGACTCGGCAAGTAGGGTCGCGACTTTGACAGCGTGTTAAGTGGCCTACTCGGCAAGTCCAAAGATCGACTCGGCGAGTAGGTGCTGAGTGGAGAAAACCCTAAATCCGGAGGATGAGCCCTATTTAAAGGACATTATACCCTCTCCCCAGCCTCCTTGATCTCCCTTGAAGTCCAGAAACCCTAGATACGTGATTGTGGAGGATTAGAGTGCATTTAGAGCTTGGGGAAGTGCTTGTTGAAGAAATCTTGAAGGAGAAGGGACTTGGATCAAAGGGCTTTGCAAGGATTCGGATTAGTCTTCTCTTGGAGCTTCCTTTTGAGGTATTATTTCATTGTTTGAGCTGCTATTATCTAGATTCATCATTTTTGGAGGTGTTAGAGATCATATCTTTTGATGTATTGGAGTTTAGAGATCAGATCTAAGGTTGCTACCTCAGATCTGGAATGGAGAAAGGGTTTGAATGCATAAAGGTCCCTGTCTTTGAGAGATTCATGGAGCTATCTTGTCCCAAACGCAAACCCTAGAGTGAAAATGCCTAGATCTTCTTGGATTCACGTAAAGATTGCCACTTTACGTGATGGATGGCCTTAGGAGGAGTAGATCTATGGTTTGGATCATCTGCATGGCTTGGAAAGCCTCTGTATGGATTCAAACCCGGTGGTACTCGGCGAGTCACACGGGTGGACTTGGCGAGTTGCTTGAAGAAAGACTGGAACTCGGCGAGTTGGAAGAACAACTCGGTGAGTTGGATGAAGATGGCCTGGAACTCGGCGAGTTGGAAGAACAACGCGGAGAGTAGGTTGAAGATAGTCGTAGACTCGGCGAGTCTGTTCTTGGACTCGGCGAGTCTAGTCGTAGGGTCCAAGTTTCTTTTGGGAAGGTTGTGACTCGATGAGTCAAGGGATGACTCGGCGAGTTAAGTCGCGAATTGAAGGAGGTTCTGTGCATGGGGACTCGGCGAGTCATCGGGTTGACTCAGCGAGTAGAGTCAGTCAGGGGTAGACTTTGAGTTTGACTTTGACCAAGGGTTGACCAGTTGACTTCCAGGGGTAATTTGGTAATTATTGGTATTTATTGGATTCAGTCTTTTGGGTATTGACAGTGTTGGAGTTCGGGTCGGAGGTTGCAGCAGCGTGATCTTATCCTTTCAGTCAGCAGTTGCGAGGTGAGTTATCCTCACTATATCAACAGGGCCTAAGGCACCAAGGCCGGCCCTTTATCGGATTGAGATCCGGGTATCTGCTGTTATGTTATTGCTTTGATATGTTTGCATCCGGGTAGTTAGGATGGTATTCGTTAGAGAACTGGTTAAGGTCGGTATCCTGGTATATAGGTTGATGCTATGCTAGTGACCGATTTGGTCGGTATCCTGTTAGAGTATGTTGTGTTATGTGATCTGCTAGATCGGTTTGACTGAATATGAATTGTATGTGATTGTATGTTTGGTTGTTTGGACTGGAGTTGGGTTGAGGCGGGTCCTGCTTCGTGTTGTAGGCCAAGATACCCAAGGCGGACCGGTTGTTCCGAAGGCCCAGCGAGCGGTCCGGATAGGCTGTAGGCCGCTCGAGGGCGGACCAAACGTGCCGAGGTTCGGAGAGTTGACCAGGCCGACTGAAGGCCCGATGCGAGCGAACCAGTCATACTGTAAACTCAGAGAGTGGACCAGGTGGGTTGAAGGCCCGGTGCGGGCGGACCAACCACACTGCAGACTCGAGGGACATGACTAGACTCGAAGAGTGGACCAGGTGGACTGAAGGCCCGACACGGCGGACCAGTCCCACAACAGACCCGACATGCATGGCTGTTCTGCGATTCGTTATGATATAGCATGTTATGTGTATGGTATATGTGGTTGGTACTTTGGGGGTATCTCACTAAGCTTTCAAGCTTACAGTTGTGGTTTAATGTTTTTCAGGTTCTTCAGGAGACCGTGGCAAGGCGAATGCGTGATCGTACCACTCCTCGCGTTTATGTTTTATGATATGGACATAGGAATGCTCTGATAATAAATGTATTGAAAACCTTTTTGTGATAACTTAATGAATTGACATGTTTTTGAAAAGTTTAAATTTTGTTAAAATTTTGGTCGTTACACATGTATTTATTTAAATCAACGATTTTAATTTTATATAACTAAAAACATCTCTTCAGTAATAATTTATTTAATTTAAATGATTAATAATTTTGATTTTTTAATATGAAAGTTTAATTAATTTTATAACCGTGGTTCTCACGGGTTATAAACTAGTTGATTGGAAATTTAAATATAGTGGAACACCGAATATATAATGCATTCCAACAACATAATATAGTATAAAAAGCACTACAAAGTTATATGATAAAAAACAATCAAAACATAAAACATTGAATAACTATATAAACTATTTTGTAAACGATAAGTTTGTATATATCTGAGATGAAACACATGACATGATCATTAGAAATACATGTTAGTTAGACACCTTTGTGTATATATATATATATATATATATATATATATATATATATATATATATATATATATATATATATATATATATATATATATATATATATATATATGAATTAACTTGATAATATATTTCAATTAATATTTTTATATTATAATAATCTATCATAATAAATAATAAATAAAGATTATTTCAATCAAATGTGAATTTTTCATTGAATTTGATATATGTAATTTTTTAGAAATTTTAGATTTTTTTTTTCCAATTTTCATATATATATATATATATATATATATATATATATATATATATATATATATATATATATATATATATGTGTGTGTGTGTGTGTGTGTGTGTGTGTGTTTCTTACATTTATTGTATGTTAGAATGATCAATAGAAATTTAATAAAATTAAATAATTATTTAATTAAATAAAAATAGATATTAAATGATTTCCTTAATTGTATGTATATTAAATGGTATCCATAATTATAATTCTCTTGTTTATGGAAACTAATTAAATTCGTCATTAATGTCCGCAATAACATTCTTTCATAATGAATTCGCATCTATGTTTTCATTTATGGGTTCGTGTTTTGTTTATGGACCATTTATTTAAAATAAAACAAAGTTGAATGGAATATGAAGAACAAAAGTGTATTCTACTATAATACACTCTCATTCTGTTTGAACATACTTTGTTTGAATAAACTTTCATTCTTTTAGAATAAAATCTTAATATACTATACTACACTTTCATTTTCCGTTTTCCATGTTCTACACAACTTTGTTGTATTTTGAGTAAGTGGGTCATGAAACAAAATACAAACCCTTACATGAAAAACTAGATGAGAATTTATTCTGTAAAAATATTATTACTGATACTAATGATGAATTTACTTAGTTTTCATAAAAAATTATTATAATTATGGATATCATTTAATATACATATAATTATGAAAATCATTTAATATCTATTATTATTTGATTAAATAATAATTTAGTTTTTAAAAAAAAAAAGATATTGGTGCATTCTAACGCTAGATGTGAGAAACATTCTAACCTAACTCTCTCTCTCTCTCTCTCTCTCTATATATATATATATATATATATATATATATATATATATATATATATATATATATATATATATATATATATATATATATAATCGCTTAGGGTGCTTGGCCGAAATAGGTCAAAATCGGGCTTGGCAGTCTCGGCGGTCATAGGCGGGAGTTTTTAAAAAAATTCAAAAAATTTTAATTTTCAAATATTACACCAAAATTTTATAATTTTAAAATTTTATACTTTCAAAATTTAAAACATTAAACTAAAATTTTTAAATTTTCAAATTTCTAAAATTTTAAATTTTCAACTACTTAGTTTTTAAGAATATTAATTTTTTTTAATAATTTTACTAATAATTAAGGGTCCCCGATTAATTTCCGACTAATCTCCGCCTAGTCTGATTATTCGTTTATCGCCTGACGACCGCCGAATGATTTTTACGACCTTTATATATATATATATATATATATATATATATATATATATATATATATATATATATATATATATATATATATATATATATATATATATATATATATATATATATATATACACCTCCTATTAATTAATTTTATTAATATATTCGTTAATATCTATTCTTAATAAAATTTGCACGCCACGTAACCTCCAACCAGAGATGTCTTTTGACTCAAATTCCCGCCCATTCTTTACACAACAAATTCGATTATATCATCTCCTACAAATCATCTCATACTTTTAAATTACCTGTTTGTTTCCATTTATTTCCATTGATAATGAATTGATGATACCAAGAATCAAGGAGAAAATGAAGGATTCGGGTTTTGAAAGTCAAAATCTGTATCTTTGATGATTTCAGTTACATTCTTCCTCCTCCATGTTTAGGGTTTCCGTTTCATATATACCTACAACCCTCATATGAATCGTCAACTAATATATGTTATTCTAAATCGCAATATATCATAGAACAATAGTAATGAACCTCATTTTATCTCCATAGCTCTGCCGCCTGCCACAGTACCACTATAATCTTTACCATCGATTCTTGCACTGATCTAAGTTTCTCTCTTATCTTTGTTTACATTAAAGTTTACTTCAAGTGGATATGCATATTCCAATCAGAATCGCAAGTGCTTTCTCAAAATTTCATCTTCAGTTGCCTTGCTTTAGCTGTTGTTAAGTGATTGCAATGGTAAGCTTCGCATAAAAAAAGTTGTTTCGTACAAAGATCATTTTCTGAATCAATTTTGTTTTCTTTCTTTGTGCATCAAAGATATTATCCATATAAAGGCTATAACCATCCATGGAATGCTACTATTTGGTAGTGGGTATTAAAGTTTTCAAAGTTAAATGGAAACTATGGGGAAGTTAAAGTTGAAAAGTGTTCGATGAAATGCCTGAAATGATTACTTTACTTTAGCAAACAATGAAGATAATGGAATTGGTGAAGAATCAAAAAACCTTTTTTTAACAAGCGTGGTCGTCATGCATCTGTGCAAGTGAATTTGGTATCGAGTGGAAATGAAATCAGTAAATTTATATTTTACTTCTTTTATTTGTTTGTATATTTATGTCTCAAAATAATATGTTCAGTTATGGAAGATTCATGGGTTTGATGGGGGTCATATAGTATATACGGTAGGTTCAAGTTTTCTTTTTATTGGTCTTTCCTACATATATTCAAGTTTACCATTTAAGCCTCTAATAGTCTAATATATCTTTTCGAGGGGCAGGGGACGTGGTGCAATGTATACTGCTAATACCACGACATGAGAATGTCTCTTCCTTGCAAGTAGGGTCATTTTGTAATACCCTAAACTTTTTCTATATTCTATATTCATTTCTTTATTTCTTTTGAGTTGGTTTAGTTTACAGGAACACTTGTAATCCTTCGTTACCTTTTGGAGTTTGGGTATCTAGATGGAGATTGCAGTACAGGTAGTCATAATAAAAAACAAGTGTTTGACTAATTGACTATTGGCCTTCCGAACAATTGTACTTGAATTTTTATTGCAATGTATAATCCTTGTGAAAACACTACCAAACTCTAAAATTAACACAAATTAAGAACTTTGGACATGTTATGGAGATTTAATGGCCAAAAGAACCATCTTTTTTGACACCATTTGTCCAAAATTATGTGTTCTTGTAAAAATTAGTGTTTTTGTTTGTATTTTTTATAAAGTGGTTCGATATTCTTTATAGTTTAAGGAATTGAAGTTGTTTTTGAAGTTGTTTTTTCTGGTTATTTTCAGTTACAGAGAAGACATTGGCAGAAAATGCAAAACTTTTATCTTCTTTATCCGAAGGACATGTGACATATCATAATCTTTTTGATTTGCAACCTAAATTTTCTTGAAAATTCATTTAATATAGCTAGAATTTGTTATTTTATTTATAGAAAATTATAAAAATACCAAAAAACACGATAAAGAAAACAGGTCATCTTCAAATATTATATAGAAATCTTGCAGCTGAAGATCGGTAGCAAAGATCATAGGAAAAGAAGGGTTATATTTCTATGGAAATTCATCCATTTTCACACGGATATTTTGTTGGACACATTTGCCCTGAAGCATGGGTTTCATTTTTTTTTTTCTAATCTAAACCCATGAAAATTTACACCTTAACTACCACCCAATGGCAATTAGGTAACTTTAGCCGCAAAATTCGCCACAAAAGAAAAAGCTAGTGATTTTGATTTACAATCGCCAAGTGTTTGATTGAATAAGAAGGTTCATTTAAAGGGCAACACCATACTTTTGTTTACTTGAATGAATAGTGTAGTTCTTTCTATTATATAATATTTTTTTTTATCAAGACACTAATTGTAGTATGAAAATATAGGGATGCTGACAATATATCATAGCCCATCTTGCTATGATAGCCCATCTTGCTATGATAGACACTAATTGTGGTCTAATCATAGCCCATCTTGCTGACAATATATCATTTGTTATCAAGGCATTCATTTCCAAAAGGTTCACACATGTTCATTATAAAATTTTTTATTTAACTGGTCATGGTTATAAACTTAGCTTTTATATGTCTTTTATTCTTTACACTCATTCAGGAATGGGATGCCTTCGTGTAATCTACTTTAGCATAAGAGCAACAACAACGTAATAGCTTAGTCATTGTTTTAATAGAAAGCCGGAAAAAAAAACATAATTTGATTAAATTATATTTTTTGAATTTAAGCCACTTATGCATGAGGTGATTATTATGTTGTTACATAAAACCGAAAAAAGAAATTAAGATTTTGAACATGGAAGAAGTAGAGACGGTCATGTAGTTGAGAAATAGTTAGCAAAGAGAACAATTTATATTCGGTAATCTTGGAACGAAGTGTTTTTATTGGAATGTTGTATACGAAAAGTTTTTGTAATTTTATGGCATGTAAGTATGTTCTTGTTATTCTCTATGTCATTTTAAAATAACTGATTAATAATTATGAGTTTTTAGTATAAAAAATTAATTAATTTAATAACCGTCGTTCCCACGGGTTATAACCTAGTGTACTAATACAGTTAATAATCTTCCATTTGTGAATTCTATTTCTATTAATATGTTAATTAATGTATATTAATGTACATAGTAAGTTTTTTCGTATGAGTTAATTTTACTAGTATATATTAATTAAGACAAAGTTATATAAATGATCATTGTGGTTTATTAAATGTCACAAGCTTGGAGAGACTGAATTTATAAATGATCATTGTGGTTTCTAAAACTTGCTGGTCCTTTTTCTCACACCGTTATTTTTGCTCATTTTTTGTAGGAGAGATTGAATTTATGACCATTGATAATGCATTAGGACCATTTATGCAGTTTTGTCTATATTTTATGTTTATAAGTTTGTGGTTTTTTTTACCCCTTTACGTTTTAAAATGTCACTTTGACCCATTCACTTTGAAAATTGTAAAATATTACTTTCACCATCTATTTTCTAAACTTTCGTGTTTATTCTCTGTGGTATATATAATTTAATTTTCTTTAATAACTTTCGTCCGTTAACAAAAAAGAATTAAAACTAGTTTTATGTACTTATTTTTGTCTATGTATCGGTATATATTCTAGGTGATTACCGTTTCAACGTGAATTTAGAAATTTTATTCATTAATTTTAAGAAATTAACTTAATTACTTTTTCTTTATGTACATGTTGGTTTAAATTCGAGTTTATATATATATATATATATATATATATATATATATATATATATATATATATATATATATATTACGTCGAAGCGTAGACAA
The DNA here is from genome assembly GCF_052625555.1 of Lactuca saligna. Lineage (NCBI taxonomy): Eukaryota > Viridiplantae > Streptophyta > Magnoliopsida > Asterales > Asteraceae > Lactuca > Lactuca saligna. Next base: position 77,692,453 of record NC_136421.1, read on the forward strand.
ACTCAAATTTAAACCAACATGTGCATAAAGAAAAAGGAATAAAGTTAATTTCTTAAAACTTTTGATTTCTTTAAGTCTTAAAAAAATCATAAATCTTATTAATAATTTAAGTTTTTTATAAATATTCTTCCTGTGATTTCCATGGGCTGTAAAAAAGAAACGGAACCGGATTTAACATATTACAAAATAGGAACCAGACTGCCGATGCGGGTGTTGGTGACAGTTCCGGTTTTGGTACTAGTTTTCGGTTATTTTTTATAATAATCTTTTTTCGAAGTAATATCTTATTTGATAGTTTCGTGCCTTATTATGGATAAATCAAATGAGAGTATTTTGATAAATAATTAATTTGAATTACAAATCACGACGCAAGTTAATAAATATATGTATTTAATTTTCATGACATATACTATTTGTGATTGAGAATTTGTTATATGCATAAGTTTCGTTACAAAAACAAAAAATGTAACGTCATGATTAAGTATCATGACCCACATAGTTTCTAGTTATGTTATAATCAACTTGTTTACAATCATTTTGATGTTTATTTTTAGAGCAAATGTTATAATTTAAGCAAAAAGATCATAACTATAATTTCAAAAAAAAAAAAAAAATTGTGGGTTTTAGACTCTTTCCGAACAGGTTATGGTTTTTTAACTATGTATAGATGGACCAGACCAGTGTTAGAACCAAACAGAATTTTCATATTGTGAGGAACCATTACGAGAACCGTCGTAGAAACTCCAGTTCGGCTCCGATTATTCTGGTTCTAAAGTTCTTCCCTAATCAAACCTATTTCAACCCCACGTCACCTCCTATTAAATTTCCTTCAACAACATATTTCCAAACAAATAAATTTTCAACAAAACCTTTTTGGTTCATGATCTTCTATACCAAATTCCCAAACACAAACAACCCTTCTAGTAACTCTTAGCCAACAACCGCAACCCACACAACCATTGGTAGAAATTGTTGACAAAACTGAACTAGAACAAATCAAGGGCTCTGATTGTTTAAAGAGGTTTGGAACCAGTGAGGAAAATGATCTAAGTGCATAAAACCTATAAATAAAACACAATCAAGGGTCCTGATTGTTTAAAATGACGTCATAAATACGGCGGGCCATATAAAAAATATATATAAAGTTATAAAAAACAAACACAATAAAATTAAATATGATAAAGTAACATAAAGAGAAGTCGAGTTATTGATTATATTGAAATGTCTAAAAAAAATAAAAAGAAATGTATGATTATCTGTAATCGTTGAAAGACCTCTTTGTACACAACATTTTTTGTTTTATTGGTTGGACAACCTTCCTCATCACATTTGAGTACATTCAAGCCTTTTTTTACTTGCCAAGCGAGATACAGCTACATAAAACTGACCATGAGTGAAGACGAGTCTACGCAAATACAATCCAACAGTTGATAATGACAACCCTTAACTCTTGTTAATGGTCATAGCAAAATAAACAGCTACAGGAAATTGCCTCCACAGAAAACAAAGGGGATTCTTTTATCAGGCGGAGTTAACTTCATGCGAGGTATATAAGTAGTCTCATTGAAGAATCTACCAGCTATAATGTGTGCCTTAATGCCATGTTTTTCAAGCCTAACTATTTGTACCCTAGTACCATTACACAGAGCTTTGGTTTGGTCAATATTACGAAACAACACAACTGAAACACATGTTTTTAGTGTAAGTTTATGGTTGGGAATTCCAGATGCTTTAAAAGAATTCAGTACATCCGGAGAGTAAACTGATTCTCCAAAACAATCTGTTGACTCTATCTCACATAAAGAATCTGAACTTAGATAAGTTCTCCCTTCATCTTTCATCAATCCTAACATGTAGTCATTGATAACATTGACTTCTTCATTTGTAGGGACCAAAATAGCCTTATCTTGAAAATATAATGGATCATCAAGAGGGTTTTCAAAAGACATATAAATGGTCGATACAATTGAATGAATATGGTCACCTAACGACAACGTCTTCTGGAAATTCAACTTCAGCTTCACTATCATTAGGACTGCCAATATTACCTTCACCAATTTAAGAATCCATTCAAAAAATGCTTTTGTCTCATCCAAATCATTAGTTGAACAACCGACCTGAAGCCTCATGTTTACCTTTAAGCGTAAAACTATACATTCATTCCATAATATTGATGAATGCAACTAAGCATGCACAATATCCGAACGATTACCTCTTTGTATTACTGAAGAATTTGTCTAAAGTCACCTCCAAATACAATGGTCTTGCCACCAAACGGTTTATTCTTGCCAGATGAATGAATAATGTCTCTAAGTTTCCTATCAAATGCTTCAAAACAATGATGGTGCATCATTGGAGTTTCATCCCAAATGATAAGTCTCGCTTTGTTTGGTAGTGCAGTGAAAGACCCTGTACAATGGTTTGGTCTAGGCATAGTCGTAGATAGCAGTAGATATGTAACTGTTTGTGTTTTGCTTTGTGTTTACGGTCAGAATGAGTTTACGACCGTAAACTCTTTACGGCCGTAAACACCTTACGGTCTCTAGTCAAGTCTTTAAATAGCGAGTTGTGTCAGTCATTGTGGGTTGTTGATGCTCTCGTATACTTCCAAGTTGTATCAGACGTTTTATAGCATTAAAGTGTATGCAAGCTTGGCCTTTTGCTCTATTTTTGTTTATTAATTCGTGTTTGCATCTGTTATTATCTTTGATCATTGGTAGATCTATTTTTCGGGACTTTACAATTGGTATCAGAGCAATATCAGTGTGAAAGGCGTTCAACAGCTGCGTTTTCAACTAAATCGACATTGACAACAGTATAGAGGGATTTATTTCAGTCGAAATCAAAGTTTCTAGAAGTTTACGGCCTTAGTTTACGGCCGTAAACTCCTCTTCACGGCCACAACTGAATTCTTCGAAAACGATAGTTTTTCACATCATTCAAGCCTTCATAATCACATATTGGTTCTGGCATTTAATTGAGTTGTGTTTAAAAATAAAAATCGAACTTTTTATTTGAATTTCATTGACCGTAAACTAAAGCATTCACGAAAAATTGATTTTCTGTTAATCGAAATTTACACCATTATTTTTCGGAGTTTAAATCAACAAGTATACTTGGACCGTAATCTCGAGTTTACAGCCTAAGGTTTACGGCCTAAGGTTTACAGCTTAAGAGTTTACGGCTAAGTCAGTTAATTTCATAAATTGAAATTAATTCATGAGTTAAATTTTAAAAACAAAATAATTTTTGACCGTAAACTCCAGTTTACGGCCTTTGAGTTTACGGCCTAGTGTTTACGGCAGTTTACGGCCTAGTGTTTACGGCCTAAGCTTACACAAAAAATAATAATAATAATAATAAAATAAAATAAATAAATTTACAGCCTTAAAATTTTCTAGTAATAATTTTTTTTTAATTATGGATACACAAAATTCAACTCAATACCAAGAGCTTGATGTTGTGATGGGTACAACCACGTGAATTCCAAGAGTTATGTCTGCTGATGGTTTCCCCGAGTGGAAATATCGAATTGAGAAGTATATAAAGATGAAGGACTTTAAGATTTGGAAATGTGTTTTAAAGGATCCAGTCAGAATCACCACTGTAATTGGGGGCAAAGTGGTCGACAAGAAAATCAAAAATTACACGGATGAAGACTTTGAGAGTATAGAAGAACAAGAAAAGGCATTAGCCATTTTGACTATGGCCTTATCGCCAGACATTGCTCAAGGATTCAGAGAGTATACTTCTGCCAAAGCTCTATGGGAAGCTCTCATTGAAGTATATGAGGGAAATGAAGACATGCGGGAAAGTCGCCAAGATATGCTGAGACAACGCTTCAATATGTTTAATTATGTTCCTGGAGAGACTCTCGAAGCTCAACTACAACGATTTGCAACTCTCAACACTGAGATGACTGTGTCAGGGATTTTCTATACAAAGTCAGAAATTAATAAGAAGCTACTAAATGCACTCCCAAAATCTTGGGACATGAATGTAGCAGTAATCAAGAAGACTAAGGATCTTAATCGCCTTTCCCTAGCTGAAGTGATGGCTGTCATCAAAGCGTGTGATATTGATGACAAGCAGCGAGAGATCAATCATGTGAACTCCTACTCAGCTGCCAATCTTGGCATTTCAGCTAATAATGCTCTCTCTTCTTTCTCCTATACTTCTGCAGGTTCATCTTCGTCTGCACCGGTCATTCCTTACCCACAAGGCCAGCCTATTACATCTACCCAAAATGTTTCATCCTCTAATGTGGCTTCTTCACCAAAGGGAAAGGAGAGTGATGAAAACCTTGTCTTTGCAGCAGGGCTTGTAAATTGCTACAATGCTCTTGTAGCTGGGGAACTTCCTCCTCAATTGTCATTTGCAGATCTTGATCAAATCCACCCAGAGGACGTTGAGGAAATGGACATCACATGGCAAATTGCCATGGTTGTATTTAGGGCAAAACAGTTTGCCAAAAAGACAGGGAAGAATAATTGGGGAATGAGTGCTGACAAGAAGGTTGGATTCAACAAAGGAAAGCTTCGATGTTTCAATTGCCACAAGCCAGGGCATTTTGCTCGTGATTGCCCACACCCTGATAGGAGGGTTAATAATGACAGAACAATGGTTGCAGCTGGGAATAATCGAAGCAGTGGTCAAGCAAACAATGAAAAGGCTATGGTTGCACAATCATTTGACTGGGATGATCAAATACAAGCTTTAAATTTGTCTGGACCAAAAAATGCTCACCTAGCACAAGTGAGGGATGCCGCTTAAGCAAGGACTGCAGCAGCTGAAGACAACATGATGAAACTACAATTTGGCTTGATGGTATCCTCCTCCCATGAACCTAATTCATCCAAGGTAAGTCTTCCATCATGCTCTAAGGCTTGTATAGATTATGTGAAAACTTTACAGAATAAAATTGAGACATTAAGTGATGAAGTAGAAAATCTTAGGATTCTTCGTGAACTCAATGACAAATTAATAAGAGACGTAGAAGACCTTAGATATGAAGGGTACCGACTTCGAAAAGGACAAAAACCACTTAAAGCTCAACTAGAATAAAAAATTAAAGACTTTAGCAGACTCCAGGAAGACTACAGCAACAAATGTGAAAATTACGATTATGTAGTCAAACAAAATGTTGAGCTTGTAGCTGAAGTTGAATCCTTGAAAGGAAAATTTGAGACCACCAAACTTGATGTCAGAAAATATGATTTTTCAAGTGAGGTGGTTGCAAATATGATAGACCAAAGTATGCAGTTTAAAAGAAATCAATCAAAAGGTCTAGGGTATAATCATGTACCTCCTCCTTTCAATCATTCATACGTGTCCAAGCCCTTGTCCAAAGAAGAGATTGCCAATGAATCATTTATGATTTATGGCAAGCCCTCCGGTTTTGTTTCAGGAGGATTTATTAATGTTGAAAGTACTAACATTTCTACTTCTCCTGCAGATCAATCCTTGAATCAGTCAAAGCACAAAGTTAAAGGATGTGTTTTTGAAAACAAAATCGAGTCCAAACCTGAAGCTTTTATTTTAAATAAAGACAATTCTTTGTTAAATGTTTTAAGTGACAATCTTTCTTGTGGTGTTTTTAATTATCCTGATACAGTAGCTGCTACCTCTGATACAGTTTTGAATGTTTCTAATATGTCTGATAAATATTTGAACAGTTTGGTTGACAATTTAAACATTTGTGATAAAAATGTTGAAATACCACTAGTCTCACAACCCTCACTTGCCTCACAACTTGATAATATTGCATGTTTTTGTGAGACAAGCAAGGGTGTTTCTGGGGAAAACAAATCTGACAAATGCAGCACAAGTTCTAACGATAACAATCAGATTTGTTTTAATTGTGGCACTAAGGGTCATATTGCTAGAAATTGTCTTAATCGAATGTTTGTGAGTTATAATCTTTCAAGAGGAGAGAACGAATTCAGAGGAAGATCCTTAACTAGAAATTCCTCTAGAAGTTGCTCTCGAAATGATTATTGGGTAGATAAAAGAAATAGAAAAAGGGATATTTTCACAGTCATAAAAGGTTTTTTAATCACCTTGTCCTGAACAGTCTGCCAAAAAGGAGCATAGCCATGCAAAGGTCAAGCTCATCCCAAAGCAATAATGGATCTTCAACCAATTCTGGTAGAAGTAACACATGCTTTGAGCAGATCGTCAGACATAAAATGACAAAGTTGACTAAACTTTTCAAAAAACCTAATTATAAATGGAAACCCAAATCTACTCCCAATACATCATTTGTATTCTCAAATAAATTCATATGCAATAAATCTGAAAACTCATCGGGATCACCCAGGAAGATCATGACCTGGGTGCCCAAATCTAATTAAACCCGCACATTTTGCAGGGGCAGTTGTGGGGAAATGTCGTCAGACCATGGTTCGTCGACAGCGGCTGTTCCCGACACATGACAGGAGACATCACCCAATTGAACAACATTCAATCATTTAATGGGGGATACGTCTCTTTTGCGGGTGGAGATGGAGGAAAAATTACACAAAAGGGCACGGTATCAAATGGAGTTTTGAGTTTTGAAAATGTGAATTTCGCTCCAGAGCTAAAACACAGCCTGCTAAGTGTTTCGCAGATCTGTGACAAGGGCTATTCTACGCATTTCACTGACAAGGAATGCATGATCTTAAAGCCAGGTTTTGTCATCCCTGAAGAATGGATTCTCGTAAAGTCAAAAAGGGATGGAAATGCTTATATTATCGATATGAATAGCAATCTCCCAAAGCAAGTTACTTGTTTGTTCTCAAAGATCTCTGAGCAAACTGCAATGTCATGGCACCGAAGATTAGGTCACGCCAACGCTAAAAATCTCAATCGTCTTGCAAAGGATGAGATGGTCCGTGGATTACCTGTCAAAGACTTTATCACGTTTGAGAAATGTGTGTCTTGTGCTCAAGGAAAGCATCATCGAAAGCCACATTTACCGAAGCAAGTTAACTCAATAAGTCAGGTTCTACAACTTCTTCACATGGACCTATTTGGTCCAGTGAATGTGCTAAGCATCAATAGGAGTTCCTACTGTCTAGTTGTGATTGATGATTTTTCTCGTTTTACGTGGGTTTTCTTTCTATCCAACAAAGCTGGCGTTGCTGAATTGATCAAGAGGTTCATCATACTTGTTGAGAATCAGACCAATCATAGGGTGAAGGCTCTTCGCACTGATAATGGAGCAGAATTCAAGAACTCTGTTCTCAATCACTTCTGCTCTGAGAAGGGGATCCTACGTCAATTTAGTTCCGCTCACACACCTCAACAAAATGGTGTTGCTGAGAGGCGAAACAGAACACTTAAGGATGCTGCAAGGACGATGTTGTGTGACTCCAAGCTCCCAGTGTTCTTTTGGGCAGAGGCAATAAACACTGCCTGTTATGTTCAGAATCGAGTACTCATCAACAAAGCTCAAATGAAAACTCCATATGAAATTTACTGTGGTCACAAACCGTCAGTTAGTCATTTTCGAGTATTTGGCTGTCCTTGCACCCTTCTTCACCTAGATGCCAATCCGAAGTTTAATGCCAAAGCTGATGACTGCTATTTTGTTGGGTATGCTGCACGTACCGCTTATAGAGTCTACAACAAGAAAACCAAACAGATTGTGGAATCCTATGACGTGCGTTGGTTGGAAGAGAATGAGACAGATGCAAGAGTGGGTCCGGATTGGTTATTTGATTACACGTCACTTTTCAAATCCTTAAACATGTGTTCAAATGATGTCTCAAGAACTGATTCGCATTTCAAGATTATCTCTGAAGATGAAGTCGAAGAAGTTGTATACAAACCTGTATCTAAACCTTCCAATTCACTGAAAGGAAAGTCTAAAGCTTCAACCGAATGGAAGTCCTCCGACTCGCACAAGGGAGAATCTTCTGCTCCATTTGAGGGGGAGTCTTCTGCTTCATCTGAGGGGGAGCCGTCTGCTGAAATTGAAGGGGAGTCTTCTGCAACATCTTTTGATAAGTCTTCTGCTACTTCTCAAGGGAGGCTGTTATTGGAACATGACAGTCCTCAATCAGACCACATTGATTCTTCAGATGCTGAATCAAGACCTCCCACTTCATTAGAGAAAGAGTTCATTCCAAATGATGCTTCCGCTGTCTCTTCAACCCTGATGGAATTACTCTTTCCTGACCTTATTGCAGATGAGTATGTTGCAGAACCATCTAGTTCTACTCAACAAGCAAATGAAGGAGGTCTTAACATTCACACTCTACCTATCTCCATCAATGACATCAGCCAAGAAATACCCTCTAGGATTCAACGAGATCATCCGCTCGAAAACGTTATCGGCCAGCTAGATAGTGGTGTTAAAACCAGAAGTCAAAGTGGAGACGTGAATACATGTCTGTATTCTTGTTTTATCTCTCAAATTGAGCCCAAGAATGTAGAAATGGCTCTAAATGAACCTAGCTGGGTGGATGCGATGCATGAAGAATTGCATCAGTTTGAAAAACTAGGTGTTTGGAAGTTAGTTGAGTTACCAAAGGGCAAAAAGTCTCTTGACACACGGTGGGTCTATCGTAACAAGCAGGATGACTCAGGGGTCATTGTGCGAAACAAGGCCAGACTGGTAGTTCGCGGGTTTCGACAAGTCGAGGGTCTTGACTACACTGAGGTTTATGCTCCTGTAGCTCGCTTGGAGGCCATTCGTATCTTCTTGGCGTACGCTTCGTATATGAACTTCACTGTTTTTCAAATGGATGTCAAGACTGCCTTCTTGTATGGCAAGGTGAAGGAAGAAATCTACGTTGATCAACCTCCAGGGTTTGTCGACCCGAAGTTTCCTAATCATGTCTACAAGTTGGATAAAGCGTTGTATGGGCTGCATCAAGCTCCTAGAGCATGGTATGTAACTCTAACAAAGCATTTGCTCGAACATGGCTATACACGTGGTACTATCGATCAAACATTGTTTATAAAGCATGTCGACAAGGACCAGATACTTGTTCAAATATACGTCGACGACATAATCTTTGGATCAACAAGCCAACAACTTTGCAAGGAGTTCGAAAGTGTAATGAAAAAAAGATTTGAAATGAGTTCTTTGGGAGAAATGACCATGTTTTTGGGGCTTCAGGTTAAACAGAATTCAACCGGCATCCTTTTTCATCAGGCCAAGTATGTGGATGATATTCTTGAGAAGTTCGCACTTCATGATGCTAAATCTGCCTCCACACCGATGGCTGAACGACCCCTCCTGACTCCAGATCCAGAAGGCGAACCCGTAGATCAAACTCTTTATCGATCGATGATCGGATCCCTAATGTATCTTACTGCAAGTCGACCAGACATTATGTTCGCAGTTTGTCAATGCGCATGCTATCAGGCTAATCCTAAACTCTCTCATCTTATTGCTGTTAAAAGAATTTTTCGATATATCAAAGGAAGCCCTAAATTGGGTCTTTGGTATCCGAAGAATTCTGAATTTAATCTTTATGCTTTTACTGACAGTAATTATGGAGGTTGTGAGCTTGACAGGAAATCAACTTCAGGAGGATGTCAATACCTAGGTGACAGACTAGTTTCATGGCAATGCAAGAAGCAGCACACTGTCTCGACCTCGACAGCAGAGGCGGAATATGTGGCAGCATTAGCTTGTTGTTCTCAAGTTATTTGGATCCAACATCAGCTGTTGGACTACAGTTTGAATTACTCAGAAACCCCTATCTATTGTGATAATGAGGTTGCCATACAAATTGCTAAGAACCCAGTCCAACACTCTAAAACCAAGCACATTGACATTAAAATTCACTTTATCAGAGACTGTTATGAACGATCCTTAATTCGAATTGAACAAGTCCACACTGATAACAATGTGGCTGATTTGTTCACAAAACCTTTTAACAAAGCTCGTTTTGATGTGTTTGTGGGATTTCTGAAAATGATACGTTTTGAGGATTAATTTTTTTTCCTTTCCTTTTTCTTTGTTTGGTTTATTTTTTTACTTTATTTATTTATTTGTTATTTTATTTTTTTAATTTTATTATTTATTTTTGATCTTCTTAGTCTATTTTCAAATTTTACTAAGTTTGTCTTCAATTTTTGTTAGGTTTGTTTAAATTTGCGCACTTTTCTTTTGTTTAAATTCTCAACCATGCACAAATTTAGGGGGAGAAAGAAAATCCAAAAACATCAGAAAATCAGAAAATTAAAAAAATATATTGGTTATGAAATGTGTTTGAGGGAGATGTTTTGGGAAATGATATTAATAAGTGATAACGGATGACCTGAATCGGCGTAACGTACCTAAGTTGAATCGTCTACGCTCTGAGCTCGATGTGCTGGTAGGCGCGAAAGATTTAAAAAAAAAAAAAAGGGGGACTTGACTAGGAAAGTTGAACCTAATGAACTTAAGGACTCGACAAATTTTGACCTAGTTAGATCCGTTTAATCTGACATCACGACGCTCGGATAGGTTGAGCAGGGAGATAAACATGAGAATCTACTCGTCACATTAAATGAACCCGTATTTGGAACCGTGGTTTAACTTTTCCTCGATGTGCGGATTCTGTCTTTAATTCCGGTTGGATGGGGCGACTGGTAAATTCCGATAAATTAGGTCTGTAGAATATCATTTTCTTTCTTTCCGTCTGTTAGTCATATGTTGTCTCCTTTGCGTGACGTCCAATCCGACCTGGTACACAACATATGCAACTCTATTTCTCTGCAGGATATATATGTGTGAAAAACTTCTCATCTGTTAGCCATATGCTGTCTCCTTTGCGTGACTTCTAATCCGACTTGGTACACAGCATATGCAACCTTCTTCTTCTCAACCCCTCTGAAGTAGGTAGAAATAGAATTCTGTATTCCTTCTCTCTCTAAATGATTGTCTGCTCACCCGGTGTAAGGAGTACTCTGGAAGTTCTTGATGGCTGGGGCATATCAGGAAGCGGGAAACACGTTCCAGTACACCTAAAATTGAACTCATATAGATTGTCTGTAGATCTCGTTGCTCAATTTAGGTGGACAACAATATCCCTGGTTGTAGTCAATTAAATGGTCATAAGGTAATTTCACGTAAGATTTAGGAGTTTTAATAATTACCAGAAATTTACAATCAGGTATATGCCCGAATCATGTCATTGGTAAAAGGTCCAAAAATGTCACAAATCCTTCGCGCTTAAGTGGACCACAATACTGGCAATCGGTCAGACGAAGATGTGAAGATAAGAGTACCGACAAGTAGAATAAGGGCGTCCAATAACTTTGATCCAAGCATCACAAAAGAAGTGATAGTTAAAGTGGTTCTTAATTTATTTGACGTTGATTTTTTTATTTTTATTTTACTTTTATTTTTAATTTTTTATTTTACTTTTAGTTTTACTTTTATTTCTATTTTTATTTTTATTTTTTTATTTAATTTTCAATTTTCTTCAACTTCAAATTTTATGTTAATTTTATTTTTACTTTTATTTCTATTTTTATTTTTATTTTTTATTTAATTTTCAATTTTCTTCAACTTCAAATTTTATGTTAATTTTATTTTTACTTTTATTTCTATTTTTATTTTTATTTTTTATTTAATTTTCAATTTTCTTCAACTTCAAATTTTATGTTAATTTTATTTTACTTTTATTTTTCTAGCATTTAAAATTATGGTGTGTTAGTTTTTGTTTTAAAAGTTTTTTTTAAAAATTAAATTAATCCTCAAAAAGTCTTCTTATTCAATTGGCGAAAAATTAGAAAGACTGGGTAACTATCAGACAGGAAGGTAAGAAAGGTGGAAAGGTAAAAAGGTAAAAAGGGGGAGTTCACGGCCGGAATCTCCCCACTCAACAGTTTCCGGCCGCAAACCACTCCCAAAAAGCTGTCAAGGTGTTAAAAAAAAATTTCTTCGATTTTCAGAAAAACAAGTATATCATCGTGAAGGTAGCCTCGTGTAGATCTAGAATATATATTTTGTTTCACGGAATCACATCGCATTGTGTTTAAAATTAAATAAACTCAAGTCGAGGAGTTTACGGCCATAAGCTTAGGCCGTAAACTCTGAAACTTGATGATTTGGGTTCGAAACTATTTTATTATGATGCTATTTCTCGTTATGATCACGACTGTGTGCTTTTCGTTCGTCATTTCAAAGAGAAAGATCAATTTTAAGTTTTTTTTTTTCGGTGTAGACATTCATAGGCCGTAAACTCCCAGTTTACGGCCCGTGAATTCGAGTGTAATTATTCTGGATTGTTTGAAAGATCTCTATGATAATTGTGCATCGTGTTTTCGAAGTAATTTCTAGACCGTAAACTAGAGTTTACGGCCCAAGAACAATTGTCGATTCAAGTTGTTATTTTGATTGGGTAACGATTGCATGTTTTCCTCGCTTAAACCGTGAACCAAATCGTTTTTTTTAAAGGGTTCCTTAGGCCGTAAACTAGAGTTTACGGCCTAAGAACCAAAATTGTCAAAAGGTTAATGTTTTTTTTTTTGCAGTAAACATACATCATTAATAAATAATTTTTATTTTGATCAAAATTTTATTGTCATACTTTTGGTCAAAATAAGTTTTATTATTGGTGTCGGTTTCTTACAATTGTGTTTGAGTGCAGGAAAATGGCAAATCTCAAGTTTGCAGACATGCACAATCTGGCGATAGTTCTTGCTGATCCACCTGTCGTTCATTCTGATATGCTTTCAATGGTTCACAGGTTGCGTGAGTGCTGTGTTGCATCAGCATTGACAGTCAATCCGGTGATCTATCAGAACATCATTCGTGAGTTTTGGGAGACGGCAAGGACGCAGATAGATGATGATGGAAATTTCACAGTCGCGGCGAAGGTGCAAGGACGAGATATTGTAATCGATGAAAGTTTTGTTCGAAACGCGTTGCTGATTGATGATCAACCTAACTATCCGACGGAAATTGGCATAGAAGATGTTCAGAGAATACTACGATGGATGAGTTATGAAGGAACCTACCCGCCAACGTTGAAAAAGCTACTTCATCCGTATTGGAGATTTCTGGCTCATGTGTTTGTAAGTTGCATATCCGGTAGAAGGAGTGGGGCTGATGAAATTTCTCAACGCACAACTGGTGCATTGGTATCTTTGGCCTCTGGAATTCATTTCAATTTCTCAAAGTTCATCCTAGAGGAATTTGTCATAAACATCCGGGCTTCTACAAGGGATACCTTTCTCCAATATCCCCGCTTCATTCAAGTGTTTGTCAAGATGCAGTTTCCTGAGGTTAGAAAGGCGGGAGATACCTTGGATATGAAGTCTTTGGGTCCACACACTGTGGGACTCATTAAGCAAAACCGAAGAGGAAAAGTTGTCTTTCGAGGGCGTTATCCATTGAAAAAAATTCGGAAAGTTTACAGAATTGGATGAGACACCAGTGTCATACGAATCATCAGAACCGACTTCATCTGAGAAAACGTCTACTGAGGGTTCGACACCAGCAAACATTGTGATAGATGTAACTGAAGATGATGAAGATTCGCTAACTCAGAGAGATCAAAGTGCTTCTAGTCATGAACATGAGTCGAATGAAAGACAGGATGAAAGGGAAATAGGTACTGGTGATGATGGACATGACTCATTTGCTGATCTTGATCTTACGGGATTTGATGATGATGATATTGCGGCTTCTTTAGCTAGTAGTGCTAATGTTGTGTCCAACGAGATATTTGACACGATTTTTCAAAATGTCGATGATAGTGTTTTGCCGTCAACTGAGATGAGAAAATCGAGCGAAACTCTTACTCCAACTTCTGAGCAGATGGTGTCAACTTCAATCCCAATGGAGGTAGTTGTGGGATGTTCCCCTCCCGTGTCTATTTCTCCTACATCTGAACCATTTGTTAGTATAATACCTCCACAGGCTGACCAACCTCAATCTAAGAGGAGAAGACTTGATGAAAGACAATCCAAGCTAATTACTAGTTTGGTCAGTGGTCTTCCTACACCACCAATTACTACTGCTACTACACAACTTTCCGCAACAAAGATGTTTGCAACTGGACCTAGTTTAGTTTTTGATGTTGGTGGCCCTTCAGCTCCGCCTGGTTTTCTTGTTCCAAGATTTGATAGGGATGCCGCTTCTGAGAGACTAGCTTTGCATATGGCAGAAGAACAACTTCGTTCACCTAGTCCTCAAGGAAAGAACATTTCTATGAGTGAAGGAGGTGCTCCTGATGATGATTCATCCGTTGATAGTTTACGAAAGGAGATCTCTGTATTAAGTCAGAAGAACATAGAGCTTGACATTCAAGTAGCTGAACTTCGTGCTCAGAACATTGAGCTTCGTACTCAAGTGTCTAAACTTCAGTCAGATAGAACTTATCTTGGCGGACAACTCGCAGAAGTTAAAAGGGATAGGAAAGTAAAAAATAAGCAGATTTCTGACCTTCAAGAATATTTGAATCTGCTGACTTCAAGCTACTTTGAATTGAAAAGGAAACTGGAGGATGATTTTGGTGAGAAGTATAAAACAAGCGTAGAAGAACAAAGAATAAATTTACATGTGCAAGTGTATCCAGTAGATGTGCCAGCTGGTCAATCTTCTGGTTCTGCTGAACGTATTGGAGCTGTTCCTCCTATGGCTTCTCATATTCAAGAGATCATTCGGAAAAATCAAGAAGCTGATACTGAAAGGGGGCAGTTATTATTCAAGCCAAATGTCACTCAGAGCAGCTTTAAAGGGGAGTCCTTGATCACTGTCACTGATCTTGAAGTTGTTCGGTTCAGAGATACTTTTGGAGATCGGTCGGGTGTGGCTGCTTGGGGATTTCATGATCCTCTTCGACTTTGGATTATTATTCGCAAGAGTGGTAATTCAGAGTTGTATAAGGATGTTCGTGCTTTTAGTTCATTAACAAGGGTTGATCTTGCGGAGTTATCACAAGCTCCTTTTATCAATCTATTAAACAATCCTCAGGTTTCGCAGTTCAAATTCTTTCTAGATGAGCAAGTAAAGAAGGGATTTCCTACAATGCCAACTGCTGAGTCAGTCATTCTGGAACATCCAGATGTGTTTGAAGCCTCTTCTGATAAACCTCTACAGTTGGTTATGTGGCCACCCACGACTCAAGTTAAACAATTTCCCATTGTTTAAGGTTATCAAGATGGATCACTCGGTTCTATGGAGTGCTGGGTTTATGATGAGAGTACTTGTGGTGCAGTCATTAAGCTCAAGAATGGGTGCATACGGTTGTATGGTCGTAGAGACCTACTGCAGTTCAGGAAATGGGATCTTCATTATCTGAGCAATTTTCAGATCAAAGTGGTTGAAGATATCTATGAGCAAGGAGCCAAGGCGTATACCAGGATGGTTGCTGAAATTTTGAGCAAGAAGATGTGGAATGGCGCTATGGGCCAAATGGATGTCATGCTGGTAAAGAAAGGAATGGGGCCGAGCTAGTCCAAACCAAGGGGGAGATTGAAAGACCCTGTACAATGGTTTGGTCTAGGCATAGTCGTAGATAGCAGTAGATATGTAATTGTTTGTGTTTTCCTTTGTGTTTACGGTCAGAATGAGTTTACGGCCGTAAACACCTTACGGTCTCTAGTCAGGTCTTTAAATAGCGAGTTGTGTCAGTCATTGTGGGTTGTTGATGCTCTCGTATACTTCCAAGTTGTATCAGACGTTTTATAGCATTAAAGCGTATGCAAGCTTGGCCTTTTGCTCTATTTTTGTTTATTAATTCGTGTTTGCATCTGTTATTATCTTTGATCATTGGTAGATCTATTTTTCGGGACTTTACATGCAGCAAGATCGCTGTCTAGCACGATAGAATAAAATGAATCCACAGTCAATTTAATTGGGATAGTAAATCTTGAATGCGCTGTCCTACCACCAGGAAGCAAGAGTGTTGCAATTCCACTTGAAGCAACGTTGATAACAATTTCACCTTTCGATCTAATAACAACAGACAAGTCTTCCAAACAATTTTTTTCCCGTTCCTCCATAACCATAAAGGAAAAAGACATCACCTTCTTTGTTGTTAACCGCATTCATGATAGTGTGATAAACACTTTTTGCTCGGCATTTAATTTGGAATACAAATCTTGATGTTCAACTTTAACAGTACAGTGACCATAGTTAAGCTCATCTTGAATGTATCTATGATCAGGAAATGACATGTTTAGTATCTGCTTCAAACTCAATCCATATCTTAACAACGCTTTTTCCGTCTATGACAACGTGAGGTTGAAAATTTCATCCTCTTTTAGCTTCAAGCATGAAAATGCAAAAATCAACAAAATTAAATATAATTATACCTATGTAAATAGCTTATGTTAAGACATTTTAATGACAATAAATGGTGTAAGTTTATTTTGCCTTGTTTCTCTGTTTTACATGCATAAGGTAAAAACAGTGCAAAATGAATATATATATATATATATATATATATTGTGATTTTGTAAAAAAAAATGGTTGATTATGTTTTATGTCAAATTTGTGCATAAAAGTCATTTTTTAAGCAATATAGTTCCGTTAAAAGGGCATTTATATATGAAGAATAATCGGGTTGTTTTGGCATCAAATTAAAATATAGGGGAAAATGAATTTTTACAACAATCAATAACAATGCACTTCGATTAAATGACCATTTAAATATGAAATAAAAATGTTGGTTTTGGTTTTCATATTTCATTTAGTATATTTTGGTCATAAAATTTTTCTATCTATTTTATTAAAAGTTGAAATTAATCTGTTTTCTTTTCAAGAAGAAATTAATTAGTTTGAATTAAAAATAACTATAAATTAGTGTATTTACCTTTGATACCGATTTCTTGTTCACAAATGTGAATGACATCATCCGAAAGACATTTATATGTCTCTTTATAAACATGAGCAGACCTTGACAAATTATCTGATGTAATCAACATAACAAAGAGATTCATGCAGAAAGAAGCAGTGGCCAAATGATGTGTTTCGCTTATTGACGAAATGTACCGACTATCATCATCTAATTGACCAAGAGCATATCAAGCGTATTTGTAAGACTCATGAACGGTGCCGTTAATTGACCTAATATATTCATAGCATGTAGGACCCTTGATTTTTGTTTAGCACAATTCGTAGGTAATGAATGTCACCAGACTTGGGAGACACGTGGTTTAATCGACTGAGCGCCTTGAACTTGGTTTTCCTTCTTTTCCATATGTTATATGATTTATTGCAAACATATTTAGTTGGGAATTCAACATATGATAGCTTCCGTGCATATGCATCACGCTTGTTACATTCCATCCAAGTCAAAAATTGAGAAGCAGCGATAGTCGGTTTAGAAACAACATGATTTACATGTTGGTTTGGTTTAAACACAATAGGCTGTTTATGTTCGAGGTGAAATGACAACCTAACGACAGTTATAGAACTCACCAATTTCATCATGGTCGTTATTTTCTATTTTTTTTTGTGTGTGTGTGTGTGTTGGATCAACAATAGATGTCGTTATCCTATCCAATCCTTTGTTAATGTACTTAAAAATGTACTTTATCGATCCAACTTGGTTACACCACTCAAGATTCATGTGAGCTTGGTATTGTTTAAGAAGGATCTTATTATGTGGAACAACATTTCTGAAAAATTAAGAAAGATGTCATAAATAACATTAAATGATAATTTGATGTTATCATAGACACAAGAAAACATATATAATAAGTACATGTTTTTATAGATTAGATTACCTGTAATAAGTAAAATATTAGTACAATTTTAATTTAACTTATTTATTGATATTTATGTATATAAACATATAATAATTCATTTCATAAAAACAAAACAAATTTAAGGAATTAAAATTTAGTAATTCATTTCATAAAAACAAAACACCATTTTAACGACATTATTTCCATTGTCATATCTTCGGTAAATAGGATAACCATCTTCGTCGATATATATATATATATATATATATATATATATATATATATATATATATATATATATATATATATGATTGGTAAATTCCCATGGAAATCGTTTTGAACATTTTCCTCTTTTCATAGAAGCCTAAATGGTTGATTGTTGCCACAAGGCCCGTGTATCATGTTAGCACAAAGAATCTGATACAGATGAGGTTCATTATCCTTGTTAGGCAATTGAGTACATATAGAATGGTCTATGTCTTTAGGATTTTGAAATTTAGATTTTTTTTTCCCAAAAACAAACATACATGATCCTATTTTGAAACTCAATTGTATATACAACTATGTGAGCAAAGAAAGCAACAAAGGTTAAAAGATAAAATTATCAAAAAATTATAATGTTAATGACAAAATATATAAGATTGATACCTCCAACGACTTCACCCAAAATTTTTCATGCTTCAATCGGCTGATTAATGAATCAAGTTTAATTTTGAATATCTGTGTTAGAACATTTGGCTTGTCTTCCAGTTTTAGATTCTCGGCTTCAACAAATCTAATGACTTCTGGCCGTTTAGGATTACAAGTAAGGGTTAAAAAAAGA
This sequence comes from Lactuca saligna, assembly GCF_052625555.1. NCBI lineage: Eukaryota > Viridiplantae > Streptophyta > Magnoliopsida > Asterales > Asteraceae > Lactuca > Lactuca saligna. The sequence goes on from NC_136421.1 coordinate 77,710,904, forward strand.
TCTAGATAACCAAACCATTTAACCAGAGTCATCACATCTAAGTAATTTTGTTGCATGTAACAACTGCCATCGGTAAAAGAAGATGGTATAATAATATGGTTTCCCATCAAAGAAGCATCTTTAGCTGCCTGGGGCAAGTTGCGATAAGGTGCCACACGTAATGTTGGCTGGTTAAACGTAATATAATTAAGTCGTTCGTTTTCAACCATTGTATACGAATCAACCAAAAACTGCTGGACTAGTTTTCTTGAACTTAATATCAATGATATTTCAAAGGTTCTCTATTGTATACGATAAGCAAAAAACTCTCGCATGGTCAACCTTATTCGTCTATCAGATTCTAGATCTTCAACACCACGATGTAGTATATCGACTCGAAATATATTCTCGGCATAAGGGAATAATAAAGAATATTGAAGTGCAAGATACTAAGGATGCAACACATTAATACGTTGGAGCTATCGAGTCTGTGTTTCCAACACGATATCTCTTGAATCGGAACCATTAATGTCACCTATAATGAGGGAAACTACCTCATTTGAGGTTGGAAGATTATACTGCCTACCATAATTGTCTCTTGTCCCAATCAATTTCAGTCGAATACGCTCTGTTGGATTTGAACCAGACCAATCACGTGTCATTCTAAATTGCTTAACCAATGGATTGATGAAATCCAATAAGTCCATCAACTCGTAAATAGTCCAGAACTCAAGAGAAAACTCATTTGACTTGGACTCATTAGATGTAATACAGTTATACAATATAGTGTATTCACATACTCTCATACTTTGAATTTATTTTGAACCTCATGATCTGTATCATATATGTACAACTGACAAAATCTTGGTAATTTACCCTCTTCGGGAAGTAAGTTGCCTGCAATATGATAATCCTAGCTATGCATTCGATAAACATAAGGACCACCTCCTGAGTTAAGGTCGTGGTCAATCATTGCAGCCATAGATGTGAATGCAAATATCATATTATATCGACATACATTCTGAATAACGTTTTGACTTTTTTCAGAAACACCGGTATATAAATCAAGCAACAACTGATGTGTCACACCCCAAACCAGAATGGCGGAAACATTCGGGGGTGGGTGACTTCACGTAGTATCATAACAATTGAATATTGTAAATAAAGTAAACACAACCATCATATATATAACAAAAACTTACATTGTTGAGCATAATACATGTTTCAAAAGAATATTACAAATATGACGATTTAAAATGTTTTGATTCCCTGATTTAAAACTTACATTGCTGTGATGATTTAGCTTTCCTTCTCCAAAAGCTGATGATTACATGTATTACTGATTCCCTGAGAAATACAAGTAGTTTTGAAAAAGTGTCAACAGTTTAGTTGGTGAGTTCATAAGTGTTTTTGTACTGAAACTTGTATGTCCTTTAGTTAAAATAAAAGAATATGTTTTCCAGAAAATCCAATATTTCCATTCCATAATTTGAAAAAGTTCCAAAGGCTGGAGTGCAATAGTATTTTTCGTGCTCAAATGATGAAAGTGAATTTATACTCAAAATATGTATTTACTGAATGCATTCAAGAATCTCATAAATTAAACTTATTTAATACTTTTGTGTGAGTTTTATAAATGGATACTTACATAAACTTAGCCCATCATGGATCATTAGCCCAAACCATATATATATATATATATATATATATATATATATATATATATATATATATATATATATGTATATATGTATCATTGATTTACATAATCAGTCCCTGTTAGTTTAATTAGTCTCTTTTGATCACTAAAGTAATTCTAAATTAATCTTGATCAATACTAATTAAATAACATGATTTCATATTAATATATTATACTTGTAATATATTAATAAATCATAAATAACCTGTAACTCAAATATCCATCCTATTAAATTGTCCTGATGATATACAACCCGAAATGGACCATGCTACCCTCGGGTCAAGTACATACCAATTATAGTTATGGGCTTAGACACTTAATCTAACACGAAGAGGAGGAATCCGACATGTATCTTACATTGAAGCCCCATCAATGGCTGAGTCGGAGTCGATGTAGAGACAGTCGGTCTGTAATTCTTTTATGGTTAACTAAGAATAGGAAGACGTCTGTCAAAAGCGGTGGAGGAATAGCAGACAGTGGAAGCAAGTGTGTAAGTATCCGGTTGGAGAACAAAGTTGATGGAAGACACGCTAGTAGAAGCTGATCATAACCATTGACCGGTCAAAATAACATAATATATGTATGAAATTAAAAGATGGCAAATGCAGAAAAATGAATGTAAAGTGTCCAAAATCTAATAACTGAAAACTTTTAGTGGCGAAAATGTGAAGAAACAAAAAGTAACTGTAGGTAAGGCTCCCCACAATTAAGCTTATAGGATATGAAAAAAACATAATAAATATATAAGATTTCAATAAATATGAAATATAATTACAAAAATAGATTGGAATGAGGAGCATGCTAATTCGAAACATAATGACATGGCACAAGGTGATATGTTTTTATGTAATATCATTGTCCACATAGGATGTCAGCCACCAGGTCATCCTTAAATGTGTAATGTGAGCAATACAAATAATGGAATGACAGGTACATTTACATGGTTACCAATATCAACATTTTCATTGAATTTTCTCTCAATTATAAAACGGCATAAGAATTAAAATAAAAATAAAACATAATTCTATACAATAAGTAGAGTCTTGAGGGTAAAATTGTTATTTACTATATTTTAACTAACCTCTAAGAATTGTCAGGCCATTATGGACTCTCTGAAAGCCAATACACCATGGTGTACCTCCATCGTAACCACACGTGAAAAAAGTAAAACTTTTTGTTACCTGATCATTGACCCACTCATCAATTTTGTCACACCCCAAACCAGAACGACGGAAATATTCGGGGGCGGAGGACGTCATATTCAGTATCATAACAGTTCATAGAAAGGAAAGTACACACCACCATATACATTAAAGTTTCCAAAATGTTTACATAATTGTATTCGTTACATGTTCAAAAGTTAACTACATAAACATCTTTCAAAAGAAGTAATTAACGTCAGTACGTTAATCCCCATAAGTTGATTTCCAAATCTGCTTAGCGGTTCCCTGAGAATACAAGTTATTTCAAAGACAAAGTGTCAACAATTAAGTTGGTGAGTTCATGAGTAGTGTTTTGAGAAAATGTACGCCATTCGAAAGTTCGTGTATGTTTTCCAGAAAACGCAGTATTTCAAATGTAAAGAGTTGTGATTTGTTGTGTTGAAAGTGAATGTATTAGATCCAGAAAATCCCATATTTTCCCTAATGGTTGAGATACGAATTGTTGTGTTTTCCAAGAAAAACCCTTATTTTCTTATAAAAGTATGAAATGCATATGAATGTTCGCGTTATAAATTGTAAATAATTGCACCAGGAAAATCCCTTATTTTCCTATTAGTTGTTTGGTTTGTATATAGGAAAAACCCTTATTTTCCTAACATAACTGGCAGTCTCTAAGACCGAAAATCTCAAGAAACCGACGTTCTTAAAAGTTGTGTCATAGTTTTATATAATAAAGCTATATGAAGATCGCATTTGTTAGATGAAGAATAGTTTTAATAGCTACTCCTTCATAAAAGCATAATACCATAATAATTGTATATCCGATGAGTTTTATAACCATACTAAACATAATATGCCTGTAACGACGTTCTTCAGGTGTCGCAGCATTATGACAACTGTCACCCCAAAAGACGAACTGTAGCTAACAGTCAGGGCGCGGGATCATGACTTCCCGTATAGATCTATACACATTTGACACGTTCTCCAAACGGGAGACTCTGGTTATAGACAGGACTTGCAGCATTACTTTCTAATAAAGAAAAGTAACGTTTGAAGATATACACGTCTCATGGATTCTCAACTAAGTTTGTATTAAGGTGATAGTTTTGTATGCAAAGTTTATCCTTGTTCACAATGTTTGACAAAGCAAAATCATAAGTTTTTAGAATGTATAAAACGATTTAACAATGAAAGGTACTTTGAAATCATTATATACTTTGTATAATGTCTAATGCACGCAAAGTATGACAAGAGTTTTCCGTAATAGTAATGAGATCCAAGAGATTTATTCGATAAAACAATTGAAGTGAAACTTTATAAAATACACGATAATAACCGTATGTTTACTTGTATTCCCCCCCCCCCCCTAAAAGAGTATAAAAGCATTTAGAATGTATTTAAAGTGTGTTTGGAAGGGGTATGAACTCACTTGATTGATTGAAGAAAGCGTGACGAAAAGCGAGCATAACTTCAACTCGAGAAAGCGGATCTCTCGAGATTCTCGGGAGTCTCGGGAGTGAAACTTTCTTCCCACCTTGGATATGAAAACCGGGCCTTTGGGATGATTCCGAGGGTTGAAACGTAGAGCTTCGGCGCGAGAAAGGAAGGAAATTAGCAATTTTGGCTGGCACTCTCGCATCCTTTTTATAGGGTTCTGAGAGGTTGCGTTACGCGGGGCGTACTAGAGTACACGTTGCGTACTCATGTGTCATGCATGAGCGCATCCTCGGTCGAAACACTGGAGTGACGTGGACGAACCGGAGCCTAGCATCCGAGTACGCTGGGCGTACGACGGTACGCTGGGCGTACGAGGGATCGGACCGGTGACTCCTTCTTCGGATAATACCGGGCTTTAATTTAATTTATATTTAAATTAATTAACAAACGTCAAAAATTCATATCTTTCTCATACGAACTCCGTTTTTGACGTTCTTTATATCCAAGTGAAGGTGAGACTACGATCTGCAACTTTCGTTTAGACTCCGTCGGCTAGTTTTGAATTTATTTTTAATATTATATTTTTAATAGGTCGGGACAGGAAAAGTCCGTTAAAGTTCCATAACTTCTTCATCCGACGTCCGTTTTCGTCAGACTTTTTACCGTTGCTCTAGAATTGTTGATCCCTTTGATTCTCATTTAGGTTGTTTTGGCCAAAAGTCTCTCGATCTCTATTTCGAGTTTTTAGCTGTCTACTGCTATATCTGTAACTTAGAAAAAGCACAACTTCCTCATACGAAGTCAGATTTGGACGTTCTATTTATGTACGGTTACAGTTTGACGATATCTATGACTTTCATTTAGACACCTAAGGTCAAAAAGTGTTTTATTGAAACTTTACGTTTTTACGTAACTTCGTATTTCTGGTTTTTGTCGGGAAACTTAGAATGGTCATAACTTCTTCGTTATAACTTGGATTTTAGTGTTCTTTATATGTATGAAAACCTTGTTACAATATCTACCACTTAGTATCCTTAATTACGGTTTTTATAAAAGTTTAAATTTTGACCTGAATTTTGCTGGTGTTACATTATCCCCTCGTTAGAGAGAATTTCATACTGAAATTCGCATTTTGACTGGGACTTCAATAATTGTGGGCAGGCGTGAGTGCTTATGGTCCATTTGTTCCTCTTGTTCCTTTATGAATCTAGATCCTAATGTGCGTGTTTCAACGGACCTTCATTACTCCTCCTATCACTTCGACCAATCGGGATTGTGCGGTTTTGGGTTTACTTACTTATGTTCTTCTAAATGTTAGAATATTCACTCGATGAATTAGGGCAGCTATGTTTTGAAGTTCATGGTTGGATTCACTGCTAGTTTCTGAGCTTGGATTTGACTTGTTGTAAGCGTGGTATTTCTAAATGATCTATTGGGGGATACTACGGGAAGGTTGTAAAGATTCCTCACATGAGTACTTTGGGGTTTTGGAAGTAGAAACCAATTGGTGTTTGTGTCAGGTTTGTCATTATAAATCGATCGGGTTTCGTTAGTCGATGGTTAAAGTAAAAGGGTCTTTTATAACACATGGAACTGGTATGGGTAGGGCCACACCAATCCACGTCGAATGTTGATGTCGGTACTTCTCATTGTAAGACGTTCGTTAGTGAAATAGTGCATTCTACGTGTGTGTTTTCAGTGCTTTTTAGTCTATCTCCATTATTACTACTATGAAAGTTTTGTTTAATGGTTGGGGTGTTTGTTCGAGTAGATTTTTAAACTTGTGACTCACGGAACTCCTCTGCGTCCCTACTATCAAATGGAACGTATGTAACTAAGTTATCAAGGAGAAATGTACCCAGAATAACTGTGGGGTCTGCAATATCCTCCTCTTGGCCCATTGCGAATACTCGGCCTCCTCCACCAGCACTCATGATGTTTGACTCCAGGTAGTCCCTTCGGAAGTGTCCCGCTACTCCGCACTCATAACAAGCACGGTCTACTCCTATATTTGTGGTTGGAGTAGTTGGTTGGGTTAGTTCTCTGCAGTAGCGGATGGTGTGTCCCTTTCTATTACACCTAACGCAATGCATTTCACGGCAGGGTCCGTGATGATGAAAGTTGCTACGATTGCACTTAGGATGGTTGTCGTTGTACGACCTCTTGGGTGTAGGAGTATGGTTACTCATGAATTAAGGGAAAAGGATAGGTACTTTTGTTCTATCTGTCTTCCTTGTCCCAATCGACAGAAAGGGCATGCGTTGGGCTTTTAAGTTTATTTGCATGGCAGCACGATCACTCGTAGTCTTGGGAAGTCTCCGTCCTGGAGTTCATAGTAAAAACCATACCAGGTTCATCAATCATAGTCTCAGGTATATGAGCCGTATATAAATAGGCTTGAAACTGTGGGTCTTTGGATTGAACTTGACACACTACATGTGTGGTACTTCGGGGCGGTTTGTTGAAATTTTCTTCGGAAAGGATGAGATACAATAAGTGCTCTATGCACGAGTACTTTGGTATTCTGGAATGACGGCTTTGCTAGAAAGAGAATTTCAGAGGAAGAGATGTACGTATGAAGCTGCTTTTGTGAGGATCAAATTGAATCAAGTCATATGATAATGTCGGAATCATAAGGAAACTTAAAGACATTCGATTTGAACGTAAGATGTTTACAGACAAAACACAACCGTGCAACCATCAACAGAGTTACAGCACTTTAGACTACTATAAGACTATTGTTGCGAATAAGGTATACTACAAAAGGTAAGTATACGCAGTACGAGCATCCCTATACCGACGGGATCCCGCAAGAGGTAAGACTCTAGTTGCACTAGTTTTAAACATGTTATAAAAAGACATACATAATACTGACGATTGGAAGTGAACGTATACTATAGTAGGTTCTTTCGTTGCTTCTTTCCATTATGAGGTCAAACTCCTCCAGATTCGCCGTCGTCCTTCTCTGTTGGACAGTCCCTCTTGAAGTTTCCCATTACGCCACATAGATGGCATATTCGAGAGATTTCGACATTGGTGTTTGAGGTAATGTGTTGGGTCCGAGTCCAGCAGCAATTGGTAGTATGCCCATTCTTGTTACATTTAAAGCAGTGTAACGGACGACAACTACCTAGATGATGGAAGCCGCACTTATTGCATTCTGGTAGGTTTCCGGCATACTGCCTAGCTAGTGTAGGGACAATTGGGATACCAGAAGGGATGGTAGTAGGATGTACAGATCTCGTGGCTGCGAAGGTTGCCACATGTTGTTGTCTTTTGCTCGCCCCTTGGGGTGATTTTCCTTTAGCTTTAGCCCAGAGCTTTCGTTTGTTATTCTTGGGCTTGGGATTCGAGGTTTCGTGGTAGTTTGTTGCCCGTTGAGGTATTTGATTGTTACTTGGATTGGAGTTATTGTTAACAATCATGCTAACATTCGCGCTGCTAGCGTTTAGGTGGGTCAGAACAGCTGATACGGCAGCCGAGACTGCAGCTTGAAAGGTAGCTGCATCAATCGGAAGAGTTGGTGTTTGGTTGATGGGTTGATCGTTTTTCTTTGGCGACATGATTCTGATAAGGAAATAACAAGAAGAACTATAAGTTTTAATGATTTGAAAGTCGCGCATTAGTGTTTTGTTATATCATAAGTTTGGTTTACCCCTGAATAAGGTTTTGAGTTCGACTCATAAGGAGAGTAGATAAACTCATGAATTGGAGAGGTATGCAAAGGGTTTAATAAAGGAAATACATCATATATTATAAAACATGGTGCATTACATTTTGTAGTTAGGAAAATTTGACCTATCTAAAGGTCTCCGATTACAAGGTTAAGAAAAGTAAGGACTTTATCCGAGGTCTTATGCTATGACAAAATTTTGAAAGTCAGACAAGTATTATTTGTTACGTGAGCTGGCTACATGGGTCTTAGATTCTGCCAACTGATGCTCCATCTCGAGCATACGTTGTTCATGTCTTGCCAGGCATGCCCGAAGTTCTATCGCTTCGGTTTGAGTTGCCGCTAGCTCTCTCTGCAACACTTCATTTTGATTTACGATTCTCTCGTGAGCTAATCCTAACTGTCCGATGCGAACTGTGTTGACTCCAGTGTTCACATCATTTTCCTCAGTTTGATGGATGGTCGTCCGTCCTTGTTCATCAATGCGAGAAATCCGACGAACCAATATAGGAAGGGCTCTGTCTGCTGAGCTCCCCTCACTTAGGTTGTAGAAGCTTCAGTCTCTGTTGAATGGAAGGGGTTGATCCTGTTCGCGGCTCCACCTATTCAGGTTAGTTGCCCAAAGGGGCGTCGAGCCATGAAATTCCGGTCGAGGATTAGGATTTTGAATTGGAGCTGTTAAGGGTAGGTTATTGTTCTCTAGATCTGAGTCTGATTCTTCTTGCATTCCTTCTTCAGGATCATTCTCTATCCCTTCTCCATTACCTTGGTTGGGGTAGTAGGGGTCATCGGGGTGATGGAATGCAGCCATTTGAGTCTATACGAGAATAGGGTTAAGAATTGACTATAAGCTAAAGCACATGGAATTTACTCTTAGGTTTAAGGGTTGAAGGCACTCGAATACTCCCTTAGTATTCTTTAACGATATGCTTTTGGTAAGTTTTAAATTTGGTGTCCATTGCAGACACTCCTTGGCATACGTTAGTCGGCCCTTGGACAAATATAGTTGATCAGGCTACATTCATCCCAGTTCCGATTACATGTCCCAAGGCATACATGCACTGCACAACTTATTTATAATACTTCTATATTGTTTTAATTTTGATACTGACCATGTTATTAATATGAAATGAATGCATGCCTACTTTACAAAAACTAAATAAATTTAATTTTAAAAGTATGACTCTTACTCAGAGTGTTTTTGCCTAGTTGCGTTTATAGTTGTATACCAAAAATGGTTTTGATATACTTAATTCACTATAAACAATGCTCTGATACCAATCTGTCACACCCCCAAACCAGAACGGGGGAAACGTTCGGGGGCGGAGGACGTCATATTCAGTATCATAACAGTTCATAGAAAGGAAAGTACACACCACCATATACATTAAAGTTTCCAAAATGTTTACATAATTGTATTCGTTACATTTTCAAAAGTTAACTACATAAACATCTTTCAAAAGAAGTAATTAACGTCAGTACGTTAATCCCCATAAGTTGATTTCCAAATTTGCTTAGCGGTTCCCTGAGAATACAAGTTATTTCAAAGAAAAAGTGTCAACAATTAAGTTGATGAGTTCATGAGTAGTGTTTTGAGAAAATGTACGCCATTCGAAAGTTCGTGTATGTTTTCCAGAAAACGCAGTATTTCAAATGTAAAGAGTTGTGATTTGTTGTGTTGAAAGTGAATGTATTAGATCCAGAAAATCCCATATTTTCCCTAATGGTTGAGATACGAATTGTTGTGTTTTCCAAGAAAAACCCTTATTTTCTTATAAAAGTATGAAATGCATATGAATGTTCGCGTTATAAGTTGTAAATAATTGCACCAGGAAAATCCCTTATTTTCCTATTAGTTGTTTGGTTTGTATATAGGAAAAACCCTTATTTTCCTAACATAACTGGCAGTCTCTAAGACCGAAAATCGCAAGAAACCGACGTTCTTAAAAGTTGTGTCATAGTTTTATATAATAAAGCTATACGAAGATCGCATTTGTTAGATAAAGAATAGTTTTAATAGCTACTCGTTCATAAAAGCATAATACCATAATAATTGTATATCCGATGAGTTTTATAACCATACTAAACATAATATGCCTGTAACGACTTTCTTCAGGCGTCGCAGCGTTATGACAACTGTCACCCCAAAAGACGGACTGTAGCTAACAGTCAGGGCGCGGGATCATGACTTCCCGTATAGATCTATACACATTTGACACGTTCTCCAAACGGGAGACTCTGGTTATAGACAGGACTTGCAGCATTACTTTCTAATAAAGAAAAGTAACGTTTGAAGATATACACGTCTCATGGATTCTCAACTAAGTTTGTATTAAGGTGATAGTTTTGTATGCAAAGTTTATCCTTGTTCACAGTGTTTGACAAAGCAAAATCATAAGTTTTTAGAATGTATAAAACGATTTAACAATGAAAGGTATTTTGAAATCATTATATACTTTGTATAATGTCTAATGCACGCAAAGTATGACAAGAGTTTTCCGTAATAGTAATGAGCTCCAAGAGATTTATTCGATAAAACAATTGAAGTGAAACTTTATAAAATACACGATAATAACCGTATGTTTACTTGTATTCCCCCCCACCCCCCTAAAAGAGTATAAAAGCATTTAGAATGTATTTAAAGTGTGTTTGGAAGGTGTATGAACTCACTTGATTGATTGAAGAAAGCGTGACGAAAACCGAGCAGAACTTCTACTCGAGAAAGCGGATCTCTCGAGATTCTCGGGAAATCTCGGGAGTCTCGGGAGTGTAAAACTTTCTTCCCACCCTGGATATGAAAACCGGGCCTTTGGGATGATTCCGAGGGTTGAAACGCAGAGCTTCGGTGCGAGAAGGGAAGGAAATTAGCAATTTTGGCCGGCACCCTCGCATCCTTTTTATAGGGGTCTGAGAGGTTGCGTTACGCGGGGCTTACTAGAGTACGCGTTGCGTACTCATGCGTCATGCATGAGCGCATCCTCGGTCGAAACACTGGAGCGACGTGGACGAACCGGAGCCTAGCATCCGAGTACACTGGGCGTACGAGGGATCGGACCGGTGACTCCTTCGGATAATACCGGGCTTTAATTTAATTTATATTTAAATTAATTAACAAACTTCAAAAATTCATATCTTTCTCATACGAACTCCGTTTTCGACGTTCTTTATATCCACGCGAAGGTGAGACTACGATCTACAACTTTTGTTTAGACTCCGTCAGCTAGTTTTAACTTTATTTTTAATATTATATTTTTAATAGGTCGGGACAGGAAAAGTCCGTTAAAGTTCCATAACTTCTTCATCCGACGTCTGTTTTCGTCAGACTTTTTACCGTTGCGCTAGAATTGTTGATCCCTTTGATTCTCATTTAGGTTGTTTTGGCCAAAAGTCTCTCGATCTCTATTTCGAGTTTTTAGCTGCCTACTGCTATATCTGTAACTTAGAAAAATCACAACTTCCTCATACGAAGTTAGATTTGGACGTTCTATTTATGTACGGTTACGGTTTGACGATATCTATGACTTTCATTTAGACACCTAAGGTCAAAAAGTGTTTTATTGAAACTTTGCGTTTTTACGTAACTTCGTATTGCCGGTTTTTGTCGGGAAACCTAGAATGGTCATAACTTCTTCGTTATAACTCGGATTTTAGTGTTCTTTATATGTATGAAAACCTTGTTACAATATCTACCACTTAGTATCCTTAATTACGGTTTTTATAAAAGTTTAAATTTTGACCAAAATTTTGCTGTTGTTACAAATTTTTATAAAAAATGTAAATTTTGAGACAATTATAGAGCACTCACAATAGGATCCCCATGTATAAGGTAGTTATCGGGTTTAAGAATCATGGAAGTAACACTAGCAAACTTTAAGGAAACCTCAGGAAAAATCTCATTTATGTTGTTTATAAGTAGAAAAAAAGATCAGTTAAATGTTTTTGAAATGAAATGAAAATATCAAAAGGTCAAAAATGATAAAACAGACAATTTAGAGGTACCTTGATGTAAGTAAATAACATTGAGTCCACTTTGAGATGACATGTGTTGTTAGCTGTGAAACAACACCAATTATCTTCAATCAAAATGAAAGAAAAAGATCAAACACTTAAGACAGAATTCAAATGTTTTTTTAGAGAAATTTTAAAAAGAAGTCAAAGCTTACAGAATTGAAAAAAGGGTCAAAAGCTTTTGCAACAAGGTATGTCAAACTTGTTCCTATATCAAGAATGGTTCGTTGGTTATCTGATGTGGCGAAAGCAGTTGGGTCAATGGTCAACATTTGACCATTGACCAAAATACTTTACAGATCAAGCTTGTAATGAGGCCTGAAAGATGAAGATTACATAAGATTACAATATAAGAAATTCCATTAATACTGTTTAAAAGTCAAAAAAAAAAAAAAAAAAAAAAACAAAGATCAGTTAAATGTTCTTGAAATGAAATGAAAAGATCAAAAGGTCAAAAAGGATAAAACAGACAATATGGAGGCACCTTGATGTAACTAAATAACATTAAGTCCCCTTTGAGATGAAAGGTGTTGTTAATTGTGAAACAACAACAATTATCTTCAATCAAGATGAAGAAAAAAGATCAAACACTCAGCATAAAATTCAAATAGTTTTTTTAGAGAAATTTTAAGAAAAAGTCAAATCTTACAAAATTGACAAATGGGTCAAAAGCTTCTGCAACAAGGTATGTCATACTTGTTCCTGTATCAACAATGGTTCATTGGTTATCTGATGTGGAGAAAGCAGTTGGGTCAATGGCCAACATTTAACCATTGACCGAAATACTTCATAGATCAAGATTGTAATGAGGCCTTATAGATCAAGATTATATAAAATTAAAAGATAAGAAATTAACAATTACACATATATTGTGGGTTCTGATTGTATAATCAAAATAAAAGTTGCAAAATTTGATATCCCCTAAAATACCATTCAGTATTACATACCGTGATGGGAAAAAGGGGACTATAAACCATAGTCGGGGCGAAAATCTCACCAATAACAAGCTTTCCACCACCCAAATGAAAATACGGATAAATGTTTATTTTGCTATCATCATGATGATGGTAGTATCAAGTCCACCGTTGTCGCCCAAGCCGATTGCAGTAATCCTATCTGTTTTATCCAACTCTGAGATGAAGAATGAACTTTTCATCATAAAATAAATAAGCTTTTTCTATATTTGGAAAGTAGTTATAAGAAACAAAACAAATCATTATACGATCTGCTGATAAGAAATACATTCCCTATCACAAAAGTTCATCACCAATTATTCCACCACAAATGGCTCAAGTGCATCAACAACTATATAAGCATCTGCAACAAACCACTTTATTTTGTCTCTTTCTTTGTACCTAATCTAGGATGAAATAAAGAAGGTTAAAAATGGAAATTAGACTTGCCAAGATAAAAATATTTTCTAAAAATATTTTTTTGTAATTAGTTTCCTGGTTTGAAACACGACTAAACAATGTTGGATAGAAAGGACAAGATATCAGAAAAATAAGGTCTTAAGATGAAGACCAGAAAAATCTTGAATATATGGCAAAGCATTTAAATGTACATCATCATCTAACAATAAAATGATATAAAACATGCAATCAAACTAAACACCATTAATACTTTACAAGCCAACATCAAATACAAGAAACAATAACTAATTAGTTTTTTATTCAAAATCATCCTTTACTAAAATTTATTTTAAAGGGAAATCAAATCGACTTCCACAATCTCTCTTACTAGTTTATTCATAATTATCTTTTTTATTGTTTGAAAATTTTTCCAAACCAGTAAAAGTCTTGGTGTTAGGATCTACATTAGTGCTAATGTTGATCCATGAAAATAGGGACAATTTAGATAAAAATAAATAAATAACAAATTATAGTGGCTTGTATTTATGTATAAGATATATCTGTGAATATGAAGCCGAGTAAAATGCCATGAGTTTTACCTGTGAGCAGTAATCATCCATTTCATCCTCGTTCTTCTGGTGTAACTCATCCTATCAACACAAGTTATCAACTATGATATAAAAGTTTGAGTTTAATTGTAATGTAATTTCGTTGATTTGTTTATTATAGTATCTTAGTTTTGTTTATTAAAGTACAAATGGAACTTATGACAACCTAAACAAACGAATAAACATCAGAATGCACAGGTAACTAAATAAAGTCAAATACAAGTAATGATACATTTGTGAGTTTCATGTTATAATTTAAACATTTCATGTGCATGTTGAGAATCTAACATACAGATGATGATTTAGAAGAGAAAATGTGTCAGTATATATGTAAACAACACAAATAAGCATGTGAAATGCAAAAATAAAAAATATGTACATTTCATGTACAAGTTGGAAATTTTGGCATTTGTTCAAACTCGAATGTATGTCTTCTGTTGTTCAGTTGTTGAACATATAAAATAATAAATACTCGGCATATTATTTCAAAATACGATTCAAATGATAAATTACACATTGATGTAAAAAACTTGCTGAAAATAATACCTGTGATATTTTTGTTGATTGTGATCGAGCATACACACACCTTAACTTAGGTCCAGTCACTCCAAAACTAACCATGGATGAAGGTCTTACCTGAAGCAAAGTCGATTGGGTCTAACCTGAATCAAATGGATGATACACTATAATTTTGCAATCAAGTAGGTATCTTTTGGTTCTCCAATTTGTAGGAATCCAAAGTTCCAAAAATAAAATTTAGAATGTACTTGTAGCGCTTATTTGGGGATGATAGGTTTTCAAGGAAGTTGGTGATGGAGCGGTGGTGGTGGTAGGATTTTTGCAGAACGGGGGGCTATAGGGGTGGTGATACACGACTTATAGGGGAAGGATTGAGAGATAAGTGCCGACCTTGCGAAAGCTGGAATTTAAAATTGAATGTCAAAACAAAGTTGGTGAAATACTGTGGAAGAAGAGGGAATTTGAAAAAACTTGGGAGTGGAGAAGTTGCCATTTGTTGAAGTTGGGGGTGTTTGGATAGGAAAAAAAGAGGTGCCTATTGCTTATTCTCACAATAAGCTAATTTAAGTGTTTGGATAAAATCCAACTTATTAGTCTAAATAAGTTAATTTTAATAAGCATCCATCCCCATGCTTATTGCTTATTGCTTATTCCCACCACAAATAAGCTATAAACAATAAGCTAAAAATCTAATCCAAACAACCCCTAACTGAGGATGGCACACCTAAATTCGATAATATTCAAAATATGTTTATAGTCAACCAGGACTTAGTCAAAGGGGAAAAGCAACAACGGCGTATGAGTGTTAGTGGAGGCCACCAGTTAGGCAAGAGAGGAGGTGGAGAGTGGTGGTGGTGATGATGTTGTTAACAGATGATGGAGATGACGTTCGTTCTTGGAGAGAAAATATGAGAGAAAGCATATGGTACGATGTAACTATAACTCCTTAGATTATGCTATGAATCCATCATCACCAAATATGATCAGTCAATCGTATTTTTAGCAAAATTTTGAGGAATTCTGATTTGAATGGGTTTTCCGAGTTTGCTTGGTTTTTAGATAGAGTGTTTTTACCAAATAATATATTAGTTCAGAAATTCATTGTACAACTTGCATTTGATTTTGTACCTCTTAAAATTCAACATTTTAGGCTAAATGCTTATTAAGGTATATATATATGTGTATATATATATATATATATATATATATATATATATATATA
This sequence comes from Lactuca saligna, assembly GCF_052625555.1. Classification (NCBI taxonomy): domain Eukaryota; kingdom Viridiplantae; phylum Streptophyta; class Magnoliopsida; order Asterales; family Asteraceae; genus Lactuca; species Lactuca saligna. Next base: position 77,726,564 of record NC_136421.1, read on the forward strand.
TATATATATATATATATATATATATAGGGAAATGATCAAATGAGAACACCTACAAGGTTGAGAACGCGAGAACAAGTATATTCATTTGTGATTCCATGTATTCATTTGTGGAAAAATGATAAATTTTTACGCACAATCAACATGAATATGCATTTTCTCTTCAATTGAAATTAAAGGAGTAAAAATTTATCATTTCTCCACAAATGAGTATATGAAATCGCAATTGAATATACTTTGTTTTCGCGTTCTCAACTTTTTTTGTGTTCTCATTTGATCCTACTCCTATATATACATATATACATATATATATATATATATATATATATATATATATATATATATATATATATATATATATATATACACACACATACGCAATACTTTCAACCCTTTAAATAACTATAACTGAACTGAATATTATTGGAAGGGTTTAAATTAGGTAAAAAGTAAATTTTGCATATAATTATAGATGAAATAAATGCAGTATAGAAAAATACATTTTGAATAGTTATATTATGATTTTATTCTGTTATCATATGCAAGCGATGCATATGTATGCAAATAAAATTTAAATTTCATTTAGACAAATAAAATTGGGTGAAATAGCATATTTAATAAAGATTTTAATTTTAGTGCGTGTGTGTGTGTGTGTGTGTATATATATATATATATATATATATATATATATATATATATATATATATATATATATATAACCATTAATTTCCACGATGAATAAGATCTTTTACACGACGCTCAAACAATCAGAACGAAGAAGACCCACCTTCATCTTGCACATGAACTACAATCCTTATCCAAAAAATTATAACAGAATACTTATATTTTGCTTGACATACACAATGAAATATATGAAAAAAGTTAAATGCATGCATAGTCCAAGAGCTAGAATTACTTACTTTCCATATTGATAGTGAAAAGGGCCACCATCAACATCATCATCATTTTTAGTAACTTTTTTAGAACAATCACGACAATAAAATGAATACCAGCCTTCATCCATATCAAAACCGATGATAGTAGCGATGATGGTTAAACCAAATTCCTGTTTTATACATTGTTTGAAAGGAGTCATACTAAAATCCTATTTTATATGAATGTGACATAGAAAATCAAAACAATAATAGAATGCATAAACTCTTTTATAAGAATGTTGACCCAACCTCGTTCAAATCATGAATCTCATCAATGTTAACTCTTGATTAGCCACAACAGTATGTGAGTTGAGCTGTGATGTACAACTAGAAGAATCAACATTCATATACAAAGCATTAAGACTACACATACAAAAAAATGAGTTATAAAATAAAAATAATGATTTAGTAAGCTAAATGTCTTAAGTGTTGTAGATACCTAATTTAAGGTAATAATTACACTCGTCATCATATAAAAACATAAAAAGTACATGAATCGTAATTACTAGGAAAACATACTTTGATTTGAACTCTAAAATGCGAGGCATCTCATCATCTATATGCAATCAAGACCCAAACAAACAGTTACCAACTTGAGGCTGACCTGGAAATAAAAAGTAAAATAATATTGTTAGTAATTACTTTAAATTTGAAACGATAATGAGTTGAAAAAAATCCTTACCACCCCAAGATTTTAGGTTGACCAAATGTAGCAGGATGATAACAAGAATAGTTTCATGATGATGTTGTGAAATCTAAGTATTCAGCTTCAGTGCAAAACTATCCCACAAAGCAACTACAATTTTCGTACGACTAAAAATGCATGGTGATTATTAATGAAAGATAAATATAAAAGTGAGAATGTGAAGTAATAATACGAATGTGTACCTTAATTCCTGAGCAACCAGATTCATTAACCTTTTTTCTCTTCCATTCTCAACATTGACTCGCATGGGATCAGTTAACACAACTTCACCAAGAAAATCTATGTGACAAATGTAATAAATTATTAATGATAATACGAATGTGTATTGCATTAATAGTTAAAGTATAGAAATAAGTTAAACTAGTAACAGAACAACATACCAAATGCAACGCGAGTGTCAAAGTTCCTAGAAAGTGACAAAATGATAAGGATCTACCATATCAACAAAATTAGTGGATACACGAACTTTTGTGGTTTTTTAAAAATTTATTTTATGTTTATCAGGAACAAGCATGTAATCGCCTATATTGCTAGCCATATCGAAATTACTGATCTCCCTGACAACTCCTTCATCGAATAGGGATTCAAATACAGGAGTACAAATTTTTTATTGTTGGTTGTATTCGAGTTGACTTGGTTGGGTTGAATCGATTGACCAAGTTAGTTTGACCAATTTGACTTTGACCAATTGATATGTGTGTGTATATATATATATATATACATATAATTGTACATCATATCTTAATAATTTTAATTGATTTTATATCCTTTATAGAACAAAAGATACTTAATATGTTATGTATTGTGTTGTAGGGTTAAAAGATGTGCTTGGAGCAGAATGGAAGCGGGAAGCTAGAAGCTGGAAGCTAAGGAATTTGATTATAGATTATTAACTGAAGAAAAATATACCCAACATGTCATGGTGACATCACCACGACGTGGTATTTTTACCTTTCCCGATTAACTGCGAAGACTTGTTGAATATGGGATAATCATAAAGACCACGACGTGGTGGCTTCGCCATGATATGGTGGTATGTTTTTCAGGAAAGTATAAATAGATGCCATTCTCTTTGAATTGGTAACTTGTTGCTGATAGCTTTAGAAGATTTTTAAAGGCCAAGTCTCTGAATTGAAGCTTAGAAGTGAAGGAATCGATTGTAGCTTAGAAATTGAGAGTAATAAGGCAATAACTTCTTATCTACGATTTTATATTCTAGTATGATCATGTCTTTGCATATAGAATTCATTTATATGACTTTAGCTGTTGAAATCATGGGCTAAAACCCCATGACTTTTGTTCGGCATAGATTTACTTTACTATTTGTGGTTTGATTTATGGTTGGATTAAGTTTTTATTGGTTATTTGTTTAATTAGCTTATTAAAGAACCTTTTATGAGTATGATAACTGTTTTATCTATTTATTGCTGAGTTTTATTAAGTTTCTATGACCATCTTTCTCACTTGAGCTTGAATCTTATGATCTTTGCAGATTGCAAAAATTGTAGGTCTAGATTTTTGACTAAAACCTAGGGTTAAATAGAAAAGTGGATAAATAATTATGGAAGCTAATATATGATGACCTGTCATATATTGATATGAATCAATTAACCAATTTGATCAATCTATTATAAGTCTAATTCTACTCAAAGCTAACATTAGTAAGCTTGTTAGTTTATCCGCCTGATCACCATATGAATTAACTTGTTTATTAAAGGATTAAGTTTGTTAATATTAACTTAGTCATCTTAGGAATCTCTAACCAATTGAACATTAATCATTTGCACTTCCTTAAATCAACCATAATAGCAAGTAAACTAAAGCTAAACGAAAGTCTCTCAAATAACTCGGTTTAAATCGTTTCTCTTTGTTCCTTGCTTTAGTTTGATAATTTCCTTAGTTAATTGTTAGTTTAGCTTAGTTAATTATGTTTCTAGTCTTGTAAAACTAGAGAAAAAATATTTTTTCTAATTTTCTTAGTAATTTAGTTGGTAGTAGGTAAAAATTAGCTAAATAATATCGTTGCCTGTATTCGATACATGTCTATTGTGCTATACTATTTACAACAAGGTACACTACCTTAAGTAGAAAGTAGTTACATTAGTGGGATAAACTATTGCGTAATTATTTTTCACATCAAGTTTTTGGCGCCATTGTCGAGGAGCGGTCCAATATTAGTTACTTTTTTTATTAGGATTGTGCTTCTATTTGTTTGTAAACTTTTTATTTAGGTTTTTATTTAGTTTGACTCACCATGTTGTGGTCACAATCACCACATCGTGGTGTCGTAACAGTTAGCTTATAGTTTTTATTTTTGTTCTTGCTACATGTTTTATTTGTTTATTTTGCAGTAGTACATGACTAGAGGATGTAACACACCTCTGATTCCACCACTTGAAGACCCGGAGTTTGCTTTTCGCAAAAACATGGATAAAATCATAGAAGATTCTAACAAGCCTAATAAATCGCCATTTAAGAATCTCAAATTGGCTTTTAGTAAAAAGAAGGGAAAGCAAGTAGGAGAATCCAGCAAGGCACCAAAAAACAAAAGCATTTACGAAACAGAAGAGGAAGAATGCGAGAATGGATTAGAAAAAGGTATAAATCAAGAAAGCAAACCTAGGCACATCATGGTGGACATTGTTGTCATTTCCATGGAGGAATATAAGAAAAAGAATTCAAGACGACACCTGACTAGGCCTTGTGCAACCCACCATACCAGCCACTGCCACATTTGAACTCAAGGGGCATATCCTTGCTGCACTAAAGGAGATTCCATTCACTGGAAAAGATCATGAAGATGCCTACAAGCATCTTGATGAAGTCAACAACATCGTCGACTACTTCAACATTCCAAATGTTCCATGAGAAACGGTGTTGTTGCGAATGCTTCCAGTCACTTTCAAGTGAGCTGCAAAGGATTGGCTAAAGGCACTTCCACCAGGCGTGATCACTACATAGGCAAAAATGCGTGAGGAATTTTTTGAACTATTTTTCCGACCATCCAAGGTGGCTAAGCTCAATAAGGACATTTCTAATTTTGAACAAAAAATGAGGGAGTCTCCATTTAAAGCATGGGAGCACTGCAAGGGTCTACTACAAAATTGCCCCCAAAATTACCTAAATATGCAACAAGAAGTTTCGTTCTTTTACGACGGGGTGAATGTCACTAAAAGTCAACTCCTTGACTCTCAAGGATCCTTAACAAAGAAAAGTCTTTCTAAAATCAAGGAGCTCATTGAAGAAATTTCTAAACATTCTAGAGAGTACCATAACCCTCGAAATGATGTAACAAGGCGATTAGCTAATTCTACTTCGAAAGACATGTCCATGGTTTTGGCAATGTTACAAAACACGGATAGGATGGTGACTAAGATGAATCAAACAATCCATGCTATAAGAGTTGGGTGTGAAAACTGTAACGAGCCATATTTGACTAAAGACTATTATCTTGATGAAAATGGACACTGAAAAGTTGAAGCTTTCTACTCAAGCAGTGATCGTTATGATAAAGATTGGAGAAAACCAAAGAAGAAGTGGTTACCTTATGATGAGTACAAGAAGGCCAAGGAAGAAAAGTATGAACCAAAAGGAAGATCCCTTTTATCAAAAATTGAAAGCACCTCCTGAAAAGGAATATGATTTCAAGAAAATTCTTACTCATTTTGCAGCCGCATCTGGAAATAGGCAATAGGAAATTGAAACATGTATTCAAGAATAGCAAGTTTTATTGAAAGATCAACAAGTTTTACTAACAAATTAGCAAGCTTCAATCATCAATACTAAAAAACAACTTGGGCAACTAGCTAAACAATTCAATGAAAGAACACTAAAAGGACTTCTAGGAAATACCGAACAAAACCCGAGGGGAGCTCAAATCCAAGCCATAACAACTAGAAGTGGGGAAAATGTTACATATTTGACTCCCACTGACAGAAACAGGCCTGATGTTGAGTAGGAAAGTCAAGAAGAAAGTCAATGAAAAGAGACTGAATAGTCACCACGACGTGGTGATGGTACCATGACGTGACAAAATTTTGAAAAGAAAAGTGATGAACCCGTTAAACCATACCGCCCACTGTTGCCTTTCCCAAGTAGAGCAATCCAAGAAAAGAAGTTGAAGACTACTTGAAGTTTTTAGATCACATAAAGTCTCTTGAAATCAACATTTCTTTCCTTAAAGCTTTGGCCCAAATGCCAAAATATGTAAAGTTTCTCAAAGACCTCCTAACTAACTGAAAGAAGATGGAGGGGTTGTCAAAGGTAGTGCTAAATGAAAGATGTTCAACTGCAATGTTGAATATGCTACCAAAGAAAATGGGTGATCTGGGAAGCTTGACACTAGCATGCCAATTTCGAAATCTAGCTAGAAGCCATGCTCTAGCTGACTCGGGAGCACATGTGAATCTAATGCCATATTCATTCTTCAAGAAGCTTGATCTTCCCAAACCTAGACCGATCCGCATTGTCATCCATTTAGCAAACTAAATTATGACCTTTCTAAGAGGTATATGTGAAGAGTTACTAGTAAAAGTTGACAAGTTTGTTTTTCCTGCAAACTTTATTATTTTAGACATGGAGGAAGACAAATGAGTTCCAAATATTCTTGGAAGGCCATTTTAAGCATTGCCCAAGCTTTAGTTGATGTAAGAGAATCCAAGCTAACTTTTTGAGTTTGAGAAGAAGCAGTCACTTTAGGAGTAAATCAAGCAATCCAACATTCAAGGATAAGTAACGATACAAATTTTTCAGTCGATGTGTTTGATGAATTACTTGAGAAAGAGCTTGGAGGATGGAAATAAAAGGAAACTGATGGGTATATGGTGCTAAACAAAGGATATTTGGATGCTGAACTTGACATACAAGAATTAGAGAAGCTCCTGGAAGAGAGAGAGAGAGAGAGAGAGAGAGAGAGAGAGAGAGTTTAACAAAATGATAAAATGAGTTGAAGACACACCACGACATGGAACTGACACCACGACGTGGTAGAACAAAATTTCACAACCATACAAATTAAACTGTGACACCACAATGTGGCAAGATGCCCACGTCATGGAGACTAAAGAAAAACCGAAAATTAAGCTCAAGGCTTTGCCCGAGCATTTGGAGTATACATTTTTGGAAGAAGGAGAAAAAAACAAGTAATCATAGAATCTGATCTCGCAAAACATGAAAAAGAAAGTCTAGTGGAAGTACTCAAGGAAAGACAAAGTGCCATAGCATGGACGATTACCGACATCAATGGAATTAGTCCCGCCTATAGTTCGTATAAAATCAACTTAGAAGAAGGGGCTAAACCAATGGTGCAACGCCAAAGAAGAATAAACCCAAGCATGAAAGAGGTAGTGAAAAAGGAGGTGGTAAAACTTTTGGATGCCAGTATCATATATTCCATAACCAATAGCCAATGGGTGAGTCTGGTGCATGTGGTACACAAGAAAGGAGGAATGACAGTAGTCACCAATGAAAAAAAACAATCTTATTATAACAAGAACGGTAAGCGGTTGTTTTGTGTGCGTCGATTATCATAACCTAAACGAAGCTACATACAAAGACCACTTTCCCTTACCCTTTATTGATCAAATGCTCGAAAGATTTTCCGATCATCTCTACTATTGTTTTCTAGATGGTTTTCAGGATACTTCTAAATTCTTATCGATCCTCAAGACCAAGAAAAAACCACATTCACTTACTCAAGTGGAACTTTCACATATAGAAGAAAGTCGTTTGGATTATGCAACACATCAGCCACATTCCAAAGATGCATGATGGCCATTTTCCATGACATGATCGAGAAATTTATGCAGGTTTTCATGGATGATTTCTTGGTTTTTGGTTCCTCCTTTGCAGATTGCTTGTCCAACCTTGATCTAATGCTTTCTCGATGTAAAATAACTAACCTAGTCCTAAATTGGTAGAAATGCCACTTTATGATTAAAGAAGGGATTGTATTGGGACACAACATGTGGGATTTTACAACCGATTCATCAAATACTTCTCAAAAATCACAAGTCCGTTGACTCAACTTATTTTGAAGGATGCTCCATTTGACTTTTCTAAAGAATGCCTTGAAGCCTTTCAATTATTGAATGAGAAATTGACTAGTACCAATATTATGATCGCCCTAAATTGGAATGTCCCTTTTGAGCTGATGTGTGATGCAAGTGACTTTGCCATAGGAGCTGTTGACAAAGGGGTGACAAGCATTTTCAACAAATCTATTATGAAAGCAAGACTCTTAACCTGACCAGAGAGAATATACTACTACCGAAAAGGAGCTTCTTGATGTGGTTTATGATGTTCATAAATTTCACCCATACTTAGTTTTATCTAAAACAATTGTGTTTACTAACCATTATGCCCTTAAGTATCTTTTTGCTAAGCAGGATGCCAAACGAAGACTGGTATGATAGGTGCTTCTCTTACAAGAATTTGAAATAGAGATTAGAGATAAAAAAAGGGAATGGAAAATGTGGCAGCCGGCCACTTATTAAGACTTGAAAACCTGGGATTGGAAGAATTGGAAGAGAACAGGATAGGAGATGACTTTCCCGAAGAATATTTGATGGTTCTTGTAGGAGAGGTAACTTGGTATGCTTATATAGCCAGCTTCTTGGCTAATGATTACTTTCCAAAAGACTTAACACACCAACAAAAGAAGAAATTATTTTTTGGAGTCAAGTAATACTTTTGGGATGAGTCGTACCTCTTCAGAAGTCGCGTGGATGGAATAATAAGAATATGTGTCTTCGGGAAAGAAATACTCGAGATCTTGAAACATTACCATAGCGGGCCCACTAGAGGACATCATGGAGCACAATACACTACAAAGAAGGTATTCGATTCTGGTTTTTCTTGGTCAACAATTTTTAACGATGTAACTCGATTTGTCAAGTAATGTGATTCATGACAAAGGTTGGGAAACATTTCCTCCCGAAATGAGATGCCCCAAAATAGCATCCATGTTTGTGAGATATTCGATATTTGGGGGATTCGTATCAGAGGACCTTTTCCAAATGTCTCGTGGGAATAAGTATATATTGGTGGCAGTTGATTAAGTGTCCAAATGGGTGAAGGCACCAGCATTACCCACGAATGATGCTCGAGTAGTGGTGCGTTTTCTAAAAAGATTATTCTCATGATTCAGTGTACCAAAAGCTCTTATAAGTGATCGGGGAACCTATTTTGCAAATGATCAATTAGATAAGGTGTTACAAAAATATGGTGTACACCATAAATTTTCAACACCATATCATCCCCAAACAAGTAGACAAACCGAAGTCACAAACTGGGCACTAAAAAGAATAATAAAACGATTGGTTGAAGGAAATAAAAAGGAGTGGTTGGAAAAGCTTGATGATGCACTTTGGGCATTTCGCATGGATTTTAAAACACCTATTGGTACTAAATCATATAGGTTGGTATATGGAAAAAATTGTCACTTGTCGGTTGAAATCAAACACAGGGCATTTTGGGCTTTGAAGACTTGTAACTTTGAATTAGCCAAGCTTCATACCAACTGTTTGATGCAAATGAATACCCTGTAAGATTTAAGAAATGAAGCATACATTAGCTCCTCGATCTACAAAGATAAAACGAAGAAGTGGCAAGACGCAAGGCTAAGAGGGCACAAGAATTTTTACAAGGGGCAAAAAGTTATACTTTTTAATTCACAATTAAAGCTTTTTCCTAGAAAATTACAAACTCGATGGCATGGGCCTTTCATTGTTAAACACGTTTTCCCACATGGAGCCATTAAGTTAATATCAAGAGAGGAAACTCCCTTCAAGGTTAATGGACATAGAGTGAAACATTACGAGGAAGGTATGCCAAATGAAGAAAAAGAAGGGAAATTCTGAAATTCGCACGAGCTGAATCAACGTGAAGCGGGAAGGAGTCCGGCTCATGACTCTACAAAAAGAAGCACTTGTAGGAGGCAACATGTGGTTTTGAGTTTGCGTTTGCTTTCCTTTTCTTTTATTTTCTTTGGTTTTGCTTATTTTTTCTTTATTTACGCTTTAATTTTGTTCTTTCAATCCTCTGAATTTTTATTTGAGTTTCGAAGTGGGGAATGGCATGGAATGAGTGTGGGGTGGATATTTTTATAAAAATTTGACAAAATGTATTTAATTTTTTACCACGACGTGATGAATTTCACCACGAGGTTGCAACTTTCCAGAAAATGTTTTCACCAATTATAAGACTACACCACAAGGTGGTGGAGACAACACGATGTGGTGTCGGTTTACCCTTAGTCAAATTAGGGTTTTTATTCCAAAGTCAAAACCATTTCTCACTTTTCACATTCACCCGCCTCTCATTGTGCCATCAGCCCCACGAAGAACCTTCCCTCCAACTTTCAATTGCTTTATTTGTTCATGCAAAAGGTATGGTTTTTGTCATCTTTCCTTAGTTATACTCGTGTTTATAGTAGATTCTAGTTCTCATTTACTGATTTGGACAACATTTAGGGCCGATTTTTTGAATTGGGATTCCGATTTTTGCCAAAATCGGACCCAAATTTTTATATATTTCTACCTTGCATTTGTTGTAAATATACTCGATTACATGCCCTAAAAAACCCTTGATTTGATTCCAGTTGAATGTGGCCTGATTTTGTCTTAATTTACACAGAACACACAACTTGTTCGTCAACCACGACGACTCGCCATGGTCCTGATTGCAGTCGATGATTTTTTCCTAGATTTGCTTGTCCTTAATCATTAATTCTATATATTAATTCTTATTTTGTGGTTTCTTTTTATTTTGCAGTCATGACAAGTCTTTCTCACAGAAACCAACTCGGGGGTCTTCCTGACTTTCCTTGGTAGAATTTACCTCGTGTCGTGGGTCTTGAAGTTCTTTCACAATGGAACAGGAGGCTGGATTGGATGAAGCAAATAAAAGTCCATGTTCTTGCAGTAGTTGATTAGGTATGGATTAAGCAAGTAGGATTGTTAGAGAGCATTGAACCGTTTTGGGTTAAGGATTTTGATGGGATACACGGAAGGATTATTTGCATGGGATGGAGGAGGTTGTTTGAGATCCAAGAGGTTGTTTAGAAGGAGTTGGTGATCGAGTTCTTAGCGACGGTTTCATTTTGTAGGAAGATTGGTGAAACGGAGAATAGGAATATTACATTTTGTCTCCGAGGAGAAAGTTGAGAACTTAACCTTGCCGATCTACCGATGAGAATGGAGATATATCTCCCAAATGAAGTGCATATGGACTCTTATTTGGAGTTTATTACGGGTAGCATCAAAGTCACAGAAGGGTTCAAGGCTGAAACATATTGGCGAGACATTGGAAATGGAACCTACCACAAAGGGACCACCCAAGAAAGTGATATTCAATCCCCTATCCATCGCCTCTTACATGGGTTATGTTGGATTAATGTCTAAGTCCATAACTATAATTGGTAAGACTTGACCTGACCTGGCATGGTCCATTTGGGTTGCATGACATCATACACTTGGATAGACTAAGTGAGAGAAATAAGACACTTATGGTTATTAATATATTATAAGTTCTAGTATATTAATAATAAGAATAATAATATTTAATTGGTATTGATCAAGAATTAATTTAGAATTAATTATGTGATCAAAAGAAGACTAATTAAATATATGGGTTGATTGTGTAAATCATCCATACTTATATAGTGGGCTAATGCTCCATGGATTATCTAGTTGAGTTGAACCCATAGGATACTCCATGGAGGTTACATAACTCATGGGTCATGGAAATGAAAGGTCATGACAATTAGGGTTTACATGGTGTAACCCTAATTGTAACACACTATATAAGCATCATATTATTCACCAAAATCAGGCACTAGTGTGGGTAAAAGAAGGGCTAGCCGATTTCATGCTTTGTAGAATTCTCTCAAGTTATTCCAAGTGTATTTGGTGTTGTGTTAACCATTTGAGGTGTCACACTTGAGGCACTAGGCACTCAAGCTTCATGAAGACATTCTACATCAAAGAGGTATGTATTCTATCTTGTTATATTCATTGTTTTTTATGCTAGATTAGGATAATACCTTGGAAGTTCATATTTTCATATATAATAGAGAAAAAAATAGATCCAAGGTAGTTAGGGTTCATTTACACTTAGGAGTGTTAGAATGCTCAAAACCCAACAGTGGTATCAGAGCCTAGGCTTGTTTTCTTGTTATATTTGCAAAACTGCTTAAAAAAAAATCAAAGGTGTTTGTTTTCTGATCATCAGACTCGGCGAGTCCATGCCTAAAAAGTGATCAAATCGATCCAACTCACCGAGTTGGTCCATGCACTCGACGTGTTGGACGCCAGACAACATAATTTCGACTTTTTTGGCTGGAATTGGACTAGGAACATTACCCTAAGAGGTTTTTGGACTTATAAACTTGATTTTGATGTGATAATGTTCATGCTAATCCAATTTCAAAGATAATTGTCAATAGATTCATGTTTTGTATTAGTTTAAAGTTTAGACTAATTACATGAAAAAGTTTGATTTGAATTATCTTGTTCTTATGAGTTGCTTAGATTAATAGAAAAGTTAATTGATTATGTGTTTTCAATCCATTTTAATCTAAGAGTTGATTCTAAAATGTGTTTTTGTAACTTGTCCTCATGTTATATGAAAAGTCACATTTAAGAATCATAAAACTCATAAAAGTTGGCAATGGTTACAAAAAATGAAGAGTCTTATCCACAAGTTATGGAGGTTCAAGTGTCACTTCATTAAGTAATAAAATATGTAACCTTAATTAATTCCATAAGTTACAAAATAAAGAAAACGTTACATTCTTTAATAATTTAAAGTCTCCCATAACTTGTCCTCAAGTTATGGAACTTGAAGAGTCTTTAATTAAAACTACTTTAAACATATAAGTTATGGAATTAATTAGTTTTGAATAGTTTCAAAACTTGCCCTCAAGTTTTGGAATTTGAAAAAGTTTTCTCTTATGAATACTTTAATTCCAAGTTAAGCCCTTAGAATTTTAAAGAGTTAAAATTCAACCCTTATAATTTATAATATTATAAGTTAATAATATATATATATATATATATATATATATATATATATATATATATATATGTATATGTATAAGAGTAAAGTCAGTCTAATCTCTCATTCACGAAGCTGGCCTATAAGGGGGTATAAGGTTACTGCCTATAAAATGGAAGTTTAATGGGTGTACACTCTCACCCACCGCTTCCTTGACCGGTGGAGGGTCATTAGCCGAACGGGTTTGACAGGACTAGAATTCTCTCTTCATTAAAAATATTAATGATAAATACTAAGTAACTAAACTCTTAATAATACCCAATCTTAGTTACTTAGGAAAATTTAAATAAGGTGCTAATCCATGAAATTCTACTTTGCACTTTGTTTAAGTCGGTTAGTGAAGCGTATGTGGTTAACGGGCACACTAACTCGTATTTAACAAGGTAGGCAAAGGGTAACTTAATGTTTATCATAGTATCGATGGAGCATGTGTGGTTAACCGGAACATCGATTGAGGGGTAAACACTTAAGGGTACCAAGTAATTTGCATGGTTACTTCACACCTTGTTTTGTGATCCTCGGCATCCCAGTCACAAAACCTGAAGGGCACACTCGAGATTGAAATATGCCATTGAACAGTTCAATGAATCTCAAAAGATATAGGAGTTTCAAATCCAATTAAAACCTAATAATAGATTTCGTTTATCTTGGTGGAAATTGGTGAATCGTCACTCACCTACCTTCAAATATTTTATAACTTGGATTACGACATTCCTCTCCCAAGTTATATAAGTATTGTGTTGGGTCCTAACCTTAATATTTCATATTGGGTGTTATATTAAGGACTTTAAATCAACTATCTTGAATATCTCCCAAAAGATGTCTGGTTTAGACATTTATGATCTTCCCAAATCTCTTGAAACAAGCTTTCCTAAATGAAGATGATGTCCCATGGAAATTATACTTCTTTCACCTCCTCTGATTATTCTCCTTAACCCACAAGTTCTTGAAAAGTTTAAGGTCACTCAATCCCTATTGGCAAGTAAAGGTCTATGTGTGGTCACATCTTGGAGATGTGGTCACATTATAACAAGCCGGGAGAGTTGGGTGTCAAAGTCTTGGGAAAGTTAGTGGTACAACTAGTTTCTAAGTCACATAGTGAGTTCTTTTGGAACACCTATGAAATAGACTATGACAATACCCTTAATGATCTTATCTATTTGCTAAGATCAACTTCCTAAAAACTTTATGGACATTGACAATAATGACATTGGACATCCAGTAAAGCTCTCTCTTCCCAATGGAAAGGGATCGACCATAGTCAACTCAGTTGACCAAATGGTAAAGCGAAAGGCTAAGTCTGTGATAGTCCCATGTTCCATTACCAAAGTGTCCATATGTTAAATTTCCAAAGCAAGGGGCATTGGTTGCGAAGCTGCCAATTTACCTAAGGATGTTAAACTCAATAAGTTTGACTCTACTTCAGGTAAAGTCCACTATCTAACTCTGCTAAGTTTCTATTATGAGATTCTTGATACATGATGTGATTGGGTCACATGTTGATGTTTTAAGAATCAAAGAGAATTGAAGAAACTTAAAGAAAGAATATGCTGAATCTGATCGTGTATATGGATTTCTATCGCATAGTTTGAAGATTGGATTCTTGAGCTACTTCTTAGGAGTTATGATAAATTGCTTAGGAATAGATAACAACAAGTTTTCATATACATTTGCATTATAAGGATTAGTTTTTCCGCAAAGTTTTAAAAAGAAAAGGAAAATTTGATTTTATTTATTTTAAAATATCCTTACAATGGCATTTGTGGAAATTTTTGTTGCTTATAAGATTCCATTAAGAGCAAGAGTGGAAATATGAATTTGATTCTTTCATTTGTGGTAGTGTCTAAATTTACCAAAGAAGGAAAGATCGTCATCACCCAAGTTTCAATTGACCGGAACTTGGAATCATGCAAGTTGTATAGCATGATGAATGGGAACTTTCAAGCATTGGAAAAGTTAAGACTAACTACTTGTTCACATGGATGTGTGAGTCAAGTAACGGACTAAGGGATAGAGTACACATTCTTGTGCACTGATTAAGTTCACCACGAAAGATCGATAAGACTATTCGTCATGATTTACTTAAGTTCAGTAAATATAGTTATACTTACAAGTTTAAGTATAATTCTGAAACATTGGAAAATTTTCAATGTAAGGCAGAACGAATAAGAAGAGTCAAATTAGGCAGAAAGATAAAATTTTCTCAAATCTGAAAAGATGGGAGAGTACTTTAGTATCAGTTTTGTGATCATCTTAATGATTAAGAAACCATATCAAAATTAGTTCTCTAAGGAAATCTTAGTGTATTCTTATGACTAAGAAGAGGAACTTGAATTGTTGAAATGGTTAAATCAAGAAGATGAGTCATACTTTGTTCCAAGACAAGTCTTATAGTCATACTCCAAGATTGTAATTTGAGTAACATGTCCTGAAGAAGGTTTAAAACACTTGTCAAATGTAAGAGTAAAAGTTTTCTACTCTTGTACATTTGAAGCTTGGTAAGTTGTGATGTTTTGGATAAAACAAAGACCAATTAAGGCCAATTGTGTGAAGTGTTTGTCTTGATTAGAATCCACACTATCTCTTGAATATCTGACAAGAGAGTCTTATATGTCAAGAGGACAGTGGGAGTCTTAAAGGTCTTGAAAGTCTCAAGAACCAATCAAGAATAAAACCTGAAGTTCTTCACTAGCACACGACTTGAGGTTTATAACCTATCGTGTTAACATATTTTGTGCCCATTCCAGTTAAAGTTTTCTTTGCATATGAGTTCTTAGAGTTTTCAATTGGTGCACAACAACTTGGAAGCAATGGCAGACCCTTGAGCTACTAGGTGGCAAGAAATTAAAATTGAGTTCAGTCCATATGAGCTTGGATTTGTCATTATCGTTGTTTTGTGACTATGGTTTGACAACTCACATGGATAAGAACACATACACTATTAAATCTAAGTTTCATAAGGTTTCTCTCTGATTCATGAAAAAGATGGTGTGGAAACACTTTCACTAAGTAGATTTTAGCTAGATAGCAATTGTGATACTTGCATTCTCAAAGTCGTTATTGGAGCATGTGTGGTTAACCGGAACACTAACATGGACTTTTAAGAAGTGGCAAAGGTTTAAACAATTGAGACTATGATTACGGCATCCCTTTTCATAGTTATGAAATTGTTTAGACATACCTGTGAGCTATATAATATAAGGTGTATGATATTGATAGAGTTTTATCAAAGCAATCTAGTATCAGAAATCTGAACTTTGGTAAGAAATTCAATAAAGTATTGATTTCTAGAAGTCCAGCTAATTTCTGGATACATGTCAAAGTTAGTGGGAGCATAAGTGTTATGCTAATAATCATCATGTTAGTGGGAGCATGATAATTATGATAAGTATTGCAAGTTAGCAATGTTAATTATAGAAAACAAAAAGTTTCAATTGGGAAAAAGTTGTTTTGCTATAATTAAGGGAGAGGAAATTGTACTTCATCTCAAATCTATAAGCTTAGACCGTGAGATTTTAATCATTTAGTCAAGGATATATATATATATATATATATATATATATATATATATATATATATATATATATATATATATATATATATATATATATATATGAATTTCATGTTGGAATGGCTCAACATAAGGAAATTCTGTATATCGGTCCATTATTTGCATTCTAAAATTCGATTATGATTACGACATCCCTTTTCATAATCTGAATTATGAGAACTTGGCAAATTGAAATGGAAATATTATAGCAAAAGACTGGTTTAGTCTTTATGTGAGATATCAAGAATCGTGTCCCATGTGCTTCGGATATAGGATCGATTACATGTGCTATATTCATTCGTTCTAAATTTTCCAAATGCCTAGGGCATTAAGAAGGGAAAAGGTCTAGAATTGGATATGACTAAAAGGATTAAACAACTGTCGACGACAATCTAAGGTTACCAAAGATTGGTTGCTCAAGGACAGTGGGAAGTATAGTGATAATTTTGGAAGGACCATATTGACATAATCTGTAAGGAGGCAACTCTTGTTCAGAAGTGATGGTCAAAATGGAATATGGAAATGTTTCAAAGTTAGAAATTATTCAATCTGTGTAAGATTAGGAAACTTAATGTAAGAAGGATGTTTCCAAGTAGTTGATCTCCTTTGGAATACTCTGTAATGATTGTTGCCAAGTCTTTGTGAATTTGTGCATAATCATTACAAGAGGATCGATGCATATAAGTTTAGAATCTAACAGATTTTTGTAAATGGCATGAATTTGGAATTCTTGCATTTGCGGTAGGGATTTTGGACTGTGAAATGAGAATCATTGGAGTTATGTTCAATTGATATATTTCACAAAGTAAAGATCATAGACAAACATAGTATGCATACTTGGTGTGTGGCATGACTAGTGTTTAGAAATACATAGTGTACATGCTTGGAGTAAGGGACAACTATTGTTTAAATTCAAGAATAAAGTTGATAGCTGAAACAGTATACAATGAATAATGTGTAATCATATGGCGATAAATAAAAGGTGTTTTATTTATATTCATAAGTTCTGAGACCATATTGGATTCGATTATTATTGTGTTCACTTTACATGTTTTGACGTCCAGAATAACTAGGTCATTGTTTTGATTGACTAAGTTATTCAAACCATCCATAGTCAGTCATATGTTGGAAGTAGATATGAATTAACACTGTCATGGGTTGGCTTGTAGAGGTCTAAGATGCTGGACAAAGGGCTAAAACACTCATGAGTGCTCATAAGTTCTGAGTATTGGATTCAACCCGCACTCATTGGAATCACTTCATGGATTTTTATCACGAGTGATCATGAGATGATAATATCTTATATTCTTCAAACCTAGAGATATGAGTTGTTACTATGAGTTGATAGTACATTGATTGCACGAAAACGCATTGATAACTCGATGTTATAAAACGTGCTTTTGTGTATGATTCAACAAGTAGTAGAACAAGACATATGAGTCAAAGTTTATCCATTCCTTTTACCTTTAGGATAAAAGCAATATCTGTGGGGCCCTCGATGATTTGATGAAGACAAATGGAAGTGCTCGGTCAGGCCAGGACTGATTTGATTTGTTCAATTAGTCAGTCGTCATAAATCAAAAATCGGGAAACAGCAAATGGAAAGAGAGAATGATTATAATCCATGTCTCAGTCCATATGATATCCAAAATGGAGGAATATATGATCTCTTATCTAATGGACAAGTCATTGACAATGGTTAGACTTCATCTACAAGGTCAGAGTTCAACGGAAGCTTTTGAGAGCTACGATTACCAGTCGGTTCTTGAAGTCATACGCAATATTAGTTTTATACTTATCCAAGTGGGAGACTGTTGGATTAATGTCTAAGTCCATAACTATAATTGGCAAGACTTGACCCGACTCGACATGGTCCATTTAGGTTGCATGGCATCATGCACTTGGATAGACTAAGTGGCAGAAATAAGACACTTATAGTTATTAATATATTATAAGTTCTAGTATATTAATAATAAGAATAATAATATTTAATTATTATTGATCAAGAATTAATTTAGAATTAATTATGTGATCAAAAGAAGACTAATTAAATATATGGGTTGATTGTGTAAATCATCCATACTTATATAGTGGGCTAATGCTCCATGGATTATCTAGTTGGGT
Source organism: Lactuca saligna (assembly GCF_052625555.1). Taxonomy (NCBI): domain Eukaryota; kingdom Viridiplantae; phylum Streptophyta; class Magnoliopsida; order Asterales; family Asteraceae; genus Lactuca; species Lactuca saligna. Next base: position 77,744,931 of record NC_136421.1, read on the forward strand.
AGAACCCATAGGATACTCCATGGATGCTCCATGGAGGTTACATAACCCATGGGTCATGGAAATGAAAGTTCATGACAATTAGGGCTTACATGGTGTAACCCTAATTGTAACATACTATATCAGCAACATATTATTCACCAAAATCAGCCACTAGTGTGGGTAAAAGAAGGGCTAACCGATTTCATGAGTTGTAGAATTCTCTCAAGTTATTCCAAGTGTATTTGGTGTTGTGTGAACCATTTAAGGTGTCACACTTGAGGCACTAGGCACTCAAGCTTCATGAAGACATTCTACATCAAAGAGGTATGCATTCTATCTTGTTATATTCATTGTTTTGTATGCTAGATTAGGATAATACCTTGGAAGTTCATATTTCCATGTATAATAGAGAAAAAATAGATCCAAGGTATTTAGGGTTGCATGTACACTTAGGAGTGTTAGAATGCTCAAAACCCAACAGGTTCATCACAAATACGATTAATCAATGGCAAGAGGGGGACAAGATCCCGACATTAGATGTGTTTTTCCTTTGGGCCCTTATTACACCGAACATCCATGTGGATCTTCCTTACTTATTGGCTGAGTTTCTATCTAGTCGGGTGGGCAAAATCGGTGCGGTTCTCCTTTTTATGGTAGGATGTTTATCACCCGAATTTCCCTATCGTTTGGAATTCTTGACAAATGTGAAGTGATGTTCTTGACCACTGAGCCACAAACATATTTTTCTCCCCTTATGTATAAATGGGCTCGCATTGTTGAAGATAATGGATTGGGTAATTTTTCTATTCCAAATGATATGCCATGTAACCAACCCAGGGTGCAGGTGAGACAAAGGAGTGATGAAGCCGAAGAAGATGAGCCTCCAGTAATCCTTGTTGAGGACGAGCTCCAGATGGATACCTACAATGTAGCATGGAGTAGGTTTCAAGATAATTTGGCACAGAATTCCAATTATACCAATATGAGTTTGGATTACATGATGCAATAAATGCACTTTGCTCGACCAGATCATTTTCCAGCTTCATATTCTTATGCGCTAACTTGGGAGGAGCTTCGGAGATAGTAGTAGGGAAGAGCCAGTGGTAGTGGGTGGAGGTAGTGATGATTATGATGAGGAATGAGTGAGTATTATCCTTTTATTGAAGTGGGTTCAAGGCATGCTTCTTTTATTTTGATTGTTTATTTTCATTTGTTTGGTGAGGTTTGTTTGGATATTTATCTTTTATTTGGTTTTTTGAATTTGTTTCCTAGTTCTATCACTTATCTTTATTTTATATTCCCAAGAATTTTTAGAGTCCAAGTGAGGGGTAGTTTTGGCAAAAGAGTGATACATTATAGAGAAAGATTAGAAAACGACAAGAGAAGTGAGAGTGGAGCATTTCGAGTGTTATTTTGAGCAAACGAGTGAAGAGTCACATCCATGAAATGATTATTTATGTTAGTGCTAAATCATATTCCAGAATTCTGCTATTTTCAGCACTTATTTATGCAAATTTTTAATCAACACGTTGTGGTATCCTGCACCACGATGTGGTGTCGCAGTCAGAAAACAAAAATAATTCATCCACCAAGCCCACCATGACGAGTTCCTTTTCACCACGAGGTGGTCCCTTCTCTAGTCCAATTTTTCGAGTCTTATCTTATACATTACGAAGCGCATGTGCCCAAGTTTGTGAGTCATGTTTCGTAGCGGTCAAACACTTTTGTTTCCAAACTTTTGAGCAAGCCATTTTACACATCAGCCACACGATTCAAGATGCATCTTCTATCCCTAGGGAGGTTGTTCCTTTTTCTCATTGTTTAATTTTATGTCTTGCATAACATGTAATAAAGGCATTGCATGAATTAAGTGTAGTGTAGGGGGTATACTGCATTAGAGAAAAAGCATTTGATTTTTCAAAAATTTTGCATTGCTAGTTTTCACTAATTTGAATATATATATGTATATATATATATATATAAACTTGAAACATTAGTTTAATTTAGGGATACTTAGCTAATTAAAATTCTTTCTAGTGTTGGATGGGATTATCTAATGAGATCACAAATGTTTACCTGAGCCAACACATGTTATAGTGTATTTGTGGCTTCCCATTTCCAAGTGAAAAGTCATGAAGTATGAAAGGTAATCTGGTAGCTTATAGGATATAAGAAGTTCTGCAGCCTGTACCTAAAATCCATTCAGGAAAGCTTAAGTAGTCATTACACCTAGACTAATGCATCTAACCAATAAAGGTTGAAGTTAAGCTCCTTGGTTAATCATGTAGGACTTTGCAGAAAAAACTGAGATATGTAAAAAAAAAAAGTAATTACCGAAAACTTGAACAATTGTGGAGCTATCAAAGTATAAATTCAAAGATCAAAAATTCTGAAGAAATACCAAAAAGTGGAAGATACCAAAAAATAAAATGAAAAGGTGGTGAATTCAAAGAAATCAAGGATCAATTATTCAAAGAATATATGAATTCCAAGGAGCCCCATTGTGGTATCAAGAGTTATAATTTTTCTAGATTATGTATGCTTGGAAGTTTAACCAAAATTAATTTGAGGTTAAGAAAGGTTTCAGGGATGGATTCGGAGGGTTGCAAAAACGAGTGTTGTATAAGTTAACGGATGAAGGTTCATATCGATTGTGAGTATTTAGGAATGGGAGGTTTTGAGGAATTGTAGACACAAATACATGCATTGCGGTCTTCGGATAATTGGTGGGTTTGAAATGGATTGTTCTATGTGATATTGGCAAGAATATAAAAATCAATTTGCTTGAGGGCAAACAAAGAATAAGTGTGGGGTACTTTGATATGTGCATATCTATATATATATATATATATATATATATATATATATATATATATATATATGTATGTGTATGTGTATATATATATATATATAATTGTGTATCATATCTTAATATTTTTAATTACTTTTATATCATTTATATAACAAAAGGTACTTAATTTGTTATATATTATGTTGTAGGGGTAAAAGATGTGCTTGGAGTAGAAAGGAAGTAGGAAGCTGGAAGTTGGAAGCTAAAGAATTTGATTAAAGATTATTAAGTGAAGAAAAATATACCCAACATGTCGTGGTGACATCACCACGACGTAGTATTTTTTACCTTTCCCAATTGACTGTGAAGACTTGTTGAATACAGGATAATCACGATGACCACGACATGGTGGCCTCACCTTAACGTGGCGGTCTGTTTTTTGGGAAAGTATAAATATATGCCATTCTCTCCGAATTGAGAACTTTTTGCTAAGAGCTTTAGACGATTTCTAAAGGCCAAGGATCTGAATTGAAGCTTGGAATTTAAGGAATCGATAGTAGCTTGGGAATTGAGAATAATAAGGAAATAACTTCTTATCTACAATTTTATATTCTGGTATGATCATGTCTTTTCATATAGAATTTATTTTTATGAATTTAGCTGCTGAAATCATGGGCTACAACCCCATGACTTCGTTTGGCATCGATTTACTTGACTATTTGTGGTTTGATTTATGGTTAGATTAAGTTTTTATTGGTTATTTCTTTAATTAACTTTTTAAAGAACCTCTTGTGATTATAATAACTCTTTTATCTATTTATTGCTCTATTTAATTAAGTTTGTATGACCATCTTTCTTAATTGAGCTTGAATCTTATGATCTTTGTGGATTGCAAAAATTATAGGGCTAGAGTTTTAACTAAAATCCAGGGTTAAATAGAAAAGTGGGTAAATATTACGGGAGCTAATATATGATGGCCTATCATATACTAAATTGAATTAGTTAACCAATTTGATCAATCTATTATAAGTCTAATTTTACTCGAACCGAACACTAGTAAGCTAGTTCGTTTATCCGTCTGATTACTGTATGAATGAACTTGGGTGCTAAAGGATTAAGTTAGTGAATATTAAATTGGTCATCTTAGGAATCGCTAACCAATTTAACATTAATCCATTGCTCTTCTGTAAATCAACCATAATAGCAAGTAAATTGAAGCTAAACAAAAGTCTTTCAGATAAGTTGGTTGAAATCATTTCTCTTTGTTCCTGCTTTAGTTTGATAATTGCCTTAGTTAATTGTTAGTTTAGCTAAGTTAATTAAGTTTCTAGTGTTGCAAAATAGAGAAAAAAAATCATTTTTCTAGTTTTCTTAGTATTTAGTTGGTAGTATGTAAAAATTAGCTAATAATATTGTTCCCTATGTTCGATACCTGTGTATTGTGTTATACTATTTACAACAAGGCACACTGCCTTATGTAGAAAGTAGTTACATTGGTGGGATAAACTATTGCGTAATTATTTTTCACTTCATTAAGTTTGACCAAGTGTGACCTTGAGGGTATTATTGGGTATTTTGTGATTTTGATGGAAATTGGTCATTTAGTGGGTATAAGTGTCAGTTAAAGAGATCAAATTCAGAGTTGAGACCTTATCATTTTTTGTCCAGTTTGTGAGGTGAGTTTTCCTCACTATACTTACAGGTCGAAGGCACCAAGTCCAGCCATTTGGATCTGATATCATGTTAGGTATGCTATTGTGATATGGTGATATGTTAGATCGGTATCCTAGTATATCAGATGATACTATGCTTAGTAATCTGTAGATCAATCTATTATATGTGCACATAGTTGGTCGGTGGTTGGGGATTTACTGCTTTGTGTGTAATCCAACATGTCGGGGGCATACCAACCCGATGGTTTAATTAGCATGAGGGTATTCCATCCCGATGATGACAGGACCCATTGTAGATTGGCATTACAACTCGATGGGTGACTAGACCCATAATGTATTAGCATTCCAACCTGATGGTCAATGGGCCTGAGGTATTCCAACCAGATGGTTGATTGGACAAGACATGTTGTCATTTTATTTGTTATCTATTTATGTGTTACTTTGGGGAATCTCACTTGGCGTTGACTTACAGTTTAGGGTTATGTTTTAGGTACTTCAAATGACCGCATGAAGGTGAGTGTGTGACCATACACATCCTCATGTTTTTGACTTATGATTTTGGGAGATTCTGATGTTGAAAATGTTTTGAAAACTATGATTGTAAACAATTTGTGAATTCGTTTTGTTTTAAAAAAGTTTAAGTTCTTGTGATTTTTATCTATGTTACTAAGGGATAATTGATAAACTTAACTTTACTCCAATTGTAGCTTGGACCTTCTTGGGAATTGGGTGTTGATAGAATGGCACAAAGTCGTATGTTAATGGGGGTAGTCAAATGTTGCTACACATTCACCACTGTTTATATCAGTCTAATATTAATCTTATGCAAGTAGGAGATTGAAAGATCTAGTATGATCAAGAATCATATTAAAGTGATATTGCTAATTAACATACGATACTAATGGCTCACACTAAAAACAACTTGATATAATTGATTATTTATTAGAAATTGATTTTAATAAATATTAAATTGGAAATTATTTATTTCATGAAAATAATAATTTTCATTAGCAAGTAACATTACGCAATTCATATGGTATGAAATAAGAAGTCATGCTCAACATTTTGGACTATATAAATGCTTTTGTCTTTTACCAAAAAGTTAAAGTTTATATTTTATAAACTTGTTTATAAAATATAAGACACATGCTTTCTTTTTATACATAAATATCCAAAAATTGATTTATGAAAAGTGAGTATGGCCTTTTGATTAGTTTAATCAAAAAGGTAAGGCATGTCTTAAGGACATGGGGGACATGTAGGTGTAGGAGCATGGATGGCTAAAAGGGTTAACGACTTAAGAGTAATGATATAGCTTTATGAAAGCTTACAATCCTTTTTTCTCCATGCAAAATCCGAAATTTTGCTCTCTTCATCTCACTCTCTCTAGTTTTGTTAACAACACATGTAGATTACTTGCTTTTATACTTTCTTGAAGTTCATACTTTGGTTATGAACTTCAAGCTTAATATTTAAGAGTTTTAGGCTAGCATCTAAATCAAGTTGCATCTTGTTGGTGTCTCTAAATTTCATCATTCTTCATCAACTTCCAAGCCTCCTAAGAGGATCCAAAGAACTACAAAGGTTGTTATTTCTTCTTTTTCTTCTTTGGTTGTGTTTGTTTTCTTTCCAAACTTTGCAAGATGATCCTTGGTGGGTTTACCTTGTTTAGGTTATTAAAAAAATGATCAAGTCTTCCTTTGCTAAAAATCATGTTTTTGAAAATAGTTTTTGAATAAAAACCCAACACATCACACCCAATTGACTGTCTAGCCATAAGACACAAATTTCTTGCAAATTATCCTTCACCCTCATCACCAGATGACCAATATCCACTAACATTTCTTGAAACCATGGTGACAATTGCCTTTTCACTTTCAGCAAGTTCTTATGCTCGATGAACATAGTAAGAAGAGACTTTCACCTTTGGTTTTTAAGGAATTTTAGTTAAACAATCCTTTGCAAATTGGTTTCTGAGGTCTTGACTGGGTTCAGAACTTCCTGAGGTTCGAAGGAGTGATTAGGAATGTTGGGTCAATATGCTAGTGGATTTTCAGTAGGCTTAGGATAAGGTTGAGGATTGCTTTGGTGAGGAGCTTGAAATCTGTTTTAGGAAGGCTTTTGATTGGTATTCTAGGGACGTCTGTACTTCATAGATAAAAGTGAAAACTCTTGCTGGAAACAAAGTTTCAAATCAACGTATTCCAGATCAAAGTTTTCTTCATACTGATAGTTCGAAATTGGAGGAACATATGCAATAGGTGGAGTAGGTCGTGTAGGTTGAATAAGTGGAACACGTGGGATGGATCCAAATGAATTCGAAACAGATGGTTTCAGAATTAGTGGATCAACCAAGCTGACTAAAGCAAGAGGATCTCCTGAAAGCTCTCTCAATGTTTGAGCAACATTGGATTCATGCCTTGTAGTTCATAAAAAAATTGATAGAGTTTTAGTTTCTTCAGTGATCTATTACTCTGAAGATAGGGCTTAACATTTCCTCATCCTTTTCTATGACTGTTGATGAACTTGAGATTGTACTCGAGTGGAGTTCGGACTACTCCATATGCTTTCATGTTGTTCACCACGATCTTATATTGATTTGATGCAGAGGCTACAGATTCACAAGGATTTATAGTGAATGTATTAAATTTGTTTACAAAATATTTCAAATGCTTATCCTTCAAGTTCTTTGACCCTTCAAACAAGTCTTGAAGTGTATCCTAAATCACTTTGGTATATTTACACAACTTAATGTACTCAAAGAGAGAAGGAGGAACACTAAACACCATTTTAGAGAAATCGATTTGATATGCATGAAGTTTCTCAACATTCTTGTAGTTAATGGTGCTGGTTAAGACTCTTCTTGAGCCATGAGAGTGGAAACATCATCTCTAACCACTTTTCTTATAGGAACATGAGGACCTTCTTTCACCGACCTCCATATTTCTTCACCTTTTTCCTTACCAAGCAAAAATATCTCTATTCTAACTTTCCAGTGATCATACTCTTCAACAACTAGCAATGGGGTACGGGATGGGCAACCAATGTTATTTTATATTTGCATTGAATACATTTATTGAGACTGATTAGAAGAAGCCATTACAGTTAATATATTAGAGTTGAAGTGGTATATAGAAGAACTTTTATCGTGAACATGGAAATGATTGAGATACCAAGGTAATGTAAAACAAACTATAATATGTTCTTATAGATTCCAAGGACAACCACTTAGTCTCTGATACCAATTATTAATGCAAGGATTTGTGCTAACAATGTTTGAGAACTCAAACCTTGAATTAACTTAAGATCAATTTCTGCTTGTAATGAAGATCCAGTCAAGTCAGGTAAACTAGTCTTGTCTCGGAATTTAAATGATCAACAACGTGCTCAAAGTAAGAATAATTAATAAGTATGAACAATATAAAGTGATTCGAAAAAGAAGAATGTAAGAGAGAATCACTGACTGAATTGTAACATCCCAAAAATTACGACCATAAATTTCATTTTTAATAAAACAACTATAAAACCATTTTTCTAAAAAAAACCATAGTATTAACTCATATCAAATCCAAAGTATCAATAGTCAAAACATATCATGACAAAACAACATCAGAGTAACAATGCTAAAGATCTCTAGTACATAATATGTAGTGTGACGCGCTAAGATCATGTTGTCTCCTTTCCCTTCGAAGAGGAAGTACCTGAAACTAAAACTAAAAACCGTAAACACAAATCTTAGCGAGTTCCCCCATCATACCACATACCATAGAATAACATATTGCCTAGCATATATGGGTGCTAGCCTACCCCTTCGGTCTATTTCAACCGGTAACTGCCTAGCATATCTAGGTGTTGGCCAACCCCTTTAGTCTCTTTCAATCGGTATCCAGGGACTATTTCACCCCTACCACAACCACATAATATCCTAGCATATACATAAAATTCACCTACTGTGTATCATATATGGGTGCTGGCCTACCCCTTTGGTCTCTTTCAACCGGTAACTGCCTAGCATATCTGGATGTTGGCCTACCCCTTCGAACTCTTTCAAATGGTAACGGGGACTATCCTACCCCTCCTACCACTATCACAGAATATCATAGAACACGAGCATATAAAGCATATCAGATAGTGGCATAACAGACAATTATCACAAAGACAATTATCTCAACTATAATCAGCTACTAGTAGGCGGACATTGGTGCTTTCGACCCACTTCTACTGGAAGGTAACTTACCTCAAATGTTGTGAAGTAGCTAAACTGTCCGCGATTCTGAAATCAACCCCACTCAAACTCCTAAAAATAAAATATTTCCTTTAATTACCCTTTACATACTCATAACCCCTTAAGGGTCAACATTGGTCAAAGTCATAGTCAAAGTCAACATCCTAGTCAAAGTCAGCTTTCCGATCAAAGTCAACATTCTGGGTTGACTCAACTCGGCAAGCTGACCCATCAACTTGTCGATTTCCATAAATCAAAAAACTCTGAAATCATGATCCGACTCGTCGAGTTCTTTCTCAACTCTTCAAGTTCCCTCTATTTATAGAATCGGAACTTTCCCATTCTACTCGTCGAGTCCATCCTTGAACTCGTCAAGTTTCTCCCTATACAGAATCAAGACATTTCGACCCCTCGTTGGACTCAATGAGTTCTTCAGTCTGTTAAGCAATACTAATAGATTAAGCTCATATCCTTAAGATCTAGGCTCCATACTTCATCTACATACTGAAAATGTCCTTTTAAGGGTAAATTTCCAACTTTACCCATTAATAGCCTCCCTTAATGGGTTTTGCACAAACCCTAACTCTTTAAGAGCTAGATCTTAATTTAAAAGCCATTTATACTTCAAGCAGAGGCATACAAACTGAGATCTAGACCCTAGATACCACATGAACATGAAAAGTCTCTGCCTTTCTTTCCATGGATGGCCCTTTGGGGCTTAAAAGGAAAAAATGACATCCTAGAAATTGCATTGGGCTTTAATGACAATAAAGTTTGCACCTTTGTGCCATAAAAGCCCATCAAGGTCCTAGATCTGGAAGTATACTCACTTGGGACGTCCATTTCCCAGAAGCTAACATTCTTGAACCAAAAACCCCATAAAAGTGAAATGAAGAGATCTAGGAAATCATTAAGCAAGTTTGGGGCCTCCAACTCGTCGAATTTCTATACAAAAGTGAATAAATTTTTGAATTTAATACATACCAGGAACCGAGGTTTACAAATTTCCCCCACTTATTTTAGACATTGTCCTCAATGGTTGCTGCGTTTGGAAATAGCTCTGGATAGTTCTCCCTCATCTCATCCTCTGGCTCCCACATCCATTCCAAGCCCTTACGGTGCTGCCACTGCACTTTCACCAACTCCACCCTCTTGTTCCTCATATCCTTCGTCTTCCTTTCGAGAATGGCTACTAGTCGCTCGATGTAGTTTAGGCTGTCATCCACCTGCATATCCTCTAGAGGCACTATTACAGAGTCATCTACCAAGTACTTCCGCAGCTAGGAGACATTAAAGGTGTTGTGGATCTAACTAAGCTCTGCTGACAGATCCATCCTATACGACACCTTTCCCACCCATGCTCTTACCCTCAAAGGTCTGATATACCTGGGGCCCAGATTGCCCCATTTTCTGAAGCGGATGACACGTTTCCAAGGTGACACCCTCAGAAGGACTATAACCCCAACCTGGAACTCCAGGTCCGATCGGCGTTTGTCAATGTAACTCTTTTGCCGACTCTAGGCCATCTGGAGTCTACTTCGGACCTGCTGGATCCTCTCTGTCATCTTGATTACAACTTCGGTACTCCCCATGACCCTCTTCCCAACCTCACCCCAACATATTTGGGTTCTGTAATTCCTCCCATAAAGCATCTCGAAGGGAGGACAGTCAATATTGGAGTGGTAGCTATTATTGTAGGAAAACTCTGCCAGAGGAAGGTAGGTATCCCAACTACCACCAAAGTCTAAAACACATGCTCGCAGCATATCCTCCATGGTTTGGATGGTCCACTCACTCTGACCATCTGTCTATGGGTGAAAGGTCATGCTAAAGTGCAGACGAGTACCTAAATCATCATGAAATTTCTTCCAGAAACTAGCACCCCGTGCCGAGCTACTACTTCCCTGATGTAGATGTTGACCAACTTATTGGCCAAAATGCTCCCCTGGATAGAAATGAAATGGACACTCTTGGTCAACCGATCCATGATGACCCCAATCGAATCTACTCCCCATGCGGTCCTGGGAAGCTTCATGATAAAATCCATAGTAATATTCTCCCACTTCCACACAGGGATATCCAACGGCTGTGTCTTTCCATGAGGTCTCTGGTGCTCGGCCTTAACCTTCCTGTAGGTCAAGCGCTTCTCCATGCACCAAGCTATGGCTTCATGCATGGCCTCCAATAATCAGGGCGAAGATCCCAATAAATCTTCGTCATCCCTAGGATGGATGGATAACCTCGACTTATGGGCCTCATCCATCATAACCTGGCACACCCCACCCCAGTAAGGAATCCAAAACCTCTAATGCAAGGTCAGAAGCCCATAACTTTCATAATCAAATGAGGCTACCTGGCCTATGATCCGCTCACACTTCCAGTGCTCCTCCTTCATACCCTTGACTTGCGCCTCTCTGATACGCTTCAAAAGCAGAGTCACCACTATCATATTTAGGTTGATGTCTCTAATCAGGGCTGCGAATGCCTTACGGTTAAGTGCATCAGCCACATCATTGGGCTTCCCCGGGTGATAAAGGATCTCACAATCATAATCCTTCATCACATCTAACCACCGACGCCGCCTCATGTTCAGATTTAGCTGATCCATGAGGTACCTTAAGCTTTTGTGGTCCATGTAAATGGTACAACGAACCCCATAGAGGTAACGCCGCCAAATCTCAAGGGTGAAAACAACTTCCCCCAACTCCAAGTTGTGTGTCAGGTAATTTGCCTCATGAGGCTTCAGCTGCCTCGAGTCGTAGGCAGTGACGTGCCCCTTATGCATTAACATTGCGCCCAATCCCGAAATGGATGCGTCATAGTACACTAAAAAGTCCTCAATGCCCACTGGAAGGGATAAGATTGGCGCCACACACAATCTCTGCCTCAAAGTCTCGAACACTGCATGCTGCTTAGGCCCCCAACGAAAGACAACATCCTTCTCGTCAGTCGAGTTAGGGGCACTGCTATCTTGGAGAAGTCCTGAGAAAATCTCTGATAATAGCCTGCTAGTCCGAGGAAACTCCAAATCTAGGATGGAGACTTCAGAACCTCCCATCTTATCACGGCCTCCACTTTGGCCGGGTCGACCAGAATACCGTTCTGGCTGATAAGGTATCCTAGAAACTGCACCTCACGCAACCAGAACTCACACTTGGAGAACTTGGCGTACAAGCTCTCCCTCCTTAGTGTTGCTCCTGCATCTTGGAGGAAACCAATATGTCATCAATAAAAACTATCATAGACCGATCTAGCGTTGGTATGCATACATGGTTCATGAGATCCATGAACACGGCAGGAGCATTGGTGAGCCCAAAGGGCAGCACCACGAACTCTTAATGACCGTAGCGAGTTTGGAAAGCAGTCTTCTGCACATCCTCGTCTTTGACCCTCCTCTGATGGTAGCCTGAACGCAAATCAATCTTGGAAAACAAATATGCTCCCTGAAGCTAGTCGAAGAGATCGTCAATCCTCGGGAGTAGGTAACAGTTCTTCACCGTTACCTTATTCAACTCCTAGTAATCTATGCATATCTATTGTGACCCATCCTTATTCCTCACAAACAGGATCGAGGTTCCCCAATGCAAACTGCTCAGCCTAATAAATCCCTTATCTAATAGCTCATGCAGTTGTGTAGATGAAGTGGTGTGGATTAACATGGCATGTGCGGAATATGAACGATTTAGTGAATCAACATGTAAAATCAAGAACACAAGGAGTAAATAAATCTATGTAAGCTCATATTAGATCTAGAAAGATTATACAAATAGGTTTGTACACAATTTCTCTCTTTAGTCTAACACTCCAAATGGTTCCTTACATAAATAGAGTGCCACTCACTTCCTTATAAAGGAAAAGCAACTCATTACACACACAAGTGGGTAAAGCCTCATCCAAGCGTGACTTTGCACCCTAACATTCTCCCCCTCAAAGTTAGGATTGGATGTCCCAACTTCAGTATCCAACGAGCTCGCGTGATCAAGACCAAACTCCCCTTCGAAGTAACATCGGTCTTCAAATCCGCTAATGAATATCCGACAAACCCGAGAAGCTTCGAATACCCATCATTCTCCCCCTTTTATAATAAAAAATGATTATAAAACCCATTAAGGGTGAGAAGCTCCCGAGAAATGAGCAATACCATACTTCCCCTTGATGTGTACCAAAAATGAATCACCAAAAGTCTTGCACGGAAAAACAATCCTTAAAAAGCCAAAAAAAATTTCCAATTTGTGAAATTTTTTGACTTTTCGGCTGAAAGTTGCAATATTTTCCAAAAGCCGGGTAGAAATTCTCACTTTCTGAAACTTGCAGGGACCCATTGCACCAAAAACAACCAAATATGCGAAATTCTCCCCCATATGCTAAACTGGGTAGAAAATGTAAATTCGCACGAACTGTAGGGACCAAATATACACAATCTTCAATTTCCAGCAAAAATTAGTCCTTTTTCGAAATTGGGCAAAAACTGCCAAAAATTCAAAGTCTCAAGGACTATTTTCAAAAATTTTGCCCTTGTTCTCAAATCATACGAAGATTCCCCAAAATATACGAAGCTCCAAAAAAAATTTCGAATTTGGGTGAAAAGTGTCAAACATACGAAACTTGGGTTAATTTTCGAAGTGACAAAAATTCGAAGGTTCAGGGGTCAAATTCAAAATTTTCCATTTTCTTTCTATTCATACGAAGAATTGACCAATTCGTACGAAAGTTGAAGGACCTTTTACGAAAATTAGCCTTCTTCTTTAATTTTCCCAATTGTATCCTTCGTATGAAACCAAAACATCCCCTTTGTACAAATACATCCTTGTTTATTTTCCCAAAAACCTCTTCGTATGAAAATCACAATTATACCCTTTGATTAATATTCTGAATCATACGAAGAACAATTCCAACAATTAAACTTCTAAGAACTTTGATCATTGAACCTTAACTATAAACCAAACCTTCGATACCTTCGAACTCGATTTCCACTTAACATCTTCCCCGTTCATTTTTCCAGTTCATCAAAATTTGATTTTTGGACATTAGAAGATTCCATTCCTTCGAATCTCAGTACTTTTCAATTGTCAATTAAACAATCCACAATCAATTTCACTTCTTTCGTTCTTAACCTTTATTTTCATATTCCCAATAAAAAAAAGAAATCGTCGTGTCGATTCACGAAATTGATTTCCAATAGCATTCTAATCCATTCACTATCGATTGCGAGTCTCAGTTTGTTCCCAACTATCGACCATCGACCTATCGAATAACAGGCCTTCGCTTTTCAAAACCATCGAGCACACTTCATCTGCTTTTGAGTTCAAAATCAAATAATCAAAATCGATTCTCATATGACCTATTTTGACTTCGTTCTTCCATTTTGACTTAGAACCCATTGATTTGTTATGCTCAGTTCATTCTCCAGCAATCGACATCAAAACCAAAACAAATTCGAATTTGCGACTCCAAATCAATCGTCAATCGTTCACACCTCCGATTTCACAACCTTCGAAACATAGAAATCGACATACACCTTCCCAAACAATCTTAAATCGACCCTTGATTCCTAAGGTTCTAAATCAATTCTTTCAATTTGATTTTGACTTTTACAGTTTACTTTCAGTTCATCATTCGAATAATCACAAATCGACATCACATTCGATTCCTTTTGAGAACCAAATACAAAATCACATAGACATAAAAATCCAGGTTGCAAGTTCAATGAAATCAAGATACGATATTGATTTGAAAACAAGACAGATTCTAGACTTATTCCAAATATCTCAAGATGTCGATATGAACTCGAATAAGTGGATGTGAACTCAAAAACATCAAGGTCAAATTTTTTTTACTGATGCAAAAAGAATGATACGAGATTAAGAAATAGACGATAAATGGATTTCGAAATGGGCTCAATCTGAAGAACAGTAACTAGACTTAGAAATTGAGTTTGGGCTCAAATTATTAATTGATGAATTGTAGTGGATTGTAAATGTTTTGGGCTTCAAATCGGATCTCATGAACATATCAGAAAAGCGATTTTGATTTTTATTGTTAGGAATTTGATCTAAACAAAAATAACTTGATCAACTATGGGGTTGAAACGGATTAGATCCAATGAAACAAATCGATCAAAAATGAAAAACGTAAACTACGAATTGAAATTATGGACGTTTTGGAATCCATTTGAGAATTTGTTTTACCTTTTTGACGAATCGAGATCCATTTTCAACAAATGAATCAAATCTAGAAGATCTTGGTTCTTTCGTTGGAACGAGAAAGTCTCCGATTTGGATATTGTACCACCCATTATGCGAGAAGTACAACTCGTTCTTTGTGTTCTTCGTGTTCTTCAACGATCCAAGAACATTTTCAAAAGAACCACCAACACATTTGGGTTTTGACTTCAAATCCAATGCAACATTTAGAGATTGTTGGTTTGGAACCCAAATTTACTTCACGGATTTAGATTGCACGGCAATATTTGACGATTTTGGTGAATAAATCCGCTTGTTCTTCCGTTTAATCTTCTTTTTCTTTTTCTTTCTCATCTTTTTGCATCTTGAAGACTTGACTTCATGAACAAACCCACTTTCCACAACTTTAACTTTGTGAGTTTGAATCAAATCCTTTGGAGTTTGATACTTGTGAACTTCTTGAATCACCGTCTTCCGATACGGAATCATTCCTTCAAACGTATCACAAGAACACACAATATCATCGATTTGAACTCCAATTGAGCAAAAAACGTTTTCATCTTGAGAATCAACTTGAACTCCTTTTTCTTAAACATCAAGAACATCACATTGAACTCCATTGTCAAGAACTTCAACAAACTTAAAAGCACGAAGATCATTTGGGTCTTCAATAAGAGAACATATTTCTTATCGAACACATATTTTTCTTCTGCATTCTTATCATTACTACGAGTTGATATGGACCATGTAAGGTCAGCCAACAATTTGATCTCACAAAGTGGTTGAAATTTAAAGCTTCCATGATCATCCTTCAATCCTCCATAAGAAATCATAGTTTCTCAATATATCAACCTTTTTAACACCAACCCATAATATTGATCTTTACTGACTCTATATTTGATACCTTCAACAATCACAATCCAAGAATTGTAAGGCCAATTCACCATGATTACAAAAACTTGAAGATTTCTAGGGAGAGAAAGTAAAAATCACTTGAATTCTAGTGAAGAAAATCAAATTTTGAATAGAATCAAAGATGAATTCGATTTCTAGAATCCAAAAACTCTCTAAATCATGAATATCAATGAACAAAAAGAATCACCAAATCAAGATAGCCATCAAGGATCAATTATTGATCCAATCAAGAACACCCGCTCTGATACCAATTGAAGTAGTCTAGATTAAGATGGCATGTGCGGAATATGAACGATCTAGTAAATCAACATGTAAAATCAAGAACACAACGAGTAAACAAATTTGTGTAAGCTCATATTAGATCTATAAAGATTATACAAATGGGTTTGTACACAATATCTCTCTCTAGTCTAACACTCCAAATGGTTCCTTACATAAAATGAGTGCCACTCACTACCTTATAAAGGAAAAGTAACTCATTACACACACAAGTGGGTAAAGTCTCATCTAAGCGTGACTTTGCACCCTAACAATAGATAACTCCTGCATCTCGGGAGGAGCCAATCAATATGGTGCCTTGGCTATCAGAGCCATACCTGGAACTAGGTCAATCCTGAACTCCACTTGTCTCTCCGGAGGTATCCTAGGAAGATCCTCCGGGAAAACATCCGGATACTCCCACACCACTGGCACATCATCGACGGTCGCCTTACCCTTCTATCCATAACATAGGCAACGTAACATGTGCATCCCTGCTGAAGGTAGCATCTAGACCTCGTTGTGGAACATAAAGTTGGCCCATACTGCGGCCTCTTACCTTGAATCACCACTTTTCCCCAACTTGGGGTCCTAACATGAACCAACTGCTGCTCACAGTCGATTACTTCCCCATTAAGGCTCAACCAATCCATGCCTATGATGACTTTGTTCCCACGCAAAGGAATAGGAACCAAATCCACGAGGTAATGCTCGTCATACATCCTCAATACACAATCTTTGTAAACCTCTGATACCCGGATGGATCGGTCGTCTGCAATCTAGACCTCTAATGGACAATCCAACATGCTTGAAAACTTAACAAACTTCTTGTTAAGTGCAAGTGATAAAAATGATTGAGTAGCCCCCGAGTCAAATAACACTTGAGTTGGGATTTCGTTCACATGGAATGATCCTAAACAAAACACATATAATATAAATATCATAATTGACATGTAATAAAAGTTAGGAAGAAGAAAACATACCCGTCACCACATCCGGTGCGGCACGTGCCTCCTTGGCGGTCAGCTGGAAGGCTCGATTCCTCACTACTGGAGCATCTGTCTTGCCCTGTCAGTCATCTGTGATCCGTAGGGTCGCTAGAGCTGGCGCCGCCAATGGCACTGCTGATACCAATCTCGGGCAATTGGTATCAGGTCCGATGTCTGAGCTTACCGCACATATAGCAGCCAGACCTGCCTAATTTTCAAGCTCCATCATGTGTCTTGCTGCATTTCCCATAGCGGCTCCGGCCCTACTAGCCCTTCAACCTAGAGTTGAACCCCTGCGGTTTCTTCCCAGAAACCCCAATCCTCTGCCTAGTCTCCGCCTTCCTCTTCCTGATGTGCTCTATATCAATCTTCATCTCCCTCGTCCTCACTATCAAGTCATCTAGGGTCGAGCATGCTGACTAGTTGACATATTTCCAAATGCCAGCTCTCAACATATCATGGTACTAGGTTTTCTTCATTTCCTCATCAATCGTATACTGAGGAACCAATAAGGCCCTCTCCTTAAACTTGGTGGTAATCTCCTCCATTGACTCAATAGTTTGTCCTATATCCAAGAACTCCCTGGCTAGCTGCTGGATCTCCACAGCCGGTGCAAACTCGGCTTGAAATCTGGTCACAAAATTCAACCAGGTCGTATCCTTAATGGTTGGAGCTCCCAAAGAATCATTGACTGCCTCCCACCAGTCTCTAGCCCTCTCTCTCAAACAACCAATAGCAAACCTGACCTTCGACCCCTCAGGGCAGAAGCTCATCACTTGCAAAAACTCAATGTATGCGATCGATCATCTCGCCACAATGGGGTCCTTCCCCCAGATCAATTTTGGCGCTGTGTATCCCCTGAAATCCTTGAAGGAGAACGTACGAGTCCCTGATTGGCCAGATGCCATGTCACTCCTAAATTCCCTAAGGTGATCCTCCATCAGCTTAATGATACCTTCATTGATCGACCTGAAAATCACTGGGGTCGCCTCAAGGATGCCTCTTGTAATCTCAGATGCGATGAACTCGCGCAATCCGTCTTCAACTGGCTTGGAACATGTAACCAAACCTGACCCAGACCCTGAACCTCGTGCTCCGTGACATGTCACCACCATTCTGAAACAAACCACACAATCATTAGAGTCATACATAATATTGAGAGACTTCATACTCACCACAATTTCCCTAGTTTAATCTCAGCTTTCCTTGATTAGAATACGGATCCTCTGCATTCAGTAGTACCGGCCCATAATACCTTTTGCATCTATCCGTACTTTCCTCAAGATTTTCCTTGACTCCACAAAGTCCCTTTCAGTACTACTACGCTCTGTGCTAATCTCATCTTAGGCTTACCCTAGGTTAATCTTCGACCTAGTCTCCGCCATCAGCTACATAAGAATTCCCTACTACCCTTCCCTAACTAGCTCATGAATACTATTACATATTACTAAGACCCAATAATTCTTCGAATGAGAGGTCTCTCCCTACAATGGTTAGACTTAGACGAGAGCTGCGAAATAGGGCTAAACCTGACCTTCTGAAATAATTATGTCCTCATAATATGTAACTTAACATATTCGTTTACTAGTTAGTTAAAGATAGCTCGGACTCCTAAAAGCACAAAGCAAGCAGAATTC
The DNA here is from genome assembly GCF_052625555.1 of Lactuca saligna. Lineage (NCBI taxonomy): Eukaryota > Viridiplantae > Streptophyta > Magnoliopsida > Asterales > Asteraceae > Lactuca > Lactuca saligna. Next base: position 77,763,580 of record NC_136421.1, read on the forward strand.
GGGCAATGAGTAACCCAAACCAAGCATATCCTAATCAGGCTATCATATCGCTGACTAGTCAGTACTCTCATATAGTTCGATAATCACATACAACAGGTACATAAGGTATTTTCCGAGATCCTTAGCCCTAATCTAGCATGCAGTTCTCATACACATACAATAGGCATATAAGGCATCCTTCCTATATCCTTAGCCTTAATCTAGCATGTAGTTCTCATAACCATATCATACATCATAACAAACATGTATGTGTATCTTGTGGAAAACTTACTTGAGCTTGGATGATTGCACACATCACACCCCTTGTTCTTTCTCTTTTCAAAATCTTTTTGTAAAAATGGTTTTTCTTTTAACAATTTTAGACCAAGTTTTCTGTTTAAGTTCAGACACACCTGAAAGCGTGCTCAAATCCCTCAAACCAAGGCTCTGATACCAAATTGTAACATCCCAAAAATTATGACAAAATAATTGATTTTTAATGAAACAATTATAAAACCATTTGTCTGAAAACAACCATAGTATCAACTCATATCAAATCCAAAGTATCAATAGTCAAAACATATCATGATAAAACAACATCAGAGTAACAATCTCAAAGATCTGTAGTGCGGAAAATGTAGTGAGATGCGCCACGATCATTCCGACTCCTTTCCCTTCGAAGAGGAAGTACTTGAAACCAAAACTGAAAACCGTAAGCACAAAGTTTAGTGAGTTCCCCCATCATACCACAAACCATACAATAACATACTACCTAGCATATCTAGGTGTTGGCCTACCCCTTCGGTCTCTTTCAATCGGTAACCACCTAGCATATCTGGGTGCTGGCCTACCCCTTCGGTCTCTTTCAACTGGTAACTGCCTAGCCTATCTGGGTGATGGCCTACCCCTTCGGTCTCTTTCAACCAGTACCTAGGGACTATTTCACACCCTACCACTAAAACATAATATCCTAGCATATACATATAATTCACCTAATGCCTAGCATATATGGGTGATGGCCTACCATTCGGTCTCTTTCAACCTGTAACTAGGTGCTGGCCTACCCCTTCAGTCTCTTTCAACCGGTAACGGGGACTATCCAACACCTCCTACCATTATCACATAATATCATAGCATACCAGCATACAAAGCGTATCAAATTGTGGCATACCAGAAAATTATTACAAAGACAACTGTCTCAACTATAATCAACTACTAGTGTGCTGACATTGGTACCTTTGACCCACTTCTACTGGAAGTTAACTCACCTCAAATGATCTGAAGTAGCAGAACTGTCTGCGACACTGAAATCAACCATACTCAAAGTCCTACACATAAAAGATTTCCTTTAATTACCCTTTTCATACTCATAACCCCTTAAGGATCAACTTTGGTCAAAGTCAAAGTCAAAGCCAACATCCTAGTCAAAGTTAACTTTTCGGTCAAAGTTTTCAGCGTTGACTCAACTCCCCGAGTTCCATAAATCAGAAAACTCTAAAATCGTTATCTGACTCGTCGAGTTCTTTCTCAACTCGTCGAGTTCCTCCTATCCATAGAATTAGGACATTCCCATTCTACTCATCGATTCCATCCTTGAACGCATCAAGTTTCTCCCTTTATAGAATTGGGACATTTCGACCCTACTCATTGAGTTCCTCTATGAACTCGAGGAGTTCTTCAGTCTGTTAAGCCATCTTAATAGATTAAGCTCCTATCCTTCAGATATAGGCTTCGTACTTCATCTACATACTGAAAATGTCCTTTTAAGGGTAAAGTTTCCAAATACTGAAAATTTTCTTTTAAGGGTAAAGTTTTCAACTTTACCCGTTAATATCCACCCTTAATGGGTTTAGCTCAATCCCTCACTCTTAAAGAGCTAGATCTTAATTTAAAAGCAATTTATACTTCAAACTAAGGCATACAAACTGAGATCTAGACCCTAGATACGACTTGAACACGTGAAGTCTCTGTCTTTCTTTCTATGCATGGCCATTTGGGGCTTAAAAGGCCAAAATGACATCCTAGAGCTTGCATGGGGCGTCAATGGTCATAAGGTTTCCATATTTATGCCATAAAAGCCCTTCAAGGTCCTAGATCTGGAAGTATACTCACTTGGGACATCTATTTCCCAAAAGCTAACATTCTTGGACCAACCCCATAAAAGTGAAATGAAGAGATCTAAGAAATCATTAAGCAAGTTTGCGACTTGCTTACCCAAAAATGCTGCAAATGGAGTGCAGTTTCTGGATCTACTCTCTTCTTCTTGAGCCTCCAAGCTTCTTCTTCTTCAATAATCTTCAAATACACAAGTTTTCTCTCAAAAATGACTCACAAGCTCACACAAGGCACTAGGGTTTCGTCGCTAGGGTTTTGGGACTTGGAGGTTGTAAATGACGCCAACCTTTAGAGGTTAAGGTGTTTAAATAGGGTGCAAAACCCTGAAAATTCGGGTGTCATTCTGCCAGTCTTACTCGTCGATTTGAGTGAATTACATACTTTTATTTTATTTTTCACATTTATGAATTACTTTATGATATGATTGAAGATAACATATGATTAGAAAAATGGTTATTGTAACATATGAAATAAAAGAAAGTTTGAATTCACCATAAAAACTTTCTACCAAATGGATTCTTGCCTTTAAAATGCAAGAGACGGATTAATTTAATCACTTTTGTAACCGTGGTTCCCACGAGCTATATATATATATATATATATATATATATATATATATATATATATATATATATATATATATATATATATATATATATATATATATATATATTCTTCAAAGGCGAAATCGAGTAGTGCCATACAAGACCACCCCTAACAAAAATATAAGTGAGAAAAATAATACACAAATTTTGATAAAATTTGATCACATCATCTAACAATAATTACCTTTAACGTTGATGTTATAAATGATACGGATACAATATATGGTAATTCACCTGATGTGATCCTTAACAATGATTATTCTTCATCTTCAACTACATCATAACTTGTATCATCTGATGAAAAAAGGGTATTAGTTGTAATTGTAGGTGTAGTAATAACATTGGTTTACCATATTGATATTGTGACAAAAGTAGTTTGTGTACCAAATTAATGTTGTGACCAAATTAGTTTGTGTACCAAATTGATATCGTTAAGATTTCCCACTTTTTCCTTAGATTAACAATATTTATAATATATTTGATAAGAACTTAGAAGGGGTGTACTTTTACTTTTTAAACCGTTATATGTGCATTTTTTTATCGTAAAAACATAAAAAAGTTCTTAAATATTCACGTATTATAATTTTTACAGCTTAGAACGAATGAGTTTTTTTTACCAAATTGATGTTTTTATAAAAGATTAGGCAAATCCCCGCACGTTGCGCGAGAATAGAATTATATAATTAAAATAATAACTTTTACCAAATTATTATTTAATATTTCTACTTTGAAACAAAATGTTAGTAGTAAAGTAAACATATAGTTAACATATTAGTTTTATTAAACATTATAGTTTAATTTTTAAGTCATTGTGATATATACAATTATTTGATAATTTTATAAACCGTTTAAAATTGTATAAATAATATATTAAATGAATGATAATATAACGCGTAACAAAACGTATGAACAAAAATATGAACTGCAACTTTTAGTAACAAAAAATAGAAAAACATCTATTATAACATTTATATTAAAAAAAAATATATATATACAATGAATAATAAAAAATATGAAAAATAAACACTATAACTTTTAATAACATAAAAACACTAAAACATCTATTATAACATATATACTAACTCTTCATATTTAATTCACAAATCTCTTCAAATACATTAATGTTTTTAATGAACAAAACTTTACAACATTATAAAAGAAAGGAAAATAAAAAGTTATTAGTGATTACTAAATAATAATTCTAAATAAATAACTTTTGAGTTGTAACTAATAAATATACATAAATTAGAAAACTCTTGAGTTGTAGTGTGAGTTTCAAATGAATGCGGTACTTGAAAATGTATATTTATTATTATTATTATTATTATTATTATTATATTATTATTATTATTATATTCTTCTAAATAAATGGTTTTGATACATCATTTTAATCCCTTCAATTATTAAACATAAAGATATTTAATTATAAATTTATAACATACATAGGTGCATATAAATGTTAAACAAATCACATATAATCACATATATATATAGATATATATATATATATATATATATATATATATATATATATATATATATATATATATTCGTAAATGTCATATGTAATTCTTGTCGTAGTAATATGGATAAATTAGTTTCATATGAAGAATATATAATGATAAGTCTATCATAATTACATATCAAATGTTCAAAATTATGTTATCTTTTAAATATGTTGTGTAGGATAACCCAACAAAAATATGATAGAAATAAATATAATTAAAATAGAAAAACTATAATCAAATAAATAAGAGCATTGGGTGGTTAAATATATAAATAAAGATTTTACATAAACATACATTTAAATCAAAAGAAAAAAACTAAGATTCGTCAACTTTGCTCAAACAAAAAAACCTATATCCATTTTATGAATCTTCTTTCTTCATTTAACACCATTCAACCATAGAAACTTGATGATAATTCTCCACTAACTTGCAATCAAAATATTTTTCTTGAAAAAGAAGAAGCAGAAAGATATTCCAAGAAAAACATTGATGTTTGGAGAGTCACATTCAAGATTGAGTAATGCACACAAATCACATATAAAGATTAAATGAGAAACTGAATATAAAGAAAGAATAGAAAAGCTTCATTTGTTTTGGTTGAAAGAAAAAATCATATTACAATTACCATCGATTCGACATAACCCATTTCTTCAAATCATTATATTTGGATCGTGAATGCTTCAACTATATAAAAACTTTTGAATCACAATATCTTCCACTCCTTCTTACATGTAAGATTTTATATAACACAAAAGACACAAAAGATTGGCCTTTTTATAGTAAACTTTTCACTAAATACTAATTAAATATAATATAAGTTATAAAACTTTTGAGTGTTAAATCATAATTAAGAAAACTTTTGAGTTGCATTAGTTATAAAAGGGGGTTTCAAATGAATGTGGTTTGAGAAAGTTAAAAAAGGGGGTTTCAAATGCATAAGATTCAAGAAAAAATGCTAGCTTTATAAGTATGTATGATATTAACCATATAAGCATAACTCTCCTTTTTTTAAAAGAGAAATCATAACTCTCCTTATTAAGGAACAAACACAAAGAAGTAAAAAAACGATGCTCACCTTCATTTCCTTCTCTAGCTACACCTTCATCTCCGGCGGCAACTTCTGACGACAATTCTACGAGATGGCGTCCACTACACCTCCTGCCACACCTCCAGTCGATTACACATCTCCAGCCAGTTCAATCACAGGTTCGATTATGAATGATTTCTAATTCGTCAGAACCTGCAAGTTCTTGAAATTCCTTTTTCATTTACAAGGTTATGGTTTGATTAGTTTAGATTGAATATTATTTTCTATATTTGTGAACCTACTATGGTGTTTGAAATTCCATATCCAAATGAAAATTCCATTAATTCAGGCATGTTTCACCTCACTATGATTTTTCCCCTTCAATTTTTTATCTTTCTTATTTAGGATTATGTTTTATAAAAGGGTTCTTAATTCTTCCTACAATCTTACAAGTGAAGTTAGAGTCATCATTTTTCCCCTTCAATTTTTTCTCTTTCTTATTTAGGATTATGTTTTATAAAAGGGTTCTTAATTCTTCCTACAATCTTACAAGTGAAGTTAGAGTCATCAGATACCAACATCTATAGCACATCTATAGCATTAGAGTCATCAGATACCAACATCTATAACATTAGAGTCATCAGATACAATTGTATATATGAAGTTTCTTATAGGATTACGGATTAATGAATATTAAGGCTAGTATATGTTCATTTGTTTCCTTAATGTTTATTTACCATTAATGTTACTTTTAAGTCAAAAGAATTTGTATCTTGTAAAGTCATAATTTCAATTTATGATCGACATCTCAGCTAATTTTTTATTCTTAGACATATCATCGATTTTATACAATCACAAGTTCACATATATATATTTTTTTGGTTTGTCAATCTAAATTATTTTACTCACATGTTTGAAATACGTATGTCTATATTGCAGATGACAATTTTAGATTGCACATGGCAATTTTAATAACTAAAAGTTAAAAAATGATGCTTTTCAATATGTAAAAGGATTAATTTAATTATCATCGTACAACAAGTGAAATAGGAAACGGGCAACAAGCTGCGCCGCTAAGCCTTTTTGTATAGCAAAGTTCAATCTTTTAAAGACTACATTCATAGAACTAGGGGATATACCATTGCAATTCATGATCCGTTGTACTTTATTAAGAAGCTCTACCGCATCCGGTGCTAGAAAACCAAACGTATCAAATGTAAATGGTATGAACACGTTTTGATTTTCCATGCACGATTTCTCATGTCTGCTGACTTTGCCTGTAGCAGCTTTTAAAGCAGTCAGTCTTGTCGTGAAACCCCCCGCCCTCAAGCCCACGAGAGGGAATACCCCTGTAAGGTCCACACATGCATGTTTCCATCCGACCCATCCAAAAATCAAAATATCAGTCGGTCTAAGGGTTGACCTTCCTTCTGTCGGGTCAGTCAAGAAACTCACAGGTGCCTTTTTCTTAGCGGAAACTCCGGCATGCTTAAATATATCGAACAAAATATCTCTAACCATATCGTGCCTGTATTTGAACCCCGGGAGTTCTTTACAGTGAACTGCGTGCTCTCCAAAGGAGTCCAAACATGCCCTACAACACACCGAACATATCTCATTAGCTGGGAATATTGGAATCATGAGTCGATATTTGAGGATAGTACGATACTCCACAGGAGACATATGTTGGCCAATCCCATCTATAGGAATAACAAGAAGAAAATCTTGGGCATGTGATGAACGTAAGCACTGAAAAACTGCTTTCTGACGAGGTGTCATGTCAAGATGAACTTTCATATCTTTGACAATTTTACGAAAAAGGGCACTCGCCAGCGGACTCTGGGATTTAGGGGGCGGTGTCTTTAGTAGTAAAACTGCTAAGGTCAGAATCTGGAAGCTTGTTACGAAGAGAAGCCAAGGCACCATCATAATCAGAATCGATACCATATATGTCGCTATCCCGTAAGATGTGGTCTTGTAATACCCAAGTTTGGGCCCTTGAGGCAACAAAAGCATATGAAGTAGCCTTTACCGTCGAGTATAAACCCAAACCATCAAAACTGATGGGTAAGGAAGCAATGCACTATTGTATGTCACCAAAGAAAGGGCAACCACAAACCACAATGTTCTCAATGGCCCCGCGCAACTCATTATCAAAGAATATTGTCGCCTCCTGCCATGTTTCCCTCCGACCCATCCAAAAATCAAAATATCAGTCGGTCTAAGGGTTAACCTTCCTTCTGTCGGGTCAGTCAAGAAACTCACAGGTGCCTTTTTCTTAGCGGAAACTCCGGCATGCTTAAATATATCGAACAAAATATCTCTAACCATATCGTGCCTGTATTTGAACCCCGGGAGTTATTTACAGTGAACTGCGTGCTCTCCAAAGGAGTCCAAACATGCCCTACGACACACCGAACATATCTCATTAGCTGGGAATATTGGAATCATGAGTCGATATTTGAGGATAGTATGATACTCCACAGGAGACATATGTTGGCCAATCCCATCTATAGGAATAACAAGAAGAAAATCTTAGGCATGTGATGAACGTAAGCACTAGAAAACTGCTTTCTGACGAGGTGTCATGTCGAGATGAACTTTCATATCTTGGACAATTTTACGAAAAAGGGCACTCGCCAGCGTACTCTGGGATTTAGGGGGCGGTGTCTTTAGTAGTAAAACTGCTAAGGTCAGAATCTGGAAGCTTGTTACGAAGAGAAGCCAAGGCACCATCATAATCAGAATCCATACCATATATGTCGCTATCCCGTAAGATGTGGTCTTGTAATACCCAAGTTTGGGCCCTTGAGGCAACAAAAGCATATGAAGTAGCCTTTACCGTCGAGTATAAACCCAAACCATCAAAACTGATGGGTAAGGAAGCAATGCACTATTGTATGTCACCAAAGAAAGGGCAACCACAAACCACAATGTTCTCAATGGCCCCGCGCAACCCATTATCAAAGAATATTGTCGCCTCCTGCCATGTGAACGGGTTGACACGTCCTCAACCCAAAGAAAAAAGTAGTAGAAGTAGAATAAAAGCTAAAATTTTAGAAAAATATAAAATTTTAAAACTATCCTTATTTCGTAAATATTTTTAAAAATACACCTAGAATAAAAGCTAAAATTTTAGAAAAATATAAAATTTTAAAACTATCCTTATTTTGTAAATATTTTTAAAAATACACCTATTTGGTAAATAAAATTTTTAAAAACACTTGTTTGATCAAAAACTCTAGAACGAAGTATAGAAATTAAAATACAACAATACAAACCCTACAAATTATTTAAGAAATCCGAACTCTAAATATGAAAGATTTACAATGTGTAATTTCTTTCTAATAAACGAAAAAGACCAAGGAATAGAAACCCTAAATCAATGGAGAGAAAATGTGTAAACCAAACATTTTTTATTCTTTTCTGAATGAATAAAACCCAAACATAATCTCAATATATATTGTGATCAGTAGGGTATGTCATAATCCGGTAGACACACGCATATTGGCCCATCCAGCTTCTCAATCTAATCTTCATGTAATGCATTTAGCCCATAGATTTATCAGCCCAACAAGAATTACAAATCCATCACCCTTGACATATTTTGTCGAAAATCACTTATGCTAGAAAACGTAACGTTTCCTTCCAAGAACAATGGTTTGCTAAAATTCCATACATATGTCGTAATACAAAAACTTAAATTATCATTATACATATTGTATATTCTGAAAGGTTCTTAATTGTGGTATGAGATCTCGAGGTCCAAGCGATTCATATGGGGGTTGGATTGAGGTAAATAGGCATATAGACGAAAGACATAAGTCGATCAAATGTATTTGATAGGTTAAAACAACCGGTCATTAAGTCGATCAAATGAAAGATTTTTGATATGAATGTTTCTAATAAGACACTCTTAGACACTCAATTTAAAAGTCAAATAGCTTTTTTTATTGGAAATATAAATTTTTGTAGTTGGGATTTATGTTTGACTTTCTAAGATTCAACAAATATTCGAGCAAAACATATTTGGACAATTTACACTTTAGCTCATTGTAAAAAACAAAATGACAACTTTAGCTTTTAAATTAAACTCATTGTATTTCAAACACTTTTCAAACCTGACCACACGATATTAATAATAATTTTGTACAATTCAACTTTTTTTTTTTCTTTTAGTGTAAATTGTTTGTTTTTTTTACCATCAAAATTTTCGTTTAAGCAACCACTAACCATTTTTTGAAGATTGTTTCTTTAATAAGAATTAATTTGATTATATTGAAACTTGTTCATAAGCAACCACTAATCACTTGTTTAAAAAAATTCTTAATTTATAAGCCAATAATACAAACTAACAGTGAACAAACCAAAATCAAGGTAAATAATCTATTCTAAATCTGAATCAACTATTGAAGTATTTATCATAATGCCGCCACATTCACCGCCACCGATGGTTCGACAGTAATATACCGATGTGTATACAGATGAGTGTCAAGAACAGAGTATTCCGGTGATGAGAGTGAGAGTGCAGAGTGGATAGTTCTGTCGAGAATTGGAGGTTCCATCGCCATGGTCAAATACTAGAATTTTCGACCATGGTCAAATACCAGGGGTCAACCAACATTGTCGTTCCAACGAGTATAACGCCATTGTTGATTGTAAAAATGCTGACATCAAAAGTTTCACCACCATGGTCGAATACAAAAATTTTCTTGTCACCTCCATTATTTTCAAAACCATATGCAATGGAAGCAACCATGGGTTCGTTGAAGTATTTTGTATGAAGGAAGATTCAGATGACACGTCGGAGGGAAAGAAACAACAGCAGTGGTCGACGGGAGCATAGATCCGATGAGCAGCAGAGATCAGATGAGATGGAGGCAGAGGTTGTTCTGACGTTTTTTTATTGTCGTTCCGGTGAGTTGTCCCGACTGTGGTGTTGCGTTTTTTATGATGATGGTGGTGCGTCATTTCGATGATCATTCCGATGAGAGAGGATGGAGAGTAGTGATTCATGTGAGAGTGTGGGGAGATGGAAGAGAGACAAGAGGAGATCGATTTTGGAGTGGTGGTGGCTAACGAAATTTAGTGTTTTTTTTTTTTTTTTTTTTTTTTTTTTTGAGATTAGATTGAGTTTTAAAATTGGACTAACTGATGGGTTAATACATTTTTAATAAAATGGGCAGAAACTTGGACTATCACTTTTTTATACTAAATCTTTTTATAAAACATATTTATTTTTAAATTAGTAATTTATGTATAATTTATTTTTTATAATTATTTATTTTTCTCTGCAATGTTTAGTAAAAAATGTGGAAACCGAATAAAAATAATTCAAACGAAGGAGTTGAGAACATGACGGCTACATTATCGTTTTCTACCAAGCGGGTATTATATTTATCATTGATATTAACATTTTTTTTTTATCATTGTAATACAATTTGTTAACAAAGTATTTTTTTTAATTAGGTGTTTGAGTCTCTTGATGAGTTGATGGAATGAGTATAGAAGAGTGCATTATCTCTTGTTTGTCACCTCCATTATTTTCAAGACCATAAGCAATGGAAGCAACCATGGGTTCGTTGAAGTATTTTGTACGAAGGAAGATTCAGATGACACGGCGGAGGGAAAGAGACAACGACAGTGGTCAACGGGAGCATAGATCCGATGAGCAGCAGAGGTTAGATGAGATGGAGGCAGAGGTAGTTCTGACGTTTTTTTATTGTCGTTCCGATGAGTCGTTCCGACGGTGTTGGTGCGTCTTTTATGATGATGGTGGTGCGTCATTTCGGTGATCATTCCGATGAGAGAGGATGGAGAGTAGTGATTCATGTGAGAGTGTGGAGAGATGGAAGAGAGACAAGAGGAGATCGATTTTGGAGTGGTGGTGGCTAACGAAATTTAGTTTTTTTTTTTTTTTTTTTTTTTTTTTTTTTTTTTTTTTTTTTGAGATTAGATTGAGTTTTAAAATCGGGCTAAGTGATGGGTTAATACATTTTTAATAAAATGGGTAGAAACTTGGACTATCACGTTTTTTACAGTAAATCTTTTTATAAAACATATTTATTTTTAAATTAGTAATTTATGTATAATTTATTTTTTATAATTATTTATTTTTCTCTGCAGTGTTTAGTAAAAAATGTGGAAACCGAATGGAAATAATTCAAATGAAGGCGTTGAGAACATGACGGCTATATTATCGTTTTCTACCAAGCGGGTATTATATTTATGATTGATATTAACATTTTTTTATCATTGTAATACAATTTGTTAACAAAGTATTTTTTTTAATTAGGTGTTTGAGTCTCTTGATGAGTTGATGAAATGAGTATAGAAGATTGCATTATCTCTTGATTATGTAATCGTGATGAGAAGATCAAAGAATAAAAATGGTGTGGTGCATTGCATCATACTTATTTGTGATCGTGGGCGCGAATATGAAAGTAAAACAATACCGAAAAATTTTGGCACCAAAGTAATCAGTTGTAACTTTCAATTGGTAGGTTTGTATATCAAAAAAAATATGATGGCTGGACCCTCAGGGTGATATGTGATCAACATAATCATCCAGCTGCATAATATATGGAGAGACATGTTTTTGTTAGGCTGTTGAAAAAATACGAGAAACAACTGGTGACTGACTTGACTAATCAGAATATTACGCCACATGACATATTCTCAATGTTAGAGGAGCGTAACGAGAATAATGTTTCTACACTAAAAACCTTATAAAATGCAAGTCTCAAGCTTCTCTCGTCCAGAATTTACGGAAAAACTCCAATGCAGGTTTGTATATACAACAAGTATTATTTTAAATTTAATTTATATGTTAAATTTTTCTTAATTAATAATCTTTTAATGTAGGTTCTAATGGAAATTTTGAACGAGAAACATTTTTTTACAGAGTTCTCCTTAAATAGTATTTCAAATGAATTGGAAAGTCTATTCTTCGTTCATCCACAATCGTTGAATATACAGAAAGCATTTCCATACGTTTTGATTATAGATGCAACATATAAGACTAACAAATATAGTATATTTGTTTGCAGGGCCGATCCCTTGGTTTTGAAGGCCCGGTGTGAAAGATAAAAATGAACCCTTAAATACAACTGTTCTATATAAAAGAAAAATAATTTTAAGAGGTGAATTGTGTCATGTAAATCTAAAAAGTAAATAAATTGATTAAAAAGACACAAATACAAATTTAGGATTAAATGTATAACTTTTAGAAACTGATTTAACAAAAAAGTTATAAAGAGGGGTAGATTGTAAAAAATATAGAATAAAGCAGGGGCTGTACGTACGTGTATCTTGGATTTAAATCGAAAGGAGATGAATCGTGTATAGGATTTAAAAATAAAAATGGTGCATATTAGAATCAAACACACATTGCTGGAAAAGAAAACATGCGTTTTAACGAGCCGAACCAAATAACATAAATGCATTGTTTTCGTTAACTTAGTGTGTGTATATATATATATATATATATATATATATATATATATATATATATATATATATATATATATATATATATATATATATATATATATATATATATATATATATATATATATATATATATATATATGAGTATGATCAAATGACAACACCTAAAAGGTTGAGAACGCGAGAACAAATCTGAACCATTTAAATATTTAGATCTAAGGCTATTATTAAATGGACGATTTATGATAAATTCTAAAACTACGGGGCATTAAAGTGTAACTTTTAAATTGACAGAAGGGCATAATAGGAATTTCAAAATTACCTATTTCCTACAATTTCTCACCATCTCTCCTATTTCCTTTCATAATCTCGTATCTTTATCTCCACCGATCTCTCTCTAGGGTTTCAAAATAAGCGTCTCTCTCAATGAATTCGGGTCCTTTTCTTTCCTCTCTTCCCGTCGATCGCTCCACCGCCGTCTTACCCCAACTTCAGGTTTGAATCCACGTATCAAATCAGTGACATTGGATTCCAGTTCCACGGCAATCATCGACGATCCGACATCGGCTTTCGCTTCAGAAGAAGAAAGTCCAGCGAAGATCGGCGCTAGGGTTAGGTATGAATTTCTAGATCTTTGATCATTTATTTCGTTTGACTAATCATTAATGAAAAAGAAATTCAATTTTAGTAGTTGGGGAGGGTGAACCGTAGTTTTAGAAATAACCAAGGACAAAACCATCATGATATTACAATGGAGCATGACATGGTGATTAGTGAATACGAGCATAATCGCTGTATATATACAACGATAAGCCTCATGCCTTCATTGATAGGCCACTCGATTGCGCGATTCTTTGCTTCGATTGTGTGCATCACTGATGATCAAAAGTTTGTTTTTCCAACTGTAATAGGTCGCCAAAGTTTGGATTGACGAGACTCATTTGATCTGTATATTTTGATTTTCTGCCAGGTATCCGAAACCCTACCTTTTTGTATTACATATGTATGTCTGTTTATGTTGTGGTTGAGATTCGAATGGTTATGGTATTAAATCGATTCAGTTGGTACATCTGAAACGAAATAAAATGGAAGTTATTTGCTTCGAGAAACTGATGCTTGTCCGGTTCGAAGTGTTGGAATGAAAAATGAACGAGTTTGGGACTTGTAAAGGTTGTGTTTGAAGAAAGATTGGTGCTTCGATTTTTATCTGTTTCAATTCCGTGTGCCTGAGACTTCATTGAGTGCCTTCGTTAAGATTTTGTTTTAATATATATCTGTTAATTTCAACGAGTTCATGACATAGACGTTATATCGAAGCTTTGCTGGATCTTCAATTACGTTCTCAGGGAGCCAAGTTGTGAAATTATATCTACTTGCTCAACTGGGATGTTCATTTACTCGTCTATCTTTACTAATGCTATAACATGATCTAGGTTCAGTAATTGTGGTATTTAATATCCTTAGATATTAGTTCAAAGGATTAAACCAAGTGGAAACAGTTACAGATTTACAAGGCAAAACAACATGTAGTGTTCTGCCTCTTGAGTATTTTATTCTTAGGGTTTTGTAATTCTTATCAAGTGTAACTACTCTATTCTGCCCTGTATTGAATGCACTTTTTGACACAGTAATCCTTTTCCATGATTTGGGTTTAGAACAATTGGTTATGTATAGAAGTTCCATGTTTTTCATGTTGAAGGATATGACTGCCTAATCAGCTTCTGTATACTCGATATATCTTCCCATTGAAGCAATAAGATCCCACATGCCTTCATCAATATGACATCGGCTTTCGGTTCACCCTCCCCAACTACTAAAATTGGGAAAAAAAAACCCATTTCCATTAAGCTCAAAGGTAACCTTACACTCCCTTCAACCTTTTCATCTAATATTCGTTCTATTGATTTACATAATCAAAAGTGTATTCATTTATGAATATAATTACAATTATAGAAATTCATATGTATTTTGTATTTTGTTCAGTCTCTTCATTTACTAAATTTGCTTCATTTAATTGATTGTTAATTGTATTTAATTCTGATTTTGGGGGTTTTTTTATCAAGAACACGAAATGATGAAGTATGAAATTGTTTCAGGAGCGAAGAAAGAACCATATGGAGCACCTCCACCGATTTGGTGGTTCATCGCAGTAGTGGAGTGGCAGGGGCTATTCTGGCAACCTCTTCACCACTTTGTTTTCTTGTTCCAGTTACTGTCGATGAGAGGGGGAGGAAGCAGAAAGAAAACGGCAACAGGGGGTGTTTGGGTTGCTTGGTGTGTCATAAAACAGTGGGAGAAAATGGAAGGGGTTGTTGCCCTTGGCTAGCCGGAAACCACTAGCAAACACCTCTAGTGGGGGTGTTTTTGTTGCACCTCGAAGACAGGACAAAAATAAAGGAGTCTAAGAGGAAATAGAAGAATGAAAAATTGTATTTATCTGTGAATAGTAGTGCATTCATGTGTGAATAATAGTGAATGAATAGCAGTGCATTCATGTGTGAATATCAGTATATTCATTTGTGAATAACATTGAATGAATGTATTTATTTATTATTAGAGGTATTCATTTATTCAATTCTGAATAACAAGGTACTTATTTGTTAATAGCAGTGTATTCATTTGTGAATAACAGTGTAAGCATGTGTTAATGAATATATTTATTTATGATTAGAGGTATTCTTTTTGTGGAGAAATGATAATTTTTACAATCTTTTTTATTTTCAACTGATTAAAAAAAGAAATTGGATTACTTGTAAATTGATCTGTATTTATTTGTAATTGTAGTAGTATCAGGTTTTTTGAAAAAAAAAAATCATTTATGAATACAAATGTACTAACTTGATGTTCGATTTCTATTCATTTTTTTGAACACACAAAAAAAAAAAAAGAAAGAAAAAACAAACGTGAAATAGGAGTAAAAAATTGATTTTTTAAAGAATTTTTTTCAATTTTAAAATAAATTTTGATAAAAATGTTTTTTATATTCCATTAATAAGAAAAATAAAAAATTGAATATTTATTTCTTTTTTGGTAACTGATCCTAAATTTAAGGGAATTTGATTGAATTTTATTTTATTTTAATTTAATTAAAATATACAATTACTAGTATACCCTTATATATTGAGTGGTCCAGAATTGTTCTCCCGTTTTCAACCTTTTAGGTATTCTCATTTGATCCTCTCCCTATATATATATATATATATATATATATATATATATATATATATATATATATATATATATATATATATATATATATATATATATATATATAATTTAGACAAAACTCAAGCCCTATTTTTTTCGGGGCCTTGTGGGGCTGCACACTCAGCACTCCCTCAGGCCCGGGCTTGGCCTGTGTGTTTGTCTCGGGTATAGAGAAGACCAGTGGCTCTACATTCGAAAACAACTAGTGGACGAGTTACAAAGTGCATCCGATGTATCTGCTACGATTTTCAAAAATGAAATCCTTGAACTGTGGCCTTTATTGTATTTCTTTGGATTGCGTGCAACAATGGAACATTGGATGCTTATGCCTGAAACAGGTATTCTGATTGCCAACAGGTTTGGTGTGGTCCTTACTCTGTTAACCAAACATGGTTCCTTAACTTTCTTTCGTCTTTTGAAAGGTCCAGAAGAATTTTTGGACCATTGGATTATTACAATTCCACTTGTACATTATAATCATTATGTTATGGTACAACTAAAAGAAGAATGTCCGATACCTACCATTTTCGCTTACTGGACCCACCATAGAGCCCCGTGTGCAAATGGATGAGAAACGATTTTTATGTCACGTCTGCAAATTTATAGACAACAGAAACCTTTTAATCGTGATTTTATAACTATAGAAGATTGTTAAAGAATATTATTTATATCTTGTGTTTGAAGATTATTATTAAATTTGATGATTCTTTGTTGAACCAATTTTCATTTATTAATAACGTATTTATTATATTCATTATAATTTTTTGTTTAAAAAATTCAAAAGTAATAAGTAATCATCGCTTGGTTTAAAACTTTATATGGCCACAAACGATAAAAATACGTATTCCTTATCAATTGTTGAAAAAAGAAAACTTTAAAATATATAAATTTAAGAATAGATTTAGTGGGTAGATAAGTAAAAAAAATTATATAAACTTAAAGTAGATTTAGTGAATATAAGAATAGAAGTTCCAAAAAATGATATAAATTTTATCGAGTATAATATAATTGTGTTTGCTTGAACGAATTTATGAAAAAATATTATTATGTTCATAAGCGAAAAGGGTTCTAAATTGATACAATTAATTTTTAGGAACTAAATTTGATACAATGGATTTTTAGGGATTAAATTTATGAACAATAAATGCATGTTGAAAACTACGAGATAATCATAATTTAAAAGTAATTATTATGTAATGATTGGTTATAGGGTTGTCTAAATAATCCAATATGATGATATTAACATAATTATTAAATATATTTATTATTTACCTTTCCTACTAGCATTAGTTTCTTATAATCATAATTATACTAGTAAAGTTCTTTTATAGCCTCTTTCTTAGCCTAGTATTCATGTTACATATATTTATAACATCCGTGAAGTCTTTATATCTCTCTCTCTCTCTCTATATATATATATATATATATATATATATATATATATATATATATATATATATATATATATATATATATATATATATATATATATATATATATATATATATATATATATATATATATATATAGAGAGAGAGAGAGAGAGAGATAGGTTCATTTATTTAAAATAATTATTGTGTTATTGTATGCATAAATGTGAGCCAACCAAAATTAAATAAATAAATAAATAAGGGTAATTTAGTAATTTGTTTAGTAACTTCCAAAAATAATCCTTATAATGATGGTATTGACTTTTAACCTAATCTCTCCTGTTTAAATCTCTTTCCCCTCTTTATCTAAAAACCAAATCTTAGCGGCCGATCTGCAAAATTGGAATAGACAAAATCGACCGTTCTACAAAAATTGATTCCCATCACCATAAAATCGAGCATAGGAACAGAAGAGAGAATGAAACTTGCTATAACGTTCATCGAAGATGGCCTCGCCAGCGGAAGAGCAGCAAATTCGGGTTTTATCCGACACTACCATTGATTGCGGTGGGGACTTCTCTTTTCGTATTTGGGTTATTTCTAGCCAGCTCCACCACCTGCATCCAACACCACCATTGATCTTCACGTCTACTGTCAGTCTTCCGCATTTCTATGAAATACAAACAATCAACATCAAATCCAACAAGATCAGCTTTTGCATCTTAAATGGATTCACAGCTCGAAGACTTATCTTCAAAACCCCAATCTCCCACTTCTCAACCCAATCTCGAAGGCGCTTCCGATAATGACGATCTCCCCCTCAAAAGTGGCTCTCTATTGGTCTGGAAGGATTCTTTCTAGAATTATGCTTTTCGCATTCAGATTTTATTGGATTCTGGAGAGTTGCAGGAATCCACAAATCAATGGAAGTATTAACAATGAGGTAGCTTAATTTCTGGTGTATATAATAGTATGCAGTAAAACATGTGCTTCCAGTTTGCTATCTTTGTTAATTTCTTCTTAAGGTAATTTAAGGATATGCAAATTGAGTCATAGAAGTCCCTCTCAAAAGTGGCTCCTCGAGTTCATGATTTCAATCTTTCATTACTGTATTAGGAACATCATTAGCAAGGGCACTTTATTTGTCGAGATTCTTTATTGTGTGTGCTTACTGACAGTATCTAAAAATTATAGTTTAAACATGATATGATTATTACTTTTGTAAAACCAGTAGTATTTGTAGTTTAAACCAACATTTGGTTAATTTGATTACTTTCAATGGTCAGGTGGACTTGAATGAGAAATCTAAGGAGAAATTACTTTCACTAGTGGCAGAGAGGTTATTCGATTCAAACAACAATGTTAATGTGATCTTCTTATTCTTCTTTTCTTTTTATCACATTATTAGCCTTTAACATCCCATTAGTCATATAATTGATTTTTTTTAATTGAGGTACAAATAAAGATGCAGGGTGTGTTGAAAATCAGCAGCAAAATATAGCTGTGATACCTTTGATTTACTTCCTCGATTAACAATTAACATTGATTCTATTGGAATGGAATCACGAATTCCAATTCTATTGGAATGGGATTACAAATTCCAATTCTGTTGGAATCACAGAAGTTGATGCTTGAAGAATGAACCACAAAATTGAAAGTGATTCTAAGCAACATTATTCTTTTAGAATGTATTAGTGTCGTTATGAGATTTTGATGTTTTATTTCCTATTTTTAAAGGTGTTTAAGTTTTATTATTTAACGATAAATGTAATTCTTAAAAAATGTTACCCGTATTCTATAAGAAATAATGTATTTTTTTTATTCTTCAATTGATTGTTCAAGAATTTGTTATTCTACAAAAAGTTTTTAAAGTCATGATCAAGAAATAGGTTTAAGAATATTTTTATTATTTATGGTTCAAGAATATTTTTATTTTTGATATACTCATAAACATATTCTATCAGAATGCCCAAATTAAAAGAATTATAATTCGTTAAATCGGATTTTTAAAATTAATAAAATCTATGATCCCTTAAAAAATGCAATTTTCCTTTATTAAATATATATTAATTGACTAAAGTACCCTTGTAATTAATTAAGATGATATTTTTCAATTATATTTAATTCAATAATATATATTAATCATTTTCTTAAAATTAATAAATTTGATTGGCCCACATTTATGCATACAATAACACAATAATTACTTTAAACAAAATAACCTAAGCCTAGATATATATATATATATATATATATATATATATATATATATATATATATATATATATATATATATATATTAAAGAAGGACATTCTTAGTAAAGTTCCTAAGGATTTGGGATAATGTTTATATATGTGGGTTCAATTGCACCTCTTTTGTGGTTGTTCTTTGCAGTGGGGCTCTTTATGTTGTTATCGCTATTGTTTGTGAGCATGTGTTATTTTACCTTTGCTTCACCGCTTTCTGGCCCAATCAACTTCGGATTTGTGTAATTTCTTCTTAAAGCTTCTCCCATTTGCACCGACATTCACTGCTTCATCTTCTTCTTCAATTTAAAACATGCACTTCATCTGTAGTTTCCATTTATTTCTCAAATTCATCTCTCAAATCAATATCATCTCTTCTCTCGACGACCCTTCGCTGACTTTGGTTCCCAACGGCATACTCTTAATTGATAGCTTCTCCCCCTAATCTGATAAATTGGTGTCTCAAAGCCCTAGAGACAAAATAAGATTGGAGAGAGAGAGAGAGATGTTGAAAGTAGCAGATGTCTCGCTACTGTTGCTGGTCTGGATTGGTGTTGCCGGAGAGCATAAGTGGTTATTGTTGCCCAATCCATCTCGATCTGGTGTGCTTCCACCTCCGTCTTGATTCTTCTATCTGGAAGATAGAAATCATCTTACCCTCTTCTAGGGAAGGGTTTTTTTACAAAAAGAGAAAAGAGAAGATAAAATGGGGAAAAAAGATCTCATTCTCATTTCTTACTAAACATGCTTACAGAGAAAAGAATATATACCACATCTAAACTGCACCGTCTAAGCTAACATGCACTAAACTATATTAACAAACTTATTTACATGGATAAACGTTGTAGTTTAGCTAACTAATCCACTAACACAAAACGATGTAGTTTTACCAATAACTATAATATATAGTATAGTCCAAAATTCCCCCTTAAGATGAACACTGAAAAATATTTTTGAGTGCCATCTTGGATAGAATTGGAGCCATTTTTGAATGGGGGAGAGGCTTAGTGAAGATATCAGCTAGCTAGTTAGAAGTATGAATTAGCATGAGCTTAACAATGCGATCCACAATTTTGTCCCTAATAAAGCGACAATCAATTTCGAGATGCTTCATAATTTCATGGAAGATTGGTGTCACACCCCCAAAATCGGAACGAAGGAAACGTTCGGGGGTGGAGGACGTCATGTTTAGTGTCACATGACATGCATCATAGTAATCAAAGTAATGAACAACCATTTCATTAGAATGAAAGTGTTTACAAAGTGTGTGTTCACAAAACATAGAATACATAAGCAAATAACAAAACAAGACTTGAAGCTATTATGCTCCATCTTCTGAATTCCCAGCACGAGTATCTATCTACTAGTTTCCTGAGAATACAAGTTATTTGAAAGAGTTTATCAACAATTAAGCTGGTGAGTTCATAAGATTTTAGTGATGTAAGTATGTTGTAGAAAGCTTAGTAAGTTACAAGTTATGTTTATAAAAGTTCGCCTGTTCCTACATAAAATCCTATATTTCCTACTTTGATGAAAGATAAGTAAAAATGACTCTACAATCCTTTCTATGAGTACTAAATGGATACAAGTTATATAAAACTTAGAGTAAACAAACAATTAGATTTGTGTATCTGCCCTAAGCCCACAACCAGACAAGGAACAGGAAATAAGGAGGATGGCACACATCCCGTTGGTTGTTAGATCCTTGTTGTATATAAATCTGGTGTAATCACTTGGTACTCACGGAGTTAACTGTAATAGTTCCTTTATATTTGATGAAAAGATTCTCTAATAAAACCGTTATTTCTTATAATGAAATGGTAACCATAGTGGTTCCTTCTATAATCACTTAGTTTATACTAGCTATATATATAATCTAATATCGAACAGATAGTTAATTGTGTGAATCTGCCCTAAGCCCACAACCAAACAAGGAACAGGGAATGAGGTAGAAGGCACACATCCAATTAACTATTGGATATTAATTACATATAACCTTTGATGTATAAACTAAGGTATTGTATAATTAACTACCTAAGGTCCTTTAACATGATGGTTTAATAAAATGGATTAAACCCTTTACTGGTAAGTTTCTAGTTTTGTATATCAAAAGTTATGTTTTGAAAAGTATGATTTGTACTAGAAAACTATATATATATATATATATATATATATATATATATATATATATATATATATATATATATATATAATATCGAATATATAATAGATTGGGCAAATCCGCTCCAAGCCTACAACCAAACAAGGAACAGGAAATGAAGCAGAAATCACAAATCCTATTACCTATTAGATATTATAAATATATATATATATATATGTATATATATATATATATATATATATATATATATATATATATATATATATATATATATATATATATATCTTGGTGTATACATTAAGGAATCATAAGGTTAGCATTATGGTCCCCTTCTACTGAATGTACTAGACCCGACTGTTCTGTTTGTCGTTTGGAAAGATGTAAGTTTTTCCCTAGTTTATATCTATCTTGAATCGAAAATAGTTTGCATTAACTTGCAAGTGGATCTGTCACTTTATGAAAGTAATGGGAAAATATAAGTACTCAGTTGTCTTATAAATTGACAATCTTGACATACTAGTTACCTTAAAACATGTTTGTTTTATTAAGGTCATAATGTGGAGGCTAGTTCCCGTACTATATACTCTCCCTGTCAAAAGATTCTAGGAACCAAACGCGAAATTAGCAAACCAGTTGCTAGGCCGTGTAATTTACACTAAAGTTATATGATCACGTATACCCAATAAGTTATCACCTTTTGTTTAGAATAATGCGTTAGTGATTATTGGTATAGTTAGATCCTGTAGTTGTTCCATGCTATAGTAACTTAGTATGTTCGTTCTGTTATAGTATCTTAGTATGTTCTTTCTGTTTTTGTGTATTGTATCTTCCTCCCTGTTTCTCTTTATTGTGTGTTCTCTTATGTTATCGTGTATTGTATCTAGTATGAACTGAACCTCTAAACTATACCCATTATAGTTTACTAGTATGTGTACTTGAACTGGTATTGAAAATACTCATTTATCTACTAAGTTATGTTTGTGCTTTTAAAAACGGAGTTTGTTAAACTAATAAGTAACATATCTTTAATAGAGTTTTGAAATGTTTTGATCACTCATATAAGACATAAGCAACCTTTGAAAGATGTTTTAACCAAAAATTACACAATTATAAATTGTGTTCAACTTCTATCTCCCACCCTAAAAGCATTTAAAACAGTTTAAAAGATTGATTATGTGGTATGAACTCACCTGATGTGGGTGATTCAAGTGAATATGCGTGTAAGGATGAGAAGCTCCGCGAATGAAGTCCCGAGACTTAACAAGTCCTAAATGACATATAATTGTACATATAATGTATATAATTAGTGTATAGTACAACTAACCATGAACGGAAACAACCTAAAGGACTAATGGACAAAGACATGAAGTGTTGAATCACATGTGATTCATCAAAGGAAGGTGTATGGCACTAATATTGTGTTTATGGCCTTGAGTCTACGACCAAGGGAGTTTACGGCCTTAAACTCATGGTCAAAGTTTCCAAGATGTTTGGTTTGAGGTCCTACATCATCCATTAAGGGTTCAAGGCCTAGGGCTTGCTTATTGGAAGAGTTTAAGGTCCAAACATGCACCAATATGGAGTTTACGACCAAGGCAAATATTAGGCCGTAAACTCATGATCTTCATGGGAAAAGCATGTTTAGATGGTGTATTTCAAGGCTTCCTAGTATATATGAGGTATAATGAAGGGATACTTACGATATTGAAGATTGAAAGGGTTGATTTTAGCCAAGAACACTAGTATATGTTCTTGGTGTTCTTGGTGAAACTTGGAGATTTGACGATCTAGTTAAAATGAATGTTGTTATGGATGAAATCAAAGAGTGTGAATAAGAGATTAATTGTAACAACAAATCAAGGAAGAACACTTACAACTTTTGAAGATCTAGAATGAAGATCGGGATGATAGTTGAGAGCATTTGAAAGTGTTCTTGAGGATTGAAGTGAAATAATGAAATAAAATGAAGGGAATGAGAATATTGATGGGTTTCGAGCAATACATCAATCCTATGGTGTGCATGCATGCCCTAATAGCTTTGGATCTAGTTTGTCTAATGAACATGAAATTGATAATCCAAAGCCATAAACCCTAGATCTAATAAACTATAACTGAAATTAGGGTTTTGATCTTACCTTTGATTGTTATATAGCAATAACAATCAATCCTTGGCTTCAGAAAGCTTAGTGCCTCAAGTGTTGCACCTCTAATGGAGTCACAAACACCACTAAGCAAATTGGATGAAGAGGGAGGGGAAAGGAGGCACCAAAAATGGTTGGAAACCCTAAAGGAAGTGTTAGCCACGATTTTGGTGCCTAAGGGCTCCTTATATACTTAGGCTATTAGGGTTATCAAGTTAGGAAACCCTAATTTGACTGCTTAATCCCTAAGCAGCCCATGGACTCCTTCTTTAGAAGCCTTGGACGATTTCTGATGGGTTTCCCCCATAGAATTCATCCACTCCACTTCTATGGAGTCCATAAGCCTATCTATGTAATTATCTTATAATTACACAATAAGTCTGTTAAGTTTAATTAATCTCTTTTAGCCACAAAATTAATTCTTAATAAATTATTGACCAATATTAATTAACCAATATGATTTCTCCTTTAGTATATTATTCTTATAATATATTAATAAGTCATAATTAAACCTTTCTCTCCTTAATTCATCCTACATATTGCTATGGTGAAGGCAACCCAAAAGGACCATGCTCATAATTGGGTCAAGTACATACCAAAATAGTTATGGAATTAGACACTAATCCAACAGTCTCCCACTTGGATAAGTCCAATAACTATTTTGCATAACTTCAGAACCTGATCAACAATCTTAGCTTTCAAAAGCCGCTGTAAACTCTGATCTTATCAGATACGCGTTTCCTTTAGATAAGGGATCATATATTCCTCCATTCTCAAGATATCGTATAGACACAAGAAATGAATTTCAATCATTCACTCTATACTGTTTCCTGACTTCTGATTTATGACGACTGACAACAGACTACAATTGAACACATCAACTTAGTCCCGGCTTGGCCAAACGCTTAGGTGTCATCACTAAATCATCGAGGGGCCCACAAATATCGCTTTTATCCCACTTTGGGTAAAAGGAATGGATAAAATTCGAATGAAATGCTCGCTTACATTTACTAATCGGATCACACACAACAATAAGTTTTATAACATCAAGTTACTGGTGCGTTTTCTTATTATCAATGTGCAACCAACCAACAAATAACAACTCACACGTCTCGGTATTTAAGAATATACAATATTATCGACTCACAATCACTCGTGATAAAATCCATGAAGTGATTCTCGTGAACTTGGGTTTAATCTAATACTCTAATCTTATCAAAGCACTCATGAACTTTGCAGCAAACTTGTACTATGTCTAAACACTCTAGAAAATCTACAGACTCTTCATGACAGTCCTGTTTCATACTTACTTCCAAAGTATGACCGACTATGGAGGTTCGAATAATCCATTTATTCTAGAAGTCAAAACATGCAAAATTTAAACAAAATAATAATACTTAATCCCATATGGCCCCAAAACTTTTGAGTGTAAATAAAACACTTTTATTTAAACACCATATTGATTACTCATTATTAATTGTTCAATGTTTCAGCTAATCAACTTATTACTTGAATTACAACAATAGTTGTCCCATGCACCAAGCATGCACACTATGTTTCCTATGGTCGATGCTTTGTGAAATAGATTAATTGAAATTTTTTCCAATGATGCTCATTTCACAATTCCTAATCATCATCATTAGTGTAAGAACACAAGGTCTTTACCACCATCAGAAAATGTTAGATTCTAACATTTTATGCAACGATCCTTTCGTAAAGTCATAGCACAAAAGTCACCAAGACTTGGCCAATGAAAATACTAAGTACTCTATCAGAAATTGTTACAAAATAGTTCTATAGATTTGATGTCTCTCACTCAAAGCACATTCCTTTGAGGATCCTTTTTGCATAAAATTTTCTAATCTAGAACTAAATTCTTAATTTCCAACTCCTAATATGGAAACATTTACATATTTGCCATACGAAAACTCATTCTTAATAGAATCTTATCTATTCATAATAATGTCGATATGGACCATCATTGTTTAATTATTTAAGTCAAAAACAGTTCTAGTCCATTTTCCCTCTTAATGCGCTAAGCATTTGGAAAATTTTAGAACGATCAAACATTATAGTATATGCAGTCGATCCTATACTCGAAGCATATGGGACACGATTCATAATGTCTTACATAAAGACGTGATACTTTTACCAGTCTTTTTCTATAATATTTCTAATTGCCATGTTTTCACAATTTTGATTATGAAAAGGGATGTCGTAATCATAACCAAATTTTGAGAATGCAATTATCCTTTCCATACATAGAATTTCGTCATGTTGAACCATTCCAACACAACATTATATATATATATATATATATATATATATATATATATATATATATATATATATATATATATATATATATATGACTAAATTTAATTAAAATCCCACAATCTAAGCCTTTAGATTTGAAATGAAGTATAATATTCTCTCCCTTAATTATAGCAAAACTACTTTTCAACCCTTGTGACTCTGCAAAGTATAACTCATGTTTTCTATAATTAATATTGTTAACTTGTAACACCTACCATAATAATCATGCTCCCATTAACATGATGATTATTTCCTTATTGGCATAACACTTATGCTCCCACTAGCTTTGACATGTATTCAAAAATAGTTTTCCTTAGATTGCTTATGTGTGTCTAAACAATTTTAAGAACTCATGTTACTAAGTCTCAAAATGTTTAGACTAATTGCGAAATCTCACAATTCGAACTATGACGAGGGATGTCGTAATCATAATCGAATTTGAGAATACAATTTACACAACTGCTATCTCTTTAAAATCTCTCCTAGTGATAGCATTTCCTCACAATCATTTTCATCAAGGAGAAAAATTTTATGACACTTAGATTTTATAGCGTATGTGTTCCTATCCATGTAAATTTGTCATAACAACAATCATAAGACAATGTTTGTGACAAATCCAACTCATATGGACTAAACTTGTTCAATCTTAATTTCTTGCCTCATGGCAGCACGAGTGCCCACCATTGCTTCCAGGTTGTTAACCAGCTCACCCTTACCTATGAGTGTACTTTCCATTGATCAAGGTGCTTGCCTTTATGCATTCAAATGAGAACTTATAAAACTCACATACATAATTAATTCAACTAGAATGGCACAGAAACAAAATTATGTCAACATGATAGATTGTAAACCTCAAGTCATGTGCTAGTGATGATTAACTAGGTTCATTCTTGAATTTTCTCTTGAAACTTTTCAGGACATTTAAGACTCCCACTGATTCCTTGACATATAAGTTTCTCTTTTCAAGAAACATTTCTTGACAAAACAAATATTCAAGAGTTAGTGTAGCTTCTTATCATGTTCAACACTTCACCCAATTGGTCCTAGTTGGTCTTTATCTTATACAAGACATCACAACTTACCAATTTCAAATGTACATAAATAAGAAACTTTCCTATTATACATTTGATAAGTGTTACAAACCTACTTAAGACCTTTCACTCAAGTCACAATCTTGACTCTAAGACTTGATATTAGAACGAAGTATGAGTGACTTCTCGATTTAACCATTTCTACGATTCTCGATTCCTCTTCTTAGGCATGCAATTGCACTAAGACTTGCTTAGAGGATCAATTGAGACTTGGTTCTTAATCATTAAGACTTATCACAAACACAGAATAAAAGTTACTTCCCTTCTTCTTAGAATAGAGAAACTTTTATCTTTCTGCCTACTAGATTCTTCATATTTGTTCTGCTATTGATTGAAACTCTTTCAATCGACTCAGAATTATACTTAATCTTATAAGAATAACCATATTTACTAAACTTTAGTAAATCATGACGAATTTCTTTATCACTCTCATGGTGGACTTGATCAACACACAACCTAGTGTACTCGATCTCCTAGTCCTTTACTTGACACTTTGTCAAGGAATTAGTCTAAATTTCCCAAATGTTAAAGTTTTTCATTCATCACACAATACACATTGCATGATTCCAAGTTTCTATCCATTTGAAACTTGGATGATGAGAAACTCTCCCTATTTGGTAAACTCTCGACACTTCCACAAATAACCTAATTAAGAATCAAATCCATTTTGCTAATAATAGAAATACACAAACATCAAATTTTCATACATACCATTGTAAGGATAAATAAGATAAAACTCAAAATTTATTTTATTGCAGAAAAACTTTTCCTTACAATGCAATTTAACTGAAAAACTATGCTATTACTTATTTCTACTCTAACTCTAAAGTAGCAGCTCAAAAATCCGATCTTTGAATCCATGCGATCGAAATCCATTTCTTCGTAATCAGATCCAGCATGCTTCTTCTTTAATCTTCCTTCCTTTTCTTCATTCCTGAAAAACATCAAAATGTAATCTTATCACATCATGTATTAAGATCCAAAAAATCGGAACTTATAGAGTTAGTTAATGGATTTTACTTGAAGTAGGGTCATACGTCTTGACTCTCCCATCTCTTAGATCTCTAAGGCAAACAGGGTAGCTTCGTCTCCAATGCCTTTTCTCTTGGCAATAAAAGCAAATGGACTCTTTTGGCACATTACATGGGACAATCTCATGCTTAGTCCTTTCTGGACTTCCAATGTTGCTAGTATCCATAGAATCTTAGGAGTTTGACTCACCAGACAAATTTGCTTGACCAACATGCCAAATCATTGTTGATTCAGCAGCTATAAGCAAATAAGTGAGATCAATGGTGAATGTCGAGGCCAAAAAAAATAATAACCCTAAATATTACACACTAAAATAGTGTATAGTGGTAAAGGGGTCGAATCCATGGAGATTGGTTCAATTTATAACTATATGAGAAATCTCTTTGTAAAAATACTTGTAAAATAACAATAAGAATAAAATAGGGGTTTTGGTGTTTTGAAATACCTGAAACAAACTATAATTAACTATGATTTTAAATAGACAATTTCAACAAAAATAAGGGTTTGATGTAAAATCAATAAGGGAGAGATGGTTGACTTAAAGTTTCCTCACATTGACTTTTGATGAACATATCATTAGAATCCAATGGTGCAATACTTTGAATTAAATCCTTAATTTGGCTATAGTAATCCAAGGAGCTTGAGATTACCTAGACTTTTCTTAATTGTTGAAATGGCTAGAGAATATCATAACAATTTCCTTAGTCAAAGTCACTAATTCCAAATAGCATGTAATTAGTGAAAGTCAACTAGCATTAAGAACCAAAAAGTCACCAAATCCAAGAGGAGTCAATTGCTTTCACTACCATGTTGGAGAAAATGTTTTTATGATTTTGTGAAGCAAAAACAACACAAAAATCATTTGTTGCTTTCTAATTTGAGGATCCTGTACTGAATCAAGAAATTAGCCAACTAATCACCACAAACACATTTAAACTCATGAATAAAAACATACTAGTAGTGATAATATGATAAAGCACAAAACATTTCCATAAAGATTTAAGAACAAGTTCATGGATTCTTCAACATTCAACAAAAGTTCAAAGGATTCAACAAGTAGTCAACCAAGATTTGTTTAGCTAAGCATGGCTAAACTCAAAGGAACAAAGTTAGATAAGATTGTACCAAACATTTTACAATAATCAAGAGGTGAAATCAAGATGTTCTTGAGGTGTTCTTGGCCTTCAAAAGTACCCCAAAATCCAGAGAGAAAGTGTCAAACTCGGACCTCCAAGATAAGGCTGAAGAGGCACACCAACCTTCTCAATATAGAGCTCTAAGTAAAATCCCAAAATTTCCCTTGTCAGGAATCCACGCGAGCCGCGGGGAATCTTAGATAGGCCGCGTGACTTTCACGGGTTTTTGGGTTCCTTCATTTCTTGGGCCGCAATAGCTAGTCCATTGGCCCGGTTCGAGTCCAATCAACTTCTAACCCATTTTTCTTCAATATTTCTTCAATTTGAGCCCAATTTGTCTCTCCACATCACTCAAAACTTCCGCAAACTCCTAAACATTGATCTTGCACACCCAAGAATTCTCTCGTGCCCTTTCAAATTTAAAGTTCAACACTTCCACACCTTCAAGTAATTGATAAGCCCACTCCATGAATCACCTCCATAGCCATCAATCACAAAATCCCCATTTCCCTTCAAGCCCAATCGCCTCCCAAGAGTCCTGCTCCGCTAGTCTCCAAGAAAACCTGCAATAATGCTCAAGAAACTAGGAAGTACCCGAAATGATCATAAAAATAACAAAAGGGAAAATATGAATGGAAATTAACTAAAATGCAAATGAAATGTGCTAAAATAAGCTATAAAAAGAAGTAAATAAAATGAAGCTATCAATTAATTAGGGTCACATCATGTTACATCATATAGTACTCTCTTACGAACTCACCATATGATTCAGGAACTGACTAAAGAACCCAGTCAACGACCAACTCACCTAAAATCTCGACACCCAACATCCTTAAGACGTGTGCAAACACATGTTTCCCATCTTCGTGTTTACTTGCCAAAAAGGGCTTGAGTGAGCTTGAACTTTTGAAGCCTTTGAACTTGTTGGTTAGGGAGAACAATTAGAGGAGGTGGAGGAAGTGAAGCATGATTCTCATTTCCTTGATCGTATCTTGGAACGTCATCTTCATTCAGAAAGCTTGTTCCAAAGGATTTGGGAAGACCATTGTAAGATTTAGACATCTACAAAACAGGAGAAAATTCAAGTCAGTTGATAAGAATCCTTGATGTAACACCCAAAATGAAACATCATTGTGTTGAATCCTAGCCTTGATGTTTCATTTTTCAACGATGAGATTTTCAAAACAAAATTTTCATTTTTCGACAACCAAATTTATATAAAACGTTCTTAAAAAGTATTCCACAATAGTTATCAAATCA
The DNA here is from genome assembly GCF_052625555.1 of Lactuca saligna. NCBI lineage: Eukaryota > Viridiplantae > Streptophyta > Magnoliopsida > Asterales > Asteraceae > Lactuca > Lactuca saligna. The sequence continues at coordinate 77,794,185 of NC_136421.1, forward strand.
AAACATATCCCAAGATCACAAATCAAATCTCCTCTCTGTGTGTACGGGTCACGCCGACGCCTTTCCACGGTCCTTGCTAGTACCTGAAACACATAACAAAACAACTGTAAGCATAAATGCTTAGTGAGTTCCCCAAAATACCACATAAAACACATATGCCACTCGATGCTACTGTATGACCCTCCGGTCGATGTGTCTCAGCGGGACCCTCTAGTCCCGTAGCTCGTTGGACCCTCTGGTACGATCATAGCTCGCTGGGCCCTCCGGCCCGGTCTGTCTCGTTGGACCCTCCGATTCGGTCTATACAATTATATATCATAGCTATATCACATAGAACATAATCTCATACATGAAACACAATCTCATACATAGCACATAAGACTCTCCGGTCAACTCATAATACCACTCTAGGTAACGTATAGTGAGAAGACTCACCTTGTGTAAGTCGGTAACTCGGAAATCTCAGACTCTGTGAAAATAGGATCTTGCCTCCTCCTAATCATACAAAATAAACACTCGGCATCAACATATTTCCCAAGGCTAGACCATTCCTTCTCTTAGCACTGTCAGGAGGTTAAAAGACCATTTTACCCCTCTCATGGTGCAAATACCCTAAAGTTGACCAAACCCTAAAAGTCAACAAAAGTCAACCCTCTGGGTTACGCTACGTGTAGCAAACATGTACGTTGGGCGTACCCGGTGCCTTCATAGTATCGGGGTGCGTCACCCCCTACGCTGCGCGTACTGGGATTACACCCAGCTTAAATCCCGGTTAAGCCATATTGAGTATTTTGGTCTTAAACGGTTAAGACAAGAACTTATATTCCAGATCTGACTTCTCTAAGGGTCCTTACTCCATAAAGTTTAAACCTTCAAGCCTTGCATGGCTGTAAAGATCATCTATCACTCAAAACACCTTTCCTCTATTCCTATTACGATCCTAACTCATGCATGACTCAATATCTACGACCAAGATTGGATTTTTATGAATCCTCAACACATACTACACTAGGGAAGGCCAGATCTAGGCTTATGGACACTCTTTGCACACAAAGTCTCCACCTTTGAACCAAAAACCCTAAAATGGGTCCAAAAAGAAAAACTCTTGAAGGACAAGGAAAACTTTGAGCTTTTTACCTCAAAAGGCATCTCCAACCACTGTAGAACTCGGATCTACTCTTGCTCTTCCACTTCTAGCTCCAACAATGGCTTCCTCTTCTCCTTCTTCACCTCAAAAAGGTACCTTTAAGCTCAAGAACACACACACAAGCTTAAACATAAATTTCTGCACTCTAAGGGCTCACTCAAGGCGATATGGTGGCTGGGGCAAAGGAAAAAACATTCCTTTTATAGTGCACAAGCCAAAAATTAGGGTTTGCATCTAGGCACACTACGCCCAATGTAACCCTGGGTACACCCAGAGTACCCAGGCGAGTCCGCGTTCAAAATAATCACATGAGTACATGAGTACGCTTACCTGGATTTTGGGCTGTTACAATTCTCCCCCACTAGAACTAGACTTCGCCCTCGAAGTCTCATGTTGACAACAACTCCGGATGCTGCTCCCGCATCTCCGACTCTGGCTCCCAAGTCAGCACGGACCCCCTCCGATGCTGCGACTGAACCTGAACTAAGCGCACCTCCTTGTTTCTCAGAACCTTGGTCTTCCGATCCAAGATTGCAATCGGCCTATTGACATAATTCAGACTCGCGTCCACCTGGATATCCTCCAGTGGTACCACTGCCGACTCATCGGCTATACACTTCCTCAGTTGTGACACGTGGAAAGTATCATGAATCTGGTCCAAATCCGCAGGTAGCTCCAAGCGATACGCTACCCTGCCCACCCTCGCGATCACTCTAAACAGCCCAATATACCAGGGCCCCAGCTTTCCCCTCTTCCTGAATTAGATCACTCGTTTCCAAGGAGACGCCTTCAGGAGCACGAAATCCCCAACCTAGAACTCGAGCTCGGATCGTCGCCTATCCGCATAACTTTTCTGGTGACTCTGAGTGGTCAACAACCTCTATCTGACCTGTTGTATCTGCTCTGTCGTCTAAAGCACTATCTATGTACTACCCATCACACGTTGCCCTACCTCACCCTAGTAAATGGGGGTCCGACACCTCCTCGCATACAACAGCTCAAAGGGTGGCATACCAATGCTCGAGTGATGGTTGTTGTTATAGTAAAACTCAGCCAAGGGCAAATATGTGTCCCAACTCCCGCCGAAATCCAGTACACATGCCCGAAGCATGTCCTCGAGCGTCTGAATTATCCGATCGCTCTATCCGTCGGTCTGTGGGTGGTATGCGGTACTAAAATGCAGCCTCGTACCCAATTCCTCATGAAATTTCTTCCAAAATCTGAAAGTGAAACGCACATCTCGATCTGAGATAATCAAGATCGGTACTCCATGCCACGATACCACCTCTCTCACGTACAACTCTGCCAGCCTCCCCGTAGAAGAGCTCTCACTGATGGCAAGGAAGTGAGCGCTCTTCGTCAACCTATCCACAATCACCCAAATATCTTCGACACCCTTAGGAGTCCTCGGCAGTGTGGTGATAAAATCCATGGTAATCTGTTTCCACTTCTACTCGGGAATCTATAACGGCTGCAACTTACCATGCGGACGCTGGTGCTTGGCCTTAACCTTGTGACAGGTCAAGAACCTCTCTACGAACCATGCGACATCCCTCTTCATATAGGGCCGCCAATACTCCCTCTTCAGGTCCAAATACATCTTAGTGGCCTCAGGGTGGATCGAGAACTTTGATCTATGTGCCTCCTCCATCAAGATGGTACGCGTTCCGCCCACAAACGGTACCCGAACCCGACCCTAAAAGGTCATAAGTCCTCGACTATCAGTAACGAACTCCGATACCTGCCCGATCACTCGCTCCCTTTTGTGGTTCTCTGGTTTCACGGCCTTCGCCTGGGCCCTTCGAATGGTGTCCCACACCGGAGTCATCACTGTCAATCTCATGTAAACATCTTGTCACAACTGGAAATTTTGTGTCTTGTAAACTATACACTCAAGCTAAAGTGAATCAAAAGCTTAAGAACATGTGTAACACCCATGATTGTAACAACAAAATTTCAATCAAATACACCATACAATCATTCAAATGGTCAACAAACAATTGGAAACCCTAGAAGTTCTTATTTAGGTCCACTTTGGACTAGAACTCCCTTATTGGATCCAAATGGACCAATAAGCTTCCAATTGGACTATCATGGGCTTAGAACCCTAATTGGGCTCTAATTGGACCCACATTCATTTATTTCAATATTATGGGCCATATTGGGCCTAGAATGAAATAAATTGAAAGCTTTGATCCATGATTAACCTAATCTAGCTTATTAAAACATAAAAATCACAATTTTATTTTATAAGGCCAATAAATACCTAAGACTAACTCTAATATTGGGCTTAGGAGCAAAAAGCCCAAATTTTCCTTTTTCCTTCCATGTTTTCGGCCCAAAACAAGCCCAAGAGAAAGGTTTGACTTTCTCATGCCACCTCACTATTAACTAAAGGACTTCCATGCAAGAAACTCATATCTCCATGCAAACCTCACCTCAAATATCATTTCTTCTTCCTCTCTCTCTCACTCTCGGCCGAGCAAACACACACACACCACAAAAATCTCATCCAAACTCTCTAAGTCTAGAATAACAATCCTCCCTCCTTCTTCAAAATTTTCGTGAATCTAAGAAGCTTTCAAGAGGATCTTGCAAGTTAATCATCATCTTAGGTAAGTTTTTACTTATATCCATGATCTAGCTACTTCACTCCATCAAAAACCTCTTCTAAATCTATTCCAACTTGTGATCATGCACCTTAGAAGTCACCAAACTCGAGATCTACCAAGGAAAGGTGCTAAGGCCGAAAATCACCAAACTTTCTTCCATATTCTCTTCAAAAACCGAAAGCTTCAAACAAGGTGAGCTTCATACCCCCTATTTTCGGTTTTCATGAGTTTTTTTTTTTTGGGGGGGGGGGGGGAATACAAGTGAAAGTGTAGATCTATATGTATTTTGTATGCTTGGTATGATTCCATGCTTATATGTGTGATTTTTGTGTGTTATAATGTTGGATACAGTCATAAAACCCCTCAAAACCGAGATATACCTCTAGTTAAAAGACTCTAGCATCAATTATGCTTCTACATACAAAGTATTTCTAGAAAAGTTGTTATATGGTTTAGTAACAATTTCTTTGAGCTAAAAACACCATTTTTGGACCTAAAATGCGAAAAATACAAACTTTAAGGGCCTAAATTGACAAATCACGAACTTTGATGGTTGAACTATGTCAAAACAGTTTCAATAAAGAAATTTCTGGAAATATACTTATTTAGAGGATTAAAAACATAAACTTCAAGCTTAATGGGCTAAAAATGACATTTTAGGCCCAATGAGGCCCATTATGCGAGATTTTCTGTTTTGGAGGGTCAAAACTGCATTTTCCTGTAAAACAGTGGACTATAAGTGTTCCAAGTCCTTTTCAAAGGTTTAAAATGCTTTTTAAATTTAAAAAGGACTAAAGTTGCAAAAAATTTTCAAATTGGGCCAAAATTGTCAAACTTTCGAAAAAGAAGGGTTATAGCCGAGAAAAACTGAAATTCAGGGACTTAAGCTGTTTTCTATGAAAAATATGCTGGAAAATACTTATTTCAATAATTTTTGGTATTAAAATGTCAAGAAAATTGATTTAAGGACCAAACCGGAAAGTTTTTAAATAAAGGGTTGAAAAAGTAAATTTTTACAAATAATGAGGGGCTGAAAACAGAAAATTCTCAAGACTAGTTCAATACATGCAAATTGATCCAATGATGATACCACAATTATCGACGAAATACAATACATTACAACACCAAAAGTCGTTGTCAAATGAATTGGTTCGGTCTCGAACCAATAAAAATCCGAAATTACTAACACGACAACATTATGACATTACGACATTACGATAACGATTGGGAAGTCACTATACATGCGAGTGTGCACAGACGTCTACGCAGCACCTTTGGGCCCCAAAAGTGTAAAATCTTGTTCGTTGAGCCTAGCTAGCCCAATGACCTGATCTTAAGGCCCGAAGACCTCTCTCTTACGAAGTGTTGGGTTTCACCGATCCGACATAACGTAAAAGGACTTTCAATGGCTTGTATACTACTGGTCCCCAAGGGTCCTTTGGTATTGCTAGTAAAGTCTACCTTTTCATGCGAGGCGGGTCTGGGACCCCTCGTACCTTTTATCCCCAACCGGCTAATGGAGTTATTGAGGCCTTCGTGTCCTCGTTCTCTTCGGGTGTGGGACTACACGTAGTCAGGGTGGTTGGAGAACGTGATTAGTACGGACGACGCCTTCGGGATCGTTAGTATCGCTATAGACTAGTCGTTTGTGTAACGTGTGTTTGTAGCAAATAATCATGCTCAACAATAATCCAACGTCGCCTGGTACCGGCAACATCACACGTTGCAATTGTTTCAATGTACGAATTAGGAAAACATCAGGTTTTCCTAGGGTATTTCAATACATACGGATTCGGAATACACCCAAATTTTAAATGAACAAATTTTACAAGTATAGAAACAAACAAGCATACATATGGATCTTCACACATTTTTGACTTTACTATTTTCAGAAAATATCGGATTTTCTGGTGTTTCTCAAAACATTACAAACATTGGATTTCAAACATTACTTATGAACTCACCAACATTTCATATGTTGACGTTTTTCAAAATACTTGTATTCTCAGGTAACAGATAAAGTGGAGGATGAATTGTACTCTATGACGTTTTGCTGTGGTTTAATTTAGTAGCAAACAGTTATTTTTTAGAATGTCATGTTTTGGGAACAATGTAATGGATGTAAACGCTACCAGTTGTATCATTCCAAATGTTGGTGATGTATAATGTTATGTTTCATGTATATGCAATGTGATGGTATTCAATTGAGTCACGATAGCCCTCGGACGTTTCCGCCGTCTGGTTCGGGGGTGTGACACATCTCGCATCGGGGTGCCCTCCGCCCTACGGCTCAGGGCATCGGCTACAAAATTAGCCTTGCCCGGGTGGTATAGGATCTCGCAATCGTAATCCTTTACCACATCCAACCATCTTCTCTGGCACATATTCAGGTTGGGCTGATCCCTCAGGTACTTGAAGCTCTTGTGGTCTGTGTATATGGGACACCGAACCCCATACAGATAGTGATGCCAGATCTTGAGGGTGAACACCACTGCCCCCAATTCCAGATCGTGGGTGGGATACCTCGACTCATGAGGTTTCATCTGCCTCGATGCATATACTATCACATGCCCCCTCTGCATAAGCACCGCTCCCAACCCTGATATCGATGCATCACAGTACGCCACAAAATCCTCCATCCCTTCCAGGATTGCGAGCACCGGAGCTTCACACAATCTCTAGAGAAGTGTCTCAAATGAGGTCTGCTGCTCCGGAACCCATGAAAAAGCAACACCCTTCCGGGTCAACTTGGTGAGTGGCATGATGATCTTGGAGAAATCCCTGATAAAACTCCGATAATAGCCAGCCAACCCTAGGAAACTCCTGATCTCGGTAGGTGACCTCGGCACCTTCTAACTCATCACTGCCTCAATCTTGACCGGATCGACCAATATCCCTTTTTGGTTAACAAGGTTCCCTAGGAACTGGACCTCCCCTAACCAAATCTCACACGTGGAGAATTTGGCGTAAAGCCTCTCCGATCTTAGGACTCCGAGGATCTCCCTTAAATGCTCCTCATGCTGCTCTCTGGATCTCGAATACACCAACATATCATTGATGAAAACAATCACCGAACGATCCAACATCGGCCTACACACCCTATTCATGACCACGAACTCATAATGCCCGTAACGAGTCCTCAACGCTGTCTTCTGGATATCTTCATCCCGAATCCTCATTTGGTGATATCCCGACCTCAAGTCTATCTTGGATAACAAAGATGCTCCTTGCAACTGATCGAACCGATCGTCGATCCTCGGTAACGGATAACGGTTCCTAACCGTCAACTTGTTCAACTCCCGGTAATCAATGCACATCTGGTGTGAACCATCCTTTTTCTTGACAAAAAGGATCAACGCTCTCCAAGGTAAGCTACTCGGTCTAATAAACCCCTTTCCCAGCAGCTCCTGAAGCTGCGAGGATAAATCTTGCATCTCGGGTGGTGCAAGGCGATAGGGTGCCTTGGCAATAGGTGCTGCCCCCGGTACCAAGTCGATACGAAACTCCACCTACCTCTCGGGAGGCACACCCGACAACTCCTCGGGGAAAACATCAGGGAACTCCCGCACAATCGGGACCTCATCAATCGAACTTAGCCTCCCAGCGGCCGCTCGGGTGTCCACCACATAGGCCACAAACCCCCTACAACCCTGCTGTAAACTCTGCCTCGCCCTAGTAGCCGAACAAAATGCTGACTCAAGACGGGTACCCTCACCGTACACCATAAGTACTCCCCCACTAGGGTCACGAATCATCACCAACTGACCCTCTTAATCTATAATAGCTCCAAATTGGCTCAACCAATCCATGCGCACTATGACACATACGTCCCCCATCAGAATCGAGACTAGATCGATCGGGAACCCTACACCGAAGATCTCAAGTCTACATCCTCGAATCACCTCCGTGGCATACACTGCTCGCTCGTTATCTATAGAAACTCACAGAGGTCGACTCAATGCCTCTTGACAAATACTGATATGATGACTAAAAGCTAACGACACAAAAGATCGACTCGTTCCCGAGTCAAATAGCACTAAGGCAGGTACATAATTCACAAGAAAGGTACTTACGCATAACATAATATAAGCATAATATCTCAGACTTAAAATAAATAGAGAGAAGAATACATACCAGCGACAACGTCGAGTGTTGCACGGACCTCCTCCGCTGTCAACTGGAAGGCTCTCCCACGAGCCTTCGGCGCCTCGACCTTTGCTGGCTGAACCTCGGGAGCCCTAGCAGCAGGCGCAGATACCTGTGCTAATCCCTGATGTAGCTGAGGGCACTCGGCCTTCCGATGGCCGGTCTGGTTGCAATGGAAGCAAACAGAAAATCCTTTGGGGCAATCCCTCAAGATATGCCCCTCCTTCCCGCAGTTGTAGCATACTCCCACTTTGCACGACCCCTCGTGACTCTTTCCGCACTTACCACAAGTGCGGCTCTTCGCGCTCCCAGATCTCGAATCAGCGGGCCTGGCCCGCTTGGCTGCCGGTTGAGGCTGTGCCGGTCGCCGATCCTTCCCCTGAGACTTCGTCTCCTCCCTGGCCTGAGTCTCCAGCTCTATCTCCCTCTTCCGGGAATTTTCCTAGAGCTTGGAAAATGTCCAGTAAGTCGAGTTCGCCACGAACTCTCGAATATCTCTGCTCAGAACACTCAGATACTGTCTCATGCGATCCTGCTCCGTAGACACCTGCTTAGGGAAAAACATCACCCTCTCATGAAACTTCCGCGTAATCACAGTGACTAAATCAGTACCCTGCTTGAGGGTCAAAAACTCCTGATCCAATCATTCCCTTTCCACATGGGGAATGTGACAGCCCCAATTTCTCGGCCAGAAAAGACCGATTTGTTTATGCTTTGTTTTATAAATCAGAGTAATCGTTTAAAGAAAACGGTTGCAGAATTTGTTCCCAAAACAAGATATGATAAAAACTTATCAAAACATTTCTCAAAGAGAATGTATTTTCATTAAATAATAAAACCTCAGGATGTCATGTTCCAATACAGACACATAAGCATAAACAGAACATACATTCATTTACTCTAGTGATTTACATCTCCTTTAATCTCTCAGTGCAAAGCAGCTTCGTATCGATACCTGTGATACAATTAAATTGAGTGGGTCAGGCTTGGGAGCCTGGTGAGTATATAGGGTTTTCAACCCACAATAATATAATTATTATATTCAACCATCAAACAATCAACTCAATTACCCATCCCTATTATCTTCTTTATTTCTTAGGATTTTACCCTAGGAATTCAACTACCCGTCATTCATTCATTCCTAAGGATTGACCTAAGGAATTAGCACAAACTTCCATTGCTACATAAGGCGCATCTGCCAACATTATCCTTTAAGCGCCTCTGCCAGGATTACATCATACACTATGAGGCGCGACTGCCAGGTTTATGACATTCTCTTTTAGGCGCATCTGCCGACATTATCCTATAAGCGCATCTGCTAGGATTATCCTATAAGCGCATCTGCCAGGATTACGACATTCACTACTTGGTGCATCTACCGATATTATTCTCAAACGTATCTGCTAGTATTATGATATTCTCTAATTGGTGCATCTGCCAATATCATTCTTAATTGTCTTTCATACCTCATCGTTTTATCACACACCAACTATCTCATCAACCCATGTTCTACCCAACATAATCGTAGATATAAAATACATATACAGTTTAACTCATTTAAAAACTATATAAAACATCCATCCCACACTCATCTCAAATAAACAACAATATATAAACACATAGCACGTATTTTATAACAAATACTTCATATTTATGTGTTAAAAGAAAGTAACTACACACTCACCCAAACATATACTTAATACATTCAAACAATACTTGTATTAAAATCGTGTTCATGGAAGGGACTATACACTCACACATATAAACAACTTTATATTATACACATAGCACGTATATCGTAGCAAATGCTTAATACTTATGTGTTAGAAGAAAGTAACCACACACTCACACATATAAACGACAATATACCTAATACACTCAAACGATAATTGTATTATTATTGTGTTTATGAAAGATAGTATACACTCACTTGATCAAAAGATGATCGGACAGCACTACGACTTGCAAAAGTAGTAATCCTCAGCAGATCTGGAAGATCTCTACAAAAATCGAACTTCTTGCGGGCAGAGCTTCGGCTTGGAAACTGCACTTCTCGGGATCTTCGGGATCTCGGGACTTGCTTTGGGACTCTGGAATATTACCGGGGCTTCGGGGTACTTCTGGCATGCAAATCGATGCAAAACGGGAGAGAGAAGAGAGAAAATAGCAACCCTAAACGGCTGGCCCTTCAAATCTATTTATAGGTCAAATTTGGCCCTTTCCACGTCGTGGCAACCTTTTTCCACGTCGTGGGCTTGGTCGTCACTGCATGAGTCATCCCAAGTTGCATCTTGGGGCCTCCCGGAGGTGTCAGGACACTTGCCACGTCGTGGTCTCTGACAGTTTTGGGGTTTCGCGCCCCGAACTTCAGAAATTCATAACTTTCGCATACGAACTCCGTTTTCGACGTTCTTTATATCGACGCGAAGGTGAGATTATTCTCTACAAGTCTCGTTTAGACTCCATTGGCTAATTTTGACTTTATTTTTAATATATTATAAGTATATTACTTATATATTATCTATAGTAGGCCGGGACAGGAAAACTCCGTTCGAAATTCATAACCCCTTCATCTGAACTCCGTTTTCATCTGTCTTTTTATCATTGGAATACTATCTAATAAATCTTCAAATCTTGTTTAGATCACTAAGGATAGATATCTATCTACCTTAAGATCACTATTTACGTCGCGCTGGGTCGCGTTGGGTCGTGCCAGTTCTGTCGCGAAACTTCGACAGGTCATAACTTCTTCGTTATAACTCGGATTTTGGCGTTCTTTATATGCACGGAAACCTTGTGACATATACTAAAAATTGGTTAAAATTAATCCTTATAAATAATCTTCCATAAAAAAGTCATTTTTTGATGCTTATCATCTCTAAATTGACTAGCCCGGATCTACGGGCGTTACAGGGAACGTACTCATCACGAAACATGGTGGTGAACCTTTCCCAGGTCACCGCAGTAAGCTCAGCTGGGGTGAAATCTGCTGACACGAACTTCCACCAGTCCTTCGCCCCCAGGCGAAGCTGGTTCAGCGCGAACTGCACTCTCAAATGCTCCGGACACGAACAAGTGTAAAAGCATCCCTCAAAATCTGTAATCCATCTCATAGCAGCAATCGGATCTTGTGTACCATCGAACTCGGGTGGCTTCGTGTTGTTGAACTCCCAATACAACAACGAATCTCCCCCCTACGGCCTGGCAGCCGCGAAGGCTGCGGTGGCTGTAGCAACAGTAGCATTAGTCAGAGTGGCATACAGCTCATCACAAGTCTCAATCAATGTGGTCTTGATAGACCCAAACATATCCGGTATCTAAGCCCGTATGACCGCAGCCACCTCCTCATGAATCAACCGACGGATCTCATCATCTCTGACACCGCTTCTCCAAGGTGTGTGTCGTGTCCCAATCATAATATCTCAAAAATACAACATAAAAACATCAGAGACTCGATTGATCATACTCGCAATCGATAATGCAACCCTACTCGTCCTCTAGTATCCTAAGGATTCTTATTTGGACTGCTCACTGATCCGGTGTCTTCAGTAGTATGGGCCCTATACTACCGACCACACCGCATCAGCATTCACCCCAAGTCCTCCTCCTTGGATCCCGGATCGCAAGTACTCTACTCTCGCTATGCATTGGCCACCCTCCGGTAGACCTCTCATGAGCTCCTAATTGCTACCTACTCACTCTCAAGGCATCTCATAGCAGCAGTAATCTCCTAGGCTAAGGCATAACAAATCAGGCCACTCTAGTCCTAATATGAATTCATAGCCTACTCTAGCAAGCAGAACATAACATATCATATCTCATAACACATAATGTAAGGATATTTTGGGGATTCACCGTTCGGGCGCTGGCTGACCGTACACATTGTTCCGCTCTGCTTGTCTCTAAACCTCTTACTCTTTTTAGAAAATTTAGTTTTATTGTTGAAAATTTCTCAAATCCTCAGTTTGAGTTCAGATACGCCCGAAGGTGCATCCGAGTCCCTCATACCAAGGCTCTGATACCAACTTGTAACGAGGAGATTTTCAAAACAAAATTCTCATTTTTTAACAACCAAATTTATATAAAACATTCTCAAAAAGAATTCCACAATAGTTATCAAATCAAAACATACCACAAGATCACAAATTAAATCTCCTATCTGTGTGTACGTGTCACAACTGGCATTTTTGCTAGGGAATTCTATTCTTATGAAACCATGATCTATTGTAAGGCTTGTAATCTAAGTAAATACTCTACTCTATCCTCGTTCAAATACATCTCATATGTGCAAATAAGGGTTGGAAACCCTTGAAGTCTCGGTTTAAGTCCATTATGGACTAGGATTTCCTTATTGGGCCTAATGGACCAATAAGCTTCCAATTTAACTATCCTGAACATAGAACTCTCAAATGGGCCCTAATTGGATCCATATACTTGAAACTTAATATTATAGGCCTTATAAGCCTAAAATGAACTAGGTTAACTTTAATGGGCCTTATTGGGTCACAACAAATTTATATAGCCCTAATGGGTCATAAAAATCATCCCTTGATTTATTTGGGCCTAAAATTACCTAATTGAATCATAATATGGGCTTAAACACAAAAAGCCCAATATTCTTTCTTTCCCTTCTCCTCTTTTCAGCCCAACAACCAAAATGGAGGAAGAGTTGACTTCCATTTGCCACCTCCTTATTACCTTATGGATTTCCATGCACCATCCCATACATCCATGCAACTCCCTCTCTCTTCTTCTCTCTTCTCTTTAATTCTCGGCCACACTCTCATTTCTACAACTTCTCTTGTTTCTTTCAAACTCAACAATACTTCTCTAGGTCATCTAACACTCTTCCATCCACCTTCCTCAAGAAAACCGTGAGTATAAGGAAGATCTTCAAGAGAATCACTTCAAGCTTCATTTTGCGGTAAGATCTTACAAATCCAAGTGTCATACTTCATCTTTAAACTCATTTACTCCTCTTACACCCATGTGTTCATGAATCATACTCTTATAGCACCTTAGAGCTCGAAAATCATCTCCATAACACATCCAGGGCCGAGATCTCTTCACTTCTTCATCAAAACCGACTTCCAAACCAAAAGGTGAGTTTATACCCCCTTGGTTTCTGTTTTCACTTGTTTTTAGGTGGAGAATACAAGTCATATGTGTAGATCTATGTATATATGCATGATTATGTGTGCTTTCTTGAAACATTTGGTGATTATGTGTTGATTTCTTCACTAATCTAAAAATATGTTAAGAAACTTGAAGTGTATCACTAGTATCTTCATATGAATCATGAGAAAAGTATATTTTATCATATATAATACATGTAAACTTGTAGATCTGGTATTTGTATACTTGATATAGCAAAAATGAGTGTTGTGATCAAAGATCTATAAACTAAACTCATAAAACAGACCTTGACAGGAAAGTTTTAGTCCAATATCGGACTGTTTTGACCCTCTTAATTGAAGTATTTTTCAAAAATGTTTTACAGGGATATATTTCAGGTTTATACCTTTAAAATGACTACTCGCACGTTTTCATACGATTTTTCTACAATTTTTGGCGAATTTTACAAAACTGCCTATCATATTTGAAATAATTTCGGAACAACCTGTGAAGATGAGTAATTTCACACTAGTTTGAGGCCATCAAAAATTATCAGAAATAATAGACACATATAGTGGGCCTTAGTGGTCCACCTACATGTTTATTGGGCCTGGGAATGAGTTTTATATGTGTTATTCTTTTATGCTATTTTACTAAATACTTGAGTCAAAACCAATGATAAACCAGCAAATGGATTTAATTTGATCATTTTCTAGGTTATTGGGCCTTAGTGGCCCATTTCTATGTGTGATAGGTCCTGTATACTATTTATATGTTTATTGGACCTCATTGACCCATTAACATATGCGACGGACCTTGGATACTATTTGTGTGCTATTTGTGCCTGTAAATACTTTACATGTGAAATGGGCCATAGTTGTCCTTTCATATATATTTCGGGCCCATGTTATATAATCTCATTCTAATTGGGTGTTGAAATGATTTACATGTTTAGCGATGCCTTAGTGGTTCACTTACATGGATCATTGGGCCTGGAAGGAGTTTATACCTTTTTCTTCACGTAAAGTCGATTAAGGATCTAGCGAGTTTTTGTCGGTTGGCACCTATTAAGTGTACGATCGTAGCTTGTAGTTATAACCAGAGTCTCTTGGAGGGAGAACGGGGATTTGTGTATATATCTATACGGGGTTGACACCCCACACCTCAGTTGTTCGCTAAAGTTAGACTTACTCAATCTAGGGTGATGAAAACCTTATAATCAAAGTCAAAACCGGCGTCCAACGATGCCAAGACATGTGAAATTTTCATTATTTAGTATGGTTATGACGGCTCGCTTAGAGGAATTAATGTTATGAAGTTTACGGAAGACCTTTTTTTTACAGGCAACATCAGGTTGTCTGGAAACATTCTCTTTACATGCTCTTACATTCTCTCTACAGTCTCTTTACCTTTTTAGTCAAATAAACAATAACATACATGCATTAATACAAGATCTAACACAAACACACTAAACAGTTTTCAGGAAATATCGTATTTTATGGTGGTTTTCAAAGTTATACAAATCATTTTCACAAACACGCTTATGACTCACCAACATTTTTATGTTGACCGTTTTTCAAAATAACTTGTATTCTCAGGAAACCGTTGAAGCAGGATGAATGAAACAAATAACGGATGTTGTGCTATATTTTGTTTCATCATACTCTTACTATTTTGGCATGGAATATTTAAACACAATACTCAATGTAAACAATGACTGTTGTTATATTATAGGTGTGATGTTGATGATGTTATGTTTCAATTATATTCATTGTAATGATATTTCAAGATGAAGTCACGCATAAGCCCCCGGACGTTTCCGCCGTCTGGTTCGGGGGTGTGACAAATTGGTATCAGAGCATTGTTTATAGTGAACTAGCATATCTAATCATACAAGATATGCACCTATAAGTACAATGGGACTAAACAACTCTGAACATAATAATTAAAATACATACCTTTGTGTGCATTTTAGAATAAAAACACAACAAGAATAGTAAAAGTCTTTGGAGGATTTGAACATCGCTATTAAACTCGGGCAGTTATGTAGTCGTATTGGGGGTGAATATAACCTGATCAACTACATTCATTCAAAATACGACCAACATGTGTTCTGGAGTAATCGTGATGGACAATGAATCAAAAACTTACCATTTAATTATCCAAAGAGCTTATAGAACCAAACCTAAACAAAATTAAATTACTATAGGAGTACTTGGTATGCTATTTGTTTCTAGTGTTTATACCCCTTCGTGTAATACACTATAGATGAGTATCATTAGCCAAGGAACCCCTATCTCCCTAGTAAGGGAATAGCAGGGTGGCTCGAATCAGAGAAGGAACCACATGAGGAACACGAAGTAGAACTTGCAGGTGAACCCACCGATTCAATAGTGGACATCGAAGAGGAAGAGCCATAGGGCAATGATGATGATGACTTGGATACAGAATCCGATGACATCAATCCTCCATGTAAAGCCAGAGTACCGACATATCGTGTGGGCCCCGGTGGCCCCATGCCCCCTTAGGCACACAATATTTGGAGATAGAGTCACTAGTAAGGGATACGACCACACTAGGGTAGGAACCAAGGTCTCTCCAACCATTAGCTATAGAGGACCAGCTGACCGGGCCCTCCCAGTCATGGTCTAGCGCACCCGAGGTATTGATAACCAAGCTCAAGACACCCCAAATCGAACGGAGCAAATGTGGTTTGCTATTGAGAGAGATGAGAGGCAAACACAAGAAGTGAATGGAGACTATCGAGCGAGACAATTAGTTTGGGAAGTACGACTACGAGATACCGAACAAAAAGTAGCTCGTCTCCGAGGTGCATCCACTTCATCAGCACCACCACCAGACACTTCCCGCCACAATTAGGATCAGCCTTTTCTACTTCCCCCTACTATCCGACATGACTCTCTTTCGTGTACTAAGATGGTACTTACCACTGGAACAATTATGTGCTATCTTTATTTCATATTACTACATAGACTCAATTATATGCACAAACGAACCCTCAAAACCGCTAGATACTCAAGGGTCTCGAAACCAAAACAACCTATATACTGTAAGGATAGACGTGACGATCGTGCCAAATCTGTGATTACCTACTACCACAAATACATCATAGGGATGTAGATGGAAGCAGTGAGAATTGTGCAACAAGATGCAAAATTTATTGAGTACAACTAGGAATGATGATCATTACTTACGTTCTGGATTATCAACGTGCAACAGGAAAATACCATCCCGCAAGAATAACCAGTGCACCCTCGAGACACCGCTCCTGCAGATGGACTCTGCTACATTCCAAGCTGGTGTAACAGCGGCAGTAACCGCTGCAATGGCGCAAATCAATGCAAACAACCTTAATGGTGGCGGGAATAGCATTGACAACTCCAGTCAAAGGAACGAACATGGAAACCAACAAGTGACAACCTATCAGGGAACTCCAAACCCCAAGCTTAAGAGCAGGAAGCTGAGGTCTGGAAGTAAGAGAAAGGGACAACACACTCAAGGGTTCTCAAGGAAGCAACATGTTGTTGCTGTTCATGCGACAATGACCCCTATTATACCAACAACGAGGAGACCATATGCTGGAAGCCTTCCAAAATGCAACCAATGCAAATTCCATCATAATGGAGCCTATTGGAATATGCATTGTAACAAATGCAACCGAAAGAATCACATCGCCAAATTCTGTAGAACTTATCCATGTCATAATCGTCAGCCAAATGAAAACGACAAAAATTGCAACAACCCTAACAACAACACCAATGATGAGACCAGTTACACCTGCTATAGGTGTGGAGGAACCGGTCACTTCAGGCGCAGTTGCCCTAAGGATAACAATCAAGTTGAGTGAAGCAGTCCAAGACCCGACGGTTGTTATTGGTACGTTCCCACTTAACAACTCTTTCTCTTACCTCTTAGTCAATAGTAAAGTTGAGTGAAGCTTCGTTAGTAACATATTCAAACACTTACTAAAACAACAACACTAGAGGCTAAACTAAGCCTTAACGGTGGAGATAACTAAGGGGAAAACCGCATCAACCAAAGATAATTATGTAGGGAACACCTTAACACTAAACAACCAATCATTTGAAATAGATTTGATGCTAGTAAATATTAGGAGTTTTGATGTGATAATCGGCATGGTTAGGTTAAGCCCCCACCGTGTTGATATTATGTGTCGTGAGAAGGTCGTTTGCCTTCACCTTCCCAATCACAAAACTCTAATAATCCATGGTGATAAACTTGGCGCCAATCCTCTTCCTATCTCGTGCATCAAGGCACAAAAGTGCCTGCACCAGAAAAACTACGTTTTCCTCACTCTTGTTGTGGACAAGACCAAGGAAGAAGTAAGTATATAGGGTATTCCGGTAGCATGCGATTTTCCGAATGTATTTCTCAAAGAACTTCCGGGAATACCCTAGAGAGACAGGTCGAATTTGGAATCGACCTCATACCGGGAGCCACATCAATTGCCAATTCACCCTATAGGTTAGCTTCCACCAAAATTCTAGAGTTAAGCAGTCAATTAAGAAAATTTTTGAGCAAAGGACTCATCGGACCAAACTTCCCACCCTGGGGAGCTCCGGTCTTTCTTGTCAAGAAGACGGATCCTTCAGAAGGTACATCGATCTTAGGAAATTAAATAAGCCCCTTATCAAAAATCGGTACCCACTCACTCGGACTAATGATCTATTTGGTCAGCTCCGAGGAGCTAGTTACTTCTCTAAAATAGATCAAAGAATCGATTATCATCAGCTTTGAGTCCGAGAAGACAACATTCCAAAAACTGCCTTCCGAACTCGTTGTGACCATTTCAAATTCATTGTGATACCCTTCGGTCTAACGAATGCTCCCACGGTATTCATGGACCCTACAAACCAAGTTTTCCCAACCATTCCTAGTCATGATTTTCATTATTTTCATCAATGACATACTCATCTACTCACGAAGCAAGAACAAAACACTGTCAACATCTATGACCAGCTTTAAAAGCATCAAAGTAAGAGAATATCGCGAAGAAAACACTACGTGGATGGATAAAACTCTCGGAGTTGAAAGACGAAGCTTATAGGTATGCAAGTTGAATTGGGCGTTATCCGGGTGATCGTTGATAGGTTAACCCAATCTGCCCATTTCTTGCTAATACGGAAATCAAACAAGAATGAATTTTAGCATGGATCTATATCCAAGAGATTGTGAGACTCCATGAAATATCAGTATCTATTATCTCGGATCGGGATAACGGAATTACTTCAAGATTTTGACAGTCACTTCAGAAGGCCATGGGAACATAGCTAGACACGAGCATTGTTTACCACCCTCAAACCAATAGTCAAAGCGAACGAACCATTCAACCACTGAAATTCATGCCACAAGTTTGGGTGTTTGAATTTAGCAAGTCATGGGATACCCGGTTGCCCTTGATTGAATTCTCATACAATAACAACTATTGCCCGAGCATCAAGATTGCTCCTTTCGAAACTCTTTATAGCCATAAATGCAGATCACTCGCCAGTACTCTCATGAGATAAGAAACCATTTGCGGAAAAACAGAGAAGATAATCCAAATCAAAGCTTGACTTCAAGCATCGCGAGACCGATAGAAGAGTTATTCTGACAAGCGACGTAAGCTATTAGGATGTCAAGTCGGGGATCACATGTTATTAAAGAAATCTCCTTGGAAAGGAATGGTTCGCTTTAGATAACGAGAAAACTAAACCCACAATACGTCGGGCTATTCGAGATTCTTGCTCGGATTGGTCCAAAGACTTATAGGCTGCAACTACCTGTAGAGCTCAGGAACGTACGCCCTGTGTTCAGCGTCTCGAATCTGAAAAAGTGCCTATCAGGCTATCAATCCTTTAGAAGAGATCGAAATAAACGAGAATTTCCTGATCATCATAGAACCAGTCAAGGTATTAGATAGGGAAGTAAAGCGTACAAAACAAAGCCGCATTCCGATTGTGAAGGATCGATGGAAAGCCGAGTGTGGATCGAAATTCACATGTGAATGCAAGGACTAGATTAAGCAGAAGTACCCTCACCTATTCTCTCATTCATGACCCTATCTTTGAAATTCCCTCTAACGGGGGGATGATGTCACAACTGGCATTTTTGCTAGGAAATTCTATTCTCATGAAACCATCATCTATTGTAAGGCTTGTAATCTAAGTAAATACTATACTCTATCCTCGTTCAAATACATCTCATATGTGCAAATAAGGGTTGGAAACCCTTGAAGTCTCGGTTTAAGTCCATTATGGACTAGGATTTCCTTATTGGGCCTAATGGACCAATAAGCTTCCAATTTAACTATCTTGAACATAGAACTCTCAAATGGGCCCTAATTGGACCCATATACTTGAAACTTAATATTATAGGCCTTATAAGCCTAAAATGAACTAGGTTAACTTTAATGGGCCTTATTGGGTCACAACAAATTTATATAGCCCTAATGGGTCATAAAAATCATCCCTTGATTTATTTGGGCCAAAAATTACCTAATTGAATCATAATATGGGCTTAAACACAAAAAGCCCAATATTCTTTCTTTCCCTTCTCCTCTTTTCAGCCCAACAACCAAAATGGAGGAAGAGTTGACTTCCATTTGCCACCTCCTTATTACCTTATGGATTTCCATGCACCATCCCATACATCCATGCAACTCCCTCTCTCTTCTTCTCTCTTCTCTTTAATTCTTGGCCACACTCTCATTTCTACAACTTCTCTTGTTTCTTTCAAACTCAACAATACTTCTCTAGGTCATCTAACACTCTTCCATCCACCTTCCTCAAGAAAACCGTGAGTATAAGGAAGATCTTCAAGAGAATCACTTCAAGCTTCATTTTGCGGTAAGATCTTACAAATCCAAGTGTCATACTTCATCTTTAAACTCATTTACTCGTCTTACACCCATGTGTTCGTGAAACATACTCTTATAGCACCTTAGAGCTCGAAAATCATCTCCATAACACATGTAGGGCCGAGATCTCTTCACTTCTTCATCAAAACCGACTTCCAAACCGAAAGGTGAGCTCATACCCCCTTGGTTTCTGTTTTCATCTATTTTTAGGTGGATAATACAAGTCATATGTGTAGATCTATGTATACATGCATGATTATGTGTGCTTTCTTGAAACATTTGGTGATTATGTGCTGATTTCTTCACTAATCTAAAAGTATGTTAAGAAACTTGAAGTGTATCACTAGGATCTTCATATGAATCATGAGAAAAGTATATTTTATCACATATAATACATGTAAACTTGTAGATCTGGTATTTGTATACTTGATATAGCAAAAATGAGTGTTGTGATCAAAGATCTATAAACTAAACTCATAAAACAGCCCTTGACAGGAAAGTTTTAGTCCAATATCGGACTGTTTTGACCCTCTTAATTGAAGTATTTTTTAAAACTGTTTTACAGGGATAAATTTCAGGTTTATACCTTTAAAATGACTACTCGCACGTTTTCATACGATTTTTCTACATCTTTTGGCGAATTTTACAAAACTGCCTATCATATTTGAAATAATTTCAGACCAACCTGTGAAGATGAGTAATTTCACACTAGTTTGAAGCCATGAAAAATTATGAGAAAAATTGTGAACAAGGTAGACACAATTTCCAAACTTCCAGAATTTACAGATCCAAATTTCGACTTACGATGAATTTTCTACAAATTTTCTAAAAACTAGGTCGGAAAAGCCAAAAACCAGAAAAATGTGTATTTTCACAAAAAGCAAGCCAAAAATGGGTTTAAAATGTTATTTTTACCACAAAGTAGTCATCAAAACAAGTTTTTAACAAAATTGGAGATTAAAGTGTTATTATTACAAAAATTGGGCCTTAATTGTAAATTTTTGGCTTATTGGGCCACAAACATCGTTTTTACAAAAAGGTGGGCTTTTTATATTAACTTTGTAAATAATCAAGCTGAAATAAAAAAACAATAGCAAATGGGTTAATAACGATATTCATATCCTTATTGGGCATGGAAATAGTATACATGTTTAGTGGGCCTTAGCGTCATTTTACATGTGTATTGGGCTTAGGATAGACATTCATATTCTTTTGAGCCTGGAAATAATAGACACGTATAGTGGGCCTTAGTGGTCCACCTACATGTTTATTGGGCCTGGGAATGAGTTTTATATGTGTTCTTCTTTTATGCTATTTTACTAAATACTTGAGTCAAAACCAATGATAAACCAGCAAACGGATTTAATTTGATCATTTTCTAGGTTATTGGGCCTTAGTGGCCCATTTCTATGTGTGATAGGTCCTGTATACTATTTATATGTTTATTGGACCTCATTGACCCATTAACATATGCGACGGACCTTGGATACTATTTGTGTGCTATTTGTGCATGTAAATACTTTACATGTGAAATGGGCCATAGTTGTCCTTTCATATATATTTCGGGCCCATGTTATATAATCTCATTCTAATTGGGTGTTGAAATGATTTACATGTTTAGCGATGCCTTAGTGGTTCACTTACATGGATCATTGGGCCTGGAAGGAGTTTATACCTTTTTCTTCACGTAAAGTCGATTAAGGATCTAGCGAGTTTTTGTCGGTTGGCACCTATTAAGTGTACGATCGTAGCTTGTAGTTATAACCAGAGTCTCTTGGAGGGAGAACGGGGATTTGTGTATATATCTATACGGGGTTGACACCCCACACCTCAGTTGTTCGCTAAAGTTAGACTTACTCAATCTAGGGTGATGAAAACCTTATAATCAAAGTCAAAACCGGCGTCCAATGATGCCAAGACATGTGAAATTTTCATTATTTAGTATGGTTATGACGGCTCGCTTAGAGGAATTAATGTTATGAAGTTTACGGAAGACCTTTTTTTTACAGGCAACATCGGGTTGTCTGGAAACATTCTCTTTACATGCTCTTACATTCTCTCTACAGTCTCTTTACCTTTTTACTCAAATAAACAATAACATACATGCATTAATACAAGATCTAACACAAACACACTAAACAGTTTTCAGGAAATATCGTATTTTATGGTGGTTTTCAAAGTTATACAAATCATTTTCACAAACATGCTTATGACTCACCAACATTTTTATGTTGACCGTTTTTCAAAATAACTTGTATTCTCAGGAAACAGTTGAAGCAGGATGAACGAAACAAATAACGGATGTTGTGCTATATTTTGTTTCATCATACTCTTACTATTTTGGCATGGAATATTTAAACACAATACTCAATGTAAACAATGACTGTTGTTATATTATAGGTGTGATGTTGATGATGTTATGTTTCAATTATATTCACTATAATGATATTTCAAGATGAAGTCACGCACAAGCGCCCAAATGTTTCCGCCGTCTGGTTCGGCGGTGTGACAGTACGGGTCATGCCGGCGCCTTTCCACGGTCCTTGCTAGTACCTGAAACACATAACACAAAACTGTAAGCATAAATGCTTAGTGAGTTCCCCAAAATACCACATACAACACATACGCCACTCGAGGTCTCTCAGTGCGACCCTCCAGTCCCGTAGCTCGTTGAACCCTCTGGTCCGATCATAGCTCGTTGGGCCCTCCGGCCTGGTCTGTCTCGTTGGACCCTCCGGTCTGGTCTGAATCGTTGGATCCTCCGGTCCGGTCTATACAATTATATATCATTCCTACATCACATAGCACATAATCTCATACATGGCACACAATCTCATACATAGCACATAATACCCTCCGGTCAACTCATAATACCACTCTAAGTAACGTATAGTGAGAAGACTCACCTCGTGTAACTCCGTAACTGGGAAATCTCGGACTCCGTGAAAATAGGATCTAGCCTCCGCCTAATCATACGAAATAAACACTCGGCATTAACACATTTCCTAAGGATAGACCATTCCTTCTCTTAGCACTCTCATGAGGGTAAAAGTCCAGTTTACCCCTCTTATGGCGCAGATACCCTAAAGTTGACCAAACCCTAAAAGTTAACAAAATTCAACCCTCCGGGTTACGTTGCGCGTACCAAACATGTACGTTGGGCGTACCTCGTTCCTTCATAGAATCAGGGTGCGCCACCCCTATGTTGCGCGTACTGGGATTACGCCCAACGTAAATCCCGGTTCAACCATATTGAGTATTTTGGTCTTAAACGGTTAAGAAAAAGACTCGTATTCCATAATTGACTTCTTTAAGGGTCCTTACTCCATAAAGTTGTAACCTTTAAGCCTTGCATGGCTGTAATGATTATCTATCACTCAAAACACCTTTCCTCTTTCCATATTAAGGCCCTAACTCATGCATGACTCAATATCCACGACCAAGATTGGATTTTTATGAATCCTCAACACATGTTACACTGGGGAAGTCCAGATCTAGGCTTATGGATACTTTCTGCACACAAAGTCTCCACCTTTGAACCAAAAACCCTAAAATGGGTCCAAAAAGCAAAACTCTTGAAGGACAAGGAAATCTTTGAGCTTTTTAACTCAAAAGGGATCTCCAACCCCTGTAGAACTCAGATCTACTCTTGCTCTTCCACTTCTAGCTCCAACAATGGCTTCCTCTTCTCCTTCTTCACCTCAAAAAGGTACCTTCATGGTCAAGAACACACACAAGCTTAAACATGGATTTATGCACTCTAAGGGCTCACTCAAGGGGGTATGGTGGCTAGGGCAAAGGACTAAACGTTCCTTTTATAGTACACAAGCCAGAAATTAGGGTTTGCATATGGGAACACTACGCCCAGCGTACCCGGGCGAGTCCGCATTCAAAATAAGTGCGTGAGTACGCGCGGTGTACGCCTCATTACGCCCAACATACTCACAACAAACACACAACTTTAAGGGACTCATCTTGCCAACTCTCAAAATAGAAGGGTTATAACGCTTACCCGAATTTTGGGTTGTTACAAATACTCTACAACCTAGAAGAGAGATGTTGTAATCTAGTTGCAAAATATTTGAAGGTTGGTAAATGACAATTTACCAATTTCCACCATGAAAAACAAAAATGAAGTTTAAGTTTTAAATGAATTGAACTTCCTAGATTTTTTGAGATTCATTGAACTTTTCAATTGCATGTTTAATCTCGATTATGCCCTTCAAGTTTGCGACTGGGATGCTGAGGATCACAAACAAGGTGTGAATAACCATACAAATCTATGTGGTGAACTCAAAGCTACTATCACCTAATCAATGTGCCGGTTAGCCACACACGGTCCATTGATCTATGAAAAACATCGAGCCACCCTTCACCACCAACGCTAAACCCAAATTAGTGTCCCGGTTAACCATACACGCTCCACTAACGTCTCAGAAAGGGTGCAAAGTGTCATTCCATGGATTAGCATACAATTTCACATTTTTCCTAAAGTAACTATTATTTGGGAATTTGAAAAACATTTAGTTACTTTGTACTTCATTATACTTTTAATGGAGGGTTTCGTCCTATCCTACCCGTTCAGCTAATGACCCTCCACTAGTCAAGAGTGTGGTGGGTAATAGTGGATACTCATTCAATCGCCATTTTATAGGCAATTTCCTTAAACACCCCTTATAGACCAGCTTCGTGAATGAAGGCTACTAATGGTAAGACTAACTGTTTGCTCATATATATATATATATATATATATATATATATATATATATATATATATATATATATATATATATATATATATATAATATTAGACTTTTAATGTTATATATAGTATAGGGTGTATTTTACACTTTTAAAATACTAGGTCGTTTAATTTAGTAAATTATACTTTTAATCTAATTAAATGTAAACCAAAATATTATGGGTTTATTAAATCTCTTTTAATTATACACCTTAATTAATTAATAAAACTATAAGGGTGTAATTTTAACTATTCAAAATACCAGGGTTTTAGAATTTAAAATTTCAAATTAAGACTTTTGATTAATTTTAAAATCCAAAACTTGAGGGCAGGTTTTGAAACTTTTTCAAACTTAGGGTTTAGAATTTAAATATTTCAAAATTAACCTTTTAATCAAAATTTAAATTTCAAAACTTGAAGACAAATTTTAAAACTTTTCAAAACATTAGGGTTTAACTATTTAAATTTTAAAACCAAAGCATTTAAGTTCAAATTTAAACTATAAAACCTAAAGGGGGAAAATGAAACTTTTTCACAAGATAATTCATATCTAAATTACAAATAATCAATATTTATCTAATAAAACAAAAGATTATCTAAATTTTGGAATTTGTCTTCTATTTTGGCAAGAATAATCACCAAATACCATAAAAATCCGATTTTTATCAATAAAAAACGTTTTGGTAATTATCACACCGCAAAAAAGGCAAGAAAATTGCAAAAATAAGCTGTCAGACCCGCTGACGCGTTGAGTCAGGCTTGGACTCATCGAGTCACCCAATTGACTCGACGAGTCCAGTTGAAAAAACCCTAAAAAATCTAATTTTCAGTCAATTTCCGATCAAATAAGCATCAAATTCACTAACAAATAGCCCTAGGCTCTGATACCACTGATGGGTTTCGAGCAATACATCAATCCTATGGTGTACATGCAAACTCTAATAACTTTGGATCTAGTTTGTTTAATGAACATGCATTTGATAATCCAAAGCCATAAACCTTAGATCTAATAAACTTTAACTGAAATTAGGGTTTAGATCCTCCCTTTGATTGTTATATAGCAATAACAAGCAACCCTTGGCTTCAGAAAGCTTAGTGCCTCAAGTGTTGTACCTCTAATGGAGTCATAAACACCACTAAGCAACTTGGATAAAGAGGGAGGGGAGAGTAGGCACCAAAAACGGCTGGAAACCCTAAAGGAAGTGTTAGCCACATTTTTGGTGCCTAAGGGCTCCTTATATACTTAGGCTATTAGGGTTATCAAGATAGGAAACCCTAATTTGACTGCTTAAGCCCTAAGCAGCCCATGGACTCCTTCTTTAGAAGCCTTGGACGATTTCTAATGGGTTTCCTAATAGAGTTCGTCCACTCCGCTTCTATGGAGTCCATAAGCCCATCTATGTAATTATCTTATAATTACACAATAAGTCCCTTAAGTTTAATTAATATCTTTAAGCCATAATATTAATTCTTGACCAATATTAATTAAACAGTATGATTTCTCCTTTAATATATTATTCTTATAATTTATTAATAAATCATAATTAAACCTTTCTCTCCTTAATTCATCCTACGTATTGTTATGGTGAAGGCAACCCAAAAGAACCATGCTCATAATCGGGTCAAGTACATACCAAAATATTTATGGACTTAGATACTAATCCAAAAAATATAAGGGGGAGTTTACGGTCCACATAGAGTTTACGACCGTAAACTCTATCCTGTGGCTGTGAACTTCTTTTTGGTGAGGTTAAGTTTGATTTGTTGTTCCGTGGATTTAGTCGGTACTTCCTAACACTCATTCCTTGAATGCATTGGGCTTAGAACACTCAAACAGACTCCAAATTGTGCTAAATGATAACAAGAGTGAGTCTGACACTGAGTTGAGTTGACTGACTGAGCTTTTAAATCAAGAATTTTTTGGATTGTCCCAATTGGATTAACAACTAATTGCATGGCATAATTGTTATCACAAAAAATGAGTGTGGGTTCATATAGATGAAAATCAAAATCTCGTTATAATTTTCGTAACCAGATGATTTCACAAGTAACATATCCAAGTGCTCTGTATTTTGCCTCTGTAGAACTTCATGATACAATGGTTTGCTTCTTTGATTTCCATGAAATCAGATAATCTCCCAAAAAATACAAACCCCTATTACTGATCTTCGTGTATCAATGCATCCCGCCCAATCTAAATCATTAAAAGCTTTTAATGTCAAGGAAAGCTTAAAAGAAATGAACAACCCTTGACCAAGATTACCCTTTAAATATTAAATCAAATGATGAGCTGCTTGAAGATGAAGTATTTTAGGATCCGAAATGAACTGACTAAGACAATGAACAACATATGCTATATCAGGGCGTATGATTGTTAAATCCAATAATCGACCAATAAGATGATGATATTGTGAAGAATCTTGAATAGGTCGCCATCAAATTTGGAAGTTTTATGTCGAGGATCCATGGGATGCAAGACTAGTTTTGAAGCCAACATACCAACATCTTGTAAAAGATTTAAAACATATTGTCTTTGAGAAATGACAATACCATCTGGAGAACTTGCAATTTCTAATCCCAGAAAATGCTTAAGTTTTCCCAAATCTTTGAGTCTGAACTTATCACTTAATCTTTGTTTGATTTCATTAATAGCACTCAAAGATGATCCAGTATGTACAATGTCATCGACATATACTAAGAGGGCAAAAAAATTCTCATTTTTATCCTTAACAAATAAGGAGAAATCAGAATGAGATTATTTGAATCCTTTAGAGATATGAAAAGAAGAAAATTTTGCATACCATTGTCTTCTTGCTTGTCTTAATCCATAAAGTGATTTTTGCAATTTATAAGCCATTCTCTGTTGGGAATTAAGAACCATAGGATGAGTTTAACCTTGTGGAATTTGCATATACACCTCTTCTTCTAAATCTCCATTCAAAAATGCGTTGTTGTCATCCAATTGAAATAAGGGCCAAGAATTTTGTGCAACAATAGTCAATAAAAGTTTGACTATAACTAATTTTGCTACTGGATAAAATGTATCTAAAAAATCAACCCCTTCTTGTTGATTATATCCTTTGGGCACCAAACGAGCCTTATTACGTTCTATAGAACCATCAACTTTCCTTTTTAGCTTAAACACCCATTTGCAACCCAAAGGCTTTCTGTCCAAAGGCAAGGATACAATCGTCTAAGTGTTGTTTAATTCTAAAGCATGTAACTCTTCCTCCATTGCTTGTTTCCATTCAATTTGTTGAACAACCTCTTGAAAAGAGATGGTCCATGTTGAGTATATAAAGCAAATGCATAAGCTTTATGATAAGTAGAAATTTGATTATAAGATAAAAATGCTGATAAAGGGTGTCGTGGTAAAAAAATTTCTTGTACTGAGTTAAAATAGATTGCAGTGAAAATCTATGAGATAAGTTGGATGAACCCTTTGTCTTTTAGGTCAGTGAGAAACATTTTGCACGTTTGGGTCCACATTAGGTTGATCATGCAAAATTGGATCAGGATTAACATTGATAAAAGGTGAAGAATGAGTGTAAAAAGGAATAGCAGGTAAAGGTTTAGGTAAAACATGATATTGAAAAGGGATTGTATGAGAACAAAAAGAGGATTGTTTGAAAGGGATAATGTGATGGAAAATAACATCTCTTGAAATAAAAATGTTATTTTTTTCACTATCAATCAACTTGTATACTTTCATTCCTTGTGGATAACCAATAAAAACACAAGCCTTTTCTCTTGGATGAAACTTGTGTCTATTTGAGGAAAGTGTTGAAGCAAAACCTAAGCAACCAAAAGTTCTAAGTTGTTCATAATGAGGTTGTTCTTTGTAGAGCTTCAAAAAAGGTGAAATGTTTCCAAGATTTTGGAAGGAGTTCTATTAATCAAGAAAGTGGTTCTTGAAACACATTTTGACCAGTAATTTGAAGGAATATAAGCTTGATGAAATAAACCCCTGGCAACATTTAGAAGTTGTTGATGCTTCCTTTCAATAATAGAGTTCTGTTGTGAGGCCTCAACACAATAAAATTGATGTAGAACTCCACAAAGTTTAAAGAATTAATCAAATTGAAGCTCCTTTGCATTATCAGATCTAAACATTTTGATATGCTTATCAAATTGTTTTAAAATTATTTTAAAAAATTATGGAATGATAATATGTGCCTCAAATTTGTGTGTTATCAAATATATCCAAGTATATCCGGTGCAATCCTCCATAATGGTAATGAAATATCTATGTCCTTTATGTAAAGGAATGTGATAAGGACCCCAAATATCACAATGGATCAACATAAAAGGAACATCAGATACATTGTTTTTAGAAACAAAAGGTAACCGTTTTTTTTTTTTTTTTTTTTTTTGCAATGGGACATATACAACAAGTATCTATATTATGAACCTTATTCATAGCTAAAACACTATCAAGAGACTTGATTTTATCTATAGATGGATAAACTAATCTTTCATTCCATTTGTGGGAAGTAACTGCATTAACTCTGATAAAAATACTCTCTTCTTGTAGCATGTAAAGTCCAGATTGAACATTAGCCTTGCCAATCACATTCTTGGTCTTAATCTGTCGAATCACAGCATGATCAAAATACAACTTGGCCATTAGGTTCTTATCATGATTTGTGAGCATTGTAATAGAGATCAAATTTAGTTCAAATTGTGGGACAAATAGTACTTCTTTAAGTACTAATTGTGCATTGACCTTTATATCCCTCATTTTGTTGACTTGTATCAAGGATTGATTATGTAATCGTATTCTTGTATTTGAAATTTCTTTAACGTTTGCAAATAATTCCAAATTCTTACAAACATGTCTTGTAGCCCATGAATCCAAAATCCATACATTTGATTGAAAACATCCAAAATTCAAGGTAAAAATGTAATGATTACCTGATTGTTAACATAGCAATCAATTGTTGACATTGATCATGTATGAGACCAGTAATAACATCATTTGCTGAATTCGATGAAGGAAATTCTTGAACATTTTGATTCATCATTGAGTTATCAATAGAACATGTAGCATTAACATGATTATCATTGTGATAATTTTGTGTTTTATATCCTGGAGGAAAACCATGTAGCTTATAGCATTTTTCCAGAGTGTATCCAGATGCTTTGCAATGAGTGCAGTAAGGAGAATCTTTCTTTGCATTTTTGAAATTGTTTGAGCCAAAATTGTGATTCTTATTGTTGTTTTTGATTGCTTGAATGAACATTAAAAGCCATAACATAATCATTTGATAAAGGAGTACCTATGTCTCGTTGTCGTTCTTCTTGAATTATGAGAGAGAAGATATGATTGGCTGATGGCAAAGGATCCATCAATAGTATTTGATCACGAATTTGAGAGTAACTTTCATTCAATCCCATAAGGAAACTCATAGTTTGTTCAACATCTTTCGCACCTCCACAAGTGCACTTTCCACAGGTGTAGTGATGATTATAATTTGCCAATTCTTCCCAAAGAACCTTTAATTTGTATAATAATTTCTAATTGAATCTTGAACTTGTGATAGATTCATAAAACTTCTCCTGATCTAAAAAATCCTTGGAGCATTGCTTTGCTGAAAACGCTCTTTCAATTCCTTCCATATCTCAGTAGATGTTTGAAGATATATGATAGAAGCGTAAATCTCCTTTGAAACACCATTCAAGATCCATGAAATAACAATATTGTTATTTCTGAGCCACGATTTTAACTTGTCATGACAGTGAGGTCGCCTGCATAGTTCAGTCTCCTTCACTATTCACAATCCTCTTAGGTTTTAGCATGTCTAAAATTGTATTGGTTTTATTTAAAAATTCACGAATTCTTTGTAATTTTTGAATTGTGTTTGATGTTTTATTTACTTAAGCATGTATGTTTCATACCAGATTATGTAGAACGATTTGGGTGGTTATTCAGGAAGGTAATGTATTTTGATAGATTTAATGGAAAGAAACTCATAAACATGATGGGTTATTGTATTTAGTTTATCTAGGTAGATTTAATGTTAATGGAACATGGAAGCTCATAGTGCAATATTTGGTATCAGTATGTAAGATAAAGTTTGACCATCTATTCCAAAACATAAGAGGAAATTGATGTTAACGTATTCCCTTTCATTGAAAATTGAAGTTATCGTAAAGATTTCAATTGTTTAAAGTTCCTAAAATGATTATAGAATCATTGGTATAGTTAAACCTTGCCATGTTGTGTTTTCATAATGGGTTGAGGGTGATTTTGGAATCGAAATCATAGGTGATATGCATATGAGGATCGCTCCTTCCATTTTACTTCTTCACACTAGTAGATAATTGGAACGTTTTATCTTCTTGATTTTTCTTTAAACTCCGTTATTAATTCTTATCTTAATAGTTGGCTTTCAATTATCATTAGGTCGTTGATTTCCATTCAACTGATGAGGTCAACGTTCATCTTTCCATGTAAGTTGAAGATGAAAGTGTTGAATTGTAAAAAGGTTTCGAACCCTAATCTATTTAGTGGATGATGCACTTATCTCATCTGATTTAGCTGTTTTGATTATGTTATTACGGTGAAAAATCATAAAAAGCAATGACTATAATGTAAACCTTACTCCAAATTCAAATTTTTTGAAATTGTTCAATTTTTTTGTATTTATTCCCTAAGGTAAATTATTATTTTTAGATGTCAAGTTCATTCACATAAAATCGTATATATAATATATTAGTAATAAATGGTCAACTTTTTAACAGGGAGGTTGGTAATTGGATGAATCATTCCAAGATGTTGCCCTAAGAGAAATAATCTTAGACGCTGGAGTATTAGGGGCTATTAAGGTTTGATCTTTGTAATACATATCTCATTGATAAGTTAGCATTCATGGTAGGAAACGAGAAGGTAGTATTGCTATCTTTGATGGAATAGAATTCAAGATTCCATTCCAATGTTTGATGCATTCCACATTTATGCTTACATGATGATGATGAAGTTGATATTGTTGGTTTTGCACAATGAAAGTGGAAAACTTTGAGCCACAACCTCCAAATATCCTCAAAGTAAACTATTATACATAAAAATATTCTAATAAATAAATAAATAAAGCTAATTTTGACTTCTGCTGTTTTTCCAGTTTGACTTTCTTGGGAAAGATTCGATAAGATACCAAAACGAGGTTAAAGATGTGACAGCCCAAAATTTTCTTTTTGTACGAACTCTACAATCAAACACTTCAATTAAAATTCAAATTCATTTCTGCTAATTTTAGCTCAGTTTAAAGTCCGTTTGGGTATTTTTAAATATTTATTCTTCGAAAGAATAAACGAAAGAAACTATACTTTAGGATTATTTTGTGCATCATTTGAGTCGCAAAACTCCAAGAGTTTGGAGTTTTCGGCACAATATAGTGTTAGGGCTGAAAACCCTAAAGGGTATATAAATGACACTTAATCATTTTTGTCATTTTTCCCATGTCCAAGTCAAGAACAATTCTCCCTCAGGTATCATCCAAAGATTTTTTGAGATCTTCAAGATTGTAAGGGTTTCCTTCCTTGTTTAGTCGATATGATCCTTTATCTAGTGATCTTACATTATTTCATCCATGAAATCATTCCGTTTTCTTAGATCTTCAAGTGTTCACCAAGAACACCAAGAACACACACTAGTGTTTTGGGCCGAAAACACCTTTCTTTGCTTCCATATTATAAGTATCTATCCCTTATAATTATTATCTAGTAAGGATAATGGAGTTAGAGCCTTGAAATTGTTTTCTTTTTCAAGAACTAAAGGGGTTTTCGGTTAGTGCATCTCCTTAAACCAAAAACCCTAAAGAAAGGTGCCCTTAAGACCTTAAGCTTTTCCGAATGCCTAAAATTGAGTCTAGAACACTTCTTTGCTTGTTAAAATCCCTTGGAAATCACCTTATGCATCAAAGATCATGATATTTTGGCCAACCATTTGGACTGAAAACATCTTGGACCGACAACCATATGGACCAAAAACCACAAGAAACATACCACTTGGACCGAAAACTCCCTTAAGTGGCTTTACAACCCTTGGTACTTCTAGAACTTGAATCAGAGTGTTTTTCCATGTCCTAGGATGTCTTAACTTGGTTAATTAATTATTAAATGACTAATTGAATAAATATATGTGTTGTTATATGATAAATAGGATCTGTGTGTGTGCTCAAGGCTTCACTTGACATTTAGCATCCTATGCCATCCGTTCATCCAAACCACTCACTACAGGTGAGCTCATACCCCTTAATCAAGCTTTTAAATGATATTAAATGCTTTTATAGGGGGAATACAAGTTGAATATCATAGTTATTATATCAATCACATGTGATTAATAACTATCAAGCATATGGATTTACTATACTTTCAAACTGCTTTTCTAAACAAATGACTTCAACTTCTTATCAAACTCACTTTTACGTATCAAACCTTTTTCTATTACAGATTTCAAACTTATATATTATTAAAACCATGTCTATTACATATATAGTTATATAAGTAAGGATCGAAGGAATTAGGACTGCCAACTCACTTTATTTCCTATTCCTTGTTTGGTTGTGGACTTAGAGTACCCTGTTGGTTGTCCGAGTGTCATTGGATCCTTAGTTATATATGTATAGATATAAAGACTTTTATCTCAGTTCAACACATTCAATCATACAAATGATTCTGCTAGTAACTATAATAGGTATAGTTAGGGATATACTACACTCGTTCAATGAAGCATACAAAGAGTCAGTTCATTCATGAGTCAATACTTACTATTATGAGAAACTAGACAATGATAATATTATGAGAAACTATACAACGATACTATTTTGAGAAACTATACAACGATACTATTATAAGAAACTATACAACGATACCATGATGAGAAACAATACCTTCACTACACTAGTACATACACTACATATACAATTATACTATAACATAAATGTGATCCACTGTTTCGGGGCATGTCTTCACTGCCATGGACCGATTTGTAACCAGAATCTCCTGGAGGGATAGCATGAGTTTGCGTATAGATCTATACTGGATTTGCTATCATACACCTTGCTTCTAGCTACAGTGGGACCTGCAGGTCTTCGGGTGCCAAATGTCGTTACTTTTGACATCTTACATCTTCATGTTCATAGTCAATAGCATGGTACAATTAATCACATAAAACCTTAATATAAATCTGATTTTAAGATAGTTAGTACAGAAGTAGTTACTATAATACAACACTACAGTACTACAATAATTTACCCTTTATATTTATTTTGTCATCACTCCACTTAAACAATAATGTACAAACTATATTTTGATAATGATAGTTACACTTGGGAAAATTACACACTTTTACAAGAAAACAAACATACAAAACAGTCGTACCTTGGTAGAAGGCTACTTTTAGTAGAAAATATAGGATTTTCTAGGAGTTACAAACATTTACAAACCTTTACAAACATTCACATACTTTTACTACAAACGTTTACAAACTCGTACTTCAAACACTGTTGCAAACATTTTGATACAAACAATGACACTAAAATAATTATGAACTCACTAGCTTTAAAGCTAACAAACTCTTTCAAAATAATTTGTATTCTCAGGTCATCAGTAGACAGGTACCGATGCCAGCTTTGAGATGATGGAGCGCATTCAAGACTCATCTTATGTTTTGAATTACATTTTTGGTGTCTTATAAACTATACAGAACACACTTGTATTAAATTATTTATTAATGCAATGGGTGATGTTGTTTGCTTGTTTACTATTATTTGGTGTTGTGATACTGTACATGACGTCCTCCACCCCTGAACGTTTCCATTGTTTCGGTTTTGGGGTGCGAGAGATTGGTATCAGAGCATTGTTTATAGTGAATTGAGTATATCAACCCATAATAGATGTACAAACTATAAACACAACGGGATTAAAATACTCTGAACAAGATTTGATATACTTTTAAATAGTAAAATATTTAACTAAGTATACATACCTGTATTCATACTAAAATCAGTGTCACTAGGACAGAACAAAAGTATTACGATTGTTGAGCAACACAATTAGGCTTAGAGACATATAGTCAAATCTGGGAGGATATAGCCTGATCAACTATATTTCACGTGGAGTGACTAGCATGTGCCTAAGAAAGGTTGTGGTGTTGCAACAAGTCTAAAAACTTACCAACACTACTACAATGATATCATTATAACAAAACATGAACTTAAAAAAAATACTATAGGAGTATTTTGTGTTCCTATAACTACCTATCTGAGAACTAAAAAGGTCTTTACTAATAGGTCAATAGTTGCTAAGTGGATACACTAAGGTTATATGATATTAAAGTGTTATAGACTCAGAATTCGTGGTCATTGCTTTACTTCCTTGTAACAACCCAAAAATACGAGCCAAAAATTTCATTTTTGAAAACATATACTTAGCAAAACATTCGAAATAAAACGTTTATCGATCATAACATTTTATAAAGATATCGCATGTCTGGAAAAACATTTTCATAAAACATAATAATGTCAGAGTACAAATCCTCAAGAAGATCTCATGGTGCGGAATATGGAGCATGTGTGTGATGGGCCGCTACTTCGCCATCTCTTTCCCCTTCGAAGAAGAGGTACCTGAAACCAAAACTGAAAACTGTAAGCACGAAGCTTAGTGAGTTCCCCCAACATACGACAGACCATACAATCACATAACATACATATATTGTCAGGCACATCTGGGTGCCCGACCTACCCCTTCGGTCCTCTCGACCGGATACAGACTAGTCTATCTGGGAGATGGCCTCCCCTTCGGTCCTCTCGACCGGATACTGACTAGCATATTTGGGTGCTGGTCTCCCCTTCGGTCCTCTTGACCGAATACTGACTAGCATATCTGGGAGCTGGCCTCCCCTTTGGTCCTCTCGACCGGATACTGGGGACTATTTCACCCCTACTACTACCACATAACACATATATCACATAATCTATCTAGCATGGTTGGGCATGACCGCCCCGTCGGCCCTATCAACCGGTATTCTGGGGGACTATCTCCCCCATACTGTCACTAGCACTTAGCATTATATCATACAAGCACAAAAACGTATCACAGGTAGTAGCAACCTTAGATGAATATCACATAGACAAACTGATGGGTTTTGAGCATTCTAACACTTCCTAAGTGTACATGCAACCCTAATAACCTTGGATCTATGTTTGTCTAATTATCATGCAAAGTTGAATTCCAAGGCTATATTCCTATCTAGCATACATGGGGAACAATTTTTACTTGAATGATAGATAGAATAACTTACCTTGTAGTTTCTTGTGTTCCTTGAAACCTTATGAGCCTAGCACCCCAAGTGTGATGCCTCAAATGCTTCACACAACACCAAATGCTCTTGGAAAGACTTTTGAGAGAATGCACACTTCTTGAAATCGGCCAAGCCCTCTTGTTTCCTTAGTGTAGCCGATTTTGGTGGAGAATATGATTCTTATATAGTGTTGACACATCTAGGGTTACACCATGTAAACCCTAATGTGTCATGACTCTTCATTTCCATGACCCATGGGTTTGTAACTCCCATGGAGCATCCATGGAGCATCCTATGGGTGGAACCCAACTTAATAGTCCATGGAGCCTCTTAGCCCACTATACAAGATATGAATGATTTACATAATCAACCCATATATTTAATTAGTTATCTTTTGATCACTTAATTAATTCTAAATTAATTCTTGATCAAACTAATCAAATAATATTATTAATATATTAGAACTTATAATATATTAATAATCTCCAAGTGTTATTTCTCTCATTTAGTCTATCCAATTGCATGGTGCCATGCAACCCAAATGGACCATGCTTGGTCGGGTCAAGTACATACCAGAAATAGTTATGGACTTAGACACCTTATCCAACACAAACATCTATCATACAATTCCTACTGGTGGGTCGGTATTGTGGCTGTAGATCCACCGCTACTGGAAGTTAACTCACCTCGTAGGTGCTAATCTGTGTGGGGACGGTCTGTCTGTTGCTGCTGCTGCTCGGGAAATTCTCCGGCTGCAATTCCTACCAAACACTTAGTCAAATACTGGTAACCGACCTCAGGGTAAACTGACCATTTACCCTTAACCAAACCATGAGTCAAAGTCAAAGTCAACTTCCAGTTGATCCGACTCGCTGAGTTGGCTTGTCAAATCGCCGAGTCCCTATCCCTTTGTCTGGCAACAAACCCATCTCTACTCGTCGAGTTTGGCATTGACTCGACGAGTTTTCCTTCTAAGCTGATGTTCCAACGTTCTTCATTCTACTCGCCGAGTTGTATGAACGACTCATCGAGTTCCTCTTTATCTAAAGAACACTCTATGCTTAGACTCGCCGAGTTGTATGAACAACTCGCCGAGTCTGTTCTTGAGGCAAGAAGATTGCCTTGAATTCGCTGAGTCATGGCATTGACTCGCCGAGTTACTACATGAGTGAGTCTGGCGTTCCAAACCACTGAGTCACACCCTATGACTCACTACTCCAACCCGCAAACACGAAAAGCGGGAAAACCTGGGGACTCGCGACTCGACTCACCGAGACTGATGAACGACTCGCCGAGTCTGCCACATGCAAATACTATACACACAATTTTGCTTGAATCAATCCCATGTCGTTCATAGATCTGGGTTCCTAGGGCCTGGTTTACACGTAAAGTTTCCAACTTTACGTGTAAATAAACATCCATGAGAGTTTTAGGTCTCAAAATGCACCAAAAAGGGTAGATCTAGGGCTTTCATGCACTATGGTTCCATAAAGGCATTAGATCCAAGCTCCTGGAGCTCAATCATGCTTAGATCTAGAGGCTAAACAACTTATCATCCACTCTAATACACAAACAAGCTTGGGGAAAGGCTTAAGAAAGACTTTCATGGAGCTACAAGGGACAACAAGCATGAAAACAAAGGGAAAATGAGTTATACCTCAAGGAAATCACCGATATAACACCAATAAGCCTGACCTCCTTCTTCTCTTCTTGATCTACTCTCCTTCCCTCTCCAAATCTTCAAGAAAACACACCAAAATGCTTCAATCTCACAAGGAACAAGCTTAAACGAAGTATAAGGCTATGGGGGGGGGGGGGGGTGGTGAAGGGGGCGAGCTTGGGGCGGATAAGAAGGCTTAAATAGGGTGAAAACCCTTGAAATTTAGGGTTTCATCAGACAGCAGGGACTCGCCGAGTCCAGAATATGGACTCGCCGAGTCGCCAACTTAAATGTGTTCCCGGACCCCGTCCCTACTCGGCGAGTCGGACCTACAACTTGCCGAGTCCAAGGCTAAAAATGACAAATACATAGATAAATTTTACGTACCAAGAACCAGGTGCTACAAATCTCCCCCACTTATTTTAGACTTCATCCTTGCAGTCTGCCGCTCGATCCTGAAACAGCTTGGGGCAATGCTCCATCATTTCTTCCACCGGCTCCCAAGTCCATTCCGAACCCTTGTGGTGCTGCCATTGCACTTTCACTAGCTCCACCCTCTTGTTCCTTAGATCCTTCGACTTCCAGTCGAGGATTGTGGCTGGGCGCTCAATGTAATTCAGACTATCATCAACATGTATATCCTCCAAAGGCACCACCGTTGAATCATCCACGAGGCACTTCCACAGCTGGGAGACATGGAAGGTGCTGTGGATCTGACTGAGCTCGGCTGACAGATCCAGCCTATATGCCACCTTGCCCACCTGGGCTACAACCCTGAATGAACCAATGTATCTCGGACCCAACTTGCCTGGCTTCCTGAATTGGATGACACCTTTCCAAGGAGACACTTTCAGGAGAACCATATCCCTGACCTGGAACTCTAGGTCTGATCGACACTTGTCGGCGTAACTTTTCTACCAACTCTGCGTAGTCTGAAGTCTTCTTCGAACCTGCTGGATCCTCTTGGTCGTCTTGAGCACCACCTCGGTGCTCCCCATGACCCTTTGGCCAACTTCACCCCAACATATCGGGGTCCTACACCTCCGTCCGTACAACATCTCGAATGGGGGACGGTTAATACTCGCGTGGTAGCTGTTGTTGTACGAGAACTCTGCCAAGGGAAGATAGGTGTCGCAACTACCACCGAAGTCTAACACGCATTCCCGCAACATATCCTCCAAGGTCTGAATGGTCCGCTTGCTCTGACCATCCGTCTGCGGGTGAAAGGCGGTGCTAAAATGTAGACGAGTGCCCAACTCATCATGAAACTTCTTCCAAAACCTGGAAGTGAACCGCACATCTCGATCTGATATCACTAACACTGGCACCCCGTGTCGCGCCACTATCTCCCTGATATAGATATCGACCAACTTTTCGGCTGAGATATTCTCCTGAATCGGAATAAAATGGGCGCTCTTGGTGAACCGATCCACGATGAGTCAAATCGAATCTACTCCTCGCGTCGTCCTGGGAAGCTTCGTGATAAAATCCAGCGTAATACCCTCCCATTTCCACAATGGGATATCCAACGGCTGCATTTTGCCGTGCAGTCTCTGATGCTCGGCCTTGACCTTCCTGTAGGTCAAACACCGCTCGACGTACCACGCCACATCCCGCTTCATGTAGGGCCACCAATAGTCTAGGCGAAGATCCCGATACATCTTCGTCGCCCCTAGATGAATAGAGAATCGGGATTTGTGCGCCTCCTCCATCAAGGCGCACGCCTCCGTGATATGGCACCCACACCCTATGGTGTAGTGTCAATTACCCTCGGCTATCATAATCGAAGGAGGTGACTTGACCCACTATACGCTCACTCTTCCGATGTTCCTCCTTGATAGCCTCCTGTTGAGTTTCCTGAATCTGCTCTAACTGTGGGGTCACCACCATCATCCTCATACACACATCCCTGATCGGTGCCACCTTACGGCTAAGCGCATCAGCCACCACGTTGGCGTTCCCTGGGTGGTAAAGGATCTCGCAATCATAATCCTTCACCACGTCCAACCATCAACGTTGCCTCATGTTCAGATTCGGATGATCCATGAGGTACCTCAAACTTTTGTGGTCCGTGTAAATGGTACATCAAACCCCGTAAAGGTAATGCCGCCAAATCTTAAGGGCGAAGACCACCACCCCAACTCTAAGTCACGCGTCGGGTATTTCGCCTCGTGAGGCTTCAACTGCCTCAAGGCATAAGCAATCACATGACCCCTCTGCATCAATACCGTGCCTAAACCCGAGATGGACGCATCACAATATACCACAAAATCCTCTACGCCCTTAGGCAGGGCTAAGATTGGCGCCTCGCACAATCTCTGTCTCAGAATCTCGAACACTGCCTGCTGCTCAGGCCCCCATCGAAAGACCACGACCTTCCTAGTCAACCGTGTCAGGGGTACGGCTATCTTGGAGAAATTCTCAATGAATCTCCGATAGTAGCCTGCTAATCCTAGGAAACTACGAATCTCGGATGGAGACTTCGGAACCTCCCATCTCATCACGACCTCCACCATGGCCGGGTCTACAGAAATCCCATTCTGGCTGACGAGGTGCCAAAGGAACAGCACCTCGCACAACCAAAACTCACATTTGGAGAACATGGCATACAAGCTCTCCCTCCTTAAGGTTTCCAAAACCTCTCTCAGATGCTCCTCATGCTTCTCCTGCGTCTTGGAGTAAACCAAGATGTCATCAATGAAAACTATTACAGACTGATCCAACATCGGTCTACACATGCGGTTCATGAGGTCCATGAACACGGTAGGAGAATTGGTGAGCCCAAATGGCATCACCACGAACTCATAATGGCCATAACGAGTCCGAAACGCGGTCTTCTGCACATCCTCCTCTCTAACCCTCATCCGATGATATCCTGAGCGCAAATCGATCATGGAGAACCAAGATGCTCCCTGCAACTGATCAAAGAGGTCGTCAATCCTCGAGAGTGGGTAACGGTTCTTCACTGTCACCTTGTTCAGCTCCCGGTAATCTATACACCTCCGATGCGACCCTTCCTTCTTCTTCACAAACAGGATCGGGGCTCCCTAGGGTGAAATGCTCGGACGAATAAATCCCTTGTCTAGCAGCTCCTGCAGCTGCGCAGACAACTCCTGCATCTCGGGAGGAGCCAACCGATAGGGTGCCTTGGCTATCGGAGCCGCACCAGTAACTAGGTCGATCCTAAACTCTACCTGATGCTCCGGAGGTATTCCAGGAAGCTCCTCTGGGAACACTTCAGTGTAGTCTCGCAGCACTAGAACCTTGCTCACCATCGCTTTACCCATCTCCCGGGTATCCAGAACATACACGACATATCCCTCATAACCCTGCCGAAGGTAGCGCCTAGCCCTCGCTGCCGAACATACTGCAGGTCCATGCTGCGGCCTCTCACTGTGGATCACCAACTCTCTCCCACTCGGGGTCCTGATCCGCACTAGCTGCTGTGCGCAATCTATCACCGCCCCATGGAACATCTGGGTGCCCGACCTACCCCTTCGATCCTCTCGACCGGATACAGACTAGCTATCTGGGAGTTGGCCTCCCCTTCGGTCCTCTTGCCCAGATACTAACTAGCATATCTGGGAGCTGGCCTCCCTTTCGGTCCTCTCGACGGGATACTGGGGACTATTTCAGCCCCTACTACTACCACAAAACACATATATCACATAATCTATCTAGCATGGTTGGGCATGACCGCCCCTTCGGCCCTATCGACCGGTATTCTGGGGGACTATCTCCCCCTACTGTCACTAGCACTTAGCATCATATCATACAAGCACAATAACATATCATAGGTAGTAGCAACCCTAGATGAATATCACAGAGACAAACATCTATCATACACTTCCTATTGGTGGGCTGGCATTGTGGCCGTAGACCCACCGCTACAGGAAGGTAACTCACCTCGTAGCTGCTGATCTGTGTGGGGATGGTCTGTCTGCTGCTGCTGCTCCGAAAATTCTCCGGCTGCAATTCCCACCAAACACTTAGTCAAATACTACTAACCGACCTCAGGGTAAACTGGCCATTTACCCTTAACCAAACCATGAGTCAAAGTCAAAGTCAACTTCCAGTTGACCCGACTCGCCGAGTTGGCTTGTCAACTCGCCGAGTCCCTATCCCTTTGTCTGGCCACTAACCCATCTCTACTCGTCGAGTTTGGCATTGACTCGACGAGTTTTCCTTCTAAGCTGATGACCCAACGTTCTTCATTCTACTCGCCGAGTTATATGAACGACTCATCGAGTTCGTCTTTATCTAAAGAACACTCTATACTTAGACTCGCCGAGTTGTATGAACAACTCGCCGAGTCCGTACTTGAGGCAAGAAGATTGCCTTGAACTTGCCGAGTCATGGCATTGACTCGCCAAGTTACTACATGAGTGAGTCTGGCTTCCCACCCACTGAGTCACACCCTATGACTCACTACTCCAACCCGCAAACACGAAAAGTAGGAAAACCCGGGGACTCACGACTCGACTCGCCGAGTCAGATGAACGACTTGCCGAGTCTGCCACATGCAAATACTATACACACGATTTTCCTTGAATCAAGCTCATGCCATTCATAGATCTGTGTTCCTAGGGCCTGGTTTACATGTAAAGTTTCCAACTTTACGTGTAAATAAACATCCATGAGAGTTTTAGGGCTCAAAATGCACCAAAAAGGGTAGATCTAGGTCTTTCATGCACTATGGTTCCATAAAGGAAGTACATCCAAGCTCCTGGAGCTCAATCATGCCTAGATCTAGAGGCTAAACATCTTATCATCCACTCTAATATACAAACAAGCTTGGGGAAAGGCTCAAGAAAGACTTTCATGGAGCTACAAGGGACAACAAGCATGAAAACAGAGGGAAAATGAGTTATACCTCAAGGAAATCACTGATATAACACCAATAAGCCTGGCCTCCTTCTTCTCTTCTTGATCTACTCTCCTTCTCTCTCCAAATCTTCAAGAAAACACACCAAAATGCTTCAATCTCACAAGGAACAAGCTTAAACGAAGTATAAGGCTCGAGGGGGGGGGGGTGAAGGGGGCGAGCTTGGGGCGGATAATAAGGCTTAAATAGGGTGCAAGCCCTTGAAATTTAGGGTTTCATCAGACAGCGGGGACTCGCCGAGTCCAGAATATGGACTCGCCGAGTCACCAACTTAAACGTGATCCCGGACCCCGTCCCTACTCGGCGAGTCGAACCTACAACTCGCCGAGTCCAAGGCTAAAAATGACAAATACATAGATAAATTTTATGTACCAGGAACCACGTGCTACATTCCTGTTCCTTGTTTGGTTATGGATTTGGAGTTAGGGTTACTTATTCGAAGGTCTATCATGCTTTAATTTCATATAACAGGTATGCACTATGCATGTATTGAAGTAATTGGTAAGGATCGTCTTATAATTATCTTAAGTAGTACGTCTATTTCTATTAGATTCTTATATCCCTTTTCTCGTGTAGATATTGTGGCTGGATTCCATCTTCACGATGACCTGTACTTCCCGAACGAAGGCAATGTTGGATGGCTTGAAGATGAGCCAGAAGATGAGCATCCAATCCCTTTGGATGATCATCACGTTGAAGGCTTCTCTGATGGTTCCGACTTCGAGCCAGAAGTCAACAACCTACCCCTGTGGCTCCGGTCCCAAATCCTAAACCCCGTCAGGCTTTTCAAGGCCCGACGCCTGCATGGGTGGAATGCATATAAACATGGGACGACGAGAAAAATCAGCCAATGACATTCAATGGGGACCAAAACTTTTATAACATTAGTGAAGGAGGATTAGTAGACAAAGTCTTGCCAATCCTGGTCCGAAGAGTTACCCGCAATGAAATCTAGGGCAAGATGGCTCTCCATCGCATTATGGAGGTTGTTGCAAATGCAATGATGCATTCCATTCGCACCAGCCACCTAGATCATGCTCAGGAGAGGTCTGCAACAAACCACGAAGCCCTACTGGAAGCACTAGCTGAGACTTGGGCTGAAGTCATAGAGCTCCAGGTTCGCTAGAGAGTCTATGAATGATACCTTCTCGACGTGGAGCGTGCTCTAGCAGACCTTAGGGTTCGCCCGAGGAATGTCCGCTGCCGTTAGAAGATGTGTAGCACATCTTTTCTTTTGATTAAGGAATAGTCTTTTATTATCTGTTCTCTATGAAGCACTTGTCTGTAAATTATTCCTGTCTTTCAGAACACTATCTAGTCTACTAAATTGTCAACATTTTCCCTCGTATGGTTTGATGTAAGACCTACTGTTAGGTCATTTTTCCCGAACTCATTTACATAAGTAATACCAGTAATATTGGTAGTTTCTAACCTATTGGAAAGTTTATACTCTTGTGTTTTCAAACTCTATTGATGTATCTCTATTCAGTTTATACACTGATTCTAATGTTTGGACTATGGAGCGTTAGTCCATGGATCACTCTCATCATACTTTACAATTGATTCTTACTATCATCATCATCTCTATAAGCTTTCAATAAAAGATGGAACCTCGCCCTCGTCCTACCAAAGGCAGTCCTGCAAATCAAACACCACCACCACATCCTCTACTAATCGATACGTCACCTCTTAATGTTGTAGTAACCGTGGCTGTGGCAACAACCATGGCTGAATATCACTCTACAAGTGCCAGCGGAGGTGGAGCACCTGTAAACTCTACTCAAGGTGAAATCCTCATACGCTCGAGAGAGTGATCCTACAAGGACTTCACCAACTGCAAGCCAAAGTCCTTTAGAGGCACTAGCGGAGTCATTGCCCTCTCGCAATGGTTCGAAATACGGAGTCGATCTTCGAGATATGCTCCTTTCTAGAAGGAAGCAAGGTCAAGTTTGCTGCTTGCACCTTCGAGGAAAAAGCCATGACATGGTGGAATAGCCATGTCAAGTCACTAACTTTGATAGTGGCAAATGATATGGGCTAGGAAACCCTGAAAGAGCTCATGATTGAGGAATACTGCCCGAGGGGTGAAATCTAAAAGCTAGAACAGGAGCTATGGAGCCTAACCATGAAGGGCTCTAACATAGTCTCCTATGCTGCCAGATTCAGTGAACTGGTGGCTCTATGTCCCAACATGATTTCCACGGAAGGGAAGCAAATAGAGAGGTATATTTTGGGGGCTGTTGCCTCTAGTTCAG
Source organism: Lactuca saligna (assembly GCF_052625555.1). NCBI lineage: Eukaryota > Viridiplantae > Streptophyta > Magnoliopsida > Asterales > Asteraceae > Lactuca > Lactuca saligna. The sequence continues at coordinate 77,838,928 of NC_136421.1, forward strand.
GGGAATGTATTAGCTTTAAATCCCACTACTTTCAATAGTGACAAGTGATTGGCACAGTGGCTCATTGACCATGGGGTCCATACCCTGGCAGCAACAACAACCCTAGCCATCTCAGAACCCTCCAAAGTCGCTAACATCAAGCGGAAATCCAGGGATGACAAGAAGAAGCAGAGAGTTGCTAAAAAGCATAGGGTTGTGGCGGTTCATGCTACGATAGTACCTGCTGCTGCTACTCCAATAATGCAGTACGTTGGAAGTTTGCCAAAGTGTAACAAATGTAACTTCCACCACAACGGTCCCTGCTGGGAAATGCAGTGCTCTAACTACAACAAGAAAGGACACACTGTCCGTTTATGCAAATCTCCAGCAAAGCTAATCACCCAAGTCCCCGATATTGGTGTGGGCCAGGCTTGCTACGGTTGTGGTGAGGTGGGCTAGTACAAAAGGAACTGCCCGAAGGTAGGGAATGCTAGTGGAGTGGGAAGAGTTTTTCCTATAGGCCACGAGGAAGCGGTTGGCAACGCTACGGTGGTCACTGGTACATTTCTCCTCGATAACTCTTATGCATGCATATTGTTTGATATTGGAGTAGAGAGAAGCTTCGTAAATCATAACTTTGCTCGCCTACTTAAACAAAAAGCACGCACACTTAAGGAACAATCACTGTAAAAATGGCTAACGGGAAAACTCAGAGCACTAGCAGTATATTCATAGTATGTGCTCTAACTCTAGATATCCATACCTTTTCAATCGACCTCATGTCGGTATCAATTAAACGTTTCGATGTCATAATCGGAATGGATTGGTTGAGTCTTCATCGCACCGCCATCCTATGCTACAAGAAATCGGTCCGTCTAAACCTTCTATCTAATGAAACTCTTATTATCTACGACGACAAACCTGTTACGAGTCTTAGTATCATCTCAAGTATTCAAGAACATAAGTACTTATGTAAGGAATATCGTGCATTCCTTGCTCACATTGTCGATACGAGCCTAGAAATGAAAGAACTAAAGAACATCCCGGTTGTGAGCGACTTTCCCGACATCTTTCCAGAAGAACTACCCGGATTACCTCCGCAACGACAAATCGAGTTCAGAATCAACTTAGTCCCAGGAGCTACCCCAGTAGCCAAATCGCCCTACCGATTAGCACCAGCTGAGATGCAGGAACTATTTGCTCACCTTAACAAACTACTCAACAAGGGATTTATTAGACCAAGCTTCTCACCCTAGGGAGCACCGGTCTTGTTCGTTAAGAAGAAATACAGATCATTCCGTATGTGTATCGACTACAAAGAACTCAACAAACTCATGGTCAAGAATCGTTACCCTCTGCCTCGCATAGATGATTTATTTAACCAACTGCAAGGGGCGAGTTACTTTTCGAAGATTGATCTAAGATCCGGATACCACCAGTTACGAGTGCTAGAGGAGGTTGTTCCGAAGACAACCTTCCGAACTCGTTACGAACACTACGAGTTCGTGGTGATGCCATTCGGATTGACCAATGCGCCTGCAATATTCAGGGACTTAATGAATAGAGTATGTTGTGCATACTTGGATCAATTCGTCATCGTCTTCATTGATGACATACTGATCTACTCTCAAAGTAAGGAGGAGCATAGCGATCATCTGCGACAAGTTCTAGGAACCTTATGATCAGAGAAGCTTTATACGAAGTTCTCTAAATGTGAATTTTGGATCCGAAGAGTCAAATTCTTAGGACACATTGTTAGCAAAGAAGGAATCCACGTGGACCCTTCCAAAATTAAAGCCATTGAGAACTGGTTAGCACCAAAGACGCCTACAGAAATTCGTCAATTTCTATGTCTCGCTAGCTACTACCACAGATTCATACAGAACTTCTCTCGGATTGAGAAACCTCTTACAACACTGACCCAGAAAGGTGTGGCCTTTGACTAGGAAGAGAAGCAAGAACGAGTGTTTCAAACGCTAAAGCAAGCCTTATGCATCGCACCCATAGTATCCCTCCCCAAAGGGATAGAAGACTTCATAATATACTGCAATGCATACAACCAGGGGCTCGGCTGTGTTCTGATGCAACGAGGTAAGGTCATCGCATATGCTTCAAGACATCTGACGACACACGAAGTCAACTACACCACACATGATCTTGAGCTAGGAGCAGTTGTGTTTGCCTTGAGGATCTGGAGACACTACCTGTATGGTACGAAAAGCACTATCTTTACAGACCACAAGAATTTACAACACATATTCGACCAGAAGGAGCTCAACATGAGACAATGACGGTGGGTAGAGCTACTCAATGACTACGAATGCGAAATTCGTTATCATCCGGGTAAAGCCAACGTAGTAGCAGACGCCCTAAGTCGGAAAGAATATTCTGGTCGAAGGGTCAAATCATTGACAATTTCTATCCATTCTCACATGTGCACACAAATTAAGGTGACTCAACTTGAAGCCTTGAAACCTGAAAACATGGCGGGTGAATCTCTTAGAGGGATGAATAAGAATTTGGAAGTCAAGGGTGGTGGAGCCTTATATCTCATGGACTGGATCTGGACATCGAAACATGGTGGCTTCAGAGACTTGGTCATGACTGAAGCACAAAAGACTCGATATTCCGTCCACCCAGGTTCAGATAAGATGTATCTGGATCTTAAATAGTTATACTGGTAGCCTAACATGAAAGCAGAGCTTGCTACCTTCGTGAGTAAATGCCTTACTTGCGCAAAGGTCAAGGTCGAATACCAGAAACCCTCCGGTTTACCACAGCAACCAGAGATACCAGAATGGAAGTGGGAGCGGATCACTATGCATTTCATAACCAAGTTTCCCAAGATAATGAGTGAACTTGATACCATTTGGGTCATCGTCGATAGATTGACCAAGTCTGCACACTTCTTGCCTATCAAAGAAACTGACAACATGGAGAAGCTTACAAGAACTTATATTTGGGAGATCGTACGACTACATTGTGTTCCTATATCTATATCTATATCTATTAGGTTCACTTCGAGGTTTTGGCAGTCACTATAAAGTTCCTTAAGAACAAGGCTAGATATGAGTACAACCACCCATCCTCAGACTGACGGACAAAGTGAGAAAACCATCCAAACACTGGAAGATATGTTGCGAGCCTATGTGATCGACTTTGGGAAGGTATGGGATACTCATTTACCCCTTGTCGAATTTTCCTACAACAACAGTTATCACACGAGCAAAAAGGCTGCTCTATTCTAGGCCCTCTATGACCGAAAGTGTAGATCCCATCTGTGCTGGGCTGAAGTGGGTGTCACCCACTTAGCTAAAGGACGAGTTCCTGACAGCACTCTTATAGGATCGGAGATGATGTGGGAAACGACAGAGAAGATCGTTCAAATTCGTGAACGATTGAAAGCCTCTAGAGACCGACATAAAAGCTATGGAGATAAATAAAGGAAACCGTTGGAATTCCAGGTGCGTGACCGTGTTCTATTGAAGTTCTCACCCTTGAAAGGCTTGATACGCTTCGGAAAGCATGGATAGCTAAATCCAAGACACATAGGGCCTTTTGAGATTCTCTCTAGAATCAGCCCGGTAGCTTACAAACTTAACTTACCTCGTGAACTCAGTATCGTACATTCTACTTTCCAAGTCTTGAACTTGAAAATGTGCCTGTCCAATGAGACTCTTGTAATCCCACTCGACGAGATCGAAATCAACGAGAACCTCAACTTCGTGGAAGAACTAGTAGAGATTATGGGCTGAGAAGTTAAGCAAACAAAAAAAGTCGTATCCCAATAGTGAAGGTTCATTGGAACGCCAAGCGAGGACCTGAATTCACTTGGGAGCGAGAGGATCAGATGAAACTGAAATATCCTCATCTTTTTGCGACTTATTTGCTAAAGTCTAATTTCAGGATGAAATTCTTTCTAACGGGGGGATGATGTGACAACCCGAAATTTTCGTTTTGTACGAACTCTACAGTCAAACACTTCAATTAAAAGCCAAATTCATTTCTGCTAAATTTAGCTCGGTTTAAAGTCCGTTTGGGTATTTTTAAATATTTATTCCTCGAAAGAATAAACAAAAGAAAGTATACTTTAGGATTATTTTGTGCATCATTTGAGTCGCAGAACTCCAAGAGTTTGGAGTTTTTCCCATTTCCATGTCAAGAACAATTCTCTCTCAAGTATCATCCAAATATTTTTCGAGATCTTCAAGATTGTAAGTGCTTCCTTCCTTGTTTAGTCGATCTCTTCCTTTATCTAGTGATCTTACATGATTTCATCCATGAAATCATTCCGTTTTCTTAGAACTTCAAGTTTTCACCAAGAACACACACTAGTGTTTTGGGCCGAAAACACCTTTCTTTGCTTCCATATTGTAAGTATCTATCCCTTATAATTGTTATCTGGTAAAGATACTGGAGTTAGAGCCTTGAAATCGTTTTTTTTCAAGAACAAAAGGGGTTTTCGGTTAGTGCATCTCCTCAAACCGAAAACCCTAAAGAAAGGTGCCTTTAAGACCTTAAGCTTTTCCTGATGCTTAGTATTGAGTCTAGAAGACTTCTTTGCTTGTTGAAAGCCCTTGGAAGTCACCTTATGCATCAAAGATCATGAGCTTTCAGCCAACCATTTGAACCGAAAACCTCTTGGACAGAAAACCATATGGACCGAAAACCACAAGAAACATACCATTTGGACTGAAAACTCCCTTAACTGGCTCTACAACCCTTAGATGCAACCCTTGGTACTTCTAGCACTTGAATCAAAGTGTTTTCCCATGTCCTAGGGTGTCTTAACTTGGTTAATTAATTGTTAAATGACTAATTGGATACATATATGTGTTGTTATATGATAAATAGGATCCATGTGTGTGCTTAAGCCTTCACTTGGCATTTAGCATCCGATACCATCCGTTCATCCAAACCACTCACTACAGGTGAGTTCATACCCCTTAATCAACCTTTTAAATGATTTTAAATGCTTTTATAGGGGGGAATACAAGTTGAATATCATAGTTATTATATCAATCACATGTGATTAATAACTATCAAGCATATGGATTTACTATACTTTCAAACTACTTTTCTAAACAAATGACTTCAACTGCTTATCAAACTCACTTTTAAGTGTCAAACCTTTTCTATTATAGTTTTCAAACTTATATATTGTTAAAACCATGTCTGTTACATATATAGTTATATAAGTAAGGATTGCAGGACTTAGGACGACCAACTCACTTTATCTCATGTTCCTTGTTTGGTTGTGGACATAGATTACCATGTTGGTTGTCCGACTGTCTTTGGATCCTTAGTTGTATATTATGTATATATTTATAGATATAAAGATGTTTACCTCAATTCAATACATTCAGTCATACAAATGATTTTGCTAGTAACTCTAATAGGTATAGGTAAGGATATACTACCAATAGTTCAATGAAGCATACGAAGAGTCAGTTCATTCATGAGTCAATACTTACTATTATGAGAAACTATAAAATGATACTATTATGAGAAACTATACAACGATATTATTATGAGAAACTATACAACGATACTATTATGAGAAACTATACAACGATACTATGATGTGAAACAATACCTTCACTACACTAGTACATACACTACATATAGAAATATACTATAACATAAATGTGATCCACTGTTTTGGGGCATGTCTTCACTGCCATGGTCCGATTTGTAACCATAATCTCCTAGAGGAAGAGCGTGAGTTTACGTATAGATCTATACATGATTGACTATCCTACACCTTGTTGCTAGTTACAGTGGGACCTGCAGGTCTTCGGGTACCAAATGTCATTACTTTTGATGTCTTACATCATCGTGTTCATAGTCGATAGAATGGTACAATTAATGACATAAAACCTTAATATAAATCCGGTTTAAGGTAGTTAGCAGTAGTCACTATGCAAACGTTTTCTAGGAGTTACAAACATTTACAAACATTCACATACTTTTAATACAAACGTTTACAAACTCGTACTTCAAACATTGTTTCAAACAATTTGATACAAACAATGACACTAAAATACTTATGAACTCACCAGCTTTAAATCTGACAAACTCTTTCAAAATAACTTGTATTCTCAGGTCATCAGTAGACAGGTACCGATGCCAGCTTTGAGAAGATGGAGCGCATTCAAGACTCGTCTTATGTTTTGAATTAAATTTTTGGTGTCATATAAACTGTACATAACACACTTGTATTAAGCTATTTTATTAATTCAATGGATGATGTTGTTTTCATGTTTACTATTATTCTGTGTTGTGACATTGTACATGATGTCCTCCACCCCTGAACGTTTCCGTCTTTCCGGTTTTGGGGTGCGACAAGTTGAGCCACTTGTGTTCAAAGCAATTCAATAGTTTAAAATAGGTGAGTTGATGTCCTCCTTAGATTTTGGCATTTTTTGATTTTTTGATGATACGGATGAGGAGGATTTTAACGTCTTTTTGGGATTAATTGCATAAATATCATATGCAAGAAGGGTAATAAGGAGAGGTTCTCGACCCCTTTCACGTGATCATCTTCGGGGGTATGGGCTTTCTTCGTCTCAAACATTCACATAGGGTTCATTTTCATTAAAAAAATCAACAATTCAATTTGCATATCAAATGATTACAGGTTCTTGGGGTACATTTTTGATCGAGATAGAGTATGTAAAATACAATAGTGACAAACTAATTTTTTTAAACAAATGAATCACACTTATTAAAGAAATGGACAATTAGAAAGTACATATCTTCATATATGTTTTCATTTTAAATATATATTTTTCATTATCAATAGCTTTATATTTGTATTACATTATCAAGTCAGGTAGATTGAGGTTGTATTTATTTCTTTAACAAATGAAGTATTATTTTGAAGAAAATAGTAAAAGAAAAAGAAAAAAGGGAAAATTAGAGAGGGTTAAATTGGGACTTTATTAGTTTTATTCAAGCTTGAGAAGGTTAGGAAACAAACAATTTAACATTTTGAAAGGTTGTTGAGTAATGGTAAAGTTCAGTTTCTAAAAAGCTTAATCGGTGTGTATTTCGACAATTTAACCTATGGGTTAGTTTCATCAACTGTGACGTTAAATATGAGTTTGGAGTTTATGTGAAAGTCGGAAAACAGGCCAAATAATGGACATGTCCAGATGAAATAAAGTTGGAGTTGAGGCTTGCTACAGTTCGGAGTATAGTTAGATTAATTGTGTAATTTAAAATTCTGCTATATTATCTTTAACAGTAAGTTACGTGTTAGTCCCTGAGTATAATTCATTTTTTGGGTAGTAACTTTCGCATTTTAGTAGTCATGTTCGCAATTGAACAATAGCTTTTCAAGAAAACAAATGAAAACACATTCTCTTTGGATTATTGGGTTTTTTTAGACTATAACGAAAAGAAATAAAACTTCTATTTGGATTTTTAATTTTGATGAGGCTTTAAAAGAAAGAAAAAACAAAAACATATTTTGTGATTTTTGGGTTTTTGTGAGTGAAAAAGAAAAGATAAGAATACAAAAGTATGAAAGGTTTTTAGAGGTTTTTAGGTTGGAGAAAAAAATCTTCAAATATCGAATTTCTTTTTGTTTTTTCGTCACTAGTCACAAAATTGGAACAATCTATCTCATCTTCCAAAGAAATCTCACTTAATTCACTTTCTTCAAATTCGGATTCAATTTCAATATTGCCAGACTCATTCGATTTCAATTTATTACATAACAAAATATGCTCATCATTGTAATCCTTCTGGATGTTTCTTATCTTCTTCCACTACAAGAAAAATACCCTTTAATGACAGACATTGCATGTCGTAAATGGTTGAAATAACATGGAAATGCATGTCAAGGAAGATCCTGTCATAAAGGAAGACGACACACATTTGTGTGTTGTAACATTACAACGCACATTTACGACATGCATTGTGTATCATTAAAGCCCGTGACATAAAAAATGACACACATTTTTGCATGTCATAAATTTAAATGTTTTTAATTTTCTTTATTGATTTATTAAATTTTAAATTGAATGACAATTAATGTCTCATCATACAAACTTAAAGATATATAAACAATCCATTGCATACAATAAATGCACCAAAATGCAGGTTTAGTTATTACATTATGTAAACAGACAAATATACCCATTTAGTTTAATAGCAATATCAGTAGCAACCATATTTACATATTTAAAACAATTTAATTTAAAAAATCTTCCACTTTCTTTAAAATTTATCATGGAGTTCTATCCAATTCATTCACAATTTTCCTTTATATATCCAAGGCAGTGCCGAAAACTATTAACAAAGGGGCATAACAGTCACATCAAACAATAAGTCTCTAGTTATTCTGATGATGTCTTTAAATTAAGAGTGGAAGCAATCTTTTCCTACAAATAAAACAACATTCTATTGTTTGTTACAATCATGCAAGAAATAGCAATGTACTTTCATATATTTTTTTGAATCCTAAGTTGTCTATATTCGAGATTTTGAACAAAATAAGCATGGTTGCAGTTAAATATCTACCTTTCCCCATGTCTGTTTCTACTAACTTCAACATATAGCCATCCTGCCCAAAATAAGTACACAATGATTTAAAAGATCGATTTCATATGTAAAATCTTGATTAGTTGTCTATATTCGAATAAGAAATGAAACTAGACACTAAACAAGAAAAATACATGGCAGGATTAGTGCACCTTTGCAACAATCAAAAGTTTATAAAGTACACGTTTAAAGGATTGATATATTTTTTTATACCAAAAGAGAGAGAGAATAATCCTCTCTAATAAATGAAGGATTATTTTGCCACTTGTCACACTCTTATTCAATTTGTCAAGTGTCATTTTTTTAGTTATTTTGACTAAATTCTTTTTCCACATGTCATTTTATGATTTTTTTCTAGTTTATTAAATTCCATGTAATATTTTAATATAATCTTTGCAATAAATGTAATAATAAATGGATATCAACTTCATTAATGAACTTACCTTTTAATTTATAAATTCCCAAAATTAACGTTTTTTTTATTTCTTTTATCTATTTAAACATTTTGTTTACATTTAAAAGATAAAAAAACATTTCCATTATAATAATTCAATATTTTCTTATTTTCTTTTAAATTCAAACTTCTCAAATATTTTGACCTTTCTATTTAACTTTTTTTAAAATTAATTCATTTAATACATGGGCCTCACAACTAGTTTGCTAATAAAGCCCAACAACTAATATAAATCAAGTTGGCTAATGAAATTTGAATTTGAATCACTAGAAACCTTATTTCGACACAAATGTTTTGTTTAGGAACTAGATCTGTAATCATGTAGCTCTCTATCACCATACAAATGCTTATGGGTTGGAAAGAAATTGGGATTCCAAGATGTGAAAGAGGAACTAAATAAAATTGAAGTACTAGTCCAAAAAAGGATCACGTAAATCCGGTACTCCACATTTCCTAGCCGGGTACCGTAAGAAGCAACCCTTAAATGCATTTTTTGTGAAAAGAGTAAAATGCAATAGGTTACAGGTAAACATTTCAACTACATAGTAGTATAGTACATAATATACAAGACATTTAACATTAACATTTAACAATATCACAATAACATGGATATTTTGATATACATACAACAAGTAAGCTAGAATACATTCAAGATACATATAGAATTATAAAGTTCAATTTTAACGTTAAAATATACTTGTTGGAACTTAGAACAAGAAGCATAATGTTTTAACATATACATTGATACATACATGTAACTGATGTAAGGACAAGAGAATAATAAAAGTAGAATATTAAGTTATTAGCATACATGATACAATGTTACATGAGAGGAAGAAGAGTATAATTGCAAAAGTAAAAATAATGCATACCTTACAGAGTAATTAAGCTTCTTGTCTACTTCAATCTTGATTCTTCATAGTTGATTCTTGGTGTGATCGTGAGGGTAAAATTGAAGATTTAAAACGAGCTTCTCATATTATGATAAATATAGTGATGTGAATACATTGTGTAGATGAATACACTTCAAGGCTTTTTTCATAAATTTAAAAGCGATCCAAGCAAATCTAAACAAGTAACATGCTTTTTTCCTAAATTTATAATCTGCCATGGCTTAAAACAAAGAAAGCTTACGATGAATTATAGGTTCCATCAAATAATCAGAAGACTTGGTGTTTGGAACTTTCGTTGTTTTTCCTACCAGGACACTTGTATTTATAATCCAGTCTTTATATATCCTACACAATTGAACAAAATAGCATTCAAAATTACTAATATACCAGCTTCTAAATTAGGATTTTTCAAAAACCAGGTATAAGTTATGATTGTTCCACTATTATTCCCATCCATCTTTATATATTCTACCAACACATTGTGACAACTGCCAATTCAGGTCATTCTTCGACTCATGCATCTTTATAATAACCATTCATGCAACATGCCATGACCTAGTAGTATAAATTAGGTCAAAAATCTTGCATAAACTAGGATCCAACTAAGGTCTAGGACTAATATACTTGATACTTACAATTCTAGTAAGTTGCTTAGCTACGATAGGAAATGACAATACTATAATTAGAATAAAGCTTCAAGCTTTGTTATAATTGAAATAGGGTATAAAACTCTAAAAATAAATTAAAACATTCTAATTATACTTCAACATGTTGTTGAATATCAAACAATATTCCAAAAACCCTAAAGAGCCAAAAATCCAAAGTTATAAATTATAAAGCTTAAAAAGTTTATAAAATTTGGCTTTAAACTTCCTAATATCAAATTTTATTAATCAAATTATGGATTATACCAATGAACTAGAAATATAAATTACAAGTATTAATCATAAATTATTTGTTGAAAATAAGATTTTTAAATAAATCAAATTGCTTAATAAACATTTTATAAAAATGAATGTTTTTATATAAAATATAGGAGGGAAGTTTATAAAGTTTAAAATTTAGGAGAGAGGAGGCCAAAATGCATGCAAAAACCGGCCATCACCTCTCCCCATGCCCTCTCTCTTCCCCAAAACACAATCATTAAGCTTAAACCCTTACTCCACCTCTTCCCTCTTCACTCTCTCACTTCACTCTCTTCACACACTTCACTCTCTTCTTCCCTCTCTCTAAACTCATGAAAATCCTCTCATTTCTCTGCAAAATTTCGAGATTGTAAAGCCCTTGAAGTGTTCTTACTTCTCTCAAGGTCAAAACCAAGGTAAACAACAACATCTTCTTCCATAGTTTCATGGTTAAACCTCTTTTTCTTCTTAGTCCTCTCTACTTTTCGGATTCTATGCCTTTCCATGGCTAGAAATATTTATTCTCCCCTTGTGGTTTGTAGATTCTCACCATAACACAATGCATGTGTTAGAGATGGTGAAAATCCGGGATCAAACCCATGCAAGGAGTGGAAAAGATGCACATATGATCATGTGACATCAAAACCTAATATTTCATGTTCTTCTCCATTTCTTTTATGTTCATGCATGAACAAAAGAATTTAAACCATTTCTAGTACATCTTGGATGCTCATTCATTCCATGCATGTGTTAGAAATCAGGCCTTACCAAAGACATGCATGATGTTCTTGTTGAAATACCCTAATAATGCACACAAGCAAACATGCAATCTGCCAGATTACTTTGTTCGACTTTGAACAATCATAACTCAGTCATTTCTTAACCAAATCATGATATTCTTTTTGTATTGGTTATTGCCACGAGTTAACTTTCAAACCCAACTGGTCTCACTGTAAAATATTAAATATCCGATTTTTAGCAGATTTTAGAAAAAGGTTGCACATACAGCTCTTTTTCTGTGATCACTATTTTTATCTTGCTTAAACAATGGCCTTAAACCCAACCATAAGTCTGAGGAAAAATAACTTAGAAACTTAACATATCCAGTGAATTATGGTTGAAATTTCGTGGCTTAAAACCTCACTGAATGGGCTACACAAATTCATGAACTTCAGCCACATTTACACTTCATGCATTATTGCATGCAACTTTTCTTAAATTGTTTGGAATCATTACCCTCATTTCTCTTCTGAATACATTTTTTTACATTTTTCCTTTTGAAAGCCCTTGCATGCATGAGATAATCTGGAAAATTTCAAGAGCTTTTGTTATTTCTTTGATTTAATAGAATTATTGCTAAAACCAAGGGCATAAATCATATAAAATACTTCCAGAGGTCAATAAATCCTAAATAAATTCATGGATGATCCTTATGGGGAATAATGACCCCGCACCAAATTTCAGCAATTTTTGTTACTGTTTCATATGATTTCTAATTTTCTTTTATTTAGGACATGATAAATTACAAAACCACTTTATAGGATGTGAAAATTGTATCTAACAATTTTCGCATACCTTACCTGTGATGGGTGACTCCAGAAAATAATTTCAAGATTTTCCATCATGTTTTACTATTTTTCCCAATTTTTGGTAGTTATAATGGTCTAAAAATGGGAGAAATAGTTCTGATTATCCAAAATTCATGAAAATTTACCAGGATAGAATATTATAGAGTAGGAGGTTACATAAAAATCTTGAATATTTTTCTCTACTGTAAACTATTTTTCTCTTATTTTCTAAAGTTAATTTCACTAAAATACACTTAAATATACATAAATACCCAAAACCAGTTTATACATTATGAAAACCACTTTTGATATTTTTCCCAGGATATTTATACTGTAAATGATGTTACAAAAATTTATGGTGATTTATTTTAACTGTTTAATATTATTTCTTTAATTAATGACTATTTAAAGGAATAAAGCAAGGAAAAATAGAAATACCCACTGAAAAATATCTTTTATATTTTTCCTAGCCTATTTATGTATAATAACAATAAAATAAAAGTTTGGGTAATTTTGGAAACTGTTTTCTATTTATTTTAATTTTTATTGAAATAAATGCTCAAAAATCATAAAATATAATTAAACGGCTTGGAAATCCATTTTTATAATTTTCCCAGCTTAGTATTGTGTAATAACAGTTAAATAAAAAATTTGAGAATTTTTATCCCTCGAATGTTATTTTCGTGAATTTATGTTGTAATAAGGACTTAAAAATTTGGAAAGTTTATATTCCAAGGTTGTAATTAATCGCCCGATATATAGAATTTCATTACTTCAGAAAAAGTGTAACGTGTAACTAATTGATATAAAATCCAATACTAAAACATAAATTGGCATTTCCCTATATGTAGAGTTTAGTATATTAGCATTAGATATCGACATGGAAACTCACTAGTGCGTGTGTTTGATGTCGTAGGATCCCGGTAGTAAGACGTTGGTGCATCCCGAAGTACCGCTTGTGTCTACACAAAACATCGTGAGTATTCACGCACTCCCCTATTTTCGGTTTTTATGTTTTGGGGTGGACAACCATGTCCAGAAAAACTACTGTTTGCATGTTGTATTTAAATTGAATTGTATCAAACATGATTGCTATTGTATTGCTATGTTTCTTTATGTATGTCTATGCAACACGGAACATGAGAACTTATCGTACTACGGCCCTTCCCTTATCTCTAACCATTAACTCTTTGAGCCAATGGTCGTTATGGATAGCGCTATTAGGAATTGACAACTCCTCACTCGCCCGAATCGCTGGAGTGCATGATACCATATTCATCTATGGAACGATAAGCATAGATCTCGATAGGGCTTCAGTCATAGGTTTGGTTGAGACTCATTGTTTGCTCATACACATACAAACTCGTTTCTCGTTATAGCAATAAACTTGTATTCATTAATAGCAATCAACTTGTTTATCATTGAAGCAATGTACTTGTATTTACGAAAAGCCTTATTGTACGCTCGATTTTTATAAACTTGTGATACTCACCAACTATTTTCATAGTTGACGCTCGTTTTACATGCTTTTTCAGGAAGTAATTAGTAAGTGGATGTAAAGATTCATCATCATAGAGCATGCTGCATCGTGTTGAAGCTATTATGAAGCTATATTTTGAACAATGTTATTTTGAAAAACTTGTATTTTGTTTCTTTTGAAGCTATGGGTTGTAAACTTTTAAATACTGCTATGGTGATGTATCTTTATCTTTTGCATTGAAACCGTTATCGCTGTCATACCTTGCGTTTCCGCTTTAGCGGGGTGTGACAGTAGTGGTATCAGAGCTAAAGTTATAGAGAACATCGGTTTTTCTTTAAGAAAACACAACGTATAACTAAAACTTACAAAGAAATTCTTTTTACATCAAACATATTACTAGTATAATTAGGTCGGGAGTTGTATTATTGGACCTTGATTAAACATAGCCTGATCACCTATGTCTAATTAAGAAAAGATTTATACAAAGCTTGAGCTAATTATAATGGGAATATGTTCAACAAAAATATTTGAGAAAACTTTATTTCAAAATTTCAAAAGGTTAATTTTGGTGTGTGTAAGCATTGCATATTATAGGCATGCATTGTCGTTTATTTCATATCTCATTGAAACTATGTCACAGTCCACTATGTCAACATCGTCATCTTCCCGCGCTACCGCCTCAGCCGATGAATCCGGCTACGTCACTGTTATCCCTCGACGTAATCCCCCCGCCTCGGTAGAAGAAGACCCATCAGAGGATACGGAAGATACTGGGAACTCGGTGGAGATCAGCAATGACAACGCCCCGAGTCAACGACGCGAGGCATCACCGACATCGGTGTTGCCACAGCCACCGCTCTATGGACTTCGCATTCGGAGGACAGCGAGGAAGAGTGTTCCCATTCCAGGAAGGATACCCGCCAGCACAGCAGGACATGGCACGGCAGGACCTAGCGGAGCAGAACCCAGCGATGCAGGACCGAGAGCACCCTCACCTCAGCAAGTCATAGGGATACCTGTCAGACAGCCAGGTATGACCCCGGAGGAGTCCTAGAGATTGCATTCGATAGCAGCGGGCCTACGTCACAGTCTCGCTGTGATAGCTGGGCATCGAGAAGTTTTGGATGAATTCTTGGCAGGAATGGAAATCCTGTATCAGCATTCGATGGAGACTGCTGACACTGCTAGTGCTGCTAGACGAGAGGCAGGTCATGCGATCACAGCATATTATGTGTTTGGTGGGCTGTTCCTGATTGTGGTGTTGATGCTTCTTGTTGGGATAGCGATTGGCTTTTGGTTCTGATTTCAGTATTTTGTTTTATTTTGTTTTGAAATGAAAACCCATGTTGGGTGTCTTTTGGGAAAAATATAAGCTCTAGTAGCAAGAGGAAGCCAGCAGATCAGGGAGAGAAAAAGTATGGAGGCAAGTCAGGGAGGAAGCAGAAAGTCTCAAGAAACTTTATGGTAAGAGCCCAGGAGCAAGAACTAGTGAAAACTCAAGGACAAGAAGTGCAGGAGCGAAAGCAGTACTCAGGGCCGCTTCCGACGTGCAATAAGTGTAACTTCCATCGCAATGGAGCTTGCCCGGTGTGCCAAAACTGTAAGCAAACAGGCCATTACTCGAAGTATTGTAAGGTGAATAAGGAGGGAAAAAGGACATGTTACGAGTGCGGGAGTAATGATCATCTCCGTAGAGCATGTCCTAAACTGAACAATGGACCTGGTAACAATGGACAAGGCCAAGCCAGGCAAAACTTTCAAGGAAATCAAGTTGGACAGCCAAGAGGTGTAGCCTTTGTGATTGGTGCAGAAGAAGCTCGTTAGAACCCTGAAGTGATAACAGGTACGTTCCTCCTGAACAACCATTTTGCATTAGTAATATTCGATGCGGGAGCAGATAGGAGTTTTGTTTCTTTAGCATTTAGACCGTTAATTGGCTTGAAATCGGTAAAGATGAGGAATGCTTATGCTATTGAACTTGCTGATGGGTATGAAATTAGGGCTAGTGATATAATTCCTGGTTGTACTTTGAATTTAGCTGATAAACTCTTTAGCATTGACCTAATTCCTATAGAGCTAGGTAGTTTTGATGTGATAGTAGGGATGGATTGGTTATCCAAAAATAGAGCGGACATTGGTTGTTATGAGAAAGTCATCAGAGTGCCTCTCCCTAATGGAGAAACCCTTATCATACACGGTGAGAAGCCAGGAAGAAGTTTAAACATAGTATCAAGCGTGAAGGTTCACAAGTACCCGAAGAAGAATTGTATTGCGTTCATGGCCCACGTGCTAGAAAGAGAACCTGAAGCTAAGCAACTCAAGGAGATTCCAGTGGTTCAAAACTATCCCGAAGTATTTCCGGAGGAATTGCCCGGTCTACCCCCTTATAGACAGGTCGAATTTCGGATAGACTTAATTCCCGGAGCGGCACCGGTAGCAAAAGCACCATATCGCCTTGCACCATCCGAGATGCAAGAACTATCCGGACAACTTCAAGAACTTCTAGACAAAGGGTTTATTCGACCAAGTTCTTCACCTTGGGGAGCCCCAGTGTTATTCGTCAAAAAGAAAGATGGTTCGTTCCGAATGTGCATTGATTACAGAGAATTGAACAAGTTGACAATCAAGAATCGATATCCCCCTCCCTAGAATAGATGACTTGTTCGATCAGTTGCAGGGCGCTTCCTACTTCTCAAAAATCGACCTTCGGTCAGGGTATCATCAGCTAAGAATTCACGAAGAGGACATTCACAAAACAACATTTAGAACCCGTTATGGACATTATGAGTTCTTAGTCATGCCTTTTGGACTAACGAACGCACCCGCTGTATTCATGGATTTGATGAATAGGGTCTGTAGACCATACCTAGACAGGTTTGTAATTGTATTTATCGATGACATACTTGTTTACTCGCGGACCAAAGAAGATCACAATAGACATCTAAAGCTAGTGTTGGAGCTGTTGAAGGAACATAAATTGTATGCCAAGTTCACTAAGTGTGAATTTTGGATTCGGGAAGTACATTTTCTTGGTCATGTGATCGGTGAAACAGGAATCCATGTAGATCCAGCTAAGATAGAGGCAATCAAGAAATGGGAGGCCCCCAAAACCCCGACAGAAATACGACAATTCCTAGGATTAGCTGGGTACTACAGACGTTTCATTGAGAATTTCTCTAGGATTGCTCAACCATTAACATCTTTGACCCAAAAGGATAGAAAATTTCTCTGGGAAGAGAAACACGAAGAGGCGTTTCAAATCCTAAAAAACAAGCTGTGCAATATACCAATTCTGGCTTTACCAGAAGGATTAGAGAACTTTGTGGTGTATTGTGATGCGTCTCATCAAGGATTAGGATGTGTGCTAATGCAAAAAGATAAGGTCATTGCATATGCTTCCAGACAACTCAAACCGTACGAGAAGAATTATACCACCCATGATCTAGAACTAGGAGCAATAGTTTTCGCCCTTAAGATATGGAGGCATTATTTGTACGGAACCAAGTGCACCATTTATACCGATCACAAAAGCCTTCAGCATAT
Source organism: Lactuca saligna (assembly GCF_052625555.1). Lineage (NCBI taxonomy): Eukaryota > Viridiplantae > Streptophyta > Magnoliopsida > Asterales > Asteraceae > Lactuca > Lactuca saligna. The sequence goes on from NC_136421.1 coordinate 77,856,300, forward strand.
CCTGGATCAGAAAATGTTAAACATGCGGCAGAGAAGATGGGTAGAGTTGTTTAGTGATTATGATTGTGAGATACGATATCACCCAGGGAAGGCTAACGTAGTAGCCGACGCTCTTAGTAGGAAAGAAAGAGTGAAACCTTCCCATGTGAGAGCTTTGGGAATGGTAATTCAGACAAGCTTGAAATCTCAAATCATTAATGCCCAGGAGAAAGCGTTATGCAAGGAAAATCTTCCAGGCGAAACTTTACATGGTTTGGAAGAAAGATTTGAAACCAAACCTGATGGAGTTCGTTATTTTAAAGACAGGGTCTGGATTCCAAGGGTTAACAACCTGAGAGACATGGTACTAGAGGAGTCTCATCAATCTAAATACTCCATCCACCCTGGAGCAGATAAGATGTACAAGGATCTTAAAGAGTACTATTGGTGGCCTGGAATGAAAAAGGATATTGCCTTGTACGTTGGGAAGTGTTTGACACGCTCAATACTCAAAGCTGAACATCAGAAACCATCCGGGTTGTTGCAACAACCTGAAATTCCCCAATGGAAATGGGAGCAAATATCTATGGACTTTGTTACCAAACTTCCTAGAACTGCTAAAGGTCATGACTCAATTTGGATAATAGTAGATCGACTGACGAAATCTGCACACTTTCTCCCCATTCGAGAAGATTTCAAGATGGAAAATTTGGCCCAAATCTACATCGACAAAATTGTTTCTCTGCATGGTGTACCCTTATCTATCATTTCTGATAGAGATAGTCGTTTTACATCTCGATTTTGGTGGATGTTACAGAGGGCACTAGGAACCAAGATAGATTTGAGCACAGCTTACCACCCTCAGACAGATGGGCAAACAGAGAGAAGAATACAACCATTGGAAGACATGCTACGAGCGTGTGTCATTGAGTTCAAAGGAAATTGGGATACTCATTTACCCCTAATTGAGTTTTCCTACAATAACAGTTACCACACGAGTATCCAATGTGCTCCATATGAAGCATTGTATGGACGCAAGTGTCGTTCGCCCTTATGCTGGACAGAAATCGGAGACAGACAGTTGACTAGAGTCGAACTTATCCAGGAAACATCCGACAAGATTGCTATCATCAAGGATAAGCTTAAAGCTGCTAGAGATCGTCAAAAAAGTTATGCGGATAATCGTCGAAAACCATTAGAATTCCAAGTAGGAGACAAGGTACTTTTAAAAGTGTCGCCTTGGAAAGGGCTTGTGCGTTTTGGTAAGAAAGGAAAACTAAGCCCGAGATATGTTGGACCCTTTGAAATCCTTGAAAGGATTGGTCCAGTAGCGTATAAACTCCAATTGCCCCAAGAGTTAAGCGCCATTCACGACACATTCCACGTCTCCAACCTTAAGAAATGTCTAGCCGACGAAACATTGATAGTACCCCAGGAGGAAATTAAGATCAATGATAAGCTGAGCTTCGTTGAGGAACCGATAGAAATCCTTGACAGGGAGGTAAAACAACTTAAGCGGAGTAAGATCCCGATTGTGAAAGTTCGATGGAACTCAAAACGCGGGCCGGAGTACACCTGGGAGCGCGAGGACTACATAAAGGAAAAGTATCCGCAACTATTCCCTTGCGATGACAAGCGATGACATAGAATGAATTTCGGGATGAAATTCTTTTTAAGTGGGGGATACTGTGACAACTGCCAATTCAGGTCATTCTTGGACTCATGCATCTTTATAATAACCATTCATGCACAACATGCCATGACCTAGTAGTATAAATTAGGTCAAAAATCTTGCATAAACTAGGATCCAACTAAGGTCTAGGACTAATATACTTGATAGGAAATGCCAATACTATAATTAGAATAAAGCTTCAAGCTTTGTTATAATTGAAATAGGGTATAAAACTCTAAAAATAAATTGAAACATTCTAATTATACTTCAACATGTTGTTGAATATCAAACAATATTCCAAAAACCCTAAAGAGCCAAAAATCCAAAGTTATAAATTATAAAGCTTAAAAACTTTATAAAATTTGGCTATAAACTTCCTAATATCAAATTTTATTAATCAAATTATGGATTATACCAATGAACTAGAAATATAAATTACAAGTATTAATCATAAATTATTTGTTGAAAACAAGATTTTTAAATAAATCAAATTGCTTAATAAACATTTTATAAAAATGAATGTTTTTATATAAAATATAGGAGGGAAGTTTATAAAGTTTAAAATTTAGGAGAGAGGAGGCCAAAATTCATGCAAAAACCGGTCATCACCTCTCCCCATGCCCTCTCTCTTCCCCAAAACACAATCATTAAGCTTAAACCCTTACTCCACCTCTTCCCTCTTCACTCTCTCACTTCACTCTCTTCACACACTTCACTCTCTTCTTCCCTCTCTCTAAACTCATGAAAATCCTCTCATTTCTCTGCAAAATTTTGAGATTGTGAAGCCCTTGAAGTGTTCTTACTTCTCTTAAGGTCAAAACCAAGGTAAACAACATCTTCTTCCATAGTTTCATGGTTAAACCTCTTTTTCTTCTTAGTCCTCTCTACTTTTCGGATTCTATGCCTTTCCATGGCTAGAAATCTTTATTCTCCCCTTGTGGTTTGTAGATTCTCACCATAACACAATGCATGTGTTAGAGATGGTGAAAATCCGGGATCAAACCCATGCAAGAAGTGGAAAAGATCGATGCACATATGATCATGTGACATCAAAACCTAATATTTCATGTTCTTCTCCATTTCTTTTGTGTTCATGCATGAACAAAAGCATTTAAACCATTTCCAGTACATCTTGGATGCTCATTCATTCCATGCATGTGTTAGAAATCGGGCCTTACCAAAGACATGCATGATGTTCTTGTTGAAATACCCTAATAATGCACACAAGCAAACATGCAATCTGCCAGATTACTTTTTTCGACTTTGAACAGTCATAACTCAGTCATTTCTTAACCAAATCATGATATTCTTTTTGTATTGGTTAGTTCCACGCGTTAACTTTCAAACCCATCTGGTCTCACTGTAAAATATTAAATATCCGATTTTTAACAGATTTTACAAAAAGCTTGCGCATACAGCTCTTTTTCTGTGATCACTATTTTTATCTTGCTTAAACAATGGCCTTAAACCCAACCATAAATCTGAGGAAAAATACCTTAGAAACTTAACATATCTAGTGAATTATGGTTGAAATTTCGTGGCTTAAAACCTCACTGAATGGACTACACAAATTCATGAACTTCAGCCACATTTACACTTCATGCATTATTGCATGCAACTTTTCTTAAATTGTTTCGAATCATTACCCTCATTTCTCTTCTGAATACATTTTTTTACAGTTTTCCTTTTGAAAGCCCTTGCATGCATGAGATAATCTGGAAAATTTCAAGAGCTTTTGTTATTTCTTTGATTTAATAGAATTATTGCTAAAACCAAGGGCATAAATCATATAAAATACTTCCAGAGGTCAATAAATCCTAAATAAATTCATGGATGATCCTTATGGGGAATAATGACCCCGCACCAAATTTCAGCAATTTTTGTTACTGTTTCATATGATTTCTAATTTTCTTTTAGTTAGGACATGATAAATTACAAAACCACTTTATAGGATGTTAAAATTGTATCTAACAATTTTTGCATACCTTACCTATGATGGGTGACTCCAAAAAATAATTTCAAGATTTTCCATCATGTTTTACTATTTTTCCCAATTTTTGGTAGTTATAATGGTCTAAAAATGGGAGAAATAGTTCTGATTATCCAAAATTCATGAAAATTTACCAGGATAGAATATTATAGAGTAGGAGGTTACATAAAAATCTTGAATATTTTTCTCTACTGTAAACTATTTTTCTCTTATTTTCTAAAGTTAATTTCACTAAAATACACTTAAATATACATAAATACCCAAAACCAGTTTATACATTATGAAAACCACTTTTGATATTTTTCCCAGGATATTTATACTGTAAATGATGTTACAAAAATTTATGGTGATTTATTTTAACTGTTTAATATTATTTCTTTAACTAATGACTATTTAAAGGAATAAGGCAAGGAAAAATAGAAATACCCACTGAAAAATATCTTTTATATTTTTCCTAGCCTATTTATGTATAATAACAATAAAATAAAAGTTTGGGTAATTTTGGAAACTGTTTTCTATTTATTTCAATTTTTATTGAAATAAATGCTCAAAAATCATAAAATATAATTAAACAGCTTGGAAATCCATTTTTATAATTTTCCCAGCTTAGTATTGTGTAATAACAGTTAAATAAAAAGTTTGAGAATTTTTATCCCTCGAATGCTATTTTCGTGAATTTATGTTGTAATAAGGACTTAAAAATTTGGAAAGTTTATATTCCAAGGTTGTAATTAATCGCCCGATATATAGAATTTCATTAGTTCAGAAAAAAGTGTAACTAATTGATATAAAATCCAATACTAAAACATAAATTGGCATTTCCCTATATGTAGAGTTTAGTATATTAGCATTAGATATCGACATGGAAACTCACTAGTGCGTGTGTTTGATGTAGTACGATCCCGGTAGTAAGACGTTGGTGCATCCCGAAGTACCGCTTGTGTCTACACAAAATATCGTGAGTATTCACGCACTCCCCTATTTTCGGTTTTTATGTTTTGGGGTGGAAAAGCATGTCCAGAAAAACTACTGTTTGCATGTTGTATTTAAATTGAATTGTATCAAACATGATTGCTATTGTATTGCTATGTTTCTTTATGTATGTCTATGCAACACGGAACATGAGAACTTATCGTACTAAGGCCCTTCCCTTATCTCTAACCATTAACTCTTTGAGCCAATGGTCGTTATGGATAGCGCTATTAGGAATTGACAACTCCTCACTCGCCCGAATCGCTGGAGTGCATGATACCATATGCATCTATGGAACGATAAGCATAGATCTCGATAGGGCTTCAGTCATAGGTTTGGTTGAGACTCATTGTTTGCTCATACACATACAAACTCGTTTCTCGTTATAGCAATAAACTTGTATTCATTAATAGCAATCAACTTGTTTATCATTGAAGCAATGTACTTGTATTTACGAAAAGCCTTATTGTATGCTCGATTTTTATAAACTTGTGATACTCACCAACTATTTTCATAGTTGACGCTCGTTTTACATGCTTTTTCAGGAAGTAGTTAGTAAGTGGATGTAAAGATTCATCATCATAGAGCATGCTGCATCGTGTTGAAGCTATTATGAAGCTATATTTTGAACAATGTTATTTTGAAAAACTTGTATTTTGTTTCTTTTGAAGCTATGGGTTGTAAACTTTTAAATACTGCTATGGTGATGTATCTTTATCTTTTGCATTGAAACCGTTATCGCTGTCATACCTTGCGCTTCCGCTTTAGCGGGGTGTGACAATAGTGGTATCAGAGCTAAAGTTATAGAGAACATCGGTTTTTCTTTAAGAAAACACAACCTATAACTAAAACTTACAAAGAAATTCTTTTTACATCAAACATATTACTAGTATAATTAGGTCGGGAGTTGTATTATTGGACCTTGATTAAACATAGCCTGATCACCTATGTCTAATTAAGAAAAGATTTATACAAAGCTTGAGCTAATTATAATGGGAATATGTTCAACAAAAATATTTGAGAAAACTTTATTTCAAAATTTCAAAAGGTTAATTTTGGTGTGTGTAAGCATTGCATATTATAGGCATGCATTGTCGTTTATTTCATATCTCATTGAAACTATGTCACAGTCCACTATGTCAACATCGTCATCTTCCCGCGCTACCGCCTCAGCCGATGAATCCGGCTACGTCACTGTTATCCCTCGACGTAATCCCCCCGCCTCGGTAGAAGAAGACCCATCAGAGGATACGGAAGATACTGGGAACTCGGTGGAGATCAGCAATGACAACGCCCCGAGTCAACGACGCGAGGCATCACCGACATCGGTGTTGCCACAGCCACCGCTCTATGGACTTCGCATTCGGAGGACAACGAGGAAGAGTGTTCCCATTCCAGGAAGGATACCCGCCAGCACAGCAGGACATGGCACGGCAGGACCTAGCGGAGCAGAACCCAGCGATGCAGGACCGAGAGCACTCTCACCTCAGCAAGTCATAGGGATACCTGTCAGACAGCCAGGTATGACCCCGGAGGAGTCCTAGAGATTGCATTCGATAGCAGCGGGCCTACGTCACAGTCTCGCTGTGATAGCTGGGCATCGAGAAGTTTTGGATGAATTCTTGGCAGGAATGGAAATCCTGTATCAGCATTCGATGGAGACTGCTGACACTGCTAGTGCTGCTAGACGAGAGGCAGGTCATGCGATCACAGCATATTATGTGTTTGGTGGGCTGTTCCTGATTGTGGTGTTGATGCTTCTTGTTGGGATAGCGATTGGCTTTTGGTTCTGATTTCAGTATTTTGTTTTATTTTGTTTTGAAATGAAAACCCATGTTGGGTGTCTTTTGGGAAAAATATAAGCTCTAGTAGCAAGAGGAAGCCAGCAGATCAGGGAGAGAAAAAGTATGGAGGCAAGTCAGGGAGGAAGCAGAAAGTCTCAAGAAACTTTATGGTAAGAGCCCAGGAGCAAGAACCAGTGAAAACTCAAGGACAAGAAGTGCAGGAGCGAAAGCAGTACTCAGGGCCGCTTCCGAAGTGCAATAAGTGTAACTTCCATCACAAGGGAGCTTGCCCGGTGTGCCAAAACTGTAAGCAAACAGGCCATTACTCGAAGTATTGTAAGGTGAATAAGGAGGGAAAAAGGACATGTTACGAGTGCGGGAGTAATGATCATCTCCGTAGAGCATGTCCTAAACTGAACAATGGACCTGGTAACAATGGACAAGGCCAAGCCAGGCAAAACTTTCAAGGAAATCAAGTTGGACAGCCAAGAGGTGTAGCCTTTGTGATTGGTGCAGAAGAAGCTCGTCAGAACCCTGAAGTGATAACAGGTACGTTCCTCCTGAACAACCATTTTGCATCAGTAATATTCGATGCGGGAGCAGATAGGAGTTTTGTTTCTTTAGCATTTAGACCGTTAATTGGCTTGAAATCGGTAAAGATGAGGAATGCTTATGCTATTGAACTTGCTGATGGGTATCAAATTAGGGCTAGTGATATAATTCCTGGTTGTACTTTGAATTTAGCTGATAAACTCTTTAGCATTGACCTAATTCCTATAGAGCTAGGTAGTTTTGATGTGATAGTAGGGATGGATTGGTTATCCAAAAATAGAGCGGACATTGGTTGTTATGAGAAAGTCATCAGAGTGCCTCTCCCTAATGGAGAAACCCTTATCATACACGGTGAAAAGCCAGGAAGAAGTTTAAACATAGTATCAAGCGTGAAGGTTCACAAGTACCTGAAGAAGAATTGTATTGCATTCATGGCCCACGTGCTAGAAAGAGAACCTGAAGCTAAGCAACTCAAGGAGATTCCAGTGGTTCAAAACTATCCCGAAGTATTTCCGGAGGAATTGCCCGGTCTACCCCCTTATAGACAGGTCGAATTTTGGATAGACTTAATTCCCGGAGCGGCACCGGTAGCAAAAGCACCATATCGCCTTGCACCATCCGAGATGCAAGAACTATCCAGACAACTTCAAGAACTTCTAGACAAAGGGTTTATTCGACCAAGTTCTTCACCTTGGGGAGGCCCAGTGTTATTCGTTAAAAAGAAAGATGGTTCGTTCCGAATGTGCATTGATTACAGAGAATTGAACAAGTTGACAATCAAGAATCGATATCCCCCTCCCTAGAATAGATGACTTGTTCGATCAGTTGCAGGGTGCTTCCTACTTCTCAAAAATCGACCTTCAGTCAGGGTATCATCAGCTAAGAATTCACGAAGAGGACATTCACAAAACAACATTTAGAACCCGTTATGGACATTATGAGTTCTTCGTCATGCCTTTTGGACTAACGAACGCACCCGCTGTATTCATGGATTTGATGAATAGGGTCTGTAGACCATACCTAGACAGGTTTGTAATTGTATTTATCGATGACATACTTGTTTACTCGCGGACCAAAGAAGATCACAATAGACATCTAAAGCTAGTGTTGGAGCTGTTGAAGGAACATAAATTGTATGCCAAGTTCACTAAGTGTGAATTTTGGATTCGGGAAGTACATTTTCTTGGTCATGTGATCGGTGAAAGAGGAATCCATGTAGATCCAGCTAAGATAGAGGCAATCAAGAAATGGGAGGCCCCCAAAACCCCGACAGAAATACGACAATTCCTAGGATTAGCTGGGTACTACAGACGCTTCATTGAGAATTTCTCTAGGATTGCTCAACCATTAACATCTTTGACCCAAAAGGATGGAAAATTTCTCTGGGAAGAGAAACACGAAGAGGCGTTTCAAATCCTGAAAAACAAGCTGTGCAATGCACCAATTCTGGCTTTACCAGAAGGATTAGAGAACTTTGTGGTGTATTGTGATGCGTCTCATCAAGGATTAGGATGTGTGCTAATGCAAAAAGATAAGGTCATTGCATATGCTTCCAGACAACTCAAACCGCACGAGAAGAATTATACCACCCATGATCTAGAACTAGGAGCAATAGTTTTCGCCCTTAAGATATGGAGGCATTATTTGTACGGAACCAAGTGCACCATTTATACCGATCACAAAAGCCTTCAGCATATCCTGGATCAGAAAATGTTAAACATGCGGCAGAGAAGATGGGTAGAGTTGTTTAGTGATTATGATTGTGAGATACGATATCACCCAGGGAAGGCTAATGTAGTAGCCGACGCTCTTAGTAGGAAAGAAAGAGTGAAACCTTCCCATGTGAGAGCTTTGGGAATGGTAATTCAGAAAAGCTTGAAATCTCAAATCATTAATGCCCAGGAGAAAGCGTTATGCAAGGAAAATCTTCCAGGCGAAACTTTACATGGTTTGGAAGAAAGATTTGAAACCAAACCTGATGGAGTTCGTTATTTTAAAGACAGGGTCTGGATTCCAAGGGTTAACAACCTGAGAGACATGGTACTAGAGGAGTCTCATCAATCTAAATACTCCATCCACCCTGGAGCAGATAAGATGTACAAGGATCTTAAAGAGTACTATTGGTGGCCTGGAATGAAAAAGGATATTGCCTTGTACGTTGGGAAGTGTTTGACATGCTCAATAGTCAAAGCTGAACATCAGAAACCATCCGGGTTGTTGCAACAACCTGAAATTCCCCAATGGAAATGGGAGCAAATATCTATGGACTTTGTTACCAAACTTCCTAGAACTGCTAAAGGTCATGACTCAATTTGGGTCATAGTGGATCGACTGACGAAATCTGCACACTTTCTCCCCATTCGAGAAGATTTCAAGATTGAAAAATTGGCCCAAATCTACATCGACAAAATTGTTTCTCTGCATGGTGTACCCTTATCTATCATTTCTGATAGAGATAGTCGTTTTACATCTCGATTTTGGTGGATGTTACAGAGGGCACTAGGAACCAAGATAGATTTGAGCACAGCTTACCACCCTCAGACAGATGGGCAAACAGAGAGAACAATACAAACATTGGAAGACATGCTACGAGCGTGTTTCATTGAGTTCAAAGGAAATTGGGATACTCATTTACCCCTAATTGAGTTTTCCTACAATAACAGTTACCACACGAGTATCCAATGTGCTCCATATGAAGCATTGTATGGATGCAAGTGTCGTTCGCCCATATGCTCGACAGAAATCGGAGACAGACAGTTGACTAGAGTCGATCTTATCCAGGAAACATCCGACAAGATTGCTATCATCAAGGATAAGCTTGAAGCTGCTAGAGATCGTCAGAAAAGTTATGCGGATAATCGTCGAAAACCATTAGAATTCCAAGTAGGAGACAAGGTACTTTTAAAAGTGTCGCCTTGGAAAGGGCTTGTGCGTTTTAGTAAGAAAGGAAAACTAGGCCCGAGATATGTTGGACCCTTTGAAATCTTTGAAAGGATTGGTCCAGTAGCGTATAAACTCCAATTGCCCCAAGAGTTAAGCGCCATTCACGACACATTCCACGTCTCCAACCTTAAGAAATGTCTAGCCGACAAAATATTGATAGTACCCCTGGAGGAAATTAAGATCAATGGTAAGCTGAGCTTCGTTGAGGAACCGATAGAAATCCTTGACAGGGAGGTAAAACAACTTAAGCGGAGTAAGATCCCGATTGTGAAAGTTCGATGGAACTCAAAACGCGGGCCGGAGTACACCTGGGAGCGCGAGGACTACATAAAGGAAAAGTATCCGCAACTATTCCCTTGCGATGACAAGCGATGACATAGAATGAATTTCGGGACGAAATTCTTTTTAAGTGGGGGATACTGTGACAACTGCCAATTCAGGTCATTCTTGGACTCATGCATCTTTATAATAACCATTCAGGCACAACATGCCATGACCTAATAGTATAAATTAGGTCAAAAATCTTGCATAAACTAGGATCCAACTAAGGTCTAGGACTAATATACTTGATACTTACAATTCTAGTAAGTTGCTTAGCTACGATAGGAAATGCCAATACTATAATTAGAATAAAGCTTCAAGCTTTGTTATAATTGAAATAGGGTATAAAACTCTAAAAATAAATTAAGACATTCTAATTATACTTCAACATGTTGTTGAATATCAAACAATATTCCAAAAACCCTAAAGAGCCAAAAATCCAAAGTTATAAATTATAAAGCTTAAAAACTTTATAAAATTTGGCTATAAACTTCCTAATATCAAATTTTATTAATCAAATTATGGATTATACCAATGAACTAGAAATATAAATTACAAGTATTAATCATAAATTATTTGTTGAAAACAAGATTTTTCAAATAAATCAAATTGCTTAATAAACATTTTATAAAAATGAATGTTTTTATATAAAATATAGGAGGGAAGTTTATAAAGTTTAAAATTTAGGAGAGAGGAGGCCAAAATGCATGCAAAAACCGGCCATCACCTCTCCCCATGCCCTCTCTCTTCCCCAAAACACAATCATTAAGCTTAAACCCTTACTCCACCTCTTCCCTCTTCACTCTCTCACTTCACTCTCTTCACACACTTCACTCTCTTCTTCCCTCTCTCTAAACTCATGAAAATCCTCTCATTTCTCTGCAAAATTTCGAGATTGTGAAGCCCTTGAAGTGTTCTTACTTCTCTCAAGGTCAAAACCAAGGTAAACAACAACATCTTCTTCCATAGTTTCATGGTTAAACCTCTTTTTCTTCTTAGTCCTCTCTACTTTTCGGATTCTATGCCTTTCCATGGCTAGAAATCTTTATTCTCCCCTTGTGGTTTGTAGATTCTCACCATAACACAATGCATGTGTTAGAGATGGTGAAAATCCGGGATCAAACCCATGCAAGGAGTGGAAAAGATCGATGCACATATGATCATGTGACATCAAAACCTAATATTTCATGTTCTTCTCCATTTCTTTTGTGTTCATGCATGAACAAAAGCATTTAAACCATTTCTAAGTACATCTTGGATGCTCATTCATTCCATTCATGTGTTAGAAATCGGGCCTTACCAAAGACATGCATGATGTTCTTGTTGAAATACCCTAATAATGCACACAAGCAAACATGCAATCTGCCAGATTACTTTGTTCGACTTTGAACAGTCATAACTCAGTCATTTCTTAACCAAATCATGATATTGTTTTTGTATTGGTTATTGCCACGAGTTAACTTTCAAACCCAACTGGTCTCACTGTAAAATATTAAATATCCGATTTTTAGCAGATTTTAGAAAAAGGTTGCGCATACAGCTCTTTTTCTGTGATCACTATTTTTATCTTGCTTAAACAATGGCCTTAAACCCAACCATAAGTCTGAGGAAAAATAACTTAGAAACTTAACATATCTAGTGAATTATGGTTGAAATTTCGTGGCTTAAAACCTCACTGAATGGGCTACACAAATTCATGAACTTCAGCCACATTTACACTTCAAGCATTATTGCATGCAACTTTTCTTAAATTGTTTGGAATCATTACCCTCATTTCTTTTCTGAATACATTTTTTTACATTTTTCCTTTTGAAAGCCCTTGCATGCATGAGATAATCTGGAAAATTTCAAGAGCTTTTGTTATTTCTTTGATTTATTAGAATTATTGCTAAAACCAAGGGCATAAATCATATAAAATACTTCCAGAGGTGAATAAATCCTAAATAAATTCATGGATGATCCTTATGGGGAATAATGACCCCTCACCAAATTTCAGCAATTTTTGTTACTGTTTCATATGATTTCTAATTTTCTTTTATTTAGGACATGATAAATTACAAAAACACTTTATAGGATGTGAAAATTGTATCTAACAATTTTCGCATACCTTACCTGTGATGGGTGACTCCAGAAAATAATTTCAAGATTTTCCATCATGTTTTACTATTTTTCCCAATTTTTGGTAGTTATAATGGTCTAAAAATGGGAGAAATAGTTCTGATTATCCAAAATTCATGAAAATTTACCAGGATATAATATTATAGAGTAGGAGGTTACATAAAAATTTTGAATATTTTTCTCTACTGTAAACTATTTTTCTCTTATTTTCTAAATTTAATTGCACTAAAATACACTTAAATATACATAAATACCCAAAACCAGTTTATACATTATGAAAACCACTTTTGATATTTTTCCCAGGATATTTATACTGTAAATGATGTTACAAAAATTTATGGTGATTTATTTTAACTGTTTAATATTATTTCTTTAATTAATGACTATTTAAAGGAATAAAGCAAGGAAAAATAGAAATACCCACTGAAAAATATCTTTTATATTTTTCCTAGCCTACTTATGTATAATAACAATTAAATAAAAGTTTGGGTAATTTTGGAAACTGTTTTCTATTTATTTCAATTTTTATTGAAATAAATGCTCAAAAATCATAAAATATAATTAAACAGCTTGGAAATCCATTTTTATAATTTTCCCAGCTTAGTATTGTGTAATAACGGTTAAATAAAAAATTTGAGAATTTTTATCCCTCGAATGCTATTTTCGTGAATTTATGTTGTAATAAGGACTTAAAAATTTGGAATGTTTATATTCCAAGGTTGTAATTAATCGCCCGATATATAGAATTTCATTACTTCAGAAAAAGTGTAACTAATTGATATAAAATCCAATACTAAAACATAAATTGGCATTTCCCTATATGTAGAGTTTAGTATATTAGCATTAGATATCGACATGGAAACTCACTAGTGCGTGTGTTTGATGTCGTACGATCCCGGTAGTAAGACGTTGGTGCATCCCGAAGTACCGCTTGTGTCTACACAAAACATCGTGAGTATTCACGCACTCCCCTATTTTCGGTTTTTATGTTTTGGGGTGGACAAGCATGTCCAGAAAAACTACTGTTTGCATGTTGTATTTAAATTGAATTGTATCAAACATGATTGCTATTGTATTGCTATGTTTCTTTATGTATGTCTATGCAACACGGAACATGAGAACTTATCGTACTAAGGCCCTTCCCTTATCTCTAACCATTAACTCTTTGAGCCAATGGTCGTTATGGATAGCGCTATTAGGAATTGACAACTCCTCACTCGCCCGAATCGCTGGAGTGCATGATACCATATTCATCTATGGAACGATAAGCATAGATCTCGATAGGGCTTCAGTCATAGGTTTGGTTGAGTCTCATTGTTTGCTCATACACATACAAACTCGTTTCTCGTTATAGCAATAAACTTGTATTCATTAATAGCAATCAACTTGTTTATCATTGAAGCAATGTACTTGTATTTACGAAAAGCCTTATTGTACGCTCGATTTTTATAAACTTGTGATACTCACCAACTATTTTCATAGTTGACGCTCATTTTACATGCTTTTTCAGGAAGTAATTAGTAAGTGGATGTAAAGATTCATCATCATAGAGCATGCTGCATCGTGTTGAAGCTATTATGAAGCTATATTTTGAACAATGTTATTTTGAAAAACTTGTATTTTGTTTCTTTTGAAGCTATGGGTTGTAAACTTTTAAATACTGCTATGGTGATGTATCTTTATCTTTTGCATTGAAACCGTTATCGCTATCATACGTTGCGTTTCCGCTTTAGCGGGGTGTGACAGTAGTGGTATCAGAGCTAAAGTTATAGAGAACATCGGTTTTTCTTTAAGAAAACACAACCTATAACTAAAACTTACAAAGAAATTCTTTTTACATCAAACATATTACTAGTATAATTAGGTCGGGAGTTGTATTATTGGACCTTGATTAAACATAGCCTGATCACCTATGTCTAATTAAGAAAAGATTTATACAAAGCTTGAGCTAATTATAATGGGAATATGTTCAACAAAAATATTTGAGAAAACTTTATTTCAAAATTTCAAAAGGTTAATTTTGGTGTGTGTAAGCATTGCATATTATAGGCATGCATTGTCGTTTATTTCATATCTCATTGAAACTATGTCACAGTCCACTATGTCAACATCGTCATCTTCCCGCGCTACCGCCTCAGCCGATGAATCCGGCTACGTCACTGTTATCCCTCGACGTAATCCCCCCGCCTCGGTAGAAGAAGACCCATCAGAGGATACGGAAGATACTGGGAACTCGGTGGAGATCAGAAATGACAACGCCCCGAGTCAACGACGCGAGGCATCACCGACATCGGTGTTGCCACAGCCACCGCTCTATGGACTTCGCATTCGGAGGACAGCGAGGAAGAGTGTTCCCATTCCAGGAAGGATACCCGCCAGCACAGCAGGACATGGCACGGCAGGACCTAGCGGAGCAGAACCCAGCGATGCAGGACCGAGAGCACCCTCACCTCAGCAAGTCATAGGGATACCTGTCAGACAGCCAGGTATAACCCCGGAGGAGTCCTAGAGATTGCATTCGATAGCAGCGGGCCTACGTCACAGTCTCGCTGTGATAGCTGGGCATCGAGAAGTTTTGGATGAATTCTTGGCAGGAATGGAAATCCTGTATCAGCATTCGATGGAGACTGCTGACACTGCTAGTGCTGCTAGACGAGAGGCAGGTCATGCGATCACAACATATTATGTGTTTGGTGGGCTGTTCCTGATTGTGGTGTTGATGCTTCTTGTTGGGATAGCGATTGGCTTTTGGTTCTGATTTCAGTATTTTGTTTTATTTTGTTTTGAAATGAAAACCCATGTTGGGTGTCTTTTGGGAAAAATACAAGCTCTAGTAGCAAGAGGAAGCCAGCAGATCAGGGAGAGAAAAAGTATGGAGGCAAGTCAGGGAGGAAGCAGAAAGTCTCAAGAAACTTTATGGTAAGAGCCCAGGAGCAAGAACCAGTGAAAACTCAAGGACAAGAAGTGCAGGAGCGAAAGCATTACTCAGGGCCGCTTCCGAAGTGCAATAAGTGTAACTTCCATCACAAGGGAGCTTGCCCGGTGTGCCAAAACTGTAAGCAAACAGGCCATTACTCGAAGTATTGTAAGGTGAATAAGGAGGGAAAAAGGACATGTTACGAGTGCGGGAGTAATGATCATCTCCGTAGAGCATGTCCTAAACTGAACAATGGACCTGGTAACAATGGACAAGGCCAAGCCAGGCAAAACTTTCAAGGAAATCAAGTTGGACAGCCAAGAAGTGTAGCCTTTGTGATTGGTGCAGAAGAAGCTCGTCAGAACCCTGAAGTGATAACAGGTACGTTCCTCCTGAACAACCATTTTGCATCAGTAATATTCGATGCGGGAGCAGATAGGAGTTTTGTTTCTTTAGCATTTAGACCGTTAATTGGCTTGAAATCGGTAAAGATGAGGAATGCTTATGCTATTGAACTTGCTGATGGGTATGAAATTAGGTCTAGTGATATAATTCCTGGTTGTACTTTGAATTTAGCTGATAAACTCTTTAGCATTGACCTAATTCCTATAGAGCTAGGTAATTTTGATGTGATAGTAGGGATGGATTGGTTATCCAAAAATAGAGCGGACATTGGTTGTTATGAGAAAGTCATCAGAGTGCCTCTCCCTAATGGAGAAACCCTTATCATACACGGTGAAAAGCCAGGAAGAAGTTTAAACATAGTATCAAGCGTGAAGGTTCACAAGTAAATGAAGAAGAATTGTATTGCGTTCATGGCCCATGTGCTAGAAAGAGAACCTGAAGCTAAGCAACTCAAGGAGATTCCAGTGGTTCAAAACTATCCCGAAGTATTTCCGGAGGAATTGCCCGGTCTACCCCCTTATAGACAGGTCGAATTTCGGATAGACTTAATTCCCGGAGCGGCACCGGTAGCAAAAGCACCATATCGCCTTGCACCATCCGAGATGCAAGAACTATCCGGACAACTTCAAGAACTTCTAGACAAAGGGTTTATTCGACCAAGTTCTTCACCTTGGGGAGCCCCAGTGTTATTCGTCAAAAAGAAAGATGGTTCGTTCCGAATGTGCATTGATTACAGAGAATTGAACAAGTTGACAATCAAGAATCGATATCCCCCTCCCTAGAATAGATGACTTGTTCGATCAGTTGCAGGGCGCTTCCTAATTCTCAAAAATCGACCTTCGGTCAGGGTATCATCAGCTAAGAATTCACGAAGAAGACATTCACAAAACAACATTTAGAACCCGTTATGGACATTATGAGTTCTTCGTCATGCCTTTTGGACTAACGAACGCACCCGCTGTATTCATGGATTTGATGAATAGGGTCTGTAGACCATACCTAGATAGGTTTGTAATTGTATTTATCGATGACATACTTGTTTACTCGCGGACCAAAGAAGATCACAATAGACATCTCAAGCTAGTGTTGGAGCTGTTGAAGGAACATAAATTGTATGCCAAGTTCACTAAGTGTGAATTTTGGATTCGGGAAGTACATTTTCTTGGTCATGTGATCGGTGAAACAGGGATCCATGTAGATCCAGCTAAGATAAAGGCAATCAAGAAATGGGAGGCCCCCAAAACCCCGACAGAAATACGACAATTCCTAGGATTAGCTGGGTACTACAGACGCTTCATTGAGAATTTCTCTAGGATTGCTCAACCATTAACATCTTTGACCCAAAAGGATAGAAAATTTCTATGGGAAGAGAAACACGAAGAGGCGTTTCAAATCCTGAAAAACAAGCTGTGCAATGCACCAATTCTGGCTTTACCAGAAGGATTAGAGAACTTTGTGGTGTATTGTGATGCGTCTCATCAAGGATTAGGATGTGTGCTAATGCAAAAAGATAAGGTCATTGCATATGCTTCCAGACAACTCAAACCGCACGAGAAGAATTATACCACCCATGATCTAGAACTAGGAGCAATAGTTTTCGCCCTTAAGATATGGAGGCATTATTTGTACGGAACCAAGTGCACCATTTATACCGATCACAAAAGCCTTCAGCATATCCTGGATCAGAAAATGTTAAACATGCGGCAGAGAAGATGGGTAGAGTTGTTTAGTGATTATGATTGTGAGATACGATATCACCCAGGGAAGGCTAACGTAGTAGCCGACGCTCTTAGTAGGAAAGAAAGAGTGAAACCTTCCCATGTGAGAGCTTTGGGAATGGTAATTCAGAAAAGCTTGAAATCTCAAATCATTAATGCCCAGGAGAAAGCGTTATGCAAGGAAAATCTTCCAGGCGAAACTTTACATGGTTTGGAAGAAAGATTTGAAACCAAACCTGATGGAGTTCGTTATTTTAAAGACAGGGTCTGGATTCCAAGGGTTAACAACCTGAGAGACATGGTACTAGAGGAGTCTCATCAATCTAAATACTCCATCCACCCTGTAGCAGATAAGATGTACAAGGATCTTAAAGAGTACTATTGGTGGCCTGGAATGAAAAAGGATATTGCCTTGTACGTTGGGAAGTGTTTGACACGCTCAATAGTCAAAGCTGAACATCAGAAACCATCCGGGTTGTTGCAACAACCTGAAATTCCCCAATGGAAATGGGAGCAAATATCTATGGACTTTGTTACCAAACTTCCTAGAACTGCTAAAGGTCATGACTCAATTTGGGTCATAGTGGATCGACTTACGAAATCTGCACACTTTCTCCCCATTCGAGAAGACTTCAAGATGGAAAAATTGGCCCAAATCTACATCGACAAAATTGTTTCTCTGCATGGTGTACCCTTATCTATCATTTCTGATAGAGATAGTCGTTTTACATCTCGATTTTGGTGGATGTTACAGAGGGCACTAGGAACCAAGATAGATTTGAGCACAGCTTACCACCCTCAGACAGATGGGTAAACAGAGAGAACAATACAAACATTGGAAGACATGCTACGAGCGTGTGTCATTGAGTTCAAAGGAAATTGGGATACTCATTTACCCCTAATTGAGTTTTCCTACAATAACAGTTACCACACGAGTATCCAATGTGCTCCATATGAAGCATTGTATGGACGCAAGTGTCGTTCACCCTTATGCTGGACAGAAATCGGAGACAGACAGTTGACTAGAGTCGAACTTATCCAGGAAACATCCGACAAGATTGCTATCATCAAGGATAAGCTTAAAGCTGCTAGAGATCGTCAGAAAAGTTATGCGGATAATCGTCGAAAACCATTAGAATTCCAAGTAGGAGACAAGGTACTTTTAAAAGTGTCGCCTTGGAAAGGGCTTGTGCATTTTGGTAAGAAAGGAAAACTAAGCCCGAGATATGTTGGACCCCTTGAAATCCTTGAAAGGATTGGTCCAGTAGCGTATAAACTCCAATTGCCCCAAGAGTTAAGCACCATTCACGACACATTCCACGTCTCCAACCTTAAGAAATGTCTAGCCGATGAAACATTGATAGTACCCCTGGAGGAAATTAAGATCAATGGTAAGCTGAGCTTCGTTGAGGAACCGATAGAAATCCTTGACAGGGAGGTAAAACAACTTAAGCAGAGTAAGATCCCGATTGTGAAAGTTCGATGGAACTCAAAACGCGGGCCGGAGTACACCTGGGAGCGCGAGGACTACATAAAGGAAAAGTATCCGCAACTATTCCCTTGCGATGACAAGCGATGACATAGAATGAATTTCGGGACGAAATTCTTTTTAAGTGGGGGATACTGTGACAACTGCCAACTCAGGTCATTCTTGGACTCATGCATCTTTATAATAACCATTCATGCACAATATGCCATGACCTAGTAGTATAAATTAGGTCAAAAATCTTGCATAAACTAGGATCCAACTAAGGTCTAGGACTAATATACTTGATACTTACAATTCTAGTAAGTTGCTTAGCTACGATAGGAAATGCCAATACCATAATTAGAATAAAGCTTCAAGCTTTGTTATAATTGAAATAGGGTATAAAACTCTAAAAATAAATTGAAACATTCTAATTATACTTCAACATGTTGTTGAATATCAAACAATATTCCAAAAACCCTAAAGAGCCAAAAATCTAAAGTTATAAATTATAAAGCTTAAAAACTTTATAAAATTTGGCTATAAACTTTCTAATATCAAATTTTATTAATCAAATTATGGATTATACCAATGAACTATAAATATAAATTACAAGTATTAATCGTAAATTACTTGTTGAAAACAAGATTTTTAAATAAATCAAATTGCTTAGTAAACATTTTATAAAAATGAATGTTTTTATATAAAATATAGGAGGGAAGTTTATAAAGTTTAAAATTTAGGAGAGAGGAGGCCAAAATGCATGCAAAAACCGGCCATCACCTCTCCCCATGCCCTTTCTCTTCCCCAAAACACAATCATTAAGCTTAAACCCTTACTCCACCTCTTCCCTCTTCACTCTCTCACTTCACTCTCTTCACACACTTCACTCTCTTCTTCCATCTCTCTAAACTCATGAAAATCCTCTCATTTCTCTGCGAAATTTCGAGATTGTGAAGCCCTTGAAGTGTTCTTACTTCTCTCAAGGTCAAAACCAAGGTAAACAACAACATCTTCTTCCATAGTTTCATGGTTAAACCTCTTTTTCTTCTTAGTCCTCTCTACTTTTCGGATTCTATGCCTTTCCATGGCTAGAAATCTTTATTCTCCCATTGTGGTTTGTAGATTCTCACCATAACACAATGCATGTGTTAGAGATGGTGAAAATCCGGGATCAAACCCATGCAAGGAGTGGAAAAGATGCACATATGATCATGTGACATCAAAACCTAATATTTCATGTTCTTCTCCATTTCTTTTGTGTTCATGCATGAACAAAAGCATTTAAACCATTTCTAGTACATCTTGGATGCTCATTCATTCCATGCATGTGTTAGAAATCGGGCCTTACCAAAGACATGCATGATGTTCTTGTTGAAATACCCTAATAATGCACACAAGCAAACATGCAATCTGCCAGATTACTTTGTTCGACTTTGAACAGTCATAACTCAGTCATTTCTTAACCAAATCATGATATTCTTTTTGTATTGGTTAGTTCCACGAGTTAACTTTCAAACCCGACTGGTCTCACTATAAAATATTAAATATCCGATGTTTAGCAGATTTTACAAAAAGGTTGCGCATACAGTTCTTTTTCTGTGATCACTATTTTTATCTTGCTTAAACAATGACCTTAAACCCAACCATAAATCTGAGGAAAAAAAACCTTAGAAACTTAACATATCTAGTGAATTATGGTTGAAATTTCGTGGCTTAAAACCTCACTGAATGGGCTACACAAATTCATGAACTTCAGCCACATTTACACTTCATGCATTATTGCATGCAACTTTTCTTAAATTGTTTGGAATCATTACTCTCATTTCTCTTCTGAATACATTTTTTTTTACATTTTTCCTTTTGAAAGCCCTTGCATGCATGAGATAATCTGGAAAATTTCAAGAGCTTTTGTTATTTCTTTGATTTATTAGAATTATTGCTAAAACCAAGGGCATAAATCATATAAAATACTTCCAGAGGTCAATAAATCCTAAATAAATTTATATGATTTCTAATTTTCTTTTATTTAGGACATGATAAATTACAAAACCACTTTATAAGATGTGAAAATTGTATCTAACAATTTTCGCATACCTTACCTGTGATGGGTGACTCCAGAAAATAATTTCAAGATTTTCCATCATGTTTTACTATTTTTCCCAATTTTTGGTAATTATAATGGTCTAAAAATGGGAGAAATGGTTTTGATTATCCAAAATTCATGAAAATTTACCAGGATATAATATTATAGAGTAGGAGGTTACATAAAAATTTTGAATATTTTTCTCTACTGTAAACTATTTTTCTCTTATTTTTTAAAGTTAATTGCACTAAAATACACTTAAATATACATAAATAC